>NC_090267.1:232130459-234877959 GCF_040414725.1 Anabrus simplex | reverse complement strand
ACTCGTGAGAAAGCTGAAACTTACACAAAGTGTTTTAGAATAAACTCCAAACACACACGTAACTGTATTTTGGAAATGACACGTACTTAAGGGATTAATATCTGCACATTCGACGTCTGATCACAGCACTGTTCTACGTTGTAGACAATTATCAGAAGTGTAGAGCACAGGAGTGAAGCCACTATTCCTGACGACAGTATTCACGATGTTCTACGTTGAAAATCTTGCTGGCAAGGGCTCTGAGCGACTGAAGATGATAGTTCGGGAACACGTCAGTATGTGAGAGTGAGTACTCTTATCACATGACTTAAATATTGTGTCTGGTATACACGCATGGAAGTAAAGTCAATTTAGATACTAAATTCTTGTACCGTATGAATATATAATTTTATCACCATTTTAGACAAAAGGTCGTGTAAATTAGTTCAAAAATTTTAGTTTTTAATTTATATCATCTAAATGTGCTATTATTTATCCAGTTTATTTTAATTTAATCCATGAGCATTCCATAATTATGCAT
Source organism: Anabrus simplex (assembly GCF_040414725.1). Classification (NCBI taxonomy): domain Eukaryota; kingdom Metazoa; phylum Arthropoda; class Insecta; order Orthoptera; family Tettigoniidae; genus Anabrus; species Anabrus simplex. Next base: position 234,877,439 of record NC_090267.1, on the reverse strand, counting down.
GTCACGCCACCAAAGATATTATAAATATTTCATTTATATTGTTCTTCGCAATTACAAGTGACACGCGCTAGCAACTTTTTTTTCTCTCGCCAACCTTCATTTTTTTTTTTATTTTGTCAGTCGGCCAGCACCCTCTTCACGTAAAAAAACTTGTTCTCGTCCTCGCCAAGGTCGCGCACACTCCCTCTCGCCGACAAGCGAACACAAGCCACACACCAACACCTGTCCAGTCAGCTGTAACCTACTCACGGCCACAATACGTATGATTACACTGGGACACTTCAACAACACTTCCCTCTCTCATCGCAAGCCCATCCAGATTAGAAGCAATCTCATCATAGGGATGTCTGACTCGCTGGCTGAATGGTCAGCGTACTGGCCTTCAGTTCTGAGGGTTCCGGGTTCTATTCCCGGGTGGGTCCGAGATTTTAACCTTCATTGGTTAATTCCAATGGCCCGGGAGCTGGGTGTTTGTGCTGTCCTCAACATCCCTGCAATTCACACACCACACATGACGCTATTCTCCACCACAATAACACGCAGTTACCTACACATGGCAGATGCCACCCACCCTCATCAGAGGGTCTGCCTTACAGGGGCTGCACTCGGCTAGAAATAGCCACATGAAATTATTATTATTATATCATAGGGATGTGTATTTCCAAAGAGTACAGTTAAGGGTTGGAGAAAGTTACTTCATTTCACCGTTTTGAAGAGAGAACCAAAACTTCCGATGTTTGAGTACAGTATTCATGTTTATTCAAAGCTCTGATGATATTCAAATAGGTTAATTACTCAATATAAGTGAAATGACTACATGAAATGAAATGGCATATGGCTTTTTTTAGTGCCGGGAGTGTCCGTGGACATGTTCGGCTCGCCAGGTGCAGATCTTTTGACTTGACACCCGTAGGTGAACTGCGCGTCGTGATGAGGATGAAATGATGAAGATGACACATACATCCAGCCCCAGTGCCAGTGCCAGCGAAATTAACCAATGATGGTTAAAATTCCCGACCCTGCCCGGAATCAAACCCGGGACCCCTGTGATCAAAGGCCAGCACACTAACCATTTAGCCATGGAGCCGGACATGACTAGATGATAATACAGAACAAAGAAAAATTACTTTAAAATAAGTTCATAAAAAGAAGTTTATAAGTGAAGCTTCCACAGTGTGTAGAATTATTTAGTTAATTTTTCTGTGTTGAACCATGTTGTTGTTTTCTGTTACATTACGTACAGTTTGCCGACATTTCGAATACTGCAACTGCAATGTAATAAACAAGCAGAGACATAATTGTAGAACCAACAGATCTGTAAATCACTTATATCAGTGCCCTCATAATGAGAAGTCATGCATGCACCTTCATTGTGTTCCACCATCATTTTGTAACTATAAACCCCATGCCCCCTCCCATTGGCCGATCTTGGCTACACTACTGCTTAATACAACATACATTTTTATAATCTGGCAAGTCATGATAGAGATTTCTTTGTTAGCAATGTGTAGGATGCACCAGTTAAAAGATGACATGTCATCAAAATCCATGCCCTGGTAATAATAATCATAAGGCCTCGAGCTATTTAGTGTGATGAATGCTGTGTGGAATGAAGAAAAAATCCCAACTGACTGGACTGGGGGTTATATAGTCCCCCTCTTCAAGAAAGGAAATAGAGAGAGATGTGGCAATTATAGAGAAATCACACTCCTGGACCTAGAAAGAGCCTATGACAGCATACTGAGGTATAAACTTTGGGAATGCTTGAGAAGGAGAAACGTTCCAGTATCTCTCATCAGTAAAGTAAAAATGTTGTACAAACACTGCCAGAGCCGTGTAAGGCTAGAAAATGGCTATTCCAACTGGTTTGTAACAAGAAAAGGAGTGCAACAAGGCAGCACTGTGTCACCTCTACTATTTATCACAGTGATGGATGAGACAATGAAAAGAAAGGAACAGCACAGCAAGAACAGTGCATTACCAGGTGAGTTGTCATGCGGTTAGAGGCACACAGCTGTGAGCTTGCATCCGGGAGATAGTGGGTTCGAATCCCACTGTCGGCAGCCCTGAAGATGGTTTTCCATGGTTTCCCATTTTCACACCAGGCAAATGCTGGTGCTGTACCTTAATTAAGGCCATGGCCGCTTCCCTCCAACTCCTAGGCCTTTCCTATCCCATCATCGTCATAAGACCTATCGGTGTTGGTGCAAAGTAAAGCCAATAGCAAAAAGAAAAAAAGAACAGTGCATTCAAGGCATTTGCATATGCAGATGATGCAATGATTTGGAGATGTAATGAGGAAGAAGTTCAAGGAAAGATTAATGCTTGGAATTGTCATTTTAAGGAATTTGGACTTAAAATCAGCTTTAAGAAAACAGTTGTTATGACAGTCAACTGACAAAATTCAGGAGCAAATATCACAGTAGATGGACAGAAATTGAAGAAGTTAACCATTTCCAATACCTCGGTAGTGTCCTGACTGAAGATAACAGATCAAATGCTGAAATCACAAACAGAGTTTTACTATCAGGTTAGTAGCCTTCTCTGGGACAGCCAGATTCCAATGCTAGCCAAATGAACACTTTATCAAAATTATTTCTTGCACATAACAACTTATTGCCTTGAAACTTGTATCACCTTAGGCAGAGATAAAAGTAGACTTCAAGCTGCAGAAATGAAGTTCCTCCAGACAATGCTACAAAAAACCAGGAGAGATAAGGTCTGCAACGAGAGGATTCACCAAGAGATTCAGTAAGAGAATCGTTATGTGATACCATAATCAGAATAAGATTGAAATGGTATGGCCATGTAATGAGAATGGATTCTTGCTCAGTAGCTAATGAATGGTTGGAGAAAACCTTAGATGGCAAAAGACCTAGAGACAGACCTTGAAGGAGATGGATCGAACAAGTCAAACAAGATCTAGAAAAAGAAGTGGATTGGAATCAAGTACAGGAAGAAGAATGGCACCTGAATTGACTGAAGTGGCGAGCGCTCATACACCGCACCTGGGAAACTGGAATCGGTTAACTGATGATAATGATGATGTGGATGATGATGATGATGATGGTGGCCTCAGGTGAAGTGGTGCCATCTAGGTGGCCTCCCAACCAATTTTGGTTTTCTGATGTGCTGCTACTTAGCTGCGAAAGTGGAATAGCAGTGAACGATTGCTATTGCTGAGTTAATTTTAATTTTGTCTGGAGACACTGAGTGCAACACGAGAGATCTACATGCCATCGCCAAGATTTCCAACCATCCTTAAAAAATCAACCACCTCAGCTGGCTTCGAACACTGTGAACTTGGGATTAAGAGTCAGGCGCTCTACCATTGATCTGACATGGCAATGGGTAAGAGAGAGGAACAAACAAGCGATAAATTAAAACATGTATAGGAAGACTAACTACAAATACCTGCCATTGATGGATTCAAAAGGATCAAGGTACAGCTTCTTTTAACACATTCAAACATAGCTTACTCAATTGACCCCAACACTTCCCAGAACACAACGTTTTTTTATGGTACCCTGTGGTGTGCAAATAAAATATGCAGATCTGATGCTGATCTGGGAGCAGGTGATACAGCTTTCCATAGGGAAGGCAGCTAAGACACACATCAACGCCCGCAGCCTGAATCATTTACCCTTGAGATTTGTCGATAGTCATCGCAAAGCAAACGCTTACTCAAGACTGCAGGCATTTAAACTGAATGTGGGGATAGACTAGTGGGATTAGTTCAACACCATCTCTCCACTACAGTCTCGTTCTTCTTTGGCTATCTTCAGAATGGAAAATGAAGTTCAAGCTCTTACAACGTACATGAATAAGTTAATTTAAAAGAATCAGCAGCAACTTTGTAAATGTATTTAATCGAGAGATTGCAGCAAGGAATGATCACGTTGTTGGTTGCTGGTGAGTGAATGCATTCAGGCTGTTATCACTGCCAGACAGTCAGGGAGGGAAGGCAGATTACGTAAAATTTCATCCTATCAAAATTTTCTGCTTGGCAAAAGTTACTGCAAATTAATTTTTAAAGCTTTTTTTACTCCAACATTTCCATAAATCCAATGTTAAGGGAGATATCTCGAAGTTTGTATTTCACACTTCCTTATAAGATAATGTTCAAATCTGTATTTCAAAACAAAAGGTGCTCTAAACTTTAATCAACAAACCAAATATTCAACAAAATACTGTCTGCGGCTCTTGTGCATGATGCTGGAACAAACAGACAAATATACATCCATACATACACAAAGCAATTTTTTTCTTTGCCATTCAATTTCAGAAAGTCTGAACTGTGTAAAAAGCTGAAATTGCTGCAGAAAATCATAAGGACAGAGAGATATTATTTACATAGAAAACAGGAACGTTAATAGGAGCACATAATAGGATAGAACGAAGGCAGCAGAGTATGAAGATGCAGATCTCATGTATTTTCATTGTTGTACCGTATTCTTTCCTCTTTATGTTGCTCCTTTTTTCCTTACTAATCTGCCATTGTGTTTGTCATATAATACATGACAAATCAAATACATGACATGTATTTAATTAATTAATTAAAACAAATAAAAATTTGATTTAAATATCTTACTGTTTTTCTTTTCTTTTCATATTTAACTTTTAACTATACCTGTTGCATATTTCCATAAAAATTCCTCCTCATATTGTATTAAAATACTTAAATGTAGTCAAAAACTAACCACAAATTCATGAACTACTGAATTTTCAACCTTAATCACAAATACAAATATTGATCAAATTACTTACTGATATGGCTACTGCTTTGAGCTGTGTGCCAAAGAAGTCATTTCTTCTTAAGTGTAGTGGAAGTTTGGGAATCTGAAGACCAGAGTAAGGACTCCAACCACCCCAGAGGAAGCTCCGCAGAGGTGACATTTCATTTAACCTATACACTTCTCTCAATACTATGTACTGAGGTTGGTTTCTGGAGTACTGAGCCACAAGAAGTTCACAATCAAATGGAATGTTAACAGTCTGAAGGACATCTTCAGGATTTCCCATGTCATCACTGAACAACAGCCATCGAGATTGAGAAGAATTAACTTTCTGAAACATCTTGAAATTAAACAGTGCACAAAATATATATCAATCTTATTATCCAGAAGTCAAGTTACATTAAGAAATAATAAGCCAAAAATCTACATTTGTAATCACTATTCAATTTCATCAGCTATAAATATGGTTGTCCATCAAATTTTCTGTCCAGAGGTTGGTTTGATCCTCAAACAGCACCACCAAAGGTTCTACAGTGATAGAGAAAACATAAAAACCAATGGCAGCATTATAAACAGGTATACAAGGCATGAGGAAGAATGAGTTAGTTTGTCATTGCTTTCCTCAATGTACCAGGAAGTGTTATTGCAGCACAACCTCAGCAGCTTTCATATTGTCACAGCCAGTGGCGTAACATTAAGGCCTGCAGGGTCTGCAACGCAGTTGGGCTTGGGTCTTTAAGAGGCCCCTCAGACATCTCGCAAAAAAAAAAAAAAAAAAAAAAAAAAAAAAAAAAAAAAAACATTACCCTACTGTCACTGCACGGAAATAGTCTGAGAGGTTTTGTAGAATCAGTGAAAATATTCTGTTTTTTACAATGTGTACACAGAAGAATTGCCACTTGGTTGCATTGTGTTGAGTGTAACACAACACAGCTGTAAAAAATTTGCTTACTCTTGCTGTCTCTCACAACACATTCCTCAGTAAAGACCTGCACCAGATTATTTTTAAATAATTACAGCAATGAAAATTGATTTTTAAAATATCATATGTTAGCTAGGAAATGATACTTTCTTGATGTGTAGTGCACCTGAGAGAGTATTATTATGCACAAATTTTGTAGATCATTTAACTTTTGGCACACATTTATTCAAAAACAGTGTATAATGGCAATAAGAAGCTAATGTAGTACCAATCAGTCATCTCAGTTTCAAACGAGCTCTCTTTGCGATTAATTAATAAGAGGATTACTTTATCAGTTGTGCGGTCCAATATTTTTCAAACTTGATTTAAACAGTTTTTTTATTTCATTTGGTTTGTATATTCTTCTGTGTTCAAATCAAATCAAATCAAATCAAATCAAATCAAATCAAATCAAATCAAATCAAATCAAATCAAATCAAATCAAATCAAATCAAATCAAATCAAATCAAATCAAATCAAATCAAATCAAATCAAATCAAATCAAATCAAATCAAATCAAATCAAATCAAATCAAATCAAATCAAATCAAATCAAATCAAATCAAATCAAATCAAATCAAATCAAATCAAATCAAATCAAATCAAATCAAATCAAATCAAATCAAATCAAATCAAATCAAATCAAATCAAATCAAATCAAATCAAATCAAATCAAATCAAATCAAATCAAATCAAATCAAATCAAATCAAATCAAATCAAATCAAATCAAATCAAATCAAATCAAATCAAATCAAATCAAATCAAATCAAATCAAATCAAATCAAATCAAATCAAATCAAATCAAATCAAATCAAATCAAATCAAATCAAATCAAATCAAATCAAATCAAATCAAATCAAATCAAATCAAATCAAATCAAATCAAATCAAATCAAATCAAATCAAATCAAATCAAATCAAATCAAATCAAATCAAATCAAATCAAATCAAATCAAATCAAATCAAATCAAATCAAATCAAATCAAATCAAATCAAATCAAATCAAATCAAATCAAATCAAATCAAATCAAATCAAATCAAATCAAATCAAATCAAATCAAATCATAAAATAAAATAAAATAAAATAAAATAAAATAAAATAAAATAAAATAAAATAAAATAAAATAAAATGTTCTGAAGTTATTGAAAAATGAACAGTTAAAGTTAAGTACAAACATCGAAGTGGCTCATGGTTGATATTTCAGTAACTTAGCTGTTAAACCATGCAGACAGTCAAATAAAACTCATTAAACATTATTGTTAATAATATTACAATAACGAATAATCCCTTTGTTCATATAACTTTACAATATATGCATTACTTCTACCTGTTGTAATAAAAATAATTTCAAGTTATTCATAGGTTTTACATTTTATTTGAGGAGGCCTGAATTTGTATTTTGGCAGGTGGGTTCATATCACATTTGTTATGCCCCTGGTCACAGCCATAAATGAGACTTTAGTGGAAGCTACATTTTGTTCTTTCCTGACCCAGCAGACTGGTAAAACAATACTGTATCCATCAAAATATATACACAGGCAACATAAATATTGTTACAATTATAGAAATTGGGAAAAGAGCACTTGGAATGTGAGTGATATATAAAAGGAACATTTCAAGCTAAGGGTGTCTTGTAGACCACTCCCTCTAGCACTGACCATAGTCTGTAGTCCAGGGGGTTAAGATACGGACTACCAGAAGGCCACTCAGCTGTGGAGATGAACTCTGGTCCATTGGCCTGCAACCACTGTTCAGTCATCCTTGCCTTATCAGCTGGCATAGAATCTTGTTGAAAGGTTCTGGGTTCATTGTTAAACATCCTGTTACTCAAGTCCTTCCCAAGAGTGTCCAGAACAGTTTCCACATACATTCCAGTACTCGTTTTTACGTTTTTTTTCACAAAAATGAAGCCTGTTGGAGCCCCCATAACTCACCCCTTACCAAACCATGACTGATTAGGGGTGGTGACTTTTCTGGACCTCAGAAACTCTTTAAGGAGCTTCCTGAGAACTTACTGCATTTACCCTATCAGTCTGGCAGTTGAAGCTCTCTTCAGCCATGAGGACTTTCTTGCCAGAAAAGTGGATTCTTTGATGCCTATTGTTGGCGTACCACTACAAGAGCTGCCTTTATTTCAGTTTCCTCTGCTGCTTCACCTGCAGTAACAGAAAATATCTGGTGCTCCACCGATAAGCTCTAACCCCAAAGTCTTCTGAAAGTACCCTGGATATTGATCGTGGTGAAATGTTGAACTACCGTGCCATTATCTTCTGCTTCCAGGCGGAATTTCATCAGATATGGTCCACCCGTGCTTTAACAGCAACATTCTCACACTGTGAGGACAATTAACCCTCGTGCGATCATTTATACTACCTAAGTAAATTGCTGGATTGTCCTATAGACAAAGCTCTTGCCAATTTTTATCTCTTTCAGGGTTTGGAAAATCTCAGATTGATGACTCTCCAACATATTGCAAGGAAATTACAGCTACCCTGTTTTCATATTCAACCTTACTTATCGTATGGCTTTTGGTGCTGGGAATGTCCAAGAACATGTTCGGCTCACCTGTGCAGGTCTTTCTATTTGACACCCATGGGCGGCCTGCATATATGGATGTGGGATGATTACGATAATGAGGTATGGAGAGGGTGAATCCTGGTGTCGTAGCCTACTCTTGTCACATTACACCAAGAGGTCTGCTCAAATCTTTACATCTGACGGACAAATCACCATCAGCAGCATCATATGCCCTCACTCCATATGAACATTACAGAGAGATCTGGAATTGAATCCAGGCTTTTAGCACGCAATCTAGTGATTAGAAATTGTACACCACAACCTCTCCTACCCTGCCGGCCAACATTCTGATGGTGAATATTTGTTTGACCACCGGGACTCAAAGCAGCTAACCATGACACCTTAATGACCAAGGCCACCAGACGAGCTATACCCACTCCATGCTTAAGCAAAGAAGATCCACTTTTTCACTGTTGAACACACACTGGTCAGGACTACGCTTAAGCACAAGGGTTGCTTGCTACCTGAAAAGTGGTTCTACAGTCCAAGCCAATAGTTTATGACAGTATCTATGACTAGACTAGGTAGAAGAGCTGGTACTGATGAGGAGAAAGCCTATCTATTTGAGGACAGTGTACAAACAAGTGAAGATTGTCCTTGTCTCCTTTCCTCTTGCTCCCTTTTCTCATGCCAACCTATTGTTGTGTTAATCCTGTTTTGTATTCCTGTTCATCTTGCTACATAAGACTTGATTTGTAACTTGTTTCTTTCTTTCCATTACTTATATTCATCCAGTTGGTTCTTTCCTTCCTTTTGTGTTTGTCCTGTGTTCCTATCCTTTTATAATGAGAATTCATTATATTTTTGTCTTATCTCTTTTCCTGTGTTTATCTAGCATTCTTACCCCACACTTCACACATCAAGACTGATGATGATGATTTTACATGCCACTAACCACTTTTACAGTTTTCGGAGTTGTCCCACAGGAGCATCTTCAAATACCACCAGACTGAGCCAGGACAGAACCTGCCAACTTGAGCTCAGGAGGCCAGCACTCTAGTGTCTGAGCTACTCACAATATGAAGGACTGGTGGCATGGAAATATTGTTCAGTCAACATGGTAACAACTAACTTGAGATGGTGGTGATTCTTGTCATAATTGTTTTCCTAAGTTCTAAAATCACGTGGTCATTAGCCCCTATTAGCTCCCTTTGTGGATTAGTGACAGAGTGTTCATTTCTGGATTGCAAGATAGGGGGTTGAAACCTAGGAGAGGTAGTCAAATTTTAAAGGGCAGAAAAAAGTCAATTCGACACTCCATGTCACACAATGTCGGCATGTAAAAGATCTCTGGTGACACAAAATTACTTAAAACTCAGCCATAGATGCAAAAGAGATCAGTTTACTCTACCATATAGTAGGCCTAGGGTAAAACAGAATGTCAAAATTGACAATCAGGCAGCCAGATGCCATCAAATTAAGATGCCTGCACATGGTAGCTGAGACCATACAATTATTATTAGCCCTCCATTGATCAAAAGGATAACAAAAAAGACTACGGTACTGAAATAAGGAAAACATGAAAGTGGTCACTTGAGGAATGAGGGAGGAAAAGAAATTATAAAAGTGGAAGTTGAAAGCCTAGGCCTCAAATGTACCGAGCTCAATAGCTGCAGTCACTTAAGTGCGGCCAGTATCCAGTATTCGGGAGATAGTAGGTTTGAACCCCACTGTCGGCAGCCCTGAAAATGATTTTCCGTGGTTTCCCATTTTCACACAAGGCAAATGCTGGGGCTGTACCTTAATTAAGGCCACGGACGCTTCCTTCCCACTCCTACTTCTTCCCTGTCCCATTGTCGCCATAAGACCTATGTGTGTCGATGCGACATAAAGCAACTAGCAAAAAAAAAGCCTCAAATGCAAGAACACCTCAGGCTGAAAGAATAAATGTAATTGCTGTCACTGTTGTTAACTGAGGTGAACTTTGTCTCTTCTGATGTCAATCATCTCTGCTAGATGACACTACTACTGCAATTACAAAAACTAACTTGTCAATGATGGGTGCTGGGTGATTTCCGACAAAAGAGTAGCGTTACAAAAATGTTGCAAAGTTTGAGCTGGGAAAAATTGGGAGAAAGGAGATGAGCTGCTTGACTAAGTGGTATGTTCTGAGCTGTCAGTGGAGAGATGGTGTGGAATGACATCAGTAGACGAATATTCCAATCCCTAACTCCTCTTCCTATAAACAAATATTTTCCCCAATTTGTCCTCTTGAACTCCAACTTTATCTTCATATTGTGATCTTTCCTACTTTTAAAGACGCCACACTCAAACTTATTCGTCTACCAGACTGACCTGGGATAAAACATGCCAACTTCAGCTCATAAGGCCAATGCTCTACCATCAGAACTGATTACCCCAGCTAGTACTTCTCCTAAAAGCAATAAATATCTAGAACATATAGAATATTTCTCTCTTTTGAAAAAGTATATCCCTTTCTAATCGGTCTTATATCTCTAAAGTAAAATAACTAAATTAAATCCTGGAACTGATCTTGACAAGTGAGGTTTCACTTACTTTTTTTATCTGCTGACGAACTGAGTCACTGAAGTTCACTACAACATAGAGCTCTCCTTGGCTGTTCCTTACATCAATGGATGTCAAAGCCAGTGTGGCCATGGGGACCAAGGGCATATTCTTCTTGAACTTAACAAGCAGTTTTGTTTCTTCAAAAGGTGAAGTCGAGAGAGAGCCTACAAGGCAAAAATACATCACCAGATTTTTAAACTATAGAAACTTATTAATATGTCAATCAAGTAATGTCAAGGATCCAACTAGTGATGAATCAAATCATATATACAATGGATGCCTATATTGCCCTCATTTTCCCTGACTAACTCAGTGAGGAACATGAGAGATCCCAAAGTAGACCATTCGTTTGTGGGCTGTTCCATTATTAGAGGCATTTAAAGGGTAGGACTGATGACAACACAAAAATGAACACAATTTAAAATAAGGTTTGACATTTATTCATAACAAATAAGTATTTCACAATAAAAATGAAAATTAGTGTTCGCTTGCGTGATGCCATTCCTGGATTGCTGTTTAAAAGAAAATTTTACAAAATAAACTTAATTTTTTTTTATGATGGCCAAAGACATGGATAAATTCTGGAAAGAGTAAATAAAAGAAGAACACAAATTAGCCTTGAATTTAGGCTGACTAAAGTTACATTGAAATAGAAGTCCATATTTCCATATATCTTAAATAAATTATTTGTGACTTGATGAATTTAAATATTGATCATCTCCAACTAATTAAAAAGCAGTGAACTCAATATACATCAGTTCGAGTATAGTAATTAATATAAAGTAGATAATCATTATGAGACAAGTAATGGAAAAGAAATGGGAGTACGGGAGTGATATGGTGATGACATTCATTGACATTGAAAAGGCATATGACAGTGTCCCCAGGACTAAACTTTGGGACAGTCTGGTGCAAAAAGGAACTGTATAGGGATTAATAAAAATGATCATGGCAATGTACAAGGAATTAGATCTGATAATATTTTATAATTAATTTTACAAGTTACTTGTTCATATCGTTTGTTTATTTACTTGCTTTCTTGCTAACTTGCTGTATTTTGCTCCTTTATAGAATATATTAAGCTGGCCCCATGGTCTAGGGGTAGCGTGCCTGCCTCTTACCCACAGACCCTGAGTTCGATTCCTGACAAGGTCAGGGATTTTTACCTGGATCTGAGGGCTGGTTCGATGTCCACTCAGCCTACATTATTAGAATTGATGAGCTATCTGACGGTGAGATAGTGGCCCCAGTCTAGAAAGTCAAGAATAACGGCCGAGAGGATTTGTTGTGTTGACTACATAACACCTCTAATCTGCAAGCCTTCAGGCCGAGCAGCAGTCGCTTGGTAGGCCAAGGCCCTTCAGGGCTGTAATGCCATGGGGTAAAAATGGTATTTAAATTACGGGATGAAACTCGATCCTTGGGCGATGACTGCTTACATCCATGGATCCTAATGTTCCTCCCTTAGAACATGGCATCACGCTCACATTTTAACAGCACATTCTTGTTGATGTTGAATCCCACGCTGGTTGATAAAGTTGCAGAAATCCTCTTCTTAGTGCAGCTAACATGATGAGGTGTCTGAATGTAGACTTAACAAATCTCTCCTCTTTCTGGTGCAGTAATTTCAGAGCTGAAACCAACACAATACCAATACAATATGTTCTGACCAGACCAGAATATTTTATCGAGATAGCAAATCTTATCTTTGCTTGTATCTCAGACAGAAAGGAAGAAGGTATGCGATTTTCTTCACTTCATTTATATAATTTCTAGTACGGAGGTGTGGCACACGGTAGATCTTGATTGGATTTCACGTGGTGCACTCATATGTATCATTGATTCATCTCCTTCTCATGTAGTGTAGATCATTCCAGAACACATGTAACTTTCTGTCGGCACACGCTCACCTTGAGAATCCAGTCTGTCCCATGACCGGCTCGGTCTCTGGCGAGTTAGCTACGAAATGTCGTCAAATATTACGCTCAACCAAAATAAATGTAGTTGTTACAGAAAACTCTCAAATGCATAAATATGTGACTAATTTGATGGGGACGATATGAAACTGAGATTTTTGTTGGTCTCTGTAATGGTTTATTGTTTGGAATATGTGAGCATACAGAAAGTAAAGAGTGATGTATGGCTAACGTATCTATATAGTTGCCTTGTTGGGTCAAGTGAGTGTCCCAGCAATACACTTGATAAGAGAAACCCTGAACAAGCAACGTCCGTGTTCTACAGCAGAACTATTATTCCGATTCACTATTGCTTGCAGACCACCATCATTTGATTTGATTTTCAATTTTCTCACCAGCCTGCCCACTGTACTGACCTGGTTTTGGCACATCCATACTCATCCATGATGAAGTTCCCAACACCATCCAAACACTGTACAGCGTGATACATGCTCATTCCAAACACATCCTTCATACCATGGAAAATATTGCCTCTGGTAACACCATCTGTTATTTTAAACTGAATGACCAATGCTTGGTAGTTCTGGATGAATTAATGGCAAAACTGTACCTAGTCAGTTTGCTTGTGCACGTACAGATAGCACACTAACACTTTCCGACAATACCAGAGTTCTTCCTGACGTAGTATCCATCCGTCGACCTATACGCAAAGTTCTCTTTTTTCAAGTAACAATGCTTATAGAAATATAGGAGCAAGAATAGGAACATATAATATAAACACAAAGGTAGGTCAGCATTGGAAGAGAGAGCAACAGAAAAGGAGACAAGAATGAACATCTTCTTAATCTGTTTACCCTCCAAGGTTGGTTTTTCCCTCGGACTCAGCAAGGGATCCGACCTCTACCGCCTCAAGGGCAAAGACAATGATAAACATGGAAACATAAAACGATAAGACAATTTCCATATCTTCATACACTGTCGTCTTCAAATAGGTTCTCTCCTCATCACTCCCTATTCTTCCTTACCCATTTCTTCCCAGCCTCAAATGAGCTTCTTTATGGTTCAGAGCTTCACCTTTAGGGTAAACATCAGCATTCATTGAGGCACGGGCAGATTTATGGAATTGTGAAAGTTGCAATAGTGAAGGGCCCTCAAATCATAGTGAAAAGGGAATTTAGAAGGAAAACAAGAAAGAAAGAGGAGAAAAATACTGCTCAATATAATATTTGCATATTTACAGAAAAGTAACCATGGTTCAAACTTTATTATAGCATTAGCCACTGTTTAAGACATGAAAAGTTGGCAAACCTTCTTGACTGATAGGAAAATAATTATAGAGTACTTGTGTTCATGTGTGATGGCAACACTTAAATTTCATCTACATTTTGTGTTTGATCTAAATGTTGTGGTATTGTACATTAATTTTTACTATTAATGCTGGGAGTATTCATGTCTAACTGCCCGTGTACAATCACATTTTACTGTTATGCAGTATCAATGCATCGACATGGTAACAATTACTGGGTCCGGCCCCGCGGTGTAGGAGGCAACGCGTCCGCCTGTCACCCGGCGGCTCCGGGTTAGATTCCTGGCCGGGTCAGGGTTTTTTAATTGTAATGATTAATATCTCTGGCCTGGGGACTGGGTGTTTGTGAAATCCTTAATCTTCCTTTCCTCACACACATCATTCCACACTAATGCCATTCCAATTACACGCAGGTTCATACAATAAGGTGCTAGTATGGGCAAAAGATACATGGGTTGATGCCCCGAACGAATAGCAAACAAAAAAAAAATTACTGGTATTCTTTTCATTTACAGTTTTCATTATTATTTGTTCTTACTGTATTACTCTAAAGATGAAGCCATATGAGTCACGTTATGAGAAGCAAAGGAGGAGAAAAGAGGAAGAAGAACATTTGTGAAAGCAAAGAGATAGTTTGTTAATATTTCTAGAGAAAGCTGTGCAGAGTTATTAATTATATAGCAGTTCAATTAACAACTATAGCAAATACAAGCACGTGGGTCTTAAGATAACAGCCCCCAAAAGGACCATGCATTTTAGCCTTATTTTTTCAGACTCTGAAGTGGACATGTAAGCCCTGTGCTGCAAGCTCAAAATGTCCCTAAAAAAATATATTTTGTAACATAAAAGTGTAATTTTTTGAAGGAAAAAAATTTGGGCTACAAAGGAAATGGACATAATAAAAACAAACCAAACCGAAAAAAACAAATAAACCTGATGGGGCTACAGCCTGACAGGCCTTGGCCTACCAAGTGACTAATGCTCAGCTCGAAAGTCTAACATTATGAGGTGACAACTGATCAGCACAACAAATCCTCTTGATTATTGTTCTTGACTTTCTAGACAGTGGGCCACTATCTCACCATCAGATAGCCCCTCAATTGTTCTTACATAGGTTGAGTGGACCTTGAACCAGCACTCATATACAGGTAAAAATCCCTGACTTGGCCAGGAATCGAACCCAGGACCTCCAGGTAAGAGGCAGGCTAGCTACCCATAGACCACCGGGCCAGCGTCAGCATATGTATAGGAAAATTAGTATATATGCTTCTCTTATTTGTTAAGACTAAAATTTACTGGTTATTTTGGATTTAAGGCCATTTCTAAGCTAGTATTTGAGTAGGGTTCCCCTTATGAAGAAATACAACTACTTAAACATCCCATCTTAACTCTAAACAGGCCTGATAGAAGAGTACAGAAGTAGCTTCATTGCTATATGTACAAGTACCTTTCATACTGATAAGAAAGTACCCATATGTGAAGTGCAGAGCAAATGACTACCAACTATGTTCACATATACTTAAGGTACGGTATACTATACATGTCACTGATAATTTCGGAGCATTATTGTTACAAGTATCGAGTTTCGTCTACGTGTGTGTGGAAGCTTCCAGAATCTTCTAGTTTCTACGAGACTCTTCTTCATTCTTCAAGATGAGTCAGGAACCTTGTACACCGCCCACCTAACGTGGATTTCGACCAACAAAAGCAAGCCCGTGATATTCAAGAAGTGGAATCTCCAGCCCCTGACAAGGATCGCAAGAAAATCTGTGGAGCATCAGCCTCTGGCACCTCAGGCTCGACGTATACATCCCTGAGCTCTCTTCTCTCCGTCCGGGAACAGCCATCTGGGTCACAAGTGTCAGGCATTGAACAGCTTCTCGAACTTTCGGGAAGCAAAGTCGTGGCACCTTTCCATCTTCCGCCACGCTCACCATCAAAACTAATCCAGATCCTTACATGCCTGCACACGTTCGCGGCTTTGCAGAAGTTGCGAAGAATCCAGCCTTGGCGCCCCACATCAGGAATCGCAGCATCATCTATCCGTCGCCGCTACCAGCAGCTCTTTTCTATGTGGTGAAGCTCATGCATATTGTTCTGTCTAAAGCCAACACCCATAGTATCTACCAGATTCTTACCTGCTTCACGCCGAACTATGGAGAATATAATGTGGAAATACAACGCACCCGGGAAGGCTATTTCAACATTAAAACTTCAAAGCCATTCTACAATCATCTTGTCACTACCATTGGGGTGGTGCAATTTGGAACCCATACCCGTGGTTACTAACCTGACGCAGCAACAACCTGCACGGCGCCTGGCACCACCGTCTCGACCATCACCTATCCTGTCTGTGGTTGCCTATGGTGCGGAGCGTGACTGGACTGACAATGAGGTGGCCGCTGAACTCCAGCTCAAAGGCCACCAAATATTTAAAATCGTCCGTATCCGCAATGCACACGGCACCACGTCTCTGATCAGGATTCTCTCCAAGGACGTCAACACCCTAGATGTGCTGCTTCACGATGGTGCTGTCATCTATGGGTGTCGCCACCGGGTGTAGCCCTCACACTCGGCACCACTGCAGAAGATTCGCTGTGACCGGTGTCAGCGGTATGACCATCCACCTGGTGCTCCCTGCGTTGAACAACAGGAATGCGCCATCTGTAGCCAGGATCATGTTACTTCAGCTTGTCCCAATAAGGCTACCCCTAAATGTATTAACTGTTCTCTCCCTCACCCTGCCTTTTCTTATAAGTGTAAGGACAAACCTGCCCCTGACCCCTCCCAACCTGAGTCGAACATTCCCATTATTTTTCGGGATCTCCCCACCGCTGCTTCCTCTTCTACTCTCCTTTCCCCTAGTTCTGAAAATATTATCCGCTTTGTAGCAATGGTACTTCAAAACGCCCTACCCTTTAACCGTCCCCATGTCCTTACCCAGATTCAACTGGCAGCATGATTGGTATTTAATACCCATATGGACGTAGCATACTCGGGGAACAAGATACATTTTGCATTTTTTCCCCTTAATGCTGTGCCCTTGGTTAGTTAATGGTAATTAAGGTCTATTATGCCAATATTTGCTCTCTTCATTCCAGTCTTGCTCCCTTTGACCTCTCCCTTTCCTTGTATGACCCCGAAGTTTTTATTTTAAATGAAACTTTCTTGACATATCGGCAACATACCCGTTTTTCTCAGTATCGCCTTTTTCGAGTGGATAAACACGGAGAAGCTCAAGGTGGTGTGGCTACTTTAGCCACCCTTTATTCTAGAGAAGTAAATTATGGTAACACATTCAAATCACCCTTATCATTTAGTTAACCCAAGACCTTGACCTCTAACTGGTGCTATTGGAGCTATAGCAACTACTACAGGAATAATTAAGTGATTCGATCAATACGACAATTCCCTTTTATTTTTAGGTTTAACTTTAGTCACTCTAACTATAATTCAATGATGACATGATATTACACGAGAAGGAACATATCATCAAGGCCTTCATACTTTACCAGTAAGTAAGGGATTACGATGAGGTATAATTTTATTTATTATCTCTGAAGTAATTATATTACCACTAAACAACATTACTAATCTTTTCCTGATTCTTTTTCTGAATATCTAATTCTTGAGACTTTTCTTCCTAATAACTCTTCTCTTGTCTTTGTAACACTCTATCTTCCTCCTCGAACCCCACACCCTATCGATTTTACAAAGTATATTGATACTACCTTTTCCAATTATCTCTTTGTTGCTGATATTAATATTCACTCTTTCACCGTTTCACAACACCTGGAATTTGATAATCTTGTTTCTCACCTTCGAGGCATACACATTCCTTTTCCCTTCCCCACCCACCCAATTTCTAATACTACCCCTGACGCTCTTATCATGTCACCATCCTTATCTACTTCTCCTACCATCACTTACTCCCTAGCTTTAGGCTCGGACTATGCCCCAGCTCTTATTACTCTCCTTACTATCTCCTATCAGAATCGTTCTCCTAACTCCTGACCCACGCCTACTAGACATTACTCACAAACAAACTGGACCAACTACAGACGGACGATCACTGACCTCCCTACTGACTGTCTCCCTCTCACCTCTATCCCTAACTTTCTTTCCCTCATCTCCTGAGTAGAATTGGCTCTTACTAGAGCAGATCAGCTTCATATCCCACGTCACTCCTACCACCCCTCCAAACCCCCTATCCTGCCTAAAGCCCTTTCCCTCCTTCAACTTTCTCATGACCTCTATCACTCATACATATGAAGCCAGGACCCTACCACTCTATGTCAACTTGCTTGCTTGTTGTTTTAAGGGCCTAACATTGAAGGTCATCAGCCCGTCTCTACGTCAACATCGACAAACTCTGCGCCATGCCCGCTCTTATATTAAGGCCATAAAACGTAAACAGTGGACATTTGCTCGTTCTGAACTTTCCAACATGCATGATTCTCAACAATTCTGGACTACTTTTCGACGCATGACTCACACTCGACCACCCCTCCCTACTTACCCCATCCATACCACCCCTCACCCTCTTGAATGACAAAGAAAAGCCGACGCGTTTGCTCTTCATTATACTACTGTTTTTCTCCCTCTGCTAACCCCTTACATGACCACCCTGATCGACCCACTATTTATCAATACTACCGCCCCAATCTCCCCCACCTCCAACCATCATTTCTCCATTTTCCTGCTGTTGATTATACCCACCCTCTTAATGCCCCCATTACTCCACAAGAAATTCTTAATTTCCTCCATAACCGTCGTAATACAGCCCCCGGAAGTGACCGTATCACCTATTGTCATATTCGTGAAGCTCCCCTCCTCCTAATCCATATCCTCTCCAGTGTTTATACTACCATGCTCTACACCAGTGTTCATCCCAAGCACTGGGGTAAAGCAAATATCCTGCTCTTTCTTAAACCTAACAAACCTCCCTCCGATATTCATTCCTATCGACCCATCTTCTTCTCGTCTTGTCAAAAAATTTTGATGGTATTCTTATTCAGAGAATGTCTAAATATTTGCACTCTTTAAACCTTATCCCCTCCTCCCAAGCCAGCTTCCGTTCTCATTTTTCTTTCGCATCACCTCCTCTCTTACTACCTTCCTTAAAACTCACTGACCCGCTGCTCTCATCAGCTGGATGTTGATAAAGCTTTTGATAGCATGTGGCATCCTGGTCTCTTTTATAAACTCAGTCATTTACCACTTCCTACCACCATCCTCCATTTCATTTATAATTACCTTAACTCCCGCTGTGCCGATATCCTGATCCACTGGGTACCCATTCCTTCACCTTTCGTGTTACATCCGGACTTGCCCAGGGCTCCCCCCTTTCCCCTCTTCTTTACTCCTTGTATATGTGTGATATTCCCCACCCTCACGCCCTGTTACATTTATATCAGTACGCAGATTACCTTGCGGTTTTAGCCCTCTGTCATACCCATACCTCCCTTCAATCCAAACTTCATAATTACCTTACCACTTTTGAACACTGGCTTAATATTTGGTACCTCTCCGTTAATCCTCAAAAAACCCACTTCATGCTTTTTCGCTCCAAATCCTGTATCTGTCGCCCCACTCATAAAGTTCATTTAACCATATATAATACCCCCATCATCGAAACTAACCAACTAACATACCTTGGTATCAAATTCCAAAATAACCTAAAATGGAACCTTCACCTTTCTTCTATCCATTGTAAAGTCCTTACCCCTTTCCGTGCCCTTCGTTCTCTTACTGGACATACTTGGGGCCTTAAACCCCCACAAATCATCACTATTTATAAATCCTTCATTCGCTCTGTTATTAGCTATGCATCCCTGACTTGGATTAATACTCACCCCTTAGACTACTGGAACCTTCATAAATATGACCGGCATGCATTACGTATTGCGTACCGACTGAAACATGACACTCCTTCCACCAATTTTCAACCCTTTTACACTTTCCCTACTATCCTTACCGATATCCATTCCCTCCGTTACAACTATCTTACCCTTGGTATTCGTCATCATAATCCCCTTATTGAAGAAGCTCTCCCACTTTCCCCTCTCGCTACAGCTATTCTCCGCGACACTCATACCCCTCAGCGCTCTTACCTCTTCCCCACCCCACCTCTTTCACTTCCACCCCCCCCCTCCCCCACCGCGCCGACTGGCCTTAAATTTTTAATTTCGCGTGTATTAGTCATTATGGTCCTGGCTGCAGTGGAACATTGCCTTCTCCATCGACATGCCGTAACGGTACCACCAGTGCCATCTGTGCAGTGATCAGTGCAGTGAAGTGTTCCCCTCAGGCTTCTTTTCTCTGTTTTCATTCTTTTCGTTATATCCAGTGTATTATATGTTTCGTTTTTCATTGCATTCTTTGCTGTTTTTACTTAGTGCCCTAGAAGAGGCACATGAACATTTTCTTTGGTGCTTTGTTGTCTATTCTTTTTATTAATTTATCGTATTGTGCCCAAGAGTGGCACGGAAGACGTTCCTTTATATTTGTGCTTAATTTTGTTTCATTCATTTGCGTCATTCTCTTTAGGCAAAGACTTGGCAAGAAGACATTCTTTCATCATCTCTAATGCATATTTCATTTCTTCTTTCATTGTGCCTAGTGGTGGCACAATTGCTTTTTCATTTCTTCTGTGATTTTTTCTGTTTATATTTTTAATTTCTTAAGCCACAGACGAGGTGCACGATATATTCTTATTTAGTGATCTAATGTATTTGTGTATTTTTGTTTGATTACTCTGCTGCAGAAGTGGAACGAACACCAGTGTGTGATATCTTGTATATGTATATCTTTGTGATTTTCTTTCTGCCAAAGAAGCGGCAAAAGACTTACGTTGGACTCCAATTTCTCGTTTTTCTGTCAGCACCATAGAAGAGGCACCCCTATGTCAACTTAGTACATTATTTTCTTGAATTTTTCTGTATACAATGTATCTCTCTTTGGCAAATAAACAGGGTCTACCGGGGGAAGAAACTACAGCGAGTGCGATGCGAGCACACTCTGGGGGCTCATTTGGGGTTGCGGTGGTTCCTGCGCCAGAAAACCTCTATCACCCACTCCCTTTACATATGTACGAATACACTTCCCTGTATAAGCAATACTCAATATACTCTTCCCACTACGAAGGCTGAAGAGCCGCTTGTTCAGCTGATGGCCCACCTCCACCTTATGGTGAAGGAATCGAACAAACTCTTTCCTTGCTTGCTTGCTTGCTTGCTTGCTTGCTTACTTAAGGTAGAAGTGGCAGGGATATTTTACAAATTTTGCAAACTCTAAATTCTGTCAAAAATCATTAAAATACCATAAATCCACATATAAACATACTGTGTTATTAACAAAATTGCAAGGAATATGGAGACAATATTACTAAAACCGTATTCTATCTTTCAAAAAGCTTAAGTAAAAAAAAAACTATTGAATTTGTTTAAATTATTGTTATGAACAAAACACCATATGTTTTATGTATCTAAATTAATTTAGAATGTCCCTAGTTGTATGACTGGATGCCCTTCCTGATGCCAACGCTATATAACCTAAACATAATTTCCTAAACATAATTTCTTGAATCTCTGTATTTGAGTTCAGGGACAGGCAAGATATTGTTTGATTAATGTCCAATGGCATAGCAATATTAACCCTTGAACTGGCAGTGGCAGGGATATTTTACAGATATTGCAAACTCTAAATTCTGTCAAAAATCATTAAAATACCGTATAATCCACATATAAACATACTGTGTTATCAACAAAATTGCAAGGAATATGGAGACAACATTACTAAAACAGTATTCTGTCTTTCAAAAAGCTTAAGTAAAAAAACTATTGAATTTGTTTAAATTATTGTTATGAAAAAACTCCATATGTTTTATGTATATAATTGAATTTAGAACGTCCCAATTAGCACACACACATACACGTACAATTATATTTGAGAATGGATGACAATAGTTTCCTAATCAGTAGCTATTTATTCTCTTGTCCTCCTCACAGCAAGTCAGCTCTAGTATTTACCTGGAACGGCAATCGCTTCCATAATCTTCATTGATAATTCACCTTTCACTTCTCTTCGCATGCTCAGTCACTCCATTCAGCAGGACCATGCACACAGGATCAAACGCAGTCTGCTAGCAATCACAACAACTGTTCCCTGGCTCAACTCCAGAGAAGTCCGTCACTCACATAAGCATTTCCCGTGGCCACTCCACACAGTGAACTACTCAGCACCAGTGGCGTATGCTGGGATCAAGATGAGGGCAACCACTAGACTTAGGTTACCCCTTTTTGATGGTTGGTTTAGTGAATTTTAAGCCCTAAGTGTTCTGAGCTGCAGCCGATAGCCAACAGAGTAGCCAGCTGTGTTGTCAGTGCTGTTTCACGAGCTACTGCCCTGGACTCTGCTACTGTCAATAATTGACACGTGATCAGTGGAGTTGGTAGCGTAAGGTTTAGCAAATTAAAGTCCAGCTTTGTGGCTTGCCTTTCGTCCGATGGGCCCGGTTCAATTCTCAGAATCAATCCCCTTGTACTCTTAATTCCCCTAGCTTAGGGACTGGGTATTTATCACACCTTCACTACTCATTTTATCCTCATTAGGTCACCACCAGGCCTATAGCGATGCCATGCACCATTATAATAACTATATTATTATTATTATTATTATTATTATTATTATTATTATTATTATTATTATTATTATTATTATTATTATTATTATTATTATTATTATTATTATTATTATTATTATTATTAAATTAAAATCTTGAATTTTACAACATTACCAGCAGTTGTAACCATCATTCACTGGTTTATTAGTCCGGCTCTGTGGCTAAATTGTTAGCGTGCTGGCCATTGGTCACAGGGGTCCCGGGTTTGATTCTCAGCAGGGTCAGGAATTTTAACCTTAATTGGTTCATTTCTCTGGCACGGGGGCTGGGTGTATTTGTCATCTTCATCATCATTTCATCCTCATCACGACGCGCAGGTCGCCTACAGGCGACATATCAAAAGACCCGCATCTGGCGAGTCGAACTAGTCCTAGGACACTCCCGGCACTAAAAGCCATACGCAATTTCATTTTTACTGGTTTATTAGCTTCCTCGGGAGATCAGTGGTGGTGTCCGACCCATGATCACAGATTCAATTCCGACCAACAAAAGAGAACACTAAACCTGAAAGATTGCATTTAATTTTAGCAGATGTACCTGTAAAAAGAAAACTATATTACTCCTATAACAATAGCCCCGCAGTGTCTTTCTACAAGGATGTTGAAGCAAATGGGAGTGATATACCAACACTCTGTTATCTGTATAAATCAGAAGTATGAGGTGGGGAAGTATATACGATGAGGAACACATGTGTCAATTTGGAAACTTCTGGAGAACTTTGAGTCTTTAAGCTATCTCTCCTTCATTATCAGTGGTGATCTGATTGACTGAAGCCTAGCACACCTATCCCTCTGGTTCCGCACCAGTCAGGCATTCGGCAACAATCTGTGCGACGTGAGGGACACAGTGCCTGGGCTACAATATCTTTCTGCGATGCCTTGCTCTCAGTAATACGAGCAATGTTTTATCTCCTTGCATTCAACATTTCTAATGGAACTATGTAGCAGATGCTTACAATATAATGTGCTTTAGATTTCTATCGTTCTCATTTGATGTTAGGGTTTCAACAATAGCTTTGGTAACCCACAGTATATGCCACTGCTCAGCACATATTACTCAGCAAGGCAAAAACACAGCACCACTAAATAACAGCGACCACACTTTTAACATTTCTCTCCCTCATAGTCCTCCCATACCCTCAGCGACAACAATCAATACTGCACACTCACTCCAACAACAACTACTGCTGTCCAGATCCACAGCATGTCAATAAGAACAAATCAACATTACTGACACCGACTACACTCGCATCTCTACTGACTCTCTGTTCGCAGCAAGCCTGCTGATAAAGTGCTGGAGTCTTCAGGGTGTGGCCAGAGAAGGAACATTCTCATTCCTGAAAGGCCATGGGGAAATCAGATGAAAGTACAATAGGAGGAGAGGCCTAGACATGCCTTCAGGCTGTCTGGGAGGTTCCTGGCCTGACTTGCTTATCCCTTCCAGGAAATTGGGAAGGGGGCTTTCAGACAGCTGACGGCCAGCTGAGTACACAACATTATTTTTTTCAAAACTTATACTGTATGTTATAGCCTATGTTTATATTTAGATTTTTAAAATTTAAATTAGGCATACCAAAGGTGCATTGTTTTGTAGCAAATAAATATGTGTGTATGCATAAATTGGATACCAGTATATAGTTTATTGTATCATTATGAATTGACAAACATATAGTTTATACAACAACTTTGAGTCTTTAAGCTATCTCTACTTCATTATCAGTGGTGATCTGATGGACCGAAGCCTAGCACACCTATCCCTCTGGTCCCCGCACCAATCAGGCATTCGGCAACAAGCCGTCCGATTGTCAGACCTCCAGAAGTGTTCTAGTCTTTGATAACAGCCTGGAAGATATATATATTCTTCACCTCATTGAAAAATCCTCCAGTTGCTCTTCATTATCATTGTCAATCTCAAAATCTGACACCTCATCATCACTGAAGTCAGTCTGAAGGATTTCTCAAATATTGTTGGATGATCCCGCAAATTTATCAGCTATAATAATGATATTTACACACTCATAAACCCAAAATATTTAAACAACTTCATTACAGCAACATTTAGAGACAGAACCACAACACAGATCATTACATAACAGATAAGGGAATATCTTCATTGAGGTAATCACATATTGTAAATATAAGGTACAGATCTTTGCGCATGGTTATGAGGGTCGTTAGAGTTTGTAGTAAAGATGTACCTATAAGAGAGGACATTTAAGTCTCTGGTAAGACTCCAACTAGAGTATGGTTCCAGTGTATGGGACCCTCACGAGGATTACTTGACTTGAGAACTGGAAAAAATCCAAAGAAAAGCAGCTTGATTTGTTCTGGGTGATTTCCGACAAAAGAGTAGTGTTATGAAAATGTTGCAAAGTTTGGGCTGGGAAGACTTTGGAAAAAGGAGATGAGCTTCTCAACTAAATGGTATTTCTGAGCTTTCAGTCGAGAGATGGCGTGAATGACATTAGTAAATGAATAAGTTTGAGTGGTGTTTTTAAAAGTAGGGAAGATCACAATATGAAGATAAAGTTGGAATTCAAGAGAACAAATTGGGGCAAATATTTGTTTATAGGTAGGGGAGTTAGGGATTGGAGTAAATGACCATGGAAGAAGTTCAATAAATTTACAAATTCTTGACAATAATTTAAGGAAAGGGTGAGATATTCAAACTTTGAAAAAACATAATTTTAGAAAAAATTAATGTCAAAAAAAATCAGGCAGAAAAGGCATGAACACAATGAAAATGTAACAGTGTAATTCCATATTTTCCAAGATAATAGACATTTTTCTGTTGGAAGTGGACATGAGATATTCCCAGAATGCAGATATACTTCATGCTGCCGATCCTTTTTTACGTTTATCTATGAGTTAAAAAATCCTCTGTAACTTGGGTAAATTATATAATTGGAATGAAGAAATCATTACTCATATAAAAAAATCAGTACTCTTGTATCAAAATTATGCATGAGGATTGTGACAAAACAGTTCAAGTTTTCTCTAAAGTTCACAAGATTGAAGGATGTTCCAAGGAGATGAAGGAGAGATTTATTGAAAATTGCATTAGCTTTTCCTGTGACCACTGCCATGGCAAAGCAAAGTTTCTCAATGATGAAACTTATCACAAGATATCTAAGAATGACTATGACCAGAGAATACCAATTAGCACTTTGCTGTGATTTCAATACAGAAAGAGAAAAGCTACCCTTACATATGTGAACCATCAATGCATGTGTTCGCTTCAAAGAAATCACACCAACTTAAAATAATCACCAATGATTAATCATCGCTGATCTGCATCCAGAACTGTCACCCAGGTGGCAGATTTTGTCCTGCAAAAGTTCTGTTTCGACCAGTAATTTTACAGACCCAAGGCTCATATTTGCTATTTTATTGCTGCGTGTTTTATGTCCCACAGGCACAGAGAGGTTTTATGGCGATGATGGGATAAGACTGGTAAGGATACGAACATGGCCTTAATTGAGGAAAAGCCCCAGCATTGCCTGGTGTAAAAATTGGATACCATGGAAAACTGCCAGGGCTGCCGATAGTGGGATTTTAATCCATTATTTCCCAAGTGCAAGCTAACTGCTACATACCTGGAACCACGTAGCCAGCTCACTTGGTGACTCGTATTTGAGCACCAATGGCCTACTGCTTAGCTACTCAGCCTGGCAAGAATACAATACTTCTCATTTGTGTGATTCTTGATTGATCCTCAATACTTATACACCAATCAATTCCATGTCTGCTTTCACAAGAATAAACAAGAGTAAATTTATCTGTTCAGTTGAAACTTATGCCTACTATAGATAGTGTGATAGGAAGACTACAAATCGGCGACTGCCAAAGGCTGTACTTACGAAGTATGAGCCAGTCGGGTGGGAAGAACATGGCAGAGCGAGCAGTGGAGTCATAATACCAATGTAAATGGTCCATTATTGGACATTATAAATTTTCCAGCTATCTCATTCTTGGGTGCCAATGTTTCACCCCCGTGTGCTAAGTTGCGCTGGCAACCAGGAATGAGTTAGCTAGAAAATTTGTTATGTCCAATAACGGACCAACTATATTGGTACTACTTCCTTATCACGAAACTTAACAGTTCGCCGTGGCTCCTGTTTTGCTTGCGCTGACCCCGCCCACATTGTTGCCCCTCTGCGGACATTGTTGCTTCACGGCAGCCCCTGCACCCTCAGCCTTATGGCCACATTATAGAAAAGAGAACCGATCCTTAAAAAAAAATGAGCATACCAGAAAAGGAAAGGACTACGAAAGGTGTGAAAATGAACCCTTGGCTTCCAGTAGTGTAGCCAGGATTGACTGATGGGGGTGGGGGGGTTTATAGTTACAAAATGATGAAAGAATATAATGAAGTTGCTTGTGAGGGTGATGTGTGCACATGCGTGTTGTTATAAGGATTATAAGTGAATTATGTTGGTATTCAGATTGCAGTACACTAGAAAATCTTACATTAAAATACAAAACAAAAACAATATGATCAAGGTCAACAGTTTTACAGTGAGTCGAATCTTCAGAGTACTGGCACAATCTAAAATCCAGCTACCAAAGCTTCTTAGAAAATACATCCAACAGATCTGTTGGTTTTACAATTATGTCTCTGTGAATGTTCTAAAGAGTCAACCCACTGAGTCGACTCTCACTTGTTTATTGTCAGTTTCTGTTCATTTTCTTTTGCAAACATTCCTTTGGGTGAGGGGGTTTTAACCCCCAGTAACCCCTCCCCCCTTGGCTAGGCCCCTGTTGGCTTCTGATATTCCCCATTAAAAAGCAAGGTAAGGAACAGGCGAGGGACCGTTTCTGTGACGTGACGTGACGTGACCTAACACAAGTTGGCTTTGGTGAAATGAAAGACATATCACCTAGCCAATTCCAATTCAATACAATTTGTTTTACGTAGGTTGGAACTTAAATAGTGGTAACTATTTATTTACAAAGATACAAAAGAGTTACATGTTAGCAACCTTTACTGTCCTTCAATGTAGTTAACAGCGTTGTGTATAACCCATTGCCAGCAATGTGGAAGTCATAGTATACCTTTAGCAGAGCCTGTTCTGTTGATGGTGTGAATGGAGCGGTCTACTGCCTGTCAAATCTCTGTAACAGTTCTGAAGCGAATGCTCACGAATCATCTGGTTTCTATCACTGTCCAGTAATGCAGCAAGAGCATGCACTACTTCTTCACTCGTAGGACAACCTGCCAGATGAATGTCCACCACAGTTTGCCGACCATCTTGAGGCTTTTACCCAACGTGCCACTGTTCTGTAAGACAATGCAGATTCCCCGCAAGCCTGTTGAAGACTTTGATGACACTGTCATGCTGTACGACCTCTGGCACATTCAATCTTGATCCAGCTCCGTTGTTCCTGTTTGGAAAACCTAGTGACAATATTACGTTAGACCACTAGCTCACAACTGACTGTGTTTCTCTCATTTGTGCATACGCAGGTGATGTCGGAAGGGCGAGTCCATTTGTTCTGACTTGTGAGGTAAGGTAGGTATGTAACCAATGTGTGCTATCAGCAAAAATATTAGATTCCATTGCATAGCATCTCCACAGCAGTGTTGCCACTATTTAAGTTCCAACCCTCATATAAATTGCTGATGACAACTACAGTAAGAGATGACTGCCATCCTTCCATGGCTGTTATGTTATTGATGTTATTTATTGTGAACTATCATGTCTTGCTGATCGTCAGGGACACGGATATCCCTACAGACCAAGCATGTGCGAACTGCGAACCATACCACTCTGACTACCGTAACAGTCGGCGAGTGCGCTCATATAAGTCGTATGATTACTAAGTCTGGAAAGAGTTATGATGGCATAGTTCAATCATGTTCGAATTTCCATTAATAAAATCAATAATGTTATTGGCTTTACGTCCCACCCAGGAGTAATAGGAATTAAGTCAAGTGAGTCAAGATTCCGAAGACTATATTTTAGATGGAAGAATGACAACCATCAGTCATGGGAAAGACCGAGAAATTCGGATAGCCAGGTGTGAGAGCATCAGGCCGAATCTCGTAGATACGTTGAGCAGTTAAGAAATCAGCCGACTGGGATAGATAAATAGCAGAAACCAATTCAGGAAATGGCCACATCAGGAGAGTGTAGAGGAACTGCGAACTTACAACCTCAGGTCCAAAATACGCGTGATCAAGAAAACAGACTCAATCCCCATGCTACTGAATACTCCATAGGGGGTGGAGCTATAAGGAAAAGAGACCTCTCAGGCTCTCAAGTACATTCGAAAGGCTGAGGGTAGACTAGTAAGCTAACAATACAGTAGAAAGAGAATTGTATTTTTGTACATACAGCATTACATTAGTTTAATTAATATAAGAATAGATGATAAGCTGTACAAGGAGAAAGAAAAGGCAGAAGACCCTGGAGATCAAGGCGGTGAAGAATTGCCTGAAGAAGACGAAGACGTGCTTGACGATGCAGATGATCCTGAGGTCAATGAAGAGGTGGATGATGTGAACTACATATTTATGGAACAAAATCGTCAGGATGAAAGATACAATGATGATACTTTGGACGAAGAGAACTGTTCCGAATGCGCGGAGGGAGGTGACCATTTACGACACTGTCAATAGCATGTCTTGATACCCTGCGACAGTAATATGCCGTTTTCTGCGTCATTCTGTGATTATTAGTGCCATAACTAGCATATTTTTGCACTATACAGGGCACGAAAGACTCGCCGCTGGCTCAAGAGGTGAAAGTCTCATTGCGTGCACTGACCAAAGGAAGTCATGCGCTAGGCAGCAATTAGAAATTCTCTCTCTCTTGTGAGAGTGAGTAAGAAGAGGCAAATACCACGTGACAGTCAGTGGGCTGTCCTTAATTAAGTTGGGTTAACCCATGAAAACATAATTCCCTGTGTATTTATTCGTATATTCATTGATGCAAACCGAAAACCTTCACTTGTTAATAATAATAATAATGACATGCATCCTGACATACACAACAACAAGTAAGAGCTTGTCATAATCAGAGAATTTTATGTCCAATTATGTCATCAAGATATATTCCACTTACTTAACATATCATCAAATACGCGATACGTAAGGGTGCGGCAAGTTACGAAAAGACGTCATGAGTCTGGCCGTGCGAGCCTAAGCTGGATTTTTCCAAGGTGTAGTGTCATCTACCAGAAAAATACTAGGTGACGCTTTGAAAATTCTGATGAAACCTACGATCCGATATGGATGAGATTCGATCAGTGGAATACACTGGCATAGAGAGGGGGGGGGGGCAGGCCCCCCAAAAAAATATTTCCTGAAACTAGAGCGAGGATCAGCCGTTGTTTTACATACGGTGCGAACAACTTAAAAACTTACGGTATGCCGAAATGTTAAATTAACGTAGCAAAAAGAATCTACTAGCAAGGCTCAATAGGGCCATACATAATTCTCCATATTTGTACTGCTTAAATGAAAGGAAAACACTTAGGATTGGGATGCGCGGGAATATTTCCCTGTAGAGGCCTCAGTATTGGGAATGTAACCATGTGTTGACAAATGTCAAGATATGAGGAAAGGGGCAATTAGCAAGGGATTACTCAGTAGGAGGCAAGAACGTGATCACCGAGATAACGGGGGCCACGGCTGTAAAATGTTGCAAACTTACAACATCGTGTCAGCTTTTGCACATCGGTTCCCGGAAACAACAATGTCCTAGGGATCCTCGGGTTGTACCGTGGTTGAGAGATGTGCTGTGTTTAAGTAGCGTTGGGAAGACTGTGGCAGGATTGTGAGCTGCACTTAGTTCCTCGTTTTGTGATGTATAAGCAGCTTTTTTTTTTTTTTTTTTTGAAGAGGGGCCGTTTTGTCACTGAGAAGCCAGAATTATGTGCATCCTTGGTAAGTTATGAAAAATTTTTTTTCTTAATTCTAACAGTTGCACGACAATCGCGGATGCGTGCGTAAGTTCGATAGGTAGGCCTATATACACTGACTGACAGAGCAAATGCAACACCAAGAAGGAGTGGTTCGAAAGGGATGAAAGTTGGGGAAAAAACAGAGACGGCACGGACGAATAATTGATGTTTATTTCAAACCGATATGCAGGTTACACAATGCGCACGGCATCGACTCAGTAGGATGTAGGACCACCACGAGCGGCGATGCACGCAGAAACACGTCGAGGTACAGAGTCAATAACAGTGCGGATGGTGTCCTGAGGGATGGTTCTCCATTCTCTGTCAACCATTTGCCACAGTTGGTCGTCCGTACGAGGCTGGGGCAGAGTTTGCAAACGGCGTCCAATGAGATCCCACACGTGTTCGATTAGTGAGAGATCCGGAGAGTACGCTGGCCACGGAAGCATCTGTACACCTCGTAGAGGCTGTTGGGAGATGCGAGCAGTGTGTGGGCGGGCATTATCCTGCTGAAACAGAGCATTGGGCAGCCCCTGAAGGTACGGGAGTGCCACCGGCCGCAGCACATGCTGCACGTAGCGGTGGGCATTTAACGTGCCTTGAATACGCACTAGAGGTGACGTGGAATCATACGCAATAGCGCCCCAAACCATGATGCCGCGTTGTCTAGCGGTAGGGCGCTCCACAGTTACTGCCGAATTTGACCTTTCTCCACGCCGACGCCACACTCGTCTGCGGTGACTATCACTGATAGAACAGAAGCGTGACTCATCGGAGAACACGACGTTCCGCCATTCCCTCATCCAAGTCGCTTTAGCCCGGCACCATGCCAGGCGTGCACGTCTATGCTGTGGAGTCAATGGTAGTCTTCTGAGCGGACGCCGGGAGTGCAGGCCTCCTTCAACCAATCGACGGGAAATTGTTCTGGTCGATATTGGAACAGCCAGGTTGTCTTGCACATGCTGAAGAATGGCAGTTGACGTGGCGTGCGGGGCTGCCACCGCTTGGCGGCGGATGCGCCGATCCTCCCGTGCTGACGTCACTCGGGCTGCGCCTGGACCCCTCGCACGTGCCACATGTCCCTGCGCCAACCATCTTCGCCACAGGCGCTGCACCGTGGACACATCCCTATGGGTATCGGCTGCGATTTGACGAAGCGACCAACCTGCCCTTCTCAGCCCGATCACCATACCCCTCGTAAAGTCGTCTGTCTGCTGGAAATGCCTCCGTTGACGGCGGCCTGGCATTCTTAGCTATACACGTGTCCTGTGGCACACGACAACACGTTCTACAATGACTGTCGGCTGAGAAATCACGGTACGAAGTGGGCCATTCGCCAACGCCGTGTCCCATTTATCGTTCGCTACGTGCGCAGCACAGCGGCGCATTTCACATCATGCGCATACCTCAGTGACGTCAGTCTACCCTGCAATTGGCATAAAGTTCTGACCACTCCTTCTTGGTGTTGCATTTGCTCTGTCAGTCAGTGTATTTTGACAAATGTCCGCGAACGGATTGGAACCTCAAAAAACACCATCAAAAGTGCGGGTAACTATTTTGTAATTGGCGGGCGTGATAACTCAGTTCCAATGGTTCTATCTTCTCATCAGGACGGCCCAGGCTTGAATCGCAGTCGATGCATGAAACATTTTTAAAATGGGAAGTCACGTTCTATTTATACGGATTCTACTTAAAACACTAGATCCCGTCCCTTACCTTTCTTTATACTTTTGAGCCATAATCGCATCATTTATGGTGGTGTATTTTGAGTATCCAACCATTCTTCGGGCTTACCTTGTACCTTAAATGGTGAGTGGATGCAGTGGCGTACCCACAAAATAATTTCAGTGGGCCAGTCCAGGCCAGTAGCGTGGATACAACTTTTCCTTGGAACGGGTTGTGAAATGATTTTTAATTTTTATTTAGAATGTGCCTTGCGTCCCACCGTAGGTCTTATGGCGGCGATGAGAAAGGAAAGGGCTAAGAGTCGGAAGGAAGCGGCCGTGGCCTTAATTAAGGTACAGCCCCAGCATTTGTCTGGTGTGAAAAAGGGAAATCACGGAAAACCATGTTTAGGGCTGCCGACAGTGGGGTTTGAACCGACTATCTCCCGGATGCAAGCTGTGCGCCCCTAACCGCACGGGCAACTCGCCCGGTGGATATGAAAAAGCCGGTCCTACCGAGTGCGGTGACGGATCTTCAGTAGATATTGATGGTTTTGATTGTTACCATGTACAATCATAGCTTCTGTACTCTTAACATAAACCGGCTGCGTTATTGAAACTGTTCGTAAAATTGGTAATATCGTTCTTCGTTTGTGAGGAAGTAGAATCTTCATTTAATTTGTCTTCTTATAAAAAGGAGCCACTTTGGCACTACACCCCATGAAGGTGACTACCTTCCAGGTCGTAGATATTTCGATTACGGGAGACTCAAGGCCAACTCTAATGCACCCAAAAACAAGGCTGTATCTTCCCCCATCCCATGCCTTTCTTAACTCTGTCAGTGCCTGGAATCGAATGCAAGATGCCTTAAGTCAAACTCTAAAATAAGGAGACCTAAAAGTAACCAGCCGGCCCCGCGGTGTAGGGGTAGCGTGCCTGCCTCTTACCTGAGGACCTGGGTTTGATTCTCGGTCAGGTCAAGGATTTTTACCTGGATCTGAGGGCGGGTTCGGGGTAAACTCAGCCCACGTGTTTATAGTTGAGGAGCTATCTGACGGTGAGATGGCGGCCTCGGTCTGGAAAGCCAAGAATAACGGCGGAGAGGATTCGTCGTGCTGACCACACGGCACCTCGTAATCTGCAGGCGTCCGGGCTGAACAGCGGTCGCTTGGCAGACGATGGCCCTTCGGGGCTGTTACGCCATGGGGTCTGGTTTGGAAAAGTGAACACAGAAGGAAGCGACACCCCTGCAAGGCTCTTTAGCTTCCAGCTAGTTCTCCTGTCCGGCCTCGTGAATTTAGGACAGTTGGCGTGCGGTGATTTCGAAAAGTGGGTATGCTGTCGAAACTAGGGCGTACTAATTACCGTACGTAGGAAGTACAATGTCCGCCTCTGTGGTGTAGTGGTTAGTGTGATTAGCTGCCATCCCCAGAGGCCCGGGTTCGATTCCCGGCTCTGCCACGAAATTTGAAAAGTGGTACGAGGGCTGGAACAAGGTCCACTCAGCCTCGGGAGGTCAAATGAGTAGAGGTGGGTTCAATTCCATCTCAGCCATCCTGGAAGTGGTTTTCCGCGGTTTCCCACTTCTCCTCCAGGCAAATGTCGGGATGGTACCTAACATAAGACCAAGGCCACTTCCTTCCCTCTTCCGTGTCTATCCCTTCCAATGTTCCCATCTCTCCGCAAGGCCCCTGTTCAGTATAGCAGGTGAGGCCGCCTGGGTAAGGTACTGGTCATTCTCCCCAGTTGTATCCCCGGCCCAAAGTCTGAAACTCCAGGACACTGCCCGTGAGGCGGTACAGGTGGGATCCCTCGCTAAGTCCGAGGGAAAAACCGACCTGGGAGTGTAACCAGATTAAAAAGAAGAAGAAGGAAGTACAATTTAACGTACATCATTATATACAAGAATGTTATCACGCTGTAACCATATAGACTTAAGTGTAATCTCATGAAAATTGAAGGACTTCTAACCAGAGCGTACGGTATCATGTCAAATCCTTGGCTTCTCAGGAAACACAAAATAACTGGTGACATCACAACTGTAGATTTAAAAAATCGATATAATTTTAAAGCTGCAATTAACTTATTGAGATGTGTAGAAATAGTTTATTTATTCCCAATGACAGTGCATAATCCGTAAAAAAAAAAAAAAAAGGACGACAAGCGTGTCAGTGTTGCTTTTTTGTCTGAAAATACTTATTTTATTCAGTTTCCTACATCAAAGTGCATAGATTAGTAGAAATCACGTATATTTCATGAATTACCCGTCACTACTCTGTTAAAGAAATTCCTTGATCTCTTATGTATATACCAGAAAACTCTCTGTCCTGTTGCACTGTTTACCCTTCAGCCTGGAAGGCGACTTGAAATATCTCTGACACTTGTACGCATTTGCCTGTCTCAAAATTCATAGTAACTTATTTGCTACGTTTTTGTCAGAAGTTCTTCTATTGTCCACTGTATGCTCCACTACTAACAGAACTATGCATTAAGTCCCTCCACAAGATTTTTGGTTGCTTTGAGTCTACATGAAGGTGAAATAATGTTGTGATGGCATTATCATAAAATGTGTCTGTACATTCCAGTTGGTGGAGAACTTCCTTTTCTATGGATAGAACTGCCAAGAGTGGAAGTCGCTCTTGACTCTGTATTGACCTCTTGATAAGTCTTAATCCTCCTGAGAGCTGAAAACGATCCTTCAACTGACGCTGTTGTGCTTGGAACAGTTACTATAACTACACCCAACTTGTACACTTCAGGCAGGGCTGTATCTAATTGTTTGCTTTTCGGGGAACACACTAACTGATGAGGGTGTTGACCATAAAATTCGTCAAACGAATACAGCACGGTAAGTTCATTCTTCAATCGGATAAAATCAAACGAGCCTTTTTTAGGACAGTTAAAGATTTTCAAAATTGGAATGAGGAAAAGTAGCTTTGTACGCTTCATACTTCTGAGGATCCAACAAGGACGTAAACTGCAATTGGTTTAATGACCCAAATCGTTCGTCTAATTGTACAATAATGTTATCAGAAATAGAGTGGTAATGGCATTTCCTGGAAATTACTGGATCTTCCTCCCGATATTGTCGTTTAGTTGGTAGAGAGTCTTCGACACCATGATAGAACAGATTGTTGGCCAAAATTACGTAGCATTTATTCCGGAGGTTTAGTATCTCTCTTTCGATTTCCTGAACTTTATGGGAGCAATATAGGACGTCTAAATGCTTGGATTGAAAGGATGTTGAAAAGGATATCAGTGAAGGTAAAAATGGTGCTAAAATCAGTAACAAAATGGAAGTTTCAATGCTAGTTAGAAATTTCATGAAACCTTGTGCCGCTACTGCTGTTCCACTCTCCTAGTTTGAACTTTCATCTTATACACTCCGAAAGAATTTAAGGAATGAAGTGCGATATTCTTTCACTCAGTGAACAAGACGAGATGAAAAATTCCGCCGCGTTGGGACATTTCTAGGCATTCTCTTTGTTGTAAATTCTTTCAGTTTATGAGATCGTTTACAGGACTTGTGAAAAAATTATACTTGATACAGGAAATTGATTATGGCAAAATCAGATTAAGCTTGTGACTAAAGCAATGGATAAATATGGCCTTCGGAAAGAGTTCTTGTACTTTAGTTATTAGTCCACTTGTGTGGCCGGCCATCACAGCTGCTTCGTCGAACGTTTGTGCAACCAATCTGTAGTTTAAGTCAAACTCAGTAATAATGTTTTTCACATGTTCAGGCAAACCACTGGCTGTTCGAACTGCGCTGATATCAGTGAAAGAAAGGAACCTTTTGTGAACTTTACCACTTTCAGAATCAACGTATCTCAGAGTGGTTGATAGTTGAGACAAACTCATAATGTCTGAAGTCTCGTCAAGAAGAAGGGCAACAAAAATATTGTGTTTTATTTCTGACTTCACTTTTTTCCAAACGTACATCACTGACAGCCCTTATTAAGTCATTTTGTATCCTGTTTGAAGTTCCTCGAAACAGGGTCGATGTTTCTACGTGTGTACTTAACGTCGCATCGTAAGTGGCGAGTAAGTTCAATGCACCAAAATAAGTAACCCTGTTCAAAGAATACCCTCAGAATGTCCTCAGAATGGTAATTCGTGACTAACTAAAAACACACAACACAATCGCTTGAGCACCTCTCTGATTTTCAGAACGGTCTCATTCCATTTCACAGTGCTTGCACGCAATTGAGCATCAAGCTCAATATCAGTTCTAGATTTTCCAAATGTTCTCAGCCGTAACATGCAGAAATGTGTGTCTGCGATTTCTCATGGTTTTGAATGGCATTGTGCAAGTTACTCAGATTATCAAAACCAGTGCCAGACCAAGCAGTTCGGTCTCGTGCAAAGAGTAAACTTGGCCAGCAAAACGGTCCATTAAATTTGGAACTTCCAGCAATCCATTGTGTTTTACTGTACTGTACTGTCAAGTTTGGAAATGACGAACGAACTCTTGATTTTTGCTTTTATGCGTCTCTTTAAGGTTGGGCATATCTGGAGAAGGTTTTCCGAATTGAACAATTTCTAGTTTCTCACATGAGCTCCTGAAACGAAACGGTTTGTCCAACAGTTGTTCAATCACACAAATTAAGTCAGCCATCGCAAATATTATGATAGTTGATACTAAGAAGAAATTATATTTCACTAAATACTTCTACATAAACACACAATTACGCACTCACGACACAGGCTAATTACCCTGAAGAAAAAGGGACCGAGCTCGATAGCTGCAGTCGCGTAAGTGCGGCCAGTATCCAGTATTCGGGAGACAGTAGGTTCGAACCCCACTGTCGGCAGCCCTGAAAATGGTTTTCCGTGGTTTCCCATTTTCACACCAGGCAAATGCTGGGCTGTACCTTAATTAAGGCCACGGCCGCTTCCTTCCCAATCCTAGCCCTTCCCTATCCCATCGTCGCCATAAGACCTATCTGTGCCGGTGCGACGTAAAGCAACTAGCAAAAAAAAAAAAAAAATGGAATTTGCAACACCCAGAAGGAGTGGTGCTACATTGCTTCAATTGAACATGCAGGACGAGTGTTCGGTTGTGATTCGATGATTACGCTTTCAGGTCCCTCTGACCGCAAGTTTGGACACAATACAGGATGTGCCCACCACGAGCTGCAATGCATTGATGAATTCGTCGAGGCATGGAGTCAATAAGGCCCTGGATCGCTTCCTGAGAAATTGTGGCCCATGCTTGCTGCAGTGCATGGGTCAGTTGTTCCAGAGTTGTGGGTGGCTGAGGACGTTTGGCCAGTTGTCGACCCATCATGTCTCACACATGCTCAATAGGACTGAGGTCCGGGGATCTGGCGGGCCATTCTAAGGTTGTGATGTCGTGGAGAGCTTCTCTGGAGATGCGTGCAGTGTGAACCCGGGCATTGTCCTGCTGAAACATCCCATTAGCAATGTTCGCCATCATAGGGACAACCACTGGATTGAGTACCCTATCAAAGTACTGTCGAGCAGTCATAGTGCCCTCAACAAGCACTAATTGTGGTTTCATATTAAAGCCAATAGCTCCCCAGACCATAATGCTTGGGTTGGCCCTGTGTGCCTCTCGACAACAAGATCTAGACGGCCTCTCTCCCCGGTACGTCGGCGCACACGATTCCGGCGATCACCGCGGGCAAGACAGAAGCGCGATTCATCACTAAAGACGACCCTATGCCATTCGTCGACCCACGTCGATCTTTCTCGACAGCAGGCCAGCCTTACACGTCGCTGTTGAGGGGTCAATGGAACACCTTCTGCAGGGACACGGGCTCGTAAGCCACCTGCACGCAGGCGATTACCAACTGTTTGTTGTGTAACGTGGGATGCCACAGCTGTTCGAATTTGCTCTGCTGTTGCATGGGGTTCCAATCGGGCCATCCGAATGATGCGGCGATCCTCTCTCATAGTCTGTCGCGCTGGGCCTGTCCCAGGTCTACGAGTGTGGGTACCTTCATTTGACCACTGCTGCCATACACGTTGTACCGTAGATGCCTGTCGGCCAACACGTGCAGTGACAGTCCTTAGCGATAATCCAGCCTCACACAGCCCAATTATTCGAGCCCTCTCAAACGGCGACAGTTGTTGATGGCGTGCTCTTCTCTGTTGTCGAGGCATGTTCGATGGGGAACACTTCGCTGCACATATTGTAAGTCAACTACGCTACACCAGAGTCCGTATACTGGAGTTGATTCCTCCGCAACCAATCACGTGGGGAGAGTTGTAGCAAAAATCCAATGGGTGTGAAACTTTGATCATTTACATACCTACATGGCATCGTTCCATATCTTGAAAATCAATATAGACGACCAGTGCCTTCATGGTGTTGCAATTTCCATTTTCTTAAGTGTATAAGCACTGTCCTTGTGCATATTATTATTATTATTATTATTATTATTATTATTATTATTATTATTATTATTATTATTATTATTATTATTATAAAAATCGTTAGAACGTACGCTCCTACAAACACGTCACAACAACGCTGGTACCTACTAGTACGCAATTTTTCTCACATTGTTACACTTAAAAAGAAACTCATTTTCAATTCTAAAATGAATTGGATACTCCTACTTTTACTATCAGTTGTCACTCACAAGAGCTGTTTCAGCAATAAACCGAATCACAGTAAATAAACGCATCATAAACCCGCTCAAAGCTGCTTCACACCGATACACCATGCGATCAAGCCGGGCAGCGTTGAGTTGTCGGCTTACCAAGCTCGCTTACTGGCGCGGTTACTACGCATGTGTCAACTTGAACTCAACGCTGGGCGAGCCAAGCGGTAGGTGTGCGGCGTACCCTCGCTACTGCAGAAATTCGCATTGCAGAAATTATTTTCTACATGTTGCAGAAAACCACACCGCAGCAAATGTTATAGTTTTAAAAAATATTGCCAACTGACAAGATAAAATTAATTGTTGCACTTACAGTTGAATTAGTGCTTACTTTGCTTCTCAAGTCCAACGGATAAGCCCGGCTTAGCCTGCATACCCACAATGCACGCCGCTGTTGTATCGCAAAGAATGCTGGGTAATTGGGACAAAAATCCTGTAGCATAAAATAAATTAAACTAATGCAGCACTGTGCTAACCGAAAAGTGAAGACTTGGTTCACGGATGTTGACCAGTAGATAATTTATTATATTTCTGATTATACAGGTTCGTCTACCGGTAGTTTGTTTCTGAGCATCTTTCCTCACTCTCATCATACGTGATATTTCTCACTACTGAACTCTAAATTCGGAAGCCTGATTGTTACAAAGAAGTTTACCAGTCTGAGATAATTCCAGTTTCATTCAATGTACCTAACCATTGAAAATTTCTCTTTATTAAGGTCTGTGACTGAAAACTACATTCTCACATGGACTCCTAAGCCAAAACTATTTCTACACCATTTAATAAATTGCATAACAAACCTTCTGTCGTGGAATATATTATAAATATAGGACAACGCCTGTAATACCAGTAGAGGTCAGACACCACAGATGTATATACATCCGAAGATAACGTATCTGATGCAGCTGTAGCACTTACTATAAGTCCTGCCTTCAGAATCATCACCATTAGCATTCCACACATCATTCGAAATGCGCCTAAATAGGTGCTGAAGATGTTACAGTTTAATATTCCAGGTTGGTGTTGTCTATTTGGTTTAACAACATTTTATGATGTTAGATCACAAAGCTGAGGCACCTGTATGGCAAAAAGAGCACATTATTTACCATCAAACTCGCGTGCTAACTGCTGTCACAGCAGGTCGTTATATCATTCGTCACGAAAGGAATGCATACAACATTAAGATGGTTAAGGCGGATAGTAAACGACGACAGATAAACATGGCGACAAATTACTCGTATTTACTGTTGAATCTTGTAACCATGATCATAGCGGTGGACGATCGAACGAATAGACTAACTATAAGACCACCATAAACGAAAGGAAACTTTCTACGTCAAAATCAATACATCCTAATTAGCTTCAGTACGACCAAAAGTACTGTGACGAATGTTCCGGTATCCTCTTTTCGGAATAATTGGTAGGTTGCATCGCTGACACGGCCGCAGGCTTTTGAGCTGATAACGTCAAACAACAGCAAACCTCTCAAAATATACGCCTATTACAAGGTTATTAGTGTTCAAGGCAAATTATACGTTAAATTAGTTCGGGTGGATCGACTGTAACAGAGGTAGTCGGTTGCAAGGAGGCCGCGCTCGTTTCTCCGCCCTTCGCTTTCTGACGTTGCCTGTACCTCCTTTGCCTCTCAGCATTAGTCAATGGGACCTCTTTAATTAACCGCGAGATCTTCCCTGTTGATCACGCAATGTGGGCGTAGCTGTTAGCTTGCATTCGGAAGAGAGTGGGTTTGAACCCCAATGTCGGCAGCCCTGAAGATGGTTTCCCATTTTCACACCAAGGGGCTTTACAGTAATTAAGGCCAAGGTCGCTTCCATCCCAGTCCTTAATATTTCCTATTCATCACATGTGTTTGTGCGACGTAACAGAAATATTCGGAGTAGTAAGGACACGTGAGTAGCAGAAGGGCCTACAGCGCTCGAACTCATCTGAGCAGCCTCCACGCCCTCATCTCTGGCGTTTACTGATCTTTCTCGCCCGCTTAGCTTCAATCTTATCAAACATTCCCTAGGTTTCTTGATCCGATATATCGCTTTGAGCACGCTTGCTCAATTCTGGCCAATGTAACGCGGTGTTGCGCTAACTCACCACTAAAATTTGTTAAAATATTCACAACACACACACACACACACACACACACAGAAATGTCTTCTTCTTCCCAGTTTTTAGAGTCAGAACTTGATATGGATTTGGACCAGGATGCCAACAAGCTTATCTTTCAAACTCTAAAGTTATACTTAACAATGGTTTATGGTAACTTCAAGCTATAGGAATAAATTACACCGGCCTGCGGAAAATAAGTCTCTCGGGCGAAAGGTTCAAGAGGTGATTTACCCTCATTTAGGTGTGCTGATTTCAAAAATGTAAACCGTTTTTGCCCATCACGCACAGTTTGTTTATTTTTTTATTTTTTTTTATTTTTTTTGCTATTTGAAATCCAAATTTGACATATTGTTGTAATTTCGAAAGAAAACACAATAATAGAGAATATATGTAATTTTAATGTGACATGATCAAACTGCAACGAATATACAAAAAAGTAACATGTTCTGTGCTAGAATGTATGAATCTCTCTACAGGAACGCTATTGTTTGTTGCACTTTGATATGAATGAAGGCTGTGTTGATTTGCGTTTGTGTTCCTCAGTAGTGTTATCTCGCACTAGACACCAACAGTAATATGACATCATGGAGACGTCCCATCGCCCCTGATACCTTCGTTCCATTTCTTTTAGATCCTAATGGAACCGCTCGCCGTGTACCTCGCTGAATGCTCCTAAATTTGCAGGAAAATAATCCAGATGACTGTACAAGAAATGAAATGTTAAGCTCATGCGGCAACTTTCGAGAGACAAAGAAGAAAAGCACAACGGCTCGCTCCACGAAAGCCTCCTCTACAAGCTCCGCAGGCACCCCTGCCTTGAGACGGCTTACCCGCTCGCGTACGGACCTCACCAATTCACAAGAGATGACTGATCAAGAGACAGAGCAACCTCAGGTCGCATTGCCCGAGAACCCCGACTGGCAAGCCCCCGTCCGTACAGTCCAACAATTGGAACAGCAAGTAAAATTCCAGCAACGTCGGCAACCCGACAATGAGCGGTCCCCTGCACACAGCCACCGATCTGAGCCACCCGAAGACCTCGACGAGTTGGATGACGAGGACGCCATTCCCTGGCGTACTCTGGCAGCACCATCGTATCCCAGCGGCCTACCAGTTCCCGAGCCTCAGAGGGTGTGCAGGCTGGCGGAGGCACTCAAACAACTGGTACCGGCTACACCCTCGGGATGCGATCAGCACGAGGCCCAGGGCATTCTCTGGGCCTTGTCCAACTGGCAGAGGATGGACAAGTCCAAGCGACAATACTTCTACACCAGGGTTTCGGTACTATACATCGCCTTGACAAAAGCCTGGAACATGGCCATATAACTAGCCAACGTGACCGGCGACGACTTGGTTAACCTTCCGCCTGG
This sequence comes from Anabrus simplex, assembly GCF_040414725.1. Classification (NCBI taxonomy): domain Eukaryota; kingdom Metazoa; phylum Arthropoda; class Insecta; order Orthoptera; family Tettigoniidae; genus Anabrus; species Anabrus simplex. The sequence continues at coordinate 234,835,037 of NC_090267.1, read as the reverse complement.
CTGCTAGTTTCAGCCGACCACCAGGACACCTACGGTCAGCCGCGGCACGTCTCGACGCGGCAGGGGCCACTGCGCTCGAGATGCCCGTGGTGAGGCCTCCGGAGGGGCCACCTAGCTCCGACACCCGGGAAATGCCTTCCACCCGGGGTGATCCAGCACGCCTTCCAGTGACATCGGGACTACTATGTGGTGTTGTATGTTTTGTGATCGCCTAATTAGCATTAGTGATTTTCTTTGCCAAATGGATTTCTCGTATGTAATTTCTCTCTTTGTATGTATACTGTTCTTGCCCACGGGCCCCTTGTACGTATTTATAATAAAAAGCACTTGAGGGTCCACCGTGATGGCGGGTCAAGTGATGCCTCGGCCCGGGAAATGGAGTACTCGATTCCGAGGTAACCATTGACTCTGTCCTCCCGGGGATTTCTCGCTTCTGCTCCCGGTCGCCACGTGGCTCTCGTCCGTGCTGCCGCTGCGGACGTTGCATCCTCAGCGGGAGTACACGCGTTCCTTCCGACAGCTATATAAGCTGGCGGGTCGGGCGCCCGGCGAGCAATTCGCTGGTGACAGGGAGCAAAGTCTTCATAAAAAGCTTGTACTTGGCATATTTTAACATGAAGTTAGATGATCAGGACAAGAATTTTGCACCCCTTATTTTGAGTAAAACGTGCGTAGAAACCTGCGGCAATTGTACAATGGGTCTTTGCCACCAATGCCATTCGGAATTCCAATGGCTTGGCGGGAACAAAGAAATCATTTTGACGAATGTTATTTTTGTGTATGTTAAGTATCCGGGGTCAATACGATAAACAAAAAGTACATTGTATATCCCTGACTTTCATCTGCCATAATCCCCGTACCACATGGAACCCGATATTCCTATCCCAAAACTACCAATACAGTTACCAGAGTGTGTGTCTTCGTCATCTTCAAGTGCGGAGGATGGTGATGATGATACCTTTGTAGCGGATATTGAGGATAAAACTCCACGTTTTCATAGTCAATGTGACTTAAATGATTTGGTGCATGATCTAGGCCTCACTAAAAAAATTAGTGATCTTTTAGGATCAAGATTAAAAGAGTGAATTTTTTTACTACCTGGGACAGATTCATTTTGTTACAGAAATCGGGAGGAAGATTTCCGGAAGTTTATTTTTCACGAAGACGAACTTGTGTTTTGCTGCAATATCCCTGGTTGATTCGTCGTCTTGGAACTGCTTACCATCAAAGGACTGGCGTCTATTTATTGATGCCAGTAAAAGAAGTCTCAAAGGTGTTCTTCTGCACAATGGAAATAAACTTGCTTCAGTGCCAGTCACCCATTCAGCATCCCTTCGTGAAAACTATCACAATTTATCTATCGTGTTGCAGAAACTGAACTACAATGAACACAAGTAGTATAATAAGCGGGTTCGGGCGCCACCACCCCCACCGGCTCCCAGAGGCAAACCTCCACCACCACCACAGCCAGAGGCCCCCCAGATGCCTCCTCCACCACCACCACAGCCAGAGGCCTCCCAGAGGTCTCCTCCACCACCCGCGGGAAATTTGAATTTGTAAACAAAGCCACGTGCTTTTTGACAGCTGTCATCGACAACAACGCATCGCTAACCTCAGTACTGCCATCGTGACGGGCCTAAACCTCAGTAGTGCCAACTTAACCTAACTAGCGCGAGGTAAACAAAGCCACGTGTTTTTGACAGCCACGTGCTTTTTGACAGACAACAACGCATCGCTAACCTCAGTACTGCCATCTTGACGAGCCTAAACCTCAGTAGTATCAACTTAACCTAACTAGCGCGTGGTAAACAAATCCACGTGCTTTTTTGACAGCTGTCATCCACCATCTTTAAACTACAGAGCCACGTGCTTTTTGACAGCTGTCATCGACAACAACGCATCGCTAACCTTAGTACTGCCATCTTGACTGGCCTAAACCTCAGTAGTACCAACTTAACCTAACTAGCGCGAGGTAAACAAAGCAACGTGCTTTTTGACAGCCACGTGCTTTTTGACAGACAACAACGCATCGCTAACCTCAGTACTGCCATCTTGACGGGCCTAAACCTCAGTAGTACCAACTTAACCTAACTAGCGTGAGATAAACAAAACCACGTGCTTTTTTGACAGCTGTCATCTGCCATCTTTAAACTACAGAGCACCGTGCTGCCCTCTTTATCGCAGTAGCTGCAAATTCATCACCTGTCATCCGCAGTGCTGCCATCTTGGCGGGCCTAAACCTTAGTGCTACCAACTTAACCTCACTAGCATGAGATAAACAAATCCACGTGCAGCTGTCATCCGCCATCTTTAATCCATAGAGCGAAGTGCTGCCCTCTTTAGCTACTTACCTTTGAAATGTGGTGGTGGATAATTTGAAAAATGCGTATTGACAGCAGCCATCTTTGAGCACCGTGCTGCCCTCTTTAGCTACTTACCTTTGAAATGTGGTGGCGGTAAATTCCACGTGCTTTACAAACCTATATGCTTTTCTGACAGCTGTCATCCGCCATCTTTAATCCAGAGAGAACAGTGCTGCAATCTTTAGTTGAAATGTGATGGCGGCAAATTCCACGTGCTCTTGTTTGGAAACAAATCAACATGCTTTTTTGACAGCTGTCAACCGCCATCTTTAATCACCGTGCTGCCCTCTTTAGCTAATTACCTTTGAAATGTGGTGGCGGTAAATTCCACGTGCTTTACAAACCTATATGCTTTTCTGACAGCTGTCATCCGCCATCTTTAATCCAGAGAGAACAGTGCGGCAATCTTTAGTTGAAATGTGGTGGCGGCAAATTCCACGTGCTCTTGTTTGGAAACAAATCAACATGCTTTTTTGACAGCTGTCAACCACCATCTTTAATCAAAGTGCTGCCCTCTTTAGCTACTTACCTTTGAAATATGGTGGTGGATAATTTGAAAAATGCGTATTGACAGCAGCCATCTTTGAGCACCGTCCTGCCCTCTGTAACTACTTACCTTTGAAATGTGGTGGCGGTAAATTCCACGTGCTTTACAAACCTATATGCTTTTCTGACAGCTGTCATCCGCCATCCTTAATCCAGAGAGAACAGTGCAGCATTCTTTAGTTGAAATGTGGTGGCGGCAAATTCCACGTGCTCTTGTTTGGAAACAAAGCCATGTGCTTTTTTTTGACAGCTGTCATCCACCATCTTTAATCAACAGAGCACCGTGCTGCTATCATGCGGGCAATTTCGTCAGCTGTCATCCGCCATCTTTAATCCACAGAACACCGTGCTGCCCTATTTATGGCTACTACCTTAAGCACGTAGTAGCGGGCAATTTGAAAAGTTCTGTTAGCTATCATCCGCTATCTTTAATCAAGAGAGCACCGTGCTGCCCTCTTTAGCTAGATACCTTTGAAATGTGGTAGCGGCAAATTGAAAAATTCTACGCGCTCTTGTTTGGAAACAAACTCACGTGTTTTTTTGACAGCTACCATCCGCCATCTTTAATCAACAGAGCATAATGCTGCCCTCTGTAGTTGAAATGTGGTGGCGGCAAATTCCACGTGCTCTTGTTTGGAAACAAAGCCATGTGCTTTTTTTGACAGGTGTCATCTGCCATCTTTAATCAACAGAGCACCGTGCTGCTATCATGCGGGCAATTTCATCAGCTGTCATCCACCATCTTTAATCCACAGAACACCGTGCTGCCCTATGCGGGGTAATTTCGTCAGCTGTCATCCGCCATCTTTAATCAAGAGAGCGCAGTGCCGCACTCTTTAGTTGAAATGTGGTAGTAGACAATTTGAAAAGCTGCCAAGAGAGCATCATGTTAGCATCTTTATTCTTCGACATGTGGTGGTGGCAAATTCCACATCCGCCATCTGAGAGCACCGTGCTGCGCTCTTGATCGTAGTAACGGACAATTTAAAAAGAATCGATTAAGAATATAATCGAAGACTGTACTCAATACAACATATGATCAGAACATCGATTTTTCTAAGAGAAGACAAGACTACAGTTTTGAATAGCTTGCGTAAGATAGCTATTGTTTGCTTAGCTTCAACATGTGATTAGAACATTAAAACATAGCAATACTAGAATCGAACACTGCACTCGATATTGTTAACCTTAAGATGTGATCAGAACATTAATTGATGTGTTCAAAACACTAGATAAGTGATCAAGTCCAGAATAGAACACGATACGACATGTTTGAGAATACCTTTATACATATCGTGTAACTGGAGTGATGCATTTTTAGACTTGAACACATACTGCTGTTTAAAACCTATTACAACTAGAATCGCGTACTATAGTTCGATGTTGCAGAACACAGCATTGCGAGACTAGAATCAAGCACTGTTTAGAAAAACAAAAAATTCTCCTCTCAACATACTTACTGAGCTGCTCTTCCTGCTCAGTGAAGGTACATCTCTATCGAACGTGCATTGCAAAAGCAAGATTGTAAAACATAACAAGACTAGAATCGAACACTGCACTTGATGTTAACTTCAACATGTGATTAGAACATTAAATCAGGTTCAAACATAGCAAGACTAGAATCGAACTCTTCCTACTCTTTCAAGGTACACCTCTATCGAACATGCATTGCAAAAAACAAGATTGTAAAACATAACAAGACTAGAATCAAACACTGCACTCGATGTTGTTAACTTCAACATGTGATTAGAACATGAAATGAGATTAAAACATAGCAAGACTAGAATCGAACACTGCACTCGATGTTGTTAACCTTAACATGTAATCAGAACATTAACTGATGTGCTCAAAACACTAGATAAGTGATCAAGACCAGAATCGAACACTGCACTCGATGTCGTTAACCTTAACATGTGATCAGAACATTAATTGATGTGTATAACTTCCTTTACCTTTACTTACTCTGCCAAGGTACATCTTTATCGAACATGCATCGCAAAGCGAGAGTGTGCAAGTTTAGACTTGAATACATACTATCGTTCAAAAAACATATATACACATACTATAGTGCGATGTTGTAGTACACTATATTACAAGACTAGAATCAAGCACTGTTTAGGAAAAAAATCTCTTCTCAACATACTTACTGTGCTAGACGATAACATACTTACGAATTTAATCAACATCTTCTTTCTTGCTCTTATTCTTCTTCGAGAGGAATGAGTAGGAGGAGAAGGTAATACCTAATCTAAAATAAAAGAATATGCCAATTCTACAGTATTTATTTACATCTTGTATGTACTAGTTTTATCATGAATGATTTTACTTGTAGTGATGTTTGCATACTTTTGCTTTCTCGATGTAATTCTTGTATGTACATGCTTTTACGCATCAGTAAAACTAATAACACAAGATCTGTTCTCTATGCCGCGATATATAATGAAAATAGAACGTTGATTTAGTTCTTCTATTTCTAAATCAGTTAGCACGCTAAATCTATTAGGTAAAAAATCTTGAAAGTCTTTGCAGACACATAAAATCCTTTCTCCAAATTTCGTTTTTAATCTTCGTAGTGAAATTACTTTAAATTGCTCATTTAGCGGTAGACTTGGTTTTTCTAAAAAGAACAAATATATAAATGTAGCGTTAGCACTTGCAACACACATAGTAATAATAGGATATAAAAGGGTAAGTGTGCTAGCCTAGAGTTACGATGTTCGGAACAAACCAAGTTTCAACCTATAGAGGTCAGACATGGCTGTGAGTTTGAAATTATAAGTTTAACTTCTTCTACAGCATGAAAGATTGAAGAGAACAACTATTTATCAATAGACTAAAGTTGCTATGCTCGGAAGAAACTAAGATTGAACCTGTACAGGTTAGACATTGCTGTAAGTTTGAAATTATAAGATTAACCTCTTCTATGGCATGCAGATTAAAGAAAATAACTATTTATCAATAGACTAAAGTTACGATGTTCGGAAGAAACCAAGTTTCAACCTATAGAGGTTAGACATTGCTGTAAGTTTGAAATTATAAGATTGACCTCTTCTATGGCATGAGGATTGAAGAGAATAACTATTTACCAATAGACTAAAGTTGCGATGTTCAGAAGAAACCAAGTTTGAACCTGTACAGGTCAGACATTGCTGTGAGTTTGAAATTATAAGATTATCCTCTTCTATAGCACGCAGATTAAAGAAAATAACTATTTATCAATAGACTAAAGTTACGATGTTCGGAAGAAACCAAGTTTGAACCTGTACAGGTCAGACATTGCTGTAAGTTTAAAATTATAAGATTAACATCTTCTATAGCATGAGGATTGAAGAGAACAACTATTTATCATTAGACTAATGTTATAACGTTCGGGTGAAACCAAGTTTCAACCTATAGAGGTTAGACATTGCTGTAAGTTTGATATTATAAGATTAACCTCTTCTATGGCATGCAGATTAAAGAAAATAACTATTTATCAATAGTCTAAAGTTGCTATGTTCGGAAGAAACCAAGTTTCAACCTATAGAGGTCAGACATTGCTGAAAGTTTGAAATTATAAGATTAACCTCTTCTACAGCATGAAAGATTGAAGAGAAAAACTATTTATCAATAGACCAAAGTTGCTATGATCGGAAGAAACCAAGTTTGAACCTGTACAGGTCAGACATTGCTGTGAGTTTGAAATTATAAGATTAACCTCTTCTACAGCATAAAACATTGAAGAGAACAACTATTTATCAATAGACAAAAGTTGCTATGTTCGGAAGAAACCAAGTTTGAACCTGTCCAGGTCAGACATTGCTGTGAGTTTGAAATTATAAGATTAACCTCTTCTATGACATGCAAATTAAAGAGAACAACTATTTATCATTAGACTAATGTTATGACGTTCGGAAGAAACCAAGTTTCAACCTATAGAGATTAGACATTGCTGTAAGTTTGAAATTATAAGATTAACCTCTTCTATGGCATGCAGATTAAAGAAAATAACTATTTATCAATAGACTAAAGTTACGGTGTACGGAAGAAACCAAGTTTCAACCTATAGAGGTTAGACATTGCTGTAAGTTTGAAATTATAAGATTAACCTCTTCTATGGCATGAGGATTGAAGAGAATAACTATCTACCAATATACTAAAGTTACGATGTTCAGAAGAAACCAAGTTTGAACGCAGATTAAAGAAAATAACTATTTATCAATAGACTAAAGAAACCAAGTTTGAACCAAGTTTGAACCTGTACAGGTCAGACATTGCTGTAAGTCTAAAATTATAAGATTAACATCTTCTATAGCATGAGGATTGAAGAGAACAACTATTTATCATTAGACTAATGTTATAACGTTCGGGTGAAACCAAGTTTCAACCTATAGAGGTTAGACATTGCTGTAAGTTTGATATTATAAGATTAACCTCTTCTATGGCATGCAGATTAAAGAAAATAACTATTTATCAATAGTCTAAAGTTGCTATGTTCGGAAGAAACCAAGTTTCAACCTATAGAGGTCAGACATTGCTGGAAGTTTGAAATTATAAGATTAACCTCTTCTACAGCATGAAAGATTGAAGAGAACAACTGTTTATCAATAGACCAAAGTTGCTATGTTCGGAAGAAACCAAGTTTGAACCTGTACAGGTCAGACATTGCTGTGAGTTTGAAATTATAAGATTAACCTCTTCTACAGCATAAAACATCGAAGAGAACAACCATTTATCAATAGACTAAAGTTGCTATGTTCGGAAGAAACCAAGTTTGAACCTGTCCAGGTCAGACATTGCTGTGAATTTGAAATTATAAGATTAACCTCTTCTATGACATGCAGATTAAAGAAAATAACTATTTATCAATAGACTAAAGTTACGATGTTCAGAAGAAATAAGTTTCAACGTATAGAGGTCAGACATAGCTATGTGTGTTTGAAATTATAAAATTAACCTCGTCTATAGCATGAGGATTGAAGAGAACGACAATTTATGATTAGCTTAAAGTTACGATGTTCGGAAGAAACCAAGTTTCAACGTATAGAGGTCAGACATAGCTATGTGTGTGTTTGAAATTATAGAATTAACCTCGTCTATAGCATGAGGATTGAAGAGAACGACTATTTATCAATAGACTAAAGTTACGATGTTCGGAAGAAACCAAGTTTCAACGTATAGAGGTCGGATATTGCTGTGAGTTTGAAGTTATAAGATTAACCTCTTCTATGACATGAGGATTGAAGAGAACGACTAAAGTTACGATGTTTTAGAAGAAACCAAGTTTCAGCCTGTTGAGGACAGACAAGGCTGTGTGTGTTTGAAATTAGAAAATTAACCTCGTCTATAGCATGAGGATTGAAGAGAACGACTATTTATCAATAGACTGAAGTTACGATGTTTTAGAAGAAACCAAGTTTCAGCCTGTTGAGGACAGACATTGCTGTGAGTTTGAAATTATAAGATTAACCTCGTCTATAGCATGAGGATTGAAGAGAACGGCTAAAGTTATGATGTTTTAGAAGAAACCAAGTTTCAGCCTGTTGAGGACAGACATAGCAATGTTTGTGTTTGAAATTATAAAATTAACCTCGTCTATAGCATGAGGATTGAAGAGAACAACTATTTATGATTAGCTTAAAGTTACGATGTTCGGAAGAAACCAAGTTTCATCGTATAGAGGTCGGATATTGCAGTGAGTTTGAAATTATAAGATTAACCTCTTCTATGACATGCAGATTAAAGAAAATAACTATTTATCAATAAACTAAAGTTACGATGTTTTAGAAGAAACCAAGTTTCAGCCTGTTGAGGTCAGACATAGCTATGTGTGTGTTTGAAATTAGAAAATTAACCTCGTCCATAGCATAAGGATTGAAGAGAACGACTATTTATCAATAGACTAAAGTTACGATGTTCGGAAGAAACCAAGTTTCAACGTATAGAGGTCAGACATACCTTAAAATCTTCACGCTGCAGACTGTTACTCGGAAAAATAAAATGCTTACTTTCAAGCCTGTAACTCGAATGATAATATTCTAGTTGTACCTAAAAAGAAAAGAACAAACATATATGAATGTAGTGTAGGTACTGAAACCGTACAGTGTCCTGTACAGCTCATGGGAATGATATGGGCCCTTATACTCCATTAAAATTACTCCTAAAGGTCGCGCCATTGGTAGCAGTATGGGCGAAGGGGATCGAGCGGCGTCCGGCCAGAATGGAACCCGCGAAAAGAGCACTTGCCAGACAAAGGAAAGACAAAGCAACAGCCAAGCCCCCGCGGAAATACGCTCTCAACTTGCAGAGAGAGATAGAAGGGGACGCGATGCTGGAGTAGTCAGATACGCCCCGAGGTGGGGCTTAGCTTCCCAGAGTTCCAAACGAACATAAGGAACTTCCGGTTTTTATGCACGTGTCACGGGTGCCAACGTCGGACTTTGGCGCGTAAACAATGGAATGATATTTTAATCCAGACATAGGAAAATTATGTGAGACACACCATTGAATAGAGCGGAATTTTCTGCGTTCCCCAGACTAAAAATATGTAATAACTTATGCAGGGGAAGAAATGAGGTCACCAGCTGTCAAGATGTAACATATCGCTAACACATGTGGATACAGCGGCGTCACCCAAGCCAAGAGTCGCGCTTAGAAGATAGCTCCACCCCCCAAAGGACGCTATGAATTAATCAAAGGCGGGAAGCAAATTAGATAAAAACTGCTGATCGTAGGTCCAGCACGCCTGGCTCAAATGAAAGAGGAGACAGAGGGCCACAAGATGCACTATTCAAATATCGTCAATTCTTGGTACGAAAGGAGCTCTTGTTCTTAATGAACCGTGAACGTTGACGCCCCCGAGCTTCCGGCGGGCAAGATAATATAGGCCGGGCAGGCCATGGCAGAGGCAGTTGTTCTTTCACGGGTCGTTGAGACGGATACTATGTCCCGCGGTGTTGCAGTCAGCAACCCTTGACCGCGTACAAAGAAGTGTTCTTGTGTACAAAAGCTTTTGTGTAGTGAACGGGAGGCCAAACGAGCCTAGGTGTATTGTTTCTGTGCTGCGTGTCAAACTAGTAAAAACCGCGAGCATATTTTACGAACAAGTATTAGAATTCGGCTGAGAAACTGCCGGTTTAATGAGTCAGTGAAATTCATAATTCGGTATCACCCAAAGTGTTACTTCGAATCAGGGGCTCGAGTCTCGTGAGCTACCCGATTCTTACTGGGAACGCGGGTGTAAACTCTGAAATAGAGGACGTGTGACGAGTGTAAAAGTGTACCCACTTGGATTACTGTAAGATTTCAGCTGTGACGAGTCCCCCAGGATGTCGGACTTGTATGGACCAGGGATGAAGGACTGCACGCCCGCCACCTACCGAGTGGTCATGGAGTACTAAGAACTTCACCATGGGTCTCCCGTGGAAGGATAAACAACGGCCACCAAACAGATGAGTGATGTCCAAATTTAATTTCTAAGCCTGACATAACCCGGGGATAGGATTAGCGTTCTTTTGTAAATATCAAATGTTGTAAGTTAATGCATGTCCTATATGGAATTTTTATTGATTTTTATAATGTTGAAGTAAAATTCAAGGGAGCTAAATTCCCGGACGACTCATATTTCTTTCTTAATGATTAGCTTATCGTGAGGGTTATATTTTTAGTAAAATGTAGAATGTCCTAGCAAATGTGGGAACAAGGTTAGGAGAATATTTGAGTTTCCCGTAGGGGAGGTTGGAAAAATGGTGTTGGCAAGCAGGGAAACATGTCGAAGTATTGGTAGTCACTGTCCCACGAGGTTGTCAAATATGCCAGGGAAACTCATGGGTCAGTCAGACAATGCATGCCTAGCTTACAGATATAATCAGTGCATGGACTGCAAGAAAGAAGAAGATCCCGACCGGGAGAGGTACATATTGTGTGATTTAGATAAGTGTGAGAAACCATGTGCAAGTCTCCCGTGATTTTTGATTAATTGGCCATAATGGTTTGGAGTGTTTTTTTTATCTATAGCCGGGGGGAGACCCAGGGCAGGAGCCCTTAATCTTTGGTCAGAAGGTTTAAATATAAGTGTATTTATATGGTATGAAGGAGGAGCCATGAGAGCCATAGGCCCAAGGGAAGAAGATACGCGATATGAGACGTAGTGAGAAGGCCGAATAGGAATTTACGATGAGATGATTGAGAAGTGATCGTGCCCCAGTCTCAGTGATAATAATGAGAAGGGAGTGAATAAAAAGAGTATTTTATGGGAATTCCACGATAATATAAATAAGCAAATGAAATGGGCCAAGGATGTGTCCCCGAGACGAGAGGGTGAACGTTTGAGGGAGAGAAGAATCTGAATGGCCGTGCGAAGTGAATGGCCGGCTTTCTTTTTTTGTGAATGTCTAGCTCTCGCCCTCGTGACAAAAGGGTCCCGTATCCCATTGTGTTAGGGCTTGGAGCCCGGGTCTGCCCGCGTTCTTTTGTTTGGGTTAAATGGCTTAGCTAAGAATACTTGTATAATGATAATATCACGGTAACCTCTTTTAAAGGTATTTAATAAATGAGTAGGGATCTCCCCCAGATATCCGGCGAGATGAGATTGTAACTATTCTAGGGATCTACAGAAACCCACAGTACCTCTCGGTCGGGAGTCTGCCAGTTCGACTCCGGATTATGGTGGCGCCCTTGGGCGAGCTGCTCCAAACTTGCGCTTTGGGCCGGAGACAGTGATAACCATGCTGTTTCTTTTCTAGGAATGGTTCTCCTGTGTGCATGAATTGTATATATCCATATATTTTGTGTATGTTTCGTAATTATGTGCACATATTTTTGAGTTCAAACAGAACCTATGTGCACGTTGTGTGGTCTTGGTGATAGATGAGTAGTCCGGGGTTTAGCCAAAAATGGTATTTGTGTTTGTTTGTGCATTATGCAAATGTGTCTTTTAATATGATATTATGTAGTGTAGGCCCCGGTTATGTTCGTGCTTAGAACAGCTAGTAATATTTGTGTATAGGGACATCAGATCATCTCACGGTGTGATCGACAGAATAATGTACAAATTTCATGAACGGTATGAATTAATGAGGAAAAATGAACGATAGCAAGTCGCAAAACCTCAATCATACCGCTATGCAGACGACGCCCATGGGCGATTCGTATTTTAAAGAGATTATTATTTTCTTTTCCTCCCATATGTGGATAGTCATTGTATAGAGAGCTGTATCAACTTCTTTAAATTGTCATGTTTTGAATAAATTCATATTCGTAACCCCTATTTAATGATTCTTGTCATTTGTAGCAGTGTTAAGCAGTATCCAATAGGCATTTGAACCCAGAGATCCTACTTTCATATTATAGACATAAGGCTCCATCTTAAGTATTTGTTGTTTTTCTTTGAACGTACCACTTCCCCAAGTGCTCAGGCTGCCGGGCCGGCACAGAAAGTAGGAAGGGGAGCGGTTCGAAGCTCGTTAAGCAATTCGACCCGCTCCTCAATCAAATCTCATCCGTGGGTGTTTACCCCGTTACGTGGAGGCATTCTTGCGTGGGTCATCCATTCGAAGCCCGGTAGGGTGTAGTACATCAGCTAGCCTAGCTATCTTTACAACTCAAAGTTCGAAAACATACCTTAAAAAAATGCACGTGCTGCAGACTGTTACTCGGATGAATAAAATGCGTACTTTCAAGCCTGTAACTCGAACGGTACCTAAAAAAGAAAAGAACAAACATATATGAATGTAGATGTTTATTACTTAGCGTAGAAGTTGCTTTGCAAACAGTAACCAGCAGTTCAGGCTTACCTTAAGATAAAGGCTGAAGAATAATATTCACAGCAGACAGTACTTAGACGGGAGATGTGTACGTAATAAACGCATACAGAGAACTGTGGGCGCTTCACGCAGACTGCAGCGAGTAAATATGCTGCTTGTTACCAAGCGGATGTGAAAGTCGCTGACAACTGCAGTACAGTTGGAACTAAATGTTTATGCAACAAGAGCTCTCCTGAGAGTCTTACGCTGAGTTCTGCAGGCTGACGTATTTAAGCCGGAATCGAACCTGCTGTTGATGCCGAGGTGTCAGAATTTAAGAGTTCTGCAGCGGATCGAGCCTTGGAAAGTTAGCGCGCGATCCTCGACCTCTGGACTTAAACGGGAGGGTACTAAGCTACATCGGCGGTATTCCTTACCTGTAGGCACTTAAAAGTATTGAGCTAAAACTACATTTAGCTAGATCATGTAATTACAAGTTATGACGATCGCGCAGGCCACTCGCCTAGCATTTGCTATTTTTTCCGGCTTCCAACAGTAGAAGTTCAGAACCCGCTATCTTCCGAAGTAGCGAGAATGATTGAAGAGTGTTGAGGGTGATTCATTTGTCGGATGGAGGTGATAAGCCTTGTGCAGGCTTCTTCGGTAGGAGTAGGCTATGTGCCGGTACCGGGACATCTAGTTATAAAACCCGCTACAACTGATTTGTCGCGTATGCTGCGATTTAAAATCCTAGTCAGGAAGGGTAACCGGTCGTAAAACTATGTCGTATGATCTAAGAGGCGGGGTGTGCAAAAAAGCCAGCATTAAGTAAGGGCTGTTGATAGGGGGCGTTAAACCTTGTGCAGGCTCCTTCGAAAATGATTGTGAGTACAAGACGTTGATGGTGATTCATCTGTCGGATGGAGGCAATAAGCCTTGTGCAGGCTTCTTCGGTAGGAGTAGGCTATGTGCCGGTACCGGGATATCTAGTTATAAAACCCGCTAGAACAAATTTATCGCGTATACTGCGATTTAAAATCCTAGTCAGGAAGGGTAACCGGTCGTAAAACTATGGTGTATGATCTAAGAGGCAGGGTGTGCAAAAAAGCTAGCATTAAGTAAGGGCTGTTGATGGGGACGTTAAACCTTATGCAAACTCCTTCGAAAATGATTGTGAGTACAAGAGTGTTGAGGGTGATTCATTTGTCGGATGGAGGCGTTAAGCTGTGTGCAGACTTCCTCGGTAGGAGTAGGCTATGTACCAGCACTGGGTTTTACCCTCTGCCTACGGTAGTATATTACATTCTTAGGTAGTTTCGAGGGCATGCAAAAAGCCAGCATTAAGTAAGGGCTGTTTTGGAGTGGTATTAAACCTTGTACAGGCTCCTTCAACAGGAGAAGCCTACATGCCGGCGCCGGGCAGGCTCTTTCGGTAGGAGTGGGCTATATGCTGGCACTGTGTTTTAACCTCTCCGTACAATCATGATATTTTAAGTTAGGAACTTACACGGGCTAAATGCTACACACAGCTAAGAAGACGTTCCGTGTGTTACAAGTGGCTTATCAGCACACCGTGTCTTCGTTCAAGGTTACTACAGCCGGAAGATGCGTGTACAATTTCAGCCAACACATACATTCCGCACCTCGCTCTGAATGACTGCGCCGGTACAACTTCAAAGACTGTAGAACAAAAAAAATGTAACCTATAGCCTACAGTTTGGTTTAGTGTGCTTGCCTCTCACCCGGCAGTCTCGGGTTCGATTCTCTTGGGAATAAAAATTTTATTTTACAGATTTTAAATCGCAAGAATTTGGTTGAAGACTAGTTGCCCTTCCTGACGCAAAACGGGCAGTATCTAGCCTCTTACATCATACACTATTGTTTTCGACCGGTTGCCCTTCCTGACGTCAAAGAACTCGGATTAAGAATCTGTTTTACAACTACTTGCCCTTTCTAACACGAGAATCGGGGTTTTACAGCTAGATGCACTTCTTAGATTTTAAATCGCTGTATCACGAACTATTGTTTTACAGCCGGATGCCCTTCCTGACGCAAAACTAAGATTTTAAATCAGAAGAATTTGTTTTAAGACTAGTTGCCCTTTCTGACGCAAAACTGGCAGTATCTAGCCTCTTACATCATACACTATTGTTTTCGACCGGTTGCCCTTCCTGACGTCAAAGAACTGGGATTAAGAATCTGTTTTACAACTACTTACCCTTTCTAACACGAGAATCGGGGATTTACAGCTAGATGCTCTTCTTAGTGCTGGAACTAAGATTTTAAATCGCTGTATCACGAACTATTGTTTTACAGCCGGATGCCCTTCCTGACGCAAAACTAAGATTTTAAATCGCAAGAATTTGTTTTAAGAATAGTTGTCCTTCCTGACGCAAAACTGGCAGTATCTAGCCTCTTACATCATACACTATTGTTTTCGACCGGTTGCCCTTCCTGACGTCAAAGAACTCGGATTAAGAATGTTTTACAACTAGATGCTCTTTTTAACACGAGAATCGGGGTTTTAGAGCTAGATGCACTTCTTAGATTTTAAATCGCTGTATCACGAACTATTGTTTTACAGCCGGATGCCCTTCCTGACGCAAAACTAAGATTTTAAATCGCAAGAATTTGATTTAAGACTAGTTGCCCTTCCTGATGCAAAACTGGCAGTATCTAGCCTCTTACATCATACACTATTGTTTTCGACCGGTTGCCCTTCCTGACGTCAAAGAACTCGGATTAAGAATCTGTTTTACAACTACTTGCCCTTTCTAACACGAGAATCGGGGATTTACAGCTAGATGCTCGTCTTAGATTTTAAATCGCTGTATCACGAACTATTGTTTTACAGCCGGATGCCCTTCCTGACGCAAAACTAAGATTTTAAATCGCAAGAATTTGTTTTAAGACTAGTTGTCCTTCCTGACGCAAAACTGGCAGTATCTAGCCTCTTACATCATACACTATTGTTTTCGACCGGTTGCCCTTCCTGACGTCAAAGAACTCGGATTAAGAATCTGTTTTACAACTAGATGCTCTTTTTAACACGAGAATCGGACATTTACAGCTAGATGCTCTTCTTAGATTTTAAATCGCTGTATCGCGAACTATTGTTTTGCAGCCGGATGCCCTTCCTGACGCAAAACTAAGATTTTAAATCAGAAGAATTTGTTTTAATACTAGTTGCCCTTCCTGACGCAAAACTGGCAGTATCTAGCCTCTTACATCATACACTATTGTTTTCGAACGGTTGCCCTTCCTGACGTCAAAGAACTCGGATTAAGAATCTGTTTTGCAACTAGATGCTCTTTTTAACACGAGAATCGGATATTTACAGCTAGATGCTCTTCTTAGATTTTAAATCGCTGTATCACGAACTATTGTTTTACAGCCGGATGCCCTTCCTGACGCGAGATTTTAAATCGCAAGAATTTGTTTTAAGACTAGTCGCCCTTCCTGACGCAAAACTGGCAGTATCTAGCCTCTTACATCATACACTATTGTTTTCGACCCGTTGCCCTTCCTGACGTCAAAGAACTGGGATTAAGAATCTGTTTTACAACTAGTTGCCATTTCTAACACGAGAATCGGGGTTTTACAGCTAGATGCTCTTCTTAGATTTTAAAAATCAGTATCTAGCCTCTTACATCATACACTATCGTTTCACGGTATGGCCGGTTGCCCTTCCTGACGCTGAAAGACCGGGATTTAGCCAGTTACCCTTCCTGATACAACAAGACTAGGATTTATTTTTTTAGACTGCACTTGGCTAGAAATAGCCACACGAAATTATTATATAGAAAGAGAATTGCTGGGCGGATGACAGCTGACGCAAGAGTGCGGCACGGTGATTAAAGATGGCGGATGACAGCTGTCAAAAAAGCATGTTGATTTGTTTCCAAACAAGAGCACGTGGAATTAGCCGCCACCACATTTCAACTAAAGATTGCAGCACTGTTCTCTCTGGATTAAAGATGGCGGATGACAGCTGTCAGCAAAGCATATAGGTTTGTAAAGCACGTGTAATTTACCGCCACTACATTTCAAAGGTAAGTAGCTAAAGAGGGCAGCACTTTGATTAAAGATGGTGGTTGACAGCTGTCAAAAAAGCATGTTGATTTGTTTCCAAACAAGAGCACGTGGAATTTGCCGCCACCACATTTCAACTAAAGATTGCCGCACTGTTCTCTCTGGATTAAAGATGGCGGATGACAGCTGTCAGAAAAGCATATAGGTTTGTAAAGCACGTGGAATTTACCGCCACCACATTTCAAAGGTAAGTAGCTAAATAGAGCAGCACGGTGATTAAAGATGGCGGTTGACAGCTGTCAAAAAAGCATGTTGATTTGTTTCCAAACAAGAGCACGTGGAATTTGCCGCCACCACATTTCAACTAAAGATTGCAGCACTGTTCTCTCTGGATTAAAGATGGCGGATGACAGCTGTCAGAAAAGCATATAGGTTTGTAAAGCACGTGGAATTTACCGCCACCACATTTCAAAGGTAAGTAGCTACAGAGGGCAGCACGGTGCTCAAAGATGGCTGCTGTCAATACGCATTTTTCAAATTATCCACCACCACATTTCAAAGGTAAGTAGCTAAAGAGGGGAGCACTGTGCTCTATAGATTAAAGATGGCGGATGACAGCTGCACGTGGATTTGTTTATCTCACGCTAGTGAGGTTAAGTTGGTAGCACTAAGGTTTAGGCCCGCCAAGATGGCAGCACTGCCGATGACAGGTGACGAATTTACATCTACTACGATAAAGAGGGCAGCACGGTGCTCTGTGGTTTAAAGATGGCGGATGACAGCTGTCAAAAAAGCACGTGGCTGTCAAAAAGCACGTGGCTTTGTTTACCATGCGCTAGTTAGGTTAAGTTGGTACTACTGAGGTTTAGGCCCGTCAAGATGGCAGTACTGAGGTTAGCGATGCGTTGTTGTCTGTCAAAAAGCACGTTGCTGTCAAAAAACACGTGGCTTTGTTTACCTCACGCTAGTTAGGTTAAGTTGGCACTACTGAGGTTTAGGCCCGTCAAGATGGCAGTACTGAGGTTAGCGATGCGTTGTTGTCTGTCAAAAAGCACGTTGCTGTCAAAAAACACGTGGCTTTGTTTACCTCACGCTAGTTAGGTTAAGTTGGCACTACTGAGGTTTAGGCCCGTCAAGATGGCAGCAGTGAGGTTAGCGATGCGTTGTTGTCGATGACAGCTGTCAAAAAGCACATGGCTTTGTTTACAAATTCAAATTTCCCGCGGGTGGTGGAGGAGACCTCTGGGAGGCCTCTGTCTGTGGTGGTGGTGGAGGAGGCATCTGGGAGGCCTCTGGCTGTGGTGGTGGTGGAGGTGGCCTCTGGGAGCCGGTGGGGGTGGTGGCGCCCGAACCCGCTTATTATACTACTAACACAGATGGTTACTGCGCTGTGATTTAAAAGTGTGCAGTATCATATTAGGGCAGTAAGGAGGATATACAAAGTTCCCGTGTTTTCTGTGTGAGTGAGATTCTCGGGACGGGGATCGTCACTGGTTAGTGTCTGAGTGGCCCGAGAGGAAACAGTTCGTGTCTGGAGAAAGAAACAATTGTAAATCGTCCCTTAATTGAGCCTCAAAGTGTGTTATTGCACCCTTTACACATTAAATTGGTAATTATGAAGCAGTACGTGAAGAGTTTGGATAGAGGCAGTCCCTCCTTTCGGTACCTCTGTCAGAAATTTCCAGGACTTTCGGATGCCAAAATTAAGGAAGGTGTTTTTGACGGCCCCCAAATTTGGAACCTTATGCAGGTTCCGGCATTCAGTACTACGATGAACGAAACACAGCTTCAGGCGTGGGAATCATTCAAGGATGTTTCTAGGATGTTCCTGGGTAATGTTAAAGATGTCAACTGCCAACAGATTGTGAAAACCTGATGGAAGGTGATCCTGATGGAACCACTCGCCATATACCTTGCTGAATGCTTCTAAATTTGCAGGAAAATAATCCAGACGACTTTCCAGGAAATGTAATGTTTAGCTCCTGCGGCAACCAAATTTCTGGCAGTTGGTGGCTGATATTCATCAAGCTGGCATCATCGAACGGGGTGAGTGTTCGTCAGCCTTGCCCTGTTTCTCGTCCCCAAGGAATCAGGGGCTGCTCGGGTCATCTATGGTCTGAGCGTCTAGACCCCTCGCATCATCCATCCATCTTTCTCACTCCAAGGCCGTGCGCAGGCTCTCACTTCGATACCACCGGATCACCTGGCGTGCAAGCTCGACTTACGCTCAGGATTCTTTCAGATCCCGATAGCCAGGGATACGCGTCATCCTTATCCTCTGCCGTGGGGTATGCTATCGCTGGACCCGCCTGCCGATGGGGCATATCCTGGTAACGCTGGGCCACCGCCGTGCAACAGCTTCTCTCCCAGGAGTTCGGTGTCCAGATGATCCCCTATCTAGACGACTGGCTCATTCAGAGCCCCAATCTGACTTCTGCTTTCATGCAGCAGATCGACACCCACCAGACTCACATTCTTGGCATCACCATCAAGTACACCAAGTCGGTGTTGCACCCGACGCCCATCCTCGCGTATCTGGGAGTCACCATCGATATTCCGAGTCAGGAGGTGACCATGCACTACGCAACTCAACAACGCGGCTGCCTCATTGTGCGCGATCTTCACACC
Organism: Anabrus simplex; assembly: GCF_040414725.1. Classification (NCBI taxonomy): domain Eukaryota; kingdom Metazoa; phylum Arthropoda; class Insecta; order Orthoptera; family Tettigoniidae; genus Anabrus; species Anabrus simplex. Next base: position 234,815,746 of record NC_090267.1, on the reverse strand, counting down.
TTCTCAACATCTCAACTCCAACAGGCGGTCTGCTACCTCTTCTGGCTCAGCTGGGTCACGGGATGGCCGGTCTTCCCTGCTCATCACTTACTTACAGGCGTGTTCTTCTGGGCTCGTCGATTGCTCACCCCGACGCTCCTCGCCACACCTCGTCGCATATCGTCAGGACACCACCAGCTACGAATCAACAAGGATGCCACCCCCAGTCGGTCGCTGCCGTCTGCCCGCAGTTGGGAACTGCCTGGGCCCAGACCTTCCAGCATCTGCATACCATCAACGTCGCCGAGACGACCGCAGCGGTAGTCGCCGTCCATCATCTGCTCTAAGAACCAGCCAGTCACCACTTTGATCACATTCTTGTATATACGGACAGCGCCGTGGCCCGGTATACCTTGTAGTCGGGCCGCGGCGTTGTCCTCCATGATAATTCCCTTGTAATCTATTTGTATATTGACTTGATAAATAACGTTGCACAGAAGGGAATGCGCCTCTCTTGGTGTCCCATCGCCTCAGCCGATAATCCGGAGCATGCGCCATCCCGGGAAGTCCTGGCAACAGTACACGCGAGCCTCGAAAGCCTATAAAAGCGAGGCTCGCCCCGGGAGGGAAGTCAGTAAGCTGTCGGATGAGTGATGGGACATCACCTTCATAAATGGCGTAATATTTCGCTTCTGGCCTTTAATTGTATACCTGCCACATATATAACAGAAAGAGTTGGGATTATTCACACATTTTCTCCTCCGAACATTACTGTTACAGGGGCGTATTCTCCTTGCATGCAAGGCATTCATTGCGTGCATTGTGATAGGGCGAAGAACTATCTGAAGTACGATTTGAGGTTGTTTCAAGTCAAGTATTCACAATTTCATTTCTCAGAAGTTCAAAAGTTCCACGCAAGTGCACTAGTTCCGTTGCTTGACTACGTTGGTACTGGTGTAGTCTCGCCATCTAATCCAATATAGATAGAAAGAGAAAGGAATGGAGAAGTTCAGGTCGTAACGCATTCCATCTTTAAATTGCATTCGGTGGCAGATGTAGTTCTCAAACCCTCCGAATGATGTCGCTGCAATTGAAATTTGGTCACCATCCATTGCTACCCTATGTCATATGTTAACAACTTGGAGAAAGTCGGCATGTCCAAGCTTACAGCGAGCGGGAACCACTGATTACCCCAGCGACAACCCAACGTGACGAAAGTGTCCACTGTCACTGGGGTGATTTACTAGTAGTGCTTGAGTAGTGGCTGACTAGGGAGTTCGTTCATTGTGTGTTGTGTTTATTAGTGAACTCATTAATTGTGTGTTGTTTCTGTGCTATTGCTCTTGTTCGTTTTTTTATGTATTAACGATGGATGAGTCCCTGTGGTGTAGTGGTTAGTGTGATTACTTGCCAGCACCGGAACCCGGGTGGATCGATTCCCGGCTCTGCCACGAAATTTGAAAAGTCGTACGAGGAGTGGAACGGAGTGCACTCAGCCTTGGGAGGTCAACTGAGTATGATTCCCATCTCGGCCATCCTTGAAGTAGTGTTCCGTGTTTCCCCACTTCTCCTCCAGGCAAATACCGGATGGAACCTAAGTTAATGCCACGGCTGCTTCCTTTCCCCCACAAGGCCTCCTGTTCAGCATATCAGGTGAGGCCACCTGGGCGAGGTACTAATCCTCTTTCCCAGTTGTATCCCCGACTAAATGTCTCACGCTCCAGGGCACTGTCCTTGAGGCAGTAGAGTTGGGATCCTTCGCTGAGTCCTAGGGAAACGCCAGCCCTGGAGGGTAAACGGATTAAGAAAGAAAGAAAGAAAGAAAGAAAGAAAGAAAGAAAGAAAGGGTCTCTGAAAAGCCTTTTACAATCCGTTCGTTTGATGAAAATTTAACGTTTTAATTACAAAACAGAAAACAAGACTTGTGTTCGCACGTTCAATCCAGAAACTTACAGTAAAAGTGCTTGGCCCTCAGATACGTTCATGTTGTTGAAAGATTGCTTGGTTCCTATAATGTGAGTTATGATTGGACAGCGAATGCATTGGTGACACTTGCGATTGAGTGTCTGGATAACTTTGACTGCCGTGAAAAATTAGTTGCGCAGATTTTCGATAGGGCGGCGGTGCTTGCAGGTCAATTGAATGGTGTGCAAGCTAAATTAAAGGAAGTGGTTCCTGAGGCTGTATTCACCCACTGCTATGCGCACAAAATTAATTTAATTCTTTGTCAAGATGTGTCATGCGCGAAAGAATGTCGTATTGTTCTTCGCAACGATGAGTGATTTTGCAACATTTTTAGCAGTTCTTCTAAAAGAACTAACCTGCTGGAACGTGTCCTCAAGAAACGGTTTCCTAAGCTAGCTCCAACAAGGTGGAACTATTCCCAAATACAGTAGAGACAATACGCAACACTTCCGGATTTAGCCTTGTTAAAATAGGAGACAAGTCGCTGAAAGACTGAAATTAGACATATAATCAAGATGTGAAATGGACAGCTGTGAAAGGGCTTGATCTTTCATTTGTGCATTACATTTTTAGCTTTAGAATTCCCTCCTGAACGTTCACGGCTAGATTTTTCTTTCTTCTCCTTTAAAAGCATTGTATCATCATATCAAAACAATTGTTAACAAAAATATCGGCACATTCCTTACACACATGATTCAATGAATTTAAATTTAAGAGCTGGACAATTTTCCTTTTAACTTGAAGCCTACTAACAGTAAGAAAATCTAAAAATTTAGTCTTAAAAACATTAAAACTTCCCTATAAGCAATACTTGCCATAATGCCATTACATTAGGATAAAGCAAATTTGCATCATCATATTGTTTCAACAAAATATGTACATTTCTTAAATCAGCCAGATTTTCTTCAGTGCTTGACAACGCATTACGGCATTCCAAATGAGGTAACTTGGAACACAACCAGCCACACTAATATGCATATGTATTTTCCTGAATTAAAACAAACCCACAGATCACACCTACAACAACACATCGGTATTGAAGTTTAACTGCTGCACTATACAATAAAATATGCGTATTATATTTTAAGCCAGTTAAAATATGGGTCGAGCAGGTCAGAAGATTATGAAGTACTATAAAAATAACTTTATCACTGGAAGAATATATATGCAGACACAATATTACTTACGTCTTCTTGTCACGAGTGAAACGGAAGAAAGACCGCGTATTCTTCTCCACTTCATAGTTACTGCAGCCAAACACAGCACATACCTTTCCCCTAATGTAGAGAGGAGATATCAAGGAATGACACGCTACTATTTAATTATGTCAACTCACTGAAAACGCATAAATAACACCAAAAACTTCACACACAAATATACATGCTCTTATGACAGAATCAGTAGTTCTCAGGTCAATCCGCTAGAGAGAGCTCTAATAGCTGTCCCTCGATATCTTGCTGAGTGTCGCGTATTGTCTCTACTGGATTTGCTATTCCAGCCGATTAGTATAGACCATCGCAGAATATCGTGCTCCTCTCCAAGAGCTTTACAAAAGTATTTTGGAGAAACCTGGGAACTGGGATAGCATTAAAACCAATGATGCAAGTGGGTTTCTTGCGAAGTTAACGGAATTTCAGTTCAATTTCCTGAATATTTTAATGAAATGCTTTCATTGACTGATGTCACATAGAGGCCTAACATCCTTCAATCTAAGACCCTAGACATTGCATTTTCCACCAGCCAAGTGAATTCATTAGAAACTAAAGTGTCAATAATGCGAAACAGTGGATTAGCTCATTCCTAGGACAGGACAAAAGAGACATTTGATCCATCAATGAAAAGAAGAAAGTAAAAAAACATTTTCGGTTAAAGATGAGTATAGGAGGGTTTAACTGGAAATACACGATATTATTCTAGCACCGTTAAAATATCGCTTCTGTTAATTAGGAGATATGTCCTTCACTGAAATGCTTGACTGTAAGAATTTTTTTAACTTTTCTGGCGATTTACCTAAAGAGAAATTCAGAAAATTGATTGAAGTCTATGGTAAATATTTTGATATAGATATAGTACGACTTAAATCCGAATTGAGGTCAATGTTCACTTCGGAACAGTTCAAAGATAAGATTGTGGCTTTAATCCAGAAATTACTATTGACCAGTGGTCTCCACAGCGGTCTTCTCGAACTTTATAAGTCAGAGTCGTCTCTCTGCATTAGGAATGATATCTATAGAAAAGGATCTTCTTGCTGAAATGAAATCACGTGAGGACTTCTGCAGTGACTTCATCAAGGAATTCTGCAACGAAAATCGCTGGTTGGAGATCAGCTACATGTAATTAGGGTGAGTAGAATTGGAATTTACTCACGGTACTACATTGTATTACTGCATTGGTACTAGTTGCATGCCTCGGTGGCTAATCCAGGATACGCCAGTGCACTCCCACTAGCCATTTTAACACAAACTAACTCACGTATTCACTCAATCGACTTCAAGTGCACGTTGTAACTTGTAGATAAAGGCGTGACACACGTTCTCAGATTCTCTTCTCAGACTACGGAGAAACGGAATATTGGCGTTTTGAACTTGTCTGGCAATGCACGAACTGCAAATGTTCTAATTGTTCTTTCGGTGTTCCTGAACGATTAACTACTCTCTTCCAAAACAGAGCACATACAACATTTTCTCTAAGATATGTCAATACCTGCATTCCATACAACCAATCCAAACCTCATTTACAACAACGAAGCTCCATTAGCATAAAAGTGAGACGGACTTGTGACAAATCTGTACGTGATACGAAACAACTGGTATTATTTTTTACATAAGGACACTAAATGTAACGTATATCACATACAATTACTTTTGCCGGAAAATCTACGCAGGCCGGTGTTATCAAGGGAAATCTTTGATAAATGTCCAAGTTCATTGAAAACATTAAGTAAACAACAAGTAATCAGCTACCTGGGCGACAGTCTTAAATGCAGATCGTTATGATTGATTGATTGATTGATTGATTGATTGATTGATTGATTGATTGATTGATTGATTGATTGATTGATTGATTGATTGATTGATTGATTGATTGATTGATTGATTGATTGATTGATTGATTGATTGATTGATTGATTGAAAGTACACATTCTTCGTAAGGATTTATGAGCAAAGGTTTAAGTGGTTAAATTAAGTGGTTTGGCAGTATGTGTGTATCTTAAAACACGCCCTTGTTGACAATATTTACGACCTTCCCATTGAGTACATAGGCTAAATATGTAGGTTATGCCCCTCGACACATAAAGCTGGCCGTGACTGAAACACTGGGTGAATTCTAAACGTACACAATATTAAAAAGAGAGAAACACGGAATATAAATACAATACTATGAGTCCGCCTCTGTGGTGTAGCGGTTAGTGTGATTAGCTGCCACTCGCGGAGGCCCGGGTTCGATTCCCGGCTCTGCCACGAAATTTGAAAAGTGGTACGAGGGCTGAAATGGGATCCACTCAGCCTCGGGAGGTCAGCTGAGTAGAGGTGGGTTCGATTCCTACCTCAACCATCCTGGAAGTGGTTTTCCGTGGTTTCTCACTTCTCCTCCAGGCAAATACCGGGATGGTCACTAACTTAAGGCCACGGCCGCTTCCTTCCCTCTTCCTTGTCGATCCCTTCCCATCTTCCCACCCCCATAAGGCCCCTTTTCAGCGTAGCAGTTGAGGACGCCTGGGCGAGGCACTGGTCCTCCTCCCCAGGTGTATCTCCAACCCAGAGTCTGAAGCTCCAGGACACTGCCCTTGAGGTGGTAGAGGTGGGATCTCTCGCTTAGTCCGAGGGAAAAAACAACCTTGGAGGGTTAAGAGATAAAGAAAGAAAGAAGAAATGTAATCACAAAGCCACATGGTACACTTCATTTTTCGATGAGGCCAACCGTTTACCCCTTATTGTAGTTGCTTCGCCGTGGACCACAACCAAAAACACAAGAAAGCTGAATTTTCTTGAAAATCATTAGTTACGAAGACTGCATATGACATTTCTTGTAGAAAATTTAATTTCGAATCCACACTTTGCACTTCATTTTTCGTTAGGGCCAACCGCTTACCCGTTATTTTAATTGATGTAGGAGAATTGTCCACATATGGGGCATACCCCGGTAAAACCCCCAACCCCTCCCACACCGAGCAATTTGGCCGTGCGGTTAGGGCCGCGCAGTTGTGAGTTTACATTCGGGAGAAAGTGGGTTCGCACCCCGCTGCTGGCAGCCCAGAAAATAGTTTCCATTCTTTTTTTGCTAGTTGCTTTACGTCGCACCGACAAAGATAGGTCTTATGGTGACGATGGGATGGGCAAGGGTTGGGAGTGGTAAGGAAGGAGCCGTGACCTTAATTAAGATAGATAGATAGACATGATTTATTTTAACTGGCAAAGTTAGGGACACGTGTCCCTGTCTTACACTTAACCAGTGAAATACATAATTAACATAAAAATATATAACATACTGAATAAAAGAAAAAAGAGACTGAAACAAATTACTACGGTACTATGCTATCCTGCTGTACATAAAAATAACTATTATAATACACAATATAAATTAACATTTTGCTTCCTGCGAAGAAATTAACATACAACAAAGAACGAATTACAATTTCAATAATAATAATAATAATAATAATAATAATAATAATAATAATAATAATAATAATAATAATAACAATAACATAGATAAACCTACTAATATTTACAATTAATTTGTCCAATTCCAGAAGTAAATCACTTTGACGAATGTTCAGTTTTCATGTGTTTACTGTCGGTGAAAAACATTGCAAAATGGGGATAGGGATAAGGATAACTATGCAGGAAAACCACAGCTCAGTACTTTCTAACACTACTGAATAATAATAATAATAATAATAATAATAATAATAATAATAATAATAATAATAATAATAATAAAGAAGAAGAAGAAGAAGGACCATGGGAAGAAGAAGAAGAAGAAGAAGAAGAAGAAGAAGAAGAAGAAGAAGAAGAAGAAGAAGAAGAAGAAGACTGTCGCACTACGAGCTCGTTTCATAGAGATATTTTGAACACATACTTTTAAATCTTCCGTGGTTTGATATCCCTCTGACCTGCTGCGGAAGGAAGTTCCATTCACGGCTGGCCACAACAGTGAAGGAATTGTCGTAGGTTGAGGATTTATGCTTTAGGAATAGCGAGCAATGTCGAGCTCAGCGCTCTGGTGTTTTTATCATGGTGTTCAGAAAGGCTACGAAATCGTTCATACAGGTAAGATGGGGATTGTAAGGTAAGGATTCAGTGCAATGAAGTCAGGGTATGCAGCTTGCGTCTGTCTTCAAGGCGTAGCCATCCGAGGTCGACGTAAGACTGGGTAACATGATCTGAAAATTTCAGATTACATATAAATCTTACACAGGCATTCTGTGCACATTGTAGTTTATCTCGAAGCTCGGTTTTCACATCTTTGTAAACTACGTTACAATAATCGAATATTGGAAGAACGAGGGTTTTAACTAGTTTCTTCTTTAAACTGAACGGAAAAGTAAATTTGAAATTGTTTAATGTGTGCAACGTAGCAAAAACTCGTCTACTCACAGATATTATCTGATCCGTCCACGAGAGGTGCTGGTCAATGGTTACTCCGAGATTTTTTACGCTCTTGCAAAAGGGCAAAACTTGATTTTGAAGTTCTACGTCGGAGATGGACATGCGGAAATTGTCGGAAATAAGTCTTGGGTGGGCAATTACTACAGTTTGGGACTTTTTTGGGTTCAAAATAAGTCCATGCTGGTAAGACCATTTTCTTATGGCCTCTAGATCCATGTTAATTTTCTCGATTGCTGTCAAAACATCTGTTGGTTTTGCATGGATGTACAATTGTACGTCATCAGCATACGTGTGACGTTTACAATGTGTCAGCTGTTTACCTAGGTCGTTGATATAGAGAGAAAATAGCAAAGGAGCAAGGGTTGACCCTTGTGGGACACCTCGTTTTACATATTGCCACGAAGAAAATGCACCTTGATTGGTGACACGTTGTTGACGTTCGTGTAAATAAGCTCCCAACCATCTCAGAGTACTGTAGGAGAACCCTAGGTGATAAAATTTGGATAGGAGCAACTCATGGTCTACAGAGTCAAATGCTTTGCTGAAGTCCAATAATACTAGGATAGTCAGTTTTTGCTCGTCAATAGCCTGTCTTATATCGTCAGTCACGCTTAGTAAGGCAGTACATGTACTGTGATTGCGTCGGAAACCTGACTGGTGTGGGTCTAATATGTCGTGGTCGTTGAGATAGTTGGTGATTTGATTATGCACTATGTGTTCGAGTCCCTTGGCTACTATTGACAGTATATTTATAGGTCTGTAGTCACTGTTTAGTCTAGGAGATTTTATCTTTGGTAAAGGATGCACCAGGGCCATTTTCCAGACAGTTGGAAATACACTATTTTGAAGGGAGAAATTGTATATGAATGTCAATACTGGAATAATAGCGTCGATAATTTTCTTTAGCATTATAATACATATATTGTCCACCCCTGTGGATTTAGTTTTGATTCGCATGATAGCCGCTTTCACTTGAAGGGGTGAGACATAATTAAAATAAAATTTGTCTCTGCCTACGGGTGGTGTGTTGTAATTTGCACACAAAAGATTTTCTTTTGCTTCTTCGTTTAATTGTACATGGGAGGATACGAAGTGATTATCCAATTCATCAAGAGAAACTTCCAAATCGTCTACCTTGTCCGGTTTATTTAGTCCAAAATGGCGGATTGACTTCGATAAAGTAGCGGGTCTTACGTCAGGTTTTATAAGGTCATGGGCGTATCGTAGTCGAGCGTTTCTTACTGTCTGAGTCGTTTTATTACGTAGTCGTTTGTAATAGATAAAGTTTTCCTCTGTCGGGTAATGTTTATATTTCCTATGAGCTGCATCCCGCTTAGCCATCATTGCTCTAATATCATCATTTAGCCACGGGGAGAGTCTTTTACAGACGCGTGCTGTTCGTATAGGGGCATGTTTGTCAAAAATTTGTAGTATCATGTTATTGAAAGTGGTGACCATATCGTCAATATTCGTTTTGTGAGTTATCTCCTGCCACGGCATCGAAAAAGCGTCTTCCAATAATTTTTCGTTGTTAATACGGCTATAGTCTCGGTAAGTCACGTACTTAGGTTTATGTTTAGGGCATTGCAGTGCGTAAGACATAAAGATGATGTCATGGGCTGACAGTCCGGGAGCAGATGTCTGGCCGTGATGTAATACTCTGTCAGGGTTGTTCGTTACTGTTAGGTCCAGTAGCGTGTGTGAAGTTTTAGTGTGGTGAGTGGGAGAAAGTGGGAGGACCGCCATGCTGCATACCTGAAGCGTATTCAATAGATGGGTGGCTTCGGAAGAATCTGGATCTAGAAGATTTGTATTAAAATCTCCCATCATTATAAAATGTTCGTACATAGGTAACAGTCTGTTAATATCAGTCTCTAAGTCATTCAGACGGCGAGCTTTAGGCAGTTTGTATACTACACCTACCAAGCATTTAACAGTAGCGACCTGTATCTCTATGAACATGTACTCAGGTTTACGCTCGCACTGTTGAGGCGACTGACAGATAATTTGAGGTTTCAAGCGCGAAGAGACAAAAGCACAGACCCCACCTCCCCCTTTGCCAAGTCTGTCATTCCTCAGAAGGCAGTAGCCAGGTAATTCAAGTTTCTTAGCTTGATGTTTGACTTTCAACCAACTTTCACTGCATAAGATGATATCAAAGGACAGTGGAATGAAAATCGCTTTTAGTTCATCTATACGAGTTTGAGAAACTAAACTCTGGGCATTAAGGTGACATATGTGAAGTGCGCTTTTATGTCTATTTAGAGCTGACTGGAGAATGTGTGTTGTAGCTTCAAGGGGTGGGGTTCGGGTCAATGGACTAGCAGGTAGACAGGTTGAAGGGCTGGGCGGGGAAGGGGAAGTGTGACAAGGAAAAGTATTGCAATCTGCAATGGTCAGAGGTATTACTGCTGTTAGTGGTATGCATTGCCAATTGCTAAAATGAAAACTAACTAGAAGTAGAACACAGCATGCGAATACATCCAATGAATAATCAGCAATTTACGTATTTTAGATAGCTAAATTGTCTATAATAATAATAATAATAATAATAATAATAATAATAATAATAATAATAATAATAGTAACGTGCAACAGCAGATTACGCGTACAGAATAACTCGAGCAGGAGCTTATTCTACGTAGTGTAGATGTTAGATCTATGTAGACGTAAATACGGGGGCCTGATTTAAATTTGAACCAGTTAGGAAAGTGATTAAAGAGTAAGTCAATCAATCGACAGATGGTAGGATAAGAAGACAGATAAGCTAATCGATATTTAGATCAATTTATACGGTAAATGCATGGATAGATAGATAGACAGATGATAGATAGATAGATAGATAGATAGATAGATAGATAGATAGATAGATAGATAGATAGATAGATAGATAGATAGATAGATAGATAGATAGATAGATAAATAGATAGATAGATAAATTTTCTTAAACTAAATAAAAAGATAGCTTCTCGGCTGCGACTTACGGTAAAGGATGGGAAGAATCACATTGTCAAGTGATAAAGCAGCACTGCAACAGAACCTTATGCCATAGGAAGTTCCTTTAACTGGCAAGCTCTTAATTTCATCCCGCCCGCCTTCTTGACTATGATGTCTCCTGAATCAGTCCAAGTGTTTGTAAGTCCAAAACGCTGGATTGCTGTCTTCAAGATGGACATTCTGACAGCCGTAAGATCTTCACGGATTGTTGTAGATGATCCTTTCAGTTTCCTTTTCTTCGTGAAAACGTCCTGCTGTGAGCGATAAGACACAAATTTCACTAGGATAGGTCGCGTTTTTCCTGGAGATCGAGGTCCTACTCTGTGACACCTATCGATGTCATTAAGTCTCACATCTGCACCTACTGCTTTGCACACGTTGAGCACTAGTTCATCGCAGTTTTCGTTCGAACTTTCAGGAATGCCGAAAATTCTTACATTATTTCTCCTGCTATATTGCTCCAATGAATCACACTTAGCGTCCATATCCTCCTTCAGTTTGCGGATTTCCGCCTCCTTCTTATCAAGTTTTTCAGTTAACTCTGACAACGCTTCGATATTAAATTTTAAACTTTTTTCAAGTTCTTTTATGACCACTTCTGTTTTGCGGGTCGAAATGGCCTGCATAATTTTTTCAAGGAAGCTGTCCGAGTTAATGAAGTCGTCCAGCGCGCACTTCACGAGGCGGTCTACGTTGGCAGCACTGGTAATGGCTGAGCTTCCAACTCCGTTGTTTCGGCGACCCATTTTCTTTACAATGCGAATTTTGAAGAAAAAGAAGATCAATACCAACAAAACGTGTGTGTATATTGATTGGTAAATATAAATGTTACACTTCCGCACATTTTTGTCACTTTCACTGCTGTATAACACCTTCAAATCACTTGATTACTGTGGAGCCTCACTCACTCACGTCCATCACCACGCAATGTCAACAGGCAGCTCCAGCATTTGCCTGGAGTAAAAATGGGAAACCACGAAAAACCATCTTCAGGGCTGCCGACAGTAGGGTTCGAACCCACTATCTCCCGGATGCAAGCTCACAGCTGCGCGCTCCTAACCACACGGCCAACTCGCTCGGTGAAGATGGTTTTCTCTATGTAGATTTTAATGGGGTATGTCCCAAATGTGTGCAATTGTCTTCCATCAATTAAAATAACAGGTGAATATTCTGACTGTACATTAATTAAGGCAATGGCCATTTCCTCCTCACTCTTAGCCCTTTCCTACCCCATCATCGCCATAAAACCTATCCGTGTCGGTGAGACGTAAAAACAAATCGTAAAAATTCATAAAATTCCCCACTAGTTCGAAACAGTGAAATATATAAAAGTCGAAAGTATCCCTTGCGTGACTCGGGACTTCAAGCCATGTCCTTACCAAATTTCCTCTCAATCGATCCAGTAGTTTTCGAACCTATCCGGAACAAACAAACAAACAAACACACCAGCTCTTATTTATTAATAGTATAGATCAGGACTCTTCAAGTATTCTTTCCTGGGGGCCCAGACTGATCCTAATATTGCAATAAAGTGGGCTGTGGGGACCAAATATTTGGTTGAGTAAGGCATGTGTTGGACTTACCGCGACTGGTTCCTGTTTACAGAAGATTCGTCCAGAACCGCAGAGCACAGAGAACATCACTCATTTCTTGTTTGAGTTTGGTACGAACATCTACTGATAATAATTCTTCCCTACTCACATTTGTAGCAGTATGCAGCGGCTTTAATCACTTTCTCATCACGTGAAAATAACATCCAGATCGTTTCAACAAGACATTCTTTCACATTTTCAGACCTGACAAATGAATGTTTTGCCTTACCTAATATCCAGGGTACAGAGGCGTCTGTGTTGCCTTTGCTTGTTCTATGGTACCGGTAATTCATCTCATACACTCTTGACTGGCGTCTGATGAAGCTTTCAACTGTTTAACATTCCGGTTTATTGTGTCACTGCTAAGTGAAAATAATTGGTCATACCTGAAATGCTTAACTTACTGTTGAAATGCCGCAATCAAAGCAGTTGTTTGATTGCATGTTAAATTTTTCAGTTCAGAATTGCAGTTCATATTCAGGTGTGAAGATGCAATTTCCAGAGTCCACTTTACATGTCTTGTAATCACTCATGAAGCAAAAGTCTGAAAACATTCAAAACTTACGCTGGTGTATAAACATTGTCTTTATTGTTATTTACTTCCTCGGATCTTACAGTAATTAAACCAATCGATCCTTCCAGTGAATACAATAACTCCAACCTAATCTATATATTATTAACACTAACATGAAATTAAATTATATTAAATTAAATTAAATAAGCGGACTAACAAAATAAAATAAATAATCGTCACCACGGCAAAATGGCCCCTGGCCAGCTCCTGATGAAGATCTGCCCGCCATGGCAATACGTCACTAAACTAACATAACAAAACAAAATTTGAATAACTGTAATTACAAAGTTACATGACAACATAGAATAAGGCAACAACTGAACAACGGCAAAACAAAACTAAAATTAATGTCCTATTAGGAGAAACAGTAGCTGGCAACACAGCAAAAGTAAAAGAAATACCTTCCGGCAAAACAAAACCATAAGAATGTCACACCGGCATACTATGGAAGGTTAATGTACCTTCCCTCATCCTGTAACGTCAGCGAAACCCGGCTATACTTTGCCCCTCTCACGTCACACATCTGAGTGAGCAGCCGCTGTCAATATTCAACCCGTCTGTTTCCTCATATCATGACCTATATTACTGCCTCAGGCTTGCTGACACCAACTGACCTCTCACTCGCCACATCTTTACATCTCCTTAATAATATCTTTTCCTTTGCCCATCTCCTAACTTCATCAACACTTCACAACGTCACCTATCCTGGCCAGAGAGAGGGCGTCACCCTCTTTCCCTAGGTACTCTCACTCAATCTGCTGAGTTGTGACTACCTATGTTACAACATTAATCACGGACACTTTACCCTATAGCTTCAAGTCTAATATTATATTGCATTCATTCATATCATCAAACTCTATAACTCTCTATAGCTTAATCACTCTTACAGTTATATCCATCAAATCCATATCCTACCATCACTTTTCTATCACTCTGTACCAAACCTCCAATACAATCGCAACCATTTCTATCACTTAACCACTCTTCACCAACCTTACCACCTCACATTTTTTACAATCACTCTATACCCACTCTCCTATTAACTTGCACAATTAATAAATACATTCACTCTTAGCATAATCACACTTAACGACCACCACCCTGTTCTCAATCAAATATTCCGCATTAAGTTCACCATTCATTTCAAATTTACAATAACCACTCTTAGCATAATCACACCTAACAACCAACCCGCCATCCTCATCAATCTCATAATCACACTTTTACTAGCCATACAACTTACGTCGCCACTTCATGTTATTTACAGTCACTCTATACTATTTCACCAACAAACTTTCCACTTATTTTCATTCCCATCCCCTTTAAACTGACATCAACACCATTACTTAACTTACTTGCTAATATTACTTACAAACAGTGATGATACAACAACTGCAATATCAACTTTCTCTTCCAATACATCACTCTTCCCACTAACCATCTTTCATCAGGTCATATTATATTGCCCAATATACAATGACCCAAACTCCACATTAAATTGCACATTAAATAACTTAATCACCCTCGCATACCACCAAATCAACCCATTAATGCTAATCTCTCTAATGCCAACCTCCAACCACCTTACATCCACCCTTTATTACATCGCCAACATCAATAATTAATGACTCTTACACACCACCAACTCTACCTCTTACAAATAACTATACATGTCCGGCATTAATTTACTTACTCTTATACAAATAACAAACACACACCACCACTTACCCTATTCGACTTCTTAACAATAACTCTAATCACTCAAAGCACTCCAAGACCAAACTCCCTTTCATCCAATATTCATTAATTACTCACTTTTATACACCACCGAATCAACCTCCTAATCATCATCACTATTACCGTCACTTATTATTCTGATGTTCTACACTGTACACCACTAAAGCCACCTGTTAATGCCTATACCATCTCTCTTAATTCTGATATGCTTAACTAAACTCAATTTACACCACCTCTTTAAGCCTTTACCATACACACTTACCCACAGCCAAATTTGACTTCTTAACGTCTTCCAATCTAATTGTTTACAGACCGAATCACCTTTCATTATTACCTAGCTTACTTACTAATACTACCTGACTTTTTACTTGTCATTACTATACCTTCATCACTTTCAACTTTCTTACCCCTTGGTTCCTTTAAACTCATGTTTCTCCCTTTAGTCATAGTTTCTCTTACATCTGCTTCTTCCCTCAAACCATTATTTTCACTACGCGTGTGTCCACTTGCCATTTCTTGCATTTTTCTCTTCACCAGCACTTCACTGATTCCTTCTACCATCGACTCTATGATCTCACTCCTCCTCCGTGCTCCTCTCGTCTGACTTTCCTCCGATTTCGAGGCTATACTTAGCTCACGCAACTCACTGCTTCCATTTGATCTTTCCCTGTCACCATGCTCATCTTCTCCAGCGCTGCTTTCTATTACCTGCCTTTCATCCACTCTTTTCCCCGTCACCGCATCCTGTATCAGGCCCTCCTTTAATGCCCGTAATTTCGTCACATTCCAAAATCTTACCCATCTGCCATTAGTTACCTATAATTGCTGCACCCTTGAAATCTGGCCCTCACTAAATGTTTCTTTAGTATTTTCATATTCGTGTTCCCTTCTCTTCATGTCTCTTTTAATCCAAATGTTTTCACTCTGTAGGTTCCCGCATTTCTTATCACTATTTCAGACATCAATGTGGATGACTACTTTTATAGGCCTGTTATCATGCGCTTTACATATTCTTTCCGGTCATCTATATCTACTTCGTTGAAGTTAATTTTCATTTTTTTCTGAATGACGTCCAAAACTTTATAAAATGTCCCTACTTTGTCCTCTCCCTTTTCTTCCCGCACTCCATATATAAATAAGCATTTCTTCCTCCGTTCCTGATTACTGTATTCTATTTCTATCTTCAGCTTCAACATTTTCTCTTCCATATTTCTTATTTTCCCTCTGAGTAACACAATTTCCCCTCGTTGTTCCCAACTTTGGTCTTTGTTTCGTCGGTTTTTTCTGGATCCATTTTCTCATTTTTTAATTCCTTCACTTGTTTCTGTATCATATTTTTAATCCGTTTTAACTGCACTAATCACAAAAGTTGACTTTACCCTAATGAAAAGTGAGGTTCTTCAGTGTCGTGAAACCTTTCATATTTATACAGCGTGCTGATTCAATATGCGTTCGTTAAGATTGGTTAAAACATCTGAATGTTTTACAGCACCCAACGAATTTGCTTCAATCTAAGTTGAGTGAATTTTGATGTAGAGCACTTCTATATCACGTGTTTCAAAGGTTGCCCGCCGTAAGCGCAGTGTCTCTTCCCCTCAGTCGACTTGTACAGTACCTCTCCCCGTTGGTGTCTCAGAACTATGCACGCCTACCTATGGCATGCTCTAGTTACCTGTTTTGCCCTACAAGATATGACTGAAGCATTCAGCTGCATAGGCTGTGGCATAAGGTTTAGCACATTACTTTGTTGTGAATAGCATGTGTTTGTGAACTTCTGTGTTGAATGGTACCGAGCTCGATAGCTGCAGTCGCTTAAGTGCGGCCAGTATCCAGTATTCGGGAGATAGTAGTTTCGAACCTCACTGTCGGCAGCCCTGTTGATGGTTTTCCGTGGTTTCTCATTTTCACACCAGGCAAATGCTGGGGCTGTACCTTAATTAAGGCCACGGCCGCTTCCTTCTCACTCCCAACCCTTTCCTGTCCCATCGTCGCCATAAGACCTATCTGTCTCGGTGCGACGTAAAGCAACTAGCAAAAAATATGTATCTTATCCTTTCATTTAAGGTGCACATTTTATTGCTAAAATGGTATTATTTTGGACCTGCAGGTCAATAAATTCCATTTTAAATTTTCCATAAATATCTATAAGCTGTGTAATCGCTCCCCTATTCTGCCTTGCCATGTCAACGCTATTCCTTGAGATACTGGTGAACCCAAAGCCTTTGATTTTGATCACTTGCCTTATGATCAGGCCAACCAACTTAATAATCTCTGCGATAAATTTCCAGATAAATTTACCGACAAGTTAAGTGTAACTAATGGTTTAGAGTACAAAATTGAAGTCACTGATAACATCCCTGTTCGCTTTTATCCGTTTCGCCTGCCTCTACCCAAAATGAAACTCCTTGAAGCCATTATTGACTAAATGCTTGCTGACGGTGTAATACGTTTTTCTAAATCTGCTCATTCTTCTCCCATGTTTCTTGTCCCTAAACTGCAGGGCGGTTTTCGTCCGGTCGTTGATTATCGGATGTTGAACAAGAAAGTCGTCCTTCAATCTGTTCCCCTTCCTGACCTTCACTCTTGTTTTTCTTGGTATGCTAATGCCAAAATGTTTACTACTTTTGATTTCAATCAGGCATATTATCAGATACCTCCGGCTGAGGAATTCAAGCACCTCACTGCTTTTGCCACTGATTGGAAACTCTATGAATTTGAAAGTGTGCCGTTCGGTTGAGTACGGGCGTAGCTGTCCTTACTCGGTTCTGTCAGATACCAAATTCAAGTTTGTGTACAATTAACTTAACGATTTGGTCAATTTCAGTTAAACGTTTGAAAAGCGCCTTATCCATCGCAATGAAATCTTTGAAAGACTGCAAAAACAGACCTAACCCTTCTTGGGGCATATTGTGAGAGAGAAAGGTGTCTCCATTGATCAATTTCGTAAAACTGCCATCCAATATTTTCCCACCCCTAAAGATGTCAAAGCTGTAGCCAGATTCATTGGCATGGTCAATTTCCTTCGTAAATTCATCCCCTAATTTGATGAAAGAGCAGCTCCGTTAAATGCCTTGAGAATGAAAAATGCAAAATTCCGGTGGGGTGATGCCCAATTTGAAGCCTTTTATGATTTTAAATCTGCCTTATATAACGCTCCTGTTCTGGCAAACCCAGATTTTTTTAGACGTTTAATTCTCCAAGCCGATGCCTCTTCGACAGGTATATCTCGTACTCTCCTTCAGGAATTTGAAGATGGACGTCGTCCCATATCTTATGCTTCACGTAATCTAAATCCTACTGAGCGAAACTAATCTATTTATGAATTGGAAGCCTTAGCTTTTGTTTTTCTTTAGAACGTTTCAGAATGTGCCTTGAATATCTCCCTTTCGATCTTGAAACTGATAATCAGGCATAGAGTTGGATATTGGACAAACCAAGAGGTACCGGTAGTCTTGCGCGCCGGGCAGTGCGCATCTCGGCATTTCAGTTCGAAGCTCGTCACATTCGTGGCATTGAAAATGTTGTGGCTGATAGACTCGGTAGAATGTTCTATCCAGGTATATTTTTTCCTCAATCAGAGCATTCCGATGCTTCTCCATTGTGAATGTACTTCTAACTCGCCTTTTGCTTTCAACCATACTTCCAAACATCCGGAAGATAATGCAGAATTAAATGCTATTATTGCTAGGATTAAATCTGGCGAACATGTTAAACCTTATGTTCTTAAGAATGTTGTTCTATGTTGTCCTGCTCGGTGAAGAAGAGACCCCAAAATTGTTGTTCCCTCTAACCTAGTCCCTGCTCTTTTCAAATATTTTCATGAATCCCCAATTGGTGGTCATCTTGTTGACTTCAAAACTAGAGAGAAAATCCGTAAACATTTCATTTGGAAATCCATGGACGGTGAAATCCATGCTCTTGTTAAATCTTGCAAAACATATAACATTAGTAAACCTGCACCTAATACTCGCCTAGGTCTGTTGTCATCTTAGCAAGCTTCTCGTACTTTGGAGAGGTTATTCATAGATTACATTGTCCTTTCCCGAGGTCACGGACCGGCCAACGATTGATACCTGTGTGTGTTGACGCCTTCTCGCGTTTTATGTGGCTGTTCCCTACTCGTATGGCTAATGCTAGTGCTACCATATCACGTTTGAAACAGAACTTTGCTTCCTTTGGACCTTGTCCATTTTAGTGAGTGACAATGCCAGAGCTTTTACCTCTGTTCAGTTCCGTAATTTCTGTTTCGTTTTGTCCGTTTCTCATGTAACAACCACCCTGTATAATCCGAGGCCAAATTACGCCGAAAGAGTTAATCGAAATCTTAGATGTTCGTATTGCCTAATTCTCTGCTGTCCATGCTAAGTGGAATTCATCGCTCAATTGACTGTCATTTGCATTTAATACTGCTGTCCATGAGAGTCATAAGCAAACATTTTCTTCATTTATGCTAGCCAAAAATCCTAATTCTCCACTTTCGAACCTATGGCCCACTAACGATCTCCTTCCTGACGTCGCCAACCCAGAAACGATCCGTGCAACTTGATATCGTGCGCATAAACATTTGAAGGTTTATAGCGCTAAAGTTCAACGTAACTACAATTGCGGCCGAAGACAGCACAATCGGCCTGTAGGTGCAAAGGTCTTTGATAAAAATCATCCTGTCAGTAGTGCTGCGGACTATGTTATTAGTAAGTTAGCCCCAAAATTTCTAGATCCCTGCACGATTTTGAAATGTCATACTCCAGTATCCTTGTTGGTAAGTGATCCTGAAAGGAAGAGGATCAGTAGAGGGCATTTATCGCAAATAAAAGTTACGTATATTCCTGGATCTGTGACCATTTATGATTTAGTTGCAAGAAATGTCTGCTCTCGCCAGCCGATATACATGTTATCCCTGTATATATATTTTAAGTATGATCAATTTCAGTACGTTTAGGAATAGGAGTTGTCATTTGTGACTGCATTAGGTATTCCCCTTAGGTAATTGTTTGTTCTAAATGTAATGGGTTTTGTATGATGATTAGGTTATAATAATAAGATTCTGTATTTATGGTCACAGCTTAGGAAATTCTAACAGTAACCTTTCAGGCTCGGGGCTAAACTCCTGAAATTTTTCATTTTTATTTTTTACTTTCTCTTAAACTCAATGAATAGTGCTTGCCCTTGGCTTCTGGTATCCCAAATCCCAAGTATGGGAGGGAGTCTCCTAATGGAGCTTTTATTGAGCCACCGTTTGGATGACGCTACTTTAATTACTAAAGTAAAATAAATAACCTTGACTTCAGTTCTTCATCAAAACACTTCAGAATGATTGGACGCTGGCCTCGCCTCATCTACTTCCCTTTTCTGCTGTGTATCTGTTTCTGTTGCAGTTGCTGCAGAAACTTTGGCACATCTGGTGGGCAAACTACTGTGCCTGTTTGGAGGTCGCACAAAACTATCTGGTCGCAACGGTCCAATACTGGGATCGAGTGGTCAGAATGTTCCTGCATTTATGGTGGTTGGACTGAAAGTGTATGCGTGTTCGTTGGCAGCCGGCCGGTGTCGACATCTACATAAGTCAGCGAAACCAGAGGTCAGGATGGAATACTTCGATGCATAATGGAGGTTCAAGTTAAGAATGGCATCAAGCTATCAGTGTTGTGTTGTGTGCTCCTTGGTCCCGAAAATTTAGTTTTTTATTGAGCCCAGGCTCAATTTTAAGCGGGGGAGGATGTGACGTGTGGCAAATCTCTAGTTAATTTAAAAATCAAAGTTTGTCAGTTTCGAGCGTAGTTCGTGATTGTGAGGTGGTGCATGTGACCGGAGTTTGAACAGCGGTGGGAAAATGACTAAAGTCTCTTGAATTCATATTTTGAAAAATTGATTTAACGTTTTGGAAATTTTCATTTGTGGTGTTGTATAAGATGTCTTTTTTGACATTTGAACATTCGACGTTTGAACATTAGAAGAATTAGGTTTTAAAAAATATTTGTGTTTCAATTATGTAGTTGTGAGTTTCACAATTATGTACCTAACTTGTAAAACAGACTATAGATTCACACGTGCCGTTTTAGTGGCGAAAATAGTGTTGCGTAAAAGAGATATCTCGAACATTCAGCAGCAGAAATGAAGAGACATTTATTTGGTCGAAATAAGAAAACGTTTAATTGGTGAATGTGACTGTCGAGAATAAAATGCTGTAGCCTGATTATTTATCTTGTGCTTGCGTCTTTGCCGGCTTCTCGATCTCTTCCGCTCCTTCGTGGGGGCGAAGCTTTCATCCGCGTCTTTTGCTTCGAACCAGAATTGCGAGCGATCGCGCTCCTGCTTCAGTCCCGTTATGGCAAGAAGGCCTCGGGGTACGCACTATTTCTTCCTTTTTTCGGACGTTCACTTAATTTAAATTTAATTATTCCTTAGTGCGCAGGAGTTTACCCTCGGAATTCATATTTGCCATTTAATCATCGAAATGACTTAGCTTTTCAGCTAAGCATCACTATGTAACCTTTAGAGGCAATTCCATTTTCCTTTTTTTTAGAAACCCTGTAACGAACATGTAAATTAAGTGTCCCTCGGGTTTGCCTCCCGCAGTCCAGCTTCACTTAATACAACAAGCAGGTTCAATCTGTGCTCTTTACTAGAAGTGATTTTAGTACAGAAGCAAGTTAATTGTGCCTCTGTGTTGAGATTTTATTATCTCCCCCTTTTCTTTCTCTGTGTTAAGATTTTACATCTTGCATTTTCCCAAACTGTTAAAATGGGATTAGCCCTCGTTAAAGGTCATTGTGTAAAGATTTCATTGATATCGTACGCGTATCTAAAGGCACAATTGGAATTTTAACCTAATAGCTGCTCCTCAAAAAGATATTTGACCTCAAGGGAGAACATACTCTAAATGAGTTTTGTTCAGTTCTTCCTGTATTTTGTATAATGAGTAATTCAATCAATCAATCAATCAATCAATCAATCAATCAATCAATCAATCAACCAATCAATCAATTACTACCGATCTGCATTTAGGGCAGTCGCCCGGGTGGCAGATTCCCTATCTGTTGTTTTCCTAGCCTTTTCTTAAATGATCGCAAAGAAATTGGAAAATTTTTCAACATTTCCCTTGGTAAGTTATTCCAATCCCTAACTCCCCTTCCTATAAACGAATATTTGCCCCAATTTGTCCTCTTGAATTCCAACATTATCTTCATATTGTGATATTTCCTCTCGCCAGGTGCAGGTCTTTCTATTTGACTCCCGTAGGCGACCTGCGCGTCGTGATGAGGATGAAATTATGATGAGGACAACATATACACCCAGCCCCCGTGCCACTGGAATTAACCAATTAAGGTTAAAATCCCGGACCCGGCCGGAAATCGAACCCGGGATCCTCTAAACCGAAGGCCAGTACGCAGACCGTTCAGCCAACGAGTCGGACATAAAGATCCAATAATACTGCCTTAAGGAATTCCCCTCTTAATTATTGCAGGGTCAGATAAAGCTTCGCCTACTCTAATTCTCTGAGTTCTATTTTCTAGAAATATAGCCACCCATTCAGTCACTCTTTTTTCTAGTCCAATAGTACTCATTTTTGCCAGTAGTCTTCCATGATCTATCCTATCAAGTGCCTTAGATAGGTCAATCGCAATACAGTCCATTTGGCCTCCTGAATCCAGGATATCTGCTATATCTTGCTGAAAACCTACAAGCTGAGCTTCAGTGGAATAACCTTTCCTAAATCCAAACTGCCTTCTGTCAAATCAATTATTAATTTCGCAAACATGTCTAATATAATCAGAAAGAATGCTTTCCCAAAGCTTACATGCAATGCATTTCAAACTGACTGGCCTGTAATTTTAAGCTTTATGTCTATCACCCTTTCCTTTATACACAGGGGCTACTATAGCAACTCTCCATTCATTTGGTATAGCTCCTTCAAACAAACAATAATCAAATAAGTATTTCAGATATGGTAGTATATCCCAACCATTAGTATATCCCCAGAAATCTTATCAATTCCAGGCGCTTTTCTAGTTTTCAACTTTTGTATCTTACTGTAAATGTCATTGTCATCATAGGTAAATTTGAATACTTCTTTAGTATTACTCATCTCCCCTGTCGGGACATTATCCTTGTAACAAACAAGCTTTACATACTGCTGACTGAATACTTCTGTCTTTTGAAGATCCTCGCATACACACTCCCCTTGTTCATTAATGATTGCTTAATGTCTATCTTTTAACTTGTTTCTGCCTTAAAATATCTACCTTGCATACCCTTCTATTTTCACTAAAATTTGTATGACCACAAATTATGCTTGCCATCATTTTATCCTTAGCTGCCTTCTTTGTTAGATTCATTTTCCTTGTAAGTTCCTTCAATTTCTCCTTACTTCCACAACCATTTCTAACTCTATTTCGTTCCAAACTACACCTCCTTCTTAATCTCTTTACTTCGCTGTTATAATATAGTGGATGTTGACCAATCCTTACCACCTTTAAAGGTACAAACCTATTTCACATTCCTCAACAATTGCTTTAAACCCAAATGTATTATTATTATTAATACATTTATTATTATTATTATTATTATTATTATTATTATTATTATTATTATTATTATTATTATTATATCATGCTTTCCAAATATCCAACCGAAATTGCTTCGTCGTAAATTTCTTCAATAACGTTTAAATGACAATTAAATGAAATGGAAATGAATTAAACTTTTCCCAAATATACCTCAAGATACAGTTTATAGAGTACATGATGGTCGTCTTCTAAAGCAGGCTAACAGGTAGGTCATCGGTCCAAGACAGTATACAGGCAGTTCATATTTAGTTTTTGCCCAATCATATTTATCAGATGATCCTATTTTACTCAACAATGTTAGCATTGCTTTCACATATTTCTTAAATTGTTGACAAGACATATATTTGAACTTGTAATGTAGAATTAAAATATTTTTGCAATGTCAGGTGTTATCTCACTACTAAACAAACGTCACCGCTTTAACCATCTGAGCCACTCAGCTCGGCTTCAAAATGTACATGAACGTTTTCCTTTCATATCCTAGAGAAAGAATTTTAAAAGACTCTACCCCTAAAATAAAACATTCCTACATTATTGTTCGTCGTACGAAGACAAAATTTCACTGATTGGTCGCATCTAAGGCCTATATGTTAAATAACATAGGACTTTAAAACGCTCCAATTGTATGGGACTCAAATAATTGTTAGGTCCGGAAAGAACATCTTCCAAACCGGTTTGACATACGAACTGAGGACGTATTCCACTGTATTGCATGTGCTATTGGACAGTGGACTCGCTAAAATTTAATGCTTTGAAAGTTAATTTTCAACTTAAAACCGTACCAAAACATGGGTACCTTACTAGAACTGTATAAATGAAAACTGTAAAAAAAGTTTGAACCAATACATCTAACTCTAATTCGGTAAAATATGTGTTTAATTCTACCTTAACGTGAAACCTAAATCAAAACCGAAGAAGTTTCCAAAATTCAGTAAATATTTCGCAGGTGAGAATTCGGAATTATTTACAGAAATAGTGAAATAATCTGGAATCAGTACAAAACTAATTTTCGGATGATATGAATTCAGCGTTATAAAAAAAGGAACAAGGAAATTGCGAGATGTTATTAATGTCTGCTTTATTAATGACTTGCACCACTGCCATTCTCAAGGGGATCAATTACGTGTGAATTAAATATTTGTGATATTATTTCACGACGCATACTTTCTCGGTTCAATGCCAAGATCCATTGTTGTCATATTTATTTTTCGTATTCCTTCCATGGGAACGCGAAATACACGTTGAGTGCCATGCGACCCCATTTGGGTACGTGAGAGTAGTAAAGTTTTTGAACTTCACGTCCCCATATGGGGTCGTACGTTCGTTCTAACTCGAGAACTGTGCGAACCCATTTGGGTGCGCAGTAAGTATGTGTTTCGAAGCTCTGTAAAGTCTCTTCCTGCCATCTGCTGGTCGTCTATTTAAGTGGGTGCATAGTCCACCTTCCATTCCTCAATTCCTGTTTTGGCGCGACCCCATATGAGTACTTCAAAGTGCTTTGTAGGATGACAACGTCATTGTCTATCTCGCGCACGGATTGTTTATGTAAGTGTGCAGTGCTGTGAGTTTCCTTTCCTTTTTAAGTCGTTACGAGTAAATCGAACAGTAAGAGATTTAGTGCAGATAGTCTGGACGATATATCGAACAAGTTGGACAATGATGATGTAGACGAAGTATATAGTTACAGTGATTTTGAACCCAGTACTGAGCAAATAGCGATCTCGCACGTTCATCCACATTGATGTTACTGTCTTCAGCATACGTATCCCCATTGTAATCCAGGTTTCTAAGCCAGCTGTTGCAAAAATTATGATCGTCTTCAACGATATAGTCACTGGTTTCCCATGTTGCACAATCATCACTGCTAGGTTCTCTTACTCAAAATTTATACAAACTAAATTATATACTTGTTCTGTATTAGTTAACTACTAATTCTTCTTATAATATTATTCTGTTACATCCTAATTTACCAAATTCACATGATTTTCATTACTTTATATAACTATATTCTATACGAAAATTTCCTAACCTAAAATCGCAAGATCGTCATTTACAAACAATTCCTCACCTAAAATTGGGAATCGTACATTTTTACGGCTCCAGTATGAACAAGCTAACACATCAACAGCATTTAATGCGTCCCTGCAAAGGAAAAGGTAAATATTACCCAGGTTCGTGTCAGTAACTACTGTATAAGTACGACCCCATATGGGGGCGCGTGTACGTGTACAGTTCGTAATGACCAATACGACCCCATATGGGGTCGCAATATTTTAGCTAATATACATAATAATTTAACCTAATATATCATAAATACATCCTCATTTCAGCGATCATTTGCTTGGTTAAGCCTGTGAACGTTTTGGCACCAGGGAGTAACTCGATGTTATTAGCTCACGGCACTAGACGGCAATCCTATGAAAATCGGACTGGCACTCAACGTGTTAACACTAGGATCGTAATAAAGTTCTGAATTATGGCAGTTCACGGAACAGCAGTATCGTTTTGCACGACGGGAACGTTTCATATTGCCCCTAGATGTAAATTACGTGTTACAATATCCTATAATATCATAGAAGCAAATAACAAATAAATCTTTCCGTCAGTTAACGCCAGACTTGTGCGTTACTTGAACCAGCATGGGCTACACACTACCTTGCTCTTCCGCCACTTTCAGGGCTAGTAGTCACTTGCACGTTCCCATTTCTGGCTACACCACTGATCACAGAGAACAAAAATGGAGATAAGCTCAACTGGAAGAGTAAGCACATTGTTTCAAATGTTTACGGTGGGTTATAGCACAGTAGCCAGTAGTGGGCCGTGGAATGAAGAAGTTGTTAACAAACAATGTATTTAACTCCCGTGCCAGCCTGCACTATCTATATGACTAGTGCCGAATTAAAAATTCATGACAAGCCACTTCGTTTCAAGCCTTATATTGCGACAACTGAGAATATACAATTAGTGTTAAAACTGGAACCTCAAAGGGGTGCCTAAAAGTGAGCGGGTTGGGAAGAGGAGGAAGGTCACTTGTCAGTTTTATTTCTGCATTGCAGTTTTTAATTTGTTTCAAGTTTACTGCCCGCCGTGATTAGCCGGTTCGATTTCCATTAGTCGAAGCCACTTTCGCCAAAAGGTTGTTGTCCGGAGGATAGGAGAGGTAGTGGTATACAATACCAGGTCACTAGACTGCATACCGAAAGCCTGAATTCAATTCCAAACCTCTCCGCAGAGTTCATGTGGCGTGTGGGCATTTGACGCTGTTGATGGTGATTCGTTCGGATGGAGACGTTAAACCTTGAGCAGACCGCTTGGTGCCACTCGATAGGAGTAGGCTATGTGCCGGCACCGAACTCCACTCTCTCCTTTCCCATTAATATTCACTTCATCTCCTTAACTCCTCTGATGGGGTAAAAGTCAGGAAGAGCATCTGGTCGTAAAACTTCGCTACGAAATTTCATCTCACTTCATAATAGACCCCTCAGAGAAATGGGATAAGGGATGGACATACATACATACATACATACATACATACATACATACATACATACATGCATACATACATACATACATACATACATACATACATACATACATACATACATACGTACATACATACATACATACTGAACCCTTGGGCCATCATAAAGGATACCTACCTTCCTTACCTATCAGCAAATTTCATGAGATCTGTCTCTTGGGTCATTTCGAGTTCTTCGTCACTTGCTGAGGTAAAAGGTAGAGTTAAGTAATCCTAATCTATCTACTCAAATGAAAGGTCTATTCATAAAATATTTTTATTTTATTTTGGAAAAATTTACTGAAGAAAATAATCATTTAAAACTCAATATAATTTGGACTCTACCTTGTCCACTTGACACACAATAATTTAACAGAAAGGAGCGGAATACTGATTGAGGCTTTGACTTAACTGCCCGATGGGCATCCTTACTAGAAACCATTGTCTCATATTAATGAAGAAAAGAAAGTCTGGAGATCCTTAAATTCGGCTTCCATGTGAATCTGCATGTACCATCATAATGATTCTTGATGGTCCAGCCCTCGAAACACGAACTCTGGACTCTGGGTATAATTAAGGCAGTCCAATCGGTGTGCGCAATACAGTGGCTGTACGGCATGGACCCTGAATTGAATCGATGTGACCTGCGACTAGGTAATGGGCCCACATCTAAATTTCTAAGTTACACACTACACAACTTCCGTTACTCCAACTGCCCCCTCTCAATCATCTGGCGGTATCGACAAGCGACCCTCACCCTGTCAGTTTTAATATGAAACACATGTTGAGGTCATGCTTGACTGGCCTCTAAGAATGAAACCTTCGACTTCGCAAATAGAATTACAGGACGATATTCCTGACCAAACAGATATGCACATAGATTTTACTTTTAAATATCCTACAATAATTGTACACGACGCAAATTAATATCTGTGTGGGTTCTCTCGCACTTTCCATCCCAAACATTATACAAAATCTTCCTCGGGCTCACAAAAAATTCCCGGGCTCACTACAGGCTTCCAATCACCTGATTCACAAATCCCATCTCAACTCATACGAAAAATCTAACCTCTTGTCTCAAACTCGACGACTCTCACTGACTAAAGAACTGGAATAATAATAATACTTAGAATCCACGACGCATAACTACGCACAAATACTTGAATAAAGAACGACCTCGCATAAAATGATCTCGTATTTTAAAACTGGATTTTCACATAAATGACTGACAAACTTTACTGTTATTTATTGTCACTCAGACACAGTATAGTATTACACTTCGTGACAAAATTCACCGATCTGGATTACTCAACACGACAGCGCGCTTCCATCCGATTGAAAATGGGTAACCACGGATTTCTTTTGCACCAATTCCATCAAAATTCAAACAGAAAATTTTTCGTCGAATAAACATCTTAATTTGACATCACAAAATATAGGCAATTAATTCACGGAAATGACGATCTACTTTGGACGTGATATCACTTCGAAACCCTCACTAATAACTTTTTACAGTGTGTTACAGAGCACTCGCAATACTTTATAAAAAATATCCAAGCAGAAAATAAAACAAATGACCTTTCGTCATATTCCTGACATTCACAAAAACATATGGGTGATTAAGTGCGTTATAAATACCCATTAGAAATATATATAAGTTTGACATCGTAAAACAAGATATAGTAGGCGGTAAGATGGTATTTTCACCTACCTCAATTTTACGTAAGCTTCCATTATTGGGCTCACCAGTACCCATTCTATATTTTATTTTTTCATGGTTACACTTAGGGTTTCAGACTTTGTTTGATTCATCTTTCCTGAAAACAAAGCATAAAAAGAAATGCCCTTCACTCGGCGTTTCGTTGACCGAAGTCGACTGATTGTATTTGTTGCCCGCACACGAATTACTTCTATTCACAATATTACAAATTTTACAAAAACTACTACGGTATCTTGACCGTCTTTTATCAGATTACTACTGCTCCGAACAACTATCTCCACGTGGAGTCAAGACCCAGCCACATCGGCAGAATCTAGGTTTGTAGTACTTAGTCTACTCTTTGACGAACGATTTACTTGCACAGTTCAACCCTCTCTCTCACGCTTCAATGATACAAATGTCGGGGTTTCAATATGGCATCCCTTCTTATTTTATAGGCACTACCCTCTCCCTCCAGGCACTTCTCCCTTACCGCCAAGAAATTTGCATACTTTTTTCGACTTACTAGAACTGTATTTAAAAGAGTTTTTGGCTGTAACCACGTATTTGCTACCTTGTTAGCGGCAGTGTCACTAACGTACAGGTCTCAAAGAGGGCGACGTCCACCTGTTTGTCACGAGATGATGAATACCAAATTGGACATGCATATTCTGTGACGAAGTAACGAAGGGCCTTAGCTGATGAGCGGATAATTTGTGGTTGGCTTCCCCACAGTGATCCAGCGAATTTACGCAACAGGCTGTTTCGTACGGAAATTTTCATTTTGCAATTCATGCAGTACTTCTTAAATGTGAAGGTTCTGTCAATCATTACTCTCAGATGTTATGGAAAGTCACAGCTCTGTAGTTCAATATCTGACCATATTACATTGAACTTACGATATGCTTGCTTATTTCTCAGGTGAAAGGCACACAGCTGCGCCTTTGTAGGGTTTTGCCTTATGTGTTTTCACTGTAACAGCTTGAGAGGTATTCTAGGAAAGTATACATATTTCTTTCCACTGTTTCAAACTGTGCTCTGTTAGAAGTTGCGTTGAAATAATTAATCAAGAAAAGTCGTGGTTTGGACATTGCATTGTGACGAAAATCTATACCTATGCACAGTGTACAAAAGTTTGATTACATCAACAGCTTTATGGTACGAAATGAGACGAAATGGAATGACAATTAAAAGTCCAAAATTCTCCACTGACCAGAATTGAAAACGGGGGTCTAAGAATGAATGGATGGATATCAGTTTAAAACAATCAGTGGATCCGACCCGCAATGCCTCACATTCACAGAAACTGGTGTAAAACAATAGTATTACTGACCAAGGAACTGCTTCTATAGCACAAAACTGAATCGTTGACGCTTGTAGACGAAAGGGGTCCAACATCCAAGTCACCGGCCCCTCATAATGGTGCTTATCGCTAAGAAAGTAGAACCATGGTATTTGTTATGTTGCGGTACTAATAAAAATTGGCATAGACTCGCGGTATTCCACGCATTATGGTACTACTCACAGGTAATGAAATTCGCACACGTAACACAGGCCTATGGTGTTTCGCACATTGCGGCGCCACTTACAGGCAATGCAAAACTATTGTGTTCATCACATAAGTGTACCAACCACAGGGACTCGTACTATCTCGTGGTGTTCCTCATATTGCGGGTACTAATCATAGGCAAGCCAGAACAATGGTGTCGCTCACCCACGGTGTTGCTCATATAGCGGTACTAATCACAGATACTGTAAAAGCCGACAGCGCATTCTCTTGCTACTAATCACTCATCACAAATCTATTTCGTACAGAACATAGTGGTACTACGCGCAAGTAAAAGCTACCCATGTTTTTCCTCGCGTGATGGTACTAATCGCAAGTAGTTTCATGGTTCTACTACAATCATTCCTTGGTCGCCCCTTTTCGTCGCCTCTTACGACAGGCAGAGGATGCCGTGTGTGTATTCTTCGTCTGCGTTCCCATCCACAGGGGGGATACCGTTAAACTTTGTTGCAATAACTAGTCTTAAAAATAAACCCATCCCTTGACAAAATTCTGCATACTCCACTGTGAGATCCTATAGTTTATCGAAATCACGAATTTTCGGGCGCAAGTCACCATTTCCATTTTCAGCAAAATTACTGTAGAGCTCATAAATTTATCAATGTGCGTGATGTCTCATAACTGAACTTATTCATGCTCTCCTCCCTCTAGGGAAATACTTTCACATTCATTTATTTTCCATTAATCAACTGTTCAGCTCTCAGAGCAGTTTCTTCGCTATCTTTACATTGGAGGAAGTTCTGTAATTCATCATCTTTTGATTTGCATACTTGTGAACTGTTTTTATCAAAGCCATTCTTGTTTAGTTCGCGTGGTTAACAATTATGTACTTCTCACATGAAGGTCTCTAATACGCTTCTTGTTATCATCAATTGGCACGTTCTGTAATATCTTCTTATCTCGTTGTATACCGTATTCGAGTTATTTCGTAAAACAGATAATCATATTCTTTAATTACTGTACACATTTATTATATTGTATCCTACTTTATGACTGCTCGCCCAGCGGTGTAGTGGAAGCGTGCCTGCATCTTACCCGGAGTCCCCGGGTTTGATTCCCAGCCAAGACAGGGACGTTTACCTCCACTGAGGGCTGGTTCGAGGTCCACTCAGCCTACGTGATTACATCTGACGTGCTATATGAAAGTGAGATAGCGACCCCGGTCTAAAAAGACAAGAATAACCGCCGAGAGGCATAGTTGTCCTGACCACACGATACCTCATAATTTACAGCTCTTCGGGCTGAGCAGCGCTCGCTAGGTAGGCCATGGCACTTCGGGGTTATTGCGCTATGTTTGTTTTGGTTTTGGTATAACTGTTCTATTTATACCCTACGTTAGACGCGGCTGCCAATGGTGGAGACACAACAGTAACACATTTCAAACAAGGGTCGTCATCTTACATTATAAAATTTGATTAATATCATTCATTCTATCCTCTCCCATTTACTTTATTGACTTCATGAATTATTTCCCCAGAATTTACTTAAATACTCAAGATTGTTTCAAGTGAGAACATAAAATGTTAAACTAAATACATTTGAAACTCTGGGGCCCGGTTGCACAAAGACATCTGACCGGAGATCAGTTTCGTCTCTGATACAAGATCAAATGCTTTATGCAACCGGTCCTGTGTATTGTAACGAAATCATTCGGCCTTACACATCCGGACGTAAATGTTCGAATGGTTGAGGCACCATTGATTGTAAATATGGAAAACATGACACTGGGTGGACTTCAGTTAAAATGCAGAATTTGTTTCAATCTATAAAGTAAGGTTTTTGAGGCATATGACTAGGTTCAATCAATCAATCAATCAATACTGATCTGCATTTAGGGCAGTCGCCCAGGTGGCAGATTCCCTATCTGTTGCTTTCCTAGACTTTTCCGAAATGATTTCAAAGATATTGGAAATTTATTGAACATCTCCCTTGGTAAGTTATTCCAATCCCTAACTCCACTTCCTATAAACGAATATTTGGCCCAGTTTGTCCCCTTGAAGTCCAACTTTATCTTCATACTGTGATCTTTCCTACTTTTATAAACGCCATTCAAACTTATTCGTCTTCTAATGTCATTCCACGCCATCTCTCCGCTGACAGCTCGGAACATACCACTTAGACGAGCAGCTCTTCTTCTTTCTCCCAATTCTTCCCAACCCAAACATTGCAACATTTTTGTAACGCTACTCTTTTGTCGGAAATCACTCAGAACAAATCGACCTGCTTTTCTTTGGATTTTTTCCAGTTCTTGAATCAGGTAATCCTGGTGAGGGTCCCATACACTGGAACCATACTCTACTTGGGGTCTTACCAGAGACTTATATGCCCTCTCCTTTACATCCTTACTACAACCCCTAAACACCCTCATAACCATGTGCAGAGATCAGTACCCTTTATTTACAATCCCATTTATGTGATTACCCCAATGAAGATCTTTCCTTATATTAACACCTAGATACTTACAATGATCCCCAAAAGGAACTTTCACCCCATCAACGCAGTAATTAAAACTGAGAGGACTTTTCCTATTTGTGAAACTCACAACCTGACTTTTAACCCCGTTTATCAACATTCCATTGCCTGCTGTCCATCTCACAACATTTTCGAGGTCACGTTGCAGTTGCTCACAATCTTGTAACTTATTTATCACTCTATAGAGAATAACATCGTCCGCAAAAAGCCTTACCTCCGATTCCACTCCTTTACTTATATCATTTATACATATAAGAAAACATAAAGGTCCGATAACACTGCCCTGAGGAATTCCTCTCTCAACTATTACAGGGTCAGACAAAAATTCACCTACTCTAACTCTCTGAGATCTATTTCCTAGAAATACAGCAACCATTCAGTCACTCTTTTGTCTAGTCCAATTGCACTCATTTTTGCCAGTAGTCTCCCATGATCCACCCTATCAAATGCTTTAGACAGGTCAATCGCGATACAGTCCATTTGACCTCCAGAATCCAAGATATCTGCTATATCTTGCTGGAATCCTACAAGTTGAGCTTCAGTGGAATAATCTTTCCTAAAACCGAATTGGCTTCTATCGAACCAGTTAATAATTTCACAAACATGTCTAATATAATCAGAAAGAATGCCTTCCCAAAGCTTACCTACAATGCATGTCAAACTTACTGGCCTGTAATTTTCAGCTTTATGTCTATCGCCCTTTCCTTTATACACAGGGGATACTATAGCAACTCTCCATTCATCTGGTATAGCTCCTCCGACCAAACAATAATCAAATAAGTACTTCAGATATGGTACTATATCCCAACCCATTGTCTTTAGTATATCCCCAGAAATCTGATCAAACCGGGCGAGTTGGCCGTGCGCGTAGAGGCGCGCGGCTGTGAGCTTGCATCCGGGAGATAGTAGGTTCGAATCCCACTATCGGCAGCCCTGAAGATGGTTTTCCGTGGTTTCCCATTTTCACACCAGGCAAATGCTGGGGCTGTACCTTAATTAAGGCCACGGCCGCTTCCTTCCAACTCCTAGACCTTTCCTATCCCATCGTCGCCATAAGACCTATCTGTGTCGGTGCGACGTAAAGCCGCTAGCAAAAAAAAAAAAAATCTGATCAATTCCAGCCGCTTTTCTAGTTTTCAACTTTTGTATCTTATTGTAAATATCATTTTTATCATATAAATAATATTACTTCTTTGGCCTTAGTCTCCTCCTCTATCTCGACATTATCCTTGAAACCAACAATCTTTACATACTGCTGACTGAATACTTCTGCCTTTTGAAGATCTTCACATACACACTCCCCTTGTTCATTAATTATTCCTGGAATGTCCTTCTTGGAACCTGTTTCTGCCTTAAAATACCTATACATACCCTTCCATTTTTCACTAAAATTTGTATGACTGCCAAAAATATGCTTGCCATCATGTTATTCTTTGCTGCCTTCTTTGCTAGATTCAATTCCCTAGTAAGTTCCTTGAATTTCTCCTTACTTCCAGAGCCATTTCTGACTCTATTTCTTTCCAGTCTGCACCTCCTTCTTAGTCTCTTTATTTCTCTATTATAATAAGGTGGGTCTTTACCATTTCTTAGCACCTTTAAAGGTACAAACCTGTTTTCACATTCCTCAACAATTGCTCTAAACGCATCCCAGAGACTGTTTACATTTTTATTTACCGTTTTCCACCGATCATAGTTATTTTAAAAACTGCCTCATGCCTGCTTTATCAGCCATATGGTACTGCCTAACAGTCCTACTTTTAAGACCTTCCTTTCTATCACATTTATTTTTAACTACCACAAAACAGCTTTATGATCACTAATACCATCTATTACTTCAGTTTCCCTATAGAGCTCATCTGGTTTTATCAGCACCACATCCAGGATATTTTTCCCTCTAGTTGGTTCCATCACTTTCTGAATCAGCTGTCCTTCCCATATTAACTTATTTGCCATTTGTTGGTCATGCTTCCTGTCATTCGCCTTTCCTTCCCAATTTACATCTGGCAAATTCAGATCTCCCGCTACAATCACACTTCTTTCCATGTCGTTTCCCACATAGCTGACTATCCTATCAAATAATTCCGAATCCGCGTCAGTGCTACCCTTTCCCGATCTGTACACTCCAAATATATCAAGTTGCCTATTATCTTTAGAAATGAGCCTTACGCCTAGAATTTCATATGTCTCATCTTTAACTTTTTCGTAGCTTACAAATTCTTCTTTCACCAGAATGAAAACTCCCCCTCCCACCATTCCTATCCTATCTCTACGATACACACTCCAGTGCCGTGAGAAAATTTCTGCATCCATTATATTATTTCTCAGCCATGCTTCAACTCCTATTACAATATCTGGTAAATATATATCTATTAAATTACTTAATTCTATTCCTTTCTTTACAATACTTCTACAGTTCAACACTAACAATTTTATGTCATCCCTACTTGATTTCCAGTTCCCTGTTCCCTTATCACCGCTCCCTAGGCCATCCCGTTTCTCTGAATGTACCTCCCTATTACCCTTCCAAACAAATTTCCTAACTTATATGTACCACTGCGGTTTAAATGAAGGCCATCTGAGCGCAGATCCCTACCTCCTACCCACCCATTAGGATCTAGAAATTTCACTCCCAGTTTCCCACATACCCACTCCATAGTCTCATTTAAATCCCCAATCTTGCATCCGGGAGATAGTAGGTTCGAATCCCACTATCGGCAGCCCTGAAAATGGTTTTCCGTGGTTTCCCATTTTCACACCAGGCAAATGCTGGGGCTGTACCTTAATTAAGGCCACGGCCGCTTCCTTCCAACTCCTAGGCCTTTCGTCTCCCATCGTCGCCATAAAACCTATCTGTGTCGGTGCGACGTAAAGCCCCTAGCAAAAAAAAAAAAAGTCCCCAATCACCCTCCAGTCCACTGGCGTAGCCAAGGGGGGGGGCCCAGGGGGGCCGGGCCCCCCCCCCCCAAATGTTTCCTGAAACTAGAGCGAGGATCAGCCGTTGTTTTACGTACGGTACGAACAACTTTAAAACTTACGCCGAAATGTTAAATTAACGTAGCGACAAAGAATCTACTAGCAAGGCTCAGTGGGGCCGTACATAATTCTCAATATTGGTACTGCTTGAATGAAAGGAAAACACTTAGGATTGTGATGCGCGGGGATATTTCCCTGTAGAGGCCTCAGTATTGGGAATGTAACGGTGTGTTCATAAATGTCAAGACATGAGTAAAGGGGCAATTAGCAAGGGATTATTCAGTAGGGGGCCAGAACGTGATCACCGAGAAAACGGGGTCCTCGGCCTTAAACAGCTGCAAGCTTACAACATCGTGTCAGCTTTTGCACATCGGTTCCCGGAAACAACAATGTCCTAGGGATCCTCGGGTTGTGCCGTGGTTGAGAGATGTGCTGTGTTTAAGTTGCAGCGTTGGGAAGACTGTGAAAGGATTGTGATCTGCACTTAGTTCCTTATTTTTTGAAGTGGGGCCGTTTTTGTCGCTGAGAAGCCAGAACTATGCGCATCCTTGGTAAGTTATGAAAATGTTTTTTTTTTTTTTTTTTTTTTTTTTTTTTTAATTCTAACAGTAGCAAGACAATCGCGGATTCGTGCCTAAGTTCGATAGGTAGGCCCATAATTTTGTCAAATGCCCGGGAACGGATTGGAACCTCAAATGGCGCTATCAAAAGTGCGGGTAACTATTTTGTAATTGGCGGGCGTGATAACTTAGTTCAAATGGTTTTATCTTCTCACCAGGACGGCCCAGGCTTGAATCGCAGTCGATGCATGACACATTTTAAAAATGGGAAGTCACGTTCTATTGATACGGATTCTACTTAAAACACTAGATCCCGTCCCTTACCTTTCTTTATACTTTTGAGCCATAATCCCATAATTTACGGTGGTGTATCTTGAGTATCCAACCATTCTTCTGGCTTACCTTGTACCTTAAATGGTGAGTGGATGCAGTGGCGTACCCACAACATAATTTCAGTTGGTGGGGTGTAAGTCCAGGCCAGTAGCGTTGATACAACTTATCCTTGGAAGGGGTTGTGAAAATATTTTTTAAATTTTTATTTAGAATTTGCTTTACGTCGCACCGTAGGTCTTATGGCGACGATGGGAAAGGAAAGGGCTAAGAGTGGAAAGGAAACGGCCGTGGCCTTAATTAAGTTACAGCCCCAGCGTTTGCCTGGTGTGAAAATGGGAAATCACGGTGAACCATCTTCAGGGCTGCCGACAATGGGGTTTGAACCCACTACTCCCGGATGCAAGCACACAGCTGTGCACCCCTAACCGCACGGCCAACTCGCCTGGTGGATATGAAAAGAAAGCTTGTCCTACTGATTACGGTAAAAATGAAATGGCGTATGGTTTTTAGTGCCGGGAGTGTCCGAAAACATGTTCGGCTCACCAGGTGCAGGTCTTTTGATTTGACTCCCGTAGGCGACCTGCGCGTCATGATGAGGATGAAATGATGATGAAGACAACACACACACCCAGCCCCTGTGTCAGCGAAATTAACCACTGGTGGTTAAAATTCCCGACCCTGCCGGGAATCGAACCAACGACCCCTGTGACCAAAGGCCAGCACGCTAACCATTTAGCCATGGAGCCGGACACCGAGTGTGGTGACGGATCTTCAGTAGATACTGATGGTTTTGATTGTTACCATGTACAATCATAGCTTCTGTACTCTTAACATAAACCGGCTGCATTATTGAAACTGTTCGTAAAATTAATAATATCGTTCTTCGTTTGTGAGGAAGTAGAATCTTCATTGAATTTGTCTTCTTATAAAAAGAAGCCACTTTGGTACTACACCCCGTGAAGCTGACTACCTTCCAGGTCGTAGATATTTCGATTGCGGGAGACTATGTCCCACTCTATTGCCACCACAAACAAGCCCCGTTATCTTCCCCATCCCATGCCTTTCTTAACTCCGTCAGTGCCGGGAATCGAATGCAGGATGCCTTAAGTCAAATTCTAAAATAAGAAGACCTGAAAGTAACCAGCCGGCCCCGCGGTGTAGGGGTAGCGTGCCTGCCTCTTACCGGAGGACCCGGGTTCGATTCCCGGCCAGGTCAGGGATTTTTACCTGGATCTGAGGCCTGGTTCGAGGTACTCTCAGCCCACGTGTTTATAATTGAGAAGCTATCTGATGGTGAGATGGCGGCCCCGGTCTAGAAAGCCTAGAATAACGGCGGAGAGGATTCGTCGTGCTGACCACACGACACCTCGTAATCTGCAGGCCTCCGGGCTGAACAGCGGTCGCTTGGTAGGCGATGGCCCTTCGGGGCTGTTACGCCATGGAGTTTGGTTTAGAAAAGTGAACAGAGAAGGAAGCGACACCCCTGCAGGCCTCTTTAGCTTCCAGCTAGTTCTTCTGTCCGGCCTCGTGCATTTAGGACAGTTAGAAAACGTACGCCTTAATAAATGCTCCTCATAAAACCATTGTAAAAATACTAACTGCATCTATTTACAACAATAATCACAAACGTTTCCTTTTCATGTGGCTCAGTTGGTTGAGTCGCTGTCATTCTGAGACCAAGTTTCCAGGTTCAAATCCCGGCTTGGGTCGGTGGCCCTTAAAACGGTGTTGAAATTGCAACAGCTCCATGTCGTTGGTTTCTGGCACGTTAATAAAAATTATAGATACAAATATTAGCGTCACAAAACTGTGACTTTATACTACGGTGCTTTTGCTTTACGTCGCACCGACGCAGATAGGTCTTATGGCGACTGTGGGATAGGAAAGGCGTAGGAGTGGGAAGGAAGCGGCCGTGGCCTTAATAATTAAGATACAGCCCCAGAATTTGCTTGGTGTGAAAATGGGAAACCACGGGAAACCATTTTCAGGGCTGCCATCAGTGGGGTTCGAATTTACTATCTCCCGGATGCAAGCTCACAACTGTGTGGCCCTAACCGCGAGGGAAACTAATAGGAGAAGGTAAACTCTACCTAGCATATGTTGTGACGTGTATTTTTCTTTAACAACTAACAAAATACGTATCTATATGCATACGCTCCATTCTATATTTATGTATTTATTTATTTGTTATCGCCGCCTCTGTGGTGTAGTGGTTAGCGTGATTAGCTGCCACCCCCGGAGGTCCGGGTTCGATTCCCGGCTCTGCCACGAAATTTGAAAAGTGGTACGAGGGCTGGAACGGGGTCCACTCAGCCTCGGGAGGTCAACTGAGTAGAGACGGGTTCGATTCCCACCTCAGCCATCCTCGAAGTGGTTTTCTGTGGTTTCCCACTTCACCTCCAGGCAAATGCCGGGATGGTACCTATCTTAAGGCCACGGCCGCTTCCTTCCCTCATCCTTGCCTATCCCTTCCAATCTTCCCATCCCCCTACTAGGCCCCTGTTCACTATAGCAGGTGAGGCCGCCTGGGCGAGGTACTGGTCATACTCCCTAGTTGTATCCCCCGACCAAGAGTCTGAAGCTCCAGGACACTGCCCTTGAGGCGGTAGAGGTGGGATCCCTCGCTCAGTCCGAGGGAAAAGCCGAACCTGGAGGGTAAACAGATGATGATGATGATTTATTTGTTTGTTTATTTATTTATTTATTAGTGCCTTCTGTACAGTGGCGAAGTTAGGGCTCCAGGGCCCCTCGTACAATTAATCACATACTAATCGGAAAAATATAATACTGAGATACTTAAAATAGTTAAAACTACATAAATTAATAGAATTGAAAGTAAATTTAAATAAATTACTAACTAAATTAATATTAAAACTAATTAATACTAAAAACTCTTAAAATGACTAATCCTCAGGCACGCACACATTCATACTTCAACCATTCACTCAGCTCTCCTCATCAGGTAGTCGCGGCAGGTGACCTTAAATCGTGATAAAAAAGAAGTTACTTTCTCTGACCTGAGCTGGTAGGGTATTCCACAATCTGGCGACAGTCACCACAAATGATCTATTAATTTTATTTGTGCGGTGCAGTGGAATAGAAATGAATCTAGGACGTGTATTTAAGTTGTGAAATGATGATAAAAAGATGAATTTAGAAGAAATATACAGTAGCTGACTTTCAGCTACCACTCTAAAGACCATCGTTAAAGTGTGTAGCTGCCGACGTTTATCAGATATAAGCTATGAGACAGCCTGATAGTATGGGGTGATATGAACATCGTACCCGATATTGTAAATAAATCGCAGGCAGGAATTCAGTGCTCGTTTAAGTGTTTATTCTCTCGTCATGTCAACTAAAACAACATCACAATAATCAAGAATAGGGAGAATGAGTGTCTGTATTCGTTTGGCCTGTAGCTCAAATGGAAATACATCCCTCTGCCGTTTAAGAGGGTGAAGAACCCCAAAAATCTTTTTACGTCTTTCTTTCGTGTGATCAGACCAATCAACTGTTCCATCCATCATTACGCCGAGATTTGTAACCGTTTTACTGTAGGGAATAATGTTACCATTCAGTAGGATAGGCGGGATCTCGACATTGTTTGAGCAGCACAGTAATTTTCCTGATCCAATTGTGATTGCCTGATATTTTGTGCAGTTTAGTATAAAAGAGTTTCGTTGTGCATATACACTGAGTCGTCGGAGGTGATTGCTAATATCTTGCCTTGCAGTGTCGATATATTTGAAGATAGTAAGCATAGGTGTGTGTTATTTCGTGTCACAGATGGTGTGTCATTGATATAAATACAAAAAAATTAGGGGCCTTGGAATACTACCCTGTGGGGTAACACTAAGTTTCATTTTCCATTTAGAGGCTTTGTCGTTTACTGCTACACGCTGTTGACGGTTACTCAAATAAGAACTAAAAACCTTAAGCGCGGCCAGGTCGAAATTTAGCAGTTCCATTTTCTTTATCATAGTCGAAATTACTATAGTGTTAAAGACGCTACTGAAGTCAAGAAGGATAAGTATAGTGAGCAGTCGTTTGTACATAGCGTTTCTAATATCTAGGGGCTGCCTGGCCGAGGCGGTAAAGGCGTGATCGGCTCGCCCGGAAGGACGTGGGTTCGAATCCCCGTCAAGAAGTCGTAACACTTAAGAAATGAGTCTTCCACTTCCGGAGGTGCATATGGCCCTGAGGTTCACTCAGCCTACACCAAAAATGAGTAACAGGTTAATTCCTGGGGGCAAAGGCGGCTGGGCGTAGAGCTAATCACTCTACCCCATCAAGTGCCGAGGTTACGGACAGTGGAAGCCTTTACTTTCCAACCCTCCAAGGGCCTTCATGGCCTGTACGGAGATGACTTTGCTTTGTTTCTAATGTCTTCAGTAACCTTCAAAAGTGCTGTCGCGGTACCGTGACTCTTCTTCAATCCAGATTGCAAGGGGTCCAAAAGAGCATTTTTATTTAGGTATTCCAGAACTTGCTCGTATACTAAACGTCCAAAGGCGCAGGGAGTATGGACATAGGACGATAGTCAGAGGTTGATTGTGGGTCTAAACTCTTAGGTACCGGTACCGGTATAATATTGGCTGTTTTCTAGACGGGAGGGAAAGTTCCGTTTAGTAAACAGTAGTTCAGTATTTGCGTCAGTATAGGCAGGACAGCACCCATAATGTTATGTATAAAAGTAGTCTTTGATTCAATCGAGTACAAAGCCTTTTTAACCTGATTTTCTCTGACATTGTGAAATGTAAATGGCGGATTGGCTGGAGGGGAGGGCGGAGAGTCGGTGCAGTTCATTGGGGTAGGTAGTGTAATCGTTCAGTTCGTCAAGTGGAATGTCAGGAGTTGTCTGTCTCTGTTGATGTTTTCCTGTTCCCAGACCTCTCCGTGTAAGGACGTACCCTAAGGGTGCAACCTTACCCTTTCTCCCCTGTAATATTAAGATATTGATTTATGGTTATTTTTCTTGCTGTTGGGTCTTTTTCAGTGTCGGTAACCATACAGTTTAGGGACCCTACTTGCCGATACGACGTCTTACATTTACCGTTAATCTGGCACGTTGGCAACGTTCAATCACTGCTCTAGCGTGAAGTGCGTGTTGCCACCGCATTGCCGTTAAAGTCACTAGTGATACATTTGCGAGAATATTTAAAGCTTTTTTTTTTTTTTTTTTTTTTTTCTGTGGGATTGTAAATCTATTTGGCTAATACCAGGTAAGTAGGATTGTGGCATGTTCGGATAATGCATTTAATAACATAGTTTGTGTGAAATGATGAAAGTGCTCAAATACGTCAGTCTCATGTCTAGATCTACCGGTACATGAAATAACTCTTGCGGGACGAAATTTTGGCAGTAGAACTTATAACATTATTATTTTCAAATCCGCAGTGAACTTGAAAGCTGACCTAAATTCCGTTCACGGAGCTTGGCACATTAGTATTCCTATATGTTTCCTGATAAGCTTGAAGATATAACCAGCCTGCAGGCTGAAAATATGCCCAACAATCTCTCTCCTTACTGGTTACCGGTATTGAAGAGAGAAGGAAATATTCGCGCAAAAGAAAGGGAAGTCATTGGATGTCTGGAACTTTCGAAAATCACACTGCAAAGACTTATTAAATAAATTGCATCGTTTAACACGCCCCTCTTTTCAAGAATATGGTTATAGTACGCCTACTGTATGTCAAAATAAAGACAGATAATTTAAGTGAGAAAGTGTGTTTATTTCCTTAATTCCTCATTGAGGAGATATTCATAATTATCTTGATTTATTTCATCTTATCTTTTATCATTTACTAGGGTAGGGAAACATTCATTATCGGTGTTTACATTGAGGTTAGTTTGTTATGGTTATGTCTGATGATTTTAATATGTAACCAGGCAGGTTGGCAGCAGTGATCAGCCATTACAAAAAAGAGAAAAGAAGAGCATCGGGCGGCGATATTTACTTTCTGGGGTATTTCCTTACGTGGCAATTACTAATAAGTTGGTCCCATGCGCGATTAAAATGTAAGTTGTTAGCTAAATTCCGGAGATATATACATTTTTTATTTCTGATTAACTGCTTTCTGCGATTTCTTAAGATGCGGTAAGATTCGAAGTCTGTGTCATCTAGGGTTTGTTTATAATGTTGAAATAACGAGTCACGGTGGGCCATCATTCTCTTGGCTTCATCATCTAGCCTGGACAAGAAAGGCGAGAAACCTGTATTCGCGCGCGCGCGCGCGCGTGTGTGTGTGTGTGTATTTTTTCTTTGCCGTATTATTTGTATAAAATGTCACTTCTTTATTGCTTATCACATGACCATTATTATAATAACATTACCGCATTTATTCTAACCCAGCATATTGCATCTTTATTCAAACTGTTTATTTTTGCATTCATTTCACTTGTACTCGGAATATATAAAATGCTGCAGTTATATTTGGATGGGAGTAACATAGGTACCCTGGGGGGGGGGGTTCGTCCAAGGAGTCCAGACACCCCAGGAGTTTTAACGAATGTACTTTTATTAAACATTTTATATATAATATACCGGTATATTAATATTAGCTTCTGGAGTCCAACTCATTGGTTGAATGATCAGTGTTGAGGCCTTCGGTTCAGAGGGTCCCGGGTTCGATTCCAGGCCGGTTCGGGAATTTTAATCGCGTTTGATTAATTCTTCTGGTTCGTGGACTGGGTGTTTGCCCAACACTTTCCTCTTCATATTCAGTCAACATACTACTCTACCAACCACCAAAGAAAGACACAACAGTGATTACATCCCTCCATATAGGGTTGGTGTCGGGAAGGGCATCCGGCCGTAAAACAGGGCCAAATCCCCATGTGCGACACACTTCGTACCCACGACACCACAGGTGTGGGAAAATCGGGGAAGAAGAAGAAGAATACAAAGAAGAAGGAGGAGAAGAAGAAAAATACTATTCGCTTCCGGAATCCGCACGAATCCGCCACTCTTACTGGATCTTTTTAGGTATTCTACACCACCTAAATTCTGGAAGTTTGGACACCTATAAAAAAAATTTCTGGATGAATGGGCCCTCCCCCCAAACTGAAATCCTGGCTACGCTACTGCTCCAGTCAGTATCCCTCCTACACAGTATTCCACAAATAACAATCTCCGCTTTCTTAAACTTCACCCGTGCTGCATTTACCAGATCCCACACATGTCCAACTATGTTGGTACTTATACTGTACCTGCTTGCCTTACATTGTTGGTACCAACATGAAACACTACCACCTTCTCCTTTCCCTATTTCTTCTCTTCTACTTTCCTCAACATCTGCCTAAACCTAATTTCTGGATAACACTCTACCCTGGTTCCTTTTCCTCCACACACTTTCCCCACGTGTCTAACGATGGAATCCCCCATGACCAGAGCCTCAACCCTCCCCACCTCATCTGATCCCCTCCTCTCCTGGTCAGCCCTATCTTCTCTCACTGCTGCAGAAGCTACTTCCTCCTCCCTTTTCTCCTTCCCATAACCCTGTTCCACCTGTCTTTTCCTATCCTCTACTCTACATTTCCCTTTCCTACCTTTTCCCTTCCTCCTACTTCCACGCATCTCAGCAACAGTTCCCTGTCCCTCATCTTCCCTCTGTTGTTCTACCTGGAGTGACTCGTACCGATTTCGCACAAGCACATTATAATGTAGGCATCTAACACACTGTTCCATTTACAAACCTTGAAAGCAACGAGAAAAAACGTCGCACGTATTTCTGAGAACAAGGCGTCGGAGACTGATATTGCAGCCCAGACTCGTCTCACTCCCCTCGATTCGCCTCCAGCGGCTTGCTACTATATGCCTGACAGGCGCAGGGACCGGGGGGAGATAGGTGTGCTAGGCTTCGGTACGTCAGATCGCCTCTCATAACTATCAACCACGCGTTACTCATCGTATATACCCCCTCACCTCGTCCTTCTGACATAATTATATACATAACAGAGTGCTGATATTTTACTCCCCTAGGAAGGCACTGCAGGGCTGCTGTCATAGGAGTAATATACCGGTAATTTGATTTTTATAGGTAGATCTGCTAAAATGAAGTGCAGTCTTTCAGGTTTAGAGTTCTCTTTTGTAGGTTGGAATGGAACCACTGATCTCCCGAAGAAGATAATTCACCAGTGAACGATAGGTACGACTGCTGTCAAATTCAACATTTTTATTTAATGATGATAATAATGGTGTATGGCATCTGTAAAAGCTAGGTGGTGACCTAATGAGGATGAAATGAATGGCAAAGACGTCATAAACACCCAGTCCCAAAACCAGGGGAATTAACAGTATGAGGGGCTTGATTCTGAAAATTGAACCGGGGTCATCGGACCAAAGGCAAGCATTTTATCCATTTAGCTGCAAAGCTAAACCTTAGGCTACCATCTGGACTGATTAGGTGTTGAGTTTTGGCAGTGGCAGAGGCCGGCGCAGTAGCCTGTGAAGCAGCCTTGACAACACAGCAGGCTTCTCCTTTGGCTATTGGCTGCAGCTCAAAACGCTTCACGTTCACTAAATTAACTATCGAAAAGGGGTAGCCTAAGTCTAGTGGTAGCCCGCGTCTTGATCCCTGCATACGCCACTGCTTTATAACCATGTGAAGAGATGTCTATCCTTCATTAACGATCCGTTTATGTGATTACCCCAACTGAGATCTTTCCTTGTATTAACACCTAAGAACTTAAGTGATCCCCATAAGGAAATTTCACCCCATCAACGCAGTAGTTAAAACTGAAA
Source organism: Anabrus simplex (assembly GCF_040414725.1). Classification (NCBI taxonomy): domain Eukaryota; kingdom Metazoa; phylum Arthropoda; class Insecta; order Orthoptera; family Tettigoniidae; genus Anabrus; species Anabrus simplex. The sequence goes on along the minus strand of NC_090267.1, from coordinate 234,770,856 downwards.
AGACGTTTCCTCTTTGTGAAAATCACAAGCTGACTTTTCATCCCGTTTACCATCATACCATTTTCTTCTATCCATTTTAAACTTTGTTGAGTTTTCTGCAGTTACTGAAAAACATGTAACTTATTTACTGATCTCTACCGTAAAACATCATCCACAAACAGCTTTACCTCTGATTCGAGTTCTTTACTCATGTAATTTATAAGGATAAGAAAACAAAGTTCCAATAATATTGTCTCGCAGAAACCCCACCCCCTACTCCCGCTCCTTGTTGATAATCACGGGATCAATATAGCTTCACCTACTCTAATTCTATGCCTTTGCTTTCGAGATGTAGCGTTTACAGTGCACTGTGTCTTCAGGTACTGTATGTGCTAGAATAAATGTGTTACGTTCATTGATCTGTGTCAGTCACATCCTTGGCTTTGACAATATGAAAGTGACCGAGGTATGAGCGATGTTAGTAATAACATTCTTTATGCATCCAGTCCATGTTTTGAATGGTGTGAAAATATCGCTCATAGTGTCGGTTGGTGCATGCATTTCAGTGGGCTTGGCAGACTGATATGTAATAGCAACATCCAGCTCAGCGAGAAAAGCAACGGTAAACTGCCTCACTCCTCATGTCCCTAACATGCCTTTTCAGTGACACCTAAGCTACCTCTGACAGCTGTTGGTGGAGCTGTGGAGGATCAAACTAGCTGTTGAGATGTTTGATGTTTTGGTGTTGGCCATGTTTTACTATGAATTGTAATTTTGTGACATTGGCGGCACAACGGGCATTGTTGTAAAGAAGAATAAAGTCGGATAGTCCTTGAAGTATTCGCGAGTCTGTGTATCGTATTATATAGATTGTGATACGTAATTATTGCACGACATGTTATGTATTATGTTAAAGTATTAACATCTGGCGAACGTGACAGGATCATTCTGGGCGTGTAATAATCCTATGAAGGTAAACTAAGAGAATGCTTGCCTAGGATACACTTTTCGATTTCGACCGATGTAAAGACATGGCTGCAGTACGGTAAATGTGTTATTTAAAGAAAGAACAGAGTTACGTCGTTTATTTACAGGAACGTCCAACATATTCCAAAACAAGATTGCTGAGGAAAATGTGACGCAGGAAGATGTTTTCACCAGTTTTAAGCTACTCGAAGATAACACCGAACGACTTTTTACACTTGACGAGAGAATCCATGAAGCTTGGCGTATCAATGAACGCACCGAAGAAGATGAACCTACGGAGCATGAAGAGGTAAAATCATAACGAGATAAGTGGACAACAGTAAAATTACGAGAAATCCCTATTGTTTTAGCTAATTCCTGCGTTTAATTTCTTTAATTATTGAGAATTAGACTTAGCGGAAATACGCAAATATGTCCTTCGTTGCGGCTAAACGATTCGTACAGCGTCACAGCAAATAGTAGGCAAGTAGTGGAGACACGCGCAGCAGCGTGTAGCATGTGCTGTGAGGAAGGGTAGCGGGGGAATATTTTTTCCAAGGTCATGGACACTGAGGTATGATTCACCCGCTTGCCACGTACATTCGTCAGTCTGCTAGTCTCACCCATTCAATGTGTCTGTGTAATTCTATCTAGTATCTGTTACTTTGTTAGTGTGTAGCCAAATACTAAATGACACTTTAACTGTATAATCACGTCTAACTTCTATTTAATTTTAATACATGTGTAATTATTGTTCTTTGATGAAAGTTTTATTGTACATACTATTATACTGTACAAAATTTGGTAGACTCAACCTTTACGTCTCTATCGAAATGTGCTCAGAGAGCTACAAAATACTTACCATTTTGTAGATTTTTGAACATTTTGTTGATCTCCTCCCGCTACAGCCCTAGACCCGGGTACTTTTTTGTTGTTTATACATCCCCCCCCCACTTCTAACTCCAAAACGCCGCTACTGGGTTCAGGTAGGGGCTGGACTAGACCATTGGTCTAGACTGCATGGGGTAGGGCCTGGACTAGACCATTGGTCTGGGCTGGTTAGGATAGGGACTGGACAAGGGCATTGGTCTGGATAGACCAGCCATATGAGGACAACCAAAAGGGGTCTGGAGGCGTAAGCCACCAGATTAGAGCCGCGAAGCGGCCTTAGGCCAGTCGATTCCACTGCCAAGACCATGGGTCTGGACTGGTTAGGGTAGGGCATGGACTAGACCATTGGTCTGGACTGGTAAGGATAGGGGCTGAACAAGGGTATTCGTCTGGATGGTCTAGTCTTCTTCTTCTTCTTCGTTATGTTTTTGGGCTCTGATCATTTTGCCCAGTCATATGTCTTGGGCTAATGATGAACACTAACGATATATGTGTTTCAAATGGAATCACTTCACTTATGAATCCATATAAGACATAGAAAAATACAGTAATAATACCTTAGAGGGATGTCACACACGTATTCACAAAGAAAGTCTTCTTATATTGATGTTTACAGGTTTCCGTATAGGGGCCAGAACAATATCTTATACCATGAATAATATAAGCGTAGTGAGTAAGTCCAGCAGAGTGTAAAACGTATCAGGATTGGTGGATATGCGCCAGAAACATCAACATAAGGGGAATAGAAAACACAAATAATTGTATCGGATACACTAGTGGAGTCGGGAGCGTACAACACAAATAATTGAAAAGAGAATATTTACATACATAAATTTTAAATGCATATATTTATTGAACCCAAACAGCCCTTCGCCCAATACAGAATTCATTACATCATAGCCTGAGCCACCAACACCATATAGACATTGAATGAAAAGAGGATTTAATATATTGGGAATAAATGGCCAACGGTCAACACACAACCGGAGTGCCTCTGGCCCTGTGAAAGACTCACTGTACAACTATGATCAGATAGTGTACCCCTCACGAAGTGACCATTACCCGGCAGGGCCTAGTACGGCATGGCTACTTCACGTACAACAATACGCCAACCAAGAAATGCCCACCGCGCGCATGAATCTGGTGCAAACCAGATGTATGTGATACCAGGATGCGCGAGGATGCTCACGAGACTCCATAAAAATGTATATTAAGAGGATAGTAGTAGAATTCCTCCCAGTAGTACTAACTACGGAGAGGCTTGGTGTTAACCAATTAACTCGGAAATGTTACGTAGCCTGTAAGGTTACGCAACATAAAGATACTAACTGCACTTTTAAATTCTTTCCCGATTGCATCTTGCATAATAGACCAACACGCACTACATAATGCACATTCTCCTCTACCTCACCAACTAGATATTCTTCAATACAGCTTTCTCATAATTATCCTCCACACTAACATCCACCTTCTCCACTATAAATCAATGTATCTCCGAACTCATAACCACCTTCATTCTTACCTCCAAAATTCATTTCACCAATAATTTCACCATGCCAACACAAACCACCATGCATCTCCAGGCTCAAAACCATTTTCATTACAAGCATCGGCTCCACCTCATTCTTGTTTTCGTCTCTCTGGCCTCGAACATACCTCCAAAATATATCTCACCAACAATTTCACCCTACATACATAAACCACATGTATCTTCGGACTCAAAACCATGTTCACTCAAATCCATAACATATCCTCACCTCCATTATAAATTTTCCATTACAACCATCGACTTTACCTCATACTTATCCTCTCTCTGGCATAAAACATACCTCCAAAATACATTTCACCAATAATTTCACCCTACAAACACAAACCAAAATGTTTCTCCGAACTCAAACCCATATTCACTCAAATCCATACCCTTCTTTAGACCGTAATATATCCTCACCTCCATTATAAAATTTCCATTACAACCATCGGTTTCACCTCATACTTATCCTCTCTCTGACCACAAACATACATCCTAAATACATTTCACCAATAATTTCACCTTACAAACACAAACAAAAATGTATCTCCGAACTCAGACCCATATTCACTCAATACCATGCCCTTCTTTGACCGTGTCATATCCTCTCCTTCCTTATAGCTTCTTCACATGTCACCATATACTCTTTAAACTATAACCATAAACACACCTCTAAAATACATTTGACTCCGGACTCAAAACTATATTCCCTCAAAAACCATACCTTCTTATGGCCGTAAACACACCTCCAAAATACATTTTACCGTTACTTTAAAACTCCAACTCCGCACCCCAATACTGCCTCCTTATACATTTCCGTTACAACTACTATACTAAATAAATACACTACTTACCCATTACAACTTACTCCATCAATTCGTTATACCTGCTATACCAAACATTCACCAATAATTTCACCATACAAACACAGACCACACTATATCTTCGGACTCAAAATCATATTCACTAAAATACCATACTCTTATTTCCATTACAACTACTATAATAAATAAACACACATACTACAAACAAAATACAGCTTACTAATTTCATCTTGCACACTACAAACCAATTACAAGTTACACAACTAACGTAAAGATACCACTCTCACTCCTTATGTTCCCGCCCCGCATTCGGCACTTATTCGCTTACTTCTACATTTATTAGCGTTTTTGCTTCTTGTGACAATACCTCATCATTTCTTCTTATTCCGCACATGTCCCTTAACCTTCTGTTCCTCCCTCCGTTCACACACAGCTCTATTCTCTTCATGGTTACCTCTGTCCATTCCTTTTTTCCTCTGAGCATCGGCTTCCTCACTGCATCCACTTCTCTGACTTCCCTTGTCTCTGGCCATGTACATAGCTGTATTCCTAGACCTTCCTATTCTCGCCCCATTATCCACTACTCCTTTCTTATCACTGTTTATGATCACACTTACACTTAGCACCTCTCCCTCCTTTCTTCACTCAGCTTACTGTTTCTCTTGGTATTTTCCTTACCAGCTTCCCCGTCTTCTCCAACATTACTGTCTATAGCTTGTCTATCTTCCCCACTAATCACTATACTCCTCTCCGTTACTTCCTCTTGTTTCATCTTTTCTTCTAGGTCCTTCAATTTAGTCACAGGGCAAGTTCTACTCCAGCTGCCATTTGTGTCTACTAGTTCTTCTCCCTTATAAATGCTCTCAATACTTGGTGTCTAGCTCGTACCATATGTTTCTTGAGAATTTTTGCATTCCTGATCCCTTCATTTCCCACGTCCCTCTTAATCCGTAGTTTCTCCCTCTGGATATTACCCGCATTTCCAATCACAATATCGGCCATCACCGTGGATAACAGTTTAACTCTAATAGGCCTGTTACCTTTAACATTCCCTATTCTCTGCACAACGTCTATATCAACATCGCTAAAATTGATTTTCATTTTCCCCTGAATTAAGTCCACCACTATGTAAATTGTGAGCACTTTGTCCTCCCTCTTCTCCTCAGGCACACCATATATAAATATATAAACAGACATTTATTTCTGCGATTTTGAATACTGGCTTCCACTTCTGCTTTAATTTTCAGCGCCTCCTCTTCTAATCGTCCTATTTTCTCCCTTAACCCAGCAACTTCTTCTGCATTGTTCATCCCTTGGGATGTTGTGTTGTCTGCCCTTTCTCGGAACCATTTCTTTATTTTGTCGAACTCCCTCGTTTGCTCTTTATCATATTTTTGAGTTGCTCGAAAGGGCAGACTTCTTCAGCCACCTCTTTTACTACCCTCCTCATTACTTCCACGTCTTCCCAACTCATGCTTCCACTGGAATTCGGACCGGGGTTCAGTTCAACTCCCCCAATCCATAGCATTACTATAATCACCGCCGCTGTCAGCATCATCTCTTCCTTCATTCTCATTTCCACTATACACCCTCCTAGTTTCACTTCCTCTTCTTTCTTCCCTGCCATCTTCCTATGATCGCCCTTTATTGCTCCACACCAATCATTATCTATAAACTCTTTACTTCCTTTCTGCACTCCACTCCTTCTCTACCGGGACCCTCCACTCAACACGTCCGCGCTTGTCGGTCGCTTAGGCTGTACTGGAAAAAAAGAATATTTAAAAGGTCCATATAGTCAGGTTGGAACCATCAAGATTTTTTTTTAATTGTAGCAATTAAATTAGGAGTCGGGTTGTATAGAGCAAACAGGAAACACTGGTTGGCAACGAATATTTGAGCTGAACAAGTCGTTGTAACGATATCATGGAGGGGCATGGAGCAAGCAATTGGGCAGTGCCGGTAATTAATGGGGTGGCGGTCCCAGGATTGATTTTTGCTGATGATGTGATTTCGATTACTCTAACCCCAGGAGGGATGCAGAAGGCTTTAAATGCAGTGTCGGATTTTGAGAAGAAATGGGCCTTGAAAATTAATGGGAATAAATCTAAAATGCTAATATCCTAGACACACAAAGGAAGAAGGGATGACGGGAAATGGGTTGTGCAGGGAGAAAGGCTGGAACTGGTAAGCAAGTTAGAATATCTAGGAGTCATTAATAGTAAAGGCATATTAGGAGGGCGAGGAGCAGAGGGTGGGCCGCCCTAGCCTCAGTCAAAAACTTGCTAGCGAAATATCCGGGTATCAATTATAAAACCCTGAGGTTAATTTTTCTGAATGGATGATAGAAGAAGAAAAATCTTGCTCTTGGTGTTGGATCTTTAAATTACGTCTTGGCAGAGAAAAAGGAGGAAAATATACCCTTTTGATTCGGGGTAATTCTATCGCTGTGTGATGATAGCCACCAACCAGTTTTTGATGTATTTTATTTGTCAACTTGATAAAACTGTAAGCAGCAACACTCATCGTCTTGATCCTTGAAGTATATGTATGTGATAACAGTAAGTATCAGCGAATTGTTCTGTGTCGTCGGGTATATCTACACCTAAATTGTACTAAGTAAAATTCAATTATCACTGTTAGTGAAATTTTTGATTAACCAAAGAGACTGACTTTCTGGTTATCCTTATTGTGAATGGGTTATCAATATTTCGTGGGGCTTTAATGTGATTATTCACAGAATGATTTTGGGTTGTTAATCACTCTGGAAATGTTCTCTTAAAACGAAAATTAATGCATTTGAAGATGTTGTTATGACAAGTTCGTCTCCATACTTCTATACCTTCGAGGGTACGTCTTAATTTTTTTAAATTTATTATGCATTAATCCTGCCTGGAAAATTTTTAATATCTTACTATCCGAAACATTGTGTGAAAATGGGGGAATGTCCGAGTGGAAAATTGTTTTTAAATGACTGGTTCTAGCCTTGGTTGATTATCTTGTGAGGTAGCCATTTTATCTTTCTTAAGTCATGTGACCGGTTACCTTGGTTACATTCTCAACCTATGGTTGGTGTATGTAATTATTATATTTTGACATTTGACGTCTGATTCGACTGTTGCTGGTGGACATATGACGTCTGTTGATTGAATGTTTTGTTCTAGTTGTAGTACGCGAGTTTGAGCATGTGCTTCGTATTTCTGCGGTTCTTGGTGTTCTATTGTATTAATATGTTAAAACTAAATAATTATTTAACTTGGTGGCTTTTCATTACTTATTTCTCTCCTATGTTTTATTTTAATTACGCGCCCCTGATCTGCTCTTTATGCATTTTGGGATCTGTAACTAAGCTTTCCTGATTTATGTTGAATGACGTTTGAAGTAGTCATAGAAAAACATTTTTCTACTCTACTCTCATAGTGTAACGGAACCAAAATCTTGGAGTTGGAACTTTCATTAAGTGCTACGTTTCCTAATTTATTCTGAAATATATTCCAGATTTATCCTACGATTTGAATAGCGAAAGCAGTTTCTTTTAATTTTAATTTTAATCTAACTTAATGTCCCAGGCTTCCTAATTTAATGTAATCTTCTCTGTATCTTACATGCGGGACATATTATTTGTTTTGTGTCAACCTTTTCTTTCCTATTATTAAAGTTCCTGTTTAACTTAAATCTGTTATTTTTATTTTGTCAGTAGTAAGTTATTTTTACTCAGTAGCAACTTATTTTTACTCTGCAGTAATTTATTTATTATTTAATCCACCTAACCTTGGCGAGGCTCAAGTAACTTCCACGCATTGTCACGACCTTCGGTTTGGGTTACCTTGGTAAGTGTATTACATTTATTTAATATCCTTGATCTTACTGCTCCTGGTCGTGCAAATACTATTGTGGTATACCTCTTCGAAAGTACGCGATACCCTAGATGTCTACATCAACCTGCCTTTTAAGGCACATTTGCGGCGTTTCTATCGTGAATGAAGGTGCAATTCTAACGAAATGACACCAAGTGGACGTCTCAAGAAGCCTTCTATTACTCAAATGTGTAAATGGATCCTGGATGCATGGAAATTAATCCCAGCAGAGTTAGTAGCCAAGAGCTTCAAAACATCAATTTCCCACGCAATGGATGGGATCGAAGATGATGCAATGTGGGGCGCATCATCTGATAACAGCACTGACAGTGATGAAGTGTCAAGTAATGATGAACTATTTTAATCACGTTTGGATACAATATGATGTAAGATACTAGTATACTAGTAAAGTGTTCTAAACTACAGGGAGTTTACTGTATTTACTTTAAAAATTCCAATACAAGCCACACCCCATTTTAACTACCTCTTTTTAGTAATAGAAGTGTGGCATATACACGCGTAAATACGGTATACATATGTGTCTGGAAAAGTGTATTTTCCAAGATATCGGACTCTGTCACGGGCTAGAACCTCAAGTGTTGTGGACTAGCTTAAATGGTGTTGGTGATTTTTTTTTACGGATGTATGCCAGGCACCATCTTACACGTGGTGTTCAAAATGCCTGCCTTCTGCCATAATGCACGCTTCTGCTCGTTTTCGCAAGGAGTTACGCACTCCCTGGAGTATGCCCAGTGTTATACGTATGGTTTGTAAGGCCCTTAAAATTCTGCAGTAAAGTGTTGCTTCATCCTCCACAGTTGTACACCAACAACTTTGCGTAACCCTACACAAGGAATTACATCGGATTAAGATCAGATGATCAGGGAGGTCAAGCAATTGGTCCACCTCACCTATCCAGTGACCAGGGTGGTGTACTTTAAGGTGTTCACTGACACTGCGTCTAAAATGTGCAGGGGCGCCGTCGTGCATGAAGTACATCTCCTGACATATTTGTAGTGGCACGTCCTCTAAAAGAGCAAGTACTGTGGCGCATAAGAATTGCCTGTAGGCCTCCCCTGTCAGGCGGTTGGGAAGTACAGAGGGTCCCAGCAAGCAGTCACCAAGGACGCACTTGTACCAGGCTCCTCACTTTCATCTATCCTATCCGACCTCCCTTGGTCAACTCTTGTTCTTTTCCGACCCCGACGCTATTAGGTTTGCGAGGACTAGGGAGTCTTTCATTTTTCACGCCCTTCGTGGCCTTTGTCTTTCTTTGTCCGATATCTTCAATTTTCGAAGTGTCGGTTCCCTTCCATTTTTCCCTCTGATTAGTGTTATATAGAGGATGGTTGCCAAGTTGTACTTCCTCTTAAAACAATAATCACCACCACCACTCACCAAGGACGCTGGCCCAGATGTTAATGGAGAACCTTTGTTGGTGATCCCCTTCAACAGTGGCACATGGATTGATATATGCCTATACCTATTGCTTTTGGAAGTTCTGAATGTCATCACATGTGATCGTTGCCTCTTCGGATCATAATACCAATGCTGGAAAATGTGGCCACGGAACACACTGTCGGAGGAACCACTGGCAGAACGTTAGTCATGCAGGAAAACCCCCCCGGTGCCAGGGCTTGGACCCGCTGTAGATAGTACAGATACAGTTGGTGTTTTCCCAAAAAGTCACCAGATACTGGAATGAGGAAGATGCATCTGCCTCCATAAATTCCTTGTGCTGACACAACGATTCTAGTGTACAGCCTCGAGAACCGCTTGAACAGTGGCAGGGTTAGTGGATATTGGCCGTTCTCTGATGCCGGGTGCAGGTGTAAAGCTGTAGGTCGCTATGGACACCTTCAAATGTTTTTCTATCAGGGCAATGACGATTTGGATATTGTTCTTGGTAGAAACGACATGCCTCCACCGAGTTTCCATCCATCAACTCATACACAAAATCCATGTCCGCATACTTGGCATTGGAAAACCTGTACATTGCCTGGAAAACAACACAGCTGAATGAGTAACAGCCACTAAGAAACTTAAGAAGCATATGAACACTTACTACCATACATCAACAGCAGCCATCAATCCTCTAACCTGTCTCCAGGAGCACAAATGTTAACACCGTCTCCATCGTGTTTGCTTGGAAACCACCATAATCCATTTGCAGGTGTTAACAGATTCCATTACGCATTGGTCTATTTAGCAACAATAATACAGTTAATTAGTGTTAGATGAGTGTCGCACTACGAAAGTGCAGCAAACATGATGCCAGCTCTAATAACTTATATCTCGGAAAATACGCGTTTCCGGACACATGTATGTACACGTTTTTCTTTCTCTATATGTGAGGAATCTACCCCTGCAATTATGCTGTGGTTTTTTGAAACGCCGTATAATAAATATATATACATATTTTGCAAACACAACTCATAATAATCAAATGTTCACATTTTAATTAACAAGGCATTTTCCATTCCTTACACAAAACAGAATTGTAAGAAACACCACTTGTCAATGGTCCTGTGTAAAAGCTATCCATCATACGGTGATAACACCAAAATAATGAAGTTTATAATCAGAGTACACATTATCTCCATCGTATTTGTTTGGAAACCACCACAATACATTTGCGAGTGTTAAACACATGGGAGGGGAAGAGGTGACGGTGTTGGTGGTGGTTAAGACATTTCCTGTTTTGCACAGGAAAGCTGGCTACCCTAATAATAACTATCTGCAATATAATGTAGAAATGTACATGGAAAAAATGTGGATTTTTGTTCAACTCCTATAAAAAAGAAACTGGAAGGAAAAAAATATTTTCCACATATCTTCCCACTCATAATTTAGGTTAAAACAAATAAATGTCGGGCTGAAAAATTCAGTCAGTAGAGCGCTAGCCTTCTGAGCTCCAGGTGGCAGGTTTGATCATGGAGTCCGATGATCTGAAGTAGTGATGGGCAGTCTGAGACTAGGTCTCGAGATTTCTCGGGATTTCTCGAGACTAGCACAGGCACTATTTCTCGCGAGAAATTTCGAGATATCTCGAGAGCGTTGTCCGCTCATTGTGCGGCGAGCAACGTGTCGTAGGCCTACAGGTAGTCGGAGCTGAATGTTGTTTGTGCCGAGTATGCGAATAGCCAACCACGAGCCTTCTCCATTTCGTAAATTCGTGTCAACAAGCGACTAGGGCGTTCGTTTCTACCGAGGTATATTTTGACACAGTATAACATCATTATAAAGGTAACGCATTCTGGCATTGTATGCACTGGCAAGTACACGAATGAGTGGTTTAAGCACGAAATATCACGGCTACTGTAGGTACACGTACCTGGATACTCAAGGCGTGCATTATTCGAACTCGAGACAAGGCAGGATGCGCCTTGCTGCATATGAAACCACCATTACGCATGAGTGGAATGTGTAATCTAAAATGCTTCAGTTTGCTCCAATTTCTTTCGACTGGTAGGTGTACAGCGTTATCAGACCCCACATTCATGAACATATGACCATTGCTTGTCCTTGTCGATATTTTAGTGACGAAGGAAACAATTCCTTACAATGTCATAGAGTATTCTCGTCATAATTAGGTACTTCGGTATATGACAGTGCAATGTGTAATTGCGTCTAGTTGTACGCGACAACTTGAAGACGATGTCCGAAATGCAACGTAAGTCGTAGTTGTCGGTTGAAGAGATGCCACACAGCACAGCAGAATACGTCGGCAGAAATACTGGGATGATCCGACACTTAAAAACACATAATATAAATTAAGAGGAATAGTCACAGAACACCTCCGGCCCGGTCTGAATCACAAGAAGCCACCCTGCCGACAACGATTTTGAGGCATCCAGGTATGTTTACATCCTAATAAACCTAGCGTGATAGCTACAGTCGCTTAAGTGCGGCCAGTATCTAGTATTCGGGAGACAGTAGTTTCGAACCCCACTGTCGGCACCCCTGAAGATGGTTTTCCGTGGTTACCCATTTTCACACCAAGCAAATGCTGGGGATGTACCTTAATTAAGGCCACGGCCGCTTCATTCCCACTCCTAGCCCTTTCCTGGCCCATCGTCGCCATTAGACCTATCTGTGTCAGTGCGACGTAAAGCAACTAGCAAATAAAACATCCTAATAACAGTTATTAACCAATTCTACGAGTTATTCAGCTAAGAATTTCACCTGAAATAAATCGTGTACGGTTTAAGATACTGGCATTATGTCTTCACTTTCGTTAATGGTATTAAGGAGCTCATAGTTCAACATAGTTCCTAGGCTTATGACAAAATTTACCGTCACACACGTTTCCATATGAGCACTACTGATGATAAATATCAAGCTTACACTCGTAGTTACTGGAACGTCGCGTCGCGCAACTCGCAGTGCACGAGAATTGGTCTCGAGAGTGTTGCCCATCACCCCTGCTGAAAGAGTTGGAGCAAAGTCGGGCATTTTAGATTACACGTTCCACTCATGTGTAATGGGGGTTGCATGTGTAGCAAATCACATCTTCCCTTCTCAAATTCGAATAATGACGCCTCTAGTATCCAAGTAGGTGTACATTCTATCTACAGTTATTAACAAGTATAGAGGGTTATTCAGCTAAGATGTCCACCCCAAATATGTCGTGAACAGTTTAAGATACTGGCATTATATCTTCACTCTTGTTAATGGTATTAAGGAGCTCATAGTTCAACATGCAGTACTTTTCCAGGCTTTTGACAAAATGTATTGGCTCACACGTTTTCATATGAGAACGATATTTCACGCAATAACTGCCAATGATATACCGTACTATATTATACTATCAAGTTTATAGTCGTAGTTACTGGTACGTCGCACAGCTTGCACTACAGGAGGATCGGTCTCGAGATTCTCGCGAGAGTCTCGAGATCTGTGACGTCAGTCTCGAGAGTCGCGAGCGAGAGCGTTGCCCATCACTAATCTGAAGGTGCTCAAATTTGTCAGCCTCATGTGGTAGATTTTCTGGTATACAAGAGAACTCCTGCAGGACAACATTCTGGCAGCTCAACATCCCCATAAACCATAAAAGTAGTTAGTGGGGATTTAAGACCAATAACATTGTTATTATTAATAAAATAAACACACTAATTAATGAGAAAATGTACTGTATTGTTGAATATATATTTACAGTATAAATAAAAAAATATTACATAAATGGAAAAAGATTTTCTTCATTAACACAATTCTGAAATTTGTAACAAATCAAAAGAGGTACCAGTATTTTACAACAATCGAGCCTCTTCAGTTTTCATAAAACTACAATTTTTAAAATCTCATAAAAGTGTGAAATCCACAAATATAAAAAAACAATAAATACAAGGAGTAGCTTATCTTTCATTTGAAGCTTCCATGATCTCTTGAACTAAAAGAATGTTTTGGTCTGGGTTGGACCATACATTCATTCAACTAACATTATGAATAGGTTGCCAACGATTCAAATACATTACTAGATTCTTTATCAAGGCAACTGATGCCTAATATATTTGAAACATAGGCAATCTATACATAGAACAACAGAAGGGTCCAACCCAGATAAAGAACATAAAAGATAAAGAATAAAACACGGATGCTTGCAGTAACATATATTACTGCATTATGAGATATTTACAGTTGACTAAAATAAACTGAACAAGAATTCTCAACATGGGAACATAAATATGATTAAATGTCCATATTCAGCAGGGAAAAAAGCAATTAACAATTGAAAACAAAATTTGACAACAGTGAACATCCTCTTAACTGGCTGGTCCTTGGTCAGAATACGAAATGGCCACTTAAGCCAACAATATTATAATAAAAGGTCTATCCAGCAATTTACAGTACTATAACTACTTAAAGATAATTCACCCGGTTTTAAACAATATTTTGAAAAATATTAGGCGTATAATCAACAATATTACAAATTACTTTCAGATGGCAAAATAATATAAGAGTACAGGATCTACAGCATATACCAACATTATCTGTATGATTTGGAATATTAGACTCATAGCTCTCAGCGATCTATGCAATATTGACAGCCATAAGCATCCACGGTGATTTCCGGCATACACGGGAAATTTCATTTGCTTTAGTGTAAGATGAGAAAAATGCTAGTTACGGTAGTATTGCTCTCAACCGTCAAAATAATCCTAGTCCCTACAGTAGTGTATGTAAAGGCAATTAGTTTCCTATTGTCAGTATTTGGGTATAGAATATTGTAGTCAAGGAAACATGGACAAGTTATTCATAGTCAAGCTCGCAATGCAACTGTGAATATAATAAGAGTGTGTGTGGAAGAGTCAAAACCCAAGCAGATTTTGGTGTCAATCGTTACAGCTGCACTACATGCAAATATATCCAAAACATTGTGATATTAAGAGAGAGCTTGAAAGGTGTTTGAACAGCAAATTTAATCTAGTCCAGCAAAGGAACAGTTTCGACAGGAACATGTGGAGGAAGTTTTAGATTATTTTGATCTCCATGTGATTAAGAACTAGCTAAATTTTATACTGGTGCAATGAGAAATTGTGTTCCTACAGTTCTTGCTTATGTGATTTGCATAATACAGATTCACTCTTCATTTTGTTTCGCTTTCTATACCTGCACTACCTGAACTAAGAGGAGTGTGGTGATCAAATTTCTGAAACTAGTTGCATCTAATGTTCAGTAGTGGAGACAAATCTGACCCTGCCTTCAAGCTACTTTTCCTCCGCATGCCGCTTCCTCATCCCGCAAACATGAACTTATTGTTGTCCAATAGTAACAACAATATATCATCACTTGAGAATTGACACTTCATATCGGCAAATTTCTCTCCCAGATTCCAACTACAAGCAAAATGAAAATCTTAAAAAGAACTAAAAATTATTTTTCAATTAAGATTATTAACAATTTGTGTCATACAGGATCATGAGTATGAGGATGGGGATGGCTAGACTCTATTCCTTTTTTGCAAATATCACAGGAAAAATTTTTTTTTCTAAATTTACACAGACAAAGCTGAATGATTACTTCCCGAAGCTGTAATGTTTGTAAAGGCTGTACAGATCACTTTAATGTCTCCCATGCAAATACTTAGTTAGAAATGGTGTAGAATAATCAAAATTAAGATCTATGCTTATATTTAAGATGGATGCTTCTTTGCCATTAAATTGTTCAATTAATTTTTACAACCTTGCTTCAGGGGACCTCTCTAGAAATCGACATTTGTCCATGGAACTGACATTGTTTGTAGAATTAGACTGTATTTGCCTACACTGCAGAATAAAATTTAAAATTATTCATACTAATGTTTTCTTCTGAGCCTTTACGTTGTACTGCCATGACCACATTCTACTTTTGGGAAGAGAACTAGAGGGGGGACATTTTGATGAGCCAACCGTTTCAAAACAGTGATCCCCTAAATAATGCTATTCTACAATGAAGCAAAATATCTCTTATGTAAAATTACATCCCTCTGTTTACATTTTTTAAAATATATAACTGGAAATTGAACTGCATATAATCTAAAGAGTATAATACTGTAGGTCTAATTATTTCAAGCCAATTCAGAAAATTTTGGTACAAGTGTATTTCAAGGACCAACTATGGAATTCCACCAATGAATCTACTTGCTAGAGATCTCTGTATTTCTGGAAGATAGATATCTCATCTGTGTAGCATTGTAGCCTTGATGGAACATTAAAGGCAAATTACTTCAGAGAAGTACAGTGAGGTCAGATCATCTTTCTCAGCCATAAGCAGACTGGTCGTCTACTGCAGCGCCTGACTGTCAGGATTTTCACTCCATTCCTTTCTGTTTCAGTTTTTAAAGTTTAGATGTGTGGGCTGATCATTTTAAAATGCCTACTTCCTGGGACTAACAATTCAGGGATTTTGTTGGAGAGTGTTCAAATGTTGCCCCGATTTCAGCTAGTTTTACTTCTGTTAGCACAGTTGGTTTTTGCCTGCAAATTCTAGTGTTTAATGAACCAGTTTCTCTAAATCTAAGAACTAATTGCCTAACGGTATCTCTGTTTGGAACTTGAACGCCAGGGAATTTCTGTAGGAACTGCCTACAGACCTCTCAACATGATTTAGTTTTTACGTATGTCTCATACATGAAAACATTCTGGCTGCCATTTCAATGATAAGTAACAAACAAACACACACACACCACAAGAGTACTACAAAAACCACATAGAAAAGATTATTAAGAAACATGATTACAGCTCTAGGCCTCAACTGATAGCAAAAAGCAGCCAGCCAGGTGCCATTAACATGACTGATTTAACCTTAAAATGACTGTGTACCGGCTCCCAACCAAGGATTGTACCAAACTCTGCTAAAAGATAATCTGACCTCACTGTACCTATTCACATATTATGGTTCAACCTACTTAAATTTGAAAAAGGTATCTTTTGAATTTCTTAAAACACTGCAGAAATATAAGTCTTGGAAAACAGAATCACATCCTATGCGATGGCAATGCAGATAAATACAGCATTTGTGAACAATGAAGGGCACAAAATAATAATCATAGTTTCAGTCTTCAAAGAAAACTTGATCAAGATGTAGGCTCATCCTGAACTCTTCTACCATGTTCTCTGTCCATTCCTATATCAACTATTCACTGAAAATGATATGCAACTTATTTTAATGATATTTATAATGGCAACAAATGAAAGTACTGGCATTCAAAAAATAAATATCTTGAACACCACTAGCTTACGTACTTAACTGCTAAACTATTCCAAAGAAATCTCTGGATGTAAGATACATAGGAACTTCAGGTCACCGTTTGCACATTATCACAGATTCAATTTCTCCTTGCACATCGCAATATTCTGGAATCCTCTTACTCCACCATTGTCAATCAGCAGCAACCTGTGCCTCACAATCTTTATGTTCGTCATGATCCTCCGCAGCTTCATCCACCAAACTTCGAGTCTCTGCACTGTCAGCAGGAGCAGCGACACTGCTAACAGGTTCCTGTGCCATGTCACTGGAACTCCCTGCTGATGTAGTAGTTGCTTTGCCTGAAAAAACAAAAACAGATGTATTGAATAGGCTGAACTACGTTATTTGTTATTTCAATTTAACTGTGATGTTCCACAAAGCACAGACCTAAGGTTACATTCTCAAAATGAAAATAAAACTCCTACTGCCTTGAATGAATAACACAAATAAATAGCTTTAGTAAAAGGATGTACGCCTACTGCTCAGCCGAAGTGCTTGCAGGTATTAGAACTACAGATTATCCTTGAGCCGGCCCCGCAGTGTAGGGGTAGCGTGCCTGACTCTTACCTGGAGGCCCCGGGTTTGATTCCTGGTAAGTTAAGAGATTTTTACCTGGATTTGAGGGCCGGTTCGAGGTCCGCTCAGCCTACGTCATTACAACTGAGGAGCTAACCGAGAGTGAGATAGCGGACATGGTCTAGAAAGCCGAGAATAATGGCCGAGAAGATTTGTTGTGCTGACCACACGACACCTCATAATCTGCAGGCCTTTGGGCTGAGCAGCAGTCACTTGGTAGGCCTGGGCCCTTTGGGGCTGTTTGCACCAGAAGGTTTGGTTTTTGTTTGGAAATTATCATTGACCCTCATCCAGCGAGACAAGACATCCTCCATTTCAGAGAACAGTAATTTCAATTTCGATATTTAGGCAATTTGCTTTCAAAGCACTATTTTTAGAAACTCTGCCATAAGATGGCATGTCAATCATATTTTCCAATTTTTCTGTCTGCAAACTAGCCATGCGCTGCTCACCATTCATGTGATAAAATTACAGGTCGCTGTTAGCTGCATTTAGCATGACATCACAGCAAGCATTTCACTGTATTAGCGTTAGTAACTCCTTAATTTCAACACAGTGGACATATGAAAGGAATTACCAGAACACAGATTCAGTGAAAGGTTTGATGCTAGTTGAGTATAATTTTAAGAATATGTAGATACAAGACGAGCCATGCCAATTGTGGTGAATATAACCATATTTTTACTAATCTGTGTAACTATCCTGGAGTGGTGGATTTATCACACAAGCCATTCACCATAATCTGGGTTTAAGAAAAGAAAAGGTACCATCATACTGGAAACTGGCAAGTAGTGTCCCACTCTTCAAGAAAGGTCATGGCTCAGATATAAAAACCTCATCTGCAGACAATGCGTGAAGAAGCTAGCAGAGAACAACAATGTGGCTTTACGCTCAGCAGAGTTTGCACTAATCAAACATTCACCCTTTGACAGGTTCTGAAAAACAGCATAGAATGAAGCGAAAGAACTGTTGCAGTATTTATTGATTTCAAAAGTGATTTTGATACCATTCACAGGAACTTGATATGGAATGTTACGCTTGCTACTGGCATACCAAACAAGATAGCAAATATCATATGTGACAACTACGATGGTACTGTCTGTTAAGTTGAAGTTAACGGAAGCTTGTTCAAAAATGCAAATTATGGCGACAATATAATTATAATGGAAGAAACCGAGCCATCAGCTCAAACATTGCTGGAGGATATGAGCAACTAGTACTGATAAACAATGTTCAAATGATGAAGTGCATCTGTGCAGATGGGAATGAAGTTCAATTATAGATAGATACAAAGATAGATTTATTTATCATCAACAGGATATGTTCTCAATTACAAATGATTCAGTAAAACATTATGTATAACAAATACACGTTACATAAATATATACAAATCTCCTAAAATAACTACCATATTCAAAATGAAACTAGAGACATATTTACATTTTTACACAGAGAGAACCTTACCCTCTCGTGGTCATTACGGCACGTCTAATTTTGGAAGGTGGTGAGTGATAAATGTCCATTGATTCACCCACTTCATTTAGTGATTTTAGAGTCCTTGGCAGTCATGAGTTTGCCCGAGCCACAGTTCTTGTTTTAGGTCAATGGAGAATATTCCTTAATTAATACTGTGGTGAGGAACATGTAATGGAATCAACCCCAACAATGTCATCAGACACTTATAAAGAGGACACTAGCACATGTGCGACGTAAGTACAATGTCCTCATACTCGTAGTCAGAATAGATTCTTAATTGGATGAAGATAGAGAAACACTCCAATCTTTGTATCCGATCCATTTCAAGAACCTTATTTAGACTCCTTCCAGGTTATGTATTACTTACTGCTGAGAAGGTAGCCACACCTTGCACCAGTATTCTAATGATGGCCTGATTAGAGTACAAAACAAAGTTTTCAAAGTCCTAGGAAAAACAAATACGCCACAGAAAGCCGAGTAATTTAAACTCTTTCCTAGAAATCTTGCCTAAACGTTTCTCAAAAGAAAGACCCTAACAATCTGAAAGTGTCACACCAAGATCATTTATTTCATTCACACAAGCTAGTTTAAAATTACATAAATGAAGAGGGTAATTTAATAGTTCCAACTCACGTGAAAAAGTAACTGCATTGCATTTCAAAATATCCCAATTAAGTACCTACTTTTGACACCTGTTACTTAGGAGATTTACATCAGACTGTAGCAGATTTCAGTCCAACTCACTAATTATCACCCTAAGCTCTTCAGATCATCAGCAAAGAGAAGGTAATTGCTATGTTGTATG
Organism: Anabrus simplex; assembly: GCF_040414725.1. Taxonomy (NCBI): domain Eukaryota; kingdom Metazoa; phylum Arthropoda; class Insecta; order Orthoptera; family Tettigoniidae; genus Anabrus; species Anabrus simplex. The sequence continues at coordinate 234,751,230 of NC_090267.1, read as the reverse complement.
AATGTTGTTATATCATTTAAGAATATTACAAAAATAAAACAGGATCCATAAAGAACCTTGGGGGACACCTAGGGTGGCCCATTGTCTCGCATTTTAAGGTATTTTGTATTTTTGTATTTTTCTCTCGTAAATGTCTCATTTCCTATCTGAACGAAATTTTGTGTTATTGTCGTCAGTACAAATATTCACAATACTGTACTCTTGCCTAACTTCAACTAAACATAGCATAACTGTTGCCAGCAGCATGGTATCTGAAAGTGTAAAGAAGCAGGTTATAGCATCTTTGGAGATGTGTTCCGGATCTACTGAATGACAAAGAAATTTTGGCTTGTGCAAGAAGTTTCAAGCAAGACAACTGATGCAACAGTTTTACTTATGTTGAGGTTTTCAGTATTGCTATACTTAGCAGTTATAACTAGAGGTTCAAATTTAGAATAAGTGCTGATGCTTGTTTGCTTGTTGTTTAAATTTACCAAACATCTAGGTCATCAGCCCAACAAGTGCTGTTCCAAAATATTTCATGTAACTGATAAAACTAAGAAGTGCCATGAATATGTAATTTTTCCTGTATTTGCAGTTTTTAAAAAACTTCTGATAACATTTAGACTATAAAATGTTCAATAGACCTACTTATTTTATTATTTCAGAATTTGTTGACTTTTGTATGTTTTCATTTATATGAAGGGTCTTCAACCCACAGGCTGGAAAAGAAATGTTTGTAGTTTTAAAAATAGAGCTAAAAATGTACTTGTTTCCCAAAATTGTGGAATATTCACCCTTTTTGACTACAATTCCTACAATAGTTGGTCAGCCTGGGGACACCGGAAGTAGAGTGGTATGGCTTCGACACAATACCATCAGATTTTACAATGCAAACCCTATTAGTTAGATAACTTCTAATTCACTCCACTTCCTCCTATTTTGTATACCAACAATTTGATGAGCAAAGTGTTATGTTGAACTGAATCAATTTGGAGAAGTCCATAATAAACAGCATCCACTAGTTGCCTCCTATCCACAGATACCGAAATGAAGTTTACATATACTGCAATACTGGACACGGTAAAGAGATTCTGTACGAAACTGTGCTGAGCTACATTAATATACTGCAAAACTGAACTGTACGTATACAGTCGAACCTGCCCTAACGGACACCCTTATTCAACGGACACCTCCCTACACGGACAATTTTCCTCGGAACCAATTTTATTTTACATAAGGCAAGTATTATATTGGCCTCATTTAAGCAGACACCTCGAACTACGGACAGCGGACATAGCCATTTGTCCCATCCACATGAATTAAGCGGACACTTTACACGTTGCAGGACAATTTATTACGCTTGACTACATGTCATCCCTTCTTTTAAAACCATTCTTCAAACATTAGGAAATCCCTTTGTGCTATTCTGAGTGCAAGGGGAGAGAAGGTACATTGGAATGCAGTTCTACCTAGTGGTGTATAGGCCTATTCCGATAATTCTAATCGCCCAGAAATGCTGCCAGAGACTGTTGACTCACAAGTTACCTGGGGATTTTCTTCCCTTCTTGCATCATTCTATACATAACTCTGATTTGTGTGTCACGCTGGACCGCGAGTACGGTGGAAAAACTATGGAACCATTTAAGAAATTTTATTCCGTTTTCGAGAATATCGCAGTTAAGAAAACATGTGTTAAATTTACACAGACGAAGCTTCACGATTACTTCATGAAGCTGTAATGTTTGTAAATAATGTAAAATCACTTATAATAACTCTCTATGAAATACTAACACAGAAATGACTTAGAATAATAAAAATTAAGATATGTATGTTTATATTTAAGGTGGATGTTCTTTGCCGTTAAAATGTTCGATTATTTTTACAAATATGTTTTAGCAGACACCTCTTGTAACGGACAATTTTCCTCTGAACCGACGCTGTCCGCAGAAGGGAGGTTCGACTGTATACGATACTCTCTGCCACTTTCAACAGGCCTAGAGTTATTGAACACAGTTTTGTCTCCATTTGTGAACACTTGTATGATGTAACCTTTCTTTCACTCGCACGAAAAATACCCTGGTGTCAGTCTTTAAAAAAGGGTTAAAGCCTCATTTACGGAGGAGGAATCTTCGATTAAACTCCTAGGTCGTAACAAAAGAAGATCTCTCATTCAAGGAAAATTAGCCTTAGCCCACGCGAACATTAATGTCCTCTATGGCACTGGCCACATAACTTGCAGTCAAGATAAAGTGAATTCTACAGCTTGATGGTCGGATTGTAACTCTGTTGCTTTGTTTGTAACTGACATTTTTCAGTCAGTTGAAACTGCCACATGACTGTTATAGATTAACTAAGTCAAAAATGAAAAAACATCTCCACAGAGTAGCGCAATCTAACGGGGACATTTGGAACTGCTTCTCGATAGAGGACTTGCTAGCCTCGTGCAACTCCCCGAGACCGATACTGGCGAGCATGCTACCTGATGTTATACAGGCTTAGGCTCATCATTCCTGAGATACATTGCACTGCGTTGTCCTCTAGGGAGTTGCCGTATGAAAGAAAATCCCCTGAGTTTGATTCAAAGCCAGCAACGTTTATTGGTCCTTTACGAAGCATTAATGCAGCGAACGATCAAAGATGGTTGATTTTAACATGTTTTAGAATATACGTTAGGTTTATTAAATGAAGAAAAGATGACAAATGAAGTGTACAATTATTGGGAGTTGTGCAACACTGCAACAATACCACACACCGTCCCTGAAATACATATAATTAACACTATACAAGTATTGATTAGGCGGAGAATGCCAAACCTACAATTGTGAACTGTTGAACTATCAGTATGGAAATGAAATTGATAACATATAACAGTTTTCTTAGAAGTACATTAGCTATTTCTCCTCTACCCTCTTTTAAGAGTTTATGAAACAGAGATGAACGCTTTCCTTATACCTCTCGCTACTTATACCCTGCCTAGGTCTGTTTTAGAATATTTTGTTTGTTCGCTCAGCAGAATGAACCAGCCAGCTAGGCTAGCTAACCAAATAATCAATATCCTCCCTGATTTTACCCTTAGAAAAATAATACCCAGAAAAATTACTGCCTTCTTAGCGATGGTGAACCGTTGAACCTAATGAGAAGCTACAACTGGTTGCAGGACCGGATTTTGTGGTATGGCTATCTAGGCTTCAGGCTAGGGGACCTCGCCACAATATTAAAATTCTTAAAAATGAAATAAAATTGGGCTTTGAACCATCATGAATGAAGAGAGACTTGATTATCTGGTTATTATGAGCTTAGAATGTGACATTTTAAGGAAGGTATCTTTTGAGCATATCATAAGTCTTTCAGTAGTAAATTTATGATGATGCTTGTTGTTTAAAAGGGCCTAACATCTAGGTTACCGGCCCCTAGTAAATGTAGAAATGTCTCTTTACATCAGGATATGTAAAAGTCTCCAATGTAGGCCTACCTTGTATCACAAAATTTCAAACAATAGCACATGTAATGAATCATATTTTCCTCATTGTACTAACAACAAATTATTATTTCTTCCACAGTATTTCTGAATTTGTTACCTGTTACTCAACACTTGATCAGTGGAGATGGTAGCCTAAGGTTTACCAAATTGAAGTCCGGCTTTGTGGCTAAATGGATAGAATGTTTGCCTTTGGTCCGATGGCCCCGGTTCAATTTTCAGAATCAACTCCGTTATACTGTTAATTCCTGCTGGCTTGGAGATTGGTTGTTTATGATGTCTTTGCCATTCATTTTATCCTCATTAGGTCACCACCAAGCCTATACAGATGCCGCCATTATTATTATTATTATTAATAAATAAAAATGTTGAATATTAGAGCAGTTGTACCCATCGTTCACGGGTTAATTAGCTTCCTCGGGAGATCAGTGGTGGTGTCCGACCCATGATCACGGGTTCGATTCCAACCAACAAAAGAGAACACTAAACAGAATGATTGCATTCCGTTTTATCAGATCTACCTATAAAAATAAAACTATATTACTCCTATAACAGCAGCCCTGCAGTGTCTTCCTACAAAGATGTAGAAGTAAAAGGGAAGTGAAATACCAGCACTCTATTATCTATATTATTTTGTTAGAAGGATGAGGTGAGGAAGTATATACGATGAGTAATGCATGGTTGATAGTTAGCAGTGGCACTCTGACAGACCAAAGCCTAGCACACCTATCCCCCCTGGTCCCCGCTCCTATCCAATATACAGCAGCAAGCCGCCTGAGGTGAGTCAAGGTGAGAGGGGCGAGAGTCTGGGCTGCAATATCAGTCTCCGAAGCCTTGTTCTCAGAAATACGTGCAACGTTTTTTCTCATTGCTTTCAAGTTTTGTAAATGGAACAATGTGTCAGATGCTTACATTATAATGTGCTTTAGATTTCCATCATTTGCATTTGAGGTTTGGGCTCCACTGATAGCCTTGGTAGCCCTCAGTATACGTCACTGGCTTGACCTCTGCTCTACTTGGATGATCCACGTTTTCTTCGGAGCATTGTCTTCCCACAAAGAGGATGACAACGATTCAATAGTTGTTTTCAAAGTCAGTTTGCTCCATCCTCAGATCTGTCCAAACCAACAAATTATTATCGTGAAACAATTTTTGCTTTATGTGGCACCGAGCCAGATAGGTCTTATGGTGACGATGAGATAGGAAAGGGCTAGGAGTTGGAAGGAAGCGACCATGGCTTTAATTAAGGCACAGCATTTGCCTGGTGTGAAAATGGGAAACCATGGTACCATTTTTGGTAATGAGACAAAGTCTCTCATAGTGCACTGGCACTGCCGGTGGCTCCAAATAGCCTATGCAGTGGCCTGCATGGTATACATTAGCAATGCGTCTTGGTGGGTGTGCTAAGTACCAAATGATGAGCCCAACTTAGCACACGGGGGCGAAACGCTGGCAACCAAGAATGAGTTAGCTGGAAAATTTATAATGTCCAATGACGGACCATTTATATTATTATTATTATTATTATTATTATTATTATTATTATAAATTTAGTCATTCAGGACAAATATTTCAGGTTCCCTATGGGAATCAACATCTACATCAAGAAAACTGTTGTCACTAGCAAGTTAGTTGCAGGGTTGCTTTCCTGTGGAACAGATTTCTATTTACTCGTGCAAACCACTGTTACTGTCAGTATGTTATACTTTTTACAGTAACAGCCTAAATAGTGGGTTTTCTAATGGCAAAAACTGTATTAGGTTTCTCCAGGAAACTTAAATTTTCAGCTCTTCCATTACAAGAAAAAAGCATTGAAATCAAGGCTTTGGAAAGACCACTTTTGCTTCTGAACATGTCTCAGGCTAGAATTTGTAAATATAAATCATTTAGTAGAGTATTCAAGCCTCAAATTTATTTTTGCTATAAATATTCAGCAACTCCACCAACTTCCACGTTTTTGGCTTAGGTGAAGTTGTGTTTTATTTTTATGGCCTGAATGTATGTTAATATCCTTATTTCTGTAAGCTATAAAAAATGTGACACTGAAATGAAATAAAATAAAACCTATGATTCTTATCACCGAACTTCACAAGCCACTACTGCCTGCAAGTATCTGTGAATACAGAACGGTTTATTGCTACAAGAGGGTCGCACCTGTTGTATATGCCACATGTTCACAGTTATTTTAAATGGTTTTGTGATCAACTGACTATTCTTGTTCCACGAGATAAAACAACAATACTATCAGCCTTAAGAAGGATATGCTATGTAAGATATACTCAAAAATTCTGAGTTAAATAGTGCACTACAGGAAAGAAATTATAATGTCACCAGCACGGTTTAAATTGAACTTCGATCTTGCTGATAATACATTACATTATAAACTGTTACCACTTTCCAGCATTCAGTCTGTTACCCTCTATGCATTAATTAAGTTATGCACCTCCACAATTCTCTATTTGTAACCAGCTCTGTAGTCTTGTTTAGTTCTACACCCTTTACAATTAAAAACTGTAGATGGATTATCGCTACCAGGGGCGTAACAAATGTAAAAACCAGTGAATAACTAAAATAAATTTAATTACAGCAGGTAGAAGTAATATACTGTCAAGTCATATGAACAAAGTGAATATTCATTATCTTATGATTATTAAAAGATAATGTTTAATAGGTTTTATCTGACTGCCTCCATGGTTTACGGATGAGCTGCTAAACTGCCATCCATGCACCAACAGATGTTTAAACTCAACTTTAATTGGTTTCATTTTTCAGTAACTACAGAAGTACCGTATACTCTGTAATTGATACTGAAGTCTTGGGTATAATAATTTAGTCAATTACAAAAACAAACAAAAAACTGTTCAAATAAAGTTTGAAAAATATCAAACTGCACAACTCGTAGGCCAAATTTATGATTAAATTTGTGCAGAGAGACCTCGTCCAAAAATGAGTTGATTGATTGCTACTACTCCGACTTCTTTTTGGTATTATATATTGTTGTCCAATAAAGGCGTGACAAAAGTTAAATGTTCAGCAAAATTTGTGGGGGCCCCTTACAGTCCCACGCGTGCCTGCATTGCAGGCCCTAATGTTATGTCCCGGCTCGGTATTCAGAAATATTATTATCGAATGATACTACTACAGATGACCCCAATATTATGTTAAAAGCATTCTATTATTTTTTCAATATCGAATTTTTTTTTCAATAGTATTAGCAAATTGTCAGAAGTAGCAGATTTTAAAGTGGCCGCAAGGAGCATATGTTTCAACTCACATGTATCAAAATGCAGGCAGAAGGAATAGCAAGAAATTGGGCTCTTTTATAGCTCTACTGGTAGCATAACAACGAGCGAGTTGGCCATGCGGTTAGGGGCGCGCAGCTGTGAGCTTCCATCCGGGAGATAGTGGGTTCGAATCCCACTGTCGGCAGCCCTGAAGATGGTTTTTCGTGGTTTCCCATTTTCACACCAGGAAAATGGTGGGGATGTACCTTAACTAAGGCCACGGCCGCTTCCTTCCCACTCCTACGCCTTTCCTATCCCAACGTCGCCATAAGACCTATCTGTGCCGGTGCGACGTAAAACAAATTGTAAAAAAAAAGATACCTACCATAACAAAAGGGTGCCAGTATGTCCGAAATACAATGTTTTATACAACCGGGCCTAAAAGTCACGTACCAGGAAACCTGCCGAAATGTAGCTTGAGGAAGATGATTTCAAATGTGATATTGCACTAATTTGTAGTATTATTTATTTTCAAATTGGATGCCTATGGAAAATCCACGCTCCACCTACAAAAACCTAATTCTGAGTGTAACCAATAACAGAGAGTTTCAGTAAACAAATCCTATTCAAACACTCAAATCACAAGACAGAAACTTATTGTAAAAATGTCAGCACTTTTAGCATTAAACCTGATTTTGATTTTAGATTACCGTTTTAAAATTTCAAGTCAGTGTTTATTTTGAAGTGACAGAAGCCGGTGCTTTTCGTGAACTACCACCTGTCGATAATATGAGCGATTTGTGGAACTTTTTTTTTTTTCAATTGGATCCTATTAGTGATAACTGTGCCGCATTTGTTATGAGAAGGAAAATCTCACAACACTAGCCACATGAAGAGGCATGTCGCCTCACAAAACTGCTTCGCTGAAAACCCAACAAAGATACTTAAAACAGTAAAAGTGTACCAAGTGAAGAAATGGCAATTGTCCACCAGGGCTATAAACTTCAGCATACCATCTCTACTATCAAATATGGATGTTACGATATTAGAATTGACAGAGCAGAAGTTCGGTTGTGCTAGCATAAATTTAAGCATTGTTTGTTTTCTGGCTCTCGGTAATGACAACTGTATACATCAGACAAGAAATCTTGTAAAAGCGGATAAGAATATTACTGCTACAGAACCTAGCGCCACGCATGCAGGGCCCGTCCTCGGACGCCTCGCGGAAAACGAGGACAACCACGCAGATGCAGCATGGAAAGGGAGCCGGTGGCTGACTGAAACCTCTAGTACTGTGTAGTTTATTCTTACCTACTTGAAACCTGATCATTTTAAGGCCTTTACACGCAGAGCCTATAGACATGCCACATTCCTGGGAGAGCCGCCGGATCGATTTTTTCGGATTCAGTTCCATCCTCGCTCGGATATCTTGAAGCCGCTCCTCGGTGAGAGCTCGTTTAGGACAACGCTTCTTCCTATCGGAAACAGAGCCTGTTTCCCTCCACTTCTTAAACAACCGCATTACTGTACTTTTCGATGGCCAAGTAGCCTCTGGATAACGACGGTAAAATTTGCGCAAACATTTTTCATACGATTTCTTCTTTAAAATATATGTCTCAATGAGAAATATCCGCTGCTGTCTAGTGTATCGCATCACTGTTATCCCACGTCTAGGTCTAACACGTTCATATAACCCCACTCTACCGCAACTAACACACGGTGTGATACAGCTTGGCCTTGAGACCACCCGCATTGTCGGTCAACCGCTAGATGTTGGACCCCGCGGAGCATGCGTGGCGCTAGGTTCTGAACGCCCTCTAAAACACACAGTGATGTGGATAAGCGCGGTACGAGTTTACTCTGTGCAATGCAAAAATATTTTATATTCGCAAGAATAACTATACAGTGACCAAATGCGCAGTTTTTGACAGGATACGGAACTCTTTCTTTTTTTAACCCCTATCCCACGGTCCGCGAAATCGGATATTCCATAACAAAGAACTGAAATATTGTAACGTAAAAATTACCAAAAAAGTATGTTATGTATACTGCGCATACTTAAAAATGTATAACATTTAGTTTTTAACAATAAACAGTTGGGCCGATTGCAGAAACGATGACTAGTTTTAAGCCTTAGACAACATCCACCTAAACAACGTCTAAGTTGCGCACGATCTTCTATTGCATAAACAATGTTCATTCGGTTTTTAGCTAGAAGTCGTTTAAATTTTCTATACTGGTTCGAAAATGGAAATAGAAGTAGGTATCTTTCATGCAACTCTTTGCTTGTCGCAACCAATGAAATTCGTCGGTGCGCGCGCCAAACGTTAGTCAGCCTTCGGTAGAAGTGAAATATAATACAGGGTCTCTTTTTTTTTTAGCTCGCTCCGCTGCAACGGCTGCCGCAATGACACTCCGTCGCTAGCCGGTATAATGCGCGCTTTTCCGCCCCACTACTCACGGCAATTCACACTTATAGAAATCCATTTCTTGTGAAACTATTACTCTAAAACCTACGTGGTATTACATTTGATGTTAAAAATGTCGCTCAGCTTTCAAAAACGCGTAACACCTCGTGAATAAGTTTACAGACATTCGGCGAATCTCGGCCCGTGTGATGTTCGAAATAACTTGTGTAATGTTCGCTTGTATAGTTCTTGTATGAGGGTTGTTCACATACACTTATCCCTTCAGCACCCGCCACAGGTAATAAACACCAGGATATAAATCAGGAGATCTAGGGGATAATTAAACCACACGATCTTCGAAACTTCCCGTATTACTGCTGCTGCTTCAATGTTTTCATTCCCCACCCTGAAGGGGTGGGGCGGGCCACCTAGAGGGTGTCGCCCTCTCTCTGGCCAGGAGAGATGACGGGGTTGAGAAGGAGTGAAAAAAGAGGGAGATGGGGAAAAGGTGGTTTGAAATAGTAAAGGAGATGGGATAAAGGAAGTGTAGGTTCTCTAGCGCTTTATTGGCAGATTTGCATTTGCTGTGCTTTATTGACAAAGATACAATATATTAGATACAGAGCTTTACATGACGGTGTGACGGAAAAGATGGAGGGCTAGAAGATTGTAAAAAGAGGAGAAGTTAAGAAGGGAAGTGAGGATAAGGGTGAAAAGGTCCGGGTTGGGTAAGGGAGGCGTAAAGTAGTTGAGAGGTGGTGGAGTGGTGAGATGAGGACGAGGAGATTGGGGTGATGGAACGGGCCGAGGACGGCCGCGTGGCGTGGGCATACGGTGCGAAGGGAGTGGAGAAGAATGGGAGGGTTCAACCCGACGATAGCGGCCATAGATGTGGATTCCTTGATCGATGAGGCGCTGAACGTCGGCGTGCGTCGGCAGCTGGAGTCTCACCAGAAATGTGGGACCGTCGGAGTTATAAATACGGGATGCTTGCTTGACAGGTACTCCTGCCTGGCGAAGTGCACGTGTGATGGCAGCAGGCGGTACGTTAGGGTCCATACCGCGCAGAACACAGCTGTAAGTTGAGGTACGATCAGATGGCGGTAATGGCGAAGATGGATGTGCCGCATTTTCAGAAGGATCGGTAGAAGTTCCCTCGGTAGATGGTGGTTGAGACGTTTCCTGGTGACTTGTCTGCTCAGAGTTGGGAGGGAGAGGAAGAGAGGTCAGGAGAGGAGATGGATGGGACGAGGTAGTAGTAGTAGTAGAAATGATGGGATAAAGTTGCGTAGAAGTAACAGTGATAGTGGGAGTTGTCGTGGTAGGGACCGGTACGGTAGGCGAAATGTTGGGAGAAATGGTAGTGAGGCAACAAGAAGGCGATGGAAGTGGGGGTGGATTATATGGAGGAGGCAAGCGAGTGGCAGGTGGAGCAGGTGTTTGAGCGCTGATGTTTGCTGGGGCAGGCGATACTCGATGACGTCTGCGCTGGATAACCACGCCGATAGTTTGGACAGAGTTGCATGTACTGGCAGAGTGGAAGTGAAGAAGTATCTCCGGTGCGGGAACAGAGCCGTAATAAAGACGAGTGACACTGAAGACACCGAGCGGGCGAAGTTCAGTAGCAATGTCTTCAACCGATAGAGCTGGGTCAACATCACTGACTAGGAGAGTATACATGGCTGGGGATGGCCGTCAACCCAACTTGGGGACAGCCGATATGCTAATTAGCTCGGCGAAGGACGAAGTATAGATGTGGCGTCCCCTCGGCCGATCAAAAATAAAGGAGGAGACGAAGAAGCGATGCGTGCTGTGTAGTGTATCTCCTCGCCTCTTGCCCTCCTGTGTTGTCGACAGAGCTTTTTCCCCCTGTCCCGTATTACCTCCATAGACCGAATAGCAGTGTGTGCCGTCGCATTATCTTGCATAGAGCAACCATTACTCCTTTCTTCTTCCGTCAACTCTTGAAAGAATCGTCTGAGAATGAAGTCTATATATCGATCAGCATTTTTTGTTTCACGGAAAAATATAGGCCCTATAATTCTGCGAGCACTTATTTCGCACCAAACTCCTATCTTTACATCATGAAGTGGACGGACATGCAGCTGCGGGGGGGGGGGGATTTTCTGCACACCAGTAGCGATTGTTTTGACTATTTGCATAACCACATAAGTGTAGCCATGCTTCATCACTATAAAATAAAAATTCTGGGTCAACATACCCATCGTGAAATAACTGAAGTAACCAGTTACAATACGAACCCTAGCGAAACTGTCAGGTCCTCTTAAATATTGGGCAGGGGTGGGTTTGTAAGGTTTTGCTTTTAACAGTTTTGTTGCTCTGTAGGCAGAAGACAATGACACATCTGCTTGTACGGCGAGACGCGACAGGGATTTGTTGGAGTTCTTTCCAAGCTTTTCCTCTATTAAAACGATTCGTCTCCTGTGGTGATTTCTTGTTAAGAATGGACCCGGTGGTGCGGAACATTTTTACTAATTTACATACCGTACTCCTATGGGGAGGGAAGATGCCAGGAACTTTGCGAATGAATCGAAAGCGGCATTCTGTATAAGAAGAATGCTTCGCATATCATAACACAATGAATACACGCTGTTCTACTGTATACATCACTCATTAAACACACGATTACTTGATTCCTACAGAAACTACGCTATTTTAAAGGGAACACATTGAACACGCTGCCAAATCCACATATGTTAAACTAAACTATTGCTGTGAAGCAATAGTTATCGCTACCGTACTGCATTAGATCATCTTAGCCGGTCATGAAGCAGTATACGGTATCTCTCGGCAAATGAGTCACCCGGCCGCGCTATCGCCTTCCGTGCATGTTCTTCTGACAAACGGAGCGAGCAAAAAAGACCCTGTATAATGACACTAAAGCGACACGCCACTGTACGAGGAAGTGTAACTTTGATTATAGTGTTGTTATGGTGAGTGTAATCTAAATAGCTTCGGCGAAGGGAAGGTGAAACTATAGTACTGTGTAACCGAATGAGCTGTATGGGCCATATACATGTAGCTTAAATTTTGGAGATCATAGGTTTGAAACGCATCATCAGCAGCCCCCTGAGGATTGCTTACCGTAATTTCTCCATTTTTACACTAGACAAATACTGGGGCTGTTGTTACGGGCACGGATCTTCTTTTCCAGTCCTTGCCTTCAATCTCATAGTGCGAAAAACTTATCTGAATTAGCGCGACGATTAAACCAGGCGGCCCGCGACCGCCGTACTTTCTACTTAAAATGTTCCATATGCACCATTGATGCATGGGATGCCTAATCACTTGTTTTGGAAGGAGCGACAATGTGCTGTATTTCGGATGTTGTGAAACAAATAGCATTCATTTTATTACACACGTTCTGTAACAGTGTGTATTTTCAAATGCGCCAAAGATGCATAAGAAAATGTAATAGCTTATTAACTTATACACGTGTAGACATCCACTTTATAAAAGAGCTGTTTGATTGAAACAAAGACTAATACATATTATTATAGCTTCAAAGCTCAGAAAATTAAAATGCCACACTTGGATCTACCAGAACGTTTCCTTCTACAACTACTCATAATAACTATGCTCAAAAACATGTCCTTGATGGTGCAGGCAGTGCTGAACACGTCTCGCAGTGTCTGCATGGATATGTCTCAACATTTCAGGTGCCACTGCAGCACAAGGCTCACGAATTCGTTGTTGTAATTTTTCAGCATTTTCTGGCTCAGTGGCGGTGCACCATCATGCTGGAACCAATGTTGCAATACTAGCTGCAGTGGAATATCTTCTAGAAGGTTTTCTAGAGACAAGTCGGTCCCTAAAAATTCCAGATAGCTCCTATCGGTGAGCCTAGGTGCTATAAAAACAGGGCCAATTATCCAGTCTCCCAGAATACTGCACCACGCATTAACCCCCCACCTCCACCACCACCACCACTGGAGTTGCATATGCTGTGCTCAAAACCCAGTGTGGGTTTTTATGGAGCCCAATAATGGAGATTATGAGTGTTAATGATAGAATCATTCGAAAAGTAACATTCATTGCTCCACAAGATATTCCTGATAAAATTTGCATCCTGCTGTAATGCCGCGACCATTCTCAGGCAATATGTTACCCTACGGTCAAAATCATCTCCGTAGAGTTGCTGATGTACGTGTACCTTATATGGGTGCCATTCTGTCTCCTTCAGGATCCTGTGTATTGAACTTCTGGATACTCCCAGCCCATCCCCAGCTCGTAAGTAATATAAAACATGTGCATGTTATAACGATTATGGTTTGTATATTATTATTATCACAGTAAGGGGAAGTTCAACTTACCGTGTAAAAGATTGCGTTCAAAGTATTGCGGTACATTCTGCACAACACGAGCATCGTCGCAGATGAGTCTGTCCCTGCTCATACGTGCCTTGAACGAACCATTAGCTCTTAATTGCAGCTATGTTCGGCGAAATACGTGTATAGAAGGCAGATGTCTGTTATCACAGATATTTTCATTTAAGAAATATTTTCATTTTATATTTAAGAAATTGTGTTACGAGAAACTTCTATTACGCTCTCTCACAAGACTCTTACAGACACTTGAAGTGCGCCTGCGCTGTGAGTGAGTTTCTACATTGGTTGTTCCCCCTCCTGTCCCTTCCCCTTCCCTTCTCAAACGTAGTCTTGGTGGCTGGTTGCATCCAGCGTTAGACTCTCACTAATTATTTGTCGCTCTCTTGAGCAACTACTGGGAGTTTCCTTTCGAACCCAAGGCTTCTGGGCTGCGAACATCGGAGCGTAAGTCGTGAGTGAATGTTGTATGTGTGTGTATTGAGTGAAAGGTTAATGCTTGTGGCCGCGAATGGGTGTGTGTAAGTGGATTTGAGTTGTGCTTCTGTGTGTGCTGTGCTGTTTGGATGGGCCGGGTTCGTAGTCCAGGGGCCTATGGCCAGTTGAAGGCCTTTTCTTTAATGTTAACTACTTGTCTCTATTTTATTTTCTGGGGATAACAGATCTCCTGTTCTGTCTTATACGTAAGAGGCCAATAGAAGTTTATTGGTTTACCTTTAAAGAGTGTTTCAGCTATAATGTTATACATAATGTTGTACATATGTTGTTGTCAGTGAATAAAAGACAAATGGATTTACAGATGGAAAGCTCCCTAACCTCGATCCACCTAGCTTCCTCTCTGGGCAAGTTCCTATTTTCCTAGGCCCTAATGCTAGCACCTTCTCACTGTTTGGAAACTCCTGTGCATACCGTCTGCGAGCTTCGGCTGCATTCCGACCAGATTCTCCATAGATTAAAATGTGTGTGTATTCGTCGTTGCTGAACACACTAGCCATTGCCGATATGTAAACAGCAAATGTAGTGCTGCAGTACCATACACCAGCCTGGTATTATGCGGTATAAAACGATGTTTACGAGGTTTAGACGGGTAGCGCTGAGGAACATGCTGCGAGCGACTGTCCGGTTGTTACCTCCTTATAGTCTGACGTAATCTCCCTGTTGGCAGTAGTGCCCCTGTGAAAATCAATTATTAGATATCCCATTCATCATTAGTGCATGCGGGACACTTATAAGTAGAAAGTACGGCGCTCGCGAGCCACCTGTTATATATTAAAAACACACACAACCTACTTCTTAGTTGTCAATATTATGTGTGCCTACTTGGCAGTAAATATAATATATACCGGGCGGGTTGGCCGTGCGGTTAGGGGCGCGCGGCTGTGAGCTTGCTTCCGGGAGATAGCAGTTCGAATCCCACTGTCGGCAGCCCTGAAGATGGTTATCCATGGTTTTCCATTTTCACACCAGGCAAATGCTGGGGCTGTATCTTAATTAAGGCCACGGCCGTTTCCTTCCAACTTCTAGGCCTTTCCTATCCTATCGTCGCCATAAGACCTATCTATGTCAGTGCGACGTAAAGCCACTAGCAATATATATATAATATAACCGCATCCCTAACGGCTGATGTATGCGACAGCCCTCTGACGATCGGGACAAATACCGGTAATTCTAATATGGATGTAGTCGAAGCGACGTATAATTCCAGGGAAATTATCCCATGTATAATAGAATACGTACATCGGTTGTCAAGAAATGTAGTCAAGTTGACAGTTACCGGACTGTCCCTTGTGTCAGTCTCAAGAAACAAATTTTAAACTGTACCTCCCTGTACATTTCAAATGAACTGCTGCGAATTCGCAGCAGACGACCCACAGAGAGGCCGTCGGACTAACCTTTCTTCCCCAATCATCTGAACATGATAATGCAAATTATATAGTTTATGGTACATAACCTCTGATTGTGATTCACTCCTCACATTTTAGGTTAAACAGTTTTGTCGGCAGTGTTTAAACATGGCCGGTTGAACATCGGTTTTAGACAGTGTCTAAGTCATAAATAACGTCTTTGCAATGCGGTAGCCATACGTAGACACTGTTTAACAGTAGACATCGTCTAAACACCGTTTCTGCAATCGGCCCTTGGTGTTTTAGAACATTTGTGTTAGTTTGCAGGACATTATTTGTGAATTTTGAAGTTATTTTATAGGTTTTTTTAGCATTTTAGAACAAAATCTGGGACCTAATTATGATGCTACAGCATATATGTTTAAAGCTGCAACTGCTCTGGAAGTATTTTATCCATATATACTCTTACGTGCTTGGCTCATGGAGTGCAACGTGTTACCAAGATATTAAAGCTACTGTAAGTGTCCAAAAGTGAATAGATTAATTTCAGCACCAAAAAAGGTTTTTTATAAAGCCTGAGTACTATCTTACAAACAGCAACTGCCAGAGATACCACTGCCCTCGGAACCAGTCTTAACGACGTGGGGAACGAGGATGGAAGCAGTTAACTTCTATAGTGACCACCTACTGTAGAAGCTATAAAGACTGTTGTGGATACTTTTGATTCTGAAAGTGCTGTATCAATTTGTGAATCACAAACTGCCTTTAGTGATTCCACAGCGGTCTCCTCAATTGCCTGCATCAGCGGCAACTTCAACCAGCTTCCAAAAGGCATCAAACGTCTAGAAACATCAAGACTGCCACTGCAAGATTCTATTGCTGCCATAGAGGATACTACTGCAAGTGGATTGAGTGAATTGCAAAAAGTGTTGAAGAGAAACCCTTGTTACTCAACATTTCGCAGCGAGCCTCGAAGTCTAAATAGAGATGATGTTGATCCACCCAAGAACCTTTTACCAGCAAAAATCCCCCTATTAAAATTACCCCAGTTACATCATGTGATATTGACTGCATGTTAGATCATCCTGAGTGACAAACATCTTTCAGTGACCTCGAAGAACATTGAAAAATTCATAACTGTTCATTGTACTACAAAATGTAATGTATAAAGGTTCTCTGTGAGTGTATTAAAAATACATAATTGTTCACTGTGCTACAAAGTGTAATATCAAGCGTGTTTTGTGTGTTGTAACTGACAGAATGGTAAGTTTATATTAAATATGTGATATTACATATTTTGGTATCGTTTCACACATTTATGTAGATATTTTGTCACTTGATAATACATAACAATCCCTTCAGTCGGTACCTGCGTGCTTGCAGTCGACTTGCTCTGCGGCACAGCAACTAGCACGACACTTCATCACTTTGTCCGTTCGTGACATAATATTAAAATTATGAAGAATAAATCTCGTACCTTTATGATAGGACAAGTTGGAATACTTTAACATCCACAAATTTTTGGCATCGTGTTAGGGAACTCGGCTTCACACACATTAATCCGTCTTCCGTAATTGAGGCTATTTTTCTCTTCGGAAATGCTTCATAGCTCTCCATGCTGAGCTCTTCGAAACCCCGGTTTCTTGTCCAAGTTGTTGCAGGGATTTTGTAGGCGTATATTCTAATTTTTCTGCGATTTCATTTACTTTCTCTTCATTAAGTACACGTTTTTTTACCCTCCGCTTCTTATCGAGTAAAGAACCCGTTTCTCTCAATTTCTTTACGAGTTTTACGCACGGTATCTCTATGTGGAGGGCGTACACCTGGAAATTGTATTATGAATCGTCTAACGACATCTCTGCAAGACTCTGTTTTTACATAACTATCGTACATAAATACCCTTTCCTGTACAGTGTACAGATGTGAAGGAGGCATTATGAAAATTATACCCCGAACTAACACTTCATAACTCGAGATCAGTTGGAGCACCAGATCTACGCTTGTTAAACGTTCTAAACACGGAGCACAACTGAGAAAGTGAACTCGGAACTGCCGTGCTCGTTGCTATGTCGCCGAGGAAGGAGTTACGACTCAACGGCAGGCAGGCCGGTCCCCTAGCGCCCGCCAGTCGACCGCTGAGAGAAACTCACGGTAGTCACAAACAAAGCAAAGAACATGAGGACAATTATTGGCATTATCCTATTAGAAGAATAGAAAAACAAATTACAAGTTTCCTTCTGATAACCCATAAAGGAAAAATGAACATTTTTCATGAAGCACGCTTTGAATTACCGGCTATAATTGGTACATGGGTCAGGTAGACAAGGAACTCCAAATTAGAACCAACATTACAACAATATTACACTGGTTTTTTAATTTATTTATTTATTTATTTATTTATTTATTTTTAATTCCAAACTCACCTATCTGAATATTACAGTTTATTTCAGCTTCCTTCCTTTTGTTAGGCTTTTTCTTTGTAACGTGACAGTGTATATTTAAAATGTCTAAGACTTATCACAAGTTTAGATATGAAGTGTATTTAGACATAGTCAGACTAGGCAGCTGCCTAGGGCAGTGGATTTTAAATGACCAATTCTAAGTTGTTACTGTTTTTTTAACATTTTATTCAAACCTCTTGAAAAACAGAACACGAACTTAACTCACAATGAAATGGATATGCATAACGTGGCAACAATTATCTCAAATTTAATTAAATGGTCTGGGAACGGAAAAAGGACAGGTTTTGCTTTAGTAACCGTCACGTCGTCACAATGCGATCATTAGTACCTTTTTCAACGCCATACCTTCTCATGTGATAACCTTACGGAACTTATTAAAATATATATATTAACTTATACTGTATTACTAGCAAGATACCCGTGCTTCGCAACGGTTTTAAACTGAAAGTTATTATTCAAATGTTTACATTTTGGAGAGACCACTGAGCCTGTAAAATACGCCCTCAGTTCGTACGTCAAACGGTTTGGGGGGAATAATTATTTATTTTCTAATCTTTCACTCATTTGAATCCCATACGGAAGAATTTGAATGTTTTAAACCCTACCTCATTTAACATCTAGGATGCAAACAAACCAACCTGTGAAATTTTGATTTTGTACGTCAAACAGTATTAGAGGAATGAATATTTTTAACGGGTGCATGTTTTAAAATATGCATTAACATCTAGGATACAGAACACCAACCATCCTTCATTTTTAAAAAAATAGTTCGTGCCTGAAACGGTTTAGGAAGAATGGATATTTTGTTTTGAGAGTCAACCACTATCTAAATCCCTTAGGGGAGAAATATTTTGAAGTATACGATATTTTACACCTAGGACATAAAAGAACACCCTTCTCGTAAAATTACAACTTTGTACGTCAAACAGTTTTGGAGGGATGAATAATTTCGTTTACGGAGCTAACCTCATTTAACACTTTAGGGTTGGAACGTTAAAAATTATTTCTTATTTCATACTTAGGATTTGAAATTGAAATTTTGTCTTCGTGCGTTAAACCATTTTGGAGGAAGGAATGAATATACAGTATTTGTTTTCGGATCTTAACCCCCATTTAACTCTCTGATGGGTTAAATTTGTTTCAAACCTTCTGTTATTTAACGCCTAGGATATCATTTGAAATTTTAACTTCCTAATTGAAATGGTTTCATATAAATGCATATTTTTGTCATCATTCCTCACCCCGCAGACAAAACCCCCTTAGGGGTGTATTAAGTCCACTTCTTATTTGTATCCTCATAAAAATAATTCAAATACTTTTACACCCCTTAATTTAATTCCACCACCCCCCTTCCCCCGCCACAAAATACGCGTGTCTTTATTTTCAGTTTTGGAGATACCAGTATCCTAATAAAAATAACTCAATCCCTTTTTCAGTAATTTTACCTCCCCACTTAAGTGTTTTTCCGAAAGCAAATAATACGTGTTACTTTATTTTTAAAAGAGATTTAAAATACCAATTTTAACGTCTGTAACATGTTAAGGTTTTAAGATATAATACAGATTGCTCATTTTAAAAATTCACCCCCTTTAACACTTCGCCTTAAGTGGATTTTCAAAAAACAAATTGCGTGTGTTCCTTTATTTTTACAGGAGATTACAAACACCAATTTTCACGTGTGTAACGTGTCACGTTTTTGAGATATATCTTAGATATACTCATTAAAAAATTACCTCATTTGTGACTCCTGTTTATCCACTCTTAAGAAGATTTTCCAAAAGAAGAAAAAAAAACGGATTTCCTTATTTTTAAAGGAGATTTCATATACCAATTTTCAAGACTTTAACACTTTCAGTTTTTGAGATATATGTATCCTCATAATAGGGACTCAATCCGGTTTTCATCTTTTTTCACACCCCTTAAGAGGATTTTCCGAAAACGAAAATACGTATTTCCTTATTTTTAAAGATTTTAAATACCTATTCTCACGTCGTTAAGCTGTCAAGTGTTTGAGATACAGATACACTCATTTTAAAAATTACCCCTTATCGTGATATTGGAAGAACGGTCAAGTAAACACACTAGTCTCGTTTCTTTTCTATTTATTATTGTTATCAAAAAATCTAAAAATCTAAGATATAATACTTATGACACAATGATATTAAATAAAGATATAAAACATAGCACAGTCCAAAGAATGATCTCGAGTAGTGTCTATCAATTCCCAACATTCTCCCCACCCTGGTCAACCTCTAGGGGGATGACCAGCTGAATTGGTCGGGCTATTTTATGTCCCTGTGGGGTTCGAAGAATCACAGTCCTTATCTTCTGGTCCCTTCCTTCTAGTAACCTCTCTATTCTTGCCCTTTTCCACAATTGGCGTGGTCGTCCATCTTCTTGAATCAACGCCAGATCTCCGGGTCGAAACTCAATGGATCTCCCAGACACACCTCGAGCTTCATGAAAGCTCTTGAGTTCTAAGAGGTACTCCTTGGTCCATCTTCTCCAAAAGTCGTCTGAAAGTTTTTGTCTCAGTCTGAATTATCTTGTCAAGGCAAGTCTGGTAGTCAGAACCTGTTGGCACGGTCATGAGTCCTTTACCAACAAGAAAGTGTGCCGGCGTCAGGGGTTCAGCGTCATCTCCATGGGAGATCGGTCTTGAATTTACCGCAGCTTCAATATTGACTACAGTGGGGTTAAGCTGTTCTTCTGTAAGTCTTGATAGTCCCAGCACCTTTCTTAGGCATCGCTTAACTGTGCCTACCATTCTCTCCCACCATCCTCCCCACCAAGCTGCCCGTGGGGCGATGAACTTCCAAGATATACCGTCTTTGGAGAGGAATCGATGGGTCTCCGAAGATGACAGTGCCTTCCAAAGTTCCGACAGTTCTGCATTGGTGGCCTGAAATGTTCTTGCGTTGTCTGTATATATAGTATGTGGCAGTCCACGCCTACCAGCAAACCTTTGAAGGGTCATAAGGAATGTGTCAGTGGTCATACTGGAGCATAACTCTAAATGCACCGCACGTGTAACAGCACAAGTGAATAACGCTATGTAAGCCTTTTCCATCGTCATGCCTATTTTGATATAGAGGGGACCGGCGAAGTCTATCCCGGTAATTGCAAAGGGTTTCGACGGTCTCACCCTATCCGCAGGTAGTGGAGCTTCGATTTGCTGCCCTCTAGGGTTCTTCATGATTCTGCATGGGAGGCAGGCGTGCAAGACCCTCTTAACAGTTTGACGAGCTCTAAGGATCCAGAACTCTTTTCGGAGCTCCGACAGTATTACCCGAACTCCAAAATGATGTAGTCTGATGTGTGTTTGCCGAATGAGTAGATGCGTGAATCGATGAGAGCCGTCTAGAAGTATTGGGTGTCGTCGCTCCTTAGCGAGGTCCGCACAGTGCAATCGACCCCCGAGGCGGAGGAGTCCGCCTTCAATGAAGGGGTTGAAGGGTCCTATTTTGGATTCTTTAGGAATTGGGCGACCGTCTTGGAGTGCTTGAAGTTCTAGAGCAAAACATTCTCGTTGAACAGCTACTATCCAGTATCTACGTGCCTTTGCGAGCTGCACCGCTGTTAGTTCTACTGTCAGCTTCTCTCGATTGCGAGTGTTGTGTGTAAAGCGAAGAATCCAACCAGTAATACGCATCAGTTTCCAGTAGGAACTGAACTTCGAACTGTCTATAACGCTGGAATATGTGGTCGTTGTCATTACATGTTTTATGTTTCTCTTCTTCTCCTCGGGAAGTTGCTCGCTTGGGGTTTGAGCACCAGATGGCCAACATTCCTCACGATGTGCAAGCCATGTGGGTCCATTCCACCACTTGCGCTCATTCCGTATATGGTCACCACGAAGTCCTCGTGTAAGATGGTCAGCCGGGTTCTCATGTCCAGGGCAATGCCTCCACTGACTTGGAGTTGAGTACGATTGAATCTCCGTTACTCTGTTGCAGACGAAGGTTTTCCATCTGTTTGGGTCACTGTGTATCCAACCCAAGGTGACATTAGAATCCGTCCATAGTATTGCCTGAATGATATCGTGGCCTGTAGCTGCACAGAAATAGGACAGTAATCGTGCTCCCACTAGCGCTGCTAGTAGTTCGAGTCTTGGCAAGGTTACCTTCTTGATCGGGGTGAGTCTGTTCTTGCTGCAGGCCAGATGGACGAGTACGTTGCTTCCCTCGTTCGTGCGAATGTACAAAACCGCCCCATGTGCTCTTTCTGAAGCATCACAAAATACGTGGATCTGAACTTTGCCCGCCGTTGAAGTAGCTAGCCACCGCGGAATTTGTTCCATGATGCTCCGATATCAAGAGGTAGCAACTCGTCCCAGTCAATTCCCCTGTTCCACGTATCCTGGAATAACAGCTTACTGAGGAGGGATACGGGGGATAACAGTCCGAGTGGATCATAGAATCTAGTCGTAATCTGTAATAACTTCCTCTTGGTGATTGGTCCTTCAGGTAAAGCCTTGGTGATCTCCTCTGGGTTAATGTAAAGGTAATCCGTTTCTGTATTCCAGTAAACGCCTAGTACCTGCGTCTCTACGTTGATCTCTTGACCTTCTGCTCTCCAGATGGCCTTTAGCAAGTCTGAATTAGTGGCCCATTTCGCTAGGTGGAAGTTCATCAATTTCATCAGTGCAGTAAGTTCGTAATACAGGGCAATCACACCATTGTCATTCTCTGCGCCGGATACGAAGTCGTCCATAAAGGTATTGTCATCTATGAGGGGTGCTGCAATAGGAAATGTCGTCTTGTATCTGTCGGCAAGTTCCCTCAGTGTTGCTGAAAGCAAGAACGGACTGTAAGTCAGGCCGAATGGGAGCCTAGTGAAGCGATAGGTCACTACCTCGTCCGTCGTGTGGTAACTTCCGTTACCGTCCTGGGTGACCCTGTACCACAAGAATCTGGTCAAGTCCCTGTAATCCTCGTGCAAGATCAGCTGAAGAAATGCCTGTGTAATATCAGTAATGATGGCCATGGGATGTAGCCTGAATCGTAGTAGAATAGCCAGTGTCTCCGGTAGCAGATTTGGACCTGCCTCTAAAGCATCGTTGAGAGACGGTGAGTTGGTTTCGTGAGAAGATGCGTCGAAAACTATTCTCCATTTTGTTTTTCCCAGTTTCTCCTTCTTTACAGCTTGGTGGGGGAGATAAAACGTGGTGTTCTTTGGATCTCCAGTAGGTGTGACTTCTATTTGTCCTTTCATGATATGATCCAGCATTTGGTTGTAGTACACCTCCTTTAGAGTGCTATTGTTTTGAAGTCTTTTGATCAAGTTATCAAATCGAAGTTCCGCGTTTATCTTGTTACTTGAAGGAAGAACATCCTGCTTTCTTGGTAGGCAGACCACTCTCCGGCGACCTTCAACGCGATAGGTTGCCTTGAATTCTTGAAGAATGGCAGAGTCTTTCTCAGTTAGGTCTCGATTTTGATTTGCAACTATTCCCATTGTCTCTAGATCCCAGAATTTTCTTAGTTCATCATCCGAAGGTGAGCTAGCTTGTCGAATGAAGTTCACAACAGTAGAATTCACACAAGTCCCTGATCGGCTTACATTTAAGATCCATCCAAAAATTGTTGGAATCAGAACGATCGATTCAGATATTCGAATCGGTGAACCGTCCTTCACTATTTTCCAATATTGGTCACTGCCAATTAAGATCTCCACGGGCAGGTTTTCTTTCGAATCAGACCTAGGGTCTGCTAACTGCAATTTGCGTACGTGCGCCCAAGTTTTGATGTCTTGTGGAGCTGCTGGTTGAGGTGAAAGTGAGTGTGCACTTTCGTAAGCTTTCATGGAAACCGTAAAGTTGGTGTAAACTCCTTTCATACTGAACCTGACAACTCTGCGCGGACATAATGGGTAAGTCTGGGACTCAAATGTGCAAACAGTCAGTTCTCTTTTGTCGGTGGTTAGTAGCTGTAGGTCGTCTATCAGTGATCTTGATATAAATGTTGCCTGACTTCCACTGTCTAGTATACATCGAGTAAGTCGGCTTATCCCTGTAGGTCCAGTGATTCTTACTTGAGCTGTCTGCAAGAATGTGAAACCTGGTGTGGTGATATCTATTTTTCCTACAGAAGCTGTGTTGGCCTGATCTTCTGAGGTCTTGTGACTCCTTCCGTTGTCGCAAAGGGATTTATGGTGCGACTTCTTGCAGTTAGCACACTGTGCCTTTCCTTTCTTTCGACAATTGAACGCCGTATGCCCTCGATTGAGGCACAGGAAGCACCGGTTAGCTCTCTTCAGCCTCTCCTTTCGCTCCGTAACGTTTGTGATTTTCTTACAGTCCTGAGCCCAGTGACCTTTTGATTCACAAAAGACGCAAAATGGTTCCGGCCCCTTAACCTCTTTTCCTGCTAAGCCTTTAGGATCGGCACGGACGTGAAGAGCTTCCGCCGTAGTGGGGTAACTTGATGATATGGAGGTTTCACCACGAATCTTTTGTGTAGTAAGCGCTCCGTCAACTTTCTCACCGAGAAACTCCATTAGTTTGAGGATGTTACCCTCCGAAAGGTCTTTTCGCTTTGCGTGAATGATCCAGCGACGGCATATATCTTCTGGAAATGCTCGGAGGATCTTGGGTGCAAGTACTCGGCCATAGGCGTTCACATCTTCCCCAAGAGCGCGCAGAGCTTGAATGCGGCGATTGCAGTCAATAAACGTAGAATTAAGTGCGACCGGTGTGGCAAACTGGATGGGCTTAATACATTCTATGTTGTCCAAGTGTGCCTGTATGATTCTATTCTTGTCACCGTAGCGAGCTTCAAGAATTTTCTTAGTCTCTTCATAAGTCTCGGCCGTCACTGCGATGCCGTCAATCAAGTGCTTCGGTTCCCCCTCTAAATAACCCCTCAGAAATATATGTTTATTAATAGTAGAGAGTGACGTGTCCTTATCGATTGACTGTTCGAACTGTTCCCAGAAACGTGCCCATGTTTCTATATTACCTGAGAAGGGTTCTAGTCTTATTGGGGGGAGTCTTAACGTGGTTGAGGGAACAGCTGAGGCAAGTGTTGGTACCGTCTGTGTGTTCGTGAGTCTAAGATTCGACATCGCGCTTTCAAGTTTTTTCTCCATCCCATGTGAAATGCGAATGATAGCGCGCTTGGCGTTCTCTATATATTCCTCACATGTACTTATGTCATCAGCGTACGCGGTGTCATCCAGGAGGTCGTGAACCTCATCGTCCAGGGCTCTTAATTTATCCAAAGTCTCTTGTAACCTATCCTTACAGTACTCGTAATCCTCGGGAGAGGTAGACTCAGTAAACTCTTGTGCTTTCTCCACGAGACGTGTGATGTTTGCCCTTTCCCTAGCACGTCTTCTTTTCAATTGGTGTAGTCGTGTGTTCGCGTTACCGCCTTCCATACTGGACCTCTAGACGTGAATTTGCTATAGTAAAATAGTGTATTTGATAGGGACTTCGTAATAGCGTGGGAAATATTTCGTTACTTGATCTATTATTAATCGTACTCCGATGTATTGCGACGTAGTTCAAGGAAAGCCAGCAGATGGCAGCACTGGTCACTTAGTCGTGCGTGACGTCTTCTCCAAGTGATGTAAATAAACAATATGGCTACCCTTCCAGCTTAACCAATAAACTATCTATGCGTTTGCACTACAAATACTACTTATACCCCTTTTTATCGTACTATGCTTTATGCGGTATTTGGAAGTTCCTTAAGTATTTCAGATATTAACAGGAACAAAATTACACATCTGAGAAATGTTACCGTACGTTGATGGCTTGGCGTGATAGGTTTTATTTCCACGGCAGCAATTTTCCCGTAGTCTCCTTACGGAACGTGTAGTAAACCAATGATTACCTATTTAGTCTTCTAGTATATTGCCCATTCGCGCTGGAGTGTAGTTCTTCCCGTGTTTTTCCCCCTGTGGGTGGGGGCAGTAGAATAACACCCACGGTATCCCCTGCCTGTCGTAAGAGGCGACTAAAAGGGGGCCCCAGGGGCTCTGAACTTTGGAGCGTGGGTTGGCGACCACGGGGCCCTTAGCTGAGTCCTGGCATTGCTTCCACTTACTTGTGCCAGGCTCCTCACTTTCATCTATCCTATCCGACCTCTCTTGGTCAACTCTTGTTCTTTTCAGACCCCGACGCTATTAGGTTTGCGAGGGCTAGGGAGTCTTTCATTTTCACACCCTTCGTGGCCCTTGTCTTTCTTTGGCCGATATCTTCATTTTTCGAAGTGTCGGATCCCTTCCTTTTTTTTTTCCTCTAATTAGTGTTATATAGAGGATGGTTGCCTAGTTGTACTTCCTCTTAAAACATTAATCACCACCACCACCACCTCTTCCCGTGTTTCCGGCACCAAAATTATATCGTGATATTGGAAGAACGGTCAAGTAAACACACTAGTCTCGTTTCTTTTCTATTTATTATTGTTATCAAAAAATCTAAAAATCTAAGATATAATACTTATGACACAATGATATTAAATAAAGATATAAAACATAGCACAGTCCAAAGAATGATCTCGAGTAGTGTCTATCAATTCCCAACACCCCTCTTTTCACCCCCTTAGCAACGGAATATCCGAAAATCCTCCCTTAACAAGCACCTACATTGTAACATAAATGTATCCTCAAAATTTCATTTCTTTATGTTCAGTAGTTTTGGCTCGACGATGATGAAAGTCAGTCAGTCAGTCAGGACTTGTTATTTTATATATATATACAGTATATATGCCTATATGTGTTCGTACAGGGTGATGCACGAATAGTTGCCACATTTAATATTATCGTAAGTCCATTGAACATCACTGACCTCATGATCGGTGCTCAAGGGACCACTCTCCGGCTACTCGTGGACTTCTTGAAAAGATTTGGACTAAGTGCCACTCAATTGTGACACCGCATTAAAGGGGTCGATAGCCTTCTTCAGAAACCTTACCTATGGCTATAGACAATAACAACCACCTTGAAGCTACCCTGTTGTCATTCAAGTATTAAAACATTTTTTGTTAAATAATATATATTGGTTAAAGTAATATTTGTCCTCGTGGCAGCCTGCAAGTGTTGTAGGAAGATATTTATTCATATAACATACTAGCAATTGCCTGCAGCTTCGCTCGCGTGGATTTCATAATTTGATATATGAATGTAATCGTTCCTCGATACTGTACTCTGAATTATCTGACAAACCCTAAAGCATAAAACCTCACCGAAATAATGAGTTTAATTTACTCTTTGTAAACCATGTTTGTGGTATTGCCTTTTGGGGCTAAGATGACCGTGGGGCACGGAACTGTCCACGTGAGAAACAGTCTTACCTCAAATCAGGAAGAAAAACCCCACCCAAATACCTATTTCTACGTCTGTAACATCTTCGTTTTTTTAGATATAAGTATCCCCATAAAGATAATTCAACCCCTTTATCAGTACTTCCCCCACCCCCACCTAAGTGGATTTTCCAAAAACAAAAAATACATATTCCTTTTTAAAGGAGATTCCAAATACCAATTTTCACGTTTGTAACATCTTTAGTTTTGAGATATAAGTATCCTCATAAAAATAATTAAACTCTTTTTTCACTTCTTTTCACCCCCGTTAAATGCCTTTTCCGAAAACAAAAAAGTTACATGTTCAAGTATTTTTAAAGAACTTTCCAAATACAAATTTTCACGACTGTAACCAGTTTTCAATATAAGTATCACCATACAAAGAATTCATTTTCTTTCACTTCCTTTCACCCTCCCTTTAAGAAATTTTTCCGAAAACAAAAAAGTACGTGTTTATTTATAAAGGATATTCCAAATAGGCTACAAATTATCATCTTCAGATCTCGAGATATATGTATCCTCATAAAAAGAATTAAATTCCTTTTTTCACTGCCCCCCCCCCCCAATTGATTTTCCCCCCAAAAATTCATGTTTCTTTATTTTTAAAGGATTTCGAAATACCAATTTTCACGTCTGTAACATCTTTATTTTATTTAGATGTAAGTATCCGCATATGCCTTTGCTGGCAGGACCTAGTGTTTACAGTGCACTTATGTCTTCTGGTATAGGCTAGAGCAATTTTGTTACTTTAATTAATCTGTCTCTGTCTTATCCTTGGTTTTGACAATATGAAAGTGACTGAGGTATGAGCGATTCCTTATGCAGCCAGTCCCTGGTATGAATGGTGTCAAAATGTTGCTCATAGGGTCAGTTGGTGCATGCATTTCAGTGGGCTTGGGAGACTGGTATGTAATCGCAACTCCTGGCTCGGTGAGGAAAGCAACGGGGCACTACCTCACTCCTCATTTCCTTAGTACGCCTCTTCAGTGATGCCTATGATAGCTGATGGCGGAGCTGTAGAGGAACCAACCAGCCTTAGTTCTGAGGACGGAACATACATACAAGTATCCGCATACAAAGAATTCAACTAATTTTTGAATTATTTCAACCCCCCCCCCCTCCTCTTAAGTGGAGTTTCCGAAAACAAAAAAAGTATTAATTTTTATAGGCGACACCAAGTACCCATTTTTATGTCTGTAACATATTCAGTTTTTGAGATATGCGGTAGATATGCTCATTTTAAACATTCACCCCCTTTTTCAGTTCCCCTTAAGTGGATTTTCCGAAAACAAATATTCTATTACTTTACTTTAACGGGAGTCCATTTTTCACGTTTGTAACACGTTACATTTCTGGGATATACAGTAGGCCTACTGTAGATATAGTCTTTTTTTAAATTCACTCCCTTTTGTCACTACTGTTCACCCCCCTATTAATTGGGATTTCCCAAAAACAAAACAAAAACGTGTTTCTTTATTTTTAAAGGAGATTCCAAATACCAATTTTCATGTTGCCATTGATGCTTTCACGGCCCGTACTTATAAACATGATACAGGCTTTTGGGCTTATGCCATGCCAAGAAAATAAGGTGAAATTCTTTACGTTTCGCAGAGAACTGTGCTCTGCGTCATCAGAAGAAAATCTCGACTGTCCACGAGAAAGGCTTCTTAAACAATGAGCTTTGAAATTTAGACGTTATAATAGAAGTGGAAATGGTACGTTCATTCGTCACCAGATGGCTGCCCAGACGCGGTACAGCGCTAGTGTTCGAAGCGGAAGTTTCTGCGAAACGTAAAGAATTTCACCATATTTTCTTGACACGGCATAAGCCCAAAAGCCTATATCATGTCTACCAATTTTCATGTCTGTAACATCTTCAGTTTTTTTAGATATGTGTCCTCATAAAATGTATTTAACCACTTTTCACCTTTTGTCACCCCCCTTTAATAGGATTTTCCGGAAACAAAAAACACACGTTTCTTTATTTTTAAAGGAAATTTCAAATACTAATTTTTACGTCTGTAAAATGTTAAGTTTTTGAGGATACTCATTTGAACAATTCACCCCCTTAGCGACGGAATATACAAAAACCCTCCCTTAGTAAGCACCTACACTCTGGTATAAATGTATCCCCAAAATTTCATTTCATTATGTCCAGTAGTTTTGGCTCGGCTATGATGAATCTGTCAGTCAGGACTTGTTATTTTATGTATATAGATTATGAAAGACGTTTATTCTTCACCCACAGGTACACTAGTCCTTGAAAATACAGTCCATTATTACCACATGTTCAATGCGAAACAGAACGTATTCCTGAAGACTTTCCGGTACGGCACATACTTTGATTAATGTAACCTACAGGATTTTCTGATTATCATGTGATCGGGTCCCATCGCTACCCACAGTGCAATCATACAGGGAATGTTTTGACCTACCTTAAGTCCAGATTTAAATCCTTGTATCTCTATCTAGGACTATTTGTCA
This sequence comes from Anabrus simplex, assembly GCF_040414725.1. Lineage (NCBI taxonomy): Eukaryota > Metazoa > Arthropoda > Insecta > Orthoptera > Tettigoniidae > Anabrus > Anabrus simplex. The sequence goes on along the minus strand of NC_090267.1, from coordinate 234,721,694 downwards.
TCACACATAGATCTGCATTATAGACTGTTATGCCTTTCAACGTTCAGTCTGCGAGGATTTTTTTTAAAATACCATACATATTTTTACAATTTGTTTTACGTCGCACCGGCACAGATAGGTCTTATGGCGACGATGGGACAGGAACGAGCTAGGAGTGGGGAAAAAGCGGCCGTGACCTTAAGGTACAGCCCCAGCATTTGCCTGATGTGAAAATGAAAAACCACGGAAAACCATATTCAGGGCTGCCGACAGTGGGATACGAACCCACTATCTCCCGAATAATGGATACTGGGCGCATTTAAGCGACTGCAGCTATCGAGCTCGGTAAAAATACTTTTTACGGTAGCATTTAGCATAACAGAATCAAAATATAGTACATTACATAGTAAATTAAAATGTCGTATACGGTAGATTACAACTACTGTATTTTATTTATAAATGTGAAAATAAAAAATGAAAATCCACAGCCTGTTTCCAGTCATTTGACCGGGTCAGGAATGGAATGAACGAAGCCCCATCTACCTGTGAGGATAGGAATTGTGCCGGCTGCCGAAGCCTGTCGCACTCCTCTGGCGCAATGATTAATGACTGACAAATGAAATGACATGATATTGGAGAGTGTTGCTGGAATGAAAGATGACAAGGAAAACCGGATTACCAGGAGAAAAACCTGTCCCGCCTCCGCTTTGTCCAGCACAAATCTCACATGGAGTGACGGGGATTTGAACCACAGAACCTAGTGGTGAGAGGCCGACGCGCTGCCGCCTGAGCCACGGAGGCTATTTATAAATGTTTTCATTTATATTGTTATAATGAACGAGAACATTTACTTCTGACTCAAAGACTAACACCAAATCTGAGACGAACAAAAAAACGTATTGAACTTCGGTCACCCCACACAGTCCTGTATTTTGCTGAGGGAGGACTTTTTTTCTTTCTTTCTTTCTTTTTTTTCAAGGTCCATGAGTGCTGCTCTTTTCAAAGGATGACCTACACCCAACCTGCCTACGTGCGTTGAGCTTCGTCTCACGAGTTCTCCTATGTTGCCACTTTTCCGGTGCGCATTCCAGACGCAGTGAAGTTGTTCCAAAGAGAACTGCTCGGAATTTGGCAGTATGGAAGGGAACTGAAATACAGTATTTGATAAGATAGGCCTACAAAATGTGGAGAGGGGTTGAAACCAGATGGAGACTACGTCACAATTCTATTTTTGTAAGGCATTCTCAGATAAACGCGTACTGTGTATCTATTCACAAAGCAAAACATACAACTGTACTGAGCACCTCTCACTTGCACTGATAACATACGAATTAACAAACGCAAATTTTTATAATAAAATATAACGAACACGACAATCAAGTACGGTAACAAGATCAGGTAATAGGCAAGCTACTCCTGAAATGTAAAATCATTTGCACTTCTCACCCAACAATTACACCGTGACCAGAAAATATTGTTTGCAGAATTAGACTGCCATAAACAGATATTAATAAGGTTTGTATAAAAGCCACGTAAAACAAGACAGACTAATTATTTTTTGAAGAGGTTTTAAACAAATATTATCTCGGCAAATAAAGACACTGTGACTTTCAAGGCAGACTAGTGAAGGCAACAACCTAAGGAATTTATTTCTCGCCACAAATATCACGATTTCAACCCTAAACGCTACTAATCACTAGAGCCCGGATTTCCATGCACTAAAAAATCTCAAACTATGCATGCATTCATGCAATACCATACGGCAAAACATGCACATTATACTGGAAAATATGTACTATCAAAATTCAATTCAACATGGTTACATTTTCGTTTCCTTTTGAAACACTGTAAAACAACTAATTTCTCGAGACTGTCTTCATTTACGCTCATCCGTTATCTGTGAGCACATTCTTTAACACCGCAAATGATCTTTCTACCTCACAAGAAGCGACAGGTGCACGCATAAATGAAGATATTTACGACATAGTGAGGTCAAATTGTAAGTCTTTTGCACTTTCACTACACAATGAGTCTTTTATAATCTTGACCCGTTCAAATCCTGATTTTGAATTGGTCAAGGTTATCGCTTTGTTCAGGTTATCTGTAGTTGCCGTAGCTACTTCTCTGTGCGATGATTGCACACACATTTAAATGTCTTCAATACCTACTAAAGATTCGACAAGGGAGGACCTGTACCTTCCAACTTTGTTAAGGCAGGAGGCAATTTGCCAAAATCTGATTTTATATACATTAAGTCTTGCTCCGCATTAGTTTTTGCTGAATGCCACTTGTACATATTTAATGCAAGCAGAATTATCTACTAGGACAACGTCTAGTCTACTACCTAAAACCGAAAAAATAAGTCAATTAAGTGATATTCGCCAAATCAGTGGCATTACGTTCGTTAGGATCTCTAGCGTATGTACTAACTTTGTCAGTAACTTTGTCAGGTAGTATCCCAGGAATACTTTCTTTTTCTTTCCGTCTCTCAAAAATAGAAATATAATGTGGAAAACCGATCCCAAATTCTGCAAACCAATGTTCATAAAAGACACTATCATGCAACTTAAAATTATATATGCTCCAAAGTCAGAAAAGGGGCTGCCTGGCCGAAGCGGTAAAGGCGTGCTCGGTTCGCCCGGAAGGACGTGGGTTCGAATCCCCGTCAGGCAGTCAGCCTACACCAAAAATGAGTACCAGGTTAATTCCTGGGGGCAAAGGCGGCCAGGCGTAGAGCTAACCACTCTACCCCATCACGTGCCGCAGTTAACAATGGTGGAAGCCTTTACCTTCCACTCCTCCAAGGGCCTTCATGGCCTGTAGGGAGGTGTCTTTGTCTTTGTTGTCTTCGCCAAAGTCAGAAGAAAAGTCATATTATGCAACATGAACGTCCCAATACTCAATATTAAATTCAAAATCGGTCCGCCTCTGTGGTGTAGTGGTTAGTGTGATTAGCTGCCACTCCCGGAGGCCCGGGTTCGATTCCCGGCTCTGCCACGAAATTTGAAAAGTGCTACGAGGACTGGAACGGGGTCCACTCAGCCTCGGGAGGTCAAATGAGTAAAGGTGGGTTCGATTCCCACCTCAGCCATCCTGGAAGTGGTTTTCCGCGGTTTCCCACTTCTCCTCCAGGCAAATGCCGGGATGGTACGTAACTTAAGGCCACGGCCTATCTTCCTTATCTATCTCTTCCAATCTTCCCATCCCCCCACAAGGCCCCTGTTCAGCATAGCAGGTGAGGCCGCCTGGGCGAGGTACTGGTCATCCTCCCCAGTTGTATCCCCGACCCAGAGTCTGAAGCTCCAGGACACTGCCAGTGAGGCGGTAGAGGTGGAATCCCTCGTTGAGTCCGAGGGAAAAACCGACCCTGGGGGGTAAACAGATTAAGAAGAAGAAGAAAATTTAAAAATCTTCAAAATATGCATTATGCATGAATTTTCCCCTAAAAGAGTTAAAACATGCAAGGAAAAAGAACGATTATTTGGAACCGTTAAGTCATAAAACGAATATTTACAAAGTTTAAGAAGTGTAACCAGCTTATTTAAAAACATGCATTTGCATGGAAATCCGGGCTGTACTAATCACGTTAATTACACCGGCCGCACAAGTTATACTTTAATTGATCCTCTTGTGACAACTCAGCCTCAGAAAGCAATTAAGCACGGACAGATTACTGCGCCAGACGATACAGGCAGACGCATGACAAATACGTCGGTAATTTCAACTTCAACCATATCAAATACAGTAGAGACATTTACCGCTCGAGCGACAGCAGTCGCTACAGGAGACAGGCATGATTTCTGGCGGTACAGGATTCTGAGAAACTGAACCTAGCAGTTAATTATAAATTCTAAAAATAATTACTTTCAGGAACTAATAAAAAATAAAAATCCAGGACAAAACAGAGTAAATTACATACCGGTACCTGTGCGATAGATATAGGTAAAGCTGTATAACATGTGCCAAGCATATCGCTTGAAGCTTTAAATCAATGGCGGGCACAATATTGGAGTCAATGAGCAGTGCCAACTCAGGCAGGTAAAGTACAAGGACTATTTAGAGGAAGAGTTACAACTAGAGAAGGGACGCGTATCAAAACCGATTTAAACTTTAACAGTCTTATTGTTCCTAATCTCTCGTTCTATTCAGTGCGTGCGATTATGGTGAGGAAATACGTTTTGTGTATAATGTATACAAACAAACGCCATGTGCATAGGAAAGAGAATTAGTTATTTTGACATGTAATAAGTAAATACTCCGTTGACTACTTACTACCAGTAGTCATGTAAATACTTGAGCCCAATATAAAAGCTTGTATAGGAATACAACATTTTTATTATAAATTCTTCCTCCACCTAGAGGCTACCCGAAGACGAAGAATATACAATACAGTGAATATTGATTAAACAAGAAATAGATTGTAAAGAATTCGAAACATTGTGAAACTGGGTCTACGATTATAAACAATTCTAAAAACAATTAGGCTCCAAAAACATTAAAGTTAAAAGAACAACTCAAGTAATAATTCCTACAAAACTTAAAATATAATTCGGACTTGAGGCCAGTTGATCTTATTCTGATAAGAAGAGGTGACGTCTCAAAATGAGGATAGAGCCCTGAGAGCATTTAGTCCCCATCCCATCCACGAATTCATCAGTGCTGATCCAGAAGACTCTCACAACGAACGAGCGAACTGTACGTTTGTATTGCTTAAACATAATATCGTCGCTGCCGGGACAAAACCTCTCTCCTATGTGATAATATATTTGGAGATATACTGATCCGCAGCACATACATTATGAAGCGCGAGAATGCCTTGACAATATTGCACCTTAGATGTCAGAACCTTACAGGCCAAAGTTCTAAGCTAAAATACTGTATTTCACATACGAAGTTTTGTCCCGGCAGCGACGATATACTCAGCCAGGACCAATGCTGTGGCTTTGCTTGCGCCTTGAATCCGCATGTCGCCATCTAATCTTTAGAGCACAAACTATTAGAAGTCAGCTGATATTTGCTCTTACAGCGCTTACACAGTTAGCTAAAGGACCTGGGCTCTCTCATTAGTCATTACTTTCATTACTAAACCTGGGATTTTAAGGCAAATGTCTACTTTGCTCCTTAAGAAATAACATTGTCCGCCTCTGTGGTGTAGTGGTTAGTGTGATTTAGCTGCCACCCCCAGAGGCCCATGTTCGATTCCAGGCTCTGCCACGAAATTTTAAAAGTGGTACGAGGGCTGGAACGGGGTCCACTCAGCCTCGGGAGGTCAAATGAGTAGATGTGGGTTCGATTCCCACCTCAGCCATCCTGGAAGTGGTTTTCCGTGGTTTCCCACTTCTCTAGGCAAATGCCGGGATGGTACCAAACTTAAGGCTACAGCCGCTTCCTTTCCTCTTCCTTGTCTATCCCTTCCAATCTCCCCATCCCCCAACAAGACCCGTGTTCAGCATAGCAGGTGAGGCGCCTGGGCGAGGTACTGGTCATTCTCCCCAGTTGTGTCCCCCGACCCAATGTCTCACGCTCCAGGACACTGCCCTTAAGGCGGTAGAGGTGGAATTCCTCGCTGAATCCGAGGGAAAACCAACCCTGGAGGATAAAAAGATTTTTTTGCTAGTTGCTTTACGTCGCACCGACACAGATAGGTCTTATGGCGACGATGGGACAGGGAAGGGCTAGGAATGGGAAGGAAGCGGCCGTGGCCTTAATGAAGGTACAGCCCCAGCATTTGCCTGGTGTGAAAATGGGAAACCACGGAAAACCATTTTCAGGGCTGCCGACAGTTGGGTTCGAACCTACTATCTCGCGAATACTGGATACTGGGCGCACTTAAGCGACTGGTAAAAAGATTAAGAAGAAGAAGAAGAAGAAGAAGAAGAAATAACATTAACATTTTAAAATACACTGACTGACAGAGCAAATGCAACACCAAGGAGGAGTGGTTCGAAAGGGATGAAAGTTGGGGAAAAAACAGAGACGGCACGGACGAATAATTGATGTTTATTTCAAACCGATATGCAGGTTACACAATGCGCACGGCATCGACTCAGTAGGATGTAAGACCACCGCGAGCGGCGATGCACGCAGAAACACGTCGAGGTACAGAGTCAATAAGAGTGCGGATGGTATCCTGAGGGATGGTTCTCCATTCTCTGTCAACCATTTGCCACAGTTGGTCGTCCGTACGAGGCTGGGGCAGAGTTTGCAAACGGCGTCCAATGAGATCCCACACGTGTTCGATTGGTGAGAGATCCGGAGAGTACGCTGGCCACGGAAGCATCTGTACACCTCGTAGAACCTGTTGGGAGATGCGAGCAGTGTGTGGGCGGGCATTATCCTGCTGAAACAGAGCATTGGGCAGCCCCTGAAGGCACGGGAGTGCCACCGGCCGCAGCACATGCTGCACGTAGCGGTGGGCATTTAACGTGCCTTGAATACGCACTAGAGACGACGTGGAATCATACGCAATAGCGCCCCAAACCATGATGCCGCGTTGTCTAGCGGTAGGGCGCTCCACAGTTACTGCCGGATTTGACCGTTCTCCACGCCGAGGCCACACTCGTCTGCGGTGACTATCACTGACAGAACAGAAGCGTGACTCATCGGAGAACACGACGTTCCGCCATTCCCTCATCCAAGTCGCTCTAGCCCGGCACCATGCCAGGCGTGCACGTCTATGCTGTGGAGTAAATGGTAGTCTTCTGAGCGGACGCCGGGAGTGCAGGCCTCCTTCAACCAATCGACGGGAAATTGTTCTGGTCGATATTAGAACAGCCAGGGTGTCTTGCACATGCTGAAGAATGGCGGTTGACGTGGCGTGCGGGGCTGCCACCGCTTGGCGGCGGATGCGCCGATCCTCGCGTGCTGACGTCACTCGGGCTGCGCCTGGACCCCTCGCACGTGCCACGTGTCCCTGCGCCAACCAACTTCGCCACAGGCGCTGCACCGTGGACACATCCCTATGGGTATCGGCTGCGATTTGACGAAGCGACCAACCTGCCCTTCTCAGCCCGATCACCATACCCCTCGTAAAGTCGTCTGTCTGCTGGAAATGCCTCCGTTGACGGCGGCCTGGCGTTCTTAGCTATACGCGTGTCCTGTGGCACACGACAACACGTTCTACAATGACTGTCGGCTGAGAAATCACGGTACGAAGTGGGCCATTCGCCAACGCCGTGTCCCATTTATCGTTCGCTACGTGCGCAGCACAGCGGCGCATTTCACATCATGAGCATACCTCAGTGATGTCAGTCTACCCTGCAATTGGCATGAAGTTCTGACCACTCCTTCTTGGTGTTGCACTTGCTCTGTCAGTCAGTGTATATTGACGTTTCACAATGAATCCCTTACATTTATAAGAGTTTTATAGTGCCCTAAAATACCTATTTGTACCTTTAGAGGCTACTTTACTATTTTAGTACCTAAAATGCCTACACTGTACATTTAAAATAAAATTATATGTAATTTTTATAATTATATAATGTACATCCCTCAAGAGCAGAACAGCAGAGGTTGGGTTTTAGGGAATAAAATAAGAGACAAGTGGGCTAGTCCACTGTGGAAGAATTCAGGTTATTCAATGCTGAAAAGGGTACCTCAGGTAATGGATGGGGAAAAGGTAGACTTACGTAGTGAAATTGAACTGAAAAATATAAGTAAATTTTCCTATGCCCCTCTAACATCTGTAAGTGTGGAGTATTCTTTTTTCTGCCTTCAAAATAATTTCAACAGACAAAAAACACAGTCTAACTGTGGAAAATTTGGAGAAGATTCTTGTTATGTACTGTAAAGCAAACTACGAATGAAAGTGCTGTAGGAATGTTCCACACAAATAAATAAACACATATTCGGTCACGTTTACACCGTTATAAGATACCTACAGTGATGTAATTTTAATCAGTGACTTCAGTATTAAGGTTTTTATTTCAGTACTGATTATAATTTTTCACATAATCGTTAAGAGTTTTTTACAAATGTCTGTTTAATTCTGTCTCTTTTTGTAGTTATTTCTGTTAAGAATAGGTAGGCCTATAGCAGATTTAAAATTTTAAAAAAATCACTTTAGAGTTTAAGTGTATATTCTATTTCAAAGTTCTATTTTCTGTCTATTTACACATTTTAAAACACGTTTTAGTGCATATATTCTCTTTCAAAAGCCTATTTTAGGTGTCTAAAACTAATTTCTAGAGCCTAAAATCCTATGCCTAGCTCATGAGAGATAAATCGAGGGTTTGGAAAAGGAAGCAAGACTGCAGCTTTCCCCCCACCCCCACCATCTCCGTTTCAATGTTTACATAGAAGAGGCGGTAGAGGAAATCAAAGAGGAATCTATGAGATTCTGAAGGTGATCGGGATCAGATACCGAGAAAAAAGAATTATCTACAACATGTACCTAATAATCTGCAGTGATACGAATCGAGGGTTTGGGAAAGGAAGCAACAATCCAGAAAGGAGTGAGGCAAGACTGCAGTTTGCCTCCCACCCCCACCCCCTACCATCACCGTTTCAATGTTTATATAGAGAAGGCGGTAAAGGAAATCAAAGAGAAATTTGAAAAGGGAGTTACAATCCAACGAAAGGAAATGAAAACCCTGAGATTTATATATAGACAGAGCCTTGGGAAAGGAGTGGTGGTGGTGATTATTGTTTTAAGAGGAAGTACAACTAGGCAACCATCCTCTATATAACACTAATCAGAGGGAAAGTATGGAAGGGGTCCGTCACTTCGAAAAATGAATATATCGGCCAAAGGAAGACAAGGGCCACGAAGGGCGTGAAAATGAAAGACTCCCTAGCCCTCGTAAACCTAATAGCGTCGGGGTCGGAAAAGAACAAGAGTTGACCAAGGGAGGTCGAATAGGACAGATGAAAGTGAGGAGCCTGACACAAGTAAGTGGAAGCAATGCCAGGACTCAGCTGAGGGCCCCGTGGTCGCCAACCCACGCTCCAAAGTTCAGAGCCCCTGGGGCCCCTTTTAGTCCCCTCTTACGACAGGCACGGGATACCGTGGGTGTTATTCTACTGCCCCCCCCCCCACAGGGGGATGGGAAAGGAGTACAAGATGAAAATAAAAAGTCCAAAACAAAAGTAATGGAGTGCTGTTGAACGTATTCAAGTGATGCAGGAAACATTAGATTAGGAAATTAAGTTTTTTACAACTTGCTTTACGTCGCACTGACACAGATGGCTAGGAGTGGAAAGGAAGTGGCCGTGGCATCAATTAAGGTACAGCCCCAGCATTTTCCTGGTGTGAAAATGGGAAACCATGGAAAACCATATTCAGGGCTGCCGACAGTGGGGTTTGAACCCACTATCTCAGTATGCAAGCTTAACAGCTGCGCGCCGCTAACCGCACGGCCAACTGACCCGGTACGAAATGAAGTCTTACAGGAAGTAGATAAATATCGTTACTTGGGTAGTAAAATAAGTAACGAAGACAGAAGTAAGGAGGACATAAAATGTAGACTAGCACAATCAAGGAACGCCTTTCTTGTTCACTGCGAACACTGATGTAGGAATCAGACACTTTTGAAGATTTTCGTCTGGAGCGTGGCATTGTATGGAAGTGAAACATGGACGATAACTACCTCAGAAAGAAAGAGAATAGAAGCTTCTGAAATGTGCGGTTACAGCAGAATGCTGAAGGGGAGATGGGTAGATCGAACCACGAATTAAGAGATACTGAATAGAATTGGTGAGTGGCGATCGATTTGCCTAAATTCGACGACAAGAGACAGAATGATAGAACACATCTTACGACAGCCAGGAACTGTTCAGTTGGTTTTTGAGGGAAGTGTAGATGCTAAGAACGGTAAGGGTAGATCAAGGTATGAATATGACAAAGGTTAGCACACGATAGGGAGGCATGGACGGCTGCATAAAACCAGTCTATGGACTAATGACTCAAACAAAAGCAACAACAACACTTTAAATAATCATTTCGCACAATAACTTTTACCTCTTCCCCTGAAAATGCATCACCTTTGTATCGAAAGCATTCTGAAAAAAATTCTCGTTTGGGAATATCAGCTCGAATGAAATTAAACGTGTGATAGGCTGTACTCTATTACCCGTACATCTAAAGGCGCAGGTAAATATGCCATTCGTTAATAATAATAATAATAATAATAATAATAATAATAATAATAATAATAATAATAATAATAATCATCATCATCATCATCATCATCATCATCATCTGTTTACCCTCCAGGTTCGGTTTTTCCCTCGGACTCAGCGAGGGATCCCACCTCTACCGCCTCAAGGGCAGTGTCCTGGAGCTTCAGACTCTCTTGGTCGTGGGATACAACTGGGGAGTATGACCAGTACCTCGCCCAGGCGGCCTCACCTGCTATGGTGAACAGGGGCCTTGTAGGGGGATGGGAAGATTGGAAGGGATAGGCAAGGAAGAGGGAAGGAAGCGGCCGTGGCCTTAAGTGAGGGACCATCCCGGCATTCGCCTGGAGGTGAAGTGGGAAACCACGGAAAACCACTTCGAGGATGGCTGAGGTGGGAATCGAACCCACCTCTACTCAGTTGACCTCCCGAGGCTGAGTGGACCCCGTTCCAGCCCTCGTACCACTTTTCAAATTTCGTGGCAGAGCCGGGAATCGAACCCGGACCTCCGGGGATGGCAGCTAATCACGCTAACCACTACACCACAGAGGCGGCTAATAATAATAATAACAGAGGGAGTTGGTCGTGTGTCGCCGAAAATCTTCGATTTGTTAGTACGATGTTAAACCAATAATAATAATAATAATAATAATAATAATAATAATAATAATAATAATAATGTAGGCGTGTTGGTAAACCTACTGATACGAAACTGACGGAGGCCTATGTAAGCAACTGCACCGGACTGAGCCGCGATCGAACTCGCTAAACAAAGCTCACTGTGAAAACAACCACTCTGCCATCAAATATGGTATCAGAATTGACAGAGCAGAGCTAGTACAACATTAAAGTACGCATTTATCATTATTTGCGGTTTAACAGGTGCTTTTTGGCTTTCCATACAGACATCATTTTCTATACATCAAACAAGAAAGCTTGTAGAAGCAGGTAGGAAGATAGAACGCAATCATGTGGGTGAGTGCGGTACAAGACTACTCGACGCAATACAGATTAACTTATTTTATATTCATATAAATAGCTACCTACGGTGACCAAACGACCAAATTTTTGCAGTATACTCATTTCTAACCAATATCCTGCCGTCCGCATAAAGTAGAAGATTTGCTTATCTCCTGCAAAATATAGTATTTTAGCCATGAAATTTCATGAAGTGTCAGAACAATGAGCTGCTTTCTGTTTTATCTGTTCTCCGTGGTGGAGATTGAATATGAAACATTTCCTGCTTCATTTTCCATGAAATCACCAACTTGTCAGCCACGTCAGAGAAGAGTAGTCCTAAATCTGGTTTGATCAGGGAGCGATCGTGACTATGCCGAAAATTAATGGCAAACGTGTTCTCAATAATTATAATATGTTAACACAAGGTGTAAATTGAATTTTACAACAGCTGTACTGAATTCTATACTTCCTTCTTGGCCAGTGTCAGTTGTTGAAAGTTCGAAATATGAATAATTCGTTCACTGACTGTCGAAAAATAATCATGCTGTACTGTGGTTTTGTAGTGTCACTGCATGAAAATTATGAGCATGAATAATAAGTATGTATGAATTCACACTCTTTCGTAAGAAGATTTCATTGCTACTTATTATTAATAGTTCGGCCTATATTATTCCTTCTGTTACATTTGTATTTGTTGCCATGCGATCGCCAACATCCGAAACCGATAAGCACAAGAAGTAGGAGGGGGACAACATACATTCATAACCTCCCGCGTATTCTATTACCAATATTATCACATGTATTGATTATTTACGCACCCAACAGCTTTTGTCATGATTCAATGTTTTAGTAGCCCTATGTACTGAGGATTTTGAGATTCCGACTTCTTGTGCAACACGTCGTACAGATTTAGTGGGAGATCGTACAAATGATGTGTTAATGTCGTCGATTTTTTCTTCCGACAGAACCCTTCGTTTCGGTTTAGGAATAACAGCATTAAGTGATCCCGTTGTTCTTAATTTATTCACGAGGCATCTACCTGTTTCTCTACCTGGTATTGAAACCCCGGGAAATCTCACACACACTTCTCTACATGACTCGGTTGTTACATAAAAATACTCTTTGTTCAAGCGTGAATTTCACTGGCATTTCAATGGAGTAATAATGTAATTAATCTAATTAATTCCACTGTAATTCAGCCACACGTGCTCTTAAGCACGTATCACTTCACGGCTTCCCACGAGATACAAACTCGAATACCTGACCGCCTCGAGGCTATGCAGTGAGTCAGCATGAGGTTATGAATACACCCCTCGGAGCGTGCATGTGGATGTCGACCGCCGGCCCCGCTGGGAGCGGGACACACTGTAGTATTTGTAAATGCCCCTTATGTTAATATTGGTTATTGCTTTACGAATGTAGTTTGGGAATTATGATACATAACGCTAATGCAAATGGCAAAAATGTCGATCACTTTCAGCGATAGTCGTGCTTTGCGCGTAAAATTCCGGTCATCCAATAGCTATCAAGTCCATGACAATAAGTGAAACCTTTGGAGTCAGAATTCCATCCAAGTACTTTTGTGTATCGGTAGAATTCAGCGGGTGATGCAACCATACAACAGTATCATGAACTATTTCAAAAAAATTGTTACTTACCAACTTTATGACGTTTTAACAATAACAATCTAGTAGCCCTTCGTGCAGAGCCATAAGAAATTCCTACTTGTTTTGAAAGATACCTAAGGGACTTCTTTGGAGAATTTTCCAAACGATGACCAATGTCCTCCAATTTTTCTTTGGTGAGAACTCTAGGGTGTCTGTCTGGTTTCTTCTGGACACTTCCCGTAGCCCGAAATTTTTTATAAAGAGCATGAATTGTTGTTCGACCTGGAACTTTTACACCCGGGAATCTTTCTTGAAATCGTATTTGGACTTGACGGGCTGATTGAGTTAACACATATGATTCATAAATAAACACACGTTGTGCAGTAGTAAACATATACTGAGCCATGAAACACTTCTATTCAACACACGAAACAAAACAGCACACAACTCGCAAGTTACGCGTCTTGCGGCAAGCAGGCACTCACTCAACAAGCTTGCCTTGCACTCAAGGCCAGGACAGATGCGCGAGCACCTACAGCGCACTGAACTCGGCAGGTGGCTGTCGTGTCCCCGAAATGAAAAACATGGAGCGGCTGGTTCTTAGTTCAAGTGCTCTCACTGTACACTGATATACTTATGGGGAGACACTGCGTTCAACTAGTATGAGAAACAGAACCGCACATGTTCATAACATGAAATCTGCTCATTTCATTACAACTATTGTTACCGAACGGAGTGGCCACGCGTTTTAGCGCTCTACGGCTATGTAATCAAGCTCTGCATTCGGGAGACGACTGTGTTCGTACCCCAGCGTGGGATGTCCTGAGAACGGTTTTCTGTGGTTTCCCATTTTCACTTCCAGAAAAATTCCGGTACAGCTCCTATTCATAGGTAACAGCCGTTTCCTTCCATCTCCTTACCCAATTTCTTTCACCATAATTCATTTCACCTTCATTAGCTCAAGTTGAGGTTTGCGGCAGGAATTTTAAAATTTCATCTCACCTCATATCAGAAAACGGGACTAAGGTGTAAAACATGAACAAAACATCGCCAGACAAGCGAAGGGTGTTGTGTAGTAACGTGTTATCTGGCGATTCGTTACAGATTGCTGTATTGTATTCCGCTGGTAATCTTAAACCCTTGAAAATGTGTTTTCGCACTTTGTCACGAGTCCATTCATAGCAATGAAGTTGTGCACTAACCTGTAATTCCCATCTCGTAGGTTATTTTTCTGGTGTCTGGTGCCATTAGCGACGGCATAATCTGTAACCCTGCCGGCTGCGACCATGTTGACAACCCAGTTTTCATGTTAATAAGCTATGTCATCATCAGGGTTGGGATTTTTAGGTGCAAATTTCAGATGAAAAAAAGAAAGGAAAAGGTGCTCAAATAAGGTGCTGGTTTATTCGACTAATTCAACGATTTCTCTTTCCTCTATTCTAGTCTATTGAATTACAAACAAGTACATCGCTGTTGTACTTCAAGACATTAAGCATCTCTACATTTTAAAAAAAATCTCTTTCTATTAGGAGATAGAATATCTTTGTAGATGCTAAAGCTTCTTTCGAGATCCACAGAAACCAGTGGGGCAAACCTTGTATTCACTCGGAATGGAAACTCTACAGATGTGGCGAATTCCTCAATGTCTGGATTCTTCTGCAGACTAGACTCACGTTGGTCTTTAGCAAAGCCATCTAACTGCTCCCTGATGGAAGTAAAATATCCCAATGTTTTTCCTTTTCCAGACCTTGTTCTTCTAATCGTTTAATAACTGCAGTCGGGTACTTGTAACTTGAACACAGAATAGTCCTGTATGCAAATTATGTATTTTCTCCTCCGGTAACAGAAGTGGTTGTGCCTTGGAATTTGCTTCTGCGTCGGCTGGATCCAAAGAAAGCACAAACTCTAATTTTGTCAAAATTCTCACACAACATAGCAGCACACTCAATCCACGAAATGACCGAGAAATTTGGAAGGGGCAGGCCAGTGGTTTCCATGTAGGCAAAAACACGACTCGGAGCTTTCAGTAGAATCTTCTTCAGGGCAGAGGTGAATTGATTTGTGATGTCGTATTCGTTCCTTATGGATTCTCAAACCCTGTGAAGGGCATGAACCAAGCATGTCACATGCTTCAACTTAGGAAATAAAGGTTTCAATTGGTTAACAGCCGAAACCATGAATGGACACTTTCTCCTTGATTCTTTGTATAGTTTCTTGGTAAACAGGCTCCATGTATTTTTTTCTTAAAGTACTCTCATCGGGCAATGACATCTTTATGTATTTTTCAAGAAATCCCTGGAAGGCTGAATGGTTCACCTTATTGAGTGGAATTCCTGCTTGTGTAAGAACTGCACACAAATCAATGTTTAATTCCTTCAAATTTTGGCTTTTTGAAGAACTCTGTTGAAACGCATTTCGTAATAGAGGTTGCCGCGATTTGTTTGCTTGAAGAGTCTTATTCTTCCATCAGTGTCTATGAAATACTAAAAAAAGCAGGCTCATCCATCTCAATACCGGCATTTCTAAAATATTTAACACAGAAACAAACTCTACGAACAAGGAGACAAGCTAAACTTCTATGTTGTTTTATTTAAATATGTTAAATGTTTACATTCGTGAGAAATAATTTCATACTATGTAGCAACGTTGTTTAATCTCATCCCTCAAGGGGTGCTGTTCTTCACGCATGCCGGTAAACGACAGCGCGGCTACCGTCTCACCGGTCCCCTACGTCCGCAGAATTGAATGGATAATCGGATTTTTAAAAGGACAGAAAAACTATAAAACTTACCTCATTTCAGTTTTTTTAACGCCCGCCGTATAGGGCAATATGAAGCCTCACTTTGCACAGCCAGGGATTTTCAGGGAGATTGCTGAAATGGTTCACAAACACACAGCAAGTTAAGGCAAACGCAAGACTGAGCTTAAAGCGCAAATTTGCCGCCACGCCAAAAGGCCGAAACGATCGCAAACGGCGTGTAGATACTGTAACCTGACGTACCCTTTTGAAGAGTCTTATATGGAGATTATACCCGTACTCTTCTTATGTTGTAGTTTTGCCTTTATCAGTAAATCCAGGCCACATTCTATGGTTAGTCTGAATATATATATTGTTTTGAACATATGCCAGCCTACTACAATCCTTTCTTCAAAATACGGGCCGATGACCTTCGATGTTAGGCCCCTTAAAACAACAAGCATCAGCATCATCATCATCATCTTCAAAATACGAGATACAGTACATTCTATAACTGTTTTCTAAGGAAATTGGAATCAGTAGTTCATGAAAAGTGTAGAGCAATTAAATAAACCTGAAACAAGTTACTTAACAATGTTTAATGGAGAAAATGTTTTTATACTCCTTCATTTTTTTAAATGCTCTGCCTCACAGTACCTTTCACACAGGGTATATTTGTGATGTTCATTTCTTTGTCACATGCAGTAAGATGTTTGCACGCTGTTATCCAACAATTTATTTCTGTACAGGAAAAATTGAAATCACTCTGTAGGATTAAAGCATTTCCAACAGTGCATCCAAGACTACTGATTTTCTGACAAGTAATTATTCATCTTTGAAAATACTGGGACATGTTCTATAGAAGCATTTGATCCCAGAAGGCAAAGGATAAACTCTACAATATTGAGAAGTTCAGTTATTACAAGAGAAAGGTTCTTGCCCTTCAATATTTTGAAAATTGCCAACCATGTACCTTGTACTTGTATATGGTTAGAATTCCATTCACGTACGGTACCTTTTCTAGAACAACAGCTTTAGCCATGCAAAATTCATCAAAGTTGAATTGTCAATTTCATCATTACCTACATCTTGTTTACTGAAATACTGGCTTCCAAATCTAACAACTGTCATTCAGATTTTAAAGATGAACAGGCAAACATGGTGTTGTGTCGAAGTTGTTTTACCCATAATCTTCCGCTTTCCAAGAAAGGATACTGCTCCTTTAACTTAGAAGTTAATGAGCACATGCAGGCATTTGATTAATGTGTTGGACTAACACACGAGTGAACAATCGCAATTACGCTTAAAATGTGGCTTGCTGCTTGTTTGAGATCAATATTAATTGCTTTTATCGACTGTGAATGTGACGGCACTGCAAGTAATTGCAGCATTTTTACACATGGTCCGAAAGCGGAAGGCCACATAGTAGAGCATCCTAAACTTCAACCAACGACTTGTTGACCCTGCACATCTACCAGGGCTTCAGTTACCCTGAGGAAATTGGTGCTGATTGAATTGTTTGAGAAATGGTCATGCCTTGACTAAGGCAACACTCCATAAATGAGGAGAGTTGATTCTCACAACAGACAGTGGGAACAGACATTACTGAAGAATGCCCTAAGAAGCATTAAAAAAGAACGCAGAATGAACCGATAGATGCCACGCCAAGATCAGTAGAGTGGATTCAGATGCTGAGTATCAATCTTTAGCCTACTCATAGATAACTATATATATTATCTGTATATTGTCCGGCTCCATGGCTAAATGGTTAGCGTGCTGGCCTTTGCACCAGAGGGTCCCGGGTTTCGTAGTTTCCCTTTTTCACACGAGGCACATGCTGGGACTGTACCTTAATTAAGGCCACGGCCGCTTCCTTCCAACTCCTAGGCCTTTCCTATCCCATCATCGCCGTAAGATCTATCTGTGTCGGTGCGACGTAAAGCCATTAAGCAAAAAAATACATGTATTGCCATTACATAAGGCCCTTGAAAACACACTTTCAAGTCAAAACAATAACTCCATCCCAAGTTTATGAAGTAAACTTCATTGTAAAAAGCATTGTTTAAAATACGGGACTTCCACGCATCCCGACAATAATAAATTACGGGGACATACGACGTATGGTGGGTTCGCGCATATTGTAATACAGTTCGCTCATAAACGACAGAATATACTTAATTAAAGTTAACGTCATGAGGTTATATTTCACTAATATTTTTTAGTCATCTTCAATGTACCCATCGTCGACAACTTAGTTTTTAATTGGCGCAATAATGCCATATACTGGAGATGAGTGGCAGCAGAAGAGACTAAGCACAGCTCGACTAACGATAGTAGTCAGTGTAATGTTATTGTTCAACGATTTTGGGGGTTTAGGACATTGCATGTCACCAGATTTTGTTTATTCAAGCTCAGCGGTATTAGGGCTTTCAATTCCTTTTTACATAATTCTTCGAGTAACTGTTTCTTCGCGCTTTCCGACAGCCATCCTTCATTGTCTTATTTTATTTATTTATTTATTTATTTATTTATTTATTTATTTATTTATTTATTTGTGGCGAAGTTAGGGCTCTTGGCCCTCTCTTACACTTAACCACATTATGCGGCTTGATACTGAATACAAACTTAATATTCAAACTTAACACACTGTATATAATATAATAATAACATAACTTAATATAGACATAATATAGACTTCCTGGTGATCACGTGGTTTACAGCTTATAAAAACAATCACGATAATAACCAACAACATCGCCAGTGATTCGTAAATATGACATTCCACGACAGCGAAGATCGCCGTCAATTTACATATTCGCCAATGTCACACGCTTATCGATTAGAAATCAAATTTTATATAATTACTGTTATGTAAGAGAACTAACATTGCCACAGCTACTGCAAGCTTGTTAAAAATATAACAATCAGGAATGTTTCCGTTTTTATTGCTCAATGATAAAAACGCATGAATTACAACAGAATGGAAAATAATTTATGACGGTGGTGGGCTTTAAAACGGAAGTTCTCATTCTCCAACAGAAATCCTCACAGCTCCGTTACCAATGCACCTCTTATTAAGTAGACGTGTCTCTTTTTTACAGCTCTAATAATTCGCACGTGCTTTGTTCGCTATTTGAAAGTCTTGTAATATCTGTTTCATTAATTAATATTTGTGAAGTGTATTGCTTTTCACTTAGATTCATGTCAGTGTTAAGGTAGTAGGAATCAAACTTAGAAATTAACGCACCATAAGATCCTGAATTAAATCTGCTAGTACACACAAACGATCCTCAAGCGAGCATAAGTAGCACTGATACTCGACCAAATAGTCCTGATTCGGTGCTCACGAGTGTTAGTCGTAGTTCTGCGAAGGAGACTAGGACCATATATGGTATTAACCTAATCTGCTTTCCAAGAAAGGATACTGCTCATTTAACTTGACGCAAGTGCGATAATAGGTATAACTTGAAAACAATGTTCTCTCACCCATGGGTAACTGATACAAGTATCGAGCTCGAATTATTATTATTATTATTATTATTATTATTATTATTATTATTATTATTATTATTATTATTATTATTATTATTATTATACGATTTTGATTATTATTCCCATTATTATTATTTTACGATTGTTATGAATTGTACATCCATTTAGTATTTTAGTATTACTGTTATCACTATTTACGTAGTTGAATGATCGTATTGTGTGTAAGGTTACGTCATGTACATAGACATTTATATCAGTTCCGTTAATGTAAATGAATATTATAATTTATTCTTACCTGTACATATAAACTGTAATCCATAATTGTGAGACACACTATAACTTCCAGAATGGTAATAAGGCAATGGAATGGCGGAAAATATTCTATACATTGCAGGGGCGAATGCTGGTCATGAAAGTCAGGCTCGCTCTTCCATTCGTGAAAGTTGGTGGGGTGGGACATTCATAGTTCTGAATGAATAAAATTTATAAACCCAATAATCGCTAAATCACATGAACCTTTTAATCATCGGTTACAAGAACATGCATTCAAACTGATTACGTCACACCTTCAAGAATGGCCAAAATAATAACAATCAGACACATTTTACAATTATTAACAAATCATGACAAGCCAGTGAATATATAATTTAAACAAGTAAACGTCAAACTATGTACACAGAAAAATTGCAACTATTTATTAGATCTTCCTACTTGAAAACAAACGCTACTCTGCGGCTTCTCTTTACAAAACCATCAATAACTTCATCATAGAAAGAGGACCGTAATCTAATTTTCGCAAGCAATCCTTTTTCAATCGACAACATAGCTAATGATGATAGCCTCTCCTGACCTTGAGTCGATCTGCAATATGTATTAATGCGTCTCAGTGTTGAAAAAGAACGTTCTGCAGAGGATGTAGTAGCAGGAATTGTTGCTACAAGTTTGATGAGCTTGAAAATTTCTGGCATACCCATGTACAATTTATTAACATGCATAAACTGCATTAAGTCTGAAACACTTTTCTCTTTAAAATCAGAAGATGAATACATCACACTTAATTCAGTTTTTAAGCGAACAATGTCGAAAAATGAACCATAGGCCTTTTCTAGGGCAGTAACATCACTGTCTGGAAACCTATTTCTGTGCTTCTCAAACAAATCACAATCCAACAGCGAAAAGAACACAAATTTCTGTACGCATTTAATACGCTCTCCTATTTGGACAAGTACATTGTCAATAATTTCATTGAATAGACGTTTGTATTTTGATGTTTCTGGTTCATCACTAATTCTTCGATTTTTAGAGCACGGCTGTCCTCCATAAACATCAATTTCAGTATCAACATGTCCATACAAACTATCAAAATCTTCATCTCTCATAGACTGGATATTTAAAAAGAGCTACTCAACCTTCTTGCCACAGTATTGAATATCCAGACTTTTTGTTTGTAAAATATTGAACACTGTATTGGAGAATGAAAAAATCTTGGAGAAGAAATCTAGTATTGAACTTATGTAAGAAGAACAAAAATCCTTGTGCTTTCAATGTAGTGTCTTCATCCCAGTCGTCTGAAGTATCCTGTACATGTTGAAAGAATTTCACCAGCGTATCATAATATTCCTTCATAGTATTAATAAGACGTGAAGCAAAATTCCATCTCGTTGGTGCTATTCTTGGCAACTTCTGAACAAAATCTCGAAAAGCAGTTGTTCTCTTTGTAGACTTTGAAAAAAAAAAAAAAAAAAAAAACAGCAAGTCCTGACATAGTTTGGAAGAAAATTGTACGTTCTTTCATTTTTGAAGCAGACTGCTGTAGTGTTAATTTCAATAGGTGGCTATAACAATGCACAAATGTCGCATATTGATACTGGTCTTGAAGTAGTTTATTAAGCCCATTCACATGACCGGCTAAGACAGCAGCACCGTCATATGTTTGAGCCACAATCTTTTCCTCACAACTGAACTCTTTTAAAATAGCACGAACATTATTAAAGAGGGCTCCAGCAGTGCGATCTTTACTAACGTCAGCAAAACCAAGAAACCTCTCTTGAATTTCACCACTTTCATCTACAAAACGGAGTAAAGTAGAGAGTTGTGACATTAATAATATCGGACGTTTCGTCCAACATTACTGCCACAAAAGTTGCTTGTTTACTGAACTTATTTCTGCTATTAAAATATTTTGGATTGCAGGCGCGACGTCCCTCTAAAAATGGCGGAGTCTTTCAGATGAGCTGCCAGAAGAGGATCATATTCACTTGTAATTTGTAGTTCGATGTAATTCCCTCTGTTTACGGAAGATGCAGACTCGTCATGTCCGCGAAATAGTAGTTCCTGTTTTGCTAAAAAACACACTGCATCGATCAGTCGTTTAAGTATGTCACGATTTTTCTTTGCCTGTTCATTATGAAATTGGTCGCTGATGCGTTTCTGTTCATCCAGCTGGTGGTCGATCCTTGTACGCCCAAAGCTATTTAACTGCAAGAAACACTTTATATGGTTTGCAGATTTCTCATGTCTGTCAAGGTGTTCAAATCGTCAAAGCCACTTTTACACCATACACCGTTATCAGCAGAAAATAGTAAACACGGCCAGCAAAACAATCTATTCAGTTTCTTGGACCCTGTAAACCAGTGCATATTATTATATTGAGATACAGAGAACGAACGTACATATTCTCTATCTTTCTCCCTGTGCTGTGTCTTTAAATCTGGCAGCGCCGGACAGGATCTGTTTTCTCTTGGATAGTCCTCCGAGAAAATGGATTTGATAACAAGCTGTCAATAATGCACGGTTCGGAACCCATTGCAGCACGTCAAATCATTCAGAATAGATGATCAGGAACTTACAGTACACTACTCACTGACACAACACACTAGATCTGTAGCTCTCAGACCAGAGCTTCCAACTACACATTACAAACGTGGCAGCTTGCAATCGGTCTTGGAGAGAAGAAACCTGCGCGCGCATACATTTCCCGCTGTATCGACAGCTCCGCTGAAGCTCCTGAGACACGAGCAAGCCTCGCTGGACTCGCCAAGATATATGCAACATGCGATTTGTAAATTGCAGATCTATTACAGATACGGTACCGTACATATTGTATTTTTTAACTCGCCTGCTTTAGAAAAATATTGCGCTTGCGCAGCAAGCGTAGCATGCCCGGAGAAATCGCCCCTGATACACTGTAATCACTGCCTTCGTAATATACAGGCCGTACTGTAGAAAGCGCGCCAAGACCATCAGCTGATCAATTGAGGCGAGCTAAGCCAATGTTACAAGTTGTGCTTGTGAATGTAATTCATAAGGATTTGGGGCATTCTTTGGATAATTGTGACTGATGATAGACAGAAATTTATATTTAAGTGTATCGCATGTTTTTTCTTTAAATTTATCGCATCCGGATTTACGTAAACAGCTGTTGTTAAGACAATGCGATCTCATAGTTTAGGTAAGGTATGGTATCTCCACGTGGTGAGTAAAGTAAATTCAAGGGCCGTAATATTTCTCGTGAAATTTATTCATTTAATTGTTATCGTATAGCACGTTTTTGTGAAAATATAATGTGCTGCAAATTTAAATACAGTGTGTGAAAGTCTGCAGTTGCCACAATGCTAAGAATTTCTGCGTACCACGGCGAAAATACAACTATACAAGTAAATATACATCAATATTTTCATTTACTTCGTATGAGGGCAGGTTACTTTTATTAGAAACGAAAATCTCAACCGAAAAAAATACCTCTTACGAAGAATAAAGGAGTATGTTTCACTCATTTTCCAGAGCTGATGATGAGTTCTGCTTTTGACTTTCTTGTTACACAGTTTTATAGCGGGTGTTTTATTGTTGATACAGAACAATTACAAAAGTGGACAGTAACCCATTGAACCTACATATGGTTATTTCTTGGGTTAGAAATGTTGAGTACGCGCTGCCTTTTCTCCCCAAACTTAATGCGTGTAAAAACAATTCCTCGGCAATTTCCGTGAATGTGGTAAGTAACAAATAGATCTTGCTGGTCAGTGCATTAATATTTGGGAAAACATGGACTATCCCAAAACAAAAAATGATACAAATGTTTGTATGGAAGAATGGGTCTCAATAAAGTCTTCGAAGGATAGTAACAGAATTGTCAAGAAAAAGAACCCAAGAAAGATAATGTGTTTATGGCCATCTAGAGCTATGGAAGTAAAGTTTATTGTTATTATTAATGTTATGGTTGTACGCTTGTTGTCTCCATATTTGTATTAATGCATAATCATTATTTGTTGGGTAATTGACGAGTAAAACACTCAAGTTTCGACCGCGTAGATCGCACTTCAAACCTATTTCTCCTAAAATTACAAAGACCTGACTTACGAGTTATGATGCGTTTAGAGGTGTTAATGATCTCACCTGTAATATTAATACAACATTTGTGAATATTTCATAATAACAAGGTACAGACATATCATGTCCTTGCATTGCACGGGTCGGATGGAGGAAACAGTTCGCCTCTTTGTGTGACGTCATCGGAGCTACAGTATGGCCTGTACATCACGAAGGCAGTGTTGTAATCTATGTAGTGGACTCTCTGGAATATTCAAGAAGGTAGTTTCTTCGTAAGGTATCTTTCTGGAAACATGGCCAGATACATATACAGCATATATAAGGAGACGATATTGACGGTGAAGTTAGTTACTGTTAGTTATTACTGAAGTTGTGGTTTGGAAGTTGATGCTGCTTGCTTGTTGTTTAAAGGGGCCTAATATCGAAAGTCATCGACCCGGTTTGGAAGTTATTGTAGCGCGTGGATGACATGCGAGTTACGGCAGTCTCCATGTTGAATAGATCAGTAGTTATCTGTTTTCAACTGTTTTTCAAAGTGTAACCTCTGTGGTATTCGGTGTCAGTTGTCAACTGTTTAAATATGGCGGCTTGTTGATATTCTACAAGTGAAGTGTTTTTGTGTTGTGGTACTGTGTTCAAGGTTATGTGTGTATTAATTTGAGAATGTGTAAATAAAAGTATTGTACCAACTGACAGCATTTCGTGTGCGTCTGTGTGGCTACGTTAAAGTTAGAAGTGAATGAGCAGCACGTACATGTAGGCATTTGATTAAGGTGTTGGGCTAACACACACAGTGAACAACCGATATGACGCTTAACCCGCCATCGGTATC
Source organism: Anabrus simplex (assembly GCF_040414725.1). NCBI lineage: Eukaryota > Metazoa > Arthropoda > Insecta > Orthoptera > Tettigoniidae > Anabrus > Anabrus simplex. The sequence goes on along the minus strand of NC_090267.1, from coordinate 234,697,642 downwards.
GTTGTTAGGTAGCCCCTAACAAAAACATTCCTTATTAAGAAAAGTTTTTTGCTTTAAGACTCACACTTTTCAAACTCCAGGTATTCTCAAATGAGTTTATGAGTCACATGTTTTCCTTCGTTACGCGATGATTCACGCACACGTGTCACGTGGAGGAGTGGGGGAAGTGCGTTCTGTCTGGAGTGTTAGTCCGCGCCTCGCTACGATACCGGTCGCGTCACAGGCAGTGTTAGGCACATTCTAGCCTCGATACCTTTGGCGTCACAATTTTTGCGCATTCCGTGCTGGTGTACTGTTTTAGTAAACAGTATCACAGTGAAATTATAATGTCTAATAGGCCTAGTGAATCTGTTATTTTGAGCTGGATTGAAGAATCTTGCCCTGGAAATCGTAAAGCCACATCTGTAGAGACGTGCTTTAGTCGATGTTCTGTCAACTGGTCTCAGAATTTCCATAAAAAATATCTTTGGACAAGAACTTCCCGTCAGAAATGCGACACCAGCAGCCCCAGGTAAGTATTGCTAACAATTCTCACTTCTCCATTTTTACTAGTATCTAATTGAACACTTTGTAAAACTTGCTTATAATCATTACCAAAAAAAGCTATGGTGTTTACTGTATATATTTTCAGACGTTTCCGGGCGGAAATCAAGATCTGCCTACTCCCAGTTCGAAAAAAACGATTTACGTCAGCTTGCTGTGATGCGTGCAAACGCTCAACGTGCAAAGAGCACACTGGACTAACAAAAGTAGTATGCAGTGAACGTTTTTCGCAAGAAGTTGAAAGAAATTAGTGAACAGGACAATGATACAAAATAATGTGGTCTACAAATCATGTTAACATTTGTTTTGTACTGTAATGTATTTGTAATGCCAAGGATTTTTGTTATTTTTCATAATATTTAGTAATAGTTATGTAAATTTATATAAATAGTTAACATAAAACCAGTCTGTTAAAACAAAATTATAATTACCTTCTAAAAGAACGAAAACAGTGTACGAGTCGAAATTGTAGTAGCAAATATTTAGGTAATAAACAATTGTGGATATATACAAATATGTAAGTATATATACTAAATAACCAAATACTAGTATAATTTATTCAAACTGCCGAGAAGAGCTCGTATAAGAACTAAAATCATATACCAAGCCGATGTTAGGGAGCCCCTATACACGCTACCTCTCGCGTAAGTGCGGACAACGATACCGATGGCGGGTTAAAATGTGGCTTGCCGCATGTTTGGGATTGACTATTAATTGCTGTGTTCTATCGACTGTGAATGTGACGGTAGTGCAAGTAATTGCAGCATTTTTACACATGGTCCAAAAGTGGAAGGCCACATAGAAGAGCATCCCAAACTTCAACCACCACCAACTTGTTGACCCCACAACCTAGTGCGCGAGTTTCGAGGTATATGAAGGTGCTCAAATACGTCAGCCTCGTGTCGGTGGATTTAGTGGCACGTAACATAACTCCTACGGGACTAAATGACGGCGCCTCGGCATCTCTGGAAACCGTAAAAGTATTTAGTGGGACGCAAAACCAATAAGATTTTTATTATTAAATGGTGAGTTTCCATAATGTACTAATATTTAACCACAATTCTAAGCAGAAATATCGAGGCTATAGAAAAACAGTGAGCCCCATGTACACTCAACCGCGCCAAAATTAGCTACCACAATCATCTTACTTGAAATAGGATGAATCGTTGCCTCACGCAGGCGACGGATGAGCATATTGTACAAGTGGTAGGATTCTAGTATACTCACTCCGGCCTCCAGCTGTCATACAAAGTATATCTTCGCGTTTCAACAATGTATAAAATAAAGTATTTCTTTGCCGGCCAATTTTTGCGCGGTTGAATGTACAAATTCAGTTAAGTCGTTTTCCCGTGATGTAACAAACACATACAAACACTGAACACGACTTCCTTTCCATTTCGTACACCAAATCTAAGTTAAATACGAGATGTGAAGCGAAAATCTGAACAGAAAGATCATTACCTTATTTAATTTATACAAAAGATACGGTCCTAGAACAGGGGAAATTTAAAGTAATTCCATGGTAGCAAAAATTCCTCTATGATAGTCTTATTAATGTTATAGTTACCCAAGATGATTATTCTTTCATTAGAATGCAGTTTTTGTGACTATCTCGGATATTTTTAAACAAATATTTCTGGTCAGCGACTTTGATATTACAAGAGTCACTTGTAGCAGCACCAAAGTAAAAGTCTGATAAATTCCAATACCCTTAAAAAAGTCTCGTACTCACCAATATCACGCAAGGATGTGCTGGAACTGCCTGTCTTCAGCCCAAGTAACTTTGTAGCCTTTTGAATAGAACTGTAAGAAATCCCAGTTTGCTTAGAAAGACGGCTAAGAGAATTCTGGGAAGAACTTTCGATAAGGTATGCAATTTCATCGAGATTTTCTTCTGTCAGTACTGTACGTCGTCTAAATCGCTTCTTATCGTGAACACTTCCCGTTGAACGAAATTTATTAACCACTTTATGAACAGTTTCCCGACATGGAACTCGAAAGCCCGGGAATTTTTGTTGAAATAATCTCTTAACCGCATGGGGGGATTCTGTACGGACATACGAATCGTAAATAAACACTCGATGTGGAATAGAATAATTAGGCCTATTATTATTATTTTCCATTTATTATCAGTTCACTTTGCACACCGGTGTTGCTCTCACTGAAACACAAAACAAACTGCGTTGCGAGACAAAGCCAAAATAGGTAATCCCCGCAGGCTCCCCTCCCTCCCGCGCAGCTGTCTGTTTAGTCAGACCCAGCAGCCGCCCCGGTTCCAAGATAATTGGATGAACCAATATGTTGGAGAATGTCGACTTTCGCATTATAATCCTTAGTATAATTCCATTTCATTACAACTATGGGGGTAGGGATTCTTGTAGAATTTTAGACTGTATTGGTCTGCTTTCAATACATACAGTATATGCCGATCGAAGCGAGGCATAAGGTTTTATATTTCATTCAGGTATGTGGATGTATGTGTATATGAAATATTCCCGGCTGGTCAGAGGTACAGTGTCTTTATTTTACTGTGCAACACCACTCAAGCCACGGTAAGTTTCGCCAATGACACTCGTCCCATGGCCGGTAAAATGAGTAAGGGCATCTAGTAAGTTACAGAACGCTACTGCATTTGTGATGAAACTAAAAGACTAAGTAACTTACCGGTATTCGGCATTATGTCAGGCGCACTTAAATTATGGACAGCTGTGAGTTTGTTGTATTTCGCTTTTAACAATTTAGTTGCCTTTTGGGCAGAAGAAAGTGACACACTAGCCTGCGCGGCGAGACGCGACAGAGATGTAGATGGGCATCTTTCCAAGATAATAAGGGTGATTTGAATGTGTTACCATAATTTACTTCTCTAGAGAAAAGGGTGGCTAGAATAGAAAAGACATATGATTGGATAATTGCTACTGCTCATTCTAATGTTATTAAAAGTATTTGAGCAATAAGTAGGATAGAAAGTGTTGAGAGAACTAAGGAGGGACTAGTACTACCAAGAAGGGTTAAAAGGAAATGACCGGCAATTATATTAGCTGCTAAACGGACGGCTAATGTTCCTGGACGAATAATGTTACTAATTGTTTCAAATATATACCACAAAAGGTATTAGGATAGGGGGAGTTTCCTGTGGTACGATATGGGCAAATATGTAAGTTGTCTGGTTGATTCATCCATATAATCATAGTGGAAGGGCCAAGGTGAGAGTTCAAGCTAAAGATATAAGGGAATAATCCTAGAAAAGTATTAAAAAGAATGAACGAGAATAATGAGATGAAAATAAAACTTCTTCCATTATAACTAGCTGGACCAATTTTTCGTCTGTTAGCACAGTTCGTCTCCTATTGGGAAGACGGGCATCAGGATATCTGAGCATGAATTAAAAACGAATACCTCGTCTAGCACTCCCAAATGAGAACACGTTCTAACGTAAACATCACTTTATAGGCAACACTGCACTGAATTAAAAAATTAAATGGCGTATGGCTTTTTGTGCCAGGAGTGTCCGAGGACATGTTCGGCTCGCCAGGTGCAGGTCTCTTGATTTGACTCCCTTAGGCGACCTGCGCGTCGTGATGAGGATGCAATTAGGATAAAGACGACGCATGCACCCAGCCCCCGTGTCACCGGAGTTAACCAAAGATGGTTAAAATTCCCGACCCTGCCAGGAATCGAACCCAGGAGCCCTGTGACCAAAGGCCAGCACGCTAACCATTTAGCCATGGAGCCGGACAACACTACTAAAAAGCACTCATACAGAAGCTACACTGCCAAATTAAACTACAGTGATAGCAACGGCACTAAACTTTTATCGAAATCAATAAGGAGAGTTAGGAGACTTCGTTTATCAGTCTCACATATTAACATCACACCACTGGGCTCAAAATGTCAGCTGCTGCCGCTACGGCGGCAACACATCGTGAGGTCACCAGTAAGACTAGCATCGCGCATACCTTGATAATTTAAAAAAAATCGACACTGCTCCCTCTGTGTAGTCTGGTGAATCTCATTAAGGACACCTCCTGGAAGAATAAATAACATTATCTAGTACAAGTTCCAGCGTGTGATTCAAACAGTGAATGTTTATTATTTTATAATTCGCAGCGTTGGATTATCCGAACGGAATCCATGATAGAGGGGGGAAAAAGCACGATCTGCAATATGAAGTTAGCATTTTATCGCAATTTCTGTATTAAAAATGATAATTGAAGCCAGCATTTATCAGAATAGAATACAGATACAGTCGGCCTACAGTAAATTGTTAATTAAAATGTTGTGTACTGTAGTGTAATAGAAGACAACTCCTGAAAGCAAATTTGCATCGTATACTCTACTGTACTAACAAAAAGCGTTTGCTGCATTACAATATTTTTAATGCACTGTCTAAGAATACTGTATTTCTACTCTTACTTTAAGTATTTTTCTACAATATCCCTTAATCAAATTCTCTGAGTTACTGTCGCTGTTATAGTGAATTCACTTGAACTTCCGCCTGCAAGTCTGCAACATAAGGAATTTCTCGCCAGACTGAGTAGTTCAGCCGGTAGAGCGCTGACCTGTTGAGTCTTACTTGGAAGGTTCCATCCTGGCTCAGACTTGTGGTATTTGAAGGCACTCAAATAAAATAACATGAAGCAATTCAAGGTAGAGTATAGTAAGAACTGAAACATTTTACAGAGTATCAAAAAATAGTTAAATACGCTCATAATATACATTGTACAATGTTGGGCTGTCTTGTACAGAGGTCTGACCTCAGTGAATTTTTATTATATTTTATAATCACCTTTCTTTCTTAATCAGTTTACCCTCAAGGGTTGTTTTTTTCCCTCGGACTCAGCGAGGGATCCCATCTCTACCGCCACAAGGGCAGTGTCTTGGAACGTGAGACTTTAGGTCGCGGGACACAACAGGGAAGAAGGACCAGGACCTCGCCTAGGCGACCACACCTGCTATGATGAACAGGGGCCTTGTGGGGGGATGGGGAGATTGGAAGGGGTAGACAAGGACGAGGGAAGGATAGTTAGGCACCATACCGGAATGTGCCTGGAGGAGAAATGGGAAACCACGGAAAACCATTTCGAGGATAGCTGAGGTGGGAATCGAACCCACCTCTACTCAGTTGACCTCGCGGAGCTCAGTGGACCCCGTTCCAGTCCCAGTACCACTTTTCAAATTTCGTGGCCGAGCCGGGAATCGAACCTAGGCCTCCGGTGGTGGCAGCTAATCACACTAAATACTACACCACAGAGGCGGACATTTTATTTCTTATTTCCTTTTACAAGCTCAGCTCCCACTTGATCCTTGAAGAACTTCCTAAAATGAAATAACCGTGTAAATTGGTAGATTATTTCAAGTTCAATGTAAATGGTGAACTCTGTTCTGAAACGTCTAATTTAAACGATGCCTTGACTGCCATTAACGAATCATTGGACACTAATATTTCACAGATGTGGGTGTTTATTTATTTTATTTTTTCAACCAGTGTTCCAACGAACCTAACATCTTCAAGCACTACTACTATCGAATTCTTCTGCAGAAAACGTCTTTGGGGTTATGCAAAGTATCTGTATTGGTAACAATGAAACAGACTAAAAGTTGTAGTTGAATTTTTTGTACACTTGCATTGCAAAACGAAATGTGGAGAATAAATAATAATAATAATAATAATAATAATAATAATAATAATAATAATAATAATAATAATAATAATAATAATAATAATAATAATAATAACAATAATAATAATAATAATAATAATAATAATAATAATAATAATAAAATGAGTAGATTTCATATTATGAACATGCCCGTTTCTGTTTCTAACAAAAGTTTGCAACCCTAAGCTATAGACACATTTCTTGAAAGGGCATTGCTGCTTTTCTGAGTAGTGGTGTTGCTTATCGACAGCCCTGCTGTCCTAACTCGAACGATACTGGATGATTTCTAAGGCCGAGTCGGTAGGTAATATTTATTGTTTTAAGGAGACGTTATCAAGTGAATACTCAGTACATCACCAGAGGTATTTAATATTTCGATACTTATGACGTAGAGTTGCGTGATTTTCAAAAATAAACTAACTCGAGCAGGATCGAACTTGAAAAGTTCGGGCCATCATACAGACACTCTACCTCTAACCTGGCGAAACTGCTTAGAAAAAAGAATGGAAAGGGTAGCCTACTCAAAAGTGATCGGGTTAATGGCAGCAAACAATAATTTATAACCTGGATCTACACTCAAATGCCGTAATGCGGCACTGAGTTACTGTGATTTCGCACGTTAGGAAGGTATTATGCTAACGTGATGAAAATTGCACTGTAACAACACACTGAGCACTAAACACGTGACTAAACTGAACCTTACACTGATAAAGCTCCCAGCAGACTGCAAAGGAGGGGAACTTGTAGCGCCGAGAAGTGCTTTACGGCAAAGTGCTTGTCGGGAGACAAGCCCGCAGCGCTGGCGACCGCGCGAGTGACAATCCCCTGCATAGATAAAAGAATGTCCCTGCATTAGTGACCGACTTGACAACACAGCGCAGAGTCTTCAATAAAGTGATACTCTTCTTCACATTCCAATCCGGCCAGTCGACCACACGTTCGCACTATCGAACCTTGTGTTTACAGCACTGAATTAATTAATTACGTTTTTTATATGATATACATTCGCACAGGCCTATACAATGAAAATAGGCCTACGGTACTGCATGTAAGATAAAATTTTTGTCTAAATTTCCTTACCAGGTGAACATTTATGATGGCCTAATTAAAAAGTACGATAGTTGAAATCCATGCACTGCTCTTTCTTGTTTGCAAACACGTCGATCCTTTTCTTTTGTTAAGTTTGCATATTTCATTACACCACTGCTTTTCTCATAGTATTCCATACGGTAGGCAAGTTTTCAATATTTTCATCGTGGACAAACACCTCTCTGCATTTGATGTCCCTACTGGCAACAACTTTAGAAGATTTACTATTTCTTGTAAGGTATCACGTATCTATAAAGAGCATCAACAAAGATATCGCACCAGAAACTGTCCTCAGTTCGGGTCTCGCACTGCACACAAAGTTCGCTTTTCAATTTACTTTCTGCCAAGAATGGATATTTCTTAAACATTTCACTGAGGAAACTGGCCGCTACCGCAAATAATTCAGGGAGCGTGACCAGACCTGGCTCGGACGTCATTGCTTCATTGATATTGCACAATTATTAAACAGACAAGTAGGCTTACATATCTTCACACTCTGAAGTTATACTAAACAATGAAATTAAATGGCGTATGGCTTTTAGTGCTGGGAGATCTCTGGACGGGTTCGGCTTGCCAGGTGCAGGTCTTTTGATTTGACTCCCGTAGGCGACCTGCGCGTCGTGATGAGGATGAATTGATGTTGAAAAGACACATACACCCAGACCCCGTGCCAGGGAAATTAACCAATGACGGTTAAAATTCCCGACCCTGCCGAGAATCGAACCCCGGACCCCTGTGACCAAAGCCCAGCACGCTAACCACTTAGCCATGGAGCCGGACATACTAAACAATGATATATGGTAACTATGACTACGGCAAAGTACACGCATGCGTTATATGGCTGTTGACAAAGCTGTGTATGTATCGCTTCTGACCAAGCAGTTCTCTGAATAATCCTATTCCACGTTTTTTTTTTTTTTTTTTTTTTTTTTTTTTTTTTTTTTTAAAGGGTTTGGTCTACTGTATAACATCCTAGGAACTTACCTGTGTTGGGAGAGCTATTCGAAGCGGCGTCCGAGCGAACAGCTAAAAGCTTAGTGGCTTTATAAGCTGTGAATTTTGAAACACCTGTTTCCTCTGCAATATGACGCAGGGATTTCTTCGGACAATGTTCTAATATTCTTTTAATTTCACTGAGTTTTTCATCTGTTAAAACATATGGCTTTCGCTTAGGTATTTTATCATTTAGATTTCCTGTTTCCCTAAATCTAACAACAAGTCTTCTTACAGTATCCCGATGTGGTACTGGCTCTCCGGGAAATCTCCGTAAAAATTTCCTGCACACCTCCCTACAAGAGTTTGTAGTCACATAAGTGTCATACATAAAAATTCTGTGTTCCAGAGTTAACATTCCAATTCACTGCAGCACAATTTACTTGAACACACTTTCCACCGTTTACACTCACCACGACAACCCGTCCGTGACAGGGAGAGACGAGAGATGCACTGCTGACGTGGCTTGCGCTGAGCTGTGGACGAAGGCAAAAAATAACTCCCTGCATAACAAAACCGGTACTAAACGCAATACTTGAACTCCCTTGTTTGAGGGGCGCTTGCACTCGCATAACGGCAATTTTAGTATCTATGGATTCAATATGATTTTCCCTGGGTACTGCGATTCACAAATTTCCGCTCCTTGGCTGAAATGTCAGCGAACTCACCTTCGGTTCCTAAGACTCCGGGTTCAAGATTTCAGGTCGGACCAAGGATTTTAATTTTGTATGGCTAATTCCTCTAGCTCGAGGATTAGGTCCTCATGCTAGTCTCAATATACTTCTAATAATCTGGACAAAATACACTCATTACTAATCACCAAAGAAACTGAATACATCCCTCCACATAGGGTTGATATCAGGAAGGGTGTCACCCCGTAAAACTGAACCAAATCCACATGAAGTGTCGACACCAAGAAATTCGGAAAAAGGCCAGGAAAAAGATTATGATTGAGATTAACTTATACGATGTGTTGCTTGATGTAACAGCCACGAGCACAGGGGTTATTTATTAAATCTCAAACGGCATTGTGACATAAATGGTCAAAAATGATACCACTCTGACCGAGTGAGTTGACTAAGAGTTTGGGTCACGCAGCTGTGAGCTTGCATTGGCAGATGGTAGGTTTGAACCTTACTGTCCGAAGCCCTGACGATAGGTTACCATGGTTTCTCGTTTTTACACCCGGCAAATGCAGGGTTTATATCTTAATTATGGTCACGGTCGTTTCCTTCTCAGTCCTAGCCTGACCTACATCATCGTCGCCATAAGACTTGTCTGTATCGGTGCGACGTAAGAACAGCAGAAAGATGTAGCCATGAAAAACGCCATTTTGTTATTACCATACATACTGATCAATTGTCATGAAAGAGGCAATGGTGATTTCTGTATTAAGAGAAAGTACAACTGGGCAGCCATCCTCTATTAACATTAATCAGAGGGAAAATTGGAAGGCCTCGGACACTTCGAAAAATAAAGGTATCAGTCAAAGAAGGACAAGGACTACGTAGGGCATGAAAATGTAAGACTCCCTAGGCCTCGGGACCTAATACCGTCGGAGTCGGAAAAGAACAAAAGTTGACCAAGGGAGGCCGGATGAGATAGATGAAAGTGAGGAGCCTAGAACAAGTAAGTGGAAGCTACGTCACGACTCAGTCTAGGGCCCCGTGGTGCCCCAAGGGCTCTGTATTATGGAGCGTGGGTCGGCGACCAAGGGGCCCTCAGCTCAGTCCTGACATTGCTTCCACTTACTTGTGCCAGGCTCCTCACTTTAATCTATCCTATTCGACTTCCCTTGGTCAACTCTTGTTATTTTCTGACCTTTACGTATGGAGACCTAGGGAGTGTTTAATTTTCATGCCCTTCGTGGCACTTGTCTTCTTTTGGCCGATACTTTCATTTCTGAAGTGTCCGACCCCTTCCATTTTTTCTCTGATTAGTGTTATATAGAGGATGGTTGCCTAGTTGTACTTCCTCTTAAAACAATAATCACCACCACTATGGCCCCGTGGTCGCCAACCCGCGCTCCCAAGTTATGAGGCCTTGGGGCCCCTTTTAATCGAATTTTACGGCAGACAGGGGATACCGTGGATGTTAAATCTAACAACCCCACCCACAGGGGATCATTTGTCATAAAGCAACAATATGAAATAAAATAGAAAAGTCACCAGATGAAAACAATTTAAACCGACCCTACATCGAAATAAACCGAAATGCCATACAATCTGAAAAATCATTATTGTAGTAAGAAATGAGTAATCGCAAGCATTAATATGAAACTATAGCGTACCGGATATCATACAGACTGATTTTACAAATATCCAAAATTCAAACCAAAATGGAAACACTTACGTTGTCGTTTCTGTTTTAACATTTTAACTGCCGCGTGGACTGATCCTACTGAAATGCCTACTTCCTGCGACAGATGAGTTAGGGATTTTGTTGGCGAGTGTTCCAGTGTTGCCTCAATTTTGGCCAGTTTTTCTTCCGTTATTGCTGTTCGCTTTCGTCTACGGATTCTAGCGTTTAGCGAACCAGTCTCTCTAAATCTAAGAACCAATCGCCTAACAGTGTCTCTGTTCGGAACTCGAACACCAGGGAATTTTAGTGGAAATTGCCTACAAATCTCTCGACATGATTCGGTTTTCACATATGAGTCATACATGAAAAGTCTTTGTTCTAATGTAAACTTTCCGGTTGCCATTTCATAGGAGGATAACAAACACACACGTAGCAATAACACTGAAAAAATCCACAGAAATAACGAATAAGAAACACTGGCAGTAATATCTACGTACTCTTATGAAATAAACCACGTGGTAGCAGCCCTCGGACTCAACTGATCACACAAAGTAACCGGCCAGGTGCCAGTTAATTGACCGGCGTGACCTTCAAAACCGCTGCTTCTCGGCTCCACGCCGAACGTTGAGCCAGCTCCGGCCGAAAGATAATTTGACCTCGCTGTACAGGGCTTTCAAATTAATGCACTGCCGGCCGCAGAGGCCTCATAGTGCGTTCCCGGTGACCACCTGCCACTAAGTGGGCGAGTGCAGACTAATGTACACTCTACGGCGAGACTACTCTCTGTGTCGACCGGGAGGAGCACGCTCACTACAATCTGCTTTACGTCGCAGCCACAAACATAGGTCTTATGCGACGATAGGATATGAAAGGGCTAGGAGTGGGAAGGAAGCGGCCGTGGCCGTAATTAAGGTTTATACTAAGCATTTGCCTGGTGTGTAAATGGCAAACCACGGAAAACCATCTTCAGGCCTGCCAACAGTGGGGTTCGAACCCACTATCTCCCGAATGCAAGCTGATAGGTATGTGACCCAAACCACACAGCCAGTTGCTCGGTGTGAAATATTTCATTAAAACTATGGGGTGGGGAATTCTTGTAGAATGTTAGATGTTACTGGCCTGATTTCAATACATACATGCCAATCCAAGCGAGGTGTATTTCGTTCGGTTTGTGGATATGTACAGTAGGGCCCACGAGAGTTGAAGTCTGACGTTTAGCGCCACCGGCGAGAAAAAGTTGACTAACGCTGCTCGAAAATGGCCTGTTGCTATGGCAAAGATAACAGAGTTGCAACATTTTAGGACGCTATAATCACGTGGATTGGCTTGCTCTCAGTCACTTTTGTCGTTCATATTCTGACTGATTTCTTTTCTCGATGAAGTATCGTCTTCCTATTGTGTTTATTATACCGTAGTTTATTCCTGAATTGTACAGGTACCGTTAACAATCCGAGTTAAATAATAAAAAACTATCAATGTGGGTAGTGTTGTTCTATTCTGTGATTAACATGTGCATTTGTTGAGGTTATTGTCAGAAACTGATGATTTTGTTAGTGATTATGAAATCTTTTATATATATCGATAATGTCGTGTTCTGTCTTAAATGCTGGAATTATTAACACTAGCTTAGGAACCGGTCAAGGGTAAATGAATTGTATTAGGCCTAGGCCTACATGTTTTATTAAACACTCAGCCTGTCTGAAAGGGTGGTAGGCTGCAAATGGAGGTAACTATGACAACGCAGCGTACTTCGTAGTTACAGCTTTCGCCGCTCACCTGTCAGACTTCAACTCTCGTGGGCCCTACTATAGTATGTGTATGTTAAATCACGGCAGACTTGTTGCGTCGCTCTAGTTATCTCCTTACCGGCCTTGACAGTTGGGTCCACGCACTGTAATCTGAGTAATTGCATAGCTTGGCACGTGGCGCTGGCGGCCTACGTTTTTGCGGTAGAAATGCCTCCTCTGTGGAAAAGATATTGAATTTGATTACCGATTTATAGCAATTTAGATGTATGGAGATTCTTACATAGGGTAATACTGTTAAAATGATTAATCCTAAAGACTACTTTCGTTGATATTAGCCAAAATAATGTTGTGAAATGAAACTGCGGAGAGGTGGTGTAGTCCAGCTGACGTTCTGATATTGATTTTGATTGCCGATTTATCTTACTTTAGAGGAACGAAGGAGTATGTTACATTGATTAATACTGTTAAAATGATTAATCCTAAAGGCTTCGTTGATATTTGCTAAAATAACTTCCTGAAATTAAACTGCAGAGAGATTTTTTTTTTTTTCATTTTTGCTATTTGCTTTACGTCACACCGACAAAGATAGGTCTTATGGCGACGATGGGACAGGAAAGGACTAGGAGTGGGAAGGAAGCGGCCGTGGCCTTAATTGAGGTACAGCCCCAGCATTTGCCTGGCATGAAAATGGGAAACCACTGAAAATCACCTCAGGGCTGCCAACAGTGGAGTTCGAACCCACTGTCTCCCGAATACTGGATACCAGCCGCACTTAAGCGACTACAGCTATCGAGCTCGGTGCAGAGAGATGGAGTAGTCCAACTGACGTTCCTTAACTGTGAGGAATAATAGTAATTACTTTTATTATCCATAGCATTTGGATACATAGCAGAATTTACCACAATCCTTTTGTCTTCTGATGTTAATCTTGAGATTAAAAGTCATTGTTCAATTATAGATTTAAAATTCTTCAAGTGCTGCTGTCAGGAAGGGGCGGGGTCAAAACATAAAAGTCTTATTTGTTTCTACAGGTACTCAACGACACTAGTGATGAAATTTCAGCAAAGTTATTCTATTTTCTTGAAACTTATATCACGGATTCTAAGGGTATAAACTAGTGGATTTCTGGCATAAAATAATCCAAAATGAATTTGGTTTTTTTTTCAAAGAAATTTTGAAAAAAATACAAGTATTTTTGAGACGTAATATATCTGCTCCTGTTCAACATAAAAGACTCGTTGTTTCACATTTCTTTGCAATATGTTCTGAGTGTTGTATAGCAGAATAGTTTTCGTAGCTTTCTTAGCGCCAATTTTATTAATGTTTTTCTATAAATTTAATTATTCTCATAGAGAAAAATAATTTAATTGCAGGGGCCCGGACTCTTAATATCAATGTAATTGTATCATTCTGCTATACAACATAGCTGCATTATTTAGCTACAATTTAGTTTTTAAATGAAGTTAATATCTCTATTCTAAGTGTAGATTTCATTTGCCAAAGTAATGACAAATACTGAAAAAAATGAAACGTGAGAAAATGTTCCTTAAGTTGAGATACACATTTACTTCTATGCTCCTAAAAGCCTCCTGATGCATAGGTAGTGCCGCCTTCTTGGGATTTTAGGACAATCCTGTGCTTCCTCCTCGCCCGTATGTCCGACGTTGTTTTTTCTCTGGAGTACACTGCTTCAGAGCCACAGTAGGGTGCTCCTTATCTGCGGCACCTACGCCGGACACTTTATACTTGCCTGGATTGATGCCAGTCTTCTTGGGGATGTCCAGTTCTGACGTACAGCCGTTGTTAAAGTGGCAAATTCTGTCCATTACTCTAAGTTGTAGGGTTTTTCGTGCTACGTACACATCCTTAGGGCAACGTTGCCAAATCATGCCGTTGAGCGATTCATTGGGATTCTGTGTTTTCCCATGTAAGCATTTTGCCAGCATGTCAGGAGCAGTAAGTTTCTCATATACAGGCTTTATAATGCGTACAATTTCTAATGGCAAACCATGCTTATGTTCATAGGAAGCACGCTTACCATAAGCCACTGCCCCCTGAAATGAACACCAGCTTTCTGGACCTTCTGGGCACTTGCCGTGAAGATCGAGACTGGCACTTAGATGAAACAGTGTTGCCCAAATTGCCTTTGGCATAGCCTGTATGCTGCTGGTGTTCGACCTCAGTGCAATGCCAAAATAATTTTGCAGTCTATCAATCATTACACTCGTGAGCTTTCCCTTGCCACCAAGCTTCTTCTCAGAAGCTAGTTTTCGGAGTGCAGTACGAGTCTTTTCTGTTAAGTGTCCTACAAACTCCAGCTTCACTATTTCTTTACCATTAGGAAATGGATTCACATCATGGACACATTTAAAACTTTTAGAATCCCCATTACCTAAGTACTTCAGATATTCCAAATTCCTATTTGCCTTGGAACGAAGGAAGATTCTAGCAGCACCCACAGATTCCATACTAGGTGAAGAACCCTCGTAGTTAGCATCACATTTATGTTTGAGTTCCACTTCCCAAGCCTGGAAAGCAGGAGAATTTTTATCCCATTTCATGTGTTTCTTGCAGCCAGCACAATTCGTTGTTGATATTTCAGTATCAATTACCTTACCAGTGTCTATTGATATAGCTGTCACCACACCTAAAGACGATGTAAACCCACGACGATGCCATGATCCATCAACTGACACCCCACATTCCCCACCAGTGATTTCTCTAACTTTCTGTGCAGCTGACTGCATCCTTTATTCAGCTACGTCAGTAACGATGTCACTAAAGAAACTGGCATGACTCTGAAATGAATTTGGTCGGTGGTGGGGGCATATTCATTAAATAAGAGAATTTCTTGGCATCTGCCTGACCACAACCGACAGCACGCATGCTGTACACCAATCTCCTGTTTACATCAGGAACTTGTCCCTTTTTTTTTAGGAACAAATGTCTTGTGTTTGATAGCCACACATCTTACATAATAATATAGAAATGGCCCAACCCAATCTCTTATTATCTACTTCGTTTATAACTAAACTACCACATGTCAACTTCAAATGAAATCGTAGAGCGTAGACATTCTAAATCAAACAGAACGTTCCCAGAACAAAAATTAACATCACTAAATACATCAGTATCTAAAATGTCTGAACCTAACCTATGTGAATCACTTTTTGGCACACGATTATTTGCTCTATCAGTAACACTGTTATTTTCAAATTCCGTAGGTGTCTTAGCGTATTGATTCCCTTGAAACACGCGTGATTTCTTACAAAATAAATATCACTCACATGACCACATGGCAAGAAAGAAAGACGTTCTTCCTTTAGTCAAAGAACACAACATAGTTAGCGCTTCCATCTGCTGCCCGCCAGGAAAAAACTTCTGAGTATCTATCTCAAGGTAACTAGAATAAAAGGTAGGCTATTCCGGCGGTTGAAACTTCCATTGGCTGGAGCGCTATGACGTCACGCGATATGAACGACAGCGAGTAAGGCCGCTATTAGCCGTAGTTGCGCCACTAGTTGCCAGTGACTTTAAGTACCGGGCGATCAGTGGCGCAACTTGTGAATACTTGCTCGGTTCATACCGGGGAATAGCCAGTTGAGAGAATGGCGTCCTACGAAGAACTTCTTCTTCTTGAGCATCTATTAAAAAGGAAAAACCGAAGGGTTAGGAAAGTACGGAAACATCCTATATTTGTTTCTCGGCTGACTAGAGGATTATATTATACATTGTTTGACGATCTAAATGAGAATGACAGTAAATTTTTCAATTGCCTGCGCATGTCAAAGTCGTTATTTTGCGAACTGCTTGGCCACATAAAAGAAGAAATAACGGGAAACGACATACGACTAAACAAGTGTTTCCCAGTTGAGCTGTAATTCACTAATAGAGCCATATAATGGATCAATGGTACTTGTAAATGTAAACGATTATAGAATTTATATGGGCATTACATACTGTATTTCCATATAATAGTAAACGTTTTATAATACTCACACACCGGGCGAGTTGGCTGTGCGGTTAGGAGCGCGCAGCTGTGAGCTTGCATCCGGGAGATAGTGGGTTCGAAACCCAGAGTCGGCAGCCCTGAAGATGGTTTTCCGTGGTTTCCCATTGTCACACCAGGCAAATTCTGGGACTGTACCTTAATAAAGGCCACGGCCGCTTCCTTCCAACTCTTGACCCTTTCCTATCCCCTCGTCCCCATAAGACCTATCTGTGTCGGTGCGACGTAAAGCCACTAGCAAATATATATAATACTCACCTCAAGTTCTTTAAAATGCTGTTCCAAGAATTCAGTGTTTTTATTTTGTCAGTGTAGACCCAATCTTCAGTTCTGGAATCCTAAGTGACCGGTTTTCATTCTAAGTCAAAAATGGTCTTCATTATTTATTTGACTTTCAAATTATTTTGTCTCCATGTTCAATAAATAAACTATCACAATAAGTAAAATATTCACTCTGCCACAGCACGAGACCAAACAAGGTAATGAAGAAAGATAATGGTTAGGTGGATCGCTGATTCAATTGCGTTCCATCGTCCGCATTACGTCAAGCTGGTGTGAGAACACGAACTTGAGTGACGTTTCCGTATGCGCGGGAAGGTACATCCGGCGACTAGTTGCGCCACTAGTCGCCCACGGCTAATAGGCTACATTTACTGCAATGCCCCGTCACGCAGTTGAGCAACTAAAAGTCGCCAAAGCAGTTGCCGGCTCAGGCCGCTATTAGCCGTGGGCGACTAGTGGCGCAACTAGTTGCTCTGGCGAGTCACGGACCATTGGATCAAATGGAGCCTATTAGCCGCGGGCGACTATTGGCGCAACTGAGCAACTAGTTGCCGGCCGTCATCTGAGCCGGCAACTGCTCTGGCGACTTTTAGTTGCTCAACTGCGTGTCGGGGCATTGCAGTAAATGTAGCCTATTAGCCGTGGGCGACTAGTGGCGCAACTAGTCGCCGGATGTACCTCCCCGCGCATACGGAAACGTCACTCAAGTTCGTGTTATCACACCAGCTTGACGTAATGCGAACGATGGAACGCAATTGAATCAGCGATCCACCTAACCATTATCTTTCTTCATTACCTTGTTTGGTATCGTGCTGTGGCAGAGTGAATATTTTACTTATTGTGATAGTTTATTTATTGAAGATGGAGACATCAAATAAACTACAACAGCAAATGAAGGAGATGGCAAAATAATTTGAAAATCAAATAAATAATGAAGACCATTTTTGACTTAGAATGAAAACCGGTCACTTGGGATTCCAGAACTGAAGCTTAGGCCTACACTGACAAAATAAAAACACTGAATTCTTGGAACAGCATTTTAAAGACCTTGAGGTGAGTATTTTTTTTTTTTGCTAGAGGCTTTACGTCGCACCGACACAGATAGGTCTTATGGGGACGAGGGGATAGGAAAGGGTCAAGAGTTGGAAGGAAGCGGCCGTGGCCTTTATTAAGGTACAGTCCCAGAATTTGCCTGGTGTGAAAATGGGAAACCACGGAAAACCATCTTTAGGGCTGCCGACTCTGGGATCCGAACCCACTATCTCCCGGATGCAAGCTCACAGCTGCGCGCTCCTAACCGCACAGCCAACTCTCCCGGTGTGTGAGTATAAAAAACGTTTACTACTCTTATATGGAAATACAGTATGCAATGCCCATATAAATTCAATAATCATTTACATTTACAAGTACCATTGATCCATTATATGGCTCTATTAGTGAATTAAAGCTCAACTGGGAAACACTTGTTTAGTCGTATGTCGTTTCCCGTTATTTCTTCTTTTATGTGGCCAAGCAGTTCGCAAAATGACGACTTTGACATGCGCAGGTAATTGAACAATTTACTGTCATCCCCATTTAGATCGTCAAACAATGTATAATATAATCCTCTAGTCAGCCGAGAAACAAATATAGAATGTTTCCGCACTTTCCTAACCCTTCGGTTTTTCCTTTTTAATAGATGCTCAAGAAGAAGAAGTTCTTCGTAGGACGCCATTCTCTCAACTGGCTATTCCCCTGTATGAACCGAACAAGTATTCACAAGTTGCGCCACTGATCGCCCGGTACTTAAATCCACTGGCAACTAGTGGCGCAACGTTGCGCCACTAGTCGCCCACGGCTAATAGCGGCCTCAGATGACGGCCGGCAACTAGTTGTTCAGTTGCGCCATTAGTCGCCCGCGGCTAATAGGCTCCATTTGATCCAATGGTCTGTGACTCGCCAGAGCAACTAGTTGCGCCACTAGTCGCCCACGGCTAATAGTGGCCTAAGATACACAGTCGCAGTACAGCAAGCCTATAAGTTATCGTGCCTGTGAAACATCTCAGTCCTTCATCAAATAATAGTCTGGTTTAGTCCGATTCGATATGTAACGGCACTTCCAATAGATTTTAAAACGTGAAAATGCATTAAATTTCGTCACATGCTGAGCAGGTAGAACATCAACTATCAAATACTCGTACATTACATATAATACGATAAGAAATAAAATATTGCCATGCACCTCAAAAAATTTATTTCTTGATGAAGTAAATATTAATATCAAATGGCATAGGAAAATATACATTATATCGACCTTTATGGAATTATATTAAATTATTAAAACGTACGTGTCAGGAGACTTAATTACTTGATGAACCAGCCCAAAGCTTAGCCTTCTTATTGGCATATTTTCTCAGTGCTAGTTCCTTACTCTTTGCATTAAAATACCATATCCTAATAAATGTCCTGGTCCTTACGTAGAGACAAATTATTTTGTCATGGAATACTGGAAATTTTGACTTAATAATAGAAATAAGAGTTTTCATTTCGTTTTTGCATCTGGATACAGTCTTACCGTGAAACACACCAAATGAAATTTCGAACTGGGCTATGTTTTTTAACCACTCATGACTGAGATGTATGAGGTCCCCTTTTGTAATAACCGAGATCCGGTAACAGGTCACTTTCTCGCACGACATTTTTGTCTCTTTCTTCGTATTTACTGTATATCGGATCACGGATACTGTATTATTTCATGAGATTCGAAATATATTCAGAAATATAAGTTATTAGCTCATAATCATGTTAATGTTATTGGATTTTACGTCCCACTAACTATGTATTTGAGCACCTTCACCACCGGACTGAGACAGGATCGAACCTGCCAAGTTGGGCTAAGAAGGCCAGCGCTCTACCATTTGAGTTGCTACTCAGCCCGGCTATTAGCACATAACAATAATTATAGAAAATATGATTTTCATTCAGTCATTTATATCTCACACCTTTTTGCCGTACGACCTGTAATAATGGAGATACTCAAGAGTTTATTACAAAGTGTTTCAACAACCAAGCATTGCTGCCATCACCATAGCAAACTAACTGGCTATGATGGTTGTTGTCGTTACTGTCTTTATAATATGCAAAATAATAATAAAGTTATTTGTGTTACGTCTCACTAACAACATTTACGGTTTTCTGAAACTCGAGGTGCCGTAATTTCGTCCCACGGGAGTTCTTTTACGTACCGACAATTTATAGCGCCGCACACGTTTCCATAATATGTTGACTGCATTTTAATCAGTACAGTGGTTCTACTTCAGATACTGACAACACGAACACTGTTCACGTAATGAACCACTATAAAATGATTATGTATCCGTGATCTGATATACAGTAAATACGTAGAAAGAGACAAAAATGTCGGTCGGTCGGTCGGTCGGTCGATAAGTCACTTGCTTTCTTGGCTTACGCTGCGTGAACCATCAACGATAGACCCCAACTGTAAGCGTATGAAATGTAGAGAATAGAAATCTCTACAAAAAAAAAAGTCCGCGATGGCACATACCTATTTCCAACCGACTGCACTCTAGAAGCGATTTAATGCTACCGCGGTAAAAAATATAACTCCTTAAAATGAAATAAATATTTCGATATTATCCTCGAGTTCCCCATCAAAATAAATTGTTTGACCTCCTCCAGTATTTTATAAGGATTACATAACATTGTCAGGACATTATTTGCATGAATGGTTCAGAAGTTATGACCATTTTAGGCTGTAGTGGTAATACGTGTCAACAGGACGGGCGAGCGCTGTCTCATATCACATGACGTCACGCAGAAGGCGACCAGGGAGAGAAACAAGCGAGTGCGATGCGGGAAGAGGCCCCCCCTGTATCTATCTATTATATTATAATAAAAGGAAGTGTTTGTTTGTCTGTCTGTGTTTTGAGTGTGCGCGATGCCCGGCAAAATCGGCAGCATGCAGAGATCTGAAATTTTGAAAGGTAGATCGAAGGGGGTCCGAATGCACCTCGAAGCCGGAATTTTCGCTTTCGTTGGTGAGTTATGAACGAAAAACCATCTGTAAACGTGTATTGGGATATGACAATCCAACGTGCTGTCACCAAGATTAAATGCATAAATTTACTGTCGCTAGGCAACGTACCGTAAAGAAGATATGTAGGCCTAATACAAGTCAAGGAGCCATTTTACATTCATGGCGTAGGAAGCCATTTTAGGTCTTATATGGAGTGCAGGCATATGACGCTCTTGATGATGGTATGTCCGTCGGATGGAAACGTAAAATCTTGAGCTATTCGAGAGGAGCATATCACCAATTATGCATGGCTGTGTAAAAGAGCAATTATTGCTCCAAGAAGCTTTCAACGTCATCAACAAGCAACTTTTACAAGAATTAAATCAATCACTACTGATCTGCATTTAGGGCAGTCGCCCAGGTGGCAGATTCCCTATCTGTTGTTTTCCTAGCCTTTTCTTAAGTGATTGCAAAGAAATTGGAAATTGGTAAGTTATTCCAAGTTAATCCAATCCCTAACTCCCCTTCCTATACACGAATATTTGCCCCAATTTGTCCTCTTGAATTTCAACTTTATCTCTATATTGTGATCTTTCCTTCTATTGAAGACACCACTCAAACTTATTCGTCTACTGATGTCCTCCCATGCCATCTCTCCACTGACAGCTCGGAATATACCACTTGGTCGAGTAGCTAGTATCCTTTCTCCTAAGTCTTCCCAGCCCAAACTATGCAACATTTTTGTAACGCTACTCTCTTGTCGGAAATCGCCCAGAACAAATCAAGCTGCTTTTCTTTGGATTTTTTCCAGTTCTTGAATCAAGTAACCTAATCCTGGTGAGGGTCCCATACACTGGAACCATACTCTAGTTGGGGTCTTACCAGAGACTTATATGCCCTCTCCTCTACATCCTTACTACAACCTCTCAATACCCTCATAACCATGTGCAGAGACCTGTACCCTTTATTTACAATTGTATTTATGTGATTACCCCAATGAAGATCTTTCCTTATATTAATGATCCCCAAAGGGAACTTTCACCCCATCAACGCAGTCATTAAAACTGAGAGGACATTTCCTATTTATGAAAACCACAACCTGACTTTTAACCCCGTTTATCATCATGCCATTGCCTACTGTCCATCTCACAACATTATCTAGGTCATTTTGCAGTTGCTCACAATCTTGTAACTTATTTATTACTCTGTACAGAATAACATCATCTGCAAAAAGCCTTATCTCTAATTCCACTTCTTTACACATATCATTGATATACCGTCGAGTGGGGATACTTGGTACTGGAGGGAAACCAGGGACAATTTTGTGTATATTTATGTTGGTTAAAATTACCTACCCTGCATATAATGCTAATAGTGTTTTTGTTATTCTCAGCTGAAGTGAATGTTTCAGGCACACTGTCTAACCTTATTCAAGCTTTATAAGTTGAGCTATGTAGATAGTAGTTGTGATTTAGTTTCATTATTTGTTCCGTTTGCCTTAGTAACCTTCTAAAACTTCATATAGCAAGGAGACCTAAATTAACTTAACACTAAAACCAGTTTATTCGTGTCCCGCATAACCTAGAATTTATTAAATGTAACAACAATATATTGAGCTGATATCTGATAGTCTATAGTATATAAGTGAGATTTCATAAGCAAATGAATGATTTGGGATAACTTGGGACATCTTGAATTATTACTGTATCTTTACATTGTTTGAGGGAGGCCTACTTTCCTTCCTGTCCTCTGAGAGAATCCTAATTATCTCCCTCTAGTTCTCCAACTCCTCCCTCACACTCTTTAATGCCTGGCCACACCCGCAGTTCCTACACTTGCACACATTATCCATTCTTTACTGAATAATGAAAAGAAAAGAAAAATAAGATAACTTATTATGTGCAAAATAAAAATGAAGGGAAAGAAATATTGTCTAGGATAGTTCACAAAGATCACACGACAATAAGTTAATTAATATAGGCTACTACTACACTACAATACTACTTAATTGTACAATTTTTTTATTCCTACAACACCCTAACAGGATGAAAATTGTTGTTAATTACTGGAAACAGAGAATAATACACAAGAATTACACAATTCTTAACTGCAGTTATGTCTACCCTAATTACTACAACAGAATTCTAGTAAGAGAGTTACTACAGATACCCCAGAGATGGTACTATACTACACAAATATTTCACAGTAATAGAATAAACACACTATTTTCTAATAAGATATTATAATACACTACAATAATTTTAAACAATGTTCAGGCTAAGTTCAGATAGTACAATACACTACAATAATTTTGAACTATGTTCAAATGTATTCTAATTACAACAGGTTATTACCAAGAACAAACAGAAAAGAAAATTAACATTTAAGTTCAAAATTTGCAAAACTACCCAAAATAATAGAATAGGCATTCTAATTTCTAATAAGTTACTATACCACACTATAATAATGTTTAAACTGCGTTACACAGTGTTCTACAAATTTACAAGTCAATGGACAAACTATGTAATGCAGATGAGGCTGTCAACTTCACGACAAAGCTTTTGAACAACTTGGAGTCACTTCCAGCACCCTCAAACATCTTGGAGCGGATCAATGTGGCACCGACTATCTTCAGGAATATGAATCCTGCTTCCCTCTGCAACGGAACATGACTCCCATTCCAGAAACTGATCCCGAATAATATCAAAGCCACTCTCATGACTGGACATGCCACGCGCGAAGTGATATTCACTCCGCAGATTCACATAATTCCTTCGGATATATTGATTCAACTGAGATGTCTGCAGTTTCCTCTGTTTGTTTGAATTTCGCTATGTGCATCAACAAGGTACAAGGACAATCGCTTAAGTTGTAGGATTTCATCTTCGAAAACGGTGCTTTTGCCACTGTCAGCTGTACGTGGATTGTTCAAGAGTTGGAAAGGCAAACACATTATACATTTTTACCTCCAAATGGAAGGACACTAATATAGTTTATCCCGAATCTCTATAAGGAAATAATAGATTCTGTACTATATAACATGGTCTGTATTGAAAGTATCAAAAATAAAATAAAGTATTTCTTACAATTTACGTCAAAATTATGTGAGGTAATAAATATAATGTTTAAATTTGCTGTTAAATAAATGTGTAGTAACATCTTAAAGTTGAATTAATAAACGCGGGCAAAGCCGTGTGCACATGCTAGTGAGAAATAAAGCGTTCAAACACATCCCGTAATTTGAATGAAATAATATTGAAATATCAAGCCAGAAACGTCAAGTTGTCAAAGTGACACCTGCTGAAACACGTGCGCACCAATCGTTTAAATGTATATAAATAAGCTAAATAACAAGAAAACATGTATAAATTATACATTTCTGGAAGCCACACCTCACAACCATACTCGAGACAGGGTCTCACCAGGGAACAAAACAGAGTTTTGACACATGCAATATTACTGTAATCTTTACTATTCCTTTTGATGAACCCCAGGAGTCTGAAAGATTTCTTTATATTGCCATCAATATGCTTCTTAAAGGATAAGCCATTCCTGTTGCTAAGAATTACACCTAGATCATTAAACTCCTCCACATGATGTAAACTTTCTCCACTGATTTTATATCTGTAAAATACAGGTGTTAATTTCCGAGCAAATGACATGACACAACACTTGAATCTATTCACTTTATGGGACCACTTATCACACCACTCGCATATTTGCTTCAGATCCTCTTGTAGATAATCACCATCACTGTCTTCTTCTATGCCTTTGTATAGTTTCAAGTCATGAGCGTACAAGAGATATTCACTGCTCTGAACGGCTGTAGTAATATCATTTAGGAACAAAGCAAATAGAAGAGGCCCTAACAGTGATCCCTGTGGGACGCCAGATGAAGGTTCATAGGGGTTAGAGATCAAACCCTCGGACTTGACATAACATATTCGTTTTGTCAAGTAGCTCTTTAGCCACTCGAAAATACTCCCGAACACTCCATACGCTGACATCTTTCTCAACAAGGCTTCGTGTTGTAAAGAGTCAAAGGCTTTGTAGAAATCAGTATATATCACATCAAACTGTTTACCTTTGTCCAATGCATCGGAAATTGAAGATAAATAAACTGCCAGATTGGTAACAGTTGACCTTCCTTTAACAAATCCATGCTGTGAAGGGTCTATGTACTGACTAAAAGAGTCATACAGGCGATTATATATGACTTTCTCCGCCACCTTCGATAAAAGTGAGAGCAGTACTACTGGTCTATAATTATCGAACAACACCTTATCACCTTTCTTAAAGACAGGGATTACATAACACGTTTTCCACTCAGCTGGAAAACACCCACTCTTAAATGATTTATTGTCACTTCTGCCACAGAAGTTTGAATAGACACTGGATATATTGAAAATAGGGGAGAAAAAGTTGAGTTGCAGGGCTCGGCAGGAGAATGGTACTTCACGAAAGTTTGCGCAAATGTGTTTAGAATTTTATCTTTTTCGTGGATTTCAGTTCCGTTTATTAGCATAGTGGGAGGCAGACGGGAAGATTTTCTTTCATTATTAATGAAATTCCAAAAGCGCCTAGAGTTTGTGATGACATCATCTTCTACCGACCTAACGTAGTCCCTGTACTTAGCACGCTGCAGATTTTTACATTCACTTCGTAATATGGAAAACTGCACATAGTCGCACTCTTGGCCTGATCTTTTGTACTTCCTTCTCGCCCTTTCTTTTTCCTTCAGTTTCTGGATTAGTTCTGAGTCGTACCAAGAAGGATATTTGTTGATGTTAATTTTTCGAAATGGTACGCTGTCTTTTATGACCGCATATAGGAAGTCATAAAAAGTGCTCACAGCTTCATCCACAGAGTGGGTCTCCTTAATCATATCCCAGGGGCACAGGGATAAAAGGTCCCTCATTAAAGAAAAATCAGCTTTCTTCCATGCAAATATGACTTTGTTTTGCTCCTTGAAGCGAAATGTCCTTGGCATAGGCAGGAAGATTTCGATGGCTTGGTGATCAGAGTGAATTACATTTTCAGTTTCGACGCACTCTCCACTCTGAAGTAATTCGTTTGAGACTAAAATTAAGTCTAGAAAATTATCATTCCTAGTAGGGAAATCACAAATCTGATTGAGATCGAATTCATTAATAATTTCTAGAAATAAGAATACCTCCTCGGCTCCCGTATCAGAAAGGCCATATACACCATCTCGAGAGAGGACAGATGAGGTTCATGAAGTGGATTAGTTTCGTATTCCCGCGCATGCCACTCTCTTCAAGCAGGTAAACATTCTTGGAATGAATACGCTGGAAACAAGCCGAAAATGTGCGAACGCAATGTTAGCGATTAAATGCTTGAAGAGTGAAGTGGACTGCCCGCTATACTGGGGTCGATCCCACTTCATGTTCCAAGCAGACGAACAAGGCAGAAATGTACATTCCACCTGCCCAAATGTAGGACGGTTACGCATGAAAATTCTTGGCTCATGCAAGCCCTTAGGGCAATAAATCAGCTGGAAGGGTCACTCGACATTTTCCACCACCCTTCCACTGCAATTCGTATAGTTCTTCTCAAGGATGGAACGTGATAATTTTGTAAATTATGTAAATAATCTGTAGAAAACATGTGAAGATTTCTATCTATTTGTATACTTGTATAATTTGTATGTATATTATTTAATTTATTTTTTATTTTACTTAATTATTCTATTTTTTTTTATTGAGACATCCTGTAGGTGATAAATAAATATTCTATTCTAGATAAAACATACTTTCGTATGGGCCAATAATTTTTTTCCAAAATGTTCTTGAAAATGGCTGTATGGAGGGAGGGTCAATGAGTACCATATTCGGTGTATAGATAACAAATATTTTCACTCAAAAATGTTTAATTTCAATATATAGGCTACATACTGTAGTTTCAGATTACATTTAATTCCTACCTTGCACTAGAATTTTCAATAAAAATTCAGTGAGAGAAAAGTGTTTTGAGTAAACTGATCATTGCACAGGTGTCCGGCTCCATGGCTAAATGGTTAGCTTGCTGGCCTTTGGTCACAGGGGTCCCGTGTTCGATTCCCGGCAGGGTCGGGGATTTTAACCATAATTCCCGGCAGGATCCGGAATTTTAACCATAATTGGTTAATTTCGCTGGCAAGGGGGCTGGGTGTATGTGTCGTCTTTATCATCATTTCATCCTCATCACGAAGCGCAGGTCGCCTACGGCCGTCAAATCAAAAAACCTGCATCTGGCGAGCCGAACTTGTCCTCGGACACTCCCGGCAACGGTAACATTTAGCTTCATACGTCGGTCTCACTGTCATAACGTCCGCTTCCGTAGCGTAACGGTTAGTGTTATTAGCTGCCGTCCTCGGGGGCCCGGGTTCAATTCCCGGTACTGGCAGAAATTGCAGAAGGGCTGGTATGTGGTTGAAGTGGTACATGCAGTTCACCTCCATTGGGGGTGTGCCTGAAAAGAGCTGCACCACCTCGGGATGAGGACACGAGTTTACTTTTGTCCAACTCGTTGGCTGAATGGTCAGCGTACTGGCCTTCGGTTCAGAGGGTCCCGGGTTCGATTCCCGGCCGGGTCAAGGATTTTAACCTTCAATGGTTAATTCCAATGGCTCGGGGACTGGGTATTTGTGCTGTCCCCAACATCCCTGCAACTCACACACCACACATAACACTATCCTCCACCACAATAACATGTAGTTGCCTGCACATGGCAGATGCCGCCCACCCTCATCGGAGGGTCTGCCTTACAAGGGCTGCACCCGGCTAGAAATAGCCACACGAAATTATTATTATTACTGTCATATCATTAATGGTTCCTATTTGTCAGTGTTTAAATATGAAAATTCAAATTATCTTGGAACAAATGTGTTTTGTTGTCGTCATGTGGCAAATATGACTCCACCTGAAGGAATGTTCAATGAAAGAAAATTTAGAGGTAATGAACGCCCGAAAATAAAAACGGAAAACTAAGATGAAAGTGCTGATTCAAGGATGGTTGAGGCGAGATATAATACAAACTTAGGTCTTTCAGTCATCCTTGTGCTACCGGGTGAGTTGGCCGTGCGGTTAGGGTGGCGCAGCGGTGAGCTTGCATCCGGGAGATAGTGGATTCGAGCCCCACTATCGGTAGTCCTGAAGATGGTTTTCCGTTGTTTCCCATTTTCACACCAGGCAAATGCTGGGGATGTACCTTCAGTAAGGCCATGGTCGCTTCCTTTCCATTCCTAAGCCTTTCCTCTCCCATCGTCGCCATAAAACCTATCTGTATCGGTGCGACGTAAAACAAATTGTAAAAAAAAATCCTTGTGTTGTAATGTCATTTCTCCTTCAGACATCTCCATTTTATGCTAGTTATTCTACAGTGAAAATGACATTTGAAAATGAATTTGTAAGTAAATCTCAATCAATATCACAATTCATCAGATATTATCTTCATAGATTTCAACATAGTATTCTCAGCTTGTTAGTTGTGGTGGGAGGCAATAAATTTCTGAAAAATGCAAAAACTCTGAAGTGATTTCCTGAAATGAAGGCAACAGACAACAGAAGAAGCAGAATTAGTGTTGGGGACAAAGTTATCGCGAGAATTGAGCCAGTCCTTAGTTTTGTCCTGGTCTGCAGGGAATTCGTGAAATTATAAGTGAACCTTTGCTCTTTTTGCTGTTCGAAGTACAAAAAGGCACACAGCAATACATTTTCCAATATTTCCAAACACAGTTAAGAAAAACAAATCACTGCACTACACAATAAAAATTTAAAAAAGGATCAGCGCATAAATTAGAATTCATATTTAGGACGAAGTTACGGCGAGAAATCACTTTGAGCCACTCATTACAATTGTTCTTCTTTGCAGACAATTTCTCTTCGAAGTACAAAAAGGCGCACAACAATATCACATATTCCAAGATTTGTATTATAAACACAGTTTAAAAAATCAAATCACTACACAATAAAAAAAATAACTAATTAGCGCATAACTATCAACTCTCAATAACAAGCCAACAAACACCTCATTTCGAACACATTACCAACACTTACAACAGCAAAACAATATAAATTCAACTGGAAATGAGGTAATTCGCGGTACAGAGTTCTTCTCTGTGACTTAGGAAGCCAGCGCTCCAGCGCCATGATGGTGCAACTTTCCAATTACAGCTTTATGCTGGGCATGGCAAGCGATTGTCAAGGCTGGTATAAGGAGCACAGCGAGGGATCCAGTCGGCCGTGGTTTATTCCCAGCTGCTCGGAGGTACAGTGCGGCACCACTAAAGCCACGGTAAGTTTCGGCAATGACACTCGTCCCCTGACCGGTAAAATACAGTACGCTCGACGCGTACGTACTCCGCAGCGTCTACAGCAATGGATCTGTGCTTCTTTAAAACAACAATTTATATCCAGAAACAAAAATTGTACAGTACTGTGTCTTATGGCAAACTCGTTGAGGGCCAGTTTCCTAAACAAAGGATTATATGTAAAGCTACTGGATTTCTGATTAAAGGAAGAGACTATATAACTTACCGGTATTCGGCATTATCTCAGGCTCAGTTAAATTGTGGACGGCTGAGAGTTTGTTGGATTTCGCTTTTAGCAGTTTAGTTGCCTTTTGGGCAGAAGAAAGTGACACACGGGCCTGTGCGGCGAGACGCGACAGAGATGTAGATGGGCATCTTTCCAAGATACCTTCTATTTCACCAAGTTTTTCAAATGTTAGCACAGTTCGTCTCCTTTTTGACTTTCTGTCAAGAACAGATCCAGTGCTCCGGAACTTCTTCACTATTCTACGTATCGTACTCCTATGTGGAAGACGGGCACCAGGGTATCTGCGTATGAACCTAAAACGGCACTCCTGATACGAGGAATACCTCGTATAGCACTCCAAAATGAATACACGTTGTTCTATGGTTAACATCACTTTCTAGGCAATACTGTACTAATAAGCACTCATACAGAAGCTATACTGCCAAATGAAATTACAGTGATGGCAACGGCACTAAACTCTTGTCGAAGTCAATAAGAAGACTTCGTTTATCAGTCTCACATATTAACATCACATCACTGGGCTCGCATATCTGCTGCTGCCCTGAGGCTGCAGATAACTCCGCTACGACGGCTACACACGGTGAGGTCACCCATAAGACTAGCATCGCGCATACGGCATACCTTGCACAATTTTGAAATAACGACACTGCTCCCTCTGTGTAGAGTCTGGTGAATCTCATTTAAGGGCACCAGGGTCTTTTTTATGGCTTGCTCCGTGTGTCAGGGGAACACGCACGGAAGGCGATAGCCGGGTGACTCATTTGCCGAGAGATATATTGCTCTGCGTGGTGCTGCGGAGCCAGCTAAAAAAAGACCCTGTAGAAGTCGACGACTATTGAAAGCAAATTTGCATCGTATTCTCTACTGTACGAACAAAAAGCGTTTGTTGCATTACAATATTTGTTTATGCACTGTTTAAGGATACTGTATTTTTACTCTTAGTTCAAGTATTTTTCTACAATATCCCTTAATTAATTTCTCTAAGTTATCCTCGCTGTTATAGCTAATCCACTTGACGTTGGCCTGGAGGTCTGCAAAATAAGGAATTTCTCACCGGAATGAGTAGCTCAGATGATAGAGCGCAGGCCTTCTGAGTCTTACTTGGCAGGTTCGATCCTGGCTCAGGCCCGTGGCATTTGATGGAGCTCAAATAAAATAATAACTTGTAGCTATTCAAGGTATACTAAGAAAATGTTTCAGAGAATAAAGAATAAAGTTAAAGAAGCTTATCATATAGATTCTAGAATGTCAGGCTGTCTTGTAGAGAGGTCTGACCTTTTAAATTGGTAGATTATTTCAAGTTCGATATAAATGGTGACCTTTTTCCTGAAATGCGTATTTTAAACGATGTCTTGACTGCCATTAACGAATCACTGGACACCAATTTTTCACAGAAGTGGGTGAGGTTTTTCTTTTTCAAGCAGTGTTCCAACGAACCGAACATCTTCAAGCAGTACTACTATTAAAACAGACTAAAAGTTGTAGCTGAATTATTTGTACGACTGAATTGCAAAATGAAATGTGCAGAATAAATTATTATTATTATTATTATTATTATTATTATTATTATTATTATTATTATTATTATTAAAATGAGTAGATTCCATATTATGAACATGTCCGCTTCTGGTTCTACGTAATAAAAATTTGCAACCCTAAGCTAGAGACACATTTCATTGACAGCGCACTGCTGCTTTTCTGAGTAGTCGTGTTGCCTTCCGACAGCCCTGCTGTCCTAACTCGAACGATACTGGATGGTTTCTAAGGCCGAGTCAGTAGGTAATATAACTATTTCAAGACGACTTTGTATATTTACTCTAGCCGCCATGGAAAAAAAATTCATTGTACATTGTTCGTATGTTCATTTGATTCCTCGTGCTTTTTCATTTTGTCGCACAGATGCACAAGATCGGTATTTGACCAGGATGAGTCTCCTCAAAAAGTATATACGGGAAACAAAAAGACGCATTTTCACTTTACAGCCATATACAGTATCTAATTGCGGTTCTTCATACACTTCAAGTTGATAGATAAATAGACAGTAGCGGCACTAAGAAGCCCTCCCCCCCGCAATAATTGAAAATGGGCCCCTCGTTTCCCGACAAGGAAAGTTACACGTTTATTTCATAGTACAGGGTTGTATATTATTACAATGAAATGAAATGGCGTATGGCTTTTAGTGCCGGCAGTGTCCGAAGACAAGTTCAGTTCGCGAGGTGCAGGTCTTTTGATTTGACGCCCGTAGGTACCCTTCAGGTCGTGATGAGGATGAAATGATGACGAAGACGACACATACACCCAGCCTCCGTGCCAGCGAAATTAACCAATGATGGTTAAAATTTCCGACCCTGCCGGGAATTCGAACCCGGGACCCTTGTGACCGAAGGCCAGCACGCTAACCATTTAGCCATGAAGCCGGACATTATTACAATGAACTACACCGACGCAATGATAATAATAATAATAATAATAATAATAATAATAATAATAATAATAATAATAATAATAATAATAATAACATATGGTTCTCAAATCCGAAGGAATTAAAATAATACACTTATATGGTCCGAACACACACACACACACACACACACACACACACACACACACACACACACACACACACACTGCATATTCCGATTATAGTAACCAAAACACGCTGACCGTTACAATGTTAAGAATTTTTCTTTTGCTATTTGCTTTACGTCGCACCGACACAGTTATATGCCTTACGGCGACGATGGGATAGGAATGGCCTAGGAATTGGAAGGAAGCGGCCGTGGCCTTAATTAAGGTACAGCCCCGGCATTTGCCTGGTGTGAAAATGGGAAACCAAGGAAAACCATCTTCAGGGCTGCCGACAGTGGGGCTCGAACCCACTATCGTCGCTATAAAACCTATCTGTGTCGGTGCGATGTAAAGCAAACAGCACATAAATAAATAAATAAATAAATAGTCGACGAGGTAGCGAAGGAACAAGGGCACGAGGTTATTAGGTTGCCGCCGTACCACTGTCACTTCAACCTCATTGAGTTGGTACGGTATGGGGCGAAGCAAAACATTACGTACCCACTTATAACAAGTCCTTCACAGTCACTGAAATGGAAGGACTGTTCCGGGGGCGGGAGAGTATTGCTCGAATGGATGCGACTTTGTGCAGGAAGAAATTTAGCCATGTCGCAGCATTCATTAATTCGCAATGGCAATACATGGCATCATCAGTGACTCTCAGGAGTTGATGATCCGACTAGACGATGATAATGACAACGAAGGCGACGGTAGTGATGGCAGTGAACTGGAGGGTATCGAGCCTCTGCCTTTGTGAATCAGGTATGAAAATAAGGTTTCTGAATTTTCGTAAATTTTATAGATTTTACTTGAAACATTTTGTGTTAGCACCGGTGTATATTATTCTAACATTTATTGGTGTAAATGAAGTGAGATCCTTGTCGGCCGATTTCTTCCGTGTTTTCTAACATCGCGATAATAAGAACTTCGTAGTATATTTATCCCGTATAATTTTGTGTGATGAATAATCGGTGAGTTGAAAGTTCAATTTTTGTCGGCAGATTTCATTTGTATTGTATATCATCGCGATGACATTAAAAACATTTCTCCCATGTTTTTAAAAACCCATGTGTCGTGCAATCAGCTGTTGTTACGGGGGCAACATCGCTTCGTGCGCCATTGCAGTGTGACCAATATTGTGCGCAGCTGTCATGTGCAACCTTACGCCGGCCCACCGGACCAAATAATTTACAACTCAACCGTCCATCGTAAGCCTGCTTAGCTACACTGACTGCCGAGACTTAAACAGGCTCGACGGTTCAGTATTTAGAGTTTAGATAAGGAGGATATCTTTGTTATCGCATCTTCGCTGACTACTGGGTTCTCAGAACTCGCTAATTACTTCACCCCCCAACGATGTCGTATTAACACTGTGGTATTAATTTTAACTACTACAAATGGCTATTTTCTTTTTTCATTAACATTTTCTTTAAATAATTTGTCTTACGTCGCACTGACACAGATAGGTCTTATGACGACGACGGGATATGAGAGGGCTAGGAGTGAGAAGGAAGCGTCCGTGGCCAGCATTTGCCTGGAGTGAAAATGGAAACCACGGAAAACCATCTTCAGGACTGCCGAGAATGGGGTTCGAATCCACTATCTCCGGAATGCAAGCTGACAGCTACGTGACCCAAACCGCGCAGCCACCTAATCTAGGGAGCGACATGTCACTATCCCTAGAGCCGTCCTTGAACGCGCTTTTAGTAGCTTACGAGCTTGCTGAGCTCAACCCAAATTAAGTCTATAGCCACTACCTTTTCAGTCCTGGCTCTTTTTCATCCTTGCGTCACCAAAAGCCCTTTAATGTGTTCTTTGTATTCGTGCGACTCGACTTTAAACCACTAGGGCGAAAAACTCAACTTATCTCAGGTAATTCTAGGATTGACTGGTTTTAGCCGGAGTTTTAATGCTGGATACCCTACCTGATGGCACGTTATTTTTCATGTGATAATTTCAATCCAGAATCAACTGGGATTCGAATCTCTGACTTCCGGGTGTACAGCAGATAGCCAAGTCATTGCCCTGTCTATTTTTTTTCACATTCACAAGACGTGTTTTAAAGTCTCACCGACTCAATTAGGTCTTTAGGCAACAATGGTATAGGAAAAGAAGCAGACGTGGTCCTAATTAATGTACCTGGAATGAAAACGGGATAACATGGAAAACCTTCTTCGGGTCTAACGACGGAGGGCTTCGAATCCACCAACACCCGAGACCGTAACCGCGTAGCCAATTCGCTCTGTATAAAAGGTGAGTAGATTACGGTTTTTAATAATGACATGAAATGGCGTATGGCTTTTAGTGCCAGAAGTGTTCGTGAACAGGTTCGATTCGCCGGATGCAGGTCTTGTGATCTGACGCCCATTGGCGACCCGCGCGTCGTGATGAGCCCCGTTACCAGCGGAATTAACCAATTATGGTTACAATTCCCGACCCTGCCGGGAATAGAACCCGGGACCCCTGTGACCAAAGGCCAGCACGCTAACCATTTAGGCATAGAGCGGGAATTTTTAATAATAATGAAGACACAAACATGTAAATGAACTTATTTACCATAGTTTATTCTCTCTCCTCCTACCGCTTGCCCCTTATCTGGTTGGGTCGCGGATGCGAACAATGTTCCACATGAGAATCTGGCCCCGTCTTTCCTGACGCCAACTCTATGTGAAGGAATGTATTCATTATTGCGTGTTTCTGTTACGCTCGATAGTGTGGTGTGTTCTGGGACAAACACTAACGTGTTTCTTTTGCGGTTGGCAGTGTGGTGTGTTGTGTGGATTGGGACAAACCAGACACAATTAAAATACTTGATCCGACCGGGAATCAAACCCCGGAACCCAAGGTCTATATACACAGTTCAGGACACGAATGTTACTTATGGATCCGTTATTTTGGGACTCAATGTGGACGATAACTGCAGCATGTCCATGTTGCATATAGGCGAACGTCGGATTTAAAAAATGTGTTTAAGAACATAAAAGCTGCTAAATTTAGTTTTATTTGCCCCGGACAACATGTAATAGCTTTCCTACAACCTGCGAATTGTGATATAATAAGATATCTATTTTGCTATCTATAAGATCTCGGGTTCCATAAATTGTGAACAGCTGCAATGGAATTAAAACCAGACTATATGACATAATTTTCATAATCATTTTTGAGCTAGTAGACCTAACTTAGGGTACTTAAATGAACGAAGTAATATAATGATCAAAAAAGTGTGGCCGGTTAATAATAATAATAATAATAATAATAATAATAATAATAATAATAATAAAAGATGGGGATTTGTCTATTTTATTCGTGTGTTCAGAAACGTAGGATTTTGAGATATAAGTCCCTTTCACGGTCGTTTTAGCTAGAATTCGTCGATTGTACTGTGCCTATAAATGCCTATTTAAATAGTTTGTGCCTATTTGGAGTATAATCGCCTATCTAACGCCGTATGACTGTATATTAAAGAAGCCTATTTTATCCAATGCATTATATTGGTTCTTTTTTTTTTTTACGTCGCACCGACCATTATATTGTAGATAATATGCTCGACAGAATTGTCAGAAATAGTTCTCGGGAAATTTCATTAAGCGTGAATACAATAACGTAAGGCCTAGATTGTAGCGACTTATTCCTCGACTTTGCATACCGATTTTCATTAAATTCTCTTCAGCCGTTTTCTCGTGATGCGTGTACATACGGACAGACAGACAGACAGAAATTACGAAAAATTAAAAAGTGCATTTCCTTTTTACTTTGGACACGACTGATCCAGAAATACCATCCTTTTTAAATTCTGAGCAATGTACAGACAAAACTATTATATATATATATTAAATAAGTTATGGAAATTTTACATTGCTATCATCAAGAAAAACCGTGCTTAAATATGAAATAATATGACAGGTCATTGATTACCATGAATTTAGAAAATGATTAAAATTATTGTCCGCCAACCCCGGAAGCCCGGGTTTGATTCCTGGCTGTGCCAAGAAATTAAAAGAAAAAGTACGAGGGCTGGAACAGGATCCACTCAGCCTCGGAAGGTTAACTGAGTAGAGGGTGTTGGATTCACACCTCCGCCATCTTCGAAGTAGTTTCCCGTAGTTTCCCACTTCTCCTTCAGGCAAATAACTTAAGGCCACGGCCGCTTCCTTCCCTCTTCCTTGTCTATCCCTTCCAATCTTCCCATCCCCCCCCCCCCCCACAAGGCCCCTGTTCAGCGTAGCAGGTGAGGTCACTTGGACTAGGTCCTGATCCTCTTTCTCAGTTGTATCCCCGACCCAAAGTCGCAGGCTCCAAGACATTGTTCTTGAGGCGGTAGAGGTGGGATTCCGCGCTGAGTCCGAGGGAACAACCAACCCGGAGGGTAAACAGATTAAGAAGGGAAAAAAGTATATATATTTGCATAGTTTTCAAAACGTATTAAGAAAGAAAGAATATTGCAATAAATTACCATTCCAGTAAATTGATACACTGCCTTCTTGAGAAAGATTTTGGGTGATTATAGGTGGGCCTTCGTAAGGTTGCACATGACAGCTGTGCACAATGTTGGTTGCACTGCAATGGCACACGAAGCGATGTTGCCGCTGTAACAACAGCTGATTGCAGGACATGTGTTTTTGTTTTAAACACGGGAGAAATGCTTATAATGTCATCGCGATGATACATAATACAAATGAAATCGGCCGGCAAAAATCGAACTTTCAACACACCGATTAAGTTTTCAATAAAATATTTCATCACACAAAATGATATGAGATAATTCTACTACGAAGTTCTTATTATCATACTAGAAAATAGGTACAGAAGAAATCGGCCGACAAGAATCTTACTATAAATACACCAATAAATGTTACAATAACATATACTGGTGCTAACACACAAGGTTCAAGTAAAATGTATTAAATTTGCGAAATTTCAGAAACATTTTCATACCTAATTCACACTGGTAGAGGGTCGATACTGGAAGGCATCACTACCGTTGCCTTCGTTGTCATTGTCGTCGTCTTCGTCTAGACAGATCATCAACTCCTGACAGTCCCTGATGATGCCATATAATGCCATTGCAGAGTTAATAAATGTTGCGACATGGCTAACTTTTTCTAATGCCTGACTATTAAGGGCCACTCCGCGGCGCAAAGAATTTTCACTTCGCGGTTCATG
This sequence comes from Anabrus simplex, assembly GCF_040414725.1. NCBI lineage: Eukaryota > Metazoa > Arthropoda > Insecta > Orthoptera > Tettigoniidae > Anabrus > Anabrus simplex. The sequence goes on along the minus strand of NC_090267.1, from coordinate 234,660,713 downwards.
ACTATGTTGTCGTTTCCGTGACATCGCACTGCACTCGTTAAAATAAAATTTCACAATTACCTCACAAAGAAAACAAAACTTTCATAAACGTGCGAATCACACCTGACCACGTGCTAGCAGCGACAGGCAAAACGGCAACACTCCCATACGATAGTCAAGCTAGTTATAGATGGCACCACTATACTATAAATATTGCCAACAACAATCAAATGAAAATAGTTCGTATTTATTTTGTGGCTCGTTTAAACCTTATAATATTTTTTAAATTATCATATTTTTGAAAGCAAATAAAAGATTATAAGCACTATACGGAATTAAATACGAATTAATATGAATAAAATGCGTAACCGCATCTGACGTAAAAAGTAGTACATTGGTCATTCTGATTGACGGGTGACGTTCTTCACTTCGTTTTTGTAGTGGTGCCAACATGAATTACAACTGTCAAGTGCAACCTTTTGCCGGCCCACCTACAGGAAGGTCGAAGAGAGTAGATATGGCATTCCATTTATTCCATTTTAGCAGCTTCCTTATATCTGCTATCTTTACTTCGAATTGGTATCCCTCAAAACGAAACTGCAGGAAAAGATTCAAATCAAGATATGGTCAGAAAAAATCTTTGACAGACAAGCATTTTACAAAAGCCAACAGAATAAACTTGGGATTATTATTTCATTTTTCTATAGCAAGATTTTTACTAACCTCACACAGCTGTGAATGTTACGCTGGCTGCCATTTGACGTCAGCAATTCTGCACCCATTTTCCCCTCCTATTATCTTTCGGGAAGCTAAATAATCTAGTCCCTTTAGGTGAGTGACGCAGCGACACAATAACCCATTATAACTTTAAATCATTGCATTGGCTAACGCGCAAACAACAGCAAGTAGAGAGCTTTGGTCCCAAAATGATCGCTGCCGCAAATAATTCAGGGAGCGTGACCAGACCTGGCTCAAAGGTCATTGCTTCATTGATATTGCACAATTATTAAATAGACAAGTAGTCTTACATATTTTCACACCCTGAAGTTATACTAAACAATGATATATGGTAACTATGACTACGACAAAGTACACACCAACGTTATACGGTTGTTGACAAAGCTGTCTATGTATCGCTTTTGACCGAACAGTTATCTGAATAATCCTATTCACGTTTTTTAAGGTTTAGGTCTACTGTATATCATCCTAGGAACTTACCTGTGTTGGGAGAGCTATTCGAAGCGGCGTCCGAGCGAACAGCTAAAAGCTTAGTGGCTTTATAAGCTGTGAATTTTGAAACACCTGTTTCCTCTGCAATATGACGCAGGGATTTCTTCGGACAATGTTCTAATATTCTTTTAATTTCACTGAGTTTTTCATCTGTTAAAACATATGGCTTTCGCTTAGGTATTCTATCATTTAGATTTCCTGTTTCCCTAAATCTAACAACAAGTCTTCTTACAGTATCCCGATGTGGTACTGGCTCTCCAGGAAATCTCCGTAAAAATTTCCTGCACACCTCCCTACAAGAGTTTGTAGTCACATAAGTGTCATACATAAAAATTCTGTGTTCCAGAGTTAACATTCCAATTCACTGCAGCACAATTTACTTGAACACACTTTCCACCGTTTACACTCACCACGACAACCCGTCCGTGACAGGGAGAGACGAGAGATGCACTGCTGACGTGGCTTGCGCTGAGCTGTGGACGAAGGCAAAAAATAACTCCCTGCATAACAAAACCGGTACTAAACGCAATACTTGAACTCCCTTGTTTGAGGGGCGCTTGCACTCGCATAACGGCAATTTTAGTATCTATGGATTCAATATGATTTTCCCCGGGTACTGCGATTCACAAATTTCCGCTCCTTGGCTGAAATGTCAGCGAACTCACCTTCGGTTCCCAAGATTCCGAGTTCGAGTTTTCTGGCCGGGCCGAGGATTTTAATTCTATATGGCTAATTCCTCTAGCTCGAGGATTGGGTGCTCGTGCTAGTCTCAATATACTTCCATTAATCTGCACAAAATACACTCATTACTAATCACCAAAGAAACTGAATACATCCCTCCACATAGGGTTGATATCAGGAAGGGTGTCACCCCGTAAAACTGGACCAAATCCACATGAAGTGTCGACACCAAGAAATTCGGAAAAAGGCCAGGAAAAAGATTATGATTGAGATTAACTTATACGATGTGTTGCTTGATGTAACAGCCACGAGCACAGGGGTTATTTATTAAATCTCAAACGGCATTGTGACATAAATGGTCAAAAATGATACCACTCTGACCGAGTGAGTTGACTAAGAGTTTGGGTCACGCAGCTGTGAGCTTGCATTGGCAGATGGTAGGTTTGAACCCCACTGTCGGAAGCCCTGAGAATATGTTACCGTGGTTTCTAATTTTCACACCCGGCAAATGCAGGGTTTATATCTTAATTATGGTCACGGTCGTTTCCTTCTCAGTACTAGCCCTGCCCTACATCATCGTCGCCATAAGGCTTGTCTGTATCGATGCGACGTAAGAACAGCAGAAAGATATAGCCATGAAAAACGCCATTTTGTTATTACCATACATACTGTTCAATTGTCATGAAAGAGGCGGTGGTGGTTGCTGTTTTAAGAGAAAGTACAACTGGGCAGCCATCCTCCATTAATATTAATCAGAGGGAAAAATGGAATGGCCTCCAGCATTTCGAAAAATAAAGGTATCGGTCAAAGAAAGACAAGGACTATGTAGGGCGTGAAAATGTAAGACTCCCTAGGCCTCGGGACCTACTACCGTCGGAGTCGGAAAAGAACAAAATTGACCAAGGGAGGCCGGATAAGATAGATGAAAGCGAGGAACCTGGAACAAGTAAGTGGAAGCTACGCCACGACTCAGCCAAGGGCCCCGTGGTCACCAACCCACGCAACCATGTTATGAGGCCTTTGGGCCCCTTTTAGTCGACTTTTACGGCAGACAGGGGGATACCGTGTATGTTAAATCTACCAACCCCACCCACAGGGGATCATTTGCCATAAAGCAGCAACATGAAATAAAATAGAAACATCACCAGAGGAAAACAATTTAACCCGACCCTACATCGAAATAAACCGAAATGCCATACAATCTGAAAAATCGTTATTGTAGTAAGTTGAAGAAATATGTTATCTCATGCATTAATATGAAACTATAGTGTACTGGATATCATACAGGCTGATTTTACATATGTCCAAAATGGAAACACGCTGTCGTTTCCGTTTTAACAATTTATCTGCCGCATGGACTGATCCTACTGAAATGCTTACTTCCTGCGACAGACGAGTTAGGGATTTTGTTAGCGAGCGTTCCAATGTTGCCTCAGTTTTGGCCAGTTTTTCTTCCGTTATTCGCTTTCGTCTACGGATTCTAGCGTTTAGCGAACCAAAAAAAAGCAGTCACCTCCGTACAGGCCATGAAGGCCCTTGGAGGAGTGGAAGGTAAAGGCTTCCACCATTGTTAACCTCGGCACGTGACGGGGTAGAGTGGTTAGCTCTACGCCCGGCCGTCTTTGCCGGCAGGAATTAACCTGGCACTCATTTTTGGTATAGGCTGAGTGAACCTCAGGGCCATATGCACCTCCGGAAGTGGAAATCTCGTTTCTTAAATTTTATGACTTCCTGACGGGGATTCGAACCCACGTCCTTCCGGGCGAACCGAGCACGCCTTTACCGCCTTGGCCAGGCAGCCCCTGTTTAGCGAACCAGTCTTTGTAAATCTAAGAACCAATCGTCTAACAGTATCTCGGTTCGGAACTTGAACACCAGGGAATTTCAGTGGAATGTCCGGCTCCATTACTAAATGGCTAGCGTGTTGGCCTTTGGCCACAGGGGTTCCGGGTTCGATTCCCGGCAGGGTCGGGAATGTTAACCATGATTGTTTAATGTCGCTGGCACGAGGGCTGGGTGTATGTGTCGTCGTCATCATCCTCATCATGACGCGCAAGTCGTCTACAGGAGTCAAGTAAAAAGACCTGCACCTGGCGAGCCGAACATGTCCTCGGATACACTCCCGGCACTAAAGCCATATGCCATTTCATTCTTCAGTGGAAATTGCCTACAAATCTCTCGACATGATTCCATGTTTACATAAGGGTCATACATGAGGATTCTTTGTTCTACTCTAAACTTTCCGGTTGCCATTTCGATAGGAGGAAAACAAACACACACGTAGCAATTACACTGAAAAAATCCACAGAAATAACAAATAAGAAACACGGGCAGTAATGTCTACGTACTCTTATGAAATAAACTACGTGGTAGCAGCCCTCGGACTCAACTGATCGGCCCCAGGGGCTCTGAACTTTGGAGCGTGGGTTGGCGACCACGGGGCCCTCAGCTGAGTCCTGGCATTGCTTCCACTTACTTGTGCCAGGCTCCTCACTTTCATCTATCCTATCCGACCTCTCTTGGTCAACTCTTGTTCTTTTCCGACCCCGACGCTATTAGGTTTGCGAGGGCTAGGGAGTCTTTCATTTTCACGCCCTTCGTGGCCCTTGTCTTTCTTTGACCGATATCTTCATTTTTCGAAGTGTCGGATCCCTTCTATATTTCCCTCTGATTAGTGTTATATAGAGGATGGTTGCCTAGTTGTACTTCCTCTTTAAACAATAATCACCACCACCACCTCAACTGATCGCACAAAGTAACAGGCCAGGTGCCAGTTAATTGACCGGCGTGACCTTCAAAATCGCTGCTTCTCGGCTCCACGCCGAACGTTGAGCCAGCTCCGGCCGAAAAATAATTTGACCTCCCTGTACAGGGCTTTCAAGTTAATGCACTGCCGGCCGCAGAGGCCTCATAGTGCGTTCCCGGTGACCACCTGCCACTAAGTGGGCGAGTGCAGATTAATGTACACTCTACGGCGAGACTACTCTCTGTGTCGACCGGAAGGAGCACGCTCACTACAATCTGCTTTACGTCGCAGCCACAAACATAGGTCTTATGCGACGATAGGATAGGAAAGGGCTAGGAGTGGGAAGGAAGCGGCCGTGGACTTAATTACGTTACATACCAAGTATTTGCCTCGTGTGTAAATGGGAAACTATGGAAAACCATCTTCTGACGTGCTAACAGTGGGGTTCGAACCCATTATCTCCCGAATGCACGCTGATAGGTATGTGACCCAAACCACACAGCCAGTTGCTCGGTGTGAAATATTTCATTACAACTATGGGGTGAGAAATTCTTGTAGAATGTTAGTTGTTACTGGCCTCTTTTCAATACATATATGCCGATCGAAGCGAGGTGTGATTCGTTCTGTTTGTGGATATGTATATAGTATGTGTATATTAAATATTCCCGGCTGCTCGGAGGTACAGTGCGGCACCACTCAAGCCACGGTAAGTTTCGGCAATGACACTCGTCTTCTGACCTGTAAAATACGCTCGACGCGAACGTCCTCCGCAGCGTCTACAGTAATGGATCCGTGCTTCTTTTAAGCAACAATTTTATTTAGAAAAATAAATACTGTACAATACTGTGTCGTATGGCAAACCCGTTGAGAGTCAGTTTCCTAAACAAAGGATTATATGTAAAGCTAAGTTACTGGATTTCTGATGAAATGAAGAGACTAACTTACCGGTATTCGGCATTATGTCAGGTTCACTTAAATTATGGACGGCTGTGAGTTTTTTAGATTTCGATTTTAGCAGTTTAGTTGCCTTTTGGGCAGAAGAAAGTGACACACGGGCCTGTGCGGCGAGACGCGACAGAGATGTAGATGGGCATCTTTCCAAGATACCTTCTATTTCACCAAGTTTTTCAACTGTTAGCACAGTTCGTCTCCTATTTCTCTTTCTGTCAAGAACAGATCCAGTGCTCCGGAACTTTTTCACTATATTACGTACAGCACGCCTAGTTGGAAGACGGGCACCAGGATATCTGCGTATGAACTGAAAACGGCACTCCTGATACGAGGAATACCTCGTATAGCACTCCAAAATGAATACACGTTGTTCTAAGGTAAACATCACTTTCTAGGCAATACTGTACTAAAAAGCACTCATACAGAAGCTATACTGCCAAATGAAATAACAGTGATGGCAACGGCACTAAACTCTTGTAGAAGTCAATAAGGAGACTTCGTTTATCAGTCTCACATATTAACATCACATCACTGGGCTCGCATGTCTGCTGCCGCCGTGGGGGTGCAGATAACTCCGCTACGACGGCTACGCATGGTGAGGTCACCCATAAGACTAGCATCGCGCATACGGCATACCTTGCACAATTTTAAAATAACGACACTGCTCCCTCTGTGTAGAGTCTGGTGAATTTCAATAAGGGCACCTCCTGAAAGAATAATAAACATTATCTAGTACAAGTTCCAGCGTGTGAGTCAAACAGTGAATGTTTATTATTTTATAAATCGCAGCATCGGATTATCCGAACAGAATCCACGATAGAGGTGAAAATAGCCCGATCTGAAATATGAAAGTAGCATTTTATCACAATTTCTGTATTTAAAGAAAGTCAGCATTTAGCAGAATAGAATACAGATCATTTAGGAGAATAGAATACAGATACAGTGGGCCTACAGTAAATAGTTAATTAAAGTTGTGTATACTGTAGCTGTAACAGAAGTTAAGCTATAAACTAGAAACGACTGATGACGGCAAATTTGCATCGTATTTTCTACTGCACTAACACAACGCGTTCGTTGCGTTAGAAAATACTGTAATGCATTGTCTACGAGGATTGTACCGTATTTTTACTTTTAGTTTTAAGTATTTTTCTACAATACTCCTCATGAATTTCTCTGAATTATCCTCGCTGTTATAGCTAATTCACTTCAACTTTGGCCTGCAAGTCTGCAACTTAAGAAATTTCTCGCCGGGCTGAGTAGCTCAGACGATAGAGCGCCGGCCTTCTGAGCCTTACTTGGCAGGTTCGATCTTGACGTTCAAATAAATTAATAACTTATAACTATTCAAGGTATAGTAAGAACATGTTTCAGAGAATAGAAACAAAATTAGTTAAATAAGCTTATCATATAGATTCTAAAATGTTGGTCTGTTTTGTAGAGAGGTCTGACCTCGGTGAATATTTTCATTTTATAAGCTCAGCTCCCACTCCATCCTTCAAAAACCTCCTAAAATTAAATAAATGTATAAACTGGTAGATTGTTTCAAGTTCGATGTAAATGGTGACCTCTGAATTGCAAAACGACATGTGCAGAATAAATTTATTATTATTATTATTATTATTATTATTATTATTATTATTATTATTATTATTATTATTATTATTATTAAAATGAGTAGATTCATATTATGAACATGTCCGTTTCTGTTCCTAATAAAAGCTTGCAACCCTAAGCTATAGACACATTTCTTGAAAGCGCATTGCTGCTTTTCTGAAGTGGTGCTGGTGTCTACCGACAGCCCTGCTCTCCTAACTCGAACGATACTAGATGGCTTCTAAGGCCGAGTCGGTAGGTAATATTTATTGTTTTAAGGAGACGTTATCAAGTGGATAATCATTACATCACCAGGGGTATTTAATATTCCAATACTTATGACGTAGAGTTGCGTGATTTTCAAAAATAAACTAACTCGGCCAGGATCGAATTTGAAAAGTAGGGCCATCATACAGACACTCTACCTCTAACCTGGCGAAACTGCTTAGAAAAAAGAATGGAAAGGGTAGCCTACTCAAAAGTGATCGGGTTAATGGCAGCAAACAATAATTTACAACCTGGATCTACACTCAAATGCCGTAATGCGGCACTGAGTTACTGTGATTTAGCACGTTAGGAAGGTATTATGCTAACGTGATGAAAATGACACTGTAACAACACACTGAGCACTAAACACGCGACTAAACTGAACCTTACACTGATAAAGCTCCCAGCAGACTGCAAAGGAGGGGAACTTGTGGCGCCGAGAAGTGCATTACGGCAAAGTGCTTGCCGGGAGACAAGCCCGCAGCGCTGGCGACCGCGCGAGTGACAATCCCCTGCATAGATAAAAGAATGTGCCTGCATTAGTGACCGTCTTGACAATACAGCACAGAGCCTTCAATAAAGTGATACTCTTCTTCACATTCCAATCCGGTCAGTCGACCACACGTTCGCACTATCGAACCTTGTGTTTACAGCATTGAATTAACTAATTACGTTTTTCATATGATATACATTCGCACAGGCCTGTACAATGTACTGAATTTATAATGAAAATAGGCCTACGGTACTGCATTTAAGATAAAATTATTGTCTATATTTCCTTACCAGGTGAACATTTATGATGGCCTGATTAAAATGTATGATAGTTGAAATCCATGCACTGCTCTTTCTTGTTTGCAAACACGTCGATCCTTTTCTTTTGTTAAGTTTGCCTATTTCATTAACAAAGGCCTTTTCACACGTTAGCATACCCAACACCAACAATCCTTCCTCTTTCATAGTATTCCAAGGGCAGGTTTTCAATCTGTATCATGGACAAACACCTCTCTGCATTTGATGTCCACACTGGCAACAACAACTTTAGAAGTCTGACTGTTTCTTGTAAGACATTATGCAATTCATCATCTATGAAGAGCATAAACAAAGATATCACGCTAGAAACTGTCCTCAGTTCGGGTCTAGCATTGCACACTAAGTTCGCTTTTCAATTTACTTTATGCCAAGAATAGATATTTCTTAAACATTTCACTGAAGTAACTGGCGGGGATTTCTCCTTTGTGTGGCCGAATTCTTCTACACCGAATAACCTTGCAGCTAAAAGATGCTCTTTGAATTGAAACCTAGATTTGATCTGCATGGAAATGGCATCACAAACTTCTAAAGCTTGTATCTTTTTGTCAATACCAGTACAGTTGCTTAATTTCGCCGTCTCTTTATGACGGTTCTTCATGTCAATTTTCTGGTTCGGTTTAAACTTCCTCAAATATAAAGTCATCATGGTCTCTAACTCCATACTAAGTTCAAAAATACACATTGTTCTTGAACCTTGACAGGATTTGAACCGTGCATTTTGTCTGGCTCCATGACTAAATGGTTAGCGTGCTGGCCTTTGGTCATAGGGGTCCGGGTTCGATTCCCGGCAGGGTAGGAAATTTTAACCATCACTGATTAATTTCAATGGCATGGGGCTGGGTGTATGTGTTGTCTTATTATTATGATTATTATTATTATTATTATTCACCACCACAACCACCACGATGCGCAGGTCGCCTATGGACGTCAAATCAAAAGACCTGCACCTGGCGAGCCAAACATGTCCTTGGATACTCCCGGCATTAAAAGCCATACGCCGTTTTATTTTCATTGCTGCATATTTTTTTTTTTTGTAGTTGGTTTTGTTCATAGGGCATAATCTTGTGAAAAAAATCCAAAATCCAAAATGCTCATCATTTAGCAATAGTTTGTATAAATATGCTTGGGTGATGGTAGTTTCTAATGTAATATCTCCTTGGTTTCCAATTATTTCCATAACTGTGATTAAGTTCGTCCGGTATTTATAGACAGTGCTTACTCTGCAAGACTGAAATTTCCACCTGATATGTGAAACGGGCGGTAGCTGCATTTCAACAACTGAATCTGGAATATCTGTTCTTTGTGATGAATTCGAAAAGGAAGCATTAATTTCAGACAAATTTGAGAAAAATATCCCGGCTTTACAGTTGATACACGCTGCTTCAGACATAATATTTAGCTTCATGTGCATAGCAATGTACGAAATTTGCATACTGATAGTTGTCTTTGATTAATGCTTGAACGCCGTTTAAGTCACCGCTCATCACATAACTTTGTGCAATAAGTTTATTCGGTTTATTACCGATTAGTAGCTGAGTTCCGTAAAATGTAATTTGAAATAGCACTCAAAAATTCAAAAATTTCCAAAATCATTCTACGGGTTTTCCCCCAATAATGTAAGTTATTAACATCACAATTGAAACTGACAAGGAACATGTGTTGTGTCATCTGCTATAACTGCTAAATCATTTTTTTTTTAACTTTGTCATGTTATACTTGAAACATGTATTCGACCAAATCATGCTGTATTGTCTTAGATCCTTCTATAAAGGGTGATCATTTATTAAGATGCTCTTTTATGTCCTGTCGGTTTTTATGTCGTCTTTTCTTATATAATTTCAGAGAATTTGGTAATTTATCGAACATTTCCCTTGGTATCTTATTTCAATCCCTAAATCTTCCTATGAACGAATATTTTCTCCAATTTGTCCTCTTGAATTCCATCCATCTTCATATTGTGATATTTCCCCCTTTTAAAAGCACCACTCAAACGTATTCGTCTACTAAATGTCATTCTACACTATCACTCCACTCCACTGCCAGCTCGGAATCTACCGCTTAGTCGTCCAGCTCTCCCTTCTTCCAAGACTTAGCATAACGGTGTAAGCTACAGACCTGAAAATTACGGCACTGTGACCCTCTTTCCAAGATCTATTATATTAATTTGGTGCATCCGTTATACTCCACTCAGTATATACTGAAATGTGCTTTAATTATGTAACATGATCACAGGAAGTATCTGAATAAATACTACCCCTTCTTATGATTACCTTGAACGTTTTCAAATTTTATATTTTAGCGTACGGCTTTTAGTGCGTGGAGTGTTCGGCTAGCTAGTTCTGTAGCTGCTTTTCCCGGTACACCACATGTGGTAATGAAATGGCGTATGGCTTTTAGTGCCGGGATGTGTCTGAGGACTTCAGCTCGCCAGGTGCAGGTCTTTTGATTTGACTCCCGTAGGCGACCTGCGCGTCATGATGAGGATGAAATGATGATGATGAAGACGACCCATACACCCAGCCCCCGTGCCAGCGGAATTAACCAATGATGGTTAAAATTCCCGACCCTGCCGGGCATCGAACCCGAAACCCCTGTGACCAAAGGCCAGCACGCTAACCATTTAGCCATGGAGCCGGACACCACATGGGGGTTGAGTTACATGCACCGCTGTGTGAGAAAAACGTTTTTGAGGATGGCCGACGGGAGATTCAAACCGAGCCATCTTCCAAAGTAGCCATAACTGGCCGTGTCATAACGCACTCAAATAACCTGTTTGGTACCTTTTCCCTGACATGGAAACGCAGCTCCATATATGAACATTTTGAAAGGTAAAATGTAAAAGCATCACCATATGTCGTGTTGTAAAAACTACCAGTCTCCCCCAGGAGTGTTACGTACAGTACGGGCAGAAGCTGCTTCTAGGAGTGGTTCAGTTGACATGGCATTTAATGCTGGTACTTCACAGTAAATCGTCGCCATAAGACATATCTGTGTCGGTGCGACGTAAAGCAACTTGTAAAAAAAAAAAAAAAAAAAAAAAAACTTCACAGTAAAGTTCTTCAAAATCATCTTAGGAAGATGCTGCTCTGTCATTCTGTTTCCCGAAAATTCAGGGACTGATCGGGTGATAATCCCAAAGAAATGTAACTATAGATCTTCGTCAAAATATACGCCTAACTGAAGTTGTGTTATTCTAATATTCAGTATAGAATTACCTGATTGTACTTTCTCCTCTCCCCCCCCCCCCCCTCCATTTTTATCTCTTGCATTATTATGTGAACCATCAATACTTTCTCTGGGGAAGGAAATTCTCGATTTATGGCATTCCAAATCATACATTACGCTGATTTATTTTTCAACAATGAGTTTTTAAGTTGGTTTTAGATATTACTTTTGTATGCGATGTAATGCATGCATGTTTTATTTAAACTTTCGTCATAGAAATGTTGCTATTGTTCTCCGTAAAGACTTATATAGGCTGCATTCCCGACGACCAGTTCAGTATGCATACGGAAATTAAATGTTGTGTACGGTTTGCGGTTATAGTAGTTCGCAATTTGAACAATCGGTAAGCAGTGCTATTATTTTTGGGAATATTTTCTAACCTCTTCTGGTTCTGATTTAACTTACCGGTACCTTATATTGGATGATGGCATAGCTTATTGAAATGAAAATTGGGTTGTCAACATCGGTCGCATCCGGTACGGTTACAGATTATGCGGTCGCTAGTGGCACCGGTCGCATCTGGCACGACACCGTTTTACGATTCCGTTCCCCCTCATTTTTGGGTGATTGTTCCTTCATGTCTTTTTTTCTGATTTCGATAATCTTCTTCACTATCTTCCGGATCAATAAGGGGCTAATGGCCATGCAGTTTCTCGCCTTATAAAAACCGCAGTAACTACCACTATTGCTGTGTAGTGCGTTACTAAGAGAATTGGACAATATTTCCACGTCAGCGATCCTCGTAGTTGGTAGACTTAGCGATATATATCTCGTGAATATCTCCATTATTATATCTCAAACGGTAAAAAATATCGAACATTTTTATTATGTACTATTTTTAGATAGGACTAATATTTTCGGATATACAGTGGAGCCTCGATATCTCGAATCACCTCGAGAGCAAAATTTTATTTCGAGTTATCGAAATTTCGAGATATAAAGAATACTGCTTTTGAGCATGTATAGCGCTTAATTGAATCATATGTATCTACGGGTTTATACTGAATACAGTATTTTTTAACAGTATTTAAAAATATACTAACCAACTAATATTTTACGGCATCACTTTAACTATGACCCTTATTAAGGCAACTTTTTAGAAGATAGAATACAGTACACACAATAGAGAAACAAACATACCTGCGTTAACACCGGAAAAAAAATCGTTAGGCCCATGCAAACGTAACCGTAAACTTAACGACGTAACATAACCGTAAAATTAACGTAAAATTTGTGGTATTCACAATGGAAGAACGTAACATTAACGTAAAGAGTACACAGCAGCCAATCAAAACACTGCAATGTTATTTTGCACGGAAGTCGGGTTTTGGACTATCTCGCAGTTTTATATTTCAATACCTCGATTGAATCAAACAACGTGGTAGCGGAATTCATATTACTTCAAACATCTATTGCTTTGCTCCTGGGAAAAGGCGATCTAAACAACGGTGCAGAAAATGGGTTCATCCCTTGAATCAAAGAAGGTTACCTCAGTGCGATTTCGGTAATCTAATGTAAGAAATGACCCTCATCAGTTCGTTTTGGACATGTGGATGAAACCTGAACTGTTTGCCTTTCTTAGGATTTACTTCCTCTTTTCTAATAAAAAAGAAATGTAAGGTCTCCTTTACCGACATCTATGCCCCTGTCTATCACACCCCGATGAGATGTTTGGATCTATTTGTTTGGATGATATTCTTTTCGTAAACTAGTAGTCCGTATAATGTTAAGAAATGTACAGGGACACTGTTTTATTTATGACAGGGATTGTCTCTCGTCCGTTCGCCAGCGCTGTGAGCTTGTCTTCCGCTATTTACCGTCAGATTTCATTGCTACAGGATATTTATTTCCATCTATAATTTTTCGGCCGGTACAGCGTCTTTGTAATTCTTTCTCCAAAGATTGTTTTGAAAGACAATTACAAGTGTTTCGTCGAAAGAAGTCATTATATCGTGCACAAAATACAATGTTTACCTCTGCTCTGATTGGCTGGCTCTTAAAGTTAACGTAAAATTAACCGCAAGAGCTTGGAGTTTGCAATCCCTTAATTTTACGGACTCGCAGTTAAGTTTACGTGGGCGCATTGTGAATGGTTCCATTAGATAAGATGGCCGCTAACGTCTGAGTTAACGTTAATTTTAAGTTTACGTTACGTTACGTTTGCACTGTGAATGAGGCTTTAGTCTTTTTCGTTTTTTACTGTTAACCTTCATCTCTTCAACAACATTTATTGCTATGAGAAACACTGTCATTTACATTCGAATGACTCTGTATAGGCCTATAGGTTCGAAACCACGCAGCCAAGATTCGTAAATGGAGCTTATCATCTGCGACTTGCAGGATTGCTTCCGTACATGACAGGTAATGAATTCACACCCGAAAAACAACGAGGCTTCGCCAGTTTTCCTATCACTACAAGTTTGTTTTTCGGTTACTGTCATATTAGCTGTGCTTGTTAACTGTTCCTCACAAACTACAAATGCTGTATTGCACAGTCAATGTACAAAATTCGAGTTACAGAGTATTTTTTGCTTTAAGGGAGGAAACGTTTGCTTCGAGAAATCGAGAAATTCGAGTAACCGAATTTTGAGTAATACACGTGAAGAATAGGACAAACGGCTGGGAAATTGCAGTTAATTCGAGATACTGAAAATTCGAGTAATGGAGGTTCGAGATATCGATATTCGACTGTACATATATTTGAAGATTTGTGAAAAATGAATAATCGTGAATATCTCCGATATCATTCGAGAAGTAAGAGTACATAAAACACAAAGAGATCGGAAATTCTATTTTACACAACTTTTATAATGTAGGCTACAGTTTTTTTGATACAGTTAATATTAACGGAAACATTTGACATTTCCTGTTTTGGTTCCCCTAATATTGCTGTATCATGCATAATAATCAAATGACTTTACAAAGAAACTTCGCATCGTTCTACTGGCCTTCACGCTCTCCAAACTGCTGCGTGGGAAATCAAGAGTACAAAACAAAGATATAGATATATTACTACGGAACCCGGCTCACACTTACACGCATGTCTTGCTTGCACCTGCGGGGGGTGCGTTCCGTCACTACCATCAAACGAAAACGTTTAGCAACTACAGAATAAAATAAGTAACGAATTTAAATGCTATTAAAAATACTGTAAAAGTATACAGGTTTATTACTCACCATCTATTTCAGATACTGTTGAAAATGGCCTACCGCAGTAAGACATGCCTCACATCGTTTACAAATTATTTGCCACTTTCTGTAATTCCGCTTCGGTAATAGATTGTATTGCACGTGTTTTCAGTCCTCAGTTCTTCTATAGTATAGGATTTATTTAGGTAAACTTATCCCTTGAGGGTACAATAAAGATAATCACAATACTTTAGGTCAGCTGATCTAGAAAGGCCATAACTTGTACTAATTATTCGGTCATCAAAAACTGTACGAAGACTGTCTACAGAATTAAGAGCGGTATGGACTGTGACAACGTCCTGTTGAAAATATCCATAATCCCTTTTCTTCGCGTGTTAGTTCTTTAAAAATGGACGCAAAATTATTCACACACGTCTGAATTGACGCGGTCATCGAAAAATACAGGCTCAATTATCCACCACGCCCTTATCTCAAGCCATACCCATATTTTAATGGGATGCAGTGGTCCTTCCTGTACAATTACAATATATAGGTTTTCAATTCTCCACACTAGCACATTTCGAGAAATTACATGTCTAGAAAGTTGGAACCATACCTCAACAAACGAACATTAGCTGGCTATCCTCATTTCCATTGTAAACACGTCCACAAAACCAATTACAGAACCCTTATTCTTGCAGCGAAATCTGTCTTGCGAAATTCCTACACAAACCTTATTACGGCCGAAATTTCAGCAGTCTAGTTGCTTTATGAGCCGACCCCATGGATATGTTCGTTTCCTGCGCTAGACGATTAAGTGATTTGCTGGGATTTGCCTCTAACCGCGCCCGAATATCTCCTAGTTTAACCTCAGTTAAAACGTGTCTTTTCCGCTTTCTCTGTGCATCACAAACTGAACCTGTTGTACGCCACTTTTTTATCAATTTCGAAACGCAAGATTTTGTAGGAATGCTAGAGTCAGGATATTTACGAGCAAATCTCCGAACGCATCTTCTATAGATCTTTCTTTTCAAGTAACATTCCACCAAATAAATTCGTTGTTCAACCGAATACTTCATTTTGCAATCGAATACTTGATACACAAGTAATATACACAATAATCCACGCAACAGTCGCACACACGTTAAGGTACAATTCTCAGAAGCAACTAACTGCTGGGATGTTCCGTACACCTTGCTTCCTACGTTGCGGCCGGGGGAGCGGGAAGTCGGCCGGCGCGGCGGCGGAATGATGCGAAGTTTCCTCGTAAAATGACAGCATCGATAGCCTAGTACACTCTCCGATTATTCCTGAACTTAAATATCGAGTTTCAAGAAATTCTGTGAACAATGGAAGTCATGGAATAAAATCACTAAAACATGGTTCTGAAGACTGGTACTGGTCGACAGGCCACAATTTTCGCGCCTCGGTGACTAGCGACACAACGCCGACGAAAGAACTGGGAGTGTGAAATTCTGTCAAGCCGGTTTCCCGTAATGTTAACACAAACACCCAGACAGGCACACAAAACTGAACCTATTTTCGACTTTTGTCCACTTAATCCCAAGATAAATAGGAAGTATGAGGCCAACATTTGAAGTCTACAGACGCAATTGCAATTTGATTAACTGTACATGGATATAAATAAATAAATAAATAAATAAATAAATAAATAAATAAATAAATAAATAAATAAATAAATAAATAAATAAATAAATAAATTAAATAAATAAATAAATAAGACAATGGCGAGTTTAGGAGACGGCACAACCAGGAGTTGTACTCGCATGTGGAGAAAATAACCGACGTGATGCGGAAAAAGAGGATTACTTTTTATGGATACATGGCCCGAATGAAGTCAAGACGGTTAACCAACCGCATTGTCACTTTCCTCCAAGAGAAAAAGGCAAAGGGGGCATGGTTCAATGAGGTACAGAAAGATCTGCAGGAGATTGGGATCTCATTTGAAGATATCCAGGAGCGTGAACCACTTAAGAAAAAATTCCAAGAACATCAGAGTTTCCGACCAAAACCGAAGCTGAAAACTGGAAAGGCATGGATGAAAGAGCGAAAGGAGCAACACCGTCTACGAATGAAGGAATACTGGACCAACATTAGAGCTCAAAGGAAACAGTTGAAATGACGCGGTCCTTAGTTGACCGAAACGAAACAAGAAGAAGAAACAGACCTACGGTTTTCTGTTTGCATTAAAATTTAAAATAATAACCGTACACTCAACCGCACAAGAAAACGGCCACTGCAGAAAACGACTTACTTTAAAATCCTCTAGTTTGAAATAGGATGAACATATTGTAGAGATAGTAGGTTTCCAAGTGTATTATCTCTTCGGCCATCGGCTATCAACAGTTTACGAATATCGTCGCGTTTCGAGAATGTATAAAATTAAATAGTTCTTTGCGGTTGGGTGTAGTGTTGAACGAGTAAGAGGAGTTTAGGGTTGCAAAGCTCTCAGTATTGATAAGCGACTTGTTGTCAGCTTTAGAAATATGGTCACATCCAGATATCATATATCAGTTAGTTTCTGCGATAAATCAAATCCTGAACAATGCACTTTTAAAATGAAAAGTTAGGTCCCTGTAGTTCGGAATCCATGTCAAACTGGGGGTCCCTTGACTATGATCACAATATCAACTGACACATAAAACTACAGATTTGAATGTTTGCATATTGAGAGAATTGCACACCAGAGTTTCCAGGTGGGCATTATATCAACTACTTGATCAAGTAGCATTCAAATTATTATTATTATTATTATTATTATTATTATTATTATTATTATTATTATTATTATTATTATTAATATATGTACCCGTTCTTCAAACGGGAATTGGTAATAACTTTCACGATTCCTTCATGAATTTATGCGAAGTTACATCCCTGTATTCAAACGTTAAATACGGCATGTAAACTGGTTATTCTTCTACAAAAGCAAGTGGCAGTAGTCTAACGTGAAGTACGATAAACTAAACAAGTGGAGACAGAATGAGGATGATCATAGAGTTTACTGAACGGTACAGTTCCTGGTCTGAAGTTTTGCGTAGGTCTCCACACTTCTCGGTCACATATTGTTGTTCATCTTAAATCGGGAGTGGCGCTGTGGCTGCACTCATGAAACTAATCGTTGACCTCTCTTATTATCTGTTCTATCGAAAAGAGTAAAATGGCCCTGTAACCCACCTTGAAATGACATGACAGCAGGTAGATTTCCATTACGTTTGGTTGTGCATATTTTGTGAGAGTGCAAAATCACGGTTTCGTACAAACCCCCAGTCAGTTCAGGGATTTAGAAACAATATTGGCCCTAAAACCTACCCAAGGACAGGTGGGTACTAAATATGAAGTTTGGTACAACTATATCCAGTAGTTTTCAAATTATAAGAACTCGGACAAACAGACACAAAAGCTAAAATACAGGGTCTTAATTTATGCTTGGCAAGGACTTTCTCGCTCGACCTTGGCCGCCAGTGACGGTTCAGTTGCCGGCTACCGCGCGTGCGTATGTGCGGCAGAATACGGCGCTCAAAATCATTATCATGCATTTTACTCACCATCTAGCGGTTGTAAATGTTGGACTGCGCTAGTCTTGTATGGTTTCAGTTTTAATAATTTTTTAGCCTTCCAGGCAGAAGTATGAGATACCTGAGTTTCCTCCGCCAAACGCTTAAGTGATATTTGTGGTGTGTGTTCCAATCTTTCGCCAATGTCATCTAATTTAGCTTCAGTAAGGAGATAACGACCTTTACGTCTATTTTTATTGTTTAATGAACCTGTACGTTTGAATCTCTTGACCAGTTGTTTTATTGTCCGATTGATAGGAATGGGTCTCCCTGGAAATTTCGCTTGAAACTTTTGTCTTGTCCTAGCGCACGATTTTCTGCACTTAATGTAAGTATTGTACAGATATACACGTTCACGTAACGAATATTTCACATACATTACAGCACTATACACAATCACAATAAAACACTATACAATACGACATACAGTACACAGTAGCTTCATTGAACACCCTATCTCGGAGCTCGGCTCTCAGCAACTGCAGGAAGTGTCGAAAACCGCGAGCGTCAGCGGCCGATAGCGGCCTGTCATCGACGGACAAGGTCGAGCGAGAAAGTCCTTGCCAAGCATAAATAAAGACCCTATATATGCAGATTGTTATTATTACGCCTGAAACGGGTAACTGAACGAAAACTTCGCCAAAATAGTCAATGTACAGACACACCGTCGTTGCTATTTTATTTATATAGATTATTGTTTTTATTATTATTATTATTATTATTATTATTATTATTAAAAACATCCCTGCTTCCACGCTTCGAAAGAGATGAGTGTGCCTTGTCTTGTTAAGGAATAAAATTGTGACTATTTTACTGTCTGTAACGTCATCAGCCCGAAAGTTGGTTGGATCCTCAAAAGGCACCACCAAAGGTTATGTAGTTATACAGAAAAGACAACAACCAATGGCGACGCCAAAATGAGGCATAATAGCCAGGATGAGGGTGAGGTAGTTTACAACGAACACGAAATATGTAGATATTTTAACAGGTTTATGTACATTTTTTCCTTATTCCTTAGTTCTTATCTACCTACCAATAATTAACAGATTCATTTCACTTCATATCCAGCCCCGTAGAGAAACGGGACAAGGGTGCACATACAATGGGAATTCTCACTGGTGTTCTAAAGTTAGGGACATAGTCCTGTCGACGTTATACAAATGTGCTAGATGTCATATCGATGTCTGCATTTTGTATAATGTGTTGTGTTAATTAATTCCTTTTCTCTTACATTGAGCGATCTATTTACTTGGAATACTTTCCTAATATTTCAACAAGTTCTCATTCGTACAATCTGATTTCCCCCCATATACAGTATATGTTTTTGTATGTATTGTGCTGGGCTGAGTGGGTCAGACGGTTAAAGGCGCTGGACTTCTGAATTCCAACATGGCAGTTTCGATCCTGGCTCAGTCTGTTGGTATTTGAAGGTACTCAAATACGCCAGCTTCGTGTCGATGGATTTATTGGCATATACAAGAACCCTTGCGGGACAAAACTCCAGCACCTCGATGTCTCCGAAAATCATCACAACTAGTTAATAGGACGTAAAACCAAAAACATTATTATCGTGTATGTTTTGTACGTATGTTCAAGGCTTGCCGCGTTTCTGTACGGGATAGGGTATGAAATAAGTGAATCTCCGCAGATGACGTAATACGCCTACGTGTTAGCAGGAAAGAAGGGGATGGATCCTGGTGCCGGGACGCAGCCGAACACCAAGCACGATGTATTAACGTCTCCATCCGACGGACGAACCATCATTAACAGCGTCATACGCCCTCATTCCATATGAACACTGCGGAGAGTTTTGGAAGCGAATCCAGGCTTTTGGCACGCAATCTAGTGATTAGAAAAAGTATACCACCACCTCTTCTGCCAGCCGGCCAACATTCTAATCGTGACTTTTTTTATTTAACCAATGGGACTCGAACCGGCTAACCACGGTGTCAGACCACTTACATATAATGCCATCTTAACGATCATGTACATATATGTATTGTCCGGCTCCATGGCTAAATGGTTAGCGTGCTGGCCTTTAGTCACAGGGGTCCCGGGTTCGATTCCCGGCAGGGTCGCGAATTTTAAAATTAATTGGTTAATTTCTCTGGCACGGGGGCTGGGGGCTGGGTGTATGTGTCGTCTTCATCATCATTTCATCCTCATCATGACGCGCAAGTCGCCTACGGGAGTCAAATAAAAAGGCTTGCACCTGGCGAGCCGAACATGTCCTCGGGCACTCCCAGCACTAAAAGCCATACGCCATTATTATTATTATTATTATTATTATTATTATTATTATTATTATTATATGTATTTGTATGAAAATGTTTTTTTTTAATGCGAAATGTCCAGTAAAATGTCCGTTCATTCGTATCCTGTCTGCCAACTTGATCCCCGCGTATCGTGGCAACGCCGCAAGTAGAGAACGCCAGCTGGAGAGTCACGCCACACTGGTCATGCGTACGTGACGTCATCACTAATAGCAGGAGGCCCTTGTGCTTTGTCTCCCTGGAACAAACTGCTGGCCGAGGCTCGTCCTTTGTTCTCTCAGCTTACAACTACGAACTACCGTATTCTAAATCCAAATTATTAATATATTTCTCAGTGAAGGAACTTGCCAAAAAGAAATCAGCCACAATTCGCATTCCGCTATAAAAAAGGTTGATGGCCAAATGGTGAAAAGTGATTCAGAGAAAATTAGGTAGAAGATATCAAAAATCACAACAAAATATTAGCTTGTTGTAGGCTACCCGTCGTCGATGGGACAAAACTTAGCATGCGAATGATAATGCAGTGATATTATAAACGTAGATTTCAGCTCATCTAATTCTCTTTGTGTTCAGGGCGTCTTGTCTTCTCGTCCCCCCCCCCCCCCTTCCCTTTCACACGGATCACAAAATTACTACATAATATCCCGTATCAGGTTAGTATTCAAACTGTACACTGCGGAGAGCTTTGAAACTGAATCCAGGCTTTTGACACGCAATCTAGTGATTAGAAAGTATATACCACCACTTCTCCTACAATGCCTTGAAAACGCTGACGCGATGATCTCCATAGCAACATTCCACAGCGATGGTTAGGCCTATCGGTTCTTAGTACTTGGCCTGAACAAACGACCACCATTGATATTTCTCTTATTTTTCTCTGTATCGAAAAAGAAAAAAGTTTGAAATTATTTTCTTAACAATAAATGCTGTAATTCTCTTCCTGTAAAACCAGTCTAAAAGAGATGCATCGAGTTTTATGTTTTAGACTTCCTCTGAAGCCCCGTCCGACCGATCCCTTAAAACAGTATTTATATAACGTTCTACTCCCTCTTATTATAAAATGTAATACCAAATTGCATAAAAGTCCACTAATTCGTTTTCCCGTGATGTGACAGACAAAAATTAAACCATCTGGCATAGGCCTTTATTTACCCACTTCGATATAAATACTAACACTTATTATTATTATTATTATTATTATTATTATTATTATTATTATTATTATTATTATTATTATTATTATTATTCTACCTCCTCCTCTCGTTTTCACCATTTTATTGGAGTCTTGGATTTGGCCCAGCTGAAAGTTCATATTTTAAAAAATCAGACATAAAGTCGATTGTGTATAGGCTATCCCAACGATTATGCTCCTTAGAATTAATAATTAATTAATTAATTAATTAATGTGAGTGAAGTCCGTCCTAATTATTCATGGTTTTAACAGACTAATGCCAGGGTGTGGGATTTGTTCCGCAGGAAGCCTACGACAGGAAACTGTTGCATCCTCATCTGTGATCGAACCCGCTGTCTGGGAAACATAAAGTCAACGACTAACCAACCATGCCTTTGCTGGCGGGATCTAGTGTTTACAGTGCACTATGTCTTATGGTATAGGCTAGAGCAATTTTGTCACTTTCATTGACGTGTCTCAGTCTTATCCTTGGCTTTGACAATATGAAAGTGACTGAGGCATAGTGATACTAGTAATGCCATTCCTTATGCAGCCAGTCCCTGCTATGAATGGTGTGAAAATGTTGCTCATAGGGTTGGTTGATACATGCATTTCAGTTAGCTTGGCAGACTGATATGTAATAGCAACTTCTGGCTTGGTGAGGAAAGCAACGGGAAACTATCTCACTCCTCATTTCCCTAGTACGCCTCTTCAGTGATGCCTAGGCCATCTATGACAGCTGATGGCAGAGCCGTTGAGGATCCAACCAGCCTTAGGGCTGAGGACTCAACATACATACACATACATACATACATAAATACATACATACATACTGTACATACATACTAATCAACCGCTCCGCTGAAGTCGACGGTAGAGACGTTAAAAAAATGCAATTACTGTTACAAAAATTTGAAATTAACAAAATATGTAAGATGATAATGAACTAAAACAGAAAGCTGGAAGATACCAACAATGGATACCGGTAGGGGAACCCGGGGTAATTAGAACATTATTATATAAATACCAAAAAGTAACTAATGCTATTTCTGCATTTCCACACATTATAGAGTGTTAATCAATTTATGCAAGAGTTTTTCTAATTACCCTATCATTTTGTATTTTATCTCCCTACATATGGTATTTATATGATAATGTTCTAATTATCCCGAGTCCCGTAGTATTTATTGTAAGACGAGCTGATCTACCCGTGCTTCGCTACGACATTCTATATTGTATACAGAATTCTAGGTTAGGTAATGTACACGTTTTGAGTAAGATTGCATTAAATGGCATAGCTCTTAAAGTTACCCCGGAAACCTTGCGGGGAAGTCACCTTACGTTTTTTCTCACGTGAAGACTGGTTTAGGCAATTTCAATGTAATGCCAGGCCCTCATGCCTGCCATCAGTCACAACCAAGCTGGGAAGTTTTCATTATAATGGCAGACACTCACTCTCCACCTGCCTTTTTGCATTCTCAGAAAGAATGTATTAGTGATTTTCCTAACTGAAATCAACATAGGTTATTATAATGACATCAATAGGAATTCCGCGATTAAAAGCAATTCTCTCATATGAAACAATCGATCAAATGAAAATTCACACATTTTCTCACTTTTAACGAACTGTACTATGCTGCCGATCTAACAGTCCAAAGTTCCACAGCTGGACTGACCAGGCCACAGACAGCTGTGAAACATTCCTCTGCCATTATTCCGTTGAGTGTGCACACTGCTCAATCCAATCAGCGCCTCAGAGTAGGCATCGAATTACCGAAATACTATTGTAACGGTTCAAATCCCTTTACAAGCATTCATCTTTATTATTATTATTATTATTATTATTATTATTATTATTATTATTATTATTATTATTATTATTATTATTATTATTATATCTGCATTTGTATTGTTATTATTATTATTGCAATTATTATTATTGTTTGATTCAATTCTATAATCTGATTTCGCTATGTATTAATTATCGCTTGCTTCATTGTAGTTAATTTATTATATTGTGTGTGTGTTAGCATCAAAATAATGTAGAGTGAGACTTGATGCCTAATATCAGATATGGATATATTATTTGTGATACTACCTTTTAAAACATTCCATTCGGTGTAATATGTTACAGTAACTGTCGAGTCATCGCTCTGTCACTGTATGCATTTAGCGATGAGATCATATTTAGGGAATTCCAAAGTTCGTCTGGGGCTATTTCAACACAATATGTAACATTTGTAGCTGGGTGGGAGTGACATCATATCTATTTTGAGCTCTGACGTGAGTGTTATACCATGTGACAACTTATGTCTACATATATGGGCTGTATCCTATAGCGGCAGTCAGTTGGAGAAGTCAGTTGGATAGTTCAGTTGGTTGGAAGCAGTTGGTTGGAAGGAGTTGAATGGAGAGATTTGCCATGAAGTCAATTGGAGTCAATTGGAAGAAGACGAATGGGGAGCAGTGATATGGATACGTAATCGTCAGTGACCAAATTGATTTATGTTCAGAGTGTGTTTCGTGCATCTGTTCGGTCGAGTTCTTGTGTCAGTTCGGTGACAACCGAATACTGAGTCGTCGTAATGCAGACTAACAGTTATCAGCAAATTACCTGTAAAGTTGATTGTGAAGTGTAAATACTGTTTCAAGCCATACTATATCTCATTTGTGAAACTAACATGATACATCACCAAATTAGGTTTGAGATACCTATAGCTGATACCAGTTCAAAGGAATGCGTCGTAATAACACTCAAAGTGTTGAAGGTACTGTATTTCTTCAGTTATAATTTCAGAGTTTTATATTATCTTTTGAATTATCGCAGTAAATCTCACTCGCTGAAATCAGGATTTAAAAAATATATTTTGTTTAGTATCAAATAAATTATTTTACTTCAATAGTAGATCATATAACCTCAAATTTTAATGGGGAAACCGAACGCCAAACTCCTTTTCCCAGAACCTATATGTTATGCTGTCAAAGTAAACTTATTACCTCACACCCTAGAGATATTCAAGACTCTCATTCTATTATCGTTACATCTATTTGTAGCTGGCGCCCATCAACAATATATATGTGTAAGTAAACAGGTAAGTACTAAGTGTGAGTACATAGTCCGACGATTGAGTATTTTACTTCATAAGCATTCTATTGTATTTCATTTTAATTATTATTTCATTCAAATATATCGTTACATTCATTTGAGAAGTCACACTATGATGAACCAGTGTGTTACGCATGAGCAGTATCAGAAAATGTATGAACCAGAGGAATGGCATCCTAAAGAAGAAAGTTATCTAAATCCTCAGCTATTTCCTGCCAATATTCAGGCAGGCTGCTATACTCGGTACGCAGCAGTAATCCTATATATCGGACATGAGTGGCAGCAGAAGAGACAAAGAACATCATAACAAACAATGGTCAATGTAATGCTATTGTTGATCAATTTTATGAGCACTCGATATTGTAGGCACCGGGCGAGTTGGCCGTGCGCGTAGAGGCGCGCGGCTGTGAGCTTGCATCCGGGAGATAGTAGGTTCGAACCCCATTATAGGCAGCCCTGAAGATGGTTTCCGTGGTTTCCCATTTTCACACCAGGCAAATGCTGGGGCTGTACCTTAATTAAGGCCACGGCCGCTTCCTTCCAACTCCTAGGTCTTTCCCATCCCATCGTCGCCATAAGACCTATCTGTGTCGGTGCGACGTAAAGCCCCTAGCAAAAAAAAAAAAAAACAAGATATTGTAGGCCTTCACACTTAGTTTTCTTCCGACTCTGAAATACCACTCTTATCATAGTCAGGACGTTAAAACTGAATAAGACATAAATGATCGGAAATTGTATTCTTTATTACTTATTTTATGTGGAACCAATAACACAGGTATTTAGTGCATATACAGGGTGTCCCTAAAAACACCGACAATGTTTAGTATGTTGTGCGGGAAGGCGAACTGATCGGTTTTCAAGAAGGAACCCATACCCAGAATCGCAGGGCTTGGACGCTGTAGCCTGAAGTGTGAGATGGGTGAGCGTTCCGACTGTCGTCAATAAACCCAACATAAGTAGCGCATCGGACTCATCACAAATGGGGTTCGAAATGTCTACCTCCTACGTCAATGCAGAGCCTACATCGGCGTTGCTGAACCTCACGCACATGACGACCCAATACGAGCGGTTGTCTTTGAGAAATTTCAGTCGCTCCGTGGACTCGAGCAATAAGGTCCTCCGCTGACGTTATAGGATTGTCATACACCATACTCTTCATACTACTCCAGAGAAAGTAGTCGAGGGATGTCAAATCTGGCGACCGTACTGGCCATGGAATTGATCCTCCTCTACCAATCCATCGATTTGGATCTGCGACGTCGAGGTGATTCCGCACATTTACATCAAAGTGTTCTGGAGTTCGTCGTATTGTAGCCACGTTACCTGCCGAACATTTAGTGGGACTTCATCCAATATGGAAAGCAAAACATATCTCGTAAATGTGAGGTAGAGCTGTCTTGTCAGTCTGTTTGGCAGTAGATATGTCCCAATGATATGGTCACCAATTATCCCAGCCCAGATGTTAATACCGAACCTGTGTTGGTGATTTCGAATCACGTGCGTACGCGGATTTTCGTTCGTTGAACATGCATGTTGTGCATGTTGGTAAAAGTGCATTCTTCCGTGAATATCACCAAGCTCGGGAATTGTGGCTGGAGTATGCACTGTTGTGTAAATACCACTGAGCAAACTGTACTCGTCGTGAGTAGTCCTCCTCCCGAAATGCCTGGACTTTCTGCAGATGGTATGGATGGAGCTGCTGTTCAGGGAAAACACGCCACACGGCACTTATACTTGTGTGCAGCGCCTGTGTCTCTTGCCGAGTGCTGGGGGAGATAGGACCTCTTCGAACATTGTCGCATGTCCTCCTCAAACTGCAGTGTTCGAGCCGAGCTCGGCTCTGTTCGGCTCGGCACTGCTGTTAACAACGTTACTGCACTGGCAGACAACAGTACAAAAGCAACGCAGTAGGACGCGCATTAAGGACTGTGTGGAGGAATGTAGCGCATGCGTAGGAATGTCGTCCATCCACAGTACACAGATGGTTAAAGGGTTGCATACCTTCCGTATTAAGACACCAAATCGGAACAAACTGTCACAACCGTTCTCAGACTTCGACGCTCTCCAGCGCCCGAACCGAGCATTTCCGGACAGGGGCTCCTTCTTAAAAAACGATCAGTTCGCCACCCCGCACAACATACTAAGCTTTGTCGGTGATTTTTGGGGCACCCTGTACTTAAGGGCCTTCACATAAAATGGCATTTCATCCAAGGCGAATAAAATTATTTATAGCACAGACTGTATTTTATTCCCCGACTCTACATACCGATTTTCATTGAATTCTTTCAACCTTTGTCCCCCTGTGGGTGGGGCGGTAGAATAACGCCCACGGTATCCCCTGCCTGTCGTAAAAGACGACTAAAAGGGGCCTCAGGGGTTCTGAACTTTGGAGCGTGGGTTGGCGATTACGGGGCCCTCAGCTGAGTCCTGGCATTGCTTCCACTTACTTGTGCCAGGCTCCTCACTTTCATCTATCCTATCCGACCCCACTTAGTCAACTCTCGTTCTTTTCATACCGCGACGGTATAACGTATTGAGGCCTAGGGAATATTTCATGTTCATGCCCTTCGTGGCCCTTGTCTTCCTTTGGCCGATACCTTCAATTTTCGAAGTGTCGGACCCCTTCCATCTTTTATCTCTGATTAGTGTTATATAGAGGATGGTTGCCTAGTTGTACTTCCTCTTAAAACAATAATCACCACAACCACCTTCACCCATTTTCTCCTGGCTCGGCATTGATATAGACTTGAGAACAAAAATACAAATTCATGAATATCCCTGTTATCATAGCCGGTACGATAAAACTATTTAAGACATAAATGATCGGATATTTAATTCTATATAATTTTACTTATGTAGTATTTATCGATAGGACCACTAATAACATAAATATTTGAGAATTAAATGTTAGGGCTTCCTCTAAACTATTTCACTCAGCGCGAATAAAATGATTTATAGCCTAGATTGTAGTGGCCCATTCCGCGACATTTTTAAGAAGTTCATTACTTACCAAATTATGTTAGGAGCAATTGAAACTACTCGCCTTCATTCTCCACACATTTTTTGGCACATTGTTAGGAATATTCATCAATCTCTGCAGTTCTCGTTGAGGAAACCCGGCAATTCCTGACGAATGGTGTTTCAGCTCTTGTATGGTGTGCGGATTCGTCTTGTAATAATTTAGTGGCCTTTTGCACAGATCCATATGAAATTCCCACTTCTTGTGCAAGACGACGAAGTGATTTATTAGGAGAATCTTCCAAACGATGACCAATGTCATCTAATTTTTCTTCTGTAAGAACCCTACGATGCTTTTTTGGTTTCTTAGGCTGGATACTTCCAGTTTCCCGAAATTTATTATAAAGATTATGGACTGTTTTACGACTTGGAACGTCCACACCTGGGAATGTTTCTTGAAACAGTCTCTGTACTTCACGAGCTGACTGACATAACACATATGAATCGTATATAAAGACACGCTGTGCCGTTGTAAACGTACGTACCATAATATCCTTGAATACAAATTACAGAATTACGAAAAGAACTGAACACATGCATACACACTTGGGAACGGCTGAAATACGACTGCGACATCGGAAACGTGCACAAGTTCAGCTAGCAGGGATGCGCGCGAACACAAAACAAAGACCGGGGTCATGAAACAAAACATGAGATGGTATACCGCGCCTTCCCCTTCCCGTGCACGGGAATGAGCGGGGAGCTCGCCCATAGGAATAACACCGCGCGCGCCGGAGTAAAGCATTCATTTAGAACGAGTTCTACAGTACATGCAGCTGCGTGCTTTCTTTTACGCTCACCGCAACGATGCGACAACAAAATATGTGTCTTACATCACAACGTGTAAAAAAAACCGAGCATTTAACAATGGAAAGTTTTAACACCAAATATTTTTAAAACAAATTTTAATATGAATTGAAATATTAAAGAAAATGCGCCCCCAGGAAACTGCCGCTCTAAGCAAACTATCTGGCATAGGATGCACTGAAGAAGTAAATAGCATTACACAAATATATTGACAAAGCTGGTCTCATATTAATTCATTAACATTTTGTTAGCTGGAATATTTTAGTATTTTGTATTATAAACAAAAACTAACTGCACGTAATAGAGTAGTTCTGATCACCTCACTTGGTGGCCATCCGTGGTAAGAGAAACTTATGACATTGACGATCATGCCATACTCTAATTAACCAATACATGCTAGAATTATGTATGCTTAACCTTTAACTTCCACCTGTTGCGAGGACAGGACGAGGCTGAAGGACGGGGAATGAGTACATTGCATCATAATTTACACAATTTGTTTTTTTCAACCTTGTTTCTTATTCTCCATCAACATACGTATTTAGTTTTTCCTTTCTTTCTAGACTCCATCAGAAATAGGAATAAGTACCAGTAATACTGACATCAGAGTTCCATGCTGACATTTTTTTATTATTATAAGAAGCGCTCTGTTCCATAATTAAACTCTGTCCACCACATATGAACGAGAGGAGTTCCCCCGAGTTTAGCCTGACAAATATTCGGGCCAGCTTTTTAACAAGAATATTTCATAACAATATTGCCCACTTTTCATTAAGTTTGAAACAAGAAGATATTTTATGAGAAACACTTCACGCTGCATTTTTAAATTATTTTTTAAGCATCCATGTTTTCATCAATCATTATTTTGTATTGTATTATCATATATTTGTCCGCCTGTGGTGTAGTGGTTACCGTAATTATCTGCCACCCCCGGAGGCCCGGGTTCGATTCCCGGCTCTGCCACGAAATTTGAAAAGTGTCACGAGGGCTGGAACGGGTCCAATCAGCCTCGGAAGGTCAACTGAGTAGAGTGGGGGTTCGATTCCCACCTCAGCCATCCTCGAAGTCGTTTTCCGTGGTTTCCCACGTCTCCTCCAGGCAAATGCCGGGATGGAACCTAACTTAAGGCCATGGCCGCTTCCTTCCCTCTTCCTTGTCTACCCATTCCAATCTTTCCATCCCCTACACCGGGCTTCTGTTCAGCATAGCAGTGAGGCCACCTGGGCGAGGTACTTGTCCTCCTCCGCAGTTGTATCCCATGCTCTAGGACACTGCCCTTGAGGCGGTAGAACTGGGATCCCTCGCTGAGTCCGAGGGAACAACCAACCCTGGAGGGTAAACGGATTAAGAAAGAAAGAGAAATTATCATATATTTAATATAAATCAGATGTTCCTGGTGATCAGTCTCCCCACGACAGTATTTTCCTTCCAATTTTATACAGACATGGGACTTAGCATGGAACAGTTCAACCAGTATGGTTAAAAATGCTGTTTTAAATAATCATACCAGTAACTTGGGAATTCGTCCAGGTGTTTAGAATAATTGAAAAGCTCTCTTGCAAATACCACGTAAGTAATTTTTTTACACATTGGTTTTATGTTAAAAATTCATTAATAAGCCTCGACCTGCTTGGTGCAAAGTACATCTTTAAAGACGGAGTAGAGGGGGCACTTAAAGAAATACCCGTAATTTTAATAATGTTATTGGCTTTACGTCCCACCAACAACTTTTACGGTTTTAGGAGACGCCAAGGTGCCGGAATTCAGTCCCTTTCCGGATTTATTTCTGCATCCAGAAGCACAACAGCCGGACATATTTTTCTTCAAAACTCAGACCTCAGAAATACGTAAATTCACACACATTTCGAAACTAATAATACCAAATAATCCCCTGTGTTTAATAAACAAATATTTTTGGTAGTATTAAAGTTAAAACAGGTTTCCTGTACTTCGCTGAAATTGCATAATGAGTGCGGAATACGTATGTTTAAATCAGATGACGGGACATTTGGCTAAAACATTGCGGAGCCAATCAGAATGAAGCACTCGTTGGCCACACTGTACATAATTATACTGTCACTGTATGGTAAAGGGTTGCCACCTGTCCCGTATTGTACGGGACATCCCGTATTTGAGGTGAAAATTTTGCGCCCCGTATTATGAACTGTTGTCCCGTAAAAACGAGCTTTTGTCTTTTTTATCTCTAAATATTTAAAAATCCGCATTTGATTTGAGCGCCATTGAAGTTCAAAGTAGCTCCATGTTTTTTTTCTCTTTGGAGCCTCAGAAGAAGGAAATCTCGCGATGGTTCGCCATTTCCTGGTAAGGCTGAGCATGCTGGGTTATTTACCTCGTCTTCAGCCGAGTACTTCCGTAGACTTCCATTTAAAAAAAAAGAGCCTAAATTGTGAAATTATCAAAGCTCATCGAAGATGTCAGATGCACTGTACTGTATGTACTGCTAAAAGGGTGCAAGTTCGTTTCATTTACGAATTTCAATAAGTATCGTATTTTGTTAATGAAACGAATTACAACCTAATTGAAATTGGTACCTAACGTTTGATTACCTAGTATTTATGAACTGTTCCTTATTTTGGTGAAAAATCGCGTATTTTTAGGCAAATGTCCCTTATTTCTTGTATCAAAGAGTGGCAACCCTAGTATGGTAGGGGTCACATAAAAAAGGCAGGGAAGATCAAACACATGATAACGGTGGTTCTGGGAGGTTTATTAGCATTTATGGTCACAAACACTATTCAATATGGCCTCCGAACTCAGTTCAACATGCTGCATCCGTAACACGGCATGGTTGACAGTTGCCCACAGCATAACAGATGAAATCAGAGCGAGATGTCATCGTAAGCCAGCCAGCTAGGCAGAGACCGGATATGTCCCTGATGAACACGATCTTTCAAATATCCCCACAACCAGAAGTCTCGTGGATTTAGGTCACGGGACCTCGAAGGCCACCGGGGGTGGCTTTTCAGGTGAAGTAGGTGAAGTGCCACTTCACCACCTATTTTTACCATAATGAATTACTTAAATTTATTTTTCTTATGACATTCGTTGGTTTTACGGAAAGAAAATGTTTTATTGTACGGCGTTTGGAGCACCTCATTACCTGATGAAAACCAGGGGAACTCACGAAAGCGCCGGCTGTCGGCTACAGTACGGCGCGTGAGACTGAGTGAAGACGAGAGATTCCGCAGCTGCCTCTACCTCCCAAGTGCTCCCTCCTAGCGCTTGGCCTTGGCGGTTGCCATGACAATCGTGACGTCACCCGCGTACTTTCCACATAGCGGAATGTTCTAGAGAAGTTGTCGGAAGAACGGAATGTTTCGTCTTCCCTGCGTCATCCTGTGTGAAGTACGAGTACTATGCAGAGATGAGAAGAATGCAATAATGAGGAATGTGGCCTGGGAGCACGAACTTCCTGTTCTGCCCAGACAGATCGGCTCTTATCTGCTCGTATCTGCTACACGAAAACATTGACTCACACTTTGGAGTTTGCTGGATTACAACTGACAAGAGCGAAGAGCTGTCAGTAGAGGATAATATAAAGTCGCCTGGATAGTAGCGGAGTTGCTATGGTAACCATTGCGTCACTGGCTCTGCTGGTGAGAACCCCTTTGCCCCGTGCCTCACCGGGCATGTGCATTCTTCTGATCTCCCAAGTATACTTACGTATCGTGATTCATTCGTAGTGTTGTGCTGTTTTGTGCATTTTATTATAAACACCATTTTCACGTTGGAGAAACGAAGATCAGAATGAAGTTGTGCTACAAAAGAAGTGAAACATTCCGGTAAATCTTACAATCTTAGTTTCAAACGATCGTGGTTTAAGGAATTTCCACGGTTGTGCTCCTCTCCAGCTCTACAGAAGTTGTTTTGTTAGGCCTGCTTGCCTTTTATCAATAAAAATAACGTTTGGAATAAAGAAGGATGTTCAGCCCTTTTGAACATAACACGTTCTTTACATAAGCACTCAGACTCTGCAGA
The DNA here is from genome assembly GCF_040414725.1 of Anabrus simplex. Taxonomy (NCBI): domain Eukaryota; kingdom Metazoa; phylum Arthropoda; class Insecta; order Orthoptera; family Tettigoniidae; genus Anabrus; species Anabrus simplex. The sequence continues at coordinate 234,628,150 of NC_090267.1, read as the reverse complement.
ACATAAAATACGGCAGCTAGATTTCAAGACTTTGGAAACAATCCAAAATACGATCTCTGATGTCCTGAAGGAAAATGCCAGACTGTATATTGTAATTGTATAGTTCAGCGAAAATGTACATTTAAATAGGATTTTCCTTCACTTGGTAATTGATGCAGTGCTCTATTTAAGTAAGCAAGAACTACCTTTTCGTGGTCATGATGAAACATTAAATTCAATAAATCGTGGTCACGTGCTGGACCCTCCGCCAGTCACAGGTACGAGGTACGAGTACAAAACAACCAAAAACAACACGTAGTTCCTAAATCTTGTCTTCCTCTGCGGTGTAGTGGTTAGTGTGATTAGCTGTCACCCCGGAGGCTCGGGTTCGATTCCCGGCTCTGCCACGAAATTTGAAAAGTGGTACGATGGCTGGAACGGGGTCCACTCAGCCTCGGTTGATCAACTGAGTAGAGGTGAGCTCGATTCCCATCTCAGCCATCCTGGAAGTGGTTTTCTGTGGTTTCCCACTTCTCCTTCAGGCAAATGCCGGGATGGTACCTAACTTAAGGCCACGGCCGCTTCCTTCCCTCTTCCTTGTCTATCCCTTCCAATCTTCCCATCCCCCACCAAGGCTCCTGTTCAGCATAGCAGGTGAGGCCGCCTGGGCGAGGTACTGGTCATCCTCCCCAGTTACATCCCCCGACCCAGAGTCTGAAGCTTCAGGACACTGTCCTTGAGGCGGTAGAGGTGGAATCCCTCGCTGAGTCCGAGGGAAACACCAACCCTGGAGGGTAAGCAGATTAAGAAAGAAAGAAGGAAAGAAGTTCCTAAATCTGTCACTCGAAACCGAACGGGTAATAGCTCTTCACCATACTTTACAGCCACGAGCCGCCACTGAAGGCCACGCATCTGGAAAATGCCTAGAGGTAATGCGGTCGTTACTGAAGGTTTCTTGAAGCGATATGTGGGTTTCAATTTGTGATCAGTATGAAGTTTGTAGGGATCCAGTGTAAAATGCGCCGCAAAATCTTGTGAACTGTTGATCGGGATAGCGACAATTCATGTGACACAGCACTGTTACAGAATGTACTAAATGCCGCCAAAATCCTCCATTTGTAACTAGCTCTGTGGCCGCGTATACTTCTAGATCTCTTAACTACAAATCATGAGAAACTGAATCCAAACACCGCCGTCTTGGTCTCTCTTATTCTCCTATTAACCTATCCTCCCCGATTCGTTTCACCCCACCACCGAGGCCGGTTAATGCGTACAGATTCATCAATCGAGTTCATTCGTAACTTAGCCTTTATCTTCTCATTCCGAGTACCACTCTTCCAATCAGTTTGTACCAGCGATTATTTTCGCAACTTTCATGTCTACTACTACTACTACTACTACTCCTCCTCCTCCTAATAATAATAATCATTTAAAAGATAAATTTACTCACCTTTTTCAAGCAAGAGGATGTTGGAACTGCCTCCCTTCAGTAATATTGTAGCCGTTCGAACAGAGGAATACGAAATTCCCGTTTGCTGAGAAAGACGTCGAAGTGATTTTGTTGGGGAACGTTCCAGAGCATGCCCAATGTTATTTACAGTTTCTTCTGTGAGTACTGTACGTGGCTGTGTACGCTTTTTATCGCGAATACTTCCCGTTTCACGAAATTTATTTACCAATCTGTGAATGGAACTTCGACTTGGAAGTTGAACATCAGGGAATCTCTCTTGAAACAATTTCCGTACAACACGAGCCGATTTTGAAACCACATACGAATCGTAAATAAATACTCTTTGGGGAATAGAATACCTGAATTGAGCCATATTAACTTAATTAATACAATGCATTCTACCGGTACCTAATAAATAATAACCTAATGGACACTTAATTAACATACAAGAACAAAAACACGTGCATACGTTCCTAGAGTTGAACTCGTACTGACCTCGTTCCCTCCGACTCCCGGCCGGCTTTCAAGCGTGGGAACGGGGCGTGTAAAACGAGAACTGCAGAGCTCGGCCAACTGCGCGTGGAGCGGTACAGCGAAGGATAAATCACCCGGTAGATACAAATCTAAGGATACCCAGAACAAATATTACATTTATCAACTGTTTTTGAGAAATGTATACTTGCGAGTACCTTATAACTGCTAATTCTTTTTCTGAGCGACTGTACGTTGGAGACCCTTGTCTAATTTGTTACAAGTTACCCCTCGTTTTTCAACAATGACACGCATGCTATCTACCTCCATCTGGGAGTGCCTTGGTTCAAAAAGTACTGATTGATTATAGCTACAATATGTCCAGTGTACACACGGCGTACAAACCAATTATGGTCTTTTGTTCACTGCATGGGTTTTCCACCTACTGTGTTTTTAAGGAAGCCACACACACATGGCACAATTTCAACACAATCCCTTTTCCCAATACACTCATCTGACATAAAGCATTGGACTCTATTGATTGCTAGCTCCTCTATCTGGATATTATCCCTGTAACCATTTCTATTTCTTTCTAACTTGCACCTCCTTCTTAGTATCTTTACTTCTCTGTTATATTATATCAGGTCATAACTATTCCTAACTACCTTTAAAGGTACATTCCTGTTTTCACATTCCTCAACAATTGCTTTAAACCCAACCCACACACTGTTTACATATTTATTTACCATTTTCTACAGATCATATCTCCTTTTAAAAAACTTCCTCAAGCTGGAATTATCAACCATCTGGTACTGTCTAATAGTCCTTCTTTTACAACCTTCCTTTCTATCACATTTATTTTTAACTACAAATGAAATCAGCTTTGTGATCACTTATACCATCTATTCAATTTCTTCAGTTTCTCTTTAGATCTCATCTGGTTTTACCAGCACCACATCCAGAATACTTTTCCCTCTAGTAGTTCCATCACTTTCTGATTCAGCTGTCCTTCCCAAGTTAACTTATTTGCCATTTGTTAGTCATACTTTGTGTTGTTCACATTACCCTCCCAGTTGAAATTTGGTAAATTGAAACTGCCCTCTACAATAACATTCCTTTTTTGTGTCGTTCCACACATAGCTGATTATCTTATCAATTAATTCCACATCAGTATCACCCCCAACCTTGGCAGCCCTGTACACCCCAAAAACATCAAGTTGCCCGTTATGTTTAGAGATGAGCCTTACACCTAGAATTTCATATTTTTTAACCTTAACATTTTTGAAGCTTAAAAATTATTCTTTCACCAGAATGAATGCTCCTCCTCCTTCCATTCCTACCCTGTCTCTGTGATAAAAGACTTCAGTTCCCTGAGAAAATTTTCACACCCATAATATCACTTCTCAGCCATGATTCTACTCCTGTTACAATATCTGGAAAATATATACCTACAGTCGAACCTTGATATCTCGAAACTCCATTACTCGAATTTTCAGTACCTCTAAGAAACTTCAATTTCCTGGCCGTTAGTCCTATTCTCCATCTATATTTATGTCTCTGCTACCCAAAATTCCATTATGCAAATTTTTCAGTTTCTCAAAGCTGAAGTTTCCTACCTAGAGGAAGAAAATATTCTGTAATTCGAATTTGTTCAACATTAACTGTGCAATACAGCATTTATTGTACAGTACATCTTCCCCCCCAACATCGGTCTGCTTACACAGTGGCTTACCTGTCCACCCCTGGTATGCTGACCATAGGCAGTTGGAGCAGGTTAAGCACTCTCCTCTAGCTTCAGCAGATCAGGCATTACTGCTCTTTGATTGTAACAGATAGTGTTTTCAAAGCAATAACTGTAAAAAAAAAAAAAAAAAAAAAAAAAAAAAAAGAGCAAGCTTGAGAGTTAAAAACACACACACACACACACAAGAAAGTGTTAATGGAGGTTTCATGCTACTCTAGTGTGGTATTCTGTTTTTGACGAGTTGCTATAATAAGGGTTGTACTGTAATTGAAATGATTAAGTACTTTGAGTTTCTTTTTATATGGTTAAATAACAATAGATCCAGATTCAATTATGTGCTATACATGCTCAAAAAGAAGAATCCTCCATATCCCAAAATTTCGATAACCCAAAATAAAATCCTCCCCCCCCCCAGGCGATTTGAGATATCAAGGTTTGACTGTATTCTTCTTCTTCCTAGCATTATTCCCGCTCTGTGGCGGAGTCCACTTGTAAAAATATGTCTATTAAATTACTTAATTTTATTCCTTTCTTTACAATATTCTTCAGTTTAACATTTTTATGTCATTCTTAATATTGACCTCCAGATCCCTGTACTCTCCCTAGTCCACCCCGTTTCTCTGAATGTACCTCCATATAACACTTATAAACAAACCTCCTAACGTACCACTGCGGACCATCTGAGTGCAGATCCTTATCTCCTACCCAACCTTTAGGAGCTACAAATCTCATTGCCAGTTTGTCGCATATCCGTCTCATTCAAATCCCTGATCACCTTCCAGTCAGTATTCCACTGATAACAGTCTCTGCTTCCTTAAACTTCTCCTGTACTGCCTTAACTAGATCCTACACATCTCCAACTATGTTGGTACTTATATCTGCTTGCCTTACATTGTTGGTACCAATGTGAAAACTACCACCTCCTTTACTCTCCTTGTTCTCTTCTGCTGTCTTCAACATCTGCCTTAACCTAATTCTTAGTTAACACTCCAACCCGGTTCCCTTTCCTCCACACACTTTCCCCACATGCCTACCATAGAGTCCCCCATGACCAGTACCCCAACCCCACCCACCTTGTTTGATCCCCTCCCATCCTGGCCTTCCTTATCTTTTCTGGTAGCTGCAGAATCTTCTTTCTCCTCCATTTTCTTCCTCACAGGCCTTGTTTCATCTCCCTCTTCCTATTCTTCACTCCTCATTTCCCCTTCCTTTCCTTCAAAGTAGGTCTTGAATTCTGCCCCTGAACAGAGCCCTTTGCCCTCAAAATCCTTTCCAAATTATCTGTCTTCTATAGTTTCCCATTTTCCTTCCCATCCCTCCTGTACACCTACCATATCCTGTATGTTGTTTGAGGGTGATCTGCCCTCCTTCCTGTCTTCTGTGAGAATCCTAATTATCTCCCTCAAACTCTCCAACTCCTCCCTCAGACTCCTTAATACTTGCTCGCACCCACAGTCCCTACACCTTCATTCCCTAGTCATTCTTTACTCTTCTTTACAGAAAAATGAAAAATGAGCAAAAATAAAATAACTTATTCTGTGAATTAAAAAAATCTGAACAAAGAAATATTGCCTAGGATATTTTACAAGGATCAAGTAAACAATATACTAATAAAATTCTCAGCTTGCAAATCGAATTCTGCTAAAATAGAATCACCATTATTAATTAGCACACCTTTGCCGACTGATGAGCCCGGCTTAGCACCATGGGGTGAAGCACTGGCAACCAGGAATGAGTTTGCTGGAAAATTTATAATGTCCAATAATGGACCATTTATAATGGTATTATAAATTTACTCATTCGGGACAAATATTTCAGATTCTCTACGGGAATCAACATCTATATCATCTCATGGCCAGGCAGACATCAATTTTTGGTAACGAGACAAAGTCTCTCATAGTGGATTGGCACTGCCGGTGGCTCCAAGTAGCCTACGCAGTGGCCTCCACGGTATACACTAGCCATGCATCTTGGTAGGTGTGCTATTTGCCAACTGATGAGCCCGGCTTAGCACACTGGGGCAAAGTTCTGGCAACCAGGAATTAGTTAGCTGGAAAATTTATAATATCCAATAACGGACCATTTATATTGGTACCTTCATGCATGTCGGCATAGGCTTCCCAGAATCCAAAAGCCTGCATGCTTCATTCAAGGTGAAGGTGGATTGGTTACCACCTTAGGTAGAAGCTTCTGCTGAACTTTTCTCCATGGCTAAATGTCTACATACATATCAGCTAAAAATTTTCAAAAAGTATGGACAATTTTTTTTAAAAGGTGCAAAATAATGTCAAGAATATCTGTATTGTTTTAAATTTCATGTTTATAAAGAGAGGACAGATAAAGATTTATTGCTTAGGCACGTAAGTAAGAATTGAAATGAAAGCCATAGAACAAGAGTTTAACCATTAGGTACAGCATGCTGAGTGACAAGGTCAAAGCCAGCAAGAAAGGAAATGATATGCTTATAGCAAAACATTTCATTGAACCAGAAACCAGATTTGAAATAATGATGTTAGCAAAATAAATTTTAAAATTATTTCAGAAACCATAAAATATGGGACAATTTTAAAATAAAATGTTGAATTAAATAAATACAGTGAAGCTGGTAGACAGCCAACATATTGTTGAAGGATGCCTTCAGAACTCCTATCCTGGAAATATTTGAGATTTTATATGACATTTTTCCTCAAATATGTAAAAATATGTACTAAAGCTGAAGGTATGGAAAAATATGGATAATAAAATGTTTTTAACCCTTCCCAAATATCCTAACTTGTAAAGATATCACAATTTTTTAAACTGTAGCTAATGATGAAATGAATATGTATTTAGTTTGTAAGCCTAATTTGTATGAACTGTACACTGTTGAAACCTGAATATACATATTTTCTTCCACTGTTTCAAAATGATTACCAGTACCAGTATCAGTGTCGGCAGTCTGATGGAAATGTCCAATGGACGAGGGAAAACTGGATAAAATTGCTGAATCGCGAGGGAAAACGAAAAAAAAAAAAAAAAGAATGTCTGAAAAACATGAGTTCCATAAAATAGTAGGCCTACACAGTTTCCTTTTTCCTTTAGACAAATGAACTACTCTCTTAAAATGAGAGGGGTACTTTCGTTTTGTATAGTATATTTTGAGGCTCAAACCCTTAAACTGTCCACGACAATGTGGCGAGCCATTCATCAGTCTCTATAATTTAACAATTGAAATATTTTGAATGAATTTAATATGTATTTGCAGAATGTTTAATACCATAATGAATGCATAACATGAAACAATAAATCTTTTATCATGATAACAATGGACATTCTAATATAACAATGCAATCTACCAGTAACTTTTGAATACAGTATTATATCGCCGCCGGGACTATTAGAGTGCTCATCCTAGTCAGATAGTAATTTAATAATAATAATAATAATAATAATAATAATAATAATAATAATAATAATAATAATAATAATAATAATAATAATAATAATAATAATAATAATAATAATAATAATAGGGTAATAATGTTATTTGTTTTACGTCCCACTAACTACATTTTGACGGTTTTCGGAGACGCCGAGATGCAGGATTTTTGTCACACAGGAGTTCTTTTACGTGCCAGTAAATCTACCGACACGAGGTTAAGGTATTTGAACCCCCTTTAAATACCACCGGACTGAGCTAGGATCGAACCTCCCAAGTTAGGCACAGAAGGCCAGCGCTCTACCGTCGGTGATAGTGACTTTTTAGTGTCAACTGCAACAATCAAATACTAAGTGTGAATTTTAACTTTTATTATTATTATTATTATTATTATTATTATTATTATTATTATTATTATTATTATTATTATTGTGTATGTGCGCGTGTGTGAATTCGAAGGTCGGCCTAAAAGGAAAAAATAAAGAGGATTGGGATGAATTATTGCATGAGGAAATGGGAAGGTAGCTGATATATTATAACAATTTCTGTTCATTGGTGTCTATTATATCACTACTGTTTTAAAATATTATAACAGTGTGTGATTTGATATCTAGTATTATAAATGTCAAGTCATAAAAAAAATCTGCCAGATGAGGGAAATGTTGGCAAAATGATGGGAAACTCTACTCTTAGGTATCTTCTTCTCCTAGAATCATTGTTAACCTGCTATTGGATGTTAGGTACCAAAATGGGTAAAAAAATAAATTTTAAAAAATGTAATGAAAATTTAAATATTATAACAGTTGTATAGTATTATTTGACATGATTGTACATACTGTATATGAGTTGAATTTTGTAAATAATATAAATTGATTAAGGATGAGCTGTGTGTTTAATAGAAAAATTGTTAGTGTAAATTGTATAGTATGGTACTGTATTTTAGGAAATTCTTTTTTTGATAATTTAGAGCTTGATAATAAAGTATTTTTGTGTATCACTTGCCACCAAGTCAGACACCTCATTTGCAAATAAAGCGATTTTGATTTGTATTGGTTCCTCCCTCTCTGTATTTCTCTTGGGCTTACTAAAAATTTAATACTATGATGAGTTATGCTACTGCAAGTTACTCAAAATTAAATAACAAACAAGATGCTGTATAATCTTGTAACTCCACTAGTATAGTAGGTGAACTTACTAATATGTAAAAGTTCAAACAAAATACTGGTACCAGTACTTAGTAAAGTTTATTGCATTACCTTAATGTGTAAATTCTAAAAGGCTGATTGAAATCATTTTCATGCAATACAAGTAACTTTCTACAGAGTTTCATGCAATTTTGTACTAAAACATCTATCAAATAGTGGCCTATAACTTTAAACCAATTAATTGGAATGTTACATACTGACAACCCATCTTCTCCTAGAGTTGTGGTTAACCTGTTCCTCATTCCCCTGCATAGTTTCTCTTGGGCCTACTAAGAATGAAATGCTATCTTTATATCTACCCCAAACTGTCCATATAGGGTGAGATTATATACTGTTTATATCCGTTAGTTGGACAGACTACATACAGTATATTTAAAAAAAATAATAAATGGGACATGTTTGAAAAAAGTTTAAAAGAATGTAGTGAAGGATATACAACAGAAAAACATGAAGTGAAATTTTAAACCTGTGCATTTAAATTAACAGGCAATGTATGTAGAATGGATTTTCAAAACATGGAAAGTTTTAAACCACCATGACTCAACACTATGATCAATCAAATCAATCAATCAGTCAATCACTACTGATCTGCATTTAGGGCAGTCGCCCAGCTGGCAGACTCCCTATCTGTTGTTTTCCTAGCCTTTTCTTAAATGATCGCAAAGAAATTGGAAAATTATTGAACATTTCCCTTGGTAAGTTATTCCAATCCCTAACTCCCTGATCTCTGTAATTACATCAGCCTGACACTATTGGCGTACTATCCAGCACATGCTCTTACAGAACTCTACTGCAGCACTGAAAGAAAGAAGTACGAACTCCAAATAAGTGGAAAGGTACAAGTACTCGTCAAGTGAGATCGAAGTTTGTAATGACAGACACAATACTTTGGATATCTGAAATCTAATACCTTCATTATATTTAAGGATTTTAAGCCCTCTCAACGCTGAGCTTGGAGAAATGCCGCATTCCTCTGCTATACGATTGGAAGGTTTACTGGGGTTTTCTTGAAGCCTGGCTCGCATATCTTCAAGTATCTCTTCCGTAAGGACTCTCTTTACATAATGCCTCTTTTTGTTTAAAACAGAACCCGTCTCACGCCACTTTTTAAACAAATCGTGGACATACGGCTTTGATGGAAGTGTACTCCCAGGGAAACGTCGAAGAAATTTTCGCACACACTTGTCGTACGATTTCTTCTTTAAGATATATGTCTCAACAAGAAATACTCTTTGCTCAGTCGTGTATTTAACCATGATGAAAACTTCTTGTAAGTATACACTAAACCATCGTGCGTCGAATCAACACGTCTCAATCGCAGAAGAACACCAGCCATACTAGCCCGGGAGGGGGCAATTTCTGCGCGGGGAGAGCAGGCCGCGCATCTCCCCAGCGCTTATTGCACCGTAAACTCTTGAAGGAAGGACACAGTATAAGCGTGCAGTTATGCCAAAAGCTACCAAAATATGACATAAAACTTGGTAATATGACGCAAAATAAATCCTACTGTCAAAAAATTGCTGAGATATTTTATATTTGTTATTCTACAAGGAGTTTCTTGGGAAATATTAACTCCTATTGGCCACAGCTGAATGTTCGCCCTGAAAGAAAAAATGGGAAGTGAATTATTTTTTCCCCGCAAAAACAAGATGTATTTAGCAGAATTCACTTCTCGTCGTAGAGAGGAGGAAGAAATTTCGAGACAGTCAAGATGGCAGTGACTTACATGATGTTCGCGTGTAATATTGTCGCTTGGAACTATTGAATAATCGGTCATTCGAAGCTAAAATTTACCGTCTGAAGCACCAGAGTGAAGCTGATAAGTACTTTTGTAGTGAGTGTGGTTTTAAATCTGCGTTGTGGAGATTAGTGTTCATTAAAGGATCAATCTCATACCTATAACCTCATCTTGTTAGCTAACCGATAATGGCCGCCTCTGTTGATGGAGGTCGGCAAGTTTTTTCTAACTCAATGAATCTAAATAATGAAAATCAGCAAGTCTCAAGTAACCTCATGAATCGACAGAATAAAGAAAGCATAATTCCCACCCGTACCGGTGAACCAGGTAATCTCATGACAACCTCTATTACTGTTCCTAACACACTTAATCAATCTCCTAACAATCCAAGGTTAAGTTACTCTGCAGCAATGCAATCCTACCCTACCAAAGATCAAGCTATTGTTATTGAATCTTGCGATGGTATTAGTATCCGAGATTATATACTAGCAATTGGAAAAGTCACTAGCCCTAGTAACATCCGATTTGTCTCACGGATATCTAATAGAAGAATATGTATCTTCCTTGCAAGTCAAAAGTGTGTTGAAGAATTAATTTCAAAACATCCTAAGATTCTCATAAATAATGTCTCCTTGGAAATAAGACCTCTCCTAACTAAAAACAAACGAGTTATTCTATCCAATGTTTGCCCTGTGATTCCTAATATTGTTATTGAAGAAGTATTTCTCAAACTCGGCATTAAACCAATGTCAAAGATATCACCTATTAGAGCAGGTTTAACAATCCCCGGATTTTCTCACATTCTCAGTTTTCGGAGACAGATTGATATTCAAAACGAAGACTTTAACAAACTTCCAGACTCACTCCAAATCGAATATGAGGGTACCAATTACTGGATTTATTTATCCTCTGACACACCCACCTGCTTTCTTTGTAAAACTGAGGGGCACTTAGCTAGAAACTGTCCTTATAATGATGAAATAATAAATGAAGGCTCCTCATTAAATCAAAACAGTCATTCTCGTGGCAAGATCAATCTAACAGAATTTCCCCAATTAGTAGAGGATACACAAAAAATTAAAACAAACTGTCAAGAAAATATTACCTGTACTCCCTCACAAACTACTGTTCAGACAACTGCTACATCTACATCTCTTCAGTGTTCTCAAAATCAAAACTGTGGGCCTTTACCCTCAGGCGAAACGACTCTAACCTCTCATTTGGAATGCCCTCAAAACCCCTCATGTGTTCATCTTGCTGGATCGAAGAGACCAATATCACTATCTAGCAGTGAAACTACAGGCAGAAAAGACCTTGATTATAAGGAACCTCCCCTTACAACTGAACCTAAGACAAGTGTACAGACAGGGAAACACAAGACAAAACAAACTTACAAGAAACCAAAGACAGAAAAAGAAAGCACAACTATTAGTGATATGCTTAAGCCAATTAAGCAAGTTCTAGAAGCCAACCCTCAGTCCTTTCCCCTCAATTACTTACAACTCCAATCCTTTTTTGAAAACAGTATTGGAGTTAATGACATTGCAGCAATAGCTTCCAATTACACCCAAGATCTAGAGGGTTTAGCCCAAGCCCTTCAAAAACTATATCCATACTACACTGAAAAATCCATTAAGAACAGGAGTACTCGAATAGTCAAGAAACTGCTTAAGGCTAGCAGTGAAAACCGAGGTGAAGCAATTGACAGTTTAGTTCCAGATTACTCCAGCGATGACTCTACTTCCCTCACATAATGATGATAAAATTCCCTCTACACTTGTTTGTCATTCTTATGACTATATCATTACTTCAATGGAACCTCAACAGTTTTCGATCACAGCGAGAGTATTTACAACTTCTACTAAATAAACATCAGCCTTCAGTTGTCTGTCTACAAGAAACTAACTTTAGAGACAACTTTGTTTCCCATTTAAGACAGTTCAACGTACATTATAAAAACCAAATTAATCCAAATCATGCAAGTGGAGGCGTAGCCACCTATGTTAAAAATAATTTACACCATCAAGAGGTTCCTTTAACTACTGATTTAGAAGCAGTCGCAGTTTTATTATACCTTCCACAAGCTATATGTGTATGTAATGTTTATTTTCCTACGAATAGTACATTTCACGCTAATGATTTAAGAAACCTAATACACCAACTCCCCAAACCCTTCATTTTGATGGGTGATTTTAATAGCTACAACAGTTTATGGGGTAGTCGCAATACCGATGCAAGGGGGAAAGAAATAGAGAAGATACTAGATGAATTTACTCTAGTATTATTGAACTCAACTGCTCCAACTCGTTTTGATATGGCACATGGAACATACAGTAGCATAGATTTAACTATACGTACGCCAGACATAGCTGCACTATTTAACTGGTCCATTTATTCAACTCTACAAGAAAGTGACCACTTCCCCATCATAATTAATGATGATCAAAGTTCTCCAGACAACACATCAAAACTCCAATACTGTAAATGGAATTTAAATAAGGCAAATTGGCAATCATTTAGAAAGATTGTAAATAACTATTTAAATGATCTATCTCCAACAAATAAATTTCCTTCTAAGCACATCAATGATATTGTTCAAGACTTCACTGAAGTAATAATTAAATCTGCTGACCAGAGCATCCCAAAAACAGCTCCTATGCCATTCAAGAAAACGGTTCGCTGGTGGAATGACTCCTGTAAAGAGGCTATCAAAAATAAAAACCGTGCTTACTACCTATACAAAAGAAATCCTACGCCTGAAAATAAAATCAATTTTCAAAAACACCGAGCAATAGCACGAAATAAAATAAAATTAAGTAAGAAAACCTCCTGGTTAATATTCGTCTCCTCCTTAACCTGCCAAACTTCACAAAAAGTTATGTGGAATAAAATCCAAAGAATAAGTGGCAAATACAATAAATTCTGTATTACCTCTCTAAGAGATCCAGTCGCTGGGTCAATTGTAAATGAACCTCAACAAATAGCTGATCAACTGGCTAAATCATTTTCAAAAATCTCTAGCGATAACAATTATGAACCTGAATTTCTTCGCATGAAAACAATTCGAGATCCAATAGACTTAAGTGAAACTCTACCTACACCGAACTATGCTTATAATGATACTTTACAGTTACAAGAAATGGTTACAGAACTCAACAAATGTGGCAGATCTAGTCCTGGCCCAGACACCATTCCATATGAATTTTTAAAACAGCTTCCACATAGTGCACTCAATTATCTACTTGCTATTTTCAATTATATATGGAGTTCCAAACTATTTCAAGATCAATGGCGTTGTGCTATTGTAGTGCCTATACTCAAACCAGGAAAGGACATTTTGATCCCAGATAATTATCGTCCCATCGCCTTGACAAATACAATGTGTAAGCTACTGGAGAAAATTGTTAACAAGAGATTACGCTGATATTTGGAACATATACACTTTTTTAGTGATGCACAAAATGGTTTTCGCCAAGCACGTTCAACAACAGATACTCTGATATGTTTAGAATCAGAAATCCGAGAAGCTTTCCTAAATAATCAGCACCTCATAGCTGTTAGTTTAGACATTGAGAAGGCATATGACATGGTGTGGAAAGACTATCTAATTGAAACACTGATGAAACATAATATTTCAGGAAACATGCTTCACTTCATTTATAACTCCCTTAAAGATCGCCGAATTCAAGTCAGGACAAATGGAACTCTTTCACATGAAGTAACCATTGACAATGGAGTTCCCCAAGGATCAGTCATCAGTGTCACATTATTCCTCGTTGCAATAAATGGCATTGTCTCCAACATTCACCTACCAGTAAAGGCTTGCCTTTTTGCCGATGATTTGACTATACTAAGTGCAGGAAGAAATAAATTAACTACTCAACAGTTACTTCAAGAATCAATTGATAATATCCAAAAATGGGCTAAAGTTACAGGGTTCAAGTTTTCCAAAACTAAAACCAAATGCATACTCTTCTCCAAATGTAAACATACTGTACAAGACCCTGAGCTGTACATGGACAATCACAAAATTGAAACAGTAACAACTATGAAAATCTTAGTTTTATTCGACACTACGTTAAGTTGGATACCTCACCTGAAAAACCTTAAAGATGACTGCTTGCGAAGGCTGAACATAATGAAGATCCTTGCAGCAAAGAACTGGGGGGCAGACTACCAAGTGCTAATGAACACGTACAAAGCCATTATTAGGGCTAAATTAGACTATGGCAGCATTGTATACAATTCCGCAAGAATGTCTTCACTCAAAATCCTTGATTCCATCCAGTCCTCAGCTCTTCGAATTGCTCTAGGAGCCTTCCGTACCAGTCCAGTAGCCAGCATTCAAATAGAAGCAAATGAAGCACCACTCACAATTAGACGTAGACGTAGTTTGACTTACGCGCTCAAGGTAGCAACTACGAGTGAATCAAGAATTAAGTTGTATGCTTTTCCTAACAAGCATCAAGGTACACTCATTAAATCAGGATCACAAGCACAGCCTTTCAATGTCAGAATAGCCAAGTTTCTTGAAGAACTAAATTTAAATATCCCTCCAATACTCCTCACAGACAACTCTCTTAATGTCCCACCATGGACTATTACCCTTCCAAAAATTAACTTTGAAATAAATTACAGTGTCAAAGATGAAACTGACAGATCTCACTACCATCAATTATTTCTTGAAATTTGTAATAAATACCCAAGGCACACTGCAATCTATACTGATGGATCAAAATGTGAGGAAAGAAATGGATGTGGGATTATATATCCTGAACGTACCATGCTATACCGATTGCCTGACTACTATACAGTCTTCTCTAATGAGCTGTATGCAATAAAGCAGGCTATGTTATATATTTTGAAAACCAGCACCTGTAATAACTCCATCATTTTTTCTGATTCAAAAAGTGCATTAAACGCAATAGAAAGTCCATCATCGAAACACATCCTTGTACAAGAAATACAACTGTTGTTTAACAACATAATGAAAGAAGGCAAACAAGTCATCCTTGTGTGGATACCCTCTCATAGAGGTATTCAAGGCAATGAATCTGCTGATCAAGCAGCTAAAGACGCTACTTACCTCCCGCTAGGCGATCTAACAATAGCTACCCCTCACACTGATATTATTGCCTATGCTAAAACAAAATTATACCAACAGTGGAAGATAAAATGGCTTCAAACTTCGAACAGAAAACTCCACGAAGTAACAACGGAATCTACAGTACAACACTATTTTCACAACCTTCACAGGCAAGATCAAGTCCTAATAACTAGAATACGGATTGGCCACTCCAAGATAAGTCACAGCTACCTCCTTGGGAAGAAACTGCCTCCCATCTGTACAACATGCAATAGTGTGTTGACTGTGAAGCACATCATAACAGACTGTTCACTGTATGACAAATGGCGCCAGTACCACGGTATACCTAAGGATATTAAGGGGACACACTCATCTCCTTCACTGTGCAAACAAATTATCAAGTTTTTCAAAGATACTGGTCTGCATTCAAAAATTTAACTGTTCAGTTTAAAATACCACTTTTATATTTTTTCATTCTTCTTCATTCATTCTTCACCCTACTGTAATTTAATGTAAATTCTACAGTTAGAAGTCACGATAAGACCTTAGGGTTAAAGTGACTCTAAATTATCTTAATACAAATTTTTAAAAAAATAAAAAAATCGAGAAAAAAAAGAGAAAGCACAAGCTTTTACAGTTATGTTAACAGAGTCACCGACAGACTCAGAATTCGGGCCGTATTCAAAGTCGTCGCCCAAACGTTCACTAACGCTCCCCGAGCTGCAGCTACCATATCGATATCCATAATCCTTACCCTACGATCTCCTTCTTGAGGGAACCTAAGGAGAAGGTTTTATGACATATTTGGTCGAGAGTAAGCAGGTGTAGAGGACTTTATTCTCCCTGATAGGTAAATGAATAACAATGGCGAAGTATTTCCCTGACCTCTTTTGTTTATGTTTACTGAATGAAAGATGGAATCTGCTGTTACTAAGATGTCTATGTTGGATGGCCTTATTTGCGTTAATTTCCTCTGAGTGTTGATGAAAATGTGTCAAATTATAAAAAGACCCATAACTTATTTATCCTATCTCTTGAAATAGTTCTCTTAATGAAAAATATACATTTTAAAGAACAATTTTTATTTTTCAAATAGCCTTTTCCATGAACGATACTAAAAGGGAGATTTGATTTTCCTTTTCTGCTATTCACTTTTCAAGAATAAGAATGAATTTGCTGCACTATGAAATTTGCACAATTTGACATAGCACTGATATTATAAACAATCTTCGATGTTTATGTTTTGGGTGTTGGATTACCAGTACCTAATCCCTTTAGCATCTTCTGGACTGCTTGATATGAGGAAAGGCATTTTAAAACAAAAAAGATATGAAACCGAGCGAGTTGGCCGTGCGGTTAGGGTTGCGCAGCTGAGCTTGCATTCGGGACAAAGTGGGTTCGAATCCCTTCATCGGCAGCTCTAAAGATGGTTTTCCGTTATTTCCTATTTCCACACCAGGCAAATGCCAGGGCTGTACGCTGTACCTTAATTGAATCGGTTAGTTTTAAAACCCCACAGGTCACCTTTTTTACAATTTAGTTTTACGTATATATATTTCGTACATGACAAAATTAATGATGAAGGGTATATATATCATTTTGTGTGGAACCCCCGTAAGTCTGCTGTATACAATGGCCGTGAAGGGATCGCCAGTATTCGTTTTGGTTTTAAAACTCCGTAAGTCACTGACTTGCGGGGTTTCTCAACGTAACAATGTTTTACCGCTAGAGTGTGCTGTCAGCATCAGCTGTTGGCAACACGAATTTCACTAATCGCGGGAAGCACGTTGTTTTGCGTTTTTTTACAGAAGCGTTTCCGATTGTTGCGCAATCATGTCTTCTTCAGACGATAATGACATTGGAGTCGAAAAGAAAAAAGGAATTAGAAATACAAATTTATATAAGTGTAACAAAATACAAACAGCAAGAGTGAAACAAACTCCACTGAAAGTAAGTTTGATATTTAACCTAATATTTGCATACTAATGATGCAAAATTTAATTGAAAATAACTTCTCCAACCGTTCTAATTTGTAATGTTGAAAATGGTGAAAGATATCGTCTTTCATACCCAATATAACCTATGATGTACCGGTACCGTAATTTGTTCTTAATACTAGATGCAGAAAGGATTGTACTGACATGCTTAGTGATACCAAGAAAGAAATTCACATGAGAATAACACAGTTGTCCACAAAGAATGAATAAGATGCTTATTTACAGTCTCTCATCTTCTCCGTTGCAATACAAAACAGAAGACCTCGTCAAGAAAACCCTACAATTGTAAGAAAAACTCTTTCATTTATAATATGACAACTGGGTACCGATACGGTATATTGTTTGTAAGAAAGCGTTTTGTATATTACATGGGATTAGAGATGACCGTGTTCGCCGTTTCTGTAATCTACTGTATGAAGGACAATGTCCTACTGATAAAAAAGGTTTAGAGGGAGCCTCACATGCAATTCCAGGAAAAGTTGTGGAAGCCATAAAGGCCCACTGTTTTTTTTTTTCTATTAAAGAATCACATTACAGTTCCAAAGAGAATAATGAAATGTTAAAATCATGCATGAGATGTTCTAGGTAAAATACCCTGAATTTTCAAATGTAATGTACAATATCTACTTAAAAACATTCAATGGAAACTTCTCTCTGCGTTTTGGTAGGTCTCAAGTAGGTGCTTGTCTTCCTTGTGAATCTTTCTCTGTCCATTGTTGGACGCGCTTGTGAACGGTTGGCTGTTGTGAGTGCTCTTACATTAACGTAGTGATAAAGTAGGTAAAACCCACTGTAATTGTTTAATTTTGTGTGTGTGTGATCCACTTGTTGCTAGGTAAATATTGGTATTTAGTGCTTGTTGGTAGAAATTGGGAGTAGTGATATTTATTTGAATTTTATATCAAATTCGGTAGATTACGTGTTTTAGGTAAAGTAGGCTAGCTAAACTTGGTTTCGAAATTAGGTTTAGAAAATAATTTAGGTAATAGTGTTCACTTTTGTAACATTTAAATATATGTAGGTATAATACAGAGACAGATTATCATAAGGAGTTCTAACTTCCACAGTTTTTACATTCCAGCAGACAATAGATACGGTATTTCGGATAGATATCCATTCAGACTATCACGAAGGTAATAATTTATTAAATTAAATAACACAATACGCTTGTAAACATCGATTGAAAAATAAGTTAAGGAGAATAGGTACACGGTACTTCACTGGAGAATTACTCACGATTGCTGACGATTGTTTGCTGCATTCCGACGAGATCAAAGAGTAGAGGGTAGTTGAGTAAACAAATACAAGAATCAGCTGATTAGGCCTACTGTAATCTGATAATTTGTAGATGCAAGACCCCGGCATACCTTGTACTTTGCACTTTCGATTATTCATCGAGTAAAAGCTCGTAATCAAATTCCTATACCGGTATCTCAATAACCGCAATTCAAGTCCCCGGCGAAGTTTTGATTAAAAAAATTGTTTAGAGAAATTATTGTAGACAATCTCTTATTTTTCAGCATTTAAGGACACTTTTATTCTCCGTCCCGTGTAGTAGGTAAAATACAGGGGCGATTTCTCCGAGCATGCTACGCTTGCTGCGCAATATTTTTCTAAAGCAGGCGAGTAAAAACAAATTACAATATATACCGTATCTGTAACAGATCTGCATTATACAAATCGCATGTTGCATATATCTTGGCGAGTCCAGCGAGATTTGCTCGTGTCTTAGGAGCTTCAGCGGAGCTGTCGACACAGCGAGAAATGTATGCGCGCGCAGGTTTCTTCTCTCCAAGACCGATTGCAAGCTGTCACGTGTGTAATGTGTAGTTGGAAGCTCTGGTCTGGGAGCTACAGATCCACAGATTGTCGTAGACACAGCCCATAAGCATCAGCAAGCAAGCAAGCAAGCAAGCAAGCATCCACAGATCCCACAGATCTATTAGTGTGTTGTGTCAGTGAGTAGTGTACTGTAAGTTCCTGATCATCTATTCTGAATGATTTGACGTGCTGCAATGGGTTCCGAACCGTGCATTATTGACAGCTTGTTATCAAATCCATTTTCTCGAAGGACTATCCAAGAGAAAACAGACAATATTAAGAATAGCAGGCCCTGTCCGGCGCTGCCAGATTTAAAGACACAGCACAGGGAGAAAAATAGAGAATATGTACGTTCGTTCTCTGTATCTCAATATAATAATACGCATTGGTTGGCAGGGTCCAAGAAAGTGAATAGACTGTTTTGCCGGCCGTGTTTACTATTTTCTGCTGATAACGGTGTATGGTGTAAAAGTGGCTTTGACAATTTGAACACCTTGACACTGTCCATTACAAGACATGAGAAATCTGCAAACCATATGAAGTGTTTTTTGCAGTTTTGGGCGTACAAGGATCGACCACCAGATGGATGAACAGAAACGCATCAGTGACCAACTTCGTAATGAAAAGGTAAAGAAAAATCGTAACATAGGTACTTAAACGACTGATCGATGCAGTGTGTTTTTTTAGCAAAACAGGAACTACCATTTCGCGGACATGACGAGTATGCAAATTCCGTAAACAGAGGGAATTACATCGAACTTCTACAAATTATAAGTGAATATGATCCTCTTCTGGCAGCTCATCTGAAAGACTCCACCATTTTTAGAGGGACGTCGTCTACAATCCAAAATGATTTAAAAGCAGAAGTAAGTTCAGTAATTGTGAGAAGAATAAAGGAGGAGCTTAAACAAGCAACTTTTGTGGCAATAATGTTGGACGAAACGTCCGATATTATTAATAAGTCACAACTCTCTACTTTACTCCGTTTTGTAGATGAAAGTGGTGAAATTCAAGAGAGGTTTCTTGGTTTAGTAAATATCGCACTGCTGGAGCCCTCTAAAATCATGTTCGTGCTATTTTACAAGAGTTCAGTTGCGAGGAAAAGATTGTGACTCAAACATATGACGGTGCTGCTGTTTTAGCCGGTCATGTGAATGGGCTTAATAAACTAACTTCAAGACCAGTATCCATATGCGACATTTGTGCATTGTTATAGCCACCTATTGAATTTAACACTACAGCAGCCTGCTTCAAAAATCAAAGAATGTACACTTCTTCCAAACAATGTCAGGACTTGCTGCTCTTTTTTTTTTTTTTTTCCAAAGTCTACAAAGAGAACAGCTGCTCTTCGAGATTTTGTTCATAAGAAGTTGTCAACAGTAGCACCAACGAGATGGAATTTTGCTTCACATCTTATTAATACTGTGAAGGAATATTATGATACGCTGGTGAAATTCTTTCAACATGTACAGGATACTTCAGACGACTGGGATGAAGACACTACATTGAAAGCACAAGGATTTTTGTTCTTCTTACTTAAGTTCAACACTAGATTTCTGCTGGCAGTGTTCTCCAAGATTTTTTCATTCTCCGATACTGTGTTCAATATTCTACAAACAAAAGGTCTGGATATTCAGTACTGTGGCAAGAAGGTTGAGTAGCTCTTTTTAAATATCCAGTCTATGAGAGATGAAGATTTTGATAGTTTGTATGGACATGTTGATACTGAAATTTATGTTTATGGAGGGCAGTCGTGCTCTAAAAATCGAAGAATTACTGATGAACTAGAAAAAAATCAAAATACAAACGTCTATTCAATGAAATTATTGACAATGTATTTGTCCAAATAGGAGAGAGTTTTAAATGCATAAAGAAATTTGTGTTCTTCTCGCTGTTGGATTGTGATTTGTTTGAGAAGCACAGAAATAGGTTTCCAGACAGTGATGTTACTGCCCTAGAAAAGACCTATGGGTCATTTTTCGACATTGTTCGCTTAAAAACCGAATTAAGTGTGATGTATTCATCTTCTGATTTTAAAGAGAAAAGTGTTTCAGACTTAATGCAGTTTATGCATACTAATAAACTGTACATGGGTATGCCAGAAATTTTCAAGCTCATCAAACTTGTAGCAACAATTCCTTCTAGTACATCCTCAGCAGAACGTTCTTTTTCATGAATACATATTGCAGATCAACTCAAGGTCAGGAGAGGCTATCATCATTAGCTATGTTGTCGATTGAAAAAGGATTGATGCAAAAATTAGATTACAGTCCTCTTTCTATGATGAAGTTATTGATGGTTTTGTAAAGAGAAGCCGCAGAGTAAAGTTTGTTTTCAAGTAGGAAGATCTAATAAATAGTTGCAATTTTTCTGTGTACATAGTTTGACGTTTACTTGTTTAAATTATATAATCACTGGCTTGTCATGATTTGTTAATAATTATAAAATGTGCCTGATTCTTTTGGCCATTCTTGAAGGTGTGACGTAACCAGTTTGAATGCATGTTCATGCAACCGATGATTAAAATGTTCATGTGATTTAGCGATTATTGTGTTTATAAATTTTATTCATTCAGAACTATGCATTTCCCACCCCACCAACTTTCACGAATGGAAGAGCAAGGCTGACTTTCATGACCAGCATTCGCCGCCGGTAAAATAGTAGTAATCCACTAGCTGTAAAAATCACATAACCACATTTCAGTTGAGAACTGTAGTGTAAATACGGTATATTATATAGTATTTTGCTTGATATATTCGTGTGTATCTTTATGTATGATAACCCTCTCGATACTTCAGTATTAAACCAAACGGCAATGTTCATTTCTATCAGAGCATAGTAGGATAGATTAGTAGCCTACTAATAATAATCGGATAAGAACTGGACAAGGCAGATGTGGTTATCTCTTGTGCAAATGGGGTTGGACTAGGTCTGCAGATTGTGATTGTGGTGCATCTTCTCAGTCAATCCACCACATTGTTGCTGACTGCCCAATTCGAGCTTTCAAAGGAACGCAGATGGACATTCACCGCACATCGGATGAAGCATTTGATTGGGTCAAAATGCTAGACCTAGAGTTATAATATTGTACGGACTTGTGACTACGCACATTTACCCTGAACTATATACATGTGTGTACATAGATTCATCATACGATAAATAAAAATAACGAATAATAATCTGTCTACACATTTAGCTTTGTTGGTAATCTTTTAGTTCCTGCGAATTTCAAACTTTAAATGCAATTTCTGTTTGTGCTTAGTAATTGTTGTGTTTGAGTCATCAGCTCATAGAGTGGTTTGATGTAGCGCTCTATCCCACCCTATCCTGTGCTAATCTTTTCATTTTTACATTACTACCGCATTCTATACCTGATCTAATCTGCTTGTCATATTCATATGTTGGTCTACCCCTACCGTTCTTACTGCCTACACTTCCTTCAAAAACAAACTGCACAAGTCCTGGGTGTCTTAAGATGTGTCATATCATTCTATCTCTCCTTTTCGTCAAATTTAGCTAAATCGGCCTTCTCTCACTAATTTGATTCAGTATCTCTTCATCAGAGTCTCACCTTCAGCATTTTTCTGTAACACCACATTTCAAAAGCTTCTATTCTCTTTCCTTCTGAGCTAGTTATCGTCCATGTTTCACTTCCATACAATGCCATGCTCCAGATCATCTTTCTAATTCCTATATCGGTGTTTGAAGTGAGCACATTTATTTTCTTAAGAAAGCCCTTCCTTGCTTGTGCTAGTCTACATTTTATGTCCTTCTTACTTCTGCCATCGTTAATTAATTTACTAACCTAGTAACAATAGTCATCTACTTCCTTTATGACTTCATTTCCTAATCTAATATTACCTGCATCACCTGACTTTGTTCAACTGCACTCCATTACTTTTGTTTTTGACTCATTTATTTTCATCTTGTACTCCTTACCCAAGACTCTGTCCATACCATTCAGCAATTTCTCCAGATCTTCTGCAGTCTCATATAAAATAACAATAACATTGCAGCAAATCTCAGTGTTTTGATTTCCTCTCCTTGAACTTCGATACCCTTTCCAAATTCCTCTTTGATTTCATTTATTGCTTGTTCTATGTAAACAGTGAAAACGAGAGGGGACAAACTGCAGCCTTGCCTCACTCCTTTCTGGATTGCTGCCTCTTTTTCAAAGCCCTCGATTCTTATCACTGCAGACTGATTTTTATATAGATTGTAGATAATTCTCTTTTCTCGGTATCTGATCCCGATCACCTTTACAATCTCAAACAGCTTGGTCCAATCAACATTATCGAATGCCTTTTCTAGATCTTTGAATGCCATGTACCTGGGCTTGTCTTTCTTAATTCTGTCCTCTAAGATCAGATGCAAGTCCAGGATTGCTTCACATGTTCCCATATTTCTTCTGAAGCCAAACTGATCTTCTCCCAACTCAGTTTCAATTTGTCTTCCCATTCTTCTGTAAATAATACGTGTTAAAATTTTGCAGGCGTAAGATACTGAACTAATGGTGCAGTAGTTTTCACACTTGTCAACACCGGCTTTCTTTGGAACAGATATAATAACATTTTGCCGACAATCGAATAGCACTTTTCCTGTCATACATCTTACACAAGAAATGGAATAACCTTGCCATGCTGGTTTCTCCTAAGGCAGTCAGTAATTCAGAGGGAATATAATCAATTCCAGATGCCTTGTTCCTTTTAGGTCTCTCAAAACTCTATTCTGACCTCAAAATTGGTTCCACCATTTCATCAGCATCAACAGCCTCTTCTTGTTCCAGGACCATATCATCTACATCCTTACCTTGATACAACTGTTAAATATGTTCCTGCCACCTTCCTGCCTTGTCTTCTTCCCCTAGAAGTAGTTTTCCATCTGAGTTCTTAATACAGTATTCATACATCTAGTTTTCCTTTCTCCAAAGGTTTCCTTGATTTTCCTGTATGCAGCATCCTCCTTTCATAGGACCATACAACCTTCAACATCCTTGCACTTCTCCTTCAGCCATTCTTCCTTAGCTGTCCTGCACTTTCTATCCACTCCATTCTTTAATCACCTGTATTCTTTTTTGCCCTCTTAATTTTTTGTATTCTTGTACTTTCATCCTTCATCACTCAGGTCTAGTATCTCCGGAGTTATACTTTGATTCTTAGGCGATCTTTCATTTCTTCCTATCATTTCTTCAGCACACCTAGAGACCTCATTCTTCACGACTGTCCAATCTTCCCCTATTGTGTTTCCTTCAGCCCTTCCATTTAGCCCTTGTGCTACATGTTCCTTGAAACAGTCCCTCACACTGTTTTCTTTCAACTTGCCTAGATCCCACCTTGCATTCCTTTCTTCAAATTCAGGTGGCATTTCATGACCAACAAGTTGTGGTCAGAGTAAACATCTGCTCCTGGGAAAGTTCTGCTATCCAACACCTGGTTAGTAATAACCTATTGTAATTAGGATACATCTGAACGTAGTTTAAAATTAGTGTTGTATATTGTAGTATCTTATTAGAAATTAGTGACTTATTCTATTACTGTGAAATATTTGTGCAGTATAGTATAAGTATCTGTAGAAACTTTCTTACTAGAATTCTGTTGCTTTAATTAGGATTGGCTTAACTGCAGTATAGAATTGTGTAATTTTTTGTATTCCTTTTGATATTCGGTAATTAATGGCAGTTTTCATCCTGTTAGGGTGGTGTAAAATAAGAATTTAGTACGACTAAGTAGTATTGTAGTGTAGTATATTATTTACCTTATTGTCAAATGACCTTTGTGTAGGCCTACTATCCTAGACAATATTTCTTTCCTCCCTTTTTTTTTCATTTTTCCATAAAGAATGGCTAAGGAGTGCAAGTGTAGGAACTGTCGGTGTGTCCAGGCATTAAGGAGGATGACAAAGAGGAAGAAGTTGGAGAGTTTGAGGGGGATAATTAGGATTCTCTCAGAAGACAGGAAGGAAGTTAGGCCTCCTTCAAACAATGTACAGGATGCAGTAGGTGTAAAAGAGGGATGGGAAGGAAAGGGGGGAATTGTAAAAGACATGCAGTGTAATGTTTTAAGGGGAAGGACATTGCAGGATAAGGGCTCTATTCAGAAGCAGAATAGGTCTCTTTGAGAAATCAGTACGAGTCACTGCAGACAGAACAACAGGGAACTGTTGCTGAGAAATGTGGAAGTAGGAGGAAAAGAAAAAAGGTTGGAAAGGAAAATGTAGAGTAGAGGATAGGAAAAGACAGGTGGAAGAGGTTCATGGGAGGGAGAAAATAGAGGAGGAAGTAGATTCTACAGCAGTGAAGATACGGCTGACCAGGAGGGGACGGGAAAACATGAGGTGGGTAGGGTTCAGGCTCTGGTCATGGGGCATTCCATTGTTAGATATGTAGAGGAAAGGGAACCAGAGTAGAGTGTCATCCAAGAATCAGGTTAAGGCAGATGTTGAGGAAAGGAGAAGAGAAGGAGGAGGGAGAGAAGAAGGTGGTAGTATTTTACGCTGGTACTAATAACGTAAGGCAAGCAGGTAGAAGTGCAACATAGTTGAGCATGGGTAAAGTTTAAGGAAGCAGAGATTGTTTATCAGTGGAATACTGTGTAGGAGGGATACTGACTGGAAGGTGATTGAGGATTTACATCAGACTATGGAGTGGGTATGTGGGAAACTGGGAGTGAGATTTCTAGATCCTAATGGGTGGATAGGAGATCAGGATCTGTGCTCAGATGACCTTCACTTAAACCGCAGTGGTAAGTATAACTTAGGAAATTTGTTTAGAAGGGTTATAGAGAGGTACATTCAGGAAAACGAGGTGGTCTAGGGGGTGTGTAAAGATACAGGGATCTGGAAGTCAAGTAGGAATTACATAAAAATGTTAGTGTTGAACTGTAGGAGTATTGTAAAGAAAGGAATAGAATAAATAATTTAATAGATACATACTTACCAGATATTATAATAGTTGAATCATGACTGAGAAAGGATATAATGGATGCAGAAATATTCTCACAGAACTGGAGTGTGTATCGTAGAGATAGGATAGGAATGGTAGGAGGGGGATTATTCATTCTGGTGAAAGAATGTAAGCTACGAAAAAGTTAAAGATGACAAATATGAAATTCTAGGTGTAAGGCTCATGTCTAAAGATAACAGACAACTTGATGTCTATGGAGTGTACAGACTGGGAAAGGCTAGTGCTGACGCCGATTCAGAATTATTTGACAAGATAATCAGCTATGTGAAAAACGATATGGAAAGGAAAGGGATTGTAGCGAGTGATCTTAATTTACTGAATGTCAATTGGGAAGGTAATGTAAATGACAGGAAGCATGAACAACAAATGGCAAATAAGTTAATATAGGAAGGACAGCTGATTCAGAAAGTGATGGAACCAAATAGAGGGAAGAATATTCTTGACGAGGTGCTGGTAAAACCAGATGAGCTCTATAGAGAAACAAAAGTAATAGAAGGTATTAGCGAACAACAAAGCTGTTTTCGTCGTAGTGAAAATAAATGTGATAGAAAGTTAGGTCTTAGAAGTAGGACTAATAGGCAGTATCTTATGGCTGACAAAACAGGCAGGAGTGAGGTTTTAAAAATTAATTATGATCAGTGGAAAACAGTAAATAAAAATGTAAACAGACTCTGGGATGAGGTTTGTACCATTAAAGCTGATAAGGAATGGTAAAGACTCACTATATTATAACAGAGAAGTAAGGAGACTAAGAAGAAGGTGCAGGTTGGAAAGAAACAGAGTTAGAAATGGCTGTGGAAGTAAGAAGAAATTGAAGGAACTTACCAGGAAACTGAATCTAGCAAGGAAATCAGCTACAGATAATATGATGGCAAGCATAATTGGCAGTCATACTAATTATAGTGAAAAATGGAAGGGAATATACAGATACTTTGAGGCAGAAATAGGTTCCAAGAAGGACATTCCAGGAATCATTAGTGAACAACAGGAGTGTGTATGTGAGGATCTTCAAAAGGCAGAAGTATTCAGTCAGCAGTACGGTATGTAAAGATTGTTGGTTACAAGGATAATGTCCAGATAGAGGAGGTGACTAATACCAACAAAATATTGAAATTTACCCACAATAACAGATTTACGATAAGGCACAAAAATTAAAACTAGAAAAGCAGCTGGAATTGATAAGATTTCTGGGGATGCACTAAAGACAATGTGTTGGGATATAGTCCCATATCTGAAGTACTTATTTGATTATTGTTTGCACAAAGGAGTTATACCAAATGAATGGAGAGTTGCTATAGTAGCCCCTGTGTATAAAGGAAGTGGGGGATAGACATAAAGCTGAAAATTACAGGCCAGTCAGTTTAATATGCACTGAATGTAATCTTTGGCAAAGCATTCTTTTTGATTATATTAGACATGTTTCTAGAATATAGAACTCAGAGAATTAGGCAAAGTTTTATATGAGCCTGTAAGAATTAAGAGGGGAGTTTTTCAAGGCAGTATTATTGGACCTTTATGTATTCTTATATACTTTATAAATTATATGAGTACTTACTTACTTACTTAATCCGGTCCTCTTGTACCATGAGGTGTCGAGGATACGAGAAATCTCCATCTACTCCTATCTCCGGTAATGGCAACGGCCTCTCGTACCGAGAGTCCCCTCTCCTGCAGTGCTTCTCTAATCCCCTCCTCCCATGTCTTCCGTGGTCTTCCTCGAGCCTTCCTTCCTTCCACTCTCACCTCCCTCATTAACCTCGGCAAGCGGTCTGTCGACATTCGGTGGACATGGCCAAACCATCTCAATTGATATTCTTGGATGGTTTTCTCCAGTGGCTTCATATTCAATACTTTCCGGATGGCTGTATTCCTGATCCTGTCTCTCCTGGTTTTGTCCTCTACTTTCCGGAGGTACCTCATCTCTGTCGCCTGGATTCTGCTCTTGGTTCTTTCTGTTAGCACCCAGGATTCGCAGCCATAGGTCAATGTGGGAATAAAGGTGGATTTGTAAACGGCTAATTTTGTGCCCTTTGAGATCTCCTTCTTGTTGAGGAAGTTTGTTCGGATGGCATTAAACAAGCGCCCTGCTGTTCCTATTCTTTCTGTTATTTCTTCCTCCATCTTCCCATCTGAGCTGATGATTGAGCCAAGATACTTGAACTTGGTGACTTGTTCTAATGGTTTACTATCGACCATGATACAGTGTCTCTCCTCATTCCTGCTGATAACCATAGTCTTTGTCTTGTCCACATTCACCTCCATACCTTTTTCCTTAAGCTCTTCCACCCATACATTGATGTTGTGCTGCAGGTTTTGTTCGCTGGAGGCAACAACAATCAGGTCATCAGCAAATGCCAGGTCAGAAAATCGTACTGGTCGCATGAGATAATTTCCGACCGTCAATTTCTTGATTTTCTCATGACACAGCTTCATAATATGGTCGAGGTATACGATGAAAAGAAGAGGGCTAAGACTGCAGCCCTGCCGGACTCCTTGTCTCGTAGTGAACTCTGCTGACCTCACATTTCCTGTCCGCACGTAATTCCGACAGTTCTTATACAGACTCATGATTGAACTGCAAAGTGACTTGCTAACTCCATACTCCTTTAGGACTTTCCAGAGTTTGGACCTCGGGACTCTGTCAAATGCCTGTTTCAGGTCAATAAAGGCAGCATGAAGGGTCTTGTTCTTTTCCAGTAGCTTTGCACTGGCCATCCTAACAGTAAATATGAGATCTTGTGTGCTTCTATTTGGGCGGAAGCCACACTGGGCTTCTTCAAGTTTAGCCTCTACCTCCTTTCTTAATCTAGTCTCCAGGATCTTTGAGAAGACCTTCCCAGGCACTGATAACAAGGATATGCCACGGTGATTACTGCACTCTCGATTGTCTCCTTTCTTAAAGATGGGGATGATGACTGCTACTTCCCAATCTCTAGGTACCTTTTTTGTTCTCCAGGCCTCCACCATAATCTTGAATAGAAAGTTTCCTGCTTTCTTTCCCAAGTTCTTAATCATTTCTGGGGCGATTCCATCATGTCCTTGGGCCTTCCCATTCTTGAGTTGTTTAATAGCCAACTGCATTTCATTTATCCTTAAGTCCTCTCCTTCTTCTTGTTCTCCTTCTCCCCCCGTCTCCTCTCTTTCCTCACTTGACCATGAGCTGTCTTCATTCCCATTTCCATTCAGTAAATCATTAAAATATTCTTTCCATCTCTCCATTATTTCTTTCTCTTCTGTTAAGATTTTCCCTTCCTTATCTTTTATAAACTTTAGAGGGCACTGTTTCTCCTTTCTCATGTTTTTCAGTGCTCTATAGAACAGCTTCTGGTTCTCTTTATAATTTTTCTCCATTCTTTGTCCGAATTCTTCCCAAGACTGTCTTTTCGCTGTTTTCACTAGGTCTTTAACCTTTCTTCTTTGTTCCTTATACATCTCATGGTCCTCAGCATCCTTGCTTCTTAAGTATTTCTTCCACATTTCCTTTTTCTTTCTTACTTCTTCCTTGATATCACCATTCCACCAGCTTGTTCTTTTCTTGTACTCCCCCACCTTTGTTGTTCCACATACTTTACTTGCCACTTCTAATAGTATCTTCTTGAACATGTTCCACTTTCCCTCCAGGTCCATTTCCTCGATCCTCTCCTCTATCCTCTGACACTCCTCCTCCACTTCCTGTGTGAACTGCTTCTGTACCTCCCTGTTCTCTCTTAACTTATACACCTTAATCTTTTCTTGCTTCTTGTTCTTAGGTTGTTTCCTCTGTACCTTTGCTGTTGTTTCCATTGTTGTTATCAAGGGAAAATGGTCACTTCCTATTTCATAGCCACGGTATACTCGACAGTCTGTCACCTTCTGGAGGTGATCTCTCTTCACTAACACATAATCTATGATGGAGCGCTCATCTCGGCTGGGTTCCTCCCTCGTGTACATGTGTATCATCTTATGCGGGAACATGGTGTTCACTGCGACGAGATTATTGGCAACGCAGAAATCAACAATCCTCTCACCATTGTTGTTAACCACAGGCTCACCATGCCGGCCAACAGCTCCGCCACTTCCCTCTGGCTAGTTTCCGACTCTGCCGTTGAGATCTCCTAATACAATGATTTCCCCTCGAGTGTCATCCACCACATTCTGTAGCTCTTCGTGGAACCTATCCTTCTCCTCCTTTCTTACATCGTCGTTCACTCCGTAAACCACAATAAATGTCATCAGCTCCATCTCTGGATCTAATCGTATGCTGACCGTTAGAATTCTATCCGTGTGGAATTTCTAATCCTGAATCTTGTTTCTGAAGTTCTTGTGGATCAGTAGTGCTACTCCTGATTTGGCCCTTAATCTGATGTTAACTCCACTATAAATGAGCACATGATCGTTCACCATTGTATCTACCCCTTGACCTAGCACTACAAGTCTTGCTCTCTCGAATTCTGCCACTAATTCATTCTCCTTTCCAGCTAATCCTCTTATATTCCATGTTCCAAATCTCATAATCCTTTTTCCTCGCCATGTTGCCATCGGGTTCAGCAGTCCGGTGTATCTCTCGTTTTGACTTTTCATGAGAATTATTTCGGGCATGTGAGATATGGGCCCACAGTGCCTATAGGGCAGTGAGGGGGCTGCCCTCTTTTGGCCTCTGCCCCTGCCATGCTGCAACTTCAGGACTGGTGGTGTTCTCATTCCCTACTCCCTGAGACAAAGATTTTCTTCCTTCAGGACCTACAGCTGAAGGTCTGTCATTTAGTCTGGCCCCTCATTCTCGACCTTACCGGCAAGGGTGACCCTGCCAGGAGCCGAAGCTCCCGCCGGCATCGCTCTCGGGATCACTGAGGCACGCAAGCCTCCCCACCACGTCAAGGTACCAGACCATGGGGGAGGTTATATGAGTAAAGAAGTGATATCAGAGATAAGGCTTTTTGCGGATGATGTTATTCTGCACAGTGAAATAA
The DNA here is from genome assembly GCF_040414725.1 of Anabrus simplex. NCBI lineage: Eukaryota > Metazoa > Arthropoda > Insecta > Orthoptera > Tettigoniidae > Anabrus > Anabrus simplex. The sequence goes on along the minus strand of NC_090267.1, from coordinate 234,597,331 downwards.
ATAAGTTTGTGAACAACTGCAAAATGACCTCGATAATGCTGTGAGATGGACAGCAGGCAATGGTATGATGATAAACAGGGTTAAAAGTCAGGTAGTGAGTTTCACAAATAGGAAAAGTCCTCTCAGTTTTAATTACTGCATTGATGGGGTGAAAGTTCCTTTTGGGGATCATTTTAAGTACATAGTAATTTCACATACTGAGATGGAATCAAGGTTTTATTTCACTTTGAATAACTTTTAAAAAATTAACCACACACTATTTGCAAGAAACTCACATACAGCTAATAACACGGAAAATAGGATATTACAAGTACCACCTTGTCATGTTCACCTACTGAACTACGATGATCCCATACAGCAAACTTCTCCCATGAGCATGCATATTTTATGACACAGGTTTTAAATCTTTAACATCTGACGTACAGTACTGGCTTGGCTATCGTCTGGTTCTGGTTTAAAGTGTACAGTAACCTTAAAATTTGTTTCATTAACATCATTTATTAGCCAACAGTACTTAAATTACTGATACCCTACTAAATATTACCATATCTGCATCAGATTTTCATGCTCCTCACAACTATAAGACTAAACAGCTTTTTTCAAATTCCTACCTTTACATCTTAAGGGGAGATGAAGACTGAATGACTGTGAAATTTTGACTTGCCACTTTTCTGGCAACATCTGAGACATACCAAAGAAATTTTGAACACATATTCACAGAAAGTTAAGCAGCATAAATGGTGATTTTTGATATTGTTTATTGACAGTGAAACCTTCCAGCAAATTCTCAGTCTTTTTACATCAATCAAGGATATTTCTTTTCAAACCCACAGAGATATCACAATACATAGAAAATTTGTGCACATGGTTTTTGACATCAGAACCATCAACAGCTGGAAAGATTTCCTTACATTATTTTCTCTTTAACTAGATGAATTTTATAAATTATTATTGATATTTTGCCGTCTTCAGTTGACTAACGATTCACCACGGGTAGAGAATCTGGGTGAGTGGCTGTATCACAAAGCCTAAAACGCCTGTAACGTGTGTTAATGTAATTACAATTAAACACACTATTCTGTATTATGTCCCTATGCCCAGATTTGGTTGGTAGGACTGTAGTACACACTTGGATAGAAAGTCGAGCGATTGTCTATAGACATGTACTCGAACTGTCTATAGACAAGCATAAAGACAATGTATATAGACAGTCTAGAGACTTCGTCGTGTGTACACACTCGAATGCCTTGTTCTTCTTAGTTGTTAAATATGACTGCCCTTGTTGGGATCACTGTTTGCACAGTTATAATTTTGGATAATGAAAAATCTGGAAGAGGAAACATTGGTGGAGGCATGAAACTTTTATGGCGGGACCTCGTTTTGGTTGTAATTTACTTTCAATGCTGAAATTAGAAGACTCTATAGGTTTCCAAATCTTCACCCGTTTGACCTCGAAGAGATTTTGAAGAATTACCCCAGCAATTTAGGCAGAATGACTGAGAAAAGAGAAAGCAGATATAGAGAAACAATTCCACCATCTTTGAGATTGAGAGTGATGCTGCGTTTTCTGGCAAGTGGAGAATCGTTCACCAACCTCATACACACTTTCAAGATACTGAAGAAATCTATTGATAGATTGTGCCTGAAGTGTGTGTGAAGCCCTTCTACAATCTCTAAAAGGATTTGTAAAGGTTTGTATAAATAATAACCCCAAACCCCATGGCACTTGAAGGGCCTTGGCCTACCAAACGACTGCTGCTCAGCCCGAAGGCCTGCTGATTACGATGTGTCATGTGGTCAGCACCACAAATACCCTCAGCCGTTATTCTTGGTTTTCTAGAGCGGGGCCGCTATCTCACCGTCATATAGCTCCTCAATTCTAATCACGTCGGCTGAGTGGACCTTGAACCAGCCCTCAGGTCCAGGTAAAAATCCCAGACCTGGCCGAGAATCAAACCCGGGACCTCCGGGTAAGAGGCAAGTATTCTACCCCTGCACCACAGGGCCGGCATAAATAATAATAATAATAATAATAATAATAATAATAATAATAATAATAATAATAATAATAATAATAATAATAATAATAACAAATTACAGATAAACAATCATACAAATTTATTTATAAAAACATAAATGGAGTTCAAAAAACATGAAAAAGTAAAAATTACTTTTACAGTACCAAAAATTTTCAAAAAAAAAAAACTATAATTCAGTCAGAGTGTTTAGGCAGGTATAAATACTATCAAAAACAACATGATCGATATAATTATGATTTTGTTGAGAGGCAGGTAAGGAAACACAGTTGGCAGAACTTTCTGAGCAATTAGACTGGATAGTCGTGGACGAAGTGGACGTTGCTATATGCTAGGAACTTGGTCAACATATCGTCGTTGCCGGGACAAAACCTCCTATGTGATAATATTTTTGGAGATATACTGACCCGCAGCACATACATTATGAGGAGCGAGAATGCCTTGACAATATTCACACAATATTGCACCTTAGATGACAGAACCTTAACGGCCAAAGTTCTAAGCTAAAATATTTCACATAGGAGGTTTTGTCCCGGCAACGACGATATATTCCCATTTACAAACAAAGTATAATATAAGTATATTGTGCTGAGCCAAAGATATCCCCAACTTTGGCCAGTTGGAGTTCCTCAGCTTGCTTGCAATAAGTTCACCAAACACACTGTGTTCATCTCTGGATGAGGCAAGTGATTTCATCCAATTTATTGCTTCCTCGACAGGAGTGACACCTCTTTTCATGCGCTTATTCCCATGAGTTGGCATTTTAAACAGGGGTAGGTCACTTTCAACTGCTTTTGGTTTTGCTTTTCTGTGGTTTTCTTTAGAGTTACTCGTACAGGAGTCCTGAAAAAAGGAAATGGTTACCGTTACTATCAGCATTCACTAATCTGAAATACATATTGAAGGACATACACAGTGAACAGACCATACAACTAGATAATAGTACCATCGAGCTCGATATTCGGGAGATAGTGGGTTCGCTGTCGGCAGCCTTGAAGATCGTTTTCCGTGGTTTCCCATTTTCACATCAGGCAAATGCCGGGGCTGTACCTTAATTAAGGCCACGGCCGCTTCCTACCCACTCCTAGCTCTTTCCTGTTCCATTGTCGCCATAAGACCATCTGTGTTGGAGCGACGTAAAGCAACTTGTAAAAAAAAATTAATAATAAAATAAATAAATAAATAAATAAATAAATAAATAAATAAATAAATAATAGTACCTATATATTAATTGAAGGAACCTGTGTTTGTAGTTGGTTCCAGTTGCCGAAAACCAAAACTGATTGGAGAGCTATTGCTGAACAATTTAATACTAGATGAAACTTCCCTCATTGCTTAGGCAGTGTCGATGGGAAACACGTTCAAATAGTGGCTCCAGAAAACACTGGTAGCTTATTCTATAATTACAAAGGTACAATCAGCATTGTGCTGCTTGGAGTAGCAGATGGTAACTACAACTTCATGTATGCTGATGTTTAATACCAAAGATGAATTTTGGATAGTGGGATATTCAATTACACTTCCCCTACCGAAAACCAGAAGAAAATTCCCTAAATGTGCCAGGTTTTGACATGTTACCTGGAAGAACATATCCAGTCCCATATGTTTTTGTGGCAGATGATGCATTCACATCAGAAAGGATCTACAACTACAGACTGAGTAGGGCATGAACAAATTTTTTTGATATCATGTCATCAAAATTTATAGTATTACTGAAACTGATAGCTCTGGCTCCAAATATAACAGAGTTCATTGTTTTAGCTTACATTTATTTGCATAAATTTTTGCACAGAAACAGTGTATCAAGAAGTAACTACTCTCCAGCTGGTGTTTTTAATTCATATGATCCAGATGGAAACCTGATTAAGGAATCATGGCAGAAAGAAATGAAAGAAAATACCGTTTTGATCGATCTCCAAAATTTACCCCGAAAGTCAACTATGAGCTTACATGAAATGCAGAATGAATTCAGAGATTATTACCTTTTGCCTGAAGGAGAGGTTTAATGGCGATATGATTGTTACTAAATTTTAGCCCAAATAGCTGACAAATTATAAAACAATCACATATTTATACTAACATAATATTTTCTGTTTACAATTTGTTATTATTAATAAATATTTATCCACTGCATTTTAATAACATTGTTTTCTGGTCTATATCCTTGCATAGAAGTTAAATTGAAAATAAAAAAATATTTTTAAAGTACTTACCCTGCTCCCTGATTCACTGCTTCTTTCCTTGTCAAAGTCTGTGCTTCTGCTACCTCTTGATTCAGACCCTTGCAGTAGGAAAAGCAAACGTTCCATTGTCTAGATCAGGGCCTCTCAAACGCCCAAAACCTCACGCGTGCAGATCGAGGTGCAAGAGCTCCGTGCACTGTGCACCGGTGCCGCTCGGCATGGCTCGGATCAACGCTTCATCTCTGGGCTACTCGGCTAAGCTCGGCTCTACTCGGCTCAACTCATATCGGATTTGGAGCGCTACGGCGCAAGTGGGGCAGAGGGAGACAGGCGGAGCGAGCGAGACAGGCGTGAGGAAAGAGAAAGCAAGCGCTATTGCTCCAAATCGAGGAGTGGGGGGTCTGCACTCTGGTCAACCAAGCCAAGTCGTCTTTTGCACCGTGCACAGTGCATGCACCACGCGCATGCACCCTGAGAGGCCCTGGTCTAGATACAGAAATCGTTCGATTATATATCCAAGTGTGTACAAGCCTTAACTCCAACGATAATCATTTCCTTTCCTAGCAGGACCTGTTTAGTTTTCCTGTGTTACTTTCATGTCTCCTCAATTATTAAGTAGGCCCTACTCTCAAAACTGAGGCAATAAAGCTTTATTTATGTCGCCTATTATGTTTGTAATTAACACTGTTATTGCATTTATTTTGAAACACAACTCCTTGTTTTCTGTCTTTGGTTCGCCTGTCATAAAAAGGTAGCAAAGTCAAGAGATACATCACCCTGTATTTACAAGACCTGCCTGAATACACGGTATCAGTTGTGTGGCTGTGATTTGAACAACAAAGCAGCTTGAGTGTCTAGTCAACACGACCTTGCGCCAGCGAATTGTCTGATACGAAAACAGTACCTGCTCTCATTTACAAAAAATTGCAGTTTAAGTTTTACTGATATTTCAAAAAGTATTTGTCCGATGTATGAATTAATTGCATATCTGAACTTATAACAGTTTGAACTTTTTGAACTTTTATACTACGAGCAGAAATTACTATAGTTCCATTATAAAAGAACCAAAACTGAAATGGCATACGATTTTAGTGTCGGGAGTGTCCGAGGGCATGTCCAGCTCGCCAGGTGCAGGATATTTCAAAAATTTTATATGACGCTCGTAGGCGACTTGCACGTCGATAAAAAACAAAGCTGGTGTCGATATCTCCGTTATTAATGATCTTTTGGCAAAACATTGCACAACGTTTTATAAGCCCTGATATAAATTTACTCATTCGGGACAAATATTTCAGGTTCCCTATGGGAATCAATATCTATATCATCTGATGGCCAGGCAGCATCAATTTTTGGCAATGAGACAAAGTCTCTCAGTGCATTGGCACTGTCGGTGGCTCCAAGTAGCCTATGCAGTGGCCTCCACAGTATGCACTGGCCATGTGTCTTGGTGGGTGTGCTATTTACCAACTGATGAGCCCAACTTAGCACACTGGGGCGAAATGCTGGCAACCTGGAATGCGTTAGCTGGACAAATATTTCAGGTTCACTATGGGAATCAACATCTATATCACACACCACTTAGTCAAGCATCTCGTCTCCTTTCTCTCAAGTCTTCCCAGCTCAAAATTTGCAACATTCTTGCAACGCTACTATTTTGTTGGAAATCACCCAGAACAAATCAAGCTGCTTTTCTTTGGACATTTTCCAGTTCTTGAATCAAGTAATTCTGGTGAGGGTCCCATACACTGGAACCATACTCTAGCTGGGGTCTTACCAGAGACATATATGCCCTCTCCTTTACATCCTTACTACAACCCCTAAATACCCTCATAACCATGTGCAGAGATCTGTATCATTATTTACAATCATATTTATGTGATTAACCCAATGAAGATCTTTCCTTATATTAACACGTAGGCATTAAAATGATCCCCAAAAGGCACTTTCACCCCATCAACGCAGTAATGAAAACTGAGAGGACTTTTCCTATTTGTGAAACTCACTACCTGACTTTTAACCCCATTTATCATCATACCATTGCCTACTGTCCATCTCACAATATTATCAAGGTCATTTTGCAGTTGCTCACAATCGTGTAACTTAACTTATTTATTACTTTATACAGAACATCATCTGCATAAAGCCTTATCTCTGATACCACTTCTTTACTCATATAATTTATATACTGTAAACTTATATGAGAAAACATAAAGGTCCAATAATACTGCCTTGAAAAATTCCTCTCTTAATTATTACAGGGTCAGATAAAACTTTGCCTAATTCTTTGAGTTCTATTTTCCAGAAATATAGCCACCCATTCAGTCACTCTTCTGTCTCGTCCAATTGCACTCATTTTTGCCAGTAGTCTCCCTTGATCCACCCTATCAAATGCTTTAGAGGTCAGTTGCGATACGGTTCATTTGACCTCCTGTTTCCAAGATATCTGCTATATCTTGCTGGAATCCTACAAGTTGAGCTTCATTGGAATAACCTTTCCTAAACCCAAACTGCCTTCTATCAAACCAGTTATTAATTATGCAAACATGTCTAATATAATCAGACAGAATGCTTTCCCAAAGCTTGCATGCAATGCATGTCAAACTGAGTGGCCTGCAATTTTCAGCTGTTCATCACCCTTTCCTTTATACACAGGGACTACTATAGCAACTCTCCGTTCATTTGGTATAGCTCCTTCATGCAAACAATTAACAAATAAGTAATTCAGATATGGTACTATATCCCAACCCATTGTCTTTAGTACATCCCCGAAACCTTATCAATTCCAGCTGCTTTTCTAGTTTTCAACTTTGGTATCTTCCTGTAAATGTCATTGTTATCAGAGGTATGTTTTAATACTTCTTCCAGATATGAACGCGATCGAACATCTATGGGCTGAACTTTTGATAAAGTTCAATCTACACATCCAAAAACAAAAGAACAACTTAAAAAGGGACTCTTTGAAGAATGGGAAGGGATCTCCTCAGAAAAACTAAACATTTAGTGCACAGCATACCACAACATTTGGAGGAGGTTATAAAGCAGAATGGTGGTCTAACCAGTTATACATTTGGGAGTATTAAAGTTAACTTTATTTTCATTGTTATGTGTCCGAATAATTTTGATGTTCGGAAATTATTGTTATTTTCAGATTCCGGTTATTAGAGAAAATGAGTCATTTCTTTTTATCATGACTGTTAGTTCAAAAAATGTTCATGAAATACATTAAATATTTATTTTGTATGCCTTTGCTGGCAGGACCTATTGTTTACAGTGCACTATGTCTTCTGGTATGGGCTTGAGCAATTTTGTTACTTTCATTGATCTGTCTCTGACTTATCCTTGGCTTTGACAATATGAAAGTGACTGAGGTATGAGCGATGCTAGTAATGCCATTCCTTGTACAGCCAGTCCCTGCTATGAATGGTATGAAAATGTTGCTCATAGGGTTGGTCGGTGCATGCATTTCAGTGGGCTTGGCAGACTGATATGTAATAGCAACTTCTGGCTCAGTGAGGAAAGCAACGGGAAACTACCTCACTCCTCATTTCCCTAGTACGCCTCTTCAGTGATTCCTAGGCCATCTATGACAGCTGATGGCAGAGCTGTTGAGGATCCAACCAGCCTTAGGGCTGAAGACTGAACATACATACATTTATTTCGTTTACAAAATGTATTTGAATATATGACAATGGCAGTATTAAATAGCAAGTGTCCGAATAATTTTGTTATTACCTGGATATAGAAGTGGCAAGGAAAAATTTTGCTCAATTTACTAACTTTGCTTCGAGTTCTTTGCGGAATATACGTACCTCACGCACTTTTTACTTAATGTACGTTCCTCAAATCGGGATTATGTGGATTTGTGTCCAATTTACCATTCCCTCTTGAACCACCCTAACACGACGCATTCGTGTTTTAGCCGGGCTGAGCGGCTCACACGGTTAAGGCGCTGGCCTTCTGACCCCAACTTGGCAGGTTCTATCCTGGCTCAGTCCGGTGGTATTTGAAGGTGCTCAAATACGTCAGCCTCGTGTCCGTAGATTTACTGGCACGTAAAAGAACTCCTGCGGGACTAAATTCCGGCACCTCGGTGTCTCAGAAAACCGTAAAAGTAGTTAGTGGGACCTAAAGCAAATAATAATAATAATAATAATAATAATAATAATAATAATAATAATAATAATAATAATAATAATAATAATAATATATTAATGATAATAATTATATAATAATATATATATAATAATAATAATAATAATAATAATAATAATAATAATAATAATAATAATATATTATTATTATTATTATTCGTGTTTTATAACGCAAAAGCTAGGGCAAAATGTTTAAAATACAACTTACCCACTCAAAGCTTTTTCCAGAGATTCAAAAATCATAAATATACTGTTTTGACTAGGTACCATAGGCCTAGAATTTCTATGACCAACAAACTCTAGAAATATGCCATAAACGAAGCCAAAATATGACACAAAAGAAATGAAATATTGCCCAAAGTATGCTTGTAAGACCAGCAGCACACTGGCCACATTCTTAATTTTGTTTTGTCCTCTATATTTTCACAACCTACTGCTAGTGAAACCCGTTAATTTCAAACTTCATTTAAACATAAAATACCGGTATTTGTAAGGAAAAGAAATCCATGAAAACCAGATACAAACAAAAATCACGTGACATTATTGGCATAAAATACATGTTTACAAAAGCTAGAAATTAACTTTTTGTAAAAAGAGAACAGGATGAAAATACAACATGCCACAGAAAGCCGAGTCATAGTTATGGCTTACCTCATTACTTGTACACGAATTCCATCCTCTGTTCCTTCTGTATGAACTTGAGAATGATGTTTTCATAAAAAGATTCATCAGAGCGGTTTCTGAGGTCCACAAGAATATCTTTCTCTATTGATAAAATACTTAAGTCACTCGTATGTATTTGTCCTTGTGTTGCTCTGAGGTAAGTTTTGATTCTCTTAGAAGCAGAAGATTTCCTTTGTGTATTCGCAAATGGGAAAGTTAGAATAAGTTCTGCTAATTTATACACTTCAGTAAACACGATGTGCAGATTCTTAGACTTCAAGTACGTGGAGATATCACTTACTGGCATGTTGCTAAATTCCTCCATGGTATAAATTACCTTCAATTCGTTCTTAAGACGGATATGGTCAAAATAGCCAGAATAACAAACTAAAAGATTTGACATCAAGCATTCGGGGAATGCTGCTCGAAATGATGGAAAATAGCTTGAATTCAGCAAACGGATAAATTCTAAATTATTTTGATGTTCAAATCTTATTTTAATTTGATTCTTTATAGTACACAAAATTTCATCAAATATTCCTTTAAAGGAATCAGTATCTTTCTTACGATGTTTTACTTTCGGTTCAGCATCTTCGTCCACATCATTTTGAATTTCAGCCCAGATTTGATCAAAACATTCATCTTGAATTGCCTGTAGAGCTTCCAAAAATTCAGAAACTTTGTTATAACAGAAAGACATTTCCATCCACTTATCCAGTAATACCTGGTAAAGATTGTCCATAAGTAGAAATATTTTGTGGAAAACTATTAGAAAGAATGCAGTGTCAAATCTGGACAGAAAACGAACAAACCCTGAAGCAGCTATCACTTCCTCGGGTGACCAGTTACTAGGTTCTTCTTCGATGGAGAGGAAAAAATTTATCAGGTGACCCTTATGTACTTTGATTGTATTCACCAGTTTTGATGAAAAATTCCACTTAGCTATTAGGGTATCTGAATGTTCCTTCGCCATGAATTTCTTTAAAGAATCTCTTCTACCTGAAGAGTTAGAAAAGAAACCAGATATACTTGAAAGCGAAATAAAGAATCGTCTGCATTCTCTGATTGAACTGGTGGCCTGCGACATCAGAAAACTAAGTCGGTCGTCATGACAGTGCATGAACGTTATTGCCTTGTATTTCTCTCTCACTTGTTTCTGAAGACTGAACACATCACTTGCCGTAACAACGGCTCCATCCATTGCCAGAGCTATACATTTTTCAGAACAATGTAAATCCTCCACAACTCTGGTGATATGCTGAAATAATCCTTGCACAGTTCTTTCCGTACTAACATCTCTGAAATGCAAAAAGCGTTCCTGGCAGTTCCCTTCAATGTCAACAAATTTTATTACCGTTGATAACCGGCTTTTATTAGCAACATCGGAAGTTTCATTGAGTAGAATTGCAACAAAATCCGTTTGTCGTATTTCTGCTTTGATTTTGTCGGTAATAACACTAGCCACAGCATCAATGATGCCACGCTGAATGAGATGGAAAGCACCATTGAATACAACACTGGTCTTTAAATGATTTGCCAGAACGGGATCATACAGCGCCAAAAATTCCAGTTGTTCTAAGCATAAACCTGTCCTAGTCGAGCCCTTGGACTCATCATAGTTATCACACACACTCAGTTGTTTACCTAAATATATCACAATATCTATCAGCCTTTTTAAGATCATTCTGTTCTCTTTAACTTTTTCATTGTGCAAAGTATGTTCGACTTTCTTCTGAATATTCAAGTCGTTATCATTTTCCGTACAATCGAAGACCTGAAGAGCAGCATACGCTCTTAAATGACTACCAGACTTTTGGTGCTTTTCACATGCAGTAACAAAATAATTTAAATTTGCGAAACCATTTTTAGTCCAAGTAGTGACTTCGGTTGAAAAGAGCAAGCATGGCCAACAAAAAAGTCTATTCAAGAAAATGGAACCAGTCAACCAAGGAAATTTCTTATAACTAGCACTGTTGAAACACCTCGTGTAACTTCGATTTTTTTCTTTTTGTTCGCTTTTGAGGTCTGGAAGTGCCGGTTTAGGTCTTCCATTTTTAATAACTTTTACCTTTTCAGCGTGAGCCATTAACGAGAAATGTTTCCTTTCCACTAGTTCTTGGACAACGTCGAACATAGTGCAATTACTTAGCAGTGAACAACACACAATAATCCAAAAGCAGCTAGAAGAAATTTTAGAAAAGTTTGTACTGCGCAACTTCTAGCCATACCGTAACCAGAACGAGCAAAAAGGAGTTACATAACGCGAGTATTCGGCAACACAGCATTTCTAGCTCGCAGCCGAGCGAAGCACCGCACACTCCAACCTCGAGGCAAAGACTGCTTGAATGCATACAACTACCTACCGCGCGAACGAAGCCCTGGAATCCAGCTAGCGCTATCCACTCACTGGTTGGTTGAACCGATACTGCAATGCCAAACAGGGCGCTGATCTTACACAACTTCAGAGGACAAAAGTCAGATGGGAACTTACCAGTGGCGGCCGGTGGTAATTTGACAGGTAGTGACGAATAATAATAATAATAATAATAATAATAATAATAATAATAATAATAATAATAATAATAATAATATATTAATAAATCCATAAATAATCCATTATTATTATTATTATTATTATTATTATTATTATTATTATTATTATTATTATTATTATTATTATTATTATTATAGACTGTTACGCCTTTCAGTAGCCCGCAGTTTCTTTATGGATGCAGTTAATAATAATGTTATTTGCTTTACGTCCCACTAACTTCTTTTACGGTTTTCGGAGACGCCGAGTGCCGGAATTTAGTACCGCAGGAGTTCTTTTACGTGCCAGTAAATCTACCGACACGAGGCTGGCGTATTTGAGCACCTTCAAATACCACCGGACTGAGCCAGGATCGAACCTGCCATGTTGGGGTCAGAAGGCCAGCGCCTCAACCGTCTGAGCCCGGCTATGGATGCAGTTGGTACAGTCCAAAATAAAGTGTAGCTTCCACTGAAGCTCGATCATATTTATGGCTGTGATAGTAAGGAACCTGCTGAGGTCATGGCTGGTGCTGAGTAGTGATATTGGAAGCACGACTAGTGCGTCTGGATGTTATGAAAGGTACCACTCACAGGGTCGGTCGTGCAGCAGTAGCACTTTCTGGCCTAGCGAGGAAAGCAACGACAGACTACCTTATTCCTTCTCGTGCGTTGTACACCTCATGATGGCACTGCCATCGGTTTTTGCAATTTCTCGATAACTTTTCGTGATGCGTTTTGAGGATCCAGTCAGCATCCAAACTGAAGGCTTAATAGACATGCCTCTCAGCGTCCATTCTGCTAGGTTCTGTGAATAAACGAAGCGCCTCCACAACCCTCTATTTAAACAATAATGTTGATTTTTAAGTCCCACTAACTACTTTCACGGTTTTTGGAGACGCCGAGGAGTCGGAATTTAGTCCAGCACGAGGTCTTTTATGTGCCGGTAAATATAACGACACACGGCTGGCGTTTAGAGCACCATCAAATACTACCAGAGTGAGTCTGAACCGAATCCGCCAACTTGAGCTCAGGTCAGAGATCAACCGCCTCAGCTACTCAGCCCGGTTCATAATAAGAATAATAAGAATAATAATAAGAATACGTTCTGTATATAAAAAGGAAATACTCTGTCTGTCTTCTGAAGCATCGCGCCCCTGAGCAGAATTTCATAAAAATTTTGCACAAACATTCTCCGAGGGAACTATCACATTACAATGTTTTATTTTACAATATTGATCTGAGAATAATCTGCGAAATTGTTCGCAAATATTCGCATAATATCCATAAATGAAATGGTGTTCGTTTCTTTCTCGTCCAGTGACGCCTGAACTACAGGACCAATTGAGCTGAAATTTGATATGGATATATCTCAGATAAATCAGTTCAAATAAAAGCCTGTTCTGCTTTTTCAATACAATTAATCTTTTCAAAATTACGGCTATTTATATGTATTTGCTGAACTTGCATACGTTTTATTCGCTAAACAAAATGGGCAAATGGTTAGTCTTATTACAAAATTAAGCTCACCGTCTATATTAAAAGCTGTTACCTAGCCGAGATAGTAGAGGCGTTTTTGAAAGGACGTGAGTTCGACTCTCCGTCAGGAAGTAGAAAATATTAAAAAACGAGATTTTCCACTTCTGAATGCGCACATAGCCCTCAGGTTCACCCAGCCTACTCCAAAAATGAGAAGCAGGTTAATACTTAAGAGTAAAGACTGCTGGGCGTACAGCTAACAATTCTGTACCACTTACCGTTAGTGCCGAGGTTAGGGATAGTGGAAGAAGCTCTTACCTTCCACACCTCCAATGGTCTTCACGACCTGTATGGAGATGGCTTTGCTCTTTTTGCTTAAATGCGTACTTAAAATTCGGTTTTTTCGAAATGTCATATGCATGTTTTCGTAACTCTAAAGATTCTTCATAAAATAAGCTTTTACATGCTCAAGCACGCATTCCAGAGCCCCTAAAACCTACCAACAACAACATTACACTACACTGACTGTTGTTAGTTCAAGTGTGTTCTGTCTCTTTTGCTGCCACTCACTTCAAAAAGATGACAGTACCGCTGCAATTGTATACGACTAACCCATCAATGATGGACACAGCAGCTAAGGAGAATAAGACGAAGAAAATGCGATCAATCCACTTGTAAATGTAAGCGCAAAGCCATTTCCATAAAGGCCATGAAGGTCGTTGAAGAGTCGAAGGTAAAGACCTCCACTATCAGTAACCTTGGTACTAAGTGATATAGAGTGGTTATGTGTTTGCCCGGACACCTTTGTCCCCAGGAATTAACTTGATACTCATTCCAAGTATAGGCTGTGTGAATTTTCATACTACGTACTTCTCCAGACGCGGGAGTCTCGAATTTACATTTTTCAACTTCTTACAAGGAACTGAACGTGTTTTACGGCCAGCTAGTCCCCGCCTCTTACTTGTAAATGTCAATAATATTAACAGACACCGCGTGCAGTATATGTACTCTTACGTGCCAGCTCTCTCGTAGCTCCCTTCGATATTTCCTGGAAGGGATTAGTGAGTCAGACCGGCGAGCTCCCAGCCGGCCTCTTCTTGCGTTGAAGTTTCGTCTGGTTTCCCCGCGTGTCTTATGGAAGGTGTTAACGAGAATGTTCCGTCTCTAGCCGAGCCCCGAAGTTTCTTGTACTCCATGATCAGGATATAAAATGGAAGCTAGTCGCGAACAGACAGTCAGGTCCTGTCCTCTGATTGGCTGGCAGGCTGAGCGGGGCTTGAGATGTCGCTTGGCGGCTGGTGAGCTGGCTGGTGCAGGGTGCTAGCTCAATGGCTGTGCTGGGCTCTCCGTGACATAACCGAACGTGGAGCGAGCCAGCACCCCGCCAGAAGCCAGTTCGCCGCCACCAAGAGACACCCCGAGCCTCCGCTCAGCCTGCCAGCCAATCAGAGGGCAGGACCAAGACCAAGAGCCATATCAGCCAGCCTGCCTTACCATTGTACGGGCAAACGAGCAATTCTGTCTAGTGCTCAGTACGGTCATTAGTTCGTATCTTGTCTTGGCGTGATCCAATTAAAACTAAACCTGATACGACTGGTGCCCACTGAGTGCGCCAAGTTAGACGCAGGTCCTCAAAAGAGTTTGACCGTTTCCATTGCTTCACACCACCTCTGACCCTACCAAGCCACAGTTCCTAATCCTGAGCCGGGATAATTCTGGTGGATCGAGTAGCCAGAACCCCGGCCCTTCCCATCCCCATCATGAGTACCGACTCCAGTTTCGATTACAGTAATTGGTCCTGGAAATCATCTACCAGTCCCATAACCGAACCCCCTCTCACAGAAGAAGATTATGAAACCCCGTTTCACTACGTCCGTTTTGACTCCCCATTCCCTACCTCAGAAAAATGTGACGTCCTAATAATACCACTCCAAACATCCGGACCAGTCCCACTTGCCAGAAAAGCCATACTACAGTCAATCAAACCCATCCTGGAAGATCTCATCGCAGTCGCTGAAGAAACCCACAATAACCTTCTCCTAATTACTCCTATCAAGAACAAATTTACCTCCATCATCATGGAAACTATACAGAATGCAGGACTCCCGCAACCCATTATGATCAACCCCCTCCACTGCACATCCAACCCAAATTTCACCCGCGCATCTTATCCAGAAACACATGACGCCAGCACCTTAACCGACCCCAAACCACCAATCCGCTCCAGAACCATCCAAACAGATAAACAGAAACCGATCCCGAAAACCAAGACTAAACTAATTCAAACTAAACCACTAGAAACCCCTCCCCCACCCACCCCCACTCTTCCGCCACCTACACCTGTCAAGTCTACAACAGTCCAAACCGACCCAGAACCATCACCACCCAATCCACCACCGCCACCACCCACCCAATCCACAGAAGCTCAAACCAACCCACAGCCATCCCTCACAGACACCCACACACAAAGAGCAGACGTAAAAAACCTGCTCACACAGCACCACCTCACCACCGAACCCGGGTTCCTTCACACTCATCCTTCATCACACAGTGCTTTAATTGCCTGGAATTAAACCACGTAGCAAGTTCCTGCTCTAAATCCACCAGATGCAATAGGTGTGGTGGTCCTCCCCGCCACACAGATTGTAAGGTGTCAAGGGACCAGGCGAAGTGTGCCAACTGCCAAGGCAGTCATGCCGCCTCGTTTCCTGGCTGCCCATTCATCAAGAGCGCAATAAAAGCACACTACAGACAATCCAGACATTTACATCCAACCACACAACCACCCCCGCTACTCAGCCTACCGATCCCACCACCCACGCAACCGAACCCGGGACCTATCACTACTCTCCCCACCCCACCCACCCCAGACGCAACCACCCTGCTCCAGCTATTACTACTAAACCTAATCTCAACCCAAGCCAGGCCACTTCCAACGCCCACCCCGCAACACCATGACACCCCCAAGTAACCGCCCCCACCAAGCAACCAACCCCGCCAAGTCCAGCGTAAGAACCACGAAAACTCCTCACTTCCTCCTACAACAGCCAACGCACATCCTACTACAGTCAAAACCCTCAATCAATCCAATACACCCTCACAAAACAGAAATCACTTCCACCTAAAAAGAAGCACTGGAAACAGACAGGATGCCTAGGCGGGATGCACGCAAAAACTGCTGCAATTTCACAAGCTGTTTTCTAAATTAAAAACAGTGTCACCAATAACGACACACCCGAATGTGTGATTTAAATGCACACATTCCGGCGAACAATCCAGCGACAGGGCCCGATACAGTTAAGCAACAACGGGCGTGGTCAGGGTTTGGATGGGTCACCATCCAGGCTCGGCCCTTGCCGCTGGTCCGTAAAAAATTCGATATCCTAGAACTTATTCAACCATGGTCCACACAAAGCGAGGGTCGAGATTTGCCCTATTTTCACTTTACCGCAAATCACAATACAGATGATTTACTTCAATATCATTATTAAGATCATTATTATTATCACCTATTATAAATTTATTATGTCAGCCTCTGTGGTGTAGTGGTTAGCGTGATTAGCTGCCACCCCCGGAGGCCCGGGTTCGATTCCCGGCTCTGCCACGAAATTTGAAAAGTGGTACGAGGGCTGGAACGGGGTCCACTCAGCCTCGGGAGGTCAACTGAGTAGAGGTGGGTTCGATTCCCACCTCAGCCATCCTGGAAGTGGTTTTCCGTGGTTTCCCACTTCTCCTCCAGGCGAATGCCGGGATGGTACCTAACTTAAGGCCACGGCCGCTTCCTTCCCTCTTCCTTGCCTATCCCTTCCAATCTTCCCATCCCTCCACAAGGCCCCTGTTCAGCATAGCAGGTGAGGCCGCCTAGGCGAGGTACTGGTCATTCTCCCCAGTTGTATCCCCGACCAAGAGTCTGAAGCTCCAGGACACTGCCCTTGAGGCGGTTCTTCTGAACAGGCCAGCAGAGGAGCGCAATCAGGCGCACCGGTACTGGCATTAAATAAGGCACCCCCGAGGGGGGTGCCCAAACAGTAACATTTGGACAGACAGTCAGTGAGGGAGTTTAGTTGGACTGGGGCAGCAATAGTGCTGGCTGTTGCCAGCCTTAAACAAAGCGTATCCAGTGCACTATGCCTTTCTGGTGTGGGCAAATTTGTTACACTGACCTGTAGCAGTCTCATCCTTGGCTTTAACAATGTGACTGAGGTATGAGTAATACTAGTAACAATATTCTTTATGCAGCCAGTCCCTGTGACGAATTGTGAGAAATTGGTAGAATGACATGTAATATCAACTTCTGGCTCAGTGAAGAAGGCAACAGGAAACTGCCTCACTCATTTACGTAGTCCAACTCTTCAGTGATGCCTAGGCTATCTATGACAGGATATGGTGGTATATGCTGGGGATCCAACCATCCTTCAGACTGAGAACTCAACATACAAATTCAGAGGTCTTTTGAATTTTCTTGTAAGTGAATATGGATGGACACGTCTTTTACTTGGCCTTTTATGTGAGTCCCCCAAACGATTTTTCAAACGAATGCCCTCAAAATCGAACGGGGGACCTCCGGGTAAGAAGCAGGCACGCTACCCGAATACCATGGGGCTGGCGAACCTTCAAACAGGACCCATGCGGTCTGTCAGCGGAGAAATTCCAATTAAAAAACAAGGAAACTATTGACGAAGCGTGAAAAACTAAGGATACAACTAAGGTGTGCTGAATAATGTAGAGTTTTCTCGCGTGAAATACAGGATATCTGGCAACCCCATATTGATGATATATGGACTAGACCTAAACATCAAAAAGACAGAGTACCTTGACTAGCTAATGAGAAAGGCACCATCTAAATTGACGGTGGATACCTTGCTAAAGAACATTCACTCAGACACTTGGGATCAGGAATTTATGGTGAAGGAATATGCACGGTTCAGATACAGAAACATATGGCCTAAGTGGTGGGATCTTAAAAGCGTACTTGTGACACGAACAAGATTAAGTCCAAGGTTCATCACATTGTCGTGAGACCAGCAGCATTGTATGTGAGCGAGTGCTGACCATGGTGAAAAAGTGCAAGGAGTGGAAATGAGTACACTTATATGGTCTTTGGGAATCAGCCTACTGGATAAAATACACTCATGTTCATAAAAACCAGAACACCTTGAAAGACTAGAGAGAGGAATGCCATATTCACACGACATGTTCATTAGTACTTTCTGAAGAAATGATTAGCATCCAAACCATATGCTCTCAGGTTCAAGGTCCACATCGATATCTCAGCGCACCATCACCGACTGGTAAAATGTGCCTGCGGCTCTCGTTGTCGCTGTAAACCGAAGGTAATGGATCAGTGTGACTTGAGCTGACGTGCAGGATGCCTCGCAGACGTATGCAAGAACTGTACCGTTCAACTGAGTGAGTTTGAAAGCGGGCACATTATTGGCAAAAGAGAACGTGATGCATCCATTCGGGAAATTGCTGTTCGTATGGGATGAAGTGTGTCGGCATTGCAACGGGTGGGTACAGAATGGTTCACAGAAGGCCGTAGAACACGACGAGATGGGTCTGGTCGCACCAATCAGACCACCTCCCGAGAAGATCGACACCTCATCCGAATGGCGCTGCAAGACAGATCTGCGTCCTCCTCGGCTCTGGCGCAACAGTGGAATAGTGTAACACATCGTACACTATCAGGAGTGACAGTCCGTCACCGTTTATTAAGGTCAGGGTTACCGGCGCGTCTTCCACTTCTCCGCCTACCTTTGACTAATGTGCATCAACATGCTAGACTGCAATGGTATACGAAACGACGTCACTGGGGACAGGAATGGCAGCAGATAGTGTTTTCGTACGAATCCAGGTTCTGTTCGTTTGAAAATGATGGCCGCATTTTGGTTCGCCGCAGACAGGGGGGAGAGGCATCACATTGAATGCATTCGCACAAGACATACAGCGGCAACTCAGGGCTTATGGTGTGGGGTGCTATTGGGTACAACCACAAATCACAGTTGGTGCGTGTCCAGGGCACCGTGACCAGTTTAACCTACGCGAATGACATCCTGCGATCCGTAGCGATACTCATTCTGCACGACATCCCAAACGCCATATTTCAGCAGGGCAATGCGCGACCAAATGTTGCTGCTTGAACATTTGCTTTCTTGTTGTCACAGGATGTCAGACTGTTGCCCTGGCACACCCGATCACCAGACTTGTCGCCAATCGAAAATGTGTGGGATATGGTGAAACGACGGGTGCGGCAATGCGACCCGATGCCAACCACCAAAGATGAACTGTGGAACCAAGTGAATGCAGCATGGATGGCTATACCCCAGGACGCAATTCGCATCTTACGCACGCAACAAGTTATCAGTGCCCATGGAGGATCCATTGCCTACTAGATAACAAGACACATGCTGAACCCAGGTGACTGAAATACTAATCGTTTCTGCAGAACATACTAATGAACATGTCCTGTGAATATGAACTTCCTATCTCTAGTCTTTCAAGGTGTTCTCTTTTTTATGAGCATGAGTGTATGAAACGAAACGATCACACGATGGGAAAAGCTCCTATTGAAGAAAGGCTGCTAGAGGAGATTTCGCCGGTATGGGCATGTTAAAAGAACTTAGTACAGGGATATTCGATTCATTTTACTGAATCGATTCATTTCATTTCGTTCACGTCCCTGAATCGATACTGTTGTCCGATTCACGGCACATTAGAGTCACCGTTCCTATTACATCTGTGTAGTGTGTACTGATAAGACGGCAGCAACAACATTCAGTGCTTGCTGCTGCCATCTGATTTTCATTCTATGAAATGCCTTCCCCTACAGCGAAAACACCATGAGGTATATCGAATTAGATGAAAAAATATCTGTACACATAATCATCAATGATCTGCATTTAGAGCTGTTTCTCAGGTGGGAGATGCCCTATCAATTGTTTGCCTAGTATTTTCTTTAACGATTTTAAAGTACATGGACATTTCATTGTATTCACAGTAAGTAGATAATAATAAACAAATAAATTTAAAAATGAAATGCAGTACTATACATGCTTATTATATTACAGTACAAAACTTACGTAGTTGATAATAATAATAATAATAAACTAACAGAACTCAAACTTTATACATTCACTTGTGGTTTTCCGCCGTTCTCAGGAAGTAACAACTCCAATGAACATACAGAATTAAGATGTATAAGTGTAGGTATTCCCAATAACTATCCTACATATTAATATGAGACGAATAAGTTAAAATAGAACACATGAAAAATACCTATCTGGTGTATCTATACCTCCTTATAGTAAGACATAGTACAAAAATTACGTACGTAATATAATAATAATAATAATAATAATAATAATAATAATAATAATAATAATAATAATCGACACAGCTTACATTTTCTACACAGACATGCGATTTTTTACAGTTCTCTGAAAGTCACAACTCTATTATACATACAGAATTAGGTGTAAAAATACCTGTATTCACAATAAGTAGCCTACATATTAAATATAAATCAAATAAGTTGCGTTACGTCGCACCGACACAGGTAGGTCGTACGGCGACGATGGGATAGGAAAGGGCTAGGAGTGGGAAGGAAGCAGCCGTGGCCTTAATCAAGGTACACCACCAACATGTGCCTGGTATGAAAATGGGAAGCCACGGAAAACCATCTTAATAGTTGCCGAGAGTAGGATTCGAATCCACCATCCCCCGAATGCAAGCTCATAGCTACGCGACCCTAACCGAATGGCCAGTTTGCTCGGTCTTCTTTGAAAATATATATTTTTCTGTCAGCAGAGAATTGTTTAAATCGTCACATTTTTCATAGGCTACTCGAGATGTACAGTAGCCCACTGGTTTTCTGATTCAACATCTTTTTTATTTAAGCTACTAGCAAAGGTACCCGTGCTTCGCTATGGTATTCTATACTGTATACGGATATCGAAGTAAATTACTGTACGTGCAGTGAATAAGATATCTTTTTAATTCTATATCTCGGAGCGTTATCCGAGAATCAGCATAGGGAGGTCCACATACGTTGCTTCTAATGTAAAGAGCACGTTGCGGAGTTGTGACGGTAACGGCAGGTCCACTTACTTACTGCCGTTCGCAGTCGATTTGGGAATTTTCATTATGATGGCGGGCCCCATTGCCTGCTGCGCGGTGACAATATATTTGGGGAGTTTTCGTTGCAATGACAGGCCCCATTTCCTACTTCCAGACAGATAACAATCGAGGAATTTTTATTATAATGGCAGGCACCTTCCCTACAGCCAGTCAAAATTGAGTTGTGCTGTTATCAATATAATGATAGGCCTTTTTTCCTAATGCCAGTCAGCTTACTGCCACTCTCACCGATTTGGTGAGTTTCCATTATAATAGCAGGCCACTATGCCTAACGTCAAGCATATTTTAGACGGGTAAATTTGTTTATAATGGCGATCCCCCTTGCCTACTACTAAACACAATCGGGTAAAAAAGTTTTGAAAAAATTGCATGTTCCCTAGCCTTCTGCCAGTATATCGAGAAGGAAAGTATTCATTACAATGGTACACAGGAGTTGGAGAAAAAACCCATTCATACTGCCAGTTAAAGTCGATGTGGGGAGTACTGATTACAATAGCAGACACCACCCCGCTGAGTGTCATTATCGATTTGTAAAGTATCAATTACAAAGGCACGCACACCCTTTCTGTATCGCTACAAATCGACTTCAATGAATAAATATAGACATACATACGAAAGTATGTGCATTTATACCTTCATTTGAAGATTAACTGCTCTAAAAGATACATCATATCGACAAAAGGATTGTAGACCTACGATAAGACGCCATATATAACGGTCTAAATGGTTGGTCCTATGATATGTTCTCGTAACTCATCTATTTATGGGTAAGATTGAGTTAGAAAGGTTCAATACAGTGAAATTTTGATAAGGTTTTCTCACAGTGAATTACCTTTCGGACACATATGTGACAGCTACATACATAGAATTTGGTACACATATAACTACTGCGTGGGCAAAGGTTCACGTAGAAGTTGATGATCCTATCTGTCGGATAAGTGAATCAAACTACCAATTACACGTGTAAAAAGTGCGAAAAATGCGTAGGCTACAATCCAGAAATAAAGCCAAATTTAACGTATAAGGGATAGAGATACGACAAAGTCATAGGACCAAAGATGTAGGTCACTCCAAATTGAACCGAGAATGTACCATATGTTCTTCGATACGACTTACCGTTTAGCCACCAAATACCTCAAAAGGAAGGTCCTCGCCGTCTTTAAAATTGCCTCCATATTTCGATATTTTTGGGGGGTTAAAATAAAAATTTAAACATCTCGTAATTTTTCCGTCGGTTACAGACTAAAAGCTGTAATTTTTCTACATTTCAATTTTCTAGCTCGTCTGGCAGATTATGCCGCCATCTTGATATGGGGGAGGCGATTAAAAATAGGGACTTTCAGGAAACTTTTAAGCCCATGAAACCTATAGGTTATCGTTTAGGATAAAAATATATCCGACTGCGTTCTTATGCTCAGCCCCAAATTTGAGACTCCCAACGAGGCCTTTCAGGGTATTTTGAAAATTTTCTATTTTTCTAGGGATCCTGAAGTCCAAGTTTGAAGTTTCTAGGATGCCTGGAAGTGCCTCATTAAGTCATGTCTATTTTAATTTTTATACCCTATGTTATATATAATGACTGAGCAAATGTCATGGGATAGCGGAGCACTGATGCGCAGGTGTGTTGTCTGCGCACCACACGCCCCCTGTGCCAGCGGCAGTTGTATAGGAGACCTTGTGATCAGTGGTTGTGCATGTGACAGGTGTATGTAACATGGAACGTCGTCGTGAGCTGACACCGTTCGAACGGGGTATGGTGGTCGGTGCCCGACGGATGAGAAGTGCGATTTCGGAAGTGGTGCGGGAATTCGGCTTCACACGATCAACCGCGTCCATGGTGTATCGTGAATAGTTGAATGCGGGTGTCATCGTCCACAACAGACGAACGACCGGCCGTCCAGCCACCCTCGATGACCGAGACCGGCGACATCTGAGACGGATTGCCAACAGTGACAGACGGGCAACCGTGCAACAAATCGCGGATCAATTCAACACAGGCCGTGCTAGACACGTCTCCCAGTGGACAATCCGTAGGAACATGTGTTCTACCGGGTATAGGAGACGGCGCCGCACACGGGTACCACTGTTAACCCAACGTCATCGGGCACAACGACGCGTCGCCAGTCACCAGGGATGGACACTGGAACAATGGCGTAGCGTGATATGGTCGGACGAATCACGATTTCAACTGCACCATGCCGATGGGAGGCACCGTGTATGGCGCAAACCACATGAAGCGATGGATCCCGCCTGCCTCGAAGGTGTAGTCAAGGGCGCTGGTGTCTCTGTTATGGTCTGGGGTGCATTTTCCTGGTATGGAATGGGCCCCCTAGTTGTTCTGGAAGAGACTTTGAATGGTACGCGGTATGTTGAGCTGCTCGGAGGCAAATCCACCCATTTTTGGTCTTTCAGCATCCAGACGGTTCTGCGGTGTTTCAAGATGATAAAGCGCCGCCACATCGCCCCCACGTCGCCCGGGAATGGTTCCAGGAACATGCAGCGGAGGTCCAATGACTGCCATGGCGACCCAAAAGCCCCGACATGAACCCTATCGAGCATAACTGGGATGTCCTGGAACGCAGGATCCGTGCCATGGATCCTGCACCCACGAACACACCAGCATTGGCGGCCGCTCTGCAAACGATTTGGTGTCAGCTGCGTCCAGAGGACTACCAGGGACTTGTCGACTCACTTCCACGGCGTCTCACTGCAGTTCGCAGGGCCAGAGGAGGCCCCACACGCTATTAGGTGACTATCTCATGACATTTGCTAAGTCAGTGTGTACAGTACAGTATACTACGTATATACATCGTTCCAAACCGACTTCCATTTATTAATATAGGTTATATTTTCCAGATAATAGGTAATAGTTTTACGTCTCCCACCGAAAGCGGGCCGAACTTGTACTTTAAAAATATCCTGAGTGACACTATTCATCTCAGCAACCCCCGAAAAGTATGGATTCGACACAATTTTCGATTATTTTCATATATCACTAACACCTCGCCACCCACCCCAAAGAGGGCTGAAGTTGGACTTTAAAAAAATCCGGAATGTCACTATTCACCTCAGCGACCGCGAAATCTATAGATTCGTCACTATTTTGGATTATTTGTATATATCACTCCCCCTCGGACCCCCCACTCCAAACGGCGCTGATGTTGGACTTAACGCTATTATCGATTATTTTTAAATATCACTTCCCCCTGCCCCCTTCACGAAGGGGGCTGACTTGGACTTTTATAAAATCCGGCGTGTCACTATTCATGTCAGCGAACTCCAAAATTATGTATGCGACACTATTTTCTATTAATTATATATATAACCCCCCTGAACCCCCCTAAGGGTCCTAGGGATGGCTTACCCCCACGTCTCCAGATAGTAAGTTATGAGTGTACCAAATTTCTTTGATTTTGCTCCAGTGGTTTAGGAGGAGACGTGCCATTTACATACATACATACATGCATACATACATACATACATACATACATTTATATTATGATGAAACGGAATGCCATGTCAGCATTCACCGCTCATGTATTTCTTGAGGAGAACGCAATAACACCCGACTGTGTGGGTTTAAAACGAGCGCCGAGCGCGCAGGCATCATGGGTGACAGCATGCAAGTAATCGCTAGCTGCAGGGTACCATCCAAGGCCAAGGGACATCAAGCCGAAAGTTCCATTCGGTTCTATGTCATTATATCACGAACAGAATGTCAGATCGGGATTTGAAGAACGTCACCTTATAGGCCTGGACAACAAATATTACTGCCCAAAATTTCATGAAAATCGGCGGAAGGATGGCCGAGTTATAAATTTTTAAAGAAGCTCATATTTCCAGTCTGGCCGTCCGACCTTGAGCAATATAAGGAGGTCGCCAGCCCCGGAGTAGACAGTCGAAGTGGTCACAGACCCAGGCCTACCAGGAAGGGCCGGTCACCCGAGCGCAATCCTGCAAGGCGCCCCTGATGGCGGATAGCAGCACAGCAGTGGAAAAGGACGCCCCATGGCGTTCGGAGGCTGCTACCCAGGCCCAGCCTGCTATCGTGTCTGTCGAGCTGCAGACCTCGATGTGCCCCCCCCCCCCCCAGGACCGGGAACGCAGTCGAGTATTAGCACCGACCGACGCCGCCGCCGCCAGCCAGGAGAAGGAAGAAGACGGCGACGCAGCGGAACCACCAGCTACCCCGGGGTCACCAGGCCGGGAGGAGGGCCACCAGGACGAGGCCTCTTCCCCTGCCGGGAAGACACGCCCGGGAAGAAGAAGAAGAGGAAGACAACGCCGGACCAGGAAGCAGAAGGCGACGCCGGCCCATCAGGAGATGGCCGCCCAGCCGCAACCCAAGACTGCTCCCAGGACAGCAGTCAGCCGAGGAGCCAATCAGGAGAGGACCTCAGCGGGTAGCGGCAGTCAGGTGAGAGTAAAACGTCCCCCTCAGCAGCTCTTGCAGTGTTTCCGCTGTCTGAGGTGGGGCCACCGTCAGGTCAGCTGTGGGCTCGAGGTGAGGTGCAACCGCTGTGGTGGTGATCACCACTACACGGCCTGCGCAGCACTTAGGGAGGCGCCGGTGTGCGCCAACTGCTCGGGGGGCCACCCGGCCTCCCATCGCAGTTGCCCTGTCTACCGGGCCATGGCGCGGGCAGAGAGGAAGGAGGCCCGGCGCCATGTCCCACAACCATCCAGCATGTCCACGCCTCGGCGGGCTTGGCCTCATTCTCCGGGATAGGAGACTGGGTACGAGGGACCTCAAGGGGGTCGGGCGGTGCGGCGGGCACTAGTGGCTATTGCCGCATGGCTCGGCAACCGGCACGGCCCGCGCTAGTCACAGCAGTGCCCAGAAGGACTGATCCCCTGAATAACTGGCATGGCGAGGAATAAGCTTATGACTGTGCATGATACCTATTCCCAACTAACACAATTACCTGGACCTCTCCAGACCCACATCCTTGCATGTGCTATCTATAAAATGTCAGGTTTTACATGTAGGCACCTTTCTATTTCTGCCTATGTGGTTTTGTCCTGACCCTTACTACCTGATTACACCACTATTGATACCCACCACCACATCTGGCCTGGTAGCATGCTGAGCATGGGGACAGGCAGATACTCCTGTAGTATCACACGTCCACTCCTCCCTGCTATCTTATTCTTCTTAGAACTAATAGCATGTCGGAGGCCATGTAGATTGAGTCGATGGTCACGCGGGGGGAGCGGGCTTCGGGGGCCCCCCCGAAATGGAAAAGAAACCGGAGTAGACAGTGCGTGTGCTTTCGTCGTGTAACAGCCGTCACGCCGTGCGGGCCAGCTGGTGTAGTACAACCCGTTACTCTGTCCGGCTAAGGACCGGTGATAGAAAGTACGCGATACAAGTGTCGAACATGTTCTCATCGGACTCTAACTTCACGTGCAAGCGGAATACTTATTCACTTATAATATCGATCTGTTTTTTTTTTTTTTGCTATTGGCTTTACGTCGCACCAACACAGATAGGTCTTATGGCGACGATGTGACAGGAAAGGGCTAGTAGTGGGAGGGAAGCGGCCGTGGCCTTAATTAAGGCCTGGTGTAAAAATGGGAAACCACGGAAAACCACCTTCAGGGCTGCCGACAGTGGGGTTCAAACCCACTATCTCCCGAATACTGGATAATGGCCGCACTTAAGCGACTGCAGCTATCGAGCTCGGTATATCGATCTGTCGAGCTGATTAACATTATTTTCGTCTTGTGAATTTTGTATTGCAGACTATACAATAATCGGTAGATATTTTTGAAACTGTGCTTAGGGCGTAAAGACAACTTTAGTGAAACATTGTTTCCTCTCCAAGAGACTGTATTAAGTTATTTCGTGAAACTGTGCCCTAGTGAAAGTACACTTCTTTTAAAGGACAGTGTTAATTTGTTTCATGAAGGACAGTGCCAACCTTTCTTTTCAAAGACTATGTCAATTCACTCCGTGAAAACCAGTGTCGACATTTCTTTTCATAAGACTGTGCCAACCTTCATTTTCAAAAGACTGTGTTAATTCACTTCGTAGAACCGTGCTAACATTTTCTTTCATAAGACTGTGCCGACATTTCTTTTCAAAGACTGTGTTGATTCGCTTCGTGAAATACGGTGCCTTTATTTATTTTCAAGGGACTATGTTAATTCCCCTCGTGAAAGACTGTGTCTTCATGTATTGCCAAGAAGTTGTGTTAAACGACTTGTAAAACTGTGCCTCAGTGGAGAATCTATTTCTGAGAAACTATGTGATTTTTTTGGTTAAAACTGTGTTGTAATGGAACTCGGTTCTTTTTCAAGAGACCGCGTTTTAAGAGTCATAAACTGTTTCTTTACTTTCTTCATAGAAACTTTAATATATTTCCAAGTGTGTGTGTGCTAGGTTTGCATTTGCTTCTCCGTACACATTACGAACAGTACGTAGTCCGTAGGACTTAATTTATTTTTCTTCTTCGCACTGAGATTGAGTGAA
Organism: Anabrus simplex; assembly: GCF_040414725.1. Taxonomy (NCBI): domain Eukaryota; kingdom Metazoa; phylum Arthropoda; class Insecta; order Orthoptera; family Tettigoniidae; genus Anabrus; species Anabrus simplex. Next base: position 234,569,679 of record NC_090267.1, on the reverse strand, counting down.
GTTGTGTACAGTTGAATCTCAGAACGTTCCAGATTATTTTTCGTTGCATATCACTTCAAGTTCACCAGTGACTAGTTCATGGACAGTGTTAATTTCTATTATTTTCACAGAACTGTGATTTTGAATCCATTTCTTTTTTTCCAAAAGTAATGTGCGTTCAATACCATTTTCAGTGGAACTTGTTCGGCTAATAAACAGTGTCTTGCCACACCTTGCAGTGCAGTGCGGTAGAGAAGTGTCGTATCAGATTCTATTGACATTCTGTGCGAACGTCTTACATTTCTCTACTCCCTTCATGGGACTTTGGTGGAATACAAAGCTAATCAACTATTCCACGCTGCACTATCACCAGACGACCGCCCCAGGTTCGAGTCTCCTTCAACATCGAGGGTTGACAACCGCCGTGGGACGACGCTGACGCCGAGGGACGACGCCCTCTCCACATCTTTGAGGACATTCAAACCATTCATCTGTAAAAGGTGATATAATTTCTATGTTTTCTTGAATAAACTACAAGTACCACTTTCAAATGAACTCATTGCACTACCCTTCTCTCTTACACTCTCTTAGCATGAACCGTGCACGCCTTGGCGTTAATCCATGCTCTCCACTAAGCTAAATTACGGGCGTTCCTGTTTCAATACATAGATATTGCGTCTGTCGACTCACTTTCTCAATGTCCACTTACACCGGTCATCTCGTGATTCGGTGATTGAAGTCTTGTGCAATGATGCGACATAGGAACTGAGAGAATACTGAGCGGTTCTTCCCTATATAAAGCAGATAATTTCGAGTGGTCATGAGCATAAATCATAGTTATAGGGTAGGCTAGAGAGTTGAATTGAATAAATTATCGAATGACAAGTAAGTTATAATACTCTCGCCCACACATGCTAGAGAGGCATCCATGGTTCCTCCACGCGGATGATACGGTGGTTCAGGTGAAGTGCGGCTGGTGATTGAGGTGAAGTCTCACTGCGGGGCACTGGAACCAACACATCACTTTGCTTTACGCAGCCTGGATTAGCCGCGGGTTGGGAAAGGGTCGATCCCAACCTAGGGTGAAAGTCATGGCTGTGAACTCAGTCATGATAATGCCAAGAGGAGACCACGTGATTAGGCCTACTGAAGGGGGAACAAACTTGTCTAGGTTGGGGCGAGGAGCGGACCGCTGGATGGACTACTGAGGGGCGTGGTCTGCTACGGAGAGCCTGTGTTGCGGCAGGACAATGACTGGCTGTATGCCTCACCACGGATGGTGAGAACGGCACTCAGTACCCTAGAAGGGGCAAAAACCCTATGATCGATTGAAATATGGATGCTTATAAAGAACCAATTTCAAAAACTTCGACATCAAGGAAAACCAAGGAAGCTCCAGTAGAACAGATCCGGGAACAAGCCCAAGATGAAAAATGGAGACAGAAGTCCCAATTGGACATGCTGTCGCCGACTCAAAACGAGGAATGGCAACAGAAGCTCCAGTAGGGCAGACTGCTGTCAGAATCAATCAGCACGATACCAAACTTCTAACACAAGAGTGGAGAGTGCTGAATGCCACATCAATCGACAAGACAGGAAGGACAGTCGTTTTAGCCCTTGGTGAAAGATACTTTGAAGAGCTCAAAAAGAGAAGTCTTAAGGCTAAGCTCAGACTTGGGCAGATCAAGTTTCAAGTCATCAGGGGAAAAACGAAACCCAATGTTGATAAAGGACCTTCGCGACAATTTTTAGCATAAAAAAGCAGCTGAGGCCAATTTCGCCAGGAAGTTCAAGTCCAAGGCTATTGACGTGGCCCTTATTCAAGAGCCATGGGTAGTCAAGGGCAGAGTAGCGGGACTGGCGGAATCTGCAGGTAGCTTATGTACGACACAACAGCGGAAATACCCAGAACATGTCTTCTTGTGAATGTCTTATGTTGCAGGAACACTGTTCACGGGACTTAACCGTGGCCAAGATTAAACTTGGAAATTGGGAGGGACCCAGAGAAATAACCACAGGCTCTGCATGCCTCCCATATGACTCAACTAATCTGCCCCCGTCAGAAGAAGTTGAGAACCTAATTTGCAACGCAAAGAGGAAAGGTGAACAGCTAGTCCTTGGAGCAGATGCAAATTCATACCACACGGCATGGGGCAGCACGAACTACAATGCAAGAGGTGAGTCTTTACTAGAGTTGATTATTGGAAATGAGGAAACAAGCCTACATTTATAAATAAAAATCGTAGGGAGGTAATAGACATTACACTAAGCACTACGCATATTGCAAACTTTATTAAAGACTGGAAGGTGCTGGAGGAACCATCATTGGCAGAGCACCAGCACATCCAATTTGCAATAGATGCAAGACTATGTTGGAATGAGACATACAGAGACCCAAAAAGAACTAATTGGGACAGATACAGAGAAGTTCTAGGGAAGGCTGTACAAAAAATTCCAACTAACGCGAGAGGACAGAAAGAATTGGGTGAGGCAGTGGAACTATTAGAAGAGGCCATTATAGTCTTATTCCATGACAGCTGTCATCTCAAAGAAAAGAAAAACACCAAAAAGTAAGGTGGTGAAAAAACAAACTAGCCGAAATGAAAAAAGGAGGTTAGGGTGTTGTATAGAATATCATCTAGAAATGGTATGTGGGTCGTATATCATAGGAAACTCACTGAGTATAATGTAGAGATACGGAAAGCAAAACGAAAATCTTGGAGACTGTTCTGTGAGAAAGTGGAATCACGCACTGAAACAGCAAGCTCCAGAAGGTTCTGACAGCAACCCATATAAATCAAGTGGGAACACTGGAGAAACCAGATGGGTCATTTACTCAGGCGGAGAGGGACGCGCTGGAGATACTAATGGCGTGTCACTTCCCTGAGTCTGAGGAGATGACAGAAGAAGAAATGGTTGGAACAGAGACCGGAGCTCGAAGAGCAGACTGGAACTGTGTCAACAGAATAATAAAATATAACCAAGTAAAATGGGCACTCAACACGTTTCATCCTATAAAGGGGGGTGAAGCTGATTCCTGCTCGCTGTGCCCCTGCATAGGTAGTCGGAATTGAATTTCCGTTACTGAACTGAACGTCAGCATTCCAGAAGCATCATTAAAGTACTATCTGAAATGATTCATTCTAGTAGGGAAAGGCTCTTATCAGGGCCCAATTTAACAATTATTTCCCTTAACAATGAAGGACTGTCTTCTTGTAAGGAAGATATTTTACATGAAATATGTTTTATGTATACAAGAAACTCATACGGATGTTAATCAATGACGTCCTAAAATCTCTGGAATGAGATGGGCAGCCGAACGTCCTCATGGCCAATATGGGAGTGCCAACTTCACTAAACCAGATATCAGGATTATTGCAACCTCCATCACAGATGAAAATGACATAGAAATTATTGCAATAGATTTGAGTAACTCTATCATTTTTTCCATTTATAAACCCCCAAAGGTAAGCAATTCATTCAGACTACCCGATAATATGAATTTGCAAAAAGTGTCCATCTTTGTGGGTGTTTTCAGCAGCCACAGCATTATATGGGGTTATCCACATGATGATGAGAATGGAGAAGCTGTTATGTATTGGGCAGAATCACACCAACTGTCCCTTATTCATGAAAACAAACTTCCTTCATCCTTCAACAGTGGAAGGTGGAAACGTGGATATAATCTAGACCTTGTTTTTGTGAGTGAGCGGATTGCCCATCAGTGTATGAAATCTGTCTGCCTTCCTAATCCCAACACACAACATCATCTCATAATATGCCAGATATTAGCCGCAGTCAGACAACAGAGTGTTTACTTTAAGAGAAGATATAATTTCAAAAAGGCAAACTGGGAATGTTTCACTTCCTCTTTAGATAAAAAGATGAGTATGATCAGTCCCATACCAGAGACACATGACCAATTTATTGATGCCATTAGATTGTGTTCTAACGAAGCCATTCCAAGAGGATGCAGAACTAATTACATACAAGGTCTTTGCCAGGAAACATTTTCCCTACTGAAAAACTACTTCAATTTGTATGAAAGGGATCCTTCTAGTGCTAAACTATTGCAAGCGGACAACAACTTTTCTCTGCTATTTCAGAGACTAAACGAGAACAGTGGTTAAAATTGATGGAAGAGGTTAACATGGATAGGAGGAGTCAGAAGGCCTGGAGGCTACTCAGGCGTCTCAGTAATGATATTAATAAAGCACCATCTCTTTGTAATGTATCTGCAAACCAAATTGCTCACCAACTCGTCCAAAATGGCAAGTATGTAAACTCCAGTTCTAAAACAAAAGTGGATGTCCTTAAAACAAAATTCATACTAGAGACCAGTGTGCTTTCTAATCCCTTTACCATGGCATAACTAAATAAGGCTATAAATATCAGTAAAAACGGAAAGGCTCCGGGTGTAGATGAAATCTGTATTCAACAAATCAAGAATTTTTGGACCTGTTACTAGAGAATGGGTACTAAATCTATTTAATACTTGCATTCGAACATGCAGAATACCCAAAATTTGGAGGAAATTTAGAGTTATAGCATTCCTCAAACCAGGAAAAGATCCACATGATCCTAAAAATTACAGGCCAATTTCTTTGCTCTGTCATTTATACAAGATCTTAGAACGAATGATTCTGGTAAGGCTTAAAAAATAGTTGAACCACATTTGATCCCAGAACAAGCTGGTTTTAGAAGAGGAAAGAACTGCACATCACAAATCCTCCATTTGACCCAATATATTGAAGATGGTTTTGAAAATCGGAAAATAACTGGAGCAGTCTTCATCGACCTAACTGCGGTCTATGACACAGTTAGTCACCAAATTCTGTTGAGTAAACTTATAAGATGACAAAGGACAAGAAGCTGGCTGAGTTTTTTCTATGTCTTCTTGAAAATCGAAGATTCTTTGTAGATTTCCAAGGGCGACATAGTCGTTGGAAGAACCTCAGGAATGGCCTACCCCAAGGTAGTGTTTTGTCTCCAATATTATTTAATATTTACACAAATGATCAACCCTTGCCAAAAGGAACCAAAAGCTTCATTTATGCAGGTGATCGAGCTATTGTCACACAGGGTGATCAGTTTGAGAGTGTTGAAAGGAGACTAATGGAAGCCTTAGATGAACTCAGTCCATACTACAGAGAAAACCATCTAAATCAACACCTCAAACACGCAAGTTTGCGCTTTACACTTAAAGAATACCCAAAATTTGTAGGGAGAAATTTGAAGAAGAAAACTGGAGATTTTCGGGGACGGTGCTCTCTTGGATCATTGCTCAACACCTAAATATCTAGGGGTGACTCTGGATCGTGCACTCACGTATGAACAACATTGTCTTAACACGAAACATAACGTATCTACGCGAAATTCCATTCTTCGCAAGTTATACGGTACCAGCTGGGGAATGCAAGCTCAAACAATGAAAACTACTGCTTTGGCACTGAGCTACCCTGCAGCAGAATATGCATGGCCTGTTTGGTATAGATCATGTCATGCCAAACAGGTGAATATTGCTTTAAATGAAACTTGCCGGCTTGTAACTGGTTGCCTAAGATAAAAGTATATTGCTTGGCTGGCATTGCTCTCCCAGATATTAGACGTGAAGTAACTGTCAAACATGAAAAATGTAAAGCAGACATTTCCCAAACACATCTATTACATGATTATCAACCTGCTCAACAACGACTGAAATCGAGAAGTTTTCTTCATTCTACTGAGTGCCTTTCGGATTCACCTCAATCATCAAGACAAACTTCCCGGAGATCCAGAAACCTTCATCTCAATGGATGGATGGATCCATCTGAAACTCTTCCAGCCGGTTATGAAGAGTCGTGGTCTACTTGGAAGAGTCTGAACAGGCTACAGTCTGGGGTCGGTCGATCTAAGAACAATATGAAGAAGTGGGGTCTGTCTGAGGAGTCAACCCGTGTGTCTGCAGAGAACAAACCACGGCGCACCTCCTTAATTGCAATTCCTGCCCTCTCGTTTGCACCATGCAAGATTTAGTGAAAACTACACCAAATGGTCGAGATCTTGCCAAATTCTAGTCCGATATGATATAATGGTTACTTTGAATGTACCTCTGGTATATTTTTACCAGTTAGGCCTATCTAATTATTTCTCATTCTTAACTAATAATTTATATGATGTATTGCTTCTGATACGAATAAATAATTCCTACAAAGGCTCCGAGGCCAGGTGAGATACTTCCGATACTCCTACAGGAAGGACGCGAGATACTCGTCAGTGCCCTGACGGACCTGTTCAGAGCTAGTCTAGCTTTAGGGTATGTGCCGAAATCATGGTCTGAAGCAAAAGCAGTATTCATACCTAAACCTGGAAGGGCAAATTCTGCCCAAGCCAAAGCATACAGACCATTATGTTTAACCTCATTCATGCTGAAACCAATGGAGAAAATTCTGGATAAATATATCAGAAGAACGGTGCAACTGAACTCAACGTTATATGAAAATCAGTTTGCATATAGACCTGGTAGATCCACCGAAGTAGCATTCCCCCAGTTGGATTGTAAACTAGTGGAAAGCCTAGAATATAAAGAAATTGCACTGGCGGCATTTCTATATATAGGAGCCTTCAGCAATACATCCTATGACTCTATGATCAAAGCACTGGAAAAGAGCAAGGTAAGTATAACCGCTGTCACATGGATTAAATCCATGTTAGACGGAAGGAAGATAAAAGCAACCCTGTTTGAAGAAACGCTGACGGTTAGGGCCACCCGAGGCTGTGCTCAGGGAGGAGTTCTTTCTCCTCTGCTGTGGAACCTCGTGGTGAACAAAAGAATGGTTATGCTCAACGAACAAGGTTTTTATACACAAGGATACGCATATGACCTAGTGATTTTCGTACGAGGTAAGGTAATGAGTTGTATCCAGGACCTCATGCAAAGATCACTTAACCTTGTGGAGAACTGGTGCGGGGAAGAACAACTATTAGTCAACCCGAACAAGATAACTCTGGTCCATTTTACAAGGAGAAAATTAGAGGGAAAGAGATCACTGAAGCTCTTTGGGCAAGATATACATATATGGAAGAACAGGCACTGCACCTAGGTGTAGTGTTAGATAAAAATCTAACCTGGAATTCATATATAGAAAGGAACATAACCCCGCCCAAGAACTTGTTGTATGCATGTAAAAGAGCTGACGGGAAGACATAGGGCCTAAGATCATCAGTGGTAATGTGGATATATACAATGATCATTAGACCGTTGATGGCCTATGCTGCAATCATCTGGTGGCAGAAAGTAGGCCAAGGAAAAGTCAGCAGAAGATTGGATAGCCTACAGAGAATGGCATGCATAGCCATAACTGGGGCTATGAGAACTACGCCGACAGAAGCCTTGAACACTTTACTAGACCTCCCATCACTATGCAGTTTCATAAAAGGACAGGCTAGAATGAGTTCATACAGATTGGCACAATCAGAGTGCTGGAATGCACAAAGACCCAATCTAGGACACTGTAAAATTAACAGAGTAATAACAGAGGAAGTTCTACACATGCCGTCTGATCATGTGATACCAAAGTACAACTTTGAAAAACCGTTTGAGACCCAGATAATAAAAAAAAAGAAGACTGGGATTTCAACAAATGGATACTGAAAAAGAAGATATAGTGGGGTGGACTAATGGCTCAAAGACTGTGGATGGTACAGGAGGAGGGATCAACGGGGGAAGACTTGAGGGATCAATCCAGATGAGCCTGGGCAAACACACTACAGTCTTTCAAATGGAAGTGATAGCTATCACAACATGTCTTGAAGAAAATCTGAAAATGAACTAAACGAATAAGAACATTTTCATTTTTACGGACAGCCAAGCGGTCATTAAGGCACTAGAAGCAGTCTGGATAATATCCAGAATTGTCTGGTATTGCCATTCACTTCTCTTGAAGCTCTCAAAGTACAACATTGTCAAAATAATGTGGGTACCAGGGCATGCAGGTATAGAAGGAAATGAAAAGGCAGACAAACTGGCCAGGAAAGGGGCAGAAACACATTTTGTAGACCCAGAACCTGTATGCGGGATTTCCTATGGACAAGCCCGACACTACATAGGAAAAGGGACACAAAATAAACAAATGGAGAACTGGAAAAATACTCCAGGATACAGGCTTGCAAAGGAACTGATAAAAGGACCAAACAAGAAGCATACTAAAGAACTGGTGAAACTCAGCAGAGAAAATATAAGATGATAGTAGGACTGTTCACACGACACTGCCATCTGAAAAAAACACCTACAAAGAATTGGAGTAATAAGAGACAATATATGTAGGAAATGCAATGAAGCAGAGGAATCATCTGAACACATACTTTTCGAATGTGAGGCGCTGGGTAGAATCAGACTCTCCACTCTAGGACTACCAGGTGAAGGCAGAGAAAAAATCCAAGCAGACCCAATAAGAACAACCTGCACCTTTGTGAAGGGAGCAGGTATATCTAGGTGGGAATGAAGGAAAAATATGGTAGCAAAAAATCGTATAGGTCGACGCTAATTAGGAACTAATATTTAGACGCCCCATGAAAAGAAGAAGAAGTTATAATACTGATTCATACAAATAAATATAATAACCTATTTCCTAGTTAGGTACTTTGGAATTATGTTTTGACTACATTTTAACATTGCAAATAAATCGATGTATTATTGTAATTTCCCTGTAAGAAGAAGACAGTGAATGCAAGTGGGTATTATTTTCAAATGAGCTGAGAGTGGGTGGACCGTTATAGTGTACGATTCAGTGTGCTATGGTTCTGTATGTCTCGCTGCAGCGGAACTTCGGCTTCCAATGTCCAGTGTACCGATAATGAACCACGTGCGTGTTGTGTCTCACTGATCCGTGACTGCATACGATTCTTTCAGTGTGCTATGGCTCTGTATGTCCACTGCAGTGTAATACTCTCTCGTCCCAAAATAATAGGTATGAGAAACTGCAGAGGAACATTCCGTTTTGCGAGGACGTTGTTCTGTTTTCTCAGTTCTGCGTTCCAGTTTGTCTCGCCTGCCATGGCATAAATCCATACCAGAAATCATCTCTAAGACGAAATTCTTTCAGCGACAGCTTTTCCTATTAATATCTTTAGTTCTAAATACATTGTTGAAAGAAAATTAGGACGCCATTTGTGAGGTTTCTAATTCACTCAAGATTGACTGTAGAAACAACACACACCGGCCATGCGGTTAGGGGCACGCAGATGTGAGCTTGCATCCGGGAGATAGTGGGTTCGAGCCCACTATCGGCAGCCTGAAGATAGTTTTCCGTTGTTTTCCCATTTTCACACCAGAAAAATGCTGGGGATGTACCTTAATTAAGGCCACGCCTGCTTCCTTCCCACTCCTAAGCCTTTCCTATCCCATCGTCGCCATAAGACCCATCTGTGTCAGTAAGACGTAAAACAAATTGTAAAAAAAAAAAGATACATATGGAGTACATGAAATGATTACATTTTCAGATCAATATCCCAACAACAGTATGGCCGAACTCCGGAAATTGAAAAACCGTAGAGAAATTCAAAAACCATATTCTTTATCGTAAAACCGTACATACTAATATTCACCCAAATACACTAAAATTCAATAGAATGCGTGCAATACTATCAAATAGGAATACTTTACTGAAACGTATTACTATAAGTAAGAAAATGCAACATACACTTTGCCCTTTCCTCACATGTTGGATCAGGACACAGCTACTGCGTATACTGTACTGTCTATACTCTCCGACGACTGCCTATACTTGTGTTTCCTCCTGAGTGTTTTAACAGAAAGTTTTAATTTTCTGGGTGTCGAAGGACCTGCTTTATTTTTGGAGTGAGAAGTTAACCTCATCTTTACTTATTTAACATTCAAAATAAACGCCAAAGAAAATAATATGTAGGCCTCGCATGTCACTGATTTTCCTTCAAGGATGCCAGGTCTGATTAAACGATAAAATAAAAGTATTGTTTTGAATTTTAGCCTTCACGTGAATTAAAGCCACGTTTGCTCCTTCCCAGTCCTAGCCCATCGTTGCCATAAGATCTAATAAATTATAATGTTATTGGCTTTACGTCCCACTAACTACTATTTCGGTTTTCCGGAATTTTGTTCCACTGAAATTCTTTTACGTGCCAGTAAATCTACCGACACGAGGCTGGCGTACTTGAGCACCTTCAAATACCACCGGACTGAGCCAGGATCGAACCCGCCAAGTTGGGATCAGAAGGCCAGCACCTTAACCATCTGAACCACTCAGTCCGGCGCCATCAAGATCTGTCAGTATCGGTGCAGCGTAAAACAAATAGTATAAACAAAAAATGGAAAAATGGAAATACATTTCAGTAGCTGTTATAATACTTAAGCAAGGAAAGGAAAACCATTGCCTGCTTTTAATTTCTTTCCTGTTTTTAATGATAATGAGGCTACTTCCTAATCCCTTCTTGAAGACAACAACGGCTGCCCCAACCAGGAAGGACCGGTAGGAACCTGGAGAATACAGCTTGTTTCTTCTCGTCACCACGGCTCGTTTGAGTTTGCCACGAACTCTGGTTTGATGATCGCTGTAGATTTCAGATAAATTAATGGGATTATGGGAACATTGCGAAAATAAATCATTTTCCCCTTGAAATAATTACGAATGTGTGTTAATAAATAATTGTGATATTCTTGCTGCCGTAGCCTTAACTAAGGTATAGCCCCAGCATCTGCCTGGTGTGAAAAATGGGAAACCACTGATGAACTTGTGTATAAAGATAAAAGTTCAATGACTGAAATTACATTCAACATTCAACAGTAACATGCGTAAAAGGAATATTCTTTTCACGATTGGCTTTACATAGCATCGACACAGATAGACAGATAGGTCTTATGGCAATGACGAGATAGGAAAAGGGCTAGGAGCGAGAAGGAAGCGGCCGTTGCCTTAATTAAGGTACAGTCCCATCATTTTCCTGGTGTGAAAATGAGAAACCACGGAAAACTTCGTGGTACACTCAGTTTCTAACTGCCTCTTTTAGTCAATTTCTTAGGGCTACAGAGATAAATTTGTCTGATCCGGCTCACTTCCACTTCTGACACGGAGGGACGCCCATTGCTTCACCCTTTACGCAAACAACCCATGTCCACAAACTGCGCGTTCCATCTGCGAATCGAGATGTCGGAGGGTGGATCCTTCCCATATTTTGTTCGAAAATGGTGTTGGACTATGGTAACGTACTGATGTTGATGATATTCAACAGTACAAAACGCTTTTTTCTTACCACTGACCGCCAATTTGTAAACACTACTATAAATGCCATCTGGCAGTAACTGAGGTAACTACAGTTGATGCAGAACAAAACTTCGAGAGTTTATTAATCCATCACTTCAACGGCAATAATCGTCTGCCTCAAAAAATTACGAAACTCCGACAATCACTTTATATAACCCTAGACTGTATTTACGGCCTGCATTAACAAGGACATATTTTCTAATTTCATTACCGTATGTTTCTCTTAATTAAAAAAAATGAACAATTACAAATTGTTTTGTGAACTTCAGAGAAAATTTAATTTAGACGCAGATAAACTAGATTGTATTCATAGTCACGTGATGGAAAACGTAGGTAAATGCAGTTTAACAAATATATATATTGTAAAAATGAATATATAGAAAACAAACTAAAATAATTTTTTCTTGCATGCAGTGTGAGTTAACTCACTTTCCTTCAGTCGTCTTGACCGCATAGTTCTCTGAATATCTGCTCAAGAATACCATCTGGAGTTCATAGAAGTACTGGAATTAACATACTGTAGGAGCAAGATGCACAATCACAAATTGTTTTGTGAACTTTGGAGAAAATTTCATTTAGACGCAAAATTTATCAAGGGTATTGAGTTCGCAGCACTATCACTAACGATACTTAAAACTCCTATGTACTCTGAGTAGGATATGTCTTTATTAGTTTTGTTCAGTAATGCGCCGTACAGGAGACACGAGCCTGTGGCTGCTTCTGATACGGAACAGTAAGGAGATATTTTTGTACCTTTAAATATTTGCTGGCTTTAGCTATTACAGGCATGCTTTATTTTTAATAACTGGGAGCATTAATATTCTGTTGGTTATATACTTTTTGTGAGCTTGTAATACTGTAAACCATTTTCTTAGTAAGCTTTGTATTTGACAGCTGCTTATCAAAGCAGTCATGGTAGGGCAGTCTGGTCATAGCTACGGCTCAACTTGTTATGGCTGTCTTAAGGGCACCACGATTTTCTATTTCTGAACAGCACAAGGAGAATTCTAAAACCAGCCAAGGATGAGATATTTCCCAGTTTTAAAATCTGATGGATCCTCGATGTTACAATAATTTGATTGCGAGCTTTTCTTCCCCGTGAATAAGTTAACTGTAACACGAGCAGTATCACTGCACCCTTTGAGTCTATAATACAATGTTTTCTGTTAATTTCCTTATAATCACACATTTATTCATATTACTTACTATAACTAAAGGGTTTCAGCTCCTGTGCGCCTTTATTTATGTAAGGATTTTGTGTTCGTAGTAAGAGGCAAAGGGTTCGTGACACGCTTCTTAGTACAGGCACAACTTAATGTGCATTTACGGGACCACATGAGTTACAGACGTGAACTCATGTTACTCACTATCAGAACACAGAAAGGCTGCATAGACGTAAGAGGGTGCAGTCCTCTACAGGCCGTTCTTCTGAAGTGAAACGTGCACGCAGCCGGCAACAGGAGTTCGCAGTCAAACCTGCGCATTAGAATGACTACCGCATTTGTACTTTTAAAGCCGTGTACTCACCCACTGACTTCAGAAACTTCACAGCCGCTCGTACGGATGTGTAGGAAATTCCCGTTTGCCGGGAAAGACGGCGAAGAGATTTTGTTGGGGAGTTTTTCAAACAGCCTGAAATGTCCTTCAGAGCTCTTTCCGTGAGCACTGTGCGTCGTCTATTTCGCCTCTTATCTTTAACACTTCCAGTAGCACGAAATTTGTTTACCAAGTTATGAACCGTAGTAAGACCTGGAACGCGAACACCGGGGAATTTCTCTTCAAATAATCTCCTAACAGTACGTGCAGATTCTGTAAGAACGTATGAATCATAAATGAACACCCGTTGATGAATAGAATAATTAGGTCTATTATTTCCCATTTCAGCTTTCCCAGCAGGCTGTATACTCTATACTCGGAAATACACATGTGCGTTTGGCGTCCAGTCACATAAAAGACTGCATACCTCCCCGCACTGTAATGCCGTTAAGCAGGGCTCCCCACCAACCGATATGTCAAACAATGCTAAACTTCTCTGCCATTTGAGTTCCGCAGAGGGTAACACGTCGTTCGTCATATCACACGTCATTGGTAAGCTTTCATTACACTTTGCGCAATATCTACATTACAACCCTCTATTTGTGTTATCCCATCCTTAATACTAGATCCTTTAGTTGTTGTGTTCTATTCTCTGTCCTTCCAAATTGTAGACCCGTTCCGTATGTCAAAGTAGAAGACGCCAAGATGGGTCACTTCGGCGTGAAGATATAGTACCTTGTGTCCACGTGCTTACTCCTACGTCCATTAACCTTACACCCACAAGATGTAGATTTTCACCCATACCAGTGATCTTTGTACTAAAGTACTTCTGAATAGTGCTACGGTTCAATCCATACATGATCATAAACAAGTGGTTCCCAGATTCCACAGTTTTAACACCTGTGAGATAAAGTATTTATTAGTCACCATAACTAAAAGTTTCTGAGTGTTCGAAAGTGTTTCATTTATAAAGTATTGGAACTGGGTGTTAGTTAAATACAGAGCCCAACCAAATATCAAGAAGAAGAAGAAGAAGAAGAAGAAGAAGAAGAGTTCCGCAGCGCGCACGTTTCACACATGATCCGCTCACCCACGGCCAACTCGAAATTCTGGCCTGCTACACATGACAGTTCCATAGTGATGACGTCAGCCTTTTAGTGCATTGTATGGAGGTACGAGTCTTGTTCTCGTGGTGGTTTGGTAGCACGTTGTTGTTATTTCAACGTTATTAGAGGTGTTTCCAAGTGACAGCTGTATGAAAACGCATCAGTAAAAGACGTATTTTCAGCAATAGTATGTGTTAAATACTATAGCATTGTAATTTCAGAAGCCTAGTGTTAGGAAGTATTCCTAGGTTTTGTGATAGGTTAGGTGAATTCACTGAGCTATTATGAATTTTAAGTACTCTAAAGCTTATTACTTAATTATGATGATTATTATTATAATGTGTTAGTGTAGTGTATGCTCCTTTTTGCAAAACGGGACGAAGGCGTAGTGTGCCTGGATGTACATCCAATTACCGCTCAAACAAGGAGGTGGCTATCTCAACATTTGCGTTTCCTAGCATAAGGAAAAGCGAGCTAAGTGGGTTCATGCTATACACCGAACTAATTTTGATCCCAGTATATGCCTGTGTCTGTATTAAACATTTTTCCGAAAATCACATTATTCGAGTCGGCACTGCAAAAAGATCAGACTGTTCAGTTTTAACTATGCCTAGGGTAACGCCAAAATTAACTGACGATGCAGGGACAACTATATTTCCTGGGTAACCGTTATATATTTCTCAACCGACACCTGCCAAACGAAAATCGCTAGAAGAAAGGAGAGAGGGTATTTTGCAGAATGACGAACTAACCTTCAAGACTATGTGCTCAAATAAGTGTAATATAATGTCATTTTAGACAGCAACAGTTTGCCTAGTGACCATTATACTATTTTTAATTTGTTGTGGAGAGCTACACGTTAACTGAGACCTTGGCACCTGATTCAATGATGCATTTTTAAACAGTAGAAATCGTAGGGATGTTTCTTTCAATGTTTTGATAATGAAAGTTGGAAAACCTGTGACAAGTGTTGGTATGTGGTGATGAGTTAATGAGTGTTGTGACCAAGATCAATCAATCAATACTGATCTGCATTTAGGGCAGTCGCCCAGGTGGCAGATTCCCTATCTGTTGCTTTCCTAGCCTTTTCCGAAATGATTTCAAAGAAATTGGAAATTTATTGAACATCTCCCTTGGTAAGTTATTCCAATCCCTAACTCCCCTTCCTATAAATGAATATTTGCCCCAGTTTGTCCTCTTGAATTCCAACTTTATCTTCATATCGTGATCTTTCCTACTTTTATAAACGCCATTCAAACCTATTCGTCTACTAATCTCATTCCACGCCATCTCTCCGCTGACAGCTCGGAACATACCACTTAGTCTAGCAGCTCGTCTTCTTTCTCTCAATTCTTCCCAACCCAAACATTGCAACATTTTTGTAACGCTACTCTTTTGTCGGAAATCACCCAGAACAAATCGAGCTGCTTTTCCTTGGATTTTTTCCAGTTCTTGAATCAGGTAATCCTGGTGAGGGTCCCATACACTGGAACCATACTCTAGTTGGGGTCTTACCAGAGACTTATATGCACTCTCCTTTACATCCTTACTACAACCCCTAAACACCCTAACAACCCCTAAACACCCTGTGATATTTTGGGAAATATTTTCTTTAACAGTTATTCATAAATAATTAACAAAATTATGTGGTCAAACAAGTATAAAATAATGACATTGTTTTGAGAGAAAACAATTCACCTAGTCACCATCAGCGTACAGTCCAGGTGAGGACCCTTCAGTCGAACATTTTACGATATGTAACAGACCCTATACTACCTTGAGTGCATATATTTGTCGTATGTATTATTTTGATAGTGTTTCTTCGATGTTATGTGTTTATAGGCTTATTATTGCATTTCTTTTGCCACATTGTGAGAAAAAGTATCGTATGAGCAAGATAGGAATTACACGCGACGACTGAGACTGAGCACTATACGCGTGACGTCACAACTCTTGGTAGCAGGCCTCTATATATCAAGATGGCCGTGGCTCACCCACTATAACGGCCACCTTACTGCGAGAACACGGAAGAGTTCTCATAACCGATCGCATGCTATTGCCTATACAGTAAGTAGACTCTCACATGACTGACAGGTTCACTCCCAAAATTCTACTACCTAGCTGTTAGGACTAATACACTACAATGTTTCTGCGAAGTCAACATTACCAACGACGTAATAATAATGATTTTGTGTGGCTATGTCTAGCCGGTTGCAGCCCTTGTAAGTCAGACCCTCCGATGAGGGTGGGCGGCATCTTTAACTGCGTGTTATTGCGGTGGAGGATAGTGTTATGTGTGAGTTGCAGGAATTTTGGGGACAGCAATAACACCCAGTCCCCGATCCAAGGTTAAAATCTCCAACCTGGCCGGAAATCGAACCCGGGACCCTCTGGAACAAAGGCCAGCATGCTAACCATTTAGCTATGGAGCCGAATACCAACGACGTTATAAAAGTTATAGAAGTACTAGCTGATGTACCCGTGCTTCGCTACTGAATTCTACATATTATACAGAATATAGGTAGTGTACACGTTTTTTTTTTTGCTAGGGGCTTTACGTCGCACCGACACAGATAGGTCTTATGGCGACGATGGGATAGGAAAGGCCTAGGAGTTGGAAGGAAGCGGCCGTGGCCTTAATTAAAGTACAGCCCCAGCATTTGTCAGGTGTGAAAATGGGAAACCACGGAAAACCATCTTCAGGGCTGCCGATAGTGGGATTCGAACCTACTATCTCCCGGATGCAAGCTCACAGCCACGCGCCTCTACGCGCACGGCCAACTCGCCCGGTAGTGTACACGTTGTGAGTAGGATTGTATTCAATTCCATAGCTCTTAACGTTACCCCAGAAACGCGACGGGGAAGTCACCAAACATATTTTCTTATATGAACTCTGGGTTAGGGAATTTTAATTGCAATGGCAGGCCCTCTTACCTACCATCAGTCACGATCAAGGGAGTTTTCATTATAATGGCAGACACTCACTTTCCTTTATGTCCTTTTTTACACTTGCCTTTTTTTACATCCTTAGAAAGACTGTCTTAGTGGTTTTTCCCAACTGAAATCAATATAGGTCATTACAATGACGTCAGTAGGATCTCGTGATTAAAAGCTATGCTGTCATATGAAACATTCGATCAAATGAAAAATCACACGGACAGTAGGCCTACTATGCTGCCGATCTAACAGTCCAAAGCTGTAATGACTATACCGCAGACAGCCATGAGCCGTGAACACTCCTCTGCTATTATTCCATTAAGTGTGGACGCTGCTCATTCCAATCAGCGCCTCAGAGTAGGGGTCGAATAACTGGAGTACTATGATGAACCAGTTTGTTACGTACAAGCATTATCAGAAAATGTATGAACCAGAGGAATGGCATGCTAAAGAACAAAGTTATCTAACTCTCCAGCTATCTCCTGCCAATATTCAGGCAGGCCGTTATACTCGGTACGCAGCAGTAATCCCATCTATTGGAAATGAGGGGCAACACAAGAGACAAAGAATATCACAACAAACAATGGTCAATGTAATGTTATTGTTGATTAATTTTATGAGCTTTCGATATTGTACGACTTAACATTTAGTTTTCTTCCGACTCTGAAATACCACTCTTATCATAGTCGGTACGGCAAAACTGAATAAAACATAAATGATCGGAAATTATATTATGTATAACTTTTGTTGTGTAGTACTTTTCGATTGGACCAATAACATCGGAATTTTAAAAAAATCAATTTTAGGAGCCTTCCACTAAACTACCATTTCATTCAGGGTGAATAAAATTGTTTACAGCTCAGACTGTAGTTTCTTATTCTCCGACTCTATATACCGATTTTCATTAAATTATTTTTACCCATTTTCTCGTGGTTCGGCGTGATGTGGAGTTCGCAACAAAAATACAAATTCATGAATATATCTGTTATCATAGCCGGTACGGTAAAATCTATGAGACATAAACAATCGGAAATTTAATTCTACACAAATTTAGTTATGTATTATCTATCGATAGGACCACTAATAACATAAATATTTGAGAATGAAAATTTTGGCCTTCCCCTAAACTACCATTTCACTCAGCGTGAATAAAATTATTTATAGCTTAGATTATAGTGGCTCATTCACCGACTTTACATGCCGATTTTCATTAAATTCTCTTCAGCCGTTTTCTCATGATGCGCGTACATGCATACATACATACATACATACAGAAATTACGGAAAAGTAAAAAGTACATTTCCTTGTTACTGTGGACCACGGAAAACCATCTTCAGGGCTGCCGACGGTGGGATTCGAACCCACTATCTCCCGGATGCAAGCTTAGGGCTGCGCGCCTCTAACCGCATGGCCAACTCGCCCGGTGGGAAAAGACGGAAACGCATCACCATGTTTCGTGTTGTAAAACGAGTTTCACCGAGCTCGATAACTTCAGTCGCTTAATTGCGGCCAGTATCCAGTATTCGGGATGAGGTTTTCAAAGTCTGTAGGTGGCATTCTAGTAACATTTGTATAATGCCCACTAACTGTCTGAAACTTCATGTCAGCCAGCAAATTTGAACCACTATGTATAGTTCTACGTGAATATAGCTGAGTTTGCCACCATCGCCTAGGTTTCCGTTAGGTTGCATAATGCAAAAAAATATAGGCTGCTGCACTGCGGGATAGAAAACATAGCCCTGTTCAACCTTGGCGCGACGTGGTTACGTTACAGAGTTAGGCGCGCATGTCTATACTCGCCTTTAGACGGCACATAATATGCGAGACGACTCCTAAGGTCTGTTTTCACTTTTCGTGATCACATCTGTTGCCTCTTGTAAATAGGTAGCTCCTCGGTAGTCCTTTTGAAACTGATGATTGAATGAACCCATTTTAAGGCTGCCTTTGCTAGCAGGACCTAGTGTTTACAGTGCACTATGTCTTCTGGTATAGGCTAGAGCAATTTTGTTACTTTCATAGATCTGTCTCTGTCTTATCCTTGACTTTGACAATATGAAAGTGACTGAGGTATGAGTGATACTAGTAATGCCATTCCTTATGCAGCCAGTCCGTTATGAATGGTGTGAAAATGTTGCTCATAGGCTGGTTGGTGCATGCATTTCAGTTAGCTTGGCAGACTGATATGTAATAATAGCAACTCTGGCTCGGTGAGGAAAGCAACGGGAAACTACCTCACTCCTAATTTCCCTAGTACGCCTCTTCAGTGATGCTTAGGCTATGACAGCTGATGAGGATCCAGCCAGCCTCAGGGCTGAGGACTGAACATACAAACACCACACTGAAAATTCTTGAATACGATGAGAATCGAAGGGGATGCCTTCGAGTGAGAGGCACAGACGGTCATTCGGAAAGAGTATAGTAATTTTGTACAACACCTGATCATTCTTCACCACTGTGACAATGTGAATGTATTACATCGGATAATGAGTTATTCAATAACTTAACCCTCGCCTGGCGTTGTGAAAACTTTGGTACGTAAACTGCATTGTGGGGTCGAAAATGATACCATAGAATGGATGACCTCAAACACCCTTTATTTAAGTTTCAAAAATAAATACATGCCAATTATATTTCCTTATACCTTTTGCATTACCTACAATGAGAAATTAATATCTTTACCGATTATATATTGCGAAATAATGTACACTTCTTTTACCGTCACTGATTTTAAAAGAAAATCGCACTCCCATGAATTAAACTTAAATGAAAACAAACTTTAAATGTCCATTGCTCAAAAGCAAATCCAAAGGTACATTTAAATATTATAGTACACAAAACTTATAAAACATTTGAATTTCACAGTAATTTACGTCATTTTCACCACCTGGAAGTCTGACAATAATGTTCTGACTTTGACGTCTCAGTTGCCTGTTCGGTTCGGTAGCTGACCACTTCTATCTGTTCCTACCAGAGAAAGATGACGGCCGGTTATGGACGTCTAGGTTGTCCGTGAAACTTCCCTGTTCGTCTTTCTCACCTTCTTCTTGTTCCGAATCCGTGTCGTGCTCGGGATTGTAATCTGGATCATTTTCATCTGAGAGATCGCTGTCGTCACTTCCTTCGGTATCTTCCTCTAAAACACTGCGATCCTAGGATCACACACTGACATTCCAGGGCGAGATATGGAAGCCATAGCAAGGCTTACACGAAGAAAAAGTACCAAACACGCACTTCGAATGAAATATGAGCTCTTACAAAATTTTAAGTCACGACAAACTTCGTAACACAAACGTCGTTGTGGGGCTGTAAACGGCACCACACAATATCTAAATCAAGTTCCTGAGAAAACCAATATTTACTAAACGCTACAACTCCAGATAGCATTTGACCTTGCACTAAGTAATAGCTACAGTGAACGGCCATAGCCAGAACGGAATACGGAGGGAGAGCCAGGGTTGTACAAAGTCACTGGTATCTTTAAAGACCCCTCAACGCCAGTCGAGGGTTAATGCAAATTGTAAAAAAAGTATCTGCAATGGAAGAGATAAACAGTTGTGGTTATGAAACATACTTCTAGGTATTATGCAAATGGGAGTCGTACCTTGCAAGGCAGAGGACGAATTTAGGCACCCTTGCAATTTCAGGATTTTAGTAGCTCGCCATGCTAAGGTCATCGACATTTCTGTTTCTTGTGCAAGCCATCGCAGGGACTTCTGAGGAATATGTTCTGCACGTTCCGCAACTTTGTCCAACTTCTCAGTAAACACACGCTTTTTTACCTTTCGCTTTCTATCGAGAATAGACCCAGTTTCCCTAAATTTGTTTACAAGTCTTCGCACGGTTTCTCTGTGTGGCAAAGGTACACATGGAAATTGTGTTGAAAATCGCCTTCTAACTTCTCTGCAAGAATTTGTTATCACATACGAATTGTACATAAAAATTCTTTGTGGTAATGTGTAATCATGTCGAGACATGAAAACTGTACAAACCCGGACGGATAACACTAGTGACTTAATAAGTGATATTACTCGTAATTTATAAGCACCGAGCACGAAGGAAGCAAACTCCACAATGGCTTCAGCGAGACTGGTGTCCGCCATCGGCGGGATTACCCAGCTTGGCTGGCCGGTCCGCGTGCCGCTGTGCGACGGCCACAACATGAAGGAAACATATTATCTGTGTTATGAGCTGAGTGGGGTGGAAGTAATGCATCTGTCTGAATGACTTCCTATACACGCCTGGAATTTCAAATGCCCGATGATGAAGCACACCACACTTAATTAACATCTCCCAGTGTCGACTAAGATCCTCGACAGTGCATATGGGCAGTGCCCCTATGTTTTAGACCAGGGAAATGGTTGACGAACTATGGAATTATCTGCCTGCGACTTATCAAAAAAGATGTCCGACTCGCTGGCTGAATGGTCAGCGTACTGGCCTTCGGTTCAGAGGGTCCCCCGTCCCGGGTTCGATTCCCGCCCAGGTCGGGGATTTTAACCTTCATTGGTTAATTCCAGTGGCTAGGGAGCTGGGTGTTTGTGCTGTCCCCAACATACACTACACATAACACTATCCCCCACCACAATAACACGCACTTACTTACACCTTACAAGGGCTGCACTCGGCTAGAAATAGCCACACGAAATTATAATGATTATCAACAAAGATGGAAAGATTTCCTATTCACAAAGATGGATTAACACAATAATGATCGACTGAAAATAAAATGTCTTAGTCCCCGGGAACAAACAAGACGGAAAGGAAAGACTACACTGTCACAGAGGCTTCTCTGTACTATTTGTTTCTTTACATCGTACCGACAAAGAGGATAGGATAGGAAAGGGTTAGGGCTGGGAAGGACGTCACCATGGCCTTAATTAAGGTACAGCCTGGTGTGAAAATGGGAAACTACAGAAAACCATCTTCAATTTAAGTATCATGTATATTTTAAAAACATTCTCATCAATGTACTGTATTGAAAAGGTTGACTACTTCAATAAACTTAATTGTATCAAATTAATCTCAGCCACAGACGCCCAAGAGGGTTTCGGTTTACTCGGTTTGCCATCTAGTGGGGGCCTAGAGTAAAACGGAACGTCGAAATTGACAAGCAGACAGCCAGATGGCGTCAAATTGAAATGTCTGCACACGGTAGCTGAGGCCATACGATTATTATTTATTAATAAGTGGTATGTTCCGAGCTGTCAGTGGAGAGATGGCGTGGAATGACATCAGTAGACAAATAAGTTTGAGCGGTGTCTTTAAAAGTAGGAAAGATCACAATATGAAGATAAAGTTGGAAATCAAGAGGACAAATTGGGGCAAATATTCATTTATAGGAATGGAATAACTTACCAAGGGAGGTGTTCAATAAATTTCCAATTTCTTTGCAATGATTTAAGACAAAGCTATGAAAACAACAGATAGGGAATCTGCCACCTGGGCAAATGCCCTATATGTAGATCAGTAGTGATTGATTGATTGATTGATTATCACACTACATGCATGTTACTATGCATGATTTAGTTCAGTAAGCTCTGTGTGAATCTTACAAACATATAATTGATTGTGTTGATACACTTGAGTTGTTCTCTAGATTTATAAATTGTGGGAAGTTAATCAAATTTCCTCAGATAAAGTTAGAGTAACAAACAAACATATTAATCACAAGTATCTAGAACTTCAATGATCTCACTGAACAAATATGTAAAAGAAAAAAATCCTTGAAAAGACTTGGTTGGATAACAACGTATTTAAAAGATCTTCCCACCTCCCTCACCTATAAACACTCGTATGTAACAATGGTACACCCATTATTGGAATATTGTACTCGGTTATTGAATCCTAACAATACTGTTTCCATTTTTGGATAGTCTGTCCAACAAAGGCCATAACCTGGAAAAATAGAGAAAATTTTTCTCGAGTCAAATCAGATAAATCATGTAGGCCTACCAGTTGTTAGCCCTTCATACGAGAAACATTTGTGCCAATTAGCAAAACGCTATTGGTACTCGAAGAGGAGGTCCCGGCTTGAGCATTCAGGTACCAAAGGTTGAAAAATTCTGCTGAATATCAGGGACATGTGGGACATTAATACAAACATCACACAATGTTTGCAAAGTTTAAAATTAAATATCACAATTTTTATTGTATTTTTATTGTAAATAGTGTAACAATTTTGGTAAAATAAATAAAAGTATTTGTGTGACTAATGTCGTATGTATGTGTATAAGCTTATCGTAGGTACCCCTACCTCACAAACTCTAGTATATATGGTTGTTGTTGTTGTTGTTTGAATACTGCTTGTCATATTCATACCTGGTCCACCCGTATCATTCTTACCCCCTCCACTTCTCTCAAAAACCAACTGAAAACAAGTCCTGGGTGTCTTAAAATGTGTCCTATCATTCTATCTCTTCTTCTCGTCAAATTTAGCCATATCGATCTCCTCTCACCAATTCAATTCAGTATCTCTTCATTCGCGATTCGATCTATCCATCTCACCTTCAGCATTCTTCTGTAAAACCACATTTCAAAATCTTCAATTCTCTTTCTTTCTGAGCTTCCATATAATGCCACACTCGATATGAAAGTCTTCACAAACATCTTTTTAATTCCTAGATCAATGTTCGAAGTGAGGAAATTTATTTTCTTAAAAAAGGCCTTCCTTGCTTGTGCTAGTCTGCATTTTATGTCCTCCTTACTTCTGCCATCGTTAGTAACAATATTCATCTACTTCCTTTAAGACTTCATTCCCTAATTTAATATTTCCTGCATCATCTGATTTTGTTCGACTGCACTCCATTACTTTTGTTTTTGACTTATTTATTTTTATCTTGTACTCCTTAACCAAGACTCTGTCCATACCATTCAGCAATTTCTTATCCCTCTTAATTTGATCCTCTAAGATCAGACGTAGAATCAGGATTGCTTTATGTGTTCCTACATTTCTTCTGAAGCCAAACTGATCTTCTCCCATTTCAATTTCAACTTGTCTTCCCATTCTTCTGTAAATAATATGTGTTAAATTTTGCAGGTGTGAGATACTAACTTAATGGTGTGGTAGTTTTCACACGTGTTAGTAACGCCTTGATAATAGGTATAACAACATTGTGCCAAAAATGGGATGGCACTCCTCCTGTCTTATACATCTTACACACTAAATGGAATAACCTTGCCATGATGGTTTCTCTTAAGGCTGTTAGAAATTCAGATGGAATGCCATCAGTTCTAGGTGCCTTGTTCCAATTTAAGTCTCTCAAAGCTCTGTCGAATTCTGACCTCAAAATTAGATCTCCCATTTCATCAGCATCAACAGTCTCTTCTTGTTCTAGAACCATATCATCTACGTCTTTATCTTTATACAATTGTTGGATATGTTCCTGCCATCTTTCTACCTTGTCTTCTTTCCCAATAATTGGTTTACCATCTGAGCTATTAATAATCATACATCTAGTTTTCCTATCTCCAAATGTTTCCTTGATTTTTCTGTATGCGGCATCTACCTTTCCTAGGACCATACAAACTTCACCATCCTTGCACTCTCTTTCAGCCATTCTTCCTCAGCTGTCATGAACTTTCTATCCACTTCATTCTTTAATAGCCTGTATTCTTTTCTCTCCTCCTCATTTTTTGCATTCTTGTACTTTCATCGTCCCTCAATCACGTCTAGTATTTCCTGAAAAAGCCAGTGATTCTTACTTGATGTTTCCTTTCTTCCCAACATTTCTTCAGCAGACCTAGAAACCTCAGTCTTCACTATTGTCCATTCTTCCTCTATTGTGTTTCCTTCAGCCTTTCCATTTAGTCCTTGTGTAACATGTTCCTTGAATCAATCTCTCTCACTCTTTTCTTTCAACTTGTTGAGATCTCATCTTCTTGCATTCCCTCCTTTCTTCAATTTCTGCAGTTTCAGATGGCATTTCATGACCAACAAGTTGTGGTCAGGCAAAGTCTTGAATCCAACACATAGTTTATGAAACTCTGTCTAATCATAATGAAGTCTATTTGATATCTTCCAGTGTCTCCAGATCTTGCCAACATATACAGCCATCATTTGTGGTGTTTGAACCAAGTATTTGCAAAGACTAAATTATGATCAGTGCAGAATTCACCCTGCTGACTTCACCATTCATTCCTTTGTCCCAACCCGAATTCTCCTACTACATTACCTTCTCTTCCTTGGGCTACCACTGCGTTCCAGTCTCCCATCAAATTAGATTCTCGTCACCTTTTACATATTGTATTATCTTCTCTCTCTTTGTATATTCTTTTGATTTCTTCATCATCCGCTGAACTAATAGGCATAATGACCTGCACTAGTTTGGTGGGCACTGGCTTCGTGTCTATCTTGACAATAATAATCATTTCACTATGTTGATAGCAGTAGCTTACCCGCTGTCCTATTTTCTTATTCATTATTAAACCATTTCCCCTGTTTGATTTTGTGTTGATAATTGTGTAGTCGCCTAACCAAAAATCCTGCTCTTCCTGCCAACGTATTTCACTTATACCAACTACATGTAACTTTAGTCTATCCATCACCCTTTTCAGATTCTCTAACCTACCACAATTCAAACTTCTAACATTCCATGCTCTGATTGGCAGAATGCCAGTATTCATCATGCTGATTATTGCTCCCTCTCGTGTAGCCCCCACCTGGAGATCCGACTATATTACCTCTGGAATATTTTACATGGGAGGAAGCTATCATCAGTACTTCATTCATACAGAGAGAGCTGCATGTCCTTGGAAGTCAGTTACAGCTGTAGTTTCCTGTTGCTTTCAGTCATGTAGCAGTATCAACACAGCTAAGCCATCGCGAGTATTACTGCACGGCCATATCAGTCAATCATCCAGACTGTTACCTCACTTTTGTTGAACAACTTGTTAGTCTGGTCTCTGGACAGATACCCATCCGATATGGTTGTACCTGCGGCTTGGCTACCTGCTTCACTGGGACATGCAAGCCTCCCCACTACAGCAAGGTCACATGTAGATATGATATCAATCACAAACCACTCCATTGTGTGTTTAAGTTTAAATTTTAAATTTGAATTTTTCGTTATGTTGACAGTGGGTTTTTTTTTTTTTTTTTTTTTTTCATGTATGCTGTACAATAGAAAGTTTGCAGTCTCTACATTTAGTTCATACAGAGCTGTAACATCAGTGCCTACAACGCCTCCGATGAAGCAGGCCCGGAGCTTAAGGGCCTGCAGACTTTGCCAGAAAAAGTGAAGTGAAAAAAGTAACTTTACCCAAATGCCACTCTCCATGGGAAAGATGACATCATGATGTGTTTGTAGAATGGACCAAAAAAGTCTGTTTGCAGTGTGTATGTTGAGTAATTGTTGGATAGTTGCATCTCCTTGTAAATTATTGTGTTAACCTTCAAACGTTGTTGTGGCTGATCTGTTAAATATACGTTGTTGTGGGGTCGAAAATGATACCACGTTAATTAATGGTTTATAACAGGCTTCATTTTGTTTAAAATATCATAATCATTAATCAATTATGTTGTAATATATGTACACCAGAATAATTTGTAACATTTTTAATAAAGTTCTCATAAAAGAAGGCACATTAAAGGCTATTAGAAAATGACTCTGTATGAAAATTAACCAATAGAACATGAATATTTTAAAAATATATTATGAATATGATAATTATCACCAAATTTTAAAATGTTATCTTAATAGTAATGTCAAGTAGTTGCAGTTATGTTACACATAATGAAATGTAATTTAAATCTCTTTTAGCTTGATTTTGTAAGTGTTCAATATTCATGACATATCATCTCCACACTCTGTACACACTACAGAGGGACAAGTTTGGCAGACTGGGCGATCACATTTGACACAACACAGGTTGGTCTTCTTCTCAGTAGAACGAGGGCACAATGCACATAGTTTCCTCTTTAATCCTTGAGCAATTACTTGCTGTTTAGGACAAGGCTTTTTCAAAATTCTGGAAATTACCATACGGAGTCTTTCACTGAGATACGTTTCAAAAAGCTGTGTAGCCAGTGTTTTTATGAAGTCAAATCAAGAAATAGGTGTGTACTGCTTGAATGATGTGTGTAGTATGTATCAATTTACTACAATTATGTTCAGCATGGCATAGAAAATAGCAAGGGGCCATCTACATGTTCGTCTACTTGTGCTGTACATAACACACTTCTGGTCGAGAGAATCTACTCCACTTTTGGTACTGTTATAAAATGAAATGATTTCCTCCTTGCCGGTTTCAGGATTGGTACTCTTTGAGTGATGCATGCTGAAAACAAAGATGACAGTTTTACCCTTTGTTGGGACATGAGAAATTAGAGTACGATCATTTGTAAATCCGTACTGCGCTGAACCCACAATTCATTTCCTTTGTGGCTGGAATTCAGGTGGTATTTCTTTTTTTATTTCTCTGCAGTGTCCCCACGTATGTCAGGTTGCGATTCCTCAACTCTGTAACCACTTCCATAGATCCAAAATAATTATCGGCTGTAATATTATGATTCGGACCATTAAGTGGCTTTGCTAATCTCAATACGCACTGAGTTGGTTTGGTGAACTTCTTTTCTTCATTTGTCAAACCACCACCATCACTGTCCTTTCCAGTATATAAGCAGGCGTTTAGAAGTTAATTTTTATGGGCGTCAGATAAAATCATGATCTACAGACCATATTTTTCTGGTTTACTTGCCATGTACACCCTAAATTTACACCTACCCTGAAAGCCAACAAGCATCTCATCTATACATGCATACAAACCTATGTTGTAACAATTCTGGCTATTCTCAATCATCCTCTGAAATATCCATGATATTGGTGCAGCAGGATCAGTTTTCTTCCTTTAATCTCAGGTGGTACTATCGTAAAATCTTAGACAATATATGAGAAGCGAGGTCCTCTGTTTCGATAATATGGCACGAAAAATATCCCTGCCAGTACCAGCTGTGGCAAACATTGATTCCATAATTTCATGGTTAGATTTTAATATAGCACTGAAATACAGAAGCTCAAAAAAAGCCCTAAGCTCTGTGACATTGGTGTCCCTTAGTTCAGTTCTGTTTCGGGCAGAAAACTGAAAGTTTCTCATTAGTGCACTGGACTACTACATCTAACATATCTGTGCTAAACAAACACTCCCATGCTTGTAATGGACTGCTTGAATCCCCCAATGCATTTGCAGGCCCTTTGACAGTAGGAAGTTTGATAATCAGGTTGGGCGCAGGTGTTCTCACATTCCTAGTGGTTTCAGTCAGTGACCATTTGTATCTATTTTTATCAAAGAAATTAACTGTTCTGCTATTGGGCTGGTTTATTGTATCACTATTAGCATCATCAGAATCATAGTCTTGTTCAGAATCGGTATTATGTTCAGAATATTATAATCTGGATCATTTTCGTTTTTGTGATCACTTCCATCACTACCTTCATCTTGTTCTAACACACTGTTTACAAAGTCAGGAAAATTAGGATCAAGCACAGGCATACGTCCACGAGATGTAGAAGCCATAATACCACTGAAAAGAAAAGAACAATACTAAATAATACTCAAAATTACACGAAGTGTCATGGGTGCAGACATTGTTAAAAAACGTAACATACAAACGCTTACGCTGTCATGGGGTCAATAATGGCACCACTTGATATTTCAAGTTATGCACTGCAAAAACAAATCACACCACTACACATCCACTTCGGCTGCAAGTCAAGCTTGCACTGCTGATAAGGTACAAGGAATGTTGAAGGTCAGAGTAGCAGGCTGACGCAATGCCAGGACTGTCCAGTTCTACTGGTTTTATTATTTATAAATTTCATTTTCCGTATTGATAGATTCAATGTATAGACAAGAAATGTGTTTTTCCACCAATCAATACTTAATATATTGTAAATAGATTACACTAGTACCAATTTTGGCCCTTCACGGCCATCATCAGCTAGTACATGATTAATTTCCAGCCATTAGACAAAATCACAAGTTGTTATTATGTTAGACATCCGGATGTCTAATGGGGGATGAAAATATAACATACAGTAGTGTGAAGTTAAAATATCTGTGGTCAAAGGTGAAGGTTACAATAAGTTAGGACATGAGTATACTGAACACATTAAAACACATGGGCCACAATATAAAATACTTAAAAAGTTTTAACACATTAAAATTTGGTATTTATAAGTTAGACACTTATTAAAATTTAAGTTCCTATTGCTTAGATTCCATTCTTCTATCTTCTGTGTGGTTCCTTTGCTTCTATGTCATGTTGACTTAGCTGTATGAGGTAATCTTCGAAATTGATTGTTCTAAGGCTGATATGTGTCATATTGGTATGGACCTTTGTCATGACTTTTTTTTTTTTTTTGTATCCAACTGTGATGTACTCTAGTAAATTTTTAATTATATAATAAACTACAGGTCTTGAGTTTGAATTTAGAAGCTGTTGGTGGTGACACCTCTCTCGTCTATGTCCATTATGTGGTTGTAGTCTGTAAAGATAAGGTAATATAAGTATAGTGTGTGTATGAAGGAATGCCTGGTGTGTATATGGAAAGAGTACTTACTATTTTTGTTGTGGAGGTCTCATACCAATATGTCTGAAGGCTTGCTGTGTTCTACTATGAGTGCATTTGGGGCTCATATTAGCTGTGGAAGGGGATGTAGGTGGAGGGGAAGAAGGAATGGCTATTGGAGAAGTAGGGGCGGGGTCGGGCTTGTGATTCGTCGGTTTGTTAGAGCATGTGTTTACTATTTTGAGGTAATCATTCTTTAATGCTGGAATGTCTTTATCAAAAATGTGTCATCCATGGATATTATTGTAATCATCAATGCCTTTGCTTCCCAGAAAGTATGCTAAGAAACCACCCCTAAGTGTGATTACAGAATTCAGTGTAGCTATACTCGTGTATAAAATATAACGTAGGTCAATGCTCTTTCCACTTCAAGAGTTTCTTTAGAGTCAAATGTGAGTAATATAAAGTTTTAAAAATATAAAGACAAAAGATAGAAACATTGTATTTCAATCCCTATAAAATATTTAACTTTCAAAACAAATCTATTAAAAAATTAACTGCTTTTGTAATCTTATAATAAGTCCTTTGTATATATTAAATATATAAAAATTGCATTAAAGTATTAGTTGTAGTTAAATTTATATGTGTTATTGATAAGTTATATACAATGTCTTTTGTTTCCATATCATATTCTTTACACTTGTGAGGGCATGTAACATATCTGGGCATATTTGGTGCATTTTTGAAAATTTACACTTCATATTTGCATGCATATTTTAGAATTTTTAGTGCATATAATTCTCAACACTACTACCTTTTGCATTTTCGTAGCAAGTCTCTGGTCTAAGATATAAAAGGTGTTGTGAAAAACTCACTAAGTCATTTAAAATGATGATGATGATGCTTAAAGGGGCCTAACATCGAAGGTCATCGGCCCCAAGTAATTTAAAATGGCATAGCTATTGCGATACAGCAAATACTGGCATGTTTGATTGTTCAAAGTTATAACATTTCCTTTCAGCCCTTGGTTAGGCAGCTGGGTGTTTGTGCTGTCTCCTACTTCCCCACAACACTATCACCCACCACACTAATGCATAGTTTTGTATGCACAGCAGACACTGACCACCTTCATCAGAGCCTTACAGGGGCTGCACTAAAATTTATTATTTTAACCATAATGGTTTGATTCATTTCAGTCCATATCAACTTCAAACTAATCTATCACTTATTCAAATTAAAACATATAGTTCCACCTTGTCAAAACGTTGTACAGTGTTTTTATTTTGCTAAGTTCCATACATGTTTATTTTGCTAAGTTCCATACATGTTTTGAAAACCTACTTGCTGCAGGAATTTTAAAGAAACTTAAGTAGACCTACATCTTATTTCCTAACACCTTCTAACATAAATCTGCTATTCGTTAGTTCATGTTCATAGTCATATACAATACCTGAATGTTACCTGGAAGCGCTGCAAGAAATCTGAGCTGAATGAGTTAATCGTAGTACAGAATAGAGCTGTTAGAAACATTCTTTTACCTTCCTAAGTCCAATCTAGTCAAGTATCTAAATGCTAAGATACCATCCCTAAGCATGATTACCGAATTCAATGCAGCTATACTCATTCATTAAATAATATATCATTATGCTACATAATACCCTGAATTCTGACAACCATTCATATTGAACCAAACATGCAGATGACTTTGTCTTGCAAAGTGTTTACTCCTATAAATGAGGAGTGTCTGTTCAACAGGTGCTATTTCCACTTCAACAAAAATTAGAATTTCGCCCACATGCATTGCACTGGTTGAATACTACCGAATACCATGAGCAATCCAGACAACAACAAAAAAGCTGTAATTCCTTAAGGAGTTGCACCATATCTGATAATTGGCACATCTCATGTACCTTTTATTATACATTTCTTGCATTTTCCCACAATTTTCTTACGACAGAAATAGTGTCTTTTGAACAGACATTCCTCAGATATGGTAAAAACAGCTTGAAGTTCTCTGTAATCCAGATACAGTATTTCATAGCCTCTCTTGCAGAGGTAAAATCAGCAGCAACATCAGCGAGATTCAATAGAAGAGTCAAGAACAAAGGTACAGTGCTGTATAATACAAAATGTAGGATGTAATTACGTATGTTCTCCCAAGTGATCTTGTGAACTCTTGGCAACTATAGTTCATTCCATGTTAAGAAAACAGTATTGCTCTTATGACAACAGGGCTGCCATATTGAACGTCTCTGCTCAACATAATCATGAGTAAACAGCGGCACATACATTTGTGAAATTCAGTACTTAAGTTCAAGATAGAAAGCGGAACAAATTAAGCTGCAAATTACTTTCATGAACTAAAACAGATGGGGGATTTACAGGGGCTATTTTTGCTTTGTAAAAAATCAGATGTAAACTACGAGGAAAAAAATCCTCAGCATTGAAGTGTAAGGCAAACAGGGGGAGAAAATAGAAATATAACATTTTTATGGGCTTGAGGGGTGAGGGGTGCATTTAATTGCATGTAATAAATTTACCCAGGCTACGCGGGGTAGTATCATGCTGTTGTATCGGTCACAAAAACTATAGTAAAAATTAAAAGCGGTCATAAAATAAAGTGGTAAAATTAAAACTTGCTTAAGAAATAACAGCTAAATAATAAAACCTAGCACAAATAAAACACACGGCCATTATTTTTATGCCATGATGTATTGCTGCACACCACAACACCGAAGTATTCGGTAACAACTTCTGTAGAGTACGAAAATAATAGAACACACACAAATACTATGCAATATACAACAAACTCTCACTCAACACAAGACAAGCACGCACTGATTTAAAGCCTAAAACACACACACGCAACAAATAAATACTGTAGATGATTTCACTACAGAAGTGAGTTGCCAGCGGTTCACAGAGTTCGCATGATGCTTGTACCAGATCAACACGAAAGAAGGAAAATGAAGGAAGGCAACGAAGCAGTGGCTGTTCCTGCCATTGTGCTTCCTCCTTACGAATATATTTATGAAAAAGAAAATGTTATGTAGTTATTAAAATAACTCACGGGCAAAAACGCCTCATCCTTCTTATTTGTCTTTCATAATACATTACAAAGTACAGTATAATATTCCTTAATCACAAGGAATTATGGGTGTCTCAGAAGGGGTGTGTTCACTCCTTGTATATCCATAAGAGCAATACTGTTTTCTTAATGTGGAATGAGCTATAATTATAGCTCTTCAGCTCCTACTGGCTTATCCAAAAGAAATGTAAATATTTTGTAAATACACACCTTAGTTAATTTGGTGTTTTTAGATGTATATGTATGTATAAAACAGAATGTACAAATTTAATACAGCATGTGTTTATATGTTCAACCATTTATTAATAAATTTTTAGTATAAATGGACTCGTGGTCGGCACTCAAGGTACAATTTCCAAATTCCTTGTGGAATTCTGGGATCGTCTGGAACTCAAGAGGACCCATTTGTATGACATCGCCATCTGTGTCATCTGAGGGTCACTGAATAGTTTGCCACAATAGTGCTTTTTTTCTTTTCTTTTTTTGCTAGTGGCCTTATGTCGCACCGACACTGAGGCTACTCATGGTGTCACTCACATAATGGTACTAATCACAGGCAAAGTACACCCACAGCGTATCACACATGACAGTACCACCCACAGCCAATACAGGCCCATGTTGTTCCTCATATATTGGTACTACTCTCAGGTAACGCAGACCCATTCTGAACACAGTGGAACAAACACATTTAAGCGCAACGCTAGACACCTACTCACACTAGATACTTGTCTATGCAGCCAAGCGCCCACTCCCCCACCTCAGTGGAATGCACACGATGGTACTAATCACAGACCCGTGGTGTTCCTTACATAATGGTACTGCTCCTAGGTAATGTAGATCCACAGTTTTCCTCACATGGTGGTACTAATCACAAGTAATGTCAACCCATGGTGTTTCTCACGTAATGGAACTTATTACAAGTAGTCTCATGGTTCTAAGTACATCATCCCTTGGTCGCACCTTTTAGTCATCTCTTCCAACAGGCAGGGGATACCGTGGATATACTCTTCATCTATGCCCCCCACCCACAGAAAAGTAAAGTGGTTGAAGATATTCATTTCTGCATGGAAATATTATCAGCAAACTAAGATAGGACCTTTACATTCTTTACAAAATTGTTAAGATAATACAACAAAGAATATAATAATAACTCTCCTAGGAATTCAGTAATTAATTAGAAGAAGCCTGATGCAGATCCCTCGAGTTGATATCCTATAGGTGACCTAGGCGTCTGTGAGTGGGTCCTACCTAAAATGAATTCTAATGTTGAAGATGACACATAGAACAAGCCCCAAACCAGAGGATTTAACCAATGAAAGCCAGGAATCAAACCAGGGCCCCTTAGACTAAAGGCCAGCACGCTAACCCCTTAGACATGGAGCCTTATTTATTAACATGTTTTTGAAACATATTTATTAAATCTTGAAAGTCACTATGGTTTCCTCTTCAAAGTAGACACAGAGTGCAGTTACTAAAGCTTGGGGGTCTTCCTGTAATTGTATGTGATTGAACTTGTTCAGTTTTTGAAACTAACCCCTGAACTTTATGCAATCCTACACAAACTGCCAATCTGTGCACTACAGTTCAAACATTTGCTATGTTGCTACCTGCTTGTTGAGTAGCTACATGCTCTTTATGGGAATTCAGTCCCTTAAGACAGTAACTTTTTATTCATATATCATTCACAGACCAATAAATTTGAGAACACAGATATATTCAGCTACCAAAACTAAAAGCATTAACGTATTCAGATTTGTTCTACTTTGGAACAAAAAAATATAATTAAAAAATCACAGCAATTTTGGATTATTAGGCCATGTGCATGTGCAGCGTTTTGCCCAGACCTTGCCATTTGGGCTTATCAGTTTAACTGGCATGCTTTTCCAAGATTGCTGTGATTTACTTTTTGTTCATCCATAAAAGCCTTTTATTGGAAAAAATAAAATGAATATCAATTTTACTTCAATCATATAAAACCTGTAGTAGAAACAACAATGGAATGCCTAGGAACAACTGTGTGTAAAGATGGGAAAAGGCGAACATCTTGGTGGAATGATGAAGTGAGAGCAGCCTGTAAACGGAAAAAGAAGGCTTATCAGAAATGGCTCCAAACAAGGGCCGAGGCAGACAGGGATTTGTACGTAGATGAAAGAAACAGAACAAAACAAATAGTTGTTGAATTCAAAAAGATGTCATGGGAAGATTTTGGTAATAACCTGGAAAGGCTAGGTCAAGCAGCAGGGAAACCTTTCTGGACAGTAATAAAGAATCTTAGGAAGGGAGGAAAAAAGGAAATGAACGGTGTTTTGAGTAATTCAGGTGAACTCATAATAAATCCCAGGGAATCACTGGAGAGGTGGAGGGAATATTTTGAACATCTTCTCAATGTAAAAGGAAATCATCATGGTGGTGTTGCAAACAGCCAAGCTCATGGGGAGGAGGAAAATAATGTTGGTGAAATTATGCTTGAGGAAGTGGAAAGGATAGTAAATAAACTACATTGTCATAAGGCAGCAGGAATAGACGAAATTAGACCTGAAATGGTGAAGTATAGTGGGAAGGCAGGGATGAAATGGCTTCATAGAATAGTAAAATTAGCGTGGAGTGTTGGTAAGGTACCTTCAGATTGGACAAAAGCAAGGGAACAGGAAAGATTGCAACAACTATCGAGGTATCTCACTGATTAGCATACCAGGCAAAGTATTCACTGGCATCTTGGAAGGGAGGGTGCGATCAGTCGTTGAGAGGAAGTTGGATGAAAACCAGTGTGGTTTCAGACCACAGAGAGGCTGTCAGGATCAGATTTTCAGTATGCACCAGGTAATTAAAAAAATTGCTACGAGAGGAATAGGCAGTTGTGTTTATGTTTCGTAGATCTAGAGAAAGCATATGACAGGGTACCGAGGGAAAAGATGTTCACTATACTGGGGGACTATGGAATTAAAGGTAGATTATTAAAATCAATCAAAGGCATTTATGCTGACAATTGGGCTTCAGTGAGAATCGATGGTAGAATGTGTTCTTGGTTCAGGGTACTTGCAGGAGTTAGACAAGGCTGTAATCTTTCACCTTTGCTGTTCGTAGTTTACATGGATCATCTGCTGAAAGGTATAAAATGGAAGGGAGGGTTCAGTTCGGTGGAAATGTAGTAAGCAGTTTGGCCTATGCTGACGACTTGGTCTTAATGGCAGACTGTGCCGAAAGCCTGCAGTCTAATATCTTGGAACTTGACAATAGGTGCAATGAGTATGGTATGAAAATTAGCCTCTCGAAGACTAAATTGATGTCAGTAGGTAAGAAATTCAACAGAATTGAATGTCAGATTGATGATTCAAAGCTAGAACAGGTCGATAATTTCAAGTATTTAGGTTGTGTGTTCTCCCAGGATGGTAATATAGTAAGTGAGATTGAATCAAGGTGTAGTAAAGCTAATGCAATGAGCTCGCAGTTGCGATCAACAGTATTCTGTAAGAAGTAAGTCAGCTCCCAGATGAAACTATTTTTACATCGGTCTGTTTTCAGACCAACTTTGCTTTACGGGAGTGAAAGCTGGGTGGACTCAGGATATCTTATTCATAAGTTAGAAGTAACAGACATGAAAGTAGCAAGAATGATTGCTGGTACAAACAGGTGGGAACAATGGCAGGAGGGTACTCAGAATGAGGAGATAAAGGCTAATTTAGGAATGAACTCGATAGATAAAGCTGTTCGCATAAACCGGCTTTGGTGGTGGGGTCATGTGCGGCGAATGGAGGAGGATAGGTTACCTAGGAGAATAATGGACTCTGCTATGGAGGGTAAGAGAAGTAGAGGGAGACCAAGACGACGATGGTTAGACTCGGTTTCTAACGATTTAAAGATAAGAGGTATAGAACTAAATGAGGCCACAACACTAGTTGCAAATCGAGGATTGTGGCGACGTTTAGTAAATTCTCAGAGGCTTGCAGACTGAACGCTGAAAGGCATAACAGTCTATAATGATAATGTATGTATGTATGATATAAAACCTCATCTGGTTTCCTGTCTCTAAGGGTGACAGAAATAGGCCTCAGAAGTTATGAACAATAATATTATAATTATGATAATTTTAACAGTTATTTTCATCATTATTAAATTTAGGAAACATGTTCCATTAATCTTGACTAAGCTACTCAATATCTATTTTTAATTTTTCAAACTTTAAAAAGTTCAGTATTTGCTATTTTTTGTCCAATTTGACATGGAATGTCCTATTAACAATCAAGGAATAAATCAAATACAAAACAATTTTCCACTGAAAGAACCAGTATTATCATACATAATATTACCTTTTCTCTAGCTGAGTGGTTCAATGCCGGATAAGCAGTAATCTTCACTGCCAGCAGAACCGCTATCGTCACTTGTGTCCCCAAGCTGCATTAAAATCTTCTCAGTTTCCTCCTCCATGATGTGATCTTCTTTCCCAGTACCGTACCAAATTGCTGTAATTTTATCACATGGTCACTCACATTTTCACACTCTTCTACGCTCACAGATTCGACGCACACATTGTAATGCTCTCAATTTCTTTTGTCCACTGGTTGGTGATTTTGTCCGCCATGCTATTCTTAAAAGATCCCATACAATCATGTTCTACAGGTTTAGGTCATGGTGGTATAGTGGAAGTATGTTTCTAAAACACTTTGTTAATCTTATATGTTGGCTGAAGTCAGTAGGTCTCAGCAACTTCGAAGAGTTCACTTTTATTGCGATGCACCATTTGTTTCTAGCCAATGACAAACATCAAATTTTTTAAGCTTGCATAGCCTCAATGTTGAAGCGTAGGAGTTTTCTTTGGATAATGGAACAGAACAATTCATGATAAATAAATAAATAAACAATAAAGAGCAAAATAATGAAAACACCAAGCATACCAATGGTTTGTTAATTGCATGTCAAGCATAAACATTATGCATCTTAAGTTCCTTGGCGTCCGCCTCTGTGGTGTAGTGGTTAGCGTGATTAGCTGCCACCCCCGGAGGCCCGGGTTCGATTCCCGGCTCTGCCACGAAATTTGAAAAGTGGTACGAGGGCTGGCACGGGGTCCACTCAGCCTCGGGAGGTCAACTGAGTAGAGGTGGGTTCGATTCCCACCTCAGCCATCCTGGAAGTGGTTTTCCGTGGTTTCCCACTTCTCCTCCAGGCGAATGCCGGGATGGTACCTAACTTGAGGCCACGGCCGCTTCCTTCCCTCTTCCTTGTCTATCCCTTCCAATCTTCCCATCCCTCCACAAGGCCCCTGTTCAGCATAGCAGGTGAGGCCGCCTGGGCGAGGTACTGGTCATTCTCCCCAGTTGTATCCCCCGACCAAGAGTCTGAAGCTCCAGGACACTGCCCTTGAGGCGGTAGAGGTGGGATCCCTCGCTGAGTCCGAAGGAAAAGCCGAACCTGGAGGGTAAACAGATGATGATGATGATGATGAAGTTCCTTGGCCCCTGTTTGGGAGATATGGGATTCGAAAATTGCCGATACAGCTCTAACATCTCTTTAATAAAAGGGAGAGGCAGTGAAAAGTTCCCACAATATGCAGGGGACGTCGGAGGAACAGTTTGCTTACAATCCATAGCTACACTCAATGGTAAGTTGTGGTAGCGCAAGTAGGCGTTCAGTTTCATTGTGGTAGGCCTAAAATATTAGTTAAGAATATGATGAATGAAAATGAAAACTACTGTAGTCCTTACATTTCATCAAAGCAGCTCTTGTTAATGATTTCCGTCTTTCTCGATGCTGTATTTTCAGTTCCTAGAATGCCAATCTTTGTTAAATACCACATTTCTATCTTAATCGACTTGAAGATTTCCATGGGCTGATATCCATTCTTGCTTGAATATCTGCAAGCTTATCCTCTGTTAATACCTTCTTCCATGGTTTTCTCTTTTTGTTTTAAACAGATCCTGTTTCTCACAATTTCCTGAGTAACTTGATTGTGTATTGTCTCGAAGGCATTGCAGCGCCACGGAAATTACGTAGAAATTTTCAAACAGTTCTGTCGTAATAATTGTTATTTAGAAGAAATGTCTTGACTAGAAATATCCGTTGTCCAATACCATACATCACCATACTGAGCACTAACAAAAATAACGTTCGACAAGTGTAGGAATTCAACATTAATAACGCTAATAACGTTCGCTCAACAAGAACTCCGCTCGTAAACATTCATTCCGTACGCTTACCGCTAACCATGCTCGCGCCGCTGGCTGACCGCGCACTCTATCCACGCCATAATTCGGGAGCAAAGCAGTATTTTTTCTGTCCATCCGCGTGGCAACACTGGTTCAAGTGCCAGTCACTTTTCGTAGTACCTAGGTTATTTTTTTAAAATTATTACCTTGCACAATGCATTTTCATGACCTTACCTCTACCATTAAGTTCATTTTTATTTTCACTCTTGTGTTTCGCAAAGGTTATCGTTAACCGTGCACGTTAGATACAGTACTCGGTATGGAGTTTTTTCTTTCTTATTTTATATATCGCAGATTGATGCTATTTGCTTTAACGTCGCACCGACACAGACAGGTCTTATGGCGACGATGAGACAGGAAAGGCCTAGGAATGGGGAGGAAGCGGCCGTGGCCTTAATTAAGGTACAGCCCCAGCATTTGCCTGGTGTGAAAATGGGAAACTACGGAAAACCATCTTGAGGGCTGCCGACAGTGGGATTCGCACCCACTATCTCCCGGATGCAAGCTCACAGCTGCGTCCCCCTAACCGCACGGCCAACTCGCCCGGGATATCGCAGATGATCTTGTTAGAAGAGTACAGTACTAGCAATTTGCCCCGTTTTAAAGTCTGTCAAGTCTAATATCAAGTACCATTAACACGACAGCACGTCACCTCAGATTAAGCAATACCAGCTTACAGTTGAACAAAGTAGGTACACACTCATCGTCATCCGTTCCATATTGCAGATTCTCTCTGGATAGTGGTACCGTAGTGAACTAATGGCCTCTGTCTTACCACCATTCCTCTTCGAACACTCTGGCACCGTTGATTCTTCTGTCCTAAATGCAGTCCATCACCGTATCCTTCCATTTAGTTTCGGGCCGGCTTCTAGCCCTCTGCAGTCTGCTTGTAGCCTATACCTGCTTTGGCATTCTTTCTTCTAGCATACGCATCATGTAGCCAAACCATTCTAGCTTCTCTGAATAAACCAATCTTATCCTACAATCCCCCAACATAAACTCTCTGCGTACCCCTCTGCCCCGTCTCATTTCAGTTGCTTGGATCCTACTCTTGCTTCTCGCAGTTAGTCTAGGCTGCTGAAACATTCATGTCAGTATCAGTGTAAAATATGTCTTAAGATGTCTCAACTCCACCATTGTCCGGAATGAGAAGGGAGGAGTGTTCGCTGGGTTGACAACTAGCTGTAAAATTGCTAACGCCAAGTGTCGGGCGGCGAGAAATAACTTGATTCCCTACAGCGTAGCGGCCAATAGCTATGGACAATATACTGAGCTGTTGTAAAAGGGTGATGGACCGTCAGTATACCGCCTGTACTGTACTCCAGTAAAGCGGCTGCAAAACGCATCAGGAATTCATCACCCCCCTCCTCCCAACATTACTATATAAGTTTTCTTTTTTTTTTCTTTTTTTTTTTTTACGTGTTACATGCCTATGGGTGTGGCGAATGCATCGTAATCATAGGCTTAATGAATATGAGTAGAAATGTACCTACCTACTAAAAGTACACATTACAATGTGAAAATAAATCAAGATAAATGTAAAAATAATCAAGCTCGCTGACCGTATAGTATAAACAAAATAAGTAATTGATGAATAGTGTTCTCATTACTTCATTCTGTACATTATTGAATAAAAATATAAACACATTCTTACATGAGCAGACTCATTACATTCTGTTTTGCTTTTTACATGTTCTTGTAAATCAAGTCCATGCGTCTATTTTTTATCTCTGAAAAAATGTCTATCACTCTTTCTTTCAACACCACATCCCGAGAACACTTGTCACAAAGTTCCTTCTCTATTGCTAATGTTGCTAGACTGGACAGTCTACTGTTGGTCATTGTGTTACGAAGGTAACTCTTAATTCTTGCCAACGTACGCACTGAGAGCTCAGTATCGGCCGGACTGATAGGAATACTGAGAATCAGCTGTAGCAATTTCAGTGTCTGTACATATACTGTTTGGAGCTCACTATCCACAATAAACCTCAAAAACTCTACGCAGGGAATGGCTTTGTCTTCGGACCCGTAGATAATAACCAGTTCATTTTGTAGTGCTAAGAAGTCAAAATCATCAGGATACGCCTTCTTTAGTTGCTGGAAAAGAGCCTGAGGAAATATTTTTTTGTAATGAGCAAAATTTTTGTAATTGAAAAGTTGTACAAAGGAAATGTCTTCAAAGCTACCGAATCTTTGTTCTAGCTGCACTGTGATTACGTCCAGAATCTCAAAAGCAACGAGTTTGTGGGTATCAATAAAACGCTCCTGTTCGAATTCGTCCTGGTTATTGGGATTCAACTCTAGACTTTCTTTGAGACACACCCGGAGAACTTCCACTGAACGTAAAGAAGAAATGTTTAATTTAGCGACTCTGATTTCATTTACACATAACTGTACGTCACTTGTTGACTTCATCTGAAGAACTCTGAAAAGTTGTTCACTGACGACAAAAATTCGATTGAAAAGACAAATCAGAAATGTGAAAAATAAAGAATCTAGAATTCTTAAAAGATCCATCGCTCTATGCACAGAGTCAGGATCCCAGTCATCAGATTCAGTTATGTGAATCACTGCGCGGCGAAGATCTAAATAGTGATGTTTGATGGTAGACACTGCACGTGAGTTGTAGTTCCATTGTTTTTGTGCTGGAGAGGGAAGTTGGAATCCTTGCTGTCGAAGTAGTTCTGATCGACTTGAAGATCTACTGAAGAAAGAATGAAATGCAGTGAGATTGCAAATAAATAGTTTCACTTGTTTAATGATTTTGGCACTGTGTAATAAAACTAAGTTCAACTGATGCACATAACAGTGCACGAACATAGCTTTGCGGTATTTTCTGCGTATAATGTTTTGTACTCCATCGTGGCAGCCTGCCATGACCAAAGCTCCGTCAAATGTTTGAAAAACAAGTTTTTCTTCCATATCGTACTTCTGTAACACGGAAATTATTATCTTTGACAAACCTTCTGCACTTTTATCCCCTGATACATCGTAAAACCCCAAAAATCGTTCTTTGACGTTTCTGCCATGGACAAACCTAGCAATTATACTAAGCTGTGCCTTTACAGAAATGTCAGTGGTCTCGTCAGCCTGAATTGATACAAAACTTGCACTGTTTATTTCACTACGGATCTGTTCATACACTCCAACAGTAACAGACTCTATTAAATCGTCCTGGATTTCGGATGACGTTCCCTTAAAACCCGTGCTGGTTTCTAGATGATCCTTCATTAATCCTTCCACCATAGCAAGCAGATTTAAAGTTTCCAAGTAGTTTCCTTTGTTGAGAGAATCTACGCTATCGTCGTGTTCTCTGAAAGTCAACTGTTGCTTTCCCAAGTGACAAACAACGTCAATAAGGCGGCCTACAATATTTCGATTACGTCTGACGTTCTCATTGTGTTGAATGCGTTCACTTTCCAAAATGCAATGGTCAATCCTGTGGCTTCCAAGCTTGTGAAATGCTTCGGAATTTCTTACGTGTGCTTTACTAGTGGCATGTTTTGCAGCTTTAAATTCAAAATTTTTTAGGGTTGCGAGACCTCCTTTGCTCCACGATTCTTCTCCTCCGAACATCAAACAATAGTAACAATGATATGTTTGTGTTGTTTTGTTCCCTGCCAACCACGGGTATTTCTTATACCACCTTTCTTGAAACGTTCGTGTATACTTTCCATCTTTCTGAGAAATATTTAGCTTAGGACGGGCTATTCTTGCTTTCAAATCAACTTTTTGCTCGAAAGATAGGCACTCTATAGAATTTCTTATTAAAAAATCAACCGAATCGAAGGGTTCACTCTTGTCTACACTGTCTCCCATCGTTCTGTTTCTGTTGAATAGCCTAAAAATATAACGCAAATCATATTTAGACCTACAGAACCAGTATAAAATGTAGGATACCTCTTTGAAGCTTTACATAGCATTAAACAGACACAGCTTTCGTGAAATAGTCACAAAACACAATAATTATGTTTCACTATATTTCGCTCACTGTCACTGGAGAAAGTCTAATCTAAAAATACCGTAGTTACGCAAACGGGAAGAATGGAGAGTGCACAGGCGCGCGCATCACTGAATGGCCCCTCCCTCGTTCCCCCATGAAGGCTGAGCTCGCTCAGCTTACCCCGGCCAGCCGGCTCTTTGGCGAGTAAAAGAAAAAACCGTGTTGCACAGATACGCTCCGGGTGCTAACATATTGTAGGCTATAGTTTTCTTAAAATACATCATTGTACAACTCAGCACAACCAAATGCACCAGGATCGTACTTTGAAAATTATTTTGAGGCGTGATATGATAAGTACATAGTGACTGACTAATTTATTACGAAAACTGAAAGCATGGCAGAATTAACATATCTGCAACACATTTAACAAGCGTAATACAGAATCACTCCCTAATTAGTAAGAAAAAATCCGATTAAAAATCACTCTTATAGCACCAAAAATATCTAGCATAGTGTCTGAGTTTGCTTCTATATCTCGATGAACTGACAGCACAGACAAATCGTTCATCTAAACTTTGAATAATAACTGGCTTTACGTTCCACTAACTACTTTTACGGTTTTCAGAGACGCCGAGGTGCCGGAATTTAGTTCCGCAGGAGTTCTTTTAATTGCCAGTAAATCTACCGACACGACGCTGACCACCGGACTGAACCAGGATCGAACCTGCCAAGTTGGGGTCAAAGGCCAGCGCCTCAACCGTCTGAGCCACTCAGTCCGGCTCTAAACTTTGATATTGTAGCCTATTTCTTAACACACCACAGCTCCCAAAACCGTTCTCTGCATCTAATCGGCCGCGATTACATTCAAGTCTCACATGCAGCTACCGTTTGGAACAAAAGTAACTTCAAGTCATATCGCTTCAGAATGAGTTATTATCACGCTATTGTAACAATGATTTCATTTGTATACTTTCTAGGAATGAAATATATCAAAATCACGCATAATCCTGGCGAAGGTGCCATTTAATGGAACCAACCATACCCAAATAGAGGTCAGTACCGGTTACTCATTTACTACAACCCCTGTATATCCTCATAACCATATGAAGAGATCTGTAACTTTTATTTACAAGCTCGCTAATGTGATTACCCCACTGAAGATCAACACTTGGTTACTTACAGTGATCCCCCTGGTATACTACCACCCCCATCAACACAGTAATTATAATTGAAGAGGACTTTTCTTCTTGGTGAAATTTACAACCTGACTTTCCACCCCATTCCCCACCACATCATTGTCTGCTGTCCATCTCACAACTCTATCATTGTCTTTTTGCAGTCACACAATTCTGTAACTTATTTATTACTCTATGCAGTCACAGTAAAACATCATCTGCCAACAGCCTTATTTGCTCTTCTAGTTCTTTACTCATACAACGTATATATAAAAAACGAGAAGATCTGAAAATACTGCAATGTGAAACCCTGCTCTTAATTACTACTCTCATTCCCTGAGTTCTATTTTCTAAAAATTTAGCCCAATATTAATTAATTGTTCTAGCCCTCACTTTCATCAGTACTCTTTTTCTTTTGCTACCGCTTTTCCCACACCTGGGGAGGATGAATTTTGGCCATGTTTCACGGCCGGATGCCCTTCCTGACGCCAACCCTATACGGAGGGATGTAATCACTATTGCATGTTTCTGTGGTGGTTGGTAGTGTGGTATGTTGTCTGAATATGATGTTGGGATGGACATATACACCCAGTCCCCGAGCCAGAAGAATAAATCAGAACCGATTAAAATCCCCGACTCGGTCGGGAATCGAACCCGGGAATCTCTGAACCGAAGGCCAGTACGCCGACCATTCAGCCAATGAGTTGGACACTTTCATCAGTAGTCTCCAATTATATATTCCATCAAAAGCCTTGAGTAAGTCTATAGCTATATATACAGTCAATTTTTACCTCTAGCATCTAAAACATCTGCTATATCTTGCTGGAATCCTGGAAATTGAGCCTCATTGGAATAACCTTTGCTAAATCTGAACTGCCTTCTAGCAAACCAGTTACAAATTTTACAAACATGTCTAATATAATTAGAAAAAATGTTTTCCCAGAGCTTGCATGTAACACATGTCAAGCTGACTGCCCTGTAATTATCTGTTTTACATCTATAATCCTTTCCTTTGTATCCTGATGATACTACAGCATCTTTTCATTTATTTGATATAGCTCCTTCATGCAAACAGCAATCAAATGAGTACTTCAGATATGGTACTATAGCCCAACCCATTGTCTTCAGTACATCCCCAGAAATCTTATCAATTCCAGC
This sequence comes from Anabrus simplex, assembly GCF_040414725.1. Classification (NCBI taxonomy): domain Eukaryota; kingdom Metazoa; phylum Arthropoda; class Insecta; order Orthoptera; family Tettigoniidae; genus Anabrus; species Anabrus simplex. The sequence continues at coordinate 234,524,775 of NC_090267.1, read as the reverse complement.
CGCTTTTCTAGTTTTCAAATTTTGTATCTTATTCCTTTGTTTTCTCAAAAATATGATAGAGTGTAAATTTAAAGGCAGCAGAAGCCATAGTCCTGTAACAGTTAAACATAACGCCAAAACCAGAAAAACTAATACCCAGTTAGCACTTCATTAACAGGAGAAGTACCATATTTTCCTTGTCAAGAGTACGGTACAATTACCAATCAATCAATCAATCAATCAATCAATCAATCAATCAATCAATACTGATCTGCATTTAGGGCAGTCGCCCAGGTGGCAGATTCTCTGTTGTTTTCCTAGCCTTTTCCTAAATGATTTCAAAGAAATTGGAAATTTATTGAACATCTCCCTTGGTAAGTTATTCCAATCCCTAACTCCCCTTCCTATAAATGAATATTTGCCCCAGTTTGTCCTCTTGAATTCCAACTTTATCTTCATATTGTGATCTTTCCTACTTTTATAAATGCCACTCAAACTTATTTGTCTACTAATGTCATTCCACGCCATCTCTCCGCTGACAGCTCGGAACATACCACTTATTGCAGGTTATAAGCTTCATTTTCCTTGTCCGTATTGAAGATCTACTTGTGATACAATTCCTTTAGTTTTGCCAATTGCCACCTTTTCAATACATTGTATTGTACATATCACTTAGTCGAGCAGCTCTCCTTCTTTCTCTCAATTCTACCCAGCCCAAACTTTGCAACATTTTTGTAACGCTACTCTTTTGTCGCAAATCACCCAGAACAAATCGAGCTGCTTTTCTTTGGATTTTTTCCAGTTCTTGAATCAGGTAATCCTGGTGAAGGTCCCATACACTGGAACCATACTCTCCTTTACATCCTTACTACAAACCCTAAACACCCTCATAACCATGTGCAGAGATCTGTACCCTTTATTAACAATCCCATTTATGTGATTACCCCAATGAAGATCTTTTCTTATATTAACACCTAGATACTTACAATGATCCCCAAAAGGAACTTTCATCCCATCAATGCAGTAATTAAAACTGAGAGGACTTTTCCTATTTGTAAAACTCACAACCTGACTTTTAACCCCGTTTATCAACATACCATTGCCTGCTGTCCATCTCACAATATTTTTGAGGTCATGTTGCAGTTGCTCACAATCTTGTAACTTATTTATTAGTCTATAGAGAATAACATCATCTGCAAAAAGCCTTACCTCTGATTCCACTCCTTTACTCATCTCATTTATATATATAAGAAAACATAAAGGTCTGATAATACTGCCTTGAGGAATTCCCCTCTTAATTATTACAGGGTCAGATAAAGCTTCGCCTACTCTAATTCTCTGAGATCTATTTTCTAGAAATATAGCAACCCATTCAGTCACTCTTTTGTCTAGTCCAATTGCACTCATTTTTGCCAGTAGTCTCCCATGATACACCCTATCAAATGCTTTAGACAGGTCAATCATGATACAGTCTATTTGACCTCCTGAATCCAAGATATCTGCTATAACTTGCCAGAATTCTACAAGTTGAGCTTCAGTGGAATAACCTTTCCTAAAATCGAACTGCCTTCTATCAAACCAGTTATTAATTTCACAAACATGTCTAATATAATCAGAAAGAATGCCTTCCCAAAGCTTACATGCAATGCAAGTCAAACTTACTGGCCTGTAATTTTCAGCTTTATGACTATCACCCTTTCCGTTATACACAGGGGCTACTATAGCAACTCTCCATTCATCTGGTATAGCTCCTCTGACCAAACAGTAATCAAATAAGTACTTCAGATATGGTACTATATCCCAACCCATTGTCTTTAGTATATCCCCAGAAATCTTATCAATTCCAGCCGCTTTTCTAGTTTTCAACTTTTGTATCTTACTATAGGCTAAATGTCATTGTTATCATAAGTAAATTTTAATACTTCTTTAGCCTTAGTCTCCTCCTCTATCTGGACATTATCCTTGTAACCAACAATCTTTACATACTGCCGACAAAATACTTCTACCTTTTTAAGATCCTCACATACACACTGCCAACGGCCGTAGCCGTGTTGAAACACCGGATCCCGTGAGATCTCCGAAGTTAAGCAACATTGGGCGTGGTCAAGAGTTGGATGGGTTGCCACGTGCTGTTGGTGGGGGGTAAGGGAATGGAGGAACGGAAAGGAACTGGCCACCCTACCGCACGTAAACTCCGGCTCAGGAACACCTCTGCGGAGGTTCGGACCTGCCTTCAGGCAGAATAACCCTTACCTACATACACACTCTCCTTGTTCATTAATTATTCCTGGAATGTCCTTCTTGGAACCTGTTTCTGCCTTAAAATACTTTTACATACCCTTCCATTTTTCACTAAAATTTGTATGACTGCCAATTATGCTTGCCATGTTATCCTTAGCTGCCTTCTTTGCTAAGTTCCTTCAATTTCTCCTTACTTCCACAGCCATTTCTAACTCTATTTCTTTCCAGTCTGCACCTCCTTCTTAGTCTCTTTATTTCTCTATTATAATAAGGTGGGTCTTTACCTTTCCTTACCTCCCTTAAAGGTACAAACCTGTTTTTGCATTCCTCAACAATTTCTTTAAACCCATCCCAGAGTCTGTTTACATTTTTATTTACTGTTTTCCACCGATCATAGTTACTTTTTAGAAACTGCCTCAAGCCTGCTTTATCAGCCATATGGTACTGCTTAATAGTCCTACTTTTAAGACCTTCCTTTCTATCACATTTATTTTTAACTACGACAAAAACAGCTTCATGATCACTAATACCATCTATTACTTCAGTTTCTCTATAGAGCTCATCTGGTTTTATCAGCACCACATCCAGGATATTTTTCCCTCTGGTTGGTTCCATCACTTTCTGAATCAGCTGTCCTTCCCATATTAACTTATTTGCCATTTGTTGGTCATGCTTCCTGTCGTTCGCATTTACTTCCCAATTGACATCTGGTAAATTCAAATCTCCCTCCACAATCACATTTCTTTCCTTGTCATTTCCTACATAGCTGATTATCTTATCAAATAATTCTGAATCCGTATCAGTGCTATCCTTTCCCGGTCTGTACACTCCAAATATATCAAGTTGCCTATTATCTTTAGAAATGAGCCTTACACCTAGAAAATTCCTGTGTCTCATCTTTAACTTTTCCGTACCTTACAAATTCTTCTTTCACCAGAACGAATACCCCCCTCCCACCATTCCTATCCTATCTCTACGATACACACTCCAGTTCCGTGAGAAAATTTCTGCATCCATTATATCATTTCTCAGCCATGATTCAACTCCTATTACAATATATATATATATATATATATATATATATATATATATTAAATTGCTCAGTTCTATTCCTTTCTTTACAATACTTCTACAGTTCATCACTAACAATTTTATGTCATCCCTACTTGATTTCCAGTTCCCTGTTCCCTTATCACCACTCCCTAGGCCACTCTGTTTCCCTGAATGTACCTCCCTATTACCCTTCCAAACAAATTTCCTAACTTATACGTACCACTGCGGTTTAAGTGAAGGGCATCTGAGCGCAGATCCCTATCTCCTACCCACCCATTAGGATCTAGAAATTTCACTCCCAGTTTTCCACATACCCACTCCATAGTCTCATTTAAATCCCCAATCACCTTTCAGAGAATACCCCTCCTATACATTATTCCACTGGTAAAAATCTCTGCTTCCGTAAACCTCACCTGTGCTGCATTTACCAGATCCCATACATCTCCAATTATGTTGGTACTTATACTGTACCTGCTTGCCTTACATTGTTGGTACCAACATGAAACACTACCACCGTCTCCTTTCCCTCTTTCTTCTCTTCTACTTTCCTCAACATCCACCTAAACCTAATTTCTGGATAACACTCTACCCTGGTTCCCTTTTCACCATACACTTGATCCACATGTCTAATAATGGAATTCCTTATGACCAGAGCCTTAACCCTACCCACCTCATTTGATCCCCTCCCCTCCTGGTCAGCTCTATCTTTCCTGACGGCTGCAGAATCTATTTCTTCCTCCCTTTTCTCCTTCCCATGACCCTGTTCCACCTGTCTTTTCCTATCCTCTACTCTACATGTCCCTTTCCTATCTTTTCCCTTCCTCCTACTTCCACACATCTCAGCAACAGTTCTCTGTCCCTCATCTTCCCTCTGTTGTTCTACCTGGAGTGACTCGTACCGATTTTGCACAGGCACCTGTCCTGAATTCTGATCCTGAATAGAGCCCTTAGACTGCAATCTCCTTCCCCTTAGAACATTAGACCACCTGTCTTCTACAACTCCCCCCTTTCCTTCCCCTCTCTCTTGTACACCTACTGTAATCTGTAGATTGTGTGAGGGAGTCCTATCTTCCTTCCTGTCTTCTGTGAGAATCCTCATTATCTCCCTCAAACTCTCCAACTCCTTCCTCATACCCCTCAATGCCTCGCCACACCCACAGTTCGTACACTCGCGCTCCTTAGCCATATCTCTGAGGTCATGCAGGCACTGGGATTTCCACAGGAGTGTAGAGTGAGTTCATGGACTCAGAAAGACGACTTCCTCCAGGGTCAACTGCTGTAGTGTTCAACATGACTGGGTTCGCAGACAGCAGGCTTAGTTGGTAAGAGAGGAGAGGCAGGTCAAGGTGCAATTGACCATTTGCAAATTCAGTGCTGGACAACAATGAAGTGTGAGTAGATATATCATTCACTTTCTAAGAGATGTATTAGTTTCACCTTTCAATAGAAATCATGAAGGATAACAAAAAGAAGAAAGGTAAACTAGACTGAAATGGGAACTGCAAAGAAAAATGAACTATATACTGTTACGAATAAAACACTGCCTGTTTTATGGCTCTACATTATTTCAGGATAAGGGGGGGGGGGGGGGGGGGAAGAGAGAGAGAGAGAGAGAGAGAGAGAGACACACACACACACAAAATTCTATTCAACAATGAATGACCACACTCACTAATTGCTAACTATTTACAAGCCTTTGTTCTCTTCACACAGCAGGCGCTCCATCTCGTAACCTGAGAGGGCTCGCCTTACCTTCACTTCTCCAAGTCCATTCACCACACACAGCATCTGCGTGAAGGCAGCTAGGTTTGAACACAGGGCTACTGGCCACATAACACACAATGACTGTTCCTTGGTTTGACTCCAGAGACAGTCCAGTAATTCACACAGTTAAATACAGTGAACAACTAAACAGCAACAGCTCAACAGTGTTCAAAAGCAGGACAACACTTGTCACAACAACAGCAGTTAACACTGCTCCAATTCTACTCATATCACTGTCCACACATAGGCTCAATTTGCTGACTATGATGGTCCTCAGTCCATGGAAGCATACACACAGTCTTATGTTCCATATACAACGATACTCTGACTCTTATGGGACATTGACGATAGCCCAAACTATAGCTGTCCTCAGTCCAGCTACTCACTCAACATTCCAATGCAACAACAAATCCTCGTTCAGACTCTGGTGGGACACTGGCAACAGCCAACACCTCTGCTGCCCCTCACCCTAACCCCAACAATGACTGACTGTTAGCGGCTAGGCTCCTTTTTATAGCTCGGGTCATGAGTACCGGAATATTCGTGATGTGGCCAGAGAGGGAACATTCTCGTTGCACCTCCGAGAAGTGCATGGGTAAACCAGGCGAAGAGAACAATACAAGGGAAGATTGGCCACACTCTCAGACTGGGAGCTCCCAGTAACTCACTAGTCCCTTCCATACTGAAAGGGGCTACCACAGGGTTAGCACTTAACAGTATTATATCATTCAGAGCAGTCTCCTCATAATAGGATTCAGAAGCCACGGTCTTACAAGGATACCTTTAATGACTGTGCGTTTCAAGGCACAAAGACCAATATTGACAAAGGAAATCTCAAAGAAAGTAAAAAGGTTACATGGACAACTGAGCTGAGGTACCAGTTAATAGACATCAAGGACAGGGTGCAAGTGCTTCACCAAGCATATATGGAAATGGATCCTTCTTACAAGCAGGGTACAGTTCACAGTTTGGCTGGTGGTGTTGGTATCCTCAGAAGGAAACTGTTCTAATGGGATAAAATGGAACTCCTGTTATATTTGCCAAGTCTCTCACCGGCAAATGATACAGCAATCTGCTCTCTTGTGAAGTCAATGCCATGCAGCACTGCTGCCATTATCAGGGCAAAAATGGGGTGCTACACACTACTAGAAAGGTATCTTTAATTCAATTACTCATCAATGTATTATCACAGGTAAATTTCAGTACTTCGCTAGTACTAGTCACCTGCTCCACCCTATCTCATCTTAACATACTGCTGGCAAAATACTTCTGCCTTCCGTAAATCCTCGCATATACACTCCCCTTGTTCATTTATGATTACTGGAATGTCCTTCCTTGGAATCAATTTCTGGTTTAAAGTACCTTTATTCGTCACTAAAATCATAAGACTGCCAATTTTACTTGCCATCATGTTATTCTTAGTTGACATTTTTGCTAAATTCAATTTCCTGGTAAGTTCCTTCAACCTCTCCATACTTCTGCAACCATTCTTACTCTAATACTACCGGGCGAGTTGGTCGTGCGCGTAGAGGCGCGCGGCTGTGAGCTTGCATCCGGGAGATAGTAGGTTCGAATCCCACTATCGGCAGCCCTGAAGATGGTTTTCCGTGGTTTCCCATTTTCACACCAGGCAAATGCTGGGGCTGTACCTTAATTAAGGCCACGGCCGCTTCCTTCCAAGTCCTAGGCCTTTCCTATCCCATCATCGCCATAAGACCTATCTGTGTCGGTGCGACGTAAAGCCCCTAGCAAAAAAAAAAAAAAAACTCTAATACTTCCCATCCAACCTATACCTCTTTCTTAAACTAGTTCTCTGTTATTTTATAGAAGGTCTTTACCATTTCTTACCACCTTTAAAGGTATTTACCTGTTTTCACAATATTCAACAACTGATTTAAACCATCCCATAGGCTGTTTAAATTTTTATTCACTATTTTCCATAATTAACTTCCTTTAAACTCCCTCATGCCTCTCGTATCAACCAAATAGTACTGCTTAACAGTGGGCCAACTTTGGGGGGGAAAGGTGTTTTTTGCCCCCCAAAAAAGTGATCTTAGGGGCAGTGGCGGTTTCTGGTATAGCGCAATGGAGCAATGAACCTCCAGTTTATATCAAATTGTACTCAACTACGTAATTTTCATAACTCCCTTGTCAATCTCGAAGCTCTTGCTAAGTCCCTCTATCCGTAATATACTCGTACTGGCTTTCAATTCATGTGAGCTGCGCAAGGTCTGAGGCTGGATACTTGTCTGGAATGAACCCCCTTGCAAAGGCGATCTCTCCGTCCTTACATAGGCAAAGGGAGTGGCGAGGTGCAGGGGGACGAAAGCCAGCACTAAGGCAAGACCAGGATATCGCAGAAACGGATCTCTGTTCTTTACACATGCGCAATAGACCACTGTCTCAAGACTAGCTAGTCGTGTTGTTGGGGTTGGGGTATGTGCCTGCCATCAGTTGGCCTTATGGGAATTTGACTAGGCAACAGAGAATTTTTTTTTTTTTTTTTTTTTGCTAGGGGCTTTACGTCGCACCGACACAGATAGGTCTTATGGCGACGATGGGATGGGAAAGGCCTAGGAGTTGGAAGGAAGCAGCCGTGGCCTTGGTTAAGGTACAGCCCCAGCATTTGCCTGGTGTGAAAATGGGAAACCACGGAAAACCATCTTCAGGGCTGCCGATAGTGGGATTCGAACCTACTATCTCCCGGATGCAAGCTCACAGCCGCGCGCCTCTATGTGCACGGCCAACTCGCCCGGTAACAGAGAATAGTGCATGTAACTAGTGCTAGTGTTGAAAAGCATCGTTACTACCAAAAGTCACATTAAACTGTCAAATTCCAATTAATATCTTGTCCCAAATATATCATTACTTACTAAACACCTATTAATTTGCCTTCTTTGGAATAATTACCTTTTAGAGAGAAACTTAACTCAAAAATCATTGAGGCAAAGAATAGCGACAAGGTAATACCAATGAAAACTTTTAAATATAGTTGTTACTATTCCCATGACATCGGAAGCAGAAAGGTGTTTCTCTACCCTGAAGAGAATAAAGACTTTCTAGCGCAGCACAATGACCGAGGATAGACTTATTGCTCTTGCTATGTTGTCAATTGAAAGGAACTTTGTTCGAGACTCTGCGGACTTCAATGAAGCAGTTATTTCTTATTTTGCGTGTGGTAAAACTCGGCATGTAGGCCTACCGTATTTTCTGCTCCTCTCGTATTTGATCACATTTCTAGAACTTATGTCATCTTAGTTTAGGAGGTTACGGCCCACGATGGAAGAGAAGCTAGCGGAGATGGGGAGAGGAGAGGTTGGGGGAGAGGCAATTTTTTCTTCTTTTGAACCCGCAGTGATGAAAGTCACGCGCCGCCACTGCTTAGGGGGCAGAGTACCATTTTGTGCCCTCAAAAATTCTCCTTCTAAATGTTAAGTCCTCTTAAAACGTGGAGTCTGGTAGTCTTGGAGGCTGTTAAGGTGTTAAGTCTGGAGTAGGTGGTAGATGGTTTTATATCAAGAAATTAGATTAGAAAGCAGGCATTCCTTCAGAGAACTACATTTCCCAATGGAGACTGTTCTGGCGGTACATCTGGTGGTAGACCTTTTCACATTTCCTATCATGAAATGCATTATATATAGTATCGTAATAGGATATTAGTTAAGAAAAGGTATTTATGAAGCAAGTTCTATTTTTTGTGTGATTATTTTTGATAGCTTCGTACATAAAACATTCCTTCGGTGATGATGATACTTGTTGTTTAAAGGGGCCTAACATCTAGGTCATTGGCTGCTAATGGTATGAAATGAGACGAAATGTAATGACAATTTAAAAGTCCAAAATTCATCCAATGACCAGAATTCAAAATGTGATGATGAAGAATGAATGGATGAATATGAATTTAAAATAATCAACGCATCCACAATACTAAAAGTTAAATATAATTCCAAAATTGATCCACTGACTAGAATTAGAAAAGACGACGATGAACAATGATTATGAAATTAAAACAACTTAAAACAACTTAAAACGCAGACCTACGGTGTTTCTCACATAATGGTGCCACTCACAGCCAACGCAAAACCATGGTGTTCCTCACCTAGGTGTCTAATCACAGCGACCCAAACTATCATATATTGGTACTAATCACAGGCAATGCCCAGACCCGTGATGTTTCTCACATAATGGTACTAATCACAGGCAACATAAGCCCGTGGTGTTCCGCATAAAGTGGTACTAATCACAGGTACTGTAAACCCACAGTGAACAACTCTCTGCTGCTACTAATCACAAACCTACTGTGTACCTAACATAGTGGTACTATTCGCAAGTAAAGGCGACCTATAGTGCTCCCCACATGATGGTATTAATCACAAGTTGTTTAATAGTTCTAACTCAATAATCCCTTGGTCGCCCCTTTTATTCGCCTCCTACGACAGACAGGGAATACCATGGGTGTATTCTCTGTCTGCATCCCCCACCCACAGGGGGTAAACATTTCTTCAAAATATTTACTATATTTATGAACCAAGTTCTATTGTTCTGTTTACTTGAATATTACTGAAAACTCCGTACATAAGGCTCATTCAAAAATGTATTTGAAAAACAAGCTCTATTAACATTCTGCTTTTTTCTGTTTGTTTTTGAACACTGTTATTATATAGGAATGTTGCCTGCTGCTTAATAGTCCTACACTACAACCTTCCTTCCTACCACATTTGATTTTAACTATCAATGAAACAGCAATGCCATCACTTATACTATCTATCACTTCAGTTTCTCTGCAAAGTTCATTTGGTTTTATCAGCACCACATCTAGAGTATTCTTCTCTCTAGTTGGTTCCATCACTTACTGATTCAGCTGTCCTTACCAGATTAACTTATTTACAAATTTTTGGTCATGCTTTCTGTAATTTGCATTACCCTCCCAGCTAACTTTGGGTAAATTGAGATCACCCACTACAATTTCATTCCGTTCTGTATCATTCTGCACACAACTAATCATCTTACCAAATAATTCTGCATCATGTCTTCTGTACACCCCAACAACATCAAGTTACCTATCATTTTTAGAGATGATCCCTACACCAACTTTTTCATGGGTTACAAATTATTCTTTCACCCATATGAATGCTCCTCTGCCCTTTGATTCTATCTCTACGATAAACAGTGTAGTTCTGCAAGAATATTCTCTGTCTGCATCCCCCACCCACAGGGAGTAAACATTTCTTCAAAATATTTACTATATTTATGAACCAAGTTCTATTGTTCTGTTTACTTGAATATTATGGTCTAACATCCCACTTCATGCTTTGCTGTTCAAGTTTCCCTATTTTTGTATTTTTATAGAAATAATTTCTCTTGTCTTCAATTTACTCAAGCCTTCTATTACTATTTTATGAAGAAGATCATTATTTCATGCCCTATTTTGCTTTTAATCATCTAGGAAGTTTAAATTGTCAATTATTTGTTTGTTAATTCCAGGTCTGACATACAATTTTAAGTTTTGACTGCATATGGTTTATTTCTCCGGCGTGGTGAGTGAGAGTTTGTGTTCATCTAAATACTCATCTCTTCATATAAACACAACACATCACAATGCAAACCACCATACAAATATCTAATACTGAATACATCCCTTTACATGAGGTTGGTGTCAGGAAGGGAATTTGGCTGTAAAACCGGGCCAAATCCACATCGACTGCAACCCCAATAAATTGGGAAAAAGGCCAGGAAAAAATTGTTGATCAATTCAGTGTACGGTACAGAGGGTTATGAGGGTCTTTGGGGATTGTAGTAAGGATGCAAAGCAGAGGGCATATAAGTCTCTGGTAAGACTCCCAACTAGAGTATGGTTCCAGTGTATGGGAACCTCACCAGGATTACTTGATTCAAGAACTAGGGGGGGGGGAGAAAAAAAAGAAAAGCAGCTCGATTTGTTCTGGGCGATTTCTAACAAAGGAGTAGTGTTACAGCAATGTTGCAAAGTTTGGGCTGGGAAGACCTGGGAGAAAGGAGACAAGCTGCTGGTATGTTCTGAGCTGTCAGTGGAGAGATGATGTGGAATGACATTAGTAGACAAATAAGTTTGAGTGGTGTTTTTAAAAGTAGAAAAAATCACAATATGAAGATAAAGTTGGAATTCAAGAGAACAAATTGGGGAAAATATTCATTTATAGGGAGGGAAGTTAGGGACTGGAATAATTTCCCAAGGGAGATGTTCAATAAATTTCCAATTTCTTTGCAATCGTTTAAGAAAAGGATAGGAAAACAACAGATAGGGAATCTGCCATCTAGATGACTATCCTAAATGCAAATCAGTAGTGATTAATGATTGGCTGTGTGTTTCCTGTACGGTACGTCAAAACATAGGCAGTTAAATTTCCCTCTTCAGCTTGTAGTTAGGATTAAATTTTAATTACGGTATGCATATATTATTCAACATTATAAGCAGCTGAAGATGTCCCACATCAAGGGATGAAACATGTACTACTCTAATATGTTTCAGTGATCTAATTTCACTGATTATATGTATTGAAAAGGTAGACTATTATATCTTCTAATCATCTGAACTGTAATTTATTGTCAAGTATAAATGTGTGTGTGTGCGTGTGTGTGTGTGTGTGTGGGTGCATGCTGATTAGGTCATCTCGATTAAATTAGTGTAATGTTTCTTTGAAATTGAACTGAGTTAACTATTAGTTTTTCACTAAATCCACTGTGCTTCATTAAATTAAAAATTCTTTCCACATTGGCACTGTGAGAAGTTATAGCATAAAAAGTCTCACAATTAATTAATTAATTTATTAATACTGAAACAGTTCACCCACATTTCATTAGACAGTGCTGCGCTGAGCCCTCTTTTAACTTATTTCAAATTTCAAAATAGATGAAACAAAAGGGATTCCCGAATATTAACTATTTTCTCCTACATTAATTATTGTGTATAGACTTCTGAGTATCAGTCCACTGTGTCCAGGTCCACAGATATACAACACATTCATTACCTGCGGATGAGATCAGTGGCAACCAGCTTACCAGTACCCTGAAGAAAAGACTATTCACATGGCTCCTATGTACTTATAAATTTCCACTATCACATTTCAACCAATATGCTCACTATTCCTTTCTAGTAAGAAAATGACCCACCTTCTCTTCTAACCTGGCCTTTCACTTCCAGTTTCCTCTTTATTATGTCAAAGCAGGGAAACAGGTCATAAAAATTGTTACAAAATCACCAAAATACTAATGGAGTAATTGCTATTCATGTAGCCTATGCCAGGCTGTAAATGATCTATTATAGCTACCGGTACTGTACTAACGAAGCCTACGCACAAGTTCATCTTATGTGAGATTCGCACTGTATCTCTTACTGCCTCTGTATGTATATGAATATGTATGATATTGACTCAGAATTTAAAAATAATAAAATGTAAAAAAATAAGAAATAAACTTCCATCCATTGAAAAACATGCGACAGGCTAAAATTCTTAGAGTACATTAGTTCTGCTGTATATTGCTTTAATATTAATTTGTCGTTTAGTTAAGATGCGTGGTGTAAGAAAAGAGTTCCAAAGATAAAAATGTACAAGAGTAACCACCCCTAAAAAAAAGTACCGGTACCATACATGTACTCTTTTAAGAGTATGTCTGGTAACCTTACTTCTTGGATAGTGGCAGCCAATGAAAGCAATACCTTCAAGTCAGAAGTACAAGTAACTGGTTTGCTGATGTCGAAGAATAATCATCATAGGCCTATATTGCTTGTAGTGTCATTGAATTAAAATTATGACTTTGAATAATACAGATGAATTAATTTCCACTCCTTCACAACAAAATTACATTATTTCCACTGGCAAAGCAAAGGTGTAAACACTGGGTAGGTTGAAAAAAAAATCTGCTTACCTTATATTTTTTTATACAGCAAATCCATGCATCGATTCATCATTGCAAAAATATCAACTACTCTTTCTTTGAATCTCTGATCAATTACAAGTTGTTTAACAAGTTTCTTTTCAATGGCAATTGTACTGAGAGAACTTAATCTCTCATTCATCATTGAATTACAAAGATAGTTCTTTATCCTCTTGAGTGTGCTCATACTCCTTTCTGAGGAAGGTGTAGTAACAGGAAATGTCAAGACTAACTTGATAAGTTTTGTTACCTCTTTATAGATGGTTTGAAGACCATTGCTAGTTATGAATTTTAGGAGGTCTGCAGGGGGCAAATACTTTTCTTCATCCACATAAATATTCTTTAGTTCATTTTCCAATCGTTCTTTGTTGAAAAATGGATATATGGAGAGAAGGTTATTTAATTCCATCATAGGAAAATTACGTTTATATCGCACAAAACTATTTTGATCTAGCAATTCAAGAAATTTTATATTTTCAAGATCTCCAAAACGTGTTTCCATTTGAACAGTCAGTGTGTCCAAGATTTCATATGTTAAGAGTTCAAGGGACATGAAATCTTGTTCACTTACACTTATTTCACTGAAAATTCTTTTAGATTTTTCAACACACGATCTCACAGTATTTTCTGATCTCATATTCTTTATTACCATGATGGTCTTCTTGATTTCAGTATTACATGTATTAATATCTGATGTAAGTTTGTTTTGAAGGAGTAAACAAAGGTCATCTATAAATGTAAAAATGTCTTTGTAAAGACATATCAGGAAAATAAATTGCATTTTATTCAGGATATTAAGCAGGCCCAAAGCACAATTGAATGACTCTGCATCCCACTCTTCAATATTATTTGTAATTGTCTGGAAAATGTCTTTCAACTCATTGTATTTTGCAGAAATTGTATGCACTGCTCGAGAATTAAAATTCCACTGGGTACCAGTAGGCCCCCTACTACAAATTTGTGGTAATCCAAAGCCTTTACTTTCTAAGAGTTTTGTCCTCTTTGAGGATTTACTGAAAAACGTATGGAAAGCTGCGAGATTGTAAATGAAAAGTCTGACCTGTTTGATTGTTTTCGAACAATGTAACAACACTAGATTTAGTTCATGAGCGTAACAATGTAAAAATGTGGCTCGTGGACATACTTGTTTCAAAAAGTGTTGGACGCCTCCTCGATCACCTGCCATTACAGTAGCCCCATCATAGGTCTGACTCACTATTTTATTAGTAATGTCCCAAGCTTTAAGTTGACTAATAATAATTTCTGATAGCCCTAAAGCAGTTTTGGCACTTGAAATGTCATACAACCCAATGAATCTTTCTTTAGGACCATCGTCTGTACAGAATCTAAGAATGATGCTCATCTGAGTTTTACAAGATACATCAAGAGTTTCGTCTGCTTGCACACCAACAAACTCGCAGGAGTGTAGCTCTTTTTTAATGTGTTCATTAATTACGTCAGTTACTGATTGAATGAGCTCATTCTGAATTGTACTTGACGTATCTTCAAAGCTGGAAGAGCTCTTCAAATGATCACGTATAAACTGTTCTTGTCTGGCGAGAAGCTCCAATAATTCAAAATAATTCCCTTTGTTATCTGAACATTCATCTTCAAAATGCCCTCTAAAAGCAAGCTCTTGTGTGCCTAAGAAACAAATAACTTCAACAAGTCTTTCAATTACAAATCTATTTTGCTTCACTATTGCATTGTGTCTTATCGCTGCAAGTTTGGCTCCTTCAGAAATTGCATGTTCAGTTTTTCCACGCCCTAACATGAGAAGATTCTCTTCATTCTGAAGATGCTTTCTTGAACTCTGATGTTTATCAGCTTTTCTATAAAAAATTTTTGTTACACAGACCCCATAAGAAGGTGATGACCATTCATTTTCACCCCCAAACAGAATACAGGTAAAACAATATAGCTTATTTGTCTCAGAGCACCCTGCTAACCAAGGATATTTCTTATACCATGAAAACTGAAAAATTCTATTTTGTCTTGCATCTGTTATTTTGATATGTAAGTGTGGTGTCGGTCTCATATCTTTATAAGCACATTTTGTTTCATACTCCCAAGATGAAAACGGTTTCTCTTGTAATTCAACAAATAATGACCTCAATGTTCTCTCAGTATGAGCCATTTTACACAAAACAGTATGTGACACACAAACACGCGTATATGCACTTTTTATGAAACTAACATTCAGCAATAAAGTACAATCACAGAGCACCAATATTACGCGCGATGCGCTACTGAGGCTAGCCACAACCTTGGCTGACTGGCTGTAAACTTTCTCCCGCGCTGAGCAAATCGATAATGCCCTCTCCACAACGTTCTGCAAAGCAAGCTGTGGCTTACTCCATAAGCCACAAGCAATGAACTCTATACGGGGTGGAATATCACGATAGTAATCGTAATGTATGGTGGGAAGGAGTGAATCCAAATGTTATGATACATCGTTATTACGAAATTGTACAGTTAATAGGTATGGTACGCCTAGCTTTTTGGGTAGGCTAAGCCTCAAAAGTTTCGTAAGAGCTTCGCCAGTAGTTATTAATTATTTAATTATTACTAATGGTTAGGCCTACATTATTTCTGTCGGGGTAAGTAGATCAGACGATAGATCGCTGGCCTTCTGATTGTGAGCTCAAGTTGGCGGGTTCGATTCATGCTCAGCCCGGTGGTATTTAAAGGTGTTCATAAGCGTTACCAACATGTCGGTGGATTTAACGGGAAGTAAAAGAACTCCTGTGGGACAACATTCCTGCCATCGAAGTCTCCAAAAACCGTTAAAGTATTTAGAGGTACATAAAAACAATAACAAGAATATTATTATTAGTACCTAGTAATAGAAGTACGGTATCATTAAAATACGTCATTTATTTTGTTACATACTTCTTTCTGGCATTTTTCCTACTACTTGGATGGCATTTTATGCAAATTAAGCCCAATTATACGACCGGATGCCTTTTCTGTCACCAACCCTATGTAGAGGAATGTGTTCACTGTTGCGTGTTTCTGTGGTGGTTTGTAGTGTGATGTCTGATGTGTTATGTGTAAATGAAGATAAGATGAACAGGAACACGTAGCCCCCGAGCTAGAGCAATTAACCAGACGCGCTTAAAAACTCCGGCCCGGCCAGGAATTGAACCCGAGACACTTTTGGACCGAAGGCCAATATGTTGACCATTCCGCCAAGGAACCACACTCTTGTTACATAATATATTTATAAACTCCCTTTGCGTTAATGCTCATTGCTTTATGAATATACAGTAGTTTAGGTATTGTGATAAGTTTTTTTTTTTGTTCATGTTTGTGGGTTACTGTAGTCACGTCCTAGTTCGTGAACCATGGGCAACGGCTGAGTGGCCTAGTAAGTGGTCCTGAGAGTCGGGATACCAGTTGCTATGGAATGGGAGTGGGCATCTCGGACATATTCTGAGTCGTGGCCCTCCTTGTGCTCAGGCGGCTAGGACTATACAATTCACCGGTGGTCCATAACCCGTTAGAGGAGAGATCCTCACTTGGACTATGTGCAAGTAGGGCAGCATCCTGCTTCATGAATTTACCGAGCTCAGAACATTTTAAGCAAGCCTCGGACCTATGGGAGTAATGGAGTCCCACTCCCATTTGACAGGCGAGGGACTCCTTGGAAACAACTTGGCGAACGAAATGGAATTTGATGGGGAGCTATCAACATTAATGGGGCTTATGGAAGAAAGAAGGTAGAACTGGCTGAGTCAGCAAAGATGATGCATCTGGATGTGCTAGGAGTAAGTGATATTCGGGTAAGGGGAGATAAGGAGGAAGAGATAGGAGATTATAAAGTGTACTTGACGGGTGTTAGAAAGGGAAGGGCAGAGTCTGGGGTAGGGCTCTTTATCAGGAATACCATTGCACGCAACATAGTTTCTGTTAGGCACGTAAATGAGCGAATGATGTGGGTAGATTTGTCAGTGGGAGGAATTAGGACAAGAATTGTGTCTGTGTATTCACCATGTGAGGGTGCAGATGAGGATGAAGTTGACAAGTTTTATGAAGCATTGAGTGACATTGTGGTCAGGGTCAACAGCAAGGATAGAATAGTGCTAATGGGCGATTTCAATGCGAGAGTTGGGAATGGAACTGAAGGATACAAAAGGGTGATTGGTAAATGTGGGGAAGATATGGTAGCTAATGGGAATGGGAAGCGTTTGCTGGACTTCTGTGCTAGTATGGGTTTAGCTGTTACGAATACATTCTTCAAGCATAAGGCTATTCACCGCTACACATGGGAGGCTAGGGGTAGCAGATCCATAATAGACTATATCTTAACAGACTTTGAATTCAGGAAATCTTTTAGGAATGTACGAGTTTTTCGGGGATTTTTCGATGATACAGACCACTATCTGATCTGTAGTGAACTAAGTATCTCTAGGCCTAGGGTAGAGAAAGTGAAATCTGTCTGCAAACGAATAAGGGTAGAAAATCTCCAGGACGAGGAAATTAGACAGAAGTACATGGATATGATTAGCGAGAAGTTTCGAACAGTAGACAGTAAGCAGGTTCAGGATATAGAAAGTGAATGGGTGGCATACAGGGATGCTGTAGTAGAAACAGCAAAGGAATGCCTAGGAACAACTGTGTGTAAAGATGGGAAAAGGCGAACATCTTGGTGGAATGATGAAGTGAGAGCAGCCTGTAAACGTAAAAAGAAGGCTTATCAGAAATGGCTCCAAACAAGGGCCGAGGCAGACAGGGATTTGTACGTAGATGAAAGAAACAGAGCGAAATAAATAGTTGATGAATCCAAAAAGAAGTCATGGGAAGATTTTGGTAATAACCTGGAAAGGCTAGGTCAAGCAGCAGGGAAACCTTTCTGGATAGTAATAAAGAATCTTAGGAAGGGAGGGAAAAAGGAAATGAACAGTGTTTTGAGTAATTCAGGTTTACTCATAATAGATCCCAGGGAATCACTGGAGAGGTGGAGGGAATATTTTGAACATCTTCTCAATGTAAAAGGAAATCATCATGGTGGTGTTGCAAACAGCCAAGCTCATGGGGAGGAGGAAAATGATGTTGGTGAAATTATGCTTGAGGAAGTGGAAAGGATAGTAAATAAACTACATTGTCATAAGGCAGCAGGAATAGATGAAATTAGACCTGAAATGGTGAAGTATAGTGGGAAGGCAGGGATGAAATGGCTTCATAGAGTAGTCAAATTAGCGTGGAGTATTGGTAAGGTACCTTCAGATTAGACAAAATCAGTAATTGCACCTATCTATAAGCAAGGGAACAGGAAGGATTGCAATAACTATCGAGGTATCTCATTGATTAGTATACCAGGCAAAGTATTCACAGGCATCTTGGAAGGGAGGGTGCGATCAGTCGTTGAGAGGAAGTTGGATGAAAACCAGTGTGGTTTCAGACCACAGAGAGGCTGTCAGGATCAGATTTTCAGTATGCGCCAGGTAATTGAAAAATGCTACGAGAGGAATAGGCAGTTGTGTTTATGTTTCGTAGATCTAGAGAAAGCATATGACAGGGTACCGAGGGAAAAGATGTTCACTATACTGGGGGACTATGGAATTAAAGGTAGATTATTAAAAACAATCAAAGGCATTTATGTTGACAATTAGGCTTCAGTGAGAATTGATGGTAGAATGAGTTCTTGGTTCAGGGTACTTACAGGGATTAGACAAGGCTGTAATCTTTCACCTTTGCTGTTTGTAGTTTACATGGATCATATGCTGAAAGGTTTAAAATGGCAGGGAGGGATTCAGTTAGGTGGAAATGTAGTAAATAGTTTGGCCTATGCTGATGACTTGGTCTTAATGGCAGACTGTGCCGAAAGCCTGCAGTCTAACATCTTGGAACTTGAAAATAGGTGCAATGAGTATGGTATGAAAATTAGCCTCTCGAAGACTAAATTGATGTCAGTAGGTAAGAAATTCAACAGAATTGAATGTCAGATTGGTGATACAAAGCTAGAACAGGTCAATCATTTCAAGTATTTAGGTTGTGTTTTTTCCCAGGATGGTAATATAGTAAGCGAGATTGAATCAAGGTGTAGTAAAGCTAATGCAGTGAGCTCGCAATTGCGATCAGCAGTATTCTGTAAGAAGGAAGTCAGCTCCCAGACGAAACTATCTTTACATCGGTCTGTTTTCAGACCAACTTTGCTTTACGGGAGCGAAAGCTGGGTGGACTCAGGATATCTTATTCATAAGTTAGAAGTAACAGACATGATAGTAGCAAGAATGATTGCTGGTACAAACAGGTGGGAACAATGGCTGGAGGGCACTCGGAATGAGGAGATAAAGGCTAATTTAGGAATGAACTCGATGGATGAAGCTGTACGCATAAACCGGCTTCGGTGGTGGGGTCATGTGAGGCGAATGGAGGAGGATAGATTACCTAGGAGAATAATGGACTCTGTTATGGAGGGTAAGAGAAGTAGAGGGAGACCAAGACGACGATGGTTAGACTCTGTTTCTAACGATTTAAAGGTAAGAGGTATATAACTAAATGAGGCCGTAACACTAGTTGCAAATCGAGGATTGTGGCGACGTTTAGTAAATTCTCAGAGGCTTGCAGACTGAACGCTGAAAGGCATAACAGTCTATAATGATAATGTATGTATGTATGTTTGTTTGTTTTACGTCGCACCGACACAGATATGTCTTATGGCGACGATGGGATAGGAAAGGCCTAGGAATTGGAAGGAAGCGGCCGTGGCCTTAATTAAGGTACAGCCCCGGCATTTGCCTGGTGTGAAAATGGGAAACCACGGAAAACCATCTTCAGGGCTGCCGACAGTGGGGCTCGAACCCACTATCTCCCGATTACTGGATACTGGCCGCACTTAAGCGACTGCAGCTATCGAGTTCGGTTGTGATAAGTTAGGCTGTAAGTCATAGCTGGCCGCACTTAAGCGACTGCAGCTATCGAGTTCGGTTGTGATAAGTTAGGCTGTAAGTCATAACGATAGTGCAGATAGCGCGTCAGCTGACCACTTCCCCGAATACAGTAACTTTGAAGGGTTACTGCATAAATGACGTGAAAAAGAGGAGGAAAACTTGCTTTTTCTTTTCTTCAAAGGCTCAGCATGTCAAACAGGCTAATAATATTGTAGCTTGTTGCTTGCTTTCATGAAAAGAAGCTAGGTTTGCTCATTATACACTTTGATCGGGATGGAAATGACGCATTAGTCGTCAATTCAAAATATAAGACATAAGGCAGATAGAACGATAGAACTAATTTTGCCGTGCTGTAGTCGTTTTCTTTCCGCCCAAGCTGGCAACCTAGCCTACAGATAACACGCCCATAATGGGGTGACCGGACGCAGTAGCAGCGCTGCGATCAATACGTGCTCCTTCCGCTCTGGTTGGTTCTAGTTTGCGCGCGCGTCAAGCTTCGACGTTATTCGACATCTTTGTTTTTAAATGAGTACACCATCACGGAAATACGAGGCACCGCATGAAAAAGTTACATTTTCCCTTCCCTCATAACTTTGGAACACAGGAATTATTTTTCTTCTTCCTCTGTAGCTAATGTGACTTTGAAGAGCTACGACATGTGTAAAAAAAGAGAGTACATTATCTTTTAGATTTAATACTGACTAGCTGATGTATCCGTGCTTCGCTACGGAATTCTCAGAAAGACTATCTGGTTTTCCCATCTGAAGTCAACAAAGGTCATTACAATGGCATCAGAAGGAATGTCGCAATTAAAAGCAATGCTTTAATATGAAATATTTGATAAAATGAAAAGCCGCACATTTTCTCACTTTTAACGAACAGTCCAAAATTCCAGATCTGGAATGACAAGGCTGCAGACAGCCGTGAACACACTTCTGCAATTATTTCGTTAAGTTTGCAAACTGCTCATTCCAATCAGCGCCTCAGAGAAGCTGGAATGCTATCATGAACCAGCGTGTTTACGTACCAGTAGTATCAGAAAATTTTTGAACCAGAGGAATGGCGTGCTAAAGAAGGGAGAGATCTAATTGTCTAGCTACTTCCCGCCAATATTCAGGCAGGTCGTTGTCGGTTCGCAGCGGTAATCCCATCTATCGAAGGTGATTGGCAGCAGAAGACACAAAGCCCATCACAACAAACAATGGTCAATGTTGTTGTTAATCAATTTTATGAGCTTTCTATATTGTAGGCCTTCGTATTTGGTTCTCTTCCGACTGTGGGGCATCTAATGTAAAGTGAATCCTCCTTTCTTTCATGACTCCTTCTTGTCTTATTATTCAAGCGATCGTTCCTTCACGATATTTCCTCATTTTTATAAACATCTTCACAATTTCCCTTGCCCCCACTTACTTGTGTCACGCTTCTCACTTTCATCTATCCTATCTCACCACCCTTATTCAACTCTTGTCTTTTTCTGACCCCGACAGTGTTACGTATGGAGGCCTAGGGAGTCCTTCATTTTCATGCCCTTCGTGACCCTTGTCTTTCTTGGGTCGATACCTTCGTTCTTCAAAGTGTCGGACCCCTTCCATTGTTTCTCTCTGATTAGTGTTATAGAGAGGATGATCGGAAACTGCATTATCTATACCTTTTGTTATGTCGTACGTTTCGATAGGACCAATAACATAGGTAATTCAAAATTACATTTTAGGCGCCTTCCCCTAAACTTATCATTTCAACCAGGTTGAATAAAATTATTTATAGTGTAGACTGTAGCTCCTTATTGCCCGATTTTACACACCGATTTTCAGTAAATTCTGTTTACCCATTTTTTCATGGCTCGGCGTTGTTATGGAGTTAGCAACAAAACTCCAAATTCATGAATATCTCTGTTATCATAGCCGGTACGATAAAAATGTATACAACATAAATGATCGGCAATTTAATACTACCGGTATATAGCTTAAGTTGTGTAGTATTTATCGATAGAACCGCTAATAACATTTAGAGAATTAAATTTTAGGCCTTCCCCTAAACTACCATTTCACTCAGCGTTAACTAAATTATTTGTAGTGGCTCATTCCACGACTTTGCATACTGATTTTCATGTAATTCCCTTCAGCCGTTTTCTCGTGAAAATTATGGAAAATTAAAAAGTGCATTTCTTTGTTACTGTGGACACAACCGATGCAGAAATACCGTACCATGAGAAATGTACAGACAAAACTATTATTTTATATATATAATAGTGTTGTAATAACGTGTATGTGAACGACACAGTGTGTTACTGAAGTTATTTCGCCCGCGTGATATGAGCGAGGCTATGTTGAGAAGCGCTACGATAAGAATAATGTGATGAATAAATAGAATTGTGAGATAAACAATTTAACTGACGAAGTTAAGATTTCGACGACATGTGTGATAGTTGTAGGTGGAAAGCCTGCGCATTTCAGATATTTTCCAGGGACAAAATGGTGCTCGGAAACAGACAAAAGAGAGTCAAATCAAATCAAAATCTCTTTATTTGCAAATGAGGTATCTACCTCGGTGGCAAATGGTACACTAAAATACATTATTGTCAAGCACTAAATTTTAAATTAACAAGAGACAAAGAAAATTTTCCTAGAATACAATATTATACAATTTACGCTAATAATTTGTTCTATTAAACACATACATCATCCTTAATAAATTTATATTGTTTACAAAATTCTACTTATAATATCTTACAAACATAGTCAACTCATATACAGTATGTGAAATTACTTCTAATAATAATATACAACTGGTATAAGATTAAAATTAACATTGAATTTATTTACATATTTATATTTTACCCATTTTGGAACATAAGTAGCATAACGACCTGCTGCGTCTTAACCAGAGCCCCTTTTGCTACCACTTTTCAGAGTTCCTGAAGGGCCTTCACAGCTACCGTAGCGGTCCCAGGGCCCTCGAAGTCCCCACTGTACTTCACCCCTACAGGCAGTCCCCTACTTGGGCTGTCCAAACTCCAGAGACCAGGGGATGGAATTAATTTAATCACACACATTTTTTATTTACAATATCCTGCACTGGTCGAATGGCCTCTAACATTTCATTTATTTTCTCTGTTGTTGTTTATTCTCTTCTTGAATATCTGTACAGATTTTGGAAAAGGATCAAACACTACCCCTGGTAAACTGTTCCACTCCTTCACGCCCTTCCCAATGAATGAAAATTTACCCCAATCGCTTCTGCTAAAATTCCTTCTAATTTTGTACTTGTGGTCAGTTCTACCAATATAATTATTTTCCAACTGAAGCCTCTCACGGATGTCTCTCCATGCTTCTTCTCCTGTATAGGCTCTATATAATCCTATAAGTCTAGTTTTCTCCCTTCTCTTATTTAAAGGTTCCCAACCAAGTTCCTTTAACATTTCTGATACACTACTCTTTCTCCTGAAATCCCCTGTTACAAACCTTGCTGCTTTCCTCTGCACACCATCTAGTTCTTTTATTAGGTATTCTTGGTGAGGATCCCAAACACTGTTTGCATATTCCAATAATGGATGAACCATACTTAAGTAACTTTTTTTCTTTTAATTCTTTGTTGCATCCTTTAAGTAGCCTCATTATGACATGTAACGATCTGTATGTTTTCCCAACAATGTCATCGACATGACCCTTCCAGTGCAAATTACTTTCAAATCTCACACCTAAGTATTTGCACTTGCCATCTTTAGGGATAACTACCTCATCCAAAGTATATTCAAATTCAGTTTTAAAGCTCCTGTTTGTAAATGTTGTAACAGTTGTTTTGCCTCCATTAACCTTCATATTATTTTCTTCAACCCATTCTTGGATACTCTCAATGTCCCTTTGTAATTCTGAGCAATCCTCAATGTTATTTATTTCCCTATAAACAATTATGTCATCTGCATACAATCTTATTTTCGATGTTATAATGTTCCCTAAATCATTTGCGTATATTAAGAAAAGTAACGGACCGATTATACTACCCTGTGCAATTCCCTTCCAAACTTTCTCTTCCTGTGATATATAATTTCCTACTTTGACTTTCTGAACCCTTGAATTTAGAAATGTTCTTATCCAACGTATAATCCTTACGTCCAGTCCTATTCCCTCCAATTTCTTTAATAATATTCCATGTTCCACTCTATCAAAGGCTTTGGAAAGATCTATGGCTATGCAATCTAACTGGCCTCCTGAATCCAACTGATCTGATATGTCCTGCTGAAATCCCACCAGTTGTGCCTCACAAGAAAATTTCTTTCTAAATCCATACTGGCTCTTCATGAACCAATTTTTATCATCACATATCCCTCTGATGTACTTTGCTATTAAACTCTCCAGTATTTTACAAACTATACTGGTCAGGCTGATTGGTCTGTAGTTCTCTGGTTTCCTTTTATCACCCTTTCCTTTATAAATTGGTATTATTATAGATTCCTTCCATTCCTTTGGTATTACACTA
This sequence comes from Anabrus simplex, assembly GCF_040414725.1. Lineage (NCBI taxonomy): Eukaryota > Metazoa > Arthropoda > Insecta > Orthoptera > Tettigoniidae > Anabrus > Anabrus simplex. The sequence continues at coordinate 234,500,452 of NC_090267.1, read as the reverse complement.
TTATTTATGTCATAGTCAAAGAGAAATTTTAAATAAGGCACTATATACCACCCCATCGTCTTTAATACCTCCCCAGTAATATGATCACTTCCTGCTGCTTTTCCTTGCTGAAGCAGTTGGATTTCTCTGAAAATATCTTTATTTGTGAATGAGAAGCTTCTTGTTTCCCTATGTGTCTCTCCCTCTCTATCTTCTGTTATGGTTTCCAAGTCGTGACAATCTTCTACTGAATCTCTGAATTCCCTACTGAAGAGGTTTGCTTTCTCAGTATCTGTTAAATAGTGTTCACCCCCTTCTCCCACCATTGTAGGAATTTGGATTCCTTTTCCTTTTTGATTCCTAATATATGAATACAGCTTTTTCCATTTCCATTTGTGGTCATTACCCTCTCGAAGAATGCCATTCATATAATTCTCTTTTGCTTCCTTTTTTACTCTATTCAGTTCCCTCATTAGCTGTTTTCTAGTTTCTCTATTCTCCCTACCCTCTTTGATTTTCCTGTTTACTATTCTACATTTTCTTTTTAATTTTCTTATTTCCCTTGTATAATAAACAGGGTCTGAGGTCATTTTACCCTTCTTAACAGGTACAAATCTCTTCTCTCCTTCCCAAATGATTCCTTTAAATTTAGCCCAAAGTGTATCCACATTACTCCCTTCACTTATCCAACAACTGAATTGTGATTTAAGGTAAGTCCCAAATTCATCAACTTTAGTTTTTCTGTATAATTTCTTGTCTTGTGTGACCCTCTTATTAAGCCTTTTTGGTACCAGTCCTACATCCATTATTACAGCCTTATGGTCACCTATTCCTTCAATTACCTCAGTTTTATCAACAATTTCCCATGGTTTAACCAAGAATACATCTAGTAAGTTATTGAGACGAGTCGGTTCTTGTACTACTTGTGTAAATCCTCCCTCCCAAATTAACTTATTTGCCAGTTTCTGTTCATGGGCTTCACTTGCAGCTCCATTCCATTCAATTTCAGGCAAGTTTAGATCTCCCCCAATTATTACCATATCATTATTATTGTTTTTATGAGTATAATCTATTATTTTCTCAAATATTTCCATGTCTCTTTCCTCTCTTCCAGGCCTGTATGTTCCTATAATTCCCACCTCCTTCATATTATGACAAACTAATTTTATCCCTAATATTTCATCCCTGTCATCGGTAAACCATTCATGTGAACAATAAGTTTCCTTCACCAGTCCGAGCCGAGTGATGAACAGAGCGACCGAACAATGGGTAGTTTTGATAGTCATTGGTAATCATTGATGACATAATATTCAGAGTTATTATTCAGTAAAAGATGGAGTAATGTCATGCACAGTTACGTCTGATACTAAGAGTTTGCCGTCAAATTCACTTGGTTGTTATTTGAATCATTTGGGAGGTATTTCCACATCACAATTTTGCGTGTTTTATTTAATTTGTTAGGCAGTGATCACATGTATTCGAGATTTCTTTTGTTATAATTTTCTTTTCCTTGATGGATATTTTGTCAACGTGTTTATTTGATAACGTCTGAGAGTACGTGAATATTGTGATGGTTTATTGATGTAAATAGGTAGGATGGTCAGTTTAGTTTGAATTTAGTTGTTTCTTTTGGGGCAGTTGTTTCTGCATTTGCCATGTTTATTTTGTACATAAATATTTCATGTGTTAGGTTAATAGATCACTGATAGTTCATAGTCAAATTCAATGTAGTAGGTATGCTCAAGCAGTAAAACGATTGTAACTAACAAGCTTTTGAAATCCACTACAAAATTCAGTTAGCTAGATGAATCGACCTTTAATGATAAATCCTGTTATGAGTGCCGCAATTAATTAATTAATTAATTAAACAAGATGGAATCCGCCTCTATCAAAGTTGAGATCATAATTTATTCATTCCTAATGGAAACACAGGTAGCGGCAGACTAGATAAAAATAAAAACTAATTTGTAAAAGGGTCGAACTCATTTATTAACATAAAATTTTGGCACTTAGCCTATTTTATTATATTTATTTAAGTGTCCAGACTATCACAGCTAATAAGATATAAATCAACTAAATAAGTGATTGTTATTACTCAATGTTTGGTACGATAATTTTCTTGGTTCAGCCACGAAGTATTGGATGTGTGGCAAAGTTCATGTAAAAACGGTAAGGGATACCGTGTTCATGGAAATTATTTTTTTATTTACACATGGTTACTGTACACCAGTATTATTTGATAGTTAGGTGGTTGCCAGTTTTATATGAACTTGGATTTTAACAAACTTAGGAAGCCCATTATATTAAAGGGTCAGTGTGATTAATTAGTTAATCAATTAATAATTTATATAATTTCAGTTGACTGAAAGAACAATTCATGTGTGTTTTAAGTGGTGTTATTCAGAGGAGGCTGTATATTTGTTAGACCAGCAGTCAGTTGTGGTTGTGTTATGTACACGAGAGACTTGAGTTCGATGATAATCATCATTATTGAATTTAATCGACCTTCAGTCGAAGTCATTAAGGCGGATAATTAATTGTTGTAAAGAACATTTTAACTGTTTTAATCTCAATGATTCCATTTTATTCTAGTTAATTTCAATCCATTTAAATTTCATTTTTCACATTTTTCCAATTTTTGTTAATAAATCATTTTATAATTTACACTTAATTCAGTCTATGGGTACCGTCATTTACTAGTTAGCTGACCCCTATCTTTCATTTCCTCACCCCCGATGTTGTGTGGCCTGTCAACCCCGAAGAGAGCAAAAGGACGTTACCATGCCTGAGGAGAGAAGAGTCTACACGTGCGGTAGGTATTATTTTTATGTCATTCTTCACAGGAGCAGCCGGCGCACCAAACAAGAAAGAAGAATACCGCATCGGGTGCCTTAAAAGGGCACAATATAGATGGTCGGGTTGATTGTAGCAGTAGGCCAAACCTTCACTATGTAATAATTAAGAATAGAACAAAGGAATTATAATTTAAAATGTTCACGACTGCCCTCATCATATTAACTACACATTTACTGTTACTAATCTTAACTTCAGTTATATTTTGAAGAACTTCTAATGGCATGAAGTAGCTCTTTGTCCTATAAAACCTGGATGCCTACAATTTAGGCCTATAAAACGGAACTGAACCAATAAGTTTTTCACCGAATCCAATGATAGGCTATTTCTTTCCGGTGTAGGCTACACTGTTCATTAAACTACATTATTTCCACATTGGCACTGCTATTCATTTTTTCAGAAATTCTAAACAAAGCTACATTTCAGTAGCACTGAAATAGTTCACCCACTTTTAATTAGACAATAGGCTACTTCATTGAATTATTTACCACCCTCTTTCCTTCTCAGGAAAATGTTCAAATTTGAAACTTGATCAAATAGACAATATTCCTCATTATTAATAACGTCCGCCTCCTGCATTAATTAATTCTACATACAGTACTTCTCAATATTTATATAAATGTGTTCCGTGGCCATGAGATGAGCTGTACACGAATGGCTCGCTGCTGGTATCTATGCAGTGTTGTGATTGGCTACGGTTTTGACAACACGGTTTTCATTTAATAAGCTAGATCATCATCCAATATAAGCCAGAAAAAACTAAATCAGAACTAGAAAAAGTAAAAAAATAAGCCAAGAATTTATAATACTGCTCACCGGGTAGAGAATGAAATTGCTCTGTTTGATTAGCAAACTACTATAACCGCAAACCATGGATGTTTAATTATGTACACTGAGCTAGGCCTGGCAGATGGAGGTGGCGGTGATTATTGCTTTAAGAGGAAGTACATCTGGCCAACCATCCTTTAAACGACTAATCAGAGGGAAAAAGTGGAAGAGGTTCAACACTTCGACACAACGTCCGACACTTCGAAGAAAGAAGATATCGACCAAAGAAAGACAAGGACCACGAAGGGCATGAAAGTGAAAGACTCCCTAGGCCTCATGACCAAATACCGTCGCGGTCGGAAAAGAACAAGAGTTGACCAAGGGAGGTCTCAATGGATAGATGGAAGTGAGGAGCCTGGCACAAGTAAGGAAGCTTTATGAGGTGATCGGATGACAGTAAAACTGAAGCGTACCGAGCTCGATAGCTGCAGTCGCATAAGTGCGGCCAGTATCCAGTCTTCGGGAGATAGTAGGTTCGAACCCCACTATCGGCAGCCCTGAAGATGGTTTTCCGTGGTTTCCAATTTACACACCAGGCAAATGCTGGGGCTGTACCTTAATTAAGGCCACGGCCGCTTCCTTCCCACTTCCAGCACTTCCCTGTCCCATCATCGCCATAAGACCTATCTGTGTCGGTGCGACGTAAAGCAACTACCAAAAAAAAAAAAAAAAAAAAAAAATGAAGTGTGAGTATGGATGCCATAATACTGCATTACATTATAAAGGCACATTCCATGATGCTCCCGCTCGACCAATGATCAAAGCTAGTTTCGCTGTTGCTAGCACATCATACAAGGAGAGAGAGGGGTGGTGGTGATTATTGTTTTAAGAGGAAGTACAACTAGGCAAGTATCCTCTACATAACACTAATACATACATACATACATTATTATCATTATAGACTGTTATGCCTTTCAGCGTTCAGTCGGCAAGCCTCTGTGAATTTACTAAACGTCGTCACAATCCTCGATTTGCAACTAGTATTGTGGCCTCATTTAGTTCTATACCTCTTATCTTTAAATCGTTAGAAACCGAGTCTAACCATCGTCGTCTTGGTCTACCTCTACTTCTCTTACACTCCATAGCAGAGTCCATTATTCTCCTAGGTAACCTATCCTCCTCCATTCGCCTCATACGACCCCACCACCGAAGCCGGTTTATGCGTACAGCTTCATCCATCGAGTTCATTCTTAAATTAGCCTTTATCTCCTCATACCGAGTACCCTCCTGCCATTGTTCCCACCTGTTTGTACCAGCAATCATTCTTGCTACTTTCATGTCTGTTACTTCTAACTTATGAATAAGATATCCTGAATCCACCCAGCTTTCGCTCCCGTAAAGCAAAGTTGGTCTGAAAACAGACCGATGTAAAGATAGTTTCGTCTGGGAGCTGACTTCCTTCTTACAGAATACTGCTGATCGCAACTGCGAGCTCACTGCATTAGCTTTACTACACCTTGATTCAATCTCACTTACTATATTACCATCCTGGGAGAACACACAACCTAAATACTTGAAATTATCGACCTGTTCTAGCTTTGTATCACCAATCTGACATTCAATTCTGTTGAATTTCTTACCTACTGACATCAATTTAGTCTTCGAGGGGCTAATTTTCATACCATACCCATTGCACCTATTTTCAAGTTCCACGATATTAGACTGTAGGCTTCCGGCACAATCTGCCATTAAGACCAAGTCGTCAGCATAGGCCAGACTGCTTACTATATTTCCACCTAACTGAATCCCTCCCTGCCATTTTATACCTTTCAGCAGATGATCCATGTAAACTACAAACAGCAAAGGTGAAAGATTACAGCCTTGTCTAATCCCTGTAAGTACTCTGAACCAAGAACTCATTCTACCATCAATTCTCACTGAAGCCCACCCAATTGTCAACATAAATGCCTTTGATTGCTTTTAATAATCTGCCTTTAATTCCATAGTCCCCCAGTATGGTGAACGTCTTTTCCCGCGGTACCCTGTCATATGCTTTCTCTAGATCTACGAAACATAAACACAACTGCCTATTCCTCTCGTAGCATTTTTCAATTACCTGGCGCATACTGAAAATCTGATCCTGACAGCCTCTCTGTGGTCTGAAACCACACTGATTTTCATCCAGCTTCCTCTCAACAACTGATCGCACCCTCCCTTCCAAGATGCCAGTGAATACTTTGCCTGCTATACTAATCAGTGAGATACCTCGATAGTTGTTGCAATCCTTCCTGTTCCCTTGCTTATAGATAGGTGCAATTACTGCTTTTGTCCAATCTGAAGGTACCTTACCAACACTCCATGCAAATTTTACTACTCTATGAAGCCATTTCATCCCTGCCTTCCCACTATACTTCACCATTTCAGGTCTAATTTCATCTATTCCTGCTGCCTTATGACAATGGAGTTTATTTACCATCCTTTCCACTTCCTCAAGCATAATTTCACCAACATTTTCCTCCTCCCCATGAGCTTGGCTGTTCACAACACCACCATGATGATTTCCTTTTACATTGAGAAGATGTTCAAAATATTCCCTCCACCGCTCCAGTGATTCCCTGGGATCTAATATGAGTTCACCTGAATTACTCGAAACACTGTTCATTTCCTTTTTCCCTCCCTTCCTAAGATTCTTTATTACTGTCCAGAAAGGTTTCCCTGCTGCTTGACATAGCCTTTCCAAAAAAATGGAAGGGGTCCGGCACTTCGAAAAATGAAAATATTGACCAAACAAAGACAAGGGCCAGGAAGGCCGTGAAAATGAAAGACTCCCTAGGCCTCAACACCTCCGTGGAGTTGGAAAATAACAAGGGTTGACCAAGGGTGGTCGGACAGGATGGCTGAAACTGAAAAGCCCGCCACAAGTAAGTGGAAGCGATGCCAGGATTCAGCTGAGGGTTCCACGGTCGCCAACCTACGCTCCCAAGTTAAGAGACCCTGGGGAGTGAGACAGAGAAAAAGTGTGTGTGTTGTCTTCCATACTGGGGAGGACTCAACGCCACATCACACGACGCACATTGACGGAAATAAGCTAGATTTAGCGGGGAAAAAGCTACAGCGGATATATTGTTCTTTTGCCGCTAAACGCTGGATTAAATAAGCTAGATGTTGGTTGGAAAAAGGCCAAGTTGGCAACACTGGCTACGTTCCTTAGGTACTGGTACGCCGAATATTCTTCACTGGTTACTTCAAGCAAATACAGTAGAGACAATACGCAACACTCAGCGAGATATCGAGGGACAGCTATTAGAGCTCTCTCTAGCGGATTGACCTGAGAACTACTGATTCTGTCATAAGAGCACGTGTATTTGTGTGTGAAGTTTTTGGTGTTATTTATGTTTTTTCAGTGAGTTGATATAATTAAATAGTAGTGTGTGTCATCCTTGATATCTCCTCTCAACATGAGGGGAAAGGTATGTGCTGTGTTTGGCATTAGTAACTATGAAGTAGAGAAGAATGCGCGGTCTTTCTTTAGTTTCCATCGTGACAAGAAAATGTAAGTAATATTGTGTTTGCATATATATTCTTCCAGTGACAAAGAGATTTTTATAGTACTTCATAATCTTCTGACCTGCTCGACCCATATTTTAACTGGCTTAAAATATAATACGCATATTTTATTGTATAGTGCAGCAGTTAACCTTCAATACCGATGTGTTGTTGTGGTGTGATCTGTGGGTTTAATTTAATTCAGGAATATGCATATGAGTGTGGCTGGTTGTGTTTCAAGTTACCTCATTTGGAATGCCGTAATGCGTTGTCAAGCACTGAAGAAAGTATGGGTGATTTAAGAAATGTACTTATTTTGTTGAAAAAACATGTTGATGCAAATTTGCTTTTCTTTGTTAGTAGGCTTCAAGTTAAAAGGAAAATTGTTCAGCTCTTAAATGTAAATTCATTGAATTATGTATGTAAGGAATGTGTCAATATTTTTATTGACAAGTGTCTTAATGTGATGATACAACGCTTTTAAATGAGAAAAAAAAGACAAATCTGGTCGTGAAAGTTCAGGCAGGTATGCCAAAGCTAAAAAAGTAATGCATAAATGAAAGATCAAGCCCTTTCACAGCAGTCCATTTCACATCTTGATTATATGTCTAATTTCAGTCTTTAAATAATAACCTGTTAAATAATTCTTCATTCATGTATCCAGAATTGCTTTAGCAACTTTGAAGTTAATACTTTAGCAACACTTTTTTCCAGACGTAATTTATTTATCCATTTCCGAATATATACATTTCCATTGATATTTGAATTTAGCGCGAATTTTCAGGTCTAGACACTAGGAGCGCCACATGCTACTTGTCTCCCATTTTAACAAGGCTAAATCCGGAAGTGTCGCGTATTGTCTCTACTGTATTTGCTTCAAGTGTAAGAAAGGAATACAGGAGTATTCCACTGAAGAAAGTAGGCACCCCAGAAAATGGTACGTCTGGCAACCAACTATATCTTGCAAGGAAATTGGAATGTTGAAAATTTGCTCTCCGTCGCGTCGGGCGCGTGGCATAGGTCTACTTCGGGCTTTAAAGGAGGAGCTGCGTTAACGTTATCAACATAAACATCTAGGCCCGTATGCCAAATCATTGCTTAACAGGGGTTTCTTTTTCTCGTATTTCCTCCACAGTTAATTCCTTCGGAAACAAAAAGTGCATATAAGGCTGGTAAGTTATTACACTGTCAAATACATTTGTCGAAGATTATTTTTTAATAAATTATAACGTATAAAAGATTATAATGCGCAGTCATTGCACCGTTACACATGAAATATTTCATCGTAGTTCGGCCAAAAATGGATGATGGACAGTTATGGGCTTGTTTACCTACGGTACCATTAGTTCAACCGTTACGATAAGTGCACTACAAAACAGGAAACAAGACCAGATGATAATAATGGCGTATGGCCTCCGTAGAGGCCTCGTGCAGGTCTGTTTCGAGTTGAGGACCTACGCGTCACTGATAATGCGGCCCTACTTAAGATGAATACTACTGAATGAAGACGACACAAACAACCAGCTCCCGAGCCAGAGGAATTAACAAATTGAGGTTACAATCCCCGGGAATCGTACCCGAGACCCTTTAGACAGCCATGGAGCCGGACACAAGACCCCACAGGCATCCAACAAAAAGTACCGAATGAGCTAGAGTATGATGGCAGAAAATGTTACAAAAATATTTCAAAATGATAATTTAGGCTCGTTGTATCAAAAATGTCACCATTTACGGCGCATATTTATCTGAGAAACTGTATAAGTGTTGAAGATCGTCTTATTGTCACAATGAGGTTTTTCTAACTGCAGAAAGTTTATCAAAATCTACAATACAGTGCCTGAATTCTCAGTGCACTCCCTCTAACATTATTCCAGAAACTTGTGAGGCTTTTTACCAGTCAATGAAAGATAAATTTATGAAGACATAGGAATATTTATTTTGTTTTCCTTAAACAGACTTAAATTACAAATGCATTTAATTCATCCTCTGAAATAAGCAACTTAATCGTAGCAACATTCCAGCCATTGATTTTTCAAACTAGTCAAATCTTTCATAAATCAATCAGAGCATACGTTTGATCAAATAAATTTTATAAAAGCAAATTTTACCCAATTACACTGCCGTCAAGGGCGTATTTAAAGGGGATTCCAGGAGGTCAGAACCTCTCCGATATTTCCCGAGTCGTTTGGAAAGATTTATCTATGTCTACCGGTATTTGTGAATAATTTATCTTGCAAACTGAATTCACTGACTGATCTGCCTCCAGTAGAAATGACGTTTTCTGTAGAATATATAAATACAATCTATAATAAACATTTATTTACACATAGGCTATAAATTATTATCAACTTCTCTTAGTAGTCTAGAGTGAGTTGGCAGGAGTGTTACTTTTACTTTGTTTTTCACATTATTATATGCAATGAAGAAATAGTACCAGTATCAGATTAAGATATAGTGATATTCAAATCATTTAACGCAACTACATAATAATAATAATAATAATAATAATAATAATAATAATAATAATAATAATAATAATAATAATAATTCGACGGCTCGACGGTGCTCATTCAACAGTTATTTGACCGAGCGAGTTCGCCGTGCGGTCAGCGACGCGCAGCTGTGAGCTTGCATTCGGGAGATAGTAGGTTTGAACACCACTGTCGACAGCCCTCAAGATGGTTTTCCGTGGTTCCTCATTTTCACACCAAGCAAATGCAAATGCGGCCACGGCCGCTTCCTTCCCACTCCTAGCCCTTGCCTATTCCATTGTCGTCATAAGACCTACCTGTGTCGGTGCGATATAAAGTAACTTGTAGAGAAAAAAAGAATTTGTATGTCCAATCACATCCCCGTAAATATTGTATAACACTACCTGTTCTTAAGGATAAATATTCAGAATTCACGAAATAGAAGCAAATTAACGAAATTTAGGCAAAATATCAACTCTTGGCAACATATGTCGGACCTCCTCCGAGATACATTTCTAAAAGCGTGACTGACTACCATATATTTTATAAATATAGCTATCGTACTAAGCCATTCAATATATGCCTCAATTATTTATTCGTAACACTGTGGAAATATTTTATTTTATGCACATGCGAGGATTTGGGAATGAAGTCAGGAAGTCAGCTGAGCCGCGATATAGGCGAGGCACACCCAGTACTTTTCCATCAGCAGCGAACTTTTCAAGTTCAAATCGAGCCGTTGGCTAGGTATCCAGGCACGCCGACCCCACTCTACTTTTCAAATTCAAACGATACGAGCTAGGGTCAAGGGAGGGGTAAAATTTGAACGTCGGGAACCCCAGCACAACTAAATCAGGGTAACCCAATTCATCTTCGCAGGACTGGGATCCTTTGAATTCAAGCAGAAATATTCGCCACCAAGCCAAAATTCCACAGGTCCGAATTAATGAGAAAATGGCAACAGATTTATCATTCACTTATATGTGATAATGATTACTTGAGCGCTTTTGATATTAAAAAAGTACAAAATCGAGTAAAATTTACAAAAAAACTTGATAGTACGAGCCCACTTATCAGTATGACGTTGCACCTCCTCTGGGCTCGATGCATGCACTGATTCGGTTGGGAAGGGTGTCATAAAGCCGTTGTATCCTCCCCTGAGGCAAGCTGGCCCACGACTGCTGTAACTGGTCCTTGATATCCCGGATGCTGGCACTGGGACAGAGTTGACGCCCGAGCTGATCACGCACTGTTTATCGGGAGAAGATCAGGGGATCTTGCTGGCCACGGGCGTACCCCAACATCACACAGACTGTTAATAGAGACATGTGCCGTGTGTGGACGAGCATTGCATGTCCAAAACAAACCATGACGTCAGGAGTAACACCGCTGTGCCTCTCCAAATCATTGGAAGAATAGGACCTCTCCCCAGTTCCCGACCATACTCGTAGACGATGGTCATCCGGGGTAGTGCGGAACCGTGATTCATCGCTGAACACAATGCGACGCCATTCATTAGCAGTCCATGCTTCTCGGTCACGGCACCACTCCAGGCGCAGCCGTTTGTTTTGCGGTGTTAACGGCAGCCTACGCATGGGACGGTAATTCTATAGTCCGGCTGCTGCTAGTCTCCGACCAATGGTGCGGGATGACACCGAATGTTGCAAGAAGTCCATTACTTGTTCTCGGATGGCAGGCGCATATGTGAAGGGGTTACGATGTGCTTGGTGCACAATACGGCGATCCTCCCTCGTGGTGGTTAGAAGCGGTCGACCGGAACCTCGAAGACGAGTATGCCTGGCCTACCGTTCAAATGCAGCCCAACATCGGGTCATTGTCACATCCGAATGCCTTATAAATCTGGATATTGCACGATTCGACCAGCCGGCCAAATGGAGATCCACAATAAGACCCCTTTCAATTTCTGTCAGTTGCAAATAATGCTGTCTCACAAGAGAACGCGGAATCTCCATGTCCTTCACAGTGATCATTCAACATTTGACAGACGGACCACGCATCTCGATAGGTTCGGGCGTGATGTAACTTTTAGAACGGAATCGTGTTGGCCAGAATGTAACCTGGATACCGGAGCGTGGATGTTTAGGCGAGTATGGATCTAAGCATTTTGTACCTGACCCCTTCTGCATCGTAGTTTCCCAATGAGGAGATGAGATCATTGGCATCGGAATTTACATCAGAATTGAATTTCAGGATTGTCTTCTGGATTCGGGTGTAAATTTCTTCCATGTGTTAGCCGTCGTGGATTTGTCGATTCCATTCGAACCATTGCGCGCTAGAGATCATGCGTAAGGCTCTGTTCTGGACGCTTTGTATTCTGTCAAGATGAATTTTGGCTGCAATCCTCCAGGTGGCACTGACACATTCAAGGATTGGCCGTATGGAGGATATGTACAGCATGAGCCTGTTTTCCAGTTAGCACATTGTCGGCTTTCATTAACGGGATAATTTCTGAGAGGCGTTTAATTGCCTGGCCCAAAATTCTGATGACATGATCGTTGAATATCACGCTGTTCGCACCCCTTATATACCCTACTAGGCCTGGTAACAACACTAAACACGAACAACAATAATGTATCCGCCGGTGGTGTGCACGTGTACGAAGTTACACTGACAACCGACCATTTCTCTCTCTCTCTCTCTCTCTCTCTCTCTCTCACCGAGCTCGATAGCTGCAGTCGCTTAAGTGCGGCCAGTATCCAGTATTCGGGAGATAGTAGGTTCGAATCCCACTGTCGGCAGCCCTGAAGATGGTTTTCCGTGGTTTCCCATTTTCACACCAGGCAAATGCTGGGGCTGTTCCTTAAGGCCACGGCCGCTTCCTTCCCAGTCCTAGCCCTTTACTGTCTCATCGTCGCCTTAAGACCTATCTGTGTCGGTGCGACGTAAAGCAAAAAAAAATTCTCTTGCAATGTATATGCCTATTACTTCAGCAGATGATGAGGAAATGGAAATAATATATGAAGAGATAGAAGATTTAATACATATGTAAAAGGAGATGAGAATCCACGTGTGATCGGGAACTAGAATGCAGTGGTAGGCCAAGGAAGAGAATGTATTGTAGAAGGAGAATTCGGGCTGGGACAAACAATGAAAGATGAAGTCGGCTGATAGAATTCTGCACCGATCATAAATACTTGCTACTTGGTTCAAACATCACAAACGACGCCTGCATATGTGGACAAGACTTGGAGACCCTGGAAGGTATTAGGTATTAAATAGACTTCATTATGATTCGGCATAATGCAATTGCAATTCAGAAACCAGGTGCTGGATTGCAAGACCACCCCAGAAGCAGGCGTCGTGAATTGAGACCACAACTTAATAACCATGAAACGCCTTCGGAATTTGAGAAAATTCCAGGTTTAGGAATAATAATAATAATAATAATAATAATAATAATAATAATAATAATAATAATAATAATAATAATAATAATAATAATAATTTATCGTAACTCATTGACCACGTGTCCGGTGACATTCAAATCTAACCCTACTGATGTGCGTGATGATTGTTGACCAGTTCTTTTGATTATAAAACTGTTGAATTTCTATTGAACGACGTTGTAGTACTCCTGCTGTTTTCTTTAAAAGTGATTGCCATTATTCGATCACATGTCACAGATTGTCGAACGTGATAATTTACCAGATAAAGCCATCTGACTACCATTGATAGTACGTTATGATAAAAATCAGAATGTAGAATTAAATTCTAGAATTCGTCTGTAAATAGTATGAATAGCATACGTGTATCATAGGTGTGAATGTGGAATGAATGATGTAGTTAGAAATATTTTTCTCTTGTGATTTATTGAAATGTGGTTTTGACCTGACCGCGTGTTCACCACGGTGGGCTCAGGTTATTTCGGCGTTTTTTTTTTGTGCTAATTTATCTTGTGGAAATAATTATGTTGAGTGAATTTTATAGCATATTTAAGTAATATTCTACACTGCCGTAATCTTAAAAATGAATAGGCCCGTACTATTTCAACCTCACACAAACGAAGTTGTTTAATATAAATTTTAATCAGTGTAAAATGTCTAAGGCGTTTTGTAATGTTAACGTGTGAACGTTGTAACTTAATTTCAATCACATTTTTAATTTCTTAGGAAAATTGCTTCTTTAAGGTCGTAATAACACTTTTAAAGTCTTAAATAGACTTCATTATTTGAGATTGCATTAATATTAAAATATTATCGAGAATGCAAGATATTCAAGTTTATCGGAAATTATTTCAACAGTATCAGTGAAATTTATCAACGATTAAGACGAGATGACAATCTAAATGCTTTAAATATTATTTGTGAGAATTTTCACGGTGCTAATGATAATTTTAAAAATTAATTAGGATAAAATTTCCATTTTTCTTGAGTTGTAAATGTGCTACAGCGATAGCCAAATTTTGTTAATTTTATGGTTCAAAGAAGTTTAGACGAGGTTCACCCTCTACCACTTTGATTTTCTTAAGCCAGATGAAGGCTAATTTTGGTTTTTTATTTATGTTTCAGAGTAATTCAGGCTTCGATGTGGAAGGACCAGAACGTCAGAATTTTGTAAATCAATCTTATGAGAAGACATGAAAACGACATCAAGAATCTTTGTAAAATTTTGTTTAATTTGTGTTTAAAAGTGTGCTATTAGCAATAAATGTCAAGCCATTAGAATTGTTTGTTTTTCCATTGTCGCCAGTCCTTGTCGCATTAACTGCCTCTAAAAGTAAGCGACGCAAGTTAACGAACGATCCACCTCTGGAAGTCTCGTTCACCGGTTGAGCCTGCCCGTGAAATAGGGGGCAATATGTTCCTACACTAAGTGGCGCTGGTGTAGGTAGATAGTGATCAGCTGTCTCCGAACATGTGATTCTAAATTAGATCTGATGTGACTATGTGATTCTAAATTAGATCTGATGTGACTAAATTCGGAAATTGTCGTTTATAAAATTATTTAAACCCGTGTGTTCATTATTGTCCGCCTCTGTGAAGTAGTGGTTAGCGTGATTAGCTGCCACCGCCGGAGGTCCGAGTTCGATTCCCGGCTCTGCTACGAAATTTGAAAAAGTGGTACGAGGGCTGGAACGGGGTCCACTGAGCCTCGGGAGGTCAACTGAGTAGAGGTGGGTTCGATTCCCACCTCAGCCATCCTGGAAGTGGTTTCCCATTTCTCCAGGTAAATGCCGGGCCACGGCCGCTTCCTTCCCTCTTCCTTGCCTGTCCCATCCAATCTTCCCATCCCTCCACAAGTCCCCTGTTCAGCATAGCAGGTGAGGCCGCCTAGGCGATGTACTGGTCATTCTCCCCAGTTGTATCCCCCGACCCAAAGTCTGGAGCTCCAGGACACTGCCCTTGAGGCGGTAAAGGTGTGATCCCTCGCTGAGTCAGAGGGAAAGACCGACCCTGGAGGGTAAAAAGATTAAGAAGAAGAAGTGTTCATTATTCTGATGTTTCAGGACTGTGCATTCTGTTTATTGACAAATGACTTTGTATGTGCGATCTATGTTTCGTTCGAATTAAGATATAGTGTTAGTCCGACCCCGCGGTGTAGGGGGCAACGCGTCCGCCTGTCATCCAGCGGCCCCGGGTTCGATTCCCGGCTGGGTCAGGAGTTTGTAATTGTAAATGATTAATATACCTGGCCTGGGGACTGGGTGTTTGTGCCGTCCTTCGCGTTCCTTTCCTCACATTCAACACTCCACACTTCATCCATTCCAATTATACGCAGGTTTATATCACATGGTGCAAGTAGAGGTCGACGCCCCGAACAAAATAGTATAAAAAAGATATAGTGTTCCTTGTGAAAGTAATTTGTGAAAAATATGTAGGGAATATTTTACATTTAGTAATAATTTAATGACATTACTTCTGAAATTGTTCCGTCAGTATCTTAACGAATATCTCAAACGTGTATGTGTCTATAGAGTTAAGTGGTCTTTCATTCATTTACACAAAATCAAACTCAGTTGCAATTATAACCTTTAAAACACATGTTCAACTGATAGTGTACATGCTACATATTAAAACTCTGCAGGCTCCCATATGATTGTTACGTACCGGTATGTCATACACAATTAATTCCTACATAACTACTTAATTTATATGGTAACATGCTCAGCTTAATGAATCTTACCAGCATTTCACCCTATCAGTCAGTTAACTGGATACCTTAGACATTTTCCGGGGATGTTTCGCGGTCGTACGAGCTTGCATCTCTTTCCTTACTTATTTTATTCGAAAAAAAAAATCGGCATCGTATGTAATGGAAAATTAATTTTGGTACCAAGTCCTGAGCATGTTCAGTACAGCACCCAAATCTATGAGAAACAGTAATTGGAAGTTAACTATCCAGGCATTCTTTAAATATTTCTCCCCATAGTGCTTCTTGCACACTACGATTTCTCACAACTTCCTCTACATGAAAAAACATAAATAATAATTCATTCGATGGATAAATTATTTATCAAACCGAACACAATATGTGATGATTAATGATACTAAAAGTTCTAAGCAACAAACAAAAACGGGAGTATCGCAAGGCTCAGTACTAGGTCTCATTCTATTTTTTATTTATATTAATGACTAGACCTGGGATTTTAAGGCAAATGCCTATTTCGTTCCTTACGAAATAACATGATTTTTTTAATATGTTGACGTTTTATGATAAACCCCTTACACTAATAGAGTTCTATAGTGCCCTAAAATGCCTAAGTGTCATGGTGGCGTAATTTGCGGCTCATAATTCCAGGTGTTTTGAAGGTGTATAGTACTCTTAGTACGGTCCTGTGTGCAAGCATTGATTTAGTGAAGTGAAAGTGACCTGTGAATGTGTTAGGGCAGTGTATCTCGTTGTGGAAATATAGCATTTATTTCTTTTAAATCCATAAGTTTCGAAGTTAGGTTAGGTATGGCCGGAAGTAAGAAAAACAGAAGAAATGTGGCGCGATCTTCAGCTGTCCAGGGTCAGGGAGCAGCTACGACTCCCACATCACGCTTGTCAACTGTTACCAGACAGCGTTCACAAACACGGTCAACCCTCCACCCTTCTGCTACTCTACCTTCGGCTGAACGCAAGCGCTCTCCCTCGGAGACTGACGGGACCACCACCACCTCGCAGGAAGCAGCGCCATCCCTACAATCTGGCTCGACCCGGGCCTCACGATCGTCAGCTGTAAGTGAGCAGCTCTCCCTCACAACACCAACTAGCGGCAACACCAACATGCCGAACACAGAGCCCTCCTACATCACAGGTAACACTAATTTAACTGAAGACAAGATTGTGACCCTGGTGCAAGGTATAGTGGGGAACTTATAACAAAATAGCGACTTCCTTCAACCCTTGGTAACAGTTCTCGCACAAAAAGTTTGTGAAGAACTAAAAGAAACAATAGACTTCAATTCTAAAGTTATCAGCGATTTAAGAAATGAGTTAAAAGCTCGCGAAAATGAAATTCTGGAATTAAAGTCTTTATTGAATTATAAAATGGACGAAATTGAACAATACCAAAGGCGAAACAGTATTCGAATTTTTGGGTTGCCCGAAGAATCTGGTGAGGATACAACTCACTTAGTGCTCAATGTGGCCCAAAAATTGAAAGTCCCCTTAAGCGCTGAAGATATTGACCGCTCGCATAGGGTTGGTTCCCCTGGGTCTGGGAAGTCAAGGGCTATCATATGTAAATTTGTCTCCTACACCAAGAGATCGGCAGTTTTCCGTGCGAAGAGGCTGTTACGTGGATCCAAGGTGACGATTCGTGAAGATCTTACCTCTACCAGACATCATCTGTTGAAACAGGCAATTTCCATCTTTGGCGAAAAGCAGGTGTGGACTTCTGATGGCACAATTATCGTACTACAAGGGGGTGTTAAACACCGTGTGAGAAATACTGTCGAACTTAAAAAGATCTCTCCTCGCTGAAATTAAATTAGTATGTTCTATTCAGTATTCTCTTCTCTACTTTGCTTCAGGTAATCTAAAACTGTATGTAATTTTATTAGGACCTATAACTGAATATTAATTTTCTGGAATTTTGCAACCAGCCAAATTCAAGTATGTCTTCTAAACTTAAGTGTTCTGAAATTCACAAAATCATTGAAGATCTATCAGAAACCTATCCCTCTGATTTGAAAATAATTCACTTAAATGCTCAGTCATTAGTTGATAAGGTACATTTCGATGAGTTTTTTGACTGCTTTGTTGATTCAAATATTAACGTTATTGCTGTAAGTGAGACATTTTTCAAGGGGTCCATTCCGGACTCAGAGATTAACATTCCTGGCTTTAATCTATATAGAAACGATAGATTGGGCAAGAGAGGAGGAGGGGTGGCTGTGTACGTGAGGAGCAATATAAAATGTAAAATAGTTCACACCTCCCCTGCAGAATATTGTCGTAAGCCAGAGTATATTTTCCTAGAACTTGAATTACCTATAGGTAAAGTATTATTTTCATGCATCTACCGTCCTCCCAAAATTGGTTTCATGGATTCGTTTGTAGAGGCGATGTATAATTACGTTTTTCATTATAAATATGTTATACTTGCAGGTGATATGAATGGGCATTTTGGATCAGGGTCCTCGGAAACTGTAGTAATCGATGATGCACTTGACTCATGCAATTTAACTAGAATACCATTTGATGACACATACCATACTGCATATTGTCATTCTAATCTCGATACCATAGCTTCAAATTGTAATGATACCCTTCTTAAATTTGGGCAGACCCCAGCGAGTGGATTTTCTGGACATGATATGCTATATGCTGTCTTCTCTATATCGACACCCAAATATGAAAGAAAATGGATCACATTTAGGGATTTCCGCAGTTTTAATCCTGAAGATTTTCGAAAAGACGTAATTTCCGCTCCCTGGTATGAAGTATTTTCTCAGCGTAATATCGATGATAAAGTCATCAAATTTAATAGTTTAATTTCCGCGTTGTACGACAAGCATGCCCCATTAAAACTAATTCGAGCCAAACACCCACCTAACCCGTGGATAACGTCTACAATAAAGAAATTAATCTCTGCGCGGGACAAGGCAAAAAGAAAGCACATCAAAACCAGGAAACCTGAAGACTTTGAAACCTTTCGCATCTTGCGTAATAAAACCAAACTCGCGATCCGTGATGCTAAAGTCAAACACATGCATTCTTTGTTCAGTAAGAGAACAACTCCGTCTGCTCTCTGGGGAACTATAAAATCACTAGGTATTGCTAAGAAAAATTCGCAACATACTTCCTCATTCATATCTGCAGAATTGCAAAATGATAATTTCTTAAGGATCTCACCAGTGAACAATTCTCACAGATTATCCGAAATTATTCATAGTTACATGAACACAAAAGAACCTCAACATGATCTCTTTCACTTTTCGTACATTTACCCAGAGGATATAGTCAAGGTATTTAAGAGCATGAATACCAAGGCTGTTGGACCAGATGGTATCTCACATCCCCTCCTAATGAACTGTTTGGATATAATCACTCCGGTTATAGCTCACCTGTATAATTTCTGTTTACAATCAGGAGTATTTCCAGCTGTATGGAAAATGGCCAATATAAGACCTGTTCCTAAAGTTCCTTCTCCTCAAAAATTTGATGATTTCAGGCCAATCAGTATTTTGTCAATATTAGGTAAAGGATTAGAAAGGATTGTTTACCAACAACTCACTTCGTATTTAAATACTCATTCTATACTTAACACATTTCAGTCTGGTTTTCGAACAGGCCATAGCACTACGACGGCACTTCTCAAAGTCACCGATGATATCAAGTTTGCAATGGACAGAAAGGAACTAACGCTTCTGGTATTATTCGATTTAAGTAAGGCATTTGATAGAGTTCATCATGACCTCCTTCTGACTAAATTACGCACAATGGGCATATCTCTATCAGCTCTCTCTTGGTTTGAATCGTTCTTGAAAGGGAGATCTCAGCGTGTAGTATTTGACAAACAAAATTTTTCTAAGTGGTCTAGTGTGCATTCTGGCGTCCCTCAGGGTTCCGTGTTGGGTCCCGTTTTGTTTTCGCTGTATATAAACGATCTGCCTGGAGTTTTACGCTACACGAGACATCATATGTATGCCGATGATTTACAGATCTATTACCATTTTCCTGTGAATCGTGTTGTCGAAAGTATTAGTAAAATAAATCTAGATATAGACAGACTACATCAATATACACTAAGTCATAATTTACTATTAAATGAAAACAAAACTTTAGCTATTTTTCTAGGATATCGAAGAAACTTATCAAATCTTTTCAACAGGGACATTCCTCCAGTAATTGTAAACGGTTCTGTAGTCAAGTATCAGGAATGTGTTAAGAATTTAGGTATTCTAATGGATAACACTCTGTCCTGGACCTTTCATGCCAAGCACTTGGTCAAGAAAGTGTCTGGCATATTGCATCAGTTTCGACGAAACTTGCCGTATCTTCCTTTCTCGGTGAGAAGGATGCTGATCCAAACTATGGTATTTCCTATTTTAGATTACGGCGCTGTAATTTACAGCGATATCTCTGAGAAATATAATAGCAAACTCCAACGTATTCAGAATGCCTGTGTTCGATTCGTCTTCAATATTCGTAAAGACTGTCACGTAACATCTTACTACAAAGCCGCAGAGTGGTTGAAACTCAGGGATAGACGATCATACTCAGCTGCTTGTTTACTTCTGAGAATTTTAAAATCTAATGCTCCCTCATATTTGACCAAGTCCTTTGTTCAGATGAGTCAAGTGCACGACCGGGACAATAGGTTTACAGCTAACACCCTTCAGGTTCCACAGCATCGTACGGTAAAGTGCAGTAAGTCGTTCATTGTCACTGCCTCTCAATTATACAACGATCTTAAACTATATGAAATTCAGCAAAGTAGTGTTGGAACTCAGAAAAAATATCTTAAATACCGCTACCTTTCCACTTATTAAGCCATGTAAATGAATTTTCACCAAATTAATTAAATAGTACGAAATATCATAATCCCCTAGATACATTTTAGATGCTCAGTCTTACTCTTAATTCATCCTCGGCTTTAAAAATCTTAGGTTTCTGTTTCGTCTTCTGTTCCTTGTTAGTATAGTGTATGTTTATGAAATGTTAAAGTATTATTGTAACCTCCTAGATGTTTAGTTTTTAATCTTATTCTTATATCCTCAGTAGGAAAATGTATCTTACGCTTTTTATGTATTCTTTCATTAGATTTTGTATGTTAGGTGATACATTTAAGTTAAAGTGGCAGTTAGTTACAGCCAAAGGGACCTCTGGTCCTACTTGTAATTAACTTTAAATAAATATATTTCTATTCTATTCTATTTCTAGAGCCTATTTCACTATTTTAGTGCCTAAAACTGCCTATTTTCTACATTTAAAATAAAATTCAACTTCTGTAATTTTTGCAATCACACAATGGACATCCCTGGAACGAGCAGAACAGCAGAGGGTGGGTTTTTCACAGAAATGTGCTCTTCCCGGACAAGTGTCACCAAAGGAATGCTGAGTGAAGGGTGGAGGTGGAGGATTTAGCTCAAAAGAACAAGGAGCAGGTAGTAAAGGACGTACTGTGTCGAGTGACGGGGTGAGGGGGAGGATTATCTAGGAAGAACAAGTAGCAGGTAGTAAGAAAGGACATACTGCGTCAAGTCGCCAGTGAAAGAACACCTGTTTAAGTGAATTTAGTTAATCATGCCTAAAACGAAATCATCTAAGAGTGCGCTTACACAACAATGGCTTGTATAATTTCCAGGGATGACTTTTGATGTCAAGATTATTTTCTGCCAGTACTGCAATAAACAGGTATGTGCATATATCTTAAAATTCATATTAATCTAAAATTAAGGTTTTGATATTGGCTCCTCTAATTAATTTTAGAGACCTAGTCCAGGCGACCTCGGTTCGATTTCCAGTACCGGCAGTAATTTAGAAATCTATGAGGTCTGGAACGGTGTTGACCCAGCATCATGAGGACAATTGGGAAGCTACAGTGGGCAGGGGTCACGGAGGCAAGGCAATACGGCTGAGGGATGTATCGTGCTGACCACACGCCACCCAATATCTGCAGGCCATGAGCTGGGCAGCAACCGTTATTGAAAGCCAAGGCCTTTCGGGGACTGTAGTGTTCTTGTTCTTAATTAACTTTTAGAGTAATAATGGCTTAATTTAAATAGTTCAAAATTACAAATTTTATTCAATAGATCACCTTTTCTATTCCTCATCTTAGTCTCTAATTGACATCATTTTATTGTGTTTTGGATTTCACATGAGAAAAAATGCCACCTTCAGCAGCATGCAGATACTGCCAGTCACAAATCGAAAGCAGCCATGAAAAGTAACATTAGACAGACTCTGCTCACACAAACTATATGTCCTACAAGCCATAATGGTTTCTATGCTGATATGTGTAGAGCCCTAGTTGCAGCAAATATCCCCTGGAATGCTGTGCATAATCCGGTTTTCAGAGATTTTTACAGAAATACACCAAGCAGCACATCCCATCAGCATCTACATTAAAGAAAAACTACAGGTATTTGTTACAATAAGGTCATTTTGTCAATCAGGGAGGATATTGGGGAGTCTTGCATATGGTTGTGTGTGGACGAAACCACCGACTCTGTGGGCAGGTACATTGCTAACCTTATAGTAGGAAAACTGTAACCCAATCAGACATCTACTGCTCACCTTCTGTGCTCTAAACAACTTGAAAAAGTCAATAGTTAAAGCATTCCAACTTCATCAACAAGGGGTTGCAGTTGTTGTATCCTGGGAGTGTTGATGACTCTAAAGTCCTTCTCCTTGTCTCCGATGCTGCTTCCTACATGATTGCCACTGCACTTCTCCTGAAAACTTTCTATCCTTCTTTAATTCATGTTACTTGAATGGCCCATGCCTTACATAGACTCGCAGAAACAGTTAGGGCCGAGTTTCCTGCAGTAAATACTCCCATTTCAACAATGAAGAAAGTGTTCTGTAAGGCTCCATCAAGAATAGCCATATTTCGAGAGAAACTCTCCTCTATTCCCCTTCCGCCATAGCCAATCATCACCCGTTGGGGTTCCTGGATGGAAAATGCCCTGTATTATGCAGAACATCTTGAGGAAATCATGACTGTGACAGACAATTTGCCTTTAACGGACAACTCTGCATGTGTGTTGTCTGTCAAAGAGCTGTTAAATGATTGTTCCAGTGTTCAGAGAGACATTGCGTATATTCAGGCAAATTTTCATTTCTTCCAGTCACCATTACAAAAATGGAGGAAAAAGGAAACAGTCTCAAACAGCAATTTTCTGTAACTGAGGAATCTGAGAATAACATACCAAGTGCTAGGGACAAGGTAGGGGATAAAATAAGATACAAGTGGTCTAGTGTACTGCAGAGAACTCAGGTTATTCAGTGCTGAAAAGAGTACATCAGGTAATGGATGGGGAAAAGGTAGACGTACCAAGTGAAATTGAATTGAAAAATGTAGATAAATGTTCCTATGCCCCTCTAACATCTGTGAGTGTGGAGCGCTCTTCTTCTGCTTTCAAAATGATTTTAATAGACAAAAGACACAGCTTGACTGTGGAAAATTTGGAGAAGATTATTGTTATGTACTGTAGAGCAAACTACGAATGAAAGTAGGCTACTGTAGGAATGTTCCTCACAAATAATAAACACATACTCCATTCGTGTTTACGCCGTTATTGGATGCCTACAGTGCTGTAATTGTGTACAGTGATTTTAGTATTAGGGTTTTAGATCAGTACTGATAATGATATATCATATAATCCATAACTTTTTGACACATGACTTTTTTATATTGTTTTTGATAAATATCTTTTTTATTCTGTCTTAATTTTGCAGTTATTTCGGTTAAGAATAGGGATACCACGTTTGTTAAAGTAAAAAAGTATCACGTTACAGTTTAGGTGTATATTGTAATATTTTAAAGTCTATTTCCTGCCTATCCACACATTTCTAAAACATATTTTAAGTGCCTATTTTCCCTTTTAAAAGCCTATTTACTTGTTTTAAAAGCCTATTTTAGGCGCCTAAAACTAATTTTTTTAGAGCCTAAAATCCCAGGTCTATTAATGACATACAATCTTTAATACTAAAGGGAAAATGTAAATTATTTACCGATTATATCTTAATAACTGATAAAAGACTAAGTGAAACACAAGTTATGGAATATATAAATTGTAACTTGAACAAGTTATCAGATTGAGCTTTATCTCAAAAAATGATCATAAATGTGACTAAAACAAAATACTTAATCTTTCATAAAACAGCCCATAAGATCACAGCGGCTAACACTGTTACCCTAAAGGACGAAGTAATAGAGAGAGTCAACTTAGCTAAGTATCTTGGTGTAATATTAGACTCAACACTTTCCTGGAAAAGCCATATTGATTATATAATCAGCAAACTTACCCCTTTGATAGGAATAATGCACAGATTAAGATACAGTAATTTCTCTCATCAACAATTATCAACAATTGAAGTATATATATTATGCAATGATCCATCCATATCTAACATACATAAACTTCATTTGGGGAAGATGTAGGAAAGATTATGTTTAATAATTTGGAAATCCTACAAAAAAAAGGAGCCATCGAAATCATGTATGGATTCCCCTTCCTCAAACCATCACATGAAGTTTTTTCAAATTCAAATATTCTGCCATTCTATAAACAAATTGCATTTTCATCATCAGTCTTTATGCATAAGCATAAGCTAGATAGGAAATTAACCTGCTCTACTGTTAGCTTTTCCCATTTTAGTGAAATTCATAGATATGAAACTAGAGCACCATTAATGATATATCCCTCTCGTTCCAATTCAGTAAAGTATGGAGTGAAAGCCATAGAATCATCAATGCTTAGGGAATATAATGTGTTGCCTCTTGTTATAAAGAATTCTAAATCGGTTATATGTTTTAAGAAAAAACTGAAGGGATATTACTCTTATACGGATATCTTAATATAATACATATATAACTTACTTTAATGAATACAATACTATATTCTCCGTATTTAATATCTTACAGCCATGCAATAGCTGAATATACTTCTGATAAACTACGAAACTAACATGTTAAAAAAACACTATGTCTTTCTTATCTAAAAATATACTTGCCACTTTACTGAAAAAGCTATTGTATGTGAAATGTAATTATTGTGTTGCCTTAAGAAACGTATGTACTGTACTGTCCCTCTCACAAGCCAGAGGCTCATGGGACCGTTTGTCACCAATAAATAAAATAAATAAAAATGAGATAGTTGGATGAGTTACATTATTCTTGTAGACTTGTTAGGGTTGAAAACGGACTGCCTTTTGCCTCCTCTGTATTGTTTTGCAGAGAACCAATACATGCTGTACAGCCTGTCACTTTGCTTGCATGTTTAACAATATACCCACAGAAGTAATGAATAAGATTCATGTTTGAACTGATGAAAGGAGCTATTTGTTCATCTTCCCAACTTGATCATGGAGGCTGATCAAGGGTAAGCTTGCTGTAAGATTTTTTCTGAACTGTACTTATGATTTCTCATTGACAACAGCTTTTGCTATGGCTCTAATCTGACTGAAAAATTATGTTAAGAGTACTATCACTTAAAGACAGATGTTGACGTGAGATAGCCTTCGAGCACTTTGAGAACAGAGTGGGATCTTTTGGAGATGAAAAAAAAATGCCGTTTTTCATTCCAATGTTTATCGTAACCCGACTTTCAACCTGGGACATAGCAAGTTGTAGGCATATTCACATGCGGTAGTAAATTGAAGCATATGCCAAATTATAAGTCCTACTTCTCAAATGCTTATCTTTTTCACTTATCAGTTCACGAAAAGTTAACACCAGATATTTTGAATGTATAAAACTGGAGAACGTATACAACTACCGAAAAAGGCCACAAACTGTTTACACACATCCACATTAAGCTGACAAAAATCGCGCGTACTTGGACTTTTTATCGACAGCATCGCTGCAGTTGGCGGAGAAGATGTATACCGTGTCTGTTAGCCACCGCCGTCTCGATCCTCCCACACTGCCTGCTCTGTGTGAAGCTTTTTGCTAACAGGCTGCGACAAAATTGTTACAGGAGGATAGCACACAATGTGCATACAGGAAAGATAAATTATCTTAACTGAGTAGTTCAACTAGGTATACGGTACTGTTCTTTTGGAGCACAGGTCTGTGTGGTATCGTTGGCAAATTTTTCCGCACAGTTCACAAGCACACTTTCCATCTGATTCGTGGAAGTACCGGTACTTTCTATTGCAAATTATGTAGTGAAATCCATGGACCGCAAAGCGTGTCATGGTGTGTCGCAGGTCATAGCCAGAATTCTTCCATTCTGACGTCATCATGGCGTCTGTTCAGTGGAAATCTATCCAAATATTGGCTTTTTTTTATCCTGTAGCTCTTGAAGTAAGGCTTGGTATTGTGACGTGGAAGACAATGATAATCTTAATCGTAGATCTTCTATATAGACGGGTTGTCTTGTCAGCTGCTAAGTTAACCTCGAAGGAGCGTTCTTTGCCAGGAAGAGAGCTTTCTTGAGATACGTGGCCTTCACTCGTTCAAGTACTGCTAGGTTGTCCTTTGGTAGGTAATCCCAGAAAATCTCTAACGCGTATGTCATGATGGGGGAGATCTTGATGTGGAATAGGGCTACTGCCGTCTCTCTATAGATAATTGTCGAAGAACCTTGATGTCATTCATTGCTGCGACTGCAGAAGCTGCTTTGTCTCTGATGTGTTTGGTGAAGCTTTTTCCGTTTGATTGTAAAGTCACGCCTAAGTACTTACAGGATTTGACCCTGGCAAGATCTTTATTCTTGAATTTTATGTACTCTGCAGTTGGGAATTTCCCACCTCTTCTAAATGTCATTTGGACTGTTTTCTATAAATTAATACTTAGACCATCTGTATTCGACCAAGTAATAAATTTATCAAACGATTCCTGTAGCTTTTTATGTGATGTTGAGGCTAACGCCATGTCATCAGCATATATGTAAATGGAGTCCTCCTCACTGGTGATTAATTCAACTACATCCCTTGTGGCAATGTTGAACAATATCGGATTTAGAGGATCTCTCTGTAACACTCCCGTCGTCTGCTGAATGTAGATTGCCTCTGATCTAGAGAGGTTGTCGTCATTATCATTATCATTATAGACTGTTATGCCTTTCAGCGTTCAGTATCCAAGCCTCTGAGAATTTACGAAACGTCGCCACAATCCTCGATTTGCAACTAGTGTTGTGGCTTCATTTAGTTCTATACCTCTTATCTTTAAATCGTTAGAAACAGAGTCTAACCATCGTCGTCTTGGTCTCCCTCTACTTCTCCTACCCTCCATAACAGAGTCCATTATTCTCCTAGGTAACCTATCCTCCTCCATTCGCCTCACATAAGCCCACCACCGAAGCCGGTTTATGCGTACAGCTTCATCCATCGAGTTCATTCCTAAATTAGCCTTTATCTCCTCATTCCGAGTTCCCTCCTCCATTGTTCCCACCTGTTTGTACCAGCAATCATTCTTGCTACTTTCATGTCTGTTACTTCTAACTTATGAATAAGATATCCTGAGTCCACCCAGCTTTCGCTCCCATAAAGCAAAGTTGGTCTGAAAACAGACCGATGTAAAGATAGTTTAGTCTGGGAGCTGACTTCCTTCTTACAGAATACTGCTGATCGCAACTGCGAGCTCACTGCATTAGCTTTACTACACCTTGATTCAATCTCACTTACTATATTATCATCCTGGGAAAACACACAACCTAAATACTTGAAATTATCGACCTGTTCTAGCTTTGTATCACCAATCTGACATTCAATTCTGTTGGATTTCTTACCTACTGACATCAATTTAGTCTTCGAGAGGCTAATTTTCATACCATACTCATTGCACCTATTTTCAAGTTCCAAGATGTTAGACTGCAGGCTTTCGGCACAGTCTGCCATTAAGACCAAGTCGTCAGCATAGGCCAGGCTGCTTACTACATTTCCACCTAACTAATACTAATCAATGAGATACCTCGATAATTGTTGCAATCCTTCCTGTTCCCTTGCTTATAGATAGGTGCAATTACTGATTTTGTCCAATCTGAAGGTACCTTACCAACATTCCACGCTAATTTGACTACTCTATGAAGCCATTTCATCCCTGCCTTCCCACTACACTTCACCATTTCAGGTCTAATTTCATCTATTCCTGCTGCCTTATGACAATGGAGTTTATTTACTATCCTTTCCACTTCCTCAAGCATAATTTCACCAACATCATTTTCCTCCTCCCCATGAGCTTGACTGTTTGCAACACCACCATGACGATTTCCTTTTACATTGAGAAGATCTTCAAAATATTCCCTCCACCTCTCCAGTGATTCCCTGGGATCTGTTATGAGTTCACCTGAATTACTCAAAACACTGTTCATTTCTTTTTTCCCTCCCTTCCTAAGATTCTTTATTACTGTCCAGAAAGGTTTCCCTGCTGCTTGACCTAGCCTTTCCAGGTTATTACCAAAATCTTCCCATGACTTCTTTTTGGATTCAACAACTATTTGTTTCGCTCTGTTTCTTTCATCTACGTACAAATCCCTGTCTGCCTCGGCCCTTGTTTGGAGCCATTTCTGATAAGCCTTCTTTTTACGTTTACAGGCTGCTCTCACTTCATCATTCCACCAAGATGTTCGCCTTTTCCCATCTTTACACACAGTTGTTCCTAGGCATTCCCTTGCTGTTTCTGCTACAGCATCCCTGTATGCCACCCATTCACTTTCTATATCCTGAACCTGCTTACTGTCTACTGTTCGAAACTTCTCACTAATCATATCCATGTACTTCTGTCTAATTTCCTCGTCCTGGAGATTTTCTACCCTTATTCGTTTGCAGACAGATTTCACTTTCTCTACCCTAGGCCTAGAGATACTTAGTTCACTACAGATCAGATAATGGTCTGTATCATCGAAAAATCCCCGAAAACTCGTAGTTTCCTAAAAGATTTCCTGAATTCAAAGTCTGTTAAGATATAGTCTATTATGGATCTGCTACCCCTAGCCTCCCATGTGTAGCAGTGAATAGCCTTATGCTTGAAGAATGTATTCGTAACAGCTAAACCCATACTAGCACAGAAGTCCAGCAAACGCTTCCCATTCCCATTAGCTTCCATATCTTCCCCACATTTACCAATCACCCTTTCGTATCCTTCAGTTCCATTCCCAACTCTCGCATTGAAATCGCCCATTAGCACTATTCTATCCGTGCTGTTGACCCTGACCACGATGTCACTCAATGCTTCATAAAACTTGTCAACTTCATCCTCATCTACACCCTCACATGGTGAATACACGGACACAATTCTTGTCCTAATTCCTCCCACTGACAAATCTACCCACATCATTCGCTCACTTACGTGCCTAACAGAAACTATGTTGCGTGCAATGGTATTCCTGATAAAGAGCCCTACCCCAGACTCTGCCCTTCCCTTTCTGGAGATTTTCTACCCTTATTCGTTTGCAGACAGATTTCACTTTCAAGTACACTTTATAATCTCCTATCCCTTCCTCCTTATCTCCCCTTACCCGAATATCACTTACTCCTAGCACATCCAGATGCATCCTCTTTGCTGACTCAGCAAGTTCTACCTTCTTTCTTCCATAAGCCCCATTAATATTGATAGCTCCCCATCGAATTCCATTTCGTTCGCCAAGTTGTTTCCAAGGAGTCCCTCGCCTGTCAAATGGGAGTGGGACTCCATTACTCCCATAGGTCCGAGGCTTACTTAAAGTGTTCTGAGCTCGGTAAATTCATGAAGCAGGATGCTGCCCTACTTGCACATAGTCCAAGTGAGGATCTCTCCTCTAACGGGTTATGGACCACCGGTGAATTGTGTAGTCCTAGCCGCCTGAGCACAAGGAGGGCCACGACTCAGAATATGTCCGAGATGCCCACTCCCATTCCATAGCAACTGGTATCCCGACTCTCAGGACCACTTACTAGGCCACTCAGCCGTTGCCCATGGTTCACGAACTAGGACGTGACTACAGTAACCCACAAACATGAACCATCAATGTATATAACATTTTTCGATAGGAATAGGTAGTGATCCTGGCCTATAAGTTGTGCCAGTTTACTTGTTAGTACATTCCGGTCTAGAAAGTCGAGTGCTTTAGCAGTCTATAAGCGATACATGAAGTTTTCCTTTTGGAAGACGGAGAGCTTCAGTAATGTTTCCTATTAGGCATTGGATAGCATGAGTGGTTGAGCGCCCTTTCCGGAAGTCAAATTTTTCATCAGGTAGCACTGAGTCCGTTCGAGCTGTTAGTCGGTTAAGTATTGGAGTGGACAGGAGCTTGAGCCCCGTATTCTCCAAAGCTATATCTCGATAAGAATTTGGATCATCCGTCTTGCCTTTGCCCTTGTATAGGGGTTTTATGATGGAGTATCTCCATTTCTCTGGTATCTTAGCCTGAGCCACGCACTGGTTGAGTAACACAGTCCAGGCCTCAATCGTTGAATATGCCGTCCGGTCCACATGCTTTGCCGTTCTTCAATTGGTTGATTACTTCATTTACTTCGTCAGTCGTAAAGGGTTTTATATTCATTGCGTTGTCTAATGTGGTCTGAGGGACAGATGAGGGTATCTTTGGTCTGTAGAATAGACGTGAAGTGATCTGGCCACCTATCAATGGGTATTACTCTGGAGAACTTTGGTGTTCTTGGTTGGAGGGCTTTGTATGGCTTTTCCTTGGCCTTTTCTAGTAATGCCCTCTTTTGTATTTTCAGAAATTATTTCCTTTCAGCTTTGAGGGTTTTTTTTTTTTTAAGTCTTTCTTTTGTCAGTGTAGTCACATTTTGATTCAGCTGTGTTTATCTTCAAAGTTTTGTGTAAGGCGTGCAGGCTTTCCTGGCCTTATAACAGGTTGCATTGAACCATGGTTTAGATGTCCTCGGATTTGAAGTGCGACGTTCAATTACTTCCAATAGAGTTGTGTCTAACCGGAGGAGAATGTCATGTGGTTCAGGGCCGGGTTCTTTCCTTTTTCGCTTGTAACTTCATGACGTTCAGTTTCCTTAGGTAACGTATTTTGTGGCGGGAGAAGGGTTTTTTTTTTCAACTGAAGTGGAAGATTACCTCTAGGCTGGTAGATGCTTCCTTATTGGCAAGTTCTTTTTTCTGCCCGAATATATTACGTGGATGTGATTGTAGTTTGTAAACACCAGGTCTATTGCGCTTCACCCATTATGAGAGATGTATGTCAGTTCCGTCTTCGTAATGATGAGAGAATGGCCCTCCTCTCCTAAATACTTCAAATACAAAAATTGTCCGCTAGATGGCAGGCATAGACGCACAATGCCCTAATATTATTTTAATGACGATAGACTACGAAACACTATGCAGTATATTCTTATGTTCACTGAAGCTCTAAAATAACATCAGTAATATTAAATATCGGCAATATTACCTGTATGAAGTCTTACTTGACCTCTTCATTTCACAATTTAAAGATTTTCCTGTACGGAGGCTTGGAGTGGTACACCGTTCTTGCCAACGCAATATCTGTAAGTTAATAGAGGTCTTACGAGCTTGGTTAGGATAATATCATTCAGTTTGCTGATGTTCTTTGACCCCACACTGTAACAAAACACATTCTGAAAGGGAAGAAGTACCAAGTCCTCGTATTACGCTAGTAAGTTTGAAGAGCACAACA
The DNA here is from genome assembly GCF_040414725.1 of Anabrus simplex. Classification (NCBI taxonomy): domain Eukaryota; kingdom Metazoa; phylum Arthropoda; class Insecta; order Orthoptera; family Tettigoniidae; genus Anabrus; species Anabrus simplex. Next base: position 234,469,125 of record NC_090267.1, on the reverse strand, counting down.
GCTTCAACGAACTCCTGCAGATGCTTCACCAGAGTAACAAAACAAGGTTTTGGGTATCGAACTCCTCCTCTGTCCTGATGTATAATCAGTTCTATTTAGCGGTGTCGAAGCTCTAGACAGTGAGATGTTGCTGACGAAAATGTCACACTCCATCTCTCTTCAACAACACGAACCAGGTACCCGCAAATTAGGATTTGATTTCCTGTTTCTAGATTGACTGGGACATTATCGTCTGGATATTTGAGGTTGTCCAAAATCTCTGAACATGAAGACGTTTGTTTTGTGACCCTCCGTCACAATTCTTACCACAAGGAATCTACCATCCTCCACGGCTTTTATCACCTTCTGAAATAAGGTGTAAAGGTGCAAAGGCTACAGACGCGAGAGTAATCTGAGAATATTCGGTTACTTCCTTTATTGGGCCCTTGCCTAGATATAGCCGACAGCAGCTTTTCTCTTAATTCCCTTCTAGACGGTATTTCATGGAGTCGTATCTCTTCTGGCTGCGAACCATCTTGCCGAGATTGGCAAAATGATATACAACAGTTGAATACTTCGGGGAAAAAATCTGAAATTTTAGTTCCACAAAAACATATAACTTGCACGAACGGAAGGAAACAAGTACACCTGAAAATCATTTTTAAAATATATATACCGGGCGAGTTGGCCGTGCGGTTAGGGGCGCGCAGCTGTGAGCCTGGATCCGGGAGATAGTGGTTTTGAACCCCACTGTTGGCAGCTCTGAAGATGCTTTTCCGTGGTTTCCCATTTACACACTAGGCAAATGCTGGGGTTGTATCTTAATTAAGGCCACGGCTGCCTCCTTCCCACTCCTAGCCATTTTCTATCCCATCGTCGCACAAGACCTATCTGTGTCGGTGCGACGTAAATTAAAACGTCTCTATAAGCATAACGTGATTAATTCATTTCACAGTTCTATACAAACTATCACTTGCACAACCGAAAGGGAACAGACACTCATTGTACGAAATAAATTAGCTTTTCACACACATGCATGCACCAATAACACAATGCGAAGTTTGTGCGTCTATGACTGTACTCTTTCGCCGACTTGAAGTACTGGTATTCGCGCCTTCCTGTGTTCAACTAGTGGAGAGCAGGCTGTATAAGAGGATCGAGACGGTGGTACTGTTAACATGTGATTCAGATGGAGTCGTGATGATGTTTGTTGTTTAAAGAGGCCTAACAGCTAGGTCATCGGCCCCTCCAGAGGGAGACGTCATACTATTAATTTCTATTCGTCCTGTATGAAGATACTGAATCGAATTGGTGATTGATTTGGCTAAATTTGACGAGAAGAAGAGATAAATTTAAATTTCGTGTGGCTATTTCTGCCCTTGTAAGGCAGACCCTCTGATAAGGGTTGGCGGCATCTGCCATGTGTACGTAACTGCGTGTTATTGTGGTGGAGGATAGTGTTATGTGTGGTGTGTGAGTTGCAGTGATGTTCGGGACAGCACAAACACTCAGCCCCCGGGCCATTGGAATTTACCAATTAAGGTTAAAATCCCCGACCCGGCCGAGAATCGAACCGGGACCCTCTGAACCGAAGGTCAGTACGCTGACCATTCAGCCAACGAGTCGGACTGAAGAAGAGATAGAATGATAGGACACATCGAAGACACCCAGAACTTGTTCAGTTGGTTTTTGAGGGAAGCGCAGGCGGTAAGAACGGTAGTGTAGACCAATGTATCAATATGACAAGCAGGTTAGAGTGGATGTAGGATGCAATAGTTACGTTGAAATGAAAAGGTTAGCACGGGATAGGCTGGCATGGAGGGCTGCATCAAACCAGTCTATGGACGGACAACTCAAACAACAATAACAACAACTGACCAAGACTAAAGGGGATTCTTGTTCCACAGACGTATATTCCAGCACCTACCTCAGCAGGCTACTGGTTTTTGATTCGGTCCTCTATTTAATTTCACAATATCCTTTCCTTCCAGGCATTACTGTTTAGTTCTTTTCAAATACTCTGGCTGCATTTTGCCAGTTCCCATGTTAAAAACATGATCTAACTTTTTGTCCCGAGTAAATTTCTGATGGTTTGGATTCCCGAGAACGTGAGTTTACGCTTTATCAAAGTACTACAGGCGCGAAACGTTAGGGCTTGCAGGGCCTGCAATACAGACGGGCCCGGGCCTTTATGGGGCCCTGCAGAATCCTCGCAAAATAATAATAATAATAATAATTATTATTATTATTATTATTATACTGTATATATCTAGCCTAATGTCACTCTGCACGGAAATGATCAGGGCAGTTTTGTAGAATTAGTCGAAATACTTGTTTGTTTTTTTTACAATTTGTACGTAGAGGAATTGGTTGCATCTAGCAGCACTGCTGTGCCGTCTCCCGGAACACCGCGACATGCTCTTCATAAAAGACCGGCATCAAATTATTGACAAATAATTACAACAATGAAAACTGATACCAAAATATCATATTTTATTTAGAAAATGTTGTGTAATGCACCTGAGATCGTATTACGCATGAATTTTGCTGAACATTTAATTTTTATCACACATTTATTAGACAACAATGTACAATGCTAATAAGAATTTGGTGTACAGTAGTCACAATCAGTCAACTCAATTTCGATTTCGAATGAGCTCTCTCTGCGCGAAGTTAATAATGGACCAGCTTATCAGTTGTGTGGTTTGCATCCGGGAGATAGTGGGTTCCAATCTCACTGTCGGCAGCCCTGAAGATGGTTTTCCGTGGTTTCCCATTTTTACACCAGGCAAATGCTGGGGCTGTACCTTAATTAAGACCACGGCCGCTTCCTTCCAACTCCTAGGCCTTTCCTATCCCATCGTCGCCATAAGACCTATCTGTGCCGGTGCGACGTAAAGCCCCTAGCAAAAAACAAAAAAACAAAAGTTGTGTGGTTTGACATTTTTCAAACTTTTAATTTCATTTTGTTCTTCATCTTTTTTTAAAATTGATTACATTTTAAAAACCGAAACTTCAGTACCCATTATAGAGTATAGTTCTGTAGTTACTGAAAAATGAAATCAATTTAAGGTAAGTACGAACATCTAAGTGGTTCATGGTTGGCAACTTAGCAGCTTAGCCATTAAACCACGGGGGCAGTCAAATACAACACAATAAACACGATTGTTTAATAATCTTACGATAACGAATAATCCCTTTGTTTATATAACTTGACAATGTATTTCATTATTCTACCTGCTGTAATTAAATTTATGTGCATTATTCACAGGTTTTTACCTTTTATTTGAGGGGAGCCCGAATTTTATTTTGGCACGAGAGCCCGTATCGCATTCGCTGCGCTCCTGAAAGGACCCCCCCGCCCCCAAAAAAGGAATCACTTAAATGCCATGTACTCACCCGCGTCACGCGAAGTGTTCGAACTGCTTTCCTTCATTTTCCAAACATTTCTCGCCGTTCGTACAGAACCATAGGAAATTCCAGTTTGCTGAGAAAGATACCGTATTGATTTTCTAGGAGAATTTTGTAGGTGATGTCTGATATCATTAAGAACTTCTTCTGTCAGCACTGTGCATCGTCGTCTTCGCTTCTTATCTCGAACACTCCCCGTTTCCCGAAATTTTTTTGCTAATTTATGAATCGCAGTTCGACTTGGAGCTCGATCACCAGGGAATTTCTCTTCAAATAATCTCCTGACAGCGCGAGCCGATTCTATACGTACATACGAATCGTAAATAAATATTCGTTGTGGAATAGAATACTTAGGCATAGCTTCCTTAGTACACTAATCTATACGTGCGGATTTAGCAGCTGTTAAGCTCAGACTGTTCCCACGAAGCTCGGGATTACCGCCATGTCCATGGCCATCATCGCGGCAGCACCGGACCCACTACGCGCACGGACAACTCATATTCTGCTCTCTTTATTTTTGAGGATCGCAGTGATTTCTAGCTGCGTCCTTGCGGGTTAAGTGATATCCGTCAGTAGCGGCAATTAGGTGGGGGGTGGGGGGTAGTCGCCCCTACTAAAAATCGCCTGAAACTAAAAATATGATTAAAAAAAGCAATTTGTACAATCCCTATTGTTTTTTCACCTAATTCCTTCCCGCAATTTTTATATTATTAAGAAAAATACTTGGGGGAAATACGCACAAAATGTCGTTCGTTGCGGCTAACCGATTCATACAGCGCAGCAGCGTGTAGTATGTGCTGTGAGGAAGGGTAGCTGGGGTATATATATATATATATATATTTGTCAAAGTCACGGACACTGAGATATGATTCACCCGCCTTCTGCGCGCATTCGTTAGTCTGGCAGTCTCACTTAATAAAAAATGTGTCTGTGTAGTTGTCTAGTGTCTATTACCTTGTTAATGTGTAGTCAAATACTAAGACATTTTAATTGTATAATCACGCCGAACTTTATTTCACTGTAATACACATGTAATTGTTGTCCCTTTGTTGAAAGTTTTATTGTATAGTACTATACTATTATTATATTATTACCGCACTCAATTTGATAGACTCAACCTTTAAGGTGCACATAAACATGCAATATTATTGAACAAAATGGATTGTACAATATATAGTTATCTGGCCACAAACATACAATATTATTGCACAACAAATGGGTTTGTGCAATAAATAGAATCGTGTGGAGATAATATTGCTGGTCGTGCAATATATTGTGCAAAAGCGGTCATAGACGTACAATATGCATGGTAATATATAGTCATTCCATGCCGGTATTTTGTTTGGTGAACTTTCTTGTCTGTATCACGAAGCCGCTTTACTTCCTTCCGGAAGTTTATACGCAGGGAACTGATTTTTTTAAATAACTTCTTGCTTGTCGGCATTCGGATATTTTTTGCGATATTCTCAATAAACACCTCGTTCTGTTCACCCTTTTTTAACGCGATTACTGTAATCTTTGCTCTTAACGTCCCATAGAGCCGGAAGGCTTCGATAAACTCCAAAATAAACTTTTTCCCCACCTGTTTGTCTGCCATCATGATACGTTGTCCCCCACTTGTTGATAGGTACCAGGTACCAACTGGCGGGAGGACGCGATATTGCACAATACTGCCAACACACGGCACAGTATTTTGCGATTTGCGCAGTATAGTATATTTCAAACTTTTTGATTTCGTACAAGATATTGCACAACCCTTCAATATTAAATACGCACTATCAATTATATTGCACAAACCCCGATATTGCGCAATAATATTGCACGTCTATGGGCCCCTTTACGTCGCTGTAGAAATTCGCTCAGACAGCATTAAAAATACCATTTCGTAACTTTTTCAATTTTGATTTCCTCCCTCACCCCCCCCCCCCCCCAATTCCTCCCTCTGCTTTAGCCCTTAATCTCGGGTAAAATTTGTTGTCTATAAATTTTTGTGCCCCCCCCTCACCTAATTTCTAACTCCCAATCGACGCTACTGATCTACCTGGACGTATTATAACCACTACTATAACTGTCACGAAACTTTCCATTCGAAATTTAACGCCCGATTATATTTGATTTTATATGAAAGTTGCACATTAATAGCGATAATCACTAGAAAGCCACACATTGCAACCATACTTAAAACAAGTAGACAGTCCTAAGTCTGTAAAAAATAGGAAGGACAACGTAGTAGCTACACACCACGGAATTAATTCGGACGTGTTCTTTCTTAAAACTTTGGAATCAATTCGGACAAACCCTTCGTAAGAAGCCAGGAATAAATTCGGACGTTAGTGAATTAATTCTGATACAGCCGAGGATCCAACCAGCCTTCAGGCTGAGGACTCAACTACACAACCAACCAACCAACCATCTTAACAATACAAATCTCTATTCCTTTTTTTTTTCAACTGCTACATCTGCAGTATAATTGGTTTACAAAACTGAGATATTAAAATAAGTAAATGCTAGCAGAAGAGAATGTGAAAGTTCTTCACTCAGACACCACCAGAGAACATAACCAAGAGAATATAGATTAATGTTTTCGTGTATACTTATTCCGAACTATAGCTCTGGGAGGGGGGCAGAATACGTCAGTCATATCCCTAGATTTGTCAGCTTGTATTAGAACCTTAATTGAACATGTTCTTGGCATTATTATTATTATTATTATTATTATTATTATTATTATTATTATTATTATTATTATTATTATTATTATTATTATTATTATTATTGGTTACGTCTCAAAACTCACGAGTTTCAAAACTCACGGGCTAAAATTAGTTACAAGTAGTATCAAAATTCACGACTCCGGACAGCAGGTGCTTGCAATGACCACAGGGATAAATAAGGTGCCCGCTGACTCACGCTTCCCTTACGACAGGCACAGGATACTGTGAATGTTATTCTGCCACCCAACCCACAGGGGAAAAATAATGGCTGGTGAATGAAAGAGAACGAGGTGTATTATTATTAAAATATGCTCTGTTGTCTTAAAGCTAATATAATGCATTTCTTACCTTTCACATAAATTTATAATTATGACGTGTGGCCTCCGGAGAGGTTTGGTGCAGGTCTTTAGAGTTGACGCCGTATAGGTGACCTGCGCGTCTGTGAGGATGGGGTCCTTCCTAAGATGAAGGCTAATGCTGAAGATGGCACGAACACCCAGTCCCCGAGCCACACGAATTAACTTATGGAAGTTAAAATCTCCCACTCGACCGCAAACCGAACTCGGAACAATTGATGCATGCAGGCAGGACATAATAAAATGAAAGTAGATATGTTGCCCGCTGCTAGTTAAAAGAAACTTTCTGTTGGTAGTGCTGGGGTTTGGTTCCATTATGTGGCCAGAAGGCGGCATTTACATGAATAAGGAATTTTATTCACAGAATATTAAAGATCAAGATAGTTAATTCACTCATTTAGTTACAACACTTGGAATTCATTTGGGAAAAAAAGCGTATTTCTATTTTTCGTAAGAGTTCATCTATTCGCTTATTTCAATAGATTGTCTACCCGATACACTTAAACCGAAACAAATTATTCGTGACGCATCCGATTATCCTGTGCGATGTAAATGAATGATATTTGAAACTTTCGATTATTTATATTTAAATTATTTAAATTTAAATTATTCCATTACCCCATCACTAATAGGCTGGACATTTATCCATTCAGAGAAGAACTGGCCCTGCTCGTGAGTTTTTAGACGACACGTTATTATTATTATTATTGTCATTATTATTATTATTATTATTATTATTATTATTATTATTATTATTATTATTATTATTATTATCTGATTGATTAGTATACCAGGCAAAGTATTCACAGGCATCCTGGAAGGGAGGGTGCGATCAGTCGTTGAGAGGAAGTTGGATGAAAACCAGTGTGGTTTCAGACCACAGAGAGGCTGTCAGGATCAGATTTTCAGTATGCGTCAGGTAATTGAAAAATGCTACGAGAGGAATAGGCAGTTGTGTTTATGTTTCGTAGATCTAGAGAAAGCATATGACAGGGTACCGAGGGAAAAGATGTTCGCCATACTGGGGGACTATGGAATTTTTTTTTTGCTATTTGCTTTACGTCGCACTGACACAGATAGGTCTTATGGCGACGATGGGATAGGAAAGGCCTAGGAGTTGGAAGGAAGCGGCCGTGGCCTTAATTATGGTACAGCCCCGGCATTTACCTGGTGTGAAAATGGGAAACCACGGAAAACCATCTTCAAGGCTGCCGACAGTGGGACTTGAACCCACTATCTCCCGATTACTGGATACTGGCCGCACTTAAGCGACTGCAGCTATCGAGCTCGGTGACTACGGAATTAAAGGTAGATTATTAAAATCAATCAAAGGCATTTATGTTGACAATTGGGCTTCAGTGAGAATTGATGGTAGAATGAGTTCTTGGTTCAGGGTACTTACAGGAGTTAGACAAGGCTGTAATCTTTCACCTTTGCTGTTCGTAGTTTACATGGATCATCTGCTGAAAGGTATAAAATGGCAGGGTGGGATTCAGTTAGGTGGAAATGTAATAAGCAGTTTGGCCTATGCTGACGACTTGGTCTTAATGGCAGACTGTGCCGAAAGCCTGCAGTCTAATATCTTGGAACTTGAAAGTAGGTGCAATGAGTATGGTATGAAAATTAGCCTCTCGAAGACTAAATTGATGTCAGTAGGTAAGAAATTCAACAGAATTGAATGTCAGATTGGTGATACAAAGCTAGAACAGGTCGATAATTTCAAGTATTTAGGTTGTGTGTTCTCCCAGGATGGTAATATAGTAAGTGAGATTGAATCAAGGTGTAGTAAAGCTAATGCAGTGAGCTCGCAGTTGCGATCAGCAGTATTCTGTAAGAAGGAAGTCTGCTCCCAGACGAAACTATCTTTACATCGGTCTGTTTTCAGACCAACTTTGCTTTTCGGGAGCGAAAGCTGGGTGGACTCAGGATATCTTATTCATAAGTTAGAAGTAACAGACATGAAAGTAGCGAGAATGATTGCTGGTACAAACAGGTGGGAACAATGGCAGGAGGATACTCGGAATGAGGAGATAAAGGCTAATTTAGGAATGAACTCGATGGATGAAGCTGTACGCATAAACCGGCTTCGGTGGTGGGGTCATGTGAGGCGAATGGAGGAGGATAGGTTACCTAAGAGAATAATGGATTCTGTTGTGGAGGGTAAGAGAAGTAGAGGGAGACCAAGACGACGATGGTTAGACTCGGTTTCTAATGATTTAAAGATAAGAGGTATAGAACTAAATGAGATCACAACACTAGTTGCAAATCGAGGACTGTGGCGACGTTTAGTAAATTCTCAGAGGCTTGCAGACTGAACGATGAAAGGCATAATAGTCTATAATGATTATGTATGTATGTATGTATGTATGTATGTATGTATGTATGTATGTATGTATGTATGTATGTATGTATGTATGTATGTTATTATTCCGGTCCATAAAGCGAAGAATAACGGCCGAGAGGATTCGTCGTACTCACCACACTGCACATCGTATTCTGCAAGTCTATGGGCTGAGCAGCAGTCGCTTGGTGGACCATGGCCCTTCAAGGGCTGTAGTGCCATGGGGTTTGGTTTGGTAACTTTAGGTATATTGTAATAGATTTCAAGGAGCCCTTCAACTTTGGACTGTGAAAGATGATGATGACGGGGCGCATAGCCGAGTGTGATATTGTCTTCACTTACTTGGTCAGTTTCCTCGCCTTGCCCATTCTTATGCGATCTTGCTTGGTTAATCATTACTCTCTTCCGCCGCCGAAAGTTACAGAGTAGCGAGGATTTGGCGGTCCTTCATTATACACTATATTTACAATATTAGGTTAATGATAATGAAGAAACCGAGCTCGATAGCTGCAGTCGCTTAAGTGTGGCCAGTATCCAGTATTCGGGAGACAGTAGGTTCGAACCCCACTGTCGACAGTCCTGAAAATGGTTTTCCGTGGTTTCCCATTTTCACAGCAGGCAAATGCTGTGGCTGTACCTTAATTAAGGCCACGGCCGCTTCCTTCCCACTCCTAGCCCTTTCCTATCCCATCGTCGCCGTAAGACCTACCTGTGTCGGTGCGACGTAAAACAACTAACAAAAAAAAAAAAGATAATGAAGAAGAAATTTTAGGGGCCGATGACTTAGATGTTAGATCCCTTAAAACAGCAATCATCATCAAGAAGTTGTAACATTAAATCGGCAGTGAAAACAAATAGGTACGGGCGGGTAGGTGGTGGTGGTGGTGGTGGTAGTGGTGTTTATACATACAGTGTGTCCCACTCCCAGTGGGGCTGGCAGACAACATGCATATTCCGAGTGGTATATTCAAAACCTCCCGCGTATTCTATTACTGATATTATTACATTTATGGCTTATTTATACACCCAATAGTTTTTTATCATGAGTACTAACCTCTTTTACAGGCGGTGTTGAAAGTGGTGTCCTTCAGGTAGTCTCCTTTCAATATTTTAGTAGCCCTATGTACTGAGGATTTTGAGATTCCGACTTGTTGTGCAACACGTCGTACAGATTTAGTGGGAGATCGTCCAAATGATGTGTTAATGTCGTCGATTTTTTCTGCCGACAGAACCCTTCTTTTCGGTTTAGGAATAACAGCATTAAGTGATCCCGTTGTTCGTAACTTATTCACGAGACATCTAACTGTTTCTCTACCTGGAACTGGAACCCCGGGAAATACCTCCTGAAATCGCCTGCACACTTCTCTACACGATTCGGTTGTTACATATGTGTCATACATAAAAACTCTTTGTTCAAGCGTGAATTTCACTGGCATTTCGATGGGGTAATAATGTAATTAATCTAATTAATTCTACTGTAATTCAGCCACACGTGCTCTTGCAACAAACGCATCACTTTACGGCTTCACGGCTTCCCACGACACACAAACTCGAGTGACTGACCGCCTCGTGTGTATTCAGTGAGTCAGCATGAGGTTATGAATACACCGCTCGGAGCGTGCATGTGGATGTCGACCGCCGGCCCCGCTGGGAGCGGGACACATTAGTTTTAAGAGGAAGTATAGTACTTGGCACGTAAGGTTCTACACTAAAAAGCAAAAATCTCTTTTTCTTAATGGCTCCACTCATTTCAAAATCCGATACCAAAACATTTTCAATCACCTAGTGAGTTGGCTGTGCGGTTAGGGGCGCGCAGCTGTGAGCATGTATTCGGGAGTAGTGGGTTCGAACCCCACTGTCAGCAGCCCTGAAGATGGTTTGCCATGGTTTCCTATTTTCACACCAGCAAATGTTGGGGCTGTACCTTAAATAAGGCAGCAGTCACTTCCTTCCCACTCCTAGCCCTTTTGTATCCCATCGTCGCCATAAGACCTATCTGTGTTGGTTGATGTAATTCTTTAAAAAATTCAGTCAAACAGTCTCCAATGATCTGCATTTAGGAAAATCGCCCAGGTGACAGAGTCCTTATGAATTGTTTATTTGGACTTTTCTTAAATTATTTCAAAGCAGTTGAATATTTATCAAACATCTCCCTTGGTAAATTGTCCCAATTCATAATTCCTCTTCCTATAAACAGATATTTCTCCAATCTCTCCTCTTGAATTCCAACTTTATCTCTATAGGTACCTTCAAAACTCCATACAAGCATATTCATCTACTAATGTCATTCCAAGCCATGTCTCCACTGACAGTTCGAAACATACCGCTTAGTTGAGGTGCTCGTCTCCCTACTGCCAAGTCTTCCCAACCCCAAAGTTTGCAACATTTTGATAAAACTATTTATTCTTTTGTCAGAAATCATCCAAAACTAATCATGCTGCTTTCCTCTGGATCATTTCTGGTCCTCGAATGAAGTACAGTAATTCTGGTGAGTGTTCCATACAATGCATCCATATTCTAACTGGGGTCCTACCAGTGACTTATATGCCATCTCCTTTACATCCTTACTATAACCTCTGAATACCATCATAACCATGTGAAGAGATCTGTAACTTTATTTATAATCTCATTAATGCGATTACCCCAAGGAAGATCTTTCCTTACCTAGGTACTTACAACAGCCCCCACGAGGTAATTTCACTCCAACAATGCAGTAGTTAAATCAGAGAGGACTTTTCCGCTAGGTGAAACTCACAGCCTCACTCTCCACCCCATGTACCATCATACCATTGTTCGCTGTCAATCTCACAACTTTGTCAAGGTCTTTTTGCAGTTGTTCAAAATCTGATAACTTATTTCTATGAAGAGTATAACATCAGCCGCAAAAAGCCTTATGTGTGATTGCAATTCTTTATCCACGTATTATATATTTATTTGAAAACACAGGTTCTATAATACTGCCTTGCAGAACACCCCATTACAGGATCAGATAATGTTTCATTATTTTGTCTAGTCAAATAGCCCTAGTTTTGTCAATATTCTCTCATGATAATTTGCTACTGTAGATTTTGACATCTCCTGTCCAAACTACAGTCATATCACTTTTCAGACAATGCCTTATCATGGATATATGCATACCTTCATGACTGACGACAGTACATTTCCTTATTTTACTATGTGCTTTACGTCATGACACATATACGACTTATGGTTCGTCTCTTTTCTTCCAAGTACTCCCAGCCCAAACTTTGTAATATTTTGGTAATGCTACTCTTATGTCAGAAATTACCAGAAAAAATCAGGCTGCTATTCTTTCGATTTTTTCCAGTTTTAGAATCAAGTAATCCAGGTGAGGGTCCCATACACGACAACCATACTCTAATTGTGGTCTTATCAGGGACTCATATGCCCATATCCCTACTGCTTTACAACCCTTAATTACTCTCTTACCCATATGAAGAGATCTGTAAACTCTATTTACAATCCCATTTATGTGATTACCAAAATGAAGATGTTTCCTTATATCAACAGCTACAGTAGATACTTACAATGATTCCCATGGGGAACTTTCACCCCATCAATGCAGTAGTTAAAATTGTGAAACTCACAAGCTGACCTTTCAGTATTTAAATGGATTTTACGCACAGTCTTCTCATATCTAGAATCTTGTACCATCTGCTTTTTTTTTTTTTTGCTAGTGGCTTTATGTCGCACCAACACAGATAGGTCTTATGGCGACGATGGGATAGGAAAGGCCTAGGAGTTGGAAGTGAATGGCCATGGCCTTAATTAAGGTACAGCCCCAGCATTTGCCTGGTGTGAAAATGGAAAACTACGGAAAATCATCTTCAGGGCTGCCAACAGTGGGATTCGAACCCACTATCTCCCGGATGCAAGCTCACAGCTGCACACCCCTAACCGCACGGCCAACTCACCCGGTTGTACCATCTGAGGTAAAACTGCTTCCTCTTCCTCACTTCCTCCACGCAGTAAAGAAAATGCATATGTAAATAGAAGCCCATATGTGATGTTTATAACTTGTATAAATAAGAATTGTAAGAAAGGTGTGTGCAAGTACAGTTGAATGTAGGCGAATGTGTATGCATGCGCATGTGGAAGTGGTTGTGAATGAGTGTGTATACAGGGGTATGAGTGAGGGTATAAATGACTGGGTCTTCTTACTCTAATATATATATAGAAAAAATCAAGATAATTATTATTCTAAGAGTACAGTGTTTGAAGTGTAAATATGTAAATTTAAAACTGTCTACATATATGTAAATATTCAATAAAGTTTATGTACACGTACATGTGGGGATGGAGGCACTTCCGTGTATGTGGGACTTACCCTTTCTCCATCTATCACTCCTAAATTGTACATGTACAATAAATAATAATAATAATAATAATAATAATAATAATAATAATAATAATAATAATAATAATAATAATAATAATAATAATAATAATAATAATAATAATAATATTCTACCCCATTGAAAGCCTTAGATAAGTCAAACATGATACAGTCCATTTGGCTTCCTGAATCTCAAATATCGTGCTGCAATCCTACAAGCTGAGCTTCAGTGGATTAAAGTTTCTTAAACCCAAACAGCCTTCTATCAAACCGTTTAGTCATTTTGCAAACATGTCTAATATAATGAGAAAGAATGTGTCCCCGAAGCTTAAATGCAACACACGTCAAGCTGACAGGCCTGTAATTGTTAGCATTATGTTTATCACCCGCTTCTGCATATACAGGGTCTACTTACACACCATTCATTCAGTACAGCTCCTTCATGCAGACAACAATCAAATGAGAACTTCAGATATGGTACTCTATTGCAGTCCATTGCCTTTTGTATATTCTCAGAAATCTTATCAATTCCAGCTGCTTTTCTACTTTTCATCTTTTGTATCTTATTATAAATGTCTTTGTTATCATATATAAATGCTGATACTTCCTTAGCACTAGTCACCTCCTTTATTTGGACATTATTCTTGTAACCAGCATTCTTCACATACTGCTGACAATACGTCTGCAATCTGTAAATCCTCACATATACACTTACCCTGTTCATTAATGATTCCTGGAATGCCCTTCTTGGTCCTTTCTGCTTTTAAGTAGTCTATTTTTAAAATACATACCCTTCCATTTTTCACTAAAATTTGTATGACTGCTAATTATGCTTGCCATTTTGTTATCCTCTGCTGATTTCTTTGCTACAATCAAATTCATGGTAAGTACCTTCAATTTATCACTACTTCCACAACCATTCTAACTCTAGGCCTATTTCTTTCTTTCCAACCTACACCTCCTTCTCAGTCTCTTTACTTCTCTGTTATAATATTCTGGTAGCAGGTCTTTACTACTACTCACCACCTTTAAATTTTACCCATCCCACAGACAGTTTACATTTTATATGGATCATAATGAACTTTTAAAAACTCTCCCATGTCTGTCTTATCAACAACTGCCTAATATGTCGTACTTTTACAACTTTCCTTCCTATCACATTTATTTTTAACGACAAATGAAATCAGCTTTGTGATCACATATACGTCTACAACTTCAGTTCCTCTGAGCTCATCTGGTTTTACCACCACCATATCCACAATATTCTTCCCTCTAGTTGGTTTCATCACTTACTTATTCAACTATCCTTTCTAGATTAACTTCTTTACCATTTGTTGGTCATGCTTCCTGTCATTCGCATTACCTTCCCAACTGACACAGATCACATTCTTCTCCGTGCCACCTTCCACATAGCTGATTATCTTATAAAATAATTCCACATCAGTGTCAGCGCCACCCTCTTGAGGTCTGTACATTCCAAAATCATTAAGTTGCCAATTATCTTTAGAAATACGTCTTACACCAAGAATTTCATGTTTCTCATCCGTAACTTTTGTAGCTTACAAGTTGTTCTTTCACCAGTATGAATACTCCCCCTCCTATCGTTCCTATCCTGTCTCTACGATAAACACTCCAGTTCCATGAGAAAATTTCCATATCCATAATAAGTTATCACTCTTCAGCCACGATTCAACTCCCATTATCAGTAAATATATACTTACCATATTAAATTACTTCTACACCTTTCCATGCAGTACATCTACAGTTTAACACTAATGTTTTTATGTCCTCCTCACTTGAATTACAGCTCCCTGTAATCTTATCACCACTCTCTATTCTATCCCATTTCCCTGAAGGTGCCTCTCTCTATAGCCCTTCTGAACAAACCTCCTAATGTATATGTGCCACTGTGGTTCAAGTGAACACCATTTGAGTACAGATCCCTATCTCCTATCCACCCATTATGCTTTACAAATCTCACTCCTATTTTCCCACATACTCACTCCTATAGTCTCATTTAAATCCTTGATCACATTCCTGTCAGTATCCTTCCTAGACAGTATTGCACTGATAACAATCTCTGCTCCTTAAACTTCTTCCTCGCTGCATTAACAAGATCCTACTCATCTTCTTCATTAATGAGATCCCACACAACTGCTACTGAGTTGGTACTTATACCTGCTCTCCTTACGCTGTTGCTACCAACATGAAAAACTACCACCTACTCCTTTCCCTCCTCCTTCTCTTCTACTTTTCTCACATCTGTTTTATCCTAATTCCTGGATAATGAACTATCCTGGTTCCCTTTCCTCCACCCCCTTTCCCCACATGACCAGAGCCTCAATCCCTCCCACCTCATTTGATTCCCTCCTGTCCTGGTCTCCTCTATCTTTGCTGATGGTTGCAGAACCTACTTTCTCCTTCTCATGACTCTATTTCACTTTTCCTATCCTCTAGTCTGCACTTCCCTTCCCTACTACTTCTCCTCTCCAGCGCAACAGTGCCTTATTCCTCAACTTCCCTCTGCTCTTCTACCTGCAGTGACTCATACAGATTTCTCACCAATATCTGTCCTGAATTCTGCCCCTTGCACTTTCCTTCCTTTCCCTTCTACAAATTTCCCTGTTCATTCCCATCTCTATTGTACATCTATGGTATCCAGTACATTGCTTGAGGGAGACGTATATTCCTTCCTGTCCTCTGTGAGAATCCTAATTACCGGTATCTCCATTAAACTCATTAATGCCTACTGACACCCACAGCCTCTACACCTGCATTCCTTTGGCATACAATACTCTTCTTTATAGAATAACTAGCAATTACCCGCAGCTTCGCTTGCGTGGATTTCATAATTTGATCAGAGTAATCATTCCTCGGCATTGTACTAAGAGACTATCTGAAAATTCTAAAGTATAAAAACTCACCCAAAAATTGAGTTCCATTTACCCCAGAAATTCTTTGTAAACCATGTTTGTGGTATTACATTTTGGGGCTAAGACGACCATGCGACATAGAACTGTACATGCAAGAAACAGTCTTCTCTCAAGTCAAAAAATAAATTCATGTTTCTATATTTTTCAAGGAGATTCCAAATACCTATTCCCACATCTGTAACATATTCTGTTTTTGAGATATTCCTAAGTAGGCCTATCCCCATAAAAAAGAATTCAACCCCTTTATCAGTCCTTCCCCAACTCCATCTGAGTGTATTTTCCGAAAACCGAAATACATGTTTCCTTATTTTTAAAGGAGATTCCAAATATCAGTTTTCACGTTTGTAACATTTTCAATTTTTAAGATACGAGTATCCTCATAAAAAATAATTCAACAATTTTTCACTATTTTTCACCCCCTGTTAAGCGCTCTCTCCGAAGACAAAAAGGTACAAGTTCCTGAATTTTTAAAGGACTTTCCAAATACCAAGTTTCTTGTCTCTAGCATGTTAAGTTTTAGACATATAATGTAAAATGAAATAGCGTATGGCTTTTAGTGCCGGGAGATCCCAGGACGGGTTCGGCTCGCCAGGTGCAGGTCTTTTGATTTGGCTCCCGTAGGCGACCTGCGCGTCGTGATGAGGATGAAATGATGATGAAGGCAACACATACACCCAGCCCGCGTGCCAGGGAAATTAACCAATGATGATTACAATTTCCGACCCTGCCGGGAATTGAACTCGGGACCCCTGTGACCAAAGGCCTGCACGCTAACTATTTAGCCATGGAGACGGACGACATATAATGTAGATATACCGGTACTCATTTTAAAATTTCACCCGCTTTTCCAATTCTATTCAGCCCCTCGATTGGATTTTCCGAAAGCAAAAAAAAAAAAATGTGTTTCGTTATTTTTAAAGGATATTTAAATACCAGTTTTCATACCTGTACGTCTGTAACACCTTCAAGTTTTTGAGATAAATGTATACTCATAAAGATAAGGTATCCTCATAAACGTATATCAACTCTTTATTTACTTATTTTCAATCCTACACCCCTTACGTCGACTTTACGAAGAAAAAAACAAGTGCGTGTTTCTTTATTTTTAAAGGAGATTCCAAGGTACTAATTTTCACGTCTGTAACATCTTCAGTTTTTGAGATATTATCATGAAAGTAATTCAACTCTTTCACCCCCCTTCCTACCCGTTAAGTTGATTCCCCCTCTCCAAAAGTGTGTATTTCTTTATTTTTAAACTAGCAAGATACCCGTGCTTCGCTACGGTATTATACTGAAATTTATAATTGAATGCTTATTGTTTTAGATATATAATCTGCCGAAATTCACGATCTGACTCGCTTTTTGCGAGAATCCACCAAAATTCCCGATCTGACTGGTTTTCTATTAGATTACGGCACGTTTCCTCCCATTTTTCAATCTTCCTTTCCAGCAATCGATTTCGTACTTCCCGGGCTAGGCTCAGGTATTCCTCCCGGTCAGTTGGGTCCGTAAATCTTTGGCCATCTCTTCCTATAATCATTTTTAATATGGATAAAATCCTTCAGAAGATACGGCGTGGTGTCATATTGGGTGCCTTGGCGGCACTGAACCCGCGGCTGGACTGCATTCTTAGTCATTACCCATCCAGGAGCCGTTTCTAGCGCGGTCCGCACATTTGACGACGGTTCGGAACATTATTATTAATATTATTTTTATTATTATTATTATTATTATTATTATTATTATTATTATTATTATTATTATTATGTGTTTCTGGAATGAATGATGACAGCGAGAACGGGAGTATCCGGAGAAAAACCTGTCCCGCCTCCGTTTTGTCCAGCACGAATGTCACATGTAGTGACCGGGATTTGAACCAGGGAACCCAGCTGTGAGAGGCCGGCGCGCTGCCACCTGAGCAACGGAGGATCCTTATAAGTACATTAAGGACAGTAAAATCAATTGGTCTCACCTCCTTTTACACCCCAACGCCGTTAAGTTTATTTACAGCAAACCCTCCCCCCCCAAAAAAAAAATAATTAAAAGAAGGCGTGTTTCTTTAAGTTTAAAGGAGATTCCAAACACCAATGTTCACGTCTATTACCTCCAGTTTTGAGATATATGTATCCCCATAAAAATAATTCACTTTTTTCACTTCATTTCACACTGCTCCCCCCTCCCCCTAAGTGAATTTTCCCGCAAAAAGTACCTGTTTGTTTAATAGTAAAGGATCTTCTAAATACCAATTATCGCGACTCTAACTTCTTCAGTTTTTTATTTATGTGTCCACATGAAAGGAATTCAACTCCTTTACACTCCCGCCCCCAAAAATTGTTTCCCCTCAAAACGCGTGTTTCTTTACTTTTAAAGCAGATTGCAAATATCAAATTTCACGTCTAATAACATCTTAATTTTTGGGATATCAGTAGCCTAATTAAAAGGATTCAACACCATTTTCAGTCACTTTTACCCCCTCTCCACACAAGTGGTATTTCCGAAAACTAAAAATACACGTTTCTTTATGTTTAATAGAGATAAAAAATACCATTTTTCACTTCTGTAACATGTTAAGTTTTTAGATTTACCGCAAAAGTTCTCATTTAAAAATTTCACCCCTTTTGAATTCCCCTTAAGTGGAGTTTCCAAAAACAAATCACCTATGTTTCTTTACATTTACAGGAGATTCCAAACACCCACTTTTTACGTCTGTAACATTTTACGTTTCCAAGATATTCTGTAGATATAGTCTTTCAAAAATTCACCCCAATTTGTCACTCCTATTTAACCGCCATTAATTTGAATTTCCAAAAACTAAAAAAATACGTGTTTCTTTATTTTTAAAGGAGATCCCTTATACAAATTTTCAGTTCTGTAATATCTTCCGTTTCTGAGATATATGTATCCTCATTAAAGGCATTCAACCCATTTTTCACCCTTTTACACCCCTCCTATTGGGATTTACAGGAAACAAAAAAATACGCGTTTCTTTATTTTTAGAGGAGATTCTAACTACCAATTGTTACATCTGTAAATTTTTAAAATTTTCATATGTAGATACACTCATTCTAAAAATTCACACCCCTTTTCACCCCCCCCCCCATTATTGGATTTTCCAAAAACGAAAAATACCTGTTTCTTTATTATTTTTAAGTAGATCCCAAATACCAATTTTCAGGTCTGTAATATCTTCAGGTTCTGAAATATAATTAGCCTCATTAAAGGTATTTAACATATTTTCACCCTTTTCCACCCTTCCTATTGGGATTTTCCGAAAAGAAAAATATACGTGTTTCTTTATTTTTAAAGGAGATTCTAAATACTAATTTTTACATCTATAAACTTTAAAAGTTTTGTTATATATATAGATACACTAATTTTAGAAATTCACCCCTTCTTACCCCCCATTAATTGGATTTTCCAAAAACAAAAAAATACGTGGTTCTTTATTATTAAAGGAGATACAAAACACCAATTTTAAGGTCTGTGACATCTTCAGTTTCTGAGATATAAGTATCCTCATTAAATGCATTCAACCCTTTTTTCACCCCTTTCCTCCTTTCCTATTAGGATTTTCAGAAAACAAAAAAATAAGTGTTTCTTTATTTTTAATGAAGATTCTAAATACCAATTTTTACAACTGTAAACTTTCAACGTTTTGAGATATAGATACACTGATTTTAAAAATTAACCCCCCTTTTCACCCTCCCATTAACTGGATTTACCAAAAACAAAAAATACGTGTTTCTTTATTTTTAAAAGTGATCAAAAGTACCAATTTTCAGGTCTGTAAAACCTTTAGTTTCTGAGATATAAGTACCGGTATCCTGATTAAAGGCTTTCAACCCTTTTTTCACCCTTTTTCGCCCCTCCTATTGGGATTTTCTGAAAACCAAAAAATACGTGTTTCCTTATTTTTAATGAAGAGTCTAAATACCAATTTTTACATTTGTAAACTTTAAAAGTTTTGAGATATAGATACACTCATTTTAAAATTTCACCCCGTTTTTCACCCCCTTAGCGACGGAATATCCAAAAATCCTCTCTTAGCGAGCACCTACATCTTAATATGAATGTATATCCAAAATTTCATTTCATTATGTTCAGTAGTTTTGGCTCGGCGATGATGAATCAGTCAGTCAGTCAGTCAGTCAGTCAGGACAAGCTATTTTATATATATAGATGAGATACCAAATACCAATGTTCACGTCTTTAACATTTTTAGACGAAATGAAATGGCGTATGGCTTTTAGTGCCGGGAGATCCCAGGACGGGTTTGGCTCGCCAGGTGCTGGTCTTTTGATGTCACGCCCGTAGGCAACCTGCGAGCCGTGATGAGGATGAAATGATGATGAAGACAACACATACACCCAGCCCCCGTGCCGGGGAAATTAACCAATGATGGTTATAATTCCCGATCCTGCCGGGAATCGAACCCGGCACTCCTGTGACCAAAGGTCAGCACGCTAACCGTTTAGCCATGGAGCCGGACAACATTTTTAATTTTTTGAGATTTAAGTATCCTCACACGAAGAATTCAACAAATTTTTCAATTCATTCACCCCCTGAAGTGGATTTTCCATAAACAAAAGAACACGTGTTTCTTTACTTTGAAAGAAGATTCCAAATATAAATGTTCAAGCCTCTAACATCTTCAGTTTTTGAGATATAAGTATCCTCATAAAAATAATTCAACTCCTTTTTCACCCCAGCCCGTTAA
Source organism: Anabrus simplex (assembly GCF_040414725.1). Classification (NCBI taxonomy): domain Eukaryota; kingdom Metazoa; phylum Arthropoda; class Insecta; order Orthoptera; family Tettigoniidae; genus Anabrus; species Anabrus simplex. The sequence continues at coordinate 234,448,317 of NC_090267.1, read as the reverse complement.
GTTGATTCCCCCCTTCCCCCACCAAAAATGCAGGTTACTTTATTTTTTTAAGGTGATTCCAAGTAAAAATTTTCACGTGTGCAACCTTAAGTTTTGATATATAAGTTTCTCCATAAAAAATAATTAAATTTTTCTCACTTCCTTTCACCTTCACCCCTGAAGTGAATTTTCTGAAAACCAAAAAACTTGTTTCTTTGTTTATAAAGGAGCTTCCAAATGCCAATTATCACGACTCTAAGATCTTCAGTTTTGAGATATATGTACCCTCACAAAAAGGAATTAAACTCCATTTTTCATCGGCCCCACCCCCAAGTTGATTCCATCCCCCCCCCCCCCCCCAAATGTGTGTTTATTTTTAAAGGAGATTCCAAATACTAATTTTCACGTCTGTAACATCTTTAGTTTTTGAGATATAAGTATCCTCATACAAAGTATTCAACTAATTTTAAAATTAATTCACCCCCTTAAGTGGATTTCCCAAAGACAAAAGATTACGTGTTTCTGTAGTTTGAAAGAAAATTCCTAATGCAAATTGTCATGTCTGTAACATCTTCAGTTTTTGAGATATAAGTATCCTCAGGTAAAGAATTAATCTCCTTTATCACTCCACCCACGCCCGTTAGGCTAAGTTGGTTTCCCCCCACCCAAGAAATGCATGTTTCTTTCTTTTTAAAGGAGATTCCAAATACCTATTTCCACGTTTGTAACCTTCAGTTTTGAGATATAAGCTCCTCCAGAAAAAGTATTCAATTGTTTTACTTCCTATCACACTCTCCACTCAAGTGAATTTGTCAAAAACAAACAGTACTTGTTTCTTTAAAAGAACTTCCAAATACCAATTATCAGTTCTGTAACATCCTCAGTTTTTGAGATATATGTATCCTCGTAAAAGGAATTCATCTCCCTTTTCACCCCCCCCCCCCTCTACCAAGTTGATTACCCTCGCTCCCCGCAAACGCATGTTTGCATGCATCCTTATTTTTAAAGCAGATTCCAAATACCAGTTTTCACGTTTCTAACATCTTTAGATTTTTGGTATGTGTATATACATTCTCATACAAATAATTCAACTAATGTTTCAATCCTTTCAACCTCCCCCCGCCGCCCCCCCCCCCCGTTAAGGGTCTTTTCCGAAAACCAAAGAATACGTGCTTCGTTATTTTTAAAGGAGATTCCAAATACCAATTTTCACGTCTGCAACATGTTATGTTCTTGAGATATACTGTAGATACGGTAATTTTAAAAATTCACCCACTTTTTCAGTTCAACTTACGTGGATTTACCGAAAAAATATTTATGTTACTTTTACAGGAAATTCCAAATACCAGTTTTCAAATCTATAATATGTTACATGTCTGAGATAATTTGCAGATATAGTCTTTTTAAAAATTCACCCCGTTTTTCACTCCTGTTCACCCCTTATTCAACGGATTATCCAAAAACACAAAAATATGTGTTTCTTTACCTTCAAAGGAGATTCCAAATTTCATGTCTGTAACATCTTCAATTTTTGAGATATAAGTCTCCTCATAAAAGGTGTTGAACCCCTTTCTCCCATTTTCACCCCCCTTAATGGGATTTTCCGAAAACAAAAAAATACGTGTCTCTTTATTTTTAAAGGGGATTCCAAATACCAATTTTTAGATCTGTAAACTTTTAAGTTTTTGAGATATAGACATCATTTTAAATATTCACCCCCCTTTTCCCCCCCTTAGAGACGGAATATCCAGAAATCCTCCCTTAGCGAGTACCTAGGTGTTAATATGAATGTATCCCCAAAATTTCATTTCTTTATGTCCAATAGTTTTGGCTCGGCGATGATGAATCAGTCAGTCAGTCAGTCAGGACAAGTTCTTTTATATGTATATATGAAAAATCAACAAAAATAATATAAATTATTCTGTGAATTAAAAATCAAAGGAAAGAAATACTGTCTACGATATTACACAAGGAACAGGAGATAGCGGCCTTGTGTACCGTAACCCTGCTTAGGCATATTATATTATTATTTTAGCCCACTACACACGAAAAGAAATGTAAACTGCAGTTTATAACTGAATTTTGAAAGGAATACTCAAGAATTACACAACAGTAAAGAATACAAGGAAGATAAACCGTACCATATCTAATAATAAAATAACTTCACTACAGTTCCAAACTTGACTTAAGAGGATCTTAATTTCAACTAATTAATGGAAATAATACTGTAGAAATGTGGTTAAAACTAAGTAGGACCTACTTAGATCGTTACAACTATTATAGCTACAATTATTTCAGAAGATATCCAATTTTTTATACCATACCTGTTCACAATGCCAATGTAGAAATAATTTTTTGTTTGATGAAAGAACAGGGCCATAGCCCACTGGTGAATTCAGTGAAAAGCTTATTGTTTATTCAGTTCAATTTCTAATAACTGGTATGTTATAAACATAGTTCACATCAGTATTTCTTCAAAATACAATGTAAGGTAAGATGAATAATGAAAAAAAGTTACGATATTTTATAACTGTCTTACAGCTTACAACTTATACTAGGTAAGATAGGCCTAATAAAGACGAAGCATATAGGCCAACCATCGCCACCATCTCCGCTAACAGTATTAGTAAATCTTTTCGTGTTCTCGGAAGCCCTTGAAAAATGTACTCTTTTTACATTTCACTGTTCTGGTAATCCTAAGGGATACAGCTAGCTTCGTATTGATTATAGGGAGTGGCTGCGAAAGTTACCGGGCTATGCAGGGGACGCCGGGGGAACAGATTAACCGCAATACATTGCTGGACTCGCCCATACGCTGTAGCAGGAGGGTAGGCGTTCAGTTTCATTTAAGGTACGGTAGGCCTAAATTCTTCGTTAAGACTGTATTAAGTTGAGAACTAAGGAACACCTTACCTTCCATCAAAGCAGCTGTTGAAAATGATTTTCGTCTTTCTCGACACAGTATTTTCAGTCCTCGTAATGCCGATCTTTGTGAAATACCACATTCCCGCGCCAACAGGCGTGAAGATTTCTTGGGACTTACATCCATTCTTGCTTTAATATCTGCAAGCTTCTCCTCTGTTAATACCTTCTTCAGTGGTTCTCTTTTTTTGTTTAAAACAGACCCTGTTTCTCGCCATTTCGTGAGCAACTTGATTATGTATTGTCTCGAAGGCATTGCAGCGCCACGGAAATGACGTAGAAATTTGCGAACGGTTCTGTCGTACGATTTCTTCTTTAGGAGAAATGTCTCAACTAGAAATATCCGTTGTCCAATACTATATGTCACCATAATGGGCGCTAAAAGTTTATGTTCAAGAACACTAATAACATGAGTCCAAAAAGAACACTCGTAAAACTAAACATGCATTCCGTACACTAACCGCTAACTATGATCCCTGCGCTGCCTGACCGCTCCATCCCCGCCACTCGAAAACAAAGCAAGCATTTCCCCAGTCCACTTGCGCGGCAGCTCCGGTTAAAGTGCCGGTAACTTTTCGTTGCCTTGTACAATATGCCTTGTCACAGGATACGTTGATTATGATTTCCTGTTCCTATCGTCTTTTTTTCAAGAAACTCATACCACGGTATCCTTTCCTTCCGATCAAGAGTAGTTACGGTACATTTCGTTCAATTATTTAACTTCTTCAAAAGAAGACACGGCGCTACAGAACCGACACGCCTTGGTCTAGCATTCTATCGCTCCTCGCCCCGAAGGCCTGCAGATTAGGTGACACAGGGTCAACGCAACAAATTCTCTCGGCCTTTATTCTTGCCTTTCAGATATCCTCTCAACTGTTCACACATAGGCTGAGTGGGCCTCGAACCAGAGGCTAGAGTCTCGGAACGACAGGCACGGTCGCTGGGCCAGTACGAATAGTCATCAAAACTAATTAAAGTCAACTTCAACGTGGGGACAGCTAGCCATACATAAAATGTTCCTGTTGTATACAAAAGAAGGAAATATCATAGAACAAATGTTAAAATGACGCCTGGTTTCAAAAAGAGTTATAAACAAAATATCTACGCAAATAACTTATTTGAACTAATGGGAACCGAGTAGGCCCTACTTTCTCATTTAGTATTATACATATATACTGTATCACATGTAGAGATATTGCCATTCCTCCCCTCTCAGAGTTCTTCTCTTGAATACTGCAAATAAGATTCAATTGTCAAGATCAGACTTTTGCATCCAAATGCAGCAGGGATACCCAGCAATAGCCTAAGAAGCTGTGAATTTTTTGTGCCTTTTAAAACTTATTCATCTTATTCATAATTTAGAAGTAACAGACATGAAAGTAGCGAGAATGAATGCTGGTACAAACGGGTGGGAACAATGGCAGGAGGGTACTCAGAATGATGAGATAAAGGCTAAGTTAGGAATGAACTCGATGGATGAAGCTGTACGCATAAACCGGCTTCGGTGGTGGGGTCATGTGCGGCGAATGGAGGAAGATAGGTTACCTAGGAGAATAATGGACTCTGTTATGGAGGGTAAGAGAAGTAGAGGTATACCAAGACGACGATGGTTAGGCTCAGTTTATAACGATTTAAAGATAAGAGGTATAAAAGTAAATGAGGCCAGAGCACTGGTGCAAATAGAGGATTGTGGCGATGTTTAGTAAATTCACAGAGGCTGAACGCTGAAAGGCATAACGATCTATAATGATGATGTATGTAAAACTTATTTATGTGAAAGTGGCTTCTCATCCCTTATGTGTTTCAAGAATAGATAAAGAAACTGACTTCATGCAGAGCTTGACTTCAGACTTCAACTTTTAGCAACCTGCGCAGATATTGGAAGTGTAATATCAAAAATGCAGGCTCATCCATCTCAACACCGTGGGTAGTTCTGAAATATTTGAACACAGAAACAAACTATACGAGAAAGGAGACTGTAGTTAAACTTCTAGGTTGTTTTATTTAAATATGTTAAATGTTTATATATATGAGAAATAATGTCATACTATATAGCAATGTTGTTTAATCTTATTCCTCAAAGGGTGCCGACAAACGACAGCGCGGCCACCGTCTCACCGTTCCCGTACGCCCGCAGAATCGAATGGATAATCAGATTTTAAACATCAATAAAACTTACCCCGTTTCAGTTTTTTTAACGCCCGTCGAACAGAGGAATATGAAACCTCGCTTTGCTGAGCCAGTTTCCTTAAAGATTTTCGGGGAGATTGCTGAAATCTTTCACAAATATCCTTAATTTTTTCGTCAGTTAAGACAGTCCGTTGTATAACACGTTTTTTGTTTAGCACTGAACCCTCAGTTTTGAATTTATTCACAATTTTCTTAATTCCGTAACACGTTGGCACTCGCGTTCCAGGAAACTGTTCGCGGAATTCTCTTCTCACTCTCCCAGCAGATTCGTGCTTCAAAAATCTACAGCACACGAAAATACGCTGTTCAACACTAAATTCAGAGGCCATGGAACGTACCAAACCTGTCTATTACGGTTGTATAAGAAGAAAGCGCGTTGTATGCTGTACCGGAGTTTATCGCAGACTAGCTGAAACTGGACAAGCTTCAGGCGGCTTTTGAATCATCCACTCGCCCAGTCACAGTAATGACAATAACCAGCAACACAACTGAGGCTCGCACTGTATGTTACTCGTCAACACATGGCGAAGTACAACGAACGCTTGTAGCAAGCAAGTATTTCAAACACATGTACAAATTCGAAACCAGTCACTGTGAGATTGAAGTTATGAAGAGGACAATCTAAACACAGCAAGTTAAGCGCAATGCATTATTGAGCTTAACGCGTAAAACTTGCCGCCACGCCAGAAGGTCGAGACGATCGCAATCGGCGTGTAGATGTTGTAAACAGATGTACTCTTTAGAAGAGTCTTATATGGATATTATAGCAGTACTTTTCTTCTGTTATACTTTTGCCTTTATCAGTAAATCCAGGCCACATTCTATGGTTGGTCTGAATATTTTGATGGTTTTGTTCATATGCAAACCTAATATAATATTTTCTTTGCAATACGGGAAACATTCTATAAAAGGTTTTCTAAGAAAATTAAAATTAGTAGTTAATGAAAAGTGGTCCGCCTCTGTGGTGTAGTGTGATTAGCTGCCACCCCCAGAGGCCCGGGTTCGATTCCCGGCTCTGCCACGAAAATTTGAAAAGTAGTACGAGGGCTGGAATGGGGTCCACTCAGCCTCGGGAGGTCAACTGAGTAGAGGTGGGTTCGATTCCCACCTCAGCCATCCTGGAAGTGGCTTTCCGTGGTTTCCCACTTCTCCTCCAGGCAAATGCCGGGATGGTACCAAACTTAAGGCCACGGCCGCTTCCTTCCCACTTCCTTGTCTATCCCTTCCAATCTTCCCATCCCCCACCAAGGCCCCTGTTCAGCATAGCAGGTGAGGCCGCCTGGGCGCAGTACTGGTCATCCTCCCCAGTTGTATCCTCGACCCAAAGTCTGAAGCTCCAGGACACTGCCCTTGAGGCGGTAGAGGTGGGATCCCTCGCCGAGTCCGCAGGAAAAACCAACCCTGGAGGGTAAGCAGATTAAGAAAGAAAGCAAGGGGTGAGTTAACAATGTTTATTGGAGGAAATGTATTTATACTCTTCCTTTTTAAAAATCTTCTGCCTCACAGTACCTTTCACACAGGGTTTATTTGTGATGTTCAGTTATTTATAACTTTATTTTTACACACTATTTTGTTATCCAACAGTTAATTTCTATACAGGAAAAATAGAAATCACTCTCTATCATTAAAGCATGTCTAATACTGTACACAAAACTATAGATTTTCTGACAAGTAATTATTAGGCATAGAATTTCAAGGATAATTTAATAAAAACCACCTATTCAATACTTTCCACATTTAATGTGGTTTGAATCTACATTACTGTATGTAGACTTATTAGGTCAGGTACATGTTTCACCCATTATTTTGGGCATCTTCAGCCTGTATGGTTTGTATATATTGGTTAAAAAGGTCCCAAACCTTGATCTAAAGATTGTCTACAGGCTGAAGATGCCCAAAATAATGGGTGAAACATGTACCTGACCTAATAAGTCTTCATAAATTCATGTAGATTCAAACCACATTAAACCTGGAAAGGTGGTTTTTATTTAAAAAAATTATTATTATTTATTATTATTATTATTATTATTATTATTATATTTTTTATTATTATTATTATTATTATTATTATTAAATTATCTTTGAAATTCTATGCCTAACGTCATCTTCAATATGGAACAATAATGAGAGTTACTTGTAATAAGTAATTATTCATCTTTGAAAATATCCGGACATGTTCTACGGACGCATTTGATCCCAGAAGGCAAATGATAAATTTGCAGTTTTGAGAAGTATAGTTATTTATTAGAAGAGGAAGGTTCCTGTCCTTCAATATTTTGAAAACTGCCAACCACATATATTGTATTTGTATAGTGTTACAATTCCATTCATACATGGTACTTTTTCTAGAACAACGGCTTTAGCCATGCAAAATTCATCAAAGTTAATTGTCAATTTCATCATTACCCACATTTGTTTAGTGAAATACTGGCTTCCACATCTAACCACTGCGGTTTAGACTTTAAAGATGAACAGGCAAACATGGTGTTGTGTGAAAGTTGTTTTACTCATAATCTTCTGCTTTCCAAGAAAGGATACTGCTCCTTTAACTTAGAAGTTAATGAGCACTTACATGTAAACATGTGATTAGCCTGTTGGGCTAACACACAGAGTGAACAAGCGCAATGACGCTTAAAATGTGATGGTAGTGCAAGTCAGTAGCAGCGATTAGGGGGAGCGAGGGGGCCCCACTTTGTGGAGAACACATTATATTTGTATTCCATTTTAGCCGGCTGAAACTAGGAATTATAGGAATGATTTTAAAAAAATGTACAAGCCTTGTTGTCTCATCATCTAATTCTTCCCTTATTTTCTTTAATTATTTCACAAAATTATTAACGGTAATACGCATGTAGTTTGTCGCAGCTAACCGATATACAGTGCATAACAGTCTTGTTTGTACACCAATTTATTGCAACGAAATAACTGTTAAACTTTTGTATACAATTATTGTGTTGTATTTTATTGCCCATATCGTAATAGATACACTATTAAATAATGTAAATAATAAAGAAACGGATCTGTGATCTTACAATTTAATACACATACAAGTAATGTACCAAAACCGGGCGTTTCATCCTGCAACAATCTTGTCTGTACACTTACAGAAAAAATGAAAAGTTCACTCAAAAACACTTGTTACCTTGAATTTAATACTCTGATGAGTATCCTCTGGCCTTGAGAATTGTCCCTTCGCTGCATGGAATGAACCAGTTTCTCACATCTCTTGGGTCGGTTTTACTCCATTCTTCATTGACTATAGGCCTACTTCTTAACTGTTCAAGTGATTGAGGTTTCCTTGCCTGAACCCTTCTTTTTAGATCGACCCATAAATGTTCTATGGGTTTCAAGTCAGGGGATTGGGCAGGAGTTCGCAGTTGCGATGGTACGTTCCATATCAGCCACTGCTTGCAAATATCACCTGTGAGCTTGGGGTCGTTGTCTTACTGAAGGATGTAGCGAGACCTCAACTCCATTTTTACTGCACTCTGCTTGACTTTGTTCTTTAAAATGTTTAAATAACCCCATCTGCCCATGATGCCATTGATGATTTCGCTATTTCTCACTCCAGAAAACGATATGCACCCCCAAATCATAATTGATCCACCTGCATATTTTACGGTGGGTAGCATATTTGCAGGTTAATTGGCTGTATTTACTTTTCTCCATACATAACTGTTTCCGTCCGAAGTGTATAGAGATATTTTGGTGTAAGCTGACCAAATAACTTTGTTCCAGAATGTAAAATCCTTGTTTTCATACTCTCTGTAAAATTTCATTCTGGCTTGTCGGTTTTTCTTAGTAACAAATGACCTTTTCCGTGGTCGTCTACCGTGATAATCATATTTCCACAATACCCTACGAATTGTCTGACTTGACATTTTCTTCATCGTACTTTCTTCCACCATTACGCGGATCTTAGGCGCACTTAATTGTGGATTCTGTTTTACTTGTTTCACATTATAACGTTCATCTTGCCTATTCAGTATCTTTTCTTTTGCTTTTTTTGGCAAATTCTTTGTGGTTCCTCAATATCTGAATTTGTTCAACACATAGTGCATTGTGGAATGCGGTTTATTTACTTTGCGTCCGGTTTCACACGGATTAATACCCTTGCAATCCGAGAGATACAATTACATTTTTTAGTTCGTCACTTAACTCTGTTCTTTTACCCATTATGTAACACACGGCCTGGTGCACTAACTGCAAAACTATACCGACTATAGTCCGTTTTGGTTGAAAGCGTCCTGCGCGAGAAATAGTTGCGCATGCAGTGGTGGGAGCTATCGTCCCCCCACTCCTACAGCAGGTCCAGTCGCCAGGCTAGCGCTGAAGTGAAAACGTCTCTCAAGCGGCGCGTGTTGTTACGTGAAGTTGAAATTACTGAAGTGACGAGCATGGCTTCTAGGTCCTCTTCTAAATCTGGGAGACCACTGCGAGGCTAGGCACGTGAAAGTGTTTATACCATGAGTGAACATATGAAACATATCATCCAGATCTCAATCACACCGAGTCGGTTTGGGGAGATATCAAAGGAGAGGTCCGTGATAAGAATATATCTCACCGGGCGAGTTGGCCGTGCGCGTAGAGGCCCGTGGCTGTGAGCTTGCATCCGGGAGATAGTAGGTTCGAATCCCACTATCGGCAGCCCTGAAGATGGTTTTCCGTGGTTTCCCATTTTCACACCAGGCAAATGCTGGGGCTGTACCTTAATTAATGCCACGGCCGCTTCCTTCCAACTCCTAGGCCTTTCCTATCCCATCGTCGCCATAAGACCTATCTGTGTCGGTGCGACGTAAAGCCCCTAGCAAAAAAAAGAATATATCTCAATTAATAGTAATACAGCATAATTAGTTTTTTAGCATAAAAATGTGTGCCATAGCATCTCTAATGCCTTCACTGTTCATAAATGAGGCGCTCCTATTCCCAGTATAAATAAAAATGCTTATTCTGTACGAAATATTTCTCTGTCTTATAGATCACTCGTGACTTGACAGCAGACACACTCGACAAAAAGGAAGCTCTTTGCGGATATTGCTTGCACAGTATTCGCAAGACAAACGGAAAAAATGTTGCGACCCCGTAAAAGACACTGAGCAGGAATACTGGGAGCGTGACAACACCATGCATAAGGAATTAGAATTAGACCAGTCCGACATCAACCTCGGTGAAACTTCAGATGACACTGATTCAGACGAGAGTGAAGATTATTCTGAATAATTTGTAAATACGATCCCTGAACTCCGAATATTAAACAAACGTGATCATAGAACACGTAAGAAGTCCGATAATATTTTTGCTCTGATTTTATGAGACAGATTTATATTGTCTATTGTTCCGGAGCATTTTGTTGCTGTTTTCGTTGTTTTTGTTGCTGCTGTTGCTGTAGGAGACCTGTTCTCTCAGTCATAACAATAGCAGGTTATTCAAGAGTATTATATATTATTATATTTCTTCTGATGGACAAGAAAAGTAGACATTGTTAATGTTATTATGAAAGTAGCTGAAGTATTTCTGCTAATGCTTCTTCTCTTCATTTTCGCGACAAATTTGCATTAATTAATCTCTTTTATACGTATTTCACTAGAAATCACGTTAAGTAGATTATATCTCCAGGCTGTCAGTGGAAACAACTTCCTCCTATTCGTTAGGCGATTGATGAACTGATAGCGCGTACCGATGCGCCTTTCCTTGGTATACAGTACAGTACAGTTTCAAACGAACTTCCTTTATTCGCAGTATTACCAGTTGCAAGTTACTGTCTTATGTTCAATTGATTTTCTATCAAATGGTTCAAACCTTTCAATTTTATATAACAGATTTCATATTCGTAAGAATGTATAATAAGAATGTATAAGAATAAATTAAAGGCTACAGAGTGCCAAAATATTCACCTCCACTTTTACTATACACTGAGATTTATTTCAATTGTGTCGAAAGCATCATCCGATATGAATTCTTTTAGGCATGACCCTCTGATTTCTTGACGTCACCAACATTTACGACGAAAGTTACGAAGTATTTCCGTACTGGAATAGAACTGAAATTTTAGAATGTTATGCTCAAAGGCCTGTGTAGTTAATTGACAAGGTTTTAAGGCAGACAATCGAAAGATAAGACTCGATTTGTACAATGTACGGTACTATTTTATTTTCACTAGTTTATCATATTAAGTAATTCCTACACCTTTGAGTTAGTGTGATGTATGTACACCGATGAGCCATTGCATAATGACCACCCCGACCCGGGAACGTATCGCGCCTAAGCTTTCCACACTATTTCAGTCAGTTCCCAGGGCTACGTCCGCTGCCTGAACTCGACTGTGTCAGCTGGAGGAAAGGTTCAAGTTCTTCCCCCACCACCAGCGCGAACGCTCCCATAGTTCCTCGCACACGAGGCTAGGCCACACCTCCGGTCGTCCAGAAAGACGCTTACTACGAAGATGGACTATAGCACAGCACAGATAGACACCATTTAACTAGGAGCGTTCCCGAACGAATGCAAGGTAGGGAACATGTACAAACAAGACTGTTGCAAGCAAATAGGACACTACAAAACATATTTCACTCCTATTCTTTTAAAATTATGTACCGAGACTTTTGATCGCTAACATCAAGTTCTAAACACCTTGTGCAACAACTTATCCAAGTCTCGTGCGTTGGTTATGCACTATTTAGAAATTATAAAGACATTATGTCTGCTAAGTGGGGTGTACAAACAAGACTGTTATGCACTGTATATAGCGCCACAGCAAGTAGTGGAGACTTTGCATGTGCTGTGAGGAAAGATAGCAGGGGTATTTTTTTTTGTCAAGGTCATGGGCACTGAGGCGTGATTCACCCGCTTGACGCCCGCATTCGTCAGTATGCCAGTGTCTTCGAAGTCAAATACCAAATGGACTGTAACTGTATTATCACACCGTACTTCTATTTAATTGTAATCCATGTGAAAAATAGAACTTCTGCGGAACTAAATTCCGGCACCTCGGCCTCTCCGAAAACCGTAAAGTAGTTAGCGGGACGTAAACCCAATAACATCATAAATATTATTATGAAGCTGAGTTTCAAGGAATTTTACTTACCACAATTCTGAGCAGAAATATCGAAAATCTAGAGAAAAAAGGTTGAGCCCCATGTACACTCAACCGCTCAAAATTTGGCAATCACGATCATCTTGTTTGAAATAGGATGAATCGTTGCATCGCGAGCATATTGTACAGGTGGCAGGATTCCAAGTATAATCTCTTCGGCCACCGGCTACCCACAGTTTTCGTATATCTTCGCGTTTCGACAATGTATAAAATTAGAGATTTCTTTGCCAGCCAATTTTTGTGCCGTTGAGTCAGTAGTGTAGCCAGGATCGACCGATGGGGGGTTATAGTTACAAAATCATAATAGGACATAATGAAGGTGCTTGTGGTGTGTGGTGCGCGCATGCATCAGTGTCGTTATAAGGACATTATACAAGTAAATTATGTTGATATTCAGACCTCAGTACCAGTACATTACAAAATCTTACGTTACAGTACAGAACAAGAACAATATGACCAAGGGGAATGGTTTTACGGCGAATGGTATGTTCAGATTACAATCTAAAATCCAACTTTTGAGGCTTGTTAGAAAATAGATTCATGAGATATGTTGGTTTTAAAATTGTGTCTCTGTGAATGTTCAAAAGAGCCAATCCACTTAGGGCCTGTACTACGACAGCCAGATAAAAGTGCGGTATAAATTTATTTGGCAGTTTGGACATTTATCTGGAAGTTCGGTTGAAACCGCGTACTACGACTTTCGTTTATGTGCAATCTGGGAAAATATTCTCGAGTATAGCTATGCCGAAGTTGGAGAGGCTGTTAACGCTCTTATCTGGGACTTAGCTCTTATCGGGGACGCTGCTGTAAAGAATCAAGATGGCTACTCATGAAGATGAATCTACATCTGCATGATGCTGTGCGAAATTAAGTTGTTACAATGTAATTTATGTATATATTTATAAAGTATGTCATGCTTTCTGTCCAGCTATCACAGAATTCTTAAAAAATTTCCAAGCTAGTAAGTTGTTGCTACTGAGTATATCAGTAATACACAAGCATTCAAGCGCATACTTCATAGGTAGCCGCGGTCGTTAGGGCATCAGAGTTTGCTGAAGGTATGTGTACACCCAGAATTTTATTTTTTTTAATTACAAGGTTTCCTGTTTGGAATTTAGGTTACTGGAATGAGCAAGAAAAAGTAGAAAGATCAGTATATATATAAACTAAAAATATTGCATTATTTGTTTATAACAAATTATTTTGTTTAAAAATGTATGATATTGTTTTGAACATCATAGCTCCCAAACTAATTGACATTTCTCAAATCTGTTTTTTGCATTTTCTTCACAACACTTATAGGTAGAGCATAAACCTAAAAGACATGATCTTAGAATGAAATTGTGCCTGTTGATGTCCTATTACTTTAGTTGATACAAATGTTTTGGTGAGTGTTTATAAACAAATTACATAATCAATTATATTTTACAACAATAGTTACATATCTGAGGTTTGTACCCTGGAGTAGGCTTTTGGCTTTTATTTAAAAGAATATTCAGTGAAATACGATAATTAGGTCTAATGTTATGATTTTTTAAAATACGGAAAGCATTAAAAATTATATTCCAGAGAAATCCACCTCAAAGTTTTAACACAGTTTTAGAAACCTCCTGTATCATATGATGTCCCGTGTAATGCAGTATTCTGGTCTTCCTTCATCTTTCTTCTTCCTCTCAGGTACCTCCTCCTGGTTTTCTGCTCTAGGGTGTTTTGTAGGTGATAATTTTTCTGTTTTGGAGCTTTAGTCAACTCCACACTGGCTCGAGTATGTTTACCAATAGTAACACCCACTCGCTTTAGAGTTTCCAATTCTACATTTGGGCCAAAATTATAATGGCAAATAGCATCCATAACACAAAAATTCAATGTTTTTAGTCCTACATAACCATCTTTTGGGCATCTGCTCCATATCATGCCATTAAAATTTCATTTTGAATTTGCATTTGCATTTGCCATGGAGACAACGCCTCAGCATAGCAGGATCAGTCAGCTTGGAGTACACTGGCTTGACAGCTTCAAGTAATTGCCAGGTAGTCCATTTTGAGGCTTATATTTATCCATTGTGCTATGTGCCAATGCTGTTTGGAAGGAACACCAACTGCCTTCACCTTTGGGTATCCAATTGTATTGTCCTCCTCTAACCTATCAACTTTCTTCATGTTTGTAAACTGGTTTCCATGGATCTTCCTTACAGGCCTCCTTTTAGTTTTTCTGTTACCCATGGTTATAACAACAATGTACAACAATATTGAAAATAAACAAATTAGAATTGCTGGAAAACTTTCTAAAAGTACAGTGTATCAATATAAATAGTAGGCCTACAAAATGCAAGGGTGCTCAAAACATTCACAGCTGTTTAGTCAAATAATTAAGAGCAATTCTCATAGATAGCAGCACAGGGTTAGTGTGGAGTGACCTTTATATTGTACATCAGTAATTAGAAAGAAAACAAAAGTCACAGATCATCAGCATGAGCAGAAGGCAAAGAATAAACACTTGTGTCCATAAAAGGGGGCGTGGCTCAGTGTGCTGCATTTTACATAAATGTCAATATCTCAAAAAGTAGTTAAGATAGGGTTATGTAATTTACAACAAATTAAAGATAATAAAATAACTAATCCAGATAATGTGAAATTCAAAATTGAAAAAATTGAGACTTTTTGGCAATTTCTGGGTGTACATATACCTTAAGCAGTTTTTCGCGCGTTCGAGTCCCAATAGTGTAACTTTTTTTTACTTTGTAAATGGTCGTCGGTAGGGTACTAGAGGTGACAGTACACATTTCCTAATCATTAGGCCGCGTGCACACCGAACGCGCTTCGCATAGTGTGTCGCGTGTTGCTCAACGCTAAGCGTCACGCTGAGCATAACCAGTGCTTTGTTCGTAATCCAGGTGTTCACACCGTCCGCGCTCTGCTGCGCTGAACGCCTACCTTACAGCTAAGCGAAGCGCCAGACAACGCGCAGTGTTGGTTAATTGCTTAGCGTTACCTAGCTGGTTCTGAATCTATGGAAGAAATTGTTCATGCAGTGTTTCAAAGAGAAGAAATAACGAACCCAAGCCGCAAAAACTATAAAAATGTAATTGTTTTGCAAAATAAGTGGACTTAAGTATCTACAACAGTTGTATCGCATTCCTACAGTAAACATATACAGTAATATTACTTCTACTGTCACACTTTACTGCGCTTAAGATTGTGACAGGATGAAATTGGGTATGGATTTTAGTGTCGGAAGTGTCCGAGGAGAAGTTCGGCTTACCAGCTGCAGGTCTTTTGAATTGACGCCCGTAGATGACCTGCATCATGATGAGGATGAAATTATTATAAATACACACATACACCCAGCCACCGTGCCAATGCAATTTACTAATTATGATTACAATTCCCGACTCTGCCGGGAATCGAACCCGGGACTCTGTGACCAAAGGCCAGTACGGTAACCATTTAGCCATGTAGCCCGACACTTTATGACAAAGTGCATAGAATCCCCCAGACTCTGTCATATAGGTTTATAATTTAGCCAATGGAGGGTGGTAACATGAAGAATATCACTCTGCAGGCTAGTAGTGGGCTTGGAAGTAAATATTTATGTTTATTAATTATATTTGTCACACATTTACTCCACTTTTGTTACGATGATTAATTGTGTATGCTAATTGTAACAATATTAAAAAATACTATTTATAATTATTATATAAAGAGCGTGATTTAGCCAGAAATTTAATTTCCTCGTGTTTGCTGCACGGTGCTCCTAGATAATTCGGAAAATTGAATTTCTCCCAATACTTCTCTGCTAGTTGACGCCACATTTCAGTTGTAGGGTTTGGAAGGTCAAAGGTATTTTTTTGTCATAAGTAATCATAAAATTTATCGCGATATAGTCTTGCATCTCTGTGCAAACGATGGAATTCTCTGAAAGTACCTTAATTCGTTCTTTATTAAATTCATGAACCCACTTTCGATTCTTTTCCCTAATTTTCAATTTTAGGTAACTGTTATCCATCATTAAACTTTTTCTAGTGTACTTGGATAACGGCATTAGTTTGTGACCACCCTAAAACGCCTCGCACCAAACTAAGCTTAGAGCACGGCGTAGAGTTTTCGGTGTGAACAGCCAGCACGCCTCGCGCTGTGCATAGCATTTCACGCTACACGCGACACACTATGCGAAGCGCGCTCGGTGTGCACGCGGCCTTAAAATGCGTGTCAAAAGCGTGGGTTCTATTCCAAATCTATCCGCGACGCACATATGGAGTAAAGGTATACGACTTTGTTCATGGCGATTCGTCCGTCGAATGAGGATGTTAAGGAGGTTATATTTCTTTTACTTCATAACAACTTGCTACAAAAGTATTTACGCTAAAGTGAGTTAAATGCTTGCCAGTTACTATTCTCACATTGTATTGAAAAGAAAGAAACTAACTACTTATTCAGTGAGCAAACAATAAATTGAATTAATAATAAAATTAATGATCCCACGCTGCATCAGTAGCATTAATTACGAATATAAACTTTACTTTCGTCGTAACGCGCAACCTCGTAAATAGTACTAGACAAGAAAAGATACATAACCTGAAACTTTACTTTTGCGTCCAGGTTACATTTTCAGTCTTTTTATTTTCTATAACAGTTTCAATTTCGTTATACAGTTAATTAATTTTAACATTCCTTCGTATGTGTATATTTCAGTCCTAATTCTGTTTTTGACCTGGACTTCCACATTATAGCTTAATAAGAGTCTGATATTGGATTCTAGTAATACAATTTCAAAAGGAATAGAGCTAAACAAACGAAAACACCAGGGAACACGTATACCACCGCGCTAAATTTCACTATATTTTCAGTAACCTTATTACCAACCCAATAAAAATGTTACTACATCTTCCGCATTACAATCCCGCCATTAAAATCCGTTGGTAGTACGCAAGAAAATATTTAACTTCTAGTTTGCAAAACTGCAGCCTACGTATCTAGCTGTTTATCTGACAGTCGTAGTACAGGCCCTTAGTCAATTTTCACTTGTTTATTCTCAGTTTCTGTTTATTTTATTTTGTAAAAATTCTATTAAGGGGGGCCAACGGCCGTAGCCGTGTTGAAACACCGGATCCCGTGAGATCTCCGTGGTCAACATTTGGATGGGTTGCCACCCGCTGTTGGTGGGGGAAAGGAACTGGCCACCCTACCGTACGTAAACTCCGGCTCAGACACACCTCTGCGATGGTTCGAACCTGCCTTCGGGCAGTTATGTTACCTATTAAGGGGGATGTTCTTTCTTTCTTAATCTGTTTACCCTCCAGGGTCGGTTTTTCCCTCGGACTCAGCGAGGGATCCCACCTCTACCGCCTCAAGGGCAGTGTCCTGGAGCTTCAGACATCGGGTCGGGGATACAACTGGGGAGGATGCCCAGTACCTCGCCCAGGCGGCCTCACCTGCTATGCTGAACAGGGGCCTTGTGGGGGATGGGAAGATTGGAAGTGATAGACAAGGAAGGGGGAAGGAAGCGGCCGTGGCCTTAAGTTAGGTACCATCGCGGCATTTGCCTGGAGAAGAAGTGGGAAACTACGGAAAACCACTTCCAGGATGGTTGAGGCGGAAATCGAACCCACCTCTACTCAGTTGATCTCTCGAGGCTGCGTGGACCCCGTTCCAGCCCTAGTACCACTTTCCAAATTTCATGGCAGAGCCGGGAATCGAACCCGGGCCTCCGGGGGTGGCAGCTAATCACACTAATCACTACACCACAGAGGTGGACTGGGGGTGTTCTAACCCCTAGTAACCTCCCCTTGGCTACGCCCCTGGGTTGAGTGTGCATGATCAGTTAAGTCGTTTTCCAGTGATGTAAAAAACGCACACAAAAATTGAACTCGACCTACTTTGGATTTCGTATACTAAATTCCAGTTGAATACGAGGTACGAAGCGAAAATTTGAAGAACAGAAACATTATAATTTTATTTATACAGAAGATGATAATTAATGGCATGTGGCCTCCGAAGAGGCCGAGTGCAGGTTTTTCGAGTTGACGCCGCATAGGCGACCTGCGCGTCTATGAGAATGGGGCCCTACCTATGATGAATTCTAATGCTGAAGACGACACACACACCCAGCCATTGGAATTAACCAATGAAGGTTAAAATCCCCGACCCGGCCGGGAATCGAACCCGGGACCCTCTGGACCAAAGGCCAGCACGCTAACCATTTAGCCATGGAGCCGGACACAGAAGATGATGACCCTAGAACAGCGAAAATGTAAAAGTAATTCAGTGATCGCAAAATTTCCTCTATAATGGTCGTATTAGCGTTATAGTTACCAAAGTTGATAATTCTTTCATTAGAATGCAGTCTTTTCTGACTGTCTCGGATATACTTTGTTTTTTAAACAAAACTTTCTGGTCAGCAACGTTGATATTACAAGAGTCAGTTGCAGCAACACCAAAGTAAATCAATCCTAATGCCCTTAAAAATTCGTACTCACCCATATCACGCAAGGAAATGCTGGAACTGCCTGTCTTCAGCCCAAGTAACTTTGTAGCCCTTTGAATAGAACCGTAAGAAATCCCCGTTTGCTTACAAAGACGGCTAAGAGAATTCTGAGAAGAATTTTCTATGAGGTGTGCAATGTCATCGAGATTTTCTTCTGTAAGCACTGTACGTCTTCTACTTCGTTTCGTATCTTGAACGCTTCCCGTTGAACGAAATTTATGAACCAATCTATGAACCGTTCCCCGACTTGGAACTCGAACGCCTGGGAATTTCTCTTGAAATAATCTCGTAACAGCACGGGCGGATTCTGTACGGACATACGAATCGTAAATAAACACTCGATGTAGTATAGAATAATTAGGCCTATTATTATTATTTTCCATTTATTATCAGTTCACTTTACACACCGGTGTTGCTCTCACTGAAACTCGAAACAAACTGCGTTGCGAGACAAAGCCAAACCCGGTAATCCCCGCAGGCTCCCCTCCCTCCGCGCAGCTGTCTGTTTAGTCAGACCCAGCAGCCGCCCCGGTTCCAAGATAATTGGATGAACCAATATGTTGGAGAATGTCGACTTTCGCATTATAATCCTTAGTATGTCTGTCTGTTAGGTCATCAGCCCAGAGGCTGGTTGGATCCTCAAATAGCACCACCAAAGGTTATGCGGTTATAAGAAAACCCCAAAAACCAATGGCAGCACCAAAATGAGGCATACTAGGCAAGATGAGGAGTGAGGTAGTTTGCCATTGCTTTCCTCACTGGGTCAGAAAGTACTATTCAGCACGACTGACCCTATGAGCAGCACCTTTCATAACACTCAGATGCACTAGTCGTGCTCTGAATGTCATTACTCGGCACTACCCATACCCCAGCAACTTCCATATTGTCACAGCCATGGATGAGACTGGAACTTCGGTGGAAGCTACACTTTACTCTGGCCTGTGCCAAGAGATGGATGCGAAAGTACTGTATCCATCAAGAAATGACAGCAGGCAGATCCTTAGTATAATTCCATTTAATTACAACTATGGGGGTAGGGAATTATTGTAGAATTTTAGATTGTATTGGCCTGCTTTCAATACATACAGTATATGCCGATCGAAGCGAGGCATAAGGTTTTACATTTCATTCACGTATGTGGATGTATGTGTATATGAAATATTCCCGGCTGGTCAGAGGTACAGTGTCTTTATTGTATAACTGTGCAGCACCACACAAACCAAACCACGGTAAGTTTCGGCAATGTCACTCGTCCCCTGACCGGTAAAATGCGCACTACGCAGCGTCTAACAAGTCACAGAAAGCTACTGTTTTTCTGATGAAACTAAGAGACAGAATGACTTACCGGTAATCGGCATGATGTCAGGCTCACTTAAATTATGGACGGTTGGGAGTTTACTGGATTTCACTTTTAACCACTTAATTGCTTTCTAGACAGAAGAAAGTGACACACTACTGTCGGAGTTTTTATTATGGACACTCGATTTTAGGCTTTAATTACAAACGAACGAACCGACGGGCCTATTGAAAAAAAAACAGTTATACCAACATTTTCCTTTTTAAATTCTGCTTTAGGGTGTACAGTATAAGACAATGTTTTTGAAGTTCTTTTTTGCGGTTGTAGTAAATATTGTCCGGGTTTTTAGCTCCATCTCTAGGAACCGCTCATTTAGGAGTATATACATGGAAAACTACTTGTCTGATGGTAACGGCATTTTTATATGTTATAACCACATGTATTCATGGTGTAATACTCAAGTTACAATTTTTTCAGCTTCCCCCAAAAAAGTTCTTGTAATTTTTCTAAATCAACTCTTTCTCAGCTCAGGATAAACGTTCAACAGGAAACGTGGGCTTGTTTTGAAGGAATCAGTCGTGCTTATCAGAAACCACTGTAAACGTACAGTGTGATACTAAATTTACGAATAATATTGATGGAAGTTGTTGTGTATGCTGGATCGTTGTGAAAAAGGGTGCTGTGCTGCCGCGTACAATCGCCCGGGGCAGTTGTGAAATGGAATGTTCGTGACGTCGGTTTATCCGTCTGTTGTTTTCAGTCTGCCATGTTCTGCACTATAAGACGCCTCCGAGATCACCGTTGTCAGAGGGTGAACTTGCAATGTTTTTGACTGCTATTTTGATTCTTTCAAAGTGAGGGGGGAAAGTAGGGGGCAAGAGGTTTCTGTGTAGCAGAAAGTGGCAGACTGTCTTGGATTATCGCTGTCGTCATTGAAGAGAGTAGCAGACGCTTCAAAGGAGAATGATGGATATTTGTCATCTAGGTCAAGAAAGAACCGGTGTGTGAGGGCGGGACGTCCGAAAATCCAATTGGATGATTTTACTTTGGGCACAATACGAAGAAATATACATTATTTTTACGTACATAAATAAAGAAAGTATTCCCCACAATTAAAAGCTACCTCACGAAACTGTTAGAAAATATGCCGGATTTTCCTTAAATGTCAATTCCTACGCTTTTGAAAGTAGTTAAAAGCTTGCGATTTCAATTCAAAGAACTGAACAGAAAACCAGTGCTAATTGAATTCTGTGACAGTTGCTGCATCCCGACATACCTACGTTAGACGAATTAGAGATTTATGAGCACAGAGCTACAAGATCTTCTTTACAGACGAGCGGGACCTGGCGCGGGCAGAACCATACGATGAAATATGGGTGGCAAGAAAATAACTTTGATAACTACAATGAATACAGAGGGTACATTCAGCGAATTTATGGATAGCGTGGAGGTTTCGAAACACCGTCTAGAGCTGGGAAACGCATTGGAATTTTACAAATCGGAAGTGAAGAAGGATTTATTGACGGTGTAGAACTTTGTTTTATTGGCAAGAAAGGGAGTTGACGATTACCAGGGTGAGATGAACTTGACTCGTTGTAAAGTATGGTTCACGCAAGTCCTAGATCAAGCTCCATATCATACGATGTTCGATCCTTCAACCAAAAATCCTAATATGTAATGGCTCAAACCTGAAATTAAATCTTATATTACATCAAAGAATATTTCACTATCGCCTGGAGTTGAAGATTATAACAAATAAAGTAAATCAGAGCTGATTATCCTTGCCAGGCCTTATTTTCTAACACCGGTAAAGAAGCTGGAACAACTGACCAAACGACTTCAACCAGATGTACAACTTATTTGGTTACCATTGGCCCATTTCGAGCTTAATCCAATCGAGCATATTTGGTCTTACGTAAAAGGGAAGAAAGCAAAAACAAATGTGGCTAACACATTAGAAAATGGTAGAGGTATAGAAGCAATTGACGCTTTATTCCGATAAACCTTACGTACCGTAACCCCTGAACTCTGGAAACAATGTACACCGCAGAAAAAAACATGCAACTTCCTCAGGGGCAAGGTAATTTTATTCAAAAGCGATGTGACAGGTAGTTCATCATTGCAAGAATATATGATTGCAAATTCACACCAAATGAAACACACAGGTCACAGTAAAGGTTACCCAAACAGTCGCATCAATACACAGTGTACACCTTCCCCCTAAACTGGCGTGCCCCTGATCGAAACATTCCTGCTGATCGTGGTCGTTCAATAATTTGAAGCACTTCTTCGTCATCGCTATGTCTTCAAATACCTCGAGAACCATTTCTTCTGTCATGTTACTGTTATCTATTCTTAAACTGCAGTTTAAACGGTAGACGAGTGGCAGTAAAATTAATCTCTAGTTAAACTGAAGATTACGTTTTATAATACGAGACTAACAGATAAACCAAAGTTTAAACTAAACCAACAGTTTAAACCTCTATTATAATACCGGCCCTTACAAACAATCGTCAACTAACAGTACGCAAACAGTAACATTATGTGACCTTTTTACTTACCCTCTCCCTTCTATTCAGCAGCTCCATAGTCGAACGGATTTCCTCATCATCTCCAACGCCAATAAGAGCAATCATGTATAAAGAATGCATCATAACTATACCGACAAAAGAAAAAAAAAAGAAAAAAAACCGACGATGCTCTTCGTGTCATGTTAAGAACGATGGTGCAATCAGATTAGCGAAGCTCATTTTCTTTTCGAAAACCTGAGGTTACTGTGTTACTTCTGGGCGCGCGATTCAAATTGACGAACTTGCCGTCTTTGTTTAGCCAGAGCACAAGCCGCTGCCGTGCTTCAGGGAAGAGAAGAGAAGAGAAGAGAAGAGAAGAGAAGAGAAGAGAAGAGAAGAGAAGAGAAGAGAAGAGAAGAGAAGAGGAGGGAGGGGAAGTAGGATGTACGTTGGAGACAGAGATAATGCTCCGCGCGTATGCACACGTTTCCTCGTTCGACTCGCACAGGATTGTCCTTTTCTCTTACAGGAAATATCCACAGTTTGTTTATTAAACAGCCGTAACTACACACACACACACACACAGAGTAATTAAGACACACTTGTCGGCCAAGAAATTCACCAGATGGTTTCTCCTCTCGTCTGTTGGTCGCAGTAACGTTCTTTACTGCGCGAAGATGCAGCGCTGCCGCCCCACGATTTTGTATTCCTTCACTCCTTCACTCACAACATTGTAAGTGGAATGAAATACTGAACGAAGGAAACAATACGCTGAATGGTTTGATTACAGTAGATGTTCAATATGCCCCTGTCCTACTTCGATGCACACTTGACAACCGTGTAGTAGTTATCTTTGGAGTCTGATGCGTAGTGTGTCGCGAACGACCTGGAAAGCTGCCTGTATTCTTGGTACAAGCTCATCTTTTCTTTCTACGGGGTTAGCATAGTAGCCAATTTGTGCAGAACAAACTGTACACTGCCTACTGTGGCTGAGAAGTGACTATGCGAAACGAACGATAAACTTGTGCGTTCGCACGGAGCATTACCTCTCTCCCTTTTGCCGGGCTGAGTGGCGCTGGCCTTCTGACCCCAACTTGGCAGGTTCGATCCTGGCTCAGTCCGGTGATATTTGAAGGTGCTCAAATATGTCAGCCTCGTGTCGGTAGATTTACTGGCACGTAAAAGAACTCCTGCGGGACAAAGTTCCGGCATCTCGACGTCTCCGAAAACCGTAAGAGTAGTTAGTGGGACGTAAATCAAGTGGCATTATTCTCTCCCTTTTCCCACTTCCCCTCTCTTCTCTCCTCCAACACACAGCAACAGACAGCGATTGGCTCTCTGTCATAGCAAAAACGGCAAGTTCGTCAATTTGAATCGCGCGCCCGGAAGTAACAAAATAACCTCAATTCTCTTCTTCTTCTTTATCTTTTTACCCTCCAGGGTCGGTTTTTCCCTCGGACACAGCAAGGGATCCCACCTCTACCGCCTCAAGGGCAGTGTCCTGGAGCTTCAGACTGTGGGTCGGGGATACAACTGGGGAGGATGACCAGTACCTCGCCCAGGCGGCCTCACCTGCTATGCTGAATAGGGGCCTTGCCGGGGGATGGGAAGATTGGAAGGGATAGACAAGGAAGAGGGAATAAAGCGGCCGTGGCCTTAAGTTAGGTACCATCCTGGCATTTGGCTGGAGAAGTGAGAAACCACGGAAAACCACTCCTAGGATGGTTGAGGTGAGAAATGAACCCACCTCTACTCAGTTGACCTCCCGAGGCTGAGTGGAGCCCGTTCCAGCCCTCGTACCACTTTTCAAATTTCGTGGCAGAGCCGGGAATCGAACCAGGGCCTCCGGGGGTGGCAGCTAATCACACTAACCGATATACCACATAAGCGGACACCTAAATTTCTCGAAAAAAAATATTTCTCCGCTAATCCGATTGCACCATCGTTCTTAACATGACACGAAGAATATCTGATTTTTTTTTTGTTGGAATAGCTCCGTTACGCCCTGTAGATAAGCGTGCTATTAATATATAATCCTTTATTAGCACAAACTACTGGAATTTTGCTCAGAATCACTCATTTTGTTATTCTGTGGCAGCCTATGTTTTAAGGGCAGCCGTATAGTGACATTCTGACGTCTTAGGGCCGGATTTACCACCTACAGGTAAAGTAGCGCGTAATTTGCCCTCTGCATGAAAGGATGTTTCAGTTCTCCCACTCCCGGGTAGCACTATCGGCAGCATAAATCATAAGTTACCCGGCGCGTAATTTATCGGCCACTTCGAAGGCCCGTTAAGACTTTACCTGCCGAGCAAATTTTGAGAGCTGAACATTATTAGCTGTATTTCTGGTGACATGCAGCTTAAATTAGCTTAATATATTGATAAAAGCATGATACCGTAACAGTGATAGATACTGTATTGCACGATTTTGAACATTAATGCACCCGTTGAGCTGCAATGGTCACAACAGCCTCTCGCATCGACAGCGTAGGGGACACATTTTATTTGTCAAGCTTTTGCAAAGAAACTCGTCAAGCTTTTGCAAAGAAACTCTACAAGGATATAAAATCCAAACCTATTTGAAAATCATCTCAAATCGTCTTTAATTTCCTAATTTTAATTTTTCAGATACTATGTATAAGTTAGTATATGTATCTGAATTATACCAAGCGATCTCATAGAGTACCCAGCTCCATGGCTAAATGGTTAGCATGCTGACCTTTGGATCAAGGAGAACCGGGTTTGAATCCCGACCGGGTCGGAGATTTTAACCTTAATTGGTTATTTCCACTGGCCCGGGAACTGGGTGTGTGTCGTCCTTAAAAACAGAAAAATACAAGAAAAACAAAGAGAGAGTTACAAGAATAAGAAAAATATATCAATACAAAACTGAGTACTGGCTAACGCGCTCACTTCGTAACTTCAAGTACGCAGGTTCGAGCCTTTATTATGGCGAATATTTTCATAATTAGTGTTGTATTCATCTGTATGACTCTTTTCATACGTTCTTTTGTTAATAATATGTTCCATTAAAATTTATAATCACAACATTATGACTGCTAGGAAAATGCTTTATCTGTGCTACTTATAGAATTGATATTAAGGTGGTCAAATTGCCAATATTTCAAACATTGTGTTGCAAATTTTTAAAGTTGATCTCTTATTCACAAACTATATATTTTTAATTGCTTTAATGTAATTGATTTGTGTTAGCCTGCCTACTTCCGAGCAAAATGAGATAAGAATCTTTTAAACCGCTCGATGCATTCACTCGCTACGATGCTCCGAAGTGTACTGAGTGCGCATATTCAAGTACTCAAAGCACGAGGCCCCCGCAGGGAGAGGTTCTATAATCACGCTGTGTGTACAGTATTAGCTATAGCACCTGTCATCGCACTCAGTACACTTCGGAGCATCGTAGCGAATGAATGCATCGAGCTGTTAATAAGATTCTGATCTCATTTTGCTCGGAAGTAGGCAGGCTAACACAAATCAATTACATTAAAGCAATTAAAAATATATAGTTTGTGAATAAGAGATCAACTTTAAAAATTTGCAACACAATGTTTGAAATTGAAAATTAGGAAATTACCTAGTGATATCAGAATATTGACTGTATCACTTATAGTTCGCCAGAAAAAACCTGTGATAAACAGACATTTTCGTAACGCCCACTTTCCGTGTATGCAAGGCTGTGGAATTAGACGTTATCACGTCAAAACAGTATCTTATTTTGTGTCTCAAACTTACCTTTGAAACTTACCTCGCACTTCGTGGTTTAACAGGGGTAAAATGTATCCAAGTCATGTAAGTCATTCATAACAGTATTAATTGGTAGATCTGTCTATATTCAGATCAGGAGATCAGGAGCGGAGTACTTATTGTAGAGAACGCACAATACTGTAGTTTTTTGGAATATTTTTGCACTGATTTGAAGTTAACAGGATGCTGATACCAAAGCATCAATTCAGTACACACAAATGTTAACTGCCACTTGCTTGATGCAGAAATATGGCAAGCGACGAAGCCTGACTAAGGAACACGGAATATCAAACACGTGCTACGGTAAACCGACAGTAGCTTTTTCAGTTACCCACGAAAATAAGTATGCAGGAATAACTGATGTATTGAACGATTTATATTAAATACAATTAAATGTATCGTTTGCAACAATTCAGTGCCAAAATGTTCCATAAAATTCAATATCGTGTGTTCTAAGTTGTATAATCAATGATTTTCCAAAAATGAACATGTTACAAGTAGCAAACAGTTTAATTTAACAAAGTTTAACAAAGATAAATATCTTTTTAGTACACTGGAAGTTTGCGAAGAGGATTAAAAATCGGCTACTGAGCTTCTCTAGAAGATTTCTCCCGCTAGAGATTAGAAATCAAAGATGACGTGACTTGCGAGGATGCGGACGATGAAGCATTAGACTCGGGAAAATCGTATTTCCCCATGCTGGCTTCATATAATATATTTGAAATTAAATGCTCCACTGTAGTCCTGGCGTAATCAGTGCGCAGATGTCGAAGTTTATGAGCAACAAGTTCTCCAAAAATGTCAAAATTGTCTCTTTCTTTTTTAACAGTGGACACGTGTTCCAAAACTTCGTTTTGCTCCGAGTCCCTTTTCTTCAACACTGGAGAGAACTCGAAATCTGGATCAAATTTCACTATGTCTATACCAGAAGTCGTATCACTCGAATCAACTGACGGTTCGATCTTTGTTACTCGCTCTTCAAACACGATTTCATGCTTACAATCCTGCATAACGGAATCACTACATACAGGTTGTAAATCGCCATCTGATTGATGTGGATTTTCCGACAGAGGATCGTCTTCATTTGTCTCTTCTGATGCAGCATTAGAGGAATCCTGAAACACAAATATGTGAAGGTGATTACAAATATAGTTTAGACAAACTGAAGTCATCAAGAACAGAAAAATATAGTACTGTATTTAATCTGCACATTCCGAAAGACAACATCAGTGAAGAAAGAAGTTCGCTGAAAATTAAAACTGAGAACATTTGAAATATTTGATCTATGGAGTGCAATTTTTTAATTTCACTGAACATTCAAATTGAGAATGTTTGAAAAATTCAATCTATGTGGTACAAATATGTACTGTATTCCTTTTAAACCAAGGTTAATAAAAATAAAATTTAAATAAATTCTAAATTACATGGCACTTTATTCAATTATGACATACACTTACATTTAAGAGTTATTATTACATCAGTATATATATATTTGCTAGTGGGTTTTCGTCGCACCGACACAGACAGGTCTTATGGCAACGATGGGGTAGGAAAGGCCTAGGAGTGGGAAGGAAGCGGCCGTGGCCTTAATTCAGCTACAGCCCCAGCATTTGCCTGGTGTGAAAATGGGAAACCACGGAAAACCATATTTAGGGCTGCCGACAGTGGGATTCGATCCCACTATCTCCCGGATGCAAGCTCACTGCCGCGCGCTCCTAACCACACGGCCAACTCGCCCGGTCATATCAGTATATTTCGTACAAGCTATCGTACCCTCCTTCGATAGATATGCCGTGTAAGCTAATGCTGCCGTTAAAAGCAATGTTCTCATATAAAAAGCTCGATCAAATGATGACACTTACAATCTATTAATGCTATATCCCAGTGCTGGAATGATGAAGACTGTTCTATGTTCCTTTCAGTGTGTAAAACTCCCCATTCTTCTCAGCGTCTCCACAGTACGAATCGAACAGCTCCAATACTATGATAGACTAGAGTGTAACAATAGTTGTCAGAATTTGTACGATCCAGACGAATGGTGAGATAAAGTCCTGCTCGCCAATATTCAGGCAGAGATTGCTCCATTCGACGAGGGACAGAAAGTACATCCTGGTATCGGGACTGGTACATTTTCTACTTGGATTAAAATGTACGACAATAGGGCTCTATTTTTTGACGAATAAAACTCGTATTATATTTCGGTATACAGATGGTATTAATTTCAGTGTTATTTTGTATGAAATCGTAAATTCGGCGTTATTAAACAAAACACTTTTACTTTCCTCATGGTGCAATTGCTTATTTCTACAAACACAACTGATCTGAACTTCACGCGTTCATTCCGTATTATTATTATTATTATTATTTTGCTACGGGCTTTACGTCGCACCGACACAGATAGGTCTTATGGCGACGATGGAATAGGAAAGGCCTAGGAGTTGGAAGGAAGCGGCCGTGGCCATAATTAAGGTACAGCCCCAGCATTTGCCTGGTGTGAAAATGGGAAACCACGGAAAACAATCTTCAGGGCTGCCGACAGTGGGATTCGAACCCACGATCTCCCGGATGCAAGGTCACAGCCGCGCGCCTCTACGCGCACGGCCAACTCGGCCGGTAGTATTATTTTTAACACTAGTTACGATTACGACCGTACAGTAATTACCTAAACCTAGCTGTTGTACACAGAAACCAGTGTATTAGACTACAATCCAAACAATTAAAGCTGCATTTAGAATATAAAATACGAAGTATTACATGCATTTCTTCATCAACATGAAGAAGATTGTCGCCTTATCCATCTTTTTTTTTTCTTTTTTCGTTTGTAATGTGTTTAGCAGTTTCTTACAGTGCTGAACGTACTTATCGTGCTTTTTTCCACTAAATCTGTACAATGCAGAACTTGTACTTCAATATATTGCGCTTTGTACTGAACACACAAACTTCAAACTTCCTTATTCGCTAAAAGTCAAAGCACTGTCGAACGAGGGCTCGACTATTGCTATCACCATTGCACAAATACGAAGGGCGTATTAATATGCATAGTTTTACGAATGTGACAAGTTCTTAGGCTTCTCGAGACATAAGCTCTCATTTATCATTCCTACTACTCGATAAATGCATGTAATACTTCGTATTTTATATTCTAAACGCAGCTTTAATTGTTTAGTTTATAGCCTAATACACCAATGTCTGTATAAAACAGGTAGGCTTAGGTAATAACCGTAGTAACTGTAACTAGTGTTAAAAAATACAGAATGGAATGTTCTTTTGCGTCACGCGATGTACTGGGAGTGTTGCGATTACAAGCTATGACGTCCCGGCTAACCCGACGAGTCAGGAACCAGTCTGACCCTCAATTCCAGGACCGGACTTTATGGATTGGGTGTTCTTTGTTAAATGTTACACAGAAATTCGAAACTTCTCCAGAAAAAACAACCGTTGAAAAAATCAGATTTCTGCATTAAAATGTACATTTCGTATAAAACACATTTTGCATTATTTCACAAGCGTAAACTTGTGAAGTTTCGACCTAGGAGGCTTGAAAAAGAATGTACTTGCTTCATCTTACAAATAAAATTTTAGGGTGTCTGTAATGTCATTTGTTTTGCCAAATGTTTATATATTTATCCGTTTTAGGTGAACTCAAGACCGTATCAGTGGTTTTTAGCTTTCGTGTCTGTTTATTCCACCATCACGAGTACATGGCTGTATAGATCTCAACCAAACTTCATATTTAGAGTCTACTCATCTAGGAACAGGTTTTGATACACATATCATTTTAAAATGACTGAAAAGACTGGTGGTTTATAGGAAGATCAGAATATTTTTAAAATTTTCTCTTACACTATTAATTATATCTCAACCAAACTTCATATTTAGAGTCGACTCATCCAGGCACAGGTTTCGATATGCATATCACTTAAAATCACTGAACAGACTGGGGGTTTGTAGGAAGACCAGAAGGATTTTTTTTTTCAATTTTCTCCCATACTATTGATTACATCTCCACCAAACTTCATATTTAGAGTCTACTCATCCACGAACAGGTTTCGATGAAATGAAATGGCGTATAGTGCCGGGAATGCCCGAGGAAAAGTTCAGCTCGCCAGATGCACGTCTTTTGATCTGACGCTCGTTGGCGACCTGCGCGTCGTGATGAGGATGACATGGTGATGAAGACGACATATACACCCAGCCCCAGTGCCAGCGAAATTAACCAATGATGGATGGTTAAAATTCCCGACCCTGACGGGAATCGAACCCGGGACCCCTGTGACCAAAGGCCAGCACGCCAACCATTTAGCCATGGAGTCGGATATCGTTCAAAAAGCACTGAAAAGTCTGGGAGTTTATAGGAAGACCTACAGTTCTTTTTTAAAATTTCCCTTACACTATTTAATATATCTCGACCAAACTTCATATTTAGAGTCTACTCATCCAGGAGCAGGTTCCAACATGCATATCATTTAAAAATCACTGAACAGACCGGGGGTTTATAGGAAGACTAGAAGGGTTCTTTTCAATTTTCTCATACACTATCGACCAAACTTCATATTCAGAGTCTACTCATCCAGGAGTAGGTTTCGATATGCATTTCATTTGAAAATTACTGAACAGATTTTGGGTATATATGCCTACTGTCCATCTCACAACATTATTGATTTCATTTTGCACTTGCTCTCAATCTTGTAACTTATTTATTACTCTATACAGAATAACATACCGTAATCTGCAGAGAGCCTTATCTGTGATTCCACTCCTTTACCCATATCAATTTATATAGCCTATATAAGAAAATATAAAGGTTCAATAATACTGCCTTGAGGAATTCCCCTCTTAATTATTACAGGGTCAGATAAAAGCTTCGCTTACTCTAATTCTCTGAGTTCTATTTTCTAGAAATATAGCCACCCATTCAGTCACACTTTTGTCTCGTCCAATTGCACTCATTGTTACCAGTAGTCTCTCATGATCTACTCTATCAAATGCCTTAGATAGGTCAATCACGATACAGTCCATTTGACATCCTGAATCCAAGATATCTGCCATATCTAGAATCCTACAAGTTGAGATTCAGAGGAATAACCTTTCCTAAATACCAACTGCCTTCTCTCGAACCAATTATTAATTCTGCAAACATGTCTAATATAATCAGAAAGAATGCTTTCCCAAAGCCTAAATGCAATGCATGTCAAACTGACTGGCCTGTAATTTTCACCTTAATGTCTATCACCTTCTCCTTTATTCACAGGGTCTACTATAGCAACTCTCCATTCATTTGGTATAGCTCCTTCATGCAAACAATAATCGAATAAATACTTCAGATATGGTACTATATCCCAGCCCATTGTCTTTAGCATATCCCTTGAAATCTTATCAATTCCAGCTGCTTTTCTAGTTTTCATCTTTTGTATCATACTCCCCTTGTTCATTAATGATTCCTGGAATGTCCTTCTTGGAACCTGTTTCTGCCTTAAAGTACCTGTACATACCCTTTCATTTTTTTGAAATTTGTATGACTGCCAAATATGCTTGCCAACATGTTATCCTTAGCCGACTTCTTTGCTAGATTCAATTTCTTAATAAGTTCCTTCAGTTTCTCCTTACTTCGACAGCCATTTCTATTTCTTTCCAACCTGCACCTCCTCCTTAGACTCTTTACTTCTTTGTTATAATAATAGTGGGTCTTTACCATTCCTTACCTACCTTAAGGTACAAACCTGTTTTCACGTTCCTCAGCAATTGCTTTAAACCCATCCCAAAGTATGTTTACATTTTTATTTACCATTTTCCATCGTTCATATTTACTGTTTAAAAACTCCCTTGTGCCTGTTTTATCAGCCATGTGGTACTGTACTGCCTAACAGTCATACTTTTAAGACCTTTCTTTCTATCACATTTATTTTTAACTACAACAAAAACAGCTTTGTGATCACTAATACCTTATATTACTTTGGTTTCTCTATAGAGCTCATTTGGTTTCTACCAGCACCACATCCAGAATATTCTTCCCTCTAATTGGTTCCATCACTTTCTAAATCAGCTCTCCTTCCCACTAACTTATTTGCAATTTGTTGGTCATGCTTCCTGTAGTTCGCATTACCTTCTTAATTGACATTTGGTAAAATGAGATTAAGAACTAAGAAACCATGTTAGGTTTTCGTCCACCCAATCAATGCACATCACTTTACAAGTGAAAAACTATTTAATTAAAAAACATATTAAATATTAGGGACATCGTTCGTCTCTATCTGAGACTTCATCAGCCATAAAATCACGTGGTAGATTAAAAAACTCATTGTTCGGAAACAAATGGAAGAACCCAATGCCTTTTTAAGGGTTATTTGAGAAACGCAAAAGATATAAAATATATATATTCATTATTTACACAAAATGACCTCACTTCTTGCAAAACAATGTCCATTGTTGCTGTCCGGATTTAAAACGGAAGTTCCTCTATGAACTGTTGAGAAAACACTGGAGAACATACACATATTTAATGAAGTAGTTTAACATTTCTTGCAAACAATCTTTCTGCAATGTTAAATATGAACGACCTTACTTGAAAAAGTTGCAAGCATTGTTGGGATCTGGCAGTTTCAGTGTGTTGACTGGGGAGATCGAAATTCTGGCCTCGGAAATAGGATTGGTACAAATTCACATCAAAACATTTAAAAACTTTAACTTGTAAGGAATACTTTCAAATTGAACTATTCTGGTAGAAGAAATCTGAAGCCTTACGAGATCGCCTGTCGTATGGCAAAGATCACCGCTGCATGACCACCATATTTGTGGCTTAAATATTAAGAATATTCCTTTAAAAAAAGGGCAAGGTCTGGAAAGAAAGAGAGATAAAAATTAACGGGTTTAAAACCCTCGGGTGTCTAAGAAATGATATTCCGTCACGAATGTATAACGTAAAAGCTTACCATCAAATTGGATGAAACTTCCTAAAGCTGGTTCACCACTGAGCCTCGCTCTGACTTGCTTCTTGCCACGCTATTGCGCGTGTTATAGTAGTGTTTTCTTTCGCCCGGCGGATGAAGTTCGTAAATTGTACTAAATTAAGATTACCCGGTACAATCACATTCCTTTCCATACCGTTTCCCGCACCGCTGATTATCTTATCAAATAATTTCGAATCAGCGTCAGCGCTACCCTTTCGCGGTCTGTACACTCCAAAGACATCTAGTTGTCTATTATCTTTAGAGATGAGCCTTACACCAAGAATTTCATGTTTGTCATCTTTAACATTTTTGTAGCTTACAAATTCTTCTTTCACCAGAATAAATACTCCTCTTTCTACCATTCCTATCCTATCTCTACGATACACATTTCAGTTCCATGAGAAAATTTCTGCATCCATTATATCATTTCTCAGTCGTGATTCAACTCCTATTACAATATCGGGAAAGTATAAATCTATTAAATTATTTAATTCTATTCCTTTCTTTACAATACTTCTACAGTTCAACACTAATATTTTTATGTCATCCCTACTTGACTTCCTGATCCCTGTACCCTTATCACTGCTCCCTAGACCACCCCATTTCCATGAATGTACCTCACTATAATCCATGTAAACAAATTTCCTAATTTATGCTTGCCACTGCGGTTTAAGTAAAGGCCATCTAAGCGCAGATCACTATCTCCAACCCACCCATGAGGATCTACAAATCTCAATCAATCAATCAATCAATCAATCAATCAATCAATCAATCAATCAATCAATCAATCAATCAATCAATCAATCAATCAATCAATCAATCAATACTGATCTGCATTTAGGGCAGTCGCCCAGGTGGCAGATTCCTTATCTGTTGTTTTCCTAGCCTTTTCGCAAAGAAATTGGAAAATTATTGAACATTTCCCTTGGTAAGTTATTCCAATCCCTAATTCCCCTTCCTATAAATGAATATTTGCCCCAATTTGTCCTCTTGAATTCCAACTTTATCTTCACATTGTGATCTTTCCTACTTTTAAAGACACCACTCAAACTTATTCGTCTACTGATATCCTCCCACGCCATCTCTTCACTGACAGCTCGGAACATACCACTTAATCGAGCAGCTCGTCTCCTTTCTTCCAGTTCTTCCCAGCCCAAACTTTGCAACATTTTTGTAACACTACTCTTTTGTCGGAAATCACCCAGAACAAATCCAGCTGCTTTTCTCACTCCCAGTTTCCCACATATCCACTACATAGTCTCATTTAAATCCCCAATCACCTTCCAGAGAATACCCCTCATTTAAATTCCCAATCACCTTCCAGAGAATACCCCTCCTACACATTATTCCACTGATAAAAATCTCTGCTTCCGTAAACCTCACCTGTGCTGCATTTACCAGATCCCATACATCTCCAATTATGTTGGTACTTATACTGTACCTACTTGCCTTACATTGTTGGTACCAACATGAAACACTACCACCTTCTCCTTTCCCTCTTTCTTCTCTTCTACTTTCCTCAACATCTGCCTAAACCTAATTTCTGGATAACACTCTACCCTGGTTCCCTTTCCTCCATACACTCGCTCCACATGTCTAATAATGGAATTCCTTATGACCAGAGCCTTAACCCTACCCACCTCATTTGATCCCCTCCCCTCCTGGTCATCCCTATCTTTCCTGACGGCTGCAGAATCTATTTCTTCCTCCCTTTTCTCCCTCCCATGACTCTGTTCCACCTGTCTTTTCCTATCCTCTTTCCCACCTTTTCCTTTCCTATTATTCCCACACTTCTCAGCAACAGTTCCCTGTTCCTCACCTTCCCTGTGTTGTTCTATCTGCAGTGACTCATATTTCTCACAGACACCTATCCTGAATTCTGATCCTGAACAGAGCCCTTAGCCTGCGAAGTCCTTCCTCTTAAAACATTACACCACCTGTCTTCTACAATTCCCCAATTTCCTTCCCATCCCCCTTTTACACATACTGCATCCTGTACATGGTTTGAGGGAGGCCTACTGTCCTTGCTGTCTGAGAGAATCCTTATTATCTCCCTCAAACTCTCCAACTCCTCCCTCATCCCCATCTTCCTTAATGCCTGGCCACACCTACAGTTCCTACACTTGCACTCCTTAGTCATTCTTTACGGAATAATGCAAATAAAATTAAAATAACTTATTCTGTGCACAGAAAAAGAATGAAAGGAAAGAAATATTGTCTAGGATAGTACACAAATATCACACGACAATAAGGTAAATAATACACTATTACACTACAACACTACTTAGTCGTACTATAATTTTATCCCACAACATCCTAATAGGATGAAAACTGCCGTTAATTTCTGAATACCGAAAGGAATATAGAAGAATTACACTAAACTGCAGTTAAGCCCATTCTAACTACAACAAAATAATTCTAGTAAAAGAGTTTCTAGGGATACTTCTACTACACAAATATTTCACAAGTTTGTACAAACATGAATAAAAATAATTTATGGGTATTAAAGCTCAAATAGAAGCATGCATGTTTAACTTACACAAATCAATCTTGCCCGTAAATCTGCAGATATTACATTCTTGTAACACAGATCTATCCGGTGATTTCTGGCAGCAAATATGTCTATAACAGAATCATGAAACCCTGGATTCTTCTTACAGCTTTTCAGAAGGTTCTTCTCAATTGAAATTAATGACAGTTTCGATAATCTTTCTTGTGTTTGCGTACTTCTTAAATAAGTTTTTATCCGCTTCATGGCCGAGAATGATCGCTCGACTTCAGTGGTAGCAGGAATAGTCAAAATTAAAGAACAGAGTTTGGTTACTTCAGGTAGTGCCACATTTAATCCTGAACATGTTAAATATTTATAAAGCTCTAGTATGCAGGACTTCTTAAATTCTGTTGATGCATAGAGGGCCGATAACTCGGTTTTGAGTACCAGGACGTTAAAGTAGTTACCATATGATTTAACGAGGGACTCGAATGGCCGAGCAGGAAAAGAGTCTTTGTATGTTTCAAATAAATCAAAATCCAAAAGAGCAAGAAATTCCAACTTTTTCAGTCCGGAAAACCGGTTGGTTATATGTCCAACCATTGTATCAAGCACTTCACAATACAGTCTGCAGTATGATTCCTTTTTGTCGATTTCCACATCACCAATGCGCTGCCTTTTAGCTCTAACTACATTTTCATTTGATGAAACTGATGAATGTTCGTCTGTGCATTGCTTCCAAAACAAATCAAATTTATCACGCTTGTCATTCAGAAATCTCTTGAATTCATCGACCTTAACAGCACAATGTCTTATATCATTAATTTTGTTGCACAAGATTTTTGTTTGTAGCAGTACAGATGAGAATAAATTCAAAAGAAAAATAAATTCAAAATCTAGCAGAGTAGCAAAGAAACCTTTTGAACATATTCTCGTTTCACCATCCCATTCCTCGGTGTTGCTTATGACTGATATGAAGAATTTCATCAGATCCTCTTTCACTTCTGATATTACTTCAACCAATCGATCTGTGTATATCCAGCGGGTCGGGGCACCTGATGGCAAATGGTTAGTAGCAAACGCCTCAAATGCAGCTTTTCTTTTTGAAGATCTCGAGAAAAAAGTTGCGAACCCAGATAGATTTTCAAAAAATACTTTACATTCCTTAATACCTGTAACAGACTGTTTAAGTACTAGGTTTAGATTGTGTGTATAGCAGTGCACAAATAAGGCTGACTGATATTTGGCAAGAATAATCTGTTGAAGACCGTTATGTGCTCCACCCATAACAGAACACCCATCGTACGTTTGAGCGACCAATTTGTCACCAAACTGGAATTCACTGATTAAATTGAAAACATGCCCAGCCAGAGAAGCAGCAGAGCGATCAGAACTCACATCAATGAACCTAATAAATCTCTCCTGAATATCATCATCTGTAACATAACGAAGCACAGAATAAAGCTGGGATGTTTGTGTTAAGTCCGTGGACTCATCTTCTATCAGAGCTACAAATGGTGCTTCTTTGATCTCTTCTTTTATTTTATTTAACAAAACAGCTGAGACTGAATCAATTAAGCCGTTTTGGATATCATGGGAAGTACTAAGAAACGCAGCAGAGGTTTCCAAATAGTTCCGTAATCTTTCATCATAGGTGGCTCTATAATGGAGCAATTCAACAAAACTTCCTCTATTAACTGAGTCGTGGTTTTCAGTATGGCCCCTAAAAGGCAGCTCTTGCTCTGCCAGGAAACAAACAGCATCTATTAGACAACTAACTACATACCTGTTTGCTTTAACTTTTTCGTTATGTTTGTCCCGATTAATTCTGAAGGCAAGTCTCAGGGATTCCTCTATTCTAGTGCTACCGAATTTCAGTAAAGCTATTTTGGAATTAACATGGTCTACAGATTGTTCATGTCGTTTCTTTAATACATAATAACTATTAACATCACAAACTCCCTTTGTTGTCCAAACATTTGTGTCTGTTGAAAATAAAAGGCAAGGCCAGCAATATAAGGAACACGATTTCCTACAGCCACACAACCATGTATCATTTGTGTACCAGGAATCATTAAAACGACGCACTTTGCCTCTTCTTTCTGTTACCATAGCTGGTATACTAGGAGTGGGTCTCCCATTGTCTACGATTTGTTTCTTAGCAGAAAAAGTTCTGCTAGAGAACGAACGTTTTAGTAAGTTCTCAATAACACAGCCGCATTCGTCCTCCGTCATAACTGAATCTCCCTTAAACAACAACAAAGCCGTTGCAGGCACAAGACACGCTCATAACAATCACCACTGAACACTGCAAGCGATTACTCTTAAGTTAGCCTCTCGACTGTGGCAAACACGCGACACGCGAGCCTACTAGTCAGCGTGGCCAGCTCTATGCTGTGTTTCGGAATGCATCGAATGCGCAAGCGCGCCCCGACTGAATTCAAGCTCCTTTCTTCATGTTTGCCTCGGTGAAACGGCAAACAGAGCGTGTAGTAGACATGTCTTCGTCGTTCGACAGGTGCGAATCTTTCGTCAATTAATGTTTTATTTACACGGAAGAGAATTAGACATTATTAAGTAAACAATTTATATGCCGTTATATTATGTAGTCATATTCGTCGATCTTTCGTTTTAGATTGTGTTAGCTGGGCTAACACAGTAAACATAGGCCCGCCGCGCCACGCCTGTTGGGACTCTTTTCTTAGTTTGGTGGCCGTAGCACACATTTTCTACCAGAGGCGACATTATTATTTTATTATTTAGATACAACTTTGATACATTTAGACCATTTCCTGTAATGTTAAATAACAAATTGTATTTACATTAGATTTACATTTACATCATATCGAAGGTTTTCGGCGACGGAAGGATGGGGAAGGGCTAGGATTTGGAAAGTACCGGCCGTGGACTTAATTAAGGTACAGCCCCAGCAATTGACTGGTATGAAAATGAGAAGCCACGAAAAATAAAAACCATCTTCAGGGCTGCCGACGGCGAGATTCAAACGCACCATCTCCCGAATGCAAGCTCACACCTACACGAGCCTAACTAGAGTAGTGGCCTTCGTGTCAGAGGGTCTCGGGTTCAAATTCCGAACGATTCGAGGATTTTAACCACCTTTGGTTAATTTCTCTAGTTCGGGGGCTGGGTGTTTGTGATCGTCTTAATACACATCTTCACTTATAGACACCATATCACACTACCAACTACCACACAAAGACGCAATAATGAACACATCCCTCCACAAAGGTTTCTAGTCGGGAAGGTCATCTGAGCGTAAAACTGGGTCAAATCCCAATCAATCGCCGACTCCAATAAATTGGGGCAAGGGCCAGGAAGTCGAATAATAATAATAATAATAATAATAATAATAATAATAATAATAATAATAATAATAATAATAATAATAATACGACGTTGAAGATGAAGAATCGTGTAGTTACCCACGCAGATCAAATGCACAATTTCACTCTTCGCATTTGTAACTTGGCCTCCATCTTCGGGGCAACGGTTTTTCGCCAGTTACCTGGGAGCTGGAACCAGTGAGCTGGAAATCTCAAGATCTTTGCCACAATGTTTCTGCGCCAGTCGTCAACGAACACGACATAAATATAGTCAGCTCATTAGTTCGCGGCGAGTGTAGTGACTTTTCAGATGGTACGACATGATTTTTCCGGGGATAACGCTTTCGCGCGTAGGGGAATTCGAGAACCGGGAATGGGTTGTTTGTAAGAGATCCACTGTTAGAACATTCCGCAGAGGGAGGGAGCATACTACTGCTCTCAGCTTTATTGTGTTCGGGCGCAACTTGCAAGACCGGGCAAATCGCATACAAAAGAAACACCTCCTTCCCTTCCCTCCCGCGCGATCATCTGTGTTTCGACTTGCCTCCACAACATCGCAGATTCTGTGGCCTGAAGTTCAATATTTATATACATTTTCTAGCATATCTGAATGTTTTGTCTCTGTTATTCACTAAGAGTTCGTCATTCGCTTTCCTCCTTCCTGCGTAATTGTAAAATACAGTTGCTAGATATAAAAAATGCCTGTATATAAAAATACATAAATGACACACTAGTAATGATTGCCATCTGGACAGAAGCATTCGAACAATACATGACGAACAGAAAACAATAAACACTGAAAGAAACCTTGCTCCAAAAACAGTCTGTAAACTTACTAATACATATTATAAGAATGCAGTATCTGTCCGAACATTCGTTTTTGTGGCAATTTTGAGAGGGATGATAAGACGATAGTACACTGACTGACAGAGCAAATGCAACACCAAGAAGGAGTGGTTCGAAAGGGATGAAAGTTGGGGAAAAAACAGAGACGGCACGGACGAATAATTGATGTTTATTTCAAACCGATATGCAGGTTACACAATGCGCACGGCATCGACTCGGTAGGATGTAGGACCACCGCGAGCGGCGATGCACGCAGAAACACGTCGAGGTACAGAGTCAATAAGAGTGCGGATGGTGTCCTGAGGGATGGTTCTCCATTCTCTGTCAACCATTTGCCACAGTTGGTCGTCCGTACGAGGCTGGGGCAGAGTTTGCAAACGGCGTCCAATGAGATCCCACACGTGTTCGATTGGTGAGAGATCCGGAGAGTACGTTGGCCACGGAAGCATCTGTACACCTCTTAGAGCCTGTTGGGAGATGCGAGCAGTGTGTGGGCGGGCATTATCCTGCTGAAACAGAGCATTGGGCAGCCCCTGAAGGTACGGGAGTGCCACCGGCCGCAGCACATGCTGCACGTAGCGGTGGGCATTTAACGTGCCTTGAATACGCACTAGAGGTGACGTGGAATCATACGCAATAGCGCCCCAAACCATGATGCCGCGCTGTCTAGCGGTAGGGCGCTCCACAGTTACTGCCGGATTTGACCTTTCTCCACGCCGACGCCACACTCGTCTGCGGTGACTATCACTGACAGAACAGAAGCGTGACTCATCGGAGAACACGACGTTCCGCCATTCCCTCATCCAAGTCGCTCTAGCCCGGCACCATGCCAGGCGTGCACGTCTATGCTGTGGAGTCAATGGTAGTCTTCTGAGCGGACGCCGGGAGTGCAGGCCTCCTTCAACCAATCGACGGGAAATTGTTCTGGTCGATATTGGAACAGCCAGGGTGTCTTGCACATGCTGAAGAATGGCGGTTGACGTGGCGTGCGGGGCTGCCACCGCTTGGCGGCGGATGCGCCGATCCTCGCGTGCTGACGTCACTCGGGCTGCGCCTGGACCCCTCGCACGTGCCACATGTCCCTGCGCCAACCATCTTCGCCACAGGCGCTGCACCGTGGACACATCCCTATGGGTATCGGCTGCGATTTGACGAAGCGACCAACCTGCCCTTCTCAGTCCGATCACCATACCCCTCGTAAAGTCGTCTGTCTGCTGGAAATGCCTCCGTTGACGGCGGCCTGGCATTCTTAGCTATACACGTGTCCTGTGGCACACGACAACACGTTCTACAATGACTGTCGGCTGAGAAATCACGGTACGAAGTGGGCCATTCGCCAACGCCGTGTCCCATTTATCGTTCGCTACGTGCGCAGCACAGCGGCGCATTTCACATCATGAGCATACCTCAGTGACGTCAGTCTACCCTGCAATTGGCATAAAGTTCTGACCACTCCTTCTTGGTGTTGCATTTGCTCTGTCAGTCAGTGTACATATACTGGATGAAGAGGCGATATCCATCATTTTTTTAAAAAGCTTTATCTGGTCCGAGTGCCTGTATTCGGTTTATTAATAGATTAAATAAACGCAAAAAATCCTAACCAATTTTTCACGAACTTGCGAATATCAAAGCAGACATATGCAAACTATCCCACAGTTTGTTTTTTATCTCTGTCCGTTTAGTAGGAGCTGAGAAATATTCTTCAGAATTCTGAGAAATAACCTTCAGAATACTGCCTCTCAGACAGAAGCGAACACTGAGTCAGCGACTTCCCTCGCTTTTCCTCGTTTTATCGAAGTGGGAGAGAATTGCTATTCAGTACGCACTGGCAGGGCAGGTGAAATGAACGGTGTTGAAATATGACACTCTCTAGAGGCGACGCTTGCCATTTGCGCAAGTCCACATAGCAGTGCTGTGAGTGAGAAGATATTTAGCAAATTTACAAAGACAAAAACACAGTTCAGATCTATGCTTTATGAAAAACTTTGGAAAAACATTTAAACACAAGTTGTTAAGCAAGGCAAGTGCTTTGAGCAAAAACTCAGTTCATTGTGTCTGTACAGAGCTAAGACAGTTATATGAAGAGTCATGTGTTCTCAGGTACGTGCAGGATTTTGGTGTCTATACATAGAATAAATTGTGTAATAGAGTAGTATGATGTGTTAAATACTATTGAATTGATGCGATTTATGTCATCGCTTGAGCGTCGTAGTACATCATTACATGTCCTAAACAATCTCCTGATTTCTGACTTTTGAAAGTTGGCACGTCTGAAAGTTGACAGAAATGTAGTTCGCGCACCGCAGAATGTCAAAATGGGACGGGGAGAGGGGGAACGCGGTAGAAGAATGAAAAATGTTTTTATATTTGACACAATGCTGTATCTTTCACAGAAATAACAGCATATACTATCTGTGTGTGACGAGAAGTCGCGGCAGCTTGTAGGTACGGCACGAATAACGGATACTACAAACATTGCCGTAGTTGTGACAGGCAGTACGAGCTCTTTGAAACAAATGCATGTTCATTACTAAACGCTTCATCATTCAGTAGTTACAGTACATACGTAACTAAAACACAATTGCACTACCACCACAAGAGAAGCTCAGTTCGCAAGACGGAACAGATGTTTATCGTCAGGCCTTGAGATTTGAGATGGCGCATGCGCACCCCTCGCACTCCTTACCCGGCATCCACGCGACTTCTCGTGAGACGACTCAGCGTACTGCCTCTCGGTTCAGAGAGTCCCTGGTTCGATTTGCGGTCGGGTTGGGGATTCTAATCTCTTCTGATTAATCCTTCTGGCTCAGGGATTGGGTGTTTGTGTCTATCCCAACACTCCCCTCCTCATATTCAAACAACACATCACACTACCAACAACCACAGAAACACGCAATAGTGATTACATCCCTTCATATAGAGTTG
This sequence comes from Anabrus simplex, assembly GCF_040414725.1. NCBI lineage: Eukaryota > Metazoa > Arthropoda > Insecta > Orthoptera > Tettigoniidae > Anabrus > Anabrus simplex. Next base: position 234,405,529 of record NC_090267.1, on the reverse strand, counting down.
ACGTCAGGAAGGACATCCAGCCATAAAACAGAGACAATTCCACATGTTCGACGCAGTTCGCACCCGCGACCCCATATATGTGGTAAAAGCGGTAAAAGAAGAACAAAAAGAACACATATTTATGAATACTTCGGAGAAAATTCATTAATCCTATTAAATTAAGATAAAAAATAATAACACTCTAGTGCGTTATCTATATAAATAAATGATACTTTTGTCTGTAGCCTACACTTCAAATGTTTGCCTTTACTTCGTTTTCATCCCCGATAAGGTATACATACTAACCTTGAAAGTAAATACAGTTCATGCACACACAGTTGTATTTTTCTTTCTATCAAAAACGAATCATAATAATAATAACATACTTTGTAAACGCACTGCGGAAAGTAATAAAAATGCACTTAATTTTCCTTCCCACTTCTACAGGCTTAGAATTGTCTACTCCTCACCACAGACGAAAAAATGACAAATTGTGTTTGTAAATTCTGTACTTTGGCTCGTTAAACAGACGTCTATCTGCTGTTTCAGTTTACAGGCAAGTTCAGGCGATCAGTGTACTTGCTGCTGTCCTCGGAGGCCCGGTACTCCCAGAAACATAAGAATGGCAAGAGGGCTGGTATAGGGTTAAAAAGGTACACGAATTTCACCTCCATTCGGGGGGGGGGGGGGGCTGAAAATAGCGTCACCATCTTGGAATTAGGTCACGAAATCACATTTTCACGAATATTTGTTGTACCTTCTTCTGAGCTGCTTTCTGCTGACACCTTGAAATTTAAAATATGTTTCAGCCTGATATTGTAAAAGCAGATCACTGGTTATGTCTACTGATGGATTGGATATATACAAATTCTCTTTGAGATACTTGTGGAAGCATTCAGCGCCTTTCGTGGTGTGAGGAGTGTGTAAACTCGTACAAACCCAAAGTACAGGAGGAAAGGAATTATCTTCTGCGACTTAAGTTTCAATTATATACTGTATTCGGAAAAAATTACAACTGTGTCCACTTGCGGTGAAACACTGATCAGGTTCACAAATGTTTCTTCGGTATCTGTCGAAGTCAAATAACGCATCTTAAGCAATTCATTACATTCCCCTTTGCTCTTATACAAGCTTGTCAACCCAAATTTTGCGGTACCAGATTTGCCCCCAGATGAAATTGGCAATAGTGAAGCGTGACGGAAATAAATACAGTACAACTTTTTATGCAACACGTTCAGCTTTACGGTGGCCAGTCATCCGATTTTAGGTCGGGTAGTACGGGTTTCCGGTCTGAATTCCTCCATCCGCTGCCACTTTCCGTCGGATGTTAATTTGTCCTCTTTTCAGTAAGGATTTATTTATACCGCACGCATGTCAATATCGTCAGGAGGGAACTTTCAAATGAATAATGTAACATGCCTGAAAATATCTGTTAGCATTAAATCAAAATATGCTTGCTGATGCTAAATGAGGCCACAGCACTAGTTGCAAACAGAGGATTGTGGCGACATTTAGTAAATTCACAAAGGCTTGCAGACTAAACGCTGAAAGGCATAACGGACTATAATGATGATGTATGTATGCTATCGGTACATAACACGGAAACTACGTGACCGCGAGATGTTCGATTTTCGAAACACAGCTCGATGTAGCATGTTCTCTGTCAAGGCGTAAGTTCATGTAGAAATATTTTATGGACACCATAAAATTCCGGTAATGGCAAGAAAGGGACAAAAAATATCCCATAAAGGTGATGAGTAGGCCTATTTGTTTATCGTATGCAAGTAAAAGATTTTCAGTCTGTCAAACACACTGGTTCAAAACATAATACATAACGCTATAACATACCTGTTAAAAAACACTAATAACCCTCTCCAGCCCAAATTTATTTGACACATGGAAAAGAAAATGCTTGAAAATCCCCTTCAAATAGTTATGAATAAAGTTTCTGCGCAAAAATCCATACAATTTTAGTATAAAATTCCAAATGGAATGTGAAAGAGTTACTTAGGAAATTCACAGGAAACATGAAGGTTAATGATTCCAATTGGAATCATACGCCTGGAGAGGGTTAAACAAATCAAATTAAGCTACATTAACTAAGTCGACACTGGAAGGTCGTCATATGGCGTACATGAGCAATATTTGTAATTGTACATCATGATTAGAGATGTACTGGAGTGCCTGTGGTGTCCCGAGGAAAACGTCTCTTATTTGGTGAGTGATATGTAATTAAAAAGTAAGACCCAACTTTTGTTTAAAATTTCTTTTCCAGTGTAGTTATTCAATCAATTATTTCCCCAATATAGTTTTCAGATCTCATTATTCCTATACAGTTTTGAAATATCGATAAATTAAAAAAGATATTATGGAAAATACTGTCCGACTCCTCGGCTGAATGTTCAGCGTTGAGGCCTTCGGTTCAGTGAGACCTGGGTTCGATTCCCGCCAGGTCAAGGATTTTAATCGCGTCTTCTGGCTGGGGAAGTGAGTGTTTGTGTTTGTCGTAACACTTTCCTCTTCATATTCAGACAACACGCCACACTACCAACCACCACAGAAACACGCAATGGCGATTACATCCCTCTAGGCCTACACAGGGTTGGCGTCAGTAAGGGCATCCGGCCGTAAAACAGGGCCAGATCCACATATTCTACAGTTCGCACCCGTGAACCTACAGGCGTAGGAAAAGCTGTATAAAACGAAGATTATGGAAAATACTGATGAACAAGTATGAATAAGATAACGCCGAGAACAGGTTTTCACGGTGTGGGTAATTAATTCAGTTCTGTTTCCTCATTTTTTAGTGATTTGAAAATGGCCACCCTAAGCTGCCTCTAAGTCTAAAATGATACGTTTGGGAGCAAGTCGATCATTCATTATAGGCCTACAAAGAGTAAAGCCTTGTCCACATCGTTTGATTTACATATTAAAAACAAAATATAACTTTATGATCAATGATCATTTTCACCATAATAAACATGTATGTAGAGTGTACAGTTCCTGAAAAAGAAAACCGTGTACTAGCATAACATTTCTCCATTTGATACAACTATTTCCCCCATATTTCACTAAAACCTGTGAGACTTATATCACATGTTAGGAGTACCATGTTTTCAAATGGAAAATAAAATGTTTCATTCCTATTCGGTACGACATCCACCACAAGGCGTCTTGAAACGAAATAGGATTTTTAGGAAACAATTATTCCACCGTTCGCGATAAATAGCCTGTCTTACACCATTGACATATGACTGTGTGTCATATATGAATTCCTTTCGTTATTGGGAGCGGTTCTGATTAGTTTAAGCGATCTGTGTTCTTTTTTTCTTTTTTGCTAGTGGCTTTATGTCGCACCGACACAGATAGGTCTTATGGCGACAATGGGAGAGGAAAGGGCTAGGACTGGGAAGGACGGAGCCGTGGCCTCAAGTAAGGTACAGCCCCAGCATTTGTCTGGTGTGAAAATTGGAAACCACGGAAAACCATCTTCAGGGCTGCCGACAGTGGGATTCGAACCAACTATCTCCCGGATGCAAGGGTCTGTGTTCTAAGTCTTTACAAGCTTTTCTATTACACACATCACGGACAATGGATTTCTCAATATCACCGTCCACAATCCTACATTGATTATGAGTGTTAATTTTATATAACACAGTATTTATATTTGCGTCTCTATGGACGGAAGCATCATACTTTCCTGAAGTACACCTCCATGAAACGTCACCACTATTCAATACACGGAACTTCCTGTCTTTATAATTGGAGTACACGATGCATTCGTTGCCTTTATTAGTTACCGTTTTCACTAACGAACTCACTTTCTACCAACTGACAGCGTCGTGTAGGAAGATCTGAAGGGTCGATAACCTAAGTGTTGTGCTTTCAATACTTCATTGTTTGTTTGTGGCAACTTCAAAGGAAAACTACTTAACAGAATTTCCCGAAACTCGGTATTCAAGCTCAGGAATAGCCGGGAAGTGCCCTATGCTATACATTATTTGATGAATGATGATGATGATGGTGATAATAATAATAATAATAATAATAATAATAATAATAATAATGACAATGACGTGTGACCTGAGAGGCCTAGTGCAGGTCTTCGAGTTGACACCTGATAGGCGACTTGCGCGTCTGTGAGAATGGGGCCCTACCTATGACGAATCATACTGCTAAAAAAGGCACAAACACCCAGCCCCCGAACCATCCGAGGGAAAAACCGACTCTGGAGGGCAAACAGATAAAAGAAGAAGAAGAAGAAGAAGAAGAAGAAGAAAAATCAGTTTTCAATAGGTGCAGGTGGATAGAATAATGTAGATTGAATATTGCCATATATTATGCCCTTGCAAATGCATTTACATTATTATAATAGTTACATAAATTATACTCGTAGCTAATTTATTACTGAACTGATTGGAATTGTTTATATCCTGTACCGAACTGAGTAGTTCAGACGGTAGAGCGCTGGCTAGTGGTTGGAACGGAGCGGTGCGGAGCGGAGCAGTTGTGACATCACCCGGTTGTACCGAGTAAACTACCGAGTGAATGTACTGTAGCGTCACGTTTAAACACGTTACTGGAATGACAACGTAAAGGTATTTCACCCGTCTATTCAGTGCCCTTTTCTCACAACATAACTGTTTCTCTGAATACAGCAATGTTGATTTCTGTTGCTAAAACCGACCTGCTCATTTCATCCTTGTGATGCCTCTTGATATGATCCCACAAATTTGATGCACTACCACCCGTCGCGTAAATGCAGCCGCAAAATTTTCATTTTGCTGATGTTTATCATCAGTAATTTCAAAGAAATGCCATGCATCAAACGGTCTTCGTGGCATTTGTGGTACAAATTTCTGTAAAAAATTATAAAATTCCTTTAAATATTCTAAAACATGAATACCATTTTAAAATGGGATTAAATATCAAACTAATACCACAATTATTTTCTAATATACTTTGCATTATCTACAAAACACAACAAGCAGAGGAAATATAGACGCAAATTTCATAAGCACAGACTGAATACAGGTACAATACACTTACAAGGAGAGGCCACGACGTTCGGATCATGGACTACCTTCAAACCTTGTACGTATTTAGTAGTCCATTAGGACAACATAATGTGCAAGTAGTAAAGCGTACTACCAAGGCGTTCTCGAGAAAATCGCAAGATAAATTTTCGCGTCGAATATGTACTGGTGCGTTGGGGTCACGAACACGAAACGGCGGTGGTCGAGTAGTTAGCGTTCAAGCTCCGTAATCGCTGGTTCAAGTCCCGCTTCTCGCTTTGTTCAACACTGGTCATTTTCTTTTAAATGCTATTTGTTCGGGGCGTCGACCCGTGTGGATCTTTTGCCCCTACTGGCACCATAGTGTATGAACCTGCGTGTAATTGGAATGGCGGTAGTGTGGAATGTTGTGTGTGAGGAAAGGAAGATTAAGGACGTCACAAACACCCAGTCCCCAGGCCAAGGATATTAATAATTACAATTAAAACTACCTGACCCGGCTGGAAATCGAATCCGGGACCACTGGGTGACATGCGGACGCGTTGCCTCCTACACCGCGAGGCCGGACAACACTTGTCATAGTCTATCATATATATTACACTTCAGGTAATATAATGAAAAAGATGTATTCTATTTGAATGGACTTTTATCGGAGATATATACTGTATATATTATTAATAGGGCTCGGATGTTTAGGAACAGTCATATTTTTTCTTTGTCTCTATTTTCTTGGCTGGTTGGATTTTCGTACAAATCAGGTGATTATAGTCACAATTAAGTGATTTTTATTTGTCATATAAATGCATATTTTGGCTATTTTTTGTCATAAGGTCATATTTTGTGCTATATCCGTAGAAACGTCATATTTCGGCGGTTTGGCGACAACTGTAGCTGTGCAAAGTCATCGTCAACTTTCCGAATGAGAACTAGTATTTACAAAACTCCCTTTCCGTATCAAATCTGTAGTTAATACAAATGGAATACTCTGTCTCTTCTATCAAGATTGCGCAGGAATTGTTTTCCTACAGTTTGTCAGCAAGTCGGACATATATTAAGTCGAACTTTAGAATTATATCGAGTGCAATTACTCGCTTAGAAGCTGCTAGCTTAGAAATACATGCAAGTATTGAAATTGTGAGAAGTGTTGAACTTTCAGCACAACAATCACATGGAATAGCTGGCGTAGGTGTAATATGGAAACTTTAAAATTTGCTTAATCAAAGTGACGGTTTTCGCTGTGTGTGCAAGATAAATGATGTTCTTAGAGAAGAATGTACCAGTGCATTTCAAGATGAGTGCATACTCGACAGCAGAGATTTAATATCATTTAAATGTGCACCAACAGCGTCTTGTGACGTAGAAAGGAGCTTCCCTTCTTAAAGAATGTGTTATGTGATAATCGGAGATCTTTTGCGCCTGATGCTTTGAAGATGAATCTTGTCATACACTTCAACACCACCCGCGGAGAAGAATGAAAAAGTTATACGAATTTGCACTATATGCCGAGTCGTCCTACCATAATGTATCGAAAGACATCTACTTAATTCGTTTTGTGGTGCTCAATTTAAACTTTAACGCATTTGAGCAATATTAATGTAATCAAAACTTAAAAGTTTTAAAATATTTTTTTTAAATAGATTGATTTCTAGTTTTCTTAGTATTTCAAACCACCAATGAAGGGTACAAACATATTTTGACTTTTAAAATGTTGTGTGATCTATAATCTTAGCGAACTTAGTACTTTCTAGGTATGTTTTTTTTTGCTAGGGGCTTTACGTCGCACCGACACAGATAGGTCTTATGGCGACGATGGGATAGGAAAGGCCTAGGAGTTGGAAGGAAGCGGCCGTGGCCTTAATTAAGGTACAGCCCCAGCATTCGCCTGGTGTGATTCTAGGTATGTATTCACGAATGTTTGATAAGTGAATCAAGGACAATGCACTGTGAATAACTGCTAAACGTGTATATTCAGAAAATTAATATGAAAGTAAGAATAAAGAATGTAGTTAACAAATATGTATCAAAGGAATTGACGTTTCGATTTATAACTTATTTTTAAATGGCCATATTTAGATTAATCACTTTCGGGTCATATTTTGTAATTTTTACGTCATATTTCGTCACTTTTGAGGTCATATTTGCTTGCTTATTTGGGCTATTTTAGGTCTTAAACATCCGAGCCTTAATTATTAAGCACTAACGATAAATGAGAATGTATATATTTCATATATTCGCCTTCTTCGTACTTATAAAGCAGTATTTACTACGTCGCTAGCACATCCGTTGCGCTCCACTACTGCAAGCGACCATACATTCAGTACTGTTCCTCCGTCCTCCGCTCGCCCACCGAAAACGCCGATTGGTTTCCAAGCAACAGTTTACTACCGGAGAATACCGGAGGAAGCGCTGCACTCGCACTACCGACTGCAATCATAGGAGCAACTGCTCCGTTCCCAGCTCTAGGATGCAGTATTTTGGCATCTGTCTCTTGGTACAGGTCAGAGTAAAATGTAGCTTCCATGGAAGTTCCAATCTCATCCATGGCTGTGACAATATGGAAGCTGCCGAGGTGTGGATGGTGCTGAATAATGACATTCAGAGCGCGACTAATGCGTCTGAGTATTGTGAAAAATGTTTCTCAGAGGGTCAGTCGAGCTGCAATATCTCTTTCTGGCCCAGTGAGGAAAGCAAAGGCAAACTACCCTACTCCTCATTTTCGCGCCGCCATCGGTTTTCGCGGTTTCCTTATAACCGCATAACGTTTGTGGTACTTTTTGAGGATCCAACCAGCCTCTAGGCTGAAGATATTCACGAATTTAAGTTATTGGTAATAAGTCCATCAGCATCGAGCATCGCTGATATGGAATTATTATTCAATCGCCATGGTAAGGAGCGAACTACCGATGATAGTCGTTGTCGCGATTGTTCTTATAAGATCAGGAAACTACTGAAGATGATCATTGGAATTAGAAGGAAAACGTGAAGACTACTACTACTGAAGGAAACTGAAGGAAACTCTCTCTGACCACAGATGCTCTGGTACCACCGAGCCAGAAACTAAAAATGTGATAGCTTCCACTGTCCTAAGCTCCTTTAACACTTGTCAACAACACTGCACTGAATAGAGACGAGCACAATAGCAACAAAATATTTTGGAACTGCTCCGACTCAGAACTGTTCTTAAAATAAACAATACGCTGAAAAATCCTGTGCCGAAATAAAAGTGTTCCGTATCGCCTGCACTCCAGCGGGATTGGTCTGGCAACATTGTGTTCCGAAATAAGTGTTCCGTATCGCCCGTACTCCAGCGGGATTGGTCTGGCAACATTCTGTTCCGAAATAACAGTGTTCCGTATCGCCTGCACCAGTGGGATTGGTCTGGCAACATTGTGTTCCAAAATAACAGTGTTCCGTATCGCCCGTACTCCAGCGGGATTGGTCTGGCAACATTGTGTTCCGAAATAACAGTGTTCCGTATCCCCCGTGCTCTAGTGGGATTGGTCTGGCAACATTCTGTTCCGAAATAACAGTGTTTCGTATCGCCTGCACCAGCGGGATTGGTCTGGCAACATTCTGTTCCGAAATAACAGTGTTCCGTATCGCCTGCACCAGCGGGATTGGTCTGGCAACATTCTGTTCCGAAATAACAGTGTTTCGTATCGCCTGCACCAGCGGGATTGGTCTGGCAACATTCTGTCCGAAATAACAGTGTTCCGTACCGCCCGTACTCTAGTGGGATTGGTCTGGCAACATTCTGTCCGAAATAACAGTGTTCCGTATCTTCCGCACTCTAGTGGGATTGGTCTGGCAACATTCTGTCCGAAATAACAGTGTTCCGTATCGCCCGTACTCTAGTGGGATTGGTCTGGCAGCGCCCCGGTCCAGACGTCTGCCGTGAGAACCTCGCAAGCACCAGTGGTTGGCTGATTGTTCCGACTCCGGGAGAACGTAGAATACTAGTTCCCTACACGTGTTTCGATGTTCTTTGGGACTACAGTTGTCACTAAGTGAAATGAATAGCAGTGGACACTAAGCGACCACAGAAGGGAACCCGTGAAATATGAATATGTAAGAGGCGCGTGTCTTGTCAGCAATTCGATAGACAGAGAATTCGCTGCAAGTACGTATATCTAGTGTGGCCTTGCAAGTACCCATGACATGACACTGATAAATTATTGATCTTCATTCCTTCTAATTCTCACTGCGTTTAATCACGTGCATCATCAACTGCCACTATTGTTCACCACGCATTATAGCTGTTGGTGCTGTACTATCTACAACAATTCGTAAATCGATGGTGTTAGAAGCTATCCTAACAATGATTTTAAATGTATAAATACCATCAGATGAGGCATAGGCAACTTCGCTCTGAATTCCTGCGATCCTACTCTTATTGCTCCTAGTTCTCTCTGGATAAAGAGGTATCATTTTACCTTGTTTAGACTCAGCTACCATAGAGCGCATCCAATTAAAACAAAGCATGAAACTAGCAATAAGGAAACACGAACACAAGAGTTGTTGATATAGTATTTTCTAATTCCCCCACTTCCTAAACCCAGGACTGTCATTGTGAAACAGTTATTAGGAACACAGTATTTTTTCCGGAACAAGAACAACCGGAAGTGTTCCACAAAAATGAAAAATTTCGCCCATCTCTAGCACTAACCGACTACGGGACTACTGCTTGTTAGTTGAGGTGTGCTCTGTCTCTTCTGGTGTCACTCATCCCTGCTAGATGGCATTACTGTCGCAATTCTAGAAATTAACCCGTCAATGACACGTGACAAATTAATTAAAAATTAGCCACTGATCGCCCTGGAGAGATCCGTTTCTGCCCATCTGATGGAGTAAAACGGAACGTCAAAACTGACACGCAGGTAGGCTATATGGCGTCAAATTAAAATGCCCGCATACCTAGCTGAGTCCATATTATTATTATTATTATTATTATTATTATTATTATTATTATTATTATTATTATTATTATAGGCTATCACTGTTTAATGTTTTTCTGCAAGCCGAAAATAAAGAAAAATAATTAAATGCTTTTTTTTTTTTTTTTTTTTTCAGATCCTGTCAAGCAGACAGGAGTGATTAAGAATTTGCTGAAGAATTTCCAAGGCAGGTGACAATTTCGGCATTGTCTGGTGGGGGTTAGTTGATAGAAGCACGTAAAAATAATTCCTCTCAAAGGAAGTGGATCCTGCTTTTGGAACTACTGTACAAAGGACCAAACAGTATGGTTTTAATGGCTATCGTGAATAGAAATTATTGATTCATTTACTGTGACATTATGCCTTTGCTGGCGGGATGTAGTGTTTACAGTGCACTATGTCTTCTGGTATGGGCTAGAATAAATTTGCTACTTTCATTGATCTGTCTCAGTCTCATCCTTGGCTTTGACAATATGAAAGTGACCGAGGTATGAGCGATGCCAGTAATGCCATTCCTTATGCAGCCAGTCCCTGTTATGAATGGTGTGAAAATATCGCTCATGGGGTCGGTTGGTGCATGCCTTTCGGTGGGCTTGGCAGACTGATATGTAATAGCAACTTCTGTCTCGGTGAGGAAAGCAATGGGAAACTACCTCACTGCTCATTTCCCTAGTATGCCTCTTCAGTAACACCTAGGCTACCTATGACAGCTATTGGTGGAGCTGTAGAGGATCAAACTAGCCTTTGGGCTGAATACCCTACATACACATACTGTGACATTGGAATCAATGATCGAATTTCGGATGGAGGTGTATTGGAAAACACTCGATTCAATCAAAAATTACTGGCTGGATTTCTATATACGCTTGCCACAACCTAGACGACTGTGAAACAGTGCAATCGAACTTCCTCACATATCAGAGGGAGACTAAAACATGTGCTTCAAGCAAATACTTTTTAAAGCGTTTAGGACGAAGGATATTTACTCCAGAACGAAAGGTGCTTTACTATCGACTTTCGAGGGCAAGTAGAACTGTGGAAAACATTTTCGAAATAATGTCAAGATTTAGATTTTTCATGCTGGTATAAACTTACGATTCGATCGCATACTAACAACTGTATTAGCTTGTTGTGTTTTACGCCATTATTTACGTCGTCAGACTATTCTTACTGGTGTTCGGCTGAATAGTCAGGATAGTAGCCTTCGGTTCAGGGGCCCCGGGTTCGATTCCCAGCCGTGTCGGGGATGTTAATGTCCGTTTGTTTGATTCCTCTAGCTCTGATCGTCTTAACACAGATCTTCACTTACACACAATATATATCACACTACAAACCTCCATAGGAACCTGCAACAGTGTATACATCCCTCCACATAGGGTTGGCGCGAGGCAGACATCCGGCTGTAAAAGAGCTTAATCCACATTGTCGCCGACGCCACATAACCGAGAACAATGCTATGAAAGAAGACACTCTTACTGGTCTCCACAATCCAAAAATGAGCAAATCAACGAGGCGGATAAAGAACATGCCGAATGTCTTCCGTGGCACTGGGCACCGGATCACTTCTCCAAACAAGACCAGTAGTTGGGGTCAAATCTGGTGTGTTTAGAAAAGAGTGTAGCACTGCTCTTGGTAACATTAATTTTGATTCTCCACTTTCGAACCCTGGCTTCGAAAGTGGAGGCGAATGGAAGAGAGTAGGTTACCTTGGAGAATAATGGGCTCTGCCGCGAAGGGTAAGAGAAGCGATGGCAGACCAAAGACAACAACAGGATTTTTTTTTTTTTTTTTTTTTTTACAAGTTGCTTTTCGTCGCACCGACACAGATAGGTCTTACGGCGACGACGGGATAGGAAAAGACTAGGCGTGGGAAGGAAGCGGCCGTGCACTTTACTGGGGTACAGCCCCAGCATTTGCCTGGTGTGTAAATGGGAAACCATCTTCAGGCCTGCCGCCAGTGGGGTTCGAACTCACTATCTCTCGAATGCAAGCCTAAAGGTGCGCGCCGCTAACTGCGCGGCAAACTCGGTCGGTACAGCAGACGTCCTGGTTTGTAACAAAAAACCATTGGTCTAATATGTCAGGGGTGTTTAGCAGAAAGCCTCTCGAAGAAAATGAAGAGAGTTTTGTGCCAGCCATTGGCCAACATAGCAACGCATAATATGAGATTTAGAACTGATTTCTTAGGGTCGATTAGCGAGGCGGAGTAGGCTGTTACGTCTAACTGCGTTGAATTCCGAGAGTGACGCCGTGCTTCATGAGATGCATCCAAAGGCAGCAAGTGCTCAGCAGAGGGTTGTGGGTAATGGCACAAGGTTTCTATGGTTTGGTTGGTTATAAAAGGATGTTTCCTCTGGGGACGGGATGCTAGGATTTTAGCATTGACGAAGAACATCTCTCTCTCTTTCTCCTACAAGCATTTTAAGTCAGTAGCTGCAACTGGGAATTAGAAATGTGTGTGTGTGGGGGATGTATAGACAAAAACCTGTGTTCTGTGGTATGTAGTGTGGGGGGGGGGGTTAAGACAACAAAAATAACTACAATATGGTAATTTTTTGATGCTCTTTGAGCGAATTTCGACAGAGAAGTAAAGATTGACAGTTTACTAACTTAACTATGGTAATAATGTTTTTTTTTTCAGATTTTGATTCAATATTATACATAGTTCAAAAAATTAGGAAAGCATGTTTTGTAACGTCAGGTATGTGAACGTTAATTTGGTAGATGGGGTTCCAATGGTCGTACAGCATACCTTGGAACCTTAGCTACTCAGAGTATGTCAAACCGAAGTTATGCTCCATCTGTAGGCGTAGCCATGCATTGAACTGTCAGGTGACCCCTCAAAACAAAGTGAATAGCGGTGCGTCAGTGTGTCGTTGTGAGGTACACAGACTAAGTCATTTTAGCACGTTGTATGTAAATCACCACATCCCCTGAGACACCTTAACGAGGTTCAAGTCGCAAGGGCCGTCACTCTGATCCAGGAAGGATAGACTTTTCGTCGTGTTGCTATGGATCTGAATGTCTCTCCATCAGTTATTCAACGCTTGTGGAATCGCTACAGTGAGACAGGCCAGTTAACAAGGAGGGTTGTACAAGGTCGTGAACGCATGACAACCCCACAGGATGACCGATATCTGACCATCTGTGGGTTGCGGCGTCGTTTAGTAACTGCCAGAGAACTGCAATAAGACCTCAGGAGGGCCACTGGAGTCACGGTGTCTGAACAGACAGTAGGGACCAGGTTAAGAGAAGTGTCCTTACGACCCAGACGCCCTATTCGAGAGCCCCGTTTAATACAACATCGCGGAGTTCGCCTTCTGTTTGCCCGTACCCACGTCAACTGGCAACTTCGCCACTGGAGATCTGTGTTGTTCACAGACGAGTCCAGATTTTTACTGACACAGCGTGATGGATGTCAACGTGTAAGGAGACGCCGTGGTGAGCAGTACATGCCAAATGTCCAGGAAGGCGACCGATTCGGACAAGGTTCTGTGATGGTTTGGGGTGACATCAATAGTGATGGCCGTACGGATCTTGTCGACGTTCGTGGTAATCTTACCGCTGCGGGGTACATCGAGCAGATACTGCTACAGCATGTGCTGGTAGCTGCATACGGTGTTGGCCCTGAATTCGTACGCATGCATGACTATGGTAGGGCTCATGTAGCGCGCATCGCCAGAGCTGTCTTGCGAGAACTGGACGTTCAAGAGATGGAATGACCAGCAGTGAGTCCCGACCTTAATCCCATCGAGAACGTGTGGAACAGGCTTGACAGAAGTGTTCATGAGCGCCCTGTTCCACCACAGACTCTCCAAGACCTCGAACAGACTCTCGTTGAAGAATGGGACCTGATAACCCCAACGTGACCTCCGTCGACTTATGAGCATGCCATGTACTATAAGTGCCAAGCTGTGATAAATGCTCGCGGAGAACATACACCATACTGAAGCTCTCCAACGGTGATAAAAATCCATCCTGGAGGACTGTTATCACTTTTGTTTTCGTCCCTATTTCGTTCTGAAAATGAACGCGAATCCATCGATGTTCTGTTGTATACTTCAACGGTAAAGAATAAATGTTTAGTTGGTAATATACCTGGGTGTGAGGTATTGTTTTGTGGAGCATGGCATTCGTTCAAAAACGTGTTCCCTTAATTTTTTTGAACTGTGTACAATAAACTTTCACTAAAGGAACAACATTGTCAATAAGACCACTAATAACACAAATATTACAGAATTAAATTTTGGGCCTTCCCCTAAACTACCATTTCGGTCAGCGTGAATAAAGTTATTTATGGCCTAGATTGTAGCGATTTATTCCCCAACTGTGCATACCGATTTTATTTACGATGGGATAACTGTTGTTGTGTGTTTGAGTCATCAGTCCATAGACTGGTTTGATGCAGCTCTCCATGCCAGCCTATCCTGTGCTAACCTTTTCATTTCTACGTAACTATTGCATCCTACATCTGCTCTAATCTGTTTGTCATATTCATACCTTGGTCTACCCCTACCGTTCTTACCACCTACACTTCCTTCAAAAACCAACTGAACAAGTCCTGGGTGTCTTAAGATGTGTCCTATCATTCTATCTCTTCTTCTCGTCAAATTTAGCCAAATCGATCTCCTCTCACCAATTCGATTCAGTATCTCTTCATTCGTGATTCGATCTATTTATCTCACCTTCAGCATTCTTCTGTAACACCACATTTCAAAAGCTTCTATTCTCTTTCTTTCTGAGCTAGTTATCGTCCATGTTTCACTTCCATACAATGCCACACTCCACACGAAAGTCTTCAAAAACATCTTTCTAATTCCGATATCAATGCTTGAAGTGAGCAAATTTCTTTTCTTAAGAAAGCTCTTCCTTGCTTGTGCTAGTCTGCATTTTATGTCCTCCTTACTTCTGCCATCGTTAGTTACTTTACTACCCAAGTAACAATATCCATCTACTTCCTTTAAGACTTCGTTTCCTAATCTAATATTTCCTACATCACCTGCCTTCGTTCGACTGCACTCCATTACTTTTGTTTTGGACTTATTTATTTTCATCTTGTACTCCTTACCCAACACTTCATCCATACCATTCAGCAACTTCTCGAGATCTTCTGCAGTCTCAGATAAAATAACAATATCATCAACAAATCTCAAGGTTTTGATTTCCTCTCCTTGGACTGTGATTCCCTTTCCAAATTTCTCTTTGATTTCCTTTACTGCCTGTTCTATGTAAACATTGAAAAGGAGAGGGGACAAACTGCAGCCTTGCCTCACTCCTTTCTGGATTGCTGCTTCTTTTTCAAAGCCCTCGATTCTTATCATGCAGACTGATTTTTATACAGGTTGTAGATAATTCTTCGTTCTCGGTATCTGATCCCTATCATCCTCACAATCATAAATAGCTTGTTCCAATCAACATTATCGAATGCCTTTTCTAGATCTACGAATGCCATGTACGTGGGCTTGTCCTTCTTGATTCGATCCTCTAAGATCAGACGTAAAGTCAGGATTGCTTCACGTGTTCCTACATTTCTTCTGAAGCCAAATTGATCTTCTCCCAACTCAGCTTCAACTTGTTTTTCCATTCTTCTGTAAATAATACGTGTTAAAATTTTGCAGGCATGAGATACTAAACTAATGGTGCGGTAGTTTTCACACCTGTCAGCACCGGCTTTCTTGGGAATAGGCATAACAACATTCTGCCGAAAATCGGATGGGACTTCTCCTGTCTCATACATCCTGCACACTAAATGAAATAACCTTACCATGCTGGTTTCTCCTAAGGCAGTCAGTAGTTCAGAGGGAATATCATCAATTCCAGGTGCCTTGTTCCTATTTAGGTCACTCACAGCTCTGTCAAACTCTGACCTCAAAATTGGGTCTCCCATTTCATCAGTATCAACAGCCTCTTCATGTTCCAGAACCAAATTATCTACATCGTTACCTTGATACAACTGTTGGATATGCTCCTGCCATCTTTCTGCTTTGTCTTCTTTCCCTAGAAGTGGCTTTCCATCTGAGCTCTTAATATTCATACACCTAGATTTCCTTTCTCCAAAGGTTTCCTTGATTTTCCTGTATGCAGCATCTACCTTTCCCAGGACCATACAGCCTTCGACATCCTTGCACTTCTCCTTCAGCCATTCTTCCTTAGCTACCTTGCACTTTCTATCCACTTCATTCTTTAATCGCCTGTATTCTTTTCTGCCCTCTTCATTTCTAGCATTCTTGTATTTTCGTCGTTCATCAATCAGGTCTAGTATCTCCTGAGTTATCCACTGATTCTTAGTTGATCTTTTCTTCCTTCCTAACATTTCTTCAGCAGCCCTACTGACTTCATTTTTCATGACTCTCCACTCTTCCTCTATAGCGTTTCCTTCAGCCTTTTCATTTAGTGCTTGTGCAACATTTTCCTTGAAACAATCCCTCACACTCTGTTCTTTCAACTTGTCTAGATCCCATCTTTTTTCATTCTTTCCTTTCTTCAATTTCTTCAACTTTAGATGACATTTCATGACCAACAAGTTGTGGTCAGAGTCCACGTCTGCTCCTGGGAAAGTTTTGCAATCTAACACCTGGTTTCTGAATCTCCGCCTAATCATAATGAAGTCTATTTGATACCTTCCAGTGTCTCCAGGTCTCGTCCACGTATACAGCCGTCGTTTGTGGTGTTTGAACCAAATATTGGCAAGGACTAAATTATGATCAGTGCAGAATTCAACCAGCCGACTTCCTCTTTCGTTCCTTTACCCCAATCCAAATTCTCCTACTGTACTACCTTCTCTTCCTTGGCCTACCACTGCATTCCAGTCTCCCATCACAATTAGATTCTCGTCACCTTTTACATATTGAATTAAATCTTCTATCTCCTCATATATTTTTTCAATTTCTTCATCATCCGCTGAACTAGTAGGCATATAGACCTGCACTATTGTGGTGGGCATTGGTTTGGTGTCTATCTTGACAACAATAATTCTTTCACTATGCTGGTCGTAGTAGCTTATCCGCTGCCCTATTTTCTTATTCATTATTAAACCAACTTCTGCATTTCCCCTGTTTGATTTCGTGTTGATAATTCGGTAGTCGCCTGACCAAAAATCCTGTTCTTCCTGCCAACGTACTTCACTTATACCAACTACAACTAACTTTAGCCTATCCATCTCCCTTTTCAGATTCTCTAACCTACCACGATTCAAACTTCTAACATTCCACGCTCCGACTCGCAGAATGTCAGTATCCTTCTTCGTGATGATCGCCCCCTCTCATGTAGTCCCCACCCGGAGATCCGAATGGGGGACTAGTTTACCTCCGCAATATTTTACCCGGGAGGAAGCCATCATCAGTACATCATTCATACAGAGAGAGCTGCATGTCCTCGGGAGGTAGTTACGGCTGTAGTTTCCCGTTGCTTTCAGCCGTGTAGCAGTATCAACACAGCTAAGCCATGTTGAGTATTATTACAAGGCCGTATCAGTCAATCATCTAGACTGCTGCCCTTGCAACTACCGAAAGGCTGCTACCCCCCTTTCGATGAACCATTCGTTAGTCTGGTCTCTCAACAGATACCCATCCGATATGGTTGCACCTACGGCTCGGCTATCTGCATCATTGGGACACGCAAGCCTCCCCACCGCGGCAAGGTCACATGGTTCGCAGAGGAGGATGGGATAACTAATAACAAATATTTGAGAATTAAATTTTAGGCCTTCCCCTAAACTACCATTTCTCTCAGCGTGAAAATGATTAATTATAGCCTAGATTATAGCGGCTTATCCCCGGACTTCACATATCGATTGTCATTAAATTATCTTCAGCCGTTTTCTCGTGATGCGTGTACAGACAGACAGACAGACAGACAGACAGACAGACAGACAGACAGACAGACAGACAGACAGACAGACAGACAGACAGAAATTACGGAAAGTTAAAAAATGCATTTCCTTGTCACTATGGACATGACTGATACAGAAATACCACCCTTCTTAAATTTTGAGCAATGTACAGACAAAACTCTTATTTTATATATACAGTATAGATATGAACATTTTGTGGCCATGTTCCACACGTTAGTTCACAGCAGTTCACGAGAATGAGAACGGGAACGGGAACCTTGAAGTAAACTTAACCTAACATTTCACAACGAGCTGGAAGTTGAGGATATATTACAGTTCCGTGAAGTGTGCGACTTGAAACGACATGATCATATATATATATTGCTTTATGTAGCACCGACGCAGATATGTCTTATGGCGACGGTGGGATAGGAAAGGTCGAGTTGGAAGGAAGCGGCCGTGGCCTCAATTAAGGTACACACCGAGCTCGATAGCTGCTGTCGCTTAAGTGCGGCCAATATCCAGTATTCGGGAGATAGTAGGTTCGAACCCCACTATCGGCAGCCCTGGAAATGGTTTTCCGTGGTTTCCCATTTTCACACCAGGCAAATGCTGGGACTGTACCTTAATTAAGGCCACGGCCGCTTCCTTCCCACTCCTAGCCCTTCCCTGTCCCATCGTCGCCACAAGACCTATCTGTGTCGGTGCGACGTAAAGCAACTAGCAAAAAAAATTAAGATACAGCCACAGCATTTTCCTGGTGTGAAAATGGGAAACCACAGAAAACCATCTTCAGGGCTGCCGACAGTGGGATTCGAACCCACTATCTCCCGGATGCAAGCTCACAGCCGCGCGCCGCTAACCGCAAGGCCAACTCGCCCGGTTTTCTTATTAAAATATATATATATATATTTCCTATAAGGTTAGGTTAGGAGTGATTGACTTGTGAACCGGACTTTTAGTTCAGGTTAAATAAAAAATAACAGAGTCGTTCTTCACAAGTGGCCATTTGATTAAAAAAAATGGTGGATACCCGATTTGGCGATATGAATCAGAACAAACGAGGAACGAGTTGCGACTGCCACCTGTCGACTGAGCTTTCGATTCACAAATGAGTCCATTCGTTTCGTTCACTGAATCATGATTCAATCGTTCAGTGCAATGATTCGTTCATTATGGATCACTCGTTCAGAATCTCCCCATCTCTACTCCCTGCACTGTCAGTCAAAACGAACATTTGTCAGTGTAACGGAGCTTCGATATAAGTCGGATGTTTTCGATCGATTGCGGTAACATGCTGAAACAAAGGAAACTATTTTAAATTACCCAAGAATGCGTGAATATGCATGAGAACTGGATGTTCACGTGCTCATGTGCTCTTGAGAGCCTACCGCCACTGACCCCTGGACAATTTCTTTTACTTGTAATTACTGGCAACAGCTTAGGAACAGTCGACAAACTTTTCTTCTCCTGAACATCTACATTTTTAATTTCTTTGCTAATAATGTGAAAATGAAAACCTACAACCTGTTTTCCAGTCACTGACCGGGTCAGGGCTGTAATGAATGAAGCATATATAGGCTGTTAGTACGATGGGGTCGCCACTCCCAAAGTGATATATTAATGACTGATAGATGCTATGAAATGAGAATGGAGACTGTTGCTGGAATGAAAGATGACAGGGAAAACCGGAGTACCCGGAGAAAAATCTGTCCCGCCTCCGCTTGGTCCAGCACAAATCTCACATGGAGTGACCGGGATTTGAACCACGGTATCCAGCGGTGAGAGGCCGACGTGCTGCCGTCTGAGCCACTGAGGCTCTTGCTAATAATGTATATGTAAAAATCCTCTACACTCACAGAACTGTAAGAAATGCGTCTTCTCTTCTTGTCTGGGAACTTAAGACAGCTACTGGGGTCGATTTCCATTCGTTTCTTGTCCTCCTTTCTTATAGTTTTAATCGTAGCGTAAGATACCCCAGCATATGCAGCAGCACGTTCCGTAGCTTTCGGGAGTGGCACTAGCAAGTACTTACGTCGCTTTTCCTCGTCACACTTCTGTATAATATTGGCAATGACTTCCCTAGCTTCACTACGAATCATCCCGTGCGATTTTCGGAGGGCCATGACAGTACCACACGAAAGAACCACTAGTAACACAACCCCTACAACCGAGTGTTTACAAGCAGCACAGCACACACTTCGCCACACTCTAGTCTAAACTTTGTTCCTAATTGAGCGTAGTCACGCTGCCGCGAACAGGTAGACTGCCCCTCTCTCCTCGCGAGAGATGGTATAACCCCGCCAACACGGCTACGGAAAGGGAACGCAGCAGCTGACAGTAACCATCGCCCTCTACGCAGTCATAGTGAGGGCGATGCAGTAACATACTGTCCAGCTATTTGGGAGGCAGGGTAGTCACCTTTCAACCAGGAAAATTCAGGAGGTAGAATTATAAATTACTATTCCTTCGACCTTTGGCCCTGAAACATTCGTGGTAATAGCCTACTTACCGCTTTGGGACCATGACTTGACTCATAAGCTATAATGAGTCTTTATAAAATCTGAGACTATCTATAGATTTGCGCCAGAGCTATCTTATTTTCTTCATTTGCTTTCGGTTTAATAAGATAACTGTTCGTGACATCTGACCCACTAGCATGTTTTTTTTCATTCCTATTGTGTTGGACACGTTTTTACTTACAATTTGCTTTACGTCGCACAGACAAAGAAGTCTTACAGCGACGATGTGATAGGAAAGGGTTAGGAGTGGGAAGGAAGTGACCGTGGCCTTAATTAAGGTACAGCCGCAGCATTTGCCTGGTGTGAAAATGAGGAAGTCGCGAAAAACCAATTTCAGGGCTGCAGACAGACGGATTCGAACTCACCATCTCCTGAATACAAGCGAACAACTCTACGTGACCTAAACCGCATAGCTAGCTCAGGAACATACATTATAAGCATCATAAAAGGTCTTTTTTTTTCTTTTGCGTATCAGAAGCTACTGATGCGGAGTAATTAAATCCTACCAATCGCAGTCGGAATCGAACCCACTATTCTGGAAAGAGAAAGGCAACGTCCAACCAATATTGCCAAGAGCAAGGTAACTTCAGCAACTTTCAAAATAACTGTGATAAGCTGAAGATACATCATCATCATCATCGGTTTCAAGGTAAAATGACCACTACGTTACTTACAGGATCAATCATCATTAGAGTTTTATGCACTTGGTCGTTGGAGTTGGAAACGGCTGGAGAGGTCTTTCTTCTTCGCAAAGCCAAATTTCTTCTTGCTAACACTATGTCCCGCGAGGTCAGTCTCTCGGCAACTTCAGAAGGGGCAGAAACGATTTCACTTTTGATCACTTTAATGGGTGTATTAAATAAGGTATCACAAGCTCTACGTTTAGCACTATTTGAAATCACTTGCCGATATACATTTTCATCTTGCTGGTGGGTGTGGGTTCCTTCGAGGTTTATCAGAACGTCACCTTCAATATCTGTTACAATTTTTGCGTTGCACGATTTTTTTGTACACCTCCATCTTTTCTTTTTATTGTTCTGATAGTAGCTGCGATATTTAAAGCCATCCAGAAGTTTAAGTTGTCTCCCATTTTGACTGAGCATCGATATCATGACGGCCTACTGTTATGTCAATACCGACGTGACACGGAAAAGAGGACATGCCAGGGAGAAGATAGCGTAAGGGGAATGGAGGGGGTGGTGGCTGGGTCGCGGAGAATTTGGGTGCATGCTGCGCAAGCACAGCTTGCTATGTGCTCGGACAGACGGAAAAGAGAGGTGGGAGTAAGGAGGATGTTGCGCACCGCGGCGCTATGGGATGCCATGATTTTAACTCGTTGCGCAGCTCGCGTCAATTCTTTTAGATTGTAACTAAACATGTAATGTACCCCCACCCACACGATAACATTTTCCTAAATGACATGTTCAAGAAATTACGAGTTCCTGGCAAATTATTAAGGCAGCCCTTTTTTTATTTATGAATTACAATAGTTCTTTTAAATACATAATTTAAATAATTAAGGAAATTTGTAGAAAAAATACACTTTTAATACATGACGACGTATTGAGTTCAAAGCTAGAACGGGATTTTTAGAGTAAATATTTATACTTTCTTTGCATTTCTTTTCATTTTGTCTTCTTCAAATTTTGTCTTGCAAACTGCTCACCAACCCCCTAATAGTACCACACTTTGAGAACCACGGCTCTATTTGTTGTTCTTATTGAATGGGACAGAGTAATGAAAATGTCAATATGATTTTTTAATATTCTCGATACATCTCGAGTCCTGAAAACAAAGACGTACTTCATCGAAGACATAAAACACAGCATGATGATGCCTTCTGCACGACAGGGAGAAGAGTATATCCGACAAAGAGTCTAGTTTTTCCAGGGGTTTCACTCATCGAATGCTGTGATAGAATCTGGTCGAGATCCAACCGGGCACCACGTCGCGTCTTCACAAGGCTTCTGTGAAATTTTTTCATCAATCGGAGAGAGAGAGAGTGTTTGTTTCTTGTGCGAAGAAATGCCTAGGCGCCATTTCTACAAATGTTTAACACGTACAAACACGTTAAGAGAATATACCAAATAATCATAAACATACAACTTTATGCACATTCATGCGCTCTATTATTGTTATAAAACCAACCTAGCCTAGTATCAAAGTTGATGAAAAATCGCCGTATGTTGTAATATAACAGAAAAGGCTTAATGAAAAACACTGTTGAACATAAGAGTGTTCCAGACCAAACATACAAAATATTGAAAGTGACCTTGTGTGTCTCCTACGCTACATTGACTATTCTCTGCCGCCCGCAGCCAACTGAATGCATCGAGAATGTTAAGATAACTGGTTTCTCTCAGACCTAGATTGACAGCTTAAAAAGATGTGGTAGACTATACTAGGTACAGTCGCTAATGTTACTTACATGAAACATGTATAGTGTATTTTAGTCCGTTGGCTGAATGGTCAGCGTTGAGGCTGTCGTTTCAGAGGGTTCCGGGTTCGATTCCCAACAGGGCTAAGGATTTTAATTGCATTTCATTAATTCTCCTGGCTCGGGGACTGGGTGGTGTTTGTCCCAACACTCTCCTCTTCATATTCAGACAACACACCAAACTACCACTACCACAGAAACACGCATTAGTTATTACATCCCCCCCCCACATAATGTTGTCGTCAGGAAGGGCATCCGGCCTTAAAATAGAGCCAAATCACATGTGCAACATAGTTCGCACCTGCGACCCCACAGGTGTGGGACAAAGCGGTAGGAGAAGAAGAAGAAGAAGAAGAAGATGATGATGATGATGATGATGATGATGATGATGATGATGATGATGATGATGAATAAGAAGTGTATCGTGAACTGTAAATAGAAATAAGAAACAAAGTACAATTTTCAGAGATTCTGATTTACTCAATTAAATTTTCATTTTGAATATTTTTTCAGCAACTGTCAAAACTGTACTGAAAAATGGTTAATGGTGTGTAAAGTAAGAGTTGTATGATTTTCAACGTCCTCAGAGCTAAAGTTTGTGACGCTCTACGTAGCCGTTTCATTTCTTCTGTACAATTGTATACTTTTGGTTTTATTCGATTCCTTATCAAGTCTAGCTCCCTCTTGCATATGTTTGTTACAGCTTTTACCTGCCTATTAGTCATATATTTGGGCAATTTTGTAGTATGCCAAAATTAGTCAATTTTCAGTCACAAAACCTTCTCTATATACTTTAATTTTTTCAGGTGTTTTCATTAATAAGATTGAATTACACTTCACTCATCTCTGAGCAAGATCTACACGCCAAGCTACCCCGCGCGGTAACCGACTTCCGACCGGCAAAAACGTTAAACTGTATCGGCGGCCATCTTGTGATGAAGTCATGCACATTACGTCACCTACCTCGGTCACGCCATGATAATGTAATAGCAACTTCCAGCTCGGTGAGACAAGCAACAGGAAACTACCTCACTCCTCATTTCCCTTAACAAGTTTGTCAGTCAATCCCCTGAAATGTACGCAGGAACCGACCCTATGAGTAACGTTTTCACACCATTCATTCCAGGGACTGGCTGCATAAAGTACGGTGTTACTAACATCGCTCATAACTCAGTCACTTCCATACTGTCAAAATCGAGGATGAGACAGAGGCAGGTCAATTTAAGTAACAAATTCACTTTAGTCTACACCAGAAGACATAGTGCACTGTAAACACTAAATCTTGTCAGCAAAGGCAGATGTAATAATTATGTCCGACTCCACGGCTGAATGGTTAGCGTACTGACCTTTGGTTCTGGGGGTTACCGAGTTCGATTTCCGGCCGGCTAGGGATTTTAACCTTCATTGGTTAATTCCAATGGCTCGGGGGCTGGGTATGTGTGCCGTCTGCATCATTACAATTTATCATATATAGGGCCCCATTCTCAGAGACGCGCAGGTCGCCTATACGGCGTCAACTCGAAGACCTCTCCAGGTCTTTCGGAGGCCACACGTCATTATTATTATTATTATTATTATTATTATTATTATTATTATTATTATTATTATTATTATTATTATTATTAACTTTTTTTTTACATTTTGAGGCACATCTTAAACAAGCATCGGACCTATGGGAGTAACGGAGTCCCACTCCCATCTGACAGGCGAGACACTCCTTGGAAACAACTATGCGAACGAAATGGGGAGCTATCAATATGAATGGGGCTTATGGAAGAAAGTAGAATTGGTTGAGTCAGCAAAGAGGATGCATCTGGATATGCTAGGAGTAAATGGTATTCGGGTAAGAGGAGATAACGGGGAAGAGATAGAAGATTATAAAGTGTACTTGACGGGTGTTAAAAAGGGAAGGGCAGAGTGTGGGGCAGGGCTGTTCAACAGGAATGCTATTGCACGCAACATTTTTTTGTTTTTGTTAGGCACGTAAATGAGCGAATGATGTGGTTAAATTTGGCAATTGGAGAAATTACGACGAGAACTGGCTCAGTGTATTTACCCTATGTGAGGGTGCAGATGAGGATGGAGCTGGCAAGTTTTATGGAGCATTGAGTGACATCGTAGTCAGGGTCAACAAGATAGTGCTAATAGGTCATTTCAATGCGAGAGTTGCAAATAGAACTGAAGGATACGAAAGGGTGATTGGTAAATGTGGAGAAGATATGAAAGCTAATAGGAATGGGAAACGTTTGCTGCACTTCTGTGCTAGTATGGGTTTATCAGTTACATCAGTTACGAATGCAGTACAGTCTTCAAGCATAAGCCTATTCACCGCTACACATGGGAGGCTAGGGGCACCAGATCCATAATAGGCTATATCTTAACCGACTTCGAATTCAGGAATGCACTTTTTTTTTTGTGTGTGTGGAATTTTTCGATGATACAGGACACCTATCTGGTCTGTAGTGAACTAAGTATCTCTAGGCCTCGGATAGAAAAAGTGTAATCTGTCTGCAAACGAATAAGGGTAGAAAATCTCCAGGACGAGGAAATTAGACAGAAGTACATGGATATGATTAATGAGATGTTCCGAACAGTGGACAGTAAGCAGATTCAGGATATAGAAAGAGAATGCGTGGCATACAGGGATGCTGTAGTAGAAAGAGCAAGAGAATACCTAGGAACAACTGTGTGTAAAGATGGGGAAAGGCGAACATCTTGGTGGAATAATGAAGTGAGAGCAGCTTGTAAACGTAAAAAGAAGGCTTATCAGAAATGGCTCCAAACAAAGGCTAATGCAGACAGGGAATTGTGCGTAGATGAAAGAAACAGAGCGAAACAAATAGTTGTTGAATCCAAAAAGAAGTCGTGGGAAGATTTTGGTAATAACCTGGAAAGGCCAAGCAGCAGGGAAACCTTTCTGGACAGTAATAAAGAATCTTATAAAGGGAGGGGGAAAAGGGGGAAAAGGAAATTAATAATGTTTTGGGTATTAAATTCAGGTGAACTCATAATAGATCCCAAGGAATCACTGGACAGGTGGAAGGAATATTTCTTCTCAACGTAAAAGGAAATCTTCCTGGTGACGTCGCGAGCAACCGAGCTCATGGGCAGATTGATGACGAAATGAATTACGCTTGAGGAAGTGGAAAGGATGGTAAATAAACTCCATTGTCATAAAGCAGCAGGGATAGATTAAATTAGATCTGAAATGGTGAAGTATAGTGGTAGGGCAGGGACGAAATGTCTTCATAGAGTAATAGGATTAGCCTGGGGTGCTGGCAAGGTACCTTCAGATTGAACAAAAGCAGTAATTGCACCTATCTATAAGCAAGGAAACAGGAAGGATTGCAATAACCGTCGAGGTATCTCATTGATTAGTATACCAGGCAAAGGGCGAGTTGGGCGTGCGGTTAGGTGCGCGCAGCTATGCGCTTGCATCCGGGAGATAGTGAATTCGAAACCCACTGTCGGCATCCCTGAAGATGGTTTTCTGTGGTTTCCCATTTTCACACCAGGCAAATGCTGGGGCTGTACCTTAATTAAGGCCATGGCCGTTCACTTCCAACTCCTAGTCCTTTCCTATCCCATCGAAGCCATAAGACCTGTCTGTGTCGGCGCGATGTAAAGTAAATTGTACAAAAAATAATGTATACCAGGCAAAGTATTCACTGGCATCTTGAAAGGGAGGGTGCGGTCAATGGTTGAGAGGAAGTTGGATGAAAACTAGTGTGATTTCAGACCACAAAGGGGCTGTCAGGATCAGATTTTCAGTATGCGCCAGGTAACTGAAAAATGCTACGAGTGGAATAGACAGTTATGTTTATGTTTCGTAGATCTAGAGAAAGGATATGACAGAGTACCGAGGAAAAAGATGTTCGCCATAATGGCAGATTGTGGTGAAAGCCTGCAGTGTAATATCTTGGATCTTGAAAATAAGTGCAATGAGTATGGTATGAAAATTAGCCTTTCCAAAATTAAACTGATGTCAGTAGGTAAGAAATCCAAGAGAAATGAATGCCAGATTGGGGATACAAATCCGTGTCGTGGGGGACGGGCAACAGTATGAAGTAGGGAATAGCCTGTAAGGGAGAAGTACAATGGGGACCGCGTGTGTCCCAGGACCTCTACGGTAGCTTAAAGGTCTTACAGAAAACCTGAAAAGTAACAGCTAACGGGGCTCTGGTGAAGTCCTTAACGGCAACTGAGGCGAAAAAGGAGACCTTTGGTACGGCAAATTTGGCGGAGGAGGCAACCCTCCCTTTTCGGGTTAAATAAAAAGGGAAACCACTGCCTTGTGGTGAAGAGGTATATTCAAAGGCTAAGGGAAACAACCAGAACAGAAAACAGCATGCCTGGAGGCTTCAGGAGGCAGCGTCACCACCAGGCTCGGGTGCTGTGAGCCAATAACTCGCACAATCTTAAATTAAACCATTACAGAAACATCAATAAAGAGAAACCAGACTGATCCGAAGATGACGACTTTTGGCTTAAAAAATAACAAAAATTGGGTTATGGAATGTGAAAACTCTGCGGGAAAGTGGAAGACTACGACAGGAAGTGGCATGTATGAAGAGTTATAGCCTGAACATCTTAGGATTAAGTGAGGTGAGATGGAGCGAGTTTGGGGAATTTGGCACCCATGATGGAGCTACATGTATAAATACTCTGAGGACGATGAAGTGAGTTGTGAAGGTGTGTGTATTTTGATGGACAAGGAGGCTAGGAGGAGCCTTACGGAGTGGTATCCCGTGGCGGCAAGGATAATTGTGGCACGTTTCAAGACCAATATCAGAATGTTGTGATGGTAGTGTGCTATGTACCCACTGAGACAGCAAAGGAGGAAGACAGAGGGATTATATATATATCTATATATATATATAAATAGCACGATTAAAAAACAGAAGAGGAAGGATATTATTATAGTTGGAGGAGATTTGAATGCAAAAGTGGGCCAGAATAATGAAGGACTTGAGCACATCATGGGAAGGCAAGGCATAGGAGAACGAAATGAGAACGGACAGCTATTTGTGGACTTCTGCGCCAGCTACGATCTGGTGATCGGTGGTACGGTATTTCCACATAAAGATTGCCATAAAGTTCACTGTTGGATGTGAGGAATAAGAGAGGTACAGACACAGGTAACGATCATCATCTTGTTGTGGCTACCTTTAGGATAAAGATCCAGGCACAGAAAAGGAGGTCAGAACAGATAAAGAAGCGGTATGATGTTGAAAAGCTAAAGGGTGACAATAAGGTGAAGGAAATCTTCAGGACAGAACTAAAGAAGCGATTTCAAGCACTCACTGAGGTGGAGGATGAAACTGTTGAGGAAAAATGGGTGAAGACTAAATCTGTCTTTACGGAAGTAAGTGAAAATATCCTGGGTTTTCAGGATAGCAGGAAAAAAGACTGGATGACCGAACAGACATGGGAAATCAATAGAGATAGGAGATAAAGGAGGCAATGAACGCTTGTAAGACACAAGCAAGAAAGGCAGAACTGCAATCAAAATATGCTGCAAAGGATAGGGAAGTAAAGAGAAGTGTGAGGAGGGATCAAAGGAACTGTCTCAACAGGCAGAAAAGGCAGCCAACATAGGGAAATTTCAAAGAACTCTATACCACCACGAGAATTCTGGCAAGGAAGCAGATGCAGAAAAGCCGTCCAGTCAGGAACAAAGACGGAACCCTCTTAACTAACCCTGAGGATCAACTGAAACGATGGCAGGAACATTTTTCTGCAGTTATAAACCGCTCCATAGAAGATCATTCAGATGTGGGGGAAGAAGAAGAGATTCAGTCTGACCCAAGGATTAAAACCTGCATTCCAACAGTAGAATAAATCAATAAGGCATTCAGGTCGTTGCATATTGGTAAGGCAGCAGGAGTTGACAACATTCCATCAGAAGTCATGAAGACTGATATGGACACCATGCCCAATATATTACAGCCTCTATTCGAGAAGGTATGGGTTACTGGAAAAATTCAGGCAGATTGAAAATGTGGGTTGTTGGTGAAGTTACCCAAAAAGGTGGATAGGTCTAATTGCAACAACTGGAGGGACATTACGCTTCTTTCAGTCCCTAGCAAAGTCTGCACCAGGATTCTGCTGTACAGAATTCAAGAGTATGTCAACTTAAGGCTCCGACGAGAACAGGCAGGCTTTCGTCCGAATCGCTCAGGCACCGACCGAATAAACACCTTGAGGATAATTCTAGAGCAGTGTGCCGAATTGTCATCTCGCCTCTACGCAGTGTTCGTTAACTTTGATAAAGCTTTTGACTCGATCAACAGAGAAGCCGTGTGGAAGGAAGTGAAACGTTACGGAGTGCCAGCTCGAATTGTCGATCTCATTCAGGAAACGTACCGTGATTATACATGTAGAGTCATTCATGGGGAGGGGGGCGTATATCTGAGCCTATATCTATACGTTCAGGAGTTCGTCAAGGGTGTATCCTGTCGCCAACTATGTTCTTGGTTGTGACTGACGCGATAATGCAAAACGTGACTCGAAATGTGAAACGTGGTGTCCAATGGGGATTAGTCAATAGGCTTGGAGATCTGGAATTTGTGACGATTTGTGTCTCCTGTGTGAGGCACATGGGGAAATGCAAGCAAAGCTCGAAGATTTGGTAGAGAAAGGGAAAAGGGTGGGATTAATGATCAACTCAAAGACGACTAAGGACCTAAGGATTAACACCAACTATCAGACCCATTTGTCTTCAATGGTGAATCTATCGAAGATGTGGATAACTTCACTTACTTGGACAGTGTAGCTGCCAAGATAGGGGAGCTGCACTAGATGTCTCGCAGAGCGTTCAAAGAGCAAATGGTGCCTTTGTTCGGCTCTTTCCGGTGTGGAAGAACAACAGAATATCTATCAGGCCCAAACAGCGCATCTTCCGAAGTAATGTCAAGTCTGTTCTATTATGCAGGTCGAGACTTGGAAAGTGACTGGAGTAATTACATCCAAGTTGCAGACCATCTACTGGCCGGAAGTAATCTCCAACCATGGACTCTGGAGTAGGACGGGAGAGAATGAGTGGTCATAGAGATAAAGCGGCGGAAATGGACATGGATCGGGCATACACTGAGGAAGGGGGAACGAATTGAGAGAGAGGCGCTGGGTAAAAGGAAGAGAGGGAGACCCAAAGCAAACGTGGCGATGATCTGTTCATATGGAAGCGATGGAAGTAGGCAAGACCTGGAGTGAGGTAAAGAGGCTGGCTGTCAACAGGACCAGATGGAGATGCTTTGTTGATGCCCTATGTTCCACGAGGAACAACAGGAATTAAGTAAAAAATTTTAATAAGTCGAAGAACTGTACATGTTACCGGTAGTTTTGCAAAATATGCTATCCGATTGTTTATATCTCATTCATTTTTATCTGTACGACGAATAATAACGATTTGCGATTATTACAGTTTTCACAAACGTCCAAATATCGAAAAAGTGTACATAAGCAAAATTTTAGAGAATCCAATTCGTCATCTGTATCTGATACAAGTTTAACCTTACGAGCATTCACGAATTATGCAGTCCAGGAATATCAATCGATATGTTACTGTATCTGCTGCCGCTTTCACTTCGCGTATTTTACAGAAAGGCCATATCGTTGTTGCGCTTGGGAAAACCGCTTGAAGTCTCTCGCACAATATTAAGCATTCAATGGCACGCAGTGGCGTTATAAGGGAGGGGATAAGGGGGATGTATCTCCCATGAGGCACTTTTTCTTCTTATTATAAATAGATACACTTATTATTTTTACAAAGGTAAATGATTAAATATTAAAACATCCACCTGAAAAATCACCCATTTATTATTATTATTATTATTATTATTATTATTATTATTATTATTCTTCTTCCTTCGTTATGCCCATTCATAGAGCGCGTTTGAACTTGATAGTTGGTTTGATGGTTTGTGCCTTATCCTCCCAAAATCTCTTCATGAATGCACTGTGTTGCATCTTGCGTTCTGTCGACCACTTCCTACCAGTTGTCTTTTTTGGTTTCTCCCTAAATTTATGATTAGCTACTTTGGTTCTAAAAGCTCCACGATTTTCCATGATGTCGTCTGTAATATTTATTTCTTGGAGGTCCGCCTTAGTTTCTTCTAGCCATTTTATTTTGACCTTCTTTGAGTTGATTACTTTGAATAATCTTTTAGTTAGTCTGTCGCTGTTCATTCTGTAGATATGGCCATAGAAATTAAGGCGCCTTTTCCGTACAGCATCAGTAAACCTGTCGGTGAAGGAGTAGAGGTCCGTTGTTTTCCTCTTAATCCACATTCCATTTTCTCTCGTAGGACCATAAATTTTCCTGAGAATTTTCCGCTCCTGCTTTTCAATTTCTGTAATTTTAGAGTGACCACCTAAGCATATGGTTTCTGAGGCATATAAAGCTTCAGGCAATACAACTGTCTTGTAGTGTCGTAATTTTGCATTACGCGATATGACTCTTTTGTTGTAGTAATTCCACGTCAGTCTGTATGCCTTATGTAGTTTGGTGTTTCTTTCTACATTGGCACTACTGTCTAATCCTGATGGTAGTATAATTTCTCCAAGGTATTTGAAGGAGGGCACCTGTGAAATTGTGCCGTTTTCCATCTCTAGCGGAGTTCTTTTGCTATTTTGACGTAGATTTTCCATGTACTTGGTTTTCTCGTAGGATATCTGGAGGCCTGCCTTTGATGCTATATTGTGTAGTCTCTGTATGGCATACCTTGTTTCATCCTTGGTCTTAGTAATGATTGCGAGATCATCAGCAAATGCTAAACATTTCACATTGACCTTGCTTCCCATATTTCCGATGTTCACACCCTTGATATCCTTTTCCCACTCTCTAATAACTTTGTCTAGAACTAAGTTAAACAGAATAGGGGAGATGCTGTCACCTTGACGAACGCCCGTACATATTTCAAAAGGCTCAGAGATTTCTCCAAGGAATTTCACTTTAGAGGTCGTACTTGTGAGGGTCTGCTGGATAAGTGCTCTGGTCTTCTTGTCCACTCTGAGTTCTTCTAGGGTATCAAATACTGTCTGTCTGTCCACAGAGTCATACGCCTTCTTAAAATCCACAAAGGTGACGATCGTGCTGGCACTTCGGCGAATCCTTAATATCGTCTTCAAGTTCCATATTTGTTCTGCACATGATCGACCTTTCCTGAAACCCGCTTGGTACTCGCCAATCAGATGATCTGTCTGTTTTTCTAACCGGTTCAAGAGAGCTTTGGAAAGGATTTTGTATGCGATTGGCAGTAGAGATATGCCTCTATAGTTGTTTGGATCTGCCTTGTCACCTTTCTTGTGCAATGGGTGTATTAATGCACACTTCCAATCCTGTGGAATCATTTCCGTTTCCCATATTTCTACTAGGATTGCATGAATTTTGCTTACAAGATCATCTCCAAGTTTACACATCTCCGCAGTGATGCCGTCCTCTCCAGGAGCTTTATTATTTTTAAGCGATCGTATAATCTCTGCTGTTTCCTGTATTGTCGGTGGCTGTGAATCGGGGTTGGGCATGGGCTTTTCAAAGTTCAGTCTTTCCTTTGGAGGATCACAATTGAGGAGGTCTCGGAAGTAGTCAGCTAGAATAGTGCAGTTCTCCTTGGTGTTCGTTTCTAATGTTCCATTTGCTCGACGGAAACATAAAGATGGTGGTTGATAGCTAGATAAATTCTCACGGAAGGTCTTGTAGAAATTCCTGGAGTTGTTTCTAAGGAAATCTTGTTCGATTTCCATGAGTCTATTTTTGTCATAGGCTCGTTTCTCCCTGCGGATTATTTTTGAGGAGATTTTCTGAACTTTTAGGAAGGTCTCCCATCTCTTAGTTGTTTGATGTCCATTCCAATGATTCCATGCTTTCATCCGTTCACCAATGGCTTTATCACAGGTCGTGTTCCACCACCTATGTTTGCGTTTCCTTGGAGGCTGCCCTAATTTCATGGCTGATGTCTGAAGTGTTTTACGAAGGCCTGGCCAGTCCTTGGGGTCCTGCTCTCGTATGTCTTGTAGAAAGGTCGTGGCGTTCTGTCGAAGACATTCTGGATCAACTCTTAGAGATCTTTTGTGTTTAGGTCTGCATCTGTTGGGTTGGAATCTCACTTTGATTTGTGTTAGGTAGTGGTCCGAGTCGACAAATCCCTTCCGTACTCTAACATTTTGGATCTCACACATATTCTTTCTGGAGATTGCGACGTGATCGATCTGGAATTCGCCCAATAACGGGTTTGGTGATTTCCACGTTTTCTTCTTATGTGGGGGTCTCGCAAAATGGGTAGACATTAGTTTTAAGACAAATGTTTTACAGAAGTCTATAAGACGTTCTCCATTCTTGTTCGTTCTCCAATGTGCCGAGTTATGACCAACAATCCATTTGTGTTTCCTCTCTCTGCCAACCTGTGCATTAAAATTATTATTATTATTCTCCAAGGAAAAATATCTACGCCACTGATATGATAGAACCTTACCGGCCAAAGTTCTAAGCTGAAATATTTCACATAGCGGTTTCGGCAGGCGCAACGCCGGTATGTAGAAATCATATGCACGCCGGATTCGAAAATAATTTCACTTTTTTTTTTTTTTTTTGCTATTTGTTTTACGTCGCACCGACACAGATAGGTATTTAAAAGGACATTTAAAATAAATTCCTCGTATGTAAAAGTGTTTTTAATTTGTCCTTCCAAACTAATAATGTAATTTTTGTATTCTAATATATTATTGTAGTTTATTCTACCTTATGATGTCCCTTAGGGGACGAAACATGTGTGGTACTAGATGTAATAAATAACGTGTGTATTGAATTGGCGGACTACTAAAATATAATTTTTAAGTTTAGCCTATCTGAAATATTCGCTACTTACAAAAAAATCTGTCCCTCTGTTCTCAAGATAACAGGACACACTGATACATACATACATACATACATACATACATACATACATACATACATACATACATACATACATACATACATACATACATACATACATACATATAACCAGGTGTTATACGTACGAAATAGGCCCTCGTTCTAAATTACCCACTATAAAACAAATTTATAATTTAAAAAACCAAAGTACACATTTATAAATAAAACATCATCGTTCATAATAACAAGCATTCTTACATTCGATTTATAAATATTTTCCTTCATTCATCCCTAACAACTAATCCTTCGTAAGGATGTGGTGGCATACTGATGGCTTTCCCCTCTGTCTTGGGCGAGAAACGAACGTTTTCATGTCGACTCTCTCTGGCCAGGCTGTTGGGGTGGTCCAACAAATGCCTGCTATCCTCTTGGCCTTCACTTTGGTCAGCCCTAATACCCTTGTGAACATTCTGGAACACTCCACAGCGCACTCGGGATCAATACCGCTATAACCCAGAAAGGACCGGAACCACACCCTCTGACTATTCTGAAGTCTCCCAGGAATTTGAAGGGATCCTGGACGTAAACATTACAACATGCAGTTTTCCTAATACAAGGTAACATACAGTATATATTACCTAGCTGTTTTTTACCCGCAAATTGCTTTTTGTAATTGCAGCAGTAATGCCATCAGACAGAAGTGAGTGGCAGCAGAAGAGGCAAAGCAACGTTTTAAGGGCTTGGTACATTGTAGGACAACACATTTTATTTTCTTCCGACTTCGCAATGTTACAAAGTTCGAAGCCTTGCCTTTCAACCCCCATTTTTATGATTCCTTCTCCCCCTCGTTCTTCAAGTGATCGGTCGTTCCTTCTCGTTTTTCTTCTCATTCCTCTTCTTCATCATCTCCCTTATCAGTAAGAGCTAATGACCACGCGGTTTTACAGACCACCACCACCATCGCAAGCAGCTCGTTACCATCACGACTGAACAATATTTTCATATCAGCGATGCTCGGCGTTGATAGACTCTGCAATGAAAATCTTAATTCGTGAAGATATAATATGTTATCGTAGCCCGTGTGGTGAAAATGTATGATATATAAATGATTGGAAATTATAGTTACTATAATATTATTTGTTTTAGTTTGAGACTGAACAAATGTTTCCTTAGATGTTAGGAAGTTTATGAAAAAGTAACAATCGCGAATATCTCCGTTATTATTATTATTATTATTATTAGTAGTAGTAGTAGTAGTAGTAGTAGTAGTATCATTATCTATTGTTTAACGTTGAACAAAAAGTGAACAAGTAGAACTGAAAAAAAAAGGGAAAATACTTACGAAAAATTTTGGGATCCCCAAAGAATAAAGACATTTGGATGAAGAGAAAAATGAAGACCTCTATCACAATATAGAGAAAATTACAGACACAATTAAACGAGGAAAACTACAATGGTCACCTTCACAGAATGAACAACGACAGGCTATCTAAGACCAAATGTAAACACTATCGTTTGGCTGGAAGAGATACGATGGGATCTACGAAGACTGAAGATAATAGATGACATCATAACTAACAGGGTGGACTTCCGGCGACAGATTACTGCGGATTTTTTGCTTTTGAAAATTCGACGTCAACCTCGGAGAGTGTTATCGGAGGAACGGAGGTAGGCAATCAGTCGACGCATGAAGTTCTGGGAAGAAACGGAAAAGAAACATACTATAACATAGTCTTGGTTCCTAGCGGTCTATAGTGGGTCATTTTAAAATTAAAATTATTATTATTATTAGCACACGGCACAACGCGCATAACGATTTTTATTATTGTTAGTATCATATTTATTATCCACAGTCATATACCTACTGTAGACACAGATTTCTTTTTGCTAAGCGCACCAACACATCGAACGCTTTCGGGAACGCAAAGATAGGAAGGGGCTAGATTGGGAAGGTAGCGGCCGTTGCCTTAATTGAGACAAACCGCAGTATTGCCTAATGTGAAAATCGGAAATCATATTCCTGGCTGGGATTCGAACCAACCATCTCCCTAATGCATGCTCAAAGCTACGTGTTCCTAACCGCACAAACAACTCGTTCAGTACATACAGAATTAAGTTAGTCAATATGCTATCCTGTTCTCTATTTCTCACTGCGGACTGAATATTAAAGTCTCTTCTCCCCACCACTACCACCACCATCACATCATTATCATAATCATCAACTTATAAATTTGTAAGAATAATACAATCTAACCTGTATTCAAGAATGTGGTTAAGAGAGGGCGACGATCCTTACGTTCACCACTTATAAATAAATAAATAAATAAATAAATAAATAAATAAATAAATAAATAAATAAATAAATAAATAAATAAATAAATAAATAAATAGATAGTCCAGAAACCAGTCATTCGGGCCGTGTCAATCTTTCCCAAGTAAATCATTGTATCGTTTAATTACAGTATGTCGATGCCGTGCACCGCTGTTTAAAGTGAAAGGTCATTGACTTCAACTTTCTTTTCTCTGAGGACCGCCATTTGCTTCTAGAAGTTGCTTTCTCCGCGAAGATGTGTATGTAGGCTGCTACATTTCCTCACCATGTCGCAAGTATAAGAAATGCTTGTGACCGGGCGAGTTGACCGGCGGTTAGGTGCGCGCAGCTGTGAGCTCGCATCCGGGAGATGGTGGGTTCGAATCCCACTGTCGGCAGCCCTGAAGATGGTTTTCCGTGGTTTCCTATTTCACACCAGGCAAATGCTGGGGCTGTACCTTAATTAAGGCCACGGCCACTTCCTTCCAACTCCTTCGCCTTTCCTATCCCATCGTCGTCATAAGACCTATATGTGTCGGTGCGACGTAAAGCCACTAGCAACCACATCATTATCTTCTTTCAGCAGAAGAAAATCAGAGGGGTTTGGTTCATTGAGGTGGATAGAGACCTTGAAGAAGTGGGTATCGCACATAATGACATCCGGGGCCTATTCCACAAAAGTATGGTCTTGTACATTACAAGTAAATTCTCTAGTAACTAGTACAAATGCCAGAGTTTCTGTTCCAAAAAAAAAGAATTTTCTACAGTTGTACTTTACTACTCCATACTTAAAAATTACCAGTGAATTCTTATGGATGTGTTCCACGAAAGTACTAGTACTTGTAACTTACTAGTGAATTGAGAAGTATTCTCTTCCAGTGAAAGGACAACAATACATAAATGTACTAGGGCTATTTAAATATACTTATCTCAGATACATTTTGATAAATATGTGGTATAGCAGTAGAGATAGTGATGGCGATGAAAATGAAAAGT
This sequence comes from Anabrus simplex, assembly GCF_040414725.1. Lineage (NCBI taxonomy): Eukaryota > Metazoa > Arthropoda > Insecta > Orthoptera > Tettigoniidae > Anabrus > Anabrus simplex. Next base: position 234,368,631 of record NC_090267.1, on the reverse strand, counting down.
ACCGTCTGTATAGGGAAAGAATAAACTTCCAGTTTAACACTATTTGAATACAATGAGCGTTTTAGAATTTTTTGATGGATATTGGGCATAGGTTCAAACATCCTACGAATAGAAATAAATCTCTCTCTGCTAAACAACAGTTACTAACAACACTGCATTGGCTAGGGAATGGTGGTCAGTACCATGGTATTGCAGATATGCATGGGATGGCAAAATCTTCGGTCTGTAGGTCGATACGTTCTGTGGTAGCTGCAATAAATGATATAACATTTCCTCAAATTGTTCGTTGGCCTGAAAATACTGAACAAACATGTTCCAAGAAGGACATTCCTGGACTCATTAATTCCAATTAATTCCAATCATTAATCCAACTTTTCCCCTCAAAAGCTCCAAGAGCTTTTCCCAAGTCAAATATTTCCATCCATCCAACCAATTATTTTGTCTTGTTTTTTCAGGCTCTCGCTGAATGCACCGAAAAGAATATCTTTCCTTATTTCTATTTCCTTCAAAATGAATAACTTCTTTTCTCTTGACACCATTTTAACAATTCATGCAGAGTTTGCAATTTCGTAACAATTAAGTTTGGCGGCCGAATATCGTTATTAGCGGCATCTGATTCCTAATGAGGCCGATAACCTTCGATGTTAGGCCCCTTAAAACAACAAGCAAGATTCCTAATGACAGACCAAGGTGGGTATGTCAGACTATCGTGGAACATATGCGAGGATCGCGGAAGAACAGAATGGGTGATAATCAGGGCCGGATTAACGGGGGGGCTAGAGGGGCTGCAGCCCCGGGCCCCGCGTGCTAAGGGGCCCCGGCCATTGGCCGAACCTAAAATTGTATAAAGAGGCCTGCTGCTCCACCTCCGTCGATGTATATGAATATTTACGCTCGCAAAATATCGAACACGCACTCTTCCTTCCTTCCTTCCTTCCTTCCTTCCTTCCTTCCTTCCTTCCTTCCTTCCTTCCTTCCTTCCTTCTTATCAGCTGTCGGCGTTAATATTTCATCTCTGCTAAAATCAGTTACCGTCCGGAGACACGAATCCTCGCTACTCACGCACTGTAATTATTGTAAAGGTTATTGTTGACGAAAATTTAAATCTGGCAGCTTGCGAGTACGGGCAGAGGGGAAATGAGGAAGAGGTCTAGGAAGTGAGCGGGAGAGGACAGGGGAAGCATTGTTGAATGCGCATGCTATACTATCTCTTTTCATCAGTAAGAGAACTTCCAGTTCACCTCTGATTATTGAACCATTCGTAAGTTACAACTGTAATGTTCTTGTAAAATGGATAGAAAATATCCTAATGGTGCCAAAAAACGTAAGTTCTGTTTTGTATGTCGATTTGATAGTGATGAGACAAATGTAAAATATGTCTTGGCATTATGAAATATTAACATGAAAAATAGAGAAAAATTGTAGTCTATTTCAACACTTCCCTATTCATTAATTTAGGTGGAAGTAGTTCTATAACGACTTCAGTATGCTAGTCTTATGTGATGTTACGAAGAAGGGGCCACACATTTTTGAATAGCCCAGGGCCCCCAAACACCTTAATCCGGCACTGGTGATAATAACGGAGTAATTTCCTATCATCAAAGAAATAAACTGAAAATAACATTTTAGCATTACGAAATTCACAGAAATATTAGAGTTCTTTGAATCTTTGCTGCATAACTTACCTTAAAATACGATATTACGATAAATGAGGCAAGCATAACCTAATTCAACGAATGGAATACGAACATAAAGCCGCGTATACACTTGAGCTTTCGCCCCGAATGAGCATGCGTTTGTCCAGTTTTGCTCAGATGAGTACAGGGCGAACCGAACGGATCCGCATGTCTCAGCCCGATCCGAATGTTGTCGGCACCTCAAAGTGAGCACGTGCTCTGTTCGTGCTCAGTGTGGACGGTTGATGACGAGTGGGGTTGCCCGAACAGTTTGAGCCGACTGCTTCCGCCTATGCATATGCGATCTCCTCGTGCAAGTGAAGTGAAAGAAGAGTGTGAAAGTAATTTCAAGTTGAAATGGAATTGTCCCAGGATAATTCTCTTATCTTCCTGGGGTACTACCACAAGTATCCCGTTCTGTGGAACCCCAAGGACGAGTTCTATTACAATACCTAAAAATCATCTCTCTTCATACAGTTTTCTTTGCCACCACCGCTTTCTCCTTTTTGTTTTCAAGGAATGCAATAAATACATATACCGTAACAATAACTGGCAACGATCAATTTTCGATTCACCATTGTAGCCTCAGGTCAGGCAAAACACCACACTACACCTAAACACAGACGGTGTTTCGGTCCGCACGAGGTGCGAACACAGTGGGAACTTGCTCAACAGGCTGGCATGCGAGTCGTGCTTGTGCGCTCCCACATCGGCAACGCATGCTCATTCGGGGCGAATGCTCAAGTGTATACGCGGCTTAAGCAGTTGATTCATGCTATGATATTGTATGTTTATTGATATGTCGTCACTTGTAAAACTTGTAACAGTTCACTGGTAATATACAAGAGAATTTCAATCTTTTGTGGAACAGAAATGTACAACTCCATACATTACAAGGCCCCTCAGGAGTGTGTCCCACTTAAGAAGAAACTTCCTGTGTTCCAGGGTTTCCGAGACAAGCTAAAATTAAAACCAGGGAAGGCATGGACGCAGGAGAGGAAAGAACGACACCGAGAACGCTTGTGGAAGTACTGAGCAGACATCAAAGTCAGAAGTAGCCAGTTGAAATGACGTGATCCAAAGTTGGCCGATACGGCATGAATGAATGAAAATGAAAAATTATTATTCGTAAGGTAAAAGTGCATGAAATATAAAAGATTCGAAATTATGTTTTACACAACTGTTATGATGTACAGTTTTTCGATATAGGTAATATTAACTGAGTAATTTGACATTTTGAAAAGTTCCCCCCGCCAGGCGTTCACTCAGCATAATAACAGAAATGTGTACCAGGTATATTAGTGGAGGAACTTACTACTCCCGCTTTGCATTTCGGTACAGCTATGATCGACACGTATATTGTTATTTCTGCAAGGGCGTTTTGTTGATTCCAGATATTCAGATTGCAGTAGCGGTACACTCCGGTCTAGAAAACCAAGAATAACGGCCGAGATGATTCGTCGTGCTGACCACACGACACCTCGTAATCTGCAGGCCTTCGGGCTAAGCAGCGGTCGCTCTATGCCAAGGCGTTAGTTAGTACCGGTACACAACAAAATCTTACATTAAAATACAGAACAAGAACAATATGATCAAGGTCAACAGTTTTACACCAAATTGTATGTTTAGCATACAATCTAAAGTCCAATTTCTGAGGTTTCTTAGAAAGTAGTTTTAACAGATCTGTTCGTTCTACAATTATATCTTAGAATGTTTATTTAGTTTATAGTTTATTGCCAGTTTTTCCGTATTTTCTTTTTGTAAATGTTCCATGGGGGCGGGGTCTGACCCCCTCCAGTACCCTCCTGGCTACGCCCCTGACATCTCCTACCCTGCCGGAATAGATAGTTTGGAGAGTTCGGCGGCCATCACCACCACAGGCTACCCGGGAGAGGCCTCCATCTCATGGAATGTGCTGACAAAGAGTGCATGCATAACCTCACATGACCTCACTACGGCGGTTGGCTAAGGATTCGAACCTGGAGATTACTTGGACTCAGAACTAAAGAGGTTAAGTGTATAAGAGGAAAAAATCGGTGACAAGCTCTTCTTTCCCCTGAAAAGTGTGGACTGTTAGTACGGAGTGAGAATACTGCTAAAGTCACGTCGTGACAAGAAATGCATTTCAGCAAAAAAAATTGACTACATGAGCAAGTTGATTATTCTTGGCAGTATTTGCTGAGACATGAAGTAACAAGTTCGTTGTTTTAGCATTTAGCTTAGTATGCACATATCAGCAAACAATTGATTGCACATGCAAGTTGATTAGACTTGGAAGTATTTGCTGAGACATTAAATACCAAGTTCGTTGTTTTTCGCATTTAGCCTAGCATGCACATAACAGCAAAATGAATGACTGCACGAGCAAGTTGACTAGTCTGGGAAGTAACCCATTTGCTAAGACAGTAAATACAAAGTTCATTGCTTCCACAAGTTCGCGACTTATGTACAATAACACACACTAATAATAATTTAGAGTCAATATATACATGCACAATAAGAAAAGATAATGTGGTGCTGGAATTTAGCTCCGCAGGATTTTGCGTATTATCAGAATTCTCCAATTAAGAATAAAATCCCCGACCCACCCTTCAAGATCGATACCCGGGCTAACTGCAGGCCTAACGTTACGCTAACCACGCGTTCACCTAACATAACCACCCAGAACTTGGTGCTGAACTTGAAACAAGTTGGCGGCTATGAGGCTTAACTTCGATACCCGGGCTAACTGCAGGCCTAACGTTACAATGACCACGCATTAACCTAACTTAACCTCCCAGGTCTTGGAGCTGAACTTGGAACAAGATGGCGGCTATAAGGTTGAATATGTAAGCTTTTAGGCTTTAAGTTCGATATCCGGGCTAACAACAGGCCTAACGTTACGCTGACCACGCGTTAACCTAACTTAACCTCCCAGGACTTGGAGCTGAACTTGGAACAAAATGGCGGCTATAAAGCTTAAGTTCGATACCCGGGCTAACTGCCGGCCTAACGTTATGCTGACCACGCGTTAACATAACTTAATCTCCCAGGACATGAAGCTGAACTTGGAACAAGATGGCGGCTATAAAGCTTAAGTTCGATACCCGGGCTAACTGCCGGCCTAACGTTACGCTGACCACGCGTTAAAATAACTTAACCTCCCAGGACTTGGAGTTACCGAGCTCGATAGCTGCAGTCGTTTAAGTGCGGCCAGTATCCAGTAATCGGGAGATAGTGGGTTTGAACCCCACTGTCGGCAGCCCTGAACATGGTTTTCCGTGGTTTCCATTTTCACACCTGGCAAATGCTGGGGCTGTACCTTAATTAAGGCCACGGCCGCTTCCTTCCCATTCCTAGGCCTTTCCTATCCCGTCGTCGCCATAACACTTATCTGTGTCGGTGCGACGTAAAGCAACTTACAAAAAAAAAAAAAAAAAAGGACTTGGAGCTGAACTTGGAACAAGTTGGCGGCTATAAGGCTTAAGTTCGATACCCGGTTTAACTGCAGGCCTAACGTTAAGCGGACTACGCGTTAACCTAACCTAACCTCCCAGGACTTGAAGCTGAACTTGGAATAAGTTGGCGATACATTTCGAGCTTATAGATTTGAACCCTAGAGACTTCCAACTGCCTAACATAATGTTTACATCATCATCTGCGTGCCCCTAACCGCACGGCCAACTTGCACGGAATTTAGAGGATCGAACCCACCCTCGTAATGAATACTCAACATGCGTACTCAATAAGAAAATTTATCTGGTGGCTGAATTTTGAGCCCCGCAGGAGTTCGCGTATATCCGAATTGCCCAATAAAATCGCCGACCTAACTAGAATAAAATCATCGACCTAGCTGGGAATTGAAAAATCTAGAATATAGTCTGGTGCTGGAATTTAGTCCCGCAGGAGTTCGCGTGTTATCAGAATTCCCCAATAAAGAATAAAATCCCCAACCCAGCTGGGTATTACAAAATAAAGAATAAAAACGTGTTCATCACTCACGTTGTCAGACCAAAGCGGTTACTGTGTTGCAACTACAAGGCTCGAAATAATGCTGACAAGCAAACAGGAAGTTTCCTGTTACAGCTAGCTTTTTTGCAGGTGTTTATACATGCTATTGTCCGGTCTGCAGGTGAAAAGAAATTCATACGTTTGAACCTTGGATTGTTATTTAAAGTCGGGGGTTATCAACTGCGTGTCTGTTATTACTCACCAGGAAGCTTGATAAGGCACGTTCTACTTCTTATTAGTATTATTACTGAATCATGCTTGAAGTTTTTAACATTACAACCACGACGGACTCTTTACGATTACATTCAATCTCTATTGACAAATTGTTGGTATCTTCTAACTTCAAAGTCGCGACTATCTATGACCTCTATTGGTCAAAACGTGTTTTTTTCCGATTTTAACTTTGCAACTCTATGTAACCCTTTACTCTTACATTTCATCTCTATTAGTAAATTGTTGCTTTCTTCTAACTTCAGACTCGCGATGATGTCTGACCTCTATTGTTAAAACTTGGTTTCTTCCGTGTTTAACTTTGCAACTATATGTGACCCTTTACTCTTACATTTAATCTCTATTCTTAAATTATTGGTCTCTTCTAACTTCAAACTCGCGACGATGTCTGACGTCTATTGGTCAACACTTGGTTTCTTCCGATTTTAAGTTTGCAACTATGTTTGAATCTTTACTCTTACATCTAATCTCTATTGATAAATTTTTGTTCTCTTGTAACTACAAACTGATTACCTTATCTGACCTTTATTAATCGATTTTTCGTTTCTTCTAGTTTTTAACCTTGCGACTCGACAGAAGGACATTCAACTGAAGAGTGTCAGTTAACGAGTTAGCTGAAGTTGTTACATTTTTAACAGCGGGAACACCCTCATCCATTGTTATCTGCAAGAGTGCTTCTATTTTGTTAGGTGTGAAAAAGAATATAAAGTGTATTATTAAATATCTCTTTCATAAGGTAGCCTGCGATTATTTTTTTTTTGCAGAGATTCAAGAAGCTGTAACAGTTAATTGAAGTACTCATATTAGTATCTATGGTTAAGCGTGAAGTACTCATATTAGCATCCACTATTTTTAAGCGTGATCTGTGTACTAAGCGCTTTGCAAGGCGTGATGCTCTTGCTAGACATAAAGGTGCTGAACAGAGTCACATTATGTTCCCATGCTGGCAGTGAAGGGCTACGTTTACAAGACGGGATAGCCTTGCACGTCATATTAAAATAAAACATCCTAACATAACATCCGCCTTATGTGAAGTTTGCGGGGTATATTTTGCTAATGTAGAAGAGTACCAGTCTCACGTAGTAGCATTACATCAGCAGGCTCAGGCATCTACTTGCGACTATAGCCCTCAAGCTATGCGAAGAAAGCGTATAAATACTGATGTAGGCGAAGAAAGCTGTAGTAAAAAACCTAGGAAAAATGAAGTTGAACAGTGAAGAACTTCAAACTATACACTGCAAACAATTACAATCTTCACATTTTCAGCGCCACTAAAGAAGTAATGCACATAGAAACAATTCTTGTAGAACTGCAGCTACTACAAACATCGTAGTGATTGACAGTGCATTCAGAAGTAGGATTTTGAGTTGCAGAATTCGTGCTAGTAAGAAAATTCAAAGCACTGAAAACTTCTTTAATTGCGTTAAACGGGATGTGCAACAACTTCTTAAAAATACATTGTCAGATCATAATTTATTTAAAGTTAATTTTGAACTTTTTGCGTTGTACTGTATATTAAGAGCACAGATGAAAGTGAAATAACGGATATTAAATCATTTAATACTAAGAATATAGTTGTGAGTCAACTGATTTTAGTAATATTTTGGAGATATCTCAAACGTTATCTCTACTAAAAGTAAACGGTTTCAAAAGAAAGAATCAGGGTAGGCTTTAGTTGAAGATTGGTATCTAGAGGTTAATATCAATAAGTACAGTCCCTTGCGAGGATCTTCGTACATCGAGCTACCAACGTGGATTAAGCGAAAAGAAGCTGTTGTAAGCGTCCAAAACAAAGACGAGGCGTATTATGCATGGGCTGGTATGTCGACTTTACACCCGATAAAAACAGACGTAGCCAAAAGAACATCATCGTATCCTCACTATTCAACACAACTAAATTTAGAAGGTATATTATTTCCTATGCAGTTAAAATATGTTAAGCGCTTGAACAACTAAATAATATTAGTATTAATGTGTATGGCGTAGACAAAAAGTCTGTGGTAGGACCTCTGTATTATACAAGTAATAAGAAGGGTACTCATGTTAACTTACTATATGTAGAAGATAGTGAGAATAGTCACTTCTGTTGGATTACAAATTTGAGTAGACTTGTTAGTAGACAGTTGTCAAAACATGATGGAAAAAGTGGCTATGAGATGGACGTTTGCAGGATTTTATAACAGAATATCAGTTAACAAACCATTCTAAAATGGCTGCATTCATGTATGTACAGAGTTACCTACCACAGACAATGACTTACTTGACTTAATTCCTGTTGTTCCAACCACAGATAATAATGTTTTAAAATTTACAAATTATGACAAGCAGTTGTGGGTGCCTTTTGTCATCTACGCGGGCTTTGAAGCAATCCTCAAACCATGTAACACGTGCGCGTCCAATCCAGACATCTCTTATACTAATACTACTCACATGCATGTGCCGTATAGCTTTGCGTATTATATCAAGTGTAGTTATGATAGTACGCTTAATAAGTTAGAGCTGTATAGAGGCCCTGATGCTGCTAAATCATTTTTAGAAAGACTTGAAAGAGATGTAGCACGTGTTTGCTGTATTCTAAATACTAACATCCATATGAAACCACTGACTAAAATTCAGTTACAACATAAACGTGCTACGAAATGTAGTATCTGTGATGGCGAATTTTCAGAAAATGACCCAAGTTTTAGATCATGACCATTTAACTGGCTTGTACAGATGACCAGCGTATAATAGCTGCAATCTTAAATACAGAGTTCCTACATTAATTCCTGTAATTCTACGTAACTTATCTGGCTACGACTCACACTTTATTATTAGAGAATTTGGAGCTTCAGATGAAAAAATTGAACTAATCCCTCAGAACAAAGAGCGATATATTGCATTAACAAAATTCATAAAAGTAGATGAGAAGCATACTATAAAATTGAGATTTCTTGACTCGTTTCGCTTTATTACGAGTATCCTTGATATAAACTTTCAATTAATTTGCAACCAGAACAATTTACAGAAATTCGACATGTTATTACTGAAGAAAAGCAGTTTAATTTAATTCGGCGTAAAGGTGTATTATGTTGTCTACAACTTCCTTGTTGTTCCAATGGGCGTTGTGGTAAGATTCAAGGGTGCTTGTGTGCTAAAAAATTATTAACATGTTCCAAGTCACCCAAGAATTATTTGTTTTGAATGATAAACAATATACTATATTCCTGGGAATCATTTTTATCCATGCCATACATTTATTTTCTCATTACTCAGTGTATTATAGTCACAAGAATGTAATGTTTCACCCCTTTTCCCCGGAGTGGCCATTGCTTATGTCGAAGAATCAAAATAAACTTATCTTTTAGTTCACTATTTCTCTCACAAGTAGCTGAAGACTACCATAAATTATTGTCAATGAATGTTTCCATTCTTGCAGAACGGAACTTTTACCACAGCTGTTACTGATTTTCTTCATGAAAGATTTCGCTACATGTTAAACATTAAATTCATGAATCATGTTTTTGAAGTTTGTTTTCAAGAGAGACTGATTTCTGTATGACAATCCGACAAAAAAAAAAAAATCTTTATTATGGGTAACTGTTCAACCATTGAGTTCCAAAGATTTTCGCAAGCCGTTCTTCCCAAATTTCCGACTACTGTTCCCCATTGCAACAACAATAACATCTAATCTTGTATCTGTTTTCTGATTCAAGATAGAGTAAGTTACGTGCTTTGCTGAGAAACCAGGTGAAACATACAATACAGTTTCCTCAGCTGATAATATGTTACCTCACCTCAAGAGAAAATATTGTTATCTGCTTGCAACGATGAGTGGCAGATCACATCACGATGATGAGGACACCAATACTATCAATTGCATCCTGTGGTTCCTTCTGCTCATTGGTACAAGAAACATTCCTGTTCCAGAAAGTTTATAGTCACTATAGCTCGTCTCAAATTCAATCATGAAAGATTCCCATCATCTTCACCGCAAACGAGTTATACGGTCACCTTTTTGCTACTACTGCTCCTACTGAAGGGGGTACGAATCATACTGTATTCTTTCAAATTGCTCTACTCAAGAAACCCGTCTCACTGGATTATTCATTACCAACAAGACATATCTCTACTGACCGGACCAAACAACCAAACATATGAATTTTATATCTGTTTCTACAAGACCTACAGTTATCAGTTTGACTTCTTTTATTTTATTTGTCTTATGTTTGTTTCCGGGTTTACCTTAAAAGGAAAGACTCAATTACTCAATTATTCTTATAATACTATAATAATATCATCAGTTTTAATGATCTTGTATTTTAATTTAGTAATATATATACTGTTTGGAGCTCACTTAATTGCTATGCTGAGGACTGTGACCACTGGAATCACAGCATCAACCAGTCTGACTGAAGCGTAGCGGTATCTATCTTCTTAAAAACATGGTATCATAACATTCAGAGCGCATAAAACACTCATTTGAAAACTGGAATTAAGTCACAGATGTCTTCACTTAAAGGACAATTATCAAAAATGATCGCCTAAATGGTATCATGTTCGAAGGTCTACACCAAGACTATGAGTGGAAAGGAAGCGGCTGTGGCCTTAATTAAGGTACAGCCCCAACAGTTGCCTAGTGTGAAAATGGAAAACCACGGAAAACCATCTTCAGGGCTGCCTACAGTGGGATTCGAACCCACTACCTCCCAAATGCAAGCTCACAGCTGCGCGACTCTAACCGCACGGCCAACTCGTTCAATTATTATAATCAAGAATTTAATTATGATGGTTTAAAAATCAAACAGGGTGATTTAGCTAATGATGCGGGTTGTTACATTCTCAAGCTTCCTTATTATACTGCTTAATAATGTTCCCTATTTTGCCTAGCTTCACTACGAATTGTTTTCCGCGTCTTGCGAACGGTAGACATAATGAAAGCAGAAAATTAACCAACCGAGTCATAAAAACCTTTGCACCCTCAAAGAAAAATCTCTGAAAAAAAAATGCCACAACAATGAATGACAGAAACGACTTAGACAGAGCGCAGATACGAACTGACACCTGAAGAGCGGGCCGATATTTTCCACTACGTAGCAGTAAGGAGGTTTGCTGGGCTGCGTGGCTCAGACGGTTCTGACCACAACATGGCAGGTTCGATCCTGGCTCAGTCCGGTGGTATTTGAAGGTGTTCAAATACGACAGCCTCGTGTCGGTAGACTTACTGACACGTAAAATAACTTCTTCAGGACTAAATTCTGGCACATCGGCATCTCCGAAAACCGTAAAAGTAGTTAGTGAGACGTAAAGCCAATAACCTTAGTAGCAGTAGTAGTAGTAGTAGTAGTAGTAGTAGTAGTAGTAGTAGTAGTAAGGAGGTTACGATGGTAACGGCAGTTAACTGTGTGGAGGACGAGCTCTCCACTTCGCCCCGCACAGGCAAACACGTGAGCTCCGAACAGTAGTTTTGGCTGAATGGGCACAGCCTGGTAGCCAAATGAATACAAAATAAAGCACCTGGTGAATCACAGTGTCCGTAACCTGATATACACACAATATCTTATTTCAGAGCACCCTCAAAATTTAATTTCAAAGCAATATTTTCACAAGTTTATAAAAGTATGATTCGAAAAAAATGCCGCTTTTAAGACACGTGTAAAATCTTTCGTTAAGTTGAAGTTCAACTTGCACAAATACATACCCGATGCAATACCGACAGGACTGGATGCCCAGGTAAAAACATTGTCATATATGCAATGCGTTTTTACAACTATGCATGCTCCTTTGTTTCCAGTGATAGTCTTGCACACCGAAGCGCCGCAGAAATGACATAATTTAAACAAGAAAAGCGAAGGTATAAGAAATACAAGTACGGTACTGCAGAAAATGTTACCTCTTTCATATAGGTGCTGTTGTCGTCCACATCACTACAACTTTCTTCTGAGAATGGTGATTCCATATCCAAGTCTGAGTCACAGTCATTCGTCTCACCACAAAATATCTGACACCTGTAAGTTTTGTATCCTACTTCGCTCTGTATAGACGTACTCACGTTTTCTGTGTCTACGCTCTCTCGGACAGATGTGTTTTCGCCCTCCTGGACGGACGGATTTTCATCCTTCATTTCAGGGCTACTGCAGGTAAATAAATCAGAAACCTAATTCGAAATTGGGGTACAGTAGATCAAATCACGGTTACTAGACTAGACGGTAGGGGTCATCAGTTGGGTGCGCAATAGCAAGCTACGCCTCCTGACGTCACGCGTTCCCCATGTTCGCTAAACGAAGCAGAACACCATTAGTCTAGTGATGGTGTTTACCTTCTCAACAGTGTAAGAGTTTAATTTTTCTGCGCTGTGCTGTGCCATGGTGTGTTGTGCTGCCGCTGGTTGCTCTAACCACGATAGACATCAGAAGGACTTAAACATTAAATTGCATCGTTTTCCAAAGAACAGCGAAACTTTAACATTTGACGTGATTTACGGCCTGACATTTAAATTTGCCACTGAGTAGTAATGCTTTAGCGAGTCAGTTCTGTAAAGATCGTGAAATAAGGGCACAAAATCGAAATGATCGTAAGGAGATATGGTAAATTTTACAATCGCAGCCGCCAACTGAAGCAGAAAATGTTAATAATGCAATCTTGAGGAAGGAATTAGATAACAAAAGTAAACATCAGTCCGCCTCGGTGGTGTAGTTGTTAGTGTTATTAGCTGCCACCCCCGGAGGCCCGGGTTTGATTCCCGGCTCTGCCACGAAATTTGAAAAGTGGTACGAGGGATGGAACGGGGTGCACTAAGCCTCCGTACGTCAAATGAGTAAAAATGTGCTCTATTCCCACCTGAGTCATCCTGGAAGTGGTTTTCCGTGGTTTCCCGCTTCTTCTCCAGGCAAATGCCGGGATGGTACCTAACTTAAGGCCACGGCCAATTCCTTTCCTCTTCCTTGTCTATCACTTTCAGTCGTCCCATCCCCCCCCCCACAAGGCCCCTGTTCAGCATAGCAGGTGAGGCCGCCTGGGAGAGGTACTGGTCATTCTCCCCAGTTGTATCCCCGACCCAATGTCTCACGTTCCAGGACACTGCCCTTTAAGTGGTAAAAGTGGGATCCCTCGCTGAGTCCGAGGGAAAAACCAACCCTGGAGGGTAAACATATTAAGAAGAAGAAAATGGAAAATGAATTTAGTGCCTTCCATGGAAACTACATTAAGAAATGTCCAGGAGATTTTAGGTTTTTAAAGGAAAAAAGAAAAGAAAAACATCCTGATCTTGAATATTTCGTTGTTTTATGCTTCGTTAGAACCAGAACGTTCATAAGGATGAAAAACATAAACAAACATAGGCACACGAATTCTTGCAAGAGGTGTAAACGAACTCCTAATGAAAAAAGAAGTGTGAAAAAAATTAAAGAGTTGTTCGATAGACTGATTTTGAAGTAATGTAAAACAACCAAGTAAAAATAATGTGTGGAACCTATATAATGTAAATATGTATACAGTTTCACTACCATAATAATTAGGAGTATTCATTAGGTGTTTTTAAATATTGAACATTTGATCGCATTTTCTGACTGAGTGTTTTCTCCGCACCACATTTCTATATGACCTAAGCCTGTGAAAACCTCTTTCCCCACCAAAAAATTGTGACCCCTAATATGGTGGAAGAGGCTGACGTTTCTTCAGGGGATTTTGACCAACATTCAACCGGCAATACACATTTATAAATAATAACTTATACAAAATATAATATTAGATGTTGTAATACTACTTAACACCAACAATCCACCAAAACAACGGTAAAAAGCATCCCGCGCTATTGGTCATGTTTCTTTAATTTTTGTAACTAATTTTAGAAATAAAACTACGTATAAAATTGTTCTAAAATCACTGGATGGATAGAAAATACGAAAACCGAACCATAAATGTTTGCGAGGCGAAAGATAATTAACTAGTGAGAAAGCTACAGGAATAGTTCGTGTTAAGCACAGTGTTACTTGTAATGATCTGAAAAATACTGAAATTACAACATAATTACCTACACGTAACAACTGGCAATTATATTTGACAAAACTGAAAATTTTTTAGCATGTGGTTAAATAAAAACAAACAAATCATTAATAGAAACGCACAATTACAATGGGTCGTTTTCACTGCAAGCCCGGCAGTGGGGATCAGATGACGTCACCAGCTAAAGCGAGCCTGCGCGTGACCCCTACCGTCTAGTCTAGTAACCGTGGATCAAATATTCGTTGTACCGTACGTCAAACGATGGAAAAATGCTATGAGCATAATATATGTTGTTTGTAGATTTTAGACAAGCATTTGATAGTATATACAAGGATAAGCTACATTAATATATGGAAACAATAGGAATACTACAGAAACTGATTAGGATGTTCAGAATCAGTTTGGGAGAAGTAAGGGCAAAGGCGATGGTGGAAGGAAGAATTGGAAATGAGTTTGCTCTTAATACAGGAGTCAGACAAGGTGATTTATAAATCTAAACAAATTTGTGCGTATGCAGATGATGTAGTGTTAATGGCCAGGAATGATAGATATTTGAAGGAAATGTTTCTTGAAATGGCGGAAGCAGGAAAACGGATGCGATTGGAGGTGAATGACAGTAAATCTAAGTGTATGCATGTGACTGTTATAGAGAGCAGAAGGCGTCAAGATAATTTGACAATAAATGGACATAGTTTTGAGAATGTACGAACTTTTTTGAGTATTTGGGAACCATGTTGACAATAATAGATTAAGTGAGGAGATACATCGTAGAATAATAGCTGGACACAGGGCCTATTATGCAAATCTTATATTATTTAAATCTCGTCTATTGTCTAAACCTACAAAACTCAAAACATAAAAGACCCTTATTAGACCTGCAGTGACATATGGTTCAGAAGTCTGGAACCTTTTAGTTGATGATGCAAATAAAGAATATTTGAAAGAAAGATTATTAGACGAATATTATGGACCAATTCAAGACCAGAATGTTTGGAGGATAAGGACGAATGCTGAAATACAGAGCATATTAGACCAGGAGGATATAGTTAGATTTATTAAGGCACTGAGACTGCGATGGCTTGGCCATGTGGAAAGACTGGAGGAAGATCGAATGCCAAGAAAAGTAGTTAAATCCCGAATAGATTAAAGACGGCGACAATGAAGGCCCCGCAATAGATGGGGCGATACAGTTGAAGCCGACCTGAGGGCAATGAACATCCGTCCATGGAGACCAGCCGCTTAGGATCGAAGTAGATGGCGGACTATCGTAGAAGAGGCCAAGGCTCACACAAGGCTGTAGCGCCAGATATTTTTTTAAATACATACGCACCACCTCTCTCCCATTAGTGCAGCCGTACGCTGAGCATAGGGCTGGATGGCATTCTTGAAGGCGAGAATCTAACTTTTCACTTCTTAAAACATACGATGTTCAATCGCCACGCACTCCCTCCCTGTCACCTGATCATAATATGTTCTCACCCCAACTCGTTTTTTTTAAAAAAAACTCAAAACATGGCTGCTCTTTATGAACTTGCTTCCACAAGAAACGCCAATGTCTGGTATACGGCCCCTCTATGTTATTATAGCTCGTTGGTGACTGGTTATTCGCTAACAGAGTACAGTGGAGCGTCTCCCACACATTACACACTGATACTGTTAATAAAGTCAATGCAATTCCTATGTTTTGAAACTTAGAAAATGAAGGAGCCATGATCACGCGTGTTTTCAGAGCAGAGCAAGCCTACTACAGATCGGGCTCATCAGATTGTGTCGTGTGGAGAGTAGTGTTGGCTACTGAATGCATGATTCGAAGCAGTGTATCGATTCATTCAAGTGTCCGAGTGAATCGATTCACAGGAAAGGCGAGCTCACGGCACACGATTCAGCTTACTCCCAGCGGACAGTGCTGAGTAGCACACTCACTGGACGTTGACGGGGAGCCGAGCTTCCGCTGCAGCGAGACAGTGTATCATGGCACATCGAAAGAATCGTGAACGAGCGCGGCTCAGTGAGACACATGATACACACGGCTCCTTCGGCTCACTGGACACGCGGAGAGCCGAGCTTCCGCTGCAGCGAGGCATACAGTGAATCATGGCACATCGAAAGAATCGTGAACGAGCGCGGCTCAGTGAGACACATGATACACACGGCTCCTTCGGCTCACTGGACACGCGGAGAGCCGAGCTTCCGCTGCAGCGAGGCATACAGTGAATCATGGCACATCGAAAGAATCGTGAACGAGCGCGGCTCAGTGAGACACATGATACACACGGCTCCTTATCGGCTCACTGGACACGCGGAGAGCCGAGCTTCCGCTGCAGCGAGACATACAGTGAGACATGCTAGACTGAAAGAATCGTATGCTATAATGGACTCTCGAGCTCAGCTCATTTGAAAATAATACCCATTTGCATTCACTGTCCTCTTCGTACAGGGAGGTTTAAATAATAGATGGATTTATTTGCAGTGTTAAAAAGGTAGTCACAACATAATTCTGAAGTAGCTAGTAAGTAGGTAGGCTATTAGGTTATACTATTTATTAGTTTAATGAATCTTAGTATTATAACTTAGTTGACATTTGACAGTTAAACTCGACTCTAGCCTGCCCTGTGACTATGAGTCATGCTCATGAGTCATGACCACTCAAAAGTACCTGTTTTATATTGGGAAGAACGGCTCAGTATTTTCTCAGTTCATATGTCACATCGTTGCACAAGACTTCAATCATATGTGGACAGACGCAATAACAGTATGTTGAATCAGAAAACCAGCGGGCTACTGTACATCTCGAGTAGCCTATACAAAATATGACGATTTAAAAAAATCCTCAGCTGATAGAAAAATACTTTTTAAAAAAAGACTGAGTGAGTTGTCGTGCGGTTAATATCGCGTGGCTATGCGTTTGCATTCGGGGGATGGTGGGTTCGAATCCCACCGTCGGCAGCCGTTAAGATGGTTTTTCCGTAGTTTCCCCATTTTCACACCAGGAAATGCTGGGACTGTACCTTAATTCAGGCCATGGCTGCTACCTTCCTAATCCTAACCTTTCCCACCCTGCGTTGCCGGAAACCTTCGATGTATTAGAGTAACTAGCATTTTTTCTAAGAAAGGAGTTCATAGTATGAAGACCAGATGGCAGCTGCGAGCACTGAATGCTGTTGCTGCTGTCTTACCAGCACATACTACACTGATGCAGTAGGAGCAGTGACCAATGAGCCGTGAATCGGATCACTGTATCGATTCAGTAACGTGAACGGAATCAAATGAATCGATTCAGTAAAATGAATCGAATGTCCCATCACTAGTGGAGAGCAGCATCTGGCAGCACCCGATTTACCGCGCCAACCAGACCTACCCAGCAGATTGTATCATGTGTACAGGCCTTAACCATGCCAGCAGTGGGAAACGGCTACTGGTGACGTACTTAACCTAGGTCAGTGTGCTCTGCAGTATGACCAGAACACTACAAAGTGCATTTAAATTCCTATTGAAAAATTTGATGGCTTGGAGAGGGGACTGAGTATATAACATTATGAATAGGAAACAATATCCAGAAACGTACCGTTTCCCCGCAATAAGTTGAACACCGTCTCGAGTATGTCACGTTGAGCGTAACGGAGCAGAGTTCGTACGTTGTTGCTGCAGTGCATTTGAGTCTACTTACAAGAAGAGTCGAACTTACGAGACGCCGGTGGTCAGAAGATCTGCTTGGCGGGTTAAGGCAGCGGCGGATATTCAATTACGAGGTGTTTGTGAGCGAGTGCACCGGATCATGATACGCAAGTACAGTACAAAGTAGTAGTAGTAGTAGTAGTAGTAGTACCACGCCGACCGTACTTGTAAGTCATTTTTAGTTCATGTTACAAATAGTGCTGATAGACTTCAATATATGTGCATACCGGTATATATTATTATCCAATTCTAATTTTTCAAACCTGGTATTTAGCTATTTAGCACTTGACTGTAACAGGAAGGATGTACAAAGCCTCTGAAATGTTACAGGGATGATCTCCATAGAAACTCTCCATAACCTAGTTGTCCAGTTCTTAGACGTAAATTTTCACACGATCGCTACTGATATTCCCCCAATTTTTCACTGGATCGGAAAAATGTAAATAAGATTCTAAATAAATTTTATGATGAGCAATTTTCTTGTAAGGCCAATCGAGTTTCATGTTCTAGGCTCCCTCTGAAAGCCCTCTCCTGCTCAATTAATTTGAACAGAAGATCCTACCTATCATTATCCTAAACGTAAATGCTCATGAAAATCCCTCAATCAATTGTCTCGTGATGCTGTAAAAGACAAACAGATAAAAATTCAACTGATCGTGACATAGGTTATTTTGACGTGATCAGTACATAAAACCAAGCCTCAGGTTAATATTCGAAGAGTACAAACAGAAAAAAGATTTGATATAGCCTCTATACCGGTAATATAGATGGTGCAGCTCCCAGAATTCAACAATATACATCCTTGACAACTTAGACCAGCAGTGCGCACGGGACCTGATCTGGAATTTGATTCGGGGCATTGACGCGATGAGAGTGTGTGGTATGACTGAACGCAGTGACGGATTCTATATAGGCCATGTCATGTTTTTTATTTGATGTTTATGAATAAATACCTACAAGAATTACACGAAGAGTTGTTTTTCACAACAACTTATTATGAATATACAAAAATGAAAATATTACAAATATAAAAAAGTCGCTTGATTATAAGAAAACACAAACCAATAATTTTATAAGGAATATAGTGAAATTTAGAGCAATTACATGTTAGCATTAGAATATCAATAAAGGCATTTCTTCTTATAAGGATACACCTTAATCTACAATGTTGTCTCTCTGTTAAGTCTTCAGCTGGCTGGATCCTTAGACAGTACCACAAAAGTTTATACGGTTATCGAGAAACCGGAAAAACCGATGTTGGCACCATGATGAGCGTACAAGTCATGATAAGGAATTAGGTAGTTTGCGTTGCTTTTCTCACTAGGTCAGATAGTGCATTATTGTAGCACGTACGGCCCTATGAGAAGCACCTTCCGTGACATCCAAACACACAAGACGCATCATTAATCGCCAACACACATACCTCAACAGCTGCCATACTGTCACAGGCATTAATGAGACAGATTTTGGAGGTAGCTACATCCTCTAGCCTGGGCCACGAGACAGATGCAAAATTATTCCATCCATTAAGAAATAGCAGGCTGCTATTAGGCGTGAAATGTCTGGGCAGATTTATCTACTTCAATGTAGCCGAATTATTACAGTCGTCAAGTGTTTATCGCTAATCTGTGATAAGACGTGTCTTACATATTTTGAGAGTAGAGAAAACCTGTTCATATAACTATGTGGCAGTAAACATACTCATTATTGAAAGAAAAAAAAGATGAGCGGGACTCGATTCAGCGATTACGGAGTTGGAACGCTAACCACTCGACCGTCGCCATCTCGTCCTCATGATCGCCACGCACCGGTACATATTCGACGCGAAAACTTCTCTTGCGATTTTCTCGCGAACGCCTAAGTAGTACGCCTTACTACTTGCACATTATGTTGTCCTAATGGACTACTAAAAGTGTACATAGTTTGAAGATAATCCATGATCCGAACGTCGTGCCCTCCCCTTCGAACTCACATGTCGTGCACTACACTGTGCCTGGTCCTCCGCGAATACTTGCAGTTGTAAGCGGAGGGGGTCGATGGTGCACTCGACCGCTACAAACGGCTTACTCAGCGGTATTACTCGCTTCGTTCCCATCTCTACTAAGAAATATCTTACCAACAGTTGGTATGACTGATAATCAAGTACCAAAGCAGCTGGCAGCAAAAGAGCATCAAGCTGCGGGATTTTGCAGCGCCCTGCAGCTTCTTACCTGGAGTGCGTTTTGTATCATCGTACGTACCTTTCAGTTGTTAATTAAGAATTACCAGAGAAGGATCTACAAATGAAACTGACCCTGTATGTAAAAGAGAACTTTACATTACAATGTCATCCAGAAGCTGAACATAAAAATAGCTACTTACTTGATGCACTCCTTGTATTGATGCAGACAGTTTCTGTAAGCATTTTGAGCGTGCATAATGCATACTTTTCCGGATAACGTTGACATCGTGAATCGTCAACACATTTAAATCAGCAGGTTCAAGCTCACCTCCTGTAAGTTCCGCAGGATGTTCGTGCAATCTGTCTTGGGCTTTACGTTTTAAAGTGTTGCTAATAGCTTTTTGTCTCAAAACACTTTCATCTAAATGCGAATGGTTATGTCCCAAATGTTTGTCAAAAATTTCATGTTTACTATTTCGCTTAAAATACGCCTTACATCCACGGGTTGTGCACTTCCACCGTTCCACATCGTCAGCGAGATGTTTGTGAAAAGAAAACGTAAACTTCTCAATCAATAGCACTTCCTTACGCCTACGACTCAACATGCTGGTTTCAACAAACCTCAACTCTTAGAGTAAGCGGCAGCCGCAAATAAACATAAATATGCGTCAGGATGGCGCTGCCCTCGCTTTTGTAGCGGGTGTACCGTGAAAAAAGTAATCAGCTGACACGGCCGACTTGATGCGTCGCTCTAGCTAGCTTCTTACCGGCCTTGACAATCGGGTCCACGCACTGTAATCGGAGTAGTTGCACAGCTCGACACGTGGCGCTGGCGGCCTAACTATTTGCGGTAGAAATGCCTTCTTCTTTATGGAAAAGATATGGACTCTAATTGCCGATTTATCGTAAATTAGAGTTATGTAGAATGTTACATAGGTTAATACTGTTAAGATGATTAATTCTAAAGGTTACTTTCGTTGATATTTGCCAAAATAATGTCGTGAAATGAAACTGCGGATAGATGGAGTAGTCCAGCTGACGTTCTGATACTGACTCTGATTGCCGATTTATCTTAATTTAGGGAATAAAGGAGTATATTACATTGACTAATACTGTTGAAATGATTAATCCTAAAGGCTACTTTCATTGATATGTGCCAAAATAACGTCGTGAAGTGAAACTGCGGAGAGACTGAGTAGCCAACTGACGTTCCTTAACTGTGAGAAATCATAGTAATCGCTTTTATTATCATGGCATTTAGATACAAACCAGAACTTACCAAAACATTTTTGTCTTCTGATGTTAATCTTGAGATTAAGAGTCACTGTTCAATGAGAGTTTTAAAATTCTTCAAGTACTACTCTCAGGAAGGGGGCTGGACAAAACATAAAAGTCTTACATTATTCTGTATTCATTGTATGGGTAACAAATATTTTGACTCAAACATGTTTAAAATGTAATTTCAATATACATATTCAAATTACATTTCATTCATACCTTGCACTAGGGTTTTAAATACCGGGTGAGTTGGCCGTGCGGTTAGGCGCGCAGCTGTGATCTTGCATCCGGGAGATAGTGGGTTCGAACCGTTGCCTACGTTATAATACAAGGCCTGGAAATAGGGCCCATAAAACGTTATCGAAGTGGTCACACTGTAGTTCAATGCCGGGCCGCTAGGATCGCTTTCTTGCCCCCTGTTTACCAGGTTCGCGCCTTTGAATGTGTTTACTGAGTTGGTTGTGAATGTGTGTATTCTTGTGATAATAAGCACTCGCAGTTTCAATCATGGTTTATTGTTGTGTTCCTTATTGTCATTCGCGAGAAATTAAAGGTAATGGAATTTCATTTCACAAGTTTCCAGTGATTAGTGCTTTAAAAGAACGGTGGCTTGTTGCCAGGGGCGTATTCTCCTTGAATGCAAGGCATTCATTGCATGCGTTATGATAACACAAAGAACTGTCTGATGTACGATTTTAGGTTGTTTCAAGTCAAATATTAACGATTTCATCTCTCAGAAGTTCAAAAAGGTCCGCGCAACTGTACTGGTTCCGTTGCTTGACTACGTGTGGTGCTGGTGTAGTCTCGCCGTCTACACCACTCTAGGAAGAGACAGCGAATGGAGGAGTTACGGATGTAAGGCATTCAATCAAAGAGGATAGAATAGAATGGAGATGAAACTCAATGATAAATTTCGGTTCCAAGCCACTTGGCGCTAGTAGTTTTAGTCTCTTTTCCGAGATAGCGCCACAATGTGAATTCTGGTGCAATACCTTAGTATTACTATCAACAGATAGCGCGGAGAATTAACATCCGGCGCAGTGACGCATATCCGGGTATGCTTACGGCTCCTCCCCCTTCCTTTCCCTGCCCCTCGCCACAACCCCCCCCCCCCCCGCCAAACGGCGATAATAATGCACTTCTACTACTTCCATGCCCAATGCATTGTAATTCATATATTTTTATTTCCAAGTACTTACTACGTTGTAAATAATGATCTGATACCCCTAGTTCGTATGGCATACTATGTTACTGAGAACATAACCTCACACCTCAAAGCAGCTTTAACTTCAAATGAATGATTGACACATTAACACAAAGCTGGTATTATAACAAATAAGA
Source organism: Anabrus simplex (assembly GCF_040414725.1). Taxonomy (NCBI): domain Eukaryota; kingdom Metazoa; phylum Arthropoda; class Insecta; order Orthoptera; family Tettigoniidae; genus Anabrus; species Anabrus simplex. Next base: position 234,346,296 of record NC_090267.1, on the reverse strand, counting down.
AATCCCTTCGAAAACAAGACAGCAGAGCACACCATATGCAAGAGAATGGGGTATCACATCAATATCCAAGTACCACATGAAAATAAAAATAACAGAATTAAATGCACTGAGACAGGAAACATACAGAACTACATTAATAGAACCATTCAGCTTTCAGCCCCTGATGTGTACTCAAACAGGAAATACAGGATTTCAGGAGGACTGGCGAAGATATATTTCAAATAAACAAGCACAAGGAACTAAGATTTACATCACAAGCACATGAGCACTTGGAATTCAAACAACACAAATACTGTAGCATCATGGGAACTATCGATTAAAATCGATATAAGTTCGAACAAGGTTAATCGATTGGGTAAAGTCGAATTCGATGCAATCCAGCAATATTATCTCCACAATGCTTGACATTTTATGACTAATTAATTTGTGAGAAGGGCCCACTGATTGAGGTCAGACTTGAAATACTTTAAATACTTCACTTCGAGACAAACTGCCTTTAATTATTAACACCGCTCATTTCATGCTTACTTGCGTGCCATCTACAGAACGTGTATATAACTATTTACACGTTATGAATGACCTCCAGCGCCATCTAGAAAAAGAGACTGAAACTACCTGAAGCTAGCTACAGATTGGAACCAAAAGCCCTATTAGAGTTTCACCCCCCTGCATTCAATCTTAAAATTGCATTCGGTGGCAGACGTAGTTCTAAAACCCTCCGAACGACGTCGTTGCAATTGAAATTGGTCAGAATTTGTCACCCCATAACCGTGCTACCCTCTGCCATCTGTTAGCAACTTGGAGAAAGTCGGCATCTTTACAGCGAACGGGACCCACAGATTACCCCCCAGCGAGAACCCAACGTGACATACGGCTCTCAGTCTACAGTATATGATCGGACCGGAATCTCTACACGTCGACAGTCTTACGTCTACATATCAAGAAGTTTCTGGAAGTTACGCGATGACTCCTTCACCGCCGCCATCACCAACGCGATCACGTTCACCCAGGTCGCCACCAAAGGACATGGAAACTACTCAAACCAAACAACCTCGTCGTTTATCGGAATCTGGTTCTGGAAGTCCTGATGGAGAAAGGAAAAGAATTTGTCCGACACAATCCCTGATACAACGTTCTCCAGGCTCTGTCGAAACCTCACCGGGATCTCATGCTCGTCTGGAATCTTCTGGAACGGACCTTGGGATTCATTTGCTGGGCCCTGGACCATCGACCGCCCACCAACTGCCCAACCTGTTGGACCAACCTGCAACGTACATGCCTGCACATGTACGTAGTTATGCTCAGGCGGCGCAAAACCCAGCAATACCACCTAATATTCGCCAGCGCAGTATTGTTACTCCAACGCTCCAGCCAACTGTTCAACCGCCTTTCTATCTGATAAAGCTTACAAATCTGGACATCACCAAGGCCAACGTCAGGTGCATCTATCAACTAATTGCAAAATTTACGCCCAATCTTCAGGATTATAAACTTGAAATCCAACGGTCGAGAGATGGTTATAATCTTAAAACCTGCCAACCATTTTACCATCACTTCATGAATAACATCGGAGCTCATCAACTGGGGACACATGCACGGGCCACTAATGTCACCACACAGCGTCCAACACAACGTCCTGCACCGCCCACCCGACCAGCAACAATTCTATCTGTGGTTGCTTATGGAGTCGACCGAGACTACACCGACGATGAGGTGGCTGCTCAACTCCAACTCGAGGGTCACCACATCTACCGAGTCATCCGTATTCGGAACGCTCAAGGACCCACTTCCTTGGTTCGCATTCTATCACGCGACGTCTCGACGCTCGACGCCCTGCTCCGTGACGGCGCCATGATCTACGCCCGGCGCCATCGGGTGGAACCCTCCAGAACATCGCCACCTCAGAAGATCCGCTGCGGGACGTGCCAGAGGTTCGACCACGCCCCAGGGACACCATGTGTTCATCCGGAGGTATGTGCCATCTGTTCACGTGAGGAGCATCCTACTCATGCTTGTCCCAATAAGTCGAATCCAAAATGTGTTAATTGTAATCAAAATCATCCTGCTTTCAGTTATAAATGTCGTTCCAAACCTGCTCCTGAACCTGATCATCCTGAAACCGTTGTCCCTGTTCAATCTCAAGACCTACCTACCCCTGCCTCTTCCTCCTTCCTCCTCCCTCCGAGTTCTGAGAACATCATTCGTTTTATTACGATGGTGTTACAGAACGTCCTCCCCTTCCATCGCCCACACATCCTAAATCAGATTCAGCTAGCGGCTCGATTGGTTTTGAACACTCATGTCGACGTGGCGTACTCGGGGAATAAAATGCATTTTGCATTTTTTCCCCTAAGTACTGTTCACTTTATGCGTTAGCGTATTGAAGCTTTACTATGCCAACATAAGATCTCTTAAGTCCAATCGGCCGCTGCTGGACACCTCCCTTTCATTGTATGCCCCGGATATTTTTGTTCTGAATGAGACTATTCTGACGCCGGCTCAAATGCCTCAATTTCCCCGGTTTACTTTCTATCGCGCTGATCGTCCGACTCAAGGCCGTGGTGGCGTGGCTATCGGCGTCAGACGGGATTTTACTGTTATTCAGCACTACTTTCACTTCCCTACTAATTTCTCTGAATATCTAATACTCGAAGTAATTACTCCTCAGAAAACCATTACGGTAGCTACTATCTACATACCGTCTAAACCTTTCATTCCCTCTGATTTTATTAAATACATAGACGCTACATTTTCTGAATATATTATAGTTGCAGACCTTAATGTTACTTCATATACCCCTACTCAAATCTCCGAGTTCACTAATTTATGTACGTCTCTCCGGGGCATGCGCTTCCATTTTCCTTTCCACACCCTCCCCGCCAATAATTCCACCCCTGATGTCCTCCTTCTTTCTCCCTCCCTTGCCACATCTATCACCATCCAGCAGCTCGTTTCTATAGGTAGCGATCACGCCCCAGCCCTTCTCACCTTTCCTGGTGTTCTTCCCCGTCAGACCTTACCCCCTCCTCGCCCTCCCCCTACTCGTCGTTTCAATCACACTAATTGGAATACTTATCGCACTACTCTCACTAACTTACTCAGTGATGCTGTACCGCCTACTAATATTCCCACTCTATTCGCCCTAATTTCTAAAATAGAGCGAGCTATCCTTACCGCAGATTCTCTTCATATTCCTCGTCACTCCTACCACCCCTCTAAACCTCCTATACCCCCCACAGCTCTCCGCTTATTGCAGCTAGCTCATGACTACTTTACTACATATACTCGAACCAAGGACCCTACTACGCTCCAACAACACCGCCGAACTTTACGCCACGCGCGCTCATATATTAAAGCTATTAAACGTAAAATGTGGATGGACAAGTGTACTGAGCTAGCTGATTATCACGACCCTCGACGTTTTTGGACGACTTTTCGAAAACTAACCAAAACTACCAACCCTCTTCCTCGCTACCCTATTACACATCCCCCCACTCATCCACAAACTGACCAAGACAAGGCTAATCTTTTCGCTGACTATTATCAAACTGTGTTTTCCCCCTCCCACGCCCCTAATTTCCATCATCCTCACGAACCTACCATCATTGCTTACTCTGATCCTAACCTCCCTGAACTTCAACCTTCATTCCTCCATTTTTCTCATGTTGATTATACTCATCCATTAAATGCTCCCATTACACCCACTGATATCCGGCTTTTCCTGAAACATCGGAAAAACACCTCCCCTGGCTCCGATACCATCTCATATCGTCATATTCAAGAAGCCCCTCCTATTCTTTTTTATCTTCTTAGCATTATTTACACCTACATTCTTTATACAGGCGCGTACCCCGATCATTGGGGTAACGCCAATCTTCTCCTATTCCTAAAACCCCATAAACTCCCATCTGACATTCGGTCTTATCGCCCAATCTCCTTACTCCCTGTCCTCAGCAAGATCCTAGAAGGGATTCTGAGTAGGAGACTTTCCTCCTATCTCGACTCTCTAGGTCTTATTCCATCCTCTCAAGCCGGTTTTCGATCCCATCATTCCACTCACGATCACCTCTTTCACATATCCTCTTCTCTCAATGCCTATCTTCGCCCCCGTAAAACTGCCGCTTTAGTTTGCCTCGATGTGAATAAGGCTTTTGATTCAGTCTGGCATGCTGGGTTGCTTTTTAAGTTACGCCATCTTCCCATTCCTATCACTATCATTCGATTTATTTTCAACTATCTTCAACATCGATCAGCACAGATCCTCATCCGTGGTACCCGTTCCTATTCCTTTCGTATGACTGCGGGCGTAGCCCAAGGTTCCCCACTTTCCCCACTTTTATATATTTTATACACTTATGATATCCCACATCCCGACCCCCCTTTAAGACTCTATCAATATGCCGATGATCTGGCTATCCTTGCACTTACACCTACTACTGTTACTCTTACCCGTTATTTACAGACCTACCTCTCCGTTCTAGAATCCTGGTTCGACGCCTGGCATATTGCTGTTAATCCCACCAAGACCCAATTTATTGTATTTCGGAAAAAATCCCGCCTCACTAGACCCCGTCACCGAGTTCTTTTAACGTTGTATAATACTCCACTAACAGAAACTAATACCCTAATCTACCTTGGTATTCAATTCCAGAACAACCTTCATTGGAAACATCATTTAACACAAGTATACAAACGTGCCCTTCAACGCTTCCGAGCCCTTCGTATTCTCACTGGTAAAACGTGGGGCCTCCGTCCTTCCCAAATCCTCACAGTTTATAAATCTTTTATTCGCCCTGTCGTAACATACAGTTCCTTGACCTGGCTCACAGCTGACAGACAACAATACGTGACCTTGCTTAAACTTGACAGACATGCTATGCGTATTGCATACCATCTCCCCTTTGACACCCCTTCTGCTGACTTCCAACCTCTTTATTCTTTCCCCACCATCCTTACTCATGTCCATGATCTTCGTCTCAAATACTTACAATCTGCCCTAGCCATCAATCACTCTGCGATTAAAGAAGCCCTCAACCTTTCTCCTCTTGCCACCGCTATCCTTAATAATGACCGCTCTCCTGCTATCTCTTACCTTTTCCCCACCCCTATCACGTAACTTCCCCCCCTGTCCCACTGCCTTTTTATTCTAATTTTTCTTTTACTGGATATTACGATGCTCCTCGCGGCAGTGGTACCGGCCTCCAATATCTGTGTCTGAGTGCTTTACGACACTACCAGTGTCATCTCTATCCGTGTTCATTTTCAATCATTCTGTGTTTTTCGCGTCCTCATTGTTCCACTAGTGTACGTCCATTTCTTTCTGCTTCCACCATAGTGTTTTTCGTATCGTACGTCAAGATGAACTGAAGACATTTCTCTCTCAGTACGATGTGTTGTGCGTTTATACTTTGTGTGCCAATCGAAATCAATGAAAAATAGACTGACATGGAAGAAATCACATAATATTTCCTTGTTATATACTTGTTTATGTTTTTTTATTTTCTCTGCTTCAATCTGTATTTGATTATGTTTTGTTTTCAGTATGTACGAGACATACTTCTATGTATGTGTTTCAAAATTCTACTTTTATGTACTCACTCACCGGCCAAAGAGCTACATGTTTAGCTGGTGGCCCGCCTGCCCCTTACCGGGCAGGAATGAAATAACTATTTGAATAAAGAATAATAACCCAACGTGACGAAACTGACCAATGCCACTGGGGTGACTTACCTCCAGTGCTTGAGTTGTGGCTAACTAGTGAGTTAATTCATTGTGTTTTCGGTGTTTTATTATATTTTGCGCACATGTGGTATTAACGATGGATGAGTCTAAAACGGATATAATTGTAAATCAGTTTGAAAAGCCATTTACTGGCCGTTCGTTTGATGAAAAGATTCAAATAGTTAAAGCCGGGAGACCTCTACCTTCCCTCGTAAATTTCTTCTTCTTATTCTTAATCTGCTTACCCTCCAGGGTTGGCTTTTCCCTCGGACTCAGCGAGGGATCCCACCTCTACCGCCTCAAGGGCAGTGTACTGGAGCTTCAGACTCTGGGTCGGAGGATACAACTGGGGATGATGACCAGTACCTCGCCCAGGCTGCCTCACTTGCTATGCTGAACAGGGGCCTTGCGGGGGATGGGAAGATTGGAAGGGATAGACAAGGAAGAGGGAAGGAAGCTGCCGTGGCCTGAAGTTAGGTACCATCCCGGCATTTGCCTGGAGAAGAAGTGGGAAACCACGGAAAGCCACTTCGAGGATGGCTGAGGTGGGAATCGAACCCACCTCTACTCAGAGGACCTCCCGAGGCTGAGTGGACCCCGTTCCACTTTTCAAATTTCGTGGCAGAGCCGGGAATCGAACCCGGGCCTCCGGGGGTGGCAGCTAATCACACTAACCACTACACCACAGAGGCGGACCCTCGTAAATTTAAAAACAGAAAACAAGAATTGTGTACGCACGTTCAATCCAGAAACTTACAGTAAAACTGTTTGGCTCGAGTTCAACCTACATGTAATTAAGGTGAGTAGAATTGAAATTTACTTAATACATTGTGTTAACTGCATGGTTACTAGTTGCATGCCTCAGTGGAGATTCCAGGATACGCCACTGGGTACCAGGTACCCTCTTCGGAAGCAGCTCTCTACCCAGGGAGTGGCGCCCCTGCCTGTGTGAGTTCCAGAGCATACTTACCCGGTGTGTAACATCTGGTATGGGTCCCAGCTCAGGGTTACGAGTGAAGACCTCAACGGCATCTACGGCGGAGAAGGTGGACTTCGGTACGGTGGAGATGGCGGAAGGAGCAAACCTGTAGCGTCTGTACTCTAGAGGAGCGGCTACGAAAGGCTTCTGACTCCATGTTGGGGGCGGCCTAATTTTGAACCTGGCAGTAGGTATAAAATGCCTTTGGGTGTGGCGAGCCAATCGTTACAATAGCCTATATGGATAAAGCAGATATGGTGCCTCGGAAAATGTTAGGGTGTCCCCTACTTAAGAAAGTGGAGAGGAACCATATTTGCCCGTACCCGGCTACACCTGGAAAAAGGGATATGATGATGATGATGATCATGATGATGATGATGATGAATTTGGTTAATAATTGAATAAAATTAAGGAAAGAATTAGCTGATAAGACAACATGGCTTGTACAAATTGCTTTTTTTTTAAAAAATCCTTTAATTCCTAGTTTCAACCAGCTAAAATGGAATGAAACGTAATATTTTCTCCACAAAGTGGGGGGAGACTGCCTCTCCCTCGCCCCCCCCCCCTCTAGTCGCCGCTGTGTTTGGCTGGTTGTGTTCCAAAGTTACCCCATTTAGAATGCCGTAATGCGTTGTCAAGCACTGAAGAAATTATGGGTGATATAAGAAATGTACATATTTTGTTGAAACAATATGATGATGCAAATTTGCTTTACCATAATGTAATGGCAAGTATTGCTTATAGGGAAATTTTGAATGTTCTCAAGACTATAGATTTTCTTTCTGTTAGTAGGCTTCAAGTTGAAAGGAAAATTGTCCAGCTCTTAAATGTAAATTAATTGAACCATGTATGTAAGGAATGTGCCTATATTTTTATTGAGAAGTGCCTTAATGTGATGATACAACGCTATTAAATGAGAAAAAAGACAAATCTAGCTGTGAAAGTTCAGGCAGGATTACTAAAGCTAAAAAAGTAATGCATAAATGAAAGATCAAGCCCTTTCACAGCAGTCCATTTCACATCTTGATTATATGTCTAATTTCAGTCTTTAAATAATAACCTGTTAAATAATTTTTCATTAATTTATCCAGAATTGCTTTAGCAACTTTGAAGTTAATATCTTAGTAACACTTTCTTTCTAGACGTAATTTATTTATCCATTTCCGTATATGCATTTATATTGATATTTGAATTTAGCGCTAATTTTTAGGTCACGCCACTAGGAGCGCCACTTGCGAATTGTCTCCCATTTTAACAAGGCTAAATCCGGAAGTGTCGCGCATTTTGTCTACTGTATTTGCTGATAGTTATGCGCTAGTGAGTTTAATTTATTATTGTGTGTGGCGTGGTGATTATATTTTTAAAATTGTGTTTACAAATCTTGGAATTTGTGGCATTATTGTGCGCCTTTTTGTACTTCGACTTCGAGAAGAAATTTTCTGCAAACAGGAACAAATGTAATGAGTGGGTCAAAGTGTTTCCTCGCTGTAACTTCGTCCTAAACAAGAATTTTAATTTATGCGCTAATACGTTCCTTTATGGTGTAGTGATTTGCTTTTCTTGAACTGTGTTTGGAAATATTCGAATATGTATTGCTGTGTGCCTTTTTGTATTTCGAACAGGAAAAAGAAAAGCAAAGGGACACTATCATTTCACGAATTCTCTGTACACCAGGACAAAACTACGGAGTGGCTCAAAGCAGTTAGCACTTTCATCTTAGTTTTCCGTTTCTATTTCGTGTATTTATCTTCTTTATTTCCTTATTAATCTGTTTACCCCTCCAGGGTTGGCTTTTCCCTCGGACTCAGCGAGAGATACCACCTCAAGGGTAGTGTCCTGGAGCGTGAGACTTCGGATCGAGGGATACAACTGGGATGGATGACCAGTACCTCGCCTAGGCGGCCTCAACTGCTATGCTGAACAGGGGCCTTGTGTTGGGGATGGTAAGATTGGAAGGGATAGACAAGGAAGAGGGAAGGAAGCGGCCATGGCCTTAAGTTAGGTACCATCCCCGCATTTGCCTGGAAAAGCACTTCGAGAATGGCTGATGTGGGAATCGATCCCCCTCTACTCAGCTGACCTCCCAAGGTTGAGTTGACCCCGTTAGAGCCCTCGTGCCACTTTCGAAATTTCGTAGCAAGGTCAGGAATCGAACCCGGGCCTCCGGGGGTGGCAGCTAATCACGCTAATCGGATATTTTTACCCCTAAATTTTTTATTGAATAATCTTTTAGCCCTTTCAATCCTGAGCAATTTTTTCAGCCAAAGTAAATGGATCACATAAATTATTAGGCATAATGATCAAATAGCTAAGTAAAAATGGTAAAAAAATTCTCATGACTATCATTCTCTCAGAATAGGACCCACACAATTGTGTGGTCTAGGATTTCATTCAGTAAATTATAATACACAATCTCCCTATGGCAACCAGTATTATTATTTAGTAAATAAAGAATTTCTAGTATTGTGTTGTTACTTATTAAAATAAGGTTTCAATTAACTGTTTTGTTACATTAACATGTATCACAATGTATAATTAATGAACAATAATTATGTTAAAAATACATTTCTTAAAAATTACTTACTACCTAAAACTCAGTCCGAGAATCATTTTTACTTCTGAGTGTGGAATAGTTTGAAACAGTGTTTTTCCTTACTAATACATAAGTACACATTGCACTTCTCACAACGGAATCGTGTTCGACTTGCGCACTCCTTCAACCGACACATTCTGGCTTGCTTCAGATCATCAACTATTGGCCAGTGGTCATACCTATCCATCCGTTTATCTATTTGTGGTAGTGCTTCTTCTGGGGAGGCTCCTCTTCTGCGTACAAGTTATCATTCTCCATAACTGGACCAAGGGAAAGCAATGATTAACCAACTTGCATTCTGAATTCTAGCAAGTCCATGACTTTGTTTCTTGGAATAGAACTCTTCCTGCAGTCATCCCTATATTCCAGCCACGCATTTGTAACTGCCATATCATTTAAATGCAATGATACCTTGAGGGTCCATTTTCTTGTTTTTATCCAAGCACTATAGTACTCCAACAACTGGTCATGGATATCGACACCTCCTATGCTTACTCACCGAACAAGGACAATCCACATCATCATACTTTTGCACCTTTTTGTTCCAACGCTTCACACTTACCACTGGATCTGCCCCATGACATGTTGAAGCCATTGTTACGCACTTTGAATCACGCCATTTAACAGCGACCACCTGTTCATCACTTCTTACGTATGACTGAATGTCTCCTCGCTTCAGTTTATTGTCAGGGCTGAAATGCACGTTCTTAATTCTGTTGGCCATTATTGTACCAGTTGCATGTAACTTAAGCTCTCTGGTGAAGTACCGGTCAAAATACAGACAGCTCCCCTCTGGCACTGTAGCCGCAAGTCGAATTACTACTGCAGGACCTAATCCTAATTGTGTCTCTGGCAACGGTGTACTCTTCCCCTGATAAAATTCAAAATCAATGACTAAGCCATAGGTGGTTGTGATAACAAAATTTTTCAGTCCTACAGGTCTGGGTTTGTTTTTAATGTACTGTTTTAGCTTGCACCTACCAGTAAAAGGGACCATGTGTTCATCAATTGAGTACGAACTTTCTACTCGAGGAAGTTGAAGGCATCTTTCTCTCACAGAACCTTCCATAGTTTATTGCCTTTTTCATCTGTAGGTGGCAGTGCAGTATCTACCCAATGAAGACATGTCCTGAGTGGAAAGAATCTGTCTCTACACATAGCATTGGCAATTACTTCTAATTTAATTCCATTCTTCCAGTACATGTGAATCCTTGGGTATGGAATGCAACCCATGATCAAATGCATCCCACAAAATGTCTTAATTTCAACAGCAGAGGTGCACAATTCTTTGCCCATTTTTGCCAGACAATAGCAGTTGGTGTAGTGAGCATCTGAGTCAAATAATTGGTTGGTGAGGTACCGTTCATAATAATCCAGGGGTGTTCCAACCACGGAAGAGTTCTAAAATTGGAAAAAAAAAAAAAAAGGAAATGTTTAGTCATCAGAACAATAAAATTAATGCACAGCTGCTTGAAACATAATACTTAATATGATTTAATATCTCACCTGCAGTTGTTGTTGGCTTAGTGGTGATACTGCAATTTCAGGAAATGGCTTTGCTTTCCAAACATCAGACCTTTTGCGAGAACTAGTGGGTGTGGTAGGATGTTGGTCAATATCTTGTACGGTAGACCTAAATGTCTGAAGACTGCTCCTATAATTACATGCTTCATCATCATCATCATCATCATCATCACCACTTTCTGACAGCTCACCCTGGACTGAAGTCAATATAACTGGAGGGTCCCAATCAACATAATCTTCATCACTGACAGACTGGTCGGAATCAAAATCTTGTAGTAATCGAACAATTTCGTCATCATCAGGACAGTTTACACCTAGAAATTAAGTGAGATGTTTGAAGTAAGCATAAACAATACAAATGATATCGTATATGAATGAGAAGTTTGTATATTAAACTGTTACGACAGTACAAAGATAATGTGTGACCAGAGTAGGTTATGTATAGATTTGTAAACAGAATCCTAACCCACACAATTGTGTTGGTAAATATTTATAACAATACAGAATAATCTCTGAGCACTATATATGTGAAATAACATACTACAATCTTATGTTAAGGTATTTATATTATAACCTAGCTGTTAACTTGCTGCTATAGATAGCATTTAAGAATCTCATAATTAAAGTTTACCTCGAGGTCGGTGGTTGCTGGCAGCCATGCTGTCTGTAGACGAAAAGTAAACAGATCTCACAACTTCGTGGAATAGAAAGAGAGCTTCATATTTGAGTTCCATGTAGCCCAAAGACTTTAATATTACTTATCTAGACTCACAGAGCGCGCTGATGCTAAGCGGTATATTGAACACTTTCGCGCATCGCCATGTTGCGGGCGCTTCAGCTTCGAATGCATGGCTAGCACGTGATATTTCCCGACCCTTGCATGTTTTCGATTTGAATCATGCCTGTAAGTGGATCTGGTTTGGTATTATATTTGACGGAGTGATAATATATTGTCAAATATTTTCAAGGAGTGTGGGAGCTGATACATTACGTTAGTTAAATTGATCGGCAATATTAGGCCTAAAGTTAGGCATTACCTGTGGAATGGAAAGATATTCACGAGGGTGAATTCGTATGCAGCCTTCATTTATACAGACTGCTATCAGAAGGGATCTAGTATTTCTTTTCACATGTGAGTAGGAATTGAATTGTTAAAAAGTAACTTTCATTTACCATAATCGAGAACTAAACAGGTTATAGGGTGGTTGATTCAGAGAACGCATGGGCATGAAATTTAGAATATTTAGGCTTCTTTTTCTTGTTTGCCTTTTTCCAATCCACCGGGGATAATTGTTTAGAACTTTTAAAGCTGTTCTGAAAAAGACTACAATTTTTTAAACAAACTGTGTAGCGGTATTACACATTTGATACACCTGAAAATGGGAAACCACACCAGGCAAATGCTGGGGCTGTACTTTTAATTAAGGTCACGGGCTCTTCCTTCCCATTCCTAGGCCTTTCCTATCCTGTCGTCGCCTTAAGACCTATCTGTGCCGGTGCGATGTACAGCAAATTGTAAAAAATAAATCTGAAGCCTAAACCACGGAGAGAAACTCAAACTAACCCTAGACATTAATTTAATTTTAAGAAATTCACAATAGAAGACTAGCATCAGTGTAACGAATGTCAGGCAGCATTTACCTAAATCCAAATCACACAAACATGATAATTAAACTTCTACTCATCCAATTACGTTACTTCATATCCAAACCAAACCAAACCAAACCCCATGGCACAATAGGCCGAAAGGCGATGGCCTACCAAGCGACCGCTGCTCAGCCTGAAGGCCTGCAGATTACGAGGTGTCATGTGGTCAGCACGACGAATCCTCTCGGCCGCATGTCACCGTCAGATAGCTCAGCAATTGTAATCACGTATGCTGAGTGGACCTCGAACCAGCACACAGATCCAGGTACAAATCTCTGACCTGGCCGGGGATTGAACCCGGAGCCTCCGGGTAAGAAGTACCCCTGCACCGCAGAGCCGGCATTTCATATTCAGAAAATGAAAAAAAATATGTATCTGATTGTTTTAGAAAGATTTCTGCAGTCGTGTACTTTTTAAACAGTCTGTTCAGATAATCGAGTAAAATTTGCTGTAATGACTTATCTGAGAGGAATCATAAGCTATGTACCTTCCATAGAAAGATTTTATTTCACAGGTTTTCTTTTTGTTGATATTGAAGATTATTGTTATCGGTGCAGGAGAGTGTAAATATTTAATTTGTGTTCTCCAGTCTGCTGAGAGACAGGCAATTTTTATCTCACGATGTGTAATCATACTTAAGTTGTAGACCGCTTTTTGAACATGTCTTCATATTTTCAATAAAACTAAATAATTGTTGATCCTAGGTTTCTCAAGAACAGATTACCACGTGATTCTCGTCCTTCTGGCCTGTTGCCATACGTACAATGTTCAAACACATCAGTTACAAACATGACCCTTATATTAAAGTGAGCGACATGATCATTTTCGAGGTACCGGTAGTGTATTTTTTGTAGTAGTGTATTTTTCAGTCTACTTATTTAGTCTGCTAAATGTTTCTTTTTTTTAGGTGCGCCACCTATACGCTATCCAAAGCATTTGTGTAGATTTTTCAGTTTTTGTACAGAAGTATATTTTAATATTAGCACAGTCTTGATATTATGTATATTTATTGCGTGTGTACACGGTAGTCGGTGTAGGCTGTCATTAATTTTATAAGGCGAATGTTTTCATGTGTACGAAATGTAAGTTAAAGCATGAGTTCCGTACGACCTCCGCGTCAAGCTGAGGAGCGCCCGCAACATGGCGGTACGCGCATGGACATGTCTTCCCCAGTCACACGCTTCTGCGCAGCCAGCGGTGTGGGGCCTTGATGTAGCCAGTTACCCGCACAATCGATGTGGACCGGTCTGGGGCCCAAAAGCGATCTCTACTAAGAAATAAAAATAAAAATACGTACCCACACAATTGTGTGGTCAGGGATTGAAAGGGTAAGGCGGAGTTGAATTTGCCATATGACAGCAACACAACCCATTTTCATCCAAGATAATCTGAACTTTAACATTTAAACACTGATAAGTAAAAACCATTACTGTTATGACGGTAAAACCAACGTATGAAGTGTTGTTACCTGAGTAATGAACAGTTAACAATGTATTTATTCAAAATACTTTTCTCTCTCTGAATTTTTATTTAAAATTCTTCTTCTTCTTCTTCTTCTTCTTCTCTTTCTTGCAATTTGTTTTACGTCGCACCGACACAGATAGGTCTTATGGCGACGGTGGATTAGGAAATGGCTAGAAGTGGGAAGGAATCGGCCGTGGCCTTAATTAAGGTACAGCCTGGTGTGAAAATGGGAAACCACGGAAAACCATCTTCAGGGCTGCCGACAGTGGGGTTCGAACCCACTATCTCCCGGATGCAAGCTCACAGCTGCGTGCCCCTAACCGCACGGCCAACTCGCTCGGTATTTAAAATTCTAGCGAAAGATATGAATGAAATATAATCTGATACTATATATATTGACATGTTTGAGTCAAAATACTTATGTTATCCATACAACGAATATAGAAAAGAGTAGAATTTTTATGTTTTGTCCAGCCTTTTTCCTGTGAGCAGCACTTGAAGAATTTTAAAACTCTAATTGAACAATGACTCTTAATCTCAAGGTTAACACCAGAAGATAAAAGTATTGTGGTAAGTTCTGGTACCGTATGTATCCAAATGCCATGATAATAAAAGCGATTACTATTATTTCTCACAGTTAAGGAACGTCAGTTGGACTACTCCATCTCTCCGCAGTTTCATTTCACGACGTTATTTTGGCACATATCAACAAAAGCAACCTTTACGATTAATCATTTTAACAGTATTAACCTATGTAACATTCTCCATAACTCTAAATTACGATAAATCGGCAAACAAAGTCAACATCTTTTCCAAAAAGAAGTATGCATTTCTATCGGAAATAGATAGGCCGCCAGCGCCACGTGTCGAGCTGTGTAACTATTCCGATTACAGTGCGTGGACCCGATTGTCAAGGCCGGTAAGGAGCTAGCTACAGCGACGCATCAAGCTGGCCGAGGATATACTGTAGCTAGGAAGGTATTATACACATACAAATACAAGAGCGCTGTAAATCTATATATATATATATATATATATATATATAACTAGCAGAAGTACCAGTTCTTCGTACGGGTTATCAGAAAATAGCTTTAATTACTCATACTATCGGTGTGACTGACTTCATTAGATATTTATGTCACTGGTGTATTTACTTAAGTACGTACAGATTATTTGTCATGTTTGTAATTTTAGTGTATCTTCTTTTTATTCATGGGGGCCTCTAAATATTAGTTCTCAATTAGCGTCGACCTCTAAGATCTTTTGCTAGCGTGTTATTCCTTCATTCCTACCTACATATACCTGCTCCCTTCACAAAGCTGCAGGTTTAGTGCAAGTATACTTCCGCTAGATAGTACTACAAATATAAATATTATTGAATGTATTTGTTTGATCCGACATTTAGTAACTATTACAAATGATCAAGGAAATACGCGATGCATAAAAGAAACTACTATAATTATCGAGAATTATAATTCTCAGGGCTTGTCACTCATGTCGCACATCATATAATGAATCTGAGTATAAATGTTGAGAAATTTTTTCAAGTCATGGGCGCACCATCTTGACAATTGTGTACAGTATATAGGTTGTTTTCATGGTTGCAATGATCGTAATAGTGGACCAAAATATCGGCACTAATAATATCAGTGATCCTACTATTCCATAATTTGATGTAAAATAGTTTAAACTATAGGTAACAGACTCCGCAAAATGCTGAATCCTAAGCCAGTACGTAAAAACGGAGGCCCGTCGGCAACCGCTGGTCGCTGTACTACGATGATCTCCGGGGCTATTATTTTTATACTTCACTCCCTTTCCATCCCCGCCCAAAGGAGTGCTATGAGCGTCTTACACAACAGTTTATTTTTTCCAGATAGTAAGTCATATGTGTATCAATTTTGGTTGGCATAATGTAACGTACATGCATAATCTAGCTGCTGTAGAATCCTGGAGCTGACGTTGCCATGGTTACGGCCGTTCGTTTCTTTATTCCGATTCCTAGAGCAGGGGTAGTGTGGTTCTAGTATCTCCATAACGGTTGGTTTTAGGGCCTTAAACATGATTTTCGGGACCGAATGGTTTACCGAGTTTTGTTCTTTGCGTCAAGGGGCTTAAAATGAGCTTTATCTCGTCCTTGTACGCCAAATTCGATTTCGCCTATATTAGCCTATTATTTTAATATTTTTCTATCTTCCCCGTCGGCCCACCTCGAATTATTTTGAAAATAAAATACAGCCCATGTTACTCACTAGCAATGTAGGTTTCTATAGGAGACGTAATTTTTAAAATCGGTTCAGTAGTTATTGAGTCTATCCGTTACAAACAAATAAACAATTTTTTCCTCTTTATAATATTAGTATAGAAGTATAGATTACATCCCTACACATCCGGTTGCCGTCAGGAAGGGCATCCAGCCGTAAAACAGGGTCAAATCCACATGAGGACACAGTTCGCACCCGCAACCCCACAGGTGTGGGTAAAGCGATAGAAGAAGAAGATACTCATTTTAAAAATTCACTCGCTTTTTTATTCTTTTCACCCCCTTAAGTGGATTTTCCAGAAAGAGTGTGTTCACTTTTAAAGGAGATTCCAAGTACCAATTTTATGTCTGTAACATCTTCACTTTTTGAGATATATGGGTATCCTCATATAAATAATTCAACTCATTCCTCACTTCTTGTCACCCACCCCCCTCCTCCTAAAGTGGATTTTCTGAAAACGAATATTTGTTTTCTTTTCTTTTTAAAGGGGATTCCAAATATCAATTTTCATGTCTGTAACATGTTAGGTTTTTGTGATTTATTGCAGATAATTTCGCTGCTGTAGAATCCTGGAGCTGACGTTGGCATGGTTACGGCAGTTCCTTACTTTATCCGATTCCTAGAGCAGGGGTAGTGTGGTGCCAATATCTCCGTAACGGTTGGTTTTAGGGCCTTAAAACATGGTTTACGGGCCCGTCCGAGTTTTGTTCTTTGCATCAAGAGGATTAAATTTAGCTTTGTCTCGTCCTTATACGACAAATTCGATATTTTGCCTATATTAGCCTATTATTTTTATATCTCTCCCCGTGCCCCCCCCCCCCCTCGAATTGTTTTGAAAATAAAATACAGCCCATGTTACTCACTGGCAATGTAGCTTTCTATAGGTGAAGTAATTTTTAAAATCGGTTCAGTAGTTTTTGAGTCTATTCGTTACAAACAAACAAATTTTTCCTCTTTATAATATTATATAGAATATAGATAAGAGTTTTGTCTGGACATTGCTCAGAATTTAAAAAGAACGGTATTTCTGTATCAGTCGTGTCCACAGTAACAAGGAAATGCACTTTTTAATTTTCCCTCATTTCTGTCTGTCTGTCTGTCTGTCTGTCTGTCTGCACAAGCATCACGAGAAAACTGCTGAAGAGAATTTAATGAAAATTGGTATGCAAAGTCGGGGAATAGTTGCTACAACCTAGGTCCTAGGCCATAAATAACTTTATTCACGCTGAGTGAAATGGTAGTTTAAGAGAAGACCTAAAATTTAATTCCCAAATATTTGCTATTAGTGGTCGTATCTTAATAAAAATCGGTATGCAAAGTCGGGGAATAAGTCGCTATAATCTAGGCCATAAATAATTTTATTTACGCTGATTGAAATGGTAGTTTAGGGGAAGGCCTAATATTTAATTCTCAAATATATAAGTTGTTAGTGGTCGTATCGATAAATACTACATAACTAAAGTTATATAGTATTAAATTTCCGATCATTTATGTCTTATACATTGTTACAGTACCGGCTATTATCACAAAGATATTCATGAATTTGGATTTTTGTTACTAAGTCCATATTTGCGCCCAGTCATGAGAAAATGTGTAAACAGAATTTAACGAAAATCGGTAGCCTATGTAAAGTCGGAGAATAAGGAACTACAGTCTACAGTCTACGCCATAAATAATTTCATAAGACGCCCTAATATCACAGAGTTGAAAGAAAACTAAATGTGAAGACCTACAATATAGAAAGCTTATAAAATTGATCAACAATAACATTACACTGACCATTGTTTGTTGTGATGTGTTTTGTGTCTTCTGTTGCCACTCATCTCCGATAGATAGGATTACTGCTTCGTACCGATTATTTTTTAATTTCATTTACGTTGCATCGAATGATGGCGACAATGGGATAGGGCTAGGAGTGTGAAGGAAGCGGCCTTGGCCTTAATTAAGGTACAGCCCCAGCCTTTGCCTGGTGTGAAAATGGGAAAACACGGAATATCTTCTTCAGGGCTGCCAACAGTGGGGCTCGAATCCACTATCTTCCGGATGCAAGCTCACAGCTGGGTGCCCCTAACCACACGACCAACTCTCCCTGTCGTACAGAGTTTAACAGACTGCCTGAATATTGGCGGGAAGTAGCTGGGGAGTTACATAACTTTCACCTTTATCATGCCATTTCTCTGGTTCATAAATTTTCTGATACTACCGGTACTGGTACATAACACACTGGTTCATAATAGCATTCGAGCTATTCAATCCCTAATCTGAGGCACTGTTTGGAATGAGCAGTGTGCATATAAGGGAATAATGGCAGCGAGTGTTCACGGCTGTTTGTAGCCTGGTCCTTCCAGCTCTGGAACTTTGGACTGTTAGATCGGCACCGTAGTAGGCCCTACTGTTCGTTGAAAGTGAGAAAAATGTGCGGTTTTTCATTTGACCGAATGTTTTATATGATAACATTGCTTTTAATCGCTACATTCCTACTGACGTGTTTGTAATGTACCGGTACCTATGTTGACTTCAGTTAGGAAAACCACAAAGTCTGTCTTTCTAAGAATCCCGTAGCGAAGCACGGGTACATCAGATAGTGATTGTAATAAACTACGGTAACATTCATATTATTCCCCGAATAATCGCATTTCAGATTTAACAATGCAAATAGTACAGTGATTCTTCCTTGATTTGTTGTACATAATGTGTTTTACCTATAGCTTTATTTATTTATTCTTTCAGCACTTTAAATTGAGTATCTATCTAGTACGGCAGTTGCTAATTATAATTTATTAGAGACGATTCCGTCTCACAAGAATAGCTCAGCAAGGCACTGCGCAGCACGAGGAGAAAGATAAATGTCGTGTTATTCTCCAAAAGCAAAGATGGCTTCCATTTTGTTCTCACAGCACTGCGCAGCACGATGAGAAAGAAAGACATGTGTGGTGTTCTCCAAGATTAAAGATGGCTTCCATTTTGTTCTCGAACCTTCCCCTCCTTGCCTTTTGTGCTTCCTCATACTCAGGCGCACGCACCCAGGGAAGTATTGATCGCGTCCTGGGGGTGTGTCAGCATCTTCCGCTATGTATGCAGTGTTGTCAGTTTTCTGTCCTGGAAAATTCCATAATGGCTAGTAGTTTTTAGACATAGGCCTACCCTATAACGTTGACAGATTTCAATGAATATTTTCGCTAACAACGTCGCTACAAAACTGTACTTCCCTTTTCCTCATTATGCTTTAAAATTGTCTATACTTAAAACTAACATAATAATTATACATCCCACCATTGGTGTTATGTGCAACCCACCAAACAAAGATCTGCCGGTGCAAGCAATGTAACGAATTTTCTAAAATAAAAAAAGCCACGATATATTCAAAACTAACACTGTGATATTCATTCTCCAAAATAATGCCAATAAAACCGACATAATAACGTAAATAAAACATCTGCAGGGGTATCAAGAGTTAATTATCGATAATACCATTAAATGTTGGGCTAACCGCTAAATGGCGGGTTCGATCTACATTAATGTCCGATAATATTTGAAGGTACTGCCGGTCACAATCGAGTCAGGGTGTATTCATGTTCATTATAATGGCAGGCCTCTTGCCTACTGCCGATCACAAAACCAAGACAGAGGCCAAGCATAAGGCATGCGCCAAAACACAGCAAAACCTTTCTTTTCTCGGAAACTATCAGAGATAAAGAACGTTAATATGAACTTTTTACTGAGAAATCGAATTTCAGGTACACTTTACGCGCTCCATCGTGGAATAGGACTACTTTTAACCGTTTAGGCAGAGTATTCAATTTTATGGTCCCAAGCCTCTGACTTTCCTCACGTTGAAGAGTCGTTCATCCTATGCGGTTTGAATTTTAGCAGCTTTGTTGCTTTCTGTGCAGAAAAAACCGAAACCCCTACTTGTGCTAATTTCAGGAGATATTTATTTGGCTCTTGTTCAAGAATTGCACGAATTTCATCTAACTTTTCCCCTCTTAAAACTGTTCGTTTGCGCTTGCGTTTCTAGTTTCCCACTGAACCAGTACTGTCAAATTTATTTACAACTAGCAGTTACCCGCGGCTTCGCTCGCGAGAATTTCATCATTTGTCGTTCCTCGGTACTGTACTACGACATTATCTGAAAATCCCTGAAGTATAAAAACTCATCGAAAATTCAATCAATCAATCAATCAATCAATCAATACTGATCTGCATTTAGGTCAGTTGCCCAGATGACAGATTCCCTATCTGTTGTTTTCCTAGCCTTTTCCGAAATGATTTCAAAGAAATTGGAAATTTATTGAACATCTCCCTTGGTAAGTTATTCCAATCCCTAACTCCCCTTCCTATAAATGAATATTTGCCCCAGTTTGTCCTCTTGAATTCCAACTTTATCTTCATATTGTGATCTTTCCTACTTTTATAAACGCCATTCAAACTTATTCGTCTACTAATATCATTCCACGCCATCTCTCCGCTGACAGCTCGGAACATACCACTTAGTCGAGCAGCTCGTCTCCTTCCTCCCAAGTCTTCCCAGCCCAAACTTTGCAACATTTTTATAACGCTACTCTTTTGTCGGAAATCACCCAGAACAAATCGAGCTGCTTTTCTTTGGATTTTTTCCAATTCTTGAATCAAGTAATCCTGGTGAGGGTCACATACAGTACACTGGAACCATACTCTGGCTGGGGTCTTACCAGAGACTTATACGCCCTCTCCTATACATCCTTACTACAACCCTAAATATCCTCATAACCATGTGCAGAGATCTGTACCCTTTATTTACAATCATATTTATGTGATTACCCTAATGAAGGCCTTTTCTTATATTAACACCTAGGTACTTATAATGATCCCCAAAAGGAACTTTCACCCCATCAACGCAGTAATTAAAACTGAGAGGACTTTTCCTACTTGTGAAACTCACAACCTGACTTTTAACCCCGTTTATCAACATACCATTGCCTGCTGTCCACCTCACAACATTATCAAGGTCACCCTGCAGCCGCTCACAATCTTGTAACTTATTTATTACTCTGTACAGAATAACGCCATCTGCAAACAGCCTTATCTCTGATTCCACTTCTTTACACATATCATTGATATATATATATATATATATAAGAAAACATAAAGGTCCAATAATACTGCCTTGAGGAATTCCCCACTTAATTATTACAGGGTCAGATAAAGCTTCGCCTACTCTAATTCTCTGATTTCTATTTTCTAGAAATATAGCTACCCATTCAGTCACTCTTTTTTCTAGTCCAATAAGACTCATTTTTGCCAGTAGTCTTCCATGATCGACCCTATCAAATTCCTTAGTTAGGTCAATCGCAATGCAGTCCATTTGACCTCCTGAATCCAGGATTATCTGCTATATCTTGCTGGAATCCTACAAGTTGAGGTTCAGTGGAATAACCTTTCCTAAACCCAAACTGTCTTCTGTCAAACCAGTTATTAATTTCACAAACATGTCTAATATAATCAGAAAGAATGCTTTTCCAAAGCTTACAAGCAATGTATGTCAAACTGACTGGCCTGTAATTTTCAGCTTTATGTCTATCACCCTTTCCTTTATACACAGGGTGAATTCCATTTACCCCAGAAAGTCATTGTAAACCACGTTTGTGGTAACTGCCTTTTGGGGCTAAGACAACCATGTGACATACAACTGTACATGTGAGAAACAGTATTCTCTCAAGTCAAAAAAAAAAGTTTCTTTTTTAAAGAAGATTCCAAATACCTATTTCCACGTCTGTTACATCTTAAGTTTTTTAGATATAAGTATTCCCATAAAAATAATTTAAAACATATTTTCAGTCCTTCCCCCACGCCCACCTAAGTGGCTTTTCAAAAAATGCACGTTTCTTTGTTTTGAAAGGGGATTCCAAATACCAATTTTCACGCCTGTAACATATTATCTACCGAGCTCGATAGCTGCAGTCGCTTAAGTGCGGCCAGTATCCAGTATTCGGGAGATAGTAGGTTCGAACCCCACTGTCGGCAGCCCTGAAAATGGTTTTCCGTGGTATCCCATTTTCACACCAGGGTGTACCTTAATTAAGGCCACGGCCGCTTCCTTCCCACTCCTAGCCCTTCCCTGTCCCATCGTCGCCATAAGACCTATCTGTGTCGGTGCGACGTTAAGCAACTAGCAACAACAACAACAACAACAACAACAACATGTTATCTTTTTTACATATTATTGTAGATATACCGGTACTCACTTTAAAAATTCATCCACATTTTTTCTTTTTTACCCCCTTAAGCGGTTTTTCCGAAAACCAGAAAAATGCGTGTTTCTTTATTTTTAAAGGAGATTCCAAATACCAGTTTTCACGTCTGTAACATTTTCAGTTTCTGAGATAAAAGTATACCCGTACGAAAGAATTCAACTTCTTTCCACCGCCGGGCTGAGTGGCTTAGCCTTCTGACCCCAACTTGGCAGGTTCTATCGTGGTGTTGGTTCTATCCTGGCTCAATCCGGTGGTATTTGAAGGTGCTCAAATACGTCAGCCCCATGTCGGTAGATTTACTGGAACGTTAAAGAACTCCTGCGGGGCTAAATTAAATCTCCGAAAATCATAAAAGTAGTTAGTTGGACGTAAAACCAATAGCATTATCATTAACTTCTTCCCCCACCCTCTTAAATGGACTTTCCAAAAACAAAAAAAAGGACGTGTTTCGTTATTTTTAAAGGAGATTCCAAATACCAATTTTCACTCCTGTAACATTTTCAGTTTTTGAGATATAAGTATCCTGATAAAAATAATTCAACTCCTTTTTCGCCCACCACCCTCACCCTCCGCCCCCGACGATGAAGTTGATCCCCGCCCATAACAAGTGCGTGTTTGTTTAACTTTAAAGACGATTCCAAATACCAACTTTCACGTCTGTAACCTTCAGTTTTTGAGATATAAGTATCCCCGTAAAATGTATTCAATTTTTTCACTGCCTTTCACCCTCCCCCCGTAAGTGAATTTTCCGAAACAAAAAATACGTACCTTTTTTATATAAAGGAGCTACCAAATACCAATTTTCACTTCTGTAACATTTTCAGTTGTTGAGATATCAGTATCCTAGTAAAAATAATTCAACTCCCTTTTCAGTCCTTTTTCACCCCCCCCCCCCCCGCCCTTAAGTTTTTCCGAAAACAAAAAGATACGTGTTTCTTTATTTTTAAAAGATTAAAAGTACTAGTTTTCACGCCTGTAACATCTAAAGTTTCTGAGATATACTGTAGATATAGTCTTTTTTTTAATCCACCCCATTAATTGGATTTTCCGAAAACAAAATAATACGTAATTCTTCATATTTGAAGGTGACTCCAATGTTCATGTCTGTAACATCTTCAGTTTTTGAGATATAAGTATCCTCATAAAAGGTATTCAACCCATTTTTAACGATTCCCCCATCCCCTCGCCAGCGTAAATAGGATTTACTGAAAGAAAAAAATACGTGTTTCCTTATTTTTAAAGGAGATTCCAAGTACCAATTTTCGAGTCCTTAAACTCTTTAAGTTTTTGAGATATAGATGCACTCATTTTAAAAATTCAACCCCCTTTTCACGTCCCCTAGCGATGGAATATGCAAAAATCCTTACTTAGTAAGCACGTACATTGTAATATAAATGTATCCCCAAAATTCAATTTATTTATGTCCAGTAGTTTTGGCTCGGCGATGATGAATCAGTCAGTTAGGACACCTCATTTTATATTTATATAGATACCAGCTGATGTACACGTGCTTCGCTACGGAATTCTACATTGTATACAGAATACTAGGTCAGGTATTGTACACGTTGTGAGTAAGATTGTACTAAATTACATAGCTCTTGACGTTACCCTAGAAACGCGACGGGGAAGTCACCAAACGTCTTTTTTATGTGAACACTGGGTTAGGGAATTTTCATTGTAATGGTAGGCCCTCTTGCCTACCATCAGTCACAATCAAGTTGGAGAATTTTCATTATAATGGCAGACTCTCACTCTCCACCTGCCTTTTTATATCCGCAGAAAGACTGCTTTAGTGGTTTCCCCAACGGAAATCAACAGAGGTCATTACAATGACGCCA
The DNA here is from genome assembly GCF_040414725.1 of Anabrus simplex. NCBI lineage: Eukaryota > Metazoa > Arthropoda > Insecta > Orthoptera > Tettigoniidae > Anabrus > Anabrus simplex. Next base: position 234,322,033 of record NC_090267.1, on the reverse strand, counting down.
GTAGGAATGTCGCTATTAAAATCAATGCTATCATATGAAATACTCGATCAAATGAAAAACCACACATTTTCTCACTTTTAACGAACAGTAAGTACTACGCTGCCGATCTAACATTCCAAAGTTTCAGAGCTGGAATGACCAGGCCGCGGACAGCCGTGAGCCGTGAACAGCCATTTCTTTGGGGGGGGGGGGCTTAGACTGTAGTTTCTTATTCCCCGACTCTATATACCGATTTTCACTAAATTCTGTCAAGACCGACTCCAATCCTCAGACCGTAATATTTAAAAAATATTTTAAAAACATGGCGGCCGAAGTAGCCGGATTGCTGGTATTAGCTAACACGAAAATATCACGAACATATTATATAAACGGCGGTAAATTAACATGAAATGTAACACCATAGGGAAAATCACTTTTACACGTATGAAAACGCTTCGCCAACAAGAATCACATAAATTCTACTAGAAAAAAGACCAACAAGCTGATTATTTAGAAATTTCGATTCGTCAAATAACGCTTTTTTCTTAGATTTAACTTCGCTGGATAGATGAAAATACATGATAAAACTGTTAAAATGATACTTCTAACATCATTTTGATGTTTCAAAATAAATTAAGGTACGAAATTCCTCGATTTATTCGCTCTCATGAGAACTGTGAAACACAATTTGACCGGGCGAGTTGGCCGTGCGCGTAGAGGCGCGCGGCTGTGAGCTTGCATCCGGGAGATAGTAGGTTCGAATCCCACTATCGGCAGCCCTGAAAATGGTTTTCCGTGGTTTCCCATTTTCACACCAGGCAAATGCCGGGGCTGTACCTTAATTAAGGACACGGCCGCTTCCTTCCCACTCCTAGGCCTTTCCTATCCCATCGTCGCCATAAGACCTATCTGTGTCGGTGCGACGTAAAGCCCCTAGCAAAAAAAAACACAATTTGTTGCCTTAGTTTTGAAGTGGTGGACAATTTCTTAAATTCAGCACCCAATGAATAGGAAGTACACCCGAAATAATAATGTTATTGGCTTTAATTCCCACTAACTACATTTGTTACGGTTTTCGGAGACGTCGAAGTGCCGAAACTTACTCCTGCAGTAGTTCTTTTACATGCCAGTAAAACTACCGACACGACGCTGACGTATGTGAGCACTTTCAAATACCACCGGACTGAGCCAGGAACGAATCTGCCAACTTGGGGTCAGAAGGCCAGCGCCTTAACCGTCTGAGTCACTCAGCCCAAGTACACACGAAATGATTATGTTAACCCAATGAACGGCTCTGGTAATGTTAACATAATGTTGACATATGGCATAACAGCACTTCACACAATGACAGTAACCTTAGTAATGAAACGTTCAGACACTGAAGATACCTGTATAATAGGTTTTTACCCATTAACGAACATGAGTGCAAAAACTCTATTGACTAAACATTGATATTTAACCACATGCACGAGCTTCAGTTCGGCGCAGTCTGCTTGATAACAGATAACCACAGCATGAATCGGAAGGTGTTGGTAGTGTAAAATCCTACGTTACAAACCCACCTATTCCCTCTAAGTCACTATTTCTTCTGTGTAACAGTATACAGATTGCTCCAACTGTCACACTGTTTTGTTATACGCCAAGATCCAGCCAAACATTTCCGCAGGCAAAGCACAAATGATTGTAAAATAAACTTGCATCTAAATCACTCGACACTTTGAAGCACATAGACACTGACGGAATAACACAATATCAATTATATACTGTCTAAATTAATATTTTTCATGGAACACGAATAGTTTGGAAGTAGAGAAATGGCTTCCCTAACTTCAGACTTATTCTTAAAATGGTGTACCGGTATACACGCTACAGTTTTGTCATGGACTTCAAAATAATCACGATGTATAATCCGAATCCATTTCTATCTTAATGTTCTATTCCGTAGGAAACTTAAGAGTAGTTGTATGAGAGACACTGCCATAGTTAGATTAAAACCTGGTCCACCTAGTGCATTCAAGTTCTTTAATGGGTAAAAACACGACCAAAATAAGCATATTCTCACATTACTGCGCATAATACAGATCGTATGTGTCCACTGACTCATATAAACACACTCGCACACTTATATTCTACAAAGAAACTAACATTTATCGTCAACTTTCATAAAATTACACAGACTATGTACGATAACAACAAACCAAAACAAACCCAGATTTCCAACAATTCCGGCTACTCGATTCGTCATTTTTGAACTATTGACAGTAGCATTAAGGTCTGAGGATTGGTGTCGGTCTTGATTCTCTACCCATTCCTCGTGGCTCGGCCTTGAAATGGACTTAGCAACAAAAATACAAATTCATCATAGCCGGTACGGTAAAAATGTATGACATAAATGATCGGAAATTAAATTCTATATAACTTTAGTTATGTAGTATTTATCGACAGGACCACTAACAACATACATATTTGAGAATTGAATTTTAGGCCTTCCCCTAAACTACCATTGCACTCAGCGTGAATAAAATGATTTACATAGTAATGTTATTGTCTTTATGTCTCACTAACTATTTTTATGATTTTCGGAGACGCCGAAGTGCCGTAGCTTAGTACCGCAGGCGTTCTTTAAGTGCCAGTAAATCTACCGACACGATACTGACGTATGTGAGCACCTTCAAATACCACCGGACTGAGCTAGGATAATCTGACTTCTTATGAAACGAATTTCATTTTAGCGACAATTTGCTTAAATGATTGAAAGATTTGTTGTTTTCCTATTTAAAACAGGTCATGAGTGACCCAAGGGCATCGATGTTTGAATCATATGTTTTGCTCATAATACTTCAGTAAAGTATATTTGTATGGCTGGCGTTGAAAACACGGTTAAGTTTTCTATGGAATGATTCGTACACTGAAAAATGTACGTGTACCTAAAGAAGCATGTATGACTACTTTAACGTCGCTGTTAGAGGTCATTTCGACGGATGGACACGTAGTACCGTCTGAAATGTACTCAGTGGCGAATTTGAAGATTCTATACTGTAGACAAAAGAAACTCACGTACAAATCTTTACTAAACAGAAGATAATTTACGTAATTTAAAGTAACAGCCCCCATCGGAGGCAGTTTACATCACCCCCCTGAACTAAGGGCCTTGTCCTCCTTGGCGATGGAAAAGTTGCTATTTGCTTTACGTCGCGCTGACACAGATATGTCTTATGGCGACGATGGGATAGGAAAGGCCTAGGAAGTGGAAGGAAGCGGCCGTGTTCTTAATTAAGGTACAGCCCCGGCATTTGCCTGGTGTGAAAATGGGAAACCACGGAAAACCATCTTCAGCGCAGGCGACAGTGGGGCTCGAACCCACTATCTCCCGATTAGTAGACACTGGCCGCACTTAAGTGACTGCAACTATCGAGCTCGGTAAATGGAAAAGTTGTAGCAAGAGCAAATTCCCTCAGGCAGCCCGTGAATCAATAATTCCAGTAAATCCTGTAACCTGTTATTAAACAACATGATTTTAAAGAAGCAGTTCCCAAGAAGAAACCGGTATGAATATATCACACTAGTCTACTGAATAGCAGAATAAAAAGTTCTCTCGTGACTTTCTCACCCCATTTCTCACATGTCTTCCAAGCAGAATCGTCCGGTTGTTCTCATACATAGCTTTCTCACAATAGATAGCAAGCATACAATGGGGACACAGTCATGTTTCGCTTCAAGTAACGCTTTCATAAAGAAAGCACGGAGGAACGACCCACGCTAGGAATACCTGGAGCTGGGATGAGTGGCTCAGACGGTTGAGATGCTGGCCTTCTGACCCCAACTTCACAGGTTCATCCTGGCTCAGTCCAATGCTATTTGAAGGTGCTCAAATAACGTCAGCTTCGTGTCAGTAGATTTACTGCCACGTAAATAAGAACTCCTGCGGGACTAAATTCCGGTACCTCGGCGTCTTTGAAATCCGTAAAATTAGTTAGTGGGACGTAAAGCCAATGGCATTATTATTATTATTATTATTATTATTATTATTATTATTATTATTATTATTATTATTTAAGTGGTTTCTTTCAGCTTGACAAACGCACTCACACAAATAAGACACACCACCACATTTTTTGCATCTGTATCAGTGCAGTATCCGTTGCGTAACATTGTGTATCATCACCCCACGACAGTTTTACTGGTTCGTGGATATGCTGTGTGTGTGGAGTTTGTACGTGTTTAACAAAAGTGAATAACGAGCAACTTTTTGAACTGGTTCGTTATTTTCGTATCATTTATGTTCTTTATGATTTATCGCAGCTAAAATATATGGAGAACAGTTTCAAAAGTAAAATATGGAATACGATACGAAAAGAAATTAAAGCTAAGTTATATTTTTATTTTGACGTACAGAGTGTTTTCACGAAACAGAACTGGTGACTTGTTAAAAGCAATGTTCAGATTTTCTGAAATATTGAAAGAAAAATGTCTCATGTCTCATCATCAATTAGTTCACTGTACAGGGTAACGAATTCTACATCACGTATTCTACTCTCGCCTCGTGTACGTACTTCGCCTGACGCCGTTCCTCTTCATCCTGTATCACAGTAACTTACAGCAATCACTTCCAGTTCCATGTCCGCAAACTCTTCCATCTCCTGACGTCATGGGTGTCAATGGAACTGAACTGACACGTCACAAATGTTTCTTAATAGTCATTTAAGCGTTAACAAAACAAAGACGAGCCTTGCTTTTGTTCCACTGGTTCCATCTAGGAGTGAAGAGAGGAGGATAGTGCGAATGTGAGGAAGAAGGATAGTATGAGTACAAAGAAGTGTAAAAAATCAAAAATCAAAATCTCTCTATTTGCAAATGAGGTGTCTACCTCGGTGGCAAATGGTACACTAAAATGCATTATTGTCAAGCACTAAATTTTAAATTAACAGGAGACGAAGAAAATTTTCCTAGAATACAATATTATACAATTTACACTAATAATTTTTTCTATCAAACACACACATCATCCTTAATAAATTTATATTGTTTACAAAATTCTACTTATAATATCTTACAAACATAGTCAACTCATACACAGTACGGTATGTGAAATTACTTCTAATAATACTATACAACTGGTATAAGATTAAAATTAACACTGAATTTACTTACATATTTATATTTTACCCATTTTGGAACCTAAGTAGCATAACGACCTGCTGCGTCTTAACCAGAGCCCCTTTTGCCACCACTTTTCAGAGTTCCTGAAGGGCCTTCACAGCTACCGTAGCGGTCCCAGGGCCCTCGAAGTCCCCACTGTACTTCACCCCTACAGGCAGTCCCTTACTTGGGCTGTCCAAACTCCTTAGACCAGGGGATGGAATTAATTTAATCACACACATTTATTATTTACAATATCCTGCACTGGTCAATTGCCCTCTAACATTTAATTTATTATCTCTGTTGTTGTTCATTCTCTTCTTGAATATCTGTACAGATTTTGGAAAAGGATCAAACACTACCCCTGGTAAACTGTTCCACTCCTTCACGCCCTTCCCAATGAAAGAAAATTTACCCCAATCGCTTCTGCTAAAATTCCTTCTAATTTTGTACTTGTGGTCAGTTCTACCAATATAATAATTTTCCAACCGAAGCCTCTCACGGATATCTCCCCATGCTTCTTCTCCTGTATAGGCTCTATATAATCCTATAAGTCTAGTTTTCTCCCTTCTCTTACTTAAAGTTTCCCACCCAAGTTCCTTTAACATTTCTGATACACTACTCTTTCTCCTGAAATCCCCTGTTACAAACCTTGCTGCTTTCCTCTGCACACCATCTAGTTCTTTTATTAGGTATTCTTGGTGAGGATCCCAAACACTGTTTGCATATTCCAACAATGGACGAACCATACTTAAGTAACTTTTTTCTTTTAATTCTTTGTTGCATCCTTTAAGTAGTCTCATTATGACATGTAACGATCTGTATGCTTTCCCAACAATGTCATCAACATGACCCTTCCAGTGCAAATTACTTTCAAATCTCACACCTAAGTATTTGCACTTGCCATCTTTAGGGATAACTACCTCATCCAAAGTATATTCAAATTCAGTTTTAAAGCTCCTGTTTGTAAATGTTGTAACAGTTGATTTGCCTCCATTAATCTTCATATTATTTTCTTCAACCCATTCTTGGATACTGTCAAGGTCCCTTTGTAATTCTGAACAATCCTCAATGTTATTTATTTCCCTATAAACAATTATGTCATCTGCATACAATCTTATTTTCGATGTTATATTGTTCCCTAAATCATTTGCGTATATTAAGAAAAGTAACGGACCGATTATACTACCCTGTGCAATTCCCTTCCAGACTTTCTCTTCCTGTGATATATTATTTCCTACTTTGACTTTCTGAACCCTTGAATTTAGAAATGTTCTTATCCAACGTATAACCCTTACATCCAATCCTATTCCCTCCAATTTCTTTAATAATATTCCATGTTCCACTCTATCAAAGGCTTTGGAAAGATCTATGGCTATGCAATCTAACTGGCCTCCTGAATCTAACTGATCTGATATGTCCTGCTGAAATCCCACCAGTTGTGCCTCGCAAGAAAATTTCTTTCTAAATCCATACTGGCTCCTCATGAACCAATTTTTATCATCACATATCCCTCTGATGTATTTTGCTATTGAACTCTCCAGTATTTTACAAACTATACTGGTCAGGCTGATTGGTCTGTAGTTCTCTGGTTTCCTTTTATCACCCTTTCCTTTATAAATTGGTATTATTATAGATTCCTTCCATTCCTTTGGTATTACACTATTATTTATGACATAGTCAAAGAGAAATTTTAAATAAGGCACTATATACCACCCCATTGTCTTTAATACCTCCCCAGTAATTTGATCACTTCCTGCTGCTTTTCCTTGCTGAAGCAGTTGGATTTCTCTGAAAATATCTTCATTTGTGAATGAGAAGCTTCTTGTTTCCCTCTGTGTCTCTCCCTCTCTATCTTCTGTTACGGTTTCCAAGTCCTGACAATCTTCTACTGAATCTTGGAATTCCCTACTAAAGAGGTTTGCTTTCTCAGTATCTGTTAAATAGTGTTCACCCCCTTCTCCCACCATTGTAGGAATTTGGATTCCTTTTCCTTTTTGATTCCTAATATATGAATACAGCTTTTTCCATTTCCCTTTGTGGTCATTACCCTCTTGAAGAATGCCATTCATATAATTCTCTTTTGCTTCCTTTTTCACTCTATTCAGTTCCCTCATTAGCTGTTTTCTACTTTCTCTACTCTCCCTACCTTCTTTGATTTTCCTGTTTACTATTCTACATTTTCTTTTTAATTTTCTTATTTCCCTTGTGTAATAAACAGGGTCTGAGGTCATTTTACCCTTCTTAACAGGTACAAATCTCTTCTCTCCTTCCCAAATGATTCCTTTAAATTTAGCCCAAAGTGTATCCACATTATTCCCTTCACTTATCCAACAACTGAATTGTGATTTAAGGTAAGTCCCAAATTCATCAACTTTAGTTTTTCTGTATAATTTCTTGTCTTTTGTGACCCTCTTATTAAGCATTTTTGGTACAAGTCCTACATCCATTATTACAGCCTTATGGTCACCTATTCCTTCAATTACCTCAGTTTTATCAACAATTTCCCATGGTTTAACCAAGAATACATCTAGCAAGTTATTGAGACGAGTTGGTTCTTGTACTACTTGTGTAAATCCTCCCTCCCAAATTAACTTATTTGCCAGTTTCTGTTCATGGGCTTCACTTGCAGCTCCATTCCATTCAACTTCAGGTAAGTTTAGATCTCCCCCAATTATTACCGTATCATTATTGTTTTTACGAGTATAATCTATTATTTGCTCAAATATTTCCATGTAGTGTAACAGAGAAGGGACGTGTAGGAGCCCCACATTTCTGTAGCAATGTCTGCATTTATTGTAAAGCACATTTTCCTTAATCCTTTTATAGCCCATTGCTTGTTTCCCGCCTAGAGCTATTTTCGAAGCTTCTGCTGGTTTGCTTCATAAAGGGTCTTCATTTGTGCTTGCCTCTCTATAGAACCAGAGAAACAAGGAAATGCCATTTGGTCCTTGTTTCAATGACGGTGAAATCCTGACATTCACCTCCCCGCGGTAGAGAGGGGGCAATGGTATATTAAAATAACATTTTATATGCAGGCGGCTAACGAATGAAGGGACCGTTTATCTCCCGGTATAAGGAGATCCCCTTTACCAAGTGCCAACAGTCTCTTTGAGAGTGGATGAGCGGGTATGGGTAAGGGCACTCTATTGTCCCGGGGACAAGAATTTGTTCCCAAAGGCGGAGGAACCACTTTGGTCAACGGCATTAGGATGCAGAAGGCAACGGGAAACCGCTGCATTAAAGATCCTGAGAGATATTCCAATAAATCCACATGACATGGCTGCAACGTCAAGATCGGAGCTGGCCGTTTGGATCGTCTACCTCCGTTTGGAGACGACGGCTTAAGAAGATTTGTGCTTGGCAAGGACGTTCTCACTCGACCTTGGCCGCCAGTGACGGTTCAGTTGCCGACTACCGCGCGTGCGTATGTATGGCAGAAGACGGTGCTCAAAATCATTATCATTCATTATAATGCATTTATCATGCATTTTACTCACCATTTTTACCAAACACGCTTCAGCAAGGAGATAACGACCTTTACGTCCATTTTTATTGTTTACTGAACCTGTACGTTTGAATCTCTTGGCCAGTAGTTTTATTGTTCGATTGATTGATAGGAATGGGTCTCCCTGGACATTTCGCTCGAAACTTTTGCCTTGTTCTAGCACACGATTTTCTGCACTTAATGTAAGTATTGTGCAGATATACAGGTTCACGTAACGAATATTTCACATACGTTACAGTACTATACACAATCACAATAAAGTACTATACAATACGACATACAGTACGCAGTAGCTTAACTGAACACCCTACTATCTCGGAGCTCAGCTCTCAACAACTGCACTGCAGTAAGTGCCGGAAACCGCGCGCGCCAGCGGCCGATAGCGGCCTGTCATCGGCGGCCAAGGTCGAGCGAGAAAGTCCTTGCCAAGCATAAATAAAGACCCTGTAGAATGAACCACCCGGCTGGGCTGGCTAGATGATCTAGTTCTAGACGAAAAAAGCCAGACTACCAACAATATCCTCTGTGCATTTACCCTTAGGAAAATAATAATAAGCAAAAAAGTGGCCCCTTGGTAACAGGAGATCCAGTGAACCGTCGAACCTAATGAAAAGCCGCGCTTGCCTCCCTGGGGTCGAGTCCTTCGATGTAGTCACAGCACTGTGTGGAACCCGCTGTCAGCCATGCGAAACCGGAGTATATCTGTTGCAGCAACTGTTCTCTAGAATCTAGATTATGCTAATAGAGCGGTCAGCCACCTGAAGAATGGCCGGTCGCAAGTGGATGCCACGAAGCGGTTCCTTAATTTCCAAAATAAAATCAAAATCTCAAGGGCTTACAGCCGGGGAGTATTGGCTATGATGTATCGTCTTTTAGGCCATCGAGCATATAACTCAGTCACTGGGTTGCGCCACAAGCGCCGAGCATTGTCTGTAAAATGCAAAGACATTCATAATACTAACGATGGCAAAATGATCGGAGGATACGGAAGAAAATCTCGCCGCTTCTTTCGCACCGCTGGTCACAGATTATGTTCCAAAAATGACAGTTACACCGCCAGCTTACGGTGGCTGGATGGAAGATGGCTTATGATAGGAACTATCACGGGATTCGCCCTATTGCAAGAGAGTGGAAAACCATAAAAAACATTCTCAGGACAGCCGACGGTGAAGACCAGTCCCTCCACCTCCTGAATGTAGAGTTGCAAGGCTAACAAAAAATAGTCGCTGTTAAGCCGAAGCATATTCAACTCGGTCTATTAACAAGAGGTGGTGGTGGGGAGGTAAAAGCATCCGTATCCGGGCAGGGTACAGAGGGTCGCCGAGACGGTAACGGCGTTAAAAGGTTCTACGAAGCCAGGCGAAATCCAGCAAACGAGGCAACGGAACAACGCTTGAACCAGTGGACGCTCTGAAGATATGCCACCTACTGGAATTGAGGTAACAAAGGCCACATGATTTGGAATTGCGAAGACTGTCGAAGACGAGAGCCTCCAGCTGTCGTCAGGACGGTCGCGAAAGACATCGGTCAGGAAAACGGCAATAAGGCAGTCTTACGGGAAGAAGATTGGCTCAGGATAGTCGTCAAGCCGACGACAGCAGCATGATGATAAACGGAGCCGTCGACGGGATAGTGTGGAGCATGCTGATCGGCGCCAGAGCAGCGAGGACCATCGTCAAGCTAATGGTTGAGCGGCATCGGAGAATTCGGCTTTTAGGGGTGAACCTTAGCCTGATTACTGTCGCAGAAGATACGACACCTGTCCGCAGCGAGAGGATAATGGAATTATCCGAGGGGTGGAGGAGAGTGAAGCACCGTGTTCTTGTGTTAGATACCATGGACGAGATCATCATCGTACTCGACTTCCTGAATGATCATAAAATCATCCTGGACATGAACTCCAACACGCTTCGTATTGAGGATGCAGAAACTGCCATACATCTCATCAGTCTTATATTCAACTGTCCAACTTAAATGATTACGACATCATCATCCATCAAAGCACAGCACAGAGTTTGCGAGCCTGTTGTATGCATTGCCCACTACGAAGCCATCGAATCGGATCGGCCTATGCAAGCAAACACAGTAGTAAGAGCAAGACGGAACATGCCAGAAGTCCTGCGGAAGGTGTATGAGGGATTTAGTGGGATCCTAGGACGTGCGGAACAAGAGAAGCATGAAGATATACTACTGGAGTACCAGGACGTCTTCTTCTTGGATCTAAGACGACTAGGCCGGACGAAACTTGTCCAGCATCGGATTGACGAGGGGACAGCGCGGCGATCAAGGCTCCGTTTCGACGAGTTTCACTCGTGAAGCAACGCAAAGTGGACGAGATGCTCAAAAGGGTGGAGTAGCAAGTAACAGAACTCTCGGAAAGCCCTTGGAGTTCTCCAGTAGTGCTGATGAAGAAGGCGGAAGGTACTTCTCTATTCTGTATTAACTTACTATTTGCTTTACGTCGCACCGACACAGATAAGTCTTATGGCAACGATGGGACAGGAAAGACCTAGGAATAGAAAGGAAGCGGCCGTAGCCTCAAGTAAGGTACAGCCTGGTGTGATAATGGGAAACCAAGGAAAGCCATCTTCGGGGCTGCCGACAGTGGGATTCAAACCCACTATCTCCCGGATGCGAGCTCACAGTTGCACGGCCAACTCTCCCGGTCTTCTTCTTCTACCGCTTTTCCCGCACATGTGGGGTCGTGAGTACGAACTGTGTCGAACATGTGGATCTGGCCCTGTTTTATGGCTGAATGTCCTTCCTGACGCCAATCTTGTATGGAGGGGCATGCTGCATTTACTACTGCGTGTTTCTGTGGTGGTTGGAAGTGTGTTGTTTTGTTTGAATGTGAATGGGAGTGTGTGGGGATAAAGACAAACGCCCAGTCTCCGAGCCAGAATAATTAATCAGACACGATTAAAATCACCGACCGGCCGGGAATCGTACTTGGGACCTCTGAACTGAAGGCCTGAACGCTGTCATTCAGCAAAGAAGTCGGACGGATTTAGCTTTATAACACTGTGTGTATACATTATTTTCGATCTTTACAAAGCAGAATTTCTCATACTGACTTGTTATACAATATTAAGCTACTCACCTGCTGTATTCCGTCATTTGCAGGACGAGAAAGAGTAGGGGAATGTTTCCTTCGTACTCTGTACAATGATAAAAGAAAGTTTGTTGTATCCTTTTTCTGCATTTCATAACTGACTGAGCTAGATAACTGTGATCGTACTATCTTACTTGGTTGCAGAGTTACTTCTTCACAAGCTTTTCGTTTACAATAAATTATTCCGCACAACGTGCGTTTCAATTGTCCTATCGCTTTTATTTTTATGATCATGGATGTCTCGTAAACGTACTATTTCACTCACTTCTGAATTAGTTTGTAAAGTTGCGACACAATTCCTTTCTGTACATCTCCATGATATATCCGCTGTTTTTATTTTGCGCTGCTTTCTGTATTTAAAATTACCCATAATAATACATTCAACGCCACGATTTGTTACAGTTTTGATGAATTCCATTTTATCTAAAGTTGAAATTAGAACCTAAGCAATGATCAATGTAGTTCTGGCTGTCAGCACATTAGATCTAGAACACTTGACAATCACAACCTACGCCTGTGTTCAGTAACTTTGAACTGTTTTTATCCCTGCGAAAAAAAAAAATTAAACACAATTAACTTATTTCACCTTGTTCAACGCCGTCTACATCCAGTAGTTACGTATGTATACAGGGTAGCCAAGTAAATCGGTGTATTTCAACTGCACAAAACCTGGAAAATTAAGTATTAGGTTATTGCAAAAATATGTTTTCCTTTACGCAAATTTAAATCATTACAAAAACAGATAACTCCGTGCTGAAATTTGGCAACGTTGTTCTCTTGTTTTACCGAGTTGGCCTTGCGTGCACTGCCCGACTAGATGACCTCATTGTTTGTACGTGTGTTGAAGTAATGCGACATAAATAGTTCACTGATGACTACGACAAATGAGCAGTTACCACACTTACTATAACCTGCAACAGAAAATGATGTCTGCGGGAAAGAAAACCTAATTTTTATGGAAATGAATTCAGCACCCAGGCATTTTTACGTCCTACTTGTACTTACCCAGCCCACAACTGACCTTCATTGATATATAGCCCAGTTGCGCAAATACATTATCGTTTCTACCCCCCCCCCCCTCCCCAATAGGCTATATCATTTCCAATTACTCCACACTTTCAATTAGAGTCCTAATCGACCATTCACAAGGTGAATTGCTATTTGTCTAAACGTAGATTAGGTTGTTGTTTTTTTTTTTTAGTTGCTTTACGTCGCAGCTATACAGATAGGCCTTATGGCAACGATGGGATAGGAAGGAACTGGGAGTGGAAAGGAAGTGGCCGTGGCATTAATTAAGGTACAGCCCCAGCATTTGCCTGGTGTAAAAATGGGAAACCACGCAAAAACATATTCAGGGCTGCCGACAGTGTGGTTCGAACCCACTACCTCCCAGATGCAAGCTCACAGCTGTGCGCGCCTAACCTCACAGCTAGCTCGCCCGGTACTTAGATTAGTAACATCGCGCCATTGCTATTTTATATTTCAAAGCATTCTGCTGAGAGTTTAAATATATATATATATATTATAAAATAAGAGTTTTGTCTGTACATTGCTCAAAATTTGGAAAAAAAAAAAGGTATTTCTGTATCGGTCATGTGTAACAAGGAAATGCATTTTTTACTTTTCCGTAATTTCTGTCTGTCTGTCTGTCTGTCTGTCTGTCTGTCTGTCTGTCTGTCTGTCTGTCTGTATGTATGTATGTATGTATGTATGCGCATCACGAGAAAATGGCTGAAGATAATTTCATGAAAATCGGTATGTAAAGTCGGGAGTTGCGCCACTACAATCTAAGCTATAAATTATTTTATTCACGCTGAGTGAAATGGTAGTTTAGGGGAAGGCCTAAAATTAAATTCTCAAATATTTATATTATTAGTGGTCCTATCGATAAACATTACATAACTAAAGTTACACAGAATTTGCCGTAGCGGCTACGATAACCGAGATATTCATAAATTTCGATTTTTGTTGCTAAGTCCACATCAACGCCGAGCCACGAGAAAATAGGTGCACAGAATTTATTGAAAATCGGTATATAGAGTCGAGGAAGAAGAAACTATAGTCTAAGCTATAAACAATTTTACTGACCCTGGATGAAATTGTAGTTTAGGGGTAGCACCTAAAATTTAATTTTTAAATACCCTACCTCTGCTATTGGTCCTATAGAAAAGTACTACATAACAAAAGTTATAGGGAACACAATTTCACCGCGTTCGATAGCTGCAGTCGCTTAAGTGCGGCCTGTGTCCAGTAATCGGGAGATAGTGGGTTCGAGCCCCACTGTCGGCAGCCCTGAAGATGATTTTCCGTGGTTTCCCATTTTCACACCAGGCAAATGCCGGGGCTGTACCTTAATTAAGGCCACGGCCGCTTCCTTCCACTTTCTAGGCCTTTCCTATCCCATCGTCGCCAAAGACCTATCTCTGTCGGTACGATGTAAAACAAATAGCAAAAAAAGAATACAATTTCCGATCATTAAGAGTAGTATATCACAGTCGGAAGAAAATTAAATGTGAAGGCCTGCAATATCGAAAGCACATAATACTGAACAACAATACCATTACATTGACCATTGTTAGTTGTGATGTTCTTTGCCTCTTATGGTGCCCTCAACTCCGATTGATTACTGTTGCGTGTAGAAGAGCCTGACTGAATATTGGCGGAAAATAGCTGGGGAGTTAGGGAACTTTTTTCTTTAGCATGCTATTCCTCTAGTTCATACATTGTCTGATACTTCTGGTACTTAACACACTGGTTAATCATAGTATTCCAGCTATTCGATCCCTACTCTGACGCGGTGTTTTGAATAAGCAGTGTGCACATTTGGCAGAGGCTCACTTAGTAATAGTAGTATGACCTGGTCTAGAATTACAATTTAGGCCTGTTCCAAATTATAGCACTACAATTCACTAAACAATTCAAAATTCAACCCTGAAAAGAGCCGTTTCTTAAGAAAAGCATCTTTCTCTTCACTTTTATTAAATTCTACATCATTATATTCCAAATTAGCAGTGAAGAGGGGTTTTCTCTTCTGGCTTGGAGAAAAATTTGCCTCCAAGTCTGGCATTATAATGAAAATTCCTCAACCTGATTGTGACTGATGGTAGGCAAGCGGGCCTACCATTACAATGAAAACTCCCTAACTCAATCTTCAAATGAGAAAAGACTTTTGGTGACTTCCCCGTCGCGTTTCTAGGGTAACATTAAGAGCTATGCAATATAATACAACCTTGCTCACAAGGTGTACACTACCTAACCTAGAATTCTGTATACAATGTAGAATTCCGTAGCGAAGTACGGGTACATCATCTAGTATTGTTATATAATAATATTAATAATAATAATAATAATAATAATAATAATAATAATATCTTCAGCTACCGTGTAGAGACTTTTAAATTTAACGCCGCCTTCTAGGTTGCCGGCTCGTCAATTTGGAAATTCCATTCGGCGATCTACAACTAAGGCCGTATTCACCAACATCAGTTACTTTTGCTGTTATCTTAGATTTCCAAATTCCAACTTTATCTTCATATTGTCATCTTCCCTACTTTTATAAACGCCACTCAAACTTATTCGTCTACTAATGTCATTCCACGCCATCTCTCCGCTGACAGCTCGGAACATACCACTTAGTCGAGCAGCTCGTCTTCTTTCTCCCAATTCTTCCCAGCCCAAACTTTGCAACATTTTTGTAACGCTACTCTTTTGTCGTAAATCACCCAGAACAAATCGGACTGCTTTTCTTTGAATTTTTTCCAGTTCCTGAATCAGGTAATCCTGGTGAGGGTCCCATACACTGGAACCATACTCTAGTTGGGGTCTTACCAGAGACTTATATGCCCTCTCCTTTACATCCATACTACAACCCCAATAATCCACATCTACGCTCGTTTCTTGAAAAGTATTGTGCTAATCAAAGGACACCAGATGAATTTACCCTTAGGAAGAGCTATTTACTTTCAATGCACGCTTCTGTCGTGGATTCAATACAATCTGATATAGGAGAGAACTGTGTTTGGATATCGGTAGGTGAAACAACCGATTCGTGTGGTCGATACATTGCGAACTTCATAGTGGGTAAATTATCTTCTGAAGAATCCGGTAAATCTCATTTACTTTCGTGCAAAGTGCTAGAAAAATCCATCCACGCTACAGTTGCAAGATTTGTTAACGATTCCCTGCGACTTCTGTGGCTTAGTGAATCGGAGATTGATTGTTACAAAGTGCGCCTTTTTGGCACAGATGCAGCTTCGTATATGACGAAAGCTGGTCAGTCACTTCGAGTATTTTTCTCCAAATCGCATCAATGTCACATGTTTGGCCCATGGATGGCATCGTATTGCAGAAAAGATACGTACGGTACTCTCTTTCCATCTTTCAACAAAGTATTTTCAAGTGGGAAAAATTCTGTTCCTAAAAGCACCAGCTCGTGTACTGTTGTACAAAACTCATCTTCCTGAGGCTTCTCTTCCGCCGGAACCTGTTCTAACAAGATGAGGAACTTGGTTATTCGCAATATTGTTCTACCAGGAGAATTTAAATCAAGTGAAAGGTATAGTTAAAAGTATTTATAATAGCCATACTGCGTGT
Source organism: Anabrus simplex (assembly GCF_040414725.1). Taxonomy (NCBI): domain Eukaryota; kingdom Metazoa; phylum Arthropoda; class Insecta; order Orthoptera; family Tettigoniidae; genus Anabrus; species Anabrus simplex. The sequence continues at coordinate 234,305,702 of NC_090267.1, read as the reverse complement.
GTTCGTGAAGCAAAGTGCGCATTTGAATCTAAAACTGTATATAAACGTATCACTTTCGTCCATGTGCATGATTCGTCACTTTCGAAGGCGATTAAGGGCCTAGAATCTCGCGGTGCACCCCTAGAGAATCCCTTCAGTGAATTCAAAACACCCATTAGTTCTTTAAATGATGTCCGTGGTGAAACCGTAGACAAAAGTTAAAAGGAAACTCAATGCGGTGTTGGACTCAAAACCAGGACTGAACAAGATTCAATCCATAAGCAACTACATAAGTCAAATCAGGCAGTCTTTGCCAGAATAATATTCCGAGCAGTCGTTGCCAGTGAACAAGTATAGGCATGCAGGGCTTGGCTAGAAATGAAAGTATCCGAAGTCGGAACTCCAGATGGCCAAGCGTATGGTGGCGTGCCAGATGCGACCGTGCCGCATGCGACCCATGCCACTAGCGACCGCATAATCTGTAACCGTGCCGGATGCGACCGGCGTTGACAAGCAAATTGTCATTTGATAAGTTGTGCCATCACCCAAGATAAGCTAAGCTAAACGAAGTGCAATGCCATTTCAATAAGTCCTATAAGCAGCTACTGCCCCTACTTTACATAACACTTCTGGGGGAAACTCGTTTTACAGTACGAAACATGGTGATGCGTTTACGTTTTTATCGGGCGAGTTGGCCATGCGGTTAGAGGCGCGCGGCCCTGAGCTTGTATCCGGGAGATAGTGGGTTTGAATCCCACTGTCGGCAGCCCTGAAGATGGTTTTCCGTGGTTTCCCATTTTCACACCAGGCAAATGCTGGGGCTGTACTTTAATTAAGACCAGGGCCACTTCCTTCCCATTCCTAGCTCTTTCCTATCCCATCGTCGCCTTAAGACCTGTCTGTGTCGGTGTGACGTAATGCCACTAGCAATAAAAATATCCTAATTCTCTGAAATTATTTACGACTTAGGCCTACTTATTTATCGTGTCCTATTAATACCAGGAGTGTCCGAGGACGTGTTCGGCTTGCCTGGTGCAGGTCTTTCTACCTGACTCCCTTGGGCGGCCTGCGCGTCTGGATGTGGGGTTATGATAATGAAGTAGGGAGAGATGAAACCAGGTTTCGGAACGTAGCCTATTCCTCTCGAATAATACCAAGGGGTCTGCTCAACGCTTTACGTCTCCATCGGACGGCCGAATCACCATCAACAGCATCATATCCCCTCACTCCATTTGAACACTGCGAAAAGGTTTGTATTTGAATCCCGGCTTTTGGCATGCAATCTAGTGATTAGAAACTGTCTACCACCAACTTTCCTACCCTGCCGGCCAACATTCTGATGGTGAATTTTTTTTTCATCCGGGCTAAGTGGCTCAGACGGTTGAGATGCTGGTCGTCCGAATCGAACTTGGCAGGTTCGATCCTGGCTCAGTCCGGCGGTATTTGAACGTGCTCAAATACGTCAGCTTTGTGTCGGTGGATTTACTGGCACGTAAAACAAGTCTTGCGGGACTAAATTCCGGCACCTCGGCGTCTCCTTAAACCATAAAAGTAGTTAATGGGACGTAAAGCCAGCAACATTATTAAATTTTTCTTTCGACCAATGGCACTCGAACCTGCTAACAACGGTGTCAGACCTTTATTTTAGAAAAGACCAAGTTAGCTACTTATAAGCGATGTGCCACTTGGTGACAGCCCTTAATGCAGATCAACTGTAAGTGATTGATGGGTCGTATGCGGCACGGTGCTTATCCGCTCGGTCGCTATTGGCACGATAATGGCCGGGTCGCATCCCGCACGGTCGCATCTGGCACGTAACCAAGCGTATAGGAACTAAAAATAAAAATAAAAATTAAAATTAAAATTAAAATTAAAATTAAAATTAAAATTAAAATAAAAATGTTGATGCGGCTCTTACACCGTATAAGCCACTTACGTTAGTGCGCACGCCAAGCAGTTGTTGGCGTAGCGGTAAGATCTCGGACTCGTAATTCGATAGTCGTGGGTTCGACTCCCTGTGCGGAGAATGTTTTTTCTGTCAACTTTTATATTATTCATTTTCCAGTTAAGCAAAAAGGTGAATAATTCATTTATTTATTTATTTATTTATTTATACGCAAAAGGCATTGAAAAGGTAAAAAATTGGGATATCATTGTCAGACTTTTTTCTACCTGCGCAAAGAATCTATTGTTTGTATACAGTCGGCAGGAACAACCTTTACTTGTCAGGTGGAAACGAATCCTACAGCGAAACGACTATTCACGTTTATGGCACATTCCCCAAGATGGGAGATAGCCAATAAAGGAGAAAGAAAGAAGAATTTCTGTTTGAACACATCGGGAAAGTTCGCAACTCCAAATTTGCTACAATTGTGCGCTCATTAAAAAATGACGTCCTATATGCCTTTTTCATATAAATAAATAAAATAAATTAAAATAAATGCTTCTTACTTGGTTGAACGAATCCATCCTGTTTCAGATGGTATTCTCAATGAATGTGTCCGTAGTCGGTGCTTACGTGGCGATAATTATTGTCTGTTTAATTATAACTTCCTTAGAAGAATATCTGAGACTACAGAGGAGCCAAGTCTTAGTAAACGATGCCTGGAAGAGTATGAAATGAAAGTTAAAAGAAAAGGCATGACTCAATGAGGTTTTGAACCTTCACTGCTCCGTGTAGCTTGTCCACGTGCACCTAACATGCATAATTCCGCTTAGCTACTTTTTGCGCGAACATCTAGCTACTACAACTCTGTATTCACGAGGTGAGCAAAAGTTCTCGCTTCGTAAAGTTATTGATGTGTTACAGCCTTACGGTCCAATTTTATGACTATTGAACGCTGTAACAATAGTAATTACATGACGTAAGCTATCATATCTGCTGCACAGTATTTGCCTGCCAGAGATTATAAAATACTGCGAAAAACACGTTTCTATCAATTTCGGTGTGATGAGACTATACAAAATGGCGGTGAATTGACATGTTCGTAATTAGTCCTAACCTATCACGTGTTCCATGATACCGTGACCACCCTTTTCTATCAAAAGAAAATGGCATCTTCAACCAATCAGGTGCGCAGTTCTCTACCGACAGTACAGTGCAGTAACATTTCGTAAAAATGATTGGAGTATTGGACTCCGCTCTACATAAAATGGCACAGTGATTTTGAGATGGGCCTCACTTACAGCCTCTTGCGCCGTTTTTGCATTGTGCGCGGAAGTCCATATCGGGTTACCTGCACATACTGTAAGATGTTGCGCAAGATAGGATTAAAGGGGCCCATAGACGTGCAATATTATTACGCAATATCGGAGTTTGTGCAATATAATTGACAGTGTGTATTTAATATTGAAGGGTTGTGCAATATATTGTACGAAATCTAAAAAGTTTGAAATATATTGCGCAAATCACAAAATACTGTGCCGTGTGTTGGCAATATTGTGCAATATCGCGTCCTCCCGCCAGTTGGTATCAACAAATGGGGGAGAACGTATCGTGATGGCAGACAAACAGGTGATGAAAAAGTTTATTTTGGAGTTTATCGAAGCCTTCCGGCTCTATGGGACATAGTAATCGCGTTAAAAAAAAGGTGAACAGAACGAGGTGCTTATTGAGAAATATCGCGAAAAATACCCGAACGCCGACAAGCAAAAAGTTATTTTAAAAAATCAGTTCTCTGCGTACAAACTTCCGGAAGGAAGTGAAGCGACTTCGTGATACAGAAAAGTGTGTTCACCAAATAAAATGCCGGCATAGACTGACTATATATTGCCAAGTATATTGTACGTCTATGGCCGCTTTTGCACAATATATTGCACAACCCGCAATATTATCTCCACACGATTCTATCTATTGCACAAACCTGAATATTGTGCAATAATATTGTATGTCTGTGGGCAGCTAACAATATATTGTACAATCCATTTTTCGCAATAATATTGTACGTCTATGGGCCCCTTAAGAGACATTTACTTCCTAGCTGTTTGCATGTATTCGGGAAAAAATAGGGGCAGCTTTACCACCGGTACCTAGAATTCCGTATACAATGTCGAATTCCGTAGCGAAGCACAGGTACACGAGCTAGTTTCTAAATATTTTTGAGTGTGATTTGATAATTAAGTTGTTTCTTCTAAGGTATAATTCTGTAAACATATATTTTCTTTTTCAGGTAGTTTATAAATGTATTTATTCAAAATTAGTTTCGTCAGACTAAAGAACCTGATAGTTATATATTAACCGAGTCGATACTGAAACTAGATGGCTTCAGATATCACACATTCCATGGTTTTCCATTTTCACACCAGACAAATGCTGAGGCTGTTCCTTAATTAAGGCCACGGTCACTTCTTTCCCACTCCTAGCCCTTTCCTAACCCATCGTCGCCATCCGTGTCGGTGCGACGTAAAGTAACTTGTAAATATATCACACAGAAAAATAAATCACAACTAATTGTCCGAGACATCAACGCGGGCGGAGATGCCATCGCTTATTAAATATATATGGTAAATTCAAGTACCGTACGTTCTGTTTCAAGTGGGAGGGAATGCACTGGCCGATTAATTGTAAAAGTTTTTTCTTTCTGCGCCGGGTTTTGCGGGAACACCTGTTATGTTAGTCAGGTCCGGTCAGCTTAGCCTGCGTATGTGTTTATTAGAATTAGTTTAGTCCCACCACGTGCGTCAGTTCAGTCCCGTACGTATGTCAGTAACTCCCACTTAATCTACTTAGTCTACTATATACTTACGTCATTAGAAGAATATTCTCCAGCGTTGGCCCTTACTTCCACTTGTTTCGGAGCTTCGTGAGTTGCAGCTATCGATTTAAGGAGAGGAAGTTGTACCTTTGCCCGAGTTCGATAAATCGTGCGTGTGATAAGTCTTACGTCCACAGCTGTCAAAGCTGCGATGTCACCTTCTTCTAAAGCACCAAGTATAAGATTTGATGGCCGAGAAGTAATATCAACTGTAGCTTTACGTTTTAAAGAATTACTCAGCTGTTGTCTTTTGAGTAGCAGTTCATCAGGTTTTTCATGATTGTGCGGTGTTAAGTTTCGAACAAAATGTTTCGTATCACTTAGAACAAAATATGACTTACAGTTTTTGGCACAGCATATCCATCGCTGATTATTGTTAGCGAGTGGCTTGTGATACCGAAATTTGAACCCGTCGATCACGCACAATGTTTTCCCTTTCTCACTCAGCATAAGTTCCATGGTGAGCGGTCTATTGCTTTGGTGCGACGGAACCGGACTGATCACTGCAAGTTACACTCCACTGCCAATTCCACTTCTATTTCTTCTGTCCTGGCCTTTTTCCCAGTTGTCTGGGATGGGCACTAACTTCCGTTAAGCCCATTTTTACGGCAGCATGCCCTTCCTGACGCCAACCCTATGTGGAGGGATGTTTTCACTATTGCGTGTTCCTGTGGTTGATTAGAGCTAGCTCTCAACACGAGCCGAGGCAATGCAGCGCAAGGATCTCGGCTGACGTACGACCTCGGACCAAACTGACACTCAAGATATCTCAACCATATCAGTTACAAGCGAAGCAGTCATAGCATACTTTTTCCATCTCTACATACATACAGTACATCAATACGATTTTGGGACAGATGTACTTTCCCTAGTCACTAGCTCGAAAATAATGGCTCACAAAAATAAAAACAGTTGGAGCACATTGGTATACGCAGGGGTCAAACTAGATGAATGCATGGCACCACGCCTGTCTTCTATAGAATCGACAGCCCCCCCCCATAAAAGCAAAGCAGAACTTACTTCATTATGTATGACAAACTCGTTTCCGAAATTTTTACTACCCACAGGGGAAAAGCAAGTTATGGACGCATGGATATCGATAACAGGTCAAGCAACTTGCCGAGTTAATTCGTTCTTGACAGGTACAACTAGTTAATCGGAACACCTAAAGGCTGTAGTACCTGGATATTTTATGTCCAGAACATGACTTAATGCGCAGATGAAACAAATCCAAAAACAAGTCACAATGTATGTAAAGTGTTCAACCCGGAGGCTGGTTTGGACCTTAACAGCTCCGCCACCAGCCGTCATAGGTGGCTGAAGAGGTGTACTAATGAAATGCTGAGTGATATAGTTTCCTGTTGCTTTTCGCACGGAGCCAGAAGTTGTTATTAACCGGGAGAGTTGGCCGCGCGGTAGAGGCGCGCAACTGTGAGCTTGCATCCGAGAGAGAGAGGGTTCGAACCCCACTGTCGGCAGCCCTGAAGATGGTTTCCGTGGTTTCCCATTTTAACACCAGGCAAATGCTGGGCCTGTACCTTAATTAAGGCCACGGCCGCTTCCTTCCCACTCCTAGTCCTTCCTTTTCCCATCGTCGCCTTAAGACCTATGTGTGATGGTCCGGTGTAAAGCCAATTGTAAAAAAAAAAAAAAAAAAAAAAAAAAAAAGTTGCTATTACATATCAGTCTGCCAAGCCCACTGGATTGTGTGCACCAACCGAGCCTATGAGCGACATTTTCACACCATTCATAACAGGGACTGGCTGCATTGGGAATGGCATTACTAGCATCCCTCATACCTCAGTCACTTTCATTTTTCAAACACAAGGATGAGACTGAGACAGATCGGTGAAAGTAACACAATTGTTCTAGCCCACACCTGAAGACTGTGCACTGTAAACACAAGGTCTTGCCAGCAAAGTCATAACACAGTCTAATTGGGCATAATATCTATATATATAAAATAAGAGTTTTTGTCTGTACATTGCTCAGAATTTGAAAAGAATGGTAATTCTGCTTCGGTCATGTCAGCAGTAACAAGGAAATGCACTCTTTAATTTTCCGTAATTTCTGTCTGTCTGTCTGTCTGTCTGTCTGTCTGTCTGTCTGTCTGTATGTATGTATGTATGTACACGCATCACTAGAAAACGCCTATAGAGAATTTAATGAAAATCGGTATGCAAAGTCGGGGAATAAGTCGCTATAATCTGAGCCATAAATAATTTTATTCACGCTGATAGAAATGGTAGTTTAGGGGAATGCTTAAAATTTAATACTCAAATATTTATGTTATTAGTGGTCCTATCTTATTAAAAATTGGTATACAAAGTCGGGGAGTAAGTCGCTACAATCTCAGCCATAAATAATTTTATTCACGCTGATAGAAATGGTAGTTTAGAGGAAGGCCTAAAATTTAATTCTCAAATATTTATATTATTAGTGGTCGTATCGAAAAATACTACATAACCAAAGTTGTACAGAATTACATTTCCGACCATTTATGTCGTATACATTTTTACCGTACCGGCTATGATAACACAGATATTCATGAATTTGTATTTTTGTTGCTAAGTCCATATCGACGCCGAGCCACGAGAAAATGGGTTAATAAAAATCGGTATCTTATAGAGTCAGGAAATAATAAACTACAGTCTAAGATATAAACAATTTTATTCACCCTGGATGAAATAGTAGTTTAGGGGAAGGCACCTAAATTTTAATTTTTAAATTCCTGTGTTTTTGGTCCTATCGAAAAGTATTACATAACAAAAGTTACAGAGAATACAATTTCCATTCATTTATGTGTTATTCAGTTTTACCGTACCGACTATGATGATTGGTATTTCAGAGTCGGAAGAAAACTTAATGTGAAGGCCTACAATGTCGAAAGCTCATAACATTGATCAACAATAACATTACATTGACCAAGACAGACTCCAATCCTCAGACCGTAATATAAAAAAAAAGACATGGCGGCCGAAATGGCCGGATTACTGGTATTGGCTAACACGAAAATATCACGTACATATTATATAAACGGCGGTAAATTAACATGATCAATGTAACATCATAGGAAAAATCATTTTTACACGTATGAAAACTCTTCGCCAACAAGAACCACATATGTTCTACTAGAAAAGAGACCAACAAGCTGATTATTTAGAAATTTCGATTCGTCAAATAACGCTTTTTCTTAGATTTAACTTCGCTGGATAGATGAAAATACATGATACCACTGTTAAAATGATACTTCTAACATCATTTTGATGTTTCAAAATAAATTAAGGTACGAAATTCCTCGATTTATTCGCTCTCATGAGAACTGTGAAACACAATTTGTTGCCTTAATTTTGAAGTAGTGGACAATTTCTTAAATTTAGCACCCAATGAATGGGAAGTACACCCGAAATAATAATGTTATTGGCTTTAATTCAAACTAACTACATTTGTTACGGTTTTCGGAGACGTCGAAGTGCCGAAACTTACTCCTGAAGTAGTTCTTTTACATGCCAGTAAAACTACCGACACGACGCTGACGTATGTGAGCACTTTCAAATACCACCGGACTGATCCAGGAACGAATCTGCCAACTTGGGGTCAGAAGGCCAGCGCCTTAACCGTCTGAGTCACTCAGCCCAAGTACACACGAAATGATTATGTTAACCCAATGAACGGCTCTGGTAATGTTAACATAATGTTGACATATGGCATAACAGCACTTCACACAATGACAGTAAACTTAGTAATGAAACGTTCAGACACTGAAGATACCTGTATAATAGGTTTTTACCCATTAACGAACATGAGTGCAAAAACTCTATTGACTAAACATTGATATTTAACCACATGCACGAGCTTCAGTTCGGCGCAGTCTGCTTGATAACAGATAACCACAGCATGAATCGGAAGGTGCTGGTAGTGTAAAACCCTACGTTACAAACCCAGCTATTCCCTCTAAGTCACTATTTTTTCTGTGTAACAGTATACAGATTGCTCTAACTGTCACACTGTTTTGTTATACTCCAAGATTCAGTCAAACATTTCCGCAGGCAAAGCACAAATGATTGTAAAATAAACTTGCATCTAAATCACTAGGCACTTTGAAGCACATAGACACTGACGGAATAACACAATATCAATTATATACTGTCTAAATTAATATTTTTCATGGAACACGAATAGTTTGGAAGTAGAGAAATGGCTTCCCTAACCTCAGACTTATTCTCAAAATGATGTATGCACGCTACAGTTTTGTCATGGACTTCAAAATAATCACGATGTATAATCCTAATCCATTTCTATCTTAATGTTCTATTCCGTAGGAACATGAGTGCACTAGGTGGACCAGGTTTTAGTCTAACTATGGCAGTGCCTCTCATACAACTACTCTTAATTGGTAGAAACACGATCAAAATAAGCATATTCTCACATTGCTGCGTATAATTTCAGATCGTATGTGTCCACTGACTCATATAAATACTCTCGCACACTTATATTCTACAAAGAAATTAACATTTATCGCCAACTTTCATAAAATTACACAGGCTATGTACGATAACAACAAACCAAAACAAACCCCGATTTCCAACAATTCCGGCTACTCGATTCGCCATCTTTGAACGATCGAGAGTAGCATTAAGGTCTGGGGATTGGAGTCGGTCTTGCACTGACCATTGATTGTTGTGATGTTATTTGTCTCTTATGCTGCCTCTCAAACTGATAGATGGGATTAGGCTGCGTACCGAGTATAATAGCCTGACTGAATATTGGCGGGAAATAGCCGGGGAGTTAGAAAACTTTCTTCTTTAGCATGCCATTCCTCTGGTTCATACATTTTCTGACACAGCTGGTACGTAACACACTAGTTCTTCACAGTAATCCAGTTATTCGTAGTGATGGGCTAGCGACGAGTAGAATCGAGTAATGTGCTCTTAGAATCGGTATTACTCGACTCCAGACTCGAGTCCAAGCATACTGGTGTCGCTATCTGTGGACATGCCTTAGAACTAAAATCTACTGTACTGGAGTGCACGGCATTCAGGGTCACCCACAGAATATTTTTGTGGTGTGGAGTGCAATATGTTTTCTGCTGATGATTGATGTTGTTCAGTCATCGGTCGTCAATAATTCGATTGTTATGATTATTATTATCATCATCATAGGCACTAAAGGTTGTGACTTACTAACAAACTGTCAGCTGTTTAGCTAGAACAGAATGACGTTCTGTCCGCTGATTTGCTGCGTGAACGTACGTCACATTCTGGACGCCTCATCTTAATACCCGACATTATATCTGCCGAAAGTAAGATGTACATATAAACTGCTGTAATTCACCTGTTCCCCCGGACGATTGTAGGCTTTGGCACGGTTAGCAATAGGCTATGGTTACAATAAATCTGTCATACTACCGATCATATTAGCACATCTACGCCCGTGTATATGCATAATGGCTACATGAGATATAATTTACCAGTAGCGAAGCAATACAATGTGTGCAGAAATACCGTCTATAGTCTACAAATAGCACATGTTACCGGGCGAGTTGGCCGTGCGCGTAGAGGCGCGCGGCTGTGAGCTTGCATCCGGGAGATAGTAGGTTCGAATCCCACTATCGGCAGCCCTGAAGATGGTTTTCCGTGGTTTCCCATTTTCACACCAGGCAAATGCTGGGGCTGTACCTTAATTAAGGCCACGGCCGCTTCCTTCCAACTCCTAGGCCTTTCCTATCCCATCGTCGCCATAAGACCTATCTGTGTCGGTGCGACGTAAACCCCTAGCAAAAAAAAAAATAGCACATGTTTAAAATACACTAATTACAACATACATACCGTGACAGGGATTTGAAATAATAATAATAATAATAATGTTATAACTTTTACGTCCAAGTACGTACATTTGTATGGTTTTCGGGGATGCCGAGGTACCGCATTTAGTCCCCCGGGAGATATTTTACGTCCCAATAATTCTACCGACACTAGGTTGACGTATTTGAGCACCTTCAAATACTACCGGAATAAACCAGTATCGAACCGGCCAAGTTGGGCTATGAAGGCCAGATAAGCTATGTTATCAATATTAGAATAGATGGCATATTCAGTGAAGTGTGTGCGAGACGCCGTAAACGGATATTTTCATATCTTATTATGCGTATTAAGTGGCATTATTATCGTTCTCAAGTAATTATCAAATTTAGGTTATTCCTTTTCCGCATTCATTCAGTTTTTTCATATCGTACCGCGCTGTCGCAATCCCATAAACCCTCAGCGACCGCTTGTACGCATGCTTCATCCATCTACGAGCCGGCGAGTGAGCGAACGTGTGACGTCATGCTATCATCGAGCCTTCGCAAGCGAAGCGAGTCCGAGCCTGGACTCGAAAGAATCGAGTACCGCGATTCCAGGCATCACTCGCGCACATCACTAGTTATTCGATCCCTACTCTGACGCGCTGTTTTGAATGAGCAGTGTGCATACTTAAGGCAGAGGCTGACTTAGTAGTAGTAGTAGTAGTAGTAGTAGTAGTAGTAGTAGTAGTAGTAGTAGTAGTAGTAGTAGTATGGCCTGGTCTAGAATAACAATTTAGGCCTATTCCGAATTATAGCACCACAATTCACTAAATAACTCAAAATTCAACTCTGAAAAGAGCTTAAGGTCTGGGGAAAAGCTTCTATGACGCCATGGTCAAGAAGCTTAAGAAAAGCTTCTTCCTCTTCGTTTTTATTAAATTCTACATTCATTTTACTCCATATTATCAGTGAAGAGGGGGTTCTCCTCTGGCTTGGAGGAACGATTTGCATCCAAGTCAGATATATTTTTCCGCCGCCAGTGTAGTGAACTTGATATTTTCCGACTCATCGGGTACTCCTAGGAAACAAATTAGTAAAAGGGCATAGTTTTTGCCCTGAGAGTCTTCACTATTCGACCCTCTCCCCGATGAAGCGTGTTCACGAATCACGGCTGTCTGCGGCTTGGTCATTCCAGCTCTGGAACTTTGGTCTGTTAGATCGGCAGTGTAGTCCTGTTCGTTAAAAATGAGAAAATGTATGGTGTTTCATTTGATCGAGTATTTCATATGAAAGCATTGCTTTTAATCGAACCATTCCTACTGACGTCATTGTAATGTATGTTCATTTCAGTTGGGAAAACCACAAAGGCAGTCTTTCTGAGGATGTAAATAGGCAGGCGGAGAGTGAGTGTCTACCATTATAATGAAAACTCCCCAACCTTATTGTGACTGATGGTATGCAAGCGGGTCTACCATTACAGTAAAAATTCCCTAAGTCAGTCTTCATATAAGAAAAGATGTTTGGTGACTTCCCCATCGCGTTTCTAGGGTAACGTTAAGAGCTATACAATTTAATACTATCTTGCTCACGACGTGTACGCTAGAATTCCGCATACAATGTAGAATTCCGCATCGAAGCGCGGGTACATCAGCTAGTATTATATATAATCGTCTCTCTGTAATTTTTTTATATTAACCTATATTAACCTGATACTTGGTTTTTATACCGGACAGGACAAATAATAGGCTATGTCGTGTTCTATTTAATTTGTCTATTACTGAGTCTCAAGAAAACGGATAGGGGGATTTTCGTTAAACGTTGCATTTAGCGGGTGACCTCGCGGTAGACATAGCAACCACTGAGCAACAATTAGCTCCACTTCCTAAGCTTGAGCAGCGCCGTGCTCATAATCAAACCGCGTAAATATGTTCCTATTAAAACCAACATACAATTAGGCGGCCGTGAGAACTGGTGGTAGAATGATGATGATGCTTGTTGTTTTAAGGGGCCTAAGATGGTAGAATGAATTCGTGTTTCAAGGTACTTACATATTATGTTAGACATGGCTGTAATCTTTCTCTCAAAAATGACTAAATATCGATAGATTTCACAAACACAACGAACGATACCTCACGGTACATGCACCATGCCCCAGTCTTGAATTATCTGGTTATACAGGGTCATCGAAAACAACACCCAAATTTTTACAATTTTCTGGTTCAAGTAATATAAACATACTGAGGCCAGTATAGTCTTAAAGTGAAGAGAAAAGACTAGAGATTTTTTACATACCTTAATAAGTTTTTGCAGAACATTTTGGATAGTAGTCTTAGGTATTCCTAATTCCAAACTCCGCTGCGCAATAGATTTCTTCGGATTTCTGACATACGACAAGCGAATACGCTCAACATTAACCTGTGATGTTCTTGGCCGCCCTGGTGATTTTCCTTTGGTTATACATCCTGTTTCTTTAAACTGATTGTACCATCGGTGAATGGTTTTATTGTCCGGTGCATCGCGACACTTGTAAGTAGTTCTAAATTTACGTTGAACAAGCACATTTGATTTGAATTCCGCGAACCAAAGCGCACACTGAACTTTCTGCTGGATAGTCCACATCTTACTGACTTAGCCAAACAGCACGCGTGCAGTGGCGCTATTCATAGCGAGGGTTACATCACCCGGTCAAGGTCAATGTCAGGCAACTACTACAAGCAGCGGTTTACAAAAACAACCTCCCTTCTTTCCTCTTTAGTTCAAGGCTGTAATCACCTCAACATATACATCCAACTTGAAGCATCAACTTTTAATAATATGGGTATTCTTTTTCGATGATCTTGTACTATATTTACCTAGAGTTGCCAGCACTTGATGACGAAAAGTAGCTAAAATTGATTGCCAAAATGACTGCAAGCAGTCGCTGTAATTTTTTTTTTTTGCTAGGGGCTTTACGTCGCACCGACACAGATAGGTCTTATGGCGACGATGGGATAGGAAAGGCCTAGGAGTTGGAAGGAAGCGGCCGTGGCCTTAATTAAGGTACAGCCCCAGAATTTGCCTGGTGTGAAAATGGGAAACCACGGAAAACCATCTTCAGGGCTGCCGATAGTGGGATTCGAACCTACTATCTCCCGGATGCAAGCTCAGAGCCGCGCGCCTCTACGCGCACGGCCAACTCGCCCGGTCGCTGTAATTTGTATGAGGGTCAATCATGAGAGTGTAGGTTCACATACACGTAGAAAAACGTGTTTTGAGAGTAGTGGCCGAGGGTGAAAGAGAAATATATATATACAAATCGTTTTAAATAATAATGAACTCGCTTAACAAATATATACATAATTATCCTCCGTGGTAGAGTGTCGACCTCCAAATCCCGGCAGAGGTAGTCGTATTTTTGAAGGACGGAAAAAAGTCCATTCGACACACCATGTCGTACGATGTCGGTATATTTTGTGACATATCTGGTGTTCACCCGAAAGAAAACTCAGCCATAGTCGCCCAAGAGAGATTTGGTTTACTCTGACACATAGGCCTAGAGTACAATGTGGCGTCAATATTCACAAGAAGGAAGCTAGAAGGCGTCAAATTAAAATGCCTCCACACGGTAGCTGAGGTCATAGATTATTATTATTATTATTATTATTATTATTATTATTATTATTATTAATTTCTTAACCTCTTTGGTTTTTCCCTCAGACTTAGCGAGGGATTCCACCTCTACCGCCTCAAGGGCAGTATCCTGGAGCGAAAGACTTTGGGTATGGAATACAACTGGGGAGGAGGACCAATACCTCGTCCAGGCTGCCTCACTTGCTAGGCTGAAGAGGGGCCCTGTGGCGGGATGGGAAGATTGGAAGGGATAGAAAGAAGAGGGAAGGAAGCGTCCGTGGCCTTAAGTTATGTACCATCCCGGCATTTGCCTGGCGGAGAAGTGGGGAAACCACGAAAAACCACTTCGAGGATGGCTGAGGTGGGAATCGAACCCCCTCTACTCAGCTGACCTCCCAAGGCTGACTGGATCCCGTTCCAGCCCTCGTACCACTCTTCAAATTTTGTGGCAGAGCCGGGAATCGAACCCGGGCCTCCGGGGGTGGCAGCTAATTACCGGCTCCGTGGCTAAATGGTTAGAGTGCTGGCCTTTGGTCCAGAGGATCCCGAGTTCGATTCCCGATGGGGTCGGGGATTTTAAACATAATTGGCTCGGGGGCTGGATATGTGTGCCGTCTTCATCAATAGAATACATCATAGGCAGAGCCCCATCCTAACAGATGCGCAGGCTGCCTATTCGGCGTCAACTCGGAAGACCTGCATCAGTCCTCTTCGGAGTCCACACGCCATTATTATTATTATTATTATTATTATTATTATTATTATTATTATTATTATTATTATTATTATTATTATTATTATTCTAGAAGCACTTGAGGTAACCGTTGATTTTTCCGATAAGGTGTAAGTTGCGCTTGTGCCAACAAATCAAAGAATTTCCGGCGGGACCTCACACGTAAAAACAAGTTTTGACACGGCTTAGTCCAAAACTTCCGCTCAAAATTGCTGACAAGATTTTGGTTTTCAATTTGCGTGTCTTTGTTTTAAACGATGTTGACCTGACTGAACACACGCTCGAGTTCAATGTTTGAATGAGGCAAAATTAGGTCCAAAAGAACAAACAAGACCAGTTCTAAGCAGAGATCCACTGCAGCATCTTTTATATTGATATAATTCTGGCCAAAATTAAATCATAGAGGACCTGTTTACCCACTTACGAAAACTTATACTCCTAATTTTAAACTTTATCAATACGCCTTTCAAATCATAAAGCTAAGCCTTGCTAGGCTTCTTAACTGTTTTAACTTCATTCACGCTTACAGGGGGAGGTTTGGGCGCATGGGTGACCGATTCGATCCATCTTTGGTACACATGACCAGGAGTGTAACAGGTGAAAGTAGTAAGGCGCAATTCTCAGCCGTTTCCGAGAAATTAATTAATGAAAAATTGCAGTGCGCTTATGTGCAAGTTATGTTTGCGAAAAAGACACCGAGCTCGTTACGCAGTGGCAGACCCTCCGATGAGGGTGGGCGGCATCTGCCATGTGTAGGTAACTGCGTGTATTGTGGAGGAGGATGGTGTTATGTGTGGTGTGTGAGTTGCAGGGATGTTGGGGACAGCACAAACACCATGTCCCCGAGGTAAGCAAATTAACCATTTAACATTAAAATTTGCGACCCTGTCGGCAACTGAACCCGGGGCCCTCTGAACCGAAGAACACTGAGCTGACCATTCAGCCAAGCAGCCGGACTCAATAATCGTTGACGTCGTGGCAAATGGTGGGGGCGTCAGCCATTTTGAGTTGAAATCGTGATGATCGGGGCTCTGTGTTAAACTCAAGCCATAGCGTATCGAAGAGGAAGTGCGACATCATCACGAGTTACCGTGGACCGCCGCACAGATGGCACTGCCATCCACAGTGATGTCTGAGCGCGAGGATAACAGAGGCATTATCGGGACTACTACTTCAAAATCTACTAAGAAACTCAAGCATGCAACTTACGTTTGAAAATGATTTCATCTGCTGGGCACTTTGGAATATTTCCTGGATGATTTCGCTGCCATCTGCGACGTTAGAGCTATCTTCAACTGCTGAGGATACAGGTTGATCACTATCACTGATATTTACGATCTGTTCAGGGCTTTTATTAGAGAAATCTCTTCGTGTGGATTGCCTGTTCGTGGGGAAGTTACGTTTATTAACTGCCTTAGAAATATACTTGGGTAGATTAGGAAATATGTGAGGAAATGCATCTGGTTTTAATTTCCAGCGCTGTCTTGGTATCTCTACTCTTTCACCATTCACCGTAAACGAGTCTACTTTTACTAGAAAGTCATCGCAAAAATGAATGTCACACACGAAACAGTTATGAGTTAATTTTCGGTCTTTCCTATGGATAGCCTTTTCCCATTTCAGTAAAACACCTCTCTCTTTAGGGGGCCTAAAGAAATGCCTACCTGAAGACGATCGGTCATATCCAGATCTGCAGCCGGGTACAAAACACGAGGGCATGATGTGATAGTTTCCTCCCGCACTGATGTACGTTGCCTTATAGCACAATAGCGACGAAGACCGAGGTATTTAAAACATAACACTGCTCACACCACTCAATCGTGAATACACTAATAATGCAAACTGTCGAAACATCTCTGATAGCGACAATAATGAGCAATAAAAATTACTACATCTGAAGGCGAATATAACGCGGGCTAATGGCCAAGGGTCTCTGTTGACATCGCAATTACCGAGCTCGATAGCTGCAGTCGCTTAAGTGCGGCCAGTATCCTAGGCCTCTCCTATACCACCGTCGCCGGAAGACATATCTGTGTCGGTGCGACGTAAAACAAATAACAAAAAAAAAAAAAACATCGCAATCGCCTGGGCTGCCACCAAGCGGGTGTCCCACCAACCTCTTGAGCTCTCTATTACGGGCGAACGGAAAAGATGCCGCACTTCCTCCTCGATACGCTATGTTCAAGCCAAAATATCCCTTCGTCTTTGTGCTATCTTGGAACTCCACAACCATTTAGCAGGTTGATATGATTCAATTTTTTGTCTTGATATATTTGTGATTTATTTAATTCAATCCATAGTATAGTAAAGTACATACAGTATTACGATGCAGATAATAATAGAACATGATCAAAAGCAAACTAACATCACCACTCACCAGTGGCGTGCACTGAACCCCATCTACCCCAGCGCTGCTGGTGTAAATAATTTTGTGTTTACATTTTTTTATTATTCCTTAGAACGCTTTGTACAAAGTTTAAAAAATTGCGAATATATAAAGTGGCCCATAGACGTGCAATATTATTGCACAATATCGGTGTTTGTGCAATAAAATTGATAGTGTGTATTTAATATTGAAGGGTTGTGCAATATATTGTACGAAATCAAGAAAGTTTGAAATATATTGAGCAAATCGCAAAATACTGTGCTGTGTGTTGGCAATATTGTGCAATATCCCGTCCTCCCGCCAGTTGGTATCAATAAGCGTTGCAGAAGGTATCGTGATGGCAGGCAAAAAGGAGGAGAAAAAGTTTATTTTGGAGTTTATCGAAGTGTACCATGGCCTTCCGGCTCTGTGGGACGTTAAGAGCAAAGCGAGGAATTCACCATAAATTCACCATTCATGCGCAGAAAGTTTCGAAAATCATTTGGTTCCCATTCTCTCAGTTTATTGAGTAAAGTTTCAGGAGTGTACTTTTCTCTGTCTAGAAACCACTGTTTGGCCCTTGTGCTTCTTTTCCGTTTCTGCTTCTTTTTGGCACTTACGCCCACGGCGATCAAAACGCAGCAAAGATAAGTGTCACTCAATATAATCACCAAATAAAATACTGGCATGGACTGACTATATATTGCAACGCATATTGTACGTCTATGACCGCTTTGCACAATATATTGCACAACTATCAATATTATCTCCACACGATTCTATTTATTGCACACACCGAGCTCGATAGCTGCAGTCGCTTAAGTGTGGCCAGTATCCAGTATTCGGGAGATAGTAGGTTCGAACCCCACTATCGGCAGCCCTGAAAATGGTTTTTCCGTGGTTTCCCATTTTCACACCAGGCAAATGCCGGGGCTGTACCTTAATTAAGGCCACGGCCGCTTCCTTCCCACTCCTAGCCCTTCCTTGTCCCATCGTCGCCATAAGACCTATCTGTGTCGGTGCGACGTTAAGCAACTAGAAAAAAAATATTGCACAAACTCGATTTTTGTGCAATAATATTGTACGTCTATATGCAGCTAACAATATATTGTACAATCCATTTTGCGCAATAATATTGCACGTCTATGGGCCCCTTAAGCCAAGTACAGCTGTCTCGACAATCCGCTCGCACTACCGCAATTCAGCTTCTCCAGCGAGCTGGATTTCCTACCCCAGCGAAATGTAAGTCGCGTGAAGCTTCCTTGTCCTGGAAGCGGGGCGGGACTGTGGGTCCTCCCCCGACAGCAATTTACGGCGACAAGCCAGCTAGCTTAGGTAAGGGACGTTAGTTTTAATACTTCACACTCGAAGTATTCAGCGCCACACACTAGAGACTACAGGAAAAATATCAACATGTTAACAGTATAGCACATCGTCTTGCTAATAAAAGTAGAGCCAGTTTATGAAATCAATTCTAATATAGAAGAACATATTTTATTTTTGGATTTCGGCATGTATAAAGTTTTTTGAGCAATTCATTGATGGCACGTGTAGAGTATGTTTTCCGATAGCCGCAGAAAAGTATTTAGATTGCCCAGCATGAACACAGAGCTAAGCGCGAAGTAAAAGAATTTTGTATAGTGGTATATAGTGAAGTTTTGTAGTGTTCCTCTTGGATTATGGGTGAAGTTTTCGTGAGTTCTGTGCCATTCTTTATTAATATAACGTGTGTTATACGTCGTGACGAATATTTTCCCTCGTTTGTCGTTGATGCACGTTTACTCAGTAAGCGAGCGAAACTATAAAACTTCGGCGACGGTAAAATACCAGTAAAATACCAGTTAAATTTTGCTGATTCAGGTTTTTTCAGTAAAAAACAAATATTTAGTCCCAGGAAGTCACGAAGCGTCATCGGGTGAAACTGTAAGTACATTGTTTAAAATCTGCTCTATGTTAAGTTATGATGGTGTCGTCACTGCCGTAAATATCTATTTGGAAATACGTGCGAGTGTGTGGTTGAAAATATTCCTGAAAAACCTTTCTCAGGTAGACCTTTCCACGAAAAATGCAGCCTTATAAAATTGTAATGTTGATTTTAGAGAGTGTAGTGAGGCTACGTTTGCTTACATTAAATATATATATTTGCAGCTGGGGTAACGGATGTGTTCACCGCACGCCACTGCTACTTACAACGAGAAATTGCTTTACCCGTTGACTCACGATTTCATTCACAGACAGTCTACCAATGACTGATCATTCTTTCTGATTTTAGCCCTCGATTGTTTCAGGCTCTTCGAATTCTGCAAGTAGCTCAATTGATTTTCAGAGTTTCTCTCGTTGATTATAGGGTTGAGGACATCAAAAAGGAATGCAAAGAGATCTAAAAAAAAATATTTGCAGAAACAAGCAGCTAAAATATTGAGACTATCTACAGGCAAATTTACACCAGTAGAAAAAGGAAGGTCCGCCTCTGTGGTGTGGTGGTTAGTGTGATTAGCTGTCACCCCCGGAGGCCCGGGTTCGATTCCCGGCTCTGCCACGAAATTTGAAAAGTGGTACGAGGACTGGAAAGGGATTCACTCAGCCTCAGGAGGTCAACTGAGTAGAGGGTGTTCGATTCCCACACCCGCCATCCTCGAAGTCGGTTTTCGTGGTTTCCCACTTCTTCTGCAAGCAAATGTCGGGATAGTACCTAACTTAAGGCCACGGCCGCTTCCTTCCCTATCCCTTCCAATCGTCCCATCCCCTACAAGGTCCCTGTTCATTTTAACAGGTGAGGCCACCTGGGCGAGATAATGGTCTTCCTCCCCAGTTGTATCCCCGGCCAAATGTGTTACGCTCCAGGACACTGCCCTTGAGGACTAAGAAAGAAAGGAAGAAAAAACCAGGAAGGACTGTACGTGTTCCCATACCAGACGTCGACTCTATTGGAGGTTCTCACCGACATAAATAACTATATTCATACTGTAACCTTAAAATACATAGGCTAGCCTTTGAAGGAAATGTAAAAGTAACATTTTACCCCTATTTTAATTTACAATAGAGGTATAGCCTGTAATTACCAAGCCTGGGCTTATGCGGGTAATACTGACTATTTTATAATTAAATGCTCCTTGAATGAGAAGCGTATTTACTTTGTTTTTATCGCTTTAGGCACACCTCCGGGCATATTAGAGCAAAAATATGCCAGGCAAGAAATAAAATCCTGGTATCGAACATTTTGTGGAGCAGGAGGAAACCTTTGAATCCGCAAAAGATAGAGAGAAGTAGGTCTCAGAGCAGTGGTTTCAACTAACAGAATATCAGGAGCACAGGGTTACCACAGGTGGCATTGTAAAACTAAATGTAGAAGCAATAAATGTAAGTGCCGTGCGCTCAACGTTTCATGCAATTTGAAGTGTTATGGAAGTTTGTCACGGTCACACTACGAACAGGGCTTCGGTGATAACTCTTTTTCACATCTCCACGCTATTTTTTCGGCTGGGTGGCGCTCTTCTCTGCTCAGTCGGCCTAAGAACAATCAAACGGGCAGACGCCTAGTTGGCTGTCACCTATCCCCCACCATGTACACCTGTCTCATTAAAAGCGTGGACACGTCCTTCTCCGACTGGTTCATTTGTAATGAAGTTGATGGACACGGCCACTCAATCTGGGAAGTTGCCCGGCTTCAGGACAGATCTTCTGGCCAGACCTCACCGGACGTCCCCGCCTTCTTCCGGGAACAAGCCCAAGTGGAGAACTTCATCGCAGATGGCGCCATCATCGCTGGTCGACGGCACGAGGTGATTCCAACTCCCGATTATCTCATCCGTGACCTACGATCCATTATAGACCCTCCTCTCACAGTTGGACCACGTTTATCTCGCCAGACGGCGTCACCAACTCCAACCTCCATTACGTTTACCAACACTACGCCCACCTTCACTACTTCTGCCTCCACTCCCCTGACTACTTCCCCAGTACTTACCACGACTAGCCACTCTTCTCCTATCATGTATACTCCCCTCATCTCCTTACCAGCCTCTCTCCCGAGTCCATTGCTTCCCTCTGTCGATGTTTCGGCTACCACCTCTGCGGCTCCGGATGCATGCCGTGGATCCAAGCCCGACGCGGCAGCACCGCCTCTCCACCCATCTCTGAGCTGCGTAGTCCGTGGCATCGACCCGGCCATCCCGGAACAGGATATCCAGACCGAACTACAACTGGCTGGTGTTGCGACCCGTCGAGCCTTTCGGATCTTCATCGACCAAGGCCCCACGTTCATGGTCCGTCTTCAGCTCTCATCTCCAGTCGACGTTGACCAGCTGATCACCACCGGCGTCCGTCTTCGCGGAAGAACTTATCGAGTGGAACCTTCCCGCTCCCCGCCCCGCCATGTCCGTTCTTCTTCGCCCCACACTTCTCCTCGCCCATCACCGGTCGCGCCACCCATCCCACCCCCGCCTCCCCTCAACGTCCCCGCTCCCCCACCCATACTTTTTCTACCACCCCTCCCGATCTTGGACCTTCTCCGTTTATTCGCTACTTCCGTCACCAACATGACCATAACCCTGTCCCACCTTCTCTCACAACACTACCCTCCTCCTGCCTCCAACTCCTTCGCACACCCCCTTATTTCTCCAGCTCAGTATGTGTAATGTAACTCTCTGTACCGCTCTGTAACCTTGTCTTTTGCGAAATGCGCGCCCGAGATGCTTTGCTCCAACAATAAATAAAGTTCTCATCCCCTTTCCCTCTGGTGTACGCGGGGGTTTGCTTGTGCGGGGTGCCTTGCGGGTCTCCCCTGGGGTCCGACTTGTTGGCCGGGTCTCCTTACGCCAGTTCACTACACAATCTCTTTTATGGTATGTACGACACATACACACTGCATTTCCATTTTTTTCTCTGTTTTTCTTCCTCTCTATGGCCGAAGAGCTCCTCAGTTGAGCTGATGGCCCGCCTTTCCTCGTATGAGGAACGGGAATGAAATAACCGCATTGATTGATTGATTGATTGATTGATTGATTGATTGATTGATTGATTGATTGATTGATTGATTGGAAGTTTGTCTTGAGTAGTATATACTGTTGTATATTTTACTTCAATAAAGGAATACACTAGAAAATGGAAATTATGAACGATGGTTGGTTCAGAACGTTTCGAACAGAAGAGAACAAGATATTCCGCTTTAAAATACGTTCCTAATAGCTTTATATTATATTGTAGGTCCTGTTTTAACAGTAATGGTGTCCAGGGTAACCAAAAGTCAGGCGTGGCACTGTTTAATAAGCTGAATGTGGTGTCGCAACAGTTTGATCTACTGTAGAAACGTTATAAAAATCTGGAGAACAAACTCGTCCTCGAGATTATGAGGTAGGAATATGAAGAGCGTCACTTCCTTACGTTGTTGTGAAATTTATCGGTTCTATGACATTTCGTACCACTTGACCGGCTGATGAAAAAATGAAATAGCATATGGCTTTTAGTGCCGGGAGTGTCCGAGGACATGTTCGGCTCGCCAGGTGCAGGTCTTTTGATTTGACGCCCGTAGGCGACCTCCGCGTCGTGATGAGGATGAAATTATGATGAAGACTACACATACACCCAGCCCCCGTGCCAGCGAAATTTGTGAAGTGTCAGTTAATGACTTTAAAATATTTAGGAGAGGACATTCCGTTCCACGTGAAATAGTGGGAAATATTGCGAAGTAAAAACGATATCCTACTGCATGTATTCATTTGTATATCCAATGTCCACTACTGGCGCAACTGATATGATTGGCACGCATGTTAATTCTTATCTCTTATTCCGTCATTCGCGGGGACCTAGCTACCTTCCATCTTTCAGTAGTTTCCTGTTTCCGCGTGACCTTCAAGCAACTATCGACCAGTTCATCAGAATCTTTTATTTTACTTATTAATACTTGATAATTAAATAATGCAGTAGTTTATATTCACAATAATAGTAATATTATCCATCCTTGTGCTCACCAGGCACATTGCGCCCGAACACGATGTATATTTCTATTGCACTGTTTTGTTTCAGGATTTATATTTCAAAAAATCAACTTTCTTATGATAATGTTTACGTAAACATAAGTGATAAGTATAGTATACAGGGCAATTATTAAAACAATATGGAAGTTTTCTTCAGCAAACATTGTAAATTATTTTTGTTTCTGATTTCTAAAGTGTGTCTGTCAGGCTCATTACGTCCGCTGGCGTGGAAATGGAATTCGAATTTGACATCAAGTGGTACGGATTGTCCTGGCGTAAATATCTGAGGATTACAGGAAAACCGTTCGCAGGTAGATAACGACCTATTATGTGGAGATGAGAAGAATGCAAGAACGAGGAATGTGCCTGGAAGTACGAACTTCCTGTTCTGCCCAGACAGGTCGGCTCTTATCCGCTCCTATCTGCTACAGGAAAACGTCGACTCACACTTCGCAGTATTCAGCGTCTTGCCTCATCTAACCAGATATGTGAACACAGATGAATATGGACGAATCAATCTGATTTTTTCACTTAGTAGGTTCATATATTGCTTAGCTTCAACTTGTATTGCTCGCACATACCAAATCACAGCATTAACAAGAACAAAAATCTGCAATATTATTGGCTAAATCTTTTGCAAACATTATTTCCTTCTTAAGGCGGGTGCCACTGCTTTTTGTATTTGAGTTTTTTAGCGAAAGAATTACATTATTTTCTTTCTTTCTTTCTTTCTTTCTTTCTTTCTTTCTTTCTTAATCTGCTCTTTTTTCCCTCGGACTCAGTGAGGGATCCCAACTCTACCGCCTCAAGGGCAGTGTTCTGGAGGTTCAGACTCTGGGTCGGGGGATACAACTGGGGAGAATGACCAGTAACTCGCCCAGGCGGCCTCACCTGTTATGCTGAACAGGGGCCTTGCTGCGGGATGGGAAGACTGAAAGGGATAGACAAGGAAGAGGGAAGGAAGC
Source organism: Anabrus simplex (assembly GCF_040414725.1). Lineage (NCBI taxonomy): Eukaryota > Metazoa > Arthropoda > Insecta > Orthoptera > Tettigoniidae > Anabrus > Anabrus simplex. The sequence goes on along the minus strand of NC_090267.1, from coordinate 234,281,537 downwards.
GAACGTGGCCTTAAGTTAGGTACCATCCCGGCATTTGCCTGGAGGAGAAGTGGGAAACCACGGAAAACCACTTCCAGGATGGCTGAGGTGGGAATCGAACCCACCTCTACTCAGTTGACCTCCCGAGGCCGAGTGGACCCCGTTCCAACCCTCGTACCACTTTTCAAATTTCGTGGCAGAGCCGGGAATCGAACCCGGGCCTCCGGGGGTGGCAGCTAATCATACTAACCACTACACCACAGACGAAAAAATTACATGGCAAATATAATGGTGAAACATAATTAGACATTTCGTGTTCCAGTAGGCCTATTTAGATTTGCATCGGTTTTTGCATTTCACTGATGTCTCATTATCCTCGGCGTCTCACTCATCCGTTAAGAAATCAACTGTATTTAATCTTTTCAGCGTCATATTTATCTACCATAGCAATGAATCCATATTAATTATAATAAAAAATACTATTTGTATTACATTGGCCTACATGATATTATACTTTATGGAAGTAGCTACACCGAGCTCGATACCTGCAGTCGCTTAAGTGCGGCCAGTATCAAGTAATCGGAGATAGTGGGTTCGAACCCCACTGTCGGCAGCCCTGAAGATGGTTTTCCATTTTCACACCGTAGTTAAGGCCACGGCCGCTTCCTTCCCATTCCTAGGCCATTCTTATCCCATCGTCGCCATAAGACGTATCTGTGTCGGTGCGACATAAAGCAAATAGCTTTTAAAAAAAGAAGTAGATATACAGTGTACTTATTTTTAGTTTATTCCATTAATGAAATGAAATGATGTAAAAATTAATAATATAATTATTATATCTTTTGTGATGCAACAAAAGCAATGCAGGTCTGTAGACATCGTCTATTTTGAAACTTCTCTTGAAATGTGAATAATAATAATAATAATAATAATAATAATAATAATAATAATAATAAATATCCGGAAATTTCATCAAAATGAATCTCTCACAGTTTAATAAAGCATGATAATTCTCTTTTCTCTCAGGACGTGTACATCAGGCCGTGTTATGGGCTGCTTAATCGGGCTTATCTAACCGGCTGAAAACGACTAAAAGGGTAGGGAACTGCATCTGGGTTGTCTACATTCAAACTGACATGAAATCAACCGGCTGTTTTCCATTATAATATATCTACACGTAAGCGTTTTATCAGTACGTACTAGTATCTTATAAACAAGCATACGGTAATAATGAACCTTACACACATAAACCAAAGACTAGAAGGTTAACATGTTGTATATAATATGTCCGCCTCTGTGGTGTAGTGGTTAGCGTGATTAGCTGCCACCCCCGGAGGCCCGGGTTCGATTCCCGGCTCTGCCACGCAATTTGAAAAGTGGTATGAGGGCTGGAACAGGGTCCACTCAGCCTCGGGAGGTCAACTGAGTAGAGGTGGGTTCGATTCCCACCTCAGCCATCCTGGATGTGGTTTTCCGTGGTTTCCCACTTCTCCACGGCCGCTTCCTTCCCTCTTCCTTGCCTATCCCTTCCAATCTTCCCATCCCTCCACAAAGCCCCTGTTCAGCATAGCAGGTGAGGCCGCCTGGGCGAGGTACTGGGCATTCTCCCCAGTTGTATCCCCGACCAAGAGTCTGAAGCTCCAGGACACTGCCCTTGAGGTGGTAGAGGTGGGATCCCTCGCTGTGTCCGAGGGAAAAGCCGACCCTGGAGGGTAAACAGATGATGATGATAATGATGATATAATATTGTATACATGGAAAATCATGGTTCCTCTTCTTAATAGATTTTTTCAAGTCCGTAATTTGAACATCATTTCCAGATGTTGCAATATCTACTACTGAAAACCTCCCAGCTTCTACATCTAACATATCAAAACAATTAATTCTGAATTACACATAGGCCTAATAATATGTCTCACCCCCTGTTGGTGGGGGAGACAGACGAAGAATACACACACGGTCAGTCGTAAGAGGCGACTAAAAGGGTCCCCAGCTGCTCTCAACATTGGTGCGTGGGTTGGTGACCACGGGGCCCTTAGCTGAGTCCTGACATTGCTTCCACGTACTTGCGCCAGTCTCCTCACTTTCATCTATCCTGTCTGACCTTCCTTGGTCAACTCTTGTTCTTTTCCCGACCCCGATGGTATTAGAGCATTCGAGGCCTAGGGAGTCTCATTTTCACGCCCTTCGTCGCTCTTGCCTTTTTTCGTTCCTTACTTTATTTTTTCGAAGTGACGGATCCATTCTCTTTCCTTCTTATTTCTCTCTGTCTATCCCTCTGTGGGTGGGGGACGCAGACGAAGAATACACCTACGGTATCCCCTGCCTGTAGTAAGAGGCGACCAAGGGATGATAGTATTAGAACCATGAAATTACTTGTGATTAGTACTATCGCGCGGGGAACACTATGGGTCGCCTTTGCTTGCGAGTAGTACCACTATGTTAGGTACCCAATAGGTTTGTGATTAGTAGCAACAGAGGGTGAATCAGTATGTGTTTTCCAATAGCCTTGATTAGTACAATTGTTTTTTTTTCTTTTTTGCTTTACGTCGCACCAACACAAATAGGTTTTATGGGATAGGGAAGGCGTAGGAGTTGGAAGGAAGCGGCCGTGGCCTTAATTAAGGTACACCCCCAGCATTTACCTGGTGTGAAAATGGGAAACCACGGAAGACCATCTTCAGCGCCGCCGACAGTGGGATTCGAACCCAATATCTCCCGGATGCAAGCTCAAAGCCGCGCGCCCCTAACCGCACGGCCAGCTCGCCCGGTAGTACAGTTGTGAGAAACACCACGGGTCTGGGCGTTGCCTTTGATTAGCACCACTATATGAGCGACACCGTAGGTCTGCGTTGCCTGTGATTAGCACCCACTATGTGAGGAACACCACGAGAATACTGGCTCCCATGATTAGTACACCTAGGTAAGGAACACCATGGGATTGCGTTGTCTATGAGTGGCGCCATTATGTGAGAATCACCATAGGTCTGTGTTACCTGTGCGACGTGCAATACTTGTGAGTAGTACCATAATGTGAGGAACACCCTGAGTCTACGCTACTTTTGATTAGTACTGTAATACCATGGTTCTACTTCACTAGCGATACGTACCAAAATGTCCGCCTCCGTAGCGTAACGGTTAGTGTTATTAGCTGCCTCCTTGTGGGCCCGGGTACTGCCAGTAATTTAAGAATGGCAGGAGGGCTGGTATGTGGTTGAAATGGTACATGCAGCTCACCTCCAATGGGAGTGTGCCTGAAAAGAGCTGCGCCACCTCAGATTATTTCTTCTTCTTCTTGCGTTCCGGCCTTGTAAGGACCACGTTACAATTTCAATTGTTCCTCCTTAGTTGTTCTTTCCTTTTCTTCCAGTATACTTTCATTGTTTCACTGTGTTTCTTTTTCCTGTCTTCAGTCCACTTTGTGCCTGTTTTCTTTTCCTTCCTCCCTTGGAATCCTTCCATTTGTAGGACTTTCTTCCTAAAAATCTTTCTTTCCAATAATTCTTCTTCTCGTATGTTGTTCCTTTCCAGGTCTTTCTTGACTTCTTGAATCCAGGTGGTAGCTGATTTCTTTTCCCAAAGGTACTTGAAGATTCGTTTAGTTAGTCTATTGTCCCTCCTCTGCGAACCATGTGACCTTGCCGCGGTGGGGAGGCTTGCGTGTCCCAATGATGCAGATAGCCGAGCCGCAGGTGCAACCATATCGGATGGGTATCTGTTGAGAGACCAGACTAACGAATGGTTCATCGAAAGGGCGGTAGCAGACTTTCGGTAGGTGCAAGGGCGGCAGTCTGGATGATTGACTGATACGGCCTTGTAATAATACTCAACATGGCTTAGCTGTGTTGATACTGCTACACGGCTGAAAGCAACGGGAAACTACAGCCGTAACTAACTCCCGAGGACAATTAGCTCTCTCTGTATGAATGATGTACTGATGATGGCTTCCTCCCGGGTAAAATATTCCGGAGGTAAACTAGTCCCCCATTCGGATCTCCGGGTGGGGACTACACGAGAGGGAGCGATCATCAGGAAGATGGATACTGACATTCTGCGAGTCGGAGCGTGGAATGTTAGAAGTTTGAATCGTTGTGGTAGGTTAGAGAATCTGAAAAGGGAGATGGGTAGGCTAAAGTTAGATGTAGTTGGCATAAGTGAAGTACGTTGGCAGGAAGAACAAGATTTTTGGTCAGACGACTACCGAATTATCAACACAAAATCAAACAGAGGAAATGCAGGAGTTGGTTTAATAATGAATAAGAAAATAGGGCAGCGGGTAAGCTACTACGACCAGCATAGTGAAAGAATTATTGTCGTCAAGATAGACACCAAACCAATGCCCACCACAATAGTGCAGGTCTATATGCCTACTAGTTCAGCGGATGATGAAGAAATCGAAAGAATATATGAGAAGATAGAAGATTTAATACAATATGTAAAAGGTGACGAGAATCTAATTGTGATGGGAGACTGGAATGCAGTGGTAGGCCAAGGAAGAGAAGGTAGTACAGTAGGAGAATTTGGATTGGGACAAAGGAACGAAAGAGGAAGTCGTCTGGTTGAATTCTGCACTGATCATAATTTAGTCCTTGCCAATATTTGGTTCAAACACCACAAACGACGGCTGTATACGTGGACGAGACCTGGAGACACTGGAAGGTATCAAATAGACTTCATTATGATTAGGCAGAGATTCTGAAACCAGGTGTTGGATTACAAAACTTTCCCAGGAGCAGACGTGGACTCTGATCACAACTTGTTGGTCATGAAATGCCATCTGAAGTTGAAGAAATTGAAGAAAGGAAAGAATGCAAAAACATGGGATCTAGACAAGTTGAAAGAAAAGAATGTGAGGGATTGTTTCAAGGAACATGTTGCACAAGGACTAAATGAAAAGGCTGAAGGAAACACTATAGAGGAAGAGTGGAGAGTCATGAAAAATGAAGTCAGTAGGGCTGCTGAAGAAATGTTAGGAAGGAAGAAAAGATCAACTAAGAATCAGTGGATAACTCAGGAGATACTAGACCTGCTTGATGAACGACGAAAATACAAGAATGCTAGAAATGAAGAGGGCAGAAAAGAATACAGGCGATTAAAGAATGAAGTGGATAGAAAGTGCAAGGTAGCTAAGGAGGAATGGCTGAAGGAGAAATGCAAGGATGTCGAAGGCTGTATGGTCCTGGGAAACGTAGATGCTGCATACAGGAAAATCAAGGAAACCTTTGGAGAAAGGAAATCTAGGTGTATGAATATTAAGAGCTCAGATGGAAAACCACTTCTAGGGAAAGAAGACAAGGCAGAAAGATGGCAGGAGCATATCCAACAGTTGTATCAAGGTAAAGATATAGATAATTTGGTTCTGGAACATGAAGAGGCTGTTGATGCTGATGAAAAGGGAGACCCAATTTTGAGGTCAGAGTTTGACAGAGCTGTGAGTGACCTCAATAGGAACAAGGCACCTGGAATTGATGACATTCCCTCTGAATTACTGACTGCCTTAAGAGAAACCAGCATGGCAAGGTTATTTCATTTAGTGTGCAAGATGTATGAGACAGGAGAAGTCCCATCCGATTTTCGGAAGAATGTTGTTATACCTATTCCCAAGAAAGCCGGTGCTGACAGGCGTGAAAACTACCGCACTATTAGTTTAGTATCTCATGCCTGCAAAATTTTAACACGTATTATTTACAGAAGAATGGAAAAACAAGTTGAAGCTGAGTTGGGAGAAGATCAATTTGGCTTCAGAAGAAATGTAGGAACACGTGAAGCAATCCTGACTTTACGTCTGATCTTAGAGGATCGAATCAAGAAGGACAAGCTCACGTACATGGCATTCGTAGATCTAGAAAAGGCATTCGATAATGTTGATTGGACCAAGCTATTTATGATTCTGAAGATGATAGGGATCAGATACCGAGAACGAAGAATTATCTACAATCTGTATAAAAATCAGTCTGCAGTTATAAGAATCGAGGGCTTTGAAAAAGAAGCAGCAATGCGGAAAGGAGTGAGGCAAGGCTGCAGTTTGTCCCCTCTCCCTTTCAATGTTTACATAGAACAGGCAGTAAAGGAAATCAAAGAGAAATTTGGAAAGGGAATCACAGTCCAAGGAGAAGAAATCAAAACCTTGAGATTTGCCGACGATATTGTTATTTTATCTGAGACTGCAGAAGATCTCGAGAAGTTGCTGAATGGTATGGATGAAGTCTTGGGTAAGGAGTACAAGATGAAAATAAATAAGTCCAAAACAAATGGAGTGCAGTCGAACGAAGGCAGGTGATGCAGGAAATATTAGATTAGGAAATGAAGTCTTAAAGGAAGTAGATGAATATTGTTACTTGGGTAGTAAAATAACTAACGATGGCAGAAGTAAGGAGGACATAAAATGCAGACTAGCACAAGCAAGGAAGAGCTTTCTTAAGAAAAGAAATTTGCTCACTTCAAACATTGATATCGGAATTAGAAAGATGTTTTTGAAGACTTTCGTGTGGAGCGTGGCATTATATGGAAGTGAAACATGGACGATAACTGGCTCAGAAAGAAAGAGAATAGAAGCTTTTGAAATGTGGTGTTACAGAAGAATGCTGAAGGTGAGATGGATAGATCGAATCACGAATGAAGAGATCTTCTATCTTAATCTGTTTACCCTCCAGGGTTGGTTTTTCCCTCGGACTCAGCGAGGGATCCCACCTCTACCGCCTCAAGGGCAGTGTCCTGGAGCTTCAGACTCTTGGTCGGGGATACAACTGGGGAGAATGACCAGTACCTCGCCCAGGCGGCCTCACCTGCTATGCTGAACAGGGGCCTTGTGGAGGGATGGGAAGATTGGGAGGGATAGGCAAGGAAGAGGGAAGTAAGCGGCCGTGGCCTTAAGTTAGGTACCATCCCGGCATTCGCCTGGAGGAGAAGTGGGAAACCACGGAAAACCACTTCCAGGATGGCTGAGGTGGGAATCGAACCCACCTCTACTCAGTTGACCTCCCGAGGCTGAGTGGACCCCGTTCCAGCCCTCGTATCACTTTTCAAATTTCGTGGCAGAGCCGGGAATCGAACCCGGACCTCCGGGGGTGGCAGCTAATCACGCTAACCACTACACCACAGAGGCGGACGAATGAAGAGATACTGAATCGAATTGGTGAGAGGAGATCAATTTGGCTAAATTTGACGAGAAGAAGAGATAGAATGATAGGACACATCTTAAGACACCCAGGACTTGTTCAGTTGATTTTTGAAGGAAGTGTAGGGGGTAAGAACGGTAGGGGTAGACCAAGGTATGAATATGACAAGCAGATTAGACCAGATGTAGGATGCAATAGTTACGTAGAAATGAAAAGGTTAGCACATGATAGGGTGGCATGGAGAGCTGCATCAAACCAGTCTATGGACTGATGACTCAAACACACAGTCTATTGTCATCCATTCTGTAAATGTGTCCAAGAAATAGCAATCTCCTTTTTCTTATTGTTTCTGATATGTTTTCTACATTCTGGTAAATTTCATTGTTACTTCTTAATTTCCAAAACTCTGCAATTCTTGGAGGACCTAATATTTTCCTTATAATTCTTCTTTCTAATATTTCTAATTTATTAAGCTTGTAGTTCAGTGCTAGACATTCAGATTATTATTATTATTATTATTATTATTATTATTATTATTATTATTATTATTATTATTATTAGTAGTAGTAGTAGTAGTAGTAGTAGTAGTAGTAGTAGTAGTAGTAGTAGTACCAATATGAGGAGCCGTTGGCATGGATTTTGTACCCCATTAGACAACAAGCATCCTCAATTCAGGATTGTGCTTTAGAAGCAGTCCCTTGGTCAGTGATAGTATTGTTTATGATAGTTTCTGGGAAGATAGGGCATTGCGGGTCGGATCCACTGTTTTAAATTCATCTCCATCCTTTCATTCTTCATCATCTAGTCAGTGGATGATTTTGAACTTTTAAACCATTACATTTCGTCTCATTTGGTACCATTAGCGACCGATGACCTACTATAGATGTTAGGCCTATATAAACAAGAAGTATCATCATCATCATCATCATCATCATCATCAATAATATATCTCAGTGTTGTGATACGTATACCTGTCTCAGTACAAAAAACATACAGTAGTTCGTAAATATCACTTTACAATGCATACAAAATCTGAGAATTATCAAACTTGCACTTTCTATCAAAATCTTCAAATAAATAACTGAAAAATTATTAGAGTAGGGTAGTATCAAGGTTATCAATATGATGCTCAGAAAAATGCTTTGAAGACTGTGCGAACATATAAAAGATGAAGTTAATTGATTAAACAGTTTGAGACTGAATAAATGGCATAAAATACCGTACTGAGGAAGAAATGAAAATGATATATACAAATGTAATTAGCAGCCCGCAAGTTACTCTCTGTTAACAAGTGTAGCTTCCTCATCTCACTGGTTTATAATATTCCTGATCACTTCTCTAGCTTCCCTGTGAATTGTCTTTCCCTTATTGCTTACGACAGACATTACGAATACGTACATACATACATACATACATACATACATACATACATACATACATACATACATACATACATACATACATACATACATACATACATGCCCAGAAATTAAGGATAATGCTGATACATGGTGAAACAACGCTATGGTGGGCGGTGTGCGGTTTTAAATCACCTCGGGGTATGACCATGTGGTGCATTTGACCTGCGGTCGTCGTACGGTGGCGCTGGTAGCAGTCCAAATACGCAGAGGTGTGTTGGTGCATGTCAGAGTACGGTGCAGCGAGTGAGTGTGCAGATGTTTTCAGACGTGCTAATGGTGACTGTGTGGTGGAAATGGCTCAACGAACACATGTTGTTGACGTTATGAGGGGTAGAATAATAGGGCGACTGGAGGCTGGTCAAACACAGCAGGTCGTAGCACGGGCCCTCCGTGTTCCACAAAGTGTGATCTCAAGGTTATGACAACGATGCCAGCAGACAGGAAACGTGTCCAGGCGCTACAGTACGGGACGTCCGCAGTGTACAACACCACAAGAAGACCGGTATCTCACCATCAGTGCCCGCAGACGGCCACGGAGTACTGCAGGTAGCCTTGCTCAGGACCTTGCCACAGCCACAGGTACACTTGTCTCCAGACACACAGTCTACAGACGACTGAACAGACATGGTTTATTCACCCGGAGACCTGCAAGGTGCATTCCACTGACCCCTGTTCACAGAAGAGCCCGTAAAGCCTGGTGTCAAGAACACAGTACATGGTCATGGAACAGTGGTCCCATGTTACGTTCACGGACGAGTCCAGGTGTAGTCTGAACAGTGATTCTCGCCGGGTTCTCATCTGGTGTGAACCAGGAACCAGATACCAACCCCGTAATGTCCTTGAAAGGGACTTGTATGGAGGTAGTAGTTTGATGGTGTGGGGTGGGATTATGATTGGTGCACGTACACCCCTGTATGTCTTTGACAGAGGAACTGTAACAGGTCAGATGTATCGGGACGTCATTTTGCACCAGTATGTCCGCCTTTGTCCACCTCTGTGGTGTAGTGGTTAGCGTGATTAGCTGCCACCCCCGGAGGCCCGGGTTCGATTCCCGGCTCTGCCACGAAATTTGAAAAGTGGTACGAGGGCTGGAACGGGGTCCACTCAGCCTCGGGAGGTCAACTGAGTAGAGGTGGGTTCGATTCCCACCTCAGCCATCCTGGAAGTGGTTTTCCGTGGTTTCCCACTTCTCCTCCAGGCGAATGCCGGGATGGTACCTAACTTAAGGCCACGGCCGCTTCCTTCCTTCTTCCTTGCCTATCCTTTCCAATCTTCCCATCCCTCCACCAGGCCCCTGTTCAGCATAGCAGGTGAGGCCGCCTGGGCGAGGTACTGGTCATACTCCCCAGTTGTATCCCCCGACCAGGAGTCTGAAGCTCCAGGAAACTGCCCTTGAGGCGGTAGAGGTGGGATCCCTCGCTAAGTCCGAGAGAAAAACCGAACCTGGAGGGTAAACAGATGATGATGATGATGATGATGATGATGTTGTCCGCCTTTTCAGGGGTGCAGTGGGTCCCACCTTCCTCCTGATGGATGATAACGCACGGTCCCACCCAACTGCCATCGTGGAGGAGTACCATGAAACAGAAGATATCCGGCGAATGGAGTGGCCTGCCTCTTCTCCAGACCTAAACCCCATCGAGCACGTCTCGGATGCTCTCGGTCGACGTATCGCTGCACGTCTTCAAACCCTTAGGACACTTCAGGAGCTTCGACAGGCTCTGGTGCAAGAATGGGAGGCTATACCCCAGATCACCTGATCCAGAGTATGCCAACCCGTTGTGCGGCCTGTGTACGTGTGCATGGTGATCATATATCATATTGATGTCGGTGTACATGCGCAGGAAACAGTGGCATTTTGTAGCACATGTGTTTTGGGACGGTTTTATCGACTTATCACCAATACCGTGGACTTACAGATATGTTTCGTTTGTGTTCAATATGTGTCTAAGTTATTAGGGCCAGTTTTGTGTAGTGCCACGTTGTGTGGCACCACAATATGCAATTATCCTTAATTTATGAGCATGAGTATACATACATACATTATAGACTGTTATGCCTTCCAGCGTTCAGTCTGTAAGCCTCTGTGAATTTACTAAACGTCGCCACAATCCTCTATTTGCAACTAGTGCTGTGGCCGCATTTAGTTCTATACCTCTTATCTTTAAATCGTTAGAAACTGAGTTTAACCATCGTCGTCTTGGTATACCTCTACTTCTCTTACCCTCCATAACAGAGTCCATTATTCTCCTAGGTAACCTATCCTCCTCCATTCGTCTCACATGCCCCCACCACCGAAGCCGGTTTATGCGTACAGCTTCATCCATCGAGTTCATTCCTAAATTAGCCGTTATCTCCTAATTCCGAGTACCCTCCTGCCATTGTTCCCACCCGTTTGTACCAGCAATAATTCTCGCTACTTTCATGTCTGTTCTTCTAACTTATGAATAAGATATTCTGAGTCCACCCAGCTTTCGCTCCCATAAAGAAAAGTTGGTCTGAAAACAGACTGCAGGATTTTGGCACAATCTGCCATTAAGACCAAGTCGTCAGCATAGGCCAGACTGCTTACTACATTTCCACCTAATTGAATCCCTCCCTGACATTTTATACCTTTCAGCAGATGATCCATGTAAACTACGAACAATAAAGGGGAAAGATTACAGCCTTGTCTAACCCCTGTTAAGTACCCTGAACCAAGAACTCATTCTACCATCAATTCTCACTGAAGCCCACCCAATTGTCAACATAAATGCCTTGGATTGATTTTAATAATCTTCCTTTAATTCCATAGTCCCCCAGTATGGCGAACATCTTTTACCTCGGTACCCTGTCATATGCTTTCTCTAGATCTACAAAACATAAACACATCTGCCTATTCCTCTCGTAGCATTTTTCAATTATCTGGCGCATACTGAAAATCTGATCCTGACAGCCTCTCTGTGGTTTGAAACCACACTGGTTTTCATCGAACTTCCTCTAAACGACTGATCGAACACTCCCTTCCAAGATGCCAGTGAATACTTTGCCTGGTATACTAATCAATGAGATATCTCGATAGTTGTTGTGTTGCAATCCTTCCTGTTCCCTTGCTTATAGATAGGTGCAAATACTGGTTTTGTCCAATCTGAAGGTACCTTACCAACACTCCATGCTAATCTTATTACTCTATGAAGCCATTTCATCCCTGCCTTCCCACTATATTTCACCATTTCAGGTCTAATTTCATCTATTCCTGCTGCTTTATGACAATGGAGTTCATTTACATCCTTTCCACTTCCTCAAGCATAATTTCACGAACATCATTTTCCTCCTCCCCATGAGCTTGGCTGTTCGCAACACCACAAGGAAGATTTCCTTTTACATTGAGAAGATGTTTAAAATATTCCTTCCACCTCTCCAGTGATTCGCTGGGATCTATTATGAGTTCAACTGAATTACTCAAAACACTGTTAATTTCCTTTTTCCCTCCCTTCCTAATTCTTTATTACTGTCCAGAAATATTTCCCTGCTGCTTGACCTAGCCCTTCCATGTTATTACCACAATATTCCCACGACTTCTTTCTGGATTCAAGAACTATTTGTTTCGCTCTGTTTCATCTACGTACAAATCCTTGTCTGCCTCGGCCCTTGTTTGGAGCCATTTCTGATAAGCCCTCTTTTTACGTTTACAAGCTGCTCTCACTTCATCATTCCACACCAAGATGTTCGCCTTTTCCCATCTTTACACACAGTTGTTCCTAGGCATTCCTGGTTCGTGGTGTGGGTGACTGTAGTCACGTAATGTTCGTGAACCATGGGCAACGGCTGAGTGACCTTGTAAGTGGGCCTGAGAATCGGGATACCAGTTGCTATGGAGTGGGAGTGGGCATCTCGGACATATTCTGAGTCATGGCCCTCCTTGCGCTCAGGCGGCTAGGACTATGCAATTCACCGTTGTCCATTACCCGTTAGAGGAGAGATCCTCACTTGGACTTTGTGTAAGTAGGATAGCATCCTGCTTCATGATATTACCGAGCTCAGAACATTTTTAGCAAGACATTACGCAGTCTTTACAAAACAGTTACACATAAATAAGAAGAGAAATGAAGAGCAAGAACAACGGATAAATGGCAACAACTGAGAAAGGAATACGAACGAACGCAGAACAACGCAATAGCAATAGCTGGATTACAACTAACAAGAGCAGAGTGCTGCCAGTAAAGGTACGTTTTCTAGAACGACTCCAGTAATAATCGCTCCGCGATCATCGTGAAGGACTCTTCTTCTGAGTTTTCATGTTATCATTTTCCCACATGCGATAATCGCTGAGCGACTACTGCGGAGCGATTATCGCCAGAGTCGTTTCTAGGAAAACGTACCTTAAAGGTAAATATAAAGTCACCTGGGTAGCCCGCTTGCTATGGTAACGATTACGTCACTGGCTCTGCTGGCTAAAACCCGTTCGCTCCGTGTCACACTAAACATGTGCATTCTTCTGATCTCCGAACAATAGGTGGTACGAAATGTCCTCAAAAATCAAGTGGTACGGAATGTCCGCAGTACGAAATATCCGGACACCGTATTTATCTGGCTACCGAATGTCCCTGAAATAAGCAAATGGTTGTACCTCTTTATCCAGTCTGTAACAACATGCTCCCCCTTCCCGGTCGGTAGAAGCAGAGCGAGTCTCGGCCCATAAGTGGCCACAGCTGGTTCGTGGTCAAACAGCTCTGCACTCTGACCGGCCAACCGAGCAGAGGAAGGGTGGCCACGGCTCTACGCCTCTGCATTCGGGAGATGGTACACGGCTGGCTCCAACCGTCGGCTGTCCTGAGAATGGTTTTCCATTCTCCTGAACTAATGCAAATGCCGGACAGTTCCTAGTATAGGCCACGGCCGCCAACCCCCTCACCTTCTCCGAACATCTCCTCCACCGTAACAAATTTTCCGGCCTGACAGACGGCGTCACCGTCTAAGAAGCCCTTCAGGGGAGGAATGAAAACTTAGTAGTAGTAGTAGTAGTAGTAGTAGTAGCCCTTCCCTCTTGTCGATTTGCCATGCACCACTAGCTAGCTTTGTTGTTTTTCTTATGGTGCCAGTACTGGCCGTTGTTGAACTGGAAAACGTTTTTAAAGGAGTTTGTTTACTTTAAATTCAAAATACACGAAAGAAAACTGAAATAAAATAAAATGCACTTACTTCTTTCTTGTTTTTGTTTCCATACTTTTGTCTATCAAGCTCTTTTCGAGATTTTATCTGGGATGACAGGCATTTCGGTGAATTCGGGAAAATATGAGGTACTGCTCCGGATTTCAATTTCCATCTTTCTCGAGGAATTTCTACCTTTTCACCGTTTACTATAAAACAGTCAGATTTTATAAGAAGGTCTTCCGAAAAATGTAGGTCACAAATGCTGCTACACGCCGCCAACTGTCTATCCTTCCGCGGAATTGCTTTGGTCCATTTCTCAAACAGATCTTTTTGTTTTGGCGAACTGAAAAAATGCCTAACGCCGGGTATTTTGTTGTATCCCGATTTACAACCCGGAACGAAACAGAACGGCATAACGATTATTTAACAATTATTTAATACACTTACAGCTTATCACGCACAAGGAACTGTACTGATACAGTACCATATTCGTCTTTGGACACGGATAAACGGTTGAGCGTACTTCACGCACTACATATCGTGTACTAACTTATCTACCGGGCGATGCATACACGTGTTTGGCGATCGCACGTATTGCTCTTAGCGCTACCTTGTGGCTAACTCACTAACCACCACGGATAAGTGAGGGAGTGATTAGACTATTTCCTTTTACTCGTACAGTCGTTCTGCTGCCAGTCTGCAGTCTGTTGCGACAATCGTAAATAGCCTGTAACTCTCCGCCCACCAACCAAAAAACATAAAAGAGCGAAAAATAAAACAAGAGTTAGAATATGAAATAAGCGCTCAAATAAGCATTTATCACAAAATACGGGCTGAGGCACTAAATTACTTCAAAGATCATGGAAATGTATCGAAAATTTCCCTTGATAAATTATTCCATTCCCTAATTACTCTTCCTATAAATGAATATTTGCCGCAATTTGTCCACTTGAATTCCAACTTTATCTTCATAGTAGCTGATGTACCCGTGCTTCGCTACGGGATTCTCAGAAAGACTGACTTTGTGGTTTTCCTAACTGAAGACAATATAGGTCATTACAAAAACGTCAGTAGGAATGTAGCGATTAAAAGCAGTGTTATCATATAAAATACTCGATCAAATGAAAAACCGCACATTTTCTCACTTTCAACGAATAGTACTACTGTGCCGATCTAACAGTCCAAAGTTCCAGAGCTGGAATGACCAGGCCGCAGACAGCCCTGAACACTCCTCTCCCATTATTCCGTTAAATATGCACACTGCTCATTCCAATTAGTGCGTCAGAATAGAGATTGAATAGCTCGAATTCTATGATGAACCAGTGTGCTACGTACCAGTAGTATCAGAAAATTTATGAACCAGAGAAATGGCATGCTAAAGAAGAAAGTTATCTAACTCCCCAGCTACTTCCCGCCAATATTCAGGCAGGCTGTTACACTCGGTACGACGGGCGAGTTGCCGTGTGGTTAGAGGGGCGAGTTGCCGTGTGGTTAGGGGGGCGCAGCTGTGAGCTTGCATTCGGGAGATAGTGGATTCGAGCCCCACTGTCAGCAGCCCTGAAGATGGCATTTCGTGGTTGTCCGTTTTCACACCAGGCAAATGCTGGGGCTGCACCTTAATTAAGGCCAAGAGCCAAGGCCTCTTCCTTCACACTCCTAACCCTTTCCTATCCCATCGTCGCCATAAGAACTACCTGTTTCGGTGCGACGTAAAGCAAATTTAAAAAAAATACTCGGTACGCATCAGTAATCCTATTTATCGGAGATTCTTCTTCTTCTTGATGGTGTGGGTTGGACTCTGTGAATTTCGTCCAGTCACTATATTTATGGTATAAACTCAAGTGTCTTGGATATGAAATTTTGTTATATGCGTTTTATTTTGAATGTGAGATAGATAATATGTTATGGGACCAATTATTGAAAGGAAAAAAAAATCACACGCTTTGTTATGATTCGCTTGTATTTATCTGTAAAGGTTGGAATAAATTTTACAGTGGAAACAAGAAGCATATTTTTACTATATGAAGGAGGGAATAGCTCACCTTTTATAAATGCAATTTGGACTAATCAATAAATTTATTTATTGTATCAATTAAAGTGGGAGTGAGGGTTGACAATAAACAGGAAACACTTGTAGGAAGGGGAATGGATAAATTTAGAAGGCGATGCATAAATTGACGACGGGGAGAATCAAATTGTGGACACTGAAATAAAATGTGATTACTGTCACCATGTGGGTGGCCACACACGCAGGTAGAGAGGTTAGAAAGGTGGAAATGGTACTTGTATTGTGGTGTAAGTGCGTGGTTGAAACGAAGACGTATGATATTTGTGATATGCCTACGAGTGTATGATCCATAAAAAAACCAAGGTTTATGAGGAATATGCGGCTGAATTCGATAAAAAAAATTGCCTTTTGTATGAGTGGAATATTGCCAATTCTCTTGCCACGAACTGTATGCTACATCGTAAAGTACAGGAAAGAAGTCAAGGGGAGGAAGGGCTACAAGAATTGGTGCTTTATTTTGAGTACTAGCTGCCTTAGCTGCAGAATCAGCTCGCTCATTTCCAAAAATACCAGAATGCCCTGGGATCCACACTACAGTTATGTACACGGCTGATTGTTCGAGTTGATACAATAAATATTTCACATGGTATAAATACCAATTATAAGAGAGTTTGGGAGAGGTTAATGCGTGAAGTATACTTTGAGCATCCGTATATATAGTTGTTCGTTTATAATGCTGTTGCTGAACGTGAATAAGTGCTTGTCTAATTGCAAATAACTCTGCAGAAAATATAGAAAAATTATTTGGTAAATGGAAAGTTTCATTTATATTGAAATTGGGAATAAAGAATGCTGCTCCTACGCCTTGTTCGGACTTAGAACCGTCAGTACATATACTGATTTCGTTCTCAGATAAGGAAATTTTAATTTTTTTTGGATTCGGAAGGACTATGAAGAACATTGTGTTCTAAAGGAGAAAGGTGAGTTGTAGAGGATATTATGATCTTAGGTTGCAAAAGTAGGCTATTATAAGGGATAGAATACATGGGAAGTTTTGGCAAACGTAGAAATTTATCGCTGTGCGTGCACAACAGTTTGTATGCCTGATAGATAGCAGGGGTTCGTTCTCCTCTTGGGGGATGTTTCGTATAATATTCACGTAGAAGCTGTAATTTTGGAATTAATGGTGACCGAGCCAAAGCAAATTTCTTTAGAAGGTATTTACCTGCTAAAGACTTTCTACGAATCCACAAAGGATATTCACCTGTTTCTACAAGTAAGGCATTTGTAGGAGTAGTTTTTAATGCACCTATACATATTCGAAGCGCTTTGTATTGTATGGTATTGAGATGTGAAACTATGGAAGGTGCGGCCATATCTATAAAAAATGCACAATAAACTAATACAGAGCGAATTGTAGCACGATAAAGCGATAAAGCTACTAATGGATCTGCTCCCCAACTTCTACGTGTCACTGTTTTAAGGATTTGGATATACCCGTCCGTTTTTTGCCGAATTGCATTAATATGATGTTTCCACGAGAGCTTATGATCAAATATGATACCGAGGTATGTGTGTTGAAGTGAGAACGGAACTAGAAATTCACCAAGTATTAAGGGGGAGTGGTCATACGATCTCTTGTGCGTAAAAAGCATTGCTGTGCATTTAGGAATTGATAGAGTTAGACCATGGGTATCCAACCACTTAATTACGTCACGCATTACACTAGCTAAGATCCTCCTGCATTCAGGGATGCTCTCATGGGAGATATATATAGTAAAATCATCAGCGTAAGACAAAACTCTAGCGTATGGTGAAATTATCTGTTCTAATTCACGCATATAAAAAGCAAATAGAACACCGCTTAAAACGTTCCCCTGTGGTAAACCGGTCGAAGTCTGTCTACCCTCAAGTGGAGTATGTGGCGTTTTAACGATAAGAGTGCGGTATGTAAGTAATTGATATAAAAGTAATATGAACTTATACGGAAATCCATCTGACCCAAGTTTTTCCCATAGTAAATGTAAGAGGACTGAATCATATGCACCTTTGATATCTAAAAATAGAGCAATTGTACTATGTTTGCGATATCTAGCTAACAAAAGATCAACGATGAAAATATTAAGGGGGTCTTGTGTACACCTTCCTTTAAGGAAAGCATATTGTTATTTGGGTATGAGGTGATAATATTCCATAATCCAGACCAAACGATTTAATAGTATTTTTAGGAATGTTTTTCTTACACATGAACCCAACACCGATTCCTCTATAATGCGCCGGGTTGGTTGGCGTTTTTCCAGGTTTAAGTATTGGTATAAGATGAAAGATGTTCCATTCTGTAGGGATATTTCCAGCAGCTAACATATTATTAAAATATTCGAGTATTATCTTATGGGTTGAAGATGGCAACAATTGAAGCATAGCATAAGTTATTGAATCTGGACCGGGAGCAGAACTTGTCGAAGATATAAGTGTTTGAGTTAATTCATGAAGTTGAATAGGTTGTAACAAAGTTGAATATAGAGTAGATTGGGAAACATTTTGAGGAAAAGGGAAGGGAACGGTATAATCTGGACTAAGAGAAATGAGAAACGGGGTAAGAATCTCTCGCGGAATGGGTGAATATGGGCGTTGATGGGCAGCACGCGTAAGAGTTCTAATTGCATTCCACAAACAGGCAGTGGACATTTGTGAAGTCAAAGATGATATGAAGGTTTTCCAGGCTGTCCGTCTCTTTTCATGAAATACTTGTTTCATACTTGCATTATGACGCTTTAAACATAAATAATGTTGTAACGTCATATCATTTCGGTACGTCTGAAATAAACGTTTTCGTTTTAATACTAATTGGTGGCACTATCCCACCAGTGTATATACTGATAGGGTCGTAAATACGTGGACACACAAGGTTTGTAAGGATGAAATGTATCAATGTAGGTATTAATAATAGAATGAAGTGTATTATACGAGATAGGAGTTTGCTGAAGGTTACTAAGTTGATTGTGTATAAATGTGCAGTAAGTTTGCTTATCGAAAGTGTGAAATGAGCGGATATTGCTACGGATTTGAGTTGCTCCTTGCGGTAAGCATAGTTTTCCAATACCATGCGTGATAAATATAGGATAATGATCACTGGAATATGTGTCTGATAGTGTTTGCCATGTGATTATGGGAGCCATGTGGGATCTACAAAGAGTTAGATCTACAGCACTAGGAGGTGTGTCAGGAGGGGATATTCTCGTGGGAGATCCATCATTTAATAATGTGAAATCATATTGCTGAAACTCAGATAGGAGATGAATTCCCTTTGGTGTATCATGCTGACTTCCCCATAACGTATGGTGACAGTTGAAGTCTCCGAAGATAATGACGTGATCTAAAGTATGAAATTGACAAAAAAATTGTGCCCATTGATTTGCAGTAATGTAAATATCAGGAGGGCAGTAGACATTAATGAAATGGCTATTATTGTGTGTAACACCTATGGCGAAAGTATAAGGAATTAGGCAAGTGATAGGTAAAATATGATAGGTAAGATTTTGTTGAATAAAAACCGCTACGCCAGCACTACCTGGTCCATCTTGTCGTTCAAGATTGAAACCCGGTAAACGAAATGTGGAAGAGCTAGAAAACCATGTTTCCTGAATGATAATGATATTAGAAGAGGTTTCGCGGATTAATAATTGTAACTCATGTTTTTTAGGAACTATGCTTCTTGCATTCCACTGCAAAATGCGAAACATATAATGGCATCATATTAGTTATTTGATCCCTTAAAAGATATATAGTATGTGAGAGTTGCCCTTCTTCTCCGGCACTTTGTAATAGGAGTCCTATGATTTTTAGAATTTCTTGTTGAAGTTGACTTTTTTTCTGATGTAGAATAGTTGCCTGTTGTGATTGTGAATTGCTGATACTCTTAGAAGGGGGTGAGGTAGAAGAAGAAGAAGTGGAAGGATCAGTAGGGGTTACCTGGTGGGATAGATAGACTGGCCCCTGTGAGGGAGTTCGTTCATTACGTAAAATTGCTATATATTGCTCCTTATCAAACCCGGGCGTTGGAGTGGGTCTTGGAGTTTGTATTACCACTTGGGTGAATTTTCTTTTTTTAGGATTTTCTGGAGGAAGGGGAGTAGAGGGGTCATTTCGTGGAAGGGGGGGGAAGTGATTTGGATGCTGTTGTGGATAGTAAATGGGTAGCGTAACTTTCGCTTTAGCCTCTTCAAACGAAAGGTAATCCGTACTCATAACTTTTTTTTATTTCTTGTTGGTATTTATGCTCTGGACATCCGTTAGATCCGGTTGAATGACTACCCTTACAGTATGCACATTTTTGAAACTCTTCGGTACACTGATTGGTGGGATGTGCAAGAGAACATTTTCTGCATCTGACAAATTGAGCTTTGCACTGTTTTTCTGTGTGACCATATCGTTGGCATTTTCGACAAAATATGGGTGAGAAAATGAACTGTTCAACTTGTAAATATTCGCTAAAAAGAGAAACGTATTGCGGCAAAGCCTGGGTTCGGAAAATAATTTTAACAGACCCTGTAGGTAGATACTCAATATTCTCATTATTCACTACCCGTCTGTTGAGTCTTTGTACTGACTTAATGGGAACGGTAGATTGTATGTATTTGAGTATTTCATCATCCGTGAGGTTTTTATCAACGTCTCGGATCAGGCCAACTCTTAGTATATTTGAGGACGGAATGTATGCTTTTAACTTTAATGTGTCGAGAATGGAATGGCACAAAAAATCGTTAGCTTGTAAGGCAGTAGTAAATGACACTTGTAAACGATTCCTCCCTTTTCGGGTAATGGATTTCACATTTAAAGCATTTTCGTGAAAATATCGCCCAAGTGCCATAGGGTGTAATTGTCCAAGATGCTGGTTATTATTGGATTCTACGAATACGTTAAATGGGCCATAATGATTGGGAGGGTAAAAATCCTTTTCTATTTGAACACTAGCACCGTTATTTACTTGATTATTCTTTTGAGCAGGTGATTGTTCAGAGCTTTGAAGTGATTTATTTTCCATTAAATCTTCTACTTCCTGATTCATTGGTATTTGATCACTCAAATTATGTCCGCCTCCTCCGCTGGAGGCGACCATCGTACCCACAAATAACTAACAATTAATATTGATTAAGTGATAAACGAAGTATATCAAATGTATAGGAAGCACACGTGACACACTCAGTGCACTTGTGAACTTAAGCGAACAGCTTGAATGATCCGCATGAACTCGTAAAAAATCACTAACGCAATCGCAAAAACGTTATGCAGATCTCAGAAATCCTCAATGTACCACGCGGATACTAATAAACTTTCTAACTATTTTCCGAAATTCAAAACAACACCTCTTTACGGTTGCTAAGGTATATTTATCGGAGATGAGTGGCAACAGAAGAAACAAAGTCACCGCCGTCTCGATCACCCTATACTGCCTGCCCAATGCGAAGCTTTTTTGCGAATAGGCTGCTACAGAATCTCTTCGCTAGATGGCAGGCATAGACGCACAAAGTTCTTAACGCATTATTATGACGACAGACTACAAAACACTACGCAGTATAGTGTTTATGTTCACTGAGCTAGTAAATTACATCAGTAATATTAAATATCTGTATTATTAACTATATGAAGTAATAGTAGCCTCGTCATGTCACAACTTAAAGATTTTTCCAGGACGAAAGCTTGGAGTGATACTCTGGGTGGCTGAAATGTTGTGTTCTTACCAATGCAATATCAGTTAATGGAGATCTTACGAACTTGGTTAAGATAATAGCACTAACAGTTTGCTGATATTCTTTGACCTCACACTGCAAAAGAACATATTCTGAAAGGGTTTGAAGTAGCAAGTCCTCGTATTGCGCTCGTACGTTTGAAGAACTTCCGAGAGTAGGGCACAGTAGCTTCAACAAACTCCTACAGATGCTTCATCAGAGCAACAAAACAAGGTATCGAAGTCCTCCTCTGTCCTGATGCGTAATCAGTTCCATTTATTGGTGTCGAAGTTGTAGGCAAGGAGATGTTGCCGACGCAAATGTCACACTCCGTCCTCTCTTCAACAATACGAACCAAGTACCCGCAAATTAGGAGTTGTTTTTTCTGTTTTTAGATTGACTGTGACATTATCATTTGGATATTTGAGGTTATCCAAACTGTTTAAACATGAAAACTTTTATTTTGTATTGTCCGTCTTAATTCTTATCACAAGGAATCCACTATCCTCCACGGCTTCAATCACCTTCTGAAAATAAACGTAAACTCGTGTCCTCATCCCGAGGTGGTGCAGCTCTTTTCAGGCACACCCCCATTGGAGGTGAGCTGCGTGTACCATTTGAACCACATACCAGCCCTCCTGCCATTCTTAAATTTCTGGCAGTACCGGGAATCGAACCCGGGCCCCCGAGGACGGCAGCTAATAACACTAACCGTTACGCTACGGGGACGGACACCTTCTGAAAATAATAAGGTGTAACTACAGATGCGAGAGTAATCTGAAGATATCAAACTACTTCCTTTATTAGGACCTTGGCTAAATATAGCCAAGAGCTATTTTTTTCTCTTAATTCCCTACTGGATGGTATGTTATGGAATCGTACCTCTTCTGGCTGCGAACCACCTTGCCAAGATTTGCAAAATTGTACAGTTGAATATTTCGAAGAAAACTTGCGGTTTCAGTTTACAAAAAGATATATACATATAAAACTTGCACAGCCATTTCTGTCTCTATTTCTTTTCAGTCTGCACCTCCTTCTTAGTCTTATTTCTCTATTATAATAAGGTGGGTCTTTACCATTCCTTACCACCCTTAATGGTACAAACCTGTTTTCGCATTTCTCAACAATTTCTTTAAACCCATCCCAGAGTCTGTTTACATTTGTATTTACCGTTTTCCACCGATCATAGTTACTTTTTAGAAACTGCCCCATGCCTGCTTTATCAGCCATATGGTACTGCCTAACAGTCCTACTTTTAAGATCTTCCTTTCTATCACATTTATTTTTAACTACCACAAAAACAGCTTCATGATCACTAATACCATCTATTACTTCAGTTTCCCTATAGAGCTCATCTGGTTTTATCAGCACCACATCCAACATATTTTTCCCTCTGGTTGGTTCCATCACTTTCTGAATCAGCTGTCCTTCCCATATTAACTTATTTGCCATTTGTTGGTCATGCTTCCTGTCGTTCGCATTTCCTTCCCAATTTACATCTGGCAAATTCAGATCTCCCGCTACAATCACATTTCTTTCCATGTCATTTCCCACACAGCTGACTATCCTATCAAATAATTCCGAATCCGCGTCAGTGCTACCCTTTCCCGATCTGTACACTCCAAATATATCAAGTTGCCTATTATGCCTTACACCTAGAATTTCATGTGTCTCATCTTTAACATTTTCGTAGCTTACAAATTCTTCTTTCACCAGAATGAACACTCCCCCTCCCACCATTCCTATCCCATCTCTACGATACACACTCCAGTGCGGTGAGAAAATTTCTGCATCCATTATATCATTTCTCAGCCATGATTCAACTCTTATTACAATATATATATATATTAAATTGCTCAGTTCTATTCCTTTCTTTACAATACTTCTACAGTTCAACACTAACAATTTTATGTCATCCCTACTTGATTTCCAGTTCCCTGTTCCCTTATCACCGCTCCCTAGGCCATCCCGTTTCCCTGAATGTACCTCCCTATTACCCTTCCAAACAAATTTCCTAACTTATACGTACCACTGCGGTTTAAATGAAGGCCATCCGAGCGTAGATCCCTATCTCCTACCCACCCATTAGGATCTAGAAATTTCACTCCCAGTTTCCCACATACCCACTGCATAGTCTCATTTAAATCCCCAATCACCCTCCAGTCAGTATCCCTCCTACACAGTATTCCACTAATAACAATCTCCGCTTTCTTAAACTTCACCCGTGTTGCATTTACCAGATCCCACACATCTCCAACTATGTTGGTACTTATATCAGCTTTCCTTACATTGTTGGTACCAATGTGAAACACTACCACCTTCTCCTTCCCCTCCTCCCTCTCTTCTACTTTCCTCAACATCTGCCTCAGCCTAATTCCTGGATAACATTCTACCCTGGTTCCCTTTCCTCCACACACTTTCCCCACGTGTCTAACGATGGAATCCCCCATGACCAGAGCCTCAACCCTACCCACCTCATTTGATCCCCTCCCCTCCTGGTCAGCCCTATCTTTCCTGATAGCTGCAGAAGCTACTTCCTCCTCCCTTTTCTCCTTCCCATGCTCCTGTTCCACCTGTCTTTTCCTATCCTCTACTCTACATTTCCCTTTCCTACCTTTTCTCTTCCTCCTATTGTTATTGTTGATCAATTTTATGAGCTTTCTATATTGTAGGCCTTCATATTTAGTTTTCTTTCGACTCTGTGACATTAGGGCGTTTTATAAAATTATTTGTAGCGTAGACTGCAATTCCTTATTCTCCGACTTGTGTTGGGTATTCAGCCCGAAGGCTGGTTTGATCCTCCACAGCTCCACCAAAAGCTATCACAGACAACCTAGGCGTCATTCATTAAATTCTGTCTACCCATTTTCTCTTGACTCGGCGCTGATATGGACTTAGTAACAAACATTCAAATTCATGAATATCTCTGTGATCATATCGCTACAATGTATAAGATATAAATGATCGAAAATGTAATACTATATAACTTTAGTTATGTAGTATTTATCAGTACGATCACTAATAACAAATATTTGAGAATTACATTTTAGGACTTCCCCTAAACTACCATTTCACTCAGCGTGAATAAAATTATTTATGGCTTAGATTATAGCAACTTATTCCCCGACTTTGCATACCGATTCTCATTAAGATAGGATCACTAGTAGCATACATATTTGAGAATTACATTTTAGGCCTTCACCTAAACGGCCATTTTTCTCAGCGTGAACACAATTATTTACAGTCTAGATTGTAGCGACTTATTCCCTGACTTTGCCTACGGGTTTTCATTGTGATACGACCACTAATAACATAAATATTTGAGAATTAAATTTTAGGCCTTCCCCTAAAGTGCCATTTCACTCAGCGTGAATACAATTATTTATGTCCTAGATTATAGCGACTTATCCCCCGACTCTGCATATTGATTTTTATTAAGATACGACCACTAATAACAAATATTTGAGAATAAAATTTTAGGCCTTCTCCTAAACTACCGGTACCATTTTACTCAGCGCGAATAAGATTATTTATGGCGTAGATTGTAACGACTTATTCCCCGACTTCGTATACTGATTTTTATTAAATTCTCTTCAGCCGTTTTGTCGAGACAGACAGACAGACAGACAGACAGACAGACAGACAGACAGACAGACAGACAGACAGACAGACAGACAGACAGACAGACATTACAGAAAATAAAAAAGTGCATTTCCTTGTTACTGCGGACACGACTGATACAGAAATATTATTCCTTTTACATTCTGAGCAATGTACAGACAAAACTCTTTATTTTATAAATATATATATATATATATATATTTGCTAGTTGCTTTACGTCGCACCGACACAGATTGGTCTTATGGCGACGATGGGACAGGAAAGGGCTAGGAGTGGGAAGGAAGCGGCCGTGGCCTTAATTAAGGTACAGCCCCAGCATTTGCCTGGTGTGAAAATGGGAAACCACGGAAAACTATCTTCAGTGCTGCCGACAGTGGGGTTCGAACCTACTGTCTCCCGAATACTGGATACTGGCCGCACTTAAGCGACTGCAGCTATCGAGTTCGGTTATTTTATATATATATAGATTATGATCTTTTCAATAAAAGCTCCACTCAAATCTATTTGTCTACTAATGTCATCCCACGCTATTTTACCACTGTCAGCTCGGAACATCCTGCTTAGTCAAACAGCTCGTCTCCTTACTCCCAAGTCTTCCCAGCCTACAGTTTGCAATATTTTCGCAACACTACTCTTAGTCGTAAATCAGCCAGAACAAAACGTGCTGCTTTGCTTTGGAACTTTTCCAGTTCTTATATCAAGTAATCCTGGTGTGCGTTCTACAATGTACACTGGAACCATACTCTGTTTGGGGTCTTATCAGAGACTTACTCGTCTTCTCCTTCACGTTCTTACTACAACCTCTAAATACCCTCATAACCATGTGAAGAGATCTGTAATCCGTATTTACAACCTGATTAATGTTATTACTCCAATGAAGATTTTTCCTTATAATATGCAAGTACTTAAGTGATCCCCGTGAGATAACCCCATCAACACTAATTAAAACTTAAGAGATTATTTTCCTCTTGGTGAAACATGACTTTTCACCCCATTTATCATCAACATATTGAATGCTTGTGTTAGATAAACTGCATTATTATGGCAATCTGCAGATGCTGCGGAGAGAATTCTGAATATTAAAGAAATCCCGCAATAATAATTCTGAGATGGACAGCTGGTATAAAAGTGACTTTTCGCTCTTTCTAGGTCTTTTTTTTTTTTTTAATGCTATTTGTTCGAGGCGTCGACCTCTAGAGATCTTTTGCCCCTACTTGCACCATGTGATATGAACCTTCGTGTAATTGGAATGAAGAAAGTGTAGAGTGATGCATGTGACGAAAGGAACATTAAGGATGAACGTTAAGAACGACACAAACACCCAGTTCCCAGGCCAGATATATTAATCATTTACACTTAAAAACCCCTGACCCAGCCGGGAATCGTATCCGGGGCCGCCGGGTGACAGGTGGACGCGTTGCCCCCTAAACCGCGGGGCCGGACTGCTTCTAGGTCAATATTTTCATCCGTTATTCAAGATACAGTCAGTATGTGAAGAAATGAGGAGATCATAGAACTAAACTCGTACTCAGTATACCAAGATTTTTGTGGAGAAGCATTTTAAAAAGAAAAGGAAAAGAATTGAGGAACAACAGTGATAACCTTGGAAGTTTCTGATTATTTGGATACCAAACATTCAGACTTATGCAGGGATAATAATAATAATAATAATAATAATAATAATAATAATAATAATAATAATAATAATAATAATATAATAATAATAATAATTTAGACTCAGTTTCTAACGATTTAAAGATAAGAGGTATAGAATTACACGAGGCCACAGCACTAGTTCCAAATAGAGGATTGTGGCGACGTTTAGTAAATTCACAGAGACTTGCAGACTGAACACTGAAAGGCATAACGGTCTATAATTATAATGGATGTATAATAATAATAATAATAATAATAATAATAATAATAATAATAATAATAATAATAATAATAATAATAATAATAATAATAATAATTTCGTGTGGCTATTTCTAGCCGAGTGCAGCCCTTGTAAGGCAGACCCTCCGATGAGGGTGGGCGGCATCTGCCATTTATAGGTAACTGCGTGTTATTGTGGTGGAGGATAGTGTTATGTGTGGTGTGTGAGTTGCAGGGATGTTGGGGACTGCACAAACACCCAGCCCCCGGGCTACTGGAATTAACCAATTAAGGTTAAAATCCCCGACCCGGCCGGGAATCGAACCCGGGACCCTCTGAACCGAAGGCCAGTACGCTGACCATTCAGCCAACGAGTCGGACATAATAATAATAATAATAATAATAATAATAATAATAATAATAATAATAATAATAATAATAGATGTCAGTAGGTAAGAAATTCAACAGAACTGAATGTCAGATTGGTGATACAAAGCTAGAACAGGTCGATAATTTCAAGTATTTAGGTTGTGTGTTCTCCCAGGATGATAATATAGTAAGTGAGATTGAATCAAGGTGTAGTAAAGCTAATGCAGTGAGCTCGCAGTTGCGATCAACAGTATTCTGTAAGAAGGAAGTCAGCTCCCAGACGAAACTATCTTTACATCGGTCTGTTTTCAGACCAACTTTGCCTTCCGGGAGCGAAAGCTGGGTGGATTCAGGATATCTTATTCATAAGTTAGAAGTAACAGACATGAAAGTAGCAAGAATGATTGCTGGTACAAACAGGTGGGAACAATGGCAGGAGGGTACTCGGAATGAGGAGATAAAGGCTAATTTAGGAATGAACTCGATGGATGAAGCTGTACGCATAAACCGGCTTCGGTGGTGGGGTCATGTGAGGCGAATGGAGGAGGATAGGTTACCTTGGAGAATAATGAACTCTGCTATGGAGGGTAAGAGAAGTAGAGGGAGACCAAGACGACGATGGTTAGACTCGGTTTCTAACGATAGACAACAGGTATAGAATTACATGAGGCCACAGCACTAGTTCCAAATAGAGGATTGTGGCGACGTTTAGTAAATTCTCAGAGGCTTGCAGACTGAACGCTGAAAGGCATAACAGTCTATATTGATAATGTATGTATGTATGTATGTATGTATAATAAAAGATGAAATTACGTTTGTCTGTCTCATCATCATCATCATCTGTTTACCCTCCAGGTTCGGCTTTTCCCTTGGACTTAGCGAGGGATCCCACCTCTACCGCCTCAAGGGCAGTGTCCTGGAGCTTCAGACTCTTGGTCGGGGGATACAACTGGGGAGTATGACCAGTACCTCGCCCAGGCGGCCTCACCTGCTATGCTGAACAGGGGCCTTGTGGAGGGATGGGAAGATTGGAAGGGATAGGCAAGGATGAGGGAAGGAAGCGGCCGTGGCCTTAAGTTAGGTACCATCCCGGCATTCGCCTGGAGGAGAAGTGGGAAACCACGGAAAACCACTTCCAGGATGGCTGAGGTGGGAATCGAACCCACCTCTACTCAGTTGACCTCCCGAGGCTGAATGGACCCCGTTCCAGCCCTCGTACCACTTTTCATATTTCGTGGCAGAGCCGGGAATCGAACCCGGACCTCCGGGGGTGGCAGCTAATCACGCTAACCACTACACCACAGAGGCGGCTTGTCTGTGTCTCTCTTCCCAAATGATATCGCATCCAAACAGCTAAGCGGAATTCCATGAAATTTTGCACACACACACTCAAAGGGAACTCTCACATGACTAAGTTTTATTTCATAATATGATCTGAACGTACGAGTTATTTGTGAAATTATTTGTAAAAGTCATCAAATAACTTAAATTATATGGTGTATGATTCTTTCTCGCTCAATCACTCCAAAACTACAGGACCAATCGAGCTGAAATTTTGTATGGCTATATCTCAGATATTCAGTTTAAACGCAAGCCTATTCTGAATTTTCAATAATTAATCGTTTCAAAATGGCGCTAATTAATATGTAGGTATTTACTGAACTGGAACAAGTTTTACGCACTAAAAATCCAAAAAACAATGGGCAAATGGGTCACATCACCAAATGAAGGCCAATGAGTGAACTTCAGTTCAGTTTTCTACGGGAAAGGTCACATACACATTTTTGTAACTCTAATGGGTCTCACGGATATTGCGCTTTTGTGTTAAAGCAGGCGCTCCGGAATGGCGGCCATTAATATGCAGGCCTACTGTATGTACAGTATTTACTGAACGAACTACCGACTAAAATAATGACCAGATAGTTAGTAGTATCAAAATAAATCCCAGTACGTGAACTTAAAATATAGTCTGTAAGAGGGTCGTACCTGTATGCATTTTTAAAAACTGTAACTGTCAACGAGTACGTTCTAATAATAATAATAATAATAATAATAATAATAATAATAATAATAATAATAATAATAATAATAATAATATAATGGGAACGTTAGTTCTATGCATCTTACAGTCATGGTTAGTGTAAAATTCCTAACGTGTCAGCATGATTGCAGGCAGTTGTGAAATATGATGGTTTGTCATAGCGGTGATTTCATATTGATGTGAGTCACGTACACCTCTGCGTTGTTGCCACGCTGATGTTCAGGAGGAGTTGTTGGTTGGTGACGTAGTTACATACAGAGATGGCCGCCGCCAGAAAGTCAATAACAGACTACAGCTTAGTTTGCTGACGCGCAAGTCGGTTGGCGTGGCCTCGTTAAGGGGGCTCCAGATGGGGGCTGGGCCTTGCTGGCTTCATTCCGTGTCCTTGTTTAGGAGGCCCATGTTGGGGTCATTACTAATAAAGTTCGAACGAAGCCACACTTCAACTGTAATATTCTCATTTCGGTTGCATAAAACATTATTATTTCATTTTTCAGCACTACATACCGTTAATTTTTAGTTGCACATTTTAATCGTTTGAGTTTATTCATGTAAAAACAATGAATAGAAAGTATGAAACTCAAGTTCTTCCGTAACTTAGTTGATCAGCCTAAACGAATACCGGTATTGATTTTGTTGATAGAATAAGCTTTCATTATATTCAAAATCGTTATATTTATATGATTCTCCTGGTTTGTTTTATGTTTTTTTAATTTATTCGTACGCCCGAAATACAATAATTTTGTTGTTTCGTAACTTGGAGATGAGTTGATTATATTACAAAATTAGGTTTCTAATATTTCATCCATTTTATAGTTCAGTCACTCCATGTGAGATTTCTGCTGGACAAAGCGGAGGCGGGACAGGTTTTTCTCCGGGTACTCCGGTTTTCCCTGCCATCTTTCATTCCAGCAACACTCTCCATTCTCATTTCATAGCATCTATCAGTCATTACTAAATCACTTTGGGAGTGGCGACCCCATCATAATAATTGCCTATATGTGATTCATTCATTACATCCCTGACCCGGTCAATGACTGGAAAACAGGTTGTAGGTTTTTATTTTAATTTATAGTTCAGTATTCAAATTATGTTCAGCTCTCTGTTCTAATCTTCGGACATCCGTTTGTAGTTCATATTATAAACTGTATACCTGAGATTTATTCTGACAAAGCGTAGAGTATCTGAGTATCAAATCTAGGGCTGTAAGGGGCAGAGAGAAGATATGGTACTTTTGTTAATACGATCATCAGCTTATATTACTGCGTGTTCTTGTACTCGGGGTCTTGAGAAGAAGCAGACGCCAAATTGAACAGCGCGATTTAATAAAATAATGATTGGACAGAATCTGCCTTCCACATCCATGACACGTAATCGTTTTGCTGTTTGCCTCACTGCCCGACTATTGCTGGACACTATAAGGAATTACGTGTTAATGGATGAGATTCTGTCGAGTGACGTGAGTAAATCAGTGAATCAGTACTCAGAAGTATTCTAGTAAGGGCGTGGCTTCCACAAAGAACTGTGTTGATAGAACACGAAGAATCAAATGAAAAAATAATGATCTCCCTTTTGCAAAAAAAAAAAAAAAAAAGATGAAGTAATAGGCTGATTTTTTTAAGTCCCCACGAGTCAAAGAAAGGAACACGCAGTATATGGATGAAATTATAATTTTGTTTGCACAGTTCAAATTCTTGCCTCATACTTCGTATTCATTATGGATTGGGTCTACAAAAGTAAAAAATTCGCTCAGTTCAATTTTTGTCTGTGTTGATATCACGAGAAAACGGCTGAACAGATTTTGTTTCATTTTACAGTTTGCTTTTACGTTGCACCGATACAGGTCGTATGGTGACGATGGGGTAGGAGGGGAAAGGAGACCGTGGCCTTAATAATATTAAGATACAGCACCAATATTTGCCTGATGTGAGAATAGGAAACCACGGAAAAGCTTCCTTCCTTTAAGAGTAAACGCCGACAATTACTTAAGATGTTACTATATTCAAACAGCAACAATTACTTGTGGTGTTGAAACGCCAAGGGCTACGTGAAATGCAAATAGCGACATATCCATCAGTCGATAAACTGCCCCGTTAAAAAAAAAAAAGATGTGAAAATGTCGGGCTTTGAAAATGATATGTTATTTTCCTATTTGTTACTTACAACAAATATAGAAAAGAAAAAAAAAAACCGATGTGAAAATGTCGGGCTTTGAAAATGATATGTTATTTTCCTATTTGTTACTTACAACAAATATAGAAATCTATTTCTTGAGGAATAAATTCTATGTTAGAGATAGATTTTTGCTA
This sequence comes from Anabrus simplex, assembly GCF_040414725.1. Classification (NCBI taxonomy): domain Eukaryota; kingdom Metazoa; phylum Arthropoda; class Insecta; order Orthoptera; family Tettigoniidae; genus Anabrus; species Anabrus simplex. Next base: position 234,249,934 of record NC_090267.1, on the reverse strand, counting down.
TTTGTTTTACGTCGCACTAACGCATAATTATGTATGTCCTACGACGACGATTGAATAAGTCAGGACTAGAACTGGGAAAGAAGACGTCGTGACCAGCATTACCTGGTGTTAAAATGGAAAGCCACGGAAAACCATTTTAGGACTGGCGACAGTGGGGTTCGAACCCACTATCTCCCGAATGCAAGCTGACAGTTACGTGACCCAAAACGCGCAGCCAACTCGCTTGGATTAGCTAGTAGAACATAGCATCACTGAGAAGATCTTGTCACTCATTCTGGCATTATATCAGTCTCGTGTACGACTTATTATGATATTTTTGAAAATATAACATAGAGAGTCCTACATTATTACTCTTTCGGCATATTGTTCTTCCACGAAAAATGAAATGGCGTATGGCTTTTTTAGTGCCGGGAGTGTCCGAGGACATGTTCGGCTCGCCTGGTGCAGGTCTTTTGATCTGACACCCGTAGGTGACCTGCGCGTCGTGATGAGGATGAAATGATGATGAAGACGACACATACACCCAGCCCTCGAGCCGGCGAAATTAACCAATGATGGTTAAAATTCTCGACCCTAACGGGAATCGAACCCGGGACCCCTCTGACCAAAGGCCAGCACGCTAACTATATAGCCATGGAGCCGGACTCTTCCACGAAAAGAACTGGACATAACAATAGCGAATCATGTCAGCAAACGTCAACTCTGGAAATACAACTTCGAGGACGCAATTTTTTCCAGGACCCATGAATGTTTACTCCAGAGAATGTCAGGAACACCTGAACTTCATCCTGATACATGTATCAGCGGAAGACACCGTTAGTTTTTATAAATCGGATCACTCTCCATTATGAAGTCGTTATTGTACATGGTGAAGTGCAAGTATTTCAGAATTTGTGCCCAAGGTGCGAAAAGGAAGACTAAATTTATTATGATGAAATCTAGATTTCTTCTTAATCTCGAAAATGAACAGACGTTATTTTTCGTGTTAGGAAATTATTTCACTTCAATAATTTCTGTAATAAAAAACTGTTTTGGTCCGCCTCTGTGGTGTAGTGGTTAGCGTGATTAGCTGCCACCCCCGGAGGCCCGGGTTCGATTCCCGGCTCTGCCACGAAATTTGAAAAGTGGTACGAGGGCTGGAACGGGGTCCACTCAGCCTCGGGAGGTCAACTGAGTAGAGGTGGGTTCGATTCCCACCTCAGCCATCCTGGAAGTGGTTTTCCGTGGTTTCCCACTTCTCCTCCAGGCGAATGCCGGGATGGTACCTAACTTAAGGCCACGGCCGCTTCCTTCCCTCTTCCTTGCCTATCCCTTCCAATCTTCCCATCCCTCCACAAGGCCCCTGTTCAGCATAGCAGGTGAGGCCGCCTGGGCGAGGTACTGGTCATACTCCCCAGTTGTATCCCCCGACCAAGAGTCTGAAGCTCCAGGACACTGCCCTTGAGGCGGTAGAGGTGGGATCCCTCGCTAAGTCCGAGGGAAAAACCGAACCTGGAGGGTAAACAGATGATGATGATGATGATGAAAAAACTGTTTTGTCTATACGAATGTGTTCTTTTCACGGTTAATGGAATATTCTGCGTACAGTATAACTATTATTGCGTTCTATTTAACATGACAGCTGCGAGGCTGCAGCGTCACTCCACCGGTTCCACGGCTGTGACCGGTTCACCCTACGGGAGCCTCCCAAGGCTTACACGGCGCGTGAAAGGAACCAGGCCATTTGGAGGTTATTTGTAGTGCACGGAGGGGAACGACATTGAATGTAAATAACTGCGCAACACGTCAGGCCAGGGTCGGATGAAACCTATTCAAACCTGGCTAGTGCCTTTCAGAACTACTCTATCCTTCTTCCCTCCGTACTGTATGTCAATGGTACGAATGAGTAATGTATTCTTTCTTCGTTATCCCAGACTTATTGAACTTATTTTGCTGATGTTGCTTTTTTTTTCTTCTCCCAAAATCTCTTCATCTTCTCGCTGTGGCTTATCTTGCGATCTTCTGACCAGGTTTCGTTGGTCGTAGTCAGTAGCAGCGATTAGGTGGGGAAGGGGCGAGAGAAAATATTACATTTTTATTCCACTTTAGCCGGCTGAAACTAGGAATTATTTGTAAAAAAAAAAAAAGGGCAATATGTACAAACCCTGTTGTGTTATCAGGTAATTATTTCCTTTATTTTCTTTTATTAACATAATTATTAACGGAAATACGCAGAAAATGTCGTTCGTCGCAGCCAACCGATTTGTATAGCGTCACAGCAAGTAGTGGAGACTTTGCATGTGCTGTGAGGAAGGGTAGCCAAGGTCATGTACACAAAGGCACCCGCTTGTTGCGCGCATTCGTCAGTCTGCAAGTTTCTTTAGTGTCTGTTAATTTGTAAGTGTGTAATCAGTTTCTAAATGATGTTTATTCGTATATTTACGCCGTACGTCCATCTAATTGTAATACATGTATAATATTGTTCCTTTGGTGAAAGTTTTAGTGAGTAATATCAACATCTCAGAAAGCTATTATTACCGCACTTAAGTTGGTTAAACAGTCAACCTTTACCTCTCTGTCGAAATTCGCTCAAAGAGCATCATCAGAAAACTTACCACTTTGTAGTTTAAAAAAAAAAAAAAAAACAGTTTTGATGCATATAACCTCCTCTCCCCCCGTTGGCTATATCCCACAAACCCAGCTATTATACCGTACAGTTTTGTTGTCAGTGCCCCCTACCTCTAATTCCTAATCGCCGCTACTGGTGGTAGTGCTTGGATGGTGTGTAAAACCCTGACTGTCGACTAATTTTCTGAACTTAGATCTAACACAATGTCATCTGTGATGCCTATTTCCTGGATATCTTCTTCAACTTCGTGCAGCCAATTGTTTTTTCTTCTTTCTTTTTTCCTTAATCTGCTTACCCTCCAAGGTTGGCTTTTCCCTCGGACTCAGCGAGGGATCACACCTCTACCGCTTCAAGGGCAGTGTCCTGGAGCATGAGACATTGGGTCGGGGGATACAACTGGGGAGGATGACCAGTACCTCGTCCAGGCGGCCTCACCTTCTATGTTGAACAGGGGCCTTGGTGGGGGATGGGAAGTTGGAAGGGATAGAGAAGGAAGAGAGAAGGAAGCGGCCGTGGCCTTAAGTTAGGTACCATCCCGGCATTTGCCTGGAGGAGAAGTGGAAACCACGGAAAACCACTTCCAGGATGGCTGAGGTGGGAATCGAACCCACCTCTACTTAGTTGACCTTCCGAGGCTGAGTGGACCCCGTTCCAACCCTCGTACAACTTCTCAAATTTCGTGGCTAAGCCGGGAATCGAACCCGGGCCTCCGGGGGTGGCAGTTAATCACACTAACCACTACACCACAGAGGCGGACCAATTGTTTTTTACTTTCATTAATGGGGCAAGGTTCAGAATTATTTTGGTCAATCTCTTGATTACTCATTTTGAGAATTATGTCCGTAGAATTTCAAATGTCTTTTCCTAAATGTGTCTCAGATTTTGTCTGAGTGTTGGTACAGGTTATGAGATTTCCTTATCATCCAGATTCCGCCTGTACAGACTTGTCCAAACATTTTCCTTAAGATTTTTCTTTCTTGCTTTTCTACATCTTTAATCAGTGATCTGCCCCAATGATCAGTGTTACAGATGCATGTAGTACTTCAGGCTTGATTACAGTGTTGTAATGCCTTAATTTTGCATTTCGGGATATGGATTTTTTATTATACCGGTTCCAAGTGAATAGTAGATCCTTTCGTGGTTTGCTTCACGATTCAGTCCTGAAAGTTGGATGACTTCTCCCAGGCCTACTTACTTATCGTGTCCTATTAGTACCAGGAGTGTCCGAGGACGTGTTCAGCTTGCCTGGTGCAGGTCTTTCTACCTGACTCCCTTGGGCGGCCTGCGCGTCTGGATGTGGGATTATGATAATGAAGTAGGGAGAGATGAAACCCGGTTTCGGCACGTAGCCTACTCCTCTCGAATAACCAAGGAGTCTGCTCAATGCTTTACATCGCCATCCGACGGCCGAATCACCATCAACAGCATCATATCCCCTCACACTATTTGAACACTGCGAAAAGTTTTGGATTTGAATCCCGGCTTTTGGCATGCAATCTAGTGATTAGAAACTGTCTACCACCAACTTTCCTACCCTGCCGGCAACATTCTGATGGTGATTTTTTTTTTTTTCATCCAGGTTAAGTGGCTCAGACGGTTGAGATGCTGGTCTTCCGACTCCAACTTGGCAGGTTCGATCCTGGCTCAGTCCGGTGGTATTTGAACGTGCTCAAATACGTCAGCTTTGTGTTGGTGGATTTACTGGCACGTAAAATAAGACCTGCGGGACTAAATTCCGGCACCTCGGCGTCTCCTTAAACCATAAAAGTAGTTAATGGGACGTAAAGCCAGCAACATTATTATTTTTTTCTTTCGACCAACGGCACTCGAACCTGCTAACAACGGTGTCAGACATTTATTTTAGAAAAGACCTAGTTAGCTACTTATAAGCGATCTGCCACTTGGTGACAGCCCTTAATGCAGATCAATTGTAAGTGATTGATGGGTCGCATGCGGCACGGTGCTTTTCCGCTCGGTCGCTATTGGCACGATAATGGCCGGGTCGCATCCGGCACGGTCGCATCTAGCACGTAACAATTTCTTTACCTTCTTTCTCCCAAGTCCAAATCTCTTTTTCCGAAACAAGATTAAACAATAAAGGAGACAACCCATCTCCTTGTCAGACTCCTGTTTTAACATCAATTGTTTCAGACAATTCCCCTAAGAATTCAACCTTTGAAATGGTGCCGGTTAGTGTTTGCATGATTAATTCTCTTGTTTTTCCGTCTACTTTGAATTCTTCCAGTACAGGGAAAAGTGCGGTCTGTCTATCGAAAGTCACGCCTTTATGAAGTCCCCAAAAGTAATTACCATTTGCCTGCTTTTACAAATTTGTAGGATGGTCTTGAGATTCAGAATCTGTTCTGCGCACGACCTGCCTTTCCTGAACCTTGCCTGATATTCTCCAGTCCAGTGATCTATTTCCATTTCAAGTCCCTCAAGTCAGGGGCGTAGCTGCGGGGGGGGGGGGGGGGGAATTACCGGGGATTAGAACACCCCATGGAATTTTTACAAAAAGAACATATACCGAAACTGACAATAAACTAAATAAACATTCACACATAATTGTAGAACCAACAAATCTGTAACTTATTTGTATCAATGCCTTTATAATGATAAGTCATCCATGCACCTTCATTGTGTTTTACCACCATTTTGCAACTACAAAAAAAAACAAAAAAAAACAAAAACACCATCGGCCGATCCTGGCTACGCTACTGTCTTCAGTAGGAGTTTTGAAAGAATTTTGTTGGTAGGGAAATACCTCTGTACTTATTTATGTCATTTTTATCCCCTTTCTTATGTAATGGGTGAATTATTGCACACTTCCAGTCGTCAGGAATTGTTACACTGGTCCAGATATCTGTAAGAATTTTGCTGATTTTCTGAGCGAGATTTCTGCAACCTAGTTTCCACATTTTGTCAATTATAACATATTCCCCGGGAGCTTTGTTGTTTTTTAACTCGTGTATTATTTGTTCAACTTCTTATATTGTCGGAGGCTCTGAATCTGGATTTGGTTCTGATGTTTCAAAACTGAATTGATCAGTAGGAGGTAATTTGCTTTACGTAGTAGGCCTACCGACACAGGTCTTATGGAGACGATGGAATAGGAAAGGGCTAGGAGCGGGAGGGAAGTGTCCGTTGCCTTAATTAAAGACCAGCCCCAGCATTTACCTCGTGTGGAAATGGGAATCCACGGAAAGCCATCTCCAGGACTGTCGACAGTGGGGTGGGAACCCACTATCTCCCGAATGCAAGCTGACAGCTACGTGACTCAAACCATGCAGCCACTTGCTCGGTGAAACTTTCTTGTGCTCTTCTGTTTTTTTTTAGTAATACTGTCATCAGATACACGAAGTAAAACAAAAACAAAAAACAAGTAGCTGGACAATTTTAATATGAAAATTACACAATCACATACATACATACATATCGGGGTAACATACAGTATTTGTGCTTGTAATCTGGAAAACTATCATACTTTCGAGCTACGGGTTGGCAATAGCCTAGTTGGAGCATTTCTTGCGGAACTGACCTGTACGCAAAAATACTTCCGTGGACCTGTGACAAACATATTTTTTTTTTTTTTTGCTAGTTGCTTTACGTCACACCAGGCCCGGAACTAGGGCGGGGCAGGGGGAGCACGTGCCCCGGGCGGCAGATTTCAGGGGGCGGCAAATCTTGAAAAGTTTATTAAAAATAATAATGAGGTTTTTAAAATAATAATACCACAATTAATATTGTCTAATTTTATTTAATTTTGTTGCCCAATTCACCAACTTTATTACACTGACACTGTATACCAAGTTATTTTCTTCATTATAAGACGCGACACAAGAATTAACGTAATTCATGGGTCTGGAGTGAGTCTTATACTGTTATGTCTACTACTGATGTGAATAATTAGTAGCCTGCGTACACTGTTGTCTGCGTGTGTTGATACGAACCGGCAGTTGTTTTATTTTATTTGCATTTAGTATTTAGTTAGTATTAGTGTTCGGAGTGTTGGTTAGTTATTCGTGATACCGTTTATCAGCGTCTGGAAAACGGAATTGCTTAGTACACTTTGAGCTGCGTTTTTATGTTTCCAAATTATGGATGGCAGAATACGACTCAGTGGAGAAAACTTGCCAAAGAAAGAAGGAAGAAAGAAAACGATGTGCTGTCACAAACACCAAAATTAGAAGCATTTTCAAAAAGCCTAATGTTAATGAAGATGAAGGCTCAAAAGAAAAATCAGGTAAATATTAATTTTATTTCAACAATTAAATTATAGCACCTTAGGGAAGAGACGAATTAATTGTGCCTTATCGGACTTCACGACAATTTTTTTAATACTTCATTTTTAATATACCATATTACTGATTGAATTTTAATCCCGGCTTTAGTATTTTAGATGACGTTGAAGCTGGAGAGGAAGGCACGCAACATTTCGAACTTTGCAAGAAACTCAGTCCTACTGGTGAAGCGAATGAAGATGAATTATTATCCGATCCAGACCCTACAACTGCTGTTCAAGAAACGTCCGAGTTTTCCTTTGATTTTAGGGATCCTGGTTCATGGCCACAGAGTTTTTCAGATTCTGAAACGTGTTACATAACATAAATGAGCTTTGAAAATCTAATTAAGCGACATTTAAGTAATAGCAGCAGAGAAGGGCGTAACTTAACCAAAGCTTGGTTTTATAAAGTTCTCAAACATGGAGAAAAAGTATAGAGATCATGGTTAGGCTATAGTGAAAGTAAGAAAGCTCTATATTGTGTTCCCTGCAGGCTGTTTTCACACTTAGCATCAAATCAAGTGCCTTTCATAGCTAAAGAAAAAGGACTTACTCATTGGAGAAAACTCAGTGAAAAATTGCCTGAACACGAAAATTCATCCAACCACAATCTTTGCTTTTGTTCGTGGAAAACTTTAGAATCTTGTTTAGGAAAGGAAAGTATTGATGCAGAACTCCAAAACCAGATCCATCAAGAAGAGTCTCACTGGAAGGCGGTATTGCGCTGCATTATCGATGCTATTCTATTACTAGCAAAGCAAGGGAGTCCATTCCGAGGAACTAAAGAAGACTGTGATTTCAGCGATCCATCCAGTGGAAAGTTCTTGAACACAGTAGAACTTATATCGCATTACAATGTCCCTCTTCTACAACATATTGAGCGGCATAAGAAAGGGCAAATCTCGTATTTCTCACATAAAATACAAGATGAGTTCCTTGAAATTATTGCCAGTAACATAAGGAAAAATATCATACAAGACATTTTGGATGCTAAATATCATTCCTTAATATTTGACTGCACTCCAGATATCAGCCACAGTGAGCAAATGACTCAAGTAGTTCGTTACGTCAAAACAAATACATTGGAGGTAGAAGAAAATTTTATTGATTTTTTCCCAGTTAGTGACAAAACAGGTGAAGGTCTCAGCCAAGAAATCCTAAAAGAATTAGACAAAGATGGACTAAACTTAGAGAACTGTAGAGGCCATTCCTACGACAATGGGGCAAATATGGCTGGGAGGGAAGCTCCCTTTTGAAAAATATTGGGAAACTTGACTTCATCGTTTTCACATGTTTTTGGCATGCTTTCTTCAATAAGATCAATAATGTCAATGTGTTTTTGCAAAGGAAAGATGTAACAGTAGATTTGCCTGCCCGGAAACTTCAAGGTCTTTTAACGCTCTTGAAGTCTTGGAGAGAATTTGCTCCATCTGAGGCCATTACTGAGAGCAAATTCTTAGCAAGCATGAGTGATCTACCATCTGAGTTCTCAGAAAAAAGACAAAGAAAAACGAATAATATGATAATGGCGTATGGCTTTTAGTGCCGGGAGTGTCCGAGGACAAGTTCGGCTCGCCAGATGCAGGTCTTTTAATTTGACGCCCGTAGGCGACCTGCGCGTCGTGATGAGGATGAAATGATGATGAAGACAACACATACACCCAGCCCCCATGCCAGCGAAATTAACCAATTAAGGTTAAAATTCCCGACCCTGCGGGGAATCGAACCCGGGACTCCTGTGGCCAAAGGCCAACACGCTAACCATTTAGCCATGGAGCCGGACAAACGAAAAATGAAAAAAATGTCTGACGAGCTGCGTGGCGATGAATCTCCGACAAGTACTCAGAATGTATACCAAGTAGCTATGTTAGAGGTTATTGATCAGATGATTACGGAACTCAGTGACAGGTTTAACCTTTAATTACTCGCGCGGGGTCTTTGAGGCCCCACTCCCTTTTTAAATTGTTATATTTTTCCGAAGTGACTCCGTGTGACCTTGACACATGCAATAGCTTCATGTAGTGGGTAGGGGAGCTCAGTTCAGTAGTTGGCTCATTGTTGCTAAGTAACGTACTCAGTGGAGAGCAGTGACCAGGCCGGGAAGACCCCACGCGAGTAATTACTTATGAAAATAAAATAAGGTAACTCTTTTCATATTCTTGCTTATAACTAACTATTTATTTAGTGTTGATGATGTGAACGTGTAATACACATATTTTGGCCAGTATTTGAACCTCCTGTGATGTCTGGGAATTGTTAATATACAAGACATAAGCCTATAACCTACAGTATAAGGCGCTTCTACTTTGACATGAGATACAGTGCAGCAATTAGAGCGATGTGTTATTGATTTTCTCTCATATTTCCGGGTTACTTCTACTTGGATTTTGCTTTCAGATGAACATGGATGGAAGGCACAGTCGTCAAGCACAGGATATTGAACAGTGCCTTTTAGAAGAAGAAGATGAAAACGATGATGATGATGATGATGATGATGATGTCCCAGTTGCTTCTGATTCTGATCCAGACTGTGAAATATTCAGCAATCATAAAGCGGTAATATTTATCTCCAGCATTCATCACGATAGCTATTGAAGAGGATGAGAAGAAGAAATCGGAAATAGTTTTGTTTGATAACAGCACAAAAGGTGGTGTAGGCACAAATTACAAGTCATGCCAAACTTACAATGTAGCACGACAAACCAACAGATGGACACTCGTTGTTTTCTATCATCTCTTCAATGTGGTTGGTATCAACGCTTTCGTTGTATGGGAATTCAATTCCAGCCACGAGAAAAACATGCCAAGGAGAGTATTTTTGAAAGAGCTGGCAAAAGAACTAATGAAACCATGGCTTTTGGCGCGTGCTGCTATACCTAGCCTGCCTAGAAATATCAAGAAAAGACTACGTACAGATAATGATGACAGATGTAGAGGATCCATACACTTCAAGAAAGAGATGCTGATTTGCCCTAGGTCAAAGGAGAGGAAAATAAAAATTAGATGTGAAAAATGCAAGGAACATGTCTGTGGAGAGCACATGATGAAAATATGCGAGAATTGTGTGTAATATGAGAAAAAGAACACTGTCATGAACTTAATGTTACTTAATGTTTATTGATTTCTTGTAAACATGCTTTTTAATGTGGTACAGTGTTTGCAGTAAAATAAGATGGAATTTTATTGTAATTAGAGTATTTTTTCAATGCATACCGTTCCGGAGGCCTTAAAGACCCCACGCGAGTAATAAAGGGGGAAAACTGAGCGCGAGTATCTAAAGGTTAAGGCTTTGTACAACATAAACAGCAAGTTTGGATGTTTGAATGGAGTTAGAATTTAAGAAATGCAAACAAAAGATCTAAAAATGGAAGCAGAAAATTGGCAAATATCTACACTGCTGATCTCAACATTGAACAAATCAAATTTGAAATAGAAAGTTTCAAGCACCACGCTTTATCAGTTGACGAAAAATTTAAACGAAGCCACATCAAGAAAAATGTTGTCTTATTTATAAAAATAAACTAGAGGAAGGTTACCCTACCATTACTATTGCACTGAGAACGTTTCTCACGTTGCCAGTTACAGTGTCATTTGGAGAACGAAGTTTTAGCAAACTCAGAATCATCAAAAACTACATGAGAAATACAGTGGGAGAGGAGAGACTCTCTAATCTAAGTATAATATCAACTGAACACAAACGAGCACCCCTTAATCAACTTTGACGACATCATCAGTACATTTGCAGCTAAGAAGGCCCGAAGAATTCAGTTTTGAGGTACAATACATAATAATTTTTTGCGTAGTTACAATTGAGTTATACTAAAAACAAATTATTTGTATTAGTATTGCATAAGTGTTTTTCATTATAAGTGTAATGTATGTATTAATATATATAATTGTATAAATATAAGAGTTTTTCATAAATAAAACTTCTTAATAGTATACATATCGTGTGTAATTTCAACTGCCGCATTTAAAAAAAATAGCTTACGGAGGTATTATATTTTGGCGGTAGGGGAAGGGATAGGGAGGGGGATCGAGGATGGGGGGCGGCAAAAAATCTTTGCCCCCCCTGTCAAATCTCCTAGTTCCGGCCCTGCGTTACACCGACACAGATAGGTGTTATGGCGACGATGGGATAGGAAAAGCTAGGAGTTGGAAGGAAGCGGCCGTAACCTTAATTAAGGTACAGCCCCAGCATTTGCCTCGTGTGAAAATGGGAAACCACGGAAAATCGTCTTCAGGGTTGCCGACAGTGGGATTCGAACCCACTATCTTCCGGATGCAAGCTCACAGCCGCGCGCGCCTAACCGCACGTTCAACTCGCCCGGTGACAAACTTGTTGGTAAAGGTAGTAGATACTTATAGCTCTTTGGAATCATTTCTATTAAGTCTGCTTGCTAGAGATAATTTTTTCCGCGTATAATAACGCGTCTGCGATAGCAGGTGCGACGAGCTGGTTTATACAACACGTGTGCGATGCTTATCTTTACGGGTGAGGTCCTATCTCGATTACTGGATAATACCCGCATGACGTAATTCTCTCCCTATTTGTAGAATTTCTGACTAGTGACCTGTGTGACCAGCATCTTGGGAAGCTCTTAGAAATTGTAATCGTTCTACGAGTAAGGGTTATTCCATTCCAATATATTACGTCTACATACGGCAACAAAGACTTGTAGATAACATTAAGACCACGTGCAGACGGCTGATGTGACGGAAACAGCTTAGAAATAAACTCTCGATATTTGCGACTCTTATCTGCATTTACAGCGTATGTCCTCTCGTAATAGGGATGTATAGAACTAGCACCGATAGAGCGCACTGCTGTTGTACTGGGTAAGCGCAATGCGCTCTTCATTTGTCTCCTGTGTACTCATGCCGCTAAATATCCACGAATTTAAGTTGCTTAAGTTGTTATTTTGGTGACTATGCCGAGCTGTTGCAGTGTTCCTCTTTGAAAAAATCAGGGAAGCCCATTTTTTCGTTTCACCAGTTTCCACAAAATAAAGAAATGAGGAAAAAATTGTTATATACTGTTAGAAGGAAAAATTTCGGTGAGAAGAATCTGACTGAAAATATTAAAGTGTGTTCCCATTATTTAAAACCCGGTGACTTCACGAAAACTTTGAAGGGTAAGTGCGATTTACGAAGGGAAATAATTCCTATTTCCTACCTATAAACTGATTAGGCATTTTGATAACCAGCGAATTTATGCGTTTGTATTTAAAGGTGAGAGAGCAAGATTAAAACCGGGCGCTGTTCCATCGCTTTGTCCATGAACCACGAACACAACAAAAACAAAGAAGAGGCCATACACCAGAAAATTGCCGGATTACCACGATAAGCCTAAACTATCGAAATATGCAGAAATGACCTTGGAAGTACGGGAAGAAATCGTAAATATACCCGAAGAAGTGAATGTTACATTTGTGACTCCCATTTTCAAAGACATCAGCAATCAAAAAATACTACAGGTAATTTGGTTGTTGAGTAAACAATGCGTAATCGTGATGTCATATAGCTTTATACAGGGTTTGTAGACGTCCAACATTGTAATATGGTGTTTGCTGTTCTGGGAGAAAACAGACTGTGTTTCTTCTTGACAGTTATGAAGCTAAGGACCAACAAATCTGACGAAGATCTAGGCCTTAAATTCGGAATCAATAAAACTACTGTTGGGAGAATATTTAATGTTTGAAATAATAATGTTATTTGCTTTGCGTCCCACTAACTACTTTTACGGTCTTCGGAGACGCCGAGGTGCCGGAATTTAGTTCCGCAGGAGTTCTTTTACGTGCCAGTAAATCTACCGACACGAGGCTGTTGTATTTGAGCACCTTCAAATACCACCGGACTGAGCCAGGATCGAACCTGCCAAGTTGGGGTTAGAAGGCCAGCGTCTTAACCGTCTGAGCCACTCAGCCCGGCATTTAACGTTTGGATTAATTTCATGTACTGCCAATTTAAAGAGTTGAACATTTGGTCTGATAGAGAAAATGTCCTTGAAAACAGCCCCCTTGCTTTTAGACAGAAATATCCCTCGACTAAAACAGCCCCTTTGCTTTTAGACAGAAATACTCCTCGACTAGAGTTATAACTGGTGCAACTGAGATTATACATAGCAAAACTTGTTCCAAGGGCAAACATTCCACTTTCCTAGGGCTAACTGGCCTCAACTGTTTGGCACATAAACGAGCGAATAATGTGGGCAGATTTGGCAATTGGAGGAATTAGGACGAGAATTGTCTCAGTGTATTCACCATGTGAGGGTGCAGATGAGGATGAAGTTGACACGTTTTATGAAGCACTGAGTGACATCGTGGTCAGGGTCAACAGCAAGGATAGAATAGTGCTAATGGGCGATTTCAATGCGAGAGTTGGAAAAAGAACTGAAGGATACGAAAGGGTGATTGGTAAATGTGAGGAAGATATGGAAGCTAATAGGAATGGGAAGCGTTTGCTGGACTTCTGTGCTAGTATGGGTTTAGCTGTTACGAATACATTCTTCAGGCATAAGGCTATTCACCGCTACACATGGGACGCTAGGGGTACCAGATCCATAATAGACTATATCATAACCGGCTTCGAATTCAGGAAATCTGTTAAGAATGTACGAGTTTCCGGGGATTTTTCGATGATACAGACCACTATCTGATCTGTAGTGAACTAAGTATCTCTAGGCCTAGAGTAGAGACAGTGAAATATGTCTGTAAACGAATAAGTGTAGAAAATCTCCAGGAAGAGAAAATTACACAGAAGTACATGGATATGATTAGTGAGAAGTTTCGAACAGTAGACAGTAAGCAGATTCAGGATATAGAACGTGAATGGGTGGCATACAGGGATGCTATGGTAGAAACAGCAAGGGAATGCCTAGGAAAAATTGTTTGTCGGATGGGAAAAGGCGAACGTCTTGGTGGAATGATGAAGTGAGAGCAGCTTGTAAACGTTAAAAGAAGGCTTATCAGATATGGCTCCAAACAAGGGCCGATGCAGACAAGGATTTGTACGTAGACGAAAGAAAGAGAGCGAAACAAATAGTTATTGAATCCAAAAAGAAGTGTGAGATTTTGGTAATAACCTAGAAAGGATAGGTCAAGCAGCAGGGAAACCTTTCTGGACAGTAATAAAGAATCTTAGGAAGGGAGGGAAAAAGGAAAAAAAACAGTGCTTTGAGTAATTCGGGTGAACTCACAATAGATCCCAGGGAATCACTGGTGAGGTGGAGGGAATATTTTGAACATCTTCTCAACGTAAAAGGAAATCTTCCTGGTGGTGTTGCGAACAGCCAAGTTCATGGGGAGGAGGAAAATGTTGGCGAAATTACGCTTGACGATGTGGAAAGGATGGTAAATATACTCCCTTGTCATAAAGCAGCAGGAATAGATGAAATTAGACCTGAAATGGTGAAGTATAGTGGGAAGGCAGGCATGAAATGGCTTCATAGAGTAGTAAGATTAGCATGGAGTATTGGTAAGGTACCTTCGGATTGGACAAAAGCAGTAATTGCACCTATCTATAAGCAAGGCAACAGGAAGGATTGCGACAACTATCGAAGTATCTCACTGATTAGTATACCAGGCAAAGTATTCACTGGCATCTTGGAAGGGAGGGTGCAATCAGTAGTTGAGAGGAAGTTGGATGAAAACCAGTGTGGTTTCAGACCACAGAGGGGCTGTCAGGATCAGATTTTCAGCATGCGCCAGGTAATTGAAAAATGCTACGAGAGGAATAGGCAGTTGTGTTTATGTTTCGTAGATCTAGAGAAAGCATGTGACAGGGTACCGAGGGAAAAGATATTCGCCATACTGGAGGAGTATGGAATTAAAGGTAGATTATTAAAATCAATCCAAGGCATTTACGTTGACAATTGGGCTTCAGTGAGAATTGATGGTAGAATGAGTTCTTGTTTCAGGGTACTTACAGGGGTTAGACAAGGCTGTAATCTTTCCCCTTTATTGTTCGTAGTTTACATGGATCATCTGCTGAAAGGTAGAAAATGGCAAGGAGGGATTCAGTTAGGTGGAAATGTAGTAATCAGTCTGGCCTATGCTGACGACTTGGTCTTAATGGCAGATTGTGCCGAAAGCCTGCAGTCTAATATCTTGGAACATGAAAATAGGTGCAATGAGTATGGTATGAAAATTAGCCTTTCGAAGACTAAACTGATGTCAGTAGATAAGAAATTCAACAGAATTGAATGTCAGATTGGTGATACAAAGCTAGAACAAGTAGATCATTTCAAATATTTAGGTTGTGTGTTCTCCCAGGATGGTAATATAGTAAATGAGATTGAATCAAGGTGAAGTAAAGCTAATGCAGTGAGCTCGCAGTTGCGATCAACAGTATTCTGTAAGAAGGAAGTCAGCTCCCAGACGAAACTATCTTTACTTCGGTCTGTTTTCAGACCAACTTTGCTTTACGGAAGGGAAAGCTGGGTGGACTCAGGATATCTTATTCATAAGTTAGAAGTAACAGACATGAAAGTAGCGAGAATGATCGCTGGTACAAACAGGTGGGAACAATTGCAAGGGGGTACTCAGAATGAGGAGATAACGGCTAATTTAGGAATGAACTCGACGGATGAAGCTGTACGCATAAACCGGCTTCGGTGCTGGGGTCATGTGAGGCGAATGGAGGATAGGTCACCTAGGAGAATAATGAACTCTGTTATGGAGGGTAAGAGAAGTAGAGGGAGGCCAAGACGATGATGGTTAGACTCAGTTTCTAACGATCTAAAGATAAGATGTATAGAACTAAATGAGGCCACAGCACTAGTTGCAAATCAAAGATTTTGGCGACGTTTAGTAAATTCTCAGAGGCTTGCAGACTGAACGCTGAAAGGCATAACAGTCTATAATGATAATGTATGTATGTATGTATGTATGTATGTATGTATGTATGTATGTATGTATGTATGTATGTATGTATGTATGTATGTATGTATGTATGTATGTATGTATGTATGTATGTATGTATGTATGTATGTATGTATGTATGTATGTATGTATGTATGTGAAATTGTAACCTTGTCAGGTATTCGTGAGAAAAGAAGTTCTAACGGACGTTTAGTAGGTTTATAGGTAACACCTTTTGCGGTGGGTCTGTTGACATTAATCTTAACATTTGCATTACCTATCCAGAAACAGTCGACTTCATAGCGAAAACCGCAGGTTGTGTCAGTTTGTCCTGTAAACATTTCTTCTATATATGGGGCAAAGAGCGATTAATAGGTATTTTGAATAAAAGTCTTAAAATGATTATGATACTCAGGTGTGATCATAACCTCAGACAAAGAAGGCAGATCTTGTGTTGATGCAGCAGGTTTTTCAGCAATAACTTCTGTAGTTAAAAACCTTAATTCGCTTAGATGGTAAAGTATCGTTAAGTTCTTCTTCTTCATCCCTATCCTGCTTCTCTTCTTCTTGTTTTTCAGGCTTTTCTTGATCTAGCTTCTCTTTATCACGAAATGTTTGCATAGAAAGAAAACTTGTAGTAAACTTGGGCAATTATTATTATTATTATTATTATTATTATTATTATTATTATTATTATTATTATTATTATTTAGCGTATGATGCTTACAAGACAATAAGAATTACATTAAATTATATTGTTACGTATATACAGTTTACAGCATTATGACCACTTTTCAAATATGGATAGAAAGGTCTGTAATCCATCTAATTCGTTCTGGAGATGCTGAGTGGAGTTCATCCAAGGATCCGGGATATGCACGTATAAGGCACTCCTGCACAATATGTTTCATGGTTTGCAATTCAAAACCGCAATCACATTGGGGAGAATTTATCCAATTCCACTGATATAGGGCTGCACTAGTTCGATCCATACCACAGAATCCTGTTTAACCTTGACCAGATTGTCCGAGGTAGATTAAAGCCAGCAAGCCTTGTAGTGGGATCACTGATTGAAAGTAGGCCATGAGGTGTCGAGTTTATCCATTCATCTCTCCAGGCATTTCGGAGATTGAACCTGGTTGACGAAAGATCTACAGCCGTCTTGCAAGCTGGCTTTCTTGATTTCAATCTCGGTTTAGAAGGACGTTTGACATCATGATGAATTGGAAGAGCATCATTTTCCACGATCCTACACCACAGGCGAACAAGAGATTGCTTTCTCCTAAGATGGGGTGGAGCTATGTTACATGGTACAGGAAACCACTGGGAGGGAGTACAACAGAGAGTACCAGAGATGATACGCATTGTTTGGCGAAGTTGAATATCCACTAGATCGCAGTGAGAGCTATTTAACCAAATGCCTGCACAATATTCAGCTGGGGAATATACAACAGCCAAAGCAGTAGTCCTGCGTGTACTGGCGTTGGCACCCCACGATGTTCCAGCTAACCTACTAAGTATGTTATTACGACTTTTCAGTTTTGCAGCCGTTTTTCCAATATGATTTCGGTAGGTCAGTGTCCTGTCCAATGTCACACCTAAGTACTTAGGACAGCTATTCTACTTTAGGTATTGATTCCTAAACTTCACTCTAGGATGATACTTCGCTTGTAGGTTACTAAGGTGAAATGTGGCAACCTCAGATTTTGAGGCACTTGGCTGGAGCCGCCAATTTCTGATGTACTCATCCATCTTCCCAAGATCTGCATTTAATATATTCTCAGCTTCATCAAAGGTGGTAGCTTGAACTGTAAGATTTATATCATCTGCATAGATGAATTTGCGACATAGAGTTTCGGGTAGATCATGAGTATACAAGTTGAATAGCAGAGGTGATAGGACAGATCCCTGCGGTAGACCATTACTGATTGTATGGAAACTGCTCCTAACATTTTCAGTTGAAACTTGGAATGGCCTGTTACTCAGCATATTACCAATCAGTGTGCCTATTTTAAGGTAAGGAACTGCCTTTATAAGTTTGAGGAGAATACCTCTTCTCCAGACTGTGTAATAGGCTGCTGAGAGATCTAGGAAGGCAGAAACACTTTTGAGCTTTTTCTCGAAACCAACTTCTAGGTAGGAAGACAGGGCAAGAACATGATCGCTGCAATGAAGTATTATTAAAAATGTATTTCAATGGTGTACCTAGTTGCGTTTTCGAAAATAAATATCTGCTTGAATGCGTTCAAGCTCTTTAAACTGTCGTCGAATATCGTTTCGAGCACGTATGTTGCGTAATGTTGTCATGGTGGCGGTTTTTGATCAAGTAGAGTCTGTAACTCTGTGTTGATGCATATAAAATGATCAAACCTAGGCGATACCGTCCATAATGAACATCACTTTCTTTATTAATAACTAAAAATCCGTAGCGATATGATGACCAGCATGTAGCACACTTACGTTTAAAGTCATTGAATGTCATAGCAGTGTTAACATGCTCATCATACACATGTCACATGTTGCGATCATCTTGCCGAAAAAGCACAGTATTTGCGTTGCGGCGTATCAAGTGCTTAGGCACACGAGAATAGGTTTGACATAAATACCCAAAATGCAATCTACATTTTTATGTCGTCCCATACTAAAATGCACGAATAACGTTTGCTGTTCTGTAGCGACATTGTCAAAGATCATGAGAGAATTGGGAAGCACATAACCCGGTGATGGTGCTTGCTCATGTGCATTAAAGTGAAAATATTTCATACCATCTTTAACCATATCGTGCATTACAATTTTTAGAATAGTATATAGTGGTTGATAGAGTGACGTTCAGAAAACGTGAATATTCTCGAAGCGCGTGCCATTTAAAGGGGGTAATGAGTGTGAGTAAAAGATTCGTCTTTCCGCATCCTGCTGGGCCAGTTATACATCGAGTAGTAGAGGACACAACGTTCCATGACGTCTTTGTGTAGTTGTACCAGAGATAGTGGTACTATGTCACTAACGGGTAGTGTGTCTTGCTGCTTTATAATCTTCAAGGTAACTGAATAATAAGGTAGACCATAGTAATATACATATCAAGCAAAGCAACAAGTAACTGTCAGTTCATAAATCGCTCTTGACGAGTAAAGTCGTGTACAGAATGGTGAAACAACGATATCCAAACGTTATGAAGAAGAAAACTAAAATTGTTAGATGGAAAGAAGGGGAATTCAATCTGCGAGTAGCCATTACTAAGGCACTACGCGTAGCAAGAGCGAGAATTTCTTCAAAATGCAGAGCAATGTTTTGTAAACGTGGACGAATTATTCCTGTACCAAAACGAGGAGGATTTCTTCCTGCGCTTTAGGGTCTTTGCTGGGTGGAGGTAATGCTGTAGCAAGAACTGTTAAGGCAGTAGAAGAAGCGAAGCAACAGTTGAACGAGAGTGAACGCCATAACAAGACAATGGAGGCAACTGCAATACGAGGCAAAGGCATACACATGAAGCTAGCGCCACGCAAAAAAGGGCTTGGCATCTACATATCAACAAGAAAATTCTACTGAATTCACTGCCACATCGAGCTCTAACCCACGAAGAAGTTTTTACGTTTGTTAAACAACTAGGAATTCATTATTTTAGCGCTGTGTATATGCGCGATCAACTACCAGCATGCCCACGTAAACGTGAGGGTGCTGTAATTAACTTGGACAATAGTCGCGGGCCTGGAACTATTACGTTTCCTACCTAAAATGTAAATCTAAAGTATGGTATTTCGATAGCTAAAGAGACTTACCTCCTCTATTTGAGCTCATACGTTATATCGGAAGCAGTGCAGACATTATTTAAAATAAAAACCGTGTGCAAAAATTCAATACACGCATGTGCAGACGATTATGTCTTATGTTCTTATATCAAACCCAGAAAGTAGACAAAGAGCATCAGTGTGCACGTGATGACCAACGGTGTAAGAACTTTCGCCGAATGCGGAGAAGGACCCGAAAAACCGTCTACTTTAATCCACCGATCGAACTCGGTCATCAGCCGCATAGTCTTGGACATGTGTCGTTTGAGAGCTACAGTAAAATCTATAATGTGCTTGATGGCGTAAACAAGTTCTATTACGATGAGTATGTGCTAACGCTACCGTCGGGCAGTTATTCAGTAGACGATATTCATGACTACATTGAAAGTACGTTAATTGAACAGTTTAGTGATGAGAGTTTTAGTAATAATAATTACAAGTTCTCAATTACTGTGAGCAACATCACATATAAATGTGTTATTGTGTCTTCATTCAAGATTGACTTCAAATCACAACCTGATTCGATTGGACCATTGCTTGGATTTTCATCAAGAGAGCTCATACCGAACGTACGTTGAGTCTGTTCAACCTATAACACACTTCGATGATCATCATATAAACATCACTTGTAATATTATTACAGACTTGTATAGTAATCAACAACCTTCACACGTCCTGCACGACTTTATTATCACAGAGGAAAGTGGTTATACTCTTCGTGAGAAACCGCCAGTAGTTCTTTATCATCCTGTGTCTGTAAAACACATTAGTAACATCACTCTTAGGATTGTGAATAAACATAGTCAGCTCATTAATTTAGATCGGCACACGTACGTAGCTTGCAAACTTCATCTTAAACCAGTATGAAAAAATATATAAAACACGGTGTACATTCAGGAGACATACTACATGTTTGCGAAGACTCAACGAGTTAACAGATGACGAAAAGCACAGTCTCCTAGTTTTAGATTATACTAGGTTATACGCTACTACAACAAAATGGAAGAAATGCTGGACGTTATGAACACAGTAGAAACTCATGAAGGTGTAGTACGAAGTGAGCTTCATTATTATCAACTTTTTACGTTTGGACTTAATAACAATGATGAAATTCGCTTTATCATTAATCAGAAAGGTGTATACAACCTACCACATGAAAGCTACATCTATATTGAAGGATGCTAAGATAGGGGAGTTGGAAATGGACCAAGCACATCTCAACTAAACAACCATGATCTAGATTTCCTCTTTTGTGAAGTCCCTTATGAATTAAATAATGTGGAAATAGATAGATCGAAGAATGTTAGTTTTACAAGTGCAATGAAACTCTACGCTTCTTATAGAGATGAAGAAAGAAATATTTTATGGATGGCAGGATGGTGTCCGAAAGCTAATAACAACTGGATGATTAATCAGGATGCTACATTTTCTGGTATGTTACCATTAAAACATATTCTCGGCTTTGCTGATGGCTCTAGACGTATTATAATCAACGCAAAACAAGAGCTAATTCTGATCTTTGATCGAAGTTATTACAATTCTCTTAGAGGAGTAAAAACACCAGTAGACTTGAAAATTACACTTCATCGTATATTGCGGAGGATTTCACATGTAACATTATCTGATCGAGAGAAACTTCGTTTGTTCAAGATTTTAGAAAGTGATACACCATTACCTATACGTTTTCGAAGTTGGTAGCTGCATGAGTATACTGTGTTACTACCTACAAACAAGCATAGCTGGGCTGTTAAAACGTCACGTTTTACTGAAAAGCCTTTGTATATTATTTGTGGATTTCAAACCCATCGTAAATTTAACCATGAAAAATGTAGCTCACAGTTTGATCATTGTAAATTAAAAAAAATATTGGACTATATCTCAACGAACTACGTATCCCTTCGAAAACTTCGACATTAATATTGAGAAAAATTAATTTGGGGTTTTCTATGACATGTTTTCTAAATTCCAATCATCGCATTATCAGAAAGAAGATGTTTTCTAAATTCCAATCATCGCATTATCAGAAAGAAGATCGTCCGCTATTTTCGGCCGAATAATTTAAAAATAAAGTACCGATTGTAATTATAGACTGTTCTTATCATGAAGAATCTATAAAAGAATCTCCTGTCGTTCTTTGTTTAGAATTTAAAACATCTGAAAATATCTCTGCTAACGCAACAGCCTATTGTCTTATTATTCATATGAGTGATGTCACTTACCATCTACTAGTGAATGTTGTTACAAGACTATAAATAAGGATAGCCCTACATCATGATCATTAGTGTGTGCTTCTACACCGTACAGTATGGAACGGAAAGAAGAAAAAGACTACACGATTACAGACAATCGACTTGATAACAAACAAAACTGTGAATGTGCATCTTGTTCGCCTGCCAGCGAAACTAATACGCTACATCTTATTTACCTCACTGAAGTGAGGCTAAGATGTTCTATAAACATAGAACCTTATATCAGATGCCAAAACATCTGATTCAGTGTTTACCACCAGGATTGTTATCTACGTACGTCACTTTTTTCGTAGATGCTTTTTGGGACATTGTACCTCTCCACAGTAAGATGTCAATCGATGTGGCTTCATGTAGAGGCTGTCGACGACATTACAAGCATCGAAGTGAAAATCACATCAAATGCGATTGCCATGGACCTAATCCGAATATTGTAAACTGTAGACAGTGTATAGATGAACTTCTTCCCTTCTTTCCAGTACCTGATAATGATTCAGAAAGGAACTAAACACATGGATGGTTTTAAGGTAAGAACTGCATCAACTTCTTTGCGAAGCATAACATGCATAGTATAATATATTTTGAAATCTTAATTTCATAAACAATAAATGTATTCTATAATATGAGTGTTGCGGGGGGCATTACAATTCTGGGAGCATGCTATCTCTTCACAGTAAGATGTTACGGAGGACAGCAACGTTGGCGGTAGCATAACCAAGACTGTAGTATAACCGGTAGTAGTTTGTTTAATTTTGTAAATAATTGCACAATAAATATTTCATTAAATTTAAAATGTTCTACTTATTGCATTCCCTTTCTCTCCTCACACCTATCAAATATTTTCCTAGTCGTCACCATTTTATCTTTCTGAAAATGTAGGTTGAAGAACTTCTAGTTCTGAGAATTTACAGAAGGCTGAAGTATTCCGTCAGCATTATGTAAATATGATCGAACCTGCAAAGTTTGCGACGGAAGGCCAGCGTCTCAACCATCTGAGGCATTCAGCCTGGCAGGGTAAGGTAGGTGATTGTATAAAATTTCTAATCACTAGATCGTGTGCCCAAAAAGCCTTGATTAAATTCTAATCCTCTCCGCAGTGCGCATATGGAGTGAGGGCATATAATGCTGTTGATTGTTATTTGTCCGTCGCATGGAAACGTAAAGCCTTGAGCAGACCTCTCGATGCTATTCGACAGGAGAAGGCTATGTGCAACTACCGGCTTCCTACTATTATATATCATGTCATTCAATTCATCTTACTATATTCCCTGATGTGGTTGAAGTCAGGAAGGGCATCTGGTTATAAAAAATCCATCTAAAAAGATTCATCTCAGCACAAACTCGACACCGTAGGGAAACGGGACAACGAATGGACACACGTTAGGTTATAACGTCATGCACCCCTAGCCAGCAGTCCGCATTTCAAATCACCCTCGCTGTGACGTCACAACTCTGTCAGGGTAAGGCCTACGGGTTCGGTTATGTAAAGATAAGCATGCATTTTTAAATCGCCCGCGCTTATTACGTCACAGCTCCATCATTACACCAAGGGAGAGAAGGGCAAAGAGCCTGTGAGTGCGTGAGTAATCCGTTTTACAGTAACTTGCAAACTCGCCGTAAGAGTGTACTTCAAGCTGATGTACATGCGGACGTGCGCACTAGTTATTCTCCCCTGTTTATGACTCTAGCGGGATATAATAGTCGTTTGTTCACAGTAACTCATGAAGTCGTGGCGAGAGTGCACTGTTATGTCTCTAGAGGGATCTGATAGTCTTTTGATTACAATAACTCAAGAAGTGACCGCGAGAGCGCACTGATATGTCTGTAGCGGGATCTGATATTCATTTGTCACGCTGTGACGTCAAAGCTCTGTCAGGAGAAGGCCTGCGCGTTCGGTTATGTAAAGATAAGCATGCATTTTGAAATCGCCCGCGGTTATTACGTCACAACTCCGTCACTACTCCATGGGGGGACGACAAAGAGCACGTATGAGGTTAGGTTACCATTTCGTGGCCAAGGTTAGGTTAACACACGTGTTAACCACACCTACAAGTCACCTCACTAGTTCGGCTCCTCCAAGGGGAGCCTGTGTGTGAGGTTATGTTGGCGGTCGAGCGCGAGGTTAGATTAATGCGCCATAATGGCGTCTTAACCTCATCTTCAGGTCATCTAACCGATCTGTGGCTCCTCCATGGGCGCCCGATCGATTCGCCTCCTCCAGGGAGGTCCGTACGATTCGGCTCCTCCAAAGTGGCCCGTGAGGTTAGCATTGCCCTCGTATGTAAGGGTATGACGTCATAACCTCACCTAGCGGTCAAAAACACTCCAGGTTTGCCAGTGAGGTTAGCATTGCCCTCGTACGTATGCGTAGGGTGGCAAGAGCACCCCAGATCATTCCTTGACCAATGAGACCCATCCAATGGAGTCTGTGATGTTAGGCTTACTCTCTTACATAAGGTTATAACGTTATTCCGCGTTCAAGTCTAGAACCTACATGGCCTTGGGGTACTCAACTAGGGGTCAATGACCTCATTCTATAATCTACATAGCCTTACTACTTAACTAGGGGTCAATGGCCTTGTGGGAATATGCTAACTCATCACCCATTGTTTTAGAACATACAAAGCTCATAATATTTTTTCTTCACTGAGCCAGAAGTTGCTAGTACACATCAGTCTGCCAAGTCCACCGGAATCCACGCACCAACCTACCCTGTAAGCGACATTTTACACCATTCATAACGGGACTGGCTGCTATAAATCCTATGGCCTTTATGGGGATGGCTTTGTTTTGCTATAATAATCTGGACGAAATTAGCTTTCTAATGGTGAACAAATTGCTTAAATCGGTTGAGTAGTTCCCGACATTGCCCTCGATATACGAACTCGCGAACTTCCTCTCTATGTAATACTACAATTTTTGTTTAACCATCTCGAGTGATATATATATTAACCGTCGTAATAATACACTCAAACGATCATAAATTGTAAATGGGATGTATGTAACTGCCTGCTATATGCAATAAAAGATACAAATCTATAATAAACTTAACCAAACTGGGGATAGTGTGAATTGTTCGAATACTATACCTATATTTGCAGATAGCTTGTTACCTGTTTTTTTTTCGTTTGTTCACACTTAGTGGTTATTGGAACTGGGTAAAGCACTCCCGAATAATTTGGCACTTCTTGTGGTACCGGTATCTGTGAATGTTGATTGGGAGTGTATGTGTATAGGGCCTTCTTGAAATCGCTGCAAAGATTATGAATTTTTCTGGCGAATTTCCGTCTGCTATTTTGGATATTTCTATTTAGTAACGATTTTGTTGAATTGAGCTACGAGTAGACAAAAACAAATAGGTCTGATTGTCATTAGTTGATCAACAGATCGCTAAGAAGTACATTACTAGGCAGACCTGCTCACACAACAGTAGGGACCCGTACACCAATCTACTCTGCTATAACATTGTCCCACTCTCAGGCCTTTTGTCCTTAACCCAGTTCTCATGAGACCTTGCTACAGGAACTCACGCACTTAAACTTGTGGAGAGAAAAACAAAAAGCCTGTCGACTGCGGTTGTCCACAGGCCGATCTTTCACAAACAATTGCAGGAAATTTAAACCTAACTGCTATTTGGATTAAGGTTATTAAAGACTTCTCTGTATGACCGGTATTTTAATCATTGTTATCAAGTAAAACTTACTGTCACTTAGCGTAGAATAAAATGTTGCACTTATAATGGCAAATTGCACGTAATTTTGAACTATAAATTGACGGAGAACTCTTTACAAATACATGCGTAAATTTCGTGGAACTGAACATTCCCCTACTCAAAATAATACACTTACAAGTGCTGCAAATTGGATTAAATATTTCCATATTTAAAATTTACACATACGGAATTTTATAGATTTGTTAGAATGAAAGAGGACATCTCAAAGCAATTTCCTCTAGTTCAAAGTATACATTTAAAATAGGAACTTTAATTTCTGAAATCTAAATTCTTGTCATGTTCTAAAATATTTCAAGTAATAAATTACAATTATTCATATGTTTGGAGAATTTTTGTGGAGTAAAAATAATAAATAAAGTACGGTATGATGGTAGTACGGCTAATAATAACATTTATTTCACCATATAGATCTGTATATTATCAAGAAAGGTATCCGGTCGTAGAACTGGACCTAATCTGCATGCAGTGCTGGCGTCAAGTAGCTGGGAAAATACCAATAAAGAGCTTCATGAACTTCAAATGTCGTATACCCTATTAGAACTGAAGACGTGTGTATCATAGGAAATTTGTGAGAAGGCTGACGAGAAGTTTGCTTTAAGAGTTGGCAACCCTATTGTCAAGTCGAACACCGAGCAGTTACAGTTTGTTTGTTTGTTTGTTTGTTTGTTTGTTTGTTTGTTTGTTTGTTCAACCCTTGTCTCGTTTCTCTACGGCGTCGGGTACGAGGTGAGATGAAACTGTCGTGGCGGATTTTTATGACCGGATGCCCTTCCTGACGTGAACCTCATCAGAGGAGTTAATGAGATGAAATGAATGATGTGATATAATTATATTATAGTATGATGGTAGAGGGTGAAAACCGGTGGCGGTACATAGCCTACTCCTGTCAAAGAGCACCAAGGGGTCTGCTCAAGTCTTAACGTCTACATCTGACGGGCGAATCACCATCAACAGCGTCATATGCCTTCACTCTACATTAGCACTGCGGATAGGTTTGGAATTTTATCCAGGCCAACATTCTGATGGTGAAAATATTTTTGAAGAACGGCATACTGCCCTTGAGGCGGTGGAGGTGGAATCCCTCGCTGAGTCCGAAGGAAAAACCAACCCTGGAGGGTAAACAGATTAAGAAAGAAATCATTTCCTGACAACAAAATTTTCGGACATATATCAGTGAAGATAAAAGTCCGACTCCTTGGATGAATGGTCAGCGTTGAGACCTTCGGTTCAGAAGGTGCCGGGGGTTCGATTTCAGGTCGGTTAAGGGATTTTAATCCCGTGTGATTAATTGGCTCGAGAACTGGTTGTTGGTGTCTGTCTCAACACTATCCTCTTCATATGCACACAACACAACACAACACGCCGCACTACCAACCACCACAGAAACAGGCAAGTACACACAGGGTTGGCGTCAGGAAGGACATCCAGCCGGAAAACAGGGCCAAATCCACATGAGCGACAAAGTTCACATCCGCGACCCCACAAGATGTGAGAAAAGTGGTAGAAGAAGATATCAGTGAAAATAAAGTTCACTTTAATACTTGCAAATTAATAACTGGTTGGACCACCCTTCCGCTTTATAACCTTAAACGTCGTCGCATGCTGTGCACTAAATGCTTTTTTTTTTCTGAGGAGATTTTTCCCATTCTTCGAGAAGTCTCTTTTATCAGTACTGAGCCATATCTGCATGGCAAATTCCTAAATATTACTGTTCGGTTATTGCTAATGGCCTCTTCCGGCTTCACCTTGGATGACTTGACAACTTCCATGATTATACTAGAGAGGGCAGCTCCCTCGATGTTGGGCACTGATGGTCGTATCTTTCCGACGATATGTTAATTTTATCTCCTTGTCTCGAATCGTTGGTTTTGCTTTGAGAGAATGTAAAAATGGACTCAACGCGTATCGGAATAGCGTTTTTTGACGTACAGAAAAGTCTTTAAACGCTTCAAACTTACCCTGTACTACCACCCTCCCCCTTTCTTTGACAGTTAATATACTCCAGGTATGGGTATTCTTTCGTAATATTTGTTTCAATTATATATAGGTGATTGATATGTGTTGTTCGCTCCGCAGTATGAATGGACTGCATGTTTTTTCTTGTGGTTATTGAGATTATGATATGTTGATGGTAGAGTCTCATATTACTTCTGTGTATGTGCGCTACATTTTTATGTAATTCGCCATCTGATGACTGTTTGCTCTTTGTGTCGGCGCGAGCTTCCACTCTGTCGTACGAAGTGCGAACATTGATGGGTTTGTGCATGACTGCGGGATTTCTCTGATCCCACAGCTGAATTCGTTTGACCTGTGCACGCAAGTTCTGAATAACTGAGACCTCGTTCGTGGCCTTGGGGTCATGTTTTATTAAAGTGAGTTCGTCATTTAACTGACGCTGCTGCTCGTATTGCTTGCCGATCCCGGCTGTGTCTGAATGTTTGCACGAGTGTTAGTATGAGAGGGGAGTGTAACAAAGACGTATCAATCATTTGAATTTGTATCCTGTTTCAGTATTTTATTAATGCATTTTCGTATGGTGCTATTTCTTTGTCTTCGCACCTGCCTTGGCCGCTCACTTACCTATAGGGCCGCCATTTTTTGTTTTCTTCATTTAGGTTATATGCATGCCTGGGATTTTCCCCTTTTGTTATATATTATCTCCTTGGTCCAGTGTTATTTCTCTTTTATCCCATACTGATAATCCTACGTATTTTCTTTTCTTTTCAACTCGGGGATTTCTCCTTGATGCGTAGGAGTTATATGATCTGTGGTGATTGTTATTAATGAGGGTGGTGTCCGAACGTTGTTGAGTGGAAAAATATATTAAATATACTCATGGAAAGAACGATCTCTTTTGATCTGTTGCACCAATATTAATACTGGCACCTTTAAAATGGTTTTGTACTTAACTCAGTGAGCCCGCCGAATGTTTTGATACTTTTTTTTGTGACTTCATACTCACGGAATAATGTCGTGCCAACAACTCGGCCTGGACTGCTTATGTATGTAACCGTTCTTTATCCTTTTTATTTGGTTAATTTCCTTTCCCTCTACCTTCATTTCATGATTTCAATAAACCTTTATTTCATGTATTTGAATTTTATTAGATTTAGTCCCTTATTTTTTTTGTCAACAGGCTCTTTTCCAGTTCAAGGCTGTTTGCTTTTAGGCCTTTCCTAGTCGCGATCTACGCCTCATATTTCTTATGGTATTTATTTGTACTGGGATTGGTTCCGCGATGCAAGGGGGTGTGGCTCAGTACTTTTGTTTTTGGAAGTGTAGATTGAACCTTGGCGTTGAGTTCAGCCTATAGGCGTTCGATAGGGTTCATATCTGGACTTTGTGGTAGAGGATGGAGCACTTTAGGACAATTGTAGAGCAGATACTGTACATCTGAACAATATGGGAGTTATGCTTGGGGTCGTTGTCTTGACAGAACCTGAACTTCCCATTGGACCTTTATGTTTTCTTATATAGGCCTATATCAATGATATGTGTGAAGAAGTGGAATCAGAGATAAGGCTGTTTGCAGATGATGTTATTCTGTACAGAGTAATAAATAAGTTACAAGATTGTGAGCAGCTGCAGGGTGACCTCGATAGTGTTGTGAGATGGACGGTGGACAATGGTATGATAAACGGGGTTAAAAGTCAGGTTGTGAGTTTCACAAATAGGAAAAGTCCTCTCAGTTTTAATTACTGCGTTGATGGGGTGAAAGTTCCTTTTGGGGATCATTGTAAGTACCTAGATGTTAATATAAGAAAATACCTTTTTTTTGCTACGTCGCGCCGACGCAGATAAGTCTTATGGCGACGATGGGATAGGAAAGGCCTAGGAGTTGGAAGGAAGCGGACGTGGCCTTAATTAAGGTACAGCCCCAGCATTTGCCTGGTGTGAAAATGGGAAACCACGGAAAACCATTTTCAGGGCTGCCGATAGTGGGATTCGAACCTACTATCTCCCGGATGCAAGCTGACAGCCGCGCGCCTCTACACGCACGGCCAACTCGCCCGGTGAAAAGACCTTCATTGGGGTAATCACATAAATATGATTGTTAATAAAAGGTACAGATCTCTGCACATGGTTATGAGGGTATTTAGGGGTTGTAGTAAGGATGTAAAGGAGAGGGCATATAAGTCTCTGGTAAGACCCCAACTAGAGTATGGTTCCAGTGTATGGGACCCTCACCAGGATTACCTGATTCAAGAACTGGAAAAAATCCAAAGAAAAGCAGCTCGATTTGTTCTGGGTGATTTCCGACAAAAGAGTAGCGTTACAAAAATGTTGCAAAGTTTGGGCTGGGAAGATTTGGGAGAAAGGAGACGAGCTGCTCGATTAAATGGTATGTTCCGAGCTGTCAGAGGAGATATGGCGTGGGAGGACATCAGTAGACGAATAAGTTCGAATGGTGTCTTTAAAAGTAGGAAAGATCACAATATGAAGATAAAGTTGGAATTCAAGAGGACAAATTGGGGCAAATATTCATTTATAGGAAGTGGAGTTAGGGACTGGAATAACTTACCAAAGGAAATGTTCAATAATTTTCCAATTTCTTTGCGATCATTTAAGAAAAGGCTAGGAAAACAACAGATAGGGAATCTGCCACCTGGGCGACTGCCCTAAATGCAGATCAGTAGTGATTGATTGATTGATTGATTGATTGATTGATTGATTGATTGATTGATTGATTGATTGATTGATTGATTGATTGATTGATTGATTGATTGATTGATTGTACCAGGTTTCTCTGCACTTTTTCGTAAATTTTGGCGAAGGATGTTTTCTTTTCAAGATGTCTTCAATAAACACCAGCTCACCCACACCCACAGCTGGTATTCAGCTCCGTACTATCACATGTCCATCGCCGTGTTATAGTCGCGATCAAATTGCTGGTTGCTAGCTCTTGGTTAGGCTTTCTCCAGACTAATTGCCTACCGTCTGAACTATGCACGCTGTACTGTATTTGCTCTCATCTGCAAAACAGAACCATCAAAGTTCTTGTTTATCATCATACCACTTTACGTCTATCTCTCTCGCAAATTTGAGGCATCATTCCCGCGAACCTACCCTTGTAACCGGCTTTTTCCAGAGGTCTTGATTCTCTTACCAGTGGCTGACTGAGCTTCAGTAGCCAACTTAGGAGCACTTCAACTAAGATTCTTTTTTGTCTCACAATCATCGATTCTTCTGTGTATGTGAGGACTTTGGGGCGGCCATTGTGTTGTTTCAGTTCTATACTGTCTCCATTGTTATGTCTATGCTTGATATCGGCCAGTGTGCTTCTCGTCATTTGCAGCATTTCAGCAATGTTTCAAATGCTTTTCTCTTTCTCATGATGGCATACTACTAACTGTCTTTGGTTAAAGTCCTTTTCCTTCCGCCCCATACGACTGTTTCAATGAGAGCATAGCTAAATCCACTAACACGTTGCCAGAATTACACTACAGGACTGAAAGAGAGCCCGAATAATTCTGTTAAGAAACTGTCATTCTCATATTATCATCTATATTTACATATTGTATTTAAATAACAAACCGAGCAACTGGCTGTGCGGTTTCTGGGTCACGTAGCTATCTTTTTGCATTCGGGCGATAGTGGGTTCGAACCTCACTGTCAGCAGCCATGAAGATAGTTTTCCGTGGTTTCCCATTTTCATAACGGGGTTGTACCGTAATTAAGGCCACGTGCTTCCTTCCCACTCCTGGCCCTCTCCTCTCCCATCGGTGCGACGTAAAGCAGATTGTAAAAAATAAATAAGTAGGTAGTTTTATGTATAATATAGATAGATTCCTTTAATTAAATAGAATGAAATGGCGTATGGCTTTTAGTGCCGGGAATGTCCGAGGACAAGTTCGGCTCGCCAGATGCACGTCTTTTGAGTTGACATCCTTAGTACCCTGTGATCAAAGGTCAGCATGCTAACCATTTAGCCACGGAGCCGGACATTCCTTCAATAGTAATGTGTTCTAAGGCTTAATTACTCATTCATACAGAATTTCGTTTCATAATATTAACTAAAATTCATAACAGAATAATTTTGACCTGTGCAGCACTCTCCAATAATCATTTGCGAG
This sequence comes from Anabrus simplex, assembly GCF_040414725.1. Classification (NCBI taxonomy): domain Eukaryota; kingdom Metazoa; phylum Arthropoda; class Insecta; order Orthoptera; family Tettigoniidae; genus Anabrus; species Anabrus simplex. The sequence goes on along the minus strand of NC_090267.1, from coordinate 234,218,345 downwards.
AAATTGAGAAGTTTGCTGACTTTTTTCACACCAGCACAAAACAGAGGATGCGTAGTAACACTTTAAATCCCCACAACACTCCGAGAACTTTAAATCCAAGTCATTATAGTTATGAATACTTTTATAGCTACTGCATTTAGACAGTTTTCAAAAGAAAAAAAGCACGTTTCCTTCTTTACTGGCATTTTCCCAATTACTTGACGTGCGGACTGAGCCAAGTTCTACGGCCACCTTCCTTGACGCCAACCCTGTGTGTTGAGGCGGACAGAAATACCCAGTTCCCAACCTAGAGAAAAGAAACAGACGCGACTAAAATCCCCAGCGAAAATCGAACCCGAGACTCTCTGTACCGAAGGCCGCTACACTGCTCATTGAGCGAACGAACCGTATTCGCAGGTACCCGAGTACAGTATAATCTCCATATTGCGGCACGTCCAGTAATGCGCCTTTTTTCTTTTTTCGCCTGGGTATAATACTTTTAAACATTTGGATTTGAATGCTATGTTTTGTTTCTGAGGAGATTATAAAACCTTCAAAATATCTCAATATGTGAAGAAACAAAGTACAAGCGACAGCTTTTTTACTGAAAATAACAATGGGTAGGTTGCTTTCCTTTCCCAAAATACAGTGTAATGTTGTGTTTATTCCAGTGGTGTGTAAGAGTTTTCTTTAATTAAAGTGTATAATTTTTAGTTATTGCCTTAAATAGTCTCGGACCGGGCGAGTTGGCCGTTCGGTTAGGGACGCGCAGCTGTGAGCTCGCATCCGGAAGATAGTGGGTTCGAATTCCACTGTCGGCAGTCCTAAAAATGGTTTTCCGTGGTTTCCCATTTTCACACCAGGCAAATGCTGGGGCTGTGCCTTAATTAAGGCCACGGCCGCTTCCTTCCCATTCATAGGCCGTTCCTGTACCATCGTCCTCATACGACCTATCTGTGTCGGTGCGACATAAAGCGAATAGCAAAAAAATAGTCTCGGTGCGAACGAAACATACTGCATATACAATATCAAACAGTGTGCAAATTAATCTCTTTGAAAACGTACCGCGTATTTTTTATTCCTATAAAATCAAAAGGTTTAGCCTGTACATCCCAATAATCCGGCTTTTCCAGTAATGCAGCACCTCTTCAGTCCCTCCAGTTACTGGAGTGTGCTGTACTAACGTACAAACGAACAGTACAAGTATACGTACAGAAGGAAATTCAACAATAGATATGTTTTACAATTTTATTTAAAATTACGCTCGTTCATTGTTCAGTCTTAGGAAAGTAATTTCGTGTGCACATCAGACTTCAGAGAAGATAAGATATGAGCGTATCTTGCAAACCTCATACTTCATGCATTTATCGCCCAGTCGTTAATGGAGTTTACACCCAGGATCACGCGTAAACAACATGATAACTCACGTCAGCAGCACCCACCCACATCGTGTGACTAACAAAGTTCCTGTCATTGTAAAAAGATGAGTACCGTATGTCGCAATTCATGGTCGATCAGTAGGAGTAACCAGGGGCTCCTGTCTTCTTACTACAGGCCTAATAATAATGCAGTATCTATCCTCTGCACATTCGTTTCGTGTAGCAATTCTGAGAGGACTGATGGTATACACGATGCGGAGACGATTTCCATCAGTTTTGAAAGTTCTCTCTCATTCGGTTTGGATTGCAAAATGAAAAATAAGAAAAATGAAAGCCTACCCACTTTTCATGGAACTTTACAAGATTAAAGTAGAGGCATCCAGAATGTTTCTTCGCTTGGTTTTACCTCAGTCCGTCAAATACTGCCACTCAGACACAGAGAAGCGAACAATAAGTCGATTACTTCCTTCACGGATCACTGATACCATGCCGGGGTCCACTGACCCTTGCTACAACAGCGTTAAGTTCGGTATTTTCTTGCCTTCTGCTCGCTGTGTGGAATACAAAGTCATCCGAAATATCTTTCTTTCTTTCTTTCTTTTTTTTCACAATTTGCTTTACGTCGCACCGACACAGATAGGCCTTAATTAAGATACAGCCCCCGCATTTGCCTGGTGTGAAAATGGGAAACCACGGAAAACCATCTTCAGGGCTGCCGACAGTGCGGTTCGAGCCCACTACCTCCCAAATACTGAATACTGGCCGCACTTAAGCGACTGCAGCTATCGAGCTCGGTATCTTATTCTATTACCACACATGTTGTCCACCCCCCTGGGGTAACGGTTAGTACTATTAACTGCCGTCCTTGGAGGGCCGGGTTCGATTCCCGGCAATGTCAGAAATGTAGGATAATTTAAAAAAGAACACGCAACTCACCTCCAGTGTATGCGAGGGAGGGAGGCGGTGAAAAAAGTTGCACCACCCCGCGACGAGGACGCGAATTTATTGGTACTCTTTACTTTATCACACATCTTTTGAGACCTCTGTTTTAGTGGTTCACAACATTGGAGACTAACTGTGGTATAAAAGATCAACTTCCTTCGATTTTCTATGGGTTCATTGATTCTCTACATTCTCGCTCTCTTCTTTCTGAAAATATTTAACTTTTACCACAAAATAAACAGGAACTAGAATGTTCCAACATTACTAAAAGGATATTGAAAAAAAATATGATACAACTTCCAGTGTTCATCCAGGTCCATAACCGAGTGGTCAGCGTCGGTTTTCGGATTCGATTCCCGACCTGGTCTCGGATTTTAATAGTAAACGGTTAATTTACTTGGCTAAGGGACTGGATGTTTGTACTGTCCCCAATACTCCTGCAACTCATTCAGCAGACGTCACCTACCCTCGTCGGGGGTCTGCTTTACAAGGCTAGCGATAGCCATACGAAATTATTATCAGTTCTATAAATGCCCACAAAATTAATTTCCACGCATGCAAAGACACGTACAAATGTTAGTTTAAAAATAATGTTATTTCTATACACTCTTTCACTGAGTTTCTCCTTGGACCACCACGCCTCAAGAAATAAGAGAGAAAGAAAGAATTGTTAAACATTTTTCAATCGACTCTCTAACACCAGAAACCGGGGCCGATGACCTTCGATGTTAGGCCCCTTAAAACAACAAGCATCATCATCAACACCAGAAACCCTACAGTCACAGGTTTATGAGAGATTTTCTCTTGCGACAACTATCGACGTATTGACCTTTGTTCATTCCTTCCATTAATTGCGGGCAGGAGCAAGTCAGGCTTAGGTCCCTTAGCTATTTAGATATCACACTCTCCCATACCACTGTCAACGGTCGCCTAACCACAAGCAGAAATAAGATTGTACCTGAGAGAAAATCAATAAAGTTCATTTTTTAGAAATTATCAACAAAATTATCCTCGCTGTCATACAGTTTACATCCGCCAAGACACTAACTCCGCGGATATCCGCATCCGTACAGGGCTCTAGATTAATGTGCCTATAGTTACTGTATTTACATATACACATATTTACATAATATTCACAAGACCTGTTTAACATTCAAGTAGTTCAACTCAAACACACACACGCCTGAATCCCCACATATACTTCAGCTAGGCCTGCTCACTCATACCCACATTTAGTCTCACTCATTCGGGGTCACATAAACTTTCATCCGTCCTCCCACGCATACTGAACATTCACACAGAGGAAAATTATGTTTACCGGGCGAGTTGGCCGTGCGCGTATAGGCGCGCGGCTGTGAGCTTGCATCCCGGAGATAGTAGGTTTGAATCCCACTATCGGCAGCCCTGAAGATGGTTTTCCGTGGTTTCCCATTTTCACACCAGGCAAATGCTGGGGCTGTACCTTAATTAAGGCCACGGCCGCTTCTTTCCAACTCCTAGGCCTTTCCTATCCCATCGTCGCCATAAGACCTATCTGTGTCGGTGCGACGTAAAGCCCCTCGCAAAAAAAAAAAAAAAATTAAAAAATAAATTATGTTATGTAGAGAAGGTTCCGTTATATGTACAATATTTATATCTCTTTACAAAATGTATCTGCAGGTAGTTCTTTTGTCTGTGGTGAGAGTTCATTCCACAGCCGAGCAGAACGAATAAAGAAGCCACTTTGATATGATGCTGTTCTTGTAAATGGAAGGAAAAGGGGCACACCTTGACCTACTTGAGCGGAGCGGTAAGCGGTTGAAAAGGTTTATGTGAATGTTACCTGTGAGGGGTTATCGCAGAAAAGAAATATCTACTTGTTTACAGAGAGCTGTCATAGGGTGGGGGGCAGTGACCTGGCTGTATTTAAATGACCGTGTTGAGTAATTAGTCGTTCCGCTCGGCGTTGAACTCCCTCTAGTTTAGGCATGGCTTAGTAGAGGGGTGCCAAGAAGAAAGCCGGTACGACAGTACTAATTCTAAATAGGCTGTCTGAACTGCTTTCTTTCTGGTTCCCAGTAGAGATCTGCGGATGAATCCCAAGACTCTGTATGCTTTGTACCTTATGTCCTCAACATGTTTGTTCCATTTTAAATTGCCAAGCAATTTTACTGAGGTGCAAGGCATCAGGTTTTTATCGCACAGTGAAATTTGATATTATAACGGTGATCTTGCTCTAGTTGAGCGGATATATTTACATTTCTGTACATTTATAGGCAACCTATCCGGTTCGGAATCAAATCCGGGACCCTCTGATCGGAAGGCCTCAACCCTGACCATTTTGCAATATCGATCAGTAATATACGCTACCATATGTACTTCTCTATTATTTAGAAAGTGTTTAAGAAATCTCTCCTGCCTTTTCTACGCCAGATTTCGCTCGCTTGCTCTCGGATAAGCAGGTGAAGGGAGATGGGTTTTTTACTCTTTCTACTTGCGAGACGAAGGAAGCCCGCAAACACAAGGCCCAGACTCAGCTGCCTGCTCGAGGGCAGGAAACCAGATGCGAGCTACTGAAAATCCACAGCCTGTTTCCAGTCACTTGACCGGGTCAAGAATGGAATGAATGAAGCCCCCATCTAGCGGCGAGGATAGGAATTGCGCCGGCTGCCGAAGCCTGTCGCACTCCTCTGGGGCAATGATAAATGACTGATATTGAAGAGTGTTGCTGGAATGAATTACGACAGGGAAAACCGGAGTACCCGGAGAAAAACCTGTCCCGCCTCAGCTTTGTCCTGCACAAATCTCACATGGATTTGAACCACGGAACCCAGCGGTGAGAGGCTGGCGCGCTGCCACCTGAGCCACGGAGATGCGAGCTATTATAGGTTGAAATTCATATCAAATTGGAAGGAATTCTGCGGGTGCAAAATTGCGGATAAATATCTTAGTAGTAGACGTACAGTAAAACCCCGGTTAACCGAAACTCGGGTTATCCGAAGTACCTCCGAAATCGCAAATCCATATTTTTTTTAAAGAAAAACAAAAACGTGTACTGTGATCGTCTGACGAGAAGTCCCGTAAGGGGTGCGGAGGGTAAGCATGGCCGCTGCGCATGCGCCAATCTCAAGTCTCAAGGCCTGACAAGAAACATCAGCTCCGTCCGCGGTGATTCTTGTGAACTAAGGTGCTGCTGTGAAGTTTCAAACTGTAGTGCAATTGCGCTTTAGTTACACATTTACTGCAAGTATTGCATAATGAACACGCATCTCTTTCAGAGAGCTCGCACTGTTTATCACGACTAATGTTTGTAGCTTAGTGTGGTATCTGTTACTCGTGCCGTGCCTACAAGCTGCCGCAACTTCTCGTGAGACGCAGACAGTACTGTACTGTACTCTACTGCACGGGAATAATCGCAAGGGTGAGAGCGCGCTGGGCTTTTTATACTTGACTTTTATTGAATTAATTAAATGCGAAAAAATAGTTTTATAACATCATTCATCAAAAAATTTAATTATTTAATGTTTTAACGCAGTCACATTGCACTGCGTGAGTTTTATCAGTTACATTTATCGAAGAACTTTCTTCGGAGAAAAAGTAGAAATATCACGGATTAGTGGAGAGCGAAAACTAGAAAAATGAAAAGAAAACCTGAAAATCGGGCACCTATTGATCCAAACGATAACTGAGAATTATACACGATCCGTGGAATATCTGACCTTCAACAAGTAGCGTTCGAGATTTACATTTAATTAAGGTTATCCACCAGTCAAATACCCTGTCGGATATGGGAACACCCGCCGAATGGACCCTTTATCGAACCAAATTGACTATCAGTTGCTTTGGATAGGTTGCGAAATACTACTGGAAAGCCTGGTGTTCACTACAAGTTAAAAGCAGCAGTCATAATTAAAAATAAAATTCCACCATATATTGTCATCTCGTGACACCCTTAAGTTATGGAATAATCCCGATGCTGAAACGTGCATCACCTAAACAGCTGTTCAGAAGGAACCAACAACGATTCGATCCGAGAGGATCTTACGTTACATCATTCTGAAGGAACAAAACTGCGAAATGCAGGAAACACTTACTCATCATGCATTTAAAAGAAATGCCAAACACTGAAGTTAAAGAAAAAGTGGTACATCACTTGAAAAATATTCTTATAAAACCAACTTTCAGGTTATAAACGGTTGCGTTAAGTTTAATAAACTTACAAGTCCACATGATAAAGTAAAATCAAAATACTAAAACAAACTAGGGAATTCTTTCCTTTACAACTACGACTACCATTACAGATCCATCTACTTATTGTTTGTCCCAATAAACTAACTACAAGTTATTGATAGACCACAGTCAACTATTATAAAAATGAAAGAACGAAAAATTGAAAATAAAATATATTCCCAACTGACGAATCGAACCCGCATTCGTAACTCAAGTCTCACATAAATAAGCTAAGTGTCAACACGCACACTAACAAAGCAATCGGACGTCTGAACGACAAAACAATTAAGTCCGTAAATAAATTAAAATACTAAAGTTCATGAACTCAAATGCGCGTGGCAAACAGCAGTAATACTCAAACACCATAAGCTAAGTATCAAATGTTGGACAACCCTCACGTTCATGCCATGCATACCCTACTGCAGACACTACCATCGTTCAAGTCACTTCACAAAACACCTAACCTAAGACTTGAATATATACAGACGACACCCTGAACCTATCGTCAAGCCTACATAATTTCTACACACTCTAACATCTATGTACACACACACACACACTCCTAAACCTATCGTTGAGCGTAAATGGGGATTTCAGCTCATCCATATACTCCTATGATACCGTGTGACGTTCTAAATCTATTGTCGAGCGGAAACTGGGATGTCTATCCATCCTCTAGAATGTCAGGTGAAATCGTAACTTCAAACACACTCTTTGATATTTAGCTGGAAACCTTGTCGAAACTATAGCACACAACGAAACGAATCTTTCCACAGAATGAACGCAAGTTTGAAAATGCAACTAAATCCCTGTCTTGTCAATAAAACGTGAAAATGAAAATAAATTACGCGTGGCCAACAATCCACAACTCAAACACGATCTCGACATACGCAATGAAGTTTGGAAAAATAATAATTAATTTCAGCACACGTCTTCTTTACGTGAATATCGCCAAAACAGTAATCATCACCATCGCAAAAATCCACACTGTAATTCTAGGGTGAGGCCCAAAATCGCCTACCATCTCACTATTCCAAACATTCATACCCATAAATTATCCAGTGAAGCGAAATTCAATGAATCTACACAGCCAAACTATCACTTTAATAACGTCCAATATCTCATCCTGTAATGTTTCCGATTTAATGATAATTTATCGTCTCGTAATATATAAAATTTACTGAATGGAAATTTGTTATAACAGTCAAATAACACCAACCGTGTATTCAGAATGCCCTTCTATTCTTGAGATCGCGTACTATAATATTCATTATGCTGACTTCACATAAATCGTCATTTGGACTTAAAACTGCCAAGAGCTACAATCTTCTACAGAATTTTTTTTCACTGGGAGATCTTGACTTGAAATCATAATGTGCATCACCAAGCACTCATTTCGAACCAACTTTCACCCGGTCAGCTGTTCCGAATTGTTGGTGGAATATCAATACAGCCTGCCTCAGAAATATCACATTTAATATACAGCCTGTCTCAAAAATTCTTCGCCATTAACAAATATAGCCTGTCTCAAAAATTCATCTTCATCGCCTATCACGGCGGCATTACTCATGAAATACAGGCTTCCTATGCCTCCAACATCTACACAACCATCCTATCAACGTATCATTCCGGCACAATCCTTTTCTTCCTGTTTCAAAACTTTTCAAACCTCAATACTCCCGTGACGAACAATTTTTATAAGAATCCTTTCCATTCATTTTTACTACAACTTTCGGACCTCAAGAATACAATAACACACCGTGATTTCCTATATCACCGACATACACGGTGTCACAAAAATTACCTTCCCATGAATATATATAACTTTATCAGACTTCACTAGATTTCGAGACGAACGCAAATCTTACTCAACATATCTGTTAAATACACCTTTAACATTGAAAAATGTAATCCTGCTGTAAATATTATTATTATTATTATTATTATTATTATTATTATTATTATTATTATTATTATTATTTCGATAAAATTTCTGAACTCATACGATATTCGAAATTATTGCATTCACCACGACTACATTATCGTTATCACCTTCCTAACTTTACTCAGTTTGAACACTATCTTAAAGAATGTTAGCCCATTGCTTACACTTCGCAATATACAGTTTCTCGACGTGAATTTTACTGCCCTGAAGAGCTTCACATGACGACCAGAAATATAACACATTCGCCTGATCATTATTAAATATTAATTCGTCACGCGCATTGAACATTTTATTGGGACTAACAAATTCTATTCTACAACATTAATACATTTTACACTCGCTATCGATTAACACCGCAAATAACGCACTTTCCTCGCGTTTTAACATGCGACGAACTTTCTTCTCTACTGGCGACTGCGATAGATTTCCCAGGACGCTGCTTTAGTTCACCCCAATACTGGCCAGGTGTTTCAATAGATAACAAAAATCAGACCTAACTGGCTAGCCTCCATACTTCCCTTTGACAATATCAAACACACACAATATAATACAGAGAGAAACCCAGCTACGTATTTTAAACAGATATCTATGCCTTCACAGTTTTCGTCGGCGGAAGTACAGGAAAATTTCTATCACCTTCCATTTAATACTCTAGTTGAACCATTGACACGAATATATAACAAGTTATTTTGAGAACTAAGCCCCGCACTTTCTTGCAGACGAGCGACGTGGGTTTCACCATCCAGACCTTCAGATAGAATGAGTTAAAGTAGGTGGAGGCGATTTCTTTTATACCCTCTTAGAGGACGCCACCCTCACCATGACGTTTGGTGGTGCAATCTGCTAATTTCACATCCACTGGACCAATTTTCTTGAAATTTATTCCACAAATTCAGACAGAATTATAATTCATTACGGTGTTAATTTTATATTTTTCCCATATTTGCGACGGGCGTAATGAATTTATTTCTGACATGTAGTTTCGCGGTCTTTCTTCAGAAATGACCTTGACACGTGTCGCAAATCCGTGAGTATGACGCCAACTTTCCTCCAGGCTTAACTGCATTTATATTTACCCTGGGGATTCTGTCTTCACGTAAAGTTTATTAATAATTTAGATTCTTTATTCCTGGATTTACCATGTCGCCGAAGTCTCTCGTTATGAAGAATTTCCCGAAATTGATAAATTATTCAGTGCTCGAGGTCAACCGAAATATCTCGGCATTTCACGAGATGGTGGCTAGCTTGTCACGGTGAGTTCGGTTCCCACGAGAGAGCGAGACTCTTGAAATAAAAACATGGCTACTCTCAAAAAAGTTATTTGTAGCTGAAATAAATATCTGGAATTATTTTTCATCGTAGAATTATGGATTCAGTACGGTACCTTAATTAAGGCCACGGTCGCTTCCTTCTCAGTCCTAGCCCTTTCATATCCCTTCATCGCTATGTATACAATAAAATATCCAAATTACAGATGATGTAATAGAAATTTAAAAACAATATGCTTTACGTCGCACCGACACAGACAGGTCTTACAGCGACGATGGGATAGAAAGGCCTAGTAGTGGGAAGGAAGCGGCCGTGCCCTTAATTAACGTACAACACCAGCATTTGCTTGGTGTGAAAACGGGAAACAATGGAAAACCATTTTGAGGGCTGCCGACAGTGGGGTTCGAACCCACTATCTCCCGGATGCAAGTTCACAGCTGAGCGGCCCTAACCGCACGACCAACTCGCCCGGTGAAAATTAAATAATATATATATTGTATACAAATATATATATATATATACGAACTTACACATATATATCTTCACAACTTTTCTACAGACTATTCACATAAGAATTCATATAATTTGCAAAATGATCACGTTCCGCCATTGAGAAGAGCTTTTCCGAATTGCAGTGGCAGGGCGGTGAAAAATATCGAGTGACCCTTCCAGCTGATTTATGGTCCTAAGGTCTTCGTGTGCAACGGTTCTACATTTGGGCAGGTGGAATGTACATTTCTGCCTTGTTCGCCTGCTTGGAACGTGAAGTGGAATCAATCCCAGTCTAGCCGGACAGTCCACTTTACTCTTCAAACATTTAGGTGCTAGCCTTCCGTTCGCATATTTTCGGCGCGTTGTCAGCGTAATCATTCCAAGCATTGTTACAAATTCTTCATACCTACTTGAAGACAATGCCATGCCCAGGAACCCAAAACTAATCCACTTCATGAACATTACCTGCACTCTCTCGAGATGGTACCCTGTGGCCTTTTTTATACGGGAGCCACATCTCACAACCATACTCGAGAGGGGTCTCACCAGGAACAAAACAATGTTGTAGCAAATGCAATATTACTGAAATCTTTACAATTTCTTTTGACAAACCCCATACAGCCTGGAAGATTATATAATATTATCGATGTCTTTCTCAAAGGATAAGCCATTCCTGTTACTAAGAATTACACCTAGGTCATTAAACTCCTCCACACGATTTAAACATTCTCCATTTCCTTCATCCTCGTCCGCGAATAGTTATCCGCGGAGATTGTAAATATTTGACTATATTTCACCCAAGGTATTGAAACGAATAGATCTGTTAACATAATACAGTAGGTCTGATATCTGACACCAGTTCCCCTACAGTGACAGGTTTATGAATGATTCCTCTTGCGACAACTACCGGCATACAGTGAGTGTAAAAAGTATTCGTACGACCACACATATTTTAGAAAATAATGAATTTTTCATACGTTTAGGTAGGTTTATGTATTGAAAAAAAACATTCATGTAGTATTCATACCTTTATTCATTCCATAAACAATACGAAGGCAAAACATTGTCATAAACTTGTAAAAATTCACAGACAATAAATTTTCGTTTGTGGACCCGCACAAAGTATTCGTACGACCCCCGTTTTCGTGAGTAAAATCAGCCCTCCACTCTGATAATGTCGTTGTGCATGCTGCTATGGCTCGGACGTATCCCAATCATTCATTTCGACTCAGATGTTGACAGGACAGCGTTCGAGTGCATTCACACGTTGTCAGACTGGGGCTAAAGAGTCCGACAATTACTCCCAGCGAATGAAAAGTCATCAACCACCTTCACAACAAGACATGGGCGCTCAAAAGGATCGCAGAAGCAGTTGGGAGGCCTAAGTCAACCGTGCAGTCGATCATCGACCGCTTTTCCGAGACAAAAAGCTACAGTAACAAGCCTAGAACTGGACGTACCCGGACCCTGACCCAGGCAAACAGGCGCTTCCTTGTCCGAGAAGTGAAGAAAAATCCGTGATGCAGTGCCCCGAAAATTGCTGTTCAGCTGGAATGGCGAGGTGCTACTGTGAGCGAGTCGACAGTGCACCCTTTGTCAAATGGACTTCCACGGGCGTCAGGGACGTAAGAAGTTGTATGTCATCAAGGTTAATCGTTTGAAACGGCTACGCTTTGCCATGGAGCACCGAAACACAGGTCTGGAGGTCTTCAACAGGACTGTCTGGACCCATGAGAGCAAGTACAACATCTTCGGGTCAGGCGGGAGCCTCCAAGTGTGGCGGCAACCAAACACCGAGCTACATCAGCGGAACTTGATTCCTACTGTGGAACATGGGGGTGATTCAGTGATGGTGTGGGGGTGTACGAGCGCTAAGGGAGTGGAAAATCTTCATTTCATCGAAGGCAAGATGGACCATCGAATGTACGTCAATATTTTGAAGCAAAACTTACCTGCCAGTATTGATAAAATGGGACTGGGAAGTGATTATCGTTTTCAACAGGACAATGATCCGAAACACAAAGCTAGAAATACCCAGCTGTGGTTGTTGCACATCACTCCCTAACGCTTGGAAACTCCTCCCCAGTCCCCTGACATAAACCAAATTGAAAATGGATGGCACTACCTTGGAACAAAAATTAGGTCTAGATGCATTTCAAACAAGAGAGATTTACAAAATGCTCTCAAGGAGGAAGGGGAGAAAATCCCCCCTTCTTGCTGTGCTAATTTAGTAAAATCAATGCCCAATCACATCCAACCTGTCATAGCCGCCAGGGGCAATCCTACAAAATATTGATTTCCACAGACTGATGGAGAAATGTACAGAAGACAGGGGTCATACGAATACTTTTTGTTGGTCCCAAAAGAGATATTATTTGTTTCTTCTTTTTTACAACTTTATGACAATGTTTTCTTTTCATATTGTTTGTAGAATTAATAAAAATATTTGAATACTACATGAATTGTTTTATTCAATTCATAAACTTACCTAAACGTATGAAAAATTCATTGTTTTCTAAAATATGCGGCATTGTACGAAAATTTTTTGCACTCACTGTATTGAGCGTTCTATTTCGGAATCTTGTTCCTCCCTTTCACTAATTGCGGGCAGGAGCCAGTTAGGCTTGGGTCAGATTTACGGCTTTATGATTCCAAGGCTCTCCCATACCAATGTCAAGAGCCGCCTCACCACAAGCAAAAATAAGAGTAGGGCCTATAAAACCAAACCCCACGGCCCTTAAGTGTAACGCCCTTGAAAGGGCCTTGGCCTGCCCAGCAACCGCTGCTCAGCCCGAAGGCCTGCAGATTACTAGGGGTCGTGTGGTCAGCACGACGCATCCTCTCGGCCGTTATTCTGGGCTTTCGAGACCGGGGCTGCCATCTCACCGTCAGATAGCTCCTCAATTCTAATCGCGTAGGATGAGTGGACCTCGAACCAGCCCTCAGGTCGAGAGAAAAGTCCCTAACCTAGCCGGGAATCGAACCCGAGGCTTCAGGGCGAGAGGCAGGCACGCTGCCCCCTACACCACGGGGACGGCAGTAGGGCGTATACCTGAGTGAAAATCAATAAACTTCATTATTTAGAAATTGTCAGCCATACAGTTTGCATCCGGAAGGGCTCAACCTGTACCATTCGATCTGTTGTTATTATTATTATTATTATTATTATTATTATTATTATTATTATTATTATTATTATTATTATTATTATTATTATTATTATTATAGTAGAAGCCCGTTATAATGCAATTGTTGGAGGAATGAATTCACCCCGCGTTATAGATTAGCCGCGTTATATCGGGAGGTGACCTGTGAAGTGACAAAATATGTAAAGGACGAGGAAAATGATTACAATATAATGCACAACTATAAGTCGAATACGCCACCAAACACAGAAACACAATTCGCTTGCACTTTATGCTTACCTGGGTAATACCATGACGAGATTTCCACCGCGAAAACCACCCATGTGACGCATTAAAATCATTGTTGCCGTGTAAATCATTGTGGAATTTCACAGCTTGAGCTTTAATAACGGGTCCTGAAAGTGGTACCCCTTCACGTCGTTTTATTACATACCACCTGTAGAGACATTCATCTAGTTCGCTATCTTTTCCTAGTTTAGTCTTTTTTCTTTGCAACCCCACACCACTTTCTACTGTGTCCACGAAACTTCTAAGTTTCTTTTCTTCCTTCATCCACCCTCTAATCGTTCCTTCTGGAATGCCACACTCACGTGATAAACTTGCCTTTGACTTCCCATTCTTCACACGATCAATTATTTTGAGTTTATCACTAACGGAATACGCTTTCCTTTTCTGCGACATCACGACATGTGCAGTGAACTCACACTGTACCGTACACTTCGCGGACAACAGAGGGGAGTAAGGGCTGTGTTCACTTTCGAGGACGCTGTTGCTTGCCTTGGAAATAATTCTTAGAAAAGTAAAGGCCGCAAATAGCTCAAGCAATTGTTTATTTCCGGTTGCTTCTGTGAAATTCCACGAATGCCGTTTTATAGCCTCCTAGGCTGATAACCTAACCATACTGTATTGTTTCCTCTTGGTCGAGAACTTAGCGGACAACAAAAACGTTGAGCTACAGTCTAGTGAAATGACCTGAGATTGGAAGCCAAGGAACAAAAAAACTTCACTGAATTTCTACAATAAGCTTCACTAATAAAGAGCTGTCGCCTTGCATCATTCGGTAGATAGTGGATTCGAACCCCATTTCGATAAGACGTACAAATATTTAATAAATAATTAACTTTTTTAGGGAGGAATGCTCTTCTCGGCGTTATATCCGAATCGCGGTGTGTCGGACCACGTTATACCGGATTTGTATAACAATAATAATACGCAGTGAGTTTGATCACGTAGTTGTAAGCTTGCATTTGGGAGACAGTGGTTTTGAAATCCACTGTCAGCAACCTTGACAATGATTTTCCGTGGTTTCCCATTTTTCACACCAAGAAAATGCTGGGGCTGTACCTTAATTCAAGACAGGGTCGCTTCCTTCACAGTCCTATCCCATCGTCGCCATAAGACCAGTCTCTGTCGGTGCGACGTAAAACAAATAGCAAAAATAAATTAATTAAATAAATAATTCTATGTATTTAACGTTGTCCATATAAGTTCTGGGACCCATAACAAATCAAGGTGGCAGGCCTCCTCTTCCCAAAGTTCATCAACAAAGTAAAAAATAAAATTCCAACAATAACGGCCACAGATTTTTTTTCTTTCAGAAATACAATTTAGTACATTAAACAGGTAACATATGAAAAATTTTACTTAATATTAATGGTAAATAACTTTATAAATATCCTGAATATTTTCCACTGTCCCATTAAGAAGATTCACATCCAATGGCATACTGATGTGGTATTATATATTCAATAGATTATCGGCATCATCCAGATTTTTTTCTTTGACAGTCACACTACCTTTCCTCAGAAAGAGTATGTATGATAAAAGCTCAAGGCAATATTGGGTGAACCAAAACAATTCATCCGCCATTCATCTAAATTTGAATTGTCAAACATGAACGCAAACAATCGTAGTTATAAAACAGAGATCAAGAGATATGTTATACAAATATTAGGCTGAATACCGTACGCGAATGCTTTTAGCTGACACTTTTTATTGAGCATCTAATAATACCAAAGACTTTAATATTACTTATCTAGACTCACAGAGCGCACTGATGCTAAGCGGAATATTGAACTCTCTCGCGCATCGCCATGTTGCGGGCGCTTCAGCTTCGAATGCATGGCTAGCACGTGGTAATGCTTACAGACCCTTGCATATTTTCGATATGAATCATGCCTGTTAGTGGATCTGGTTTGGTATTATATGTGACGGAGTGTTAATACATTGTCAAATATTTTCAAGGAATGTGGGAGCTTATACATTACGACCGAGCTCGATAGCTGCAGTCGCTCAAGTGCGGCCAGTATCCAGTATTCGGGAGATAGTAGGTTCGAACCCCATTGTCGGCAGCCCTGAAGATGGTTTTCCGTGGTTTCCCATTTTCACACCAGGCTGTACCTTAATTAAGGCCACGGCCGCTTCCTTCCCACTCCTAGCCCTTCCCTGTCCCATCGTCGCCATAAGACCTATCTGTGTCGGTGCGACGTAAAACCACTAGCAAAAAGAAAAAAAAAGATACATTACGTTAGTTAAATTGAACGGCAATATTAGGCCTTACCTGTGGAATAAAAAGATATTCGTGTGCAGTCTTCATTTGTACAGATTGCTTTCAGATGGGATCTGGTATTTCTTTTCACATGTGAGTAGAAACAGAACTGTTAAAAAATAACTTTCATTTACCATAATCGAGAACTAAACAGGTTATAGGGTGGTTGATTCAGAGAATGCATGGACATGAAATTTAGAATATTTAGGCTTCTTTTTCTTGTTTGGCTTTTTCCAATTCTTGGGGGATAATTGTTTAGAACTAAAAAGCTGTTCTGAAAAAGACTACATATTTTTCATACAAACTGTATAGCGGTATTACAAATTTGAGAAACCTGGGCCATGAATCCGTAAGATATGATTGATACAACTTGATAAAACCTACTAATATTACGGCAAGGTATTGCTTCAAATTATCAGTTATCTGAAAAATTATTTATTAGTATCGTATTTTTCCAACTTGCTTTATAATTAAAAAAATACACTTGTTAATACGCTATTCCAGAAAAATCTGACAGTATGAAGTCTAAACAAAGTTCATTACAATCTTGTCAATCCTAATATGCATTAGAAAACGCTAATCAAATTAACTTTTCACTATGATATTAATATTTTTTGTTTGCAAGTGCTTTACTTTCAATTTCATTTTATTTTCTTTCTGGTGAAAATCATGCTGCTCATATTAGAGAAAAAATAGAATGCACTTTCAATTTGTATGTGCTCAGATAATGTTAATTCAGAATGAGTTTTTAAAAGTTTTTAAGAAGGTAGTATTATGAGGAGGGTTTTACGTCTTAAATGATAACATTCTTACTTAAGCCTAACCGGACGAGTTGGCCGTGCGGTTAGGATCGCTCAGCTGTGAGCTTGCATCCGGGATATAGTGGGTTCGAACCCCACTGTCGGCAGCACTGAAGATGGTTTTCCGTGGTTTCTCATGTTCACACCAGCCAAATGCTAGGGCTGTACTTTTAATTAAGGCCATGGGCTCTTCCTTTCCATTCCTAGGCCTTTCCTATCCCATCGTCGCCATAAGACCTATCTGTGCCGGCGCGACGTAAAGCAAATTCTAAAAAATAAAACTTAAGCCTAAACCACGCAGAGAAACTCAAACTAACCCTAGATATTAATTTCATTTTAAGAAATACACAATAGAAGACTAGCACCAGTGTAACGAATGTCAGGCAGCATTTAACTTACCTAAATCCAAATCACACAAATATGATAATTTAACTTCTACTCATCCAATTACGTTATATCATATCCAAACCAAACCAAACCAAACCCCATAGCACAACAGGCCAGAAAGGCCATGGCATACCAAGCAACCGCTGCTCAGCTTGAAGGCCTGCAGATTATGAGGTGTCATGTGGTCAGCACGGCGAATCCTCTCGGCCGTTGTCACCGTCAGATAGCTCCGCAACTGTAATCACGTATGCTGAGTGGACCTCGAACCAGCACTCAGATCCAGGTACAAATCTCTGACCTGGTCAGGGACTGAACCCGGAGCCTCCGGGTAAGAAGTAGACACGCTACCCTTAAACCGCAGAGCCGGCATTTCATATTCAGAAAATGATAAAACATGTATCTGATTGTTTTAGAAAGATTTCTGCAGTCAGGTACTTTTTAAACAATCTGTTCAGATAATTGAGTAAAATTTGCTGTAATGACTTATCTGAGAGGAATCATATGTACCTTTCATAGAATAATTTTATTTCACAGGTTTCCTTTTTTGTTGATATTGAAGATTACTGTTATCGGTACAGGAGTTTGTAAATACTTAATTTATGTGTTTTCCAGTCAGCTGAGAGACAGGTAATTTTTATCTCACGATATGTAATCATACTTAAGTTGTAGACCGCTTTTTGAACATGTCTTCAGATTTTCAATAAAGCTAAATAGTTGTTGATCTTAGGTTTCTCAAGAGACAGATTGCCACGTTATTCTCGTCCTTTGAGTCTGGCCTTCTTGCCATATGTACAATGTTCAAACACATCAGTTACAAACATGACCCTTATATTAAAGTGAGCGACATGATCATTTTCGAGGTACCGCTAGTGTATTTTTGTAGTGGTGTATTTTTCAGTCTTCTTATTCAGTCCGCTAAAGGTTTCTCTTTTTAGGTGCGCCATCTATAAGCTATCCAAAGGATTTGTGTAGATTGTTCAGTTTTATACAGAAGTATATTTTAATATTTCCACAGTCTTAATATTATGTATATTTATTGTGTGTGTACACGGTAGTCGGTGTAGGCTGTCATTAATTTTTTAAGGCGAATGTTTTCATGTGTGCGAAATGTAAGTTAAAGCATGAATTCCGTACGGTCTCCGCGTCAACTGAGGAGCGCCCGCAACATGGCGGTACGCGCATGGACATGTCTTCCCCAGTTACACGCTTCTCCGCAGCCAACGGTGTGGGGCCTTGAATAATACAACCTGTGCAATAAAGTTCGGTGAATAGTCCTGTACTATCAACATAGATGAACAATGCACTACAGTGAACTTCCTGTCCTTCGAAATAGTCCCCGCCCATAACTATGCACTGCTGAGATCGGCGATACATGTCCTGGAAACTTTGCAAGAAGGCTTCCTTTGGGATGGTGTTCAAAAGCCCCGTCACGTTTCGTTGGATGCTCAAGAAATTTGGTGTCGCATCCGCCGTTTCGACAATATCCTGTGAAGCCTCCAAACGTGCCTGCTTCTGATCGTCCGTCAAGTGATGTGGCACAAGACGAGAACACGTTTTCCTCTTCCCTAACTTCTTAGTAACGGTTTGTCGCACGGATTCACGGTTAATCTGCAGTTCATCCGCTATCATGCGCACAGTTAATCGCCGATCGTTCGTGATAAATATCCTCACCTTATCAACGCTTTCGTCACTGACGGCGGTCGCCAGTCTTTGGCTACGAGGGTTGTCAGAAACACTTTCCCGGTCTCCTCGAAAACGGGCGAACCACTCGTACACACACTTCAAAGACAGTGCTTGCTCTTCATAAACACGTACCAGCATCGCATGCATTTATTTCGGTGTCTTGCCAAGCTTAAAACTGTACATTGATCTTTTGGTCGTTCATGTTCCAGTTCGCAGTTCAGAACCAACGCACTAAACACGCACTGTGTCAAACAGGTCTTACACGGCACACACACACGATGCTCAACCGAACAACGTTGGTAGCAGGTGGTAAAAACCTGCTGCTACGCAGGTGCAGGGTTGCGTGTCGCTAGTGTTGCCGGACCGACCGTTCTGACTTCATTCACCGAACTTCATTGTCACAGGTTGTATAATCAATCTATTGAACTTCCTGGCCCCTTAATCCCGAGTCCTCCGATATCTGTCCCTTTCCCATTGTTTTGAGCGGCTCTGCTTATAAGTGAGTGACACCAGAGTGCTGAAATTTGACCCTAAAGAGGTCCTTTAACATTCCAGTTTATCTAATGTATTGACAGAATATCTCGCATTTACGAGGAGAGTTTTCTGAAATGTGTAATTTTAGTCCTATTTACATCAAATTTTAGGAGAACGCCAATAAAGCGCTAATTAAGGCAACTTTAAAAATGTCACCTAAATTAATAAAATATTTTCGGAATGATATAGTTTTTTTTAATTGGTCCATTTAAAAATGTCCCAGGTGCACGAGTTCTTGTTTTGATAATTTTTAAAACTAGATTTTTTTGTTATTTCTTTAACGTCTTTAACGTCGCACTACCATATCGACGGTTTTCAGCGACGGAAGGATGGAAAAGTGCTAGGATTGGAAAGGTAGCGTCCATGACCTTAATTAACGTCCAACCCCAGCATTTGCCTGGTGTAAAAATAGGAAACCACGAAAAACCATCTTCAGAGCTGCCAGCGATGGGACTCGAACCCACTGTATCCCGTATGACAGCTACGCGACCCTAACCGCACAGCCAACTCGCTCGGCAAAGTTAGTTATACATGGTGTTTCAAAATTACAGGTACAACCTGTAGAAGACAATGAAACAAGTTTGATAAACGCAGGCGTGGAAAGGAATCTCTTCCGGGATATAACGTAATTACATCTGCAACAGTGATTTCTAACGAAGATATCGCCAAACTCTTCTTCCGACAACTGCATCCTTCTTTTCCCTATGTTCCAACTCGCAAAACCAGGATACATCCACCCCTTCATATTCCGTATTCCCGCCTCTCTCTTGTTCAAGGAACTTTATTTATCCGCATTCCAATCCTCCTTAACTCTTCGTCTTCCGACAGGAACTTGGACGTTTTTCTTCGTATGCCTCCTTTAATCGATTCTTCCTTAACCTAGCTCATTTCTTCATGTTCCTTTTTTCTCTTCTCATTGCTGTCCCCTCTATTGTACATAATGTAATATTGATTTATTTTTTATTGTACTATACTGTTACTTACATGTCATATTTGTATTTATCTTACTGTGCCTAGCTATAAGTTCTTCAGTTCGTTTTACTTTCGATCTTTAATTTTCCTCCTTCTTTTCTTTTGCCTTTATGTTTTGTTGTTAACATTGTTATGTCTACATTTTTTGTTAGTTTTTAATTTTCTTCCTCTATTTTTATCCTTAGATGATTTTTTCTCATTGTTCTTCCACTAATTTCTTATGTTTGCATTGTGCTACTCCATTGTAAAGAAATTTCACGCAGAACTCTGTAATTCGGATTCTCGCTGTTTTGGATTTCCAAATTAAAAAATGAAAAAGAATCCCGTTACGAAAGAACATTTAGCAACACAATTATATAATTCGATAAAAATGCATACCTACCCTGCAAATGTTACTGAAAGTCGCAAAATAAGAAATACACAAAAGATGATCGAATGTGTCAGTACATTTCCAATGAAATATGTCATGTAAGAAAAATATTGGCCATGAGAAGTACTTAGAAAGAGAAAGCATGAACTCGAGATTCTTTCCCCTTAAAAAGTAGCGTTGCCAGACGTCCGAAAATCCTAGACATGCCATAAAATTGAATCTTCCATCCGGTGTACGGGAGGATATTTTTTAATTTTCTAAATGCCCTACTTTTCTTTTCTTTTTTTAGGAATTCAAACCATGCATTGGTTTAAACACATATTTTTCACTTGCAAAAGTTGACTGCATGGACAATGGTTTTTGGAAGCGAATCCAGATGGTTATTGTGGT
This sequence comes from Anabrus simplex, assembly GCF_040414725.1. Taxonomy (NCBI): domain Eukaryota; kingdom Metazoa; phylum Arthropoda; class Insecta; order Orthoptera; family Tettigoniidae; genus Anabrus; species Anabrus simplex. Next base: position 234,197,300 of record NC_090267.1, on the reverse strand, counting down.
TGCAGGAAGTCAACTTTAGTCAGATAATTCATTACTATTATGTATGAAAGTTGCCATTCTGAGCTCTTGAAATCTGCAGATATTCCTTCCACTCATTCCTGCCTGCACCGCAATTGTGCATTGATTTATGCTCAATGGACAAATGAGAGAAACATACTATTGATGTACTGTACAGGATATACATTTAGTTAAATATAATTTCAAAACTTATGAACTGCTCCCAGTTTTCTGATTAAATTTAAGCAGGTTAGATACTTTGCAACTAGTCAGTATATGTTGTAAACATGAATGATGTGTCATAGTAAAAGTAGGACTGATTTTATTCTTGGTATATTTAATGTGACAATAACATGCATTAATTATATTGCTTATTTCCATGTAATTTTGTTTTCAAAGTATAATTTCACGATGTTCAATACTTTTCTCATTTTAGAAGAGCATTAAATCCTATGTTCCATTTAAAACAATCTGGTAAACCTATTAAGAAGTGAAGTTACTGTCCTCCTTGGTCATTTTGTTTCAACATACCTGATTATAAGCACTCACATTTGCTATGTCTAGGTTTTCCAGGACAAATGTGCTTTTGCCCTTCTGTACAGATGTATTTTCACCCTTCTTTTCGTCATACAGAAAACTACGAAACCAATTTATTTATGGGATTCTCGCTTATTTTAAGAGACGGTTTCCCACCTGGTCCTAAATATTTTGAAGGAATTGCATTTTCTTTTTGCCTAGTGTGTCTAAATTCTTCCTTTGGCAGTAATCGGGCTTTTAAAATGTCGGATACATTGAAATTAGTTCCAATGAAATGCCGGCCACAAATAACAGCATTTGTAGTCGGAACAAATAGTTTTCTTTTTTTGTACAATTAACCCATATTATGCAGTTTCAGGAATTTTATCCTGTTGGGAAAATGGTAAATCCTACGTGGGTCCGATGACCCCTTTAAACAACAAGCATCATCATCATCATCATCATCAAGCATAAAAATCATACGTACCGAGCTCGATAGCTGCAGTCGCTTAAGTGTGGCCAGTATCCAGTATTCGGGAGATAGTGGGTTCGAACCCCACTGTCGGCAGCCCTGAAGATGGTTTTCCGTGGTTCCCCATTTTCACACCAGGCAAATGCTGGGGCTGTACCTTAATTAAGGCCACGGCCGCTTCCTTCCCACTCCTAGACCTTTCCTGTCCCATCGTCGCCTAAGACCTACTATGTCGGTGCGACGTAAAGCCAATAGCAAAATCATACGTGAGGATGAACACCAGAGTTATTATAACATTCAAAACCAGAACAGGCTGACATATTAATCACATTTGTAGATAAAACAATAAACTAGCTTCAATACGTTGGAAACACGGTGACAAAGAAATTACACGTCACCGAACTCCCACAAAAAAAACTTCAGTTCTCCTTTAAGACCTTTACTCACCTTCCGACATCCAAGAAATCTAAGAAAGGAGAATCGGGACCGGCTCTACATTATATTCTTAGTCATTCGGATTCAATCGTGACCGCAGAAGAAGTAAACCACTAGGAAAACTAGCAAATACTATGCGTACCGGTAAATGCCTTTACACTTTTCATCAGTATTGTTTCTCATTAATTCAACCTTCCTATTATGGTGCCAATGTAAGACGGAGCAGCTGTTTCAAAACCAATGATAAATTCACTTCTTCTCAAAGCCGCGCCCAAGGTAACAGCTTTACTTAACATCTCACTATTTGGCTCTTCTTCTATTTGTTAAAAAAGCCGTACATGTAATGGTAATCCCTGAAATACAATAAAGCTATCATGTCTTTCTAGACAATGAGTAGAACAAAAGATCAAGTAATCTTTTATCAGGTTCACTAACAACACTCTTTGAAGAGCTGACATTATTTTTGCAGAAGCAGAGACAATGCCACTGATGAGATAATCTCTAACATATTCTTAATTCGCCTAATATCACAGCTTTTTGTAAAGCACAAGTTCAGTTGAAGGCTGAAGCAGTGTGTGCAAAATGCCAGAGGTTGCTCATTTAAAATTAGTGCTTGGGTTCCAATAATTAACCTGATATATTTGATCCGATATCAAACCCCCGAGCCCACCGAGCAAGTGGCTGTGCGGTCTGGGTCACGTATGTAGCTATCAGCTTGCATTCGGGAGGTAGTGTGCACCACTGTCGGCAGCCCTGAAGATTGTTTTCCGTGGTTTACCATTTTCACACGAGGCAAATGCTGGGGCTGCACCTTAATTAGGGCCACGGTCGCCTCCTTCCCACTCCTAATCCTCTCCGCTCCGCTCCCATCGTCGCCATAAGACGTGCAACGTAAAGCAGATTTTAATAAAAGTTCCGAGCCCAAAAATTGTGAAAGTTGAATCAATCTTTTAAACTTTTAAATGTAACTAGACAGGGGGGGGGGGGGGAGGTGGTTGTGCTAAAGACCCCCTTAGCTCCCCGGATCAGCCTCTGACAACAACAATAACAACAAGAACAACAACTTTCTCGTTCAAATTTCAGTCAGTGGCGCCGACTTTGGGGGGGACAAGACGTTTTCTGCCCCCCAAAATGATCTTAGGGAGGCAGAGTGTCATTTTGCCCCCCTCCCCCGCCCAAAAAATATTCTCCTCCTAGATGTTAAGTCTTTTTTACACTGAAACGTGGAGTTCGGCATATACACAAGGAGGCTGCTAATGCAGTAGATCTGGAGAAAGTGGCAGGTGATTTTATATCAAGAAATGAGATTAGAAAGCGGACATTCCCTCCTTAGTAATGGAAACTGTTAAGGCTGTACCTCTGATGGTAGAGCTTTACACATTTCATATCATGAAGTGAACAATACACAGTAATAGGACATTTATTCAGAAATGCATTTGTGAAGCAAGTTCTACTTTCTCTGTTTACTTGTGGTTAGTTTTGATAACTTCGTACATAAGACATTTTGTCAAGATATGTATTTATTAATCGAGTTCTATTTTTTGTGTATTTGTGAATATTATTGAAAACTTCACACATTAAAATTCATTCAGAAAGGTACTTGAGAAACAAGTTCTAGTATTGTTCTGTTTTACTGTTTGATTGTGAATATTGTTAATATATTGGAATGTTTGCATGAATAGTTGTTCATCATTCCATACGCCCTTGTTCATATTAATCATGCCCTCCCCCATAATTACCCGAAGTTTTTCAGTTTTTCGGTTACTTGGTTTTGTTATTTGCACTTGAAGATTTCTGTATGGAGCAGCAATATTTTTGTATGATTATATTCATTGCCTGCAAAGTCGTGTTTTTGTGCTTATGATCATTGTTATTGGAAGGGAGCCCATATGTTCCGTAAGATTTTCAAACGGGTCCGTGACACAGTGAGTCCCTGGTCCAGTGTGATATAAGTTACGGGCTGGAATCGCGTAGTTTTAAATTTGGAGATAAAGAATCTCGATTGAAAAGGTATTAATACATACATTCAATACCGCTTAGTCGAGCAGCTCGTCTCTTTACCCCAAGTCTTTTCATCCCAAAGTTTACAATATTTTCGTAACACTACTCTTTTGTCGGAAATTTCCCAGAACAAATCGTACGTTATATATAAAATAACTTCAGAGTATGTTTGTCTCACTGACAATGCATAACTAAAATAATTCTATGATAAGATATCTCTTACGTCATTAGCCAGCTTATACTTTTAACAAAGCCGAAGGAAACAAGAAGCTTTAGGCAAATTAGAACTTCCGGGAAAAAGGAAGTCCGTGGCTGTACAACAGGCAATATTTCCGATATCATCTACCATTACTCAGTGGAGAAACTACTGGAATATTTGAGGCATCTAGAATCAAAAAACCGTCCAAGTCAAAAAATAAAGTAAATCTTCAGGAAGACAATGAAAATGATTTATGGACAAACTTTCCTGGGATATAAAATATGTTACTGTCTTCAGATAATAATTTCGTGTGGCTATTTCTAGCCAGGTACAGCCCTTGTAAAGCACACCCTCCGATGAGGATGGACGGCATCTGCCATGTGTAGGTAACTGCATGTTGTTGTGATGGAGGATAGTGTTATGTGTGGTCTGTGAATTGCAGTGATGTTGGGGACAGCACAAACCCCCAGTTCCCGAGCCAAGGGAATTAACCATTTAAGGTTAAAATCTTCGACCCGGCCGGGAATCGAACCCGGGACCCTCTGGTCCAAGGGCCAGCACGCTAATTATTCAGCCATGGAGCCGGACACTATCTTCAGATGAAATCATGTAAATTTAAGGCCTGCCTCTTCATGAACTAACAATTTTTAAAAATTGAATATGGACTGAACTGTTTTTGAAACTGTAAGTGTATTTAAGAAGCGTTTGAAAGTAAGAGAAATATTGCAAATGTTGCAAAGAGGGGATATTTTAATCTAAACCTTGCAAAATAATGTAGCAAATAAAAACCAGACAGAAAGTACATATGTATACCTCATAAAATATAACTATTTTATCAAGAATGACATTTCCAAAACAGTATCAATTAAGAATGGAGATTCAACAAAATTCCGACTTTTTGAGTTCATATAGTTTTGTTATACAGTACCCCTGAAGTCGTCTTCCTCTTCTTCTTCTTCTACAACTTCAATTTACGATCTCCTCATGAAACTCACGGTTCTCTTGCCAATAAGGCCCAAACTGCTTCTCCAAACGTTTGGCCATATCTTTTATTTTAGGTGCTTTCTATCCGTGAAATTCTTCCTTTTCTTTTCCTTGTTATTACCTCTGGAACACTCATGCCCGATTTCACCCCTACCTTGCACTGTTGTCCGTTCCTTCTACAAGGACTAGAAATAATGAACCAGTTTCCAGGATTTTTAAAAGATTTTGTCTGTCTCCTTCTTCCAGTCTTGTAGAGGCACGACTTTGCCTTCTCCACTTTGTGGAGAAAATATTACATTTTGATTCCATTCTAGCCAGCTAACGAGGAATTACATTTTTTTTTTAAAGCAATTTGTACAAGCCCTGTTGTCTTATCAGCCGATTCTTTCGTTTATTTCATTTAATTATTTTTAAAAAAATCAGCAGAAATACGCACAAAATGACGTTCGTCCCGGATAACCGATTTGTATAGTGCCGCAGCAAGTAGTGGACACTTTGCATGTGCTGTGAGGAAGGGTAGCAGGGAACTTTTTTTTGCTAAGGTCGTGGACACAAGAGGTATGATTCACTCGCTTGCCGCACGCATTCGTCAATTTGCAAGTCTCTGTGTCTGTTAGTTTCTTAGTGTGTAGTCAAATACTAAATTAGTTTAATTGTATAATCACGCCGTACTTTTATTTCATTGTAATAATTGTGTAATATTGTTCCTATGGTGAAAGTTTTATTGTATAGCATTGAATCAAAATCTCACAAAACTACTATTACCACACTTAAATTGGTAAACCGTCAATCTCAATCTCTCTGTCGGAATTCGCTCAGAGAGCATCAAAATGCTTACCACTTTGTAGCTTTTTTCTTCATTATTGAGTAAGTCACCCCCCCTCCCCAACCGCTATATCACGCAAACCCGGGTACTGTTTATTGTCCGTATTTTTTGCCCCCACACTTTTAATTCCAAATCGTCGCTACTGTTCTCAGGGGTGGAACGTTGTAATCATGTGTAAATTATTATATGAATAGTCTGTAGAATGTATCATATCTGTAGCAAAATCTGTGAAGATGTATATTTGTACGTACGGTACCGTACGTGAAAATGTGTATTTATCTGTCAATTTTCTCTTATTGCAGTTAGCTATTTAATTTTCTATTGCATCATCTGTAATTGGGTTATCCTGTAGATGAGTTATTTGCCTTCCATGTTAAAGTCTGTTCCACGCCTACGATATTCTTGATGACCTGTGATTACTTCGTCCTTCCTTAGTTCTTTTTCAATCACCAGTAGCGGAGGGAGAGATGAGTGCTTGACTACCGGTAGAAGAAATATCATTTCAACTTTCTTAATATCTGCAGGTGTTTCAGCGAGTAACTACTCGGGGAACATTCCTATCAGCGTTGTTATTTATTTTGTGCTGCACATCTTTCAGCACGAAGTGTTGCTATGTTTTCCCTATTAAGACCATTTTGAAGCTCATGTTGTATGCAGCTTGTTATAACAAAGGAATGTAGGGTAATTCAATTTTATACCTTTGATTGCCTTTGATTACCCTTGAAATGGACTCGACAGTTTTTGAAACAAACAATGGTGACAACCTGGTTGGATCCAGTGAGTACTGAAACTAACCCTGATTTTCTTCCAGCATTTGAAACTTGGCATTAAGTGAGATAGAGCGGTGGCTTTATGCACGGATACCCTTGCCAAAGCCTATTTTATTCCCATGAAAGATAATGTCACCACTGAATTCGCCATCTAAAGTTACTCAGTAAAGCAACCTTACTTCACTTCTTTTCTACGATGACCTTAACGACATTTGACTCTACAAGCCTCATTTATTAAATGTACGGTGATGTTGTAATTCATGATACAGAACTTTCTTTTTACAGGCCAAAGTACTCTTGACTGGCTGCGAAGTGTTGGTTAGGCATTCGCTTCTTGAGCTCAAGTTTGCTAGATAGAAACCTAGCACAGTCCATAGATAACTGAGAGGGATTAGAAACTGTTCGGTAGGTTTACTGTATATCGATAATCAATCCCTAGTCGGGCCAGAATTCTAGAATTCGGTTTCTCTGAAGAAGCATGATGGTAATTTTCTTCACATTGGCCTCCTAGATGGGAGTGAAAGTTGGGTGGAATCAAGATATATTTTTCATAAGCAATGAGAATAATAATTGCTTGTACAAACAGATGGAAAGAATGCAATGAGGGCACTCAAAGTGAAGAGGAAAAAAAAAAAGCCAAGTTGGGAATAAACTCGATGGATTAAGCTCTACGTATGGAGCAACTTTAGTGGTGGAATCATGTGAGGTAAATGGAGGAGGATAGATAACTAAGGAGAATAATGAATAATGTTTTAATGGAAAATGTGTGGAACTAAACGAGGCCACAGAGCTAATTGGAAATAGAGAATTGTGGAGACGCATGTTTAATTTACAGACGCTTGCAGACTGAGCGCCGGAAGGCATAATAATATGTGTGTATGTATGTATGTATGTATGTATGTATGTATGTATGTATGTATGTATGTATAAAGTAGCAGCAGTCCAGAAAGGAGTGAGGCAAGGCTTCAGTTTGTCACCTCTCCTTTTCAATGTTTACATAGAACAGGTGGAATGGCAATCAAAGAGGAATTTGGAAAAGGCATCACAATCCAAGGAGAAGAAATCAAAACTCTGAGATTTACCAATGATATTGTTATTCTATCAGTGTCTGCAGAAGATCTGGTGAAACTAGTGGATGGTATGGAAATAAATACACCAAATCCTAAACAAGTGTAATGGAGTACAGTCAAAAGAAGTCAGGTGATGCAGGAAATATTAGATTAGGAAATGAAGTCTTAAAGGAATTAGATGCATATCGTTACTTGGGTAGTAAAATAACTAATCTTGACACAAGTAAGGAGGGCATAAAATGCAGACCAGCACAAGCAAAAACGCCTTTCTTAAGAAAATAAATTTGCTCACTTCGAACATTGATATAGGCATTGGAAAGACATCTTTTAAGACTTTCACCTGGACGTGGCATTGTATGAAAGTGAAACATAGACGATAAGTAGCTCAGAAAGAAAGAAAGAAAGAATAGAAGCTTTCGAAATGCGGTTTTACAAAAGAATGCTGAAGGTGAGATGGGTAGATCGAATCACGAATGGAGGAGGATAGGTTACCAAGGAGAATAATGGACTCCGCCATCGAGAGTAAGAGGATGAGAGAAGAGTGAAGAGCGATTTGGCAAAAATTGACCAGAAGAAGAGGTAGAATGATAGGACACGTCTTAAAAGACCCCCAGGACTTGCTCAGTTAGTTTTTGAGGGAAGTGTAGGCCGTAAGAACAGCAAGGTATGAATATGGCAAACAGATTAGAGTAGATGTAGGATGTAGTAGTTATGTAGAAATGAAAATGTTGGCACAGGATAGGGTGGCATGGAGAGAGGCATCAAACCAGTCTATGGACATACATACACATTGCATGTAGAACAAATGGTGAAAGAACAAGAATTTCGGCAGCGAAGGGGGTATTCGATTTTAAGACTGGTTATTCAAATGCATTTTACCAGTATTTTCATTACATTTTCTTCTTTTACTACTACTACTACTACTACTATATGTACCGGACGAGTTGGCGGTTAGCGGCGCGCAGCTGTGAGCTTGCCTCCGTGAGATAGTGGGTTCGAAGTCCACTGTCGGCAGCCCTGAAGATGTTTTTTCGTGTTTTCCCATTTTCACACCAGGAAAATGCTGGGGCTGTACCTTAATTAAGGCCACGGCCGCTTCCTTCCCACTTCTAGCCCTTTCCGATCCCATCGTCGCCATACGACTTATCTGTTCTCTTTCCTGGCTCAGCCAGTTCAACTTTCTTTCATAATCTCCATTAATACTGATAGCTCGCCATCGAATTCCGTTTCATTCGCCAAGATGCGTCCAAGGAGTCCCTGGGCTGTCAAATGGAAGTGGGACTCCGCTACTCCTACAGGTCTGAGGCTTGTTTAAAATTTTCTGAGCTTGGTAAATTCTGTGAAGCAGGATGCTACCCTACATAGTCTAAGTGAGGATCTCTCCTCTGACAGGTTAGGGACCATCGGTGGATTGTATAGTCCTAGCCGCCTGAGCACAACGAGGGCCATGACTCAGAATATGTCCGAGATGCCCACTCCTATTCCATAACAACTGGTACCCCGACTTTCAGGACCACTTGCTAGGCCACGAACTAGGATATGGCTACAGTAACCCACACCTCGAACATTCCATTTGAGCGGAAAATTCATTGCGCCCCCTTTCCATTTAATCTTTATGGAACATTGTAATAACGTGACGAAGAAGATAACGAACACGGGTTACCCTGTTACCACGGTGTCAGTTTTTTGTTCACGCAGACTTGTCTACGCTAATTCCATAAACACCGCCAGCCCAAAAACATATCTATGTTAAAAAGACAGCTTACACGTTAATGATGGGTACACACAGAAGTTAGTGACATCGTCAACTATCGGCCTGACAACGACGAGTACGTTCTACTACAGTAGTTAGATAATAAATTTACCTTACATTATAACAATTATAACTAAGAACATACTTCAGTTTATCCCAGTTATTTCTCGGAACGCTCGAGCCACCCATGCTCACATAACCAATACCACATGAGGCAATAATTGTTGACAGCACAACTTATTCAAAGGATTATTTCATAACTTTTACAAACTGCACTAAACCTGGCTTATTTTATTCTCTGTTCTTATAACATGTTTCAGAGATACAATATTAGTAATTAAAATTAGCATAACCAGAAATATTATGTGGTATTATATTTCCCTAAGGAGTGAGAAAACCAATGGGAAGTGCTTCAGGATATTCTTATTTGAATTAATTTGAGGCAAAAGGTACAGTTCTCAATCTATTGTAATGGTACACTCAACCGCATAAAAATTGGACGTCGCAGAAGATGACATTCTTTCAAAATCCTCTAGGTTGAAATAGGATGAACATATTGTGCAGGTGGTAGGATTCCTAGTATCATCAGTCATCACCGACTATCCACAGTATATGGTTATTCTCACGTTTCGAGAATGTATAAAAAAACATTTTGTTGTCGGTCATTTTTTGTGTGGTTGACTGTATATAGAAATTACTAAATATTTCTGAACATAGTTGAATACTTCATAAATTTTTATGATCTGCTCCATGAGAAAAACATTATGGCTGGTCGAGCAGGAAAAGATACTTTTCTCTGCTATCTCAACACTGCACTATCGTGTTTTGTTAGTGTAAACATGCTTATGTGCTTGAAACAGATTCAGATTCTCATTTCGAAATCGAAACCTCTAGAATCCATTTTGTAAGGGTAAAGGTGACGAATTAATTTTGTTGTTTTCTTCGCCCACGTTATGGCTATGAGAGGACTGCAACAAGCAGCGAAGTCAGACAGCAGGCATCCCGGAAGCAATTACGTACGTTGTTGTGACGTTAGATACTGTTCTCAGAGGCTCCCGATGGGTTGTTGCGTTCCCTTGAGCCTGGCACGGGGAAGGTTCCACTAAGCCCAGAGTTTATTCAGCTATCGATAATTATTTCGTTCTTGAAGAGTGGGCGAAATATTACATTCTTTGCATGACGGAATATGTACCTTTTTATATACTGGGTTTAATACTCCCTGAACATTTTCTTAAAATTAAAACGTAAAAGAGTATAGGTAACTTAAGCCTTTTTAAAATATTATTAGCTGACTTTCATTGTTAGTTTTTCACATTCAATATCATGTCTTCACCGTCCTGAGTGAGTGCCGTACTTTTATTAATTCAATTTAATTTTTATAAATTCATTGCTGTGTTTCAGACCTAATAGCAAATATAGTTCTTTTTTTTCAATTGGTTTACGTCGCACCGACACAGATAAGTCGTATGACAACGATGGGATCGGAAAAGGCTAGGAGTGGGAAGGAAACGGCCGTGGCCTTAATCAGGGTATAGCCCCCATTTTCGCGGTGTGAAAATGAGAAACCCCGGAAAACCATCTTCAGGGCTGCCGACAGTGGGTTCGAACCCACTACCTCCCGGATGCAAGCTCACAGCTGCGCGCCCCTAACCGCCAACTCGCCCGGGACATATAGGCCTAGTAGTTGTAGTAGTAGTATAAGAAGAAAATGTCATTAAAATACTGGTAAAATGCATTTGAATAACCAGTCTTAAAATCGACTATCCCCTTCGCTGTCGAAATTCTTCGGACGCCACTGCATATCTTCAGTCCTTTATAGTGATACCACATCACTGAGCAAGATATATAAAAATTACAGTATATCCAGGTGTTGTCACCAGAACCTATTCCATATCACCGTCCGGTCCCATGGCTAAATAATTAGCATGCTGGCCTTTGGTCACAGGGGTCCCTGGTTCGATTCCCGGCAGGGTGGGAAGTTTAACCATAATTGGTCGATTTCTCTGACACGGAGGCTGGCTGTATGTGTCGTCTTCATCATAATTTCATCCTCATGACGACGCGCAGGTCGCCTACGGGTGTCAAATCAAGACCTGCATCTGGCGAGCCAAACTTGTCCTCGGACACTCCCGGCACTAAAAGCCATACGCCATTTCCATTCCATATCACTGAGCAAGAAAAAGAATACTTATATCCATATGCTGTGCGCCAGTATCCACCACCTAAAACTCCCCACCCTGTTCCATCCTATAAGGTAACGAAAAATGCTGTAACTTCCTAAAGGACACTTTCCAATCTCGAAAAAGTTATTGTTCTTTCAACATTTGTTCTACATGCAATGTGTATGTATGTCCGTCCATAGACTGGTTTGATGCAGCAGATCCATACCACCCTACACTGTGCCAACATTTTCATTTCTACGTAACTACTACATCCTACATCTACTCTAATCTGTTTGCCATATTCATACCATGCCGTTTTTACCGCCTACACTTCCCTCAAAAACTAACGGAGCAAGTCCTGGGTGTCTTTTAAGACGTGTCATATCATTCTACCTCTTCTTCTGGTCAAATTTCGCCAAATCGCTCTCCTCTATCCTCTTACCCTCGATGGCGGAGTCCATTATTCTCCTTGGTAATCTTTCCTCGTCCATTCGTGATTCGATCTATCCCTCTCACCTTTAGCATTCTTCTGTAACACCGCATTTCGAAAGCTTCTATTCTCTTTCTTTCTGCGCTACATCGTCCATGTTTCACTTCCATACAATGCAACGTCCAGATGAAAGTCTTCAAAAATGTGTCAATGTTCGAAGTGAGCAAATTTCTTTTCTTAAGAAAGGCGTTTTTGCTTGTGCTAGTCTGCATTTTATGACCTCCTTACTTGTGCCAGGATAGGATTACTTCCTTTAAACATAAGCAAGTTCAGTAAACAGCTACATATGAATGGCCGCCATTTTCAAACGGTCAACTACCGAAAACTCAGAAAATAGGTCTGTGGCTGGATTGAATATGTGAGGCATATTCCCTACGAAATTTCAGCTCAAGTTGTCCTGTCATTTTGGCGTATTCTAGCGAGGAAAACCAGACACCAACTCATAAATAATTTCGCAAATAATGTATCTTCAGGTCATCATTATGAAATAAAAGGTAGGTAAGGGTTATTCTGCCCGAAGGCAGGTCCGAACCTCCGCAGAAGTGATCCTGAGCCGGAGTTTACGTGCGGTAGGGTGGCCAGTTTCTTTCCGCTCCTCCATTCCCTTACCCCCACCAACAGCGTGTGGCAACCCATCCAACTCCTGACCACGCCCCAATGTTGCTTAACTTCGGAGATCTCACGGGATCCGGTGTTTGCTACGGCCGTTGGCAAATAAAAGGACGGAACCTAAAAATCATGTGAGAATGTTTGCACAAAATGTATAAAATTTCTCCCAGTGGTTTAGATGTGATATCGTTTCAGAAGGCAAACACACTGATAGTCATTTCATTTTTATTTATAGAGATATAACAATACTTCGCATACATCGTTAAAATAAGAATACGGTATCACAAAAACACACAAAACAACAAGTTTGGTAAACTCTCCCTTTTTGATGGTGAAACAAAATGAAGCCTACTTGGCTATAAAACAGCGAAGTTGGAGTGGCCTTCGGTGACGTTTAGAAATACAACCAGTTGACTCTTTTTATGTCCTGCAAGGACAGTTTGTATGTCTTCACGTTGTTTGATGACGTTGGACAGGCAAGGTCACTGTTTGTTTCCTGGATCAGAGGCCATCAAAGAACATCTCTGAGTATCTAGGGTTTAACGGAAAACGTCTTTATTCCTTAGAAGTCTAGCTTCAAATCGAAAAGTGTGTTGCCAAACAGGAAAATAAACTCGTCATAGAAATATGCATAGTTATATTTGATTCTTCTCCCGAGCCAAGGAAATTAACCATTTAAGATTGAAATCCCTTGACCCCGTCAGCAGAGAATCAAATCAAGGGTCCAGTAAACCGAAGGCCAAGACGCTTTCCTCTCATACATGGAGCTGAACTTGAAAGAGGAACACTACTAATATGGATTCGAGTTACACTTAGTTGCAGAGGGGTACACGCAAAGGCGGTTGTCGGGTATAAACTCCCTGCTCCTTGAAATTCTCTCTCTAAATAATATTTAATAATGGTCAGTGGTGAAGCCTTCGGACCAGAAGGTTTTGCGTTCTATTCCTGGCCAGGTCGGGTATATCAGCGTCTGGTTAATACCTGTGAATTGCCGACTCCTGATATATACACAACACACCACACCACTCTACTACCCACCACAAAAACACGTATTAGTGAATACATTCCTCCACACAGGGAGGGAAGGCATTCGGCCGTAAAACACGACCAAGTCTAAATGTACTAGTACATAGTTCACACCCGCGACTCCATAAGGATGTGGGAAAAGCGACGGATGAATAATGATTAATCGAATCTTTTTGTTAGCATAATAATGGCATTATTATTATTATTATTATTATTATTATTATTATTATTATTATTATTATTATTTTCGGCTCCATAACTAAATGGTTAGCGTGTTGGCCTTTGGTCACAGGGGTCGCAGGTTCGATTCTCGGCAGGGTCGGGAATTTTAACCATCATTGGTTAATTTCCTTAGCACGGGGGCTGGGTGTATGTATTGTCTTCATCATCATTTCATCCTCATCACGACGCGCAGGTCGCCTACGGGAGTCAAATCAAAAGACCTGCACCTGGCGACCCGAACCCGTCCTGGAATCTCCCGGCACCAAAAGCCATACGCCATTTCATTTTATTATTATTATTATTATTATTATTATTATTATTATTATTATTATTATTATTATTATTATTATCATAAAAGAAGACTCAATTTTTTATGGACATCTGTTTAGAATGGACGAGAAGAGGCTGACGAAACAGATTTTTGAAACATTTGACAGTAGGACTAAAGTTTCCGACAAATGGTTCAGGGAGGTAAGAAAGGATCTTGAGCAGTCTAGATTAAATCGGGAAGACTTCCTAAATCGAACAAAGTATAGATCAGTGATCGACAGCTTCAGAGGCTTCCATGACGAACAGAAAATGAATAGGGGATGGACAGAGGAAAGAAGACAGGCTGCCAGAGAAAGAACGCAAAGATTTTGGGCTGCAAAGAAGGCTTCCAGTAATGTGTTATTGTTGCTTAACGTGGTCTCCAATGGCCGCAAAAATATATTATTATTATTATTATTATTATTATTATTATTATTATTATTATTATTATTATTATTATTATTATTATTATTATTATTATTATTATTATTATTATTATTACAGTACTATCAAACAGACGTTCCTCTAAGCGCTGAAAAATATAAGTACGAATTCTTGTACGTGTTCAATAAACATGTATGTGGTTTTACATAGGAATTCAATTCTAGATTTAGAAGATGTGACAAAGGAACTAATGAAGACGTTGCATTATCTTTATGTCTGTATTGGTTGAATACTACCTGATACTTGGTTTTTATACCGGAGAATGTCAGATTCAGTTTATTTTTTGTCTATCTGGATATGCGAATTTTCATGAAACTTAGCTTTAAACATAAAACTCCATATATCCATTTTACGGTTGATTCTACACGAAAATAGCTTACGACAAAATTTATTTAGAATACCATCTACAAACTTTAGTCCGACTCCTTGGCTGAATGGTCAGCGTAGTGATCTTGGATTCGATTCGCGGCCGCGACCACGTGCGTGATTTTTAACAAAGTTTGGTTAATTCTTATAGTACGTGATATGCGTACAAGTACAACACGGTTCAACCCGGAAAATAAATTAAATACTTCCACATAATGGTTGGTGTCAGGAAGGGTATCCGGCCGAAAAATTAGTCTCCATCGACATTAGTTCTGACCCCAGACAACTGGGAGACAGGCCAGGAGAGAAGAATACTAAAAAGAGTAGTTAAAACATTTTTGTTTTATATTTTCCAATACAGGGGAAAATAAGGGTATAATATCGGTGGCGAGCGTGTGAAAGGTCCGAGTCCATGACCCGATAACTAACTGTATGGAAAAATTCCCGGCAACATTTTAAATACTTCGAAAATTTAGCTGTACTTTTTGAATATTAACCTGATACTTGGTTTTGATACCGAAAAGAAGAGATCAAATAGAAGAGCATCAATAATGCAGGGAAGATGAAACTACGAAGGGCCACAGCCAGCCACTAAGCGACTACGTCACAGGCCGCTAACAGGGAGAGACTTGTCCATTGTCCACGTACTGTATGTAGGCCTACCCCAGAATCTCAGGAACAACGAGGAGTCAACAAAAATGTCATAATGCAAATGCTAATGTCCTGTCATCTATAACAGCTAGTTGAAACTTTTTAAAACATATTTATCTGTGTGTATTCAGACTCAGTAGTAGCAGACCTAGTAGTTGCATCAGTAGAAAACATAATTACAATATCAGTAAAATGCATTTCCTAACCAGTTTTAAAAATAAATTCCTCTTCCCCTCGACGAAATTCCGTCCTTCGAGTAGTATGTATAACAGAAAAAGCAACATGGACGCTTGAAGGAAGCAGGTCATTTCTGTAGAGCGAGTAACAGGGCGTGGCGCGATGTGGCAACGTTGTAGACTATAACCGACAACGATAATAGCGTACCCAAGCTTGCCTGGCGGCACCGTGGGAGAGATTCCGCTGCCTTTTCCCAACATGGCTTCCATGGATGACATCTTATATTTGGAACTAATTCCAGCGTTCAGACACTTTGTTCTCATGAGCGCATTTTAGTGGGACCATCACAGAATTTAGTAACACACATGCATAATAGAAAAAATCATATGATTTTAATATTATTTACAATAAAGGATTATATTTATACTAATTAATTATGATTTTTAAATCAAGCACGTAGCCTAGGCTTATTTGTCACATGTACAAAATTTTGATTCTATTTACGGTCACGCTTGTTAAAAGGCATATCGTGTCGTCAGTATAAAAACTGTTCTTCGGCCACAAAATAATGCAATTTGTTAATCCTCCCTTGCCACCTAGCCAGAGCGGGAAAGGTGTGATCGGTTCACCCGGAAAGACCTGGGTTCGATACCCCGTCTGGAAGTCGTAAAAAGTTAAAAACTATTTCCACTTCTGGATAGGTACATACAGTACATGCCTTGAGATTCACTTAACCCATTAAGGACCAAGCACTGATAAAACATAGTTTTTTGTAGTATCATTGTATATTTCTCTTGAAATTAGATCAGAAAGACCAGAAATTATGGGAACAAAAAGTATTTACAAATAGTTTAGGTTCAGCATAATGTTGCGTTTACGCAACTTTGGGCCTAGTAGGCATCTTCATTTACTGAGAATGACATTGTTGGAAACAGTTCGAATGAAGATGAACATTGCATTTTTGACACTTGTAAATTGGTGTGCTCTTGCACACTCTTCATCTTTTTCTAGCTACAGTATGTTTTCCTCTTAGATTATGAAATGTCCTATTTGATCACAACGCACTTCCTTGGGTAAAGCTGCCTTTGACGGTCGTCCATACTTAGAATTGTCTCTCCCTTCTATGCCAGTTTCTTTGTTGCTTTTCCCATCATCACCACGTATGGTAGCCTACTTATCTTTAGTCATCACCTTCAGATTTCATCAGAGCCAGAGCTATACATAATCTAAATTGCAGCTGAGAGACTTTTTCATCGTTTGATAGTCTATGTATTTTCTAAGAATTGACGATGACACTGTCAACCAAATTTATAACCGGAGGCCACCACCACTTTTTACCCCTAACTTGAATCCTGTAATTGGCTATGCCATTGTCGTACAGATGATTGTATATCGGATTGTCCTCAAATGTAGAAGTTGTTCCTGTATGAAGCAGTATGGTGCAACTATTTTGACGCAGTCAATAACAATGCTATAGTAGCTGCTTCATCATTTGCAGAACTTGTGAATCGAAGTACAGTGAAAATGCTTCGAAAGGTGATTTACCACCTACATTAATTTTTATTTCTTAAATTTTAGCCTATTCTTCTCAGGTTGGTGAAGAAGTAGGCTATAGGCAGGAGCAACTTTTCTCCAGTTTGGGAGCCGCTGCTCCTTTCTTTCTGCTTTTTTTTTTTTTTTTTTTTTTTTACAGTTTTCTTTTCAGCTTACCCTCCAGGTTCATGTTGAGTACTTACATGAATTTCAAAGGTACCACCCACGTCACGAACTTGTTCCTCTTCCACAAGACAGTCTTCTTCATCCGTTACTTCATCGACATCAGGTGAAATATAGACAGCACCAATGCTATCTGCATTCACCGCGTCGTCATCATCATCATCATCATCATCATCATCATCATCATAATCATCATCATCATCATCATCTTCTTCTTCTTCTTCTTCTTCTAAGAGAGCTACGAGTTCTGCCACAGTTTTCTGGTAGATGTGACATATGTCGGAAAACAATGAAATCCTAATATAAATACGAAAAATGTTATACATAATTCCACAGCAAACAAAACATCCTATTTAAAAAATCATTCATTTTTTAATACAGTTTAGCATATGGTACCTTTCTTGCGATATTGTTTCTTTATCAGCACACAATTACCGTTTCATGCTTCCTCACTGCCCTAGAAACGCACACTTCAACAATGAAGGAATGAACAGAGTAGCAAGTACAGTCAAGTGAGCTGTATATGAATCAAGAATACATCCTTGTTAATCCCAAAGTTGCATAAATGCAACATTATTGTTAATTTCAAAAAAGAGGCTTCACGTGATAGATTCATTTTGTGAAAAAGACCTATTGTCTTACAAGTATGTCTATAAAATTTGAATATACAAAAACAGACACAAAATATCTATTCTATTTCTGAAAAAAGAATTCAGAACTCAACCTGGTTACATGTTGTAATTTCTTCAATCTTAAAAAATTCAGAAAAAATGCCATTGCATGTATTTAGCATGGACAGATGGATCAACAAAATTTATACGATGTTCCTTCAATATATCTATGCTTAAAATTAAAATTCACTGAAACCTTAAGTCGAGGCAAAGACAAAAATAACATGTTGCGTTAACGCAACGTTAGGCCTTTTAACCTTCACCAAAAACGAGTACCAGGTTAATTCCTGGGGAGCCGGGCTGGACATAGAGCTAACAACTCTATCCTATTTGGTGTTGAGGTGGGAACTTTAACTCCTTCATGGGCCTCCATGACCTTACGGAGATGTCGTTGTTGAGCCTCTGGAATTCAGACCTACTTGACATTGTTGCAAATTTAAGGAACACAAAAACTATGTTGTGTACTTCCTCATATTATTATTTTTATATACATGGACATAAATTATTGTGATTGTGATACCCCAGTGATATACCATCACATGGGATAATTTCGGACACTTATAACGGTTTATCTCTTTATTCGATATTAAAAGTCATTTTAATTTCTACGTCTAGCTACTGTATATGTCTAAGAATGATAATGAACAAAGGAGCGAACGTGGAAACTTAGACCATTACCGGTAGTTTTAAAAATATGAATCGTGTCCGAATTTACCCCATCTTTTGGTAACTATATTCTCTCGGTAGCTGTGAGCACAATTTTCTTCAGTAATGCAAGTTAATATACGGAACCAAGCGCAGGAATCGTAAATACAGTATAAACATCGCGGGCGCGCGATTTCTATATCGAGTCATTAAGAATGACTAATATGACAATAGGGAATTACCTCCCGTGTCCGAAATAACCACAGACAGCGATAATCATTAGATTCATACCACGTCAGCTTCATTTCGAGTCTCGATCTGGAGTATAATATCTAACAGAAAACCACGTTGACGAGGATTGAATTCCCCATTAAACTGTAAATATCGTTGCTTATAATCACAAGATTAACACAGACATACAGTACAATTTATTCATCTTTCAATTTTCATTCAAATGGAAATAATTAAGATATTGAAGCATTTATTCTTCTTTCATTATATTCTGAAACATAGGTGTTATAATGCCTAAACGCTTGGAATCAAGTCCGTTGCCCGTGATGATGAGCGGTTTGCGATCTTCATATATTACAGTAATTTGGGACTCCTTGTCTCAGATGCGAAGATCTGTACGCGAGTGTATATATGCTTGTGTGTCCAGTGTGATGCCCTCTTATTATATGTTGTGTAGTGTGTGATGATAATCAAGTAGTGTGAAGGTGAAACCCGTTGTCAGCACATAGCCTACTCCTGTTGAATAACGCCAAAAGGTCGGCTCATCCGACGGAGGAATCACCATCAACACCGCCATACGAGCACTGCAGAGAAGTTTGGAGTTGAACCGAGTTTTTGACAAGCAATCTAGTGATCAGGAATTGTATACCAGCACCTATCTTATCCTTATGGAGCAGATACAACACTTTGGGAATGCTACCAAACAATGGATCCTACAGCTTTTCAATAATTGTCTGGAACGATGTCAAATCCCTAAAATCTGGAGGAAGAATAAGGTGGTTGCAATCCTGAAACCTGATAAGCAGCCTATGGATCCAAAGAATTTCAGACCAATATCACTCCTGTGCCATCTATATACATTTTTTGAAAGAATGCTTCTGAACCGTGTAACACGAGTGGTCGAACCTCTTCTAATCCCAGAGCAAGCTGGATTTAGACCAAGAAGGAACTGCTGTACACAGATCCTTAACCTGACACAGCACATAGAAGATGGATTTCAGCGTGGTGATATTACTGGAGTGGCTTTTGTTGATCTCTCTTCAGCATATGATACTGTACAACATTAGATAGTTCTAAGGAAGTTTTACCATCTTACTATGGATTTCAGGCTCACAACGATTATTGCCACGCTGTTGCAGAACCGACATTTCTTTGCTGAATTCCAAGGACAGCAGAGTAGATGGAGAACACAGAAGAACAGTCTCGCACAAGGCAGTGTCCTAACACCAATGCTATTTAACATATATACCAACGACCAACCTCTTCCACCTCACACAAGGAGCTTCCTGTACGCAGATGACCTGGTCCTGGCAATTCAGAGTAAAAACTTCGAGCAAGTGGAACACAACCTTACTGTTGCTTTGAAGATGCTCTCTGATTGTTATGAGGAAAGTCACCTCAAGCCAAACCCATCGAAAACTAATGTGTGCGCCTTTCATTTAAAGAACAAAGAAGCACCGCGGAAGCTGCGTGTGAATTGGAAGGGAATGGTGCAATACTCCAGTTTACCTTGGTGTTACCCTGGATCGTTCGCTGACCTTCACCACACACAGCACCAAACTCAAGACAAAAGTCTCATCACGAAATGCCTATTGCGTAAGGTAACTGGTTCTGGATGGGGTGTCCATCCCCAGACAGTAAGGACAACTGCCCTAGCACTCTGCTGCTGAATATAATAGTCCCGTGTGGTACAAATCAGCTCACGCAAAGAAAGTTGACATTGCCTTGAATGAAACCTGCAGGCTAATCACAGGCTGTTTAAAACCAACACAGACGTGAGGTGACCGCTAATATCGAGAGACAAAAGGTTTGCAGCATCTCAGCCAATCCATCCTCTTCATGAACATCAGCCACCACCAGTTCGACTGAAGTTCAGGAAGAGTTTTCTGCAGTCTTCTGCTCTACTTGATTCTGACCCAAAAAGGCCAGGGTTAAATGGAAACAAAGGTACCCAGATCATCCGGAACGTGTTGAAATTGAAGAAAAGTTGCCACCTGGTCACGAAGAGAGATGGTGTATTTGGAAATCGTTAAACAGACTGCGGACCGGCGTTGCAAGATCTAAGAACAATCTTATGAAATGGGACATCGTGCATGGTGGGGACTCATTGTGCGAATGTGGAGAGAAACAGACATTTAGGCATATTTTGCACTGTCGTCTATGCCCCGATTCATGTACAGGGTTGGAACTGGCACTGGCTGGAAACAATGCCATCAATGTAGCCAAATACTGGCCAAAACTTGTGTAAATAATGTATATATAGTGTAGATATTTTCATGTAATATTGCTTTCTCCCTTTTGATTTTTATGTATGTTCTTCCATTTGTTATACTTAATATGCAAATTTTTCAAGTGCTCCATTCATAACTATATACAATTAATTTGCTCATGTACATTTTTCATGTTCAATACATATATTCAGTATCTCTTCCTTGCATACATTGGTACCTCTGACATGAATAAATAAATAATCCTGCCGACCACAACATTCTGATGGTGATTCTGATGATTTTTCCATCAATGGAACTTGAACCAGGTAACCACAGGGTCAGATCATAACTACTTAACGCCTTAACGATCATGGTTACCAGGCAGGCTGTATCTCCTAGACCCCGCATATATGATACTGTCCAAGTAAGAGAACAAAGTTGAAGAGGGAGTGTGTGTCGGAAAGATGAAAATGGGGACCTTGACAAGTAAGTGGAAGCAGCGTCAGACTCAAATGGAGTCCCGTGGCCACCACTGAATGCTCTCTCAATTTTCGGGATCCTGGGGGGAGGGGGGAGAGTAGAGAGAGTAGAGAGCGTAGTTTCGATATATCTCTGTAGTGTGTTTGTTCTTTGAAAGAGAACAAGGATTCAAAGGTGGGTTATGGGAGCTAAACATTGTTACAGTATCCAGTAAGGGTACATTACGATTTACGTAATCTACCGGGTGTTTCAGATACATACTCCGCAGTGCGTTGGGTTGCCGCACCTGGCAGACGCATTCGTATGCAAAAGAAAGTATACGTTTCATCATAACTAATAATAATAATAATAACCATCATCATCATCATCATCATCATCATTTCGTGTGGTTGTTGTTAGCTTAATACAGTCCTTGTAAGGCAGACTCTCCTATCAGGGCGAGTGGTGTCTGCCGTGCATAGTAAACTGTAAAATCCTACGACTCGGCCAGAAATTGAACCCGGTACTCCGAAGACTGAAGGCCAAGACACTGACCAGTCAGCTACAGAGCCGGACAATATTGCCGTTGTGATACTTGCTGTTACTGCACAAGGGTTTACGCACGTCAGACCTGTTTACAGACAATATGCATAAATTTGATCGCACAAATAGATAGGAGTAATATCAGGCGATCTTGGATGCGTAAGTTGGTAAAAAAATGTGAGACACTACACACATAAATTTAGGGCATTTAAATAACAATGTAATATTCTCATGTGTGCGGTACTCACTTTATTAGCGATCCACTCGCAGAAAGCTTCAGGACGGTCGTGGTCATCCGGTTGCAAGCGTTGAGTTGTGTCCTGTTTGGACAAATTATGTTTAATTATTCTGTGCACTTTCACATGATGTATGCCTAATGTTTGTGCCACAGCTCTAGTACTTGTATAAGGTTTTGCAGCAATAGCTTCTCTCACCATATTCACTTCCTCTGGATCCCTTTGCCGGAACTTCAAAGGGCGAGTTGTCACGTGAAGCATACCATGCTGGCGAAGTCTCTTCTCTACATTCCGGAACATACTGGGATTTGGATGCCGTCTGTCTGGGTATTGCTGTGCATAAAGTGCAGCTGCTTGTCGTTGATTGCGACGACATTCTCCAAATATAAGCATCATATCCACTAGTTCATCATTTGTATAACGTGGCCGTTCCATTTGAATAGACTGAGTTTACCCGCTAGAGCTGTTCGTCAACTGAGCGAAGCACAGAACCCTCACACGGCTTTGACCCAATTGAGATTCCGGTTAGTCTGCAGCCCCTGCAACCTCGGCAACATCTCTATCTTCACGTTATTGCGTGTAGCCTTTTTGGTGCATCACAATTAGCCCGTAGGTGGACCAGAAGACCACCCGTATATTGGGGTGTATGTATCTGAAGCACTCTGTACAAATAAAGTTTCCATGTCAACATTTTCAAATGCAGGGTTTATTTTAGATGTGCAGTCCATAGAACTGTGCGATTCATGATGATTAATGATGATATTCTGTATACAATGCTAATAATGTATTTGTTGCCTGAAATTTTCTTGGTCGTTGAAGAATATTTAGGGTTAAAAACAATATTGTGGGATAGCATTGGACCTAACTATAGAACTATACATTGGCCACTATGACTATAACTGTATTATTTTAGTATGACCATTGGATGCATGAAATATTATTATTATTATTATTATTATTATTATTATTATTATTATTGGACCTATTTTCTTTGATCTTTTTTTTTCGTCATCGACATGTTTTTCAAGATTACTACCACCTTCATATCTTCATTATATATTTTATGAGTTTTTCAGAAAATGTACATTCTTTTATGAGTTTCACTTTCACTGCCGTACTTATAGTTTTAGACTGCATTGCCCCTGTTATTTTATTTGAAGATAGCACAAGAAATTTGAAAAATAGTAGGTAACACAAAACAATACCGTACATGGAAAGAACCATAGCTGTCGAATCCCTTCCATTTTCCCCCTTTGATTAGTGTTAATAGAGGATGGTTGCCAAGTTGTACTTTCTCTTAAAACAATAATTATCCACAATCACCACCACTACCACCTACCGGAAGAAAATGGCTTACTTTTTTTTCTTTTTCATTTCTATTTCTCTATTTCATTTTTACAAAGGAATAGGGAAGGCGTAGGAGTGGGGAGGAAGTGACCGTGGCCTTAATTAAGTTTCAGCCCAGCATTTGCCTGATGTAAAAATGGTAAACCACGGAAAACCATCTTCAGGGCTGCCGACAGTGGGGTTCAAACCCACTATCTCCCGGATTCAAGCTCACAGCTGCGCGCCCCTAAACGCACGGCCAACTCGCCCGGTGCTCTTTTCCTTTTGTCTACGTTGTGTTCTATGAGGTAGTCTAAATCCATGAAAGGTGAAGGATCTACAAAATCTACAAAAATTCGTCCCACCTATGAATCATCTCTATTATTATTATTATTATTAATGAAGAGCGTACAATAATGCTCTGAATTGTTACATTTTTGTTTTATGAAATGACTTGTTTTATTTTTTCATTGTTAGAAGTGTCTGTTAGGTCATCAGCCCAGAGGCTGGTTGGATCCTCAAATAGCACCACCAAAGGCTATGCAGTTATAGGGAAACCACAAAAACCAATGGCAGTACCAAAATGAGGCGTACTAGGCAAGACGAGGAGTGAGGTAGTTTGCCATTGCTTTCCTCACTGGGCCAGACAGTGCTATTGCAGCACGACTAACCCTATGAGCAACACCTTTCATGACACTCAGACACATTGGTTATACTCTGAATGTCATTACTCAGCACCACCCACACCCCAGCAGCCTCTATGTTGTTACAGCCATGGATGAGACTGGGACTTCGGTGGAAGCTACAATTTGCTCTGACCTGTGCCGAGAGACGGATACAAAAGTACTGTATCCATCAAGAAATGACAGCAGGCATAAGTATAATAGCAATAACTCTTACAATAACAGAAAATATGGATATTTTAAGGTGTATTATCTACTTCTTCAGAATACGTCCTTGTACTTGAGTTAGATTTTCATTTGTATTTTTAAACAGTGTTGTCCTTAACAATTCGAATATCTATTTTGTCTTGGTCACTGCCACCGCGAATTTATTCATTCCGACTTTGCATTACTCTCAATTCCTTGATATCTTGAGTAATTTATTCATTTTGTCTAACTTCATTTCTAGTATTAGCGTCCGTCTTAATTCGATTGAGCTTAATTGCTGGAATAGTTGAATGGCACAATATAAAATAATAGTTTTGTCTGTACATTGCTCAGAATTTTAAAGAATTGATTTCTGTATCGGTCGTGTCCACAGTAACAAGGAAATGCACTTTCTCATTTTCCGTAATTTCTGTATGTATGTATGTATGTATGTATGTATGTATGTATGTATGTATGTATGTATGTATGTACGCACATCACCAGAAAACGGCTGAAGAGAATTTAATGAAAATCGGTTTGTAAAGTCGGGGGAATAAGTCGCTACAATCTAGGCCATAAATCATTTTATTCACGCTGAGTGAAATGGTAGCTGTCAGTGGAGAGATGGCGTCGAATGACATCAGTAGACGAATAAGTTTGAGTGCTGTCTTTAAAAGTAGGAAAGATCACAATAGGAAGATAAAGTTGGAATTCATGAGGACAAATTGGGGCAAATATTCGTTTTTAGGAAGGGGAGTTAGGGATTGGAATAACTTACCAAGGGAGATGTTCAATAAATTTCCAATTTCTTTGCAATAATTTAAGAAAAGGCTAGGAAAAAAACAGATAGGGAATCTGCCACCTGGGCGACTGCCCTAAATGCAGATCAGTAGTGACTGATTGACAGGAGAATAATGGACATTGTTATGGAGGGTAAGAGAAGTAGAGGGAGGCCAAGACGATGATGATTAGACTCGGGTTCTAACGATTTAAAGATAAGAGGTGTATAACTAAACGGGGCCACAGAACTAGTTACAAATAGAGAGAATTATGGCACCGGGCGACTTGACTGTGCGGTTAGGGGCGCAGCTGGGAGCTTGCATTCGGGAGATAGTGGGTTCGAACCCCACTGTCGCCAGCCCTGAGGATGGTTTTCCGTGGTTTCCCATGTTCACACCAGGCAAATGCTTGGGCTGTACCTTAATTAAGTTCACGGCCGTTTCCTTCCCATTCCTAGGCCTTTCCTATCCCATCGTCGCCGTAAGACCTACCTGTGTCGGTGCGACGTAAAGCAAATAGCAAAACAAGAGGATTGTGGTGGCGTTTATTAAATCACAGAGGCTTGCAGACTGAACGCTGAAAGGCATAACGGTCTATAATGAAGATGTATGTATGTATGTATGTATGTTGACATATTGTTACTTTATAGAACAATCAAACAAATCCCATAGCGCCTGATAGACATTGGTCTCCGATGTTTGTTCAGTCCGAAGGCCTGCAGATTACGAGGTGATACGTGGTCAGCGCAACGAATCCCCTTCACCACTGTTCTTGGCTAACTTCGGCCCCCCCCCCCCCCAAATTTGGTACCCTGGGCCTGGGTTCAGTTGTCCTGTTTGCGAATAGAGACCTTTATCTTGCAATCGAGACATTAGTTGGAAGAGGAACCCATAGGCCTATGGGCACTATTTCCGGGGATATTTGAAACGAATTCTCCATTGTCTTTTCTATTAAACCCTGAAAATTTCAGATCGATATCTCCAATCTAAGAGGTCATGGAGACGTTCCCATTTGTTTGTGCAGTTGGTATTTCACCAGGAAGATTTGACAGGTGGTTTTGAATGTAGCTGCATTTCATATTAGTTCTTACCTACAGCAAGTTGCTGCCAAGACAAAGAGTACCAGAACAAGAAGCGTGAATGCACATTTGGAACTATTACTGTACATAAATCCCGTATGTTGGGAAGTCTAGAGCTTTTAATATATGTCTTAGTTATGTAATATTGTTTATTGAATTTTTATAGCAAGTAAGAACGAGGAGAGAGAGATTAATTAATTCATTAATGTTATTTGTTTTTACGTCGCACTAACTACTTTTACGGTTTTCGGAGGTTTTCTATTGCCTTCAAACAGTGAAAACGATGGTTAAGTCAGAAAACATGTAAGTGAATGGAAAATAATAAATTAATACATTCTTCGTTTAATCTGGTATAGCTGGTTTTAGAAGCTAATTTCTCATTCAGGATTTAAGTTTTAAACAAATGAATGTTTAAAAAAAAAGAACAGTAATAATGTTCTCTTGAGGAAGGAGCCTATGCGTATTGTTTCAAAATCTTACATCATGAAGCTAGGCCCTTAAAGAAAAATAAATGAAAGAATTAACACAAATCATGAAGAATTTGTCTTCAGGAGAAATGATATCAAACGATTCGCGTTTTTCTCAAAACATCATTTCGATGTACAAGTATGGGCTCTTGTTGCACTTAACGCCTCAGTTTTCCCTAAATATTGCTTTATTATTTTTCTGTGGCTGTACGAAGCCTGTACGTCGTTCTGTGATCACCAGACCATGTAACAAGATATCCAGAACGCCATCTGCTATCTCGTATATAATAATGACACTCGTCTACCGATAACTCGTGCAAAATGGAAATCTTGAAAGAATAATTACTTTTTGCAATAAATATGATAATTATCAAACTTGATTCATCATTTTTAATTCGTATAATTTGCATACAATAATATAAAATATAATGATAACAATAATAACCATCCCTTGGAGGTAACTCTACAATTATAGAAATTAAAAAGCAAGAAAGGAAAATTCTCCGGAAAATTTATAGTCACACGAGAGAAAATGGAATGTGGATTAAGAGGAAAACGATGGACCTTTAGGCCTACTCATTAACTGACAGGTTCACTGATGCCGTACGCAAGATACGCCTGAAATTCTATGGCCATATCTACAGAATGGACAGCGACACTCACCAAAAGATTATTTAAACAATTAACTCCAAGGTTTAAATAAACTGGCTAGAAGAGAAGAAACTAAGGCGGACCTCCAAGAAATGAATATCACGGATGACGACATACAAGTTCGAGGAGCCTTTAAAATAGTACAATAGAAGCCAAGCACAAATCCGTGGAGAAACCTAAAAAGAAAACTGGTAGGCATCAGGCCATCAAACGCACTCTTTGAATGGGCATAACGAAGAAATAATAATAATAATAATAATAATAATAATAATAATAATAATAATAATAATAATAATAATAATCTATTTTATGTCAGTTACCAAAGCAGTAAAATGAAGCAATGTTCTAACATGGCGTCATTTTAATTCAGTGAAAACCGGCAACAATGTAAAGTGACGCCATTACGGAAATGAAGGTAGGCGTGTTCCATTATAGAATTCTTACATGCGATTGGGTAAGAGGCTGCGTTCCTGCGCAGTAGGGATGGAAAGTTCCACGACACTATTTCCAGAAATTTCCGTTACATATTGATCGGGTCACAGGGGATGTGTTTATAAAAGGCCGAGCATCATGACGTATTCCATTCTCTCTTCTGCGGCCGGTGAGAATGGTGTTCTTGGACAAGAGGAGTGGCGAAGAAGGGCGAAGCCCCAAGGAGAATCGTCGGGCCTGCAGGAAGGTAGGAAAATATTTGCATGATCGTGTTATATTAGCGAGGTGTTATCAGGAGTTGGTCTTGATTTCTTGACTGTAGTACGAAAATTAGATCGTTGAATTTATTGGTAAATTTTAATTTTGGGTAGCTATCTAAGGAGACCGACCAATATTTCTAATAAGAGTGAAGGTCCTCATTCAAAATATGGTTTTAAGTAAAATAATACATAATGGAGTTGGCCATTGTAAAGTATTGTTCTCTCGATTTCTTGAATATTGTATACCTCTTCATAAAAACTTGCGTGTGTGAAGAATCTAGGTCACTCATTTCTTTGGTGCGTAGCTTCTTGGGAAGCTCTTGACAAACAAGTCTTCCACTATACGAACTTAAGTCCTGTTCGATAAAGATTTTGAGAATTTTCATTCAATTATTGGGTTTAAAGTTCTATAGTAGGCTATGTATTGCACTAGGGAAGCAACTACATTCGTCGTACCGTGTACTTTTATAGTCACGCTTTTCCATGTATTTGGAAAATTGCTGTTGTATGCTAAATTCTGATATCCTGGCCAACGGATATGCATCGTTTAGTCATTGTTATTGAATTGAAGATATTGGTACTAGAAACTCTCATTGAAATGTATAGTTGCTCTCAGTTGAAGGGATTTTTTTTAGTTTTGTGTGCTACGCGTATAGAAGAGTGAAGTATTTTGTAAAAAAAATCTACTTGATCACGAAATATATTTAACGGTAGTGTAAAAATTTCTACTTGATTACAAAAAGTATATTTGGTGTAGACCAGTTGGTCTTGATTATTGAATGTGGACCTCTTGAAAATTATCGCCTGTTTCTCGAACCTAGGTCGCTTATTTCCTCGTGTGTAGCTTTTAATTCCTTTGGTTTGTTGATTATTTGACTGAAATTTATTTTTGTACTACCTGGATTACGGTCTGTTTAAGATTCTTAGACGCCATATTCAGTTTGGTTCGTAGAGTTTCTTAGACTCTTGATTATAAGGAACTTCGTCTTCCCCTTAGTGTACTCATTGTTGCTCTCTCGTTACAATGTACGTTGAAAATTGCTATGCTAAAACCGACATTCTGGCAAAGTACATACTATACTTCGTTAATCCAGTTTTATTGTATTGATGAGATATTTGTACCCACTGGAGATGGCGATCTTTGTGTTTTTTTTAAAGAGTTCTACGGGTATGGAAGTTGTGTGTGTGCGTGTGTAACATTCCCTCTAGAAAAATCCTTTTGTTTTCATTTTGTATTTAATTCTAATTTTATGGTTTAAGTTTCTATGGATATTGTGCAATATTTGTCGCAGAGGGGTGGCGTTTGGTGCTGGGTGAAATCTGAAGAGGAAGAGCAATATTTGAAGAGGAAGATCTGTGTTCGACATGCTGTTGTAACTACATAGTCATCAGCATCCACGTTTTGAAGAAAATATATCCGTCTTCGACCATTGCTGATGCAGTTTGTCCTAGTCCATAGGATGGAATAATTGTCGTGTCATGGCATATCGTCGGTTGGGAGTTTTGCATGTATGAATGGATCATCTTGCAGGCTAAGTTAATAGATCACTACTGATCTTTTTATATTATCTTTCCACCGGATAGTTAATTGAATGTAGGAGTTGCATGTCTTGAGGAAAGCGTTCTAATTGTGGACTATGGGTCTTCGGATCCCAGTATTTCCTGTGCGGTTCATCTCAGGATTCCCCACTCTTTTTCCGCATTTATCAGCCAGTAGCTTGCTGTTTCCCCTTAATTATTTTTTAATTTATTTTGTTACAAGCTATTTTCGAAAACGCTTTTGTTGCTGAACTGCTTCATACATTGAAGTTTGTGTGTTTCCTAAAATGGTCGACTTCTGAATTTGGAGTGGGGAAAACTTGGGCCTCAGTAAATGCTGGGAATGGACGATAATTCCGTATGACGCTCAGTTGGATATTTGAGCTTTTTTAAACTGAACGGCGATTCAGCATTCAGCAAAGTGCATGTTGGAAGTATTAGCATAACAGTATTGTGAACGATTCTTGAAACAATTGTGAACGAATGAAGTTTTTCACTTGCCTTGTCCTAATACTTTGGTTTTATTCCTATTTAGAAGTGGAGTAATTGCAGAGAAACCTGCGACAAATTTGGGATTTGCGGATTTTGCTTAACCTGCAATAATTACTTGATATTGAGTGGAAATTATGGCTCTATAATTACCGAATATTTGTCTTGTGGAATATGGCAGGTCGATGCTGATGGGAGACTTCAATCTGACAAGGAATTATTTGATAAGGCTTAAGTGAACCAGTTTTAAAATGGTGAGTGTTCGTGATCTTGCAGAAACTTATATTGACTTTTATTCCAGAAACATTGTTCTGAACGCGTTTTGTTAGTTTCTCTTGGCGGGTTGTTAAAACTTGGTTCAGATGCAGGGGACATTGTGCTATAAGAGGGGTGAAGTATTCATGCTTCCAGCCATGAGAATATGCTTGTGTAAAGGGCTCCAGTTGTTTTGGCGGATGACATTATTGCTGAAGGAATCTGTTAATCTTAAATTTTAGCCTACCAATAATTCTTCTGACTTTGTTAGTTACTTAGGTGCCCTTTTTTTTTCCCTCTCTACAGATTATTGAAGAATGGCTTGCTCCCTCTCGGAAATGTGGAGTACGGAGCAGACTGGTTTGCGATTGTTACTAGGAGTGAAATTTCGTTACTATCAATTGTTTGCTGTGACAAAGCCTGAATTTTCCTCACGGGACTGGATGGAAGTGGCGGTATTGTGGCTATGAAATTTCTCTGAATCCCATTTGTAAAGTTTGAGCGTCACAGTGAACATGGTTATGTTTTTTAATGGATTGTTATTGAAACGTACACCTAGGTGTTCTGTCGAGATTTCAAGCAGATTTTTTTTTTTTCCATTTAACTTTTATATTTTTCATAGGTTTACGCCAAGCTGCCTTTTGGGTACAAGGAACTTCATGATGGAATATATTAAACGAAAAAATTGACTACTAATCAAGGCGCTCTAATAATTTCAGTCTGAAGATACTGCTTCAGGAGGGTTGACAAAAAGATACAGGATTGTGGATGTGACTGGAACCCTTGTGTGGATCTGTTAATGCACCGCAAGAAATGTATACAGTATTTGTATTACAGTATGTCGGGCATGTAGTTCCTTTTTACTTGGAAGTTTAATTTGGCATTACCATTAGGTACTATAATCCTAGTAGCATTTGATGAAGTTTACGGTAAATATCATAGGAATTCGTTTGGAATTTGGTGTTGCTGTGCTACTTTTTCTTTGTTAGGGCTGCAATTCAGGTGCTTCCGATGGTGCAAGTTGCTGTGGTAGTTCTGTATGTCCTAACAGCAGTGACTGAAGGTACTTTGCCATGGCAGTGGATGTCACAAGTAGGATGCAGATCAGTTTTAAGGTCTTGAACTGGCCCTAAGTCTACTGTGTGGATGGCATGTTGTAAAGGCTAAGTTGCTCACCTTCCTTTGTGACTTAGTTTTCAGATAAATTTCTAGTTGTACAATTTTTTTAGAACCTTTGTATAACCTACATCCTTGCTATTCTCTTCTCCAGGATACTAATAAATTCTCCCGAGTAAGAAAGAAATGAAAAAGTTGAATGTGGTAAAAGCTGGAACTACTTTGATTTAATATTGAAGGATGATAGTACTGCCTCTCTTGAGGGGAGAAAGTGATTACTCCTAGTAACTCACTGCACTGAACCAGGCTAAGTTTATTTACTCTTCAGAGTTTAATGGTTGTGTCCTGATAGCAAGATCAAGATTTTTATATAATTGTTGGATTGCTGGTCTGAGGAAGACAACCCCACGATTCATGGCGAGTCGAATAAATTTGGATGGGCCATTACTGAAGGCTAAGTTAAATTTTGATTTTCTAATAATTCTTATTAATGGTTCTGTTTTGGAGTGCAAAAATCTATAATGCTAGTATTGTAAGGTAAATAAATACTTTCGTGCTAAAGTCCTGTTTTCGGAGTGCCTCTATTTGGCAAAATCTAATTCTACTTTTATCATTTTCTTTCTCTCAGGATCTACTGAAGTTATCCTTTTGTGAAGGACAAGTTAGGCACGTGTTTGACTTGATTCGCATGTCCTGAAGATTTTGTCCAGTTTTTAATACTATGCATGTAAGAGGGAAAACATTCCTTCAGCTTGAGTGGAGAGATAGTACAATGCAGAATCCTATCTCATAGTGGCAGGCTCATCCTATGAAGTGGAGGTGCAAACCAGTCTATTTTTAAAAACCTATGCCTACGACAGTGCTGCCATTTCACATTCCATTGTTGATCCAAAGAGAACCATTGAGAAAGTACTGCGGATTTTGAATGTACTAAGGGAGAACTGAAGAAGGGCGAGAACTGTGGTGGTTTTTGAATGAGCCTTTTGAGCTCTTAATTTCCAGGTATTATTTGTTTCACTTAGAGTACAATAATCTTGTGGTATAATCCTAATGGTTTTATACTCCGTGTTTTATGTTCATTGCATGTCTAAACATAATTTGGAGCATTTTCTGGACATAATCTTCATGAAAATTTGACCAATTTCCTTTTGAAATGGAAGATCTAATAAGCAAGATGATGGTATTTGTATTTTTAGCCGCATGCATGTTCTAATAATGTTAAATTGGCAGCTTCCAAATGCTTGTTTGTTAATGGCGGTAATTGAATGCGTTATTAATGTAGATAATCCATTACCTAGCAACATTCTATATATTCTTTCCGTTACTTATTGAAGCTATATAGGGTATTGTATATTTGCATTTGAGTCTTGGTATGCATTTTACTTTGTGTAAAGGAGGAATAATTGAGCATATTATCATTGTTCGGTTGTAAAGGCTTCAGACAGAAGCCTGTATTGTCTGGAGATAATTTCATAATGCAAGTCAGCCAGCTGTTGGAATGCTTTTTTAAAATATATTATGTATTTCCCTATTTTGTATGAGGGCATGCAATGTATTGCTGCTCAAAGAAGTGGATTAGATTCTTTGGCTAGGAAGATGCCTTAAGTTGGCGACCAGTCATTGCAACAATTAAATTATTTGGCAAGAATAGCATTCCATCAATATGATGCATTCTTGAAGATCCTTTGACTTGAGTCCTATTCTTAGTATTTTCCATCTATTCACTTATTAACATTTTAAATTCCCATGTATCTGCTGGATACAGCCGTAAAACAAGTTCTGTGTGGTTATAAGAATGTACATAGATTTGTTTTGCATGCTTACCCTTTTACTTGGCATGCAGACTAATAGCTCCAGCAGTACAACTCGTTACGCTGGTTGTGGAAGGCTTATTTCTGTGAGGATTTGAAAAAAGACTTGCATGAGAGGGTCATAGACAAGCCATGAACTTCCATGTCCACTGGGACATCTCAGATTTATGTGGCATTTTATTCAAAACTGAACACACACACACACAGTTAAATGAGAGTGCCTTGCCAGGGCCAAAATTGACTTTAGTTTTGAGTCCATTTTAGTTGGACAATGTCTTGGGTTATCTCTTTTGACCCCCAAGGGGTCTTTTGTCTTACTTTTCTTATTGGCAGGACTGATAATTCACATTCAGGA
Source organism: Anabrus simplex (assembly GCF_040414725.1). Taxonomy (NCBI): domain Eukaryota; kingdom Metazoa; phylum Arthropoda; class Insecta; order Orthoptera; family Tettigoniidae; genus Anabrus; species Anabrus simplex. Next base: position 234,163,682 of record NC_090267.1, on the reverse strand, counting down.
TGAATTTCTGCGTTAGCTGTGCTGTGGTATGCTTAAGATGCTGTGGTTCTGCTGGAGATTCCCGTTACGTCAACATCGTGTCAGGAAATAGAGCGGCAATGAAGTTAACTCCGTTTGGTATTTATTTTCCTGTTACAGTATATAATGCAAATAATTAAGGATATTTCATCTGTTGTGGATATTATACAGTACTGCTGTAATTTCAGTCTTGTTTGAGAAGTGATATTTGGCAATACATTTAGTGTTCTGTTATATGAATTCTCTCGTCAGGCCCTGTGATGATCCAAGGTTAATAATTCTCAACAAAGTCCAAATTAACACGGAGGTAATGAGATTAGCAGTTGTTACTGGAAGGAGTTGGATGTACATTATTTTTAATTGCGACTACCAAAGATGGAGAATTATTGGAACTGTAGTGCAATTCAGATGGAACTTTCAGATCCAGGAGTAACCTAATTTTAGTTCCATTAATGTGAGCATAATTTCGTCCTGTGAAGCGTCGTCACCTGTGTTGTAGGTAAGCTGTTGAGCAGTAGTACATATTGATATTCAAAGTAGTTTTTGTATTGCATTTCATTTCGTCAGGTTTTTTCCATTCTTTTTTTCAGTCCAGGCATAGAATGAGAGAAACTAGCAATTCTTCCTGCTACGCAAAGGCGGTGCCTGGCTATTATTCCAGCCGAAGCAAGATATACCAGAGATGGTACATTGTAAAATATTTGGCAATTCTTGGAACTGAACATTTCTAATCTTAACTTTGATATTCATACTGAACGTTTTCTAATTCAACTACTAAATTTAGTTTAAAAATAACATTACTACTTAGGGTTGTGGGTGTGAATTAATATTCCACCCTTCAATTTCTTGTATCTTTTCTCATCGTAGTTTCAGTTCAGTGGAGGTTATTTGGGGCAGGTGCAGTTGAATGCAATTTGATTTTGCTGTTCCGATTCGTCTGGAGTTGCACCATGTCCATGATAACTTGGTGGGAACTTGCCACCGAGATAGCTGTACCAAACCTTGTCATCGTCTGGAGTTGTGCGTTACGTCGATAACTTTGTGGAAAACGCTAAAGTGTAAGCAAACTTGGAAATGCTGATAACTACACAAATTTTTTACGAAATTTTTCTTTCCTGTACTGATTAACGTGCTGAGCATCACTTAATTGTGAGCAAGGTCTTGAGCATTGGTACGTATTACATGCAACATGATTTGCCTTGTTGGTTCTTGTTTGTGAATTCTCTTGTCAGGATTTGTGGGTGATGAATCCTGGGAAGTTACCAGTCTGTTCTACACACTCCAGCTAGTGAAATACGAATGGATATACTTGCCTGAAATTTGGCATAAAGGAAGGATAAAGGAAGTTGTTGGGATTTGCGGGTGATGAATTGTGGGATATTATCAAAGTATACTCTACAGCTCCCAGCTAGTGAAATACCAATGGATAGCCTTCCCTGAAATTCTGCATTAAGGAAAGCTAAGCTGCATCCACCATCTATCATGTGGGTAAGCTGTCAAAGTAGTGCTGCATATTACTTGGTTGATAATAACATAAAAGTTTTTATTTGCTTTTGTTCTTGTTCGTTAATTCTCACGTCATGATTTGCGGGTAAGTGCAGGGAATTTGTGAGTCTATTCTACACCTTCCAGCTAGTGACATGCCAAGAGATAGACTTGTCTGAAATCTGGCCACAAGGAAGGCCAAGTTATGTTTTTCTGGAAAATTATTTTTTGATTTCTAAAAATAAGCGAGGTTTTACTTGGGGGGGGGGTTCAGTTTCCTACAGTCTTTTTTTTATGCATTTCATTTTATCAGGTCTGCCATTTTCTTCAGTCCAGACAGAATAATCAGGTCTGCCATTTTCTTCAGTCCAGACAGAATAGCAGAAAACTCTTTGATTCTTGTGACACAAAGGAAGTGCTTCAGAGCCTGAGCTGCAACTCGCAGTTATTCCAGCCGAAGCAAGCAGACCACAAATGGTATATTATAAAGTATTGTAAGTGATAGTTGACAATTCCTAGAGTTTGACAATTTTGTAACTTAGCCTACTGGACATTACGTTCTCTAAAATAACTTAAATACTTGGGTTGTGGGTGTGAATGAATATTCCACCCCTAGATTACTTGTGCCTTTTTCTAGTCATGGTTTCAGTTCAGTTCGTCTTGGAGGTTACTTAGGGCAGTTGAGTTTGCTTATTCGATTTTGCTGTCCCCGTTCATCTGGAGTTGTCACAGTGTAAGCAAACATAACTTCATGGATAATATTGAAGTGAAAGCAAACCTGCAACTGAGATGGCTGTACCAGACTTCAATATCGTTACTGGACCCGTTAAGGTAGTTCATTATCAGCATAATTTAGAGCAACGAATCGCCTAAATAATGGGTAAGCTGTCGAGTAATTATTCATATTAGTTAATAACATGAAGCTGTGATTTGTGTGAATTCTCTTTGTCAGGGTGTCTCCAAGGTCTAGCCAGGATTTATGGGGGATGAATACTAGGAAGTTTTGTACGGAAAGATTACATAAAAATGCACTTCATTTCATCAGGTGTACCATTTCTTCAGTCCAGAGGTAGAATGAAATAAACTAGCAATTCTTGCAACCATTATAGAATGAGAAAATGCCGAGTAAACATGAGCAAGAAACTTGTACACTTATCGCAAGTAACATGAGAGAAACTCTGTGGTTCTTATGACTGGACATGACAGTCCGAGCTGCTACTCAGAATTCCATCCGAAGCAAACTCACAGATGGTACATTGGAAAATACTGTAAGTGTTGAGCAATATTGGAGTTTCGATAGCCTTGCTGAACATATGGTATATTCAATTATTTTAACACAGCCATATTGAATATTTTCTAAATTCAGTTACTAATTGTAGGAAGTTCTCAAAATAACATTTCTGCTTTAGCCTTCAATTTCTTGTGCCCTTTTAACATCATCATTTCAGTTCGATTCATCTTGGAGGTTAACTGAAGACTGGTGCAGTTAGGCTTGCTGTGTACCAATTTGATTTTGGCGTCCTGGAGTTGTGCTACGTCAGTGATGACTGGATAATGCTGAAGTGAAATGTGCAACTGAGATTCCTATACCAAATTTTCGAGTTGCGACACGTCGGCCATCGATAACGCAACCCCAAAACTTTTAAAATGTTACTGATGAAGATAGTTCCATTATTGCGAGCATAATTTCATGGTGCGAAGTATGGTCGCCTGTATTGTGGGTAAGGTATCAAATAGTGGTTCATATTAATTAATTACCATTAAGCTGCATTTGCTTTGTTGGTTCTTGTTTGCAAATTCTTTTCAGTCAGGATACCTCCTCCTGGGGTCTTGTCAGGATTTGTGGGTGATGAATGCTGGGAAGTTATCCGTGTCTTTTCTACATGTTCCAGCTAGTGAAGTACCAACAGATAGACTTTTCATAATTCACCAATGAGGAAGGCTGTTTTCCAATGAATTCTCCAAAATAATTATTTTATTGCTGACTTTAAAATTTGGGTCCAACTTGAGGCTACACAAAGTAGTTTTTTCCTTTCTGAATGCATTTCGTTTCATCAGGTCTGCCATTTCTTCGGTCCGGACGTAAGAATGAGCAAAAACTAGGCAATTCTTCTTGGAGAAAAAACGAGATTCTTAAGACTGCAAGTGAAGGCAGTGCCAGAGTCTATTCTGCAAGTCGGGATTATTCCAGCCAAAGCAAGTTGTATTACAGATGGTATATTTTAAAAATACTTAATAATTTTGGCAATTTCCAAAATAACATTTCTACTCCTTGTGGGTGTCAATATTGCACCCATGAATTTCTTGTGCCTTTTTTCTCATAGTTCCAGTTCAGTTCGTCTTGGAGGTTATTCAAGAGGGTTGCAGTTAGACATGCTATATGCTGATGTGATTTTGGTGTCTCAATTGATCTGGATGGATAAGGCTGAAGTGTAATCAAACTCAACTGAGATAGTTATACCAAACTTTTTCATCGTTTGGAGTTGCGCCCCCTCGGTGATAAACTTCCATGGATGAAGCTAGAATGTAAGCAAACTTGCAACCGAGTTATTTTTCAATGTCATTGTCCCTGATGAAGATGCTGGTAATGCTAAACAGTTTTAAAGTTGAATTATGGAAATCAAGCTTGTTCTCAACAGAGTTATTTTTCAATGTCATTGCTGATGAAGATGCTGGCAGTGCTAAACAGTTTTAAAATAGAATTACCAAAATAAAGCTAGTTCTCAAAATACTACTGTTGAGGCTTACAGAATTCTAGCTAGTTCTCAAAATACTACTTTTGAGGCTTTCAGAATCCTGGTAAGTTCTCAAAATGTTACAACGCCGAAGTGTAAGCTTTCCTTGCAACTGTAACAGCTATGCCACGCAGTTTGAAAGGAATGGCAAATTCTACCTAGTTCATAATATATTATCTTACTATGATGGTTACGGGTGTGAATTAATATTCCGCCCATCAATATTTTGTGCCTTTCTCTAGTCGCAGTTTCAGTTCATTTCGGAGGTTACTTCCAATGAAGTGCTAGCCACTGATGTGCGTGTGCTGTCCCCATTCAACTACAGAGTTGCAGCACATCGGTGATAAAACTTCGCGGATAAGGCTGACGAGTAAGCAATATTGCAGCTTTGATATATACATCCAACAGTTTGATATATTACTACTTGTAGCTAGTTCTATATTTTACTAGTATAATGCTGATGGGTGTGAGTTAATATTCCACCCATCAATTTGTTGTGCCTTTCTGAAGTCCTAGTTTCAGTTACGTTCGCCTCGGAGGTTGCTTAGGACAGTTCCAGTTGTGTGTGCTAGATGCCTACTTGCTTAAGCTGTCCCGATTCATCTTAGTCGTGCCATGCTGCTGATTTAATTTCATGGATAAGGCTGAAGTGTAAGCAGTCTTGCAAGTAATACTTTTTGAAATTGAATTGCTAATTCTATCTAGAATATCATGCTACTTTTGATGGTCATGGGTGTGAATTGATATTCCACCCACCAATTTCCTTGCGCCCTTTTCTGTCATGGTTTCAGTTCGGTTCATCATTGGAGATAACTTAGGGCAGTTGCAGTTTGGCATTCTATATGCAGATTTGCTTTTGCTGCCTGCGTTCAAGTACCACATCCATGAACATCTTGGATAAGGCTAAGTTGTACTGAATTTATTTTCTTTTTCAGTAACTTATTATTTAAAATAGTACTATTGCAGAGTAATTTTCTTGTTCAGAAGGTTTTTCAAAATTTCATTTGTAATATTACTCTTGCAGAGTAAATTTTCTCGTTCAGTAGGTTTTTCAAAACTCCCTGAGAATTTAAGGAACTTGTTCAGGATAAACCTATGCAATTCATATCGTGTAGCTGTTTTTATAATTTGTGTCCACAGTATTAATTGAGCAGCTGCAACTATTTGACGGAAGTATCCCATTGTTCAGTTGCTGCTAACGAGCAGCTGCAACCATTTGACGAATTATAATGAGCAGCTGCATTCACTTGCGGAAGCATTCCGTTGCTGTACTGCCGTCAGGCCCTGAACAAATGCACATGGAGGATGTACAGCAGTATGTTTTCCCTTGCACTTGACTGCTTGAAATTTTGTCAGCCGTAATGTTTTTGTTGGTATGAAGCATTTATTTTATCTTTTGTGTGGTACTTGTTTCTAATTTATCAGGGACGTAATTAGTAATGGGCTGATCGGGAGAAAACTCTGCAAGGTGGTAATGTTAAATCTATTTTGAAAAAGTAGTGTTAAAATTTTGTTGTGAAGTGGATCAATCAAGTCTTTAATACAGTATTCCAAAGTTGATTACTATAAACTTGATCCACACTTTGCACCAATTTCATAGATAACTCCTGAACTGAGGTTTGCTTGCAAAACATTGAATTTCCCTCTGCCAGAGTTTTTGTTCATTCTCTTGTTAGGGGTTCTTCCTGTGGATTATGTTGAGGGGATGGAGAAATATAACCAGTCAGACTTGCCAAGCGAAAAAACCATCGAGAATGATCTGCTGATCCCCAGTCGGTGCACCTTATCGTTGCTGATGATGGATTGGAGTGCCAGTAGCAGTCGCCCAGTTATATTAAAGCGCACACGTGCATTTGAAGGCTGTCCCCATTCAACGACAGAGTTGCGGCACATTGGTGATATAACGTCACGGATAAGGCAGAAGTGTAAGCAGTATTGCAGCTTTGATATATATAAATATCGAACAGTTTGATATATTACTACTTGTAGTTTGTTATACATTTTACTACTATAATGCTGATGGGTGTTTAGTTAACATTCCGCCCATCAATTTGTTGTGCCTTTCTGAAGTCCTAGTTTCAGTTACGTTCGCCTCGGAGGTTGCTTATAACAGTTCCAGTTGTGCGTGCTAGACGCCTACTTGCTTAAGCTGCCCCGATTCATCTTAGTCGTGCCATGCTGCTGATTTAATTTCATGGATAAGGCTGAAGTGTAAGCAGTCTTGCAAGTAATACTTTTTGAAATTGAATTGCTAATTCTATCTAGAATATCATGCTACTTTTGATGGTCATGGGTGTGAATTGATATTCCACCCACCAATTTCCTTGCGCCCTTTTCTGTCATGGTTTCAGTTAAGTTTATCACTGGAGATAACTTACGGCAGTTGCAGTTTGGCATTCTATATGCAGATTTTCTTTTGGTGCCTGCGTTCAAGTACCACATCCATGATGAATATCTAGGATAAGGCTAAGTTGTACTGAATTTATTTACTTTTTCAGTAATTTATTATTTAAAATAGTACTATTGCAGAGAAATTTTCTTGTTCAGTAGGTTTTTCAAAACTTGGTTTGTAATATTACTCTTGCAGAGTAAATTTTCTCGTTCAGTAGGTTTTTCAAAACTCCCTGAGAATTTAAGGAACTTGTTCAGGATAAACCTATGCAATTCATATCGTGTAGCTGTTTTTATAATTTGTGTCCACAGTATTAATTGATCAGCTGCAACCATTTGACGGAAGTATCCCATTGTTCAGCTGCTGCTAACGAGCAGCTGCAACCATTTGACGAATTATAATGAGCAGCTGCATTCGCTTGCGGAAGCATTCCGTTGCTGTACTGCCGTCAGGCCCTGAACAAATGCACACGGAGGATGTACAGCAGTACATGTTTTCCCTTGCACTTGACTGCTTGAAATTTTGTCAGCCGTAATGTTTTTGTTGGTATGAAGCATTTATTTTATCTTTTGTGGGGGTACTTGTTTCTAATTTATCAGGGACGTAATTAGTAATGGGCTGATCGGGAGAAAACTCTGCAAGATGGTAATGTTAAATCTATTTTGAAAAAGTAGTGTTAAAATTTTGTTGTAAAGTGGATCAATCAAGTCTTTAATACAGTATTCCAAAGTTGATTACTATAAACTTGATCCACACTTTGCACCAATTTCATAGATAACTCCTGAACTGAGGTTTGCTTGCAAAACATTGAATTTCCCTCTGCCAGAGTTTTTGTTCATTCTCTTGTTAGGGGTTCTTCCTGTGGATTATGTTGAGGGGATGGAGAAATATAACCAGTCAGACTTGCCAAGCAAAAAAACCATCGAGAATGATCTGCTGATCCCCAGTCGGTGCACCTTATCGTTGCTGATGATGGATTGGAGTGCCAGTAGCAGTCGCCCAGTTATATTAAAGCCCACGCGTGCATTTGAAGGCTGTCCCCATTCAACTACAGAGTTGTGGCACATTGGTGATATAACGTCACGGATAAGGCAGAAGTGTAAGCAGTATTGCAGCTTTGATATATATAAATATCGAACAGTTTGATATATTACTACTTGTAGTTAGTTCTATATTTTACTACTATAATGCTGATGGGTGTTTAGTTAATATTCTGCCCATCAATTTGTTGTGCCTTTCTGAAGACCTAGTTTCAGTTACGTTCGCCTCGGAGGTTGCTTATAACAGTTCCAGTTGTGCGTGCTAGACGCCTACTTGCTTAAGCTGTCCCGATTCATCTTAGTCGTGCCATGCTGCTGATTTAATTTCATGGATACGGCTGAAGTGTAAGCAGTCTTGCAAGTAATACTTTTTGAAATTGAATTGCTAATTCTATCTGGAATATCGTGCTACTTTTGTTGGTCATGGGTGTGAATTGATATTCCACCCACCACTTTCCTTGCGCCCTTTTCTGTCATGGTTTCAGTTCATTTCATCATTGGAGATAACTTAGGGCAGTTGCAGTTTGGCATTCTATATGCAGATTTGCTTTTGCTGCCCGGGTTCAACTACGAATGTGCCAGTCGTACCACATCCATGATGAACATCTTGGATAAGGCTAAGTTGTACTGAGTTCATTTTTTTTTTTTTTTTTCAGTAATTGTGTAAAATAGTACTATTGCAGAGTAATTTTCTTTTTCAGTAGGTTTTTCAAAACTTGGTTTGTAATATTACTCTTGCAGAGTAAATTTTCTCGTTCAGTAGGTTTTCAAAACTCTGTGAGAATTTAAGGAACTTGTTCAGGATAAACCTATGCAGTTCATATCGTGTAGCTGTTTTTAAGATTAGCATCCACAGTATTAATTGAGCAGCTGCAACCATTTGACGAAGTATCCCATTGCTGAGCTGCTGCTAACGAGCAGCTGCAACCACTTGCGGAAGCATTTTGTTGCTGTACTGCTGTCAGGCCCTGTACAAATGCACACGAGGATGTACACCAGTATGTTTCCCTTTGCTCTTGACTGCTTGAAATTTGGTCAACCTTTTAATGTTTTTGTTGGTATGAGCATTTATTTTATCTTTTGTGTGGTACTTGTTTCTAATTTATCAGGGATGTAATTAGTAATGTTCTGATCGGGAGAAAACTCTGCAAGATAGTAATGTTAAATCTATTTTGAAAAAGTAGTGTTAAATTTGTTGTAAAGTGGATCAATCAAGTCTTTAATACAGTATTCCTAAGCAGATTACTATGAACTTGATCCACACTTTGCACCAATTTCATAGATAACTCCTGAATTGAGGTTTGCTTGCAAAACATTGAATTTCCCTCTGCCAGAGTTTTTGTTCATTCTCTTGTTAGGGGTTCTTCCCGTGGATTATGTTGAGGGGATGGAGAATTATAACCAGTCGGACTTGCCAAGCGAAAAAACCATCGAGAATGATCTGCTGATCCCCAGTCGGTGCACCTTATCGTTGCCGATGATGGATTGGAGTGGCAGTAGCGGTCTCCCGGTTAGATACAAGCACACGTGCATTTGAAGGCTAAGTTATTGTAAAGCATTATTTCTATCTTGGAGTAATTCAGCATTTTTTCTTAATGGGATATGTATTTCTGTCTTGAGTAATTCAGCATTTTTTATTGGGATATGCTATTTGCAATGTCGCTCATTTCTTAACACACAGTTTCATTTTACGTAATATAACACGAGCCAGAGAGTTAATCAGTAAACCTCTATTAAATTCTTATCCTAGAAAGTGCTTTGCATACAAATTTTAGCTCGTGTCTTTTGCAGTTTGGTTAGTTGTAGCATATCGCCCAATTTTAAGCTATGAAATTTTGTCTGTAATTCACTTGCTGAGAATTGCTTTGTTCTGCATACAAATTTTTGCTAAAATCTTTCATTCGATACATTGTACGGGACAGCTCAATCCTGTTGAAGTGATTCTTGTAACACTTTCTCTAAATTTCACAGGGTTGTGGCAACGAGTCAAGTAGCATCTCTTTCCAGATTCCTCGTAATTTAGGATTCTCCCTTCTGAGAGAGGCGTTGCTGTGCTAGTCTTGTGCAGCGGGTGCCATTATTTGCTTCGTATTTGCCTTAGTGGAAATCATCCTGGAAATCAAGATAGTGAACGTCAAGCATTTTAGTTATATCGTTCGTGGTCCATCTACTGCTGAGAAATTTATTTCCGCAGAAGGATAGTGCTGCACTGTGTAAAGTGCTGGAGTGTATAGTTCTCGTACGGTGAAGCTGTCCGACGTAGGAGGTTCGGTAAGACTGGTGGACAGGTTTCTGGTTCAAAGCTGCAGTAATTGGCACGTGGGCTTTGTACAACCTTCAACCTTGTGTTACTTGCAGAGTCCAGTTCTGGTTCGGTGTTAATTAACATGAGATGGCATTGGAACACTTGAAATTAATGAGAAATGTTAAAAATGAAACTGTCATATTGGAATTATATGAAAACCCTTATTTGCTTCCACATAGCTTTGTACAGAATCTTCTGGCGTGTGAACATGCACCTGCTATATTTTAAGAATGCGTATCCTGTGTACTGTGATAAAATTATTGCCCATTTTGATGTTCATTCTGTACAGCAATTCGGTATTCATGTTTCTAGTCATTCCCACCAAGTAGGTAATATAATTTCATTCCAGAACCAGAATAAGGTTGTATGGCAATAGTTTCTCGATTTAACCGAGACTTACATTGTCTGCTGGTGTGGTGGTGTTTTGCAAGTAAAGAACCTTCTCTTACAATTTCCTCATAGGCAGTTAATTTTGTGTTACTTTGGAAGTCTTGGTTATAATTAGTCAGTAGTATTTTATTGTCTTTGTTGGTCACTTTATAATTGGACGTACATGCCTGTCATTTCAAGTCTTCAGGTTCTTTACTTGTTTAACCAACTATATGAAAAGTGGAATGTTTAGCCTGATTCGATTACTATGTATGCTGAGAAACTTTTGATAGGTTCCCGCACCTAGGTAGCATTATAAATTTTTTCATAGCTTTGCATTCTTATTGATGTGAGAATATTTGTGGCCTGTAATGTGGTCTATTTCGTGTGTAATATGTGGACTAACTTGACATAGTTGTGAACGATTTAAACTGTTTTTGAATATGTAGTTTTCCAACTTTCTTATTTATCTACGTTTATAGGGTTAGTATCGATATGGGAAAAACTGAGTTCACACATTCGATTACTAGGATGTTCATAAAATGGATGTTAAATGAGTTTTTATGGGACAAAGTATGTGACTACCATGCCACTTAGTGGCTGGATGAAATGTCCGCATTGCTGTTCTGGATCATTCCTACATGTGTTGAAAATATAGTGGTCAACAAATGTATATTACTGAATTGTTCAATAAGACTGGTCTTTCCTTGACTTGAGCAACATAATCATATCTTTGGGTTTGTCATGTCCTTATCTTAGTTGCTGCCAACTTTGTATATTAAATGGTAAAATTATGAAGTAAACTGCTATTTTTTTTGTCTTCGTACCGTTACTTTTATCCGTGGTTATATAAATTCCAAATTGTGTGGATAATATAAATTCAAAGTTCTGTGAAAATGCCTTGTGCTGATCTAATAAATGAGATTTGTGTTGAGATCAGAAGGCATTTTATTTAAGCCTCTTATCTTAACGATGAATCTTTCAGGAGCTGACTGCTGGTGTTTTCTCTGCAATTAGTGCTGTTGCACGTTATTCATTGTACGCCATGTCTGAACTGTAAAGTGCCTAAATTCGTGACTTAAATAAATAAATATAGGGTGGTCATGATAGGCATTTGTATGTAGTGCATTAACTTCACACTAGATTTTGTCTTAAGAGTTGATATATTTTATGGTGTGTGACGATTTCTGACCATTTGGAGTCAAATGTTTGCATGTTCAAGTTCTAGGAGAAATGTACTTTTGATTTGTTCAATAAATTGTGTGAGTGCAAGGGGAGATATTTCTGTGTGTGCGACCCCTAATAATTGCAGGGCTTTAGCATTGATCTGATTTGAATGTAGCATCTTCCTTGTGGTGTATGTTTGTTGAATACCTTTAGTTCTATTTAGCTTTGCCAGGCCTCTTTGTTTCTTGGTGTAATTCTTGATGGACAAATTGGATGTAATTAAATTTCCTTTTCTCTTGGAAATGCTATTATGTGGATCTAGTGGTAACATTTTCTGAAACTATTAGAACATGTACTGTATATGTAATGCACTTACTAGTAGTTGCCAATTTCTTTCGAGTACCAATACGTTCGATGCTGTGTGGTAATTCCCGACCTTCATGTGGATTTGAGTATTGCATGTTTTGTGGAAAAATGTACTTTTGAGTTGATAAATAAATTCTACGAGGGCAAGTTTTGATATTTTGGTGCGTTTAACTTTTTTCTCCAGATTGCTTGTATTGGCATCTGATTGATCAGTTGGCATCAGAAGACCTTTTTCTATTCCTCCTCTTTTAACCCGTTAAATAGTACCTTCAATTCTGTTGGAAGTTTGCCAGGACTTAGCTGGTGTTATTCATATTAGACAAATGTGAAATTAAATTACCTTTTCTTGGAAATTCAAATCAAACATTCCCTGACTGTCAAGAAGGGAAGATCCAGGACTTCCAATCTTCTTGCCTGGTTGATATTGCTGTAGAACAGTAATTTGTAATGATGGTGACAAACTTGTCCTTTTTGGAAATGCAAATCCAATGGAGCAAATTTCTGTTGAGCCATGATTGCAAACATGCAGCATTTGAATGTGGTTTGCAGGATTTGAGCTTTATGTTCGTGAGATTCCTTACAGACAAATCTTTTGGTAGGAGGATGGTCAGTCGTCTTGTGCTTCCTTTCAAAATTAAAAAATTACCATCATGAATATGTACAATTTTATTGCCCCTTTTGTAATTGAAAATGCAAATTCAGTAATATTTGTAAACATTCATGCATGATCCAAGATATCAGTGGAGTCAATTGGACTAGATGCATAGTTCATATTGCTTTCTTCCACTTATAACGAAACCCGAGTGGCTGTAGCCAGAGCTACTGCCCTTCCCTGAAAATGCAAATTCAGTATTCCCTGAACTTACTATTGTAAGGGTGGAACCTGAAATTAATTTGCAGTCCCCATGGTTGTTAATGCTGTGGGAAACATTTGCTGTTGTGCAGGTCACAGAATAGGGCATCGTGATTTTGTTTGGTTTCTTCCTGCTTGCTCTGCCCAACTGTGTACCGCATTGACTAACGATGCTAGCGGCAGTTGCTCAAGAAAAAATAACACTTTCTTGAAAATGCACAGTTCCTTGAACAAAATAACACTTTCTTGAAAATGCACAGTTCCTTGAACATAATATTGAAACGTTGGGTTAATCCAGTTCTTCAGGAACAGATTGAATCTACTATTTGGATGTCTGGGTGGTTCATGAATTTCGAATTCTGTGGAACAAATGGAAGTATTCTTGCATGGTTATTGCTGTAGAACTACAAGTTATAACAAAACTAATGCCGGTTACTCCCAAGAAAGGAGGTTGCAGATTTTTGTCACCTACTGCTTTGCACGTAACCTGCCCATCCTGCTTTGGAATGGTTTACTTTTAGTTATTCAAATGGAATTTCCTGTGCAGTATAAAGACCTATACATAATTTGTACGTTTTGCACATTGTTCTTCATGATATGCCCTTAATTCTTTAAAATGCTTACTCAATAATACCATATTTGAATGATGGATGATTTGGAATTTGGAATTGTGCGATTTCATATTGAACTTTGAAGTACTCTAGAACCACAGTTTGTAACTAGTGGCAGTTGCTTGCAGGCAGTGGGGTTAGATATTTTCACATGCTTTCTTTGTCAACTTACCTTGGCCATCTTGTTTTTGGAACGGTTTACTAGTCTTCGGATTGATTTTGAAGTGTAGTCCACATGTTTGCGATTGGCTTCTGGATGTTTTGTGCATTGTTCCTTAATTATGTGTCCTACCTTCTTGGAAATGGAAATTCAGTTATATCTCTGGATTAATTGGAATGATGGATGATGAAGAAATTCTGTGGTGCATATTGAACTTGTTTTCTTGCATGGTTGATACTGCTGTAGAACCATAATTCATAACAAAATCTTGGCAGTTACTTGCAGACAAGGGGTTGCAGATTTTTACCTGCTTGCTTTACACTTTAATTGCCTTAGCCATTGTATTTTTGGCATTTTACTTACTGTTGTCTATTCGAATGGGATTTCATGTGTAGTACACCTGTTCGTAATTGGCTTCAGGATATTTAGTACATTGTTGTTCCTGATGTGCCCTCATTTGGAAAGGCAAATTGGAATGACAGGATTTCTGTGTTGCAAATTGAACTAGTGTTCTTGCATGGTTGTTACTGGTGTAGAACCACAATTTGTAACAATTTAGTCATAGTTACTTGCAGGCAATGTGGTTGCAGATGTTGGTTCACCTGCTTGTTTTTACACTTACTTTGACCACCCAGTTAATGGAACAGTTTACTGTAGTATTGCTTGAATTGAACTTCCTTTGTAGTACACCTTAAGCATTTTGCTTCAGGATGTCCTGTGCACTGTTCTTCACCTCTTTCTTCTTCTTCTTGGAAATGCAGAATTCAATAAAATTCACTGAATATACTGTTGGAATTGTGTATGATCCAAGAATTTTCTTGAACTTGTTGCATGGTTGATACTGTTGTAGAATGACAGTTGACAAAACTCGATGGCAATTGCCCAGAGGCAATGGGGTTGGAGAATTTTTTCACCTGCTTGGTTTATACTTAACTTTCCTTGGTCATCGCGTTTACAGTAATTAGCTTCAGGATGTTTTGTGCATTGCGGTTTATTGTGTGCCCTTAATTTCTAGAAATGTAAATTTGATTCCCAGAGTGATTGTTGGTACAGGAATTTTGTGCTGCAAATTGAACTTTTATTCTTGCATGATTGATACTGCTGTAGAACGACAATTGTAACAGACTTGGTGGCAATTGCAGGCAATAGGGCTGTGGAATTTTTCACCTTCTTTGCTTTACAATTTGCCTTGTCTATCCTGTTTTTGGAACGGTTAACTATAGTCTGCTCGAATGGGATTTTATGTGCAAGTCCACCTGTATGTCATTCGTTTCAGGATGTTTTGTGAATTGATGTGTATGTTATTGGGATGTCTTGTTATGATATTTCCTGGGTAACATAAGTAGTGCATCTGGCTGAAGTAGAGGGTTCTGATTTTAGCTCAAATATGAATTACTCTTGTTACAAGTATTCAAGCATGAAAATGTGCATGGAGGTGTTAAAATGATCTGGTTTTTGGTTCTTATCATTTCTTAAAAAATTGGTTTAGATATTTGAGGTGTTCACTGAATATCTCCTGGCTTTTAATTTCATTGGTTGGTGTCGCTTAAAGGTGGTCAATTCATATTTTTGTTTATCATGACCTTCGTGATACAAATAATGGGAGTCCGCATACTAAAGTGAACTTGAAACATGTCCAGAACTTGAAAATCTCCACTGGAGTGGAGATGCTTATATACATAAGTTGGCAGCAATATTTTGAATATTATAATGATCCCTACATATATATATATAACACGTCTCAAGAAGTGTAATATACTTTCTACCAGTTAAACGTGTATAATAGACGGATACTGAAAACAGTAACATTACTGTTTTACATTTCTTGTGCTAAATGTGGCTGGATTTTACAGAGCAGAATCAAATAAGCTTTTGAGATATTATTTTAGATGCTCCTGTGCAGACCTAAATAATGTTGGCTGGTTTTTATTCAAATATTGTTCTGATGTTGCACAAGTTCAGCCAAAGCTTTGGAACTGGAGATAGGGTTAACATCAGAATTTTTCCCTTTCATTAGTGTGATCGGACTAAGGAGATGCAAAACATTTTAGTTAACCTATTTCAAATTGTGGTGTCTGGCAATCCTTCAAGATCTGGTACAGTATTTAATCTTTTCGTATTGCTTTTCAGCATTTGGCTATGTATGTGAGTGCGTCGTTTTGTACTTCATGTTAATTTATGTAATAAATACTGGAATTTTTGAATTTGAAAATGACGTAGATTTTCCATTATTCAAAGTTTCTGCATTGTTGCAAGATAGTGGCACTCCTCAATAGAATAATGCTCGAGGATATAATTATGATAGTGCGAAGTTGCTTGCTTGTGATTACCTTGGGTTCGTTTGGAGTAAAAACAGTTCAGGTTTACTTTATTTCAGAAACTGAGTAAAACACTTCTTTTCATTTGCTGAGCTGAACAATATACTGTATGCACCGTGTTTTAAACAATTATAGATTATGTAAATTTGGGGATTTTTTTATTGTGCCTTAGAGCACATTTTGCTCTTTGATCACTGCTCATCTCTTAAATCAGGCATTTGTCATAGCTTTGATATCACTGGGTTTTTCCAGTCTCATACCCTAGAGATTAAAATTAAATGCTGAATGGCAGACGAGATTGAAATTAAATGCTGAATTTTGGAATTAATTATTCAGTTCTGTGGGGGTTTATTGGCTGAAGTTCTTAATTTTTTTAAAAATTATATTTTAATATTGAGTAAATATGTTTATGAATTGTTTTTCTTTTATTCTATTTAGATTTAGGAGGATGAAGTTGAGGTATGTTTGATTGCCAATTCGTAATTTGGGACTTATTCCTAGATTTTATTTTGTGGAAAAGTTATTAATTTGTATCATCTGTTAAGCTGAAATAAAATTACTTTGTGACCACTCTTCGTTGTTACTCTTTAGGATCAAATTATGCAGCTAAAATGTCTTGGAAGTAAACGACGAAGTTGTTTTGTGGATAGGTGGAAGACTTGCCATGTTCGTATTATCTCTAGTAACAACTAGAAGTCTGTTTATTGAACTGTTTTTCCTTTCTTCCTAGAGTGGTTTATATCATTACTTCATTCATGTGATGCTTTACAACTTTACTTCGAAGTTTTATTTGAGACTGGTAGCTGCCTAATGTTTAGAAATAGAGTATCCTTGCCTACACAGTTAAAACTCTTATTTTGATTTCGTGAATTGATTTATTGTTTCAATACTTTGTTTTATGCACCAAAAATGATCCTGATGTTACTAATCTCGACTTGCTGGTGATAACGTGGGAACTCTGGAGTAAAATTTCGCTGTAGAATATGTGGTTTTAATTGTGTAGCTTCCCTCTCAAATTTGGTTTATTGAAGTATCCTGCATATTACACCATAGTTCTGCAACCATTTACACTGTACGAAATGTTTTCGGGATGAATTTTTACCTTTGGTATTAGGAGGCCTTGGTATAAATTTGGTCACATTTTATTCCTTGTTCCATAATCTTCATGCACATTCAGATTAATTTTATGTTTTTGTTCTAAATTAAACTTGGGTGGAAATTCCTGATGGTTAAAAGTACTTGGTTGGGTTATGAGATTTTTATTGAAGCTCTGTGAATCTCAATTTTGTAATTTCTCAGTAACATACTTTGTTGCAGCGTAATGCTAAGTAGGGGTTAAGATGCAGGATGCTTGAGATTGATACCCATGTTCCCCTTTGGTTTCGTTCTAACAGTGACATGTTAATGGCAAATCTAAGTTTTAATAAATTCAGTTGAGTGCAATTTGTTTTTCCTTACTGTTGACCCATCTTGGGGATGATTCATCGATTAGTACAGATAGTAGGTAAATCCTAAGCGAGCTTTTGCGAGGATCAGATTTCTTATGTTTGACTGTTACGATGCTTAGAGCCATGGCTGTCGCTGCCTTACTTCAGAATGAAATCCTTTTTTTAATCCAATTATGTAGGTATTTCGAGAACAAGCGCTGAAGTGAACTGCAACAGATAGAGGTAGGTACGGTAAGTAGGTTCAGTTTGCAGGGTTATTTTGTGGGAGGGTGGAGTATGGTTGTGTTTTATGAAATGAAAACTGCCATTTTTTTCACATTTTTGACCTGCTCTTGTACATCTTAAAAAGGTGCTCTTTGGGATTGGAATTTGATACATATCTTGATTGTTCAGGGGAGCTAAGGGAGAGAGCACTGATCCTACATGTGCATCAAAACTTGCTACTTTTTTTGTGTGAATGATTTAGGCATTTGGGAGAGACAGAGAGGCAGTTCATGCAATCTGTTTTTTATGTATTTTCAGTTCTACATTAAAGATGCACTTTAGTGTTTTTTTCACTTCGTGTTTTGCTTAATGCATGTGCCCCTATTCAGGTACCTTATGTGCAGGAACCAGAGCAATGGCTCAACAGTGCTCCATGTGCACAGGTTTCAGAATGAATACTGTGATGGTAGGGATTGTTTATCCTCAATTTGGTGTAGCAGGAGGTGTTTGTCCAATACCCTTGGGTTACCGATGTAGGGATTTGTGCACCTTCCAGCATGAGAGAGAAACCTAAGTTCATATTGAGACAACTGTGTTGAAATTTTGTTGTGGCTGGTTTCAAATAGATAAATGTGGCCCTCTTAAAACGTTTAATAAATTGTGTAAAAGATGTTGGATATGAAAACATAACGTGAAGATAGAGAAATGTAATGTGTGAAAATAAAAATTGATGTGAAAACCTGCACTGGGGCTCGTAAAATTAAGCATTGAGATATACTCCCACCAGTAATGCAGTTGCCAACATAGTCTTAAGTAATACCGTTACAGGTTTTAGCTCTTGTTGACTTGCTGTTGCCTGTGTTGAATCTGAATTGTTGAGACCCTCCTTTGTTCTTATAACACTAATATCTTCTGTCTGTTCTTAAGTATGTGTCATATAGACAGACATTCTTTGATAGATTGAAGTTTGGTGAATACTATAGCAGTGAAGTGCAATGCATTTGCATTTCATAGGTTTATTAAATTGACAAATAGCACTTGTAGCAGGGATATTCCTAAAGATGTAGTTTGTTTTAATGAAGCATTTTAAAAACATTTTGGAACAAAAGGTTTCAGGATATATTCAGATTTGTAAGCGGTCGAATAAGTTAGGTTTCCTCTTATCCATTTGCAGATGCGATTAGGTACTTTCTAAGGAAGGTACTTGGCCTGTTAACCAAATCTTTTTAAAATGTATCTTGGGGGGTTGTCAACTTAATTCTATTCTGATTTTTTAGTGCGCACAAATATGTTTATTCAGTTTTAATTGCAGGTTAATCATCTAATTTTACTTGCGTTAGTAGGTGTGTTATGCAGTTCTGCTTCTTTTATGCTTCTGAAGCAATATTGGCATTAGCTTCTATCTTGTTTGGTGGGTATTCGTTAATGTTTTCATAAATTTTTTTGTGCTTTATATTTTTGATTTTCCCCTTACATGGCATAGCTCACACAAATCTATGAATGGAGCTGGTTTCAGAGTTCAGAATTTTCTTGGTATATGATTTGTTACCAGGATTGAGTGTGATTTCATAAATTCCATGCGATTGATATTTTTGACTCCTTCAATGGTGTTGAAATGAAGAATATTTGTTATCTGTACAATGACCGTTATTTTAACATTGATTTGCTGGTCATATTTCAAGGCAAGGTCATATTTCATTGTTAATGGTCCAAGCCTTCGTATCTGAAATACATTGCTTGTAGGAAAATTAGAATGATACCACAATGGTTATCAAGGCCATTGTTATCACTAGGGCAGTTAAATCGTTTCATAACTGAGGTGTAAGTACTTCTTCAGTAAAAAAGTCTGAGGGCAGTGATCCAAGATTTTTAAATTGCATTTGTTGAATGTTTTGATTATGGATACAGTATTTGAGGGCATGTTGTTTACCCTTTTTGGTTTTGATCATTTTGACTTCCAACTAGTTTTTCAAGTACTGGTATCAGTTTTACGATTTCAAAATGTATAATTACTTTATTGAGCACACTGCTCGATACTGTATATCGTGTATCGTGTAATTTTTATGGGCTTTTTAATAGGCAATTCTTTGGATTTCTTAAAGGTGCTTTTTTAAATTATTGCACCTACCTTGAGTGGAGGTGTATTTTGATTTTGAATTATTTGAAGTGTGTCATGTTTATTGACCACTGTGATGGCCTCTTCACTTAGGGATACCTTAATTTTAAGCCAATTGTGGCATTCCTTTGTGTTTTTTTTTTGTGTTGTAAAAATTCCATATTAGGTCATTTGTAAAAATTCCTGCACCTTGGCTTCTACAAAAACTGTGAAACTAGTTCGTGCAGTGTAAAACCAATAACATTACTGTTATTTAATTATTAAGATACAAACTTCATCGGTTGCTTTGTCGCTAGTGGGAGGTAGGTCAGTTGTGTTGATGCCCTCTTACAAGAATACATTGTGCGACCTTGGTTAATGTCCTGAGATGTTTTCTTAAAACGTTACTCTGCCTAAAAATGTCCATACTCTTCAGTCTGATCTTGTGGACCATTTATTTCCTGGTAACCAAGGTATTTTGACTTTTGTCTATGGAGGTAGTAACACTTGAGGAGTATGATTGAAACTTGTCTGCCTCAAATTGGGGAGAGAAACAGGAGTAACCCAAGTAAAGCTGTAGGAAGGGAACAGAATTTTATACCTACTGTCCCTTTTGGGTTGTGGTTGCCCAGATGAAACTTGCCGTAGATTCAGGCTATTCTAACTTGTATTATTGATGTAAAGTCCCTGTGAGATTACATGCATGAATATGTAACGAGATGGTATAGTTCCCATAGACAATTCAAAATATTCATCCTGAATAAGCAAATTCATAGTTGCAATGTAATTTCCTACAATGGACCAAGTTATATTTAAGGGATTATGTTCTGTAAGTAGTGGAAATTAGGACATAAAGCAGTAGAGGATATATTTACAGAGGGTGCAGTCATCCCTGTGTAGTTTTCTTGCCTTGTGAAATTTGAAAGTCAAACATGACCCTTTTTGGTTAAGTTTGCTTGAATTATGAAATTGAAAAGTTAGTCCCTTTCAAGGGCGTGCAGGTGTTAGAAAGATGCACATGCCTTATTGGGAGTATGTACAGCGAATGAAAAGTTATTGTAATTAAAAGATGTTTTAACAGTGTGTAACAATACTGACCCTTTTTCATGGTGAGTGTCCTGGTGAACTATTGCGAGACTTGGTTGTTTCTTTTCCATACGAAATAAACTAGTCCCTTCAACTATAGATGATATAAGTTGGTGCTATTGTGTTGGACGTGTAGTTTTTCAAACTGAATGGCTGAAACTTATTGAAATGTATTTTGCACCCCACAAGTGTCATTTTAGTAAATCTGTTGATTATATCCAAACAGTAGCTTTTTCTTTTTTTTTTTCTTGTGTTGTGGTTGCCTGACAAACTGCATAGAGATTCAGATATTACCCAAAAATGCTGAAGATATCTCATTGCTTTTTTCCCCCTTAAAATTGAATAACATTGGCTTGTAGCCTGTTAAAATTAAATAACATTGGCTTACAGCTGTTAAAGGGGCAATGTTTCCGAGTATTGCACCTTAGATTTTAGGATTTTAAGGGACCTATTTGTAGAAAATGGCAGATCAAATATAATTGATCAGTTTGTGTCAGACATGGTTATAATCCATCTAGGGTTAGAGGTAGTGACCCCATGTAGAGGTGGCGGTGTGGTTGATAAATATTTTGTCTGGTAGTTTGGTTTAAATGTGTACCTACTTGAAACATTGGGGAGGTAAAGGTGAAGCAAGTCTCTGTAACAACAAATTACTATGAAGTGAAGTAAAGGTGTACAAGTAGTCAGGTTCAGGTAACTTCTTCCCTTTCTGAGTTGTTCCCTCCGAATATGAAATTAACCAAAGTCATTCGACAGAATTCACAACTGAATGAACAGCTCTTTCAGAGTTGTTCCCTTTGACTAGTGTGATATGGAGGTGGTATTGTGTTGGAAAGCCATTTCACTGAGAAGCCATTTTACATGTATATATGCCCTTTGATCTTGAAACTGAATTCCCTACCAGAACTGTCCCTTTTGTATGAATGTTGGAGCTTTGTATAGATGAAACTGCGTGTAGGCTACTCGTAGCATTTCAGCTTTGTTGGTTTGTAATACATTTTACATGTATATGCCCAAGATCTTAAGAGGAGCAGGATTATCCCCAAAATATGGAAATTATCACACATAGTTGACTTTTTGGTTTAAGAGAATTGTCTGTTTTGTGTGGAGGTTGTCCCGATTAACTCTTATAACATTAACAATTCCTTTTGGATGTGTTCCATTTCATTAGGAATTTAAAAAGGCCGATCTTTTTTGGGGTAGAGATTGAATCATATTGTGTAGGTGTTTGGTTAGATACATGCACAGAGTATTATGGTTGAAACATATTCTTATTTGTACCATTTGACAGAATAAATTGTAATTTATCATTCAGAATTGTTTCCATTATGATGCTCTCAAGTAGATGGCCATAGAAAAAGTTTGTATCAACAGTAAATGATGAACTCATAGATTTGGAGGTAATAAGCTTCATTCCTGCTGGACAAATTTGTATATGGAATTCAAAATCTATCCTTGGAGTAGAGAAGGGGTATGTTGATGGTGCTGTGTTAGAAATGTGTTTCATGGAGTACAAGGTTAAAACGCACACTTGTATTATTTGGGAGAAAAAAATAGAGCCAAGCGCTATGAACTAAATAAAATAATTTGAGAGAAAAAAATGGATAAAAGTCTTGTATGGGAGGAAATTACTACAAACACTAAATAAAATAATTTGAGAGAAAAAATGGATGGAAGTCTTGTATGGGAGAAAATTATTACAAACCCAAACTAAATAAAATTGACCAAACAAAGTTGTTCAATGACAAAATTATCCATGAACCTGATCACTGAATGTGTTCAGTTAATAAAGTCTACCTTTCCTGCAGTCTCTTTCAATAGGAGAACTGGAAGATTTGGGGTGGTTAAAAAAGTAATATGTTTGTACATCGTAATGTATGCGAGCAAGACCTGCAAAGAATGATCCAAGAAGAAAGTAATACGTTTGAATGTCATAACTTTCCTCAGACTGGGTAGAGAGAGTGATGTGTTGAGATAGTGATGCTCTAAAAGTAATATTCTTTGTTTTCTGTTGGAAATATTTTTATGGAGAATGAAGGTTTTATATCCATGGAGAGAGGAGGAAAAAAAATTTTCTCGGTAAAGAGTCGTCGAGGAGTTGCAGAATACATATGGTTGTCTTACCGGAAGTGTCCCTTTAGTGTTAAATTTGATTGGAAGATTTAGGGGCTGTTGGCTATTTTCCCTTTATATGTAACCAAATCTGTTTATAACATAGTGGCTGTTGGCATGTGTAGTTCCTTTGTATATATGCAGCTAAAAACTTCTGTTGTCTTAACAAGTATGTCCCTTTTTTTGTACATATCCTAATGAACTTGATAGATTACAGAAGGTGGTGTCTGTTAAAGAGTAGGCTTAAGAGCGTAATTTTTACTCGAAGTGAGGCTTTCAAATAAAGAATGAAGGTAATAGTGAAACAAAACTGCCTTTTGGAACGAGGAAAAACCAATTATAGTAAGAATTTGCTACTTTGAGTTGTTCCCTTTGAGTACAAAATACATATATTTTCCCTCTTGGTAGGTGTAATCCGAGGCCTTAAGGTGTTCTGTTGCAATTTTTAAAATGGTGAATTGTGGTTTTATCTGGGGGGAGGGGGGGGGGGAGAGTGGGAGAGAATTACTCTGTAAAAGAGTTGGCAAGGAGTTGGAGCATATGGTTGTCTTAACAGAATTTACCTCCTATTGTATGGTTACCCCAGTTACTTATATCGGAAGATTCAGATTATAACACAGTTGCTGTTGGATGTGTTCCCTTCGTATGTAACTAGATTGTGTTAGTGGCTGTTGGAAGGTGGTGTGTTTGCTTGGTTGGAAATGTGTATTTGCTGGAGTGTCTAGGTACGTGTAGCAGTTGACAGGAAATGTAGTAATGATCCCCTTGAGTGTGAGTTTATTATGAATGACATTAAAGTGATTTTAGCACCTGAAGGTTTAGGCAAAATAGAGCTGCAAATATATCTCAAACAGGTAATGCACCAGACAGAATTGATATCATGCCATAACATGATCCCTGATTCAGATGTTAGTCATTGCTTTCAAAGCTAAAGGTTATTGTTTTGAGAGAATGGTCCCTCTTGTGTGGTTATCCCAATCGATAAGATCAAAGTTCTAGATCGTATAAATTTTGCTGAAAGATGTGTTCCCTTCATTTGAAATAAATCTGTGTGTGACAAAGTGAATGGTCCTTTCTGGGTGTTTTTACCCACGAACAAGTACAAAGTGTCAGGTTGTAAGATTTGCTGATGGATATGTTCATTTTATGTGAACCTAAATTGGTGTGTAACAAAAGAGAATATCGCCTTCTGTGCGGGATCCCAAACAATATAGTCGAAGTTTCAGGTTGTAAGAGTTGCTGATGGATATGTTCCATTCATTTAATCTAAATCATTGTTTAACAAAGAGAAGATCCCTTTCTGTGTGGTTATCCCAAAAGGTAAATGTAGAGAATGTAATCTTGAAAAATAGCAGATAATTAGCTACAGGTTATTAATGTTTTAATATAATGGTCCATCTTGTTCAGTTTTTCCAATAAATTTGATCGAAGTTCCAGATCGTGTAATTGTTGCTGAAAGATGTGTTCCCTTTTTTTGATACTAAGTCCGTTTGTACGAAAGAGAATGCCCCCTTCTCTGCAGTTATCCCTGTGAATAAGATCAAACTTGCAGGTTGTAAGATTTGCTGATGGATGTATTCCCTTTATTTGAAACCACGACAGTGTATTACATAGGGTCTGCCTGTAATTGGATGGTGGAAAAAAGTAGGGAAAAAAAAAAACTTCGCCATACGGTATACAAGCCGATGTAGAATAAACCTGTCTTAAAAGAAGTGTCTTTTTTGTGTGGTTGTGGCCATGAATTAAAATTTGGGGACTCAGGTTGAGTTGGTGTTGTATGTGTTCGCTTTATGTTGTTAAATTGGTTATGTCCATTTTTTTTACCGTATTTATCATGATTGAGTAGCAAAATATGTCAGTGAAAGAACGTGTAACGAGTGCTATTTTCTCTCAAAATGAGGCTTTTGAGTAAGGGATGAGGGTAGTGGTGAAAGAAGGGATGAGGGTAGTGGTGAAAGAAAACGTGCCTTTGGAATGGAGTTGCGCTTTGAAGTTTTGTAGTTGGGTCAGTGTACAAATTACAATATTACAATGTACATGAGAGATGTCATAAGAAAAACAAAATGTACCAAATATTCTCTTGAAGAAATAGCAGATAGTGACCTAAAAGTTATTGTTGTCTTAATGGAATGGTCCCTCTTGTGCAGTTATCCCAATGAATATGATCGAAGCGCATTGAGGTAGTGTTGTTGGGTCCGAAAAGCTTAATGTAGAGAATATCATCTTGAAAAATAGCAGATAATTCGCCACAGGTTATTGATGTTTTAATAGGATGGTCCATCTTGTGTGGTTTTCCCAATCAATTTGATCGAAGTTCCAGATCGTGTAAATGTTGCTGAAAGATGTGTTCCCTTTTTTTGACACTAAATCAGTTTGTGCGAAAG
Organism: Anabrus simplex; assembly: GCF_040414725.1. Taxonomy (NCBI): domain Eukaryota; kingdom Metazoa; phylum Arthropoda; class Insecta; order Orthoptera; family Tettigoniidae; genus Anabrus; species Anabrus simplex. The sequence continues at coordinate 234,138,534 of NC_090267.1, read as the reverse complement.
AGAATGATCCCTTCTGTGGATTTATCCCAGTGAATTAGATTGAAGTTTCCGGCGTGAGAGTTGCTGATGGAGGAGTTCCGCTTAAACGTAACTAAATCGGTGTGTTACAAAGAGTTTGTGCAGTTTACACAGTGAAGAAGATCGATGTTTCAGGTTGTAAGAGTTGCTGATGGATGTATTCCCCTTATTTAAAACTGTCTCTTTTGTGTGGTTGTCACCATGAATTCAATTTTAAAACTCGGATTCTAACAGAGTTGCTGTAGGATGTGTTTCTTTTATATGGAATTGAATTGGGTATGTCCCTTTTGTGTGTTTATCATAATGATCACGATTCAGTAGCGGAGAATGTATTGGTGAAAGGTTGTGTAAAGAGTGCGAATTTCTCTCAAAATGAGGCTTTCTAGTAAGGGATGAGGGTAGTAGTGAATGAAAACCTTCCTTCCAATGGAGGATGAAACAATTACTTCAGTAAAAACGTACATTTTTGAGCTTCTCCCCTTTCAGTATGAAATAGAAATACTGTCTTTCTCTCCGTCGAGAGATGTGGCACATTGGGGTGGTGCTGTTGGGTATGATGAACAAATTAAAATATGATAATGTACATTTGAGACGATTGTGAGGAAAAACCTTAATGTAGAACATTATCTTGAAAAATAATGAGCTAAAAGATATTGTTGTTTTAACAGAATGGTCCCTCTTATGTGATTATCCAAATGAATATGATTGAAGTTCTAGATCATGTAAATGATGCTGAAAGATGTTTTCCTTTAATTTGAAAGTAAATCAGTGTGTGACAAAGAGAAAGGTCCACTCTGTGTGTTTATACCAATGAATAAGATTGAAGTTTCAGGTGTAAGAGTTGCTGATGGAGGTGTTCCTTTTATTCGTAGTTAACTCGGTGTGGTCAAAAGAGAATGTCCCTCTCTGTGCAGTTGTCCGAACGAATAAGACCGAAGTTTCAGGTTGTAAAAGATGCTGATGGATGTATTCCCCTTATTTTAAACTATGTTGGTGTATAACATAGGGTCTGGCTGGAATAGAATGGTGTAATAAAGAGAAAAAGAAAGTACTTGGCTAAATGGCATACAAGGAGATGCAGAATAAGGCTCTCTTAACAGAAGTATTGCTTTTGTGTGGTTGTCTCCATGAATTGGATTTTAAAACTCAGGTTGTTGGAATTAAATCCGTTATGTCCCGTTTGTGTGTTTTATCATAATTATCATGATTGAGTAGTGAGGAATGTATCGGTGAAAGGTTGTGCAAAGAGTGCGAATTTCTCTCAAAATGAGGCTTTATAGTAAGGGATGAGGGTAGTAGTGAATGATAACCTTCCTTCGAATGGAGGATGAAACAATTACTTTGGTAAAAACGTACATTTTTGAGCTTCTCCCCTTTCAGTATGAAATAGAAATACTGTCTTTCTCTCCGTCGAGAGATGTGGCGCATTGAGGCAATGTTGTTAGGTTCAATGTACAAATTACAATATGATAATGTACACAAGAGAAATCATGAGGCAAAAGCTTAATGTTGAATGTATTCTCTTGGAAAAATAGCAGAGAATGAGCTAAAAAAGTTATTGTCGTCTTAAGAGAAGGGTCCCTCTTTTGTGGTTATCCCAATGAATATGATCGAAGCAAAGTCGGGTGGCGTTGTAGGTTTCGAAGTACAAAACACAATATCAAAATGTACATCAGAGATTATCATGAGGCAGAGGCTTAATGTACAGTAGAGAATATCATCTTGAAAACTAGCAGAGAATGAGCTAAAGTTTGTTGTTTTAACATAATTGTCCCTCTGGTGTGGTTATCCCAATCGTTAAGATCAAAGATCTAGATCGTATAAACATTGCTGAAAGAGGTGTTCTCTTCATTTGAAATAAATCTATTTGTGACAAAAGAAAATGGTCCCTTCTGTGTGTGTTTACCCATGAAAAGAAACCTAAATCATTTTAAAGCAAAGAGAATGTCCCCTTCCATGCAGTTATCCCAATGAATAAGATCGAAGTTTCAGGTTCTAAGATTTCTGATCGGTGTATTCCCCTTATTTGAAACTACGTTGGTGTATAAGAGACTGTCTGCCTGGAATTGGATCGTGGAATAAGGAGTAAAAAAAACACTTGACCTAATGGCAAACAAGGAGATGTAGAAGAAGGCTGGCTTAACAAAGTGTCGCTTTTGTGTGGTTGTCGCTGTGAACTCGACTTGAATTGGATTTTAAAACTCGGGTTGTAACAAGAGTTGCTGTACGATGTGTTCCCTCTATATGAAATTAAATCAGTTATGTCCCTTTTGTGTGTTTAATCATAATTATAACGATTGAGTAAGGAAGAATATATCGGTGAAAGGGTGTGTAAAAGAGTAAGAATTTCTCTCAAAATGAGGCCTTCCAGTAAGGAATTCGAGTAGTAGTGAAAGAAAATGTTCCTTCCGAATGGAGGATGAAATAATTACTTTAGTAAAAGCGTTCATTTTTGAGCTTTTGCCCTTTTGAGTATGACATAGAAATAATGTCTCACCATCGAGAGATGTGGGGGGCATTGAGGCATTGTTGTTGGGTTTGAAATACAAAATACAATATGATAATGTACGTGAAGGATGATAACGAGGCAAAATCTTAATGTGGGGAATATTATCTTGAAAACTAGCAGAGAAGGAGCTAATGGTTATTGTTTTGACAGAATGGTCCCTCTCTGTTGTTATCCCAATCGATAACATCAAAGATCTAGATCATATATATTTTGCTGAAAAATGTGTACTCTTCATTTGAAATAAATATGTGTTACAAAGAGAATGGTCCCGCCTGGGTGTTTTTCCCCATGAATAAGTACGAAGTTTGAGGTTGTAAGAGTTGCTGATGGATATGTTCCATTCTTTGAATCTAAATCGTGTAACAAAGAGAATATCCCTTTCAGTGTGGTTATCAGAAAAGTTTAATGAAGAGAATATAATCCTGAAAAATAGCAGATAATTAGCTAAAGGTTATTGATGTTTTACTATAATGGGCCATCTTGTTTGGTTTTTCCAATAAATTTGATCGAAGTTCCAGATTGTTTAATTGTTGCTGAAGGATGTGTTCCCTTGTTTTGATACTAAATCGGTTTGTACGAAAGAGAATGCCCCACCTGTAATTGGATGGTGGAAAAAAAAAAGAAAAAAATACTTGGCCATACGGTATACAAGCGGATGTAGAATAAACCTGTCTTAAAAGAAGTATTTTTGTTTTGTTTTGGCTATGAATTAAATTTGGAAACTCGGGTTGAGTTGGTGTTGGATGTGTTCGCTTTATATGTTGTTTTTTTACCGTATTTATCACGATTGAGTAGCAAAATATGTACCAGTGAAAGAACGTGTAATGAGTGCTATTTTCTCTCAAAATGAGGCTTTTGAGTAAGGGATGAGTGTAGTGGTGGAAGAAAACGTGCCTTTGGAATAGAGTTGCACTTTGAAGTTTTGTAGTTGGGTCGGTGTACATGAGAGATGTCGTAAGAAAAACAATGTACCATATATTCTCTTAAAAAAATAGCAGAAAGTGAGCTAAAAGTTTTTGTTGTGTTAACTGAATGGTCCCTCTTGTGGAGTTACCCCAATGAATATGATCGAAGCGCTTTGAGGTAGTGTTGTTTCGTTCGAAGTGCAAAAGAAAATATGATAATGTACATGAGAAACGATCATGAGGCAAAAGCTTAATGTAGGGAATATTACCTTGAAAAGTAGCAGAGGATGAATTAAAGGTTATTGTTTTGACAGAATTTTCCATCTTGTGTGGTTATCCCAATGAATATGATCAAAGTTTCAGGTTGTGTTGAGGTAGTGTTGTTTCGTTCGAAGTGCAAAAGAAAATATGATAATGTACATGAGAAATGATCATGAGGCAAAAGCTTAATGTAGGGAATATTATCTTGAAAAGTAGCAGAGGATGAATTAAAGGTTATTGTTTTGACAGAATTTTCCATCTTGTGTGGTTATCCCAATGAATATGATCAAAGTTTCAGGTTGTGAGAATTGCTGATGGATGTATTCCCCTTATTTTAAACTAGGTCGGTGTATAACAGAGGGTCTGCTAGGAATTGGATGGTGAACAAAAGAGAAAAATAAAATTGGCAAAATGGTATACAAAAAATGTAGAATAAGGATGTCTTAAGAGATGTGTCCTTTTTGTGTGGTTGTCGACATGAATTCAATTTGAAAACTCGGGTTGTAACACAGTTGCTGTTGGATGTGTTACCTTTAAATGGAATTAAATCGGTTTGTGTGTTTACCATATTTAAAACGATTGAGTAGCGAAGATTTTATCGGTGGAGATTGTGTAAGGAGTGCGAATTTCTCTCAAAATTAGACTTTCGAGTGAGGGTTGATGGTAGTAATGAAAGGAAAACGTTCCTTTCGAATGGAGGAAAAACCAATTACTTTAGTAAAAGTATACATTTTTGAGTATGAATTAGAAATAAAGTCTCTCTCCGTCGTGTGATGTAGTGCATTTAGGTGTGTTGCTGGGTTCGATGTACAAATTACAATATGATAATGTGCATGAGAGATACCATGAGAAGAACGCTTAATATAGACCATATTGTCTTAAAGTAATAGCAGAATGCAAGCTAAAAGTTTTCGTCGTCTTATCAGAATGGTCCCTCTTGTGTGGTTATCCCAATGAATAACATCGAAGTTCTACATCGCATAAATTTTGATGAAAGATGTGTTTCCTTCATCTGAACCTAAATCGGTGAGTAACAAAGAGAATATCCTCTTCTGTGCATTTATCCCAATGAATAAGATTAAGTTTCCAGTGTAAGAGTTGCTGATGCAGGTGTTCCCTTTAAACGTAACTAAATTGGTGTGTTCCAAAGAAAGTGTCCTCTTCTGCTCAGTTATCCCAAAGAATAAGATCGATGTTTCAGGTTGTAAGAGTTGCTGATGGATGTATTCCCCTTATTTGAAACTATGTTGGTGTATAACAGAAGGTCTGCCTGGAATTGGATGGTGGAATTAAAAAAAAAAAAAAGAGAGAGAATTGGCCAAATGGTATACAAGGAATTGCAGAATAAGGCTGTCTTAACAGAAGTGTCGCTTTTATGTGGTTGTCGCCATGAATTCAATTTTAAAACTCAGGTTGTAACAGAGTTGCTGTAGGATGTGCTTCATTTATATGGAATTGAATCGGTTATGCCCCTTTTGTGTGTTTATCATAATGATCCGGATTGGGTAGCGAAGAATGTATCGGTCAAAGGTTGTGTAGAGTGCAAATTTCTCTCAGAATGAGGCTTTGGAGTAAGGGATGAGGGTAGTAGTGAAAGAAAAGGTTCCTTTCGAATGGGGGATGAACAAATTACTTTAGTAAAAACGTACATTTTTGAGTTTTTCCGCTTTCAGTATGAAATAGAAATACCGTCTCTCTCCCCATCGAGATATGTGGCGCATTGAGGCATTGTTATGTTCGATGTACAAATTACAAAATGATAATGTACATGAGAGAAGATCATGAGACAAAAGCTTATTGTAGAAAATATTCTCTTTAAAAAATAGCAGAGAATGAGCTCAAAAGTTATTGATTTGAGAGAATGGTCCCTCTTGTGTGGTTATCCCAGTCGATAAGATCAAAGTTCTAGATGGTATAAATTTTGCTGAAAGATGTGTTCTCTTCATTTGAAATAAATCTGTGCATTACAAAGAGAATGGTCCCTTCTCGGTGTTTTTATCCATGAATAAGTATGAAGTTTCAGGTTGTAACAGTTGCTGATGGATACATTCAATTCATTTGAACCTAATTGGTGTCTAACAAAGAGAATATCACCTTCTGGATGGGATCCCAAAGAATATAATCAAATTTTCATGTTGAAAGAGTTGCTGATGGATATGTTCCATTTATTTGAACCTAAATTGGTGTTGAACAAGGAAATATCCCTTTCTGTGCAGTTGTCGGAATGAATAAGATCGAAGTTTCAGGTTTAAACAGTTGCTGATGGATAAGTTCCATTCATTTGAACCTTTATCTGTGATAAACAAAGAGAATATCCCCTTCTGTGCTGTTATCCGTAAAGCTTAATGTAGACAATTTAATCTTGAAAAATAGCAGTTAATTCGCCACAGGTTACTGATGTTTTAATAGGATGGTCCATCTTGTGTGGTTTTCCCAATCAATTTGATCGAAGTTCCAGATGGTATAAATGTTGCTGAAAGATGTGTTCCCTTCTTTGACACTAAATCAGTTTGTACGAAAGAGAATGACCCCTTCTGTGCATTTATTTATCATAATGAATAAGATTGCATTTTCCCGTTGTAAGAGTTGGTGATGTTGGTGTTGCCTGTAAACGTAAGTAAATCGGTGTGTTCCGAAGAGAGTGTCCGCTTCTGCTCAGTTATCCCGTTGAATAAGATCAATGTTTCAGGTTGTAAAGAGTTGTTGATGGATAAGTTCCATTCGTTTGAACCTATATCTGCGAGTAATAAAGAGAATATCCCCTTCTGTGCGGTTTACCGAAAAGCTTAATGTAGAGAATTTAATCTTGAAAAATAGCAGATAATTACCTACAGGTTATTGATGTTTGATTAGAACGGTCCATCTTGTGTGGTTTTCCCAATCAATTTGATCGAAGTTCCAGATTGTGTAAATGTTGCTGAAAGATGAGTTCCCGTTTTTTGAAATTAAATCAGTTTGTACGAAAGAGTATGGTCCCTTCTGTGCATTTATCCCAATGAATTAAGATTGAAGTTTCGGGTTGTAAGAAATGCTGATGGATGTATTCCCCTTATTTGAAAGTATGTTGGTGTAGAACAGAGGGTCTGCCTGGAATTGGATGGTGGAATTAAGAGAAAAAGAAACGTAATGCTTGGCCAAATGGTATACAAGGAGATGTAGAACAAGGCTGTCTTAACAGAAGTGTCGCTTTTTTTTAGGTTGTCGCCATGAATTCAATTTTGAAACTAAGGTTGTAACAGAGTTGCTGTAGTATGTGTTTCCTTTATATGGAATTAAATCCGTTATGTCCCTTATCATAATTATCACGATTGAGTAGCGAAGAATATATCGATGAAAGGTTGTGTAAAGAGTGCGAATTTCTCTCAATGAGGCTTTCGAGTAGTGAAAGAAAATGTCCCTTTCCAATGGGGGATGATCCAGTTCCTTTAGTAAAAATGTACAATTTTTGAGTTTTTCCTTTCCGAGTATGAAATAGAAATGCAGTCTCTCTGCATCGAGAGATGTGGCGCATTGAGGCATTGTTGTTAGGTTCGATGTACAAATTACAGTATTATAATGTACATGAGAGCAGATAATGAGGCAAAAGCTTAATATAGAATATATTGTCTTGAGAAAATAGCACAGAATGAGCTCAGTCTTAACAGATGGTCCCGCATTTGTGGTTATCCCAATGAATATGTTCGAAGCACAGTGAGGTAGTGTTGTTGGGTTCGAAGTACAAAATGCAATATAATAATGTACTTGAGATGATCATAAGCCAGAAGCTTAATGTACAGAATATTATCTTGAAAACTATTAGAGAATGAGCTAAAGGTTATTGTTTCGACTCGACAGCATGGTCCCTCTTGTGTGGTGATCGCAATCGATAATATCAAAGTTCTAGATCGTATAAATTTTGCTGAAAGATGTGTTCCCTTTTTTAAAAAACAAAATCGGTGTGTACGAAAGAGAATGGTCCCCTCTGTTAGTTTGTCCAAATGAATAAGATTGAAATTTCAGGTGTAAGATAATTGCTGATGGATGAGTTCCCTTTATCTGTAACTAAATCAGCGAGTTCCAAAGAGAAGGCCCCCTTCTGTGCAGTTCTCCTAATGAATAAGATCGAAGTTTCAGGTTGCAAGTGTTGCTGATGGATGTATTCCCCTTATTACTTACTTGAAACTATGTTGGTGTATAAGAGACGATCCGCGTGGAATTGGACTGTGGAATAAAGAGAAAAAAAATTACTTGGCCAAATGGCATACAAGGAGATATAGAAGGCTGGCTTAACAGAAGTGTCGGTTTTGATGGTTGCGGCCGTAAACTCGATTTAAAAACTCAGGTTGTAACAATTGCTGTGGGGTGTATTCCCTTTATATGGAATTAAATCCGTTATGTCCCTTATCATAATTATCACAATTGAGTAGCGAAGAATATGTGTAAAGAGTAAGAATTTCTCTCAAGGAGGTCTTCAAGTAAGGGATTCGGGTAGTAGTGAAGAAAAATGTTCCTTTCGAATGGAGGATGAATTGATTACTTTAGTAAAAACGTTCATTTTTGAGCTTTTCCCCTTTGAGTATGACATAGAAATGTCTCTCAACATCGAGAGATGTGGCGCATTGTGGCATTGTTGTTGGGTTCGATGTACAAATTACAAAATGATAATGTACATGAGAGAACATCATGAGGCAAAAACTTAGTGTGGAATATATTCTCGTGAAAAAATAGCAGAGAATGAGCTCAAAAGTTATTGATTTGAGAGAATGGTCCCTCTTGTGTGGTTATCCCAGTCGATAAGATCAAAGTTCTAGATCGTATAAATTTTGCTGAAAGATGTGTTCTCTTCATTTGAAATAAATCGGTGTGTGACAAAGAGTATGTTCCATTCTGGGTGATTAACCCATGAATAAGTACGAAGTTTCAGGTTGTAAAGAGTTGCTGGTGGATAAGTTCCATTCATTCGAACCTATATCAGTGTGTACGGAGGTGTAGCAAAGAGAATATCCCCTTCTGTGCGATTATCCCAATGAATAAGATCGAAGTTGCAGGTTGTAAGAGTTCATATGGGTGTACTGTAATCCCCTTATTTGAAACTAAGTTGGTGTATAACATAGGGTTTGCCTGGAGTTGGATGGTGGAATAAAGAGGAAAAAAAAAAAAAAGAAATGCTTGGCCAAATGGTATACAAGGAGATGTAGAATCAGGCTGTCTTAACAGAAGTATCACTTTTGTGTGGTTGTCACCATGAATTCAATTTTAAAAATCAGGTTGTAACAGAGTTGCTGTAGGATGTGTTTCCTTTATATGGAATTTAATCTGTTATGTCCCTTTTGTGTATTTTATCATAAATATCAGGATTGAGTAGGTAAGAATATATCGGAGAAAGGGTGTGTAAAGAGTAAGAATTTCTCTCAAAATGAGGCTTTCGAGTAAGCGATTAGGGTAGTAGTGAAAGAAAAGGTACCTTTCGAATGGGGGATGAACAAATTACTTTGGTAAAAACGTACATTTTTGAGCTTTTCCCCTTTGAGTATGAAACAGAAATACTGTCGCCTCCATCGAGAGATGTGGCGCATTGAGGCATTGTTGGGTTGTAAGTACAAATTACAATATGATAATAAACATGAGGGATCATGAGGCAATTGCTTAATGTAGAATATATTCTCTTGAATAAATAGCAGAGAATGAGCTCAAAGTATTTGTCGTCGTAACAAAATCGTGCCTCTTGAGTGGTTATCGCAGTTGATAGATCAAAGTTCTAGATCGTATACATTATTCTGAAAGATGTGTTCTCTTCATTTGAAATAAATGTTTCAAAGAGAATGGTCCCTCCTGGGTGTTTTTACCAATGAATAAGTACGAGGTTTCAGGTTTTAAGAGTAGCTGATGGATACGTTAAATTCATTTGAATGTAATTCTAGATCGTATACATTATTCTGAAAGATGTGTTCTCTTCATTTGAAATAAATATGTTACAAAGAGACTGGTCCCTCCTGGGTGTTTTTACCAATGAATAAGTACGAGGTTTCAGGTTTTGAGAGTAGCTGATGGATACGTTAAATTCATTTGAATGTAATTGGTGTGTAACAAAAAGAATATCCCCTTCTGGACAGGTTCCCAAAGAATATAATTGAAGTTTGAGGTTGTAAGAGTTACTGATGGATATGTTCCATTTGAACTGAAATCGGCGTGTACAAAGAGAATGGCCCCTTCTGTGCGGTTATCCCAGTGAATAAATTTGAAGTTTCAGTTTGTAAAGAGTTGCTGATGGATAATTTCCATTCATTTGAACCTAAATCGGTGTTTAACAAAGAGAATATCCCCTTCTATGCGATTATCCAAAAAGCTTAATGTAGAGAATTTAATCTTGAAAAATAGCAGATAATTCGCTACCTTCCGTGCAGTTATCACAGTGAAGAAGACCGATGTTTCAGGTTGTAAGAGTTGTTGATAGATGTATTCCTCTGATTTAAAACTATGTTGATTTTGTGTGGTTATCACCATGAATTCAATTTTAAAACTCATATTCTAACAGAGTTGCTGTAGGATGTGTCTCCTTTATATGGAATTGAATTGTGTAGGTCGCTTTTGTGTGTTTATCATAATGATCACGATAGAGTAGCGGAGAATGTATTGGTGAAAGGTTGTGTAAAGAGTGCGAATTTCTCTCAAAATGAGGTTTTCGAGTAAGGGATGAGGGTAGTAGTGAAAGAAAAGGTTTCTTTCGAATGGAGGATGAAACAATTACATTAGTAATAATGTACATTTTTTAGCTTCTCCCCTTTCGGTATGAAATAGAAATACTGTCTCTCTCTCTCTGTTGAGAGATGTGGCGCATTGAGGCAATGTTGTTAGGTTTGATGTACAAATTACAATACGATAATGTACATGAGTGAAGATCATGAGGCAAAAGCTTAATGTAGAATGTATTCTCTTGAAAAAATAGCAGAGAATGAGCTAAAAAAGTTATTGTCTTCTTAAGAGAGGGGTCCCTCTTTTGTGGTTATCCCAATGAATATGATCTAAGCAAAGTTAGGTGGTGGTGTAAGTTTCAAAGTACAAAACACATGAGAGATGATCATGAGGCAAAGGCTTAATATAGAGAATATCATCTTGAAAACTAGCAGAGAATGAGCTAAAGGTTGTTGTTTTGACAGAATGGTCCCTCGTGTGGTTATGCCAGTCGGTAAGATCGAAGATCTAGATGGTATAAATTTTGCTGAAAGATGTGTTCTCTTCATTTGAAATAAATCTGTGCATTACAAAGAGAATGGTCCCTTCTGGGTGTTTTTATCCATGAATAAGTATGAAGTTTCAGGTTGTAACAGTTGCTGATGGATACATTCAATTCATTTCAACCTAATTGGTGTCTAACAAAGAGAATATCACCTTCTGGATGGGATCCCAAAGAATATAATCAAATTTTCATGTTGAAAGAGTTGCTGATGGATATGTTCCATTTATTTGAACCTAAATTGGTGTTGAACAAGGAAATATCCCTTTCTGTGCAGTTGTCGGAATGAATAAGATCGAAGTTTCAGGTTTAAACAGTTGCTGATGGATAAGTTCCATTCATTTGAACCTTTATCTGTGATAAACAAAGAGAATATCCCCTTCTGTGCTGTTATCCGTAAAGCTTAATGTAGACAATTTAATCTTGAAAAATAGCAGTTAATTCGCCACAGGTTACTGATGTTTTAATAGGATGGTCCATCTTGTGTGGTTTTCCCAATCAATTTGATCGAAGTTCCAGATGGTATAAATGTTGCTGAAAGATGTGTTCCCTTCTTTGACACTAAATCAGTTTGTACGAAAGAGAATGACCCCTTCTGTGCATTTATTTATCATAATGAATAAGATTGCATTTTCCCGTTGTAAGAGTTGGTGATGTTGGTGTTGCCTGTAAACGTAAGTAAATCGGTGTGTTCCGAAGAGAGTGTCCGCTTCTGCTCAGTTATCCCGTTGAATAAGATCAATGTTTCAGGTTGTAAAGAGTTGTTGATGGATAAGTTCCATTCGTTTGAACCTATATCTGTGAGTAATAAAGAGAATATCCCCTTCTGTGCGGTTTACCGAAAAGCTTAATGTAGAGAATTTAATCTTGAAAAATAGCAGATAATTACCTACAGGTTATTGATGTTTGATTAGAACGGTCCATCTTGTGTGGTTTTCCCAATCAATTTGATCGAAGTTCCAGATTGTGTAAATGTTGCTGAAAGATGAGTTCCCGTTTTTTGAAATTAAATCAGTTTGTACGAAAGAGTATGGTCCCTTCTGTGCATTTATCCCAATGAATTAAGATTGAAGTTTCGGGTTGTAAGAAATGCTGATGGATGTATTCCCCTTATTTGAAAGTATGTTGGTGTAGAACAGAGGGTCTGCCTGGAATTGGATGGTGGAATTAAGAGAAAAAGAAACGTAATGCTTGGCCAAATGGTATACAAGGAGATGTAGAACAAGGCTGTCTTAACAGAAGTGTCGCTTTTTTTTAGGTTGTCGCCATGAATTCAATTTTGAAACTAAGGTTGTAACAGAGTTGCTGTAGTATGTGTTTCCTTTATATGGAATTAAATCCGTTATGTCCCTTATCATAATTATCACGATTGAGTAGCGAAGAATATATCGATGAAAGGTTGTGTAAAGAGTGCGAATTTCTCTCAATGAGGCTTTCGAGTAGTGAAAGAAAATGTCCCTTTCCAATGGGGGATGATCCAGTTCCTTTAGTAAAAATGTACAATTTTTGAGTTTTTCCTTTCCGAGTATGAAATAGAAATGCAGTCTCTCTGCATCGAGAGATGTGGCGCATTGAGGCATTGTTGTTAGGTTCGATGTACAAATTACAGTATTATAATGTACATGAGAGCAGATAATGAGGCAAAAGCTTAATATAGAATATATTGTCTTGAGAAAATAGCACAGAATGAGCTCAGTCTTAACAGATGGTCCCGCATTTGTGGTTATCCCAATGAATATGTTCGAAGCACAGTGAGGTAGTGTTGTTGGGTTCGAAGTACAAAATGCAATATAATAATGTACTTGAGATGATCATAAGCCAGAAGCTTAATGTACAGAATATTATCTTGAAAACTATTAGAGAATGAGCTAAAGGTTATTGTTTCGACTCGACAGCATGGTCCCTCTTGTGTGGTGATCGCAATCGATAATATCAAAGTTCTAGATCGTATAAATTTTGCTGAAAGATATGTTCCCTTTTTTAAAAAACAAAATCGGTGTGTACGAAAGAGAATGGTCCCCTCTGTTAGTTTGTCCAAATGAATAAGATTGAAATTTCAGGTGTAAGATAATTGCTGATGGATGAGTTCCCTTTATCTGTAACTAAATCAGCGAGTTCCAAAGAGAAGGCCCCCTTCTGTGCAGTTCTCCTAATGAATAAGATCGAAGTTTCAGGTTGCAAGTGTTGCTGATGGATGTATTCCCCTTATTACTTACGTGAAACTATGTTGGTGTATAAGAGACGATCCGCGTGGAATTGGACTGTGGAATAAAGAGAAAAAAAATTACTTGGCCAAATGGCATACAAGGAGATATAGAAGGCTGGCTTAACAGAAGTGTCGGTTTTGATGGTTGCGGCCGTAAACTCGATTTAAAAACTCAGGTTGTAACAATTGCTGTGGGGTGTATTCCCTTTATATGGAATTAAATCCGTTATGTCCCTTATCATAATTATCACAATTGAGTAGCGAAGAATATGTGTAAAGAGTAAGAATTTCTCTCAAGGAGGTCTTCAAGTAAGGGATTCGGGTAGTAGTGAAGAAAAATGTTCCTTTCGAATGGAGGATGAATTGATTACTTTAGTAAAAACGTTCATTTTTGAGCTTTTCCCCTTTGAGTATGACAGAAATGTCTCTCAACATCGAGAGATGTGGCGCATTGTGGCATTGTTGTTGGGTTCGATGTACAAATTACAATATGATAATGTACATGAGAGAACATCATGAGGCAAAAACTTAGTGTGGAATATATTCTCGTGAAAAAATAGCAGAGAATGAGCTCAAAAGTTATTGATTTGAGAGAATGGTCCCTCTTGTGTGGTTATCCCAGTCGATAAGATCAAAGTTCTAGATCGTATAAATTTTGCTGAAAGATGTGTTCTCTTCATTTGAAATAAATCGGTGTGTGACAAAGAGTATGTTCCATTCTGGGTGATTAACCCATGAATAAGTACGAAGTTTCAGGTTGTAAAGAGTTGCTGGTGGATAAGTTCCATTCATTCGAACCTATATCAGTGTGTACGGAGGTGTAGCAAAGAGAATATCCCCTTCTGTGCGATTATCCCAATGAATAAGATCGAAGTTGCAGGTTGTAAGAGTTCATATGGGTGTACTGTAATCCCCTTATTTGAAACTAAGTTGGTGTATAACATAGGGTTTGCCTGGAGTTGGATGGTGGAATAAAGAGGAAAAAAAAAAAAAAGAAATGCTTGGCCAAATGGTATACAAGGAGATGTAGAATCAGGCTGTCTTAACAGAAGTATCACTTTTGTGTGGTTGTCACCATGAATTCAATTTTAAAAATCAGGTTGTAACAGAGTTGCTGTAGGATGTGTTTCCTTTATATGGAATTTAATCTGTTATGTCCCTTTTGTGTATTTTATCATAAATATCAGGATTGAGTAGGTAAGAATATATCGGAGAAAGGGTGTGTAAAGAGTAAGAATTTCTCTCAAAATGAGGCTTTCGAGTAAGCGATTAGGGTAGTAGTGAAAGAAAACGTACCTTTCGAGTGGGGGATGAACAAATTACTTTGGTAAAAACGTACATTTTTGAGCTTTTCCCCTTTGAGTATGAAACAGAAATACTGTCGCCTCCATCGAGAGATGTGGCGCATTGAGGCATTGTTGGGTTGTAAGTACAAATTACAATATGATAATAAACATGAGGGATCATGAGGCAATTGCTTAATGTAGAATATATTCTCTTGAATAAATAGCAGAGAATGAGCTCAAAGTATTTGTCGTCGTAACAAAATCGTGCCTCTTGAGTGGTTATCGCAGTTGATAGATCAAAGTTCTAGATCGTATACATTATTCTGAAAGATGTGTTCTCTTCATTTGAAATAAATGTTTCAAAGAGAATGGTCCCTCCTGGGTGTTTTTACCAATGAATAAGTACGAGGTTTCAGGTTTTAAGAGTAGCTGATGGATACGTTAAATTCATTTGAATGTAATTCTAGATCGTATACATTATTCTGAAAGATGTGTTCTCTTTATTTGAAATAAATATGTTACAAAGAGAATGGTCCCTCCTGGGTGTTTTTACCAATGAATAAGTACGAGGTTTCAGGTTTTAAGAGTAGCTGATGGATACGTTAAATTCATTTGAATGTAATTGGTGTGTAACAAAAAGAATATCCCCTTCTGGACAGGTTCCCAAAGAATATAATTGAAGTTTGAGGTTGTAAGAGTTGCTGATGGATATGTTCCATTTGAACTGAAATCGGCGTGTACAAAGAGTATGGCCCCTTCTGTGCGGTTATCCCAGTGAATAAATTTGAAGTTTCAGTTTGTAAAGAGTTGCTGATGGATAATTTCCATTCATTTGAACCTAAATCGGTGTTTAACAAAGAGAATATCCCCTTCTATGCGATTATCCAAAAAGCTTAATGTAGAGAATTTAATCTTGAAAAATAGCAGATAATTCGCTACCTTCTGTGCAGTTATCACAGTGAAGAAGACCGATGTTTCAGGTTGTAAGAGTTGTTGATAGATGTATTCCTCTGATTTAAAACTATGTTGATTTTGTGTGGTTATCACCATGAATTCAATTTTAAAACTCATATTCTAACAGAGTTGCTGTAGGATGTGTCTCCTTTATATGGAATTGAATTGTGTAGGTCCCTTTTGTGTGTTTATCATAATGATCACGATAGAGTAGTGGAGAATGTATTGGTGAAAGGTTGTGTAAAGAGTGCGAATTTCTCTCAGAATGAGGTTTTCGAGTAAGGGATGAGGGTAGTAGTGAAAGAAAAAGTTTCTTTCGAATGGAGGATGAAACAATTACATTAGTAATAATGTACATTTTTTAGCTTCTCCCCTTTCGGTATGAAATAGAAATACTGACTCGCTCTCTCTCTGTTGAGAGATGTGGCGCATTGAGGCAATGTTGTTAGGTTTGATGTACAAATTACAATACGATAATGTACATGAGTGAAGATCATGAGGCAAAAGCTTAATGTAGAATGTATTCTCTTGAAAAAATAGCAGAGAATGAGCTAAAAAAGTTATTGTCTTCTTAAGAGAGGGGTCCCTCTTTTGTGGTTATCCCAATGAATATGATCTAAGCAAAGTTAGGTGGTGGTGTAGGTTTCAAAGTACAAAACACATGAGAGATGATCATGAGGCAAAGGCTTAATATAGAGAATATCATCTTGAAAACTAGCAGAGAATGAGCTAAAGGTTGTTGTTTTGACAGAATGGTCCCTCGTGTGGTTATGCCAGTCGGTAAGATCGAAGATCTAGATGGTATAAATTTTGCTGAAAGATGTGTTCTCTTCATTTGAAATAAATCTGTGCATTACAAAGAGAATGGTCCCTTCTGGGTGTTTTTATCCATGAATAAGTATGAAGTTTCAGGTTGTAACAGTTGCTGATGGATACATTCAATTCATTTGAACCTAATTGGTGTCTAACAAAGAGAATATCACCTTCTGGATGGGATCCCAAAGAATATAATCAAATTTTCATGTTGAAAGAGTTGCTGATGGATATGTTCCATTTATTTGAACCTAAATTGGTGTTGAACAAGGAAATATCCCTTTCTGTGCAGTTGTCGGAATGAATAAGATCGAAGTTTCAGGTTTAAACAGTTGCTGATGGATAAGTTCCATTCATTTGAACCTTTATCTGTGATAAACAAAGAGAATATCCCCTTCTGTGCTGTTATCCGTAAAGCTTAATGTAGACAATTTAATCTTGAAAAATAGCAGTTAATTCGCCACAGGTTACTGATGTTTTAATAGGATGGTCCATCTTGTGTGGTTTTCCCAATCAATTTGATCGAAGTTCCAGATGGTATAAATGTTGCTGAAAGATGTGTTCCCTTCTTTGACACTAAATCAGTTTGTACGAAAGAGAATGACCCCTTCTGTGCATTTATTTATCATAATGAATAAGATTGCATTTTCCCGTTGTAAGAGTTGGTGATGTTGGTGTTGCCTGTAAACGTAAGTAAATCGGTGTGTTCCGAAGAGAGTGTCCGCTTCTGCTCAGTTATCCCGTTGAATAAGATCAATGTTTCAGGTTGTAAAGAGTTGTTGATGGATAAGTTCCATTCGTTTGAACCTATATCTGTGAGTAATAAAGAGAATATCCCCTTCTGTGCGGTTTACCGAAAAGCTTAATGTAGAGAATTTAATCTTGAAAAATAGCAGATAATTACCTACAGGTTATTGATGTTTGATTAGAACGGTCCATCTTGTGTGGTTTTCCCAATCAATTTGATCGAAGTTCCAGATTGTGTAAATGTTGCTGAAAGATGAGTTCCCGTTTTTTGAAATTAAATCAGTTTGTACGAAAGAGTATGGTCCCTTCTGTGCATTTATCCCAATGAATTAAGATTGAAGTTTCGGGTTGTAAGAAATGCTGATGGATGTATTCCCCTTATTTGAAAGTATGTTGGTGTAGAACAGAGGGTCTGCCTGGAATTGGATGGTGGAATTAAGAGAAAAAGAAACGTAATGCTTGGCCAAATGGTATACAAGGAGATGTAGAACAAGGCTGTCTTAACAGAAGTGTCGCTTTTTTTTAGGTTGTCGCCATGAATTCAATTTTGAAACTAAGGTTGTAACAGAGTTGCTGTAGTATGTGTTTCCTTTATATGGAATTAAATCCGTTATGTCCCTTATCATAATTATCACGATTGAGTAGCGAAGAATATATCGATGAAAGGTTGTGTAAAGAGTGCGAATTTCTCTCAATGAGGCTTTCGAGTAGTGAAAGAAAATGTCCCTTTCCAATGGGGGATGATCCAGTTCCTTTAGTAAAAATGTACAATTTTTGAGTTTTTCCTTTCCGAGTATGAAATAGAAATGCAGTCTCTCTGCATCGAGAGATGTGGCGCATTGAGGCATTGTTGTTAGGTTCGATGTACAAATTACAATATTATAATGTACATGAGAGCAGATAATGAGGCAAAAGCTTAATATAGAATATATTCTCTTGAGAAAATAGCACAGAATGAGCTCAGTCTTAACAGATGGTCCCGCATTTGTGGTTATCCCAATGAATATGTTCGAAGCACAGTGAGGTAGTGTTGTTGGGTTCGAAGTACAAAATGCAATATAATAATGTACTTGAGATGATCATAAGCCAGAAGCTTAATGTACAGAATATTATCTTGAAAACTATTAGAGAATGAGCTAAAGGTTATTGTTTCGACTCGACAGCATGGTCCCTCTTGTGTGGTGATCGCAATCGATAATATCACGCAATCGATAATATCAAAGTTCTAGATCGTATAAATTTTGCTGAAAGATGTGTTCCCTTTTTTTAAAAACAAAATCTGTGTGTACGAAAGAGAATGGTCCCCTCTGTTAGTTTGTCCAAATGAATAAGATTGAAATTTCAGGTGTAAGATAATTGCTGATGGATGAGTTCCCTTTATCTGTAACTAAATCGGCGAGTTCCAAAGAGAAGGCCCCCTTCTGTGCAGTTCTCCTAATGAATAAGATCGAAGTTTCAGGTTGCAAGTGTTGCTGATGGATGTATTCCCCTTATTACTTACTTGAAACTATGTTGGTGTAGAAGAGACGATCCGCGTGGAATTGGACTGTGGAATAAAGAGAAAAAAAATTAACTTGGCCAAATGGCATACAAGGAGATATAGAAGGGTGGCTTAACAGAAGTGTCGGTTTTGATGGTTGCGGCCGTAAACTCGATTTAAAAACTCAGGTTGTAACAATTGCTGTGGGGTGTATTCCCTTTATATGGAATTAAATCCGTTATGTCCCTTATCATAATTATCACAATTGAGTAGCGAAGAATATGTGTAAAGAGTAAGAATTTCTCTCAAGGAGGTCTTCAAGTAAGGGATTCGGGTAGTAGTGAAGAAAAATGTTCCTTTCGAATGGAGGATGAATTGATTACTTTAGTAAAAACGTTCATTTTTGAGCTTTTCCCCTTTGAGTATGACATAGAAATGTCTCTCAACATCGAGAGATGTGGCGCATTGTGGCATTGTTGTTGGGTTCGATGTACAAATTACAATATGATAATGTACATGAGAGAACGTCATGAGGCAAAAACTTAGTGTAGAATATATTCTCGTGAAAAAATAGCAGAGAATGAGCTCTTAAGTTATTGTCGTCTTAACAGAATGGTTCCTCATTTTTGGTTATCCCAATGAATATGATCGAAGCACAGTGAGGTAGTGTTGTTAGGTCTGAAGTACTAAATACAATATGATAATGTACGTGAAAGATGATCATGAGGCAAAAGCTTAATGTAGAGAATATTATCTTGAAAACTAGCAGAGAATGAGCTAAAGGTTATTGTTTTGACAGAATTGTCACTCTTGAGACGTTATCCCAATCGAAAAGATCAAATTCCCAGTTCGTATACATATTGCTGGAAGATGTGTTCTCTTCATTTGAAACAAATACATGTTACGAAGAGAATGGTCCCTCCTGGGTGTTTTTACCCATGAATTACGAAGTTTCAGGTTGTAAGAGTTGCTGATGGGATAGGTTCACAGAGGTGCCAACTGTTACGGATTATCCGTAATTATTACGGATTTCCCCGGACGAATACGGCATTATGGTCCAAGGGTAAGTTATTACGGAAAAGCGACATTACAAGGAGAATTATCTTTTCGAGCATTGGTACTCGACTCTCTTCGTTTCAAATTTTGTGAGTTGGCAACGATACTTATTCGATCGTCACTTCCTTCTGCTACCCGTGAGCGTCGTGAAATTCATTGTGAATTAAGTAACTCTACTCTTCTATTCACTAAAAAATGTAATCTTGTATTATTGCAGTATTAAGTGTACCTGACATTAAGTCTCCAACAGAAAGAGTTTTCAGTGTTAATAGGAAAAACAGAATGACTTCAGGCCTACAATAATCACACCTACACTGGAATCGCTTATTGTTCGTAAGGTGAAAATGTCCTCACAGGGGGAAGAATGCTACGAGAAAAAACCCACACAAAAGCACCTGCTGCGTGGGGAGACAATTTACAAAGAATGTTTTATGACAGAACTAACTGGTAATGTGCAAATTTATGGTATAATAGGATATATCTCAGAATAGATTGTTGTTGGGAAGGGTAAAGAGGGTGTCATTATCCAGAAGGGATGAGTGTGCTTTGGATCTGACTCCAAAAAGTTTTCGAAGGGTAGGGGAGGGGAATTACGGAAAATCCATTTCAAAGGTAAAGAGTTGCTGATGGATAAGTTCCATTCACTTGAAATTATATCTGTGATTAACAAAGAGAGTATCCCCTCCTATGAGGTTATGCGCAAGGCTTAATATAGAGAATTTAATCTTGAAAAATAGCAGATATTTAGATACAGATTATTGATGTTTTATTAGAATGGTCCATCTTGTGTGGTTTTCCCAATCAATTTGATAGAAGTTCCCGATCGTGTAAAAGTTGCTGAATGATGTGTTCCCTTTTTTTGGACAATAAATCACTTTCTATGAAAGAGAATAGTTCCTTCTGTGCATTTATCGCAATGAATAAGAATGAAGTTCCCGCTGTAAGAGTTGCTGATGGACGTGTTCCCGTTAACTGCAACTAAACCGGTGTGTTCCAAAGACTGTGTCCGCTTCTGCTCTGTTATCTCAATGAATAAAATCGAAGTTTCAGGTTGTAAAGGGTTGCTGATGGATAAGTTCCATTCATTTGAACCTACATTGGTGTGTAGCAAAGAGAATATCCCTTCTGTGCGGTTATTAGAAATGCTTAATGTAGAGAATTTAATGTTGAAAAATAGCAGATAATTAGCTACAGGTTATCGATTTTTTAATAGAATGGTCCATCTTGTGCACTTTTCCCAATCAGTTTGTATGCAAGAGAATGGTCCCTGCTGTGCATTTATCCCAATGAATCAGATTGAAGTTTCCGGTGTAAGAGTTGCTGAAGGCGGTGTTCCCTTTATTTGAAACGAAATCGGTGTGTTCCAAAGAGAATGTCCCCTTCTGCTCAGTTATCACAATGAATAAGTTACAAGTTTCAGGTGTAAGAGTTTCTGATGGAGTTTGTTTGTAATTGTAATTTGTAATTAAATCGCTGTGATCCAAAGAGATTGTCCCCTTCTGCTCAGTTATCCCAATGAATGAGATGAAGTTTTAGGTACGTATGGTTGTAATCCCCTTATTTGAAACTACGTCGGTGTAGAACATAGGGTCTTCCTGGAATTGGATGCTGAAATAAAGAGAAAAAAATGTAATTCTGAAAATGGTATATTAGAAACGTAGAGTAAGGCTGTCTTAAAAGCTGTGTCCTTTTTGTGTGGTTGTCGCCATGAATTATATTTGAAAACTCGGGTAACAGAGTTGCTGTTGGATGTGGTCACCTTATATGGGAGTAAATTGGTCTTGTCTCTTTTTTACCATATTTGTCATGATTGAGTAGCAAAATATGGATCAGTGAAAGAATGTGAAAAGTGTGAATTTCTCTCAAAATGAGGTTTTCGAGTAACGGATGAGGGTAGTAGTGGAAGATATCGTGCCTTTCGAATGGAGTTTTTCACTTTAGAGTATGAAATAGAAATACTGTCTCTCTGCGTAGAGTATGAAATAGAAATACTGTCTCTCTGCATTGAGTGATGTGGCGCATGGAAGTTGTGTTGTTGGGTTCGGTGTACAAATAGCAACATTATAATATACATGAGAGGTATCATTAGAAAAATTCTTAATGTGGAGCATATTGTCTTAAAAAGATAGCAGAAAATGAGCTAAAATGATTGTTATCGCAAAAGAAAGGTCCCTCTTTTGTAGGTATCCCAATTAATATTATCTAACCGCATTGAGATAGTGTTGTTGAGTTCGAAGTACAAAATAAAATATGATAATGTACATGAGAAATGATCATGAGGCAAAAGCTTAACGTAGAGAATATTATCTTCAAAAAGAGCGGAGAATGAGCTTAAGGTTATTGTTGTCCTAACAGAATGGTCCCTCTCTTGTGGTTATCCCAATCAATATGAACGAAGTTCTAGATCGTGTAAATGTTGCTGTAAGATGTGTTCCTTTTTTTTTTTTTCTCCCCACAAAATGGTCCCCGGCTGTTAGTTTATCCCAATGAGTAAGATTGAAATTTCCTGATGGATGTGTTCCCTTTAAACGTGACTAAATCGGTGTGTTCCAAAGAGTGTATCTCCTTCTGCTCAGTTGATCCCAATGAACAAGATCAAAGTTTCAGATTGTAAAGTGTTGCTGAAGGAAAAGTTCCATTCATTAGAACCTATATCTGTGAGTACCAAAGAGAATATCCTCTTCTGTGCGGTTATCCGAAAAACTTAATGTAGAAAATTTAATCTTGAAAAATAGCACTTAATTAGCTACAGGTTATTGATGTTTTAATGGAATGGTCCATCTTGTGTGGTTTTCCCAATCAATTTGATCGAAGTTCAGATCGTGTAAATAGTACTGAAAGATGCGTTCCCTTCACTAAATCAGTTAATACGAGGGAGAATGGTCCCTTCTTTCATTTATGCCAATGAATAAGATTGAAGTTTCCGGTGTTAAAGTTGCTGACAAGTTGCATTCATTTGAACCCATATCTGTGTGTGACATTGCATTCATTTGAACCCATATCTGTGTGTAACAAAGAGAATATCCCCTCCTGTGTGGTTATCCGAACAGCTAAATGTGGAGAATTTAATCTTGAATATTAGCAGATAATTAGCTACAGGTTATTGACGTTTTAATAGTGGTCCATGTTGTGTGGTTTTCCCAATCAATTAGATCGAAGTTCCAGATCGTGTAAATGTTGCTGAAAGATGTCCCTTTGATTGACACTAAATCAGTTTGTACGAAGGAGAATGATTCCTTCTGTGCATTTATCCCAACGAATAAGATTGACGTTACTGGTGTCAAGAGTGTCTGCACGTTTTCCCCTTATTTGCAACTATGTTTGTGTATAAGAGTGTCTGCTTGCAATTGTACGTTAAAGAGAAAAAAAATGCTTGGCCAAATGGTATACAAGGAGATGAAGAATGAGGCTGTCTTAACAGAAGTGTCGCTTTTGTGTGGTTGTTGCCATGAATTCAATTTTAAAACTCGGGTTGTAACAGAGTTGCTGGAGGATGTGTCCGTAAAGCTTAATGTGGAGAATTTAATCTTGTAAAATAGATTATTAGCTAAAGGTCATTGATGTTTTAATAGAATGGTTCAACTGTTGTTTTCCCAATCAATTTGATCGATGTTCCAGATCGTGTGAATGTTGCTGAAAGATGTGTTCCCTTTTTTAAATATACTAAATCAGTTTGCACAACTGTGAGTGCCCCCTTCAGTGCAGTTATCCCGGTGAATAAGATCGATGTTTCATGTTGTAAAGATATGCTGACGGATAAGCTCCATTCATTTGAACCCTTATCGGTGTGTAACAAAGCGAATATCCCCTTCTGTGCAGTTATCGCAAGAGCTTAATGAAGAGAATTTAAACTTTAAGAAAAATAGCCGATAATTTGCTACAGGTTATTGATGTTTTTATCGAATTGTCCATCTTACTTGGTTTACCAATCAATTTGATAGTAGTTCCATATCGTGTAAATGTTGCCGATAGACCTGTTCCCTTTTTTTTTTGACACTACATCAGTTTGTACGAATGAGAATGATCCCTTCTGTGCATTTATCCCAGTAATTGAGACTGAAGTTTCCTGTAAGGGTTGCTGATGGGGATGGTCCCTTTAAAGGTAACTAAATCGGTGTGTTCCAAAGAGTGTGTCCTCTTCTGCTCAGTTATCCCAAACAGTAAGTTAGAGGTTTCTGGTTGTAAAGAGTTACTGATGGTTATGTTCCATACATTTGAACCTAAATCGGTGTGTAACAAGGAGAATATCCCCTTCTGAGCGGTTATCCCAAAAGTTTAATGTAGGGAATATTGTCTTGAAGAATAGCGGATAATTTGCTGAAATTTGTGATGTTTTAATAGAATTGTCCATCTTGTGTGGTTTTCCTAATCAATTTGATCGAAGTTCCAGATCATGTGAATGTTGCTGAAGATGTGCTCCCCTTTTTTGATACTAAGTCTGTTTGTACGAAAGAGACTGCCTCCTTCTGCGCAGTTATCCCAGTGATTAAGATAGATGTTTCAAGTTGAAAAGAGTGGCTGACGGATAAGCTCCATTCATTTGAGCCTATATCTGTGAGTAACAAAGCGAATATCCCCTTCTGTGCAGTTATTGCAAGAGCTTTATGAAGAGAATTTAAACTTGAAAAATAGCAGATAATTAGCTACAGGTTATTGATGTTTTTATAGAATGGTCCATCTTGTGTGGTTTTACAAATTAATTTGATTGAAGTTCCACATCGTGCAAATGTTGTTGAAAGATGTGTTCCTTTATTTTGAAAACAAATCCGTTTGTACGAAAGAGAATGGTCCCTTCTGTGCATTTAACTGAATGAATAAGATTGAAGTTTCCTGTGTGAGTTGCTGACTAAATCGGTGAGTTCCAAAGAGATTTTCCTCTCCTGCTCTGTTACCCCAAGGAATGTTTCTAGTAGTAAAGAGTTGCTGATGGATAAGTTCCATTCATTTGAACCCTTATCGGTGTGTAATAAAGAGAATATCCCCTTCTGTCCGGTTATCCGAAAAGCTTAATGTAGAGAATTTAATCTTGAAAAACAGCAGATAATTAACTACAGGTTATTGATTTTTTAATAGTATTGTCCATCTTGTGGTTTTCGAAAGCAATTACATCGAAGTTCCAGATCTTGTAAATGTTGCTGAAAGATGTGTTCCTTTTTTTGACACTAAATCAGTTTTTTACGAAGGAGAATGGTCCCTTCTGTGCATTTATCCCATCAATAAGATTGAAGTTTACGGTGTAAAGTTGCTGATGCAGGTGTTCCCTTTAAACGTAACTAAATCGGTGTGTTCCAAAGAGAGTGCTGTCGTCTGCTCAGTTGTCCCAGTGAATAAGATCGATGTTTTAGGTTGTAAAATTTGCTGATGGATGTATTCCCCTTATTTGAAATTACGTTTGTGTATAACAGCGGGTCTGCCTGGAGTTGGATGGTCGAATAAAGAGAAAACAAAAAAAACTTGGCCAAATGGTATACAAGAAGATGTAGAACAAGGCTGTCTTAACAAAAGTGTGTCTTTTGTGTGGTGGTCGCAATGAATTCAATTTTATAACTAAGGTTGTAACAGAGTTGCTGTAGCATGTGTTTCCTTTACATGGATTTGAATCGGTTATGTCCTTTCGGTGTCTTGATCATAATGATCACAATTGGGTAGCAAGGAATGTATTGGTGAAAGGTAGTGTAAAGGGTGCGAATTTCTTTCAAAATGAGGCTTTCGAGTAAGGGATGAGGGCAGTAGTGGTAGAAAATGTTCCTTTCGAATTGGGGATGATCCAGTTCCTTTAGTAAAAATGTACATTTTTGAGTTTTACCCCTTTCAGTTTGAAATAGAAATTCTGTACAAATTACAATATGATAATGTACATGAGAGCAGATCATGAGGCAAATGCTTAATATAGAATATATTCTCTTGAAAAAATAGCAGAGAATGAACTCAAAGTTATTGTCGTCTTAACAGAATGGTCCTTCATTTGTGGTTATCCCAATGAATAATGATCGAAGCCCAGTGCGGTAGTGTTGTTGGGTACGAAGTACAAAATGCAATATAATAATGTACTTGCAGAAGCTTGATGTAGAGAATATTATCTTGAAAACTAGCAGAGAATGACATAAAGGTTATTGTTTCGACTCGATAGAATGGTCCCTCTTGTGTGGTGATCGCAATCGATAATATCTAAGTTCTAGAACGTATAAATTTTGCTGAAATATGTGTTCGCTTCATATGAAATAAATCGGTTTGTGACAAAGAGAATGGTCCCTTCTGTGTGTTATTACCCATGAATAAGTACAAGGTTTCAGGTTGTTAAGAGTAGCTGATGCTAGTGTTCCCTTGAAACGTAACTAAATCGGTGTTTTCCAAAGAGAGTGCCGTCTTCTGCTCAGTTATCCCAAAGAATAAGATCGATTTTTCAGGTTGTAAAGAGTTGCTGATGGATAAGATCCATCCTTTTGACCTATAACTGTGTGTAACAAAGAGAAGATCCCATTCTGTGCAGTTATCCCAATGAATAAATTTGAAGTTTCACGTTGTAAAGAGTTGCTGATGGATAAGTTCCATTCATTTGAAGCTATATCGGTGTGTAACGAAGAGAATATCCCCTCCTGTAGGGTTATCCGAAAAGCTTAATGTAGAGAATTTAATCTTGAAAAATAGATTATTTGCTAAAGGTTATTGGTGTTTTAATAGAATGGTTCACCTTGTGTGGTTTTCACAATAAATTTGATGGAAAATCCAGATTGTATAAATGTTGCTGAAAGATGTCTTCCCGTTTGACACTAAATCAGTTTGTACGAAAGAGAATGGTCCCTTTTATGCATTTATCCCAATGAATCAGATTGAAGTTTCCGGTGTAAGAGTTGCTGAAGGAGGTGTCCCTTTATTTGAAAATAAATCGGTGTGTTCCAAAGAGAATGTCCCCTTTTGCTCAGTTATCCCAATGAATAGGATTGAAGTTTCAGGTGTAAGAGTTTCTGATGGAGGTGTTCCCTATATTTGTAATTATATCGGTGTGATCCAAAGAGATTATCCCCTTCTGCTCAGTTATCCAAATGAATAAGAAGAAGTTTAGGTTACGAGTTCGTATCGGTGTAATCTCCTGATTTGAAAATCCGTCGGTGTAGAACATGGATTTTGCCTGGAATTGGATGGTGAAATAAAGAGAAAAAAATGTAATTGGCAAAATGGTATACAAGAAATGTAGAGTAAGGCTGTCTTAAAAGCTGTGTCCTTTTTGTGTGGTTGTCGCCATGAATTAAATTTGAAAACTCGGATAACAGAGTTGCTGTTGGATGAGTTCGCCATATATGGGAGTAAATTGGTCTTGTCTATTTTTTACCATATTTGTCATGATTGAGTAGCAAAATATGGATCAGTGAAAGAATGTGAAAAGTGTGTGAATTTCTCACAAAATGAGGTTTTCGAGTAACGGATGACGGTAGTAGTGGAAGATAACGTGCCTTTCGAATGGAGTTTTTCACTTTTGAGAATGAAATGGAAATACTGTCTCTCTGCATGGAGTGATGTGGCGCATTGAAGTTGTGTTGTTGGGTTCGGTGTACAAATAGCAACATGATAATATACATGAGAGGTATCATTAGAAAAATTCTTAATGTAGAGCATATTGTCTTAAAAATATAGCAGAAAATGAGCTAAAATGATTGTTGTCGCATAAGAATTGTTCCTATTTTTTTGGTATCCCAGTTAATATTATCTAACCGCATTGAGATAGTGTTGTTGAGTTCGAAGTACAAAATAAAATATGATAATGTACATGAGAGATGATCATGAGGCAAAAGCTTAACGTAGAGAATATTATCTTGAGAAAGAGGGGAGAATGAGCTAAAGGTTATTGTTGTTCTAACAGAATGGTCCCTCTTTTGTGGTTATCACAATCAATATGAACGAAGTTCTCGATCGTGTAAATGTTGCTGTAGGATGTGTTCCTCTTTTTTTTTTTTACAAAATGATCCCCCTCTGTTAGTTTATCCCAATGAGTAAGGTTGAAATTTCAGGTGTTGGATTTGCTGATGGATGTGTTCCCTTTAAACGTAACTAAATTGGTGTGTTCCAAAGACAATGTCCCCTTCCGTGCAGTTATCCCAATGAATAAGATCGAAGTTTCAGGTTCTAGGTGTTGCTGATGGATGTATTCCCCTTATTACTTATTTGAAAATATGTTGGTGTATATGAGACCGTCTGCCTGGTATTGGATGGTGGAATAAAGAGAAAAAAAATTACTTCGCCCAGTGGCATACAGGGAGATGTAGAAGAAGGCTGGCTTAAGAGATGTGTTGCTTTTTATTTGGTTGTAACTGTGAACTCAATTTAAAAACTCAGGTTGTAAATGAGTTGCTGTAGGATACGTTCCCTTTATATGGAATTAAATACGTTATGTGTCTTATCATAATTATGAGAATTGAGTAGCGAAGAATATATCCGTGAAAGGGTATGTAAAGAGTAAGAATTTCTCTCATAGTGAGGTCTTCAAGTAAGGGATTCAGGTGGTAGTGAAGGAAAATGTTCCTTTCGAATGGAGGTTCAGGTTGTAGAATGTTGCTGAAGGAAAAGTTCCATTCATTAGAACCTATATCTGTGAGTAACAAAGAGAACATCCCCTTCTGTGCGGTTATCCGAAAAGCTTAATGTAGAGAATTTAATCTTGAAAAATAGCACTTAATTAGCTACAGGTTATTCATGTTTTAATAGAATGGTCCGTCTTGTGTGGTTTTCCCAATCAATTTGATCGAAGTTCAGATCGTGTAAATAGTGCTGAAAGATGTGTTCCCTCTTTTTGACACTATATCAGTTTGTACGAAGGAGAACGGTCCCTTCTTTCATTTATGCCAATGACTAAGATTGAAGTTTCCGTTGTAAGAGTTGCTGATGCAGGTGCTCCATTTAAACGTAACTAAATTGGTGTGTTCCAAAGAGAGTGTCCTCTTTTGTTCAGTTATCCCAAAGAATAAGATTGATGTTGCAGGTTGTAAAGAGTTGCTGATGGATTAGTTCCATTCATTTGACCTACATCCGTCTGTAACAAAGGGATTATCCCCTTCTGTGCGATTATCCATTTGAATAAATTTGAAGTTCCAGGTTGTAAAGAGTTGCTGATGGATAAGTTGCATTCATTTGAACCCATATCTGTGTGTAACAAAGAGAATATCCCCTCCTGTGCGGTTATCCGAACATCTAAATGTAGAGAATTTAATCTTGAAATATAGCAGATAATTAGCTACAGGTTATTGATGTTTTAATAGAATGGTCCATGTTGTGTAGTTTTCCCAATCAATAAGATCGAAGTTGCAGATCGTGTAAATGTTCTGAAAGATGTCCCTTCTATTGACACTAAATCATTTTGTCCGAAAGAGAATGATCCCTTCTGTGGGTTTATCCCAATGAGAAGAGTTGCTGATGGAGGTGTTCTCTTGAAACGTAACTAAATCGGTGTGTTCCAAGGAGTGTGTCCTCTTCTGCTCATACATCCCCAAAGTGTAAGTTCGATGTTCCTAGGTTGTAAAGCGTTGCTGATTGGTATGTTCCATTCAGTTGAACCTATATCGGTGTGTAACAACGAGAATATTCCCTTCTGTGCGGTTATCCCAAAAGCTTAACGTAGAGAATAATATCTTGAAAAATAGCGGATAATTTGCTGAAATTTATTGATGATTTAATAGAATTGTTCATCTCGTGTGGTTTTCCCAATCAATTTGATCAATGTTCCAGATCGTGAAATGTTGCTGAAAGATGTGTTCCCTTTTTAAAAATTACTAAATCAATATGTACGACAGTGAGTGCCCCCTTCAGTGCAGTTAACCCGGTGGATAAGATTGATGTTTCATGTTGTAAAGATTTTCTAACGGATAAGTTCCATTCATTTGAAGCTATATCGGTGTGTAACAAAGTATGAATTTCTCTCAAAGTGAGGCCTTCAAGTAAGGGATTCGGGTAGTAGTGAAGGAAAATGTTCCGTTTGAATGGAGGATGTAACAATTCCTTTGGTAAAAATGTTCATAATTGAGCTTTTCCCCTTTGAGTATGACATAGAAATAACGTCTCTCACCATTGAGAGATGTGGCGCATTGAGGCATTGTTGCTGGGTATGATGTACAAATTACAATATGATAATATACATGAGAGAAGATCATGAGTCCAAAGCTTAATGTGGGGAATATTATCTTGAAAACAAGCAGAGAATGAGCTAAAGGTGATAGTTTTGAGAGAATGTTTCCTCTTGTGAGGTTATCCCTATCGATACGATCGAAGTTCTAGTTCGTATCAATTTTTCTGAAAGATGTGTTCTCTTCATTTGAAATAAATATGTGTGTTGCTAAGAGAATGGTCCTTCCTGGGTGTTTTTACCCATGAATTATGAAGTTTCAATTTGTAAGAATTGCTGATGTATACGTTCAATTCATTTGAACCTAGTTGGTGTGTAACAGAGAGAATATCCCCTTCTGCACGGGATCCCAAAGAATATAATCGGAGTTTCAGGTTAAGAGTTGCTGATAGATAGGTTCGATTCACTTCAACCTATATCTGTGAGTAACATAGAGAATATTCCCTCTTGTGTGCTTATCCAAAAGGTTAAATTAGAGAATTAAATCTTGAAAAGTAGCAGATAATTAGCTGCAGGTTATTTATGTTTTAATAGAATGGTCCATCTTGTGTGGTTTTCCCAATCAATTTGATCAAATTCCCAAATAGTGTAAGTGTTGCCGTAAGATGTGTACCCGTTTTTTGCCACGAAATCAGTTTGTACGAAAGTGAATGGTCCCTTCTGTGCATTTATCACAATGAATAAATTTGAAGTTTCAGGTTGTAAAGAGTTGCTGATGGATAAGTTGTATTCATTTGAACCCATTTCTGTGTCTAACTAAGAGAATATCCCCTCCTGTGCGGTTATCCGAACAGCTAAATGTAGAGAATTTAATCTTGAAAAATAGCAGATAATTGGCTACAGGTTATTGATGTTTTAATAGAATGGTCCATGTTGTGTGGTTTTCCCAATCAATAAGATCGAAGTTCCAGATCGTGTAAATATTGCTGAAACATGTGTTCCCTTTTTTTGACACTAAATCAGTTTTTTACGAAGGAGAATTATACCTTCTGTGCATTTATCCCAACGAATAAGATTGATGTTTCTGGTGCAGGAGTGTCTGTTGCATGTTTTCCCCTTTTTTGAAACTACGTTTCTGTATAACAGAGTGTCTGCCTGGAATTGTACATTAAAGAAAGAGACAAAAATAATGCTTGGCCAAAAGGTATACAAAGAAATGTAGAATAAGGCTGTCTTAACAGAAGTGTCGCTATTGTGTGGTTGTTGGCATGAATTTAATTTTTAAAACTCAGGTTGTAA
Organism: Anabrus simplex; assembly: GCF_040414725.1. NCBI lineage: Eukaryota > Metazoa > Arthropoda > Insecta > Orthoptera > Tettigoniidae > Anabrus > Anabrus simplex. Next base: position 234,107,736 of record NC_090267.1, on the reverse strand, counting down.
CAGAGTTGCTGTAGGATGTTTTCCCTTTATAAGGAACACCTATTGTGTGTTTTATCATAATTATCACGATTGAGTAGTGAAGAATATATCCGTGTAAGGGTGTGTAGACCGTAAGAATTTCTCTCAAAATGAGGCCTTCAGGTAAGGGATTTGCATAGTAGTGAAAGAAAATGTTCCTTTCGAATGGAGGATGAAACAAATACTTTATTAAAAATGTTCATTTTGAGCTTTTCCCCTTTGAGAGTGAAATAGAAATACTGTCTCTCAACATAGAGAGATGGGGCGCGTTGGGGCATTGTTGTTGGGTTCGATGTACAAATTACAATATGATAATGTACATGAGAGATGATGAGGGGAGAGCTTAATGTAAAATATATTCTCTTAAAAAAGTAGCAGAGAATGAGAACAAAGTAATTTTCGTCTTAACAGAATGGTCCCTCTCTTGAGGTTATCCCAATGAATACGATCCAAGCATTGTGAGGTAGTGTTGTTGGGTTCGAACTACAAAATACAATATGATAATGTACGTGAAAGATGATCATGAGTGGTAAGCTTAGTGTAGTGAATATTATCTTGAAAACTAGCACAGAATGAGCTAAAAGTTATTGTTTTGATAGAATGATCCCTCTTGTTATCCCAATCAATAAGGTCAAAGATCTAGATCGTATAAATTCTGCTGGCAGATGTGTTCTCTTCATTTGAAATAAACGTGTCTGTTACAAAGAGAAAGGTCCCTCCTGGGTGTTTTGCCCATGCGTAAGTACTAAGTTTCAGGTTGTAAGAGTTGCTGATGGTTGAAACTAAATGGTGTGTAACAAAGGGAATATCGCCTTCTGCGCAGGATCCAAAAGAATATGTTACAAGTTTCAGGTAGTAAAGAGTTGCTGATGGATAAGGTCCACTAATTTGAAGCTATATCGGTGTGTAACAAAGAGAATATCCCCTCCTGTTCGGTTATCCGAAAAGCTTAATGTAGAGAATTTAATCTTGAATAATAGCAGATAATTAGCTACAGGTCGTTGAGGTTTTAATAGAATGCTCCATCTTAAGTGGTTTTCCCAATCAATTTGATCGAAGTTCCATATCGTATAAATGTTGCTGAAAGATGTGTTCCCGTTTTTTGACACTAAATCAGTTTGTACGTAAAAGGATGGTCCCTTCTGTGCATTTATCGCAATGAATAAGATTGAAGTTTCTGGTTTAAGAGTTGCTGAAGGAGGTGTTCCCTTTATTTGAAACTAAATCGGTGTGTCCAAAGAGTTTGTCCCCTTCTGCTCAGTTATCCCAATGGATAAGATAGAAGTTTTAGGTTGTAAGAGTTCCTATGGGTGTAATCCACTTATTTGAAACTAGGTCGGTGGAGAGCATAGGGTCTGCCTGGAATTGGATGGTGAAATAAAGAGAGAAAAAAAAAGTAATTGGCAAAATGGTATACAAGAAATGTGGAATAAGGCTGTCTTAAAAGATGTGTCCTTTCTGTGTGGTTGTGGCCATAAAATAAATTTGAAAATTGGGGTAGCAGGGTTGCTGTTGGATGTGTTCGCCTTATATGGGAGTAAATTGGTCGTGTCTCTTTTTTTAGCATATTTGTCATGATTGAGTAGCAAAATATGGAACAGTGAAAGAATGTGAAAAGATTGTGAATTTCTCTCAAAATGAGGTTTTCGAGTAACGGATGAGGGTAGTATTGGAAGATAACGTGCCTTACGAATGGAGTTTTTCACTTTCGAGTATGAAATAGAAATACTGTCTCTCTGCATCGAGTGATGTGGCGCATTGAAGTTGTGTTGTTGGGTTCGGTGTACAAACAGCAACATGATAATATACATGAGAGATTTCATTAGAAAAAATCTTAATGTAGAGCATATTGTCTTAAAAAGATAGCAGATAATGAGTTAAAATTATTGTTGTCTCAAAAGAATTGTCCCTTTTTTGTGGGTATCCCAATTTATATTATCTAACCGCCTTGAGGGAGTTATTGGGTTCGAAGTACAAAATAAAATATGATAAAGTAATGAGAAATGATCATGAGGCAAAAGCTTAACGTAGAGAATTTTATCTTGAGAAAGAGCGGAGAATGAGCTAAAGGTTATTGTTGTTACAGAATGGTCCCTCTTTTGTGGTTATCCCAATCAATATTAACGAAGTTCTGGACCGTGTAAATGTTGCTGAAAGATGTTTTCCCTTTTTTTTTTGACACTAAATCAGTTTGTACGAAGGAGAATGATCCCTTCTGTGCATTTATCCCAATGAATAAAATTGAAGTAAAGGGTGTAAAGAGTTGGTGGTTGAGGTGTTCCCTTTCAACGTATCTAAATCGGTGTGTTCCAAAGAGAGTGCCCCCTTCTGCTCAGTTATCCCAAGAGTTGCTGATGGATAATTTCCATTCATTAGAACCTATATCTGTGAGTAACAAAGAGAATATCCCCCTCTGTGCGGTTAACCGAAATGCTTAATGTAGAGAATTTAATCTTGAAAAATAGCAGTTAATTAGCTACAGATTATTGATGTATTAATAGTTGAATGGTCCATCTTGTGTGGTTTTCCCAATAAACTTGATCGAAGTTCCAGGTTGTGTAAATGTTGCTGAAGGATGTGTTCCCTTTTTTTGATAATAAATCAGTTTGTATGAAAGAGAATGGTCCCATCTGTGCATTTATCCAATGAATAAGATTGAAGTATGCGGTTTAAGATTTGCTGACGGGGTGTTCACTTTAAAGGTAACTAAATCTGTGTGTTCCAAAGACAGTGTCCTCCTCGGCTCAGTTATCTCGATGAATAAGTTCGATGTTTCAGGTTGTACAGTGTTGCTGATGGATAAGGTCCATTCATTTGACCCTATATCGGTGTGTAACAAAGAGAATATCCCCTTGTGTGCGGTTATGCGAAATGCTTAACGTAGAGAATTTAATCTTGAAAAATAGCAGATAATTAGCTACAGGTTATTCATGTTTTATAGAACGGTCCATCTTGTGTGGTTTCCCAATCAATTTCATCGAAGTTCCATATCGTGTAAATGTTGCTGAAAGATGTGTTCCCTTATTATGCAAACGAATCCGTTTGTACGAAATAGAATGGTCCCTTGTGTGCATTTATCCCAATGATAAGATTGAAGTTTCCGGTGTGAGAGTTGCCGATGGAGGTCTTCCCCTTAAACGTAACTAAATCCATGTGTTCCAAAGAGAGTTTCCTCATCTGCTCTCTTATCCCGATGAATAAGTTCGATGTTTCAGGTTGTACAGTGTTGCTGATGGATAAGTTCCATTCATTTGAACATACATCGGTGTGTAACAAAGATAATATCCCCTTCTGAGCGTTTATCTGAAAAGATTAATGTGGACAATTTAATCTCGAAAAATAAATTATTACCTAAAAATTATTGATGTTTGAATAGTATTCTTCACCTCGTGGTGTGATTTTCACAGTCAGTTTGATCGATGTTCCAGGGAGTGTACATGTTGCTGAAAGATGTGTTTTCTTAATCAATCAATTTGATCGATGTTCCAGATTGAGTAAATGTTTCTGAAAAATGTGGTTTTTTTATATATCCTAAATCGGCTTGTAGGAAAGAAGAGTGCCCCCTGCTGTGCAGTTATCCTGGTGAATAAGATTGAAGTATCCGGTGTAAGAATTGCTGATGTAGGTGTTCGCTTTAAACGTAACTAAATCGGTATGTTCCAAAGACAGTGTCCTCTTCTGCTCAGTTATCCCATTGAATGAACAAGATCCAAGTTTCTGGTTTTAAAGCGTTACTGAAGGATAAGTGCCATTCGTTTGAATCTATATCTGTGAGTAACAAAGAGAGTATCCCCTTCCGTGCAGTATTCTGAAAAGCTCAATGTAGAGAATTTATTCTTGAAAAATATATAATTAGCTACAGGTTATTGATTTTTTAATAGAATGGTCCATCTTGTGTGGTTTTCCCAATCAATTTGTTTGAATTTTCAGATTGTGTAAATGTTGCTGAAAGATGTGTTCCCTTTTTTTGACAGTAGATCAGTTTGTATGAAGGAGAAGGGTCCCTTCGATGCATTTATCCCAATGAATAAGATTGAAGATTTTGTTGTAAGAGTTTGTGATGGAGGTGTTCGCTTTAAACGTAACTAAATCGGTGTGTTCCATGGAGAGTGTCCTCTTCTGCTGAGTTATCCCGATGAATAAGACGAATGTTTCAGGTTGTAAAGCGTTGCTGATGGATAAATTCCATTCATTAGAACCTATATCTGTGAGTAACAAAGAGAATATAGCCTTCAGCGCAGGTTCCCAAATACTATAATAGAAGTTTCAGATTGTAAAGTGTTGCTGACGGATATGTTCCATCCATTTGAACCAGTATCAGTGTGTAACAAAGAGAATATCCCCTTCTGTCCAGTTATCCCAAAAGCTTAATATAGAGAATATCATCTTGAAAAATAGCAGATAATTTAGCTACAGCTTATTGATGTTTTAATAGAACGGTCCATCTTGTGTGGCTTTGCTAATCAATTTGACCGAAGTTTCAGATCGTGCAGTTGTTGCCGAAAGATGTGTTCCTTTATTTTGAAAACATCCGTTTGTACGAAAGAGAATGTTCCCTTCTGTGCATTTATCCCAATGAATAAGATTGAAGTTTCCGGTCTTAGAGTGCTGATGGTGGTGTTCCCATTAAACGTGACTAAATCGGTGTGTTCGAAAGAGTGTTTCCTCTTCTGCTCTGTTATCCTAAGGAATAAGATCGAAGTTTCAGGTTGTAAAGGGTTGCTGATGGATAAATTACATTCATTTGAACCTATATCTTGTGTAACAAAGAGGATATCCCCTTCTGTGCGGTTATCTGAAAAGCTTAATATAGAGAATTTAATCTTGAAAAATAGCAAATAATTAGCTAAAGGATATTAATGTTTTAATAGAATGGTCCATCCTGTGTGGTTTTTCCAATCAATTTGATCGAAGTTCCAGATCGTGTAAATGTTGCTGAAAGATATGTTCTTTTTTTTTTTTAACACTAAATCAGGTTGTATGAAGGAGAGTGGTGCCTTCTGTGCATTTATCCCAATGAATAAGGTTTAAGTTTCCGGTGTAAGAGTTGCTGATGCATTTTTTTCCCCTTATTTGAAACTACGTTTGTGTATGACAGAGGGTCTGCCTGGAATTGGATGGTAAATAAAGAGAAGAAAAAAATTCTTGGCCAAATGGTATACAAGGAGATGTAGAATAAGTCTGTCTTAACAGAAGTGTCGCTTTTGAGTGGTTGTTGCTGTGAATTCAATTTTAAAACACATGGTGGTAACAGAGTTGCTTTAGGATATGATCCCTTTATAAGCAATTAAATCCGCTATATTCCTTTTGCGTGTTTTTTCATAATTATCAAGATTAAGTAGTGAAGAATATATCGGTGAAAGAGTGTGTAGCGAGTTAGAATTTCTAAAGATGTGGCTTTCAAGTAAGGAATTCACATAGTACTGAAATAAAATGTTCTTTTTGAAAAGAGGTTGAAACAATTACTTCAGTAAAAAAGTTAGTTTTGAGCTTTCCCTTTTTGAGAGTGAAATAGAAATACTGTCTCTCGCCATTGAGAGATGTGGCGCATTGGGGATTGTTGTTGGGTTCGATGTACAAATTACAATATGGTTATGTACATGAGAGAAGATCATGAGGCAAAAGCTTAATGTAAAATATATTCTCTTGAAAAAATAGCAGAGAATGAGCGGAAATTTATTGTCGTCTTAACAGAATGGTCCCTCTTTTAGGTTATCCCATTGAATATGATCGAAGCACAGTGAGGTAGTGTTGTTGGGTTCGAAGTACGAAATACAATATGATAAAGTACGTGAAAGACGATCATGAGGGAAAAGCTTAATGTAGAGAATATTATCTTGAAAACTAGCACAGAATGAGCTAAAAGTTATTGTTTTGACAGAATGGTCCCTCTTCATTGGTTATCCCAATCAATAAGGTCAAAGATCTAGATCGTATAAATTCTGCTGGAAGATGTGTTCTCTTCATTTGAAATAAATGTGTGTGTTACAAAGAGAATGGTCCCTCCTGGGTGTTTTGCCCCTGAATAAGTACGAAGTTTCAGGTTGTAAGAGTTGCTGATGGTTGAACCTAATTGGTGTGTAAGAAAGAGTTCTGCGCAGGATCCCAAAGAATATATTATAAGTTTCAGGTAGTAAAGAGTTGCTGATGGATAAGGTCCATTCATTTGAAGCTATATCGGTGTGTAAGAAAGAGAATATCTCCTTCCGTGCGGTTATCCGTAAAGCTTATGTCGAGAATTTAATCTTGAAAAATAGATTATTAGCTAAATGTTATCGATGCTTTAATAGAATGATTCACAGAATGAGTTAAAAGTTATTTTTTTTATCAGATTGATCCCTCTTGTGTGGTTATCCCAATCAATAAGGTGAACAATCTACATCGTATAAATTTTGCTGAAAGATGTGTTCTCTTCATTTGAAATAAATATGTGTTACAAAGAGATTGGTCCTTCTTGGGTGTTTTGCCCGTGAATAAGTACGAAGTTTCAGGTTGTAAGAGTTTCATTTGAACCTTTATCGGTTTGTAACAAAGAGAGTATCCCCTTCTGTGCGGTTATTCACAAAGCTTAATATGGAGAATTTAATCTTGAAAAATAGATTATTAGCTAAAGGTTATTGGTGTTTTAATAGAATGGATCACCTTGTGATGTTTTCCCGATCAATTTCATCTAGGTTTCAGATCGTGCAAATGTTGCTGAAAGATGTGTTCCTTTTATTTTATTTTTTATTTTTTTAAAAATACTAAATCAGTTTGTACGAATGAAAGTTCGCCCTTCTGTGCAGTTATCCTGGTGAATAAGATAGATGTTTCATGTTGTAAATGACGGATAAGTTCCATCCATTTAAAACTATATCGGTGTGTAACAAAGAGAATATCCCCTTCCGTGCGTTTAGCCGAAAAGCTTAATGTAGAGAATTTAAACTTGAAAAATATCAGATAATTAGCTAAAGGTTATTGGTGTTTTAATAGAATGATCCATCTTGTGTGGTTTTCCCAATCAATTACGTCGAAGTTCCAGATTGCGTAAATGTTGCTGAAAGATTTGGACACTACATCAGTTTGTACGAAGTAGAATGGTCCTTTCAGTGCATTTTTCCCAATGAATGCGATTGAATTTTCCTGTGTAAGAGTTGCTGATGGAGGTTTTCCCTGTAAAGGTAACTAAATCGGTGTGTTCCAAAGAGTGTGTCCTCTTCTGCTGTTTTATCGTAAGGAATAAGATCGATGTTTCAGGTTGTAAAGAGTTGCTGATGTATAAGATCCATTCATTTGAACCTATATCGGTGTGTAACAAAGAGAGTATCCCCTTCTTTGCTGTTATCCGAAAAGCTTAATGTAGAGAATTTAAACTTGAAAAATAGCAGATACAGCTTAATGATGTTTTAATTGAATGGCCCATCTTGTGTGGTTTTCCTAATCAATTTGATCGATGTTCCAGATTGTGTAGATGTTTGTGAAAAACGTGTTTTTTTTAAAAAAATAATTCTAAATCGGCTTGTACGAAAGAGAGTGCCTCCTTTTGTGCACTTATCCTGGTGAATAAGATTATTGTTTCAGGTCGTAAAGAGTTGATGATGGATACGTTCCATTCATTTGAACCTAATTGGTGTGTAACAAAGAGAATATCGCTTTCTGTGTGGGATCCCTAAGAATATAATCGAAGTTTCAGGTTGTAAAATGTTTCTGATGGATTGTTGTCTCAAAAGAATGGTCTCTTTTTTGTGGGTATCCCAATTAATATTATCTAACCGCATTGAGATAGAGTTGTTGGTTTCGAAGTACAAAATAAAATATGATAAAAGTACATGACAAATGATCATGAGGCAAAAGCTTAATGTAGAGAATTTCATGTTGAAAAATAGCAGATAATTAGCTACAGGTTATTGATGTATTAATAGAATGGTCCGTCTTGTATGGTTTTCCCAATCAATTTGATCGAAGTTCCAGATCGTGTAAATGTTACTGATGGACGTGTTCCCTTTTTTTTAGACACTAAATCAGTTTGTATGAAAGAGAATAGTCCCTTCTGTGCATTTATCCCAATGAATAAGATTTGAATTATCCGGAGTAAGAGTTGGTGATGGAGGTGTTCCCTTTAAAGGTAACAAAATCGGTATGTTCCAAAGAGTGTGTCCTCTTCTGCTCAGTTATCCCTAAGAGTAAGATCGATGTTTCAGATTGTAAAGAGTTGCTAATGGATATGTTCCATTCATTTGAATCTATTTCGGTGTGTATCAAGAGAATACCCCCTTCTGTGCGGTTATCCCAAGAGCTAAATATAGAGAATATTATCTTGAAAAATAGTGTATAATTTGCTGATATTTATTGATGTTTTAATAGAATTGTCCATCTTGTGTGGTTTTCCCAATAAATATGATCGAAGTTCCAGATCATGTAAATGTTGCTGAAAGATGTGTTCCCCTTTTTTGATACCAAGTCGGTTTGTACTATAGAGACTGCCCCCTTCTGTGCAGTTATCCCGGTGAATAAGATCGATGTTTCAGGTTGTTAAGAGTTGCCGATGGATAAGTGCCATTCATTTGAACCTAAATCGGTGTATAACAAAGAGAATAACCCATTCTGTGCGGTTATCTGAATAGCTTATTGTAGAGAATTTAATCTTGAAAAATAGCAAATAGTTAGCTAAGGGATATAGGTGTTTTAATAGAATGGTCCATCTTGTGTGGTTTTTCCAATCAATTTGATCAAAGTTCTAGATCATGTAAATGCTGGTGTAAGAGTTGCTGTTGCATGTTTTCCCCTTATTTGTAACTATGTTTGTGTAAAACAGAGGGTCTGCCTGGAATTGGATGGTAAATAAAGAGAAAAAATGCTTGGCGAAATGGTATACGAGGAGATGTAGAATAAGTCGTCTTAACAGAAGTGTCGCTTTTGAGTGGTTGTTGCCATGAATTCAATTTTAAAACACACGGTGGTAACAGAGTTGCTGTAGGATACGATCCCTTTATAAGCAATTAAATCTGTTATATCCCTTTGGCGTGTTTTATCATAATTATCAGTATTGATTAGCGAAGAATATATCGGTGAAAGGGTGTGTAGAGAGTTAGAATTTCTCTCAAAATGAGGCTTTCAAGTAAGGAACTCGCGTAATAGTGAAATAAAATGTTCCTTCTGAAAGGAGGATGAAACAATTACTTTAGTAAAAACGTTAGTTTTGAGCTTATCATTTTTTGAGAGTGAAATAGAAATACTGTCTCTCACCATTGAGAGATGGGGCGCATTGGGGCATTGTTGTTGGGTTCGATGTACAAATTACAATATGATAATGTACATGAGAGATGATGAGGGGAGAGCTTAATGTAAAATATATTCTCTTGAAAAGGTAGCAGAGAATGAGCACAAAGTTATTGTCGTCTTAACAGAATGGTCCCTCTTTTGCGGTTATCCCAATGAATATGATCGAAGCACGGTGAGGTAGTGTTGTCGGGTTCGAAGTACAAAATACAATATGATAAGGTATGTGAAAGACGATCATGAGGGAAAAGCTTACTGTAGAGAATATTATCTTGAAAACTAGCACAGAATGAGCTAAAAGTTATTTTTTTTAATCACTCTTGTGTAGTTATCGCAATCAATAAGGTCAAAGATCTAGATCGTATAATTTTGCTGAAAGATGTGTTCTCTTCAGTTGAGATAAATGTGAGTTACAAAGAGAATGATCCTCCCTGGGTGTTTTGCCCATGAATAAGTACGAAGTTTCAGGGTGTAAGAGTTGCTGTTGGATACGTTCAATTCATTTGAACTTAACTGGTGTGTAATCAAGAGAATATCGCCTTCTGCGCGGGGTCCCAAAGAATATACTAGAAGTTTCAGGTTATAAGGTGTTGCTGATTGATAAGTTCCATGCATTTGAACTTATATCTGTGTGTAACAAAGAGAGTATCCCCTTCTGTGCGGTTGTCCGAAAAGCTGACAATTTAAACCTGAATAATAGCAGATAATTGGCTACAGCTTAATGATGCTTTAATAGAATGGCCCATCTTGTGTGGTTTTCCTAATCAATTTGATCGATGTTCCAGATTGTGTAAATGTTTCTGAAATGTTTTTTTAAAATTTTTTATTCTAAATCGGCTTGTACGAAAGAGAGTGCCCCCTTCTGTGCAGTTATCCTGGTGAATAAGATGAAAGTTTCAGGTTGTAAAGCATTGCTGAGGGATAAGTGCAATTCGTTTGAATCTATATCTGTGCGTAACAAAGAGAGTATCCTCTTCCGTGCAGTAATCCGAAAAGCTTAATGTAGAGAATTTAATTTTGAAAAATAGATAATTAGCTACAAGTTATTGACGTTTTAATAGAATGGTCGATCTTGTGTGGTTTTCCCAATCAATTTGATCGAATTTCCAGATTGTGTAAATGTTGCTGAAAGATGTGTTCCCTTTTTTTTTTGTTTTTTTTTTTTACAGTAGATCAGTTTGTATGAAGGAGAATTATCCCTTCTATGCATTTATCCCCATGAATAAGATCGAGGTTTCAGGTGTGAGAGTTGCTGATGGAGGTGTTCCCTTTAAAGGTAACTAAATCGGTGTGTTCCTTAGAGAGTGTCCTCTTCTGCTCAGTTATCCCAGTGAATAAGATAGATGTTTCAGGTTGTAAAGGGTTGCTAATGGATAAGTTCCATTCATTTGAACCTCAATTGGTGTGTAACTAGGAGAATATCCCCTTCTGTGCGGTTATCCCAGAAGCTTAATGTGGAGAATTTTTGAACTTGAAAAATAGCAGATAATTAGCTACAGCTTATTGATGTTTTAATAGAACGGTCCATGTTGTGTGGCTTTGCTAATCAATTTGATCGAAGTTCCAGATCGTGCAGTTGTTGCTGAAAGATGTGTTCCTTTATTTTAAAAACGAATCCGTTTGTACAATAGAGAATGGTCCCTTCTGTGCATTTATCCCAGTGAATAAGATTGAAGTTTCTGGTCTGAGAGTTGCTGATCGTGGTTTTCCCCTTCAACGTATTTTAAATTGGTGTGTTCCAAAGGGAGTTTCCTCCTCTGCTCTGTTATGCCAAGGAATAAGATCGATGTTTCAGGTTGTTAAGAGTTGCTGATGGATAAGTTCCATTCATTTGAACCTATATCGTTGTGTAACAAAGATAATATCCCCTTCTGTGCGGTTATCCGAAAAGCTTAATGTAGAGAATTTAATCTTGAAAAATAGCAAATAATTAGCTAATCGATATTGATGTTTTAATAGAATGGTCCATCTTGTGTGGTATTTCCAACCAGTTTGATCGAAGTTCCAGATCATGTAAATGTTGCTGAAAGATGTGTTCCTTTGACACTAAATCAGTTTGTATGAAGGACAATGTTCACTTCTGTGCATTTATCACAATGAATAAGATTGAAGTTTCCGGTGTAAGAGTTGCTGTTGCAAGTTTTCCCCTTATTTGAAACTACGTTTGTGTATAACAGAGGGTCTGCCTGGAATTGGATGGTAAATAAAGGGAAAGAAAATATGCTTGGTGAAATGGTATACGAGGAGATGTAGATTAAGTCTGTCTTAACAGAAGTGTCACTTTTGAGTGGTTGTTGCCATGAATTCAATTTTAAAATACATGGTGGTAACAGAATTGCTGTAGGATGTGATCCCTTTATAAGCAATTAAATCTGTTCTATCCCTTTTGCGTGTTTTATCGTAATTATCAATATTGGGTAGCGAAGAATATATCGGTGAAAGGATGTGTAGCGAGTTTGAATGTCTCTCAAAATGAGGCTTTCAAGTAAGGAATTCATGTAGTAGTGAAATAAAATGTTCTTTTTGAAAGGAGGGTGAAACAATTACTTTAGTAAAAACGTTAGTTTTGGGCTTATTTTTTGAGAGTGAAATAGAAATACTGTCTCTCACCATTGAGAGATGTGGCGCATTGGGGCATTGTTGTTGGGTTCGATGTACAAATTACAATATGATAATGTACATGAGAGAAGAACATGAGGCAAAAGCTTAATGTAAAATATATTCTCTTGAAAAAATAGCAGAGAATGAGCAGAAAGTTATTGTCGTCTTAACAGAATGGTCCCTCTTTTTTGGTTATCCCAATGAATATGATCGAAGCACAGTGAGGTAGTGTTGTTGGGTTCGAAGTACGAAATACAATATAATAATGTACGTGAAAGACGATCATGAGGGAAAGGCTTAATGTAGAGGATATCGTCTTGAAAACTAGCACAGAATGAGCTAAAAGTTATTTTCGTAGACAGAATGATCCCTCTTGTGTGGTTATCCCAATCAATAAGGTCGAAGAACTAGATCGTATAAATTTTGCCGAAAGATGTGTTCTCTTTATTTGAAATAAATATGTGTTACAAAGAGAAGGGTCCTTCCTGGGTATTTTGCCCATGAATAAGTACGAAGTTTCAGGTTGTAAGAGTTGCTGATGGTTGAACCTAATTGGTGTGTAACAAAGAGAATATCGCCTTCTGCGCGGGATCTCAAGGAATATAGTAAGATGTTTCTGGTTATAAAGTGTTGCTGATGGATAAGTTCCATTCATTTGAACCTTTATCGGAGTGTAACAAAGAGAGTATCACCTTCTGTGCGGTTATCCGCAAAGCTTAATATGGAGAAATTTATCTTGAAAAATAGATTATTATGTAAAGGTTATTGATGTTTTAATAGAATGATTCACCTTGTGTTGTTTTCCCAATCAATTTGATCGATGTTCCAGATCGTGTAAATGTTGTTGAAAGATGTGTACCCTTTTTTTTAATACTAAATGAGTTTGTACGAAAGAGATTTCCCACTTCTGTGCCGTTATTCTGGTGAATAATATTGATGATTCATGTTGTAAAGAGTTGCTGACAGATAAGTTCCATTCATTTGATCCTATATCGGTTTGTAACAAAGAGAGTATCCCCTTCCGTGCTGTTATCCGAAAAGCTTAATGTAGAGAATTTAAACTTGAAAAGTATCGATTAGCTACAGGTTATTGATGTTTTAATAGAATGATCCATCTTGTGTGATTTTCCCAATCAATTTGATCGATGTTCCAGATCGTGTAAATGTTGCTGAGAGATGCGTTCCCTGTTTTTAACACTAAATCGGTTTGTACGAAGGAGAATTGTCCCTTGTGTGCATTTTTCCCAATGAATAAGATTGAAGTTTCCGGTGTAAGAGTTGCTGATGGAGGTGTTTCCTTTAAATGTAACTAAATCGGTGTGTTCCAAAGAGTGTGTCCTCTTCTGCTCAGTTATCCCAAAGAGTAAAGGTTGTAAAGTGTTGCCGATTGATATGTTCCATTCATTTGAACCTATATCGGTGTGTAAAAAGAGAATATTCCCTTCTGTGCGGTTATCCCAAAAGCTTAATGTAGAGAATATTATCCTGAAAAATAGTCGATAATTTGCTGAAATTTATTGATATTTTAATAGAATTGTCCATCTTGTGTGGTTCCCCCAATGAATTTGATTGAAGTTCCAGTTCATGTAAATGTTGCTGAAAGATGTGTTCCCCGTTTTTGATACTAAGTTGGTTTGTACGAAAGAGACTGCCCCTTTCTCTGCAGTTATCCTGGTGAGTAAGGTCATTGTTTCAAGTTGTAAAGAGTTGCTGACGGATAAGTTCCATTCACTTGAACCTATATCGGTGTGTAGCAAAGAGAATATCCCCTTCTGTATGGTTATCCGAAAATCTTAATGTAGAGAATTTAATCTTGAAAAATAACAGATAATTAGCTATAGGTTTTTAATGGTCCATGTTGTGTGGTTATCCCAATCAATAAGATGAAAGATCTTGATCGTATAAATTTTGCTGAAAGATGTGTTCTCTTCATTTGAAATAAGTGTGTGTGTTACAAAGAGAATGGTCCCTCCTGGGTGTTTTGTCCATGAATAAGTACGAAGTTTCAGGTTGTAAGAGTTGCTGATGGTTACGTTCAATTCATTCGAACCTAAATGGTGTGTAACAAAGAGAATATGCCCTTCTGTGCGGTTATCCCAAAGGCTTAATATAGAGAATATCATCTTGAAAAATAGCAGATCATTTGCTAAAATTTATAGATGTTTTATAGAATTATCCATCTTACTTGGTTTTCCCAATCAATTTGATAGAAGTTACAGATCGTGTACATCTTGCCGATAGATGTGTTCCTTATTTTTTGACAGTACATCAGTTTGTACAAAAGTGAATGGTGCCTGCTGTTCTTTTATCCCAATGAATGACATTGAAGTTTCCAGTGTAAGGGTTGGTGATGCAGGTGTTCGCTTTAAAGGTACCTAAATCAGTGTGTTCCCCGGAGAGTGTCCTCTTTTGCTGAATTATCCCGATGAATAAGATGAAAGTTTCAGGTGGTAAAGCGTTGCTGATGGATAAGTGCTGCTATTAATTTGAACCTATATCGTTGTGTAACAAAGATAATATCCCCTTCTGTGCAGTTATCCGAAAGGCTTAATGTAGATAATTAAATCTTGAAATATATCAGATAATTAGCTACATGTTATTGATGTTTTAATTGAACTGTCCCCCTTGTGTGCTTTTCCCAATGAATTAGATCGAAGTTCCAGATCATGTAAACGTTGCTGAAAGATGTGTTCTCTTCATTTGAAATAAATGTGTGTGTTACAAGGAGAATGGTCCCTTCTGGGTGTTTTGCCCATGAATAAGTGCGATGTTTCAGGTTGTAAGAGTTGCTGATGGTTGAACCTAATTGGTGTGTAACAAAGAGAATATCGCCTTCTGCGCAGGATCCTAAAAAAAATATATTATAAGTTTCAGGTTGTAAAGAGTTGCTGATGGATAAGGTCCATTCATTTCAACCTATATCGGTGTGTAAGATAGAGAATATCTCCTTCGGTACGGTTATCCGTAAAGCTTAATGTGGGGAATTTAATCTTGAAAAATAGATTATTAGCTAAATGTTATCGATGTTTTAATAGAATGGTTCACCTTGTGTGGTTTTCCCAATCAATTTGATCGATGTTCCAGATCGTGAAATGTTGCTGAAAGATGTGTTCCCTTTTAAAAAAATACTAAATCAGTATGTACGACACTGAGTGCCTCCTTCAGTACAGTTAACCCGGTGAATAAGATTGATGTTTCATGTTGTAAAGATTTGCTGACGGATAAGTTCCATTCGTTAGAACCTATATCTGTGAGTACAAAGAGAATATCCCCTTTAGGGCGGTTATTCGAAGTGCTTAATGTAGAGAATTTAATCGTTTAAAATAGCATATAATTAGCTAAAGGTTTTGAGGTTTTAATAGAATGCTGCATCTTAAGTGGTTTTCCCAATCAATTTCATCGAAGTTGCATATCGTATAAATGTTGCTGAAAGATGTGTTCTCGTTTTTTGGCACTAAATCGGTTTGTACGTAAAAGGATGGTCCCTTCTGTGCATTTATCGCAATGAATAAGATTGAACTTTCTGGTCTAAGAGTTGCTGAAGGAGGTGTTCCCTTTATTTGAAACTAAATCGGTGTGGTCCTAAGAGATTGTTCCCTTCTGCTCAGTTGTCCCAATGGATAAGATAGACGTTTTAGGTTGTAAGAGTTCCTATGGGTGTAATCCACTTATTTGAAACTAGGTCGGTTGAGAGCATAGGGTCTGCCTGGAATTGGCCTGGAATTGGTTGGTGAAATAAAGTGAAAAAAAAAGTAATTGGCAAAATGGTATACAAGAAATGTAGAATAAGGCTGTCTTAAAAGATGTGTGCTTTCTGTGTGGTTGTGGCCATAAAATAAATTTGAAAACTGGGGTAGCAGGCTTGCTGTTGGATGTGTTCGCCTTATATGGGAGTAAATTGGTCGCGTCTCTTTTTTTTAGTGTATTTGTCATGATTGAGTAGCAAAATATGGATTGGTATACTGTCTCTCTGCATCGAGTGATGTGGTACATTGTACTTCTGTTGTTGGGTTCGGTGTACAAAAAGCAACATGATAAAAATCTTAATGTAGAGCATATTGTCTTAAAGAGATAGCAAAAAATGAGCTAAAATGACTGTTGTCTCAAAAGAATGGTCCCTTTTTTGTGGGTATCCCAATTAATATTATCTAACCGCGTTGAGATAGAGTTGTTGGGTTCGAAGTACGAAATAAAATATGATAAAGTAATGAGGAATGATCATGAGGCAAAAGCTTAACGTAGAGAATTTTATCTTGAGAAAGAGCGGAGAATGAGCTAAAGGTTATTGTTGTTCTAACAGAATGGTCCCTCTTTTGTGGTTATCCCAATCAATATTAACGAAGTTCTGGATCGTGTAAATGTTGCTGAAAGATATTTTCCCTTTTTTTTGACACTAAATCTGTTTGTACGAAGGAGAATGATCCCTTCTGTGCATTTATCCCAATGAATAAAATTGAAGTAAAGGGTGTAAAGAGTTGGTGGTGGAGGTGTTCCCTTTAAACGTAACTAAATCGGTGTGTTCCAAAGAGAGTGCCCCCTTCTGCTCAGTTATCCCAAGAGTTGCTGATGGATAATTTCCATTCATTAGAACCTATAACTGTGAGTAACAAGGAGAATATCCCCTTCTGTGCGGTTATCTGAAATGCTTAATGTAGAAAATTTAATCTTGAGAAACAGCAGATAATTAGCTACAGGTTATTGATGTTTTATAAAAATGTCCATCTTGTGTGGATTCCCAATCAATTAGATCAAAGTTTCAGATTGTGTAAATGTTGCTGAAGGATGTGTTCACTTCTTTTGACACTAAATAGTTTGTACGCAAGAGAATGGTCCCCTCTGTGCATTTGTCCCAATGAATAAGATTGAAGTATCCGGTGTGGGAGTTGCTAACGGAGGTTTTCCCGTTAAACGTAGCTAAATCCATGTGTTCCAAAGAGTTTCCTCTTCTTCTGTGTTATACCAAGGAATAAGATCGATGTTTCAGGTTGTACAGTGTTGCTGATGGATAAGTTCCATTCATTTAAAGCTATATCGGTGTGTAACAAAGAGAATATCCTCTCCTGTGCGGTTATCCGAAAAGGTTAATGTAGAGAATTTAATCTTGAAAAATAGCAGATAATTAGCTAGAAGTTATTGATGTTTTAATAGAAAGGTCCATCCTGTGTGGTTTTCCCAAGTAATTAGATTGAAGTTTCAGATCGTGTAAATGTTGCTGAAAGACGAGTTCCTTTTTTTTGACACTAAATCAGTTTGTACGAAGGAGAATGGTCCCTTCTGTGCATTTGTCCCAATGAATAACATTGAAGTATCCGGTGTGGGAGTTGCTAACGGAGGTTTTCCCGTTAAACGTAGCTAAATCCATGTGTTCCAAAGAGTTTCCTCTTCTTCTGTGTTATGCCAAGGAATAAGATCGATGTTTCAGGTTGTACAGTGTTGCTGATGGATAAGTCCCATTCATTTTAACATATATCAGTGAGTAACAAGGAGAATATCCCCTTCTGAGCGGTTATCCCAAAAGGTTAATGAAGAGAATTTAAACTTGAAAAATAGCAGTAATTAGCTAGAAGTTATTGATGTTTTAACAGAATGGTCTAATGTGTGTGGTTTTCCTAATCAATTCGATCAATGTCCCAGATCGTGTAAATGTTGCTGAAAGATGTGTTCCCTTTTTTCTTTTAAAAAAACTAAATCAGTTCCTACCAAACAGAGTGCCCCCTTTTGTGCATTTATCCAGGTGAATAAGATCAGTGTTTCATGTTGAAAAGAGTTGCTGATGGATAAGTTCCATTCATTTGAAGCTATATTGGTGTGTAACAAAGAGAATAACCCCTCCTGTGCGTTTATCCGAAAAGCTTAATGAATGTAGAGAATTTAATCTTGAAAAATAGCAGATAATTAGCTACAGGTTATTAATGTTTTAATAGAAAGGTCCTTCCTGTGTGGTTTTCCCAAGTAATTAGATCGGAGTTCTTGATTGTGTAAATGTTACTGAAAGATGTGTTTCCTTTTTTTGACACTAAATCAGTTTGTACAAAGGCGAATGGTCCCTTCTGTGCATTTATCCCAATGAATAAGATTGATATTTCCGGTGTAAGATTTGCTGATGGAAGTATTCCCTTTAAACGTATCTAAATTGGTGTGTTCCAAAGACAATGTCCCCTTCCGTGCAGTTATCCCAATGAATAAGATAGAAGTTTCAGGGTCTAAGTGTTGCTGATGGATGTGTTCCCCTTATTAGTTATTTGAAACTATGTTGGTGTATATGAGACCGTCTGCCTTGAATTGGGTGGTGGAATAATGAGAAAAAAATTACTTTGCCGAGTGGCATACAGGGAGATGTAGAAGGAGGCTTGCTTGAGAGAAGTGTCGCTTTTAATTTGGTTGTCGCCGTGAACTCAATTTAAAAACTTAGGTTGTAACTGAGTTGCTGTAGGATGTGCTCCATTTATATGGAATTAAATCTGTTATGTGTCTTATCATAATTATGACGATTGAGTAGCGAAGAATATATCAGTGAAAGGGTGTGTAAAGAGTAAGAATTTCCCTTCAAGTAAGGGATTCAGGTAGTAGTGAAGGAAAATGTTCCTTTCGAATGGACGATGTAACAATTCCTTTGGTAAAAATGTTCATTATTGAGCTTTTCCCCTTTGAGTATGACATAGAAATAATGTCTCTCACGATCGAGAGATTTGGCGCATTGAGGCATTGTTGCTGGGTATGATGTACAAATTACAATATGATAATATACATGAGAGAAGATCATGAGTCCAAAGCTTAATGTAGAGAATATTATCTTGAAAACTAGCAGAGAATGAGCTAAAGGTAATTGTTTTGACAGAATGATTCCTCTTGTGAGGTTATCCCTATCGATAGGATCAAAGTTCTAGTTCGTATCAATTTTTCTGAAAGATGTGTTCTCTTCATTTGAAATAAATATGTGTGTTGCTAAGAGAATGGTCCTTCCTGGGTGTTTTTACCCATGAATTACGAAGTTTCATGTTGTAAGTGTTGCTGATGGATACGTTCAATTCATTTGAACCTAGTTGGTGTGTAACAAAGAGAATATCCCCTTCTACATGGGATCCCAAAGAATATAATCGGAGTTTCAGGTTGTAAGAGTTGCTGATGGATAAGTTCCATTCACTTCAACCTATATCTGTGAGTAACATAGAGAATATTCCCTCTTGTGTGCTTATCGAAAGGTTAAATTAGAGAATATAATCTTGAAAAGTAGCAGATAATTAGCTGCAGGTTATTGATGTTTTAATAGAATGGTCCATCTTGTGTGGTTTCCCAATCAATTTGAACGAATTTCCAAATCGCGTTAGTGTTGCCGAAAGATGTGTACCTTTTCTTGACACTATATCGGTTTGTACGAAAGAGAATGGTCGCTTCTGTGCATTTATCACAATGTATAAGATTGAAGTTTACGGTTTAAGAGTTAGTGATGGAAGTGTTCCCTTTAAACATACCTAAATCAGTGTGTTCCAAAGAGAGTGTCCCCTTCTGCTCAGTTATCCCAATGAATAAGATCAAAGTTTCAGGGTGTAAAGTGTTGCTGAAGGAAAAGTTCCATTCATTAGAACCTATATCTGTGAGTAACAAAGAGAATTTCCCTTCTGTGCTGTTATCCGAAAAGCTTAATGTCTGTTACATGTTTTCCCCTTATTTGAAACTACGTTTGTGTATAACAGAGTGTCTGCCTGGATTTGTACGTTAAATAAAGGGAAAAATAATTCTCGGCCAAAAGGTATACAAGGAGATGTAGAATAAGGCTGTCTTAACAGAAGTGTCGCTATTGTTGCCATGAATTCAATTTTTAAAACACAGTTTGTAACAGAGTTGCTGTAGGATGTGTTCCCTTTATAAGGAATTCGGTCCGTTATATACCTTTTGTGTGTTTTATCATAATTATCACGACTGAGTAGCGAAGAATATATCCCTGTGAGAGTGTGTAGAGAGTAAGAATTTCTCTCAAAATGAGGCCTTCAGGTAAGGGATTTGCGTAGTAGTGAAAGAAAATGTTCCTTTCGAATGGAGGATGAAACAATTAGTTTAGTAAAAATGTTCATTTTGAGCTTTTCCCCTTTGAGAGTGTAATAGAAATACTGTCAACATTGAGAGATGGGGCGCATTGGGGCATTGTTGTTGGGTTCGATGTACAAATTACAATATGATAATGTACATGAGAGATGATGAGGGGAGAGCTTAATGTACATTATATTCGCTTGAAAAGGTAGCAGAGAATGAGCACAAAGTTATTGTCGTCTTAACAGAATGGTCCCTCTTTTGCGGTTATCCCAATGAATATGATCGAAGCACGGTGAGGTAGTGTTGTCGGGTTCGAAGTACAAAATACAATATGATAAGGTATGTGAAAGACGATCATGAGGGAAAAGCTTACTGTAGAGAATATTATCTTGAAAACTAGCACAGAATGAGCTAAAAGTTATTTTTTTTTAATCACTCTTGTGTAGTTATCGCAATCAATAAGGTCAAAGATCTAGATCGTATAATTTTGCTGAAAGATGTGTTCTCTTCAGTTGAGATAAATGTGAGTTACAAAGAGAATGATCCTCCCTGGATGTTTTGCCCATGAATAAGTACGAAGTTTCAGGGTGTAAGAGTTGCTGTTGGATACGTTCAATTCATTTGAACTTAACTGGTGTGTAATCAAGAGAATATCGCCTTCTGCGCGGGGTCCCAAAGAATATACTAGAAGTTTCAGGTTATAAGGTGTTGCTGATGGATAAGTTCCATGCATTTGAACTTATATCTGTGTGTAACAAAGAGAGTATCCCCTTCTGTGCGGTTGTCGGAAAAGCTGAGAATTTAAACCTGAATAATAGCAGATAATTGGCTACAGCTTAATGATGCTTTAAGAGAATGGCCCATCTTGTGTGGTTTTCCTAATCAATTTGATCGATGTTCCAGATTGTGTAAATGTTTCTGAAATGTTTTTTTAAAATTTTTTATTCTAAATCGGCTTGTACGAAAGAGAGTGCCCCCTTCTGTGCAGTTATCCTGGTGAATAAGATGAAAGTTTCAGGTTGTAAAGCATTGCTGAGGGATAAGTGCAATTCGTTTGAATCTATATCTGTGCGTAACAAAGAGAGTATCCTCTTCCGTGCAGTAATCCGAAAAGCTTAATGTAGAGAATTTAATTTTGAAAAATAGATAATTAGCTACAAGTTATTGACGTTTTAATAGAATGGTCGATCTTGTGTGGTTTTCCCAATCAATTTGATCGAATTTCCAGATTGTGTAAATGTTGCTGAAAGATGTGTTCCCTTTTTTTTTTGTTTTTTTTTGACAGTAGATCAGTTTGTATGAAGGAGAATTATCCCTTCTATGCATTTATCCCCATGAATAAGATCGAGGTTTCAGGTGTGAGAGTTGCTGATGGAGGTGTTCCCTTTAAAGGTAACTAAATCGGTGTGTTCCTTAGAGAGTGTCCTCTTCTGCTCAGTTATCCCAGTGAATAAGATAGATGTTTCAGGTTGTAAAGGGTTGCTAATGGATAAGTTCCATTCATTTGAACCTCAATTGGTGTGTAACTAGGAGAATATCCCCTTCTGTGCGGTTATCCCAGAAGCTTAATGTGGAGAATTTTTGAACTTGAAAAATAGCAGATAATTAGCTACAGCTTATTGATGTTTTAATAGAATGGTCCATGTTGTGTGGCTTTGCTTATCAATTTGATCGAAGTTCCAGATCGTGCAGTTGTTGCTGAAAGATGTGTTCCTTTATTTTAAAAACGAATCCGTTTGTACAATAGAGAATGGTCCCTTCTGTGCATTTATCCCAGTGAATAAGATTGAAGTTTCTGGTCTGAGAGTTGCTGATCGTGGTTTTCCCCTTCAACGTATTTTAAATCGGTTTGTTCCAAAGGGAGTTTCCTCCTCTGCTCTGTTATGCCAAGGAATAAGATCGATGTTTCAGGTTGTTAAGAGTTGCTGATGGATTAAGTTCCATTCATTTGAACCTATATCGTTGTGTAACAAAGATAATATCCCCTTCTGTGCGGTTATCCGAAAAGCTTAATGTACAGAATTTAATCTTGAAAAATAGCAAATAATTAGCTAATCGATATTGATGTTTTAATAGAATGGTCCATCTTGTGTGGTATTTCCAACCAGTTTGATCGAAGTTCCAGATCATGTAAATGTTGCTGAAAGATGTGTTCCTTTGACACTAAATCAGTTTGTATGAAGGACAATGTTCACTTCTGTGCATTTATCACAATGAATAAGATTGAAGTTTCCGGTGTAAGAGTTGCTGTTGCAAGTTTTCCCCTTATTTGAAACTACGTTTGTGTATAACAGAGGGTCTGCCTGGAATTGGATGGTAAATAAAGGGAAAGAAAATATGCTTGGTGAAATGGTATACGAGGAGATGTAGATTAAGTCTGTCTTAACAGAAGTGTCACTTTTGAGTGGTTGTTGCCATGAATTCAATTTTAAAATGCATGGTGGTAAGAGAATTGCTGTGGGATGTGATCCCTTTATAAGCAATTAAATCTGTTCTATCCCTTTTGCGTGTTTTATCGTAATTATCAATATTGGGTAGCGAAGAATATATCGGTGAAAGGATGTGTAGCGAGTTTGAATGTCTCTCAAAATGAGGCTTTCAAGTAAGGAATTCATGTAGTAGTGAAATAAACTGTTCTTTTTGAAAGGAGGGTGAAACAATTACTTTAGTAAAAACGTTAGTTTTGGGCTTATCATTTTTTGAGAGTGAAATAGAAATACTGTCTCTCACCATTGAGAGATGTGGCGCATTGGGGCATTGTTGTTGGGTTCGATGTACAAATTACAATATGATAATGTACGTGAAAGACGATCATGAGGGAAAAGCTTAATGTAGAGGATATCGTCTTGAAAACTAGCACAGAATGAGCTAAAAGTTATTTTCGTAGACAGAATGATCCCTCTTGTGTGGTTATCCCAATCAATAAGGTCAAAGAACTAGATCGTATAAATTTTGCCGAAAGATGTGTTCTCTTTATTTGAAATAAATATGTGTTACAAAGAGAAGGGTCCTTCCTGGGTATTTTGCCCATGAATAAGTACGAAGTTTCAGGTTGTAAGAGTTGCTGATGGTTGAACCTAATTGGTGTGTAACAAAGAGAATATCGCCTTCTGCGCGGGATCTCAAGGAATATAGTAAGATGTTTCTGGTTATAAAGTGTTGCTGATGGATAAGTTCCATTCATTTGAACCTTTATCGGAGTGTAACAAAGAGAGTATCACCTTCCGTGCGGTTATCCGCAAAGCTTAATATGGAGAAATTTATCTTGAAAAATAGATTATTATGTAAAGGTTATTGACGTTTTAATAGAATGATTCACCTTGTGTTGTTTTCCCAATCAATTTGATCGATGTTCCAGATCGTGTAAATGTTGTTGAAAGATGTGTACCCTTTTTTTTAATACTAAATGAGTTTGTACGAAAGAGATTTCCCACTTCTGTGCCGTTATTCTGGTGAATAATATTGATGATTCATGTTGTAAAGAGTTGCTGACAGATAAGTTCCATTCATTTGATCCTATATCGGTTTGTAACAAAGAGAGTATCCCCTTCCGTGCTGTTATCCGAAAAGCTTAATGTAGAGAATTTAAACTTGAAAAGTATCGATTAGCTACAGGTTATTGATGTTTTAATAGAATGATCCATCTTGTGTGATTTTCCCAATCAATTTGATCGATGTTCCAGATCGTGTAAATGTTGCTGAGAGATGCGTTCCCTGTTTTTAACACTAAATCGGTTTGTACGAAGGAGAATTGTCCCTTGTGTGCATTTTTCCCAATGAATAAGATTGAAGTTTCCGGTGTAAGAGTTGCTGATGGAGGTGTTTCCTTTAAATGTAACTAAATCGGTGTGTTCCAAAGAGTGTGTCCTCTTCTGCTCAGTTATCCCAAAGAGTAAAGGTTGTAAAGTGTTGCCGATTGATATGTTCCATTCATTTGAACCTATATCGGTGTGTAAAAAGAGAATATTCCCTTCTGTGCGGTTATCCCAAAAGCTTAATGTAGAGAATATTATCCTGAAAAATAGTCGATAATTTGCTGAAATTTATTGATATTTTAATAGAATTGTCCATCTTGTGTGGTTCCCCCAATGAATTTGATCGAAGTTCCAGTTCATGTAAATGTTGCTGAAAGATGTGTTCCCCGTTTTTGATACTAAGTTGGTTTGTACGAAAGAGACTGCCCCTTTCTCTGCAGTTATCCTGGTGAGTAAGGTCATTGTTTCAAGTTGTAAAGAGTTGCTGACGGATAAGTTCCATTCACTTGAACCTATATCGGTGTGTAGCAAAGAGAATATCCCCTTCTGTATGGTTATCCGAAAATCTTAATGTAGAGAATTTAATCTTGAAAAATAACAGATAATTAGCTATAGGTTTTTAATGGTCCATGTTGTGTGGTTATCCCAATCAATAAGATGAAAGATCTTGATCGTATAAATTTTGCTGAAAGATGTGTTCTCTTCATTTGAAATAAGTGTGTGTGTTACAAAGAGAATGGTCCCTCCTGGGTGTTTTGTCCATGAATAAGTACGAAGTTTCAGGTTGTAAGAGTTGCTGATGGTTACGTTCAATTCATTCGAACCTAAATGGTGTGTAACAAAGAGAATATGCCCTTCTGTGCGGTTATCCCAAAGGCTTAATATAGAGAATATCATCTTGAAAAATAGCAGATCATTTGCTAAAATTTATAGATGTTTTATAGAATTATCCATCTTACTTGGTTTTCCCAATCAATTTGATAGAAGTTCCAGATCGTGTAAATCTTGCCGATAGATGTGTTCCTTATTTTTTGACAGTACATCAGTTTGTACAAAAGTGAATGGTGCCTGCTGTTCTTTTATCCCAATGAATGACATTGAAGTTTCCAGTGTAAGGGTTGGTGATGCAGGTGTTCGCTTTAAAGGTACCTAAATCAGTGTGTTCCCCGGAGAGTGTCCTCTTTTGCTGAATTATCCCGATGAATATGATGAAAGTTTCAGGTGGTAAAGCGTTGCTGATGGATAAGTGCTGCTATTAATTTGAACCTATATCGTTGTGTAACAAAGATAATATCCCCTTCTGTGCAGTTATCCGAAAGGCTTAATGTAGATAATTAAATCTTGAAATATATCAGATAATTAGCTACATGTTATTGATGTCTTAATTGAACTGTCCCCCTTGTGTGCTTTTCCCAATGAATTAGATCGAAGTTCCAGATCATGTAAACGTTGCTGAAAGATGTGTTCTCTTCATTTGAAATAAATGTGTGTGTTACAAAGAGAATGGTCCCTTCTGGGTGTTTTGCCCATGAATAAGTGCGATGTTTCAGGTTGTAAGAGTTGCTGATGGTTGAACCTAATTGGTGTGTAACAAAGAGAATATCGCCTTCTGCGCAGGATCCTAAAAAAAATATATTATAAGTTTCAGGTTGTAAAGAGTTGCTGATGGATAAGGTCCATTCATTTCAACCTATATCGGTGTGTAAGATAGAGAATATCTCCTTCGGTACGGTTATCCGTAAAGCTTAATGTGGGGAATTTAATCTTGAAAAATAGATTATTAGCTAAATGTTATCGATGTTTTAATAGAATTGTTCACCTTGTGTGGTTTTCCCAATCAATTTGATCGATGTTCCAGATCGTGAAATGTTGCTGAAAGATGTGTTCCCTTTTAAAAAAATACTAAATCAGTATGTACGACACTGAGTGCCCCCTTCAGTACAGTTAACCCGGTGAATAAGATTGATGTTTCATGTTGTAAAGATTTGCTGACGGATAAGTTCCATTCGTTAGAACCTATATCTGTGAGTACAAAGAGAATATCCCCTTTAGGGCGGTTATTCGAAGTGCTTAATGTAGAGAATTTAATCGTTTAAAATAGCATATAATTAGCTAAAGGTTTTGAGGTTTTAATAGAATGCTGCATCTTAAGTGGTTTTCCCAATCAATTTGATCGAAGTTGCATATCGTATAAATGTTGCTGAAAGATGTGTTCTCGTTTTTTGGCACTAAATCGGTTTGTACGTAAAAGGATGGTCCCTTCTGTGCATTTATCGCAATGAATAAGATTGAAGTTTCTGGTCTAAGAGTTGCTGAAGGAGGTGTTCCCTTTATTTGAAACTAAATCGGTGTGGTCCTAAGAGATTGTTCCCTTCTGCTCAGTTGTCCCAATGGATAAGATAGACGTTTTAGGTTGTAAGAGTTCCTATGGGTGTAATCCACTTATTTGAAACTAGGTCGGTTGAGAGCATAGGGTCTGCCTGGAATTGGATGGTGAAATAAAGTGAAAAAAAAAGTAATTGGCAAAATGGTATACAAGAAATGTAGAATAAGGCTGTCTTAAAAGATGTGTGCTTTCTGTGTGGTTGTGGCCATAAAATAAATTTGAAAACTGAGGTAGCAGGCTTGCTGTTGGATGTGTTCGCCTTATATGGGAGTAAATTGGTCGCGTCTCTTTTTTTTAGCGTATTTGTCATGATTGAGTAGCAAAATATGGATCGGTATACTGTCTCTCTGCATCGAGTGATGTGGCACATTGTAGTTCTGTTGTTGGGTTCGGTGTACAAAAAGCAACATGATAAAAATCTTAATGTAGAGCATATTGTCTTAAAGAGATAGCAAAAAATGAGCTAAAATGACTGTTGTCTCAAAAGAATGGTCCCTTTTTTGTGGGTATCCCAATTAATATTATCTAACCGCATTGAGATAGAGTTGTTGGGTTCGAAGTACGAAATAAAATATGATAAAGTAATGAGGAATGATCATGAGGCAAAAGCTTAACGTAGAGAATTTTATCTTGAGAAAGAGCGGAGAATGAGCTAAAGGTTATTGTTGTTCTAACAGAATGGTCCCTCTTTTGTGGTTATCCCAATCAATATTGACGAAGTTCTGGATCGTGTAAATGTTGCTGAAAGATATTTTCCCTTTTTTTTTGACACTAAATCTGTTTGTACGAAGGAGAATGATCCCTTCTGTGCATTTATCCCAATGAATAAAATTGAAGTAAAGGGTGTAAAGAGTTGGTGGTGGAGGTGTTCCCTTTAAATGTAACTAAATCGGTGTGTTCCAAAGAGAGCGCCCCCTTCTGCTCAGTTATCCCAAGAGTTGCTGATGGATAATTTCCATTCATTAGAACCTATATCTGTGAGTAACAAGGAGAATATCCCCTTCTGTGCGGTTATCCGAAATGCTTAATGTAGAAAATTTAATCTTGAGAAACAGCAGATAATTAGCTACAGGTTATTGATGTTTTATAAAAATGTCCATCTTGTGTGGATTCCCAATCAATTAGATCAAAGTTTCAGATTGTGTAAATGTTGCTGAAGGATGTGTTCACTTCTTTTGACACTAAATAGTTTGTACGAAAGAGAATGGTCCCCTCTGTGCATTTGTCCCAATGAATAAGATTGAAGTATCCGGTGTGGGAGTTGCTAACAGAGGTTTTCCCGTTAAACGTAGCTAAATCCATGTGTTCCAAAGAGTTTCCTCTTCTTCTGTGTTATACCAAGGAATAAGATCGATGTTTCAGGTTGTACAGTGTTGCTGATGGATAAGTCCCATTCATTTTAACATATATCGGTGTGTAACAAGGAGAATATCCCCTTCTGAGCGGTTATCCCAAAAGGTTAATGAAGAGAATTTAAACTTGAAAAATAGCACTAATTAGCTAGAAGTTATTGATGTTTTAACAGAATGGTCTAACCTGTGTGGTTTTCCTAATCAATTCGATCAATGTCCCAGATCGTGTAAATGTTGCTGAAAGATGTGTTCCCTTTTTTCTTTTAAAAAAACTAAATCAGTTCGTACAAAACAGAGTGCCCCCTTTTGTGCATTTATCCAGGTGAATAAGATCAGTGTTTCATGTTGAAAAGAGTTGCTGACGGATAAGTTCCATTCATTTGAAGCTATATTGGTGTGTAACAAAGAGAATAACCCCTCCTGTGCGTTTATCCGGAAAGCTTAATGAATGTAGAGAATTTAATCTCGAAAAATAGCAGATAATTAGCTACAGGTTATTAATGTTTTAATAGAAAGGTCCTTCCTGTGTGGTTTTCCCAAGTAATTAGATCGGAGTTCTTGATTGTGTAAATGTTACTGAAAGATGCGTTTCCTTTTTTTGACACTAAATCAGTTTGTACAAAGGCGAATGGTCCCTTCTGTGCATTTATCCCAATGAATAAGATTGAATTTTCCGGTGTAAGATTTGCTGATGGAAGTATTCCCTTTAAACGTATCTAAATTGGTGTGTTCCAAAGACAATGCCCCCTTCCGTGCAGTTATCCCAATGAATAAGATAGAAGTTTCAGGGTCTAAGTGTTGCTGATGGATGTGTTCCCCTTATTAGTTATTTGAAACTATGTTGGTGTATATGAGACCATCTGCCTTGAATTGGGTGGTGGAATAATGAGAAAAAAAAATTACTTTGCCGAGTGGCATACAGGGAGATGTAGAAGGAGGCTGGCTTGAGAGAAGTGTCGCTTTTTATTTGGTTGTCGACGTGAACTCAATTTAAAAACTTAGGTTGTAACTGAGTTGCTGTAGGATGTGCTCCATTTATATGGAATTAAATCTGTTATGTGTCTTATCATAATTATGACGATTGAGTAGCGAAGAATATATCAGTGAAAGGGTGTGTAAAGAGTAAGAATTTCTTTTCGAGTAAAGGATTCAGGTAGTAGTGAAGGAAAATGTTCCTTTCGAATGGAGGATGAAACAATTCATTTGGTAAAAATGTTCATTATTGAGCTTTTCCCCTTTGAGTATGACATAGAAATAATGTCTCTCACCATCGAGAGATTTGGCGCATTGAGGCATTTTTGCTGGGTTCAATGTAATAATTACAGTATGATAATATACATGAGAGAAGATCATGGAGTCCAAAGCTTAATGTAGAGAATATTATCTTGAAAACTAGCAGAGAATGAGCTAAAGGTAATTGTTTTGACAGAATGATTCCTCTTGTGAGGTTATCCCTATCTATAGGATCAAAGTTCTAGTTCGTATCAATTTTTCTGAAAGATGTGTTCTCTTCATTTGAAATAAATATGTGTGTTGCTAAGAGAATGGTCCTTCCTGGGTGTTTTTACCCATGAATTACGAAGTTTCAGGTTGTAAGAGTTGCTGATGGATACGTTCAATTCATTTGAACCTAGTTGGTGTGTAACAAAGAGAATATCCCCTTCTACATGGGATCCCAAAGAATATAATCGGAGTTTCAGGTTGTAAGAGTTGCTGATGGATAAGTTCCATTCACTTCAACCTATATCTGTGAGTAACATAGAGAATATTCCCTCTTGTGTGCTTATCGAAAGGTTAAATTGGAGAATATAATCTTGAAAAGTAGCAGATAATTAGCTGCAGGTTATTGATGTTTTAATAGAATGGTCCATCTTGTGTGGTTTCCCAATCAATTTGAACGAATTTCCAAATCGCGTTAGTGTTGCCGAAAGATGTGTACCCTTTTCTTGACACTAAATCGGTTTGTACGAAAGAGAATGGTCGCTTCTGTGCATTTATCACAATGTATAAGATTGAAGTTTACGGTTTAAGAGTTAGTGATGGAAGTGTTCCCTTTAAACATACCTAAATCAGTGTGTTCCAAAGAGAGTGTCCCCTTCTGCTCAGTTATCCCAATGAATAAGATCAAAGTTTCAGGGTGTAAAGTGTTGCTGAAGGAAAAGTTCCATTCATTAGAACCTATATCTGTGAGTAACAAAGAGAATTTCCCTTCTGTGCTGTTATCCGAAAAGCTTAATGTCTGTTACATGTTTTCCCCTTATTTGAAACTACGTTTGTGTATAACAGAGTGTCTGCCTGGATTTGTACGTTAAATAAAGGGAAAAATAATTCTCGGCCAAAAGGTATACAAGGAGATCTAGAATAAGGCTGTCTTAACAGAAGTGTCGCTATTGTTGCCATGAATTCAATTTTTAAAACACAGTTTGTAACAGAGTTGCTGTAGGATGTGTTCCCTTTATAAGGAATTCGGTCCGTTATATACCTTTTGTGTGTTTTATCATAATTATCACGACTGAGTAGCGAAGAATATATCCCTGTGAGAGTGTGTAGAGAGTAAGAATTTCTCTCAAAATGAGGCCTTCAGGTAAGGAATTTGCATAGTAGTGAAAGAAAATGTTCCTTTCGAATGGAGGATGAAACAATTAGTTTAGTAAAAATGTTCATTTTGAGCTTTTCCCCTTTGAGAGTGTAATAGAAATACTGTCAACATTGAGAGATGGGGCGCATTGGGGCATTGTTGTTGGGTTCGATGTACAAATTACAATATGGTTATGTACATGAGAGAAGATCATGAGGCAAAAGCTTAATGTAACATATATTCTCTTGAAAAAATAGCAGAGAATGAGCGGAAATTTATTGTCGTCTTAACAGAATGGTCCCTCTTTTAGGTTATCCCATTGAATATGATCGAAGCACAGTGAGGTAGTGTTGTTGGGTTCGAAGTACGAAATACAATATGATAAAGTACGTGAAAGACGATCATGAGGGAAAAGCTTAATGTAGAGAATATTATCTTGAAAACTAGCACAGAATGAGCTAAAAGATATTTTTTTTTAATCACTCTTGTGTAGTTATCGCAATCAATAAGGTCAAAGATCTAGATCGTATAAATTCTGCTGGAAGATGTGTTCTCTTCAATTGAAATAAATGTGTGTGTTACAAAGAGAATGGTCCCTCCTGGGTGTTTTGCCCCTGAATAAGTATGAAGTTTCAGGTTGTAAGAGTTGCTGATGGTGGAACCTAATTGGTGTGTAACAAAGAGTTCTGCGCAGGATCCCAAAGAATATATTATAAGTTTCAGGTAGTAAAGAGTTGCTGATGGATAAGGTCCATTCATTTGAAGCTATATCGGTGTGTAAGAAAGAGAATATCTCCTTCCGTGCGGTTATCCGTAAAGCTTATGTCGAGAATTTAATCTTGAAAAATATATTATTAGCTAAATGTTATCGATGCTTTAATAGAATGATTCACCTTGTGTGGTTTTCCCAATCAATTTGATCGATGTTCCCGATCGTGTAAAAGTTGCTGAAAGATGTGTTCCCTTTAAAAAAAATACTAAATCAGTATGTACGACAGTGAGTGCCCCCTTCAGTGCAGTTAACCCGGTGAATAAGATTGATGTTTCTTGTTGTAAAGATTTGCTGACGGATAAGTTCCAATCATTTGAACCAATATCGGTGTGTAACAAAGAGAATATCCCCTTCTGTGCGGTTATCCCAAAAGCTTAATGTAGAGAATATCATCTTGAAAAGTAGCAGATAATTAACTATAGGTTATTGTTTTTTTAATAGAATTGTCCATCTTACTTGGTTTTCCCAATCAATATGATAGTAGTTAGAGATCGTGTAAATGTTGCCAATAGACGTGTTCCCTTTTTTTGACACTACATCGGTTTGTACGAAAGAGAATGATCCCTTCTGTGGATTTATCCCGGTGAGTAAGATTGAAGTTCCGGTGTAAGAGTTGCTGATGCAGGTGTTCCCTTTAAACGTAACTAAATCGGTGTGTTCCAAAGAGAGTGCCATCTTCTGCTCAGTTATCCCAAATAATAAGATCCATTTTTCAGGTTGTAAAAAGTTGCTGATGGATGAGATCCATCCATTTGACCTATAACGGTGTTTAACAAAGAGAATATCCCCTTCTGTGCAGTTATCCCAATGAATAAATTTGAAGTTTCATGTTGTAAAGAGTTGCTGATGGATGTTCCATTCATTTGAAGCTATATCGGTGTGTAACAATGGGAATATATCCTCCTGTTCGGTTGTCCAAAAAGCTTAATGTAGAGAATTTAGTCTTGAAAAATAGCAGATAATTAGCTACAGGTTATTGAGGTTTTAATAGAATGCTCCATCTTGTGTGGTTTTCCCAATCAATTTGATCAAAGTTCCATATCGTATAAATGTTGGTGAAAGATGTGTTCTCGTTTTTTTGACACTAAATCAGTTTGTACATAAAAGGATGGTCCCTTCTGTGCATTTATCCCAATGAATAAGATTGAAGTTTCTGGTGTAAGATTTGCTGAAGGATGTGTTCTCTTTATTTGAAACTAAATTGGTGTGGTCCAAAGAGATTGTCCCCTTCTGCTCAGTTATCCCAATGGATAAGATAGAAGTTTTAGGTTGTAAGAGTTCCTATGGGTGTAATCCACTTATTTGAAACTACCTCGGTGGAGAGCATAGGGTCTGCCTGGAATTGGATGGTTAATAATTGGCAAAATGGTATACAAGAAATGTAGAATAAGGCTGTCTGAAAAGATTTGTCCTTTCTGTGTGGTTGTCGCCATAAAATAAATTTGAAAACTGGGGTAACAGGGTTGCTGTTGGATGTGTTCGCCTTATATCGGAGTAAATTGGTCCTGTGTCTTTGTTTACCATACTTGTCGTGATTGAGTAGCAAAATAAGGATCAGTGAAAGAATGTGAAAAGATCGTGAATTCTCTCAAAATGAGGTTTTCGAGTAACGGATGAGGCTAGTGGAGGAAGATAACGTGCCTTACGAATGGAGTTTTTCACTTTCGAGTATGAAATAGAAATACTGTCTCTCTGCATCGAGTGATGTGGCACATTGAAGTCTCATTGTTGGGTTCGGTGTACAAAATGCAACATGATAATATACACGAGAGATTTCATTAGAAAAAATCTTAATGTGGAGCATATTGTCTTAAAAAGATAGCAGAAAATGATCTAAAATGATTGTTGTCTCAAAAGAATGGTCTCTTTTTTGTGGGTATCCCAATTAATATTATCTAACCGTATTGAGATAGAGTTGTTGGGTTCGAAGTACAAAATAAAATATGATAAAAGTACATCAGAAATGATCATGAGGCAAAAGCTTAACGTAGAGAATATCATCTTGAGAAAGAGGGGAGAATGAGCTAAAGGTTATTGTTGTTCTTACAGAATTGTCCCTCTTTTGTGGTTATCACAATCAATATTAACGAAGTTCTGGATCGTGTAAATGTTACTGAAAGATGTTTTCCCTTTTTTTTTGACACTAAATCAGTTTGTACGATGGAGAATAATCCCTTCTGTGCATTTATCCCAATGAATAAGATTGAACTTTACGGTGTAAGAGTTGGCGGTGGAGGTGTTCCCTTTAAACGTAACTAAATCGGTGTGTTCCAAAGAGAGTGCCCCCTTCTGCTCAGTTATCCCAAGAGTTGCTGATGGATAATTTCCATTCATTAGAACCTATATCTGTGTGTAACAAGGAGAATATCCCCTTCTGTGCGGTTATCCGAAATGCTTAATGTAGAGAATTTAATCTTGAAAAATAGCACATAATTAGCTACAGGTTATTGATGTTTTATAGAATGGTCTATCTTGTGTGGATTCCCAATCAATTAGATCAAAGCTCCAGATTGTGTAAATGTTGCTGAAGGATTGTTCCCTTCTTTTGACACTAAATAGTTTGTACGAAAGAGAACGGTCCCTTCTGTGCATTTGTCCCAATGAATAAGATTGAAGTATCCGGTGTGAGTGTTGCTAATGGAGGTTTTCCCCTTAAACGTAACTAAATCCATGTGTTCCAAAGAGAGTTTCCTCTTCTGCTGTGTTATACCAAGGAATAAGATGGATGTTTCAGGTTGTACAGTGTTGCTGATCGATAAGTTCCATTCATTTGAACCTATATCGGTGTGTAACAAAGAGAATGTCCCCTCCTGTGCGGTTATCCGAAAGGCTTAATGTAGAGAATATAATCTGGAAAAATAACACATAATTAGCTGCAGGTTATTGATGTTTTAATAGAATGGTTCACCTTGTGTGTTTTTCCCATTGAGCTAGATCGAAGTTCCAGATCGTCTGAATGTTGCTGAAAGACGTGTTCACTTTTTTTTTTGACTCTAAATCATTTTGTACGAAAGAGAATGGTCGCTTCTGTGCATTTATCCTAATGAATCAGATTGAAATTTCAGGTGCGAGTGTTGCTGGAGGTATTCCAGATCATGTAAATGTTGCCTAAAGATGTGTTGATACTAAATCAGTTCATACGAAACAGTGCCCCCTTTTGTGCAGTTATCCTGGTGAATAAGATCTATGTTTCATGTTGTAAAGAGTTGCTGATGGATAATTTCCATTCATTTAAACCTATATCAGTGTGTAACATAGAGATTATCCTCTTCTGTGCGGTTGAATAAGATTGATGTTCACGGTGTAAGAGTTGCTGATGCATGTGTTCCCTTTAAACGTAACTAAATCGGTGTGTTCCAAAGAGTGTGTCCCCTTCTGCTCAGTTATCCCAATGAATAAGATCAAAGTTTTAGGTTGTTAAGTTTTGCTAATGGATAAGCTGTATTCATTAGAACCTATGTCTGTGGGTAACAAAGAGAATATCTCCTTCTATGCGGTTATCCGAAAAGCTTGACGTAGAGAATTAATCTTGAAAAATAGCTGTTAATTAGCTCGAGGTTGTTGATGTTTTAATAGAATGGTCCATCTTGGGTGGTTTTCCCAATCAATTTGATCGAAGTTCCAGATTGTCCAAATGTTTTTGAAAGATGTGTTCCCTTTTTTTGACAGTAGATCATTTTGTATGAAGGAGAATGGTCCCTTCTTTGCATTTATCCCAATGAATAAGATTGAAGTTTCAGGTGTGAGAGTTGCTGATGGAGGTGTTCCCTTTAAACGTAACTAAATCGGTGTGTGCCATAGAGTGTGTCCTCTTCTGCTGTGTTATCCCAAAGAATAACTTCGCTATTTCAGATATAAAGAGTTGCTGATGGATTAGTTCCTTCCGTTTGAACCTATATCGGTGTGTAACAACGAGAATATGGCATTCTGTGCGGTTATCCGAAATGCTTAAGTAGAGAATTTAATCTTGAAAAATAGCAGATAATTAGCTACAGGTTATTCATGTTTTATAGAACGGTCCATCTTGTGTGGTTTCCCAATCAATTTCATCGAAGTTCCATATCGTGTAAATGTTGCTGAAAGATGTGTTCCCTTTTATGCAAACGAATCCGTTTGTACGAAATAGAATGGTCCCTTGTGTCTATTTATCCCAATGAATAAGATTGAAGTTTCCGGTGTGAGAGTTGCTGATGGAGGTCTTCCCCTTAAACGTAACTAAATCCATGTGTTCCAAAGAGAGTTTCCTCATCTGCTGTCTTATCCCAAGGAATAAGATCTATGTTTCAGGTTGTAAAGTGTTGCTGATGGATAAGTTCCTTTCATTTGAACATACATCGGTGTGTAACAAAGATAATATCCCCTTCTGTGTGTTTATCTGAAAAGATTAATGTGGAAAATTTAATCTCGAAAAATAAATTATTAGCTAAAAATTATTGATGTTTTAATAGTATGCTTCACCTCGTGGTGTGATTTTCACAATCAGATTGATTGATGTTCCAGGCAGTGTACATGTTGCTGAAAGATGTGTTTTCTTAATCAATCAATTTGATCGATGTTCCAGATTGAGTAAATGTTTCTGAAAAATGTTTTTTTTTTAATAATCTAAATCGGCTTGTAGGAAAGAAGAGTGCCCCCTGCTGTGCAGTTATCCTGGTGAATAAGATTGAAGTATCCGGTGTAAGAATTGCTGATGTAGGTGTTCGCTTTAAACGTAACTAAATCGGTATGTTCCAAAGACAGTGTCCTCTTCTGCTCAGTTATCCCATTGAATGAACAAGATCCAAGTTTCTGGTTTTAAAGCGTTGCTGAAGGATAAGTGCCATTCGTTTGAATCTATATCTGTGAGTAACAAAGAGAGTATCCAGATCGTGTAAATGTTGCTGAGGGATGTGTTCCCTTTTTTTTTTTTTTTTTTTTTTTTTTTGCACACCAAATCAGTTTGTACGAGAGAATCGTCCCTTCTGTGCATTTATCCCAATGAATAAGATTGAAGTTTCCAGTCTGAGAGTGCTGATGGTGATGTTCTCCTTAAACGAAACTAAATCGGTGTGTTCCAAAGAGAGTTTCCTCTTCTGCTCTGTTATCCCAAGGAATAAGATCGAAGTTTCAGGTTGTAAAGGGTTGCTGATGGATAAGTTCCATTCATTTGAACCTATATCGTTGTGTAACAAAGAGGATATCCCCTTCTGTGCGGTTATCTGAAAAGCTTAATATAGAGAATTTAATCTTGAAAAATGGCAAATAATTAGCTAACGGATATTAATGTTTTAATAGAATGTTTCATCCTGTGTGGTTTTTCCAATCAATTTGATCGAAGTTCCAGATCGTGTAAATGTGCTGAAAGATATGTTCCTTTTTTTTTTTAACACTAAATCAGGTTGTATGAAGGAGAATGGTCCCTTCTGTGCATTTATCCCAATGAACAAGGTTGAAGTTTCCGGTGTAAGAGTTGCTGTTGCATTTTTTCCCCCTTATTTGAAAGTACGTTTGTGTATGACAGAGGGTCTGCCTGGAATTAGAAGGTAAATAAAGAGAAAAAAAAATCTTGACTAAATGGTATACAAGGAGATGTAGAATAAGTCTGTCTTAACTGAAGTGTCGCTTTTGAGTGGTTGTTGCTGTGAATTCAATTTTAAAACACATGGTCGTAACAGAGTTGCTTTAGTTAAAAAGTTAGTTTTGAGCTTTCCCTTGTTGAGAGTGAATAGAAATACTGTCTCTCACCATTGAGAGATGTGGCGCATTGGGGGATTGTTGTTGGGTTCGATGTACAAATTACAATATGGTAATGTACATGAGAGAAGATCATGAGGCAAAAGCTTAATGTAAGATATATTCTCTTGAAAAAAATAGCAGAGAATGAGCGGAAAGTTATTGTCGTCTTATCAGAATGGTCCCTCTTTTAGGTTATCCCATTGAATATGATCGAAGAACAGTGAGGTAGTGTTGTTGGGTTCGAAGTACGAAATACAATATGATAAAGTACGTGAAAGACGATCATGAGGGAAAAGCTTAATGTAGAGAATATTATCTTGAAAACTAGCACAGAATGAGCTAAAAGTGATTTTTTTTTTTTATCAGATTGATCCCTCGTGTGTGGTTATCCCAATCAATAAGGTGAACAATCTAGATCGTATAAATTTTGCTGAAAGATGCGTTCTCTTCATTTGAAATAAACATGTGTTACAAAGAGATTGGTCCTTCCTGGGTGTATTGCTCATGAATAAGTACGAAGTTTCAGGTTGTAAGAGTTACATTTGAACCTTTATCGGTGTGTAACAAAGAGAGTATCCCCTTCTGTGCGGTTATTTGCAAAGCTTAATATGGAGAATTTAATCTTGAAAAATAGATTATTAGCTAAAGGTTATTGGTGTTTTTATAGAATGGATTACCTTGTGATGTTTTCCCAATCAATTTGATCTGTGCTTCAGATCGTGCAAATGTTGCTGAAAGATGTGTTCCCCTTTTTTTTTTTTTTAATACTAAATTAGTCTGTACGAATGAAAGTTCCCCCTTCTGTGCAGTTATCCTGGTGAATAAGATAGACGTTTCATGTTGTAAATGACGGACAAGTTCCATCCATTTAAACCTATATCGGTGTGTAACAAAGAATATCCCCTTCCGTGCCTTTAGCCAAAAAGCTTAATGTAGAGAGTTTACACTTTAAAAATATGAGATAATTGGCTAAAGGTTATTGATGTTTTAATAGAATGATCCATCTTGTGTGGTTTTCCCAATCAATTACATCGAAGTTCCAGATTGCATAAATGTTGCTGAAAGATATGTTCCCTTTTTTTGGACACTACATCAGTTTGTACGAAGTAGAATGGTCCCTTCTGTGCATTTTTCCGAATGAATGCGATTGAATTTTCCTGTGTAAGAGTTGCTGATAGAGGTTTTCCCCGTAAAGGTAACTAAATCGGTGTGTTCCAAAGAGTGTGTCCTCTTCTGCTGTGTTATCCCAAAGAATAAGATCGATTTTTCAGGTTGTAAAGAGTTGCTGATGTATAAGATCCATTCATTTGAACCTATATCGGTGTGTAACGAAGAGAGTATCCCCTTCTTTGCGGTTATCCGAAAAGCTTAATGTAGAGAATTTAAACTTGAAAAATAGCAGATAATTAGCTACAGGTTATTGATGTATTAATAGAATGGTCCGTCTTGTATGGTTTTTCCATTTGATCGAAGTTCCAGATTGTGTAAATGTTACTGATGGATGTGTTCCCTTTTTTTTAGACACTAAATCAGTTTGTTTGAAAGAGAATAGTCCCTTCTGTGCATTTATCCCAATGAATAAGATTGAAGTATCCGGAGTAAGAGTTGGTGATGGAGGTGTTCCCTTTAAAGGTAACTAAATCGGTGTTTTCCAAAGTGAATGTCCTCTTCTGCTCAGTTATCCCAAAGAGTAAAGGTTGTAAAGTGTTGCTGATTGATATGTTCCATTCATTTGAACCTATATCGGTGTGTAAAAAGAGAATATTCCCTTCTGTGCGGTTATCCCAAGAGCTAAATATAGAGAATATTATCTTGAAAAATAGTGTATAATTTGCTGAAATTTATTGATGTTTTAATAGAATTGTCTATCTTGTGTGGTTTTCCCAATCAATTTGATCAAAGTTCTAGATCATGTAAATGCCGGTGTAAGAGTTGCTGTTACATGTTTTCCTCTTATTTGTAACTATGTTTGTGTAAAACAGAGGGTCTGCCTGGAATTGTATGGTAAATAAAGAGAAAAAAATGCTTGGCGAAAAGGTATACGAGGAGATGTAGAATAAGTCTGTCTTAACAGAAGTGTCGCTTTTGTGTGGTTGCTGCTATGAATTCAATTTTAAAACGCACGGTGGTAACAGAGTTGCTGTAGGATAGGATCCCTTTATAAGCAATTAAATCCATTATATCCCTTTGGCGTGTTTTATCATAATTATCAGTATTGAGTAGCGAAGAATATATGAGGCATTCAAGTAAGGAACTCGCGTAGTAGTGAAATAAAATGTTCCTTCTGAAAGGAGGATGAAACAATTACTTTAGTAAAAAACGTTAGTTTTGAGCTTATCATTTTTTGAGAGTGAAATAGAAATACTGTCTCTCACCATTGAGAGATGTGGCGCATTGGGGCATTGTTGGGTTCGATGTACAAATTACAATATGATAATGTACATGAGAGAAGGTCATGAGGCAAAAGCTTAATGTAAAATATATTCTCTTGAAAAAATAGCAGAGCATGAGCGAAAATTTATTGTCGTCTTAACAGAATGGTCCCTCTTTTAGGTTATCCCATTGAATATGATCGAAGCACAGTGAGGTAGTGTTGTTGGGTTCGAAGTACAAAATACAATATGATAAGGTACGTGAAAGACGATCATGAGGGAAAAGCTTACTGTAGAGAATATTATCTTGAAAACTAGCACAGAATGAGCTAAAAGTTATTTTTTTAGACAGAATGATCCCTCTTGTGTAGTTATCGCAATCAATAAGGTCAAAGATCTAGATCGTATAATTTTGCTGAAAGATGTGTTCTCTAATGATCCTCCGTGGGTGATTTGCCCATGAATAAGTACGAAGTTTCAGGTTGTAAGAGTTGCTGATGGATACGTTCAATTCATTTGAACTTAACTGGTGTGTAATGAAGAGAATATCGCCTTCTGCGCGGGGTCCCAAAGAATATACTAGAAGTTTCAGGTTATAAGGTGTTGCTGATGGATAAGTTCCATGCATTTGAACCTATATCTGTGTGTAACAAAGGTAGTATCCCCTTCTGTGCGGTTGTCCGAAAAGCTTAATGTGGAGAATTTAAACTTGAATAATAGCAGATAATTAGCTACAGATTAATGATGCTTTAATAGAATGGCCCATCTTGTGTGGTTTTCCTAATCAATTTGATCGATGTTCCAGATTGTGTAAATGTTTCTGAAATGTGTTTTTTTTATTTTTTATTCTAAATCGGCTTGTACGAAAGAGTGCCCCCTTCTGTGCAGTTATCCTGGTGAATAAGATGAATGTTTCAGGTTGTAAAGCGTTGCTGAAGGATAAGTGCCATTCGTTTGAATCTATATCTGTGCGTAACAAAGAGAGTATCCCCTTCCGTGCAGTATTCCGAAAAGCTTAATGTAGAGAATTTAATTTTGAAAAATAGATAATTAGCTACACGTTATTGATGTTTTAATAGAATGGTCGATCTTGTGTGGTTTTCCCAATCAATTTGATCGAATTTCCAGATTGTGTAAATGTTGCTGAAAGATGTGTTCCCTTTTTTTTTTTTTTTTTGACGGTAGATCAGTTTGTATGAAGGAGAATTATCCCTTGTATGCATTTATCCTCATGAATAAGATTGAGGTTTCAGGTGTGAGAGTTGCTGATGGAGGTGTTCCCTTTAAAGGTAACTAAATCGGTGTGTTTCAAAGAGACTGTCCTCTTCTGCTCAGTTATCCCAGTGAATAAGATGGATGTTTCAGGTTGTAAAGAGTTGCTAATGGATAAGTTCCATTCATTTGAACCTGAATTGGTGTGTAACTAGGAGAATATCCCCTTCTGTGCAGTTATCCCAGAAGCTTAATGTAGAGAATTTTTGAACTTTAAAAACAGCAGATAATTAGCTACAGCTTATTGATGTTTTAATAGAACCATCCATGTTGTGTGGATTTGCTAAGCAATTTGATCGAAGTTCCAGATTGTGCTGTTGTTGCTGAAAGATGTGTTCCTTTATTTTGAAAACGAATCCGTTTGTACAATAGAGAATGGTCCCTTCTGTGCATTTATCCCAGTGAATAAGATTGAAGTTCCCGGTCTGAGAGTTGCTGATGGTGGTTTCCCCTTCAACGTATTTTAAATCGGTGTGTTCCAGGGGGAGATTCCTCCTCTGCTCTGTTATGCCAAGGAATAAGATCGATGTTTCGGGTTGTTAAGAGTTGCTGATGGATAAGTTCCATTCATTTGAACCTATATCGTTGTGTAACAAAGATAATATCCCCTTCTGTGCGGTTATCCGAAAAGCTTAATGTAGAGAATTTAATCTTGAAAAATAGCAAATAATTAGCTAATCGATATTGATGTTTTAATAGAATGGTCCATCTTGTGTGGTATTTCCAATCAGTTTGATCGAAGTTCCATATCATGTAAATGTTGCTGAAAGATGTGTTCCTTTTTTTGACACTAAATCAGTTTGTATGAAGGACAATGGTCCCTTCTGTGCATTTATCATAATGAATAAGATTGAATTTTCCGGTGTAAGAGTTGCTGTTGCATGTTTTCCTCTTATTTGAAACTACGTTTGTGTATAACAGAGGGTCTGCCTGGAATTGGATGGTAAATAAAGAAAAAGAAAATGTTAAGCCAAATGGTATACGAGGATATGTAGAATAAGTCTGTCTTAACGCAAGTGTCGCTTTTGAGTGGTTGTTCCCATGAATTCAATTTTAAAACACGAGGTGGTAACAGAGTTGCTGTATGATATGATCCCTTTTTAAGCAATTAAATCCGTTATATCCCTTTTGTGTGTTTTATCATAATTATCAAGATTGAGTAGCAAAGAATATATCGGTGAGAGGGTGTGTATCGAGTTAGAATTTCTCTCAAAATGAGGCTTTCAGGTAAGGAATTCGTGTAGTAGTGAAATAAAATGTACCTTTTGAAATGAGGATGAAACAATTACTTAGTAAAAACGTTAGTTTTGAGCTTTTCCTTCTTAAGAGTGAAATAGAAATACTGTCTCTCACCATTGAGAGATGTGGTGCATTGGGTCATTGTTGATGGGTTTGATGCACAAATTACAATATGATAATGTAGATGTTAGAAAATCGTTGGACGAAAGCTTAATGTAAAATATATTCTCTTGAAAAAAATAGCAGAGATGAGCACAAAGTTATTGTCGTCTTAACAGAATGGTACCTCTTTTGTGGTTATCCCAATGAATATGATAGAAGCACAGCGAGGTAGTGTCGTTGGGTTTGAAGTACGAAATACAGTATGATAATGTACGTGAATGATGATCATGAGTGATAAGCTTAATGTAGTGAATATTATCTTGAAAACTAGCACAGAATGAGCTAAAAGTTATTGTTTTGACGGAATGGTCCCTCTTCAGTGGTTATCCCAATCAATAAGGTCAAAGATCTAGATCGTATAAATTTTGCTGATAGATGTGTTCTCTTCATTTGAAATAAATGTGTGTGCTACAAAGAGGATGGTCCCTTCTGGGTGTTTTGCCCATGAATAAGTGCGATGTTTCAGGTTGTAAGAGTTGCTGATGGTTGAACCTAATTGGTGTGTAACAAAGAGAATATCGCCTTCTGCTGCAGGATCCTAAAAAATATATTATAAGTTTCAGGTTGTAAAGAGTTGCTGATGGATAAGGTCCATTCGTTTGAACCTATATCGGTGTGTAAGAAAGAGAATATCTCCTTCTGTACGGTTATCTGTAAAGCTTAATGTGGAGAATTTAATCTTGAAAAATAGATTATTAGCTAAATGTTATCGATGTTTTAATAGAATGGTTCACCTTGTGTGGTTTTCCCAATCAATTTGATCGATGTTCCAGATCATGAAATGTTGCTGAAAGATATGTTCCCTTTTCAAAAAATACTAAATCAGTATGTACGACAGTGAGTGCCCCCTTCAGTGCAGTTAACCCGGTGAATAAGATTGATGTTTCCTGTTGTAAAGATTTGCTGACGGATAAGTTCCATTCATTTGAAGCTATATCGGTGTGTAACAAAGAATATGCTCTCCTGTGCAGTTATCCAAAAAGCTTAATCTAGGGAATTTAATCTTGAAAAATAGCAGATAATTGGCTCAGGTTATTGAGGTTTTAATAGAATGCTCCATCTTGTGTGGTTTTCCCAATGAATTTAATCGAAGTTCCATATTGTATAAATGGTCGTAACTAAATCGGTGTGTACCAAAGAGAGTGTCCCTTCCTGCTCAGTTATCCCTATGAATAAAATCAAAGTTTCAGGTTGTAAAATGTTGCTGATGGATAAGTTTCATTCATTAGAACCTATATCTGTGAGTACAAAGAGAATATCCCCTTCTGGGCGGTTATTTGAAGAGCTTAATGTAGAGAATTTAATCTTTTAAAATAGCATATAATTAGCTACATGTTGTTGAGGTTTTAATAGAATGCTCCATCTTAAGTGGTTTTCCCAATCAATTTGATCGAAGTTGCATATCGTATAAATGTTGCTGAAAGATGTGTTCCCGTTTTTTGACACTAAATCGGTTTGTACGTAAAAGGATGGTCCCTTCTGTTCGTTTATCGCAATGAATAAGATTGAAGTTTCTGGTCTAAGAGTTGCTGAAGGAGGTGTTCCCTTTATTTGAAACTAAATCGGTGTGGTCCTAAGAGATTGTTCCCTTCTGCTCAGTTATCCCAATGGATAAGAGAAGTTTTAGGTTGTAAGAGTTCCTATGGGTGTAATGCACTTATTTGAAACTACATCGGTTGAGAGCATAGGGTCTGCCTGGAATTGGATGGTGAAATAAAGAGGGGAAAAAAAAAGTAATTGGCAAAATGGTATACAAGAAATGTAGAATAAGGCTGTCTTAAAAGATGTGTGCTTTCTGTGTGGTTGTGGCCATAAAATAAATTTGAAAACTGGGGTAGCAGGGTTGCTGTTGGATGTGTTCGCCTTATATGGGAGTAAATTGCTCGTTTCTCTTTTTTTAGCGTATTTGTCATGATTGAGTAGCAAAATATGGATCAGTGAAAAAATGTGAATTGAGTAGCAAAATATGGATCGGTGAAAGAATGTGAAAAGATTGTGAATTTCTCTCAAAATGAGGTTTTCGAGTAACGTATGAGGGTAGTAGTGGAAGATAATGTGCCTTACGAATGGAGGTGGAAGATAACGTGCCTTACGAATGGAGTTTTTCACTTTCGAGTATGAAATGGACATACTGTCTCTCTGCATCGAGTGATGTGGCACATTGTAGTTGTGTTGTTGGGTTTGGTGTACAAAAAGCAACATGATAATATACATGAGAGATTTCATTAGAAAAAATCTTAATGTAGAGCATATTGTCTTAAAATGATAGCAGAAGATGAGCTAAAATGATTGTTGTCTCAAAAGAATGGTCCCTTTTTTGTGGGTATCCCAATTAATATTATCTAACCGCATTGAGATAGAGTTGTTGGGTTCGAAGTACAAAATAAAATATGGTAAAAAGTACATGAGAAATAATCATGAGGTAAAAGCTTAACGTAGAGAATATTATCTTGAGAAAGAGCGGAGAATGAGCTAAAGGTTATTGTTGTTCTAACAGAATGGTCCCTCTTTTGTGGTTATCACAATCAATATTAACGAAGTTCTGGATCGTGTAAATGTTGCTGAAAGATGTTTTCCCTTTATTTTGACACTAAATCAGTTTGTACGAAAGAGAATGTTCCCTTCTGTGGATTTATCCCAGTGAATTAGATTGAAGTTTCCGGTGTGAGAGTTGCTGATGGAGGAGTTCCGCTTAAACGTAACTAAAGAGATTTTCCTCTTCTGCTCTGTTATCCCAAGGAATAAGATCGATGTTTCAAGTTGTAAAGAGTTGCTGACGGATAAGGTCCAT
The DNA here is from genome assembly GCF_040414725.1 of Anabrus simplex. Lineage (NCBI taxonomy): Eukaryota > Metazoa > Arthropoda > Insecta > Orthoptera > Tettigoniidae > Anabrus > Anabrus simplex. The sequence continues at coordinate 234,063,434 of NC_090267.1, read as the reverse complement.
TAATTTAAAGCTATATCGGTGTGTAACGAAGAGAATATCCCCTCCTCTGCGGTTATCCGAAAAGTTTAATGTAGAGAATTTAATCTTGAAAAATAGCAGATAATTAGCTACAGGTTATTGATGTTTTAATAGAAAGGTCCATCCTGTGTGGTTTTTCCAAGTAATTAGATTGAAGTTCCAGATCGTGTAAATGTTGCTGAAAGATGAGTTCCTTTTTTTGACACTAAATCGGTTTGTACGAAGGAGAATGGTCCCCTTCTGTGCATTTATCCCTATGAATAAGATTGAAGTTTACGGTGTAAGAGTTGGTGGTGGAGGTGTTCCCCTTAAACGTAACTAAATCGGTGTGTTCCAAAGAGAGTGCCCCCTTCTGTTCAGTTATCCCAAGAGTTGCTGATGTATAATTTCCATTCATTAGAACCTATATCTGTGAGTAACAAGGAGAATATCCCCTTCTGTGCGGTTATCCGAAATGCTTAATGTAGAAAATTTAATCTTGAGAAATATCAGATAATTAGCTACAGGTTATCGATGTTTTATAGAAAGGTCCATCTTGTGTGGATTCCCAATCAATTAGATCAAAGTTCCAGATCGTGTAAATGTTGCTGAAGGATGTGTTCACTTCTTTTGACACTAAATAGTTTGTACGAAAGAGAATGGTCCCCTCTGTGCATTTGTCCCAATGAATAAGATTGAAGTATCCGGTGTGAGAGTTGCTAACGGAGGTTTTCCCGTTAAATGTAGCTAAATCCATGTGTTCCAAAGAGTTTCCTCTTCTGCTGTGTTATACCAAGGAATAAGATTGATGTTTCAGGTTGTACAGTGTTGCTGATGGATAAGTCCCATTCATTTTAACATATATCGGTGTGTAACAAGGAGAATATCCCCTTATGAGCGGTTATCCCAAAAGGTTAATGAAGAGAATTTAAACTTGAAAAATAGCAGATAATTAGCTAGAAGTTATTGATGTTTTAACAGAATGGTCCAACGTGTGTGGTTTTCCTAATCAATTTGATCGAAGTTCCTTATCGTGTAAATGTTGCTGAAAGATGCGTTCCTTTATTTTGAAAACGAATCCGTTTGTACGAAAGAGAATGGTGCCTTCTGTGCATTTATCCCAATGAATAAGTTTGAATTTTCCGGTGTGAGAGTTGCTGATGGAGGAGTTCCGCTTTAACGTAACTAAATCGGTGTGTTCCAAAGGGATTTTCCTCTTCTGCCCTGTTATCCCAAGGAATAAGATCGATGTTTCAAGTTGTAAAGAGTTGGTGATGGATATGTTCCATTCATTAGAATCTATATCGGTGTGTAGCAAAGAGAATATCCTCTTAAGTGCGGTTGTCCGAAATGCTTAATGTGCAGAATTTAATCTTGAAAAATAGATTATTAACTGAAGGTTATTGATGTTTTAATAGAATGGTTCATCTTGTGTGGTTTTCAGAATCAATTTGATCAATGTCCCAGATCGTGTAAATGTTGCTGAAAGATGTATTCCTTTTTTTTTTTGGATACTAAATCAGTTTGTATGAAATGGAGTGCCCCCTTCTGTGCATTTATCCAGGTGAATAAGATCAATGTTTCATGTTGTAAAGAGTTGCTGACGGATAAGTTCCATTCATTTGAAGCTATATTGGTGTGTAACAAAGAGAATAACCCCTCCTGTGCGTTTATCCGAAAAGCTTAATGTAGAGAATTTAATCTTGAAAAATAGCAGATAATTAGCTACAGGTTATTGATGTTTTAATAGAAAGGTCCTTCCTGTGTGGTTTTCCGAAGTAATTAGATCGGAGTTCTTGATTGTGTAAATGTTACTGAAAGATGTGTTTCCTTATTTTGACACTAAGTCAGTATGAAGAAAAGGAGAATGGTCCCTTCTGTGCATTTATCCCAATGAATAAGATTGAATTTTCCGGTGTAAGATTTGCTGATGGAAGTATTCCCTTTAAACGTATCTAAATTGGTGTGTTCCAAAGACAATGTCCCCTTCCGTGCAGTTATCCCAATGAATAAGATAGAAGTTTCAGGGTCTAAGTGTTGCTGATGGATGTGTTCCCCTTATTAGTTATTTGAAACTATGTTGGTGTATATGAGACCGTCTGCCTTGAATTGGGTGGTGGAATAATGAGAAAAAAATTACTTTGCCAAGTGGCATACAGGGAGATGTAGAAGGAGGCTGGCTTGAGAGAAGTGTCGCTTTTTATTTGGTTGTCGCCGTGAACTCGATTTAAAAACTTAGGTTGTAACTGAGTTGCTGTAGGATGTGTTCCATTTATATGGAATTAAATCTGTTATGTGTCTTATCATAATTATGACGATTGAGTAGCGAAGAATATATCAGTGAAAGGGTGTGTAAAGAGTAAGAATTTCCCTTCGAGTAAGGGATTCAGGTAGTAGTGAAGGAAAATGTTCCTTTCGAATGGAGGATGTAACAATTCCTTTGGTAAAAATGTTCATTATTGAGCTTTTCCCCTTTGAGTATGACATAGAAATAATGTCTCTCACGATCGAGAGATTTGGCGCATTGAGGCATTGTTGTTGGGTATGATGTACTAATTACAATATGATAATATACATGAGAGAAGATCATGAGTCCAAAGCTTAATGTAGAGAATATTATCTTGAAAACTAGCAGAGAATGAGCTAAAGGTAATTGTTTTGGCAGAATGATTCCTCTTGTGAGGTTATCCCTATCGATAGGATCAAAGTTCTAGTTCGTATCAATTTTTCTGAAAGATGTGTTCTCTTCATTTGAAATAAATATGTGTGTTGCTAAGAGAATGGTCCTTCCTGGGAGTTTTTAGCGTTGAATTACGAAGTTTCAGGTTGTAAGAGTTGCTGCTGGATACGTTCAATTCATTTGAACCTAGTTGGTGTGTAACAAAGAGAATATCCCCTTCTGCACGGGATCCCAAAGAATATAATCGGAGTTTCAGGTTGTAAGAGTTGCTGATGGATAAGTTCCATTCACTTCAACCTATATCTGCGAGTAACATAGAGAATATTACCTCTTGTGTGCTTATCGAAAGGTTAAATTAGAGAATATAATCTTGAAAAGTAGCAGATAATTAGCTGCAGGTTATTGATGTTTTAATAGAATGGTCCATCTTGTGTGGTTTCCCAATCAATTTGAACGAATTTCCAAATCGCGTAAGTGTTGCCGAAAGATGTGTACCCTTTTTTTGACACTAAATCAGTTTGTACGAAAGAGAATGGTCCCTTCGGTGCATTTATCACAATGAATAAGATTGAAGTTTACGGTTTAAGAGTTAGTGATGGAAGTGTTCCCTTTAAACATAACTAAATCAGTGTGTTCCAAAGAGAGTGTCCCCTTCTGCTCAGTTATCCCAATGAATAAGATCAAAGTTTCAGGGTGTAAAGTGTTGCTGAAGGAAAAGTTCCATTCATTAGAACCTATATCTGTGCGGTTATCCGAAAAGCTTAATGTCTGTTGCATGTTTTCGCCTTATTTGAAACTACGTTTGTGTATAACAGAGTGTCTGCCTGGAATTGTACGTTAAATAAAGGGAAAAATAATTCTCGGCCAAAAGGTATACAAGGAGATGTAGAATAAGGCTGTCTTAACAGAAGTGTCGCTATTGTTGAAATGAATTCAATTTTTAAAACACAGTTTGTAACAGAGTTGCTGTAGGATGTGTTCCCTTTGTAAGGAATTCGGTCCGTTATATACCTTTTGTGTGTTTTATCATAATTATCACGACTGAGTAGCGAAGAATATATCCCTGTGAGAGTGTGTAGAGAGTAAGAATTTCTCTCAAAATGAGGCCTTAAGGTAAGGGATTTGCGTAGTAGTGAAAGAAAATGTTCCTTTCGAATGGAGGATGAAACAATTAGTTTAGTAAAAATGTTAATTTTGAGCTTTTCCCCTTTGAGAGTGTAATAGAAATACTGTCATCATTGAGAGGTGGGGCGCATTGGGGCATTGTTGTTGGGTTCGATGTACAAATTACAATATGATAATGTAGATGATAGAAAATCGTTGGACGAAAGCTTAATGTAAAATATATTCTCTTGAAAAAAATAGCAGAGATGAGCACAAAGTTATTGTCGTCTTAACAGAATGGTACCTCTTTTGTGGTTATCCCAATGAATATGATAGAAACACAGCGAGGTAGTGTCGTTGGGTTTGAAGTACGAAATACAGTATGATAATGTACGTGAAAGATGATCATGAGTGATAAGCTTAATGTAGTGAATATTATCTTGAAAACTAGCACAGAATGAGCTAAAAGTTATTGTTTTGACGGAATGGTCCCTCTTCAGTGGTTATCCCAATCAATAAGGTCAAAGATCTAGATCGTATAAATTTTGCTGAAAGATGTGTTCTCTTCATTGGAAATAAATGTGTGTGTTACAAAGAGGATGGTCCCTTCTGGGTGTTTTGCCCATGAATAAGTGCGATGTTTCAGGTTGTAAGAGTTGCTGATGGTTGAACCTAATTGGTGTGTAACAAAGAGAATATCGCCTTCTGCGCAGGATCCTAAAAAATATATTATAAGTTTCAGGTTGTAAAGAGTTGCTGATGGATAAGGTCCATTCGTTTGAACCTATATCGGTGTGTAAGAAAGAGAATATCTCCTTCTGTACGGTTATCTGTAAAGCTTAATGTGGGGAAGATAATCTTGAAAAATAGATTATTAGCTAAATGTTATCGATGTTTTAATAGAATGGTTCACCTTGTGTGGTTTTTCCAATCAATTTGATCGATGTTCCAGATCGTGAAATGTTGCTGAAAGATGTGTTCCCTTTTCAAAAAATACTAAATCAGTATGTACGACAGTGAGTGCCCCCTTCAGTGCAGTTAACCCGGTGAATAAGATTGATGTTTCATGTTGTAAAGATTTTACTAAATCAGTATGTACGACAGTGAGTGCCCCCTTCAGTGCAGTTAACCCGGTGAATAAGATTGATGTTTCATGTTGTAAAGATTTTACTAAATCAGTATGTACGACAGTGAGTGCCCCCTTCAGTGCAGTTAACCCGGTGAATAAGATTGATGTTTCCTGTTGTAAAGATTTGCTGACGGATAAGTTCCATTCATTTGAAGCTATATCGGTGTGTAACAAAGAATATGCTCTCCTGTGCAGTTATCCAAAAAGCTTAATCTAGGGAATTTAATCTTGAAAAATAGCAGATAATTGGCTCAGGTTATTGAGGTTTTAATAGAATGCTCCATCTTGTGTGGTTTTCCCAATGAATTTAATCGAAGTTCCATATCGTATAAATGGTCGTAACTAAATCGGTGTGTACCAAAGAGAGTGTCCCTTCCTGCTCAGTTATCCCTATGAATAAAATCAAAGTTTCAGGTTGTAAAGTGTTGCTGATGGATAAGTTTCATTCATTAGAACCTATATCTGTGAGTACAAAGAGAATATCCCCTTCTGGGCGGTTATTCGAAGAGCTTAATGTAGAGAATTTAATCTTTTAAAAATAGCATATAATTAGCTACATGTTGTTGAGGTTTTAATAGAATGCTCCATCTTAAGTGGTTTTCCCAATCAATTTGATCGAAGTTCCATATCGTATAAATGTTGCTGAAAGATGTGTTCCCGTTTTTTTGACACTAAATCGGTTTGTACGTAAAAGGATGGTCCCTTCTGTGCATTTATCGCAATGAATAAGATTGAAGTTTCTGGTCTAAGAGTTGCTGAAGGTGGTGTTCCCTTTATTTGAAACTAAATCGGTGTGGTCCTGAGAGATTGTTCCCTTCTGCTCAGTTATCCCAATGGATAAGATAGAAGTTTTAGGTTGTAAGAGTTCCTATGGGTGTAATGCACTTATTTGAAACTACATCGGTTGAGAGCATAGGGTCTGCCTGGAATTGGATGGTGAAATAAAGAGAGAGAAAAAAAAAAGTAATTGGCAAAATGGTATACAAGAAATGTAGAATAAGGCTGTCTTAAAAAATGTGTGCTTTCTGTGTGGTTGTGGCCATAAAATAAATTTGAAAACTGGGGTAGCAGGGTTGCTGTTGGATGTGTTCGCCTTATATGGGAGTAAATTGCTCGTTTCTCTTTTTTTAGCATATTTGTCATGATTGAGTAGCAAAATATGGATCAGTGAAAAAATGTGAATTGAGTAGCAAAATATGGATCGGTGAAAGAATGTGAAAAGATTGTGAATTTCTCTCAAAATGAGGTTTTCGAGTAACGTATGAGGGTAGTAGTGGAAGATAATGTGCCTTACGAATGGAGGTGGAAGATAACGTGCCTTACGAATGGAGTTTTTCACTTTCGAGTATGAAATGGACATACTGTCTCTCTGCATCGAGTGATGTGGCACATTGTAGTTGTGTTGTTGGGTTTGGTGTACAAAAAGCAACATGATAATATACATGAGAGATTTCATTAGAAAAAATCTTAATGTAGAGCATATTGTCTTAAAATGATAGCAGAAGATGAGCTAAAATGATTGTTGTCTCAAAAGAATGGTCCCTTTTTTGTGGGTATCCCAATTAATATTATCTAACCGCATTGAGATAGAGTTGTTGGGTTCGAAGTACAAAATAAAATATGGTAAAAAGTACATGAGAAATAATCATGAGGTAAAAGCTTAACGTAGAGAATATTATCTTGAGAAAGAGCGGAGAATGAGCTAAAGGTTATTGTTGTTCTAACAGAATGGTCCCTCTTTTGTGGTTATCACAATCAATATTAACGAAGTTCTGGATCGTGTAAATGTTGCTGAAAGATGTTTTCCCTTTATTTTGACACTAAATCAGTTTGTACGAAAGAGAATGTTCCCTTCTGTGGATTTATCCCAGTGAATTAGATTGAAGTTTCCGGTGTGAGAGTTGCTGATGGAGGAGTTCCGCTTAAACGTTACTAAATCGGTGTGTTACAAAGAGATTTTCCTCTTCTGCTCTGTTATCCCAAGGAATAAGATCGATGTTTCAAGATGTAAAGAGTTGCTGACGGATAAGTTCCATTAATTTAAAGCTATATTGGTGTGTAACGAAGAGAATATCCCCTCCTCTGCGGTTATCCGAAAAGTTTAATGTAGAGAATTTAATCTTGAAAAATAGCAGATAATTAGCTACAGGTTATTGATGTTTTATAGAAAGGTCCATCTTGTGTGGATTCCCAATCAATTAGATCAAAGTTCCAGATCGTGTAAATGTTGCTGAAGGATGTGTTCACTTCTTTTGACACTAAATAGTTTGTACGAAAGAGAATGGTCGCCTCTGTGCATTTGTCCCAATGAATAAGATTGAAGTATCCGGTGTGAGAGTTGCTAACGGAGGTTTTCCATTTAAATGTAGCTAAATCCATGTGTTCCAAAGAGTTTCCTCTTCTGCTGTGTTATACCAAGGAATAAGATTGATGTTTCAGGTTGTACAGTGTTGCTGATGGATAAGTCCCATTCATTTTAACATATATCGGTGTGTAACAAGGAGAATATCCCCTTACGAGCGGTTATCTCAAAAGGTTAATGAAGAGAATTTAAACTTGAAAAATAGCAGATAATTAGCTAGAAGTTATTGATGTTTTAACAGAATGGTCCAACGTGTGTGGTTTTCCTAATCAATTTGATCGAAGTTCCTTATCGTGTAAATGTTGCTGAAAGATGCGTTCCTTTATTTTGAAAACGAATCCGTTTGTACGAAAGAGAATGGTGCCTTTTTTTTTTTTTTTTTGATACTAAATCAGTTTGTACGAAATGGAGTGCCCCCTTCTGTGCATTTATCCAGGTGAATAAGATCAATGTTTCATGTTGTAAAGAGTTGCTGACGGATAAGTTCCATTCATTTGAAGTTATATTGGTGTGTAACAAAGAGAATAACCCCTCCTGTGCGTTTATCCGAAAAGCTTAATGTAGAGAATGTAATCTTGAAAAATAGCAGATAATTAGCTACAGGTTATTGATGTTTTAATAGAAAGGTCCTTCCTGTGTGGTTTTCCGAAGTTATTAGATCGGAGTTCTTGATTGTGTAAATGATGCTGAAAGATGTGTTTCCTTTTTTTGACACTAAGTCAGTATGTACAAAGGAGAATGGTCTCTTCTGTGCATTTATCCCAATGAATAAGATTGAATTTTCCGGTGTAAGATTTGCTGATGGAAGTATTACCTTTAAACGTATCTAAATTGGTGTGTTCCAAAGACAATGTCCCCTTCCGTGCAGTTATCCCAATGAATAAGATAGAAGTTTCAGGGTCTAAGTGTTGCTGATGGATGTGTTCCCCTTATTAGTTATTTGACACTATGTTGGTGTATATGAGACCGTCTGCCTTGAATTGGATGGTGGAATAAAGAGAAAAAAAAATCACTTGGCCAAGTGGCATACAGGGAGATGTAGAAGAAGGCTGGCTTAAGAGAAGTGTCGCTTTTTATTTGGTTGTCGCCGTGAACTCGATTTAAAAACTTAGGTTGTAATGTGTCTTATCATAATTATGACGATTGAGTAGCGAAGAATATATCAGTGAAAGGGTGTGTAAAGAGTAAGAATTTCCCTTCAAGTAAGGGATTCAGGTAGTAGTGAAGGAAAATGTTCCTTTCGAATGGACGATGTAACAATTCCTTTGGTAAAAATGTTCATTATTGAGCTTTTCCCCTTTGAGTATGACATAGAAATAATGTCTCTCACGATCGAGAGATTTGGCGCATTGAGGCATTGTTGCTGGGTATGATGTACAAATTACAATATGATAATATACATGAGAGAAGATCATGAGTCCAAAGCTTAATGTAGAGAATATTATCTTGAAAACTAGCAGAGAATGAGCTAAAGGTAATTGTTTTGGCAGAATGATTCCTCTTGTGAGGTTATCCCTATCGATAGGATCAAAGTTCTAGTTCGTATCAATTTTTCTGAAAGATGTGTTCTCTTCATTTGAAATAAATATGTGTGTTGCTAAGAGAATGGTCCTTCCTGGGAGTTTTTAGCGTTGAATTACGAAGTTTCAGGTTGTAAGAGTTGCTGATGGATACGTTCAATTCATTTGAACCTAGTTGGTGTGTAACAAAGAGAATATCCCCTTCTGCACGGGATCCGAAAGAATATAATCGGAGTTTCAGGTTGTAAGAGTTGCTGATGGATAAGTTCCATTCACTTCAACCTATATCTGTGAGTAACATAGAGAATATTACCTCTTGTGTGCTTATCGAAAGGTTAAATTAGAGAATATAATCTTGAAAAGTAGCAGATAATTAGCTGCAGGTTATTGATGTTTTAATAGAATGGTCCATCTTGTGTGGTTTCCCAGTCAATTTGAACGAATTTCCAAATCGCGTAGGTGTTGCCGAAAGATGTGTACCCTTTTTTTGACACTAAATCAGTTTGTACGAAAGAGAATGGTCCCTTCGGTGCATTTATCACAATGAATAAGATTGAAGTTTACGGTTTAAGAGTTAGTGATGGAAGTGTTCCCTTTAAACATAATTAAATCAGTGTGTTCCAAAGAGAGTGTCCCCTTCTGCTCAGTTATCCCAATGAATAAGATCAAAGTTTCAGGGTGTAAAGTGTTGCTGAAGGAAAAGTTCCATTCATTAGATCCTATATCTGTGAGTAACAAAGAGAATTTCCCTTCTGTGCGGTTATCCGAAAAGCTTAATGTCTGTTGCATGTTTTCGCCTTATTTGAAACTACGTTTGTGAATAACAGAGTGTCTGCCTGGAATTGTACGTTAAATAAAGGGAAAAATAATTCTCGGCCAAAAGGTATACAAGGAGATGTAGAATAAGGCTGTCTTAACAGAAGTGTCGCTATTGTTGCCATGAATTCAATTTTTAAAACACAGTTTGTAACAGAGTTGCTGTAGGATGTGTTCCCTTTATGAGGAATTCGGTCCGTTATATACCTTTTGTGTGTTTTATCATAATTATAACGACTGAGTAGCGAAGAATATATCCCTGTGAGAGTGTGTAGAGAGTAAGAATTTCTCTCAAAATGAGGCCTTAAGGTAAGGGATTTGCGTAGTAGTGAAAGAAAATGTTCCTTTCGAATGGAGGATGAAACAATTAGTTTAGTAAAAATGTTCATTTTGAGCTTTTCCCCTTTGAGAGTGTAATAGAAATACTGTCATCATTGAGAGATGGGGCGCATTGGGGCATTGTTGTTGGGTTCGATGTACAAATTACAATATGATAATGTAGATGATAGAAAATCGTTGGACGAAAGCTTAATGTAAAATATATTCTCTTGAAAAAAATAGCAGAGATGAGCACAAAGTTATTGTCGTCTTAACAGAATGGTACCTCTTTTGTGGTTATCCCAATGAATATGATAGAAGCACAGGGAGGTAGTGTCGTTGGGTTTGAAGTACGAAATACAGTATGATAATGTACGTGAAAGATGATCATGAGTGATAAGCTTAATGTAGTGAATATTATCTTGAAAACTAGCACAGAATGAGCTAAAAGTTATTGTTTTGACGGAATGGTCCCTCTTCAGTGGTTATCCCCATCAATAAGGTCAAAGATCTAGATCGTATAAATTTTGCTGAAAGATGTGTTCTCTTCATTTGAAATAAATGTGTGTGTGTGTTACAAAGAGGATGGTCCCTTCTGGGTGTTTTGCCCATGAATAAGTGCGATGTTTCAGGTTGTATGAGTTGCTGATGGTTGAACCTAATTGGTGTGTAACAAAGAGAATATCGCCTTCTGCGCAGGATCCTAAAAAATATATTATAAGTTTCAGGTTGTAAAGAGTTGCTGATGGATAAGGTCCATTCGTTTGAACCTATATCGGTGTGTAAGAAAGAGAATATCTCCTTCTGTACAGTTATCTGTAAAGCTTAATGTGGAGAATTTAATGTTGAAAAATAGATTATTAGCTAAATGTTATCGATGTTTTAATAGAATGGTTCACCTTGTGTGGTTTTTCCAATCAATTTGATCGCTGTTCCAGATCGTGAAATGTTGCTGAAAGATGTGTTCCCTTTTCAAAAAATACTAAATCAGTATGTACGACAGTGAGTGCCCCCTTCAGTGCAGTTAACCCGGTAAATAAGATTGATGTTTCATGTTGTAAAGATTTTACTAAATCAGTATGTACGACAGTGAGTGCCCCCTTCAGTGCAGTTAACCCGGTGAATAAGATTGATGTTTCCTGTTGTAAAGATTTGCTGACGGATAAGTTCCATTCATTTGAAGCTATATCGGTGTGTAACAAAGAATATGCTCTCCTGTGCAGTTATCCAAAAAGCTTAATCTAGGGAATTTAATCTTGAAAAATAGCAGATAATTGGCTCAGGTTATTGAGGTTTTAATAGAATGCTCCATCTTGTGTGGTTTTCCCAATGAATTTAATCGAAGTTCCATATCGTATAAATGGTCGTAACTAAATCGGTGTGTACCAAAGAGAGTGTCCCTTCCTGCTCAGTTATCCCTATGAATAAAATCAAAGTTTCAGGTTGTAAAGTGTTGCTGATGGATAAGTTTCATTCATTAGAACCTATATCTGTGAGTACAAAGAGAATATCCCCTTCTGGGCGGTTATTCGAAGAGCTTAATGTAGAGAATTTAATCTTTTAAAATAGCATATAATTAGCTACATGTTGTTGAGGTTTTAATAGAATGCTCCACCTTAAGTGGTTTTCCCAATCAATTTGATCGAAGTTCCATATCGTATAAATGTTGCTGAAAGATGTGTTCCCGTTTTTTGACACTAAATCGGTTTGTACGTAAAAGGATGGTCCCTTCTGTGCATTTATCGCAATGAATAAGATTGAAGTTTCTGGTCTAAGAGTTGCTGAAGGAGGTGTTCCCTTTATTTGAAACTAAATCGGTGTGGTCCTAAGAGATTGTTCCCTTCTGCTCAGTTATCCCAATGGATAAGATAGAAGTTTTAGGTTGTAAGAGTTCCTATGGGTGTAATGCACTTATTTGAAACTACATCGGTTGAGAGCATAGGGTCTGCCTGGAATTGGATGGTGAAATAAAGAGAGAAAAAAAAAAGTAATTGGCAAAATGGTATACAAGAAATGTAGAATAAGGCTGTCTTAAAAGATGTGTGCTTTCTGTGTGGTTGTGGCCATAAAATAAATTTGAAAACTGGGGTAGCAGGGTTGCTGTTGGATGTGTTCGCCTTATTTGGGAGTAAATTGCTCGTTTCTCTTTTTTTTAGCGTATTTGTCATGATTGAGTAGCAAAATATGGATCAGTGAAAAAATGTGAATTGAGTAGCAAAATATGGATCGGTGAAAGAATGTGAAAAGATTGTGAATTTCTCTCAAAATGAGGTTTTCGAGTAACGTATGAGGGTAGTAGTGGAAGATAATGTGCCTTACGAATGGAGGTGGAAGATAACGTGCCTTACGAATGGAGTTTTTCACTTTCGAGTATGAAATAGACACACTGTCTCTCTGCATCGAGTGATGTGGCACATTGTAGTTGTGTTGTTGGGTTTGGTGTACAAAAAGCAACATGATAATATACATGAGAGATTTCATTAGAAAAAATCTTAATGTAGAGCATATTGTCTTAAAATGATAGCAGAAGATGAGCTAAAATGATTGTTGTCTCAAAAGAATGGTCCCTTTTTTGTGGGTATCCCAATTAATATTATCTAACCGCATTGAGATAGAGTTGTTGGGTTCGAAGTACAAAATAAAATATGGTAAAAAGTACATGAGAAATAATCATGAGGTAAAAGCTTAACGTAGAGAATATTATCTTGAGAAAGAGCGGAGAATGAGCTAAAGGTTATTGTTGTTCTAACAGAATGGTCCCTCTTTTGTGGTTATCACAATCAATATTAACGAAGTTCTGGATCGTGTAAATGTTGCTGAAAGATGTTTTCCCTTTATTTTGACACTAAATCAGTTTGTACGAAAGAGAATGTTCCCTTCTGTGGATTTATCCCAGTGAATTAGATTGAAGTTTCCGGTGTGAGAGTTGCTGATGGAGGAGTTCCGCTTAAACGTAACTAAAGAGATTTTCCTCTTCTGCTCTGTTATCCCAAGGAATAAGATCGATGTTTCAAGTTGTAAAGAGTTGCTGACGGATAAGTTCCATTAATTTAAAGCTATATCGGTGTGTAACGAAGAGAATATCCCCTCCTCTGCGGTTATCCGAAAAGTTTAATGTAGAGAATTTAATCTTGAAAAATAGCAGATAATTAGCTACAGGTTATTGATGTTTTAATAGAAAGGTCCATCCTGTGTGGTTTTCCCAAGTAATTAGATTGAAGTTCCAGATCGTGTAAATGTTGCTGAAAGATGAGTTCCTTTTTTTGACACTAAATCGGTTTGTACGAAGGAGAATGGTCCCCTTCTGTGCATTTATCCCTATGAATAAGATTGAAGTTTACGGTGTAAGAGTTGGTGGTGGAGGTGTTCCCCTTAAACGTAACTAAATCGGTGTGTTCCAAAGAGAGTGCCCCCTTCTGCTCAGTTATCCCAAGAGTTGCTGATGTATAATTTCCATTCATTAGAACCTATATCTGTGAGTAACAAGGAGAATATCCCCTTCTGTGCGGTTATCCGAAATGCTTAATGTAGAAAATTTAATCTTGAGAAATATCAGATAATTAGCTACAGGTTATCGATGTTTTTAGAAAGGTCCATCTTGTGTGGATTCCCAATCAATTAGATCAAAGTTCCAGATCGTGTAAATGTTGCTGAAGGATGTGTTCACTTCTTTTGACACTAAATAGTTTGTACGAAAGAGAATGGTCCCCTCTGTGCATTTGTCCCAATGAATAAGATTGAAGTATCCGGTGTGAGAGTTGCTAACGGAGGTTTTCCCGTTAAATGTAGCTAAATCCATGTGTTCCAAACAGTTTCCTCTTCTGCTGTGTTATACCAAGGAATAAGATTGATGTTTCAGGTTGTACAGTGTTGCTGATGGATAAGTCCCATTCATTTTAACATATATCGGTGTGTAACAAGGAGAATATCCCCTTATGAGCGGTTATCCCAAAAGGTTAATGAAGAGAATTTAAACTTGAAAAATAGCAGATAATTAGCTAGAAGTTATTGATGTTTTAACAGAATGGTCCAACGTGTGTGGTTTTCCTAATCAATTTGATCGAAGTTCCTTATCGTGTAAATGTTGCTGAAAGATGCGTTCCTTTATTTTGAAAACGAATCCGCTTGTACGAAAGAGAATGGTGCCTTCTGTGCATTTATCCCAATGAATAAGTTTGAAGTTTCCGGTGTGAGAGTTGCTGATGGAGGAGTTCCGCTTTAACGTAACTAAATCGGTGTGTTCCAAAGGGATTTTCCTCTTCTGCCCTGTTATCCCAAGGAATAAGATCGATGTTTCAAGTTGTAAAGAGTTGGTGATGGATATGTTCCATTCATTAGAATCTATATCGGTGTGTAGCAAAGAGAATATCCTCTTCAGTGCGGTTGTCCGAAAAGCTTAATGTGCAGAATTTAATCTTGAAAAATAGATTATTAACTGAAGGTTATTGATGTTTTAATAGAATGGTTCATCTTGTGTGGTTTTCACAATCAATTTGATCAATGTACCAGATCGTGTAAATGTTTCTGAAAGATGTATTCCCTTTTTTTTTTTTTTTTTGGATACTAAATCAGTTTGTATGAAACGGAGTGCCCCCTTCTGTGCATTTATCCAGGTGAATAAGATCAATGTTTCATGTTGAAAAGAGTTGCTGACGGATAAGTTCCATTCATTTGAAGCTATATTGGTGTGTAACAAAGAGAATAACCCCTCCTGTGTGTTTATCCGAAAAGCTGAATGTAGAGAATTTAATCTTGAAAAATAGCAGATATTTAGCTACAGGTTATTGATGTTTTAATAGAAAGGTCCTTCCTGTGTGGTTTTCCGAAGTAATTAGATCGGAGTTCTTGATTGTGTAAATGTTACTGAAAGATGTGTTTCCTTTTTTTGACACTAAGTCAGTATGTACAAAGGAGAATGGTCCCTTCTGTGCATTTATCCCAATGAATAAGATTGAATTTTCCAGTGTAAGATTTGCTGATGGAAGTATTCCCTTTAAACGTATCTAAATTGGTGTGTTCCAAAGACAATGTCCCCTTCCGTGCAGTTATCCCAATGAATAAGATAGAAGTTTCAGGGTCTAAGTGTTGCTGATGGATGTGTTCCCCTTATTAGTTATTTGACACTATGTTGGTGTATATGAGACCGTCTGCCTTGAATTGGATGGTGGAATAAAGAGAAAAAAAAATTACTTGGCCAAGTGGCATACAGGGAGATGTAGAAGAAGGCTGGCTTAAGAGAAGTGTCGCTTTTTATTTGGTTGTCGCCGTGAACTCGATTTATAAACTTAGGTTGTAACTGAGTTGCTGTAGGATGTGTTCCATTTATATGGAATTAAATCTGTTGTGTGTCTTATCATAATTATGACGATTGAGTAGCGAAGAATACATCAGTGAAAGGGTGTGTAAAGAGTAAGAATTTCCCTTCGAGTAAGGGATTCAGGTAGTAGTGAAGGAAAATGTTCCTTTCGAATGGAGGATGTAACAATTCCTTTGGTAAAAATGTTCATTATTGAGCTTTTCCCCTTTGAGTATGACATAGAAATAATGTCTCTCACGATCGAGAGATTTGGCGCATTGAGGCATTGTTGCTGGGTATGATGTACAAATTACAATATGATAATATACATGAGAGAAGATCATGAGTCCAAAGCTTAATGTAGAGAATATTATCTTGAAAACTAGCAGAGAATGAGCTAAAGGTAATTGTTTTGGCAGAATGATTCCTCTTGTGAGGTTATCCCTATCGATAGGATCAAAGTTCTAGTTCGTATCAATTTTTCTGAAAGATGTGTTCTCTTCATTTGAAATAAATATGTGTGTTGCTAAGAGAATGGTCCTTCCTGGGAGTTTTTAGCGTTGAATTACGAAGTTTCAGGTTGTAAGAGTTACTGATGGATACGTTCAATTCATTTGAACCTAGTTGGTGTGTAACAAAGAGAATATCCCCTTCTGCACGGGATCCCAAAGAATATAATCGGAGTTTCAGGTTGTAAGAGTTGCTGATGGATAAGTTCCATTCACTTCAACCTATATCTGTGAGTAACATAGAGAATATTACCTCTTGTGTGCTTATCGAAAGGTTAAATTAGAGAATATAATCTTGAAAAGTAGCAGATAATTAGCTGCAGGTTATTGATGTTTTAATAGAATGGTCCATCTTGTGTGGTTTCCCAATCAATTTGAACGAATTTCCAAATCGCGTAAGTGTTGCCGAAAGATGTGTACCCTTTTTTTGACACTAAATCAGTTTGTACGAAAGAGAATGGTCCCTACGGTGCATTTATCACAATGAATAAGATTGAAGTATACGGTTTAAGAGTTAGTGATGGAAGTGTTCCCTTTAAACATAACTAAATCAGTGTGTTCCAAAGAGAGTGTCCCCTTCTGCTCAGTTATCCCAATGAATAAGATCAAAGTTTCAGGGTGTAAAGTGTTGCTGAAGGAAAAGTTCCATTCATTAGAACCTATATCTGTGAGTAACAAAGAGAATTTCCCTTCTGTGCGGTTATCCGAAAAGCTTAATGTCTGTTGCATGTTTTCGCCTTATTTGAAACTACGTTTGTGTATAACAGTGTGTCTGCCTGGAATTGTACATTAAATAAAGGGAAAAATAATTCTCGGCCAAAAGGTATACAAGGAGATGTAGAATAAGGCTGTCTTAACAGAAGTGTCGCTATTGTTGCCATGAATTCAATTTTTAAAACAGTTTGTAACAGAGTTGCTGTAGGATGTGTTCCCTTTATAAGGAATTCGGTCCGTTATATACCTTTTGTGTGTTTTATCATAATTATCACGACTGAGTAGCGAAGAATATATCCCTGTGAGAGTGTGTAGAGAGTAAGAATTTCTCTCAAAATGAGGCCTTAAGGTAAGGGATTTGCGTAGTAGTGAAAGAAAATGTTCCTTTCGAATGGAGGATGAAACAATTAGTTTAGTAAAAATGTTCATTTTGAGCTTTTCCCCTTTGAGAGTGTAATAGAAATACTGTCATCATTGAGAGATGGGGCGCATTGGGGCATTGTTGTTGGGTTCGATGTACAAATTACAATATGATAATGTAGATGATAGAAAATCGTTGGACGAAAGCTTAATGTAAAATATATTCTCTTGAAAAAAATAGCAGAGATGAGCACAAAGTTATTGTCGTCTTAACAGAATGGTACCTCTTTTGTGGTTATCCCAATGAATATGATAGAAGCACAGGGAGGTAGTGTCGTTGGGTTTGAAGTACGAAATACAGTATGATAATGTACGTGAAAGATGATCATGAGTGATAAGCTTAATGTAGTGAATATTATCTTGAAAACTAGCACAGAATGAGCTAAAAGTTATTGTTTTGACAGAATGGTCCCTCTTCATTGGTTATCCCAATCAATAAGGTCAAAGATCTAGATCGTATAAATTCTGCTGGAAGATGTGTTCTCTTCATTTGAAATAAATGTGTGTGTTACAAAGAGAATGGTCCCTCCTGGGTGTTTTGCCCCTGAATAAGTACGAAGTTTCAGGTTGTAAGAGTTGCTGATGTATGAACCTAATTGGTGTGTAACAAATAGAATATCGCCTTCTGCGCAGGATCCCAAATAATATATTATAAGTTTCAGGTAGTAAAGAGTTGCTGATGGATAAGGTCCATTCACTTGAAGCTATATCGGTGTGTAAGAAAGAGAATATCTCCTTCCGTGCGGTTATCCGTAAGGCTTATGTCGAGAATTTAATCTTGAAAAATAGATTATTAGCTAAATGTTATCGATGCTTTAATAGAATGGTTCACCTTGTGTGGTTTTCCCAATCAATTTGATCGATGTTCCAGATCGTGTAAATGTTGCTGAAAGATGTGTTCCCTTTTTAAAAAATACTAAATCAGTATGTACGACAGTGAGTGCCCCCTTCAGTGCAGTTAACCCGGTGAATAAGATTGATGTTTCATGTTGTAAAGATTTGCTGACGGATAAGTTCCAATCATTTGAACCAATATCGGTGTGTAACAAAGAGAATATCCCCTTCTGTGCGGTTATCCCAAAAGCTTAATGTAGAGAATATCATCTTGATAAGTAGCAGATAATTAACTACAGGTTATTGTTTTTTTAATAGAATTGTCCATCTTACTTGGTTTTCCCAATCAATATGATAGTAGTTCCAAATCGTGTAAATGTTGCCCATAGACGTGTTCCCTTTTTTGACACTACATCGGTTTCTACGGAAGAGAATGATCCCTTCTGTGGATTTATCCCAGTGAATAAGATTGAAGTTCCGGTGTAAGAGTTGCTGATGCAGGTGTTCCCTTTAAACGTAACTAAATCGGTGTGTTCCACAGAGAGTGCCATCTTCTGCTCAGTTGTCCCAAAGAATAAGACCCATTTTTCAGGTTGTAAAGAGTTGCTGATGGATGTTCCATTCATTTGAAGCTATATCGTGTGTAACAATGAGAATATATCCTCCTGTTCGGTTGTCCAAAAAGCTTAATGTAGAGAATTTAATCTTGAAAAATAGCAGATAATTAGGTACAGGTTATTGAGGTTTTAATAGAATGCTCCATCTTGTGTGGTTTTCCCAATCAATTTGATCGAAGTTCCATATCGTATAAATGTTGGTGTAAGATGTGTTCTCGTTTTTTTGACACTAAATCAGTTTGTATGTAAAAGGATGGTCCCTTCTGTGCATTTATCCCAATGAATAAGATTGAAGTTTCTGGTGTAAGAGTTGCTGAAGGAGGTGTTCTCTTGATTTGAAACTAAATTGGTGTGGTCCAAAGAGATTGTCCCCTTCTGCTCACTTACCCCAATGGATAAGATAGAAGTTTTAGGTTGTAAGAGTTCCAATGGGTGTAATCCACTTATTTGAAACTACGTCAGTGGAGAGCATAGGGTCTGCCTGGAAGTGGATGGTGAAATAAAGAGAAAAAAAGTAATTGGCAAAATGGTATACAAGAAATGTAGAATAAGGCTGTCTGAAAAGATTTGTCCTTTCTGTGTGGTTGTCGCCATAAAATAAATTTGAAAACTGGGGTAATAGGGTTGCTGTTGGATGTGTTCGCCTTATATCGGAGTAAATTGGTCGTGTGTCTTTGTTTACCATACTTGTCGTGATTGAGTATCAAAATATGGATCGGTGAAAGAATGTGAAAAGGTTTTCTAGTAACGGATGAGGCTAGTAGAGGAAGATAACGTGCCTTACGAATGGAGTTTTTCACTTTTGAGTATGAAATAGAAATACCATACAAAAAGCAACATGATAATATACACGAGAGATTTCATTAGAAAAAATCTTAATGTGGAGCATATTGTCTTAAAAAGATAGCAGAAAATGATCTAAAATGATTGTTGTCTCAAAAGAATGGTCTCTTTTTTGTGGGTATCCCAATTAATATTATCTAACCGCACTGAGATAGAGTTGTTGGGTTCGAAGTACAAAATAAAATATGATAAAAGTACATGAGAAATGCTAGGGGCTTTACGTCGCACCGACACAGATAGGTCTTATGGCGACGATGGGATGGGAAAGGCCTAGGAGTTGGAAGGAAGCGGCCATGGCCTTAATTAAGGTACAGCCCCAGCATTTGCCTGGTGTGAAAATGGGAAACCACGGAAAACCATCTTCAGGGCTGCCGATAGTAGGATTCGACCCTACTATCTCCCGGATGCAAACATGAGAAATGATCATGAGGCGAAAGCTTAACGTAGAGAATATTATCTTGAGAAAGAGGGGAGAATGAGCTAAAGGTTATTGTTGTTCTAACAGAATGGTCCCTCTTTTGTGGTTATCACAATCAATATTAACGAAGTTCTGGATCGTGTAAATGTTACTGAAAGATGTTTTCCCTTTTTTTTTTTTTTGACACTAAATCAGTTTGTACGATGGAGAATGATCCCTTCTGTGCATTTATCCCAATGAATAAGATTGAACTTTACGGTGTAAGAGTTGGTGGTGGAGGTGTTCCCTTTAAACGTAGCTAAATTGGTGTGTTCCAAAGAGAGTGCCCCCTTCTGCTCAGTTATCCCAAGAGTTGCTGATGGATAATATCCATTCATTAGAACCTATATCTGTGAGTAACGAAGAGAATATCCCCTTCTATGCGGTTATCCGAAATGCTTAATGTAAAAAATTAAATCTGGAAAAATAGCACATTATTAGCTACAGGTTATTGATGTTTTATAGAATGGTCCATCTTGTGTGGATTCCCAATCAATTAGATCAAAGTTTCAGATTGTGTAAATGTTACTGAAGGATGTGTTCCCTTTTGACACTAAATAGTTTGTACGAAAGAGAATGGTCCCTTCTGTGCATTTGTCCCAGTGAATAAGATTGAAGTATCCGGTGTGAGTGTTGCTAATGGAGGTTTTCCCCTTAAACGTAACTAAATCCATGTGTTCCAAAGAGAGTTTCCTCTTCTGCTGTGTTATACCAAGGAATAAGATCGATGTTTCAGGTTGTACAGTGTTGCTGATAAGTTCCATTCATTTGAACATATATCGGTGTGTAACAAAGAGAATATCCCCGACTGTGCGTTTTTCCGAAAAGCTTAATGTGGAGAATTTAATATTGAAAAATAAATTATTGATGTTTTAGTAGAATGCTTCACGTTGTGTGATTTTCACAATCAATTTGATCGATGTTCCAGGTCGTTCAAATGTTGCTGAAGGATGTGTTCCCTTTTTTTGACACTAAATCAGTTTGTACGAAGGAGAATTTTCCCTTCTGTGCATTTAATCCAATGAATAAGATTGAAGTTTCCGGTGTAAGAGTTGCTGATGCATGTGTTCCCTTTAAACGTAACTAAATCGGTGTGTTCCAAAGGGAGTGCCGTCTTCAGCTCAGTTATCCCAAAGAATAAGATCGATGTTTCTGGTTGTAAAAAGTTGCTGATGGATAAGTTCCATTCATTTGAAGCTATGTCGGTGTGCAACAAAGACCCCTCCTGTGTGGTTACTGAAAAGCTCAATGTAGAGAATTTAATCTTGAAAAATAGCAGTTAATTAGCTACAGATTATTGATGTATTAATAGTTGAATGGTCCATCTTGTGTGGTTTTCCCAATAAACTTGATCGGAGTTCCAGGTCGTGTAAATATTGCTGAAGGATGAGTTCTATTTTTTTGATACTAAATCAGTTTGTATGAAAGAGAATGGTCCCATCTGTGCATTTATCCAATGAATAAGATTGAAGTATGCGTTTTAAGATTTGCTGACGGGGTGTTCGCTTTAAAGGTAACTAATTTGGTGTGTTCCAAAGACAGTGTCCTCCTCTGCTCGGTTATCCCGATGAATAAGTTCGATGTTTCAGGTTGTACAGTGTTGCTGGTGGATAGTTCCATTTATTTGAACATATATCGGTGTGTAACAAAGAGAATATCCCTGACTGTGCGTTTATCCGAAAAGGTTAATGTGGAGAATTTAATATTGTAAAATAAAAAATTGATGTTTTAATAGAATGCTTCACCTTGTGTGATTTTCACAATCAATTTGATCGATGTTCCAGGTCGTGCAAATGTTGCTGAAGGATGTGTTCCCTTTTTTTGGACACTAAATCAGTTTGTAGGAAGGAGAATTTTCCCTTCTGTGCATTTAATCCAATGAATAAGATTGCAGTTTCCGGTGTGAGTTGCTGATGCATGTGTTCCCTTTAAACGTAACTAAATTGGTGTGTTCCAAAGAGAGTGCCGTCTTCAGCTCAGTTATCCCAAAGAATAAGATCGATGTTTCTGGTTGTAAAGAGTTGCTGATGGATAAGTTCCATTCATTTGAACCTATATCGGTGTGTAACAAAGAGAATATCCCCTCCTGTGCGGTTATCGGAAAAGCTTAATGTAGAGAATATAATCTGGAAAAATAACACATAATTAGCTACAGGTTATTGATGTTTTAATAGAATGGTCCACCTTGTGTGTTTTTCCCATTGAGCTAGATCGAAGTTCCAGATCGTCTGTTGCTGAAAGACGTGTTCACTTTTTTTGACTCTAAATCATTTTGTACGAAAGAGGATGGTCGCTTCTGTGCATTTATCCTAATGAATAAGATTGAAGTTTCAGGTGCGAGTGTTGCTGATGGAGGTGTTCCAGATCGTGTAAATGTTGCCTAAAGATGTGTTCCCTTTTTTTTTTTGATACTAAATCAGTTGATACGAAACAGTGCACCCTTTTGTGCAGTTATCCTGGTGAATAAGATCGATGTTTCATGTTGTAAAGAATTGCTGATGGATAATTTCCATTCATTTAAACCTATATCAGTGTGTAACATAGAGATTATCCCCTTCTGTGCGGTTATCCGAAAAGCTTAATGTAGAGAATTTAAACTTTAAAATATCAGGTAATTAGTACAGGTTATTGATGTTTAATAGATTGGTCCATCTTGTGTGGTTTTCCCAATCAATTACATCGATGTTCCAGATCGCGTAAATGTTGCGCTGAAAGATATGTTCCCCGTTTTTTTTTTTTACACTAAATCAGTTTGTACGAAGGAGAATGATCCCTTCTGTGCATTTATCCTAATGAATAAGATTGAAGTTTACGGTGTAAGAGTTGGTGGTGTAGGTGTTCCCTTTAAACGTAACTAAATCGGTGTGTTCCAAAGAGAGTGCCCCCTTCTGCTAAGTTATCCCAAAGAATAATTTGACGTTCAGGTTATAAAGAGTTGCTGATGGATAATTTCCAGTCTTTTGACCTATATCTGTCTGTAACAAAGGGATCAACCATTTCTGTGCGGATATCCTAGTGAATAAATTTCAAGTTTCAGGTTGTAGAGTGTTGCTGATGGATATGTTGAATTCATTTGAACCCATATCGGTATGTAACAAAGAGAATATCCCCTTTTGTGTAGTTATGCGAAAAGCTTAATGTAGAGAATTTAATCTTGAAAAATATCAGAAAATTAGCTACAGGTTATTGATGTTTTAATAGAATGGTCCATCTTGTGTGGTTATCCAAATCAATAAGATCGAAGATCTATATCGTATAAATTTTGCTTGATTTGAAATAAATGTGTGTGTTGCAAACAGAATGGTCCCTCCTGGGTGTTTTGCCCATGAATAAGTAAGAAGTTTCAGGTTGTAAGAGTTGCTGATGGATACGTGTTCAATTCATTTGAAGCTAACTGGTGTGTAATGAAGAGAATATCGTCTTCTGCGCGGTATCCCAAAAAATATATTAGAAGTTACAGGTTGTAAAGAGTTGCAGATGGATAAGCTGTATTCATTAGAACCTATGTCTGTGGGTAACAAAGAGAATATCCCCTTTTATGCGGTTATCCGAAATGCTTAATTTAGAGAATTGAATCTTGAAAAATAGCAGTTAATTAGCTACAGGTTATTGATGTATTAATAAAACGGTCCATCTTGTGTCGTTTTCCCAATCAATTTGATTGAAGTTCCAGGTCGTGTAAATGTTGCTGAAGATGTGGTCCCTTTTTTTTTTTGACGCCAGATCTGTTTGTACGAAAGAGAATGGTCCCATCTGTGCATTTATCCAATGAATAAGATTGAAGTATCCGGTGTAAGAGTTGCTGATGCAGGTGTTCGCTTTAAACGTAACTAAATCTGTGTGTTCCAAAGAGAGTATCCTCTTCTGCTCAGTTATCCCGATGAATAAGATCAAAGTTTCAGATTGTAAAGCGTTGCTGACGGATAATTGCCATTCGTTTGAATCTTTTATCTGTGAGTAAAAAAGAGAGTATCCCCATCCGTGTAGTATTCCGAAAAGCTTAACGTAGAGAATTTAATCTTGAAAAATAGCAGTTAATTAGCTAGAGGTTATTGATGTTTTAATAGAATGGTCCATCTTGGGTGGTTTTCCCAATCAATTTGATCGAAGTTCCAGATTGTCCAAATGTTGCTGAAAGATGTGTTCCGTTTTTTTGATACTAAATCAGTTTGTACGAAAGAGAGTGCCCTCTACTGTGCAGTTATCCTGGTGAATAAGATCGATGTTTCATGTTGTAAAGAGTTGCTGATGTATAAGTTCCATTCATTAGAACCTCTATCTGTGAGTAACAGGTTGTAAAGCGTTGCTGACGGATAATTGCCATTCGTTTGAATCTGTATCTGTGAGTTAAAAAGATAGTATCCCCATCCGTGCAGTATTCCGAAAAGCTTAACGTAGAGAATTTAATTTTGAAAAATAGATAATTAGCTACACGTTATTGATGTTTTAATAGAATGGTCCATCTTGGGTGGTTTTCCCAATCAATTTGATCGAAGTTCCAGATTGTCCAAATGTTGCTGAAAGATGTGTTCCGTTTTTTTGATACTAAATCAGTTTGTACGAAAGAGAGTGCCCTCTACTGTGCAGTTATCCTGGTGTATAAGATGGATGTTTCAGGTTGTAAAGAGTTGCTAATGGATAAGTTCCATCCATTTGAACATGTATCGGTGTGTAACTAGGAGAATATCCCCTTCTGTGCGGTTATCCCAGAAGCTTAATGTGGAGATTTTTTGAACTTGAAAAATAGCAGATAATTAGCTACAGCATATTGATGTTTTAATAGAATGATCCATCTTGTGTGGTTTTCCCAATAAATTTGATCGAAGTTCGAGATCGTGCAGTTGTTCCTGAAAGATGTGTTCCTTTATTTTGAAACGAATCCGTTTGTACAATAGAGAATGGTCTCTTCTGTGCATTTATCCCAGTGAATAAGATTGAAGTTTCTGGTCTGAGAGTTGTTGATGGTGGTTTTCCCCTTCAACGTATTTTAAATCGGTGTGTTCCAAAGGGAGTTTCCTCCTCTGCTCTGTTATGCCAAGGAATAAGATCGATGTTTCAGGTTGTTAAGAGTTGCTAATGAATAAGTTCCATTCATTTGAACCTATATCGTTGTGTAACGAAGAGAATATCCCCTTCCGTGCTGTTATCCGAAAAGCTTAATGTAGAGAATTTAAACTTGAAAAGTATCAGATAATTAGCTACAGGTTATTGATGTTTTAAAGAATGATCCATCTTGTGTGGTTTTCCCAATCAATTACATCGAAGTTCCAGATCGTGTAAATGTTGCTGAAAGATGTGTTCCCTGTTTTTGACACTAAATCGGTTTGTACGAAGGAGAATTGTCCCTTCTGTTCATTTTTCCCAATGAATAAGATTGAAGTTTCCGGTGTAAGAGTTGCTGATGGAGGTGTTTCCTTTAAACGTAACTAAATCGGTGTGTTCCAAAGAGTTGTATCCTCTTATGCTCAGTTATCTCAAACAGTAGGATCGATGTTCCAGGTTGTAAAGAGTTGCTGATGTTTATGTTTGATTCATTTGAACCTAAATCGGTGTGTAACAAGGAGATTATCCCCTTCTGTGCGGTTATCCCAGAAGCTTAAAGTAGAGAATATTATCTTGAAAAACAGCGGATAATTTGCTGAAATTTATTGATGTTTTAATAGAATTATCCGTCTTGTGTGGTTTTCCCAATAAATTTGATCGAAGTTCCAGATCATGTAAATGTTGCTGAAAGATGTGTTCCCATTTTTGACAATAAATCAGTTTATGTTTTCGCCTTATTTGAAACTACGTTAGTGTATAACAGAGGGTCTGCCTGATTGATTGATTGATTGACTTGAATTGGATGGTAAATAAAGAGAAAGAAAAAGCTTGGCCAAATGGTATACAAGGAGATGTAAAATAAGGCTGTCTTAACAGAAGTGTCGCTTTTGTGTGGTTGTTGCCATGAATACAATTTTAAGACTCTGGTTGTAACAGAGTAGCTGTGGGATGTGTTCCCTTTATAAGGAATTAAATTTGTTATACCCCTTTTGTGTGTTTTATCATAATTATCAGGATTGTGTAGCGAAGAATATATCAGTGAAAGGGTGTGTAGCGATTTAGAATTTCTCTCAAAATGAGGATTTCAAGTAGGGGATTCGATAAGTAGTGAAATAAATTGTTCCTTTAGTATGGAGGATGAAACAATTTAGTAAAAACGGTCATTTTGAGCTTTTCCTTTCTGAGAGTGAAATAGAAATACTGTCTCTCACTATTGAGAGATGTGGCGCATTGGGGCATTGTTGTTGGGTTCGATGTACAAAATACAATATGATAATGTACGTGAAAGATGAACATGAGGGAAAAGCTGAATGTAGAGAATATTATTTTGGAAACTGGCACAGAATGAGCTAAAAGTTATTGTTAAACGGAATGATCCCTCTTGTGTGGTTATCCCAATCCATAAGATCTAAAGATCTAGATCGTATAAATTTTGCTGAAGGATGTGTTCTCTTCAATTTTGATGAAGGATGTGTTCCCTTCATTTGAAATAAATATGTGGTATACAAGGAGAATGGTCCCTCCTGGGTGTTTTGTCCATGAATAAGTACGAAGTTTCAGGTTGTAAGTGTTGCTGATGGTTACGTTCAATTCATTTGAAAATAATTGGTGTGTAACAAAGGGAATATCGCTTTCTGCGTGGGATCCCAAAGAATATATTAGAAGTTTCAGGTTGTAAAGAGGTGGTGATGGATAAGGTCCATTCATTTGAACCAATATCGGTGTGTAACAAAGAGAATATCCCCTTCTGTGCGGTTATCCAAAAAGCTTAATATAGAGAAAATCATCTCGAAAAATGGCAGATAATTTGCTACAATTTATTGATGTTTTAATGGAATTGTCCATCTTACTTGGTTTTCCCAGTCAGTTTTATACAAGTTCCAGATCGTGTAAATGTTGCCGATAGGATGTTCCCTTTTTTTGACACTGCATCAGTTTGTAAGAAAGAGAATGGTCCCTTCTGTGCATTTATCCCAATGAATAAGATTGAAGTTTCCGGTGTAAACGTAACTAAATCGGTGTGTTCCAAGGAGAGGGTCCTCTTCGGTTAAGTTATCCCGATGAATAAGATCAAAGTTTCAGGTCGTAAAGCGTTGCTGATGGATAAGTGCCATTCATTTGAACCTATATATGTGAGTAACAAAGAGAGTATCCCCTTCCGTGCAGTTATCTGAAAAGCTTAATGTAGAGAATTTAATCTTGAAAGATGTCAGATAATTAGCTACAGGTTATTGATATTTTAAAAGAACTGTCCATCTTGTGTGGTTTTCCCAATCAATTAGATCGAAGTTCCAGATCGTGTAAATGTTGCTGAAAGATGTGTTCCCCCTTTTGGATACTAAGTCGGTTTGTACGATAGAGACTGCCACCTTCTGTGCAGTTATCCCAGTACATAAGATCGATGTTTCAGGTTGCAAAGAGTTGCCGATGTTTATGTTCCATTCATTTGAACCAATATCGGTGTGTAACAAAGAGAATATCCCCTTCTGTGCGGTTATCCCAAAAGCTTAATATAGAGAATATCATCTTGAAAAATATACTTTGCTACAATTTATTGATGTTTTAATAGAATTGTCCATCTTACTTGGTTTTCCCAATCAGTTTGATAGATGTTCCAGATCGTGTAAATGTTGCCGGTAGAATGTGTTCCCTTTTTTTTTTGACACTACATCACTTTGTACGAAAGAGAATGGTCCCTTCTGTGCATTTATCCCAATGAATGAGATTGAAGTTTCCGGTGTAACAGTTGCTGATGGAAGTGGTCCCTTCAAACGTAACTACATCAGTGTGTTCCAAAGAGTGTGTCCTCTTCTGCTCAGTATTCCCAAACAGTAAGATTACCGGGCGAGTTGTCCGTGCTCGTAGAGGCGCGCGGCTGTGAGCTTGCATCCGGGAGATAGTAGGTTCGAATCCCAGTATCGGCAGCCCTGAAGATGGTTTTCCGTAGTTTCCCATTTTCACACCAGGCAAATGCTGGGGCTGTACCTTAATTAAGGCCACGGCCGCTTCCTTCCAACTCGTAGGCCTTTCCTATCCCATCGTCGCCATAAGACCTATATGTGTCGGTGCGACGTAAAGCCCCTAGTAAAAAAACAAACAGTAGATCAATGTTTCAGGTTGTAATGAGTTGCTGATGGTTATGTTCGATTCATTTGAACCTAAATCGGTGTGTAACAAGGAGAATATCCCCTTCTGTACGGTTTTCCAAAAGCTTACTATAGAGAATATCATCTTGAAAAATAACGGATAATTTGCTGAAATTTATTGATGTTTTAATAGAATTGTCCATCTTGTGTGTTTTCCCCAATCAATTTGAACGAAGTTCCAGATCATGTAAATGTTGCTGAAAGATGTGGTCCCCTTTTTTTGATACTAAGTCGGTTTGTACTATAGAGACTGCCCCCTTCTGTGCAGTTATCCTGGTGAATAAGATCGATGTTTTGGGTTTGCAGAGTGTTGCAGATGGTTATGTTTCAGTCATTTGAACCTAAATCGGTGTGTAACAAGGAGAATATCCCCTTCTGTGCGGTTCTCGCAGAAGCTTAATGTGGAGAATTTAAACTTGAAAATTAGCAGATAATTAGCTACAGCTTATTGATGTTTTAATAGAATGGTCCATCTTGTGTGGTTTTTCCAATCAATTAGATCGAAGTTCCATATCATGTAAATGTTGCTGAAAGATGTGTTCCTTTTTTTGACACTAAATCAGTTTGTATGAAGGAGAATGGTCCCTTCTGTGCATTTATCCCAATGAATAACATTGAAGTTTCCGATGTAAGAGTTTCTGTTGTATGTTTTCCCCTTATTTGAAACTGCGTTTGTGTATAAGAGAGGGTCTGCCTGGAATTGGATGGTAAATAAAGAAAGAAAAAAAAAATGTTAGGCCAAATGGTATACGAGGAGATGTGGGATAAGTCTGTCTTAACGGAAGTGTCGCTTTTGAGTGCTTGTTGCCATGAATTCAATTTTAAAACACGAGGTGGTAACAGAGTTGCTGTAGGATATGATCCCTTTATAAGCAATTAAATCCGTTATATCCCTTTTGTGTGTTTTATCATAATTATCAAGATTGAGTAGCTAAGAATATATCGGTGAGAGGGTGTGTATCGAGTTAGAATTTCTCTCAAAATGAGGCTTTCAGGTAAGGAATTCGTGTAGTAGGGAAATAAAATGTACCTTTTGAAAGGAGGATGAAACAATTACTTTAGTAAAAACGTTAGTTTTGAGCTTTTCCTTCTTGAGAGTGAAATAGAAATACTGTCTCTCACCATAGGGAGATGTGGCGAATTGGGGCATTGTTGTTGGGTTCGATGTACAAATTACAATATGATAATGTACATGAGAGACGATCATGAGGCAAAAGCTTAATGTAAAATATATTCTCTTGAAAAAATAGCAGAGAATGAGTAGAAAGTTATTGCCGTCTTAACAGAATGGTCCCTTTTTTGTGGTTATCCCAGTGAATATGATCGAAGCACAATGCGGTAGTGTTGTTGGGTTCGAAGTACAAAATACAATATGATCATGTACGTGAAAGACGATCATGAGGGAAAAGCTTAATGTAGTGAATATTATCTTGTAAACTAGCACAGAATGAGCTAAAAGTTATTTTTTTTATACAGATTGATCCCTCTTGTGTGGTTATCCCAATGAATAAGGTGAACAATCTAGATCGTATAAAATTTGCTGAAAGATGTGTTCTCTTCATTTGAAATAAATATGTGTTACAAAGTGATTGGTCCTTCCTGGGTGTTTTGCCCATGAATTAGTACGAAGTTTCAGGTTGTAAGAGTTGCTGCTGGACACGTTCAATTCATTTGAACCTAATTGGTGTGTAATGAAGAGAATATCGCATTCTGTGCGGGATCTCAAGGAATATAATAGAAGTTTCAGGTTAAAAGTGTTGCTGATTTCTAAGTTCCATTCATTTAAACCTATATCGCTGTGTAACAAAGAGAGTAATCCCTTCTGTGCGGTTATCCCCAAAGCTTAATATGGAGAATTTAATCTTGAAAAATAGATTATTAGCTAAAGGTTATATATGTGTCAATAGAATGATTTATCATGTGTGGTTTTCCCAATCAATTTGATCGATGTTCCAGATCGTGTAAATATTGCTGAAAGATGTGTTCCTTTTTTTTTTTTGACACTAAATCGGTTTGTACGAAGGAGAATGGTCCCTTCTGTGCATTTTTCTCAATGAATAAGATTGATGTTTCCGGTGTAAGAGTTGCTAATGGAGGTGTTCGCTTTAAGCGTAACTAAATCTGTGTGTTCCAAAGAGTGTGTCCTCTTTTGCTCAGTCATCCCAAAGAGTAGGATAGATGTTTCTAGGTTGCTAAGTGTTGCTGATTGATATGTTCAATTCATTTGAACCTATATTGGTGTGTAACAAAAAGAATATTCCCTTCTGTGCGGTTATCGCAAAAGCCTAATATAGAGAACATTATCTTGAAAAATAGCAGATAATTTCCTGAAATTTATTGGTGTTTTAATAGAATTGTCCATCTTGTGTGGTTTTCCCTATGAATTCGATCGAAGTTTTAGATCATGTAAATGTTGCTGGAAGATGTGTTCCCTGTTTTTGATACTAAGTCGGTTTGTACGAAAGAGACGGCCCCCTTCTGTGCAGTTATCCTTGTGAGTAAGGTCATTCTTTTCCTTCTTGCTTTCTGACGGATAAGTTTCATTCATTTGAACCTATATCGGTGTGTAACAAAGAGAATATGCCCTTCTGTGTGGTTATCCCAAAAGCTTAATATAGAGAATATCATCTTGGAAAGTAGCAGATAATTAACTACAGGTTATTGTTCTTTTAATAGAATTGTCCTTCTTACTTGGTTTTCCCAATCAACCTGATGAATATGATCAAAGTTTCAGGTTGTAAAGCGTTGCTGATGGAGAAGTCCCATTCATTTGAACCTATATCTGTGAGTAACAAGGAGGGTATCCCCTTCCGTGCAGTTATCCGAAAAGCTTAATGTACAGAATTTAATCTTGAAAAATATCAGGTTATTAGCTACAGGAAATTGATGTTTTAATAGAACAGTACATCTTGTGTGGTTTACCCAATTGATTAGAAGTTCCAGATCGTGCAAATGTTGCTGAAAGATGTGTTTCCTTTTTTTGACACTATATCATTTTGTACGAAAGAGAATGATCGCTTCTGTGCATTTATCCCAATGAATAAGATTGAAGTTTCCAATTTAAGAGTTGCTGATGAAGGTGTTTCCTTTAAATGTAACTAAATTGGTGTGTTCCAAAGAGTGTGTCCTCTTCTGCTCAGTTATCCCAAAGGAAAAGATCAATGTTTCAGGTTGTAAAGAGTTGGTGATGGGGAAGTTCCATTCATTTGAACCTATATCGGTGTGTAACAAAGAGAATATCCCCTCCTGTGCGGTTGTCCGAAAAGTTTAATGTAGAGATTTAATCTTGAAAAATAGGTAATTAGCTAAATGTTATTGTTGTTTTAATAGACTGGTTTATCTTGTGTGGTTTTCACAATCAATTTGATCGATGTTCCAGATCGTGTAAATGTTGCTGGAAGATGTGTTCCCTTTTTTTCATACTAAGTCTGTTTGTACGAAAGTGAATGCCCCCTTCTATGCAGTTATCCCAGTGAATAAGATGGATGTTTCAGGTTGTAAAGCGTTGCTGATGGATAAGTTCCATTCATTTGAACCTATATCGGTATGTAACAAAGAGAATATCCCCTCGTGTGCGGTTATCTGAAAAGCTTAGCGTAGAGAATTTAATCTTAAAAAATAGCAAATAATTAGCTAAAGGATATTGATGTTTTAATAGAATGGTCCACCTTGTGTGGTTTTTCCAATCAATTTGATCGAAGTTCCAGATCATGTAAATTTTGCTGAAAGATTTGTTCCTTTTTTTTTTGACACTAAATCAGTTTGTATGGAGGAGAATGGTCCCAAGTTTCCGGTGTGAGAGTTGCTGTTGTATGTTTTCCCCGTATTTGAATCTGCGTTTGTGTATAAGAGAGGGTCTGCCTGGAATTGGATGGTAAATAAAGAGAAAAAAATAAATGTTTGGCCAAATGGTATATGAGGAGATGCAGAGTCTGTCTTAACGGAAGTGTCGCTTTTGAGTGGTTGTTGCCATGAATTCAATTTTAAAACACACGGTGGTAACAGAGTTGCTGTAGGATATGATCCTTTTATAAGCAATTAAATCCGTTATATCCCTTTTGTGTGTTTTATCATAATTATCAAGATAGTGGCAAAGAATATATCGGTGGGAGGGTGTGTATCGAGTTACAATTTCTTTCAAAATGAGGCTTTCAAGTAAGGAATTCACGTAGTAGTGAAATAAAATGCTTTTGAAAGGAGGATGAATCATTTACTTTATTAAAAATGTTATTTTTGAGCTTTTCCTTCTTGAGAATGAAATAGAAATAGAAATACTGTCTCTCACCAATGAGAGATATGGCGCATTGGGGCATTGTTGTTGGGTTCGATGTACAAATTAAAATATGATGATGTACATGAGAGAAGATAATGAGGCAAAAGCTTAATGTAAAATATATTCTCTTGAAAAAATAGCAGAGAATGAGCAGAAAGTTATTGCCATCTTAACAGAATGCTCCCTCTTCTGTTGTTATTCCAATGAATATGATCGAAGCACAGTGCGGTAGTGTTGTTGGGTTCGAAGGACAAAATACAATATGATAATGTACGTGAAAGACGACCATGAGGGAAAAGCTTAATGTAGAGAATATTATTTTGTAAACTAGCACAGAATGAGCTAGAAGTTATTTTTTTTAGACAGAATGATCCCTCTTGTGTGGTTATCCCAATCAATAAGGTGAATGATCAAGATCGTATAAATTTTGCTGAAAGATGTGTTCTCTTAATTTGAAATAAATATGTGTTACAAAGAGATTGGTCTTTCCTGGGTGTTTTGCCCATGAATTAGTACGAAGTTTCAGGTTGTAAGTGTTGCTGATGGACACGTTCAATTCATTTGAACCTAATTGGTGTGTAATGAAGAGAATATCGCATTCTGTGCGGGATCTCAAGGAATATAATAGAAGTTTCAGGTTAAAAGTGTTGCTGATGGATAAGTTCCATTCATTTGAACCTATATCGGTGTGTAAAAAAAGAGAATATGCCCTTCAGTATGGTTATCCGAAAATCTTAATATCGAGAATTTAATCTTGAAAAATAACAGATATTTAGATACAGGTTATTGATGTTTTAATAGAATGGTCCATGTGTGGTTATCCCAATCAGTAAGATCAAAGATCTTGATCGTATAAATTTTGCTGAAAGATGTGTTCTCTTCATTTGAAATAAATGTGTGTGTTACAAAGAGAATGGTCCCTCCTGGGTGTTTTGCCTATGAATAAGTACAAAGTTTTAGGTAGTAAGAGTTGCTGATGGTTACGTTCAATTCATTTGAACCGAAATGGTGTGTAACAAAGAGAATATGCTCTTCTGTGCGGTTATCCCAAAAGCTTAATATAGAGAATATCATCTTGAAAAATAGCAGATAATTTGCTTAAATTTATTGATGTATTAATAGAATTGTCCATCTTACTTGGTTTTCCCAATGAGTTTTACACAAGTTCCAGATCGTGTAAATTTTGCCGATAGATGGATACCTTTTTTTGACACTACATCAGTTTGTACGAAAGAGAATGGTCCCTTCTTGTGCATTTATCCCAATGAATAAGATTGAAGTTTCCTATTTAAGAGTTGCTGATGAAGGTGTTCCCTTTTAAATGTAACTAAATTGGTGTGTTCCAAAGAGTGTGTCCTCTTCTGCTCAGTTATCCCTAAGGATAAGATCAATGTTTCAGGTTGTAAAGAGTTGTTGATGGATATGTTCCATTCATTTGACCCTATATCGGTGTGTAACAAAGAGAATATCCCCTCCTGTGCGGTTATTTGAAAAGTTTAATTTAGAGAATTTAATCTTGAAATATAACCATTAATTCGCTACAGGTTATTGATGTTTTAATAGAATGGTCCATCTTGTGTAGTTTTCCCATTCAATTAGATGGAAGTACCAGATCATGTAAATGTTGCTGAAAGATGTGTTCCCTTTTTTGACTCTAAATAATTTTGTACAAAAGAGAATGTTCCCTTCTGTGCATTTATCCCAATGAATAAAATTGATGTTTTTGGTGTGAGATTTGCTGATGGAGGTGTTCCCTTTAAACGTAACTAAATCGGTGTGTTCCATAGAGAGTGTCCTCTTCTGCTCTGTTATCCCAAAGAAAAAGAATGATGTTTCAGGTTGTAAAGAGTTGCTGATGGATAATTTCCATTCATTTGAACCTATATCGGTGTGTAACAAAGAGAATATCCCCTTCTGTGCTGCGGTCATCCGAAAAGCTTAATGTAGAGAATTTAATCTTGAAAAATAGATAATTAGATAAAGGTTATTGTGTGGTTTTCCCAATCAATGTGATGGAAGTTCCAGATCATGTGAATGTTCCTGAAAGATGTGTGTTTTTGTTTTTTTGTTTTATTTTACTAAATTGGTGTGTACCAAAGAGAATGTTCTTCTCTGTGCATTTATCGCAATGAATATGTTTGAAGTTTCCGGTGTAAATTGTTTTGATGGAGGTGGTGCCTTTATTTGTAACTAAATCGGTCCCCATCTGTGCGGTTATCCCAATGAATAAGATCGAAGATTCAGGTTGTCAGATTTGCTGATGGATGTATTCCCCTTATTTGAAACTACTGCAGTGTATATCATGAAGGCTCCCTGGAATTGGATGGTGCAAAAAAAAAAAAAAAAAAAAAAAAAAACTTGGTCAAATGGTATAGAAGGAGATGTAGAGTAAGCCTGTCTTAACAGAAGTGTCCCTTTTGTGTGGTTGTTGCCATAAATTCAATTTGAAAAATCAGGTTGTAACAGAGTTGCTTATGGATGTGTTCTCTTTATATGGAGTTAATTCGCTTATGTCCCTTTTTATCATAATTATCATGATTGAGTAGCGAAGTATGTATCAGTGAAAGAATGTGTAAAGAGTGCGAGATTCTGTCAAAATGAGGCTCTCAGGTGAGGGACGAGGGTATTAGTGGAAGAAAACGTGCCCTTCGAATGTAGTTGTTCCATTTTGAGTATGAAATAGAGATACTGTCTCCCTCTGTCGAGTGATGTGGCGTATTGAGGTTGTGTTTTTGGGTTTGGTGTACAAATTATAATATGATAATGTACGTGGGAGATGTTCATGAGGCAAAAGGTTAACGTAGGGTATATTCTCAGAATGGTCCCTCTTGTGGGGCTATCTCATTCAATATTATCGAGGTTCTAGATCGTATAAATGTTGCTGAAAGATGCGTTCCCTTCATTTGAAACTAAATTGGTGTGTAGCAAGGAGAATGGTCCCTTCTGTGTGTTTATCCCAATGAGTAAGATCGATGTTTCAGGTTGTAAAGAGTTGCTGGTGGATATGTTCCATTCATTTGAAGGTAAATCAGTGTGTAGCAAAGAGAATATCCCCTTCTGTGCGGTTATCCCAATGAATAAGATCGAAGTTTCAGGTTGTGACGGATGTATGCCCCTTATTTGAAACTACATCGGTGTATAACATAGGGTCTGCCTGGAATTGAATGGTGGAATAAAGAGAAAATGAATACTTGGCCAAATGGAATGGAAGGAGATGTTGAATAGGGCTGTCTTAACAGACGTGTCCCTTTTGTGTGGCTGTCACCATGGGTTCAGTTTGAAAACTAAGGATTAACAGAGTTGCTGCTGGATGTGTTCCCTTTATATAGAATTGAATCCGTTATGTCCCTTTTGGGTGTTTGTCATAATTATCACAATTGAGTAGTGAAGAATATATGAGTGAAAGATTGTGTAAGGAGGTCAAATTTCTCTCGAAACGAGGCTTTCAGTAGAGGATGAGGGTAGTAGTGAAAGAAAACGTTCCTTTCAAATGGAGGAAGAACCTATTACTTTAGTAAAAATGTAGTTTTTTGAGCTGTTCCCTTTTGAGTATGAAATAGAAATAGTCTCCCTCTGTCGAGAGATGTAGCACATTGAGGCAGTGTTGTTGGCTTCGATGTACAAATTACAATATGATAATGTACGTGAGAGATGATCATGAGGCAAAAGGTTAATGTAGAATATATTCTCTTGAAAAAAAATAGCAGAGAACGAGTTAAAAGTTTTATGTTGTCTTAACAGAACGGTCCCTCTTGTGTGGTTATCCCAATGAATATGATCGAAGCACAGTGAAGTAATGTTGTTGGGTTTCAAGTACAAAATACAATATGATAATGTACATGAGAGATGATCATGAGGCAGAAGCTTAATGTAGAGAATATTATCGTGAAAACTAGCAGAGAATGAGCTAAAGGTTATTGTTTTGACAGAATGGTCCCTCTTGTGTGGTGATCCCAATCGATAAGATCAAAGTTCTAGATCGTATAAATTTTGCTGAAAGATCTGTTCTCTTCATTTGAAATAAATTGGTGTGTGACAAGGAGAATGTTTCACTTCTGGGTGTTTATCCCAATGAGTAAGTTCAACGTTTCAGTTGCTAATGGATAAGTTTCATTCATTTGAACCTAAATCAGTTTGTAACAAAGAGAATCGCCCCTTCTTTGCGGTTATCCCATTGAATAAGATCGAATTTTCAGGTTATAAGATTTGCTGATGGAATTAAATCGTTTATGTATCAGTGAAAGAATGTGTAAATAATGCGAATTTCTCTCAGAATAAGGCTTTCGAGTAAGGGATGAGGGTAGTATTGAAAAGAACTGATTACTTTACAGTAATACTTATATTTTTGAGTTGTTCCCTTTTGAGTATGAAATAGAAATACTGTCTCTCTCCGTTGAGAGTTGTGGTGCATTGAGGTAGTATTGTTTGCTTCGATGTACGAATTATAATATGATGATATACATGAGATGAACATGAGGCAAGAGCTGAATATAGAAAATATGTTGATAAATAGCAGAGAATGAGCTATAAGTTATTGTTGTCCTAACAGAATGGTCCCTTTTATGTGGTTATCACTATGAATAAGATTGAAGTTTCAGGTTGTAACAATAGCTGATGGAGGGGAGAACCGTCCCTTCTGTGTGTTTATCCTAATGAATATTATAGTGAAGCTAAATCTGTGTAACAGAGATAGGCCCCCCTCAGTGGGGTCCCAACGAATATGATCAGATTTTCCTTTATGGTCCTTTAGTGTGTTCATCCTACGAATTCAATTAGAAGATTCATGTTGTAACATAGTTCATGTTGGATGTGTTCCATTTCTTTAAAAGTAAACTGGTTATATCACTTTTGTCTGGTTATCACAATGTACACTATTGGTTCCCGAGGACGTGTGATTGGAAGATTATGCTTAATTATGCAAATTTTATTAAAAGTGATGCATTCAAGTAGTAATGAGTGGAATAGTGAAGAAAAACTTGCCTTTCAAATGGCGGATGAACCAATTATTATAGTAAGAACTTGTGTTTTTGAGGGTTTCCCCTCGAGTATGAAATACATATTGTTCCACTTTGTCTGCAGATGGTGTAATCCAAAGGCTTTTCTATCCCCCTTGTGTGTGCTTCTACAATTACCTTGGTTACCCTCTTCAATTGAAGATCCTCTGCGTGGTGAGGGGAACTAGTAGCTCCTTTCTTGCGATGCCGAATGGAGCCCTATTGGGTAACAATTCGGTATACAAGGAGGAGGAAGCTAAAGCGGAGGAAGCTAAAGCACCACCCAACTCTTAGGTGTAACGCGACCCGTGCCGATGGGGGTGCATGGCAAATGGGAGATGTGTCTTGAACAGAGCCTTCGAGATACTTGGCGCCCTTTCGAAGTAAGTAGCCTTACCCGGGTATGCGGGGCTCTGCCTGGGCGGACATTATATTTCCCTAGCTACTCGTGGGACCTAAATGAGTACCGTAGCTACCCATAAACCGGAGAGCTCCTCTGGGGCCTCCAAGAGAAACATCAGTTCAGCAACAACCGATGGGGACTCTTCTGAGATACCCTCGGATAGTACGA
Source organism: Anabrus simplex (assembly GCF_040414725.1). NCBI lineage: Eukaryota > Metazoa > Arthropoda > Insecta > Orthoptera > Tettigoniidae > Anabrus > Anabrus simplex. The sequence goes on along the minus strand of NC_090267.1, from coordinate 234,025,791 downwards.
CCTCGACAGTAAGAGAGCTCGCTCTAGAGATGGGCAATCTGCTAGTCCAGAAGAAGAAGAAACAGCGCTCCGGCGCTGAGAAGGGGAGGTATAAGAAGGCTTTAAAGGCCCGGGAGCAGGCCAAAGATGGCCTAACTCCTGGAGCTGAGAGGCCTTCTACTGCCACGACAGTGACGACTGCGGGGGGGATCCAATGGGCACAAGAGGCGGGACCCTGAAAAGGGCTCTGCTTCTAGGGCACAGAGGACTCCACCCACCAAGACGCCAGTGGGGAAACGACTTCTGTCGGGGGGCAATCCCAGAAGAAGTTCGGCAGGCCCACAAAAAACCCAAGGTGGAGTATGCCAGGATAGCTAAAGCTGGGATCAGGATGGCCATAGTGCCTGTAGGATATCCTGACCAGCAGCTAACTGAGAAACAGGTGGTATCTGTGGAGGAGGCTATCACCAATCTGATAGATGAGCTTCCGGAGCAGGGGCTCATTAAGCCTCAGTTCCTGGACTGCTATCTGTAGAGAGGTGCGGTCATCATTATCACAGAGAACGATGAGACTGTAGCATGACTTTCTAGTCCTGTTACAGGTATACAATCGTGGGAATGAGCCAGGCTCACAATTATGGGCATGGATAAACTCCTTTCCTATAAGAGAGTCATGGTCTGGATACCAGGACAACCAAAGGACAATAACGTCCTTTTTGAAAGAATGGCAAGCCAGAACCATGGCTTAAATCCCAACAACTGGAGAGTCTACGACCGCAAGGAGGAGAAGAGAGGTGTCCGTCTTGTGGTCAGCATGGACTCCAGAGATGTGGAAAATGTGGTGGGGAAGATGATCTTCTGCGGGGTGCATTTTGCTACCATCACCTTGGTGGAGGGCAAACACGACAAGCAGAGGACCAACCCCACCACAGATAACACTGAGGCCAGCAGAGGCGAAGGGCGGGAGCCTGGACACGAACCGGGGCCAGCCAAGCCTCAGGATTCATCGCGGTAGACGGAGCTGCACGTTCCGGAGACCGCATAAGATAAAGTATTGCATGAAAGTAAGGAATGATTACTTTCATACAAGCAAACATACAACGTTGCATGTGTTATGTCAGTGCGAGGCTCTTGCAAGCACTAGACATCGATACCTTGGCTCACATTTCGTGAGCCTGGAAGACATCAGGAATGCCAACATCTGGACACTGGTATCCTTTATAGGAGCACTAGGGCTGGACTAGGCAAACCCGTTTAAGGGACACAAAGGGTCTTCACAGACCTACGTGTGGAGCCCTGCGAAGGCAGGGCTCACCCATTCTTTACCTATCTATCTATCTATCTATCTATCTAAGGTTTTTCTACTGGAAAGGTGATTTGCATAATGTGTTTGATGCTGATAATGAGAGTAAGCTCAAGATTATTTTCGGTAATATATTCTGCTAAATATTAACTTTGAAACATATACAAAATATATGAGGGACCAATTGAGCCAAGCTCCATTAACAGGATAAATTATTGCTAAGTACGCTAAAGAAAATGAATTTAATGGTGAAAACGGAGGCAAGCCTCATTAATGGGCAGAAGAAAGGGTATTTTTGTAGTTGCTTCAAAACATGGTGTCTTTTGAACTAGATACGTTCTGTTGTTGATATGTTGGGAGTATTTTCGTGGAGAATGAAGGAGAGTTAAATATCGGTGCAATGAGAAAAAAAAATACTAGGCCAAATAAGATACCTTCTGTTGTTATGTTGGGAATATTTTCGTGGAGAATGGAGAGTTAAATATCAGTGCAGTGAGAAAAAAAAATACTAGGCCAAATAATAGACAAGGAGGTGTAGAGTAAGGTTGTCTTAATGGATGTGTCGCCTGTGTGGTTTTTCTACATGAATTCAATTGAAAAATTCAGGTTGTAACATAGTTGCTGTTGGATGTGTCCCTTTATATGGAATTAAGTTGGTTATGTCACTTTTGTGTGCTTATCACAGTTATCATGTTTGGGTACTGAAGAACGTATCAATGAAAGAGTGTGTTAAGGGTGCAAATTTTTCTCAAAATGAGGCTTTCGAGTAAAGAATGAGTTAAGAGTGAAAAAAACTTGCCTTTCAATTAATGGAAGGATCAATTATTATAGTATTAATTTGCAATTTGAAGTTGTTCCCTTTTGAGTATGAAATACAAATATTGTCTCCCTTGGTATACAGTTGGTGTAATGAGAAGGATTTTTTTGTTTTGATGGAAAAGTGTTTTGCTTAAATGTGTTTGAGATACACAATACGAGATGGTTATGTACACGAGAGATGATCATGATGCAATAGCTGATATAGAAATTACTACCTTGAAAAATAGCAGAGATTGAGCTCATGATTACTGTTATCTTAAGAGAATGGTCACTTCTGTGTGGTTATCCCAAAGAAAAAGTTGTAACATTTGCTGATGGACGAGATCCCTTCATTTGAAACTAAATTGGTGTGTAACAAATAGAATGACCCCTTCAGTCTGGTTATCCCAATGAATAAATTAGAAGTTTCCGGTTGTAAGAGATACTGTTGGAAGTGTTCCATTTACTTGAACCTAAAACTGTGTATAATATAGTGTCTTTCTGAAATGTGATGGTGTGATTATGAAATTAATAGCAGGTCGTTCTCAGGATAAAGAAGGCGTCGTCGTTGGTTGTCATTGTTTAAAAAGCATTTCACGATTATTATGGTTAAAACATGCACGTTAGCTGTGGTTGAGGAAATTATAGAAAACCCCTTGAATAGTAGGAGTTATTGCGGCATTTTAGAGGTGTGAAGTACCTACCTGTCTTGGGTAGAGGAGTTGTAGTGTTGAGATGTAATTTGTTAAAATGGATGGGTGGACGTTATCTGTAGTGGAACCCAAAAACTTGATACAAGGTAATTCATAGCGAGCTAAATCTTCCTGTAGTAAATCGTTTGAGAATATTATAAGTGTGTTTTGCCGAGTTGAGCCGGCCCCGTGGTGTAGGGGTAGCGTGCCTGCCTCTTACCCGGAGGCCCTGGGTTCGGTTCCCGGCCAGGTCAGGGATTTTTACCTGGACCTGAGGGCTGGTTCGAGGTCCACTCAGCCTACGTGATTAGAATTGAGGAGCTATCTGACGGTGAGATGGCGGCCCCAGTCTAGAAAGCCAAGAATAACGGCCGAGAGGATTTGTCGTGCTGACCACACGACAACTCGTAATCTGCAGGCCTTCGTGCTGAGCAGCGGTCGCTTCGTAGGCCAAGGCCCTTCAAGGGCTGTAGTGCCATGGGGTTTGTTTGTTTCTGGTTTTGCCGAGTTGGAAATAATTTCATTTTGCCGGAGAAAGGCATAACAGTTGTCGGGAAAAGATAGTAAAAGTCCCCTTGGGAGTGAGTTGGATTATGTGTATATGTGTGTAACATTATTGTGGGATGAGCCCTGATGTTAAAGGCAGATATGTGCTGTAATAAATCTTCATCAGGTGTTGCACCAAACAAAATTTTGACAGTCCCTCCCGGACTGTAGAAATTAGCGCTTTGATAGGCAGCGGAAAATAAAGTATACAATATTGTTGTTTTAACAAACATGGCCCTTTTTGTGTGGTTATCCCAATGGACTGTATGGTTTACCTAAGGACTTGTCGAAGGAATAGGCAGAGTATTACTCTTACTCAATGTGAGGCTGTTGTGTAAAGAAATGGCAAAATAGTGAAACAAAACTTGGGCTTTGAATGGAGGAAGTACCAATTATAGTAAAAACTTGTGTTTTTGAGTTGTTCCCTTTTGAGTATGAAATACAAATGAAATACATTTACTGTCCCTCTGCAGCAACAGATGGTGGCTCATTGACGTAGTGCTGTTGAGTTGGATGTACACAATACAAGATAGGTAAAAAGGTACATTGAGAGATGATCATGAGGCAAAAGCTGAATGTAGAAATTATCTTGAAAAATAACAAGAGAATGAGCTAAAGTTTATTGTTGTCTTAACAGAATGGTCCATCCCAATGAATATGATCGAAGTTTCAGGTCATGTAACAGTTGCTGAAAGATGTGTTCCCTTTATTTGAAATTAAGTCAGTGTGTTACAAAGAGAATGGCCCCTTCAGTGCGGTTATCCCAATGAATAAGAGTTTCTGGTTGTTGATGCTATTGGAAGCGTTTTCTTTATATGTAATTAAATTGTTGAATAACATAGTGGCTGTCTGGAATGTGATGGTGTGTTTATGAAACTAAATAGCCGGTCCCTCTCAGAAAAGTAATTGTGTCGTCGATGGTTGCTATTGTTTCAAAAGCATTTCTCGGTTATTATTGTTAAAACATGATGTTACATGTGGAGGAGGAATTTGTAGAAAGAGAAATTGCCTTGAATTAGAAATAATTATGGCATTTTGGAGGTATGTATTACCTGTCATGGGTAGGGGAGTTGTAGTGTTCAGATATAATTTGTTGAAATGGATGGATGGACGTTATCGAAGCCCTAAAAACTTGATAACGAGGTAATTTGCAGCGAGTCAAAAATTCCTGTAGTAAATGCAGATGGGTTTTTAATGAAGTGGAAATATTTATGTTTTTACGGAAGTATCTATGTACGCATAACAGTTGTCGGGAAGGGATAGTAATGATCCCCTTGGATGAGAGCTGGATTATGTTTATATGTGCAACGTCAAGGTGAAATCTTTAGGCTAATATGAGCTGGAATAAATCTCCAACTGGTAATATACCAAATTTTTGTTGTTGATAATTTCCCATAGTGACTTGTTCGCTGATTCAGATAATACAATTTTCCCTTCAACAACTGTTCCACTTAAGTTGACGGACAGTCCCTCACGGACTATATACAGTGTATTGTTTAGACTGTGGATTGATGGAAAGAGTATTAATTTGGGTAGTTTGTTTGAAAGTGACTATTATGATCTGAATATAGAAGCTGTCTTTTGGTTAAGCAGCAGAAAATGAAGTAATCATTATTGTTGTCTTAACAAATATGTCCCTTTCATGTGGTCATCCGATTGAACTCGCTAGATAACCGAACCCGTGCCTTGAAGAGTATGCTTAAGAGGTTACTCTCACTCTATGTGAGGCTTTTGCCTAAAGAATGAGTGAAATAGTGAAACAAATCTGGGGTTTAGAATGGAGGAAGTTATAAATATCATAGCTAGATCGTACGTTTTTGAGTTGTTCACTTTTTGTATGAAGTACAAATGTTGTCCCTCTTGGTCTACGGATGATGTAATCTGAAGGTTTTTTGTTGTTGGTAAGGTGATACGATATTCGCAGTGAGGTAAAATATCTCTTAGTTAAAAGGGGTTTAGGATGAGGCCTACATAGTATTGTCTCAATAGAGCTGTTGTCTCTGTAAGGAGGCATTAACGAAGATCTTCTAACAGAGATGCAAATACCTGCTGCTATAGGCAAATATGAGCTGTAATAAATCTCCAGCAGATGTTGCATCAAACAAAAGTGTGACAGTCCCTCCCGGACAATAGATGGTGTGTTTTTGCGATGGTACATCGTTGGAAAGAATATTAATTTGGGTATTGTGGTCAAAAGTGACGATTATGTACCGACTGTAGAAATTATCGTTTGGATAAGCAGCAGAAATATAAGTACCATATACAATATTGTTGTCTTAACAAATATGGCCCTTTTTGTGTAGTTACCCCAATGAACATGATGGTTTATCGAAGGACGTATCTATGAAAGTATAGCCTCAAGTGTGTCGCTCTTACTCAGTGCGAGTCTTTTGAGTAAACAACGTTCAAAAGAGTGAAACAAAACTTGGGTTTTGAATGGAGGAAGTACGAATTATTATAGTAAGAATTTATGTTATTGAATTGTTCCCCTGTTATTGAATTGTTCCCCTTTGAGTATGAAATACAAATTCTGTCTCTCTCTGTTAATAGATGTGGTGCATTGAGGTAGTGTTATGGGTTCGATATACACAATGCAAGATTACAATGTACATGAGAGATGATCGTGAGTCAAAAGCTGATGAAGAAAATATGATCTTGAAAAACTGCAGAGAATGAGCTAAAGGTCATTGTTGTCTTAACTGAATGGTCCCTTTTGTGTGGTTATCGCAATGAATATCATTGAAGTGTCGGGTTGTAACAGTAGCTGATGGACGTGTTCCCTTTACTTGAAACTAAATTGGTGTGTAACAAAGAGAACAGTCCTTTCTGTGTGGTTATCCTAATGAATATTCTCAAAGTTTCAGGTCGTGTAGCAGTTGCTGAAGGATGTGTTCCATTTATTTGACACTCAATCAGTGTGTAACAAAGAGGATGGCCCCATCAGTGCGGTTATCCCAGTGAATAAATCAATTTTTCAGGTTGTAATAGATGCTGCGGAAAGGGTTCCCTTTCTTTGAAACTAAATTTGTGTATAACATAGTGTCTGTCTGGAATGTGATGGCGTGCTTATGAAACCGTCTTCGTTGATTGCCATTTTTTCAAAAAAAAATCTTGATTAGTATGGTTAACAATCAAAGATAAGGGTAGGGTTTTCCACCTGTTCAATACTACAAAATAGTGAAATAATTAAAACATCACATTTTTATTTAATGTTATTTTTGGTACCGGTTTTGGCAACTTAATTTGCCATCAACAGCCTAGGAGATTGTTGCAGGACATTCTTGATAGCTACATTAAATTACTTATGATATATGCATGTACATAAACACGACCTTCTAAACTAAGTTTTTTCTTATTTACAATTGTGTGTATACCTTAAAACTTATGTAGTTGAAATACAGAGACTAAATAAATTGTTATGAGGTTCTAGTTAAGTCGTAAAAAATATACGATCTTTTAAATATACAGCTCCTTGCGTTGACAAATTGTTTGTAACTATTATAAAAATTTATCTTTGGAGAGAGAGAAAAAAATACTTGGCCAAATGGTATACAAGGAGATGTAGAATAAGGCTGTCTTAACAGAAGTGTCCCTTTTGTGTGGTTGTCGCCATGAATTCAATTTGAAAACTCAGGTCGTAAGAGAGTTGCTGTTGGATGTGTTCTCTTTATGTGGAATTGAATCGGCTATGTCACTTTTGTGTGTTTATTATAATTATCACGAATGTGTTAAGAGTGTGAAATTCTCTCAAAATGAGGGTTTCGAGTAAAGGATAAGGGTAATAGTCAAAGAAAATTTGCCTGTAGAATGGACGAAGAACCAATTATTTTAGTAAAAACTTGCATTTTTGAGTTGTTCCCTTTTGAGTATGAAATAGAAATACTGTCTCTGTCCGTCGAGAGATGTGGCGCATTTAGGTAGTTAATGTACAAATTGTTCGATGGGTTGATGGGTTCGATGTACAAATCACAATATGATAATGTACAAGAGAGATGATCATGAGGCAAAAAGCTTTGTGTAGAAAATATTATCTTGAAATGTAGCAGAGAGTGAGCTAAAGGTAATTGTTATTTTAACAGAATGGTCCCTCTTGTGTTGTTATCCCAATGAATATGATCAAAGTTTTAGATCATTTAAATGTTACTGAAAGATGTGTTCCCTTTATTTGAAACTATGTAAATTGGTGTGTAACGAAGAGAATTGCCCCTTCTGTGTGGTTATCCCAATGAATATGATCGAAGTTTCAGGTTGTAAGGGTTGCTGATGGATGTATTCCCCTTATTTGAAACTAAGTTGATGTCCCTCTGGTCCCTCTTCAAATAAAGATGTCATCGTCATCGTTGGTTGTCATTGTTTGATAAACATTTCACGATTATAATGGTTAAAACGTGCATGTTTGATGCAGAGGAGAGAATTGCAGAAAGTCCCTTGAAGAGTGGAACTTACTACGAGATATAAGTGTATAAAAATAAAATAGGAAATTTTTTGGAGGAGTGATGTACCTGTCTTCGGTGGAGTTGTAGGGTTCGAGTGTAATTTGCTGAATAGCATGGGTGGACTTTATCTGTATTGAATCCCCAAAAAGCTTGATAAGAGGTATATTCTCAGTGAGTTAGTACATAAATCTTGCAGTAAATAGATTAAAAATAACGTAAATGTGTTTTGCAGAGTTGGAAATATTTTATTTTCCCCGAAGTAAGGCGCCACAGTGGTCAGGATAAGGTAGTAATGGTTCCCTCGAGTGTGAGTTGGATTATGTATATACATGTGTAACATTAAGGTGGAGTGAGCCCTGACATTATGGGCAAATATGAGCTGTAATAAACAGGTGTTGCATCATTCAAAATTGCGACAGTTCATCCAAGATTATAGATAGTGTGTTGACAAGGGTAGATCGTTGGAAAGAAAATAAATTCGGGTAGTGTCTTCTGGTATAGCCTAGAGCAGTTTTGTTACTTTAATTAATCTGTCTCTGTCTTATCCTTGGTTTTGACAATATGAAAGTGACTGAGGTATGAGCGATGCTAGTAATGCCATTCCTTATGCAGCCAGTCCCTGTTATGAATGGTGTAAAAATATCGCTCATAGGGTCGGTTGGTGCATGCATTTCAGTGGGCTTGGCAGACTGATATGTAATAGCAACTGCTGGCTTGGTGAGGAAAGCAACCGGAAACCACCTCACTCCTCATTTCCCTAGTACGCCTCTTCAGTGACACCTAGGCTATTTATGACAGCTGTTGGCGGAGCTGCAGAGGATCAAACCAGCCTTCAGGCTGAATACCCAACATACATACAGTGTATTCAAAAGAGACAATTATTATCACTTGTTATCGCTTGGAAAAGCAGCAAAAAATAACGTTTACAATATTGTTGTTTTAACAAGTATGTCCATTTTTGTGATTATCACAATGAATTTGATGGCTTGCAGAAGGACGTATCAGTGAAAGAATAGCCTTAAGAGTGTTACTCAGTGTGAGGCTTTTGGGTAAAGAAGGGGCCGGAGGAGGTAGCAATTATTATAGTGAGGTCTTGTGTTAATGAGTTGTTCTCTTTTCAGTATGAAATATAATTACTGTCTCTCTCCACTGACAAATGTGGCGCATTGGGATAATGTTCGATGCACACAATACAGGATATGTAATAACGTATATAGGAGATGAACATGAGGAAAAAACTGGATGTAGAAATTATCATCTTGAGAAATAGCAGAGAATGAACTAAATGCTATTATTGTTGTCTTAACAGAATGGTCCCTTTTGTGTGGTTATCCTAATGAATATGATTGAAGTTTCTGGTTGTAAGAGATGATGTTGGAAGTGTTCCCTTTCTTTGAACCTAAATCTGTGTATAACATATTCTGGAATGTGATGGTGAGATTCTGAAACTAAATAGCTGGTCGCCCTCAGAATAAAGGAGGTGTCGTGATTGGTTGTCATTGTTTAAAAAGCATTTCGCGATTATTATGCTTAAAACATGCACGTTACTTGTGGAGGAGGAATTTATAGAAAGTCCCTTGAATAGAAGAATTTATTATGGCATTTTAGAGGTATAAAGTAAGTACCTGTCTTGGTTGTGTCGTATTAGGAATTGCCGCCGAAGATGATTTTATAAGGATAGATCCTGCGACATATTTACAACTTTAAAGATAAAATCTTGACTAGTTTAGTATTTATGTACATTTTTATAATCATGTGCACTCTAGTATGCTCAGTAGAGAAATATCTGGTCTACAAGCTCAAGTATCTGGTCAGCAATGCGTTAGCAAATATGTCCTTTTAGTGTGGTCATCCTACGAATTGAATTAGAAGATTCAGGTTGTAACATAGTTCTTGTTGGATGTGTTCCATTTCTATAAAAATAAACTGATATGACACTTTTGTCTGGTTACCACAATGTACGCTATAGGTTCCCAAGGACGTGTCAATGAAAAATTATGCTTAATTTTGCAAATTTTATTAAAAATGATGCATTTGAGTAATAATGAGTGAAATAGTGAAACAAGACTTGCCTTTCGAATGGAGGATGAACCAATTATTATAGTAAGAACTTGGCGTTTTTGAGGGTTTCCCTTCGAGTATGAAATACATATTGTCCCACTTTGTCTACAGATGGTGTAATCTGAAGGTTTTCTATTGGAAAGGTGATTTGCATAATGTGTTTGATGCCGATAATGAGAGTGAGCTAAAGATTATTCTCGGCAATATATTCTGCTAAGTATTAACTTTGAAACATACACATATTCTGTGAGGGGCCAGGACCATTTGAGCCAAGCTCCATTAATGGGATAAATTATTGCTAAGTACACTAAAGAAAATGAATTTAATGGTAAAAACGGAGACAAGCCCATTAATGGGCAGAAGAAAGGGTTGTTTTTTTGTAGTTATTTCAAAAGATGCTGGCGTCTGAACTAGATACAGTCTGTTGCTGTTATGTTGGAAATATTTTCATGGAGAATGAAGGATAATTAATTATCAATGCAGTGAGAAAAAAATTACTAGGCCAAATAGTAGACAACGAGGTGTAGAATAATATTGTCTTAACAGATGTGTCACCTGTGTGGTTTTCCCCATGAATGCAATTGGAAAATTCAGGTTGTGACATAGTTGCTGTTGGATGTGTCCCTTGATATGGAGTTAAATCGGTTATGTCATTTCTATGTGCTTATCACAGTTAACACAGTTGTGTACCGAAGAATGTATCAATGAAAGAGTGTATTAACCCTTATACGCTCAGCGAGCCGATCTATCGGCTCGGGTGGTATTGCTTAAAACACTCAGCGTGCCGATCTATCGCCTTTGTGTTCGGACGGCTGTATAAGTACCTTAATGGACCCCCAGATGTCAGGAAAAGGCATTAATAGTAGCTTTTGGATTTAGTTTACACTTTTCTTGAGAGATACAGACACTAAGCTCACCTGTTTGGACCAAATGAAGTTATCAAACCGCGTATGTTCACCGCATGACGAGTTGAAGTGTGCTGCTTGCCAGTACAGTCTCATTTAAGCTTCAAAATACGTGTTTTCCTTCGTTTTATTGTTTCCATTTTAATAATAGATTATTGTTAATTATATTTTGTTTATATTCTACATTTATCAGTGTTCTCAAGTGAATTTTAGTTTAACATTTCGTGTTATTAGATTTTCGTGCCACGAGTAGGCCTAACTTTTTTACATGGCTGGGCCAAGTTCTAGACTAAATAATTCCGATGTTTTGGGTTATTTAGATGCTTTAGACGATGACGGTGACGTTATAGCCGATATTGATTCGTATTTCAGTCCGACTCATTGGCTGAATGATCAGCGTTGAGGTATTCGGTTCAGAGGGACGGGTTTCATTCGCGGCCAGGTCGGGAATTTTAATCGCCATTGATTGATTCTTCTGACCCGGGGCCTGTGTGTTTGTGTTTGTCCCAACACTTTCTTCTTCATATTCAGACAACACACTACACTACAAACTACCACGGTAACACGCGATAGTGATTACTTCCCCCCATATAGGGTTGGCGTCAGCAAGGGCATCCGGCCATAAACCACCAGCCAAATCCACATGTGCGACACAGTTCGCACCCGCGAACCCACAGGTGTGGGAAAAGCTGTAGATAAAGAAGAAGTGATTCGGATTTTACAGGTACTGATGATAGGAGAATGTTTTCCAAAACACAAATGCTCACTCCGGAAGGTACGCGTACAGTTCTTTACGTCAGGTGCTATAACTCATGACTAAATAAGAATACAAAAAACAAAATTATATCATGTTATACAGAATTAAATGCTCTTATTTTCAGAATGACTGAACAACAATATCACTAAAGAACATATTACTTTTTTAGTATTTAAAAACAGATTTTTATTTTTTGTAATATATTTTCAAATTTCAAAATTTATTTTGAAGTAAAATATGCCATGAACAATTTTGGGATATTTTTTTCCTAAAACGACATTAAATAGTGTACTACTGTAATTTTTTTCAATTTTGTAACTGGGGATTTCTTTATACGGCAATTTTTTACATTTTAACATGCATAATTATGAAAAATGGCCTGAGTGTTTTGGGCTTGACCGGTGAAAATAGCCTGAGAGCAAAAGGGTTAAGGGTGGAAATTTTTCTCAAAATGAGGCTTTCGAGTAAAGAATGAGGTAAAAGTGAAAGAAAACTTGCCTTTTAATTGAAGGAAGAATCAATTATTATAGTAAAAATTTGCGTTTTGAAGTTGTTCCCTTTTGAGTATGAAATACAAATATTGTCTTCCTTGGTATACAGATAGTATATTTGAGAAGGATTTTTTGTTTTGTTGGAAAATGTTTTGCTTAATGCATTTGAGATACACAATATGAGATGATCATGATGCAGAGGCTGATGTAGAAATTACTACCTTGAAAAATAGCAGAGATTGTGCTAAAGATTACTGTTATCTTATGAGAATGGTCCCCTCTGTGTGGTTATCCCAATGAATTCAATCAAAATTTCAAGTTGTAACAGTTGCTGATGGAGGAGATCCCTTCATTTGAAACTAAATCGATGTGTAACAAAGAGAATGGCTCCTTCAGAGCGGTTATCCCAGTGAATAAAGTAGAAGTTTCTGGTTTTAAGAGATGCTGTTGGAAGTGTTCCGTTTATTTGAACCTAAATCTGTGTATAACATAGTGTCTTTCTAGAATGTTATGGCATGATTATGCAACTAAATAGCTGTTCGCTATCAGAATAAAGAAGGCGTCGTCATTGGTTGTCATTGTTTAGAAAGTATTTTGCGATTTTTATGGTCAAAACATCCATGTTAGATGTGGAGGAGGAATTTATAGAAAGGCCCTTGAATAGTAGAGGTTTATATGGCATTTTAGAGGTGTGAAGTACCCACCTGTCTTGGGTAGAGGAGTTGTAGGGTTGAGATATAATTTGTTGTAGTGGATTGTGGACGTTATCTGTATTGGAGCCCAAAACAACCTGATACGAGATAATTCGCAGCGAGTTAAATCTTCCTGTAGTAAACCGTTTGAGAGTAATACAAGTGTGTTTTGCCAAGTTGGAAATAATTTGATTTCGCTGAAGGAAGGCATAATGGTTGTCAGGAAAATATAGTAAAGGTACCCTTGAGTGTGAGTTGGATTATGTATATATGTGTATAACATTATTGTGGGGTAAGCCCTGATATTAAAGGCAGATATGAGCTATAATAAATCTTCGACCAGTGCTGCATCAACCAAAATTTTGTCAGTCTCTCCCAGACTACAGATAGTGTATGGTTGACGTGGTAGATCGTTGGAAAGAATATTAATATGCGTAGCGAGTTCAAAAGTGACGATTGTAGAAATTAGTGCTTGGATAAACAGTGGGAAATAAAGTATACAATATTGTTGTTTTAACAAATATGTCCCGTTTCGTGTGGTTATCTCAATGGAATCTATGGTTTACCTACGGACATGTCGATGAAACAATAGCCAGATTATTACTCTTACTCAGTAAAAAGAGAGTAAAGTAAAGGAGGAGTGGAAGACAAACAAATCTGGGGTTTAGAATTTAGAAAGTACCAAATATCATAGTAAAATCTTGCAAATTTTTTTTTTTTTTTGTATGAAGTACAAATGTTGCCCCCTTGGTCTGCAGATAATGTAATTTGAAGTTTTTTCTGGTAAGGTGATTTGAATAATGTTTTGCGATGCCGATAAAAATTTACACAATCCAAGATGATAATGTAGACGAGAGACTATCGTGTGGCAAAAGCTGAATGTAGAAATTGCTACTTAGAACAGTAGCAGAGTATGAGCTAAAGATTATTGTTGTCTGTGTGGTGATACCAATGAATTCAATCGAAGTTCATGGTTGTAAGAGTTGCTGTTGGATGTGTTCCCTTTATTTGAAACTGAATCAGTTCATCATATAGTATTTGTTGCAATGTGATGGTGCGATTATCTATGTGACTAAATAGTTGGGCCGTTTCAGAATCAAGTTGGCGTCCTCATAAGTGGTCGTTGTTTCAAAAATATTCCTCCATTATTACAGTCAAAACGTGAATGTTACTTTCAGAGAAGAAAATGGAAGTCCCTTGAATTGTACAACATATTACAACTTATAGCTGTAGAAAATTAATAATGCAAAAATTTGGAGGCTTGAAATTATTACAATGCACTGTAACTAAGTTAATTTTATGGTAAAAATGGGGCAAGCTCAAAAATGGGCTGACGAAAAGAGTCTTAGATTGCAGAGCTACTTAGAAGATGTTGGCTTTTGAAATAGATAGGGTCTGTTGGTTTCTGTTGGAAATATTTTTGTGGAGAATTGAGGTTAATTTACTATCTGTGGGGAGAGAGAGAAACAGGTGAAACAGGAGACAAGGAGATGGAGGATATGATTGTTTTTTACGGAAGTGTCCCTTTAGCGTGGTCATCCTATGAGTTCAATTAGAAGATTCAGGTTGTAACATAGTTCGTGTTGGATGTGTTCCATTTCTATAAAAGTAAATTTGTTATGAGTATGAAATACAAATATTGTTGGATTATGAATATATGTGTGTGTAACATTAGGGTTATGTGAGCCCTGGTGTTATAGGTAAATGTGAGCTGTAATAAATCTGCAACAGGTGTTGCAGCAAGCAAAACTGTGAGTCCCTCCTCTTCTAGGGTCTTCCAAAGCCTCTCTTTTGTTCCCATGGTCTCCAGTGAACAATCCTAGAGGTCCACCTGTTGTAGTAATGTCGAGGTACGTGGCCTAACCGTTGTGGTTATCCCAGTGAATGTGAATTTTCAGGTGAATTTTCAGGTCGTGTAACAGTTAATGAAAGATGTGTTCCCTTTATTTGGAACTAAATCATTGTGTAACAACAAGACTGGCCCCTTCAGTGCAGTTATCCCAATGAATAAGATAGAGTTTCTGGTTGCTGATGCTGTTGGAAGTGTTCCCTTTGTTTGGAACTAAATCAGTGTTTAACAAAGAGAATGGCCCCTTCAGTGTGGTTGTCCCAATGAATAAGATAGAGTTTCTGGTTGTTGATGAGATGGTAGATCGTTGGAAAGAATATTAATTTGGTTGTTGTGTTAAAAAGTAACAATAATGTACCGACTGTAGAAAAGTATCACTCGGATAAGCAGCAGAAAATAGAGTACCGTATACACTATTGTTTTCTTAACAAATATGGCCGTTTTTGTGTAGTTATCCCAATGAACACTATGGTTTATCGAAGGACGTGTCTATGAAAGAGTAGGCTTAGGTTACTCTTAATCAGTGTGAGGCTTCTTTTGAGTATGAAATACAAATACTGTCTCTCTCCGTCAATAGGTTTGGCGCATTGTGGTAGTGTTATTGGGTTCGATGCACATAATACGAGAGATGATCATGAGGCAAAAGCTACATATAGAAAATATTTTGATAAATAGCCAAGAATTGTCTTAACAAAATGGTCCCTTTTGTGTGGTTATCGCAATGAATATGATCAAAGTTTCAGGTTGTAACAATAGCTGATGGATGTTTTCCCTTCGCTTGAAACTAAATCGTTGTGTAACAAAGAGAACCGTCCCTTCTGTGTGTTTATCCTAATGAATATTATAGTGAAGCTAAATCTATGTTACAGAGATTGGCCTCCTCAGTGCAGTTATCCCAACAAATATGATCAAATTTTCAGGTTGTAACAGATGCTGTGGGAAGGGTTTTCTTTATTTGAAACTGAATCTGTGTATAACGTAGTGTCAGTCTGTAATGTGGTGTCATACTTATGAAACTATATAGCTGGTCTCTCAGAATAAAAAAAAAGGCGTCTTCGTTGATTGCCATTGTTTCAAGAACATTTCTTGTTTAGTATGCTTAAAATGTGCAATGGTTAAAACATGCATGTTACATGTGGAGGAGGAATTTGTAGAAAGTGTTTTGAATTGTAGAAGTTATAATGAATGGCATTTTGGAGGTGTGAAGTACCTGTCTTGAGTAGAGGAGTTGCTGTGGTCAGATATAATTTGTTGAAATGGATGGGTGGATGTTACCTATATTGAAGCCCAAGAAACTTGATACGAGGTAATTTGCAGCGAGTTAAATAACCCAATGAATATGATCAAAGTTCAGGTTGTGTAACTGTTGCTGGAAGATGTGTTCCCTTTATTTGTAACTAAATCGGTGTGTGACAAACAGAATGTCCCCTTCTGTGTATTTATATCAATGAATAAGATTGAAATTTCAGCTTGTAAGGGTTACTGATGGATGTATTCCCCTTATTTGTAACTTAGTCGGTGTATAACTTACGGGCTCTCTGGAATTGGATGGCTTGTAGATGAAACTAAATAGCTGGTCCCTTGTAGAATAAAGATGGCATCCTCATTAGTTGTCATTGCTTGAAAACATTTCATGATTATTATGGTTAAAACATACATGTTCCATGGGGAGGAGAGAATTGCAGAAAGTCCATTGAAGCGTGGAACTTACTTATTATGACATATAGCTGTTTAAAATTCACATAGGAAATTTTTTGGAAGATTGAAGTACCCGCCTTGGGTAGAGTATGGTATGATAAGTGTTTAAACAAACTTGGCGGCTATGTCGAAAAATAGAGTAAAGTGAGTTGTAGAGTTCAGGTATAATTTGCGGAATGCATAGGTGGACTGTATCTGTATTGAAGCCCAAACACTTGATACGAGGTATATTCTCAGTGATTTAATACGTAAATCTGGCAGTAAATGGATTGAGAATAATGTAAATGTGTTTTGCTGAGTAATATTTTATTTTTTCCAAAGCAAGGCGTAACAATTGTTACGAAAAGATAGTAATGGTCCCCTTGAGTGTGAGTTGGATTATGGATATGTGTGTGTAACATTAAGGTGGGGTAAGCCCAGATGTAGGCAAATATGAGCTTTAATATATCTGCAACAGGTGTTGCACCACACAAAATTGCAATAGTCCATCCTGGACTATAGATAGTGTGTTATTGACATGGTAGATCGTTGGAAAGAATACTAATTCGGGTAGTGTTTTCAAAAGTGACTATTATGTACCAAATGTAGAAATTATCGTGGGATAAGCAGCAGAAAATAAAGTATACAATATTGTTGTCTTAATAAGTGTGTCCCTTTCTGTGTGGTTATCCCAATGAAATCGATGATTTAGCGAAGGACATGTCGATGAAAGAATAGCCTTAAAACTGTTACTCTCACTTGGTGTGAGGCCTTTAGGTAAAGAATGGGCAAAATAGAGATTCAAACTTGGGTTTTAAATGGGATAAGTACCAATTATTATAGTAAGGTCTTGTGTTATCGAGTTGTTCCCTTTTGAGTATGAAAAACAAGTACTATCTCTTTCCGTTGCATTGGGTTAGTGTCATTGGGTATGATGCACACAATGCAAGATAATATTGTACATAAGAGATGATCATTAGGCAAAAGCTGAATGTAGAAATCATTATCATGAAAAATAGCAGATAATGAACTAAAGGTAATTGTTGTCTTAACAGATTAGTCCCGTTGTGTGGTTATTACAATGAATATGATCAAAGTTTCAGGTTGTAACAGTAGCTGATGTATATGTTCCCTTCATTTGAACCTAAATTGGTGTGAAAGAGAACGGTCCCTTCTGCATGGTTCCCAATGAATATGATTGAAATTTCAGGCCGGAGTACATTAATTTCAAATTCAGATGATAATGTCTTCCCTTTCAGTGTTGGTTCCTTTAGATGTGAACATAAAAGCTGATCCCATTTGAACTACAGGAGGTGTGTGGAGGTGGTGTTATGTTAGATGTGTTTTTGAAGAATGGGAGTGTGTGCCTCTCGTGTAAGGTGGTGGTGTGATAGATATATATTTCATCAAGTAGAGTTTAAATTCATACATACCTATCATATTTGAGAGAAGAGAGAGAATAGAGATGGTGTGATGTGAAGGGGAGCGGTGTGTTAGAAAAATGTATATTGTTGAGTACTATGGTTGAAAGTAGTTCTGCATGTACGTGTCCAAAGGTCTTGAGCGAAGAGTAGGATTCTGCCCTGTAAAGTGGGGAATCGAAAGTAGAGCATTGGAGTAGAGTAAATGAAACAAGACTTGTCTAACAGAGCTGTTCCTATTGTATAGTGGTTGTCCCAGTGCACTTGGATCACCATTTGCATATGAAAGTATCCCTCTCGTACTTAGATGCTGCGATGTCGAGTTCGTGGTTTGTTAGAAATGTATTTCAAGGAATAGTAAGGTTTTTAACATTTGATACACAAATGTGCCCCGAAAACTTCAGTGTAAAAGGAAAGTATACCAAGTGGGTTAAATATCCAGTAGTAAAGCTGTTAAGAATGTAGACAACTGAATTGTTGTGTATTAAAACTCTCCCTTTTGAACAAAGGCTGCCTCGCTGAACTCGGATCACCTGTGTAGAAGGAATGTAAAGTTGTAGCTAAGGTTAGAAAAAGTTATAAAGACCATTGTATTTGCCTTTTTGACCTTAAAGCATATATAGTTATTCCAGTTCGGAAAGTGTGCTTTTCATTTAGTACCCTACTTTTTATGGTACGAGGATGTGAATACTTTGGATTCATTCCCTCTGAAGGGATGAGAAAGAAGAACCTGCCAAATCTGTCCCCTTCATATGTAGCTTGCCCCCATAAACTCCCTTTTCTGTTAAATATGTTCCCTTTTCATAAGAAATATAATACATATATGTGCCTTAACAACTTGGGAGAGAAAAGTGATATGCATAAGGAGTGAAATTATAGTAGCTTTTGAGTGACAGTTATCTTACAATTAAATTAATTATACATGTATGTGCCCAAATGTTTGTGAGTAAACAGGCTGCCTAAATAGGAGAAATTGTTGGAGAGTAATGTAGAAGTTAAACAAAACAAAATTGTAGTCTAATTAAACTATCCCTTCTTTTTTAAAGCATTTGATAATATGTATTTTGAATTTTTGAAGTAAAGCTATTTAATTCTTTTTAAGACGCATGTTTCTTCTAGGTGTATGCAATATGAATTAACTGGGATCATTGCTGTTGAGTAGGCTCTATAGATTAGTCTGTTGAATTACAAAACTGTAGAGAAAACTTTTATTGCTTTCAAAATAGTTTTATAAAATGTACATTTTTTAAAAATTTGTCTTGTTTTCAGCCTATTGCATTTTGTATTTCATACAAAATATTACATCAGATCTGCCTCTGCATATCGTAATAATAAAATTAGTAGCCTACTTTAGATAAGTGAAGGGAAATGCAAGTGGGGGCACTTAACCTTTAAACCAAAATGTTGATCTTGGAGACCTAGTGGTAATGATTTTTTTGCTAGTTGCTTTACGTCGCACTGACACAGATAGGTCTTATGGCGACGATGGGACAAGGAAGGGCTAGAAGTGGGAAGGAAGCGGCCGTGGCCTTAATTAAGGTACAGCCCCAACATTTGCCTAGTGTGAAAATGGGAAACCACGGAAAACCATTTTCAGGGCTGCCGACAATGGGGTTCGAACCTACTATTTCCCGAATACTGCATACTGGCCGCACTTAAGTGACTGCAGCTATCGAGCTCTGTAGTGGTAATTAAAGATACAATGTGGTAACCTTGAGAGCTACTATGATCTCCCCTTTAATTTAACTGTCCCAAGTGCACGACTGATTAACAATCAGTTTCATTCCAATTGCCATATGATACTGTTTATTGTTTTTGACTACTTGCTTTCTTAGGAGTCTAGCAGACTGCACATTTCATAAAAAGTACTAAAAGGCAAGTCCTACAGATGTCATATTTTGTTGTTGTTGAGATTCGTTTTTTATGACTTGCTCATCATCTAGTCTGTTCTTCAGTGTCCACTAGTTTATCATACTGGTAACTGTTTTTATGATTCAGATGGTTGACTCTAAATGCTTAAATTACTTGTGATAATGTGGTAGATAGTAATTGTGAAGACGAGTTATTACTGGAAATAATTGTACTACCTTGTAATTCACAACAGTTCAAAGTAAAAAATGGTTACAAATTGGGTCGTCTGGAACCTCCTAACGTGGGACGAATACTCTAACATTACATTTTGAGTGGGACTATAAGTCGTAACTTAAGTGTCTTTTCGAGCTACAGTGGCGATGGATGGAGTAACCTTGCTCACTTTAAACTGAATGTAGTAAAGGCTTGTTTATAGCCAACAAGGAATCCATCCCAACTACACAGACAGACTCATTGAAGTACAAGCTGTCGTAGGCCTTGGATGACATCAGTCTTCAAATCGTCCCATGAAGATATGTACGGTACTGGTAGTCATCATTTTGAAAGTACTTGACTGGTTGTCCGATGTTTGAAGCAACATGTTGGTTAAACATCTTGTGGTCTATGAGGCACGTGTTTCTAGTGAGGTATCACATGTTTTGGTTTAAGGGTTAAGTGTCATAGGATGTTTGGGAGGGCATTTCCCTTTTCTTATCTCCACCTTCAAAACTTCCTTGTGTATGTTAATGTAACTTTTAAATAAGTAGCGACTTAGAAATGAATTGATAAGTGAACAAATACATATTTTCAAGAAGAGCCATGTTTTGTAGCTTAACCTTTTGATCAGTGAGTTTTTGGTGACACAACCAGGAGCGTATTTTGTACTGAAAATGTAGACGTTACTTTGATTTTAACTTTTCTCTAGTAATAAATTTACATAATTTACACTTTGGTACATAACTGATACCTTCAATTTAATTGACATCAGTGGTGTATTTTCTAAAAATATTGAAAGGAATAGTAAAATTGACAAAAACATAATTTCACAGTCACAAAGTATAAACAGTTTTATACAAAACCTGTGCCCACTTGATATAATGCATTGTTTCCATTTTAGGCAACCTTTCCAAGCAACTAGGCTCACATCAATACAGATATTTTGGAAGGGATAAAATTTAGATTGGAATTTTGCTCTGAAATAGGTTGTTACAGGCCTAATTTTGTAAATTCTGTCACTTGGGGGTTGTAGATTGTTGTCAAGAAAGTGAAGCAGTCTTAGAATGAGGGAGAAATTGTCGAGAGAGGTCAGTTTACCGAACATTGGATTTTCAATCAATTTATTTGTTGACCAATAGTCTTTCATCGTGTTTTTCTTCCCATGACCCATCAACAAAACAGCTGCCAGGAAAATATAAAGAATCTCCACGATTATGCCTTGCCACTTATGTATCTTCGACTTTTACATCCGTATTTTCCGTAACAAACAGGTAGTACTTGCGTTCATTTCTGACGCTATCAGGTTCATAATATTATGAACAACAACTTTGTCAAAATCGACGCTTAAGTCTTGAATCATTGTAATTATCGTTCAGGTGAGCACAAAGCGTAGGAAGATGCCTACCTACAGAACTCCCCATTTCTTCCTTTGGTTTGAACAGCTGACAGCTTGGCCTTCTTTACGACTGCGAGCTGTACTTCATCCTCAATTTCCATGTTGCTGTCCTACGAGGAATTGCTCACTCATCGGACACAATACAATCACTGTCACTATAAAAAAATATCAATTTGATCGTCCGACTGCTCGTCAAAATATTACTTATATCTTGTGTTGCAAGCCTGCATCCTGGACTCGATCCAGCCATTACCATGTGAATTTGTTTACTATCAGGGAGTGTTTATTTCTATGGAAACCAGAGATGAGAGAAAAGACAACAGCAGTATACCGTTGTGAAACAGAAAATGGCCAAAAGACGCACGACTTCTACAGCAGTCGACCGGCTGTGAGGAAATCTTGTGTGAAGGATGGACTCGACCAACCTTACAAGATCAGTGGTTATGAATCTGGATCAAGCATGGATTATGGTTTCCACAAGTTTATTTTTCATTGCTGGGATTTTGGCACAAAAGCACTTTCAGTGTGGACCACAAGTTGTCCATTTGGTTTTGGTCAGGTCTATTTCCCGGTCGTGGCAAAACATTGTGCTGATCTTACAGATATTTCATGCCGAGTTTTTCTGTGTGGCATGGTGGATTATCGTGTTGAAAGTTGGATCAGGAGAAAAATTAATGGGAGGCGGCAGATTTGCTTCTAGGCTCTCAGGCTGCTGTATCTTTGCATTTATTGTACAGTCTACCTCATTTCATGAACAACACTTGTCTTTCCATGCTTGCGCACACCATCACACTGACTGGGGGCTTAATAGTAGCTGTGGTGCATACTGGTAACAAATCTTGGCCAGGTCGATGGTGCACATATTTGACTATCACTTCCAAATGTGGAAATGCGGGTCTTGTCACCCCAGATTACCTTGACCGAGTCCACTTCAGTCCCATGTCCTATATTCGACGGCCTACTTGACACGTTTCTTCCTTCGTTTTTAATAAGATAGGGCTTTCTCACCTGCAGACCATTTGTATAAACTTTCTTCGGGCAGTTCTATTATTAATGGCAACACCAGACGATTCCATCACCTGCTTAATCTGTTTTGCAGTGTGCCCATGGTCTTGTAATAGATGGCGGCAAATTCTTTTTTTATCTTGATAGTTTATATTTTTTTCCAGTTCTAGGAGCAGTTTTAATAACCTTCAATTTTTTTAACTTGCATTCGCACACCTTCATTTCATCTGACTTAGTAGCCCCACTACCCAACCTCACAGCGGTCTTCAAACGTTGAGCCTCCTTACATAATGTAACAGCTTTGCTTCACTTATGTGGTGACCAATTGATTCATTTCTTCGGTGTAGGTGTCCTACAACCAAAAATCAGCTAATGAGTTGAAGAAATGCTGACTTACACTGTAAATTGAAATACTTCTTCATACCAGAGTAAGAAGCACACCAAAGCATACCAGTCACACAACAATCCATGAATGTTACTGACGACATCAGATACATCTTGTGAAAAGAATTGAATGAGAAACAAAGCTTAAAATGAGAAACAAAGCTTAAATTAACGTTTTCCCTTCTTTTTCACATCACTGGCACATAACAATGAAAGAGTGAGGAAATATACACTGTTTGAGCAAATGTCATGGGATAGCGGAGCACTGATGCGCAGGTGTGTTGTCTGCGCACCATACACCCCCCTGTGCCAGCGGCAGTTGCATAGGAGACCTTGTGAGCAGTGGCTGTGCATGTGACAGGTGTAACAAGGAACATCGTCATGAGCTGACACTGTTCGAAAGGGGTATGGTGGTCGGTGCCTGACGGATGGGAAGTGCGATTTCGGAAGTGGGGCGGGAATTCAGCATCACACGATCAACCGTTTTTCATATTAGATAGATTAGGGGAGCAAAATCGGTGTGCATGAAAGAGAATGGCCTCTTCTGTGCGCTTATCCCAGTGAATAAGATCGAAGTTTCTGGTTGTAAGAGATTCTGCTGGAAGTGTTCCCCTTATTTCAGACTAAATCTGTGTATAACAGAGCATCTTTCTGTAATGTGAAAATGTGTTTATGAAACTAAATAGCTGGTCCCTCTCAGAATAAAGATGGTGGCATCATTGGTTACCATTGTTTCAAAAACATTTCTCGATTGTTATTGTTAAAACATACTTTACATGTGGAGGAGAAATTCATAGAAAGTCTTTTGAGTAGTAGAAGTTATTATGGCATTTTGGATGTGTGAAGTACCCATCTTGTTTAGAGGAGTTGTAGTGTTTCGATATAATTTGTTGAAATGGTTAGGTGGACATTATCTGTATTGAAGCCCCAAAAACTTGATACGAGGTAATTAAGCAGCGATGTGAAAAATCTTGTAGTAAATTGTTTGAGAATAACATACTGTAAATGGGATTTGCCAAGTTGGAAATATTTATGTTTTGCCAAAGCTTCCAGGTACGTGTATCAGTTTGTGTTTTTATATGCAACATCAAGGCGAAATCTTTATGCAAATATTAGCTGGAATTAGTCTCGAACTGGTAATATACCAAAAACAAATTTTTGATTACTTCTCATAATAACTTGATCGCTGATTCAGATAATAGAATCTTCCGTTCCACAACTGTTCATCTTTTAAGTTGGCAGACAGTCCCTCACAGACTACTTGTAGTGTGTTGTTGAGACTGGATTGTTGGAAAGGGTACTAATTTGGGTAGTGTGTTTGAATGTGACAATTATGTTCTGAATGTAGAAACTATCTATTGGTTAAGCAGCAGAAAATGAAGTAATCAATGTTGTTGTCTTAACAAACATGTCCCTTTTGTGTGGTCATCCCATTGAATTTGTTGGATTATCGAAGGACGTGTCTGTTAAAGAGTAGGCTTAAGAGTGGTACTCTCACTCTATGTGAAGCTTTAGATTAAAGCACGAGTGAAATAGTGAAACAAATGTGGGGTTTAGAATGGAGGAAGTACCGTACCAAATATCATAGTAAGGTCTTGCGTTTTTGAGTATGCTTAAGTGGTTACTCTCACTCTATGTGAGGCTTTAGACCAAAGAATGAGTGAAATGGTGAAACAAATCTGGGGTTTAGAATGGAGGAACTATCGTACCATATATCATAGTAAGATCTTGCATTTTTGAGTTGTTCACTTTTTGTATGAAGTACAAGTGTTGTCCCTCTTGGTCTACAGATGATGTAATCTGAAAGTTTTGTTTTTGTTAAGGTTGTTTAAATAATGTTTATGATGTCGATAATAATTTACACAATCAAAGATAATAATGCAGACGAGAGATGATCTTGTGGAAATAGCGGAATGTAAAAATTGTTACTTTAAAAAATAGCAGAGAATGCGCTAAGATTTTGGTTTTTCTTAAGAGATTGGTACCTTCTGTGTGGTTATCCCATTGAAATCAATCGAAGTTTCATGTTCTAGCAGTTGTTGTTCGATGTGAACCCTTTGTGTAAATAATTAGCTGGTCCCTTTCAGAATCAAGTTGGCGTCTTCAAAAGTTGTCTTTGAAATACTGAAATTTATTTCCTGAAAGTGTGGAGAATAAGCCAAAAATGTTGTCCAAGTACCCATTTGCAAGATGATTCTTTAGAACAAGATTTCAGAATCGGACAGTGTGTCTTCTTAGGTTAGAAATATGAGACTCTGACACTCTTGAGGTTAGTTGGTCTCGTGTGGAGATGGTCTTGTGTACGATCTATTTCTGGTGTAAGCAAGTCTGAATTTAAATTAACCAAACAAAATTGTTACCAATTGTTACCCTTCCTGGAATTGAACACTGATGCAAACCATAGTCCTCCCTTTTAGAGTTGGCCCATTTTCAATTTGAAACTAAAAAAATGGGTTCTCATAGTAGAGAAGGGTGTTGTATGGAGGTGGTGAAGCGTTGAGTTTTATTTCATCAAATAGAATGGGTGAAAGGTATATGCATCCCAGCCCCAAAAAGTTAGGACATGAACGGTTTATACACCGTGATTGCCTTTCAATAAATTGGTTGAGTTGAGATATAAATTCACTCGGATCATTGTTGTTAAGTAGGCTCTATAGATTAGTCCGTTGGATTACAAAACTGTAGAGAGAATTTTTATCGCTTTCAAAATATTTTTATAAAATTATTACTTCCGATTGTTTTTGGCTGTAGCCTACATTTTTTAGTTGTCTTTTGTTTTCAGCCTATTGCATTCTATATTTCATATAAAATAGTACGTCGGTTCTTTTGCCTGTGCACATCGTAATAATAAAATTAGTACTTGCTCGAGATAAGTGAAGGGAAATGCAAGTGGGGGCTCTTAAAACCTTTAAACCAAAATGTTGATCTTGGAGACCTAGTGGTAACCTTGAGAGCTACTATGATCTCCCCTTTAATTTCTTTCTTAGGAGTCTAGCAGACTGCACATTCATAAAAAGTACTAAAAGGCAAGTCCTACAGATGTTATTTTATTTTGTTGTCGAGATTCGTTTTTTATGACTTGCTCATCGTCTAGTCTGTTCTTCAGTGTCCATTAGTTTATCATACTGGTGACTCTAAATGCTCAAATTACTTGTGATAATGTGGTAGATAGTAATAGCGAAGAATTATTACTGGAAATAATTGTACTCGAGTAAAAAATGATTACAAATGGGGTCGTCTGGAACATCCTAAAGTGGGACGAGTACTCTAGCATTTCATTTTGAGTGGGACTATAAGTTGTAACTTAGGTGTCCTTTTGAGCTACAGAGGCGATGGATGGAATAACTTTGCTCACTTGAAACTGAATGTAGTAAAGGCTTGTTTACAACCAATAAGGAATCCATCCGACTACAGAGGCAGACTCGGTGAAGTACGAGCTGTCGTAGGCCTTGGATGACAACAGTCTTCAAATCGTCCCATGAATTTATGTACGTGCCGGTAGTCATCATTTCGAAAGTACTGGACAGGTTGTCCGATGTGTGAAGCAACATGTCGGTTAAACATCTCGTGGTCTATGAGGCACGTGTTTCTGGTGAGGTATTACATGTTTTGGTTTAAGGGTTAAGTGCCATAGGATGTTTGGGAGGGCATTTCCCTTTTCTTATCTTCACCTTCAAAACTTCCTTGTGTATATTAGGTAGCTTTTAGATAAATAGCAACTTAGAAATGAACTGATAAGTGAACAAATACTTATTTTCTAGAAGAGCCATGTTTTGTAGCTTAACCTTTTGATCTTTGAAGTTTTTAGTGACACGACCAGGAGCGAGTTTTTTTTACTGAAAATGTTCAATTCTTAATTTTAAGTTAATTTTGATTCTAAATTTTTGTCCGTTAATAAATTTACATTTTCGTACATAACTGGTACCTTCAGTGTAATTGATATCAGTGGTATAGAAAATTTTTTCTCAAAATTTTCAAAGGAATAGTAAAATTGACAAAAACATAATTTCACAGTCGCAACGTATAAACACCTTTATATCAAATCTGTGACCCTTTGATGGAATGTATCGTTTCCATTTCAGGCAACATTTCCAAGCAACTAGGCTCTCGCTAGAGATATTTTGAAAGGTAGGCCTACAGATATTCAGGAAGGAATAGAATATAGATTGGAATTTCTCCCTAAAATGGTTGTTACAGTCCTTATTTTGTAAAGTCTGTCACCTGGGGGTTGTAGATTGTTGTCAGCAAAGTGAAGCAGTCTTAGAATGAGGGAGAAATTGTCGAGAGAGGTCATTTTACTAAACATCGGAGTTTCGATCAATATTTGTCGAACAATAGTCTTTCATCCTGTTTTTCTTCATTTGGCCCGTCAACAAAACAGTTGCCAGGAAAATATAAAAGAATCTCCACGGTTATAGCATGCCACTTATGTAACTCGACTATTACTTTATATCCGTATTTTCCGTAACAAATAGGTAGTACTTGCATTCATTTCTGACACTATCATACATACATTATCATTATAGACTGTTATGCCTTTCAACGTTCAGTCTGCAAGCCTCTTGAGAATTTACTAAACGTCGCCACAATCCTCGATTTGCAACTAGTGTTGTGGCCCCATTTAGTTCTATACCTCTTATCTTTAAATCGTTAGAAACAGAGTCTAACCATCATCGTCTTGGTCTCCCTCTACTTCTCTTACCCTCCATAACAGAGTCCATTATTCTCCTAGGTAACCTATCCTCCTCCATTCGCCTCACATGACCCCACCACCGAAGCCGCTTTATGTGTACAGCTTCATCCATCCAGTTCATTCCTAAATTAGCCTTTATCTCCTCATTCCGAGTACCCTCCTGCCATTGTTCCCACCTGTTTGTACCAGCAATCATTCTTGCTATTTTCATGTCTGTTACTTCTAACTTATGAATAAGATATCCTGAGTCCACCCAGCTTTCGCTCCCGTAAAGCAAAGTTGGTCTGAAAACAGACCGATGTAAAGATAGTTTCGTCTGGGAGCTGACTTCCTTCTTCCAGAATACTGCTGATCGCAACTGCGAGCTCACTGCATTAGCTTTACTACACCTTGATTCAATCTCGCTTACTATATTACCATCCTGGGAAAACACACAACCTAAATACTTGAAATTATCGACCTGTTCTAGCTTTGTATCACCAATCTGACATTCAATTCTGTTGAATTTCTTACCTACTGACATCAATTTAGTCTTCGAGAGGCTAATTTTCATACCATACTCATTGCACCTATTTTCAAGTTCCAAGATATTAGACTGCAGGCCTTCGGCACAATCTGCCATTAAGACCAAGTCGTCAGCATAGGCCAGACTGATTACTAAATTTCCACCTAACTGAATCCCTCCTTGCCATTTTCTACCTTTCAGCAGATGATCCATGTAAACTACGAACAATAAAGGGGAAAGATTACAGCCTTGTCTAACCCCTGTAAGTACCCTGAAACAAGAACTCATTCTACCATCAATTCTCACTGAAGCCCAATTGTCAACATAAATGCCTTGGATTGATTTTAATAATCTACCTTTAATTCCATACTCCTCCAGTATGGCGAATATCTTTTCCCTCGGTACCCTGTCACATGCTTTCTCTAGATCTACGAAACATAAACACAACTGCCTATTCCTCTCGTAGCATTTTTCAATTACCTGGCGCATACTGAAAATCTGATCCTGACAGCCTCTCTGTGGTCTGAAACCACACTGGTTTTCATCCAACTTCCTCTCAACGACTGATCGCACCCTCCCTTCCAAGATGCCAGTGAATACTTTGCCTGGTATACTAATCAATGAGATACCTCGATAGTTGTTGCAATCCTTCCTGTTCCGTTGCTTTTAGATAGGTGCAATTACTGCTTTTGTCCAATCTGAAGGTACCTTACCAACACTCCATGCTAATCTTACTACTCTATGAAGCCATTTCATCCCTGCCTTCCCACTATACTTCACCATTTCAGGTCTAATTTCATCTATTGCTGCTGCCTTATGACAATGGAGTTTATACTTTCCACTTCCTCAAGCATAATTTCACCAACATCATTTTCCTCCTCCCCATGAGCTTGGCTGTTTTCAACACCACCAGGATGATTTCCTTTTACATTGAGAAGATGTTCAAAATATTCCCTCCACCTCTTCAGTGATTCCCTGGGATCTATTATGAGTTCACCTGAATTACTCATAACACTGTTCATTTCCTTTTTTCCCTCCCTTCCTAAGATTCTTTATTACTGTCCAGAAAGGTTTCCCTGCTGCTTGACCTAGCCTTTCCAGGTTATTACCCATCAAGTTCATAATATTACAATCAACAACTTTTGTCTAAATCGACACTTAAAATCTTCAATCGTTGTCATTATTGTTCAAATGGAGATTATCACCAACACCTGAATTTGATGGATCATAATGTGCAGAAAGTGTAGGAAGAAACCTAACTTCAGGTCTCCACTTTCTTCCTTCGGTTTGAACACCTACCAGCTTAGCCTTCTTTGTGACAGTGGACTGCACTTTGTCCTCAATCTGCAGACCTCTGGGCCGAGTAGCAGTCGCTTGGTAGGCCATGGCCCTTCGGGGCTGTTACGCCATGAGGATTAGTTTACTATGTTAACAAATATACTGCATATGTTATTCTTGAGGATAATCTTTGGAAAATATTTAAACTAGGTACTGCAGATTAAAAATAGAAATTTCTGATGTTCTTTTATATGACGATGGTGTACTGAACAATAAACATGTTTTTTTTGTATGAAAAATATTTTTCTAAATTAGTAAAATAGAATAGACCGTATGAATATCCTCTTCTGTTGCTTCTTGATATGTACATTCAGAATCTTGCCATACCTTTCTTTCTTCTTCAGAGGTTTGGTTTTGTGTTAGTAACATTTTCGCAACGTGATATATAGTAGTTTCACAATTGTAAATTTTCCCTAGATATGGTCGTAAATTTCGCTAGAGCCCGGCTGTGTGGCTCAGCACAGTTGAGGTGCTGACCTTCTGAATTCAACATGGCAGATTCGATCCTGGCTCAGTCCAGTGGTATTTGAAGGGGCTCAAATACGTCAGCTTCGTGTTGGTAGTTAGTGGGATGTACAAATATTTCTGTTAATTTCGCTAGAGTTTATACTTGCTTTTAAAATATTTTCTCAATGTTTCAGGTCTGCGCAGATATTCTGCTGCCGTGTTTTTATATTGTGTATGCGTGTAAAAAAAAAGGTATCGATGGATAATAAACATACAAATTAATTAAACTTAACTGAAGGAAATAACAATGTGAAATGTGAATACTGAAGCAAATAAAAGTAATAAGCAAAAACATTTGTAGTTCTTCGATTTTCTTCCCTTTTGAAACTTGTATCCTGTATGTCCTCTGTCCTTCTGCTGGAAAATACTAATGCAGTGGTAATATGGCAAAAGATTGCACATATCAAGTAGCTGGTACAGTATGTAGGCAATTCAATAACAAGGACATGACACTGTTAATTGTTGTCTTTGAACTGCACCATGTTACTAGGAAGTGTTCCAGAAAAATATTGACGATATGGAGCTGACCATTATTAAGTTGGCCTTAGGTCCAGTTCCGCATAATATTTATGTCATGGGGCTGCAGTTTGCTGTGCCCACTCTGTACACAGAAAATGTGTATCCTTAATATTGAGAGATGGTCTATTATTTGCCCAATCTAATTTGAACGTTTTCCCCCCGTTTGCACTAGTTAAGGCTTAGGGAGCTTCAGGAACAATGTACGTTAACAAAAACAATAAGTGGAAACCACATGTTTCAAAGGCCGTGATAACTATCACTTCTGTTGGTTAGTTGCACTCTATGGAGGTACATGTGCACTTTTGCTCTAAAAATACATAGGTCCAAAAATACACTTTCATAATATTTTTGGGATCAAATATGACTCGTTCATAAGATAGTTCACAAAAGCTAGAAATTTGTTCAAGTTTGTCAAGAGAGACCAGGATGAGAATAGAGCATGTTGCAACAATTCGAGCCCAAATTATTTTTAAACCTACTGTCCACAGAAATCTGACATAGTGATTGAGGGCGTGTTCTCATGTCTGAAAGAATGCTTCGTAAGCCAAGCTTAAAACTACCTTCAATATACACATGGTTTGTCAAAATTAATAAAATGAAATAACGTTGGGCAATTGCATACTTCCTTGACTGTAGGTTTCAATTTGAGTAATTCTGAATTAAGTTTCAATAGCTGTCATTTCCTGAAAAATGTGATATTGACAAGAATGAAGGCTTCACAGGGTGCAGAGGAAGACCATTGTAGATGTACATTACAGGTAAGTAAAGGCGACTTCCAATTATTTACTGACAGATGTCAGCAAGTTGAAACTTGAACTACTATACTAGTAAAGCATTTACTATACTAGACGTAAAGCAGCATCAAACGTCCCTCCAGGGTCACAGTAGAATTGGAGTCTGATAACAACAGCAAGAAATTGAGACGAAGCTCCCTTCCCAAAAATTGACCAGCAATCAGCTTCAAAGTTCCGCATTAGACTCAATTTAGAGCACTTTAAGCAAGCTTACAGCTTACCTGGAAGGAGTGAAAGAGAAAAAACATTCAACAACGATTTGAACAGTCATGGAGTCGATCATTTTTAAAACCTTTTAACCGGAAGACGGACAGACATTTTTAATGTCACAAAGTGAAACTTTTAACAACCATTCCAATGAATAGATATAGTTTTTAAGCTGACCTACTATGTGATCATCCAGTCTCATTTCATTAACCCCCACATTGTTTTAATATCATTTAATTTGTTGGTATTCTAGTAGTTTTTAAGAGAATCAGTGTACTTGCAAATAACGTGTTTAAAAACTTGGTGATTCATCTAAGCTTTAACAACAGCTGAAGATGTTCCCAAGTGAGAACGAAACATGTACTGTTTACAAATAAAAATTTGCTAAAAGGCAAGTAAAAAGTATCAAAAAGGTGGAAGATTTTTAATTATTGTAACTCTCTGTGACATACCACCTAGTTGAGCAGCTCATCTCCTTTCTCACAAGTCTTCCCAGCCCAAACTTTGCAACATTTTTGTAACGCTACTCTTTTGCCGAAAATCGCCCAGAACAAATCGAGATGCTTTTCTTCGGATTTTTCCGAATCGAGTAATCCTGGAGAGGGTCCCATACACTGGAACCATACTCTAGTTGGGGTCTCACCAGAGACAAATATGCTCTCTCCTTTATATCCTTACTACAACCCTAAATACTCGCATAAGCATGTGCAGAGATCTGTACCCTTTATTTACAATCCCATTTATGTGATTACCCCAATGAAGATCTTTCCTTATATTAATAATACCTAGGTATTTACAATGATCCCTAAAGGGAACTTTCACCCTATCAATGCAGTAAATAAACAGAAGACTTTTCCTATTTGTGAAACTCACAACCTGACTTTTATCCCCGTTTATCATCATACCATTGCCTACTGTCCATCTCGCAACATTATCGAGGTCATTTTGCAGTTGTTCACCTGATTCCACTTCTTTACACATATCATCGATATAGATAAGAGAACATAAAGGTCCAATAATACTGCCTTGAGGAATTACCCTCTGAATTATTACAGGGACAGATAAAGCTTCCCTTGAGGAATTCCCCTTTTGAATTATTACAGGGACAGATAAAGCTTCACCTACCCTAATTCTCTGAATTCTATTTTCTAGAAAGAGAGCCACCCATTCAGTCACTCTTTTGTCAAGTCCAATTGCACTCATTTTTGCCAGTAGTCTCCCATGATCTACTCTATATCAAATGCCTTAGACAGGTCAATCGCGATACAGTCCAATATTGTTTCAGGGTCTCGTATTAAGTATAGATGTAAGTGAAACTTGTTTGCAAGTTTCCATACTTAACAGATTTCAAATATCCTAACAGAAGCAGTTTCATTTACACTTTCTTCATTGACTGTATTGCAAAATTGTTCTTGGAGGTATAGAAATTTTCATAAAATCAATCCTACTGCATGAAATCTAGATAGATTTTGTGAAGAACAATCATTTGAGGCAGGGAGTATCTCACTCTTAATATAAAATCAATGATAATTATATCTTTATATCGTACTCCTAATTCAGATGTTAGTATATTCGCACTAGGGTGAGAGCAAATATCAAAACACTTATACAAGAATTTAAACGGACTCCTTAGGTCATACAACCTTCACCGTGTGAGTGATCAGCCTATTAGGAATAATGCCTGTCTAGAAAACATAATCACTAATGAAAAATGATCTTAACATATGGGGTCATAGAGCCTCTGTTGTCTGACCGTGAAGCCTGCAACTTAAATTTCCATTTGCAAGTAAGGGAGCATACAATACCAAGCAGATTAAGTGTTTTAGATCATTAAATGAGGGGAATATGACAAGGTTGAGATATAAATGATTGAAACAAATTGGCAGAATGATACTTAAAACTGCAGCAATTTTACAGAAACATTTGAGATATTCATAGCTAAAATAAGTTCTTACCTGAATGTAAGCTGTCCCAAAAGAAGTGAATACTAAATAAGAAAAGCAGTACAAGTGAAAAAGGGTTTAAGTGGTATACTCCTGCGTTTTAGTCAATAGAAAACTAATAATTCCCATTTGTAAAAATGGTAGTTCAGAAGATAAGGATAGGTACAGAAACGTAAAGCAAATATACAGAAGGGAATTTAAATTGGCAAAAGTTATAGCCAGTGAAAGCTGGATTAGAAACTTTAAAATAAAAGTGTAAAGTTGCCTTGGGCAGTTATAAATAAGGAAATAGGCACGAAGGTAAGAAAAGGACCAATACCCACTGAACCAGAAACGTATGTCTTGAATTTTTTTTTTTTTTTTTGTGATCTCGGTTTAAAATTTTGCCAATACCAGTATTCAGTGGACAAGAACAAGCCTCAACTTACAATTGTACCTACAGTCATGGATATGTTGGGTAACCAGCAGCACCAAGGAGGTAATTTAACTGACAGATCAAAGTTCACATGGGAAGAAGTTACACTGGGATATATATTAAAAAATTGGTAGTTCTAAAACAGAAGACATGGTTTCCTCAACTCTCTTTTAAAGGAAATTTTTGATTTAATTCTGCTAACTATACTCGCAAACTTGGTATTCAAGGAAGGGGCTATTTCATATTGCCTGAAGATTATAATCATATTTCCAGTGTATAAGAAAGGAGATAGAAATAGTCCAGAAAGCTACCAACTGGTAGCGCTTTTCCGTCAAATAGCTCATCAATTGTAATCACGTAGGCTGGATGGACCTCGAACCAGCCCTCAGAATCAGGTGACAATCCCTGACCTGTACGGGACTTGAACCCCAGGCCTCCAGGTAAGAGGCAGGCTTACCAATGCATAATGGACATAAAAGAAAACCTGCATAAAAGAAAACCTGCTAATTACCCATTAAAGAAGGAAGTACTGCAACCATACCACCCGCGCCATTGCCCCATAGAACTATACGACAGCATCATTGTCCCCAAAACCGGGCTTCCGCCATACAGCACCATACGCCAAGGCGTTCGATGGTATAGGACCTTTTCAGTCTAGAGTTAAATGCCACCTCACCTCAAAAGCGAAGGAAAGTAAACTTCAAAATGATGGATGAGGTTAGGGTCTATCAAGATGGAAGCAGTGAGGTTAGCCACGTTCAAAATCCGCGCCCACGTGGTTGGGACCTGTCAAGATGACAGCTGTCAAAAGCATGTGGTTTATAAATTCCACGCCCCTACGTCATTAAGATGGCATAAGTGTGGTTACGTCCTGTTAAGATGGCAGCAGCGAGATTAGCGCCGTTGACTTGTTCAAAATTCCGCGCCCACGTGATTAGAACCCGTCAAGATGACAGCTGTCAAAAGCACGTGGATTTCAAATTCCGCGCCCCTACGTCGTTAAAATGGCAGCAGTGAGGTTAGCGACGTTCACTTGCTCAAAAATGTGAGAGTCCGTCTAGATAACAGCTGTCAAAAGCACGTGGCCAAGCACGCGACTTTGTAAACGATGTGACATCACGGTCACGTCGTCATGGAGTCAATGACGTTGGCCGGGGTCAATGACATCGGGTGCTGACTCAGCAGAAAAAATGCTGACTCCATGGTTCTGAACCCGCCTAGCCCTACTACTGACTTAGTTTGTCCATTTGCGATAGTTGATTTAGTGAACGTCAAGCCTTAAGCGTTTTGAGCCACCGGAGTAGCCTGGTGTGTTAAGGCTGGTTCACAAGCTCTGGTACTGCCAATACTCAACACCTAATCATTGGAGATGGTAGGTAAAGAATCAACTTCCTCGTACTCTCGATTCTCCTGGCTCGGGGACTGGGGGTTTATGACGTTCTCACCATTCATTTCATCAGGTCACCACTAAGCCTTTCCAGAGGTCATGCATTATTATTATTATTATTATTATTATTATTATTATTATTATTATTATTATTTTCTTTATTTCTTAATCCATTTGTCCTCCATGGTTGGTTTTTCCCTCTGATTCAGCGAGGGAGGATACAACTGGAGAGGAGGACCACTACCTCGCCCAGGCGGCCTCACCTGCTATGTTGAACAGGGACCTTGTGGGGGATGGGAAGATCGGAAGGGATAGAAAAGGAAGAGGCAAGGAGACGGCCGTGGCCTTAAATTGGTTACCAACCCGGCATTTGTCTGGAGGAGAAGTGGGAAACCACGGATAAACACTTTGAGGATGGCTGAGGTAAGATTCGAACCCTCCTCTACTTAGTTGACCTCCCGAAGCTGAGTGGACCCCGTTCCACCCCTCGTATCATGGCAGAGTCGGGAATCGAACCCGTGTCTCCGGGGGGTGGCAGTTAATCACACTAACCACTACACCACAGAGGCGGATATGAATATTATATTACTTCTACCTGTAGCCCTGCAGTGTCTCCCTGCACGAATGTAGAAACAGACGGTAGGGTTATCTACTGCATATGGTTAAGTCAGAAGTGTGAGGTGAGGAAGTATGTACGATGAGGAACACACGTGCTATTTGTACATATCTTAAAGGGGTCTTATCTTCATGGCCGGTTATCTTTTGATTTAATATGCTGTAATTCGAGAACTACTGGAGATAAAAATACAGGGATTTCTCCAGTCCCATCGTAGAACTGTTCTTCATATCGCCAGCTCACTATCCTAAAATTTAAGAAAGGAGATTTCCACTTCCGGAGGTGCATATTGCACCCGTCCACCTCCCGAGTCCCAGACTAGCATTTATCTCAGGGGTGTCGGTTCATTATTTAAGTCATCAAATATAAATATAGCGGCATCAATGAACACGGGAATGAACGGAGCAATTTAAAATTAAAATGGGGAAGGCTCGATTGTTAACTTGAATTTAAGGACTCCATGATAGGACTAGGAAGTGGCTGTTAACTTTAAAAAGGGTACCATCTAATTACAATAAAAAGATTATGAGAATGGTTTCCTTTGAAATACTTTGCCAGAAGGAGCAGTTTATTACGCCATCCGACGTACGAAACTTTGATACATTTGGCAACGATATTTAAATTTCCACATATGTTACATAAATAAATCACTTGCTATACCGCAAGTGGTATCAATATCTTGCTGGGTTGCTTCTGAAAGAAATTACAATTGGAGTATAACTTATGGGTCGATTCCATTTGAATCGAACCGTTGTTCAAGGATATAGCTTCCTTCTGTCGGGAGCCCGAGCATAACCCATGTTACGGTCGGCTTCTCGATTTAACTAAGATGATGTACCCCGGCTATATACATTTTTCCGAGACCGGTACTCGGACTGGGTAATGTTTCTCGTGAATTACGAAAAATGGATTACACGGACAGTTCCTATCTTACGATGTCCAGCTGATGCCATACCACTGAATTAGCATTTATATTTTATTTACACATGATCTGAGATGTTACAAAGTAGCCTCAGTAGACTACTGCCACATATGAGATAACGAGAAGCGGTGGGAAATACCGTGCGGAAACCGTACGATAACGAGGTAACAAATGACTATAATATTTCTCACTCTTATTTTTCAAACATACGAGTAGAGGGATGTTGTCACCAAATAATTAATTAATTCACTATCGTCAGAATATTCATTTATCCACGAAGTTATCATCATTGAAATTATTATTATTATTATTATTATTATTATTATTATTATTATTACTCAACGGTTCCTGGCACTGTCACGTTTGATGAATATCGTCATTATTATGCGGGACGCAAACACAAATGGTTATTAATGTTATTATTATTATATCCCTCTTGTGGTTATTATTATTATTATTATTATTATTATTAAATAGGTGACTCCAGATATTATTATTCACGTCACTCAAGAGGTTATTATTATTAATGAACCGGTCACTTCCGCCAAAATATATTAAGATATCGGTCGCAATTATAATTATTTCACTGATCAACCAACGGCATCATTACTGTTATTATTATGACAATTATTATAAATCTGACCGCGATGATTTAACATCGTCCTTACATTATTATTATTATTATTATTATTATTATTATTATTATTATTATTATTATTATTATTATCGGTTGCATATTATCATTTAGATTCCCGTTTAACATCTTTATCAACGCTCATTTACTTAAGGCGGTCCAACCATTTATTTGCAATATTTATTATTATTATTATTATTATTATTATTATTATTATTATTATTATTATTATTATTATTATTATTATTATTATTATTATTATCACGACATCATGATCGTCATCGCTCGTCATTACAATGATTACACTATACGATCATTTATGTGGACTCTGAACTCTCATTATCCTTAGATCCGTAGTATCTCGACGAATAGCTGTGCAGTCTATTTATTTCGTACATGCTGTCACGGGTCCGAATTCTACCCGCTACGTAACTCAGTATTTCTCTGTGACACTGCCCGTACATTTTACACTCATTTCAATATCCTAAGTGTCTCTCGTACGGAATTTATTTCCTTTTCTATCTCAATATTCCTTGATTCATTTATTTCTCACAGAATTATCAACTGACTTATTTATTCACATCTGACATCGCACGACCTTTTATTATCTGACTGCAGATTCTTTAACATTTTCTATCTCATTTTGATCTACGCCTTAGTTCGTTCTCCACAAATAATCGTAACATCTTGAAATTATATTTACCAAAATTTGACAATCATGGTTTCGTAATATTAGTCCTACGTGTTCCGGCTAATGAATTGCAAATTTAAGACACGACATTTATACGTAAAGAAAAATATTGGACCGTAATTTAAACCACACGTTCATTAACATGTACGGATTATTAGCACCGATCTACATTTCAATATTATTAATTGATCAAATAAAATTACCACACTCTTTAATTCCGAATTAAAAACGACATCCCGTCATTAAATGATTCCTGATAAACGCAACACCTGATCACTTGACTTTTATTATTACGCACGGCTCACTAAAAATTCCGATATCACATGAATTATTATTATATCGAAATTTAAAAAAATCTTCTTCTTCAAAAAAAGTAGTTTTATTATATTTATTATTATTATTAATTTAAAAAAATAATTTTCGCCTGTTACACGGTAGTCCACTCTTAATATGTTTAACGCATAACCCCTTTTTCAATTTCTATTTATTCTGGCACTAATCCAGATATGATTTACTTGGAAATTTTATTATTATTATTATCGCTTCTCCCAAATTTAACAACTTCACTTTGAAAATATGAACATACTAATCAACAACAAAACACAACTGGTATGACGAGGCTGGACTTTCCTTCAATGTCATTATATCGCTCGTTAAAACGACAAACAGAAAAGCACATATCGGGTCTATTTAACTATAATAACCAAAATCAAATGTAAAGAAAATTATTCTTGAATACAAAGAAAATAAGAATACATGCATGACTTAACGTACTACCCTATATCTACAAAATTTACATCTACAACAAACTGAATACATAAAAAGACCCGATTATTTACATTGTTATTATTTACTACTGTCCGTGCTACAAATTTAGGATGGGGTCGTTAAGCGACACATCTTGTTACAGAAGGTAACCAAGTCTAATCAAATTATTCCCATTTTTCCCATCACGATAACATTTCCCAAATATTATTTACATTATGTACTCATCTTAGTTTCTCGGTATTCCATTACAGCTTTGCAGATGAGAGGCTCCTTTCGGCCCCTCTCTGCATTTTACTCCTCCATTCTTGATGGCGTAGTTCCACAAAAGATTTCCTGGCACATTACCATTTTACACTAATACCTTAATTATCACAAAACTTCACCATTGACAACGTTAACACTGAACACTTTAACTTTTATACAACAAATTAATATCCTAGACCCAAAAATTTAATATTTTACACTATTTTAATCTTCGTCCAATTACCGCACAATGGACCTGGACACGTACGACGAGGTGTCAAATCTTACGCCCGTCGCGATTTATGTCGTCCGACGTGATACGCCCGTTTCATACGGCCTTCTTGAAGTGTTCATGATAGCGGTTCGATATTGCAAAGTACAGGCTATTATTCCCTTAAAGTACTGTTCGTCACACAGTCTGTTATTTACGTACTTATTGCGGTGCAATTTATATTACTCTCTTACAGTGCAATTAATTTACTTCACTGATATTTATAACTGACAAACACTGTCCTACGTTAACTATTTCCAGTTCATGTTGCTTGAGCGCGATCACATTTTATAAACACTGGCGGATGCTCGCGCCATTAAATGTTGAGTTACTGTACGCCCGTAGAATTCGAAGTTAGCTGCGACCGACGGTTCAGCTCCAGAGATTCATTTCAAGTGTCGTGGCGAGGATCCCTTGTCCCGTATATATGGATGAAGCTTTCCCTCGCGGCTTCATTGACGTCATACCCCTTAGGGAGGGGGTGGATTTTCAATATCGGTACTTGCACTCCGAATTGGGCGTTAAAATTTACATCAAATTAATCCACTCCGCTAGCATATTTGCTGGATTAAATATGAACTCCTGGTGATCACGGGTGGATTTAGCTCCTCACATTTCGCGCCTTTAGAAGCGTCCCTTACAACGTGGTCTTCGTCCAGCCAATGACGTTCAAGCTGTCTGGTTTCCAAGAAATCCAGCCTTCAATTTATTTAATTTGCCAATAATTATTGATTATTTTTCCATGCGTGACATCTAATAAATTCATTACATCGATCCGTGTACTCACAATAATTTATTACTGATTACTTTTGAAGTTACGAGAATATCTCATCCATCATCTCTTAAGATGGTATCCCTGGGTCTTCCATCAAATTTTAGCGATTGGCCGGCAAGCGGTCACGTGATTTAAATCTCCACCTGCCCGAACCTAGGCTAGCGAATGTCCTCGCAACCGCTGTAGCTTTCCATGACGTCACGGAATCTCCGTCCTGCCAAAAATATCCCAACGCATTACTCATGTTGCGAGCTTCCTTTGTGTCACCTATCTCCTTTCTCTTTCTGACCAAGACTTATTTGTGGACTTGTATTTCCTTGTTCGCCAACTAATGAGATCCCCTGCTGTGAAGTAGCTAAATGTTGTGTCGAGCTAATCCGTCAGGCTCCAGTCTGTCGTCTTTCTTCGCTCATATTTCGACATTACACAGATGAAATATTTTCAACTACACTTCTGTATTTCAATAAATGTACCATATATTATTTTATCAATCAAATCATGATTGACTTTGGGCCTAAGTCACTCGGGTTCAATATGGCCCTAATATTCCATTCAGCGTACATCAAAAATGAGTACCAGGTTAATTAGAAATGAGCAGCAGGTTAATTCATGGGGGCAAAGGCGGCCGGGCGTAGAGCTAACCACTCTACCCCATCTTGTGCCGATGTTGACAATGGTGGAAGCCTTTACCTTCCACTCCTCCTTCTAGTATTGGCAATTGCCATTAATCTGCCTCGAATCTGCCTTAGTGGTGATAATATTCCAATATGTTTCACTGCGAGTGCGAGGAGCCTTTCTAATTGGGCAGCACTGCGAATTGCCCTATTGGTCAGCGCTGGCAGCAGTGTCAAGAATAAAACGCGTAAGGCTTGACGTCTACTGTAGTCAGTTTTCAATGTACATCGGACAAAATCAAAACACTTTTAAAATATAATAAATCTGAACATGAACTCCAGCCGTCTTTGTTTTTGGTAAACTTTGTGATGACACCGTCAAAAAAGGCCACCTCATTGATTCTTCTCAGGGAAACAAGGATCTCCTTTTCTATAGACAAAAGAGTCAAGTTGCTGAGACGAATTTGTCCTTGTGTTGCTTGAAGTTATGATTTTATCCTCTTCAGAGCTGAAAATCTTCTTTCAAGGCTAAGTTAAAATTAATGTAGCCAACTTGTAAACTTCAGTTCCGGTACTGTACACAGAATGGAGATCGTTCACTTTCATGTAATTTCCAATGGCTTGCACTGATTTTTGAGAAAATTCCTCTAGGGAATATATATAACCAGTGGCGGATTTAGTTGGGTGGTCTGCAGGACTGCAGCCCCCCCCCGGTTCTTCACTCGTAATTTACACGAAGCAACATTACATATTCAATAGGGAAATATTGCCATCCGTTCTGCGAGTTCCTTTAACACTTGATTTTCAACTCCGGAATAGCGCAATAATTGAATGCTTCTCTTCACATGATAATATCGTATGATTCCATCTATTGGGACTGCCAGGACATGGCTCTGTTATCTGGCCATAAGGCTTCGAATCCGCTTCCCCCTCCGTGTGCGCTATAAGGCGCCCGCCAACCCCACTCTAGCGGTCAGCATGCATTGCAGACTAGAGATGGGGAATCTGATTCATTTTGAAGAACCGATTCATTTGAATCGATTCACAAAAATGATTCGTTCATTTGATTCGTTCATTCCTATCACACGTGACCGAGAGCCGAAAGCGAAACTATGGACTCAGGTGAACCATTCCGTTATGTTATTTATAACTGCTGCTGCTTTACAAGTTACAAGAAGTGAAATGTAGGTAATCGCTAGTATTTTAACTAGAGTAATATCCTTTTTAGAGGTTACAATCGAAAAATGCTACGCTACTGTCCGACTAATCCTTTCCAAACTTAAGAAGCTACCATACGAAATTATACGACAATCGAATTTGAAATTTATAGTAGATATACGAACATATTTGTGGGAATTTGAAAGTGGATATTGACAGCAGCTTGCCATCAGTTCTTTACTTTTAATTCTTTTTTTTACTGAAGAAATATTTTAAAAATATATAAGACCAAATGTAAACGCGATGGATGACCTGACTGTGAAATAATCAACCGTGACAAAGCAACAGCTAAGTTACGGTTTTTTGAACGTCGATTATTCTTAACATTCCTTACACTTTTCATTATGTTTGCAGGCTATACTCACTACGTCACCAGATAGCCACTTTAGGCAACTCTGTAGTAGGCAGTGAAATAATAGGAAACAAATCTGTGCCCACATGGGTGTAATGTCATCCTCAAATGGATCATGGTCAGATTGACAAGATTAACGGTTCATAAACAGTAAATACCGGAAGACTATGCCGAGCTGAGCGGCTCAGACAGTAGAGGCGATGGCCTTCTGACCCCTACGTGGCAGGTTCGATCCGGCTCAGCCCGGTGGAATTTGAAGGTTCTCAAATACGTCAGCTTCGTGTCGGTCGATTTACTGGCTCGTAAAAGAACTCCTGCAGGACAAAATTCCGGCACCTCGGCGTCTCCGAAACCCAAAAAGTAGTTTGTGGGACGTAACCCCAATAACATTATTATTAAATAGCCAACAAGACATTGCGTTAGCGACGTAAATCATCTGACTGTCTTTAAAAAAATACAGTCTTCTTTACGTCGCACCGACAAAGATAGGTCTTATGGCGACAATGGGATAGGAAAGGGCTATGAGTAGGAAGGAAGCAGGGCTGCCGACAGTGGAGTTAAAACTCACTATCTCCCGAGTGCAAGCTGACAGGTACGTGAACCAAACCGCGCAGCCACTTTCTCGGTGACTAATCCTTCCTTTTTTTTTTAGTACGGTTGCCCTTAATATTCTGCCGCTCCTCAGAGTAACCACAGAAACCAGAAAGGCGAACGCCAAAGGGGGAAATAATGGAACAATTTACGAAAATGCCTCAAAAATACTTGAGGTTATATGTCAGATAGTAGCTGGTTTACATATCACATTCAGAAGAATCTATCATTTGCAGGATTTATGCCTTGCTTTATTTGCTCCCTTCGTACCTTAATAGTCTTGTATTGCCTACATACTACAAAGAAGTCATGGTTAGCTGTTTCACTTCAACTTGCATATACACTTCATAACATGGCAAGATTTAAAAACAATATCGATTGTTACTAAAGGCTGAGTACGAGAACGGGGAGGCTTCTATGGTCCACAAGTTAGTTCACAGTAGTTCACGAGAACGCGAACGGGAACCTTGAAGTAAACTTAACCTAACATTTCGCAACGACCTGGAAGTTGGATGTATATTACAGTTCCGTGAAGTGTGTGACATGAA
Organism: Anabrus simplex; assembly: GCF_040414725.1. Lineage (NCBI taxonomy): Eukaryota > Metazoa > Arthropoda > Insecta > Orthoptera > Tettigoniidae > Anabrus > Anabrus simplex. The sequence continues at coordinate 233,982,781 of NC_090267.1, read as the reverse complement.
ACGACGTCATAATTTCTTACTAAAAAAAAAAAATCCTGTAAGGTTAGGTTAGGAGTATTTGACTTGTGAGACTTTTAGTTCTGGTTAAATAAGAAGTAACAGAGTCGTTCTTCACACGTTGTCATTGATTCAAAAATGGCGGATTCCCGATTTGGCGAATGGCGATATGAATGAGAACGAACGAGGAACGAGGAACCAGGGAACGAGTTGTGGCAGCCATCTCTTGATTCAGATTTCGATTCAAAAACGAGTCGATTCATTTCGTTCACTGAATCATGACTCAATCGTTCAGTGCAATGATTCGTTCATTATGAATCACTCGTTCAGAATCTCCCCATCTCTATTGCAGACCAGTGAGTCTTATGTGTTGTCCACCGATCGCGATAGCAGAAGTTCTAACAACAAAATTAGTATTGTTAACTCAGTGCAGTTTTTAAAATCTAACTAACTTAACAGTTTAACTCTAAATGAAAAGTGTGATATTAAAGCTCGAGGAAGACGTACCCCAGAATTGAAAATCTTCCAGACTGTTAAGAGCCGTGACAAAGGGTACACAAGAATTTTCAATCCAGATGTATATAGTAAACATGAATGGTTGTGAGGGTGAGAAGTTCAAAATGCACTTTTGTTTCCCGTGCCTTATTTTTTGTAAGTACCAGTGAAGGAGCAAACAGTGCGTGGGTGATGCAGGAGTTCGTGATCTGAAGAGACTTACTGATAAAATAAAGAAACATCAAAAGAAAAAACATGTGAACAGTGTGCTAGACTTAGCTCTTCTAGGTTCCATAGATGTGCGCGAGGCTTTAACTCTTTATAGGTTTGTGGTCGAATTTTCAACCACACCACTTAAGGTTCAATTTCTCTTACATTATATTATTAATATCAGCCTAACGATGTTAGGCCGTTAGGCTACTGGCATAGAGCGTTCTGTGGTCGGAAAATCAGCCACAATGTGTTTCCAAGCGCTGGTAAACAGAGCGCAGCACTTTGTAGAGCGCAATGCACGTTGTGGTTGAAAACTGAACCACAATCTATTCAGCTCATCCACTGTGCATGGAAGTAGATCATCTCATGAGGTATGTTAAATTTATTCAATAATATTTCATTTATTTCTGTATATAGTGGTTCTAAGGTAATCTGAAACGTATGTTTTACCGTATTTACGTGGAAATAGCACAACAGATGTTCCAGCATTGTAGTTATATATCCTAGAAAGAGGCCATGCATTCGTAACCTCACTTTGTTCGAATTCATGCCAATATTTTATGTTCATTATAAACTCACAGTGATAGATAGGAATATGTGCTTAACAAAATACATGTCTGCGCTATGTTGTCAGTTAGTTCAACAAATATATAGTCGCCATATGTGTTGCGCTGACTTGTTACAGCATTTTGTTTATGGTGGTGTCAAGTGTTCCATTGGCCACCATGATTCCTTGTGTACACAAAATTCTTTATCATTGCGTGCTGTTTCACTCCGCGGCATGTACGCCTGTTACTACAAAACTGTTTATATAATCGTTCACCCGGTTACCTCCTATCTATATAAAACTGTTGATATTTTGTAGGCTACAGTCATGGCGAGGAGGCTTGATTGCTTGGATGCGGAAGCACTACTCAATATTTTAGATAGAAGCTTACAATAACATAAGAACAAGCTTCTGAGTCAGATTTGGAGGGCGATTCTGATGCTGAGGATTGTCGTCCATTTCCTGCGGAAAAGCAAACATATTCGGCAGACAACGGAGTGCTATGCTTGAGTGGAGATAGATCAGTCGGTGCAGACATCGAATCCGATCACGACATCGACATTCACAAGTTGATTTTGTGTTGACAAAGTGCTCACGTTATTGTAAAAAGGTTTTTTCTTTTTTATATGTTCAAGTAATAGATATTGTCCAATTATATAAGAAATATACATTGACCGTCTTACTAATAAACGGTGTATAACTTTTATACAAGGTTTATACACCGTTTATTTGAAATTCGTTAGTAATAAACCGCGTATAAGCCTCCTGTGCATACATCTGTTATAGTTATTCATTGAATTGCTTATACAGACCAGGACCCTTGTATAAGCGCTGTATAGCAGCGAGTAGCGGAAAAAGAATCGAGCGAGCAGTTTATTTTCGTAGTATTTATTGTCTACAGTAATATAATCGTGGTAAAATATTCGACTTATCCATTTAACATTGAACACACATTGAAAGAATGGACGATAACGTTGATGATCTTCACGGTATTTTAAACATAGAGGACATACACCATTCAGAGGTTACGGAGGCTAGACATCTTCCTAAAGTAAAACATTTTAAAGAGACGGAATGGCAATGAATGAATGACTATGAAAGAAATGATGGTTGGGCGTATTCTTGTGTAATAATGAGTTACTGCTTAATAGACTTTTTGAAATTGCGAGTTCATTATACATTATCTGCCTCTACAAAGATCTTTATCATATTTGAGTACCCTAGAAAGGGACATATTCCTCGACATAAAAAATGGTATAACTTGAAAACCGTACGTACCGGTAATATGATTTCCATACTTCGTATTTGAATACACAGTTAGTAAGACGGTGGAATTACAATAAACGTTCAAATTAATTATTTTATTTTTGTGGTTTATTTATCAACCACAAACCATGAAAGTCCAAACCACTTCCCTAAATGGATTGTGGTCGATTCTTTGACCTCAGGTTTTTAGGAATAAACAGTGTTTTACAAACTTTATATATATCTCAAACATATAAACTATATTGGAGGATAACAATGAACATATACATTATGCGTCCTATGATATTTTTCATAAAAATAGATTTTCCCTATAAAGTGTTAAATAAGGCCAATGAGGAATCTGTACAGCGTCATAACAATGAAGCAAGCAAAAATCGGCAAGTACTATCCAGAATAATAAACTGTATTAAGTTTTGTGGGTCAAACGAACTGGCGCTGAGAAGACATGACGAGAGACCAGACTCCGAGAATCCTGGTATATTTCTGAATTTAATTCAATACACGAGTGAACTAGACTCTGTTTTAAGTCACATCTAGAGAGTACTTCGAGTTTCAAAGGAACATCGAAAATGATCCAGGAAGAATGGTTGCAGTGTATGCTGGAGGTATGCAGAGAGGCTAGTTTGCAGGGGCGAAGCGTCAGGGGAGACAGGGTAGACAGCGTGTACCCTTAACATTTTGTGAAATAAATATTGTCTAGTTAATTTAATTACTTTTTAGAACATTAATTATTTCCAGATTCATGACATTATTCTATTCCCCGCTTTACTTATTTTCGTCTCACTTCGGCCATGCTAAGGCTCGCGTTAGTTACACGAAGCACGTAGGAGAAAGTAGACGCTGTCCATTCTGTGTATTTTCCTTTGATTCAAAGCTTTCAGATAGAGCAACACTAACGCTATCTGTAGGTGCTGACTGTGGAACTATGACTTTCCTATAGCGAGATGTCTCCGCCCAGTAGACAGACTTACCAGCGCTTGCTCTCATTGGCTAGTATTTGGATCTCTCTTATAAAGGTGCTCTTATTGGCTACCATCTTAGACATGCTTTTAATGTTATTAATTTGAATTTACTTTATTATAAGACACGTCTAAAAATAAGTTAATAATATTTAAATACGAAGTATAGTAAACTTACACCTAATAAATGAATGACAGCATCAAAACCCTTCAAGTAGGTGCATTTTCTTGCCCGCCAATATTAGTCGCGGTATTATAACCCCAATAACTATTGGGTTCCAGTCTTAATACGGAAAAAATTGCTTAACTTGATGCTGTATATTCCGTTAAAGTCAGTTTCTAGTGAGCGCGCTATGAGCGCATTCAAATGAATCAAAACGCATTTAAGGAATTGTATGACCAACCAGAGACTCTCTAACTTGGGAACTCTAGCTATAGAGAAGAAATTTCTGTGGAATCTTAGCAAGACGCCTGACTTCAAGACGAGAGTAATATATATATTTGCCGAAATGAAGGACAGGCGTATTAAACTCATTTACAAGAATATTGTTTAAGGTGACTTGTACGAACAACTATTTATTTCTTATTTCTCTTATTAAATCTACATAACAATGAAATATATTGCTATTTTTATTCTAAAAGTATGTTGTTATTTGACAACTCCCGCGGCCTAGGCTATTTCATCTATGTTCAAAAATAAAGCAAGTGCACATAGGGTTATAGGTTGTTACAGGGTTTGTCTTATTTTCAGAGTCATTAATATAATACTGAATACAATTGTATGCGTCGAAAACAAAATTCCATATAATAATATGATTAAAACACTTTAAATAAAAGAAATCTCTGTCTACCCCCTTACTTAGTTCACGCTTCGCCACTGCTAGTTTGGAAGATGTATCCGAGTCTGAATTTCTAGCAATCATGGCTGACGAGACGACGAATGTGTATTGGTGGTTCTGGTACCATACTGTTAATGGCAGTGCAATTATCAATTATTAACAGCAGTAATGCACGTCAGAAGTGGTAATGTACATACGATGCTGAGATAATATAGTATGGAAATATTTAACATGTACCTTAAGTATACAAGTCGTAGAAGAATCAGCACGATAAATAATAATAATAATAATAATAATAATAATAATAATAATAATAATAATAATAATAATAATAATAATTGAACGGTGGAAACGCACAATGAGAAGGAGCTAGGCCAAGAAATGAAAGAATATAGGAACAACAGAAAACCAAAGGTTAACAATATAAATGAGATATATTTAACAATAAACAAGTAAATAATGAAATATTTGCAATAAGATAATAACTCGAAGAAAGAGTTTGATCAATAGTGAAATATGTAGAGGAAACCTGAGAAGATAAGGAAAACGTGCCACATTTACAATATAGAATATCAGAAAATGTATCCAAAAACCTTATGACCAAATACAAGGCGTACAATGAAGAATTTAAAAGCGGAATAAAAAAAGGAGCAAACCTGCAAGAAAAGAAATGCGAAAGGAAGGGAAAGGGGAAGTGGGGGTAGGGATCGAACTGTGGAAAGGATTCTCTTCGCTGGGTGTGTCTGTGCAGTGGGATCTGTTGTTATGATATTTATAATACAAAGAAGTATAGGTCTTAGGAGGCAGATGATGTGAATACAAATTTTTGCATTGTTCGTGGCGCAGTTCGTGATTAAAAGGTTTTTGTAGAAATAAAGTCTTGCATATGTGATTTGAAGATACAAATTTAAGCCGGCGGAAGAAAAATTCAGCTGTGGCAGACGGCCCAATAGAAAATTTAATGTCCAAATAACATAAATGATGTCTTGCTCACCAAATTACTTGAAGAAATAACAGTCCATATGGAAGTGACATTATACAACGTAGCACAGTTATTTTGGTGCTCCACCACTCCGAGACGAAGCCAGACTCAATTTTTGGAGCAGCGGAGTGGGAATATATAGTAGTACAGAAAGATCGGGAAAAGTGAAGAGGCTGAAAGCCAGCATGTTCCAGAAGCGTCATATCACGTATTCAAGAGGTAAGCACCAGCACACGCATAAACGGAGAAGACGAAGCGTGGAGAGGATGACGTCAGAGTCACGTGATGATTTGAGTAGGCAGACGACAGGTGAGCGGAGTAGTCAAATAGGTGGAGCAGCGGTGGCGTGATCGGAGAAAAAGCACGCATGCAAGGTAGGGAATATACGTAGTATAAGCGAAGATCGTAACATGTGTCAGATGGATTTCAGCTTGTTCTTGTGCTAAGGTACTGTGATTCCAAGGTAATGCTGCAGAACGGTTTCGGGGATTTTTTAATCCTTCTGGTTAAAATGCAGGGGCTATTTCAGAATGTATTCTTTCCCAGCTTGGCGTTATTTTGAAAGATAAGAAGATTAAACCCATTGCTCAAACGTACGATGGCGCGTCGGTTATGAGTGGTGCCGTCAGTGGTATGCAGACGAGAGTTAAGGAAGTGTACCCAAACGCCCATATTGTACATTGCTTTGCACACCAACTTGATAATGGAGAGAGCTACTAAACAAAACACGAAAGCAAGGATATTTTTTATAAATCTGTCTTCAATACCGGCGTTCTTTTTCCGATCAGCCCAAAGAGATTATTGTATGGTTAAACGGATACCTGCTGCTGGAGCCACAAGATGAATTTTTAAATCGAGAACAGTCAACACTGTATTCGAGAAAAAAAGGTGTTTTAATAGATTGCTTTGAACTACTGATGGAATCTGAGTCTTCAAGTGACACCACAATCAGAGACGCATCGACTTTGTACAAGTACATTCAGGATGAAGAGTTCAATTTCTGGCTGAAATTCTTTCATCATATCATGCCTCATGTTAGTATTTTATAGAATCAACTTCAACATCGGCAGGCAGATGTAGCAAAATTCGTTGACATGTTTCAAGCTTTGTTAAAGCTGTTAGTCATGTGAGAAATACAATACTGGACTCCAAGGAAAATTCTGAAACCGGAAATGTAATTAAACGACGCCATGTTCAGGAAACTACGACAAGAGTGTCTGCAGCTAAGGAAGTCTGTGATGTCATGAAATCCCAGGCAAATAGCCAGTTTCAATTTACAAATCATCTCCAAGTGTCAACTGGTGATGCCATCAATTTTTTCTTCCTTCAAATCAATTTTCCTGGGAAAGTGCTAAATGACTGTGTACGACTTTTCCCTACTTTTGACAAAGACTAACTATAAACTGAACTATCTGTTTTATACTCCACAGAAGAATTCAGATCACTGTCTGGTGCTGTACAGCTGCTTCAGTTCATCATCTCGAACAATCTTCAGTCATCACTTTCAGTAGTGAAACTTCTTCGCATTGCAGCAACTCTGCCAACTACCACAAGTGAACCTAAATGGTGTTTCACAGCCATGAAGAGGATAAAAACGTACATCCGCAGCACTATGGGTGAGGAAAGACTGACAGTTCTAGCAATGCTGTCCATAGAAACGACTTTGATGAGAAATATACCAAATTTCAATGAGAAGGTTATCAACATATTTTCAACCTACAAGTCTCGCCGAGTGCAGTTCATCTATAAATAAGGTAAAATTCAATAATTATACATGCAGCCCCCCAGTGTTAAATGCACGAGCCGACTCTGTATATAACACTTTAAGTTCATTTTAATACCACTAAATCACGACACGTAGTACAGGGTTCCTCGAGTTCACAAACTATGTTGATGGGGGAAGGTCATTTCATAATTGCCAAAACATTCACAATCCAATAAAGTCACAAACTCCAATTTCTTTTGTGAATCAAATCTTAACTTACTTAGAGACATAACAGTGTTGAGAATTTCTTAAAAACGATTCTTGCATACACGTCCTCTTCATTACAGGTTCTCCTTTTCGATCTAGGGTCTCCTTTCTCTTTCTCATAATCGTACTTTGTAACCACATTTCTTCAAATCCTGTGTCTCTGATCCTTTGCAGCGTGTCTAAAAATTAATTCATTTTTTCTGTGCAATAAGATATGGCCATGCTCTTATTTTGTAAAATATCAAAGAGTATATCAGAAAATGTAAACATTTTCCTGAATATATTCAGGAAAAGGATGGTTTAAATTTTAGAAAGAAATCGCAGAAAGCCTAAAGTCATACTGACTTCTTAGTTACACCAGTCTCCTGGTTCGTTTCCGATGAATGGAAAAACAAAAACAACAACGAGATGGCTTCTGCAGTCATAAACAGTACTTCTAAGCCTACTATCGGCGCAGAAAGTTTGTGCGCTCGAGTTTAAACGCTAGTAAAATTTGAACCAGTCCACCAATCTAAAATATTATCACACCATCGTAAAGCTTGTTCTGTTTTGCGTTCTGCGTTATTATGTTTCTTGTGAAAATTATATTAGTCGGAATGCAAAAAGTACCTATTTTATTGCGCGTTTTTGTAACAAGTTTGTTATATCATTACATGAAAACGAATTGTCCGATTTTCATGAAATTTAGGTGGATTATGGAATGCACTATTATAAATGTATTTCTGAAGTTTAATTACTTTACACACTTTGGAAGAAACAGTTGGTTTTTTGTAAAAGGTTGTCCGCTTGATACAGGGGTGTCTTCCAAAATCGAGATTGAGTTCATTAGAAATGTCTGAATTTTTTGATTTCAAATTGTTGTACACCGAAAACGTACGATGATTTCTATATTTTATACTGATTTTTATTTGAAAGCGAGCGAGCGATATGCACTCAGGCGTGTTAAGCAGCTTGAGCTTGAAACTATAAACTAAACAGCAAGCGGGCAAACGCCGTTGCCTGAGCTCCCTTTCATGATAAGACGACAAGCAGTTGAATCATGGTATTTACAGACTTATTTGTGGTGGTATATTTATTTGCATTCATCTGAGCTTTCAGTATCACTGGCTGTATTGCTCAGTAAGACAGAGTTAAAAATACCTCTGAGGTCATGTTTTACGCAAAGACTTTAATATTACTTATCTAGTAGAGAGCGCTGATGTTATGCGGAATATTGAGCAATTTAGCGCATCACCATGTTGTGGGCGCTCCAGCTTAGATTGCATGGTTAGCACGTGGTAATGCTTATAGTTCTTTGCCATTTTTTGTACTGAATCATTTCGGTTAGTAGATCTGTTGTAGTTTTCTACGTTGCTATATAGCCACATATTCAGGGAATAAGTGAGAGCTTATCATAAGTTACAAGTTGCCTTACGTCGCACCGAAGTAGATAGGTCTTATGGCGACGATGATATATGAAAGGGCTAGGAGCGCAGGGAAGAGGCCGTGGCCTTAATTAAGGTACAGTCCTGACATTTGCCTGGTGTGAAAATGGGAAACCACGGAAAACCATCTTCAGGGCTGCCGACAGTGGGGTTTGAATCCACTATCTCTCAGATCTTATCGTAAGTTCAATTGACCGATAGAATTAAAGGGGAGTAGCTTAGGCCTTACGGGTGGAGTGGGAAAGTAGTCTTGATGCTGAACTCTTGTTCAGCTTTTAATTGTACAGTTCGCTAATGGAAGGGATCTGATATTTGTTTTCATCGGTGAGTAGAAATTTAACTTTTGTAAAATTACTTTCAATAGTCATAATCGAGAAATCGGAGACCGTATGAATGTTTAGGCTTCTTTTTGTCCTCTTCTTTATCCAATTCATTGGGAGATAATTCTTAAGAAATATAATTTGTATTCGGATCTCCTACTACCTATTGCGGCACTTTAAGAACATATTTTCGATATATGCAATTAATATCTCTTTTAACCGTTTTATCCGATGTCCTAGGAATAAAATCAGTCGTAACGGGGCGTGTGTACCGTAAGTTAATGCATGAATTCTATACTAAAATATCCTCAATTTCCTCAACAGTTCCATCCTCCACCTCAGCGAGTGCTTGAAAACGATTCTTTAGTTCCGTCCCGAAGACTACCTTCATCTTACTGTCACCCTCTATTTTTCCAACATCATACCGCTTCCTTATCCTGACCTTTTCTGTGCTTTGATCTTCATCCTAAAGGTAGCCAAAACGAGATGGTGATCACTACCTATGTCTGCACCTCCCTTATTCCTCACATCCAACAGTGAACGCCTCCACCGTCGTCCATTCGCCACATGATCTATCTAATTTCTCTCCTATGATCCGGTGATATCCAGGTCACTGTCCGACTCGTTGGCTGAATGGTCAGCGTACTGGCCTTCGGTTCAGAGGGTCCCGGGTTCGATCCCCGGCCGGGTCGGGGATTTTAACCTTAATTGGTTAATTCCAATGGCCCGGGGGCTGGGTGTTTGTGATGTCCCCAACATCCCTGCAACTCACACACCACACATAACACTATCCTCCACCACAATAACACGCAGTTACCTATACATTGCAGATGCCGCCCACCCTCATCGGAGGGTCTGCCTTACAAGGGCTGCAATCGGCTAGTAATAGCCACACGAAATTATTATCCAGGTCACTTTATGGCAATCTTTATATGGAAGTACCGTACCAACAATCACCAGATCGTCGCTGGCACAGAAGTCGACAAATACTGTCCATTCTCATTTCGTTCTCCTAGGCCATGCCTTCCCATGATGTGCACAAGTCCTACATTATCCTGGGTCACGTTTGCATTCAAATCTCCTTCAACTATAATAACATCCTTCCTGTTCTGCTTCTTAAGCGTGCTAATTAGATGCATATAAAATGCCTCTTTGTATTCTCCCTTTGCTGTCTCAGTGGATGCATAGCATACTATCATCACAACATTTTTATGATATTGGCCGGGAATTGAACCCGGGATTCCGAAGACTGAAGGCCAAGACACTGACCAGTCAGCTACAGAGCCTGACAATATTGCCGTTGTGATAGTTGCTGTTACTGTACGACGGTTTACGCACATCAGCTCTGTTTAGACACAAAATGCATGCAAATTGATCGCACAAATTGATAGGGATGATATCAGGCGTTCTTGGATGCGTAAACTGGTAAAAAACAATATGGGACACTACATACACAAATTTAGGACATTTAAATAGCAATGTAATATTCTTATGTATGCGATCCTCACTTCGTCAGCGATCCACTCGCAGAAAGCTTCAGGACGGTCGTAGTCATCCGGTTGTAAGTGCTCAGTTGTTGCCTGTTTGGACAAATTATGTTTAATTATTCTGCGGACTTTCACATGATGTATGCCTAATGTTTGTGCCACAGTTCTAGTACTTGTGTAAGGTTGTGCAGCAACAGGTTCTCTCACCATATTCACTTCTTCTGGATCCCTTTGCCGACATTTCAACGGGCGAGTTGTCACGTAAAGCATGCCATGTTGGCGAAGTCTCTTCTCTACATTCCGGAACATACTGGGATTTGGATGCCGTCTGTCTGGGTATTGCTGTGCATAAAGTGGAGCTGCTTGTCGTTGATTTCGACGACATTATCCAAATATAAGCATCACATCCACTAGTTCATCATTTGTATAACGTGTCTGTTCCATTTGAATAGATTGAGTTTACGCGCTAGAGCTGTTCGTCCACTGAGTGGAGCACAGAACCCTCACGCGGCGTTTGACCCAATTGAGATTCCGGTTAGTCTGCAGCCCCTGCAACCTCGGCAACATCTCCATCGTCACGTTATTGCGTGTAGCCTTTTGGTACATCGCAATTAGCCCATAGGCGGACCGGGAAGACAACCCGTGTATTGGGTGTACGTATCTGAAGCACTCGGTACAAATAACGTTTCCATGTCAGCATTTTCAAATACAGGATTTATTCTAGATGTGCTGTCCATAGAACTGTGCGATTCATGATGATTAGTGATGATACACTCTATATAATGCTAATAACGCCTTTGTTGCCTGAAAGTTTCTTATCCGTTGAAGAATATTTAAGGTTTTAAAATCAATATTGTGGGATAGCTTTGGACTTAACTGCTTTGATATCTTTTTCGTCTTTGACATGTTTTTCAAGATTCCTACCACTTTCATATCTTCATTACATATTTTATGAGTTTTTCAGAAAATGTACATCCTTTTATGAGTTTCACTTTTACTACTGTACTTATAGTTTTAGACTACATTACCCCTGTTATTTTATTTTAAGATACCCCAAGAAATTGAAAAACAGGCAGTAACACAAAACAGTACCGTACATGGAAAGAACCATAGCTGTCGAATCCCTTCCATTTTCCCCCTCTGATTAGTGTTAATAGAGGATGGTTGCCTAGTTGTACTTCCTCTTAAAATAATAATTGCCACCACCACCATCACCACTACCAATTAACGAAAGAAAATGGCTTGCTCTTTTTCTTTTTCATTTCCGTTTCTCTATTTCTTTTTTACAAATAAATAGGGAAGGCGTAGGATTGGGAAGGAAGTGGCCGTGGCCTTAATTAAGTTTTAGCCCAGAATTTGCCTGGTGTGAAAATGGGAAACCACGGAAAACCATCGTTTGGGCTACCGACAGTGGAGTTCGAACCACTATCTCCTGGATGCAAGATCACAGCTACGCACCCCAACCGCACGGTCAACTCGCCCAGTGATTCCCTTCCTGTCGTCAACCTTATATGGAAGGATGTAATCACTATTACGTGTTTCCTGTGGTGGTTGGTAGTGTAGTATGTTGTATGAAGAGGAAAGTGTTGGGACAAACACAAACACCCAGTTACAGAGCCAGAAAGATTTAATAAGAAATGCGCCATTACAATCCACGACTCACCCGGGAATCGAACCGGGGACTCTCTGAACCGAAGGTCTCAACGCTGACCATTCAGCCAAGGAATCGGACTTTTACAATAAATACTCTCTCGGTGGTAAATACAGAACCGCCTGTATTTATAACCATGCACCAAAACTTATCTTAAACTTACGTTTAAATAGAAACTATATACTCCCTACAAGCTGAATACACAAACCAACACCTCAGAATTATTTTTAAGGTCTACCTGACCTAAAAACTCATGAAATTAACTGTTTGTTTCACAATTTCCATATACGTAAGTGTTAAACAATTGGAGACTAGCACGAAGTCTGGCGTCGAGCCCGGAACTAAAACGCATTTCGCGCTGTGTAAGCTGCCATGCGGAGGCCTTATTAATATTACTGATCATGTAGACAACGATGGGAGGCATATTTAAATTTAATTCTTCAAATAACTTAGCTATTCTGACATTGAAGGACTGTGGTTATGATCCTGATTTAATGTGTGTACCGTGATGTTTGTTAGGAAAAGTATAAAACTTAATTCTTGATTCACTCGTAGTTGCTACCTTGAGCGCGTAAGTCAAACTTAGTTGCCTACGTCTAATAGCGACTGGTGGTTCATTTGCTTCTGTTTGAATGCTGGCTACTGGACTGGTGCGTAAGGCGCCTAGAGCAACTCGAAGAGCTGTGGACTGGATGGAATCGAGGATTTTGAGTGAAGACATTCTTGCGGAATTGTATACAATGCTGCCATAGTGTAATTTAGCCCTAATAATGGCTTTGTACATGTTCATTAGCACTTTGTATTCTGCCCCCCAGTTCCTTGCTGCCAGGATCTTCAGTATGCTCAGCCTTCGCAAGATTTTTTTAGGTCAGGTATTCAACTTAACGTAGTGTTGAATAAAACTCCTAAGATTTTCATAGTTGTTACTGTTTCAATTTTGTGATTGTCCATGTACAACTCAGGGTCTTGTACCGTATGTTTACATTTGGAGAAGAGTATGCATTTGGTTTTAGTTTTGGAAAATTTGATCCCTGTGACTTTAGCCCAATTTTGGATGTTATCAATTGATCTTTGAAGTAACTCTTGAGTAATCAATTTATTTCTTCCTGCACTAAATATGGTCAAATCATCGACAAAAGGGCAAGCCTTTGCTGGTAGGCGAATGTTGGAGACAATGCCATTTATTGCGACGAGGAATAATGTGACACTGATGACTGATCCTTTGGGAACTACATTGTCAATGGTTACTTCACATGAAAGAATTCCATTTGTCCTGACTTGAATTCGGCGATTATTAAGGAAATTATAAATTAAGTAGTGCATGTTTCCTGAAATATTATGTTTCTTCAATGTTTCAATTAGTCTTTCCACACCATATCATATGCCTTCTCAATGTCTAAACCAACAGCTATGAGGTGCTGGTTATTCAGGAAAGGTTATCAGATTTCTGATTCTAAACATATCAGTGTATATGTTTTTGAACGTGGTTTACGAAAAACCATTTTGTCCATCACCAAAAAAGTGTATATGTTTCAAATACCAGCGTAATCTCTTGTTAACAATTTTCTTCATTAGCTTACACATTGTATTTGTCAAGGCGATGAGACGATAATTATCTGGGATCAACATGTCCTTTCCTGGTTTGAGTATGGGCGCTACAATAGCACAACGCCACTGATCTGGAAATAGTTTGGAACTCCATATACAGTTGAAAATCGCAAGTAGACAATTGAGTGCAGTATGTGGAAACTGTTTTAAAAATTAATATGGAATGTTGTCTGGGCCGAGACTAATTCTGCCGCATTTGTTGAGCTCTGTAACAATTTCTTGCAAATGAAAAGTATCATTATAAGCATAGTTCGGTCTAGGACAGTTTCACTTAAGTCTATTGGATGTCGAGTTGTTTTCATGTGAAGAAATTCAGGTTCATAATTGTTATCACTAGAGATTTCTGAAAATGATTTAGCCAGTTGATCAGCTATTTTTGAGGTTCATTTATAATTGATCCAGCGACTTTGGATTTTATTCCACATAACTTTTTGTGAAGTTTGGGAGATTAAGGAGGAGACGAATGTTAACCAGGAGGTTTTCTTACTTAATTTTATTTTATTTTTTGCTATTGCTCGATATTTCTGAAAATTGATTTTGTTTTCAGGCGTAGAATTTATATTGTAGAGGGAGTATGCACGGTTTTTATTTTTGATAGCCTCTTTATAGGAGTCATTCCACCAGGGAACCGTTCTCTTGAAGGGCATAGGAGTTGTTTTCTGGATACTCTGGTCAGCAGATTTAATTATTACTTCAGTGAAGTCTTGAACAATATCTTTGATGTGCTTACAGATAAATTTATTTGTTGGAGTATATCATTTAAATTGTCATGTACAGTCTTTCTAAACGATTCCCAATTTGACTTATTTAAATTCCATTTACAGTATTGGGGATTTTATGTGTTGTCTGGAGAACATTGATCATCGTGCAGGGTTGAATAAACGGCCCAGTTAAACAGTGCAGCTATGTCTGGTGTACATATAGTTAAATCTATTAGTATTAGTATTTTTTATTAATGAACATACAGGTTTCCAGCCCAGATACATGTTCACAAAACATTAATCCTAATAATAATAATAATAATAATAATAATAATAATAATAAACAAAAATCTACCTACAAAACAACTAATCTAGCCCTACCCTGACCGTGCATTCACCACATGATCGTCATAACAGTTTGATCTGCAAAAACCCGCTGACATTACGTTAAAACAGATTCAGCTTCGGTCCTTGTATACACAGTTGCTTACTTCAAATTCCCTGTTCCTTAACCAACATACCCTGGATTTAAAGTACACCAAATGACTACAATCGCATACTGTCTTGCAATCTCGCAGTCGGTAAGGCCTCTACATTTCTCATGCCCATCGCTGTCACTCGGTCTTTCTTCATCTCCAGGCTCGAATTCTACATTTTTCGCCATGTATACATCGCCAGCACTTCACTTACTGCTAAAATTAACTAACAAACTCAAACCACTGGGTACTGTTAAACAAGACCCCATAAATATTATAAACCACCGTCCCCATTTCAAACATACTCCCCTATTCCCTCCGAGCTATACTCGCCCCCATCGCCCTATGAATCTCCTTCCATTTTTCTCACACATGCATTTTTAACCGCACATAAATACCTGTTTAATTCCCCTCCGTCTTCCCATTCCTTAGTAATTCACCTTATACTACTCCGGTCGTCCCCTGTTCATAACATTTTCCGATGTTTGGCGCTTAATAGACTATTTCTGATCTTACTTGTTTCTTCACAATTACCTAATAATTGAAAATCGTTGTTCTCTGCCACACAAAGTATACATACCGATTTATATCTCTCTTTTAACGACCCCTTATTTTTATGAAGTCCCATTAGCCACCATATCAACCCTCTCCTGTTTAGCCTCTCAACATATCTAATATTTATCCCCGTTACTTCTTCTACTTCATTAAAAACACTAAGAGAACTTCTTACCCTACTTTCAGCCAATAATTTCTGCCTATACATATCTTTAATCCTCATAGACAGCACCTTCATTCCTCTAGCTTCTGTATTCGTCCACACCTCTTCCCACATATACCCCAAACCTATCATCTCCAAAAATCCCTTAATGTTTTTAGCCAGCCTCCCTTATATACATGCTCTTCCGTTGTTGTTCATACGCGGCCTGTAATACCCTCCCCTTCCTGTCTTTTTAAATTCATCCAATATCTAACTCTTCTTTTCACACTCTCAGATTCCAAATCCTCTCCGCACATTAATTCCGCCCCTGCAATAGCTGTACACAGCGGCAGCCCCATCACCATCCTACCGAAATTACTAATAATTCGTCTTAATTCACCTCTTTTCTCATTCAATCCCCATACTTACGCGCCATACAATACCCTACCAAGAATCACCGATCTTAACACTAACCTCAAGGTTTTATAAATGATACCCGGATATTTAGCTAGCAAGTTTTTGACTGAGGCTAGGCCTGCCAAACCTCTGCTTTTCGCCCTACTAATCTGATCGTTCCAAGTTCCTTTACTGTTAATAATGACTCCTAAATATTCCAACTTCCTTACTTGTTCCAACCTTTCCTCCTGCAGCACCCATTTCATGCCCTCTCCTCTTCCTTTGTTTACCTGGGCTACTAGCATTTTAGATGTATTCCCATTAATTCTCAAGTCCCATTTCTTCGCGAAAGCCGACACTGCATTTAAAGCTTTGTGCATCCCCCCCCTGGAGTTAGTGTCATCAATATCACATCATCAGCAGAAATCAATCCCGGTACCTCCAACCCATTAATTATGGGCACAGCACAATTGCTAGGCCCATGCCCATCCAAGATATCGTTAATAAATAAAATAAACATTATTGGTGATAATTTGCACCCTTGCTTTAAACCCACCTTAGACTCTAAGGGTCTGCTCAATCTCTCGTCTCCAAATTTAACACAAAACCTGACCACCCTATATATTCCATCCACTGCCCTCTTCATCTTCTCCGAAACCCCCAACCTACCCAATTTCTCCAATAGAGCCTCTCTATTCACCTTATCAAATGCTTTTTCAAAATCGATTGCTGTCACAAACACCTTTCTTCTAGACAGGCTCCTATACTTCTCTAAGACTGCCTTTACTATAATTATATTATCCACTGTTTTTTTCTTTTTAATATACCCCCCTTGGCAGTCTGTCAATTTTTCATTTCTTTCAGCCCATTCACTTAATCTGTACGCCAACAGCTCCGTGTACATTTTACTTAAGGAATTTAACGAATATATTCCTCTATAATTGTTCAGACTGATCTTACTACCCTCTCCCTTATATATTGGACAATTCCGATTTCCCATTCCTTCGGGTACTTCCCCCCATCATAGATACTGTATAGTTTAACTATGCCGTCTATCATAGTCACATTTTTGCTCATTTCTTTCCAAAACTTGTTATTGATCCCATTACATCCCCCCGCCGACTTGCTCCTAATTCTCCTTATCACTCTCAAGGTTTCTTCCCCTGTAATCTCCTTGTCCAGTTCATAATTTGCCACTCTCCTATTCCTCCAAATTACTTCTTCCCCCGTCTCTCTCCACCGTTCTTCCCCCTTTTACCCTAGTAATTCGCCAAAATACCTCGCCCATTGAACTTCCTCAATGCTCGTTTCCTCTATAGTCCTTCCACCCTTAATCATTCTATTAATCCTTTCCCAAACTTTTTCAATGCTGTTAGTCTTACAATCTGTATTTATGGCTTCAGATTATTCCTTTAACCACGCCTTTTTACCTTTTCTTTTTATACTCCTTCCTCAACTTACAAAATCCTCCCTTTCTGCATTCCCACCTTTCTTTCTATACTCTCCTAACGCACCCAGCACCCTTCTCCGGATTCCTTCACACTCCCTATTAAACCATTTTTCACCCTCTTTTTTCCTCCTTCTACATTCTACCTTCTGTACTATCATCTTTATTGGATGTAGCAGCAATTCCAAGGTTTTATCAATATTATTCTTCTCTAACGCACCTTCCCAACCATATTTAAAAAAAATTGAATTTCCTCTTTTGCTACCGTATCCCAATCCCGTTCCATTTTCTCTGACCATTTATATTTGTTATATCCATTCCTTAGTTTATCCTTCGTCTCAACTTCCTTCCTTATATGCTTCTTTTTCTACCTTTTCAGCATAACCCACATTGGGAAATGGCGTAATTAAATCCAGTCTCCTTCTTCCATCCCTACAATATCCTCGCAACACTCTTTCCGAGCTTAAAACCATATCTCACACACTACCTCCCTTCTCGGTAACATAAGTCAGTTTCCCCGTACTGTCACCCTCCATCCATTCAGAATATACAAATTTCCCGCAGCGCACATTTCTAGAAGCTTCTCCCCATAACTGTTTATAATTTTATCCTCGCCACTTCTACTTTTCAACATACACATTCCATCCTCCCTACTATACACTGGGCTCTGTTCCCCTATTCTCGCGTTCCAATCTCCGAATAACAACATATCCTCTTCTCCTGCAAACTTTTCTCTTATCATACTAATATCCATCAACAGCTCTTCAAAAAATACTTTTTGCACATGCTGAAATACTAGGATGGCAATATACGAACGCTAGATTTATTTTCTTCACCCTTCCCTCTACCCATCCTATATTCAATCTCAACCATATAGTATCTTTCATATCTGTCTCTATATCCTCCACCAGTTCACTAATTTCTTCCATAATTAGTACTATCATCCCTCCTGGCGCGCGCCCCTTAGTCCTCTCTTTTCTTCTATATTTATATTTAATCACAAACCCCTTCCATGAGATCTCCCTCCCTGTTTACAGCCACGTCTCCAAGAGTGTCACAACATCAAAGCTTTCTATTACTTCCCGAACTTTCTTATTTCCTAATTTGCTTATTTGTCCTTCAGTATTCACACATCCTATTTTCCATTATAGTTATAACTTTCCCTCCCTTCTAAGTTTGCTCCTCTAATCTTACTCCTTGTAGTTCTCGCCCCCTCATCCCCTATCTCCATTTCTCCTTTTTTACCAACCTATTCCGTTTCATGCCCTCCGTATCCTCCATCCCTTTACATACTTTACCCCAAAGGTATTTTAAACCCCTACTTCTTCCTTTGCTCATAACAGCTTTACTTTCCTGTCGATCACTCTTCTCATGTCCCTTCTTGCTCACTAAACCACTGCACTCCTTTTCATCCCTACTTTCTGGTCCTGTAAATTGTTACCATTTCTTATCACAATTTCTGCCGTTAGGGTTGAGAAAATTTTTACCCTAATTGGCCTCCGTCCTTTAGTTTTTCCCACTCTCTCCACATCATCTATGTCCACTTTACTGATGTTTTTCTTCATCCTATCCCGTATGACCTCTACCACCTAGGATATCAGATCAATCTTGCCTTCCCTCTCACCTTCTTCCACACCATATATAAATATGGCTTTCTTCATTCTCTCCTGCCTGTACCCCTTCGCTTCTCTCTTCATCATCATCATCATCATCACCTCCTCTTCCAGATGTTTCACTTTCCCTCTTAATAACTATTTCCTTCTCATTGTTGCCCACTCTCCTGTTCCCTTCCTCAGTCTTCGTTTCTAGCCATTTCTTCATGTTCCCTATCTCCTTTCTCTCCTCTTCCATCATGTCCTTTATTTCCTGTACCTTATCCCATTGACAATGTTCCTGTATTACTTCGCTCACTACTACCTTAAGTGCTGCCAAGTCCTCCATGCCAAATTTTCCGCTGGTATTTGGGCCTGGGTTTAATTCCACCCCCCAATAATCAGCAGCACCGCTGTCACTGTCGCTACCAGCACCGCTTCACCAATTTTTACTCCTTTTCTTAACACCCGTCCATCCTTGGTCTCCTTCCTTTGCTTCACCTGTCATTTCCCAATCGCAGCCCGGTACTGCTCAATACCGACCATGTTCACAGCACGCGACTTCACTCCTCGGTTGCTCAAGCTAGACTGAATTAAATGTATGCTACTGTATGTTCCGTGTGCTATATCAAAACGTGTTGGAGCAGTTGAGTTCAATAACACTAGACTAAATTCATCTAGTATCTTCTCTATTTATTTCCACCTTGCATCAGTATTGCGACTACCCGGTAAACTGCTGTGGCTACTAAAATCATCTATCAAAATGAAAGTTTGGGGAGTTTATGTATTAGGTTTCTTAAATCATCAGCGTGAAATGTGCTATTCGTAGGAAGATACACATTACATACGCATAAAGTTTGTGGTAGGTATAATAAAACGGCGACTGCTTCTAAATCAGTACTTTAAGGAATCTCTTGATGGTGTAAATTAACTTTAGCATAAGTAGCTACGCCACTTGCATGATTTGGATTAATTCGGTTTTTATAATGTACGTTGAACTGTCTTAAATGGGAAACAAAATTGTCTTGAAAGTTAGTAGACAGACAACTGAAGGCTGATGTTTATTTAGTAGAAGTTGTAAATACTCTCACTGTGATCGAAAACTGTTGAGGTTCCATTGAAGCAATGTTATAGTCATAAGAATGACAAATAGGTGTAGAGGGAATGTCATCATCATTATGTGATTCGATGTAATTTGATGTACCTCAAGTCGAATTCAAAGGCCAAAAACTTATGTATAACCCATATTCAAAGTATCTGGGCGTCACAATGGATCGGACACTTTCATATAAGCAACATCTCTCTAACACTGCAGCCAAGGTAAAAACAAGGAACAACATATTACACAAGCTCAGTGGAACAGGATGGGGAGCAAACGCGACAGTACTACGAACATCAGCTCTTGCCTTGATCTATCCAGTTGCAGAATACTGCTGCCCTGTGTGGCTTAACAGTGTATATACTTCAAAAGTTGATACACAACTGAATGATACCATGAGGACAATATCAGGCACCATCAAATCGACACCCCTAAAATGGTTACCCGTTTTATCCAACATCCATCCCCCTCACATACGAAGAGAACTGGCTCTAGTAAGAGAATGGCAGAAATGTCGCAGTAACCCTCAACTGCCCTTACATCAGGACTGCAACCCTCAGAAAACGAAGAGATTAAAGTCCAGAAACCCATCATGGAAGTTAGGCGAGAAGCTCCTGGAAACACATTTTGATGCTGATGAGATCTGGCGCGAAGAATGGACCTCTTCAAATCCTGACCACCTGGGTTTAATCCTCCATCCTTGTAGAGCTCCTCCTGGTTTCAACTTACCGAGAAGGGAATGGACATCTCTAAACAGAATCAGAACAAACCATGGAAGGTGTAAATTCTGGCTTCACAAGTGGGGAATATCTGAAGACCCATTCTGTGACTATGATAATGTGCCTCAGACCATCCAGCACGTTGTTATGGACTGCCCAACCAGAAGATTCAATGGATCCATTAAAGAACTACATAGTGCCTCTACAGAAGCAGTGGACTGGCTGAAAAGTCTGGACATTAAGTTTTGAATGCTGACTTGTAATCACATACTTATTTAAGAAATATGTATTTACTAGCAAGATACCCGTGCTTCGCTACGGTATTATACTGAAATTTATAATTGAATGCTTATTGTTTTAGATATATAATCCGCCTAAATTCGCGATCTGACTCGTTTTCTGCGAGAATCCACCAAAATTCCCGATCTGACTCGTTTTCTCTTATTTTACGGCACGTTTCCTCCCATTTTTCAATCTTCCTTTCCAGCAATCGAGTTCGTACTTCCCGGGCTAGGCTCAGGTATTCTTCCCGGTCAGTTGTGTACGTAAATCTTTGGCATCTTTTCCTATAATCGTTTTTAATATGGATAAAATCCTTCAGGAGATCCGGAGTGGTGTTATATTGGGTGCCTTGGCGGCACTGAACCGGTGGTCGGACTGCATTCTTAGTCATTACCCGTCCAGTAGCCGTTTCCAGCGCGGTCCGCACATTTGATGACGGTCCGGAACATTATTATTATTATTATTATTATGTGTTGCTGGAATGGCTGATGACCGGAAAACTGGAGTATTCGGAGAAAAACCTGTCCCGCCTCCGTTTTGTCCAGCACGAATGTCACATGGAGTGACCGGGATTTGAACCACGGAACCCAGTTGTGAGAGGCCGGCGCGCTGCTGCCTGAGCAACGGAGGATCCTTATAAGTACATTAATAACAGTAAAATCAATTGGTCTCACCTCCTTCTACACCCTACCGCCGTTAGTTTATTTACCACCCCCCTCCCCCCCCCAAAATAATTAAAAGAAGGCTTGTTTTTATATGTTTAAGGGAGATTCCAAACACCAATGTTCACGTCTATTACCTTCAGTTTTGAGATATAAGTATCCCCATAAAAATAATTTACTTTCTTCACTTCATTTCACACTACTCCCCTCCCCCCCCCCCTAAGTGAATTTGCCCGCAAAAAATACTTGTTTCTTTAATAGTAAAGGATCCTCTAAATACCAATTATCACGACTCTAACTTCTTCAGTTTTTGATTTATGTGTCCTCATGAAAGGAATTCATCTCCTTTACACTCCCGCCCTCCAAGATGGTTTCCCCCCAAAACGCGTTTTTCTTTGTTTTTAAAGGAGATCCAAATACGAATTTTCACGTCTGTAACAACTTTAGTTTTTATTAGATGTATGTATTCTCATACAATTAAGACCAATTAATTTTTCAATTCTTTCACCCCCCCCCCCCCACCAACCCTTCATTGGATTTTCCGAGAATACGTGTTTCTTTACTTTTAAAGCAGATTGCAAATATCAAATTTCACGTCTGTAACATCTTCATTTTTGAGATATCAGTAGCCTAATTAAAATAATTCAACACCATTTTCAGTCACTTTAACCCCCCCTCCACCCAAGTGGTATTTCCGAAAACTAAAAATACACGTTTCTTTATGTTTAATAGAGATAAAAGATACCATTTATCACTTCTGTAACATGTTAAGTTTTTTTAGATATACTGTAAAAATTCTCATTTTAAAATTTCACCCCTTTTGAGTTCCCCTTAAGTGGAGTTTCCAAAAACAAATCACCTCTGTTTCTTTACATTTACATGAGATTCCAAACACCCACTTTTTACGTCTGTAACATTTTACGTTTCCAAGATAATCTGTAGATATAGTCTTTCAAAAAATTCACCCCAATTTATCACTCCTGTTTAACCGCCATTAGTTGGATTTTCCAAAAACCAAAAAACGCGTTTCTTTATTTTTAAAGGAGATCCCATATACACATTTTCAGTTCTGCAATATCCTTCGTTTCTGAGATATATGTATCCTCATTAAAGGCATTCAACCCATTTTTCACCCTTTTACACCCCTCCTATTAGGATTTACAGGAAACAAAAAAATACGTGTTCCTTTATTTTTAGAGAGGATTCTAACTACCAATTTTTACATCTGTCAATTTTAAAGTTTTAAGTTGTAGACACACTCATTTTAAAAAATTCATCCCCCTTTTCACCCCCCATTATTTGGATTTTCAAAAAGGAAAAAATACGTGTTTCTTTACTTTTAAAGTAGATCCAAAATACGAATGTTCAGGTCTGTAATATCTTCAGGTTCTGAAATATAAGTAGACTCAATAAAAGCATTCGACCCATTATTCATCCTTTTCCACCCTTCCTATTGGGATTTTCCGAAAACAAAATAATATGTGTTTCTTTATTATTAAAGGAGATTCTAAATACCAATTTTTACATCTATAAACTTTAAAAGTTTTGAGATATAGATACACTCATTTTAAAAAATCACCCCCTTTTCACTCCCCCCCATTAATTGGATTTTCCACAAACAAAAAAGTACGTGTTTCTTTATTTTTAAAGAAGATCCCAAACACCAATTTTCAGGTCTGTAATATCTTCAGGTTCTGAAATATAAGTACTGTAGACTCATGAAATGCATTCGACCCATTTTTCAACCTTTTCCACCCTCCCTATTAGGATTTTCCGAAAACAAAATATACATGTTTCTTTATTTTTAAAGGAGATTCTAAATACCAATTTTCACATCTATAACCTTTAAAAGTTTTGAGATATAGATACACTCATTTTAAAATATTACCCCCCTTTTCACCCCCCTTAATTGGATTTTCCACAAACAAAAAAATTCGTGTTTCTTTATTTTTAAAGGAGATCCCAAACACCAATTTTCAGGTCTGTAATATCTTCAGTTTCTGATATATAAGTAGCCTCATTAAAGGCATTCAACCCCTTTTTCACCCCTTTTCACTCCTCCTATTGCGATTTTCCGAAAACAAAAAAAAGACGTGTTTCTTTATTTTTAATGAAGATTCTAAATACCAATTTTTACATCTGCAAACTTTAAAAGTTTGGATATATAGATTCACTCATTTTAAAAATTCACCTCCTTTTCACCATCCCATTAATTGGATTTTCTAAAAACAAAAAAATACGTGTTTCTTTATTTTTAAAGGAGATCAAAAGTACCAATTTTCAGGTCTGTAATATCTTCAGTTTCTGAGATATAAGTACCGGTATCCTGATTAAAGGCATTCAACCCATTTTTCCCCATCTTCACCCTTTTTCACCCCTCCTATTGGGATTTTCTGAAAACCAAAAAATACGTGTTTCCTTATTTTTAAAGAAGATTCTAAATACCAATTTTTACATCTGTAAACTTTAAAAGTTTTGAGATATATACACTAATTTTAAAATTTCACCCCCCTTTTCACCCCCTTAGCGAGGGAATATCCAAAAATCCTCTCTTAGCGAGCACCTACATCTTAATATGAATGTATCCCCAAAATTTCATTTCTTTATGTCCAGTAGTTTTGGCTCGGCGATGATGAATCAGTCAGTCAGTCAGGACAAGTTATTTTATATATATAGATATGTACTTATAATGTATCCTTGTTTTGCCATACGAAATAATAATAAACTGATTCATTAAACGATGTATTGGTCCAGGGATCATGCTATTTTCCTTTTAAAATATATATTATACTATTTTTCAATAAAATACCCGCACTCCCATTCGCTAGAAAGAGAGCTCGTTGGTGCCAGCCCTGGACCTCAAGAAAAAAAACGGACGCGCGAGCAGCGCAATGCAAGATATCTGACCAAAGATAACAAAAATCGCAGACATAGCACTCCCATTAATCGGTGCCAGGCCTGGACCTCATGAAAGAAAAAAAGACGGCGCAAGCAGCGGAATGCAACACCATAGACTCCTATTTACAGCCAGTAAATACGTATACATATTTCTTGGTAGTAACGACGGTATTTCTTAATCAACCTGGGATTTGAGACTTTATTTGAGTAAATCAATGATTACCTTTCATTTGTGACAAATATTACAGTGATATTTCGTGGATCAACATCATTCACGTAACCGTTAATTGCTTCATCTCGGTTTTCACTGCTAGCCCTAAATAGTTTCTTGACTATTCGACTACTCCTGTTCTTTATGGATTTTTCAGTGTAGTATGGATGTAGTTTTTGATGGGCTTGGGTTAAATCCTCTAGATCTTGGGTGTTGGATACTATCTTTATGTTATTAATGCCCTAGTGCAGCAACCTCGATAAAGAGAATACCGCGGTAAATTTCACAATTTACCAGGGTAAAGTCGTATTTCTGTTGCACCAAGCTCGGTTTCGAGTTCACCGAGTTTTACTGCAGTACCGCCCATGAGCGAGTGGTTAACTAAGAAAAGTGCGGTAAAGTTGTGTTTGTGCTCTGTGGTTAAAGATTCCAAGATGGAACTTAACAACTATAGGTTATATACCCAGTATCTTAATCAGTTTGAAAGGAATGAAGGGACAATTATAGAAGAGAGACGCGATTTATTTGAAGAATTAAGCGTTGTTTCGTTCCAGAGAAGAT
This sequence comes from Anabrus simplex, assembly GCF_040414725.1. Classification (NCBI taxonomy): domain Eukaryota; kingdom Metazoa; phylum Arthropoda; class Insecta; order Orthoptera; family Tettigoniidae; genus Anabrus; species Anabrus simplex. The sequence goes on along the minus strand of NC_090267.1, from coordinate 233,957,280 downwards.
TTAGATTGCGTAAGGAAACAGTGAATTACATTTTAGATTTAATTGGTGAACAACTGGAATTCCCTACTGGGAGAAACTGTCCTATATCGCCTAGCGCTGCGGTTCTATGCATGTGGAACATTTGAAGGAATGATCGGTGACGTCTGTGATGTTGACAGAACAACAGGATGACGCATAATACACAAGGTTTCTGATCTGCTTGCGTCGTTATCGCCCCAGTTAATTCAACTTCCACTTACGCAGCGGGAACAAAGAGAGGTTATGGAAGGGTTTCATACAATAGCTGGGTACCCTGATGTATTGGGTGCGCTGGGCTGCACTCATGTGCGAATACAGTCCCCCGGAGGTGAAAATGGGGATGTATTTAGAAATAGGAAAGGTTATTTCTTGCTAAACGTGCAAACTGTGGGCGATTCGAAACTCATGAGACGAGATATTGTAGCAAAATGGCCAGGGTCGACTCATAGCACAATATTTCACAATTCCCGTCTGAGAGCGCGTTTCGAGACGAGAGTAATAGCTAATGGCTATCTTTTGGGTGATGGAGGTTACCCATGAAAACCCTTCCGCTTTACACCTGTTCAGAATCCCACCTCCCCAGCAGAACAACGATATAACAGAGCCCATATTGCCACAAGGAATGTTGTCGAGAGACAATATGGTGTGTGGAAAAGGAGGTTCCCTTCCATGTCTTTAGGACTTCGATGCAACGTTCAAAATATGTCGAACATTATTGTTGCCGCGGCTGTGCTGCACAACATTGCCATTGCAGCTCGAAAAATAGATCCTCCCAATGACCCTGAAATTAGTCTTCAATTACTTGTTGGAGAAGAAGAAGAAGAAGAAAATGCAATTTACCGATACGTGCTGTGCATCTGCATCTCAGGAATGATGATAATCCAGGACAAGTTACCAGACGTGCTGTAATTAACAGACATTTTGCTTAAATTCAGACAAAGATAAGATGAGATTTTAGTTAAAATCTAATTTCTTTTACAATAGTTCAGCATTTTTTGCTTTCCAGTGTGCTCTATTTCTTTTATTGATTCCTTTTTTAATTTAAAAATTTTTAATTCCTCGTTCTGCTTTTCTCTCTTCAGCGCCATGTCCAACAAAAGTGCCTCTCGCTGCACTTCTACAACATTTGATATTGACTCCGTTGCTGTGAGCTTACTCTTTTTCGTACCTTCAGGTGTCTTCCTTGATTGGTGCTGCAAAGAAAAATATACACCCATTCTTTTAGTGAAGAGAGAAAAAATGCAGTGCCATGTAAATTGAAAAAGATTATTTAATGGTTTGGCCTCCGTGTTATAAATATTGGTGATTTTAAAATTTATTTTCACTATCAAATTCCACCTCCAGTGCAGTGAAGTTTTTCTAAAACTAAATTAAAACAGAAAATATTTCACCTTTAAGCCTACACCACTTGAAGGTCTTGTTGGTGTGTGTATTAGAGTTTGCCCATAATCTTGAGGACACCGGCCTAAGTTGTCACCACCACCACCACCACCGTCATCATCATCATCATCATCATCATCACCATTGTCAACACCAAAGTCCCCTAAAACAGAATAATTATATATATTTACATAAACGCAGTCTGTAGTTCTGTGGTCTGCAGTTACTTGTGTATAGTTTTGTGCAATGTATTATATGGTGAATATATTAACATACCGTACTCACATTAGCAATATCTCGTACTGGAGGTCTTTACAAATTGTCATCAGGTTCTGGAAGTTATATTACAGTTTCCTATATTAAAGTGATCTACTATATGCTCAGCACCACCTGAGGACAAAACCAAGGTGGCTGACAATAGAAGCAAACATCATAATGTCACTATGGCATCTTAACATATTACGTTTTAATTGATCTGCCTAGTTACCTGTCAAAATAATGACCCCAAACCCCCATTCCTCCATACAGAAGTAACTTACACCTTCAAAAAACTATTTCTGAAAAAATTAGGGATAGTTGATACACAAGGTTTCTAAATAGTGCTGAAACTCAAGTGAGGTTCAGGAATTAAGGGAATGACAGAATCCTGAAATATATAATAAATGTTTTGTTTCGTCCCCACCCACAAAGAGGATTGAAAGCAACAACACCCTTATTTACATAATTGCAGATTTGCATGAAATTCAGTTCTGTTGACAAACAACACGTTTCTTCCTCGTCAATACATTCTTTGACATGGAGCTTTTTTCTTATAATAATTATTCTAAAGAATGTTTGTTGAAGTCGATACCAGTTTTCTACAAACACATTCTGATGTATGTCTGTTATTACACATATCTGGCTGCCACAAAAGTTCTTTACCATGAATAACTTTCATTGTAGTCTCACATGCAACCTCACTATGAAAATTTACTAAGAGATACGCTGTTTCAAAATCCGTACATAATTTTGTTACCACTAGATAATTTATATCTATATAAATAAAAATGAATCGCTAAATGTGTTGCTAAGCGCTAAACTCAGGAACGGCTGGACCAATAGGGAACATGCATGATCCGGGGTTTTAATTAAAAATATGCTAAACTGATTCAAAATTTGATGCAGAATTCAAAAATGTGATCAGAGTGTACAAATAATAACTCCAAACATGATAAAAATCTAAATTAAAGTACGAAAATGTCACGTGACGCAAGTACGCGATCTCATTGGTCTGACGTCATCGTACAGGTTGACTGAATTAGCAGACGAAATAACACAGAGTGTGCTGTGAGAAGGAGGATAGCTTACACTTTGCGTATTTCTACTTTATGTTAGTGCCTGGTATAGTTAAATTCGAGGTCTATACATTGGATAATAATCTGAGTGGTATATTTTAGACTTAAAGTGAATCCTGCGCAGACAGTGAGGCAGAAAACTTATAAATGGTGTATAGTTCCGATGTGCAATAGCACATCGCATACCATCCCAAAACAAATTGTTTATAAATGTTCCAAAGACGCTAAAACTAGGGATAAATGGATTTTGGCGAGCCGGAGAAATGCTGGTGATATATCGGAAAAGTGTACAGTTTATTTTTCTTGAAGATCATTTTAACGCAAGTTGAATTTGTTTGAATTTTCAATCACTTTTCCATGTCAGCTGTTCTAGTGGTAAAACTTAAAATTTTAATGTATGATGCTTTAATTAAATGCTTCAGTTACATCTTGGAATATGAAAGTAATAAACAGTAATAACCTATGTTTTGGGTGATCCATGTCAAGGTAATAAACCAAACGGGTGAACCATGTTGACAGCTCTAATTATACCAATTTATCTTGGCATGCGACAGTTATTTATGTCTTTGTTGAAGAGCTTACATTTGTAAATAAACTTAGGCTATAGCTAAATACTCTATAATATAACAAAAAATAGGCGTGTACATCATAAAAGAACACAACGTGAATTTAACAAATGTATATCTCTACACAAAACCAGTGCTTGTCTGTTGGGGTCTTGTAAGTTAGCAGTGCTCAATTATAATAATTATCACAACCGAGCACGGTAGCTGCAGTCACTTAAGTGCGGCCAATATCCAGTATTCGGGAGATACTTGGTTCGAACTACACTGTCGGCAGCCCTGAAGATGGTTTTCCGTGGTTTCCCATTTCACACCAGGCAAATGCTCGGGCTGTACCTTAATTAGGGTTACGGCTGCTTCCTTCCCGTTCCTAGGCCTTTCCTGTCCCATCGTCGCCATAAAACCTATCTGTGACGGTACGACGTAAAGCAAATAGAAAGAAAAGGTAAAAGTCACAGCACCTAATGACATTCCTGTATTGAACGACTAAAATGTCACCAAGACACTTTTCGTGCGTGATATGCTTAGCTTGTTAAGAGCCAAATGTAATTAATGTTATTGGCTTTATGCCCCGCTAACAACTTCTACGGTTTTCGGAGATGCCGATGTGCAGGAATTTATTCCTGCAGGAGTTTTTTTACATGCCAGTAAATCTACCGACACGAGGCTGACGTATTTGAGCACCTTCAACTACCACCGGATTGAACGAGGATTGAAAATGCCAAGTTGGGGTCAAAAGGCCAGCACCTCAACCGTCTGAACCACTCAGCCCGACTTGTGAAAACTAGATGGCCATATTTATCTTTATCCTTATCATGTTTAACTTTTTCCCTCCACCAAAATTTTTAATGTTTCTGTTTCATGGGCCCCGGAAGTGGGTAGGCCAGTTGCCCCAACCATAAATATATATTTTTTCGGTCATTATAGATTATAGACCTATAGTACTATGATCTTTCTTTCTTTCTTTCTTTCTTTCTTTCTTTCTTTCTTTCTTTCTTTCTTAATCAGTTTATCCTTCAGGGTTGGGTTTTCCCTCGGACTCAGCGAGGGATTTCACCTCTACCGTTTCAAGGGCAGTGTCCTGGAGAGTGAGACTTTGGGTATGGTGATAAAACTGGTGAGGAGGGCCATTACCTCGCCAAGGTGGCCTCATCTGCTATGCTAAACTGCTCGGAAGGGATAGACAAGGAAAAGGGAAGGAAACGGCCGTGGCCTTAGGTGCCTGGAGGAGAAGTGGGAAAATGCGAAAAACCACTTCGAGGATGGCTGAGGTGGGATTCGAAAACCCTCTACTCAGTTGACCTCCCGAGGCTGAGTAGACCCCGTTCCATCCCTCGTACTATTTGTTTTCAACTTTCATGGGAGAGCCGGGAATCGAAACCGGGCCTCCGGGGGTGGCAGCTAATCACATTAACCACTACACCACAGAGGCGGACTAGTACTACACTGACTGACAGAGCAAATGCAACACCAAGAAGGAGTGGTCAGAACTTTATGCCAATTGCAGGGTAGACTGACGTCACTGAGGTATGCTCATGATGTGAAATGCGCCGCTGTGCTGCGCACGTAGCGAACGATAAATGGGACACGGCGTTGGCGAATGGCCCACTTCGTACCGTGATTTCTCAGCCGACAGTCATTGTAGAACGTGTTGTCGTGTGCCACAGGACACGTGTATAGCTAAGAATGCCAGGCCGCCGTCAACGGAGGCATTTCCAGCAGACAGACGACTTTACGAGGGGTATGGTGATCGGGCTGAGAAGGGCAGGTTGGTCGCTTCGCCAAATCACAGCCGATACCCATAGGGATGTGTCCACGGTGCAGCGCCTGTGGCGAAGATGGTTGGCGCAGGGACATGTGGCACGTGCGAGGGGTCCAGGCGCAGCCCGAGTGACGTCAGCACGCGAGGATCGGCGCATCCGCCGCCAAGCGGTGGCAGCCCCGCACGCCACGTCAACCGCCATTCTTCAGCATGTGCAAGACACCCTGGCTGTTCCAATATCGACCAGAACAATTTCCCGTCGATTGGTTGAAGGAGGCCTGAACTCCCGGCGTCCGCTCAGAAGACTGCCATTGACTCCACAGCATAGACGTGCACGCCTGGCATGGTACCGGGCTAGAGCGACTTGGATGAGGGAATGGCGGAACGTCGTGTTCTCCGATGAGTCACGCTTCTGTTCTGTCAGTGATAATCACCGCAGACGAGTGTGGCGTCGGCGTGGAGAAAGGTCAAATCCGGCAGTAACTGTGGAGCGCCCTACCGCTAGACAACGCGGCATCATGGTTTGGGACGATATTGCGTATGATTCCACGTCACCTCTAGTGCGTATTCAAGGCACGTTAAATGCCCACCGCTACGTGCAGCATGTGCTGCGGCCGGTGGCACTCCCGTACCTTCAGGGGCTGCCCAATGCTCTGTTTCAGCAGGATAATGCCCGCCCACACACTGCTCGCATCTCCCAACAGGCTCTACGAGGTGTACAGATGCTTCCGTGGCCAGCGTACTCTCCGGATCTCTCACCAATCGAACACGTGTGGGATCTCATTGGACGCCGTTTGCAAACTCTGCCCCAGCCTCGTACGGACGACCAACTGTGGCAAATGGTTGACAGAGAATGGAGAACCATCCCTCAGGACACCATCCGCACTCTTATTGACTCTGTACCTCGACGTGTTTCTGCGTGCATCGCCGCTCGCGGTGGTCCTACATCCTACTGAGTCGATGCCGTGCGCATTGTGTAACCTGCATATCGGTTTGAAATAAACATCAATTATTCGTCCGTGCCGTCTCTGTTTTTTCCCCAACTTTCATCCCTTTCGAACCACTCCTCCTTGGTGTTGCATTGTCACTGTCAGTCAGTGTATAATGCTACCTATATGTTTATGTATGTATGTATGTTTAGTCATCAGCCCGAAGGCTGGTTGGATCCTCAACAGTTCCGCCATGAGCTGTCATAGATGGCCTAGGCATCACTGAAGAGGCGTACTAGGGAAATGAGGAGTGAGGTAGTTTCCCGTTGCTTTCCTCACCGAGCCAGAAGTTGCTATTACATATCAGTCTGCCAAGCCCACTGAAATGCATGCACCAACCGACCCTATGAGCAATATTTTGACAGCATTCATAGCAGGGACTGGCTGCGTAACGAATGGCATTACTAGCATCGCTCATACCTCAGTCACTTTCATTTTGTCAAAGCCAAGGATAAGACAGAGACAGATCAATGAAAGTAACAAAATTGCTCTAGCCCATACCAGAAGACTTAGTGCACTGTAAACACTAGGTCCTGCCAGCAAAGGCAGATATGTTAGTGCTGAAATCCGATTTCTTACTTTACTAATGCGGAAAGCCCGAAAATGTAATGTTATTAATATGGGAATCAGTCTAGAAGGAAATGTTGAAAGTGATGTAATTTCTATCCAGGTTCGTTGTTACCATGATACTATGAGTTACAGTACATTGCACGTATATAAAAGATGCCACTTACAAACTTGCTTTTTATCCGCGAATTTTTGCGGCCACAAAAGTCACTATTTTTCAAAAATGATGACAACTACCCATGGTAGATTATCTTACTGTGCTGTTTTGAACTTTTTTCTGTCATTTTGAAGTTATTCGCGATCACGGATAATAAACAATCGGCTTTTAGTGACGGATGATGCTCAATGGCTGGTAGAGCTGCATGCGGTACTGGATCGTGACGTCACAGTGCGCCGCTTACGTCAGAGGCCGTTTCACTCGCCTTGCGGAAAGGCACTTTTTAATATTTTTTAATGGTAGAAAGCAAGACAACTTATCACAATGCAATACGTTTACGTACTATTTCATTGGTGTACTTTTCAAACATTTTTTTTTGAAAATTATGCATGTTCCCTATTCGGCTCATTCTTTTTTTTTCAAATATTCGTCGAAGTCCAAATAAGGTTTTTACGAAGAGAAAAATTGGAAAAAAATCCAGAAAAAACGTTAAAGCCCCGTTTCTCTTTTTCCATTCAAACTGTTCGTCTCTCTTTCCTTCTCCCACGTTTCGCTTAGCGCTGTCCTCTAATCCAGCGCGTTTGCCAAATGTCCGTAAATCTGAATGTTATCGGTTAAAGCTGCATTTGATGCCGTTAACAAAAAAAAAAGTTTACAAAATAATTGAGTGTGAAAATGTTAATATAATGGAATGTTACCTCAAATGCAAAATCTTCATTGCATAGAACTTATCATGTCATAACTTCTATTTTATATTCACTATATTTGTAATTTTTTCACTGCTAGTAAAGGAACATTTCAGCTCGACGTAGATAAGTTCGTTTTTAAATTTAAATGATAGGAAGATGCACTATTTGTGTTTCTTTTCAGTCATGTTGAGAGATTTTAATCCAGGCACGAAAAAGTCAGTCGCTGGCCAACTTCCTTGTTATTGAATTTGCAAGGGGGATCAAAGCGAGGCAAACTGTCTTCAGATATGGAAGTTATTTTTAAAACAAACCCCAAATCTCAGTTTGTGACAGGAAGAATGTCTTCTTGGATTTTGGTTTCGCGCGTGACTCGGCTGGCTGGCTGGCTGGCTGGCTGGCTGTCTGGTTACCCCGACTGCCGGTACGCTCTCCAGACAGTCGCATGCCGTGTCGTGTTTTGTTATAGCTGGAGACCTTTGTCTACCCTGATTGTTTTTAAATCTTCGCTTCTCAACAAACAAGTTAATCGATTTCTTTGGTTGATGGGTTTATTTTGTGTGTGTTTCCATATACAGTATACTCATTTCAAGACTCAGCCTCCTATAAGACGCGGGCGGAGCAACTTCGGCCGAAGAACTGCAAATGCTACAAGCCAAGCTAATTTTCAGTCTAATCGAACTGCACAACAACGTGAAGAGTGAAATGAAACTGAAAGGATTCGGATATCATAAACCCGTGCAGCGCGTCTTGCAAATTTGAATCGAGCTGCTTTCTGTTAGGATGTTTCAATTGACTACAGTGCCTACCAGTGCGTTGCTATTGGATCTATGAACTCGGTTTGCCAATGTTGTAAGGCATTAAAATACAAAAATGAAGCCGCTGGATTGTGTTGCGCAAATGGCAAAATGAAATTAGTGCCATTGATTCCACCACCAGATCCATTGTACTCATTGGTTTCAGGAACAGGAACAGATTCCATACATTTCCTTACAACTATCCAAAATATAGACCTGCTGAACAGTTCCCATCTACGTTACAGTCTATCAGGGTTATTTCTGGGTAGTGATATGCTGTGACCTATTTCAGCATTTCCTTATTCACAATCCAGATATTAATACTGCAGGAAATGAAAACACGTTTTTCAAGTAGTTTGTTACTAACTTTTGGTAGCAGTAGAAAATTAACTCATTCGATGTTGATAATGCAGTCATTTGCATTATTCTGATTTTTGCATGCAGTTCAGACTGAATTTGAGGTCGTTCAATTGTCATTTATTTTTGACAGAACGACGTCTGTTGGGTCAGCTAGTATTATTATATTGATAACAAACATTTCAGGGAACAAAAGCCTACCGCTACTCTTATTTCTATTTAGATTATATGCCTGATCATCAGCATCAATGAAGTATTCAGTAACAAGAATTCCTTTTCAAATATTTTGAGACACTATAGCAACAATATTGTGCTAAATAGACTAAAGTTAGCATGTCATTGTTACAGATTTCAATATTCTGTTAACTTACATGTACATCTATGCTCTTATATAATGAATTATCAAAATAAAACCAGCAGAGGATTCAGGAGGCGGCTCAGAGAACTCATCTACTTCAATCTCCCCAAATGCATTTGATCTTATTTTTAGAGTCAGTGATGACAGTAACCTTAACGTCTTTTCAACTTCAAACAACTGCCTAACAGAGATATTGTACTGCCATCCTGCAAGCTGCTTATATTTCCCAAGCCTGTCCTATAATATATCTGTTTGAAATTTTCCTAATAGGACATATGAAATTTAGGTTTTGACAAACAATATTCTATCAACATCAACAATCCTTCAGTTGTCAATATCAAAGCAGCCATTGTTTCAGATGATAATGAACCCTTTCCACCTAGATCTCTCTACTTTACTAGCCATTGTAGGAATTTCTTCAAATATTGAATCCCTTCCCCTGAATTTGAAGAGACTGGAGACATTAAGCTGTTACCCCTTCACCTGGTGTTTTGACATTGACAACAGCCCACCAATCTATTATCATTCTGATATATGAAGCTGTTTCTTTATAATATGGTAGCTTACACTTTTCACCTAACACTTTCAGCCCTTCTATAGCATTGTTATTGAAAACTTGTATAGCTAATTTTACATTCTGCCTGTCAAATGATGGACTTAATGCTTTGAGAGACAGACCATAACCATATTTTATAAAATGTTCGTGCTTAAGATCATATAATTTCTCAATTTAAGAAAACAACTACATTGCACTGCATTGTTATCTTCAAAATCAGAGAAGTTCATGCACATATTCTCATTCTTTCGATTTAACCAGTTATTGCGAATACATTTGTGCAAGTGAACACTATCAAACACAAAGAAAAGTGGTCTGCTCTCATAAGCAGGATGCAGATAAACACATTTCAATTAATTTTCAGGTGAAAATAATTGCATGCAATTTCTGTTTACAGAACTATTATCACTAACAACACAATCAACTTTAAACCCTGTTTCCTCTAATCCTACAATGACTTTTCTTAGTACACCATGCAAATATTCTCCAGTACCGTAATCGATTTCACAGGTAATATATGAGCTATTTCCTTGAAATCAGACAACAAACATGAATCCATAGAACAATAAGCACCTGTTGCTATCTACTCATCATTGAATGCTTTGCCAACAACATTATCACCTTTCTAGCCCATCAATGGTTTAACATGAATTTCATCTATCATAAGCACAATGAACTTATCTCTATCATTGCCAGAAAATTTGTCCCATATGTACTTCAGGAAATTGTTATCAAGCTGTTCTATTCTAGGATCTACTTTTAAAGAAGAAGAAGAAGAAGAAAGCCTCCTGATGGTACATAGATGAGGCAAATACAATAAATTGAGATGTCTGAGGTATGCATAGCAATGGGGTGAATTGGACTGCAATATTGAAGATAAAATCAGAGAGGAAGGACTATAACTCCTCCTCTCGTGTGACCAAAGTGCAATCTGTTCAATCATGAATTCAAGTGGTCCCTTTAGTCTCGGTTCTAACATGCTGATTTGTATCAAAAGGTATAATGCTAAACCTAAAATGTCATTAGTGCTGTTTGCACTGTGAACCTCAGAACTTAACGTGTCAACTTTTTCTAGAAGCACTTACATTTCATCCAGGTCCTTTACGGACTGTGGGAATGAAAGTTACCAATACTGTCTAATTTGATGTTCTTATAGTATACACTTAACTCCGAAGTTTTATTGATAACTATAGAACTAATTATTTCAGGTTCAGGGTTCAACACAATTTTAACTATTACTATATTTACACCTTTGTGAAGTATGTCCCATGATTCACCTACGTTAAGATTATTTAACTTGTCTTTCATGTCAGTGGAATTAGAAAATGTTATTCTATTCTTGTGTAAAACATATTCTGCTTCACTCTCCTCGATTGCTGTCTGGATATTTTCATTTACTCTTCTTCACTTCTCTTCAGGACCTTCTCGATGCGTTTGTGAACTACGCAAATACGCTGTGCAGTTTGGTAAAAGTGAAGGAACAGCACTGGGGATAAGTGTGGAACCTTCAGTGGTAGAGTTATAAGCTGTCCATCCTCACAGTGAAACTGTATGTTTCCTAATTTCGGACGGATTAAAATGTAATTCACAAATCGGCAATTACAGACGATCAGTTAACCTAACCTGAACGCATTTCACCATACATGTTGGAGGTTAGGTCCCGTCTAACCAAACGGCTGTTCTTCAGCTATCTTATACTACCATCTCTTAATTGTATGAATATATGAACACAATATGAAATAAAAACATTTGCGAATAAAAAATTGCATAACCTAATATCTAGTTACTTACCACTGAATACTTCGTTGGAACGAAATTCTCGGGCTTTATTGCACATAACCATTTCTTTTTTAGATCTTCATCTTTCGGATATCTAAAAGCCTGTACTTTGCTATTAGCACTGTAGTTTTCCCTACAATTAGCCAGACACCATTTGTGGAGCATTATTGTATTTTGTAAGACAAAATCAAGGATCTCAAGGACCACTTTCACAAGGCATTGCCTCAAAAGTCCGCCATTTTACTTTTAATCTCGACACCATGCACAGGACTTTTATCTGGGTGGCGTTGATATGCTATTGTTAAATTAAATATATAAGCAAGATATATATGTGTACGAGTTTACTACAACTAACTTGTTTAGACCTACCTTTGTTTTCTGCATAACCCGCATCCGAGTCATGGGTGCTTGGAATACACATGCTGCTTTCCGCAATAATCCCAAGCACCCTTTTATCAATATCTTGCACTTTCGATGGTACGCTAAGTCCACCCCCCGTCTTGTACATTTCCACCTTGTCATCGGCAGAGGCTCTTCTAGCCCTTCTTTCAAGGTTTTTATACACCGTTTAAGTTAGTGTGTGACCTAGGTGTGGTACCTGAATAGTAGGTACAGAAAAATTAATAGAACATGTTTCAAAAGTATAATAAAATATATATACAAATGCCTGTACCCTAGAGGCAAAGTACACTATGTGCAATTACAATCTTCAGGTTTGTACATTGTTGTTCAGTAAAATACTGAGCACATGCTACTGTATAAGATCCTCATGGGAACACTTTTCTCAGAAACAAATGAACCTATAGGTATAATATTTGTTATGGGTATCCACAGTATCTTCTATTTATTTGGGGCCTGAATTGTACTTAAATAACAAATAAAAATTACCTTAATAAAATATTAATTGCAACAAACACAGTATGCCATAAACATAACATTGCTGGATGATCATCCTAATCAATACAAGTTCAAATTAGTAAACAGTTATATCATTGTATACATGGTAGTAGTATCGAGGAAAATGTTTCCTCCTGGCCATTAACTGATATTAAAATGACACTTATCACACAATGATGTAGAACTACTTGTCATTATCTTCATGTGTACTTGCACTACATTTTGAAATTAAATCTATCTAACATATCGACAACATGAATTAAACAATATCAATATCAAGCTCTACACCATAAGCGGCCTGCATTGTAAGAACTGAAGCATGTGCAAACTATTTTAATGTCATCAATATAAACACAGATTCATCAAGCACTAATGTAAAAAACTGATCAAAAATTGAAGTAGGTTATATGCTATTTTAATGTCAACACCATAAGTACAGACTCTTTTCATCACGCACTAGTGTAACAAAGTGACAAGATTTTAAGTGTATATTGCTTTCAGAAATATTTTTATGCATAGGCTAATTAGTTTTTAGGATATCTTACAGTTATATGGCTGAAGATGGCCCAAAATGTAGGGTTGAAACTAGAACCATGTATGTAAAATATAATTAATGCGTAATAATCTGAAATTGTATTTATTAGGAGGAACATCCTTCAATATTATAATTAGGCCTGTACACACCATCAATACAGAATATGAAACTCATACTTTACAAATAATACAATACCATGCGTTCATTCTTTTTCTGAGTGACTACATATGATGCTAACCTACATTTTTTGCCCTTTCTAATTGCATATAGTCCTAAAATGCTTTATGGTTCCCACATAACCTGCATCATTGATGGCTCATTGAGCAGAATGCGATAGCAGTTATGCACAGTCTTTCAGACTGTTTAGCAGTTTGCTGCAGTGTTCTAATAGCATGAAGTTATTGAATTATTTGGAGAAACATAAACTGAAGGGATGAGGGCATGCTTTCCGGAGGAAAAAAATTATTAAGTATATTGGTGACAATAGAAATAATAACACTTGTCAAGATAAGCAATAAGTTTAAACTGGCATGAGGTCAATGCAATCTTACCATGGCGAAACCTATAAGAATTTGCAAGAGGTTTCTCCATTTGTGTGATCAGCAGATCCCCATGTAAGTTTTGTAAATTTATTTGAATAGCAGAATAAGTATGCCATAATATGTACTTACAGAGCTTACCATTTGTTGGAGTTGCACAGACATCACCCGTACACACATCTGAGCATACTGACATATGGAGCAAAATTACTTCAGTAGATTCTAACACTAACCAATCTTGTGCTTCATTACTTCACAGTGGTTTGCAGCATCAAAACAGCCTTTGTGTTCCACGTCAGAGAGCAAGATAATCAATGATTATTTACTATTAATCTGCAGTGAACCTCATGACTCTGTTAATGATAAAAAATTATGAGGCTTTTCGTTATGGGGAGTTCCAGAATGGAGTCAGATACTGGTCCCTACCCAGAGCAGTCGCACTGTTGACAGTCATTTGGATAATTCCGTTAGGTTGCGTATAGTGCAGCAGGCAATGAAGCTACAACTAGAAAGATTAAAATCACAACAGCAATCAGTCAGCAAGGAAGGAAACGTGTCCTGAATCCAAGACAGTGGATAAGTAACAAGCCCAGTGCAAGCTATGCAGCAGGGAAATCTTACACAGATGAAATGGGTCAGAATGTAAAGGACAGAGTAATGAAACCGCCATGATTCTGCAGGACGTATTACCATAAAAAATAAGGGAACAGAAAGGATGGAAATCTTCTGTTCATATTACTGGTATGCCCAACATAAAAAGTAATGATACCGATAAGCATTTTATACGTTCACCCACAAATTTCACATTCTAGGAGCAGGTAGGTTAAATTGAAAACCAGTTCTCTGACATGCAAACTTGCAGTGATTAAAACGGTAGCAAATGTACGTAAAGTCGTGTTTTTCACTATACTTGGTATTTCAAATACAGATAAAATTCGCATTCTTGCGAAGTTAAATTTTAATGCCTATATATTATTATTATTATCATCCCAATTAGGCTGAAAAGGGGCTAACAAAGAAAATGAAGGAGCTAACAGATAATAATGAAGGCTTTATTTTGGAAGTAATGCTCATCAAGTCATTCCTAAGATACTTTTTCAGAGGTATAGAACATTGTAAATCCACTTCCGCCCATTTTCAGGAATTAAAAATACTATGGCATTAAATTTTCATACAGGCGTATGTACACCGTTCCTTCTAGGGTCAGATACAGTCCATTAAATTGCTTTTTATATTTACTTACCTGGCACAAAACCAAATTCTTGAATGATTGTTTAATCATGTTTTCCCCTTATTTTATAATGTCACGCAATCCGTCTTTTTATTTTCAATGACTGCCTTATATTTGTCTGCCAAATCCAACAGGACGAAATTTTCGTGAGGACTGAAATGGCTTTATTTTCCATTTTAAGGAGATTCTTCTTCTTCTTCTTCGTTTCTACTTGGTCTCCGTGCAGCGCACTACGTCCAGTCACTGGGTTTATTTAAATATCACCAATCAAAGGAACTGTTCAAAAGGATATAATATTGGGTAAAGAGAAACGGAAATAGGAACTAGTTTATTGGAAGAGGTTGTGTATGAAAGATACTTTAGGCATATTCTAGGCGTCCAACATACTGTTATGGACAAGTTTCGTTAGAGTACAGGTATTTAACACAGGGATACAAGGTTCTACATCTTCACGCCAGTGTGGTCTACCACGGCGGCTTACTACCGTAGACAAACATGACCAGATCACAAATAAGGGAGGCAGGACCGTCCATATTAATTCGTGATATTACATTCTTGAAAAAAGTTGGTCAGTAACTCAGCTAAGTGAACTGTCGGATGGTATACTAAACAAGAAATATTGAGAGAAATTTGAAGCTGAGTGATATTAAGGTGGAAATGAAACGTTGGTGCTGTCTTGATATTTATCACATTGAAACAAGATATGATTTATAGTGCCGACATAATTACCACAATTACACAAGTTCCTAGTAGAGGGAAACGTCTCTTCAGCTGACCAAAACATCTTTCAATAATTACTCTGTTATGAGCATGCACGCGATTGTAATTTTCTTCTTGTGGATTTTGAGGGTTTCGGTAAGGAGTTAGCAGCCAAGGTACAAGCCCGTAACCTGAATCACCCAACAGTATTGCAGCTCCCGCATGGTCTCGCAATCCTTCATACACACGTGAATTCTTAAATATGCGACTGTCATGTACAGAACCAGGCCAGCTAGCATCAACACTTGTAAAAACTTCGCTTGAATTGCATGTTGCTTGTACATTGATAGAAGCGAAATTTTTGCGGTTGATGTATTCATCGCCGTGTAGTTGTGGCTTTAAAATAGGTACATGTGTACAGTCAAGAGCACCGATCACACAAGGAAAGTTAAAGCGTTGCTGCCATTCCTCTTTAGCTATATTGATTTCTTGTGGACGTGACGGAGATTTTATCCAGTGATGTGCTTTTAGAAAAATTTTCTCGCTGACGAAATCAATGGTTCTACTAACAGTACTTTGATGCACTCCCGTATCTTCTCCTATCCCAACTTGAAAACCCGGATCGCCAACAAAACGAAGAAATATCTGTATTCGTTCCTTCGATGTTAACGCACCACCACGCGTCTCGCCACTTTCTCCCAAGAAAGAGCTCGAAATTAATTCAACATTTTCTTCGTTAAATCTATACAAATGTTTATATGCACGTTCATCACTACGCCGTCTGGGATTATACAGTTTCCTGCGTCGGATATTCACAATTTGTGCCATTAAATCAACCAGAAGGTAACACTAAATCGTCACAGAAAAAACTTCAAGCTAACTGAGACTGGCTTGGTAAATCTTAAGCAAATGGTTGCATAGTACTAGCACATGCTAGGTTTTATTCATGTAGAATTCAGCATTTGCTGGAAAATTAAGCAAATGCTTGCTAGTAAGTAAATACCAGTAAGTAAAGCAACTGCTAGATTATTTTATTCATACATATTCCAGCATATGCTTACAAAGGAGGTAGCAAAAGCATTTGCTAGACTTTATGCATACGTCCCCCTGACTACCGGTATAATACCCAGTAAACTAAAGATAGCTAAAGTGATCCCTGTGTTTAAGGGAGGGAATAGACTAAATGCAAGTGAGTATAGGCCAATCCCTATTTTATCAATTGCTTCCAAAATTATGGAAACTGTTGTGAAATTACCAAATGTCAATTGGAAAGGTAATGCGAACGACAGGAAGCATGACCAACAAATGGCAAATAAGTTAATATGGGAAGGGCACCTGACTCAGAAAGTGATGGAACCAACTAGAAAGAAGAATATTCTGGATGTGGTGCTGGTAAACCCCGATGAGCTCTATAGAGAAACGGAAGTAATAGATGGTATTAGTGATCACGAAGCTGTTTTTTAGGTAATTAAAAATAAATGTGAAAGAAAGGAAGAGATTAAAATTAGGACTGTTAGGCAGTACCATATGGCTGATAAAACAGGCATGAGGGAGTTTTTAATAACTAACTACGATCGGTGGAAAACGGTAAATAAAAAGGTAAACAGACTCTGGGATGGGTTTAAAGCAATTGTTGAGGAATGTGAAAATAGGTTTGTACCTACAAAGGTAGTAAGGAATGGTAAAGATCCACTATATTATAACAGCGAAATAAAGGGACTAAGAAGGAGGTGCAGGTTGGAAAGAAATAGAGTTAGAAATGGCTGTGGAAGTAAGGAGAAATTGAAGGAACTTTTTAGGAAATTGAATCTAGCCAAGAAGTCAGCTAAGGATAACATGATGGCAAGCATAATTGGTGGCCACACTAATTTTAGTGAAAAATGGAGGAGTATGTATAGGTACTTTAAAGCAGAAACAGGTTCCAAGAAGGACATTCCAGGAATCATTAATGAACAAGGGGAGTGTGTATGTGAGGATCTTAAAAAGGCAGAAGTATTCAGTAATCAGTATGTAAAGATTGTTGGTTACAAGGATAATGTCCAGATAGAGGAGGTGACTAATACTAAAGAAGTATTAAAATTTACCTATGACAGCAATGAGATTTACAGTAAGATACAAAAGTTGAAAACTAGAAAAGCAGCTGGAATTGATAAGGTTTCGGGGGATTTACTAAAGACAATGGGTTGGGATATCGTACCATATCTGAAGTACTTGTTTGATTTTTGTTTGCATGAAGGAACTTTACCAAATGAATGGAGAGTTGCAATAGTAGCCCCTGTATATAAAGGAAAGGGTGATAGACATAAAGCTGAAAATTACAGGCCAGTCAGTTTGACATGCGTTGTATGTAAGCTTTGGGAAAGCATTCTTTCTGATTATATAAGACATGTTTGCAAAATTAATATATGGTTTGATAGACGGCAGTTTGGGTTTAGGAAAGGTTATTCCACTGAAGCCCAACTTGTAGGATTCCAGCAAGATATAGCAGATATCCTGGATTCAGGAGGTCAATTGGACTGTATTGCGATTGACTTATCTTAAGGCATTTGATAGGGTAGATCATGGGAGACTACTGGCAAAATTGAGTGCGATTGGACTTGACAAAAGAGTGACTGAATGGGTGGCTCTGTTTCTAGAAAACATAACTCAGAGAATTAGAGTAGGTGAGGCTTTATCTGTCGCTGTAAAAATGAAGAGGGGAATTCTTGAGGGCAGTATTATTGGACCTTTGTGAATGCGTAAAGAAGTGGAATCAGAGATAAGGCTTTTCACGGATGATGTTATTCTGTACAGAGTAATAAATAAGTTACAAGATTGTGAGCAACTGCAAAATGACCTCGATAATGTTGTGAGATGGACCGTAGGCAATGGTATGATGATAAACGGGTATAAAAGTCAGGTTGTGAGTTTCACAAATAGGAAAAATCCCCTCAGTTTTAATTACTGCGTTGATGGGGTGAAAGTTCCCTTTGGGGATCATTGTAAATACCTAGGTATTAATATAAGGAAAGATTTTCATTGGGGTAATCACATAAATGGGATTGTAAATAAAGGGTACAGGTGTCTGCATATGGTTATGAGAGTATTTAGGGGTTGGAGTAAGGATGTAAAGGAGATAGCATATTTGTCTCTGGTGAGCCACCAACTAGAGTATGGTTCCAGTGTATGGGACCCTTACCAGGATTACTTGATTCAGGAACTGGAAAAAATCCAAAGAAAGGCAGCTCGATTTGTTCTGGGCGATTTCCGACAAAACAGTAACGTTAAAAATGTTGCAAAGTTTGGGCTGGGAAGACTTGGGAGAAAGGAGACGAACTGATCGACTAAGTGGTATGTTCCGAGCTGTCCGTGGAGAGATGGCGTGGGAGGACATCAGTAGACGAATAAGTTTGGATGGTGTCTTTAAAAGTAGGAAAGATCACAATATGAAGATAAAGTTGGAACTTAAGAGGACAAATTTGGGCAAATATTCGTTTATAGGAAGGGGAGTTAGGGATTGGAATAACTAACCAAGGGAGATGTTCAATAAATTTCCAATTTCTTTGCAATCATTTAAGAAAAGGCTAGGAAAATAACAGATAGGGAATACGCCACCTGGGCGACTGCCCTAAATGCAGATCAGTAGTGATCGATTGAAGAAAAAACTTTTGGCTTTTCTAAACAAAAACAATTATTCTGTAAGGGCAATATGGGTACAGGGAGAGGTCTAGTACCGAAGTAGCTACTGTTGATCTCATTACAATGTTATAATCCACCGTAGATAACAACAACATTGCAGCAGGCTTATTTATTGACCTTACCAAAGCTTTTGATACTGTTGATCATAGTATTCTTTTATGAAAATTAGAAAAGTCTTTAATTCGTGGCCTTGCGCTGAATTGGTTTCGAAATTAACAGGACGAAAGCAACTTGTCACCGTGAATAATTACTCGAGCTCTGCCAAGTATTTAACCCATGGTGTCCCACAAGGTTCCATACTAGGTCCTATTTTATTTCTCATTTATATAAATGATATTTCTTCATGTAATATAAATGGCTATATCACATTATACGCCGATGAGACCAATGTCTTCTATACGGGCAAAAGAAGGACACAGTTTTAGAAAACATGCAGCAGGACATACTCACTGTCTTACACTGGTACCAGTGTAACAAATTGACAGTGAATCTGCAGAAAACTAAATACATACTTATATAAAAACAAAAAATCCTTCACTCAAATAGTGATAAATTACTCATAAATGATACGGAAACAGAAAAGTAAATAAAGTGAAATATCTTGGATTAATTATTGATGTGAACCTGACCTGGAATGACCATGTTGAATACATAACTAAGAAAATCGCCCCAGTGCTAGGTTACAAAAAGACTTGGATATTTAATCCCTATACACCTCCTCCTACAAATTCATTATGCACTAGTACATAGCCACTTGCAGTACTTTTGTGTAATTTGGTCACATTGTATAAAGTCTTCCCTGAATGAACTAATGGTGATACAAAGGAACATATTTAACTTACCATTATACACCCTAGTAAAAGTCCTATGCACTCAGACCAAAATTTCACCTCTCAGCATAATTACAGAGCTTAATTCTGTCTTAGTAATGTATAAAAAAGAAACATAATATTTCACAACACTACTTTAATAACCAATTCAGACAACGACAGGTATCAAACTAGACATGCAGATGACTTGGCCTTGTATCACATCCACTCTTCAAAATATGGGAAAAACAGTTGTAAATTCTCAGCAATTCAAGCATACAACAAACTTCCTGCTGACGTAAAAATTGCCCCTACTTTAATAACTTTCAAACGAAAGGCAAAGGAAAATCTATGGAATAGATACTTCATAGGTGAAATATAAATATGTAATGTTTAAAACAAACACTCGCCCCGCTTTGTCAATCCTGTTGCATTGTTACTCACTTGTAGTACTAAGTACTTTAAGTATCTTAGTATAATTAAGGAACTACAGAATGGTATTTTATTTTTATTTTTGCACTGCTGAGCAAGCAAGAAAAGAAGTAATTAATCAGCCATTACCTGGTTGTTGACCGCTGCCGGAGAAAGAGGCGCTTCCCGCCCCCTGCTATGTACTTTACACACTGAAAGATGGAACAGAAATGGCACAGAGACCCAAAAATCAGCAGTTTATATACTCTCGCGGAAAGTTCGAGGCGTTAGGGGAATGAGAACACCCTCCCACAAACACTTTATTGGGTAGGATACAGCAACATATTCAAGTTGGGGGAAGATACATCCGATTGGTCAGAAATTAATTAAAGAAATTCGGGATTGGCTAAATACAAAACAAGGGGAAAAGAGAGGGGTATACAGCCAACTTAAACAATAACAGAAAGAAATTTAACAAGAAACAAACTTTTGAAATAAAAATTTCTCCAAAAAAAAGTTTTTTCACTCCGCACTAGGGTGCACTATTGTTGATCTGCAGTAGTGTCCTCTAGAAGAGAAAGTTCACACTTCTTACTACAAGCAAAACAAAAATACATCAAAAGTGGCACAGTTCAAAAACTCCAAACTTTCCACGTAGTGACATCTTCTGAGAAAGTAGAAAATTAATACCGTCAATAAAGTTCAGACTTCCTCCAGCAGAGGAGTTTCAACTGGCGCACATTTTAAATTAGCGGGGTGGAGGAGTACCGCCCGGTACAATAACATTGTAAGTATTCAGAGTTTGTAGATCCGCCACTGAATATATTATTCATTGTACAATTCCTCTGTATGAGCCTTTGGCTCGTTGGAATTAATTATTGAAATAAGTATCTATCTATCTATCTATCTAAATTATCACTGCTTCCTGAATACTTCGAATTTTTTCCGAGGGGAATAATTGCGAGAAAATCAAGCGTCAAGAAACCGCGGTAACGAAACCGAGCGATTTTAATGGTGCACTGCTTTTACGACAATACCACGGTAAAATTTTACCACGGTTTCGTAAAGGCTGATAATTACCGAGCTTGGTGTACTCGGGCGTAATTCCAATAGCCTACTGTTTTCAAAAAAAGGATTGGAGTTGTAACTGAGGGGAAAGGACTGAGGGTTAGTTTTTAGAACTTGCTTAACTGGTTTAAGCATATCACTAATAGTTGTGCTTTCAAATTCTTTTTCTGTCTTTGGTTTCTTATAAGTTTGTTTTGTTTCCTGCTTGTTCACTTGTTGCAGGTTCAGTTGTTAGGGGAGGTTTCTTAAAATAAAGGTCTTTTCTGTCTGTAGGTTCACTGCTAGATAGTGATATTGGCCTCTTTGATCCAGCAAGATGAACACATGAGGAGTTTTTAGGAAATTCCGAAGGAGAGATGAGAGTCGTTTCGAGTGGGAGTAAAGGACCACAGTTTTGGTTTTGGAACACTGAAGAGTTGTAGATGTAGCAATTGTCCGTAGAGTAGTTTGTGAGGGAGTACAAGTAATATTTTCTTGACAGTTTGTTTTCATTTTTTGTGTATTCTCTACTAGTTGAGGAAATTCCGTTAGACTGATCTTGCCACGAGAATGACTGTTTTGATTGAGTGAGGAATCTTCACTTATCATTTCATCATTATCAGGTCAGTTTCTAGCTAAGTGCCCATCAGTTTTACAAAGGAATCAGGCTGGTGTGTCGGAGGATAAATAAATCCAGTTATTGGTACCCTCATATTCGATTTGGGGTGAGTTTGGTCGTTTGTTAAAGTCATTTTGAACATAGTCTGTCTCCGAAAAGTGAGTATGTGAGAAAATACAGGGATAGTTAGACCTGCTCTAATAGGTGATATCTTTGACATTGGTTTAATGCCGGGTTTGAGAAATTCTTCTTCAATAACAATATTCGGTATCACAAGGCAAACATTAGATAGAATAAGTCGTTTGCTTTAGTTAGGAAAGGTCTCATTTCCAAGGAAACACTATTTATGGGAATCTGGGGGTGTTTTGAAATTAATTCTTCAACACACTTCTGACTTGCAAGGAAGATACATATTCTTCCCTTAGATATCCTTGAGACAAATCGGATGTCACAAGGGCTAGTCCGTTTTCCAATTGCTAGTACCTATTTAATCTCGGATACTAATACCATCACAAGATTCAATAACAATACCTTGATCATTGGTAGGATAGGATTGCATTGCTGCAGAGCAACTTAACCTTTGGTTGTTAGATTGATTTAAGTGTTTTAGGAACAGTACAGAGGTTGTCATGAGGTTACCTGGTTCACCGGTACGGGTGAGTATTGTGCTTTATTTATCCTGTTGATTCATGAGGTTACTTGAGACTTCCTTTTTTTCATTATTTAGATTCAGTGAGTTAGAGAAATCTTGCCGACTTCTATAAACACAAGCGGCCATTATCGGTTAGCTAAGAGGATGTGGTTAGGTATGAAATTGATCCTTTAATGAACACTAATCTCCTCAATGCAGATTTAAAACCAAACTCACAAAAGTACGTACTTAGCAGCTTCACTCTGATGCTTCATACGGTAAAAAATATAGCTTAGAATGACCGATTATTCAATAGTTCTAAGCAACAATATTACACGCGAACATCATGTAAGTCACTGCCATCTTGATCCATTTTTCATTGTGAGAAGTATAATAGCAATATCTAACTCTTGCAATAACAGAAAATATGGATATTTGAATGTGTATGATCTACTTAGAAGCACTGCCTGATTTATGTTACCGTATATGAGTATGATATTCTGTTCAAGGTCATTCCATCTTGGTACCTACGGTCTTTCTACGTCTGATAATGAACCACTTCTATGAAGACATAGAGGAAGGGGAGCGGGGTGATGACCTAGATGTTAGGCCACCGCATATAAACACTCTAATGACTGCGAATTGAGCTGGGGTATCTATACATGAGATATCACTTAATTTTTAGGGGCAATCGAAGAGGGAAAACCACTGGGACTTCCATCTTGAAAAATAAAAGTAAAATCAAACATAATTTTCTTATTACAAAGAAAATGTTTCGTCACTTCTGTTGTGTGTTAAAGGCAAGGACATCATTTTATACAAGTAGAGCCTTATACGGTATATATTGTGCCGAAGTTATCTCATTATTTTGTCGAAATTTATGTCACGTGGTTCCCTTTAGTTAAGACCATACTACTATTGTCTAAGTTGTTCGTAGTTTTATGACTAATTGTTCTCCAAGTCGTTGCTTCTGTCAGCTATTAAAAGACAAAGTGGAAAAACAGAAACGATAGGTTATACATGTTGTAAGTTCAAAAGTACGGTATAAAAATTAAGGTTATTTTTATACACCTGACGGAAGAAAACTTCCTACCGGTATATGATGAATCTCAGGGATTGGTACGACTAGAGTGATCTACGTTTTTTAAAATTTTTTTACGTGCCAACCTCGAACACAAAGATTGCATTGGTAATCCTAAACTTTCGATGAAGATGGCTGAAGAAGAAGCAAACTTGTGCTTATTAATACTGCGATCTTAGAGCCACGGGACCTCCAGTTTTCCGTCGAATCCGAACCACAGGAACAAGACTGTTCATGTAAAACCACACATGCATTCGAATCGCAGCCGACCTAGCGAGAAGCCAGTGATTGATTATGCCAAATACAGTAGAGACAATACGCGACACTTACGGATTTAGCATTGTTAAAATTTGAGACAATTCGACGGTGGCGCTCCTAGTGACTTGACCTGAAAAGTCACGCTTAATTCAAATATCAATGGAAATGCATATACGAAAATGGATAAATAAATTACGTCTAAAAATAAAGTATTATTGAGATATTAACTTCGAAGTTGCTAAAGCAATTCCGGATAAATGAATGAAGAATTATTTGAAAGGTTATTATTTAAAGACTGAAATTAGACATATAAACAAGATGTGAAATGGACTACTGTGAAATGGCTTGATCTTTCATTAATGCATTACGTTTTTGCTTTAGCATTTCTGCCTGAACTTTTTTCGGTTAAATTTGTCTTTTTTCTCATTTAAAAAGCATTGTATCAACACATTAAGACACTTGTCAATAACAATATCGGCACATTCCTTACACACATGATGCAATGAATTAACATTTAAAAGCTGGACAATTTTCCTCTTAACATGAAGCCTACTAACAGAAAGAAGATCTATAAAATCCCAGCTTTAATCTGAGAAGAGGGATAAAAGAAAGAAAAGTATGAAAATGTTGTCGATAGTGATGCTTTGAGGAATATTTACGTACAATTAGAGCAAAAATGTAACATACTGGTACCCTTGGCTGTATAGTCGAGGATTTCTAAAGTCGCTGGCGTGGAAATGATCTGAACAGATCTTGTAATTCTTATATAAGCGTAACGTCCCTTCTTTCTTGTACACCTTATCCAAATCACTTCTGTGACACTTCAAAACCCACAGATCACACCTACAACAACACATCGGTATTGAAGGTTAACTGTTGCACTATACAATACAAAATATGCGTATTCCACTGTGACCTTTCACGAATCTCTCAGTTCAGGTTTCTTGATGTTAAGGTTGCGCCTCGGCCGGTGTCACGCAGAGATACATGAGCCTCCACTCAAAGGAAGTGAAAGTTCATCTAGTTGGGTCGCAGGATCGTATGGTGGATTTATGTTGGTTCGACTGACGTGAGAAAACGATTACTAATTGCTATCCTAATCTAGGTTATCATCATGACGTTCCTTATACCATGAAAAATGAGAACACCGAAAATACAACTTTCATGGAAGGATTTTCCGTTTAATGACTTAGAAAATACTTTAAATAACAGCTACAATAATAAAAATGAAAACAACACAAATGGATACTAGAAGTGATTGCATGTTACATTAAGAAAATGCCTAACTTCCAACTCTTGTCAATATTTCTTCTTATACATCAGTGATAGTATTGATTTAATCGGAAAAAACAAAGGAAAATCAGTATCTCAATGCTGAAGGCATTAAATTGAAATAAGTTCATTGTTCACCACATTTATCTTCAAACTGATGGTTAGAAATCGTTACTTCTTGTTGACTTGGCACGCGTATTCTGACTCAAATAAATGTCTCAACATCCCGTTATTGTACTTAAATCATCGCTTAATTTGTTGAAAATCTATCTAACAACTTGAATGCACCGGTGACCGATGTTCATGATTATCATACAAGTCAAGAAAATGATCAAATAACACAAGACAATATCGTAATCCATCAATCAATAATGTTGAGCAAATAAGAAATTAACTTGATCTCTTCTGGGCTCCACCAGCATCTGCATCTAAATAATGGACATTTGAAAACGTAATCATCACGAACTACAATAATTTCAAAACTACGATGACTCTGCAGCTCTGGTGCCCTCTGCTAATTCAACCTGTAAAACTACGTCAGCTCTAAGCGTCAAACTCAATAGTCTACAAAAGAAATCCAGATAGCAAGTGGAATTAACTTACTCACCATATATAAATGAAGATCATACACACCCTTTTGTGACATGGAGTGTTAGCCAGGATTAAATTGTGGTTGGTGCAGAACTCAACCAGCCGGCTTCCTCTTTCATTCCTTTGTCCCAATCCGAATTCTCCAACTGTAATACCTTCTCTACCTTGCCCTACCACTGCATTCCAGTCTCCCATCACAATTACATACTCATTGCATTTCAAATACTGTATTAAATCTTCTATCTCTTCATATTGTGCCCTTTTCAAGGCAACAACTGCGGTGATCTCTTCTTCCTTCTGTGCACCGGCTGCTCCTGTAATAAACGACATGTAAATAATACGCACCGCTGCATGTAGACTCTTCTTCCTCAGTCGTGCCCGTCCGTTATCCCCGGAGAGAGGCCACCCGCTGATCAAGGAGTGAGGAAATGAAAAGAGGGGGTAAACTAAC
Organism: Anabrus simplex; assembly: GCF_040414725.1. Lineage (NCBI taxonomy): Eukaryota > Metazoa > Arthropoda > Insecta > Orthoptera > Tettigoniidae > Anabrus > Anabrus simplex. The sequence goes on along the minus strand of NC_090267.1, from coordinate 233,931,228 downwards.
TAAAATGACGGTACCCAAGACTCAATTAAAATTTAAATAAAAGACTAATTTATTAAATAAAATGCAAAATGCTAAAATGAACGTAAACTGAACTAGTGAAAAATGTAAACAAAAGAAACAAATAACTGAGACTAATAAAATTAAAGATTGAAGATCTGCCTTACAAAACACCATCATAATCTGCCTAATCAACTAACTGAAGGTCAAACACCTTAATTAAAATTATTCCAAACTCAGCTGACACTGTCCTCAAGTTAATAACATGACTCAATTTAAAACTCTGGTCAGAAAAACCACCTTCTTGGAATACAGAATTATATTATGTAGATAATACTTCTCAAAAATAAATTTAAAGTAGTTGTCTCATAATAAAGTGAAATTAAATTTGTTACGTCATCAATCCACTGACTCATAGGAGTTATCAAATGTTTATCACATGTGGCTCTCTGGTAAAATACCCAAATTTAAATAATCATGGACTGCACTAAGCAAGTGTATCACATAAGGAATAATTCGAAGAAAACAGCCATGAACATCACACTTCATTCCCACATAACCGTTGTCTTATTCAAATACCTCATGATTAAACAAAATAAATTATTGAAACATCACTCTGAGTGTATCAAACCACTCATCTAAATTTTAAACTTCACTTGCATACCTGTGATAGACTGGACTTCTTTAGAATAAACCAAAATTTAGGCCAAGTGCCTGATGTTAACATTTCAAATGATAGCGATCCTTGTACATTACAATTTCTATTGAATTTGCCGCTGACTGCATTTCATTATCAACTCATATTTGTGGTACCACCACTAGATGGAGGCAGATACCATCTTGTTTACCTCGTTCATTGCGGCAGTTTTATACAATTTGTTTATTTAAAGATCGCTTCATTTCTAAATAAAATGTAGTGGATTTTAAAAAGGTTTGGTAATTACTTAAATGCCTGGTATGAGCATACCACTACTATCGTTTCGACTGTGACATAATCGATGATCCATAAACCTAACATCTGAAATCTTATTTACATCATTACATTAATTAACGGAGAAACACTGCTCCGACAAAGAAAATACAGAAATCAAAACTAGCCTATCTACACCTATCTATTTACATCAAATCAAATATAAATAATTCACATACGCTTACGTCCTATAAATAAACGGTAAAAAGTACAATCAGAAAGGAAAACAAATAAGCAAACTAGATCCCACCATCGCGGCCTACTGGAAATTAATAAGGATGGAAATGCGCAAATGAAATCGGAGTCTCCTGAAAAATATACCCCGCTGCGAGTAGCAAAAATATTGCGAATTTGACGGCAATCTCTAACCTCAGACGATAAATGTCTGGACATGATACTATTTAACCTTTACAGACAAATTACTGTTATTTCATGGCATCCATGACTCTACCTTACTATTCAAAACACATTGACTCGTCGCTCTGCTCACATTGTACACTGGCTAGCATATTTGCCGAGCATCTACTTTCCCTGGAATTATTTAAACAAATACAGGCTTCTGCCTACTATCATAACCCATGTCGTAACACATTTAACACTCGTGGTTAAATTCTTCATTTCACAATTCTATTTACTCATTAATTCTCGACGTCATTATTATTCATTATTCTCACAATACGGCCTCGCTCGTATCCGGCGGGCAAAATATCTGTCGTGCGCATTACGACTTCTTACGACAATTCATGACATGGTCCAAATATCATATTTCCATTACCAACGTAGATCATCAGGGATATTAATCATCTAGCTCGATCTCTCGATCATTCTCCGCTTAACATATCACAAAAATCACAGAGCTGACTCATCAATGGCACTCACTGTTCCTATACTTAAAAAAAAGTGACGAGATTGCCTCTCAAAACACAGATGTTGAAACATGCGAAACCGCAACTACACAGAAATAAATACTCGCGTCTACCAAAAGATCGTCGCAAAATACACGGGATGGGTACAATCAAAAACCGGTCATCTGAAGGATGATTCCGCAACATAAAACAAGCTGAAAATGCGCAGAATAGCAAAAATAAACATTGAAAACATCTCGGCGGCGTCTACAAGATCAAAACTCCAACAAAATGTGACTCAAAAAAAACAACGATCTAATAACATGATGAAAATAATAATCAAACGGCATTACACTCAATAGATCAAATATCATAGCTTCCTAACTGTCAAAGTGACATACTACAGAAATAAACCATAACAACACGCAAACAACATCTACCTAAACAAAGTGCACAAATAATCCTAGCTGAAAGTGCAACATTAACATTATTATTATTATTATTATTATTATTATTATTATTATTATAGTTACAATATCAACCGTGAATTATTTACAATCCTACCTAATACTCTAAACTACATTGATCATCGATTAGCCACGGTCCTACATATTTATTTACATTATTTATAGATGCTCATACCTGTGTGATGGAGGCAGGTCGGCTCACCCTCCAGCCTCGGTCATGGTGAAATTAGAATTCCATCTTCAAACTGATGTGGTATTCCAGATTTTTACACACGCAAATTTGACACATTTTTGCCATGCCGTGACACACGCTTATATTAGCATAAAACACTCGCATTTCTCTCACTCCAGTGAAAGTTAGATGATACCACTGCAGACTCCTGTACCTGTTGTGTAGTTGGACGGTCGTCTCGCTATCTACCTGGAAATCACCTGTTGGTCTGCTCGCCGGTCTCTCAGCTTTGTTTACACTGCAGCTTACAGAACATTAACCCCACCGGGACATAACCGTTTCCTCAAGGTTTACTACTGCGGCCTGCATTGAAGAAAGTCAATCTCCTCCCTGCCTGTCTTTACTAGTTTCTGCCCGTAAACATCTCGCTTGCCACACAGTTTATTGAATGGTAGAAGCAAGCTAAAATACAGTTTATGTTGTGGAGAAAATTTTATGCTGATAACACATGTAAAACTACCCGCTGGTCAGAGATGTTTTTATGTAAATATGCCGAAAGAATGGACTTGTTCCTCTCGACTCGTAATGTGAGTTCATTTAAGTTGAAAGTGTAGCTTTTGCCTACTCTCCCTGCATTTACAGTAAAAGTTTGTTAAAGTGTTCATTTTCTGAAAATGCTACTCTCCCAAGTAAATAATACAAGGCTTTCTAAAAATGCCTGCAAGTGTCTAATCGCTTTCTTACCAGCCAAAAGTAAAGCTGACTAAATAAATTAGCTGACACACTCTGTCACTCTGTCAAACGTAGATACATTGAGAATATTGAAGTAACACTAAGACACACAAAATCACTGCCAAGACTCAACAAAACAACTGAGAATTCTGAAGACACATCGAGAGTACTCAAATCAACTGAGAAACTAAGAATTCAACCCTCTGGTCGCTGGGTTTTGTAAAGAGTTCTCCCACCACCTGGAAAATAGTTCCGTGGAAGGGATGTGGCGTAATAATCTAGTCCTTAGGAGCGCTTTATCGTACATCCGTAGGTTCGGGTTTTCAAAATTTATGTGCAGAACTCCCTAAATTTTGTCTGACTCACATGTGATATTGCGCCGCGGGAAATGATCACAGGATAATCCACACGACGGCGCGCGTCACTGGTGTTATTTTCTTCCGGTGGATGGCTCCATCCCGCCATGACAGCTCATTCTTCTGGGTCCTCTTACTCCTCCGTGTGAAGTTGAATTTTATTAATTAGGCACTAATTAACCACAGATTCGCACTGATAATTCACCAAATATTATAAAGAAGTCAGGACGCTGTTTTTCGCTACCACACCGGGCTTCCGATAGCGGAATACTGACTGTAGATTTCCCGCTGTGACAGTTCATTCAAATTTAGAATTTTCTGATTGGCTGAGACTTTCGCGCTCTTCCAAACGTGGGTGCTTCCACTTCCTCCCAAGGATTGGCGGTTATTGTCGTTGTCCGTATTGTCCTAGCTAAGTAGGTCAGGCCTCAACGCGTGCTTTTCTCGTGAGAACCACACAGCAAGTCGCCACTCCTAGGGGGTGTCATAAAATTTATTGGAAGGAACCCTTAGGTTGGTTTACAAGTTGGTCGTGCTTAGAGAAGAGTTTCATGGATTCTACTTGCAGTCTGACTGGCGCCAGAAAGTTCCTTTGTGACTGCTAGTTTCCCAGCCTCACTGTGGTATCCCATATGCGAAATATTCAATTTTTAATTGTAAATTAATTAGGTAAATTCGCTTATGGGTGCAATATATTATTTTGATTTCTTCATCATCCGCTGAACTAGTAGGCATATAGACCTGCACTACTGTGGTGGGCATTGGCTTGGTGTCTATCTTGACCAATAATCACTTCACTATGCTGGTTGTAGTAGCTTACCCACTGCTCTATTTTCTTATTCATTATTAAACCTACTCCTACATTTCCTCTGTTTGATTTTGTGTTGATAATTCTGTAGTTGCCTGACCAGAAATCCTGCTCTTCCTGCCAACGTACTTCACTTATACCAACTACATCTAACTTTAGTCTATCCATCTCCCTTTTCAGGTTCTCTAACCTACCACAGTGATTCAAGCTTCTAACATTCCACGCTCCGACTCGCAGAATGTCAGTATCCATCTTCCTGATGAATGCCCCCTCTCATGCAGTCTCCACCCGGAGATCTGAATGGGGGACTATTTTACCCCCAGAATATTTTACCCGGGAGGGAGCCATCATCAGTACATCATTCATTCAGAGAGAGCTGCATATCCTCGGGAGATAGTTGCGGCTGTATTTTCCCGTTGCTTTCAGCTGTGTATCAGTATCAACACAGCTAAGCCATGTTAAGTATTATTACAAGACCATATCAGTCAATCATATAGACTGACACCCTTGCAACTTCCGATAGCTGCTACCCTCCTTTCGATGAACCATTCGTTAGTCTGGTCTCTCGACAGATACCCATCTGATATGGTTGCACCTATGGCTCGGCTACCTGCTTCATTGGGACATGCAAGCCTCCCCACCGCGGCAAGGTCAAATGGTTCACAGGAGAGGCAGAAAACTATAGGATATTTAAAGGAAAACCCGGCAAAAGAGTTATGGTGAATTGTCCAATATATGGAACTGGACTTATAGTGGATAAATCAATACTGGACTCAGTTGTGACATTTAAGTCCTACTCAGGGTGTTTTTCCACCCTAGCTATGAAATCAGGAAATAAAATACTATAATTAATGACCATGCACCAGCTAATATTACTAACAAAGAAAAGCCTGATAAAGCAGAACAATTTTGGAACCATTTAGATCATAATTTACAAAAAGTTCCAACACATCATATTAAAGTACTTATGGGGGATTTTAATGCCCAAATCGGTGGAGAAAAAAATATAGGTTGGGTTGGTAAATGGTCTAGTCATAAACAGACTAATAGCAATAGCATGCGACTTATTGAGATATGTATAAATCATAATTTTTTTTAAAATCAACTTTCTTCAAGAAAAAACCCTCCAAACTAAGACTTGGGTCTCACCTAACCCTTTGTTAGGTGAATATCAACTGGACCACGTCCTAATCTCCCACATGAATACAACATAAATCATGAAACTCAAAGTCCTTAAAGGACTAGACTTGACTCTGTTCATTATCCTACTAAATTCTCAATTGACAGGATTCCAGAAGAAAAAGAAAATTTACAAACGGTGCTCATGAATGAAAATATGACATAGAACACATTTAAGGTAGTGAAAACTTTAAGATAGCAACAGAAAAATTGAATCCACAAAATTGTTCACAAGTCCAAGCAGGACTTCTACAAACAGCAGAAAACATAGCACCACTAGTGAGGACCAGAAAACATGCTTGATGGACAGACGAATGTGACAAGCTCATACAACTAAGACAACAAGCTTGGAATAATTGGTTATGCAACAAAAATCCAACCATATTTCAAAATCTTTAAAATATTAGAAAGGCAGTTTCAAAATCTATAACAAAAATTCGAAAACAAAGTGAAGATGTAAAACTGCCAACTATAGAAGAAGACTGTAAGAAAAACAATTCACAAAATTATTACAGAACTTTTTAAAAAGGAGTTAAACAAATCACTCCATTTTGCCATAAGAAAGCCCCTGGACCAGATGGTATTCCAGCAGAAGTACTGAAGGTGGCAGTCAAATTATGTCCTCAACTGCTGTTGAGAATGTATAATCATTGTTTGGAAGTGGGAATTTTTAGCTTTCGTTGGAAGATAGCTAGATTGGTTCTGATCAGTAAAGGGAAAACTGGGGTTACAGACCTCTATGTATGCTGGACACTGCCGGGAAAGGTTTAGAGAAGCTACTACAACCGAGAATACTAGTGGCAGTCCGATTAGCTGGCGACCTATCTGACCAACAACATGGATTTCACAGAGATCACTCAACGCTAGATGCTGTGAAGGAAGTGGTAAAGACAGCAGACGAGCTCAAATGGGTAATCATTACTCTAGAAAGCTGACGCTTCTTGTGACTCTAGATGTTAAAAATGCCTTCAACTCTGCAAGATGGAGTGATATTTTGGAAGCTCTACAAGAAACTTTCAAGCTACCAGAATATCTCATGTATATACTGCGAGACTATTTGAAAGACCGTACATTGTTATACGACACGGAAGATGGTCAGGGAAGAAAACGGCTCACAGCTGGTGCAGCGCAAAGTTTAATTCTCGGACCACACCTTTGGAATATCATGTATGATGGTTTGTTACGGCTGGAGATGCCAGAAGATGTAAAACTTGTGGGTTATGCTGATGATGTGGCTGCTGTGATAGTAACCCGTAACCTAGAGCTGGCTCAATTTAAATTGAATCAGGTGATGCGACGTGTCAAAGAATGGATGATAAATCACAAGTTAGAACTCGCAGATCATAAAACGTAAATTGTCCTCCTGACGAGGAAAAGGATTAATACTGTTGTACCGATGCAGATCGGGCAGATAGCCATCAAAACAACTAGGAGCACAAAATATCTTGGTGTAACGCTTGATACTAAGCTTACATATTGGAACCACATCCAACGGGTAACAGATAAGGTAGCGAAAACCATGACTGCACTGAGTAGACTCATGGGAAATATCAAGGGGCCGAAATCTAGTAAAAGGCGGCTTCTCATGTCGACTGTTCAATCAATAGTGCTATACGGTTCGGGAATTTGGGCTGAATCGTTAAAAAATGTGAAATATCGGACAAGAATTGCAGCTATACAACGGAGAGCAGCTTTACGAATTGCTTGCGCATATCGCAAAGTATCAGAACCTGCGATTCTAGTAGTAGCAGCAGCTCCTATTGACTTGCTGGCCATCAAAAGACAAGAAATTTGGCTCACACAAGAAGAGATAGGAAGGAAAAGAGCAAAGGCTTTGGCTCTTAGTGGCAGAATGCAACGATGGCAAACAAGATGGGAAGATGACTCTAGGGGGAAATGGACGAAAAGACTGATACCTTCTCTGGGCGTATGGGTTGGCCGAAATCATGGTGAAGTGAACTACTATCTCACACAGTTCTTGACAGGTCATGGATACTTCCGAAAATTTCTCCATAGGCTAGGGCTAGCAACTAGTCCGGTGTGCATATACTGCGGTGATATCGATGACGTATTACATACTTTTTTGTGTGTGTTCATTGGCTGCCACAAAGAAGATGCTTGGAAGTTATGCAGGGAGAATTGACGCCAGAAGGGATCGTGTCAGTAATGCTACAAAGTCAAAAATCAGTCTATGTAGAAAATATTCTGCGTCAGAAGAAGAAGGACCTGGACGATTACGACAGACAGTAAAGCAGAAGAAGGAAGATGAAGCACAAGATGCATTAAGCACGACATCCGTCCTGAAGTAATGCGAGAGCAGTTTCCGGGGCGGAGATAAACGTTGTGGGAAAAGGGAGTGTGGTTTTTAGTGGGTAAGAATCTCCACACACTTGTTGAGTGCGGACCCTCACAAGCATCTTATGAAAGATTTTCCACACTCCCTCGCAAAAAAAAAAACAACACCTCCATTTTGCCAATGAACGTGGAGAAATCACCTACACTAACAGTGCTAATTGTGAAATCCTGGCAACATACTTTTCTGAATTACTTAGTTGTAAAACACCGCAAGAGAAGTTTATGTTCAACTTTCCCCAAAGTAAACCAGATTCAACCTTACCGAGTGTCCAGGAAATTAGGCAATTAATTAAATCACTGAAAAACAACAAAGCTTCAGGGCAAGACCAAATAGTAGAACTATGGAGAAATGCAGGAGAAAATTTTATCATGAAACTTTATGAAATTATGGTGTCAATATGGTGAACCTAAAAAATCCCTACAGATTGGTGATCATACACCCAATACAAAAAAGCAAGTAAGACTGATCCAAATAATTATTAGGGAATCTCTCTCTTTCAGGTTACCTATAAAATCAATCATCATCATCCTGAACCATGCAGAGCATCAACCAGACCAAGAATTAGTTGAATACCAAGCTGGATTTAGAAAAGGAAGGTTGTGCGCCGAGTAATTTCTTAATTTAAAGAATACAATAACATACTTCCGTACCACAGCAATAAAAAACTATGTGATCACTTTCGTTGATTTCAGAAAACATGTAACAGTATAGACAGAGAATCACTCCTTAATGTTTTACCAGAATTTAGACTAGGTCAAATAAAAAGAAATACTATCAAGGAAACGCTTACTGAAACTACAACTAAAGTAAAGTTTATGGGTGAATATAGTCAGAAATTTCAAATAAACACAGGAGTGCAACAAGGGGATGGGGTATCTCCATTGCTTTCCAATTGTGCTCTTGAAAAGGTTGTCAGAGAATGGAGGAAAACACGACCTAAGAATAAAGGTATTAAAAACTGACTGTCCAGCCATTGCTGATGATATGGCACTTATAGCCAAAAACATACCAGATGCAAAAAAGCAACTTGATATTCTACAAGAACAAACAGCAAAAATCGGACTTCAAATATCATACAAAAATACTAAATATATGACTGACATAAAAAATGCACCACAATAAACTTATCATTGGCACTAACAAAATCTCAAGGGTGAATGAATTCAAATACCTAGGTGAATGGATTACAGAAAATTATAATGAAAGGAAATCCATAATTTCAAGAATTCAAAAGATGGAAACTGCTTTCCAACTAACAAGAACCATTTACAATAAACAATGTATTTCACAGAAAGGGCATCCGGCCATAAAACAAGGCCAAATCCACATGTGCGACACAGTTTGCATCCGCGACCCCACAGGTGTGGGAAAAGTGGTAGAAAAATGAAGAATGTCTTTCTTTGAACAATAATATACGACATTACAATACAGTAGTTAAATCAGAAACACTCTACACTGCGGAAACTCTCAACCTACAAAAGAAAGGGATTAAAGGAACAATTAGAAATTAAAGAAAGAAAAATCATGAGAATTTTTTTTTTGCTAGTTGCTTTACGTCGCACCGCCACAGATAGATCTTATGGCGACGATGAGACAGGGAAGGGCTAGGAGTGGAAAGGAAGCGGCCGTGGCCTTAATTAAGGTACAGCCCCAGCATTTGCCTGGTGTGAAAATGGGAAACCACGGAAAACCATTTTCAGGGCTGCCGACAGTGGGGTTCGAACCTACTATCTCCTGAATACTGGATACTGGCCGCACTTAAGCGACTGCAGCTATCGAGCTCGGTATATGAGAAAAATCTTAGGACCAAGAATCATAAACATAACTCATTACCCTAAACCAAATAGTGAAATATCCAAGCACATTTCCAAAATTACAGATGCAATTTGAATGCAACAAATCCAATTTGCAGGGCATTTGGAATGAATGAACCCTAACAGACTTTCACATCAAATTTACAAATTTCTACAGAAAAAGGCCACTAGACCAAAGTGGTACAAATTATTAGAGAAAGACCTCACTGAATTAGGATCACCAAATCTACAAGATCAAAAGGAAATACAAAACATCATTCAAACACGGGGATTTGAGGAACAAGAAAGGAAACCCACACGATCGGCATGGTTGGAGGACCTAAGACGTGCACAATCAATGAAGATGAAAACTACTGGGCAAAAAAGAAGGCCGAAAAATATTGATTCTGTGTGGTCTTAGGTGACCCATTTGCAAAGAAGAAGAAGAAGAAGAAGAAGAAGAAGAAGAAGAAGAAGAAGAAGAAGAAGAAAGCATTGATCCTGTTCTTTGTTATCAAGAAATCACGCTTCTTGTACATTCGTTGGATTACAAAATAGCTATATTTATCATCGGAAAGGTCTGTTAATAGTCCTCCCAGTAAGAGTCAATCCGCTTTGGCATCGTTGCAGTTAATGTTGCGAATGGAGATTACAGTTAAAATTAAAAGTACAATAGTTCCACCTTTTTAATACAAATTCAAGTAAAGCGGGTTACTTTACAAAAGAAACATTTATTAAGTACTAGTTTCGACCCATTATCAGGGTCATCATCAGCCAAAAGCACGAGTTGCACAATGTATCAAATAGTCCATAGAAATTGTAAAAAAGTTGCAAAAACATAGTGGATTTGACACTATAAAGATGAAGAATAAATAGTCACAATTGTGGTACAAGTTTCATATAATGCATAAAATGCATAAATTAATGCACTTAGCTGTCATTGAAGGAGGAACTCACGATGATCAATTTGGATGTCGAAGAATCTTGAGATTGTAATTCTTTCGTTATGAAGTTCTGACAACTTGCGCTGCGATGTGTTGGACATATTGCATAATTGATACGATGGGAAGGTCACAATGGTGGTAAAAGATTCAGATTATGCATAAAATGCATAAAATAATGCATTTAGTTGCCGTAGAAGGATCAATTTAATATGATCAGTCTGGATACCGAAGAATCTTTAGCGTTGTATATCACTCGTTAAGAAGTTATAACAGCTGTATGTCATCAAAGGTAGCAGTGGTGTTAAGAAAACAATTTATGCACACGTAGTGAACAATGTAGGAAGATGGTACATAGATGTCATTCAAACAGATTAAAGTCCTTAAAAAACTGAAGGTAAAAGTAGCGCTTGAAAGTCAAAATATTTCTGTGATGTAGGTGGAGAAGATTTACAGTTCAATTCGGAAATAAGTAAAATAAATAATATTGTTAGTAATAAAAGCCAAATTAGTAAAGGGGTAATGAAAAAAGTAGAAAAATGAATAGAAAAAGTAATAAAAAATATGTAATGTGTAATATGTGACTCACCTTGCACTGCGATGTGTTGGACGTATTGCATAACTTATGTGACGGGAAGTATGAGTAAGGAAGATAAGGAAGGGAGGGGAAAAAGTGGGTAGGACAGATCTGAAATATCATTTAAGCTCATCTCTAACCGTGACTCGTGATGACAATCATATGTTTGTGTTTCCTGTGACTGAGTCACAGATACTTTTGTGTTACAGACACGTCTGTCACTGATATTCCGAAATATTGGTTAAGCTCATCTCTAGTCACGAAACTCAACACACACACGTTCTCAGTACTGATGTGAATCATCAGTCACTCCACATTTTGACGTGCTCAAGTTTATAACAACGCCACCAGCGGCCTTCAAACTTGTCACCAGAGATCCTGAACGACCCTCTGTATCTGACAACTGATATCATTCAAACACAATAAGTGCATAATAAGTGCAATAAATAAGTATTGATAGGTGGAAGTCCTTTCCTATTTCTAATTGTGTAGTTTGTCAATACGGATACGAAGATAATAGATTACGAAGACTCTGTATCTGTGTCGGCGTGACGTAAAACAACTTGTAAAAATAAGTGGAAAACTTGTTTCTAAATTATTAGACTACTTGATGGAGAATCAGATCCATATTGCTCAGGTTGATCCTAGTGCACTTTTACCACTTGGGTAAGTACTTGGGGCGTTGTAAGTCATCAATTGTACTGACATGTATTGAAAACTTTTTTATACATAAAGAAAAGTTAATTCAGAATGACTACTTAATAAAGAAAATGCATCAGTTTTCCGATACATATAAAATCCAAGAAAGGTTTCAATTCATTGGTATGCTAATGCATACAGAAATTAGGATTTGAAGTGCCTCATTTAAGGTGCGTCCACACCATAATATTTTCGTTAACTTTGTTAATAAACACTGTTGAAATGAAATGTCGTATGGCTTTTAGTGCCGGGATATCCCAGGACGGGTTCAGCTCGCCAGGTGCAGGTCTTTCTATTTGACACCCGTAGGCGACCTGCGCGTCATGATGAGGATGAAATAATGATGGAGACAACACATACACCCAGCCCCCGTGCCTTAGGAATCAACCAATTAAGGTTAAAATCCCCGACCCGGCCGGGAATCGAAGCCGGGACCCTCTGAACCAAAGGCCAGTACGCTGACCGTTCAGCCAACGAGTCGGACAATAAACACTGTTCATGACACTGTTCATGAACATTTTTGTATGTTAATAAACAAAATAAGGTGTTCATTAACATTTCGAACATGTTACTACTACTTACTCCTCAGTGCTACAGCCCTTGTAGGGCCTTGGCTTCTCTGACGATTGTAGCCCAATCTTCACGATCTCCTGCATGCCTCTTCCATCTACTTATTCCCATCTTTCTTAAATCCTCCTCCACATCATCCAGTCATCTTTTCCAGGGTTTTCCTTTCCATCTTCTACCACCTGGATTTCCTTTATAGATCTTCTTGACAGCCCTATTATCTGGCATTCTCTCTACGTGTCCCAACCACCTTAATCTGTTGCTTTTTATTTTGGTTACGATACTTGGATGTCCATAGAGTTCTTCCAATTCCTTGTTTTTCCTTATTCTCCACAATTGCCTTTCCTTCACTGGGCCAAAAATCTTTCTCAGTATTTTTCTCTCCCATCTGTGCAACAGTTTTTCATCTACTTTCGTCATTGTCCATGTTTCAGAGCCATAAGTTACCACTGGTCGTAATACTGTTCGATAGACTGTCAACTTTAATCTTCTACCAAGGCTGCGTGATCTAAACACTTTCAGTAAAGCTAAGTAAGCCCTATTGGCTGCAGCAATCCTCGCTTTTATTTCCTCTTTCATGTCATTATCATTTGTCACCAGCGCTCTTAAATACTTAAACTTTTCACATCTCTCGTAGTTAATCCCATTTAATTTTATGCACTTATTTTCCCTAACTATGGTCCTCCTAGATGCAAACAGGTAATGAGTTTTGGCATTTTTCACTCTTAGCCCCATTTCTCCTCCTTCCTTTTCTAATCTATCCAGTCCTTCCTCTTTCAGTCTTCTAGAAAGCATATCAACATCATCAGCATAAGCCAGATTCTGTGTTACTCAGTTGAATAGCGTACCGCCTGGATTACTGACCTCCACCTTTCTCATCACACGCTCCAAAACCACATTGAAGAACAGGGTAGATAACACATCCCCTTGCCGCCAACCTTGGTTTACTTCAAACTCTGTAGTAAGATTTCCTTCTATTTTAACCATGCATTTAGTACCTGTTAGGGTCATTTGTACCAGTCTTATCAATTTAGTTGGGAACTGCATGTCCATCATTGTTTGATACAGTTTCCTCCTTTTCACACTATCATAAGCCTGCCGAAAATCCACAAACAGCTGATGCACATTCACATTATATTCACAGCATTTTTCCATTATTTCCCTGACAGTGAAGATGTGATCTGCTGTTGATCTATCCTGTCCAAAGCCACTTTGGTAGTCTCCTAGTATCTGCTCAACCAGTGGAGTGAGTCTCATAGACAAAACCTTGGCTAAGACCTTCTAAACCACACTAAGCAAAGATATACCTCTATAATTTTCACAATTTGCTTTATCTTTCTTCTTATGAATTGGGCAAATAATCGCTAAGCTCCAATGCTCTGGCATTCGTTCCGTTTCCCATACTTCCACAATTAGTTGGTGAACAAGTTGCGTCAACTGTTCACCCCTCCCGTATTTAATCATCTCAGCTGAAATGTTATCACTTCCTGGAGCCTTATTATTCTTCAAGTACTTAATTGCTGTCCTCACTTCTTCAATAGATGGTACAGGCACTGGTTTTAAATCTAGGCTAGGATCCTGCCAAGGCTGCCCATCCTCTTCTTCCAATCTCACCGTCTCTGCAGCCACATTCAACAGTTCACGAAAGTATTCTGCCCATCGGTCAAGAATCTGGTCTTTTCCCCCAATCATGTTTCCATCTTTATCTCTACAGAATACAGTAAACCTTTCTGTAAGTCCTTTATTTTCCCATAGAACTTACGTACTTCTTTCATATCATATTGTTCCTCCAAATCTGTAATCCATTTCCTCTCTGCCTCTCTCTTCTTTCTCCTACAAATTCTGTCTGCCTCTTTCCTCTTCTTCCTAAATTCTTCTACATATGTTCTTGTTTTCGTGCTAAACATTTTCTTCCTTGCTTCATTTCTCACCTCAGTTGCTCTTCTGCAGTCATCATCAAACCATCCTTGCCTTTCAGTCTTTACTTCTACTCCTAGTACTTCATCCGCAGTTTCCTGCAATGCATCCCTCAATAAAGTCCACTTTTCTTCAATGTTTTCCACTGCCCAGCTTTGTTGTTTAGTCTCCAATTTCTTCTCCATCCTGGATCCATATAGCTGCACAGTTTCTTTATCTTTCAATTTTGAGACGATATATCTCCTTGGAGCTTTCCCTTTCTTAGCAGATCTGTAAGCTGCCTGCATTTTACCCTACCTAGTATTGGTCCAAATTACAATCCGCTCCCCTACAACTGTCAGATGCATGTCTCCTATCGATTACTACAAAGTCTATTTGATTCAAGGTGACACCATCTGGTGAACACCAAGTGGCTTTCCGTATATTCTTTCTCTGAAGCCATGTACTCTTCACCACCATCGAGTTTCCCATGGCAAAATCAATTAGCCTCTGTCCGTTATCATTTGACTCATCATGCAAACTTTCCTTCCCAACTGTCTCCCTATAGGCTTCTTCTTTACCTACTTTAGCGTTGAAATCTCCAAGTATGATTTTTACATCTTGTCTTGAGATGCATTCTTTTTCTTGTTCCAATTGTCCATAGAACATATCTTTCTCTTCATCCTCAGCCTCTTCTGTAGGTGCATACACACACACAAGGGTGATATTGAGAAAATGGGCCTTCATCCTTAGAGTGCATATTCTTTCATTTACAGGTTTAAAATTCAAAACTGCTGACTTATATCTGTCATCCATCAGAAAGTCGGACCTATTGTACCTCTGGCTCCACCACTATGCAGAACTGTATATCTACCACTTCTACAAACACCATTTCCTTTCCATCTGACTTCTTGAATTGCTGCTATTCCAATATTATATTTCTCCATTTCTTGTTTCAGACTGTTTATTCCGAGTTCGTACATTCCAGGTTGCTATATACTGTACATATCACATTTCCGTTTGCATCTTCCATTTCCTTGCGTGGGTCGCTTACCATTATCATCAGTCCGGCTATTCTTGTCTATGAGTTTCGTAACGAGTTGTTTTTCCGATATAGGGTTGTTAGCCCCATGATCAATCCCCAACCTGGAGGACCAGGGTATCCCTCTTAGTCTGGCCTATCGCCTTCGACCTGTCTGGCTTGGGTGGCCCTAGCAGGAGCTTATGTTCCCGCCGGCATAGCTCCCAGGATCACTTAGGCACGCAAGCTCCCACATTATGACAAGATGAAGATACCAGCGTGGGAGTTCCGAACATGTTGATAAACAAAATTTCTTTAACTTTTATGAATTAAACTTTTCATTAACATTTCATGTTTTCGTTAACATTTCGGTTCGCACATGCACAAGGACACAATTAGAGCACTAAAAATTGACTATTAAATCACAAGTGAAAGTTCTGATATACAGTACCTTTAATTCTGTATGATATTCTTTTAGCTGTGTTCTAATGTAGTTTAATTTCTAGCTTTGCTCCTCGCTGAATAACCTAAGCTCCCATAATCGCTTGTATATCATCAAAATAATACTATCCTAATTAGGTAGGTTAAATAAAGGTTTACTGGGCAAGTTGGCCGTGCGGTTAGGATTGCGCAGCTGTGAGCTTGCATCCGGGAGATAGTGGGTTTGAACCCCACTGTTGGCCGCCCTGAAGATGATTTTCCGTGATTCCCCATTTTCACACCAGGCAAATGCTGGGGCTGTAGCGTAATTAGGGCCACGGCTGCTTCCTTCCCATTCCTAAGCCTTTCCTATCCCATCATAGCCATAAGACCTGACTGTGTCAGAGCAACGTAAAGCAAATAGCCAAAAAAATAAAAAAAAATAAATAAATGTCTTTATTTCGTACCTTTATCACTTCTTTGATATTGTTGTATAAAGCTTCAAACACCTCAGACACTGTAACTGAAATTGCTTGTTTTGATACTCTAGACAAATAGGTATATAAGTGAAATGTCACCAGTTGCTAGGAATCCTTAAAGTTATAACCTGTCTATAAAAAAGAAAAAATAGCCTGTCATTAGTGGAGCTGGCTTTCCAATAGTCTGTATCATTACTTGCAATTTCAGACCCAATTACTGTCAACAAGGACTGAAAGTCATGTGAGTGCATTCTCAAGAGAATTTTGAAAGCCTGCTACATCATGAATTAAAAGTTCACCGAACTCGATAGCTGCAGTCGCTTAAGTGCAGCCATTATCTAGTAATCGGGAGATAGTGGGTTTGAACCCCACTGTCGGCATCCCTGAAGATGGTTTTCTGTGGTTTCTCATTTTCACACCAGGCAAATGCTGGGGCTATACCTTAATTAAGGCCACGGCTGCTTCTTTTCTATTCCTAGGCCTTTCCTCACCCATCATCGCCATAAGACATATCTGTGTTGGAGCGACACAAATCAAATAGAAGAAAAAAAAAATTAAAAGTTTTGACATAAGTGTTCTTTCTTACTCACCTGCCCAGTATTTTTCTTTGCCACACTTTGCGTCTGTGCTTTTCTCTAATTGTACTCACTAAAATAATGAAAGCTGCAGCTGTTATTTTCTTCTTCCTCACCCTATCAATTGTAACCTCACAAACAGCTATTTTGGTGTGGACACAATGTTGAAGAAGTTTGTTACAGGTAAAAAAAGTTTATTAACAAGTGGAGAAATGTTTTCATTAACACTGTTTATTAACTTTGTTTTGTTAACATTGTTTATTACTTTGGTGTGGACTAAGCATAAGTCGTTGTAGTGTCTGTGAAGAATGTGATGCGCATTGTCTGTACATGCATATTTAAATGTTATCCACAGAAATGTAAAAACCTTTGAAAGAAGTTGCCTAGCCTTAAAACAATAACAACCACCACCACCACCACCACTTTTCTTTGTGTATAAAAAGTTTTCAATACATAACAATACAATGCACTACAATCTAGACTATAACTAATTTTATTTATGCTGAGTGAAATGGTAGTTTAGGGGAAGGCCTAAAATTTTATTCTCAGATATTTTTGTTATTAGTGGTCCTATCGATAAATACTACACAACTAAAGTTATATAGAATTAAATTTCCGATCATTTATGTCTTACAGATTTGTTCCATACCGGTACCGGCTATAACAGAGATATTAGTAAATTTTGGTTTTTATTGTTAAATCCATATCAACGCCAAAAATGGATAAACAGTATGTTAAGTCAAGGAATAAGGCACTACAGTCTAGGCTGTAAATCATTTCCTTCATGCTGGATGAAATGGTAGCTTGTTGAAAGGCGCCTAAAATTTAACTTTTAAATACCTGTTACTGGTCCTGTCGAGAAGTACTACATAACCAAAAGTTGTAGAGAATACAATTTCCGAACATTTATGTGTCATGCAGATTTACCGTACCGACTATGGCAACATAATTAATGAATTTAAACTTTCATTGCTCAGTCCATATCAATGCCGAACATTGCTAACAAGGAACTATTGTTCAATCGTGTTACCTGGCGATGGTTATTGTCATGATTGTCTTAAAGTGTAAAATCACGTGGTCATCGGTCCATATTGACAAGGAAAATTGTGAAGATTATTTAAAAATGTGAAAAAATCATAAAGGAACGATCGCTTGAAGAATAAAAAAATAGGGATTCATGAAAGAAGGAAGGATTTCCTTGAAGATGCATTCGATGCTCTAATATCACCGAGTCAGAAGAAAACTAAACGTGAAGGCCTACAATTGGTCTTTTCCTGTTCTGTTTAAAAGGTCATATATTGCTATATTCCATACCCTATAGAAACACAAACACTTATTAAACACACAGAAATATAGTTATTTTATAGCTATGTATAATATCATATATAAAATCGTCTTTCTGTCCATCAACCTGATATCAACCAGACAGGACAAATAATAACCTACGTCGGGTTCAGATTAATTTTTGTCTATTCACCTGTCTGTTAGTTCATTACAGAAAAACGGATAAAGGGATTTTCAAGAAACCTGGTACCGGTACTTCAGTTTAGGATAAGGGTGAGTGGGATCTTAGCTTTAAGTTGTTCAAACAAATTCAGCAGGAAATGAGCTTCAGAAGGGGCCTAAAACATACAACGCAGTGTATCTCTTTTGTGATTGGTTTTGCAGGAAAATTGCTCATGATAAAATTGATTTAAAATATCACTTGCAAACTACCTTGTTCAGCGTTTTTCTGATATAGTGAGAAGTAAGGGAGATATCAGTGGCAGTCATCTGAAAGTTTTCCAATGTCCAATAGATAACTGTCTGGAGAGTTGCTATGGAGATCATACAAACAACTTTTGAAAATCTTTGTAAATCTCTCTGTATGTTTTGACTATTAACTTCATAGCTGCTTTTTCTATCAGAAGGAAGAGGTCAAATGCAAAATAATTGCAATTCCACAGGACAGAGAGAGGCAGGAAATGAGTACGACATTGTAAGCCATTGACAGGGAGAGGCTGCCCACGTAGGCCTACGTGCTTCAGAATCTCGGTAACATAAGAGGTCGGCAGAAATGAAATCGTGCATATGCTAAGTGATAGTTGCGTCAATGACAGGTACAGCAGCTAGGAATAATAATATAAAATCATAAATTAGGATAATATTTAAACACCATACATTTGGAAAAGTAAAGAAACTAGTTCTGTTACAAAGTAACTATTTAATGGCATTCAGAATTATAATTTTAAAATACGATGTGAGAATTTTTTTTCAATATGATACCGGTAGTGATAATTATTGCCTTATAATTTATTTACAAAATGCAACTGTTTAATTTCAACTAACATTACTCTTGGTTCAAGGTGATTGCAGGGGTTAGACAAGACTGCAATCTTTCACCTTCGTTGTTCATGGTTTCCATGGATCATCTGCTGAAAGGTATAAAGTAACAGGGAGGGATTCAGTTAGGTGGAAATGTTGTAAGCAGTCTGGCCTATGCTGATGACTTTGTGTTAATGACAGATTATGCCGAAAGCCTGCAGTCTAATAATTTTTGGAACTTGAAAATGGATGCAATGAGTATGGTTTGAAAATTAGCCTTTCCAAGACTATATTGATGTCAGTAGTAAGAAACCCAAGAGAACTGAATGCCACATTGGGATACAAAGCTAGAACAGGTAGATAATTTCAAGTATTTAGGATGTGTGTTTTCCCAGGATAGTAAGTGAGATTGAATCAAGGTGCACTAAAGCTAATGAAGTGAGTTCGCATTTGCGATCAACAGTATTCTGTAAGAAGGAAGTCAGCCTCCAGACGAAACTATCTTTATATCGGTCTGTTTTCAGATCAACTTTACTTTATGAGAGTGAAAGTTGGGTGGACTCAGAATAACTTATTCATTAGTTAGACATGAAAGTAGCGAGAATGTTTGCTGGTACAAACAGGTGGGGAAAATGGCAGGAGGGACTCGGAATGAGGAGATAAAGGCTGAGGTAGTAATGAACTTGATGGATGAAGCTGTACGCTTCGGTGGGGGGTCATGCGAGGTGAATGGAGGAGGATAGGTTACCTAGGAGAATATTGGACTCTGTTATGGAGGGTAAGAGAAGTAGAGGGAGGCCAAGATGATGATGGTTAGACTCAGTTTCTAACTATTTAAAGATAAGAGGCATAGAACTAAACAAGGCCACAGAACTACTGTAGTTACATATAGAGGATTGTGGCAGCATTTAGTAAATTCACAGAGGCTTGCAGACTGAACGCTGAAAGGCGTAATGGTCTATAATGAAGATGTACGTATGTTAAAATACTGTTACTTTATAGAACAAACAAACAAACAAATCCCATAGCGCCTGATAGGCATTGGACTCCCATGTGAGTTCAACCCGAAGGCCTGCAGATTACGGGGTGATGCGTGGTCAGCACGACGAATCCCCTTCTCCACTGTCCTTGGTGAACTCCCCTGCCCTCCCTCAAATTTTGGTACCCGCGTCCCAGGTTCAGTTGCCCATTTTGCGAATAGAGACCTTTATCTACAATTGAGACATTAGTTGGAAGAGGAACCCATAGGTCTATGGGCACCTTTTCCGGAGATAATTGAAATTAATTCTGCATTGTCTTTTCTATTACACACTGAAAATTTCAGATCAATGTCCTGAATATAACAGGCCATGGAGACGTTTCATTTGCTTGTGCAGTTGGTATTTCACCAAGAAGATCTGACTGGTGGTTTTGAATGTAGCTGCATTTAATATTAGTTTTTGCCTACAGCAAATTGCTGCCAAGACAAAGAGTACCAGAACAACAAGAGTGAGTGCACATTTTGAACTATTACTGTACATAAGTCCCGTTTGTTGGGAAGTTTAGAGCTTTTAATATATGTCTAAGTTTTTTAATATTGTTTTTTATATTTTTATAGCAAGTAAGAACGAGGAGATAAAGATTAATTAATTCATTAATGTTACCGTATTTCAGTGGCGAAAATCCTACATTTAAACCACCAGTTTACAAAATTACATTAAAAGAAAACGGCTAAAACCTTCCTCTCAAACTACCCGCAGGCGCTATCACATGTTTAGGAAAATTCTGCCATTACCTTGTATCGCTGGATATTCTTCAAGCAGGCCGCGCCCCTGCCTCCTAGGCCTCCGTCAAGTCACACTCCCAGGCACTGGAGCTATTCAGACAAGACGGCCCTAAAGTGCCCTGGTTAATGCAGTTCCGTAAGGGGAAGCTACCCGATGAAGTTGAACCACACTTTGCTGATAGGCTGGATTCCTGTACACAACCCCGGTTTTGATTGGCTAGAGAACATATTTACAAGCATCTGATATTTAGATTACAGTAAAGGAGGAACCAGCTGAAGTGTTGACAACTTCGATACATAAAAAAGAAAAACAGTCTTCAGAAAAAGGTTTACTAATAACATAAATGACATTTCCTAAGTTCTAGGTTCAATTTTAGTGCGTGAGAGTGAGCTAGCAAATCGATGTTAGAGCCATCTAACTGCTGACAACGAAATTCTTTGGAGTTTACAAGTTCAACTCCGTTGGCATAATGGCCGTAGACAAGGCGCGCAGTTTAAATAACCGGCAACCCCTGGTATTATTATTATTATTATTATTATTATTATTATTATTATTATTATTATTATTATCATCATCTTCATACACTTCATATACACAAAACACATCACACTACCATGCAGCACAAAAACACGTAATACGGGTGACGTCTCACTATACAGCGTTAGCGTCAGGAAGAATATTCAGCCATAAAACTAGACCTAACTACGGTACGGGCTGACTAATGAATTTAGTAATAGAAGAGGAATAATAATAGCAATAATGTTACTTTCCCCCTGTGGAATACACTCACGGTATCTCTGGCCTGCCGTAAAAGGTGACTAAAAGAGGTCCCAGAGGCTTTCATTTTTATAGCATTTTTTGAGCCTGACATTGCTTGCAGTTATTTGTGTCAGGCTACTCGCTTTCATATCCGACCTCCCTTCGTCAATTGTTGTTCTTTTTCTGTCTCGATGGTATTAAGTTTCCGATGCCTGGGGCCTATTCCAGAAAAGTATGGTCTTGTACATTACAAGTAAATTCTCTAGTAACTAGTACAAATACCAGAGTTTCTGTTCCACAAAAGAATGTTCTACAGTTGTGCTTTACTACTCCATACTTACAAATTACCAGTGAATTTTTATGGGTGTGTACCACGAAAGTACTAGTACTTACTAGTGAATTGGGAAGTATTCTCTACCAGTGAAAGGACAATAATATATGAATGTACTAGTGCTATTTAAATATACTTATTTAGATACATTTTGATAAATATGTGGTCCAGCATTAGTGATAGTGATGGTGATGAAAATGAAAACTATCGTCCGTATAGGGAAAGAATAAACTTCCAGTTTAACATTGTATTTGAATACAATGAGCGTTTTAGGTTAAGCACAATGCAACTGGAAATTTTTTTGATGGATATTGGACATAGGTTAAAACATCCTACGAACAGAAATAAATCTCTCTCTGCTAAACAACCGTTACTAACAACACTGCATTGGCTAGGAAATGGTGGTCAGTACCATGGTATTGCAGATATGCATGGGATGGCAAAATCTTCGGTCTGTAGGTCGATACATTCTGTGGTAGCTGCAATATATGATATAAAATTTCCTAAAATTGTTCGTTGGCCTGAAAATACTGAACAAACATGTTCCAAGAAGGACATTCCTGGAATCATTAATTCCAATTAATTCCAATCATTAATCGAACTTTTCCTCTCAAAAGCTCCATGAGCTTTTCCCAAGTCAAATATTTCCATCCAACCACTTATTTTGTCTTTTTATTTTTTTATTTTTTTAGACTCTCGCTGAATGCAGCGAAAATAATATCTTTCCTTCTTTCTATTTCCTTCAAAATGAATAACTTCCTTTGTCTTGACACCACTTTAACAATTCATACAGAGTTTGCAATTTCGTAACAATGAAGTTTGGCGGCCGAATATCGTTATTAGCGGCATCTGCTGCCTAATGACAGACCACCGGGCGAGTTGGCCGTGCGGTTAGGAGCGCGCATCCGGGAGATAGTGGGTTCGAATCCCACTGTCCGCAGCCCTGAAGAGGGTTTTCCGTGGTTTCCCACTTTCACACCAGGCAAATCCTGGGACTGTACGTTAATTAAGGCCACAGCCGCCTCCTTCCAACTCCTAGTATTTCCTATCCCATCGTCGCCATAAAGGCGCGTCCAGACTTGTAACAGAACATCGTAACGTAACCGCGTCGCGCTCCTGTCTGGACGGTACTGCGTAACCTCGTCGCGCAACCTTAGCCCGCAACATGAACGATACGGAACGAGGTTCGCTGCGTTCCACTGCTTGTCGGTTTTCCCGCGTCACATCAAAGAGCTGCGCGCGCGGAAGTTACAGCAAGCTTGGACGTACACAGGACCTCGGCGCGTAACACGCATTCGCCTCTGTCTGCTTGATCAGTAAACATGGAGTGGGCCGAGCAAAACACACTGCATTTTATTGAAATGTACAGAGCTAAGGAAATGTTGTGTCTAGCTAGCCATCCCGGGCATTTCAACAAAATTTTAAAGAATGACGCATGGGCGGAACTGGCGACGGAACTGAACACAACGGCCGAGGAATGCCGGAAGAAAATGACGTCCTTGCCTTCTTCACTCCGTAGGGCGAAAGGCAAAATAAAGAAGAGCACGGGAACAGGATCAGGTGTGTATAAATAAAACTATGTAATATTACTTATAAAACATGGCATCAGACTTTAAATGCTACGACACATTCTTAAGCTTTCCGCTTTTAACAGTGTGTACGGTACTATATTAAGATGTTTGAATATATGCATTTTTCCATTTTCAGCAACTGACGAGGTGTATCAGAGCACATGGTTTGCTTTCAAGCGTCTGCAGTTCCTATGGGACAAAGACAAGCCGCGGGATGGTTTAAGCACTTTAAGTACATTTTTACTGCAAAGTAAACACTTAATAAATAAAGAGTTAAAATTTTTAAAGTGAAACTAGTAACACATTTATTTTCCTGTTTTTGATTCTTAAACACAAAAAAACAATTTTTCAAAAAGGTTTCTTATAAAAGACTTTGTAATTACGTTATGTTCTTGATAACACTATGTACGTTCATAATTGATTGCATCTGTGTTCATTTTTTCGGGTCAGTTGTTATCAGTGATCAAGAATGGTAGAGGCTAATATGGATCGCCGTGTATATTTAATGGTTGTTTCTTCACTGCTCACTTGAACATGTAAATCTACATTTTTGTGGCTAGGTCCACTATATGGTTCAACTATTCAACAGGTTGTAGAGTAACAGCAAACTGTTCATATCCTAAAGCATGTGAATTTCACGAAAATATTCACGCGTAATTATCTTGCCATGGAATCTGTCCCTCGTGTTGGAAAAAATGTGCTAACTCGTTTCGCCGATAAGCTTGATCTACGTGGCACATTTCTGATAGGAAGTAATGACGTCATGTTATCAATGTCGGCTCTCCAGTTTCCCTCCTTTAATTGTCCGTCTGTTTCATGATCTAATGTCCCAGGTAGATTGTAAAGATTGACTGAGTCAGGTCTTCGTCTTAAGAAATTGTGTAGATAAGTCACTGCCTTCACAATCAATTCAGCCCTGTCAGACTGTAGCAGCATTGGCTTTCGAAGTAGGCCTACTCGAAAGACAGCCGACACAATACCAAACACATTTTCCACCACTCTACGTGTTCGGCGCCGTCGATCATTGAAACCCGTTCTAATGAATACATTGGATGAATCCTGGATACTGTTTCATTAACTTCTCACTAAGAGCAAACGAATCGCCTCCGATGAAAAAGTATGGAACTGGAATTTGTCTTCATTTTAAGGGCTCCGCTTTTGGTAAACATAAGCTGTTCTTTTGTTGTAGTTGATTGTTCAACTGCCTTGGCAGCCAACATCCACAAATAAAAAGTAGTAATGGGCGTCTACCAGTGCGAAAAGAACAATGCTGAACGTATATTTATAGTTAAAGAGCTCACTACCAAGCTTAATAGGTGCTTGTAGGACTACATGTTTGCCGTCCAGTGCTCCTAAACAGTGAGACAAGTTCCACATGCGTTCATAGTTTTGTGCCACAGCCTGCCATCCTTGTTCTGTTGCAGGAATCTGTACATAATAATAATAATAATAATAATAATAATAATAATAATAATGATAACAAACGTAGTAGTAATGAATATCTTAAATATGTATGTGTAGCCTACACACGATATTTCGGCACCAGACAACGAACAAGAACAAGCAGATACACAACATGCGGAAGGCACCATAGGAACTATATCGTGTCCCACAAACGGAAAGGACGAGTCGAGGATGAGAGACTAGAGAAGGCATTTGAAATACTGGCCGAATCTGCAAGCAAACATCAAGAAGAGGACGAATGCCAGATCTTCGGGAACTTGGTTGTCAAAAGGATGCAGAAATATTCACCAATAAATCGAGCCGAAATTGAACATTCTATGATGGACATTTTACTTCGCGCAGACCGGGGACAGTATGACCACTTTCCCCATCCACTCCCTTCTCCGGTTCACTCTACATATTCCCAATATCCCCATCATGCTGCACAACATAATGTTCATCAGCTGCCGAACCCATCACATTTTCAAGGTTACACCTCCCCCTGTGGGTGGGGGCGGCAAAATAAAACCCACGGTAACCCCTGCCTGTCGTAAGAGGCGACTAAAAGGGGCCTCAGGGGCTCTGAACTTTGGAGCGTGGGTTGGCGACCACGGGGCCCTCAGCTGAATCCTGGCATTGCTTCCACTTACTTGTGCCCGACTCCTCACTTTCATCTATCGTATCCGACCTCCCTTGGTCAACTCTTGTTCTTTTCCGACCCCGACGGTATTACGTATGGAGGCCTAGGGAGTCTTTAATTTTCACGCCCTTCGTGGCCCTTGTCTTCCTTTGGCCGATACCTTCATTTTTCGAAGTGTTGGACCCCTTCAATTTTTCTCTCTGATTAGTGTTATATAGAGGATGGTTGCCAAGTTGTACTTCCTCTTAAAACAATAATCACCACCACCACCACCACAAGATTACACCGTTTCAACACCCACTTCTTCAGCTTCCTTATCCTCACCGAATACTACTACTACACCCAATTCTCCTCACTCCAACTCCAATCTGTCCACTGAGCCAAATACAGTAAGCAATTCCCACGATGTGGATATGGATTTTCAGGACTTGATTAGACTTACAAAGTAGTGTTTCTGTGTTGAATAAGCAATTAAAATAGATAATGTTTGATGTATGAAACATAGAATATCCCAGCAATAAATTCCTTACTTACGTTTATATTTTCTTTCAGTGCTTCAATCAGAGCTTGACACATTCCGGTACGATAACACTAATCGACTGTTTGGATATTTTGAAAAGATACTGCAGACTAGTGTATGAATCACCGGTTGCTAGAAATCGTACTGTCACTGCCAGTCTCTCTTGCACCGAGATAGCCTCTCTGAATGTGGTATCTTTCTTAGCAACTTTAGGCCCTATCAAATTGATGAGGTATTCAAAGTCTGTAGGTGACATTTTAGTAAAATTTTTATAATGCCCATTAACTGTCTGAAACTTCATGTCAGCCAGTAAATTTGAACCGCCATGTGTAGTTCTACGTGAATATAGCTGAGTTTGCCACCATCGCCTATGTTTCCGTTTGGTTGCATAATGCAAATAAATATAGGCTGCTGCAGCTAAGTCCATCTTTCAAAGCTGCATTGTCTCAACTAGCGGAACGCTGGTATGTTACGCGTTACGACCTGGGGCGCGGGGTAGAAAAGTTTACTTCGCAACCGCGGTGCGTAACATTGCCCCGTTTAACCTTGGCGCGCGACGTGGTTACGTTACAGAGTTAGGCGCGCATGTCTGTACCCGCCTTAAGACCTATCTGTGTCGGTGTCTCGTAAAACCACTAGCAAAAATATATATATATATATAACTGGAAAACTACTGGATAAATTTCTAGCAAACTTCATATTTAGAATCCACCTGTCCTTGGATAGGGTTTAGGGCCAATATAATTTTTAAATCCCTGAATGGATTGGGGGTTTATAGGAAGATTGAAACTGATTTTACCCTCCCACACATTATACATGACCAGCTCTAATGGAAATCTATCAGTCTTAATGGAAATAAATTTCTAGAACTTTTTTTCGTGTGCACCTTTTCGATAGGAGGATTAATAACAGAGATATCATGAACGGCGAGTGGTACAGGATGTCAGGTGGGTTAACGAGAAGAACTGAAGAGCCATTTTAGTCTTTTCGAGAGAACAGATAACAAGAGAGGTTATCGTCAACGACGAGTCTTCAGTCACAGGTTTCAGTTAAACAACAATATGAAACCGAGACGCAGGGGGAATTTCGTACAACTTCAGACAAGGAACTGTATCGTTCAATAAACTCTTTGATCATCCTCATTCTGTCTCCACTTTGTTCAGCTTGATCGTACTTCACGTTGCTGTTACACGCTTTCCTAGAAATATATCAGTTTAACATGCCCCACTAAACGTTTGAATACCGAGCTCGATAGCTGCAGTCACTTAAGTGCGGCCAGTATCCAGTATTCGGGAGATAGTAGGTTCGAACCCTACTGTCGGCAGCCCTGAAAATGGTTTTCCGTGGTTTCCCATTTTCGCACCAGGCAAATGCTGGGGCTGTACCTTAATTAAGGCCACAGCCACTTCCTTCCCACTCCTAGCCCTACTCGGTCCCATCGTCGCCATAAGACCTATCTGTGTCGGTGCGACGTAAAGCAACTAGCAAAAAAAAAAAAAAAACAAAAAAAAAAAAAAAAACGTTTGAATACAGCCATGTAACTTCGCATAAATTTATGAAGGAATGATGTAATCCATTACCAATTCCAGGGCGAAGAACTGGTAGAAATTGCTAGTCTAAAATAAATTATCCTTCCGGAATTGGAATATATACCTACTGTACTAGCAAATTACCCGCGGCTTCGCTCGCGTGGATTTCATAATTTGATCAAAGTAATCGTTCCTCGGCATTGTACTAAGATATTATCTGAAAATTCCTAAAGTATAAAAACTCACCCAAATACTGAGTTTCATTTACTCCAGAAATTCTTTGTAAACCATGTTTGTGGTATTACCTTTTGGGGCTATGACGACCATGCGACATAGAACTGTACATGTTAGAAACAGTCTTCTCTCAATTCGAAGAAATAAATACACGTTTATTTATTTTTAAAGGAGATTCCAAATACCCATTCCCACATCTGTAACATCTTCAGTGTTTGAGATATACATAAGCATCCCCATAAAAAGAATTCAATCCCCTGATCAGTGCTTCCCTCACCACCATCTAAGTGTATTTTTTATTAAAAAATACATGTTTCTTTATTTTTGAAGCAGATTCCAAATAACATTTTCAAGTCTGTTACATCTTCAGTTTTTAAGATATAAGTATCCTAATAAAAAATCTACTATTTTTCACTTCTTTTCACCCCCTGTTAAGTGCCTTCTCCGAAAACAAAAAGGTACACGTTCCTGTATTTTTAAAGGACTTTCCAAATACCAAGTTTCATGTCTCTAACATGTTAAGTTTTTGACATATAATGTAGATATACCGGTACTCATTTTAAAAATTCACCCGCTTTTCCAATTCTTTTCAGCCCCTTAACTGGATTTTCCGAAAGCAAAAATAAATAAATAAATAAATAAATAAATAAATAAATAAATAAATAAATAAATAAATAAATAAATAAATAAATAAATAAATAAATAAATAAATAAATACGTTTTTCATTATTATTAAAAGAGATTCCAAATACCAGTTTTCATATCTGTACGTCTGTAACACGTTCAGTTTTTGAGATAAATGTATACTCATTAGAATAATTCAAATTCTTTTTGACTTCTTTCCACCTCTCTCCCGCCTTAAGTGGACTTTCCGAAAACAAAAAATACGTGTTTCTTTAATCTGAAAGGAAATTCAAAATATCAACTTTCACGTCTGTAACAGCTTCAGTTGTTAAGATAAAGTATCCTCATAAACATATTTCAACTCCTTATTTACTTATTTTCAATCCCACACCCCTTACGTCGATTTTCCGAAAAAAAAACCCAAATGCGTGTTTCTTTATTTTTAATGGAGGTTCCAAATACTAATTTTCACGTCTGTAACATCTTCAGTTTTTGAGATATGAGTATCCTCATAAAAAGTAATTCAACTCCTTTTTCACTCCCGCCCCTTTCCTACCCGTTAAGTTGATTACCCCCTCCTCAAAAGTGCGTGTTCCTTTATTTTTAAAGGAGATTCCAAATACAAATTTTCACGTTTGTAACCTTAACTTTTTGAGATCTAAGTTTCTCCATAAAATGAATTAATTTTTTTACTTCCTCTCACCCTCCCCCCTTAAGTGAATTTTTCGAAAACCAAAAATACTTGTTTTGTATTTATAAAGGAGATTCAAAATGCCAATTATCACGATGTAAATTCTTCAGTTTTATACCGGTATATGTCTCCTCATAAAGAGGAATTAAACTCCTTTTCCACCACTCCTGCCCCCCCAAGTTAATTTCCCCCAGAAAATGCGTGTTTCTTTATTTAAAGGAGATTCCAAATACTAATTTTCACGTCTGTAACATCTTTAGTTTTTGAGATTAAAGTATCCTCATATAAAGAATTCAAATAATTTTTCAATGAATTCACCCCCCTAAAGTGAGTTTTCCAAAGAGAAAAGATTACGTGTTTCTTTACCTTGAAGGAAAATTCCAAATACAAATTTTCACGTCTGTAACATCTTCAGTTTTTGAGATATAAGTATCCTCATGAAAAGAATTTTAACTTCTTCGATGTTAGGCCCCTTTAAACAACAAGCATCATCATCATCATCATCATCATCATCATCATATTTTTAAAGGAGATTCCAAATAAAAATTTCCACGTTTGTAACCTTCAGTTTTGAGATATAAGTTTCTCCAGAAAGAGAATTCAATTTTTTACTTCCTTTCACACTCCCCACTCAAGTGAATTTTCTATAAACAAACAGTACCCGTTTCTTTAAAAGAGTTTCCAAATACCAATTATTACGACTGTAACATCTTCATTTTTTGAGATATATGTATCCTCGTAAAAGGAATTTGTCTCCGTTTTCATCCCCCCTCCCCCTTACCAAGCTGATTCCCCCCTCCAAATGCGTGTTTCTGTATTTTTAAGGGAAGTTCCAAATACCAGTTTTCACGTTTGTAATATCTTTAGATTTTTTGGTATATATACATATATTCTCATACAAATAAGTCAACTAATTTTTCAGTTCTTTCACCCCCCCCCCCAGTAAAAGTTTTTTCCGAAAACCAAAGAATACGTGTTTCCTTATTTTCAAAGGAGATCCCAAAAACTAATTTTCACGTCTGCAACATGTTAAGTTTTTGAGATATACTGTAGATGGGCTAATTTTCAAAATTCACCCCCTTTTCAGGTTCCCTAAGTGGATTTTCCGAAAATTTATGTTTCTTTCATTTTACAAGAAATTCCAAATACCAATTTTCATGTCTGTAATATCTTGAGTTTTTGAGATATAAGTCTCCTCATATTAGGTGTTCAACCACTTTTCCTCCTTTTCTCATCTCCCCTAATGAGATTTTCCGAAAACAAAAATACGAGTTTCTTTCTTTTCAAAGGAGATTCCAAATACCAATTTTTACGTCTGTAAACTTTTAAGTTTTTGAGAAATAGATATCCTCATTTTAAAAATTCGCCCCCCTTTTCACCCCCTTAGCGACGGAATATCTAAAAATCCTCCCTTAGTGAGCACCTACACCTTAATATAAATGTATCCCAGAAATTTCATTTCTTTATGTCCGGTAGTTTTGGCTCGGCGATGATGAGTTAGTCAGTCAGTCAGTCAGTCAGTCAGTCAGTCAGGACATGTTATTTCATATAGATTGATCGTGGAGACTATGGAGGCAGGATCTTTCCTCACCCACCAAACTACAGCATTTGAAGAAAAATGAAAAACTTTTCACATATCATTTTCAAGTCTTTACATTCTATTCCGATTTAGAACGGAAGTATTGTTAACGAACTTCCGATCAGAATTGTAAATGGTGCAAATCCTGTCCTCTTTTTAAACTCCCATGCATTATTTCACATATTATGCAATACTGCGTCATTTTGGTTTTGTATGAAGTCATTACCAGCTATGCAGTAGGGCGTTGGCAGGGCGGTTCGACTGCGATTGGGCAAGCCGCTGCGTACATGCGTATCAGGAGTGGAAAGTTCTACGGCGCACTTGTTGCTGGAAATTTCCGTGTGTATTGATCAACGAGCTAGATGGTATTGATCCAGGCAGTGGTACCCCGGGGCAGCCCTTTATAAAAGGCCGACCAGAGCGATGCGATTCATTGTGTCTGCTGTCCTTTCCTGCGGCTGGTCTAGGATGTGGAACCAGATGGAGAGTGAAGAACGAAGCTGCAGGAGACGTTGGGCCGACTGACAGGTAGGAAGATGCTGACTTTGGACACATTGAACGTTATGATACATTGATTTTTTTCTGTAATCTTGAATGCAACGGACCTGTACTGTTGTACGCATTTGGAAGCTCAGTCCTACGACTAGAAATTGGGAAATGCTGAACTTAAGAAAAAGATAAGAATAGGGTTGATGGTTAAGATGTTAATCATGCTAGATATTGCGATATCTTTAAAAAGAAACCCGTAGTTGAAGGAGAACCAGGAAGGGTGCATTTTTTTGGGCAAATCTTCCGTATGCGGGGTCCATTCTATAAAGAGGCAGTTGACAAATATATAATATAAGAATCATGTCGGACTTGTCTTTGTGATACTTAAAAGATATAAGAATGACAAATGGATAGCGATCATACTAGATAATCAGAGGGTCTTTATGTTGTTGTTGTTGTTGGTGTTGGTGATTATTGTTTTAAGAGGAAGTACAACTGGGCAACCATCCTCTATATAACATTAATCAGAGAGAAAAAATGGAAGGGGTCCGACACTTCGAAAAATGAAGGTATCCGCCAAAGGAAGACAAGGGCCACGAAGGGCGTGAAAATGAAAGACGCCCTAGGCCTCCATACGTAATACCGCCGGGGTCGGAAAAGATCAAGTGTTGACCAAGGGAGGTCGGATAGGATAGATGAAAGTGAGGAGTCTGGCACAAGTAAATAGAAGCAATGCCAACACTCAGCTAAGGGCCCCGTGGTCGCCAACCCACGAACCAAAGTTCAGAGCCCTTGGAGCCCCTTTTAGTCGCCTTTTACGACAGGCAGGGGATACCGTGGGTGTTATTATACCGCCCCCACAGACAGGTATGTATGCATGTTTGTTGGGTATTCAGCCCGAAGGCTGGTTGGATCCTCAACAGGTTCACCATTTGGGGGTGATCTTTATGTTGATAACTAGATACGGTACCTACGAATATGTTGCCATGCTGTACCCCAAGTACGGAAATTATGCATTTTCTTTAACCTGGTTCATTATAATTGAAACTTCTTACTGCAATTTATTCTTAATATAGCCTATCTTATAACTTTGCTCTTCATTTCGAAGTCTTTTGACAGAGATTGTATTCTCCAATGATATCCCGTGTCCCAGTTCTATTTAGATAATGGAAAGTTCTGGTGTGATGATGTAGGCTTGTATTAGACTACTGATGACTCTAGAATTGTATTGCTGTACAAAGATAGATTTGATCATTTTGAACGTTCGAATCTTTAGGTTATTGAATGAAACAGAAAGTATCCATTTTATAAGTTTCAATGTGCTGGGTATGGGATCTTATCGGAGTTTGGAGCAAGACTAGTTTATTCGAGTGTATGAAATGTTACTTTTTGTTCTGAAAGAACTCCTAATTTCATTTCTACTAATCTTCGATGACATGATATGGTTTCTATGGGTATTTTGCAATATTTGTCACAGAGTGGTGGCGTATGGCGCTGGAGAAGATCCTTGAAGAGCAAGATCAATGATCGGCATCCTGTTTTTATTACTACCTAATCGTCAGCGACTGCATTTTTGAGAAAAAATATTCGTCTGCGGCCATTGCTGAAGCTGTTGTCTTGTCCATAAGCTGGATTAATATTGTCCCGGGTTATCGTCGGATCGAGTTTCGCATGCGTGAATGGATCATCTTGCAGGATAAGTTGAAGGTCATTGTTGATGTATTTTCTTTATTTTAAAGTTTTCGTGTTATGAAATGGAGGTAATTCTATTTGCATGTTGGACAGGTGTGGCTATTGGTATGAGAGCAGTACTTCAGGTATCTTTGTATAAAATGAATCAATTCTTTGATTGTAGTCACTGGGACTCTTATAATTCTTGGGAGAAATTTTAGTTAGAGTTGCCAACTGGCCGGTATTTTACCGTCAGGGCTGAAAATATTACTCTGTTGACTTCGATTAAGGTTGGCACACTTAACATCTTTCCATATTACCGGTATTTTATTTTTATGCAGTAATGAGATAGCCGAGGAAAATTTTCTGCCCTGTAAAGTACAACGAAAAAGTTGTATCTGTAAAGGCAAATTGAGCGTTGTTTTGAAAGCAATTGCCTCTCTAGTATAACGTGTACACTTGAAAAGTAAGTTTAATTTCTGAAACTGCCACCTTTCACAATATTTCAAGGAGTAAATTACAATTATTTTTGATCTATTTTTAGAATTAGTAAGGAGCATGAAGAATAAAATACACGATGGAAGTAGGCCTACCATAGTAATAACATTTTGAATATTCGTGGCGAGTTGTTGCTCATTTTTTCACCAAACAGGTTTACCTGTCTTCCTGATTACTGAATTTAAAAACTTTTTATCATGAACCTATGTGTATCCAACTACCCATGGACTGAACTAAGGTCACTTGTATCGCAGGAAATTTGTGAGGGTACTGAATGGTTGTCCATCACATTATGGTCTGTCGGAGATTTTGGCCAGACCTATTTATTTGAATTAAAGGGAACTTTGTTTGCTATCCTCGGTGTATATAACAGTAATGGAGATGTTGATAAGGTGCATGTTCTTAAAAAACGGTAAAGGCGTGCTTGGTTCACCTAGAAAGTCATGGATTCAATTCTCCACCATTAAGTCAAATTAGAAACGAGATTTCCATTTATGGAAGGATGTATGGCCTTGAAGTTTACTCGATCCTCATTAGAAACTGAGTACCAGGTTAATTTCTGGGCAGGGATGATACCAGGCCTTTAGGTTTAAAGCTGATTTTCCAGTTTTAACCAGGTTTAATTAAAAATCCTTTCAATTAATTTAAAACAGTTGTGACTTCCAGTAGCGGCGATTGGGGATTCAAAAATATACAGACAGCAAACAGTACTCGGGTTTGTGGGATATAGCGGACGGGGGGTGGGGGTGAAGGATTATATACATCAAAACTGAAGAAACAAGTTACAAAATAGTAAGATTTTTTATGTTCTCTGTGTGAATTTCGACAGAGAGTTAAAAGTTGAGAATTTACCATTTTAAGTTTGGTAATAATAGTTTTTTTAAGATTTTGATCCAATAATACAAATAAAACTTTCACAAAAGGAACAGTATTACGCATTTATTACAATAAAATAAAAGTACGGCGTGATTATACAATTAAAATCATTTAGTATTTGACTACACACAAATAAACTAACGGACACTAAAGAGACTGCCAGACTGACGAATGCGCGTGGCAAGCGGGTAAATCATACCTCAGTGCCCATGACCTTGGCAAAAATAAATAAATAAATAAATAAATAAATAAATAAATAAATAAATAAATAAATAAATAAATAAATAAATAAATAAATATACACCCCTGTTACCCTTACAGCACGTGTAAAGTCTCCACCAGCTGCTGTGGTGCTATACAGATCGGTTATCCGGGACGTACGGCATTTTGTGCGTATGTCCGCAAATAATTTTGTTAATAATTCAAGAAAATAAAGGAAAGAATGAGCTGACAAGACAACAGGCCTTGTTCAAATTGCTTTTTAAAAGTCGGCAAAAATGCGAATAAAAATGTAATATGATCTCCAAAAAGTGTGCGGGGGTGGGGGGTGGGGAACTTCCCCTCATTGCCCTCTCCTAATCGCCGCTACCGGTGACTTCATATCAACTATATAGCTTATTCTCAGCTCAGAGAGAAGTATATACTAAGTCATACTACTGATCAAAATCAAGTTTTACTGGTAAATTGAATGCTGAATCACAAATTACGGTATTATATTTTGTGATCTCCAGTCACCAGTGTACCGATTTCATATAGAAATGTCGCTTCGTTATCATAATGCTAATAAACTAGGCACAAAATAATTAGCGACTATTAACAATATTAAAACTGCCCGCCTCGTGACCATGATCGTTAAAGCGTCAAGTCTGACACCGTGGTTAGGGGGTTCGAATCCTGTTGATCGAAAGTGCTTCACCATCAGAATGTTGGCTGGCAGGGTAGGAGAGGCGGTGGTATGCAATTTTTAATCACTAAATGGAGTGCCAGAAGTCTGGATCCAATTCGAAACCTCTCCGCAGTCTTCAAATGGAGTGAGGGCATATGGCGCTGTTGATGGTAATTCATCTGTCGGATGGAGACGTTAAGTTTTGGGGAGACCCCTTAATGCTATTCGACAGGAGTAGGCTGAGGACTTGCACTGGGTTTCACCTCTCCCTTCCAACTATCATACACTACATCATTCACTTAAACTCAATTAATTCCTCTGATGAGGTTGATGTCAGGAAGGGCATCCGGTCGTAAAATATCGCTATCGTACAGAGATTCATCTCGCTTCATACCCGACGCCGCAGAACAACAGGACAAGGGTTTGGCATACAATACACAACATTAAAACTAACATTTTTTGTAGAGTTCCTAAAGCACTGTAGGTTTATGAATTATGTTTTGCAAATTATTTAAACATTAAAATATTAAATACCAATTATTATTTCACTTTTCTGTTTAGTGTTTATATTTTCACATAATTATCAAATACTTCAAATAGAAACTCAAGCTTAAAGGCTTTATCTGTGCCTGATCAATAATATACTTTAGAATGCACTAACCCAAAAGATGAAAATGTCCTTTCAACTCTTGCTGAAGAAGCCTATGCTGCAAGTTACTTTCATTAAATGCATTCTTTAAACTTTTCCACCACTCGTACTTCTTTTCCAAAAAGTAATTCTTGAAAATGCAAGGTTTTTGACTGAAACTTGACAGTTATTACTAGAATAAGTGAATTTGACAAGTACATTGACTTTGCAAATCTAAATGCTACTTCTGTTTTCTTCTTCTATTAAATCCAGTGTCAGATTCTTTTCTTTTGGATGCAACAAGCAAGCTAATGAGCTGGTGTAAGAGCCACATTATATCAGTTTTTGAATGTTTGTGCAATATTTTTGCTCTGTGTAGCTTCGAATTTCGTTTGAAGATTCTTCCACGCATGTACTGACTCGGAAATAGTACAGTTATTTTTCCGAGTGGCATCAAGGGCATTGACATTAAACTTTAAAAATTTTAGCACAGCATCTACATTCTGTCTTAATTCAGAATATAAACTTATATTTGCACTGCTTTATAATTAGGTTCACGAGTTCCTAACAAATCTGGAACAGAGTTGGACGGCTTTTAAGGCATGTCTCCAGAGAATCTACCATGGTATTCCAGCGCACTTCACTTGGGAGAACGAAGTTTGATGCAGTAGATTTTCTGTACCGTGCATTAGCAAAGTGGTTGTTTCTGGAATATCATAATTTATCATGTGTTCTCTCGCATTTGGAAACTGAATGTCGTTCGCTAGCGGAGTTAGTATATGTGCCAAGCGTCCATAAGTGATGACATCCTAATCTTCATAATTTTCAAGCAGAAGACGGATTTTTGAAACGTTGGCAACATTACCTTTAACAATAGAACGGACTTCGCACTCGTTAAGTTCTCCTCACATTTCTGAATTCTGTTAACAGCCAATTCTGCGAGATCAGAGTTACCGTGATCATACAGTATGTGTCAATAGTGTCCACTAAATAAACATTGCCTGTTTTGTTGGTAACTGTAAGGCACGTTACAAGTTCAATGTGAACATTTGACCAATCATCAAATCCTCGACACACATTTTGACTTTTCAGAATACGAGAGCAAGTTTTCCCTTCCTCTTCATAAACAGTTTACTAATTTCCTTTCTGTTTGGAGCGGTGTTGCACAAACTGAGAGTGTTTTCAACATTACGGAAATCAGTATTTCTTGTGAATATAAAACGAGCTATCTTTGTTGGTGTTGATCTAACCACATATGAATCCAATAATGATGTTGCAGCTGGTTTCTTCTTACCCTGAAAGTTTTAAGGGGGCGGAGGGTATGTATTGAGTTTTGAAATTCTTACAATTTTCATCTGATATTCACCATATTTTGTGAGTTCATTTATGTTACCAAAATTAAAATTATTAAAAAAATTGGAACAGCTTGGTAACCTAGTTTCAGATTTATAACACATTTTATAATAATTTTTAATAATTACAAAACATCCCTTGCGTACCATTTTTTGAATTTCACAAATACTTTTGTGATAGTTCTTAGGAATATGTGAATTATTATTGATATTATTATGTGAAAAATTATATTATTTGTGTCATATATCATTATTTTCCAAACTGGATATCGAATTTAATATATCAACATGGTAGTATAGGCATACCGAGTTTGAACACAATAGGACAAAAAACCTATTTAACCAGTAACATTTTGAATGCTGA
The DNA here is from genome assembly GCF_040414725.1 of Anabrus simplex. Classification (NCBI taxonomy): domain Eukaryota; kingdom Metazoa; phylum Arthropoda; class Insecta; order Orthoptera; family Tettigoniidae; genus Anabrus; species Anabrus simplex. The sequence continues at coordinate 233,893,623 of NC_090267.1, read as the reverse complement.
AGAATGAAATTTTGAGAAATAATATATTTTGTATGAAATAATAGTAGCTGGATCAGAACTTCCCAGCACCATATATTTCTATTTCCTTGGCCATTCTACTTACCTAAACAACAGTTTTTAACACTCTGCGGAACTCTTAATTCTAAATCCTTATATATAAAAGTGCGGTCCCCCCTCACAGTATGCAGGAATGACCGATCATTGAATGTTGAAAGCTTAGAATTAAAATTGTTTATATATTTCATCAGCTGGCTCCGCGGTGTAACGGTAGCGTGCCTGCCTCTTACTCGGAGGTTCGGTTTCGATTCCCCGCCTCATCAGGAATCCTTACCTGGATCTGAGGGCTGGTTAGAGGTCCACTCAGCCTACGTGATTACGATTGAGGAGCCACTTGACTGTGAGATAGCGGCCCCGGTCTAGAGAGCCAACAACAGCCAAGAGGATTCTTCGTGCTGAGCAGCGAGACTGTTGCGCCACGGGGGTTGGTTTTATATATTCCATTATGATAAGCAACATCGTGTAGGTATTTGCTCCAATTAAGAATTATTGGTAAATCTAACACGCTCATCCCAAGTTAAACTTTGAAGCTCGAAATATTCTTGAGCAAACGTAAACAAAAGAAAAGGTTCGTGCGGTGGGCATTTTCTGGTAGACGTTGGTTTGTCGTCATAACAGGGAACGGATAAATAGCCTATTTCTAATGTTCTCCTCTGTGCACCTATCTACGGAAACTGTCCACAAATGACAGCGTATACCAGTACTCCTGGAACTGGCTTATATTCATAAGCGGGAGTATGAAATACAGTGAAATTCCTAAGGTATTCATCAAGGAAGTGGGCGTGGCCTAACGAAGGGATTTTTAAATGCCTCAGTAGGACATTTATAAATTGCCGCACATGAAAATGGTTTAAGAGGAATGGAGTAATTTTTAGGGAAAAAATCTCAAGTTCGATTTTCGGACCATTTTGGATTAAATAGTAGGGTCTGCCATTAATTTCTCTCATTAGAAGGTGCTGCTGCAATACTGGTAGTGAGAGTGACGAAAGCATACGTGGATGTACTAGGTCTAGGTATGCCTTTTGAAGTTGTGTTTGAAATGGCAACTGGGAAAAAAATAAAGGTTCAGATGGATTGACAGTGATCTTTTAAAACTATTTGTTCTTGTAACTGAACCGGAAAACAAATGCAATGCATGCGTTAATGCACATTGTGCTCGCTACGCTACCTTCACAGTCTTCAACTTCCACGCATGCAAATTTTGCTAAATGATTTTTCATTTTCATCACTACATTCTTTGCATTTAGTCCTCCCACTTTTTTCGATTCCTTTTTTTCATATGAAAATCAAACAGTATCATGTTTCCTTCTTCTTTATCTGTTTACCCTCCAGGGTCGGTTTTTCCCTCGGACTCAGCGAGGGATCACACCTCTACCGCCTCAAGGGTGGTGTCCTGGAGCTTCAGACTCTGGGTCGGGGGATACACTGGGGAGGATGACCAGTACCTCGCCCAGGCGGCTTCACCTGCTATGCTGAACAGGAACCTTGTGGGGGGGGGGATGGGAAGATTGGAAGGGACAGACAAGGAAGAGGGAAGGAAGCGGCCGTGGCCTTAAGTTAGGCAACATCCCGGCAAATGCCTGGAGGAGAAGTGGGAAACCACGAAAAACCACTTCCAGGATGGCTGAGGTGGGATTTGAACCCACCTCTACTCAGTTGACCTCCCGAGGCTGAGTGAACCCCGTTCCAGCTCTCGTACAACTTTTCAAATTTTCGTGGCAGAGCCGGGAATCGAACCCGGGGCTCCGGGGGTGGTAGCTAATTACACTAACCACTACACCACAGAGGCGGGCATCATGTGTCCTACCAGTGGTAATAAAATGTTGAACTTGAAGTACTCGAAAGCCAAAGCCCAACAAGTAACACGTCTACACTCCTCCAGCTCCTTGCTTTGACAGTCTGCGCTAGAGGGGTTTTGAATTGGGCCCACGGTCAGTGATGTCCGTAACAAGGACGGCTGAGTTCGGCCCATGGTCATCTCGGAATGAGGGTCGAATTGCCCCCCCATGGAACTGCCCCCAGTAGTCACAACTTTTGGAAATCTGTTAAAATGTGCAGTTAAAATAAGTTTTGGAAATCAGTTAAAATATACAGTTAAAATAAGTTTTGATGATGATAATGCTTGTTGTAACATTTAGGTCATCGGCCCAAAATAAGTTTTAAATATGGTGTAGAGTCCGTACTCAAACTAGGTTAGGTTGGGTTAGGTTAGGTTTAGTGATTAAGCAATCATTTAAACATAAATTAAATTTAAAAAATCCTTATTTCATGTTTGTTAAAAGGACGTTTTAATGAAGACGTTATTATAGTAATCATTAAATGGGAATGTAATAATTTAAGTAACTGTATTTAATTGATATTAAAATGTCTTTTTGATACTTGTTAATATTAAGAAGGACATCAAAATAAAAACACGCGGCCGAGCATTAACAAAATATGGAGAAACGTACCCCACTGAACAGGGTCTGAACTATACCTCGACACTTCGAGGATCGACGTATCCTCTACACCAGTATTTGGAAGGGGCTTCCCTTGGAATGGGAATTCCCATTTGCAAGAGGAATTCCCAGACAATGGCTCATTACTCATTAGGTTAATGTGAATAGATTATTGATTTATTAAAATAGGCTAATTTTACTGTAACATGAATAAGTACAGTTCTAGCAGTAATTACAATTACACGTTGTGGAAAAACCAAGATGATTTATTTTAAAAGACCCACTTGCTTTAAAACAGCCTGCTCCTGGAGCAAAAGCAGACGGGCATAGAGCTATCACAGTTAGTGTTGACGTTGTGACTGTGCTAACCCAGTTTTACGCGCAGATGCTTTTCCCGACGCAACCCTGTTTGGAGGGATGCATCCTCTATTGGCATGTTTCTGTGGTGGTTGTTAGTGCGATGTATTATATGTAAATGAAGATGTATAGTAAGACGAACACAAATGCACATCCTCGAACCAGAGGAATAAACCGGACATCCTTGACCTATCCGGGATCTAAACTCTGAACCGAAGGCCACTATGTTGATCATTCGGTCAAGGAGCTGAATACGACTTCATCTTATCTTACTAGCTAACAGACACATCTCGAGAGTAATGGCCCTGCCACCCCCCATGGTGTAAGGGTAGCCCGGCGAACTCAGGTCCGACTCCTGTATTCTGATCAGGAACAGATGGTGGTGGTTGTGATGATTTTTGGATGAAATACAACTGGGTAACCATTCTCTATTACCACTAATCAGAGAGAACAAATTGAAGAGGTCCGACACTTCGTAAAATGAAGGTATCGGTCAAAGAAACCACGAAGAGGGTGAAAGTGAAAGACTCCCTAGGACTCGAATGCTCAAATACCACTGGGGTTGGAAAATAACAAGAGTTGACCAAGGGAGGTCGGGTAGAATAAATGAAAGTGAGGAGCCTGGCACAAGTAAGAGGAAGCAATGCCAGGACTCAGCTGAAGACCCCGTGATCGCCAACCCCGGCTCAAAAGTTAAAGCCCCTTCAACAGTAGTCATCTTGGTAGACCAAATCTCTTTTTGAGCTGTGTGCATCACGGGTTTGTTTATTTTAAGATGAAAGTAATAGGCTAACAAAACAGTACAACCATATGTGCAGATTTCAAACAGATTTCAACTCTGATCAAACACTCTAAGGAAAATGCACAACATTATGTTCTAGTGTTCGTTGAGTAGCAAAATGCTACGAATCCAGTCGTGACTTTGTAGTAGCTTTTCCACAGCTATAGTTCAAAACGTGCGTGTTAGTGATGATCAATCAAACAAAGTTTAGAATACATTTGGCGTACCATACATGATAATATTATTTATTTTACGTCCTACTAACTACTTTCGCGGTTTTCGGAGACGCCGAGGTGCCGGAATTTTGTCTCGCAGGAGTCCTTTTACGTACCAGTGAATGTACCGATACGAAGCTTACGTATTCTAGCACCTTCAAATACCACCAGACTTAGCCAGGATTGAGCCTGCCAAGTTGGGGTCAGCGTCTCAACAGTCTGAGCCACTCAGCCCAACATTTGACCTAGATGATCGGAATGGAAATACGACGTAAATCTGTAACATGGCTGTAGTTAAATACATAACCTGCTCAGCCTATAGGAGCTGTTTAAAACTGTTAATGCCTATTAATCTTGTAGATCAATCCATTACATTACCTGAAGTTCTTTAGAATCTAGCATTGTTTGGCAAGAAATAAGACGGAAATAGCTTTGAACCTGCTCTCGAATAGTAACTAGACTCACTTGAAACATGTACAATACAGTCCCGGTAATCTGAATTCCGATAATCTGAAAACTCGGCTAATTCAAGTACCAACGTTGTAATGAAATGAAAAAATGTATTTCTGAACGAGAATTATTTTTTCTATTATTTATGTGTAAAATCAGTATAAAATAATACTGTATTGAAATGGTATTTTGAGACAGAAATCGAGGTAAAGTAGGTAATGTTACAAAGATAATCGGGTTTCATAGTGTTGGGTTACACAGAAATGAGTAAAACACAGCGTTCCACAAGTACTGGTGAACAGTATTTCTCTTTACAAAGTCAGTTTGATGAGTAGCAAAATGCTACGAATCCAATCGCGACATCTTTGTAGTTGCGGCGCAGTGCTGGATTTCCGAAGAAAATTGTGATAATCCGAAAAGACCCCGGTCCCAATCAGTTCGTATTAGCGGGACCCTACTGTAATTCAGACTCTTGTGCACCTCTTTTCAAAAAGTTATTGTTGCTTAACTGTAAACTGATGGCTACCCTTCCATTAGCATCTCATTTCTAGACCTTTTTAAGGTTTGGTAAATTCTCATTATTTTTTTTCCTTGCAACACGAAATGCAGTCCAATTATTACATTGTGATAAAAAGCGCTTTCCTATTGGTACACGTGACCTTGCTAAAACTTGCTTTGATTCTCTAGTTTCTGAAAGTTGCTCGTCATTTCGTATATTTCTCTTGATTACTGGTACAGCTACGATGATGTCTTCAATAACGTCATTCTATAGTTTACTTGTAGCATATTCCCAAGGTCTGCATATTTCAGTTCAACTCGAGCAATTTAATGCCTTTGACTGTAGGCTTGCGCACAAGACGCATGACGGAGAGGCATTACTTCCAGCCCGCATGCAGAAGACACCCGATTGGTCTGATGTGTTTACGGTCACCGAATATCGTTCTTGTTGCTAGAGTGGCATTTATGCTGGATTGCCTTTCATGTTGGTGATTAACTCTACCATAAACCATGTATTTTTCACAGCGCAAGAGCGTATTTGAACCCTAAATTAATGAACTACTAGTAATTTTTCAGGTTTTTACTTATTAGAGTGGAATATTTGAACATAAAATTTCACATACATTCAGTTTTTCCACTTATTAAAAATGGTTGTTTTACCTTTGAAAGTTCATTACCAGGAACTGCAGGCATATTTTGGAAAATGCAAAGAAATGTGGCTATAAGAAATTGTTGACAAATGTAAAGTGAGAGTTCTGTGTGAAACAAAGACGATGTTGTAAGAGCTAATTTCTTGGACCGAGCGAGTTGGCCGGGCGGTTAGAGGCGCGCACCTCTGAGCTTGCATTCAGGAGGTAGTGGGTTCGAATCTCACAGTCGGCAGCCCTGAATATATTTTCCATGGTTTCCCATTTTCACACCAGGCAAATGCTGGGGCTGTGGCTTAATTGAGGCCACGGCCGCTACCTTCCCTTTTCCATCCTTCCATCGTCGAAACTTTCGATGTGTTAGTGCCACGTTAAAAAAGTAGCTATAAAAAGAATCTTGGAAATTGTTTGCTTTATGGTACATGTAAACAGTAAGAACGTATTCAATATCCATTATTAAAAATAAAAAATAAAAGGAAGACAAGAAACGGATTCAACTAGTTGAAGAATGCCCTTTGAAGCATCAGTTACAGCCACACCTCTTATGTCCAAATGCAAACGCGTAACTTCAGACTGTTTTTCTTCTTTTTTTTCTTCATAAAATTGTGAACAAGCTCTCAATGGTACAAATGGGTTTTCTATTTATTTATTTATTTGTTTGTTTATTTGTTTATTTATTTATTTATTAATTTATTAATTTATTTATTTGTAATGCTTTTAAGATCTGCCTAGTAATTTCTTTGAAGGCTAAACCTAACTCGAGGTATCTGTTCAAGGAGTACATCAATTTGGACTTTGAGTTTTATAATCTGTATACTGCAATATATGTTTTCGAAATACGGAATTGTAATGATAACTATATTCATTTTTATTGAGACCTTCTAATGAATAACTAAATTATTTACTAAGATATGCGTGAAATGTTATTTATTTGTAATAATTCAATTTATTGCTGAAGAACAATAATTGTTCTTGTGCACAGCACAAACTTTAGGAGTATCAAATCAGTTGGGAGCGCTAGCACATTATTTCGTGTTGTGCTGCTGTAATATTAATGTTTCAGCTAGAAGACAAGGGACGTATCTGAAAATAAAATGCTGGCGTAGGGACATATGCTGAGAAGGTGTAATCGATTGTGATTCAAACAACGGCGATAATTCCCTTTGATGTGATCCGTGAAGTTTCAGCTGTTGATAAACTCTTGTTCAGGCTCTTTCACCAGGTATGTTGGGATGTACCCATTGGAAGGTATGCCAGCTGACTACAGACAAGATTATTCTCCTGCTAGCTGGATAATCTTTGAAACTATTTGAATACAGTGGTGCAAAATCAATCTCTTTTAGTCAAATTTAAGCAAACGAAACTCACTCTTGCTACTTGAATGAAGAATGTGCCGAATCTTGGTAAGGATTTCATTTAACACCATGTATTTTTCATAGCACAAGAGCGCATTTGAGCTTTCAAATTATGAACTGGTAGTCACCTTTCAGGGATGCAGGATTTTCTTGCATATTATTTCTTGCTATTTATTAACTTCCAATTATTCATTTAGGTTGCTTATTGCTGGGGTAAGCCATTTTACTGAGAACACTTAAAAATATAGAATGAAGCCGTACGGTTTTACTTCTCCTGTCTTATCCCTTCCATTGGAGGGGAATTATTTTCTTTTTCTCTCATTGCCGCCAAAACCTTCCATATAACCTGGAGGGGAAATTTTGTCTTTTTCTCTCTCTCGTTGCCAGGTATACTATTTGGAGTGGGTAGCACGCTACAAGACCTGCAAAGCGGTATATGATCTTATTGAAAGGAGTGTATCTTCTGTCATTTGCATCGTAGATGGGATGTTTCATCAGTGAGGATATCGTGGAGCAGAAGTTGCATCATCGAGGTAGAGCAGTATGGTATCCGATTAAAAAATAATAATTTCTTACTAGTATTCATGATTATGATTAATGCAGCCTGTTAAATAATTTTGGTATCTCTTACCTCTTCATTTTGTTGTTCCTGCTCTAGGATTCCATTTCTAGGGGTTCTCTCACGGGTCTAAGGTATAAGGTATAAGGTATTGTCGAGACTTGAAGAGATTAACTACTATGGGTGCTGAGGATAGTTAAATTGAAGGCCTGAGAGCAATGTATTACAGAACAACCATAATACACTAATGGAAAGACATTGAAGGACACCTAGTAAGCGTTTTCCAATCCAAGTGGGTTTTACAACACACAGGGAATTCTGATCGTACGTCGAAGGGCACCACTTACCTGCACTCGTCTGCAGCCATTAGATGAAGCGTCTAGCTGCAGGTTGTCAGACAGCGGAACAAGTGCAGTTGACTGTGGGATTCCATTCCATGTGTATCACAGTATGTGTCTGAAATTTCTGGAAAATAACTGCAAACACCAGTTGAACAATTCACTGACTGAGCGTGGACGTATAATGGGACTCCAAGAGGGTGGCTGGACGTTCCATATAATTGCCACTCACTTGGAGTGTGACGTACCCATGGTCCATCAGTGATGGAGAAGATCGGAGACAGAGGGTGCACAGCGCCAGCTCGCTGCACTGATGAGCACCATCTTGACCGACTGAGCAGCAACCGTACGTGGAGAGAGAGCCTCTGTGACCTCTCCATGTGTCTGTAAGAACAATAAACAATCGATTGCTGGATTGTCTTCTTCTTCTGGAACGTTTAGCCACTCCGGTGGTGTCGGAACGGGGTGCATTGGAGAGGTGAATGGAGAGCAATAGTGGTCAGTGATGAGAGTTGTTACCGTCTTTGATAAGGTGATGGCCGTGTTCACGTTCGTAGACGTGCGGGTGAGTGGAACTATCCATCAAGCTACACATCCCGATCGCCTCTGCTATTCATTCAGCGGTGCTTGATGAGTGCGAATCCTCTTCTCCGACCATACCTGCACGCATCAAGAACAATAACGCGTGTCCTTGGCAATATAGTGTGCTCTACACAGTGTACACATGCTACTCTGGGCTGCTAGATCTCCACCAAGCATGCGGGGTATATGATGGGATGGCGCCCGATATCCAGTCCAGCAGTGGCAACGACTATTGCCCAGCTACAGCGAGCATCGGATACCACACCCCAGAGAGACATTCAGCATTTGTGCACAGGTTACATGATAGCATCACCTTTCGGGGTGGTTACCCTCCTTATTAAAGTGTCTCCTGTATGTGTTCAATTTAATGTAATGTAATGGATGTCCCACAGATGTTATGATCAGTTCCACATACCACCACCTCCTCCTCCTCTTCCTTGTGTATCAACTTTGGGGTAGATATGTGTATTCGCACGGAGTGTCTTAAATGCATTTCTACAAGTGTATAATAATTCTTATAATTCAGTGCTGGAAGTGGAATATATAATTGGCAGGGTGGTATATTTTTCCCGGCTGACCTTTAAAATACTTTCAAGATGATTTTCTTGTCACTGTCATGAGATCTGTAAGCTAATGCTGGACAAGATTGACAATCTTCACGACGAAGATGACTTTTGTTTGCCCGTTCCTTCGCGTAATATTCAGCATCAAGACGACTAATTGGAGGTTCTAATAATGATATAAGTATTGAACTTGCTGCTGTTTTCAGAAGTAATTAATTTCTAAGAGATGAAATAATTTTTCTTTACACTAAATTATTGTTCACATTCTGCAGTTGAGTGAATCTGCTACTGCAAGTTGGTCTCAGATCATTAGGAAAATCTTCAATACCTCCATTCATATAATATTCATGCAATCATCCTGACTGAAAAGGATTTACCGTGAGTTCGAAAATTATTATTTTTATATTTCATTGACTGCCAAGCATTTGTCGGTATAGAAAAAAATTCAATACATTTTTCAATTGAAACATATAAATTGTGTTGTGGGATTGTATTGACATTATCGAAAACGTAGTGGGGTGGTTTCGAATGTTTTTAATAAGTAATGGGATGCTATCCTGTCCACCTCAAGCACTGACTAAATGTCTAATCACATAGTAATCATGTTTGTGCTAATTTCAGTTACATCCGATTCTAGATATCTTCTTTGGGATTTTATGTCTTTGTGTGTGTGTTTATTAATCTCCCTGTTTAGGTTTTTCATCATGGGCGTAAAAGGTATTTCAGGTTGTAGCCTAACTGTCGAGAAGGGACTCCCAAAGAACTTGATGCCAAATGCTCCAGCACCGAAATCGGACACATTGCCATTTTTCGTTGTTGATCATGATCATCAGTGAAAACATCCATCGAAACACTATTTGTCCTAGTTCTTTGTCTTTGATGATATGCCTGACAGTGTACAGACATGATTGTGATTAATGTAGTCTGTTAATCAATTTTGGTTTATTTATATGTTATGGTATATTATTTACTTGAAAGTTGCGAGTTTGCTATTGTAAAGAATTTTGTCAATATGTATGGTGTTCCTTCAGTCTGCAAATTACACGTGGACCAGCAGCCATTATAAGTATTATTTTAGGATACATCTCACGTGTATGTTCATTTTGTTGCTGGCTTAAGAACTGGGTAATCCTGGTGACAGGTGCCTGAAGGAAATTGTACGCTATATGTGCATTGAATGGAATTCTTCCAACACTTCCCCTACACTTCTCAAAAATTACAAACTGAAAGTAATTATGTAAGAAAAATAACCATATGGAAACTTCCACTACTGTATATGAGTCGTATAGTGTCAAAGAGTGCATTTCCCATTTAAAAAAGGATACTTTCAGGAAATGGAAAAGTATTTACAATCTACAGTTCATAATAAAATGTTCATTTAATGCTTCTAGGTGTTAGTATTACTACAGAAACCTTAAAAATGTACATTTGGGGGTCCTCCACGTTATGTTACAAAGATATGAAAGTGAAAAGTCTGCCACAAGTAAGAGGAAGCACTGTCAGGACTCACGCCCCCAAGTTAAGCGCCCCTGGGGCCTCTTTCAATCGCCTCTTACGACAGGCAGGGAATACCGTGTATGTTATTCTACAGTTCCCAACCACAAGGGGAGGGTTTTATGGTGTCCAGCCTGACGTTTTACATGATACCTCTTCAATCTTCTATCACAACCCTTATTTTCCTTCAGCGACGAATGTCCTATTAGATCTTTTCTGTAAACATCTTGCACCCCGGTCTTTTTAGGTTGAGAATGGACAGAAAAGTCTTTTGGCAAACTGTTATTCTGGATGGTTCTCCTGGTTTCACTGTGGGCATATTTTTATGCAGTATATTGTTGACATTTCTTTCCGAGAACCGTTTCCTTTCGAAATTCCATTACTTATTATGTGAAGGCTTGTAATAGAGTATTTCTACGTTAGGCGAACTTGTTATAACTTGAAAAGTCTTTAGTAAAATACTGAGCTGAAATGATTGTCTCTATTTGTTAACCGCGTACATTTGAAGGCTTTAGTACACTCATATTCACATGGCATGTTTATTACTAAGTTCTGCAGAAACGATTAGCATTTCAGTCACCTAGGTTCAGCATGTGTCCTATTGCCTAGTAGGTACGGGGTTCTCCATGGGCACTGATAACTTGTTCCATGCGTGATGGCATCGACGTGTATAAGGCGCGAATGGCGTCTGGAGTATAGTCATTCATGCTGCATTCGTCTGGTTCCACAGTGAATCTTTGATGGTTGGCACTGGGTCACAGCGCCGCACCCGTCATTTAATCATATCCCACACATTTTCGATTGGCGACAAGTCCGGTGATCGGACGTGCCAGGGAACAGCCTGACATCCTGTGACAACAAGAAGGCACGTGTTCGTGCAGCAACATGTGGTCGCACATTGTCCTTCTGAAATATGGCATCTAGGGTGTCGTGCAGAAAGGGTATAGCTACGGGTCGCAGGATGTCATTCACGCAGGTCAGACTGGTCACAGTGCCCTGGACACGCACCAACTGTGATTTGTTGTTGTACCCAATAGCACCACACACCATAAAGCCTTGAGTTGGCGCTGTATGTTTCGTGCGAATGCAGTCAGTGTAATGCCTCTCCGCCTGTCTGTGGCGAACCAAAATGCGGCCATCATTTTCAAACAAACAGAACCTGGATTCGTCCGAAAACACTATCTGCTGCCATTCCTGTCCCTAGTGACGTCGTTCCATACACCATTGTAGTCTAGCATTTTTATGTATGTTAGTCAAAGGTAGGCGGAGAAGTGAACGACGCGCCGTTAACCCAGACCGTAATAAACGGCGACGGACTGTCACTCCTGATAGTGTACGATGTGTTAAACTGTTCCACTGTTGCGCCAGAGCTGAGGAGTACGCATATCCGTCCTGCAGTGCCATTCGGATGAGGTGTCGATCTTCTCGGGGATGGTCTGGGTGGTGCGACTAGACCCATCTCGTGTTCTACGGCCTTCTCTGAACCATTCTGTACACACCAGTTGCACTGCCGACACACTTCGTTCCACACGAGAATTAATTTCCTGGATGGATGCATCACGTCTCATGCCAATAATGTGCCCTCTTTCAAACTCACTCATTTGACGGTACGGTTCTCGCATACGTCTGCGAGGCATCCTGCATGTCTGCTCAAGTCAAACTGATCCATTACCTTCGGCTTATAGCGACAACGAGACCCGCAGGCACATTTTACCAGTCTGTGTTGGTGCACCGAGATATCGATGTGGACTTTGAACCTGGGGGCCTGTATGATTCAAATGCTAATCATTTCTTCAGGACATACTAACGCACATGTCCTGTGAATATTAACTCCCTATCTGCAGTTTTTCAAGGTGTTCTGGTTTTTATGAACATGAGTGTATTATGTCGTCAGTCGGGTTTCTCCAGGGGACTCCTTGCAGAATACCTACAATGTAACAGAATGGGATTAATAATAAAACTGTAAATGCTATTAAATGAGATGAATGTTCAGTGTTTAATTTATGTTGATTAATAACTATGCAAGTGTTTTCAATTTCAGACATCATCAAAGCCTTTTAATTGTGCTTGTCCCATTCATCCATATTTATCGCTTACTTTCTGCCCATTTTCGGAGTAACAATTAAGGCTGACATCTCTGCACTTTGAATATCTTCCATAATTATCACAAAAATGACTTATAGGTCTGAACAGTGAACTTACTTCCCAACTGGTAATTATTCTGATGTTATTGTAGTCATTCACTCCAGTATTAAACAAGTTAGCAAAGCATAAAAAATAGCTCCGTATAAAAGTCAAATTTTGCACAATGATGCACCATTTACTAAAAACAGTTTGGAATAAAAATATAAAATCTGCAGTATTTTTGCTGTAAAAATGACAGATTTCGGAACAGATTGAAGAGCAATGGAGTAGACAAGTTATGGAAAAAACACGCGTTCTAAATAGACAGCTTTTGGAAATGATCTCCCTCAATTTCAACAGCAATGCGCTGATCACTAGTGGATCATAAGGACATTATGATATAGAATGTCCAGGTGTCGTCCACTCGATTCGCCATTTTTGTGGAGTAGGCAGGTTTTGGAACTATACGACTCATATAAAGTATTTTGTCCAAAATATAAATATACTGTAAGATGATTAAAGGCAACCTCAAAATCCCAAGATTGATTTTTATATGTACCCGTAGTAGACTTTTGTAAGGAAAGAGTAAGAAGCTATTGCAGAACCGTAGTGGACTATTCTGCTTCTGCTAATTTGTACACTCCTGGATATGTTTATGTTTCCCTTTCACTGCTTTATATTGTCCTAGTAGCTTTATTACTTGGAGCTTCATTATTTGGAAATATGTTTAAAGCATTCATTGTGATGTGGACAGAATGGTTCTCTCTCTTTGTACCTTCCTTTTAAATGGTCGTTTCCAATGGTTTGTTACTTCCATCACGTTTTTCCATATTTTGTCTTTTGAGATGGTGAAATGATGTTCACCCTAGTGATGGGGAGTATTCCAGATCAAAATATAAAATAAAAAAAATTCGATTCTCTATGGAGTGCTCAATACATCTTGAGTCCTGAGCAAAGTATTTAAGTACTTTTGTTGGAGGTATTCGTTATTCAATTCTCGGCGAAAGTTCACGAGACGAGAATTGAGAACTGAGAGTTCTCGAGAGATAATATACAATATTTTATGCTACTTCATTTAGGAAGAGATTTTAGGCTGTGCACATGGTATATTATGAACGTGCAGTGTAGTAGAGCGATGGCTTATTGTTTTACGGGGTGTAAGATGAGATGGGCAATGGGCAGTCGCCAAGGTGGAAGATTCCCTATCTGTTGTTTTCCTAGTCTTTTCTTAAATAATTGCAAATAATTTGTTAATTTACTGAACATCTCCCTTGGTAAATTATTCCAATCCCTAACTCCTCTACCTATAAATGAATATTTGCCCCAATTTGTTCTCTTGAATTCAAACTTTGTTTTCATATTGTGATCGTTTCTGCTTTTAAAAACACCACTCAACTTACCTGTCTGCTAATGTCATTCCACACCATCTCTCCACTGACAGCTCGGAACATGCCACTTACTGCAAGAAATCAGCTTCATTACCCACATCAAGCTTTATTTACATTAAATCAATAACTGTTTGCTAGTATTCTGAAACACAATCCAACACAATCGTAAAATCACTTTAAAATCTTCAAATAATCTTATCTTGCTATTCGGTTACATTTAGCTGTTTTCAAGATAAAAAATTATTAAATTATATTACTACATGCACAAATATTATATTTCATTAAACAGTATTAATTTTACTGCATCTGTTCGTAAGTACGAAAATACTCGTATTAATTTTATGTCATCGGGCGATGGTTCTAACATGTTTATTTTTTGTTATATATAATTATATTGCTTGTTAAATGTCTGCTATAGTTTTAGTTCACTTCGACATATTGAGGAAGAAAATTATTTTCTAGTATTACAACTTGATGCACATCCAATTGGAATTACAACCAGTAAATTTCACTGCGAGAAACCTAGTTTCTTTGCTCGAGTGAAGCATTCGGGAACTACTTTTATAAGGATAAAATTGATACTCGAGATGCAGATTCTATTATAGCATTCTAGAACATAGTTTAGAATACAAGATTTGATTCTGCCCATCACTAGTGAACAAAGGTTAGTCACATGCTAAGTTGTGTGTACACGTCATTCTACTTGATTTGTCAGCGACTCAAAACTACTAAGGATAAATTACCTACCAGTGTATCTAGATCTTAGGAAGTAGAATGGTATTTAGTCCCTAGTATCTTAACGGATTTTGCACCTGGATCATCCTCTTTCACAATGCAAGATATTTAGTCCAATTCTGTGAAAACATGTTGTGTAGTCCATATTTTGAAAAGTGCATATAAAGTGCATACCTCAAATAAGTATGCCCAAAGTAAAACAAAATATTGTAATTATCAAAATATAAAGACTTCCTAGAGACCCCATTAATTGTAGTACATTTTGACTGAAAAAGCAAATCTATTTGTTAAGTATGTCAGGAAATTCATTGATCAATGTTCCTAGTTCACTAAATTTAAAGAAGTAAATATACAGTATATGCAAAGAAAAATAAGTTTTCTGATCTGGCATAGCTATACAACAGGAAAATTTCAAAATTAAGAAATATGTAAGCTCATTTTACCCTAAGATAAATAGTGCAAAAATTACTATCTGTTTGATACTGTTACCGTACGGTGGATTTTCTCTTTTCTCTGTATATATTTTCTTTCAATTGGACACAGTAAATTACTATACTTACAGTCTATTAGGCATACTTCTTTCTTTATCCATTGTTGGAATATTTTACAAATCCTCTTGTGTAGCCAAGGCACTGCATATTGTTAGCAACTTTCTCTTTTAGCCATTGGGATTCACTGGGGACCCCACTAGTAAGAGCTTGTTCCATGTACTACTGATAGTGAAGCATAATATTCCTCTGAAAGAAACCAGCCCCGAAGCTGTTGCAGATCATTCTTCCCATTGCTTGGAGTTGAGTTATATCAACGATACCAGGAATGATACTGACATCCATATGAGGATGAGAATTGCAGACAGCTAATACTTCGTCATAATTTTACTGTAGAAATTTGCATTGGACAATAGCTTAACAAATTCTGGTCTTTTCATGGACAGTCATTGGATTGTGTGGAACTGATGTGCAGAAATGCTAGAGAAGTTACTGGGCTATTTTCTCGAAAACATAAGTTATACACTCTTCATTCTTCTCATTCTCTAGCACCATAATATGCAAACAACAAATATAAATTAAAACTATCTGTTTTGTGAGAATTCTTACCTTATTCGTGACTGTTACAGAATATAAAGAAAATTGACCATACTTTATACAATGATTGTGTCTCTTCAGTCCGCATGTATCAGCACGCAATTGAGCCGAGATTCTTGGCGTGAGACTGACGGAATACGGAAAACCATCAAACCACGTGATGGCATGCCTAATACCGATTGATTTGCTTCGACTGTATGGCAAAACGTGGGAGATTTTCTACTTCCACTCCTAAACGTTAAGCATGGGCACTCCTTTATTATATAGACACGTTAGTTTTTAATTTTATATTGAGCTAATTGCAGAAATGTTATTAATTACTAGTAATTAGCCGCTGAAAATAATTGAATACGACAGTTACGAGTAAAATATACTCTTTGCATTAAAAATAATATATGCATTTCCCTCGGAATATGCATTTATACACGCTATCAAACATCGGTAAAATTGTCTGTGAAGGTACAACCTACAAAGTAATTGTTTAGCGCATACAAATCCAGCATACAATTATTGTACACTATAATAACCCAGTGTATCTATAGTGAAAGCAAACTATGTTATGCTAGTTGTTAGGATCCAATTTTATCTGCTTCAGTCAGTTTAGTACATTGCGTTTGTAGTTTAAATTCGGCCATTTATGTCCCACCAACTACTTTTGACGGTTTTTCGAGATGCCCATTGTGATACCTGTGATCTGATAATGGTCATTCAAATGTCACATTCGTCAGAATAGAAGTTAACACTGGTTTATAAGTTGTTGAATTGAGGTTAATTAGTTAGGAGTGTGGGCTTTACTGGTGCTGCTCCAATTGTTATTCTCCTTCCTCAATAATGAACGAAATTTGCTGGCTTCATGGTTTTAGAACTTTTTCTGAAAAATATGAAGCTTAAGGATAGCTATTTTATCGAGGAATGCGGTAGAAATAAATTTTCTCTTACCTTTTGATAATACAGTATTTTAATGCACTCTAGACTTCCTAAATGCAATATTTTCTCCATTAATACTTTTGTATAATACATGATCAAGTTCTCTGAAAGGTTTATTAAAGATAAGTTAAATGGGAAATGTCTGTGTCAGAAATTTAATAATAATCTTTTTGTATTGAACATTTAGCTTTCACGACGGCATTATAACTTACTTCAAATTGGGTTTTAGCTATTAGGTTGTGTTGGACATGTTTATGTTTTTATGTGCTACGTCATAACTAGAAACTACATAGGTCTAGTTAATTGTATCACTACATTCCTTGCTTAGTATTAGGAAAACACTGGGTTCATTTTAAAATGGCGAAGCATATTCCTGTTCATTAACATGTGTTATCTAACTAATAAATCCACATTGCTGCTAAACTGCTCACTGTCCATACAATTCTTCGGACATTTTAAAGTCCATGAGAATTGCGCATTATTTCATGAAATTTCTCCAAAAATAAGCAAAAGCATTTTTAAGTTTTACATTACGGATAATCTTCACAATTATTCAAAGGTTTAATAAGATCCAAAGTCTGTTTTTAAAAAGTGGTAGGTATTTAAAACACATTTCTAGCAACTTTAATGCAACTTTGTCCAAGTTTTATTGGAGAGGGAATAGCTCTTTGAAATGTTCCTTTTCAGAATTATTACTACTGATGTTCAGTTGATTGGTTCTTATGTAGGGATGTAAAATGTAGTGGCCCATTTGCTTTGGAAAATTTTTGTTTTAAGTTTCAGTCGTGGATATCATAATTTGATCTTTCAGTGTAATGGACCCAGTTGAAAACAATGAAATGCTTTATGTAAATATTTTTGTTGATATTGTAATATTCTGTCGTCTTCGTATTCCAACTTGATAATCGTCAAAAACACATCGTCAAAAACACATTGTAAGTTATTTGAAAAGCATAAATCAAATGTAACTACTGCTGTACTCGGATCATATCCAAAGAGAATACCGCTGAAAAACGTCGTCCAACTTAAAATGTCTACATTTCTGTGATACTCCTGCATATGATGAGTATATAACATTTCGGTCCTAGCCTATGAGAACAAAGGAATTTTTAACATAGAAACCTTTTTTAGAACTATTTGGTCAAAAGAGACGTACATACAGCATTATCAATAATTATATAGCGAATAGTTTACGAATAACAAAAGTGTGAAGAATGAGCCTATTTTTATATGGGTGGCATGTTTTAGTTATACAATTTCAACACCATTAGGACAAATGATGATTAGTCTATTAGAATAACACACACAATGTAAATAGTTATATGATATTAATAAAACAATGTTCGAACTTAATACCTTGCTAGTGTATACCTTGGATAGGTGTAATAAAATAGTATTTAAAAATGTGTCGTTTCGTTGTTCTAAGAACTGTATTCTACGCTCATGAAAACTGTTTACATTTTTTTTCTTAAACGGTAGGCCTATATTTTCATGGCTGCTGACCATTTCAATGATGTAGCAAGTAAAGGGTGTTGCTTATCATATGCTTTTGAGCCTTCTTAGGTCAATACTTGTGAGAATGTTATGGACTTTAGTTCTGAGTGGTTAAGACAATCTGTGGTTATAATGAAATTCTATGTTTTGTTGCCGAATTACAATGTGCACTATGCTGTTAGTCATTTGTACAACGATTTAAGTTTGTTCATTCCTAGAAATAAGTGTTTAAGAGCGTGATTTGATTTTTCATTACTGTCCATCTTTTTCTTGCCCTTTCTTATTTCGATAAGGTTTACAGGTGGCATTGCAGAAGTCGAGCTGAAAGTACATTTGTTTCATGTCCTTCCTTATTTTGACAAGATTTACAGGTGCCCTTGCAGAAATCGAGTTGAAATTTTGATGTCTGTTACACGGAACACAAATATTTCAAATCGAAAAGTTGTAGATTTTGGGTTTTATTTACCTTTCCTCACAACATGTTATTTTTAATACTGTGTATTTGTTTGAATCGGAAATAAAGTTGATCGAAGTTATTCCCTGTGTTTCTCTGTGCATACATTATAAAGAGCAGCTAAAATAGTCTTGATATGAACAATGAGGTTAGAGTTTGAGTAGTATACAGAGCAGAAGAAGAATTTATCAGGTTTATGTTAGATGTTAATTTTAAGATTGCAAGATTATTGAAGGTTAGGCTATTTTTAAGTTTACGATGTTCTTACTTTGTTCAAAATGGATCTACGAGGATTTTTACTTCAACGTTTTATTAAAGACTACTAGCTGCTTAATATTAGACTACCTGAAACCATGCTTCGTTCTGTACTTCAATTTTAGGTGAAAGGTTATTTCTGATACAGTACGTAATTCAAGAAGCGCAACAAACAATTTGACATCCCTCTTTTGACACCCACATCTATCACTCCAAATATTCAGTTTGTTAAAAAAAAAGGTAGCCCTCTAAGTGTTTTTTATATTTACAGTAAGAAACAACATTAGAAACCGTGTTATGAGATCGATCACGTAATTTTACGAACATAGTTTATTCACCACCAATAAATTTAAGATAAAAATACCCTTCACACACTTTACGGTAGGCCTATATACATTAAGAGTTTTGAATGGTTTATAAGTATCGCCGTTTTCGTGAAAGCACAGGAATGGTTTAAATATGGAATGGAGTGGAAGAAGCGAGGTAACAGACAGGCACCCAGAAGGGTTTTAGCATTGCAATGTGCTCATTTTTTGACCGGCTATACATACATAAGAAGGAAAACTATTAATGCTGTCTATAAAGAAGTCTTATACGGCCTGCTGATTCGCCATAAATTCGAAACAGTTCCCATGTGAAGCGAGGGTTGGTCGCTAGTATTACCATATAATAAATATTGAAACCCAGATGTATAAGTTTATAAACTACACATTACTTTAACAAAACTTGACAACTCTCGCAAAATGAAATGCTTCTTGGGTTGAATAAGATAGTCTGTAGTATGATATCTCTTCAACTTAAGTGTTGTGTCATTTTCTCGGACATATTATTGCATAATAATCTGGTCTTTAGTAACATTAGTTTAAAAGTCTCCTGCCTGTGATATGAAGTTAATAATGTGCTTGTTCTGGATTTTGTACTTTATGAATCATCTAGTAGTTTTGAACATTCGCTGTGATCCGCAATGCATTAATCACATATGGCATTCTTTTTTGAGTTAAATATAGTAATACAGCAACGCATTCAGTCTCGAACGTGATAGTGTTAGTTCGATATGAGAAATTAAAGAAATAAGGAATTATTTAGCACAGATGTCGTTAAGTTACTGAAATCTCTGGTATTTAGCCATCTTCGCGAGCTTGGGATTTTTTTAAATGAAAGATGTCTCTCCTTTCAGCTTCCAGTTAAATTGTTTACAAACTGTTTCGGTGAAACAGTAAATAACCAATTACTCACGATTTAAGTACCATGGGACGTTTAAATACATTTAAGTGGAATATAAACCTAATACTATGCAAATAATACACAATAGAGTACCCTCTTTTAGAAAGCCGCTTGAAACACACAGTCTTCAAAGGACTGTTCTTTATTTTATTTAGCTTATGGTACAAGTTATGCCTCGCACAAATTGAGTGACATTATGAAATCAAAAAATAATTTAAAAACAAAATAAATATAAAATCTCAAGGTGAAACATAAAATAAAAATCGAGAGAGGTATGTACAATTCAGAAAAATAGAAAGAAAAATACAAAATACAGAAATGATTTAAAACATAAGTAAATACATAAATTAACAAATGAAAGGACTGTTAAAGATGTGTTACTAACGATGATAACAGCATTATTGTGCCAGTCATCCTAGTAATTGAAGTTCAATATTAGAAACGAATCCATTTAGGTCATGAATGTCGAAATAACTCCATTCATATCGCGGTTGGTAGGAAACCAATTAATCGCGGTACTGATAATGGCATCATAAAGTCTGTCGTAATGCAATTTTATACGGTAACCTTACAGATAAACATATCTTGGACTGGAAATGGTGGTAGTCGTAGGTGATTTGAAGAGAAGTCCTTTCACATTTCATACGATGGCATCTCGACTTAACTAAGTATGTACGATATAACGTTTCAGTTTAAAACACATCATATATTTGACTTGATGCTTAATTATAAGATACTGTATTACTTACAACCCTCTGCTTACACGATGTAGGTCCTGACAGGGGAGGCCAATGTGCAGTACACAGAGTGCCAGTTTTAATGTTCAGAGGTTCCAATGCGTCACTCCACCTAACCGCAGCGCCCCATCCCAACCTGAGCCTAGATGCTAGAAGTCATTAATATTCTGCATTTCCAATTATTTCTGTAGGGCTATAATAAAGCTTAATAGTTTTTAAGAAGATAAACCAATTTTATATTTTAATCAAAAACTATAATTCGTTGTGCATCTCTTCTAAGGCAGACGCTCCGATGAAGATGGGAGACATTTGCTGTGGATGGAGAACAGCGTGATATGCTGTACAAGTAGCAGGGATGTTGGTGACAGCACCAACACAAACACCCAGCTCCCGAGCCAAGGAATTGATCATTTAAGATTGAAATCCCCAAACCAGCCGGGAATAAAACTCGTGGCTCTCTGAACCGAAGACAGCTACGGTGACTTTAATTGAGTAGCCAGACCCACATTAAATGAAAAGTATGTTTGCATCATTATTAAATATTTACGAAGTCAAGGTGAAGTAAACTCGTGTCCTCATCTCGAGGTGGTGCAGAGCTCTTTTTTAGTTGCATGTACCATTTCAACCACATATCAGCCCTCCTGTCATTCTTAAATTTCTGGCAGTGCCGGGAATAGAACGCGAGTTCCCGAGGACGGCAGCTAATTACACTAAATGTTAATCTACGGTGGCGGACATTTGAGGAGTAATACATTAAAATACCTACAAATCAAACGAACATACTATATTCCGCAGTGATAGCATTGACACGAGACAAAAGAATAAGCTTAGCCCTTGCCGAGGCTATTGGATATCTTTGAGTTAGAGTTGTTTTTTCTTTCGTTCAGTGACGAGGTTTGTGGATGTTGTCAGAAAGCAGCAAGTGGTCAATGACCATTGATCAATGCTTGTTTTTCACCACTATCATAATACGAAAAGTTTATTCACGTATGAATGTTGACTCAAACCTCCAGCTGTATCGTAGGACCATCTGTCGCAACGCTGGAAACTGGCGTGGAGGATCAAATACAGAACCGTTTTCTTGTCATTGGCGCAGAGATTACTGATGAATAATACAGTGATATTTATTTTTAGCCTCAAATAAATGTTTCCATAAAAATGTAATAATGGAGTATGGCCTCCGGAGAGGCCTTGCACTGGTCTGCCGAATTGACGCCCATAGGTGGTCTGTGAGGATGGGGCATACCCATGATGAATTCTGATGGCGAATACGACACACACATACAAAATCCCCGAGCCAGAAGAATCAATCAATAAATTAAGGTTAAAAATCCCCGGCCCTGCCGGGAGTCGAACCCAGGATCCTTAGGACCAAAGGCCAGTACGCTTACTATTTAGCCATACAGCTGAAAAAGTACAGTTTTAGAATATATTTTTATGTTACTACATCGAGTGTGCCACTAGTCTTCAACGTCTGAGTGGCTCAGACGGTTAAGGCGCTGGCCTTCTAACCCCACCTTGGCAGGTTCGATCCTGGCTCAGTCCGGTGGTATTTGAAGGTGCTCAAATACGACAGCCTCGTGTCGGTAGATTTACTGGCACGTAAAAAGAACTCCTGCGGGACTAAATTCCGGCACCTCGGCGTCTCCGAAGACCGTAAAAGTAGTTAGTGGGACGTAAAGTATTATTATTATTATTATTATTATTATTATTATTATTATTATTATTATTATTATTATTATTATTATTATTATTATTATTCAACGTCGCCTTCGCTTATACAGTCATTGTTCATACCAGGTTGCTGGAACATTCAGGTCTAAACGAATTACCACGTGTAAAACCTATTGAAAGTCACGCTAAATCCAGGACTCTCATGCCGGGAGGCAAGTGGTTGGAAAAGATAGTCAGGTGGTCGTGCCAGTTTGCCCGGGCAGGCATTGGAAATAGAACGGCCTTCGCACATATGTTCGCTAGGATGCCTACACAACCCCTGCGCTCCACAGCTCGCAAAGAAGCTTTTTCTTTTTCCACCGAGACGTAGTGGTACGTTGCAGTACTCGCTGGAGACGAAAGGGGTTCAACTGCAGCAGAACAGATATTGAATCCCAATGCGATATACGAACATAAATTTCTTTGTAACATCATTAGGTCTGATAAAGTATTAATGTGAGTATTATTGTGGGGAACTCGAGAAATATTTGAGAGTTACCAGCGGTACTTTAATACGTAATATTTCATGCTTTTTTTTTTCATCATTTACGCTGTATTTATATTTACACTCAAATGTAGGAAGTGTAATTTTACGTTTACGTTTTCATGGTTGTGTCTCATGTCATTGCAATAAGCCGGGGACTGTCAGGAGTAATACTATACTTCTAATGGTGTGCTGATGAACCGTTTCAAAATGACTGCCATGTTTGATCGGTGTTTTGATTTGCAAGCTTTTAAGGCGAAAAAGAGTTGTTCACATGTGCTGACCTGAGTGGCTCAGACGGTTGAGGCGC
The DNA here is from genome assembly GCF_040414725.1 of Anabrus simplex. Taxonomy (NCBI): domain Eukaryota; kingdom Metazoa; phylum Arthropoda; class Insecta; order Orthoptera; family Tettigoniidae; genus Anabrus; species Anabrus simplex. The sequence continues at coordinate 233,870,359 of NC_090267.1, read as the reverse complement.
TGGCCTTCTGACCACAACTTGGCAGGTTCGATCCTGGCTCAGTTCGGTGATATTTGAAGGTGCTCAAATACGTCAGCATCATGTCGGTAGATTTACTGACACGTAAAAGAACTCCAGAGGGACAAACTTCCGGTGCCTCGGCTTCTACAAAAACCGAGAAAGTAGTTAGTGGGTCGTAAAACAATAGCATTATTGTTATTATTATTATTATTATTATTATTATTATTATTATTATTATTATTATTATTATTATTATTATTATTATTATTACATAAATATGTTGAGCTAAACATGCGCATTACAGCTACAGCTTTCGTGTGCAGCCGGGAATGTATAAATTAAACTGAACTATGCCATTCATCAGAGGGACTGCCTGGCCGATGCGGTAAAGGCGCCTTAGGTTCACCCGGAAGAACATGGATTCGATTCCCCGTCAGGAAGTCGAAAAATTTAAGAAACATGATTTACACTTCCGGAGGTGTACGTGGCCCTGAGGTTTACTCAGCCTCCACCAAAAATGAGTATCAGGTTAATTCCTGGAGGCAAAGGCGGCCAGAGTAGAGCGAATCACTTTACTCGCACTAAGTGCTAAAGTTAAGGATGGTGGAAGCCTTTACTTTCCACCCCTCCTAGGGCCTTGGCCTGTACGAAGACATCTTTGCTTTTTTATGTCATTCATCAGTCTAAACCTATCCTTAACGAAGATGTCACATTGCAGATTTATTAATTCTAATTGCGCCTCTGAGGTCGCAGTTGTGCCAAATAAAAATTCTTAAATAGGCTCGAAATCGGGCTGAAGAAATGTATGTCCTCCAGCCTTTCCTCAAAGATCGTTTTTAAACCTTAAATGCTCAGCATTCTTGCATGCAAAGGCAAATTTACTTGGCAGGCTATACATTCCCTTAGACAGTTGCTTTACAAATGTGCAACAGTGTGCATTTACCTCTACCTTACAGATGAACTGCCGGCCCCACGGTTAGTGGTAACGTGCCTGCCTCTTACCCGGAGGCCCAGGGTTCGATTCCCGGCCAGGTCAGGCACTTTTTATGGAGCTGAGGGCTAGTTCGAGGACTATTTAGTCTACGTGATTATAACATGGAGGACCTATTGACGGTGAGATAGTGACCCTGGTCTAGAAAGTTAACAATAACAGCTGAGACGATTTGTTGCGCTGACCATGCGGCAGTCGCAATTTTCAGGCCTTCGGGCTGAGCAGCGGGGCTATTGTACCATGGAATTTTGTCGACAGATGAACTCGCTAGATGCCGCTGGTGTAACAGTAACGAGGAGTTGCTAGTCGCATTGCGCGTTATTTCATTGATAAATACATCGCAGTTTCACCGTTTCCTTCGATTTGTTGTTTGTGAAATGTACATAACGTATGCATTCATCATGCTTATGTTTAGAAGCAAGGAAACAAAAATAACCATGCTCTGCTAGTTCAGTACTTGGTTCATGTTTCATCTAGACCTTTTGAAGAGTTGTAAAAATTAATAATTTCTCACATTGTTTTTGAGTGGTGTATTAATGAAGTAATCAGCACAGCTCATCGTTTCCTTGGAACATAGGGCAGGCGTGTATGTCATTTGTAAAACCAAATTTGTTGGAACCAACTGCAACCAATGCAATGGGTAGGAATTCTTTAGGGATGAAACTACCCCCCCCCCCCGTCAAGATTTCTACAATACTGAGCTTTCTTTGGGATGTTCAGCTTTTTCTCCTCTGTAGGAAAACCAATGGAATCGCTGTCCTTCCCAGTGTAGACGTACACTAAATGTTTAGCGCAAAACTTGTTCGGGCGCCTGCAAGAATAAACATCTTTAGGTCGTATTTTATGGATTTGCTCGGTATGCACAATTTAAAACAGCAACGGCCTCTAAACCCCATTAACATTTCGTCTATGCATACATTTGTGCAGGGACGTAATCAATGTGATACGGACCGACCTAGAAAAATAAAAATTTGGGCCCCTTCAAATGAAAATCTAGTATAAATTCAATTAGAGCAGGTAGAAGTAATGGGCTATATAGTCAAGTTATATAAACAATAGGATTATTCATTATTGTAAAATTAATAAAAATAATCTGCATCCATAAAATCAAAAGTAAGTTTGTTTGTTCGTTATGCAAATCTAAACGCCTCCAGAATTTGTTCCAGAATTTGGACCAGGCTCATGAGTACGAGTCGAAGAGGTAATTAACTCGCCAAACATTTAATAATGTAAAATTGGCAATAATGTGCGGTATACGAGTAGACGCCATTTTTTAATATAAAAGCTCTTAAGGAATAGACTGAACACACGAAAATCATGCAACTCAGAATAGCAAGGAATATGTCAAACCTCATACAGTGGTACAGGACTAAACTCTTCATTGGTACTTCCCTGCATTCTGCTCTATGATGCAATCTATTCTCTCAAAAATTAAGCCTCGGTTCAATAAATTAGTCAGACGGGTTGTACAGGTAGGAATGTCTTCAAAGATTTCATAAAATTGGTCATAAGATGTGATACAGGTAGAAGGTTTTATGTTTTGACGCCATTTCTTATATCAAAACTCTCATGCAGTTAAAAGGATGTCTGTACATGGCTTTCACCATCATCACCTAAGCACAAACAAGACATAGGCCTACCACACGCCAGTGGCTACAAGCGTATGTGAACTCTGTGGGGAAACGTGTGCAAGGTATCTATTAAATTGTATAAAAAACGAACATCTATTAGTTGACATGCAAAGTTCAGTGTTAACGAAAACAATATTTGATCTTGTATGTCCATGTATTTGTTCTCTGCACACTTGTGCGCATTTCCTATAAGAATTATTCCAAAGCTCTGAACGGATAGACTGGATTAACGAATAGCATAGAACTTAAAATAGCAAGGAATATCTATGATACAATCTAGCAATTTATTCTCTGCAAAATCAACATCAGTCCATAAATGATTATCAAAAGATTGCTTATAGGTGGCGGATTTTCCTCTATGATACAACAAGCAATTTATTGCCTGGAATGAGTATCGAGTGATTGCTTTGAGGTTCGTATTACTTGCTTCGATCGAAATACCATAGTTCTGCATTCCTCTTCATTTCTTAATTCTACAACAATACCTATATTACGTATTTTATTGACTGTTTTTTCGAACCTGTAGAGACTTCATTTTAGTTGCAGATAGCAATAATTAGAAAGTCTGCTCTGAACATTTCGCCTCAGCTTCATCACAGGGGGAAATCTTAACTACATGCTTAGTAGTGGACACTGTTACTGGTTTATGAGATTTTACTATGGCAGTGTAACGAAGCTTTCGCGATGACAGTAAACAAGATTCAAGGATTATCGTTGAAGGTAGCAGGGATTAATTGATGTTTCTTCGATTTTATGTAGCTTGCTCCAAGGTTGGAACTCGGAAGAATGTATACGCTTTTAACACGTAATATTGTTTATCCTGCATATTAATTATTTCGCAGTTAGAAAAGATGTACAATGTTAACGAATCGATATCAGTTACTCGCAATAAGTTCAACAAGTTACCAAACTGCAGAACAAATGTAATTCACTTTATTTTTGTGATGTATTTGCAAGTGTTTTTGATATAATATTACATTCTATTACTACAATAGTTCATATGATTAACTCGAAACTGTGCAAATATATCCGTGGAGATATTAATGAACAACATAATACATTGCGGATGGAGCCCACGAAAATCTGTTAGTGTTTAATAGGGTTTATTTGACTGCCTTCGTGGTGTAGCGGCTAATCTACTGAACTGCCAGCCATGAGGTTCCGGGTTCAATTCCCGCCTTCGCCACGAATTTACAGTAAGATTGCTCAGAGGGTTTGGAACAGGGTCGTACCTGCCCCGTGTTGCCAAGTGGAAATTGTAAGGATCAGAGGAAAGGAACTGGCCATCCTATCTCAAGGAAACTCCTGGCTTAGTCTGATTGAGACTCCAACCAGTATTTGTACTGAGCACTCAAAAAATAATTTTTTTAAAGATTGAAATAAACTGCATTATAATGATTGAAATTCAGTACCAATAAGCAATTACTTCTATCTGATGTTTGTTGTACTTACACTGAACTCGAGTGAAACTGGAGCATGCGGAGTGCTTTTTGTGATGCGCAGGCACTGATTTTAATGTCATCGATGGATCGTATTCGATGCTGTGTAGGCCGAGTTCATTGAGTTCATCTTGGGTCATAGAATTTCGAAGATAGTTCTCTGTAAGTCCCAGCTTCGAAAATAATCGTTCGGTCGAAGAAACGATAACAGGAATAGTCAGAAACAGGTAAAACGCCGTGCGTAAGTCTGGGACGCTGTTCGATACTTTGGTAATTTTGGTGAAATTGTAAGGGCTGAGTTTCTTTTTTTCTTGTCACGAAGTTACTCCTCTGAATTCAGACAATTTATCACTGTAATAATGCTTCGTTTGCCAATTGTAATTTTATATTTAAATCCCATTTTATCCCATAATATTCTGCCAAATGTAACAAAGTTTGTATGGTATATGTATCACAACTATATTAACAAACCTGCGTATGGAATGTTTGATTGCACAATTTTTTCAAGTAGTAGGGATTTTTAAGTCCAAAATTTTAGAACGTAAAACTTACACAAACGTTAGTACGATATACCTCCTTATATAAATTATGTTAATAAAAATCGATACGTAGTACTTTTAAACGAAGTATTATCTACCTAATTATGAATTTACATTAACATCTTAATTAAAATTCATGAAAAATGGAATTAAAAATGTCAAAAGAAAAAAACTATTTTGGAAAACTGTTAAATGTATGTGAAAGAAATGTTCGTGATATCTCTACTTTTATATAGGTGACATTCCCACAACGTTTCGTGAATATCCACGCATTAGGTAAAAATACCTTTATTATCTCCGTAGTGTTGCCTTAAGTCAGATACAGAGGTTAATGAGACCATTTCATTTTTCAAAATATTTCTGAAACCTACCTACTACCTGGTCCTGGAATTCACTGGGTAAATCTTCGTCATATTCATTTGGAGAACAACTGCTGCATTGTGAATCTATTCCTCGGAAGCCAAATTATCAAAATTTGAGTAAAGATGTTGAATAAATGGTTAACATTATACATACTCTGAAATACGTTCTTTCATTGGGCTACGACATTGTTCAAACAGCCATTAAAGCAATGGTTCTGAAGTATGCTTTATAATCTACTAGCCGCTCATTCACACACAATATATCGAAATGATTTTTCACTTTTTGAATGTTGAATGTTCAAATTGTGGTGGATTCTATTCTATATTACTTTCCACTTTAGAAGCGCACTCATCTGTGACACTGCAAGAGGGAGTATCATCTGTAACTGTTTCAGTAACACTAGAGCTAACTTGGGAGGAAAGTTATTCTCACTAATTTGTCTACTGCTTTTTCTAATCTCGCTTCGTCTTTCATTTGTGTACATCACTTCGTTGTTCGTACTTAACTTTAATATGTTTCTTTTCTCAGTAACTACAAAACTATACTCTGTGGCCCATACGAGAGTCTCTGTTATAATAATTTATTCGAGTACAACAGAGAAAAATATACGAACAAAATTAAATAAAAATTTCTTCAAATATAATTTGAAAATTACCACTCCGCACAACTGATAATCCTATTATATACTTCGAGCGAAGTGAGCTCGTTCGAAACTGAGTTGACTTATTGTTACTACACCTACTTCTTATTGGCATTATACATTGTTGTCGTATAAATGTGTGAAAAAAGTTAAATATTCAGATAAAAGCTATCTCGGGTGTACTAAACATGATGATAGCATAATTTTCTAAATCAAATACGATATTTTCGTATCAGTTTCCAATGCTGTCATTATTTTAAAATAATTTAGCGTAGCTCCTTTGTGAGGTCGTGCCGAGGTGTTACGATAGTCTTTGTTTACAGCTGTGCCATGTTACATTCAACACAATTATAATAACTGCTGCTACACGCAACCACATGGTAATTCCTCTACGTACAAACTGCAAAAACGAACCGTCGTTATCTGACCATTCCCGTCAAGAGTGACATTACGATAGATATTATTTTGCGAGCAGTCTGCGGGGTCCCTTAAAGGCCCAATTCCGCCTGCATTGCAAGCCCTCACGTTACGCCCCTGCATTTGTGCCTACAGAATAGTTATTCTGTGAATTCTGGAAGAATGTACTAAATATCTGATTGAATGCAGCACATAAATCAGACTTTAGGCGCTCTTTTCTGTCTTCTCTGTTGCAGAATCGAAGCGCTGCTTTGGAATAGCAAAGCGAGCTCTACTCATAACTGCTCGAAACGCCTCTTCTGGTTCCATTGGTTGCAAAAATATTATATATACCTTCATCCAGCTTCATCATTGAATTTTGAAGACTACTGTGTAGATTAGTAGACCAAGAAACGTTTCAAATTCCGTTAAATCTATGAGTAATAATTCACTCCTGGTACAAGTTCGATAGAAGGCTGACATCTCTTGAAGTTCTTTGTTTACCTAATGAACATTGTAGGACAACATTTCATCATCAAAAGATTCCACACTTCAAAGTGGGAAGGAGTTACAATTTCGTTAGGATGCTGGTATCTCTTCAAGTTCTTTGTCACATGAACAATTTCGAAGAAAGTTTCATCATTCAAAGTTTTCACACTTCAAAATGAAGGGCAGTCTTTGCAACTGAGGTTTCACTACTACGGAGTAAATACCCGTACCATCGCTGAAGTGTTTCTTTCATTTCCTCGGTGATTGGGACAACTTTGAATTTCTTCCACACATCATCGTTAATGGTAAATAGATGGATAGATAGATAGATAGATAGATAGATAGATAGATAGATAGATAGATAGACTTAATTTGTGGCGAATTTAAGGCTTAACCACTGTGGAATAATAATAATAATAATAATAATAATAATAATAATAATAATAATAATAATAATAATAATAATATCCTTAATGTTAACAGCGTAACTATTGTGAACTTAAATGTAGTAACTTTGCTAAATCCTTTCGTTCATTTCATTCATATATTAATTAGCTGATTCATCCCTTCAACAATTAACCAACGAGTCAGTTGGATCCACTCAACAAGTGCTTACAGCAAGCCACCTTAAACTTGCGTTGAGAGGGAACGTGATCATGTTTCTGAAACTTCTGCAGGTAGGGAGCAGAGATTAAAAAGGAGAAAACTGGCACACATTGCGATTCACAACATGCAATTATTTTTAGCTGTACTCGTTCCAAAGACGGTTTCGTATCCTATCCAGGAAGTCAAAACATTCAGAAGTGAGGTGAGCCATGGAGTACAAGACGTAACAAGAAATACAGTCGTCAAGACTTACTGAAAGATCTGCAGTACGAAGAAATGATGAGCTGTTTAGTATACGTCATTTGAGAATAGGTGAAGGTAAGTTCGTTGTATCAGAAGTATCGCCAATTATCGCTAAACAAAATCCTCGCTGAGTAATTATATACGTGTTGAAGATCACCTTATGGCTAATAATTACACTATCTTTTCAAGCTACGCGAGAAAGGTATTAATGTTTACGGTACAGTACTGTACCCGAAACTCATAACGCACTCTCAGAGCTTATTACAGAGACATTTAAGGTTATTCACCAGTTTATGAAAGATGTTGTTGTTTGAGTCATCAGTCCATAGACTGGTTTGATGCAGCTCTCCATGCCACCCTATCCTGTGCTAACCTTTTCATTTCTATGTAACTATTGCATCCTACATCTGCTCTAATCTGCTTGTCATATTCATACCTTGGTCTACCCCTACCGTTCTTACCACCTACACTTCCTTCAAAAACCAACTGAACAAGTCCTGGGTGTCTTAAGATGTGTCCTATCATTCTATCTCTTCTTCTCGTCAAATTTAGCCATAATCGATCTCCTCTCACCAATTCGATTCAGTATCTCTTCATTTGTGATTCGATCTATCCATCTTACCATCAGCATTCTTCTGTAACACCACATTTCAAAAGCTTCTATTCTCTTTCTTTCTGAGCTAGTTAAATGAAAGATAAATACTGTATTTATTTAATTTTGCTCTTAAAACAGACTTAAATTATAACTATATTTAATTCATACTCTGAAAAGAACAATTTGGCGGGGTGACCATATTTTATTCATTTTATTCACTCGTCTGCACTCTTCATGCAATTCTTAATTTTAATATTTAAGAGGGTACAATCACGCTCAGCACTCTAAATTAAGTTCCCAAAATCGATATTATTTTTCCCCATAGCCAGAAATTTTATTAATTAAAAAATAGGCTCGAAGAATTAATAAAATTCTGTGTCTTTGTAAGTCATAACTCAAAATGTAATTAGAATACCTAGAAAAAGTCACCGAAATAAACAGAAAAAGTGGAACTTAAGAAGGACCAATTTCTTCGCTCTTCCGAATGAGTTGACAAAACAATGGGTTTCAGGCTCTTTGCTGCTGAAGGCGATGGAGAACATATTACATAGTGCAGTGGTTCGCAATTTTGTTCTTGTCAATAATCATCAAAATTTTAAAAAAATCTGCTTGACACACTCCTAGATAATGCATTAAGATTGTTCTATTCCAGCTACACGTTGATTTTCCTCAAATTGCAGTGAACACGAAGAGTCAAGTTTTACTCCGATTACGTAAGTACAAAAATTATGTTTAAAAATAAAGGTGTAGATCACCAGGTAAGTGCACATCAGCAAGCTGGACAGCGCTAACTTCGCTGCTTTATTTCTGAAGGAAATGAAAACATCAAAAAGTACGAGTGGCTTTACAATAGGTAACTTATAATAGAAAACAAGCTTCAGTAGACAGAGAAACGGTGTTCAAACCCTACAGTCGCCAGCCCTATTTAGTGTTAAGTGTTAAGGGATGTGCTGGACCTTTGCTATAATTAAAGCTACGGATACTAATTTCACCGCCGTAGTCCCGATCAGTGCGACGTACAGCAGCAGGCAAGTTTATCAATTGCCACACCGCAGGGATCCAATTAAATCGAATACTGCTGGTGATAAAATACCACACAAGATTAGCTTTAACGGTACTGGAAAAGTCTCTCTAAAGTTGTACTTAAAAATAATATACGAACTATTGACAATTTCGGTGGAATCATTGAATATTTTAGCGGCGTTTTGTTCTAGTTCCAAAACACTAAGACTAAAACTCCGAAAGAAATTCACGCAGAATTTAGATTCTACTGCTCGAGCGCCGGACAGCAGTCCAATCACCTCCCAATCGTAGAAAATCTCGCTTCATCTCGGGTGCAGCATACATGTTTTCATTCTTTGACAGAATATACGTGAACAGCAAATCTTACTTAGCAGTATGTAGTACAATATTATAAAACTTTTTACGAATAGAACAGAAAAATGAGACAAAAACGAGAATTCCGCTGAGTCAGACCTAAAAGGCAAATTATGAATGAAGGTGCTGGACAGTGTTACAATTTTACATCTTTTATAATAACTCAGTCCTTTGAGATTTGAAATACATTTTATAACAAGACTCCTCTCAGATATGACAACCCACATAACCCCTTATTATCTTCATAAATATCACCTCAAGAACCTTGAAGCAGCGAGAATTAAGATCGGACTTCGACTTCTGCAACAGGCTCGTAAAGCAAATGTAAAGCCATCTCCGTACAGGAGGAGTGGACGGTAAAGGCTTCCACTGCACCAAGTGGAATAGAGTGGTTGTCTGCAGGCATTAACTTTGTACCCGTTTCGGATCATGTACCGCTGCAGATGCAGAAATCCCGTTTCCTTATTTTTTTGACTTTTGACGGGGAAACGAACCCACGTTCTTCAGGATGAACAGAGCACGCCTTTAGTACCTCGCCTAGGCAGCACCTTTTCGGCAGAATCGGCAAATGGGTCATCCATGCCATTGTCCTCGAAGCACTTGAAGGAATCCATCCTCGTGATACCGCAGTCAATGCGCCACAAATCACAAATTTCTTGTTTTGAGGTATAAGTTAATTTCAACTTTACCCAGCAAGTGGCTGTACGGTTTAGGTCACGTAGCTAACAGCTTGCAGTCGGGAGATTGTGAGTTCGAACTCCACTGTCGGCAGCACTGAAGATGGTTTTTCGTGGATTCCAACTTTTACACGAGACAAGGGCACGGTTGCTTCCTTCCCACTCCTAGCCCTTTCCTATCCCATCGTCGCCATGAAACCTATCTGTGTCGGTGCGACGTAAAGCACATTGAAAAAAAAACTTCTTCAAGGTTTACGTGAATGTTGTTATTATGATCGTAGCCATGGGACCTCCAGTTTTATGTAGACTCCAAACCACAGTGACATGACTTTTCATTTCAAAAAATCCCATATGCACTGTCCTGGATTTGAACCGCGGCCACCTTGGTACGTAATGGAAAACGGTACGATTGAAATTCAACTTGTATCTCGGACTTGATATGGCGACAAGAAGAGATTGTTCCCCTCCATTTCCCCAAATAAAATACTTCGAATATAAACATGCTTCATATTCCACATATTTCTGAATGCTTGGCTTTCGTGACAGGAATTGCTGCCTCTCCTATTAAACAAATCTTTAGTGGGCCTCACGAGGCTGAATGAATCCCGGTCCAGCTGTCGGTCCACAATTGCAGTCCTTGGACTCGCCATAAATCGAACCCGCGGCCTCTGAATATGAGTCAGGCACACTCATTATTTACTGTGGCTATTCTCAGCACGGTGCCCTTGTAAGGGTTAGCGGCATCTGCCATGGATGGAAAACTGCGTGTTATTGTGATGGAGGATAGTGTAGTTAGTGCGTAGAGTGAGAGTTGCATGGGTGTTGGAGACAGCACAACTGCCCAGTTACCAATCCAAGGGAATTAACCATTTAAGATTTAAATCCCCGACCTGGCTGGGAATCGAAACCGGGACCCTATGAACCTAAGGCCACTACACCGACCATTCCGTCGGGCAGCAGAACGCAGGCTCGATACCCCTACATCACAGGACCGGCTTATCAAATGTTATTTTGTATTAGTATAGAAACCTACCGGGCGAGTTGGCCGTGCGCGTAGAGGCGCGCGGCTGTGAGCTTGCATCCGGGAGATAGTAGGTTCGAATCCCACTATCGGCAGCCCTGAAAATGGTTTTCCGTGGTTTCCCATTTTCACACCAGGCAAATGCTGGGGCTGTACCTTAATTAAGGCCACGGCCGCTTCCTTCCAACTCCTAGGCCTTTCCTATCCCATCGTCGCCATAAGACCTATCTGTGTCGGCGCGACGTAAAGCCCCTAGCAAAGAAAAGTATAAAAACCATAGCTTTCTAATACTAGTTTTTGTGGCGCAATGGTGCAGAACTACGAGCGATAAAGAATCACGAGTCACGCTGTCTCTGACCATTAGATAATGTATAGGCCTATTAATACAGTATCAGGCTGAATTTATTTTTGATTTATACCTTTGTACAACAAACAATCCTCTCTGGAACTTGGATTGAATAGAGTTGAAACAGCGCAGTCCTTCTCGAAATCTGTTGGGAAGGTAGGAAAATCAAAGCTAAACTACTTACATTTCGAAACGATGTTAGCTAGTTGCACCATTGTTATGTTGATATTAGATAAAGTATCGTCATGTTGACATTAGATATATTAATGTAGTATCATTCTTATAATTTGGTATACAATCTTTGTTCCTCTCAATGTGATAATACCTATGATTGAACATTCTTGAATAAAATCTCGGTCGCCTTTCGATTGGATGATGTAATAATTTAGCATAGTCTTCTGTGTATTTAATGATGTTAAACAACTCATTCACGTTTTGTGTAATATAAATACATACATCCCTCTTGAATTTCATATTATGATATAGGCCTAGCAACTCAGTCCCTCCAAGGCTTCATAGTTTTTATACTTCAACATAGACCCCTTGGATTTTATTTATGGTATTACAAAACAAGCCCCTCTTCAAGATATAGTATTACAACATAACTCCCTTGAATTAAATATTATGGTATATGAACTCGGTATTTTGTGGTATACAGCTCGCAGTCTCTTAATGATGTGATAATTCAGTAAGGTCGTTTGGATTTGTATTAGTGTTTCGACAAATGTCTCCTTTGACGATTTGGTATCGCGACATATCTTCTCCTTATGGTATACGAACTCCTGTCTTGATGATATAATAATTGTATCCATGTTTTCATGTTTACTTTTATGGCATAGTATGAAATACACAGACCCCACGATTTGAATACCTTTTCAGATTTATTTTCATAGTGCATCCATTTAGTCCATCTTGAAGAAGTGTTATTATTATAAGATACTTCCTCCACGATTTTAATACTCTGTAACAACGCTGACGCTTTTAGACTTGGGGGTGATAATTCTACATTGTCCCTCAGATATCCTTTTGTGGTATAACATATAACACTATGGTATATTCTTCAAAATATGGTATTGTAACATAGTCACCCCTCAAATGTAATAGAATGGTATACGAACTTGGAACTTGTTGGTATAATTCTACATGTTTTCTTCAGATTTACATTTGTGGTATGCAGTTCGGTGCCTCTTAGACTTGTTAAAAACTGAATAAAGTTCTGTAGACATTCAGTATTTTTATACAAAACTATCCTGATGCCACGATAATTCTTCATACTTTCTTCAGACTTATGCTTATAGTGTAATCATTCAGCCCTCTTGAAGGTGCCCCCGGCTCCCTCGATGTTACTGTGGTACCGGTATAACAGTTCTATTTCTTGTACAATTAAAATTGTGGATATTTCAAAACTGGCCTCTCAGATATTAAGATATAGTAATTTCCGTAGACTTAATGGTGTGGTAATTCAACACAATCACATCGGTTGTAATATTGTGGTACAATCAATCAGCCCCTCTTGGTGTTGAGGTAATTAAAATATTCCCCTGAAATGGAACATTTTGTGTATAACAACTCGGCCTCGATGAAAATATGGCATTACAAAATAGCCGCCTCGAATATCACATTCTGGTATAACATCTTAGTCGCTTTTAGATTTGATCATGGTCCCCTCAGATTTACATTTATGTACATAACTTCAGTCTTTGTATATACCTAAACCCGGAAGGTCATCATACTCTAGACCTAAGGATTATAGACCCATTAGTCTAACGTCTTTTCTTCTTAAGACTTTGGAAAGACTGGTGGATAAGCATATCAGGGAGAAAGTAGTAAGATATTGTCCCCTGCATTCTCATCAACATGCATACCAACCAGGGAAGCCGGCTGAGACGGCACTTCACCAGCTTGTTTCCAGGCTGGAGAGCGCCTTGGATCAGCAACAATTTGCTATGGTGGTATTCCTAGACATAGAAGGTGTCTTTAACTACACATCTTTGGGCTCCATAGAACTTAGTCTAGAGAGAAGAGGCGTGAGTAAGATGCTCATAAGATGGATTATGGCCTCACTGCAGGGCCGTCAAGTTCTGTTTACCCTCAACATAGTAACGTTGAGAGCTAATATAGACAGAGGGTGTCCACAGGGAGGAGTATTATCACCAACATTATGGTGCCTGGTAGTGGATGAACTACTTACCAGGTTAAATGTTGGAAGAATTTATGCCCAAGGCTATGCAGACGACGTAGCCTGATGGCGGTAGGACATTTCCCCAGTACGGTTTCGGAGCTCGTACAAAGCTCCCTACACAGGGTGGAAAGATGGTGACACGAAACGGACTTGTCGGTCAGTCCCGACAAGACGGAGCTCGTGGTGTTTACCAGAGGAGGAGGAGGAGGCTAGACGGACTGTCAGAGCCATTCCTATTTGGGAAAAAAATTAGTTAAGACAACCTCAGTTAAGTACCTAGGGGTAATCCTCGAGGCAAGACTGAGTTAGGAAAAAACATATAGATCATAGGGTGGATAAGGCTCGCAAGATTATGTGGGCCTGTCGCAGGGCCGTCGGGAAGACTTGGGGCCTAGGACCTAGGGTGGTCCAATGGCTTTATATTTCTGTTGTACGACCCACGGTCACCTACACATCTTTAGTCTGTGGCCAGGTTCTGAGAGTAAAATTGTGACCACCAAGTTAAAGTGTCCAAAGACTTGCGTGTCTAGGAATAACAGGGGCACTGGTTACTACACCATTATGTGCAATTGAGGCCATCCTATGCCTTCCCCCCTTACATTTATATGTTAAGGAGATAGCGGGAATGAGTGCTTACCGCCTCTGGTCACTTGGAGGATAGTCTTTAAAGAATCCGAATAGAGGTCATGCTTCTATTCTTACAAAGCTTCACCAGACGTGGCCTACGACAATGATGATCGGGGACCTGATGAAGCCCAGTTTTAATCTGAACTATAAGTTCAGAGTGGTGATACCCACAAGGGAGGAGTGGATCATGGTTGCTGGAGCCCTTCTTGGTTCTGTGGGCTGTACATGGTACATAGAAGGCTCGCGGACGGAGACGGGCACAGGCGCCGGGATCTGGCGGCCTAAGACAAGGCTCTCCCTTCCCATGGGTAAATATGCTACTGTTTTCCAGGCCGAAGTATATGCAATACTGGCCTGTACTGAACATGTATGGAACATGCCTGGACGTAGAAGAAGCATCACCATTTGCAGCGACAGCCAGGCAGCGTTAAAGCACTATGTGCAGTTAGAACAACATCCAAAATGGTACGGGAGTGCCAGAGGATGTTAGATAAGCTGTGTGAACTTAGTCCAGTTACCCTGTTGTGGGTTCCTGGACACACAGGAATCAGTGGAAATGAAGAAGCTGACAAACTAGCGAAAAAAGGCTCATAAGGTCCTTTCATATGACCAGAGTCCTTCCTGGGAGTATCACTCCGAAGTGTGAAACTGGTAATATCCCAGTGGACAAACCATTCTCACTTAGACATTTGGAAGATGTTAACCACAGCAAGTCAGGCACGCGAATTTATCGAAGGGCCCAGCCAAAGATATAAAAAGGTCGTAATAAATTTGAATGGGACCAGAATACGAATGGTAGTTGGACTGTTGACAGGTCACAATACATTACAGAGACACCTACACATCATGAAAATAAGTCAGGATCCGATGTGTAGAAGATGCGTTAGGGAGGAAGAGACCTCCACGCATGTGTTGTGTCAGTGCGAGCCTCTTGCAAGCACTAGACATCGATATCTTGGCCCACATTTTGTGAACCTGGAAGACATCAGGAATGCCAACATCCGGACACTGGCATCCTTTATAGGACCACTAGGGCCGGACTAGGCAAACCCGTTTAAGGGACACAAAGGGTCTTCATATACATACGTATGGAGCCCTGCGAAGGCAGGGCTCACCCATTTCTTATCTATCTATCCATCTATCTATCTATCTATCTATCTATCTATCTATCTATCTATCTATCTATCTATCTATCTATCTATCTATCTATCTATCTATCTATCTAACTTCAGTCATTCTTGCCAATGATCTGATACTGAATTCGACATTTCTTTCTCACGATGTTGTAATTAACATACTGTATAGGCCTACCGCCCCTCTTGACGATATGGTATTACAACACAGCCTCCTTAAATTTAACTGCAATCTAGTCCACCTTGATAATGTGCTATATCAAAATGGCCCGCTTGAATTATTATTGTTGTTTAGGAACTCGGATCCTCTGGACGACTTTAAAAGCACTGCTCCTGTGCGATACCCTCTTATTTTCTCCGTATGAAAGTTGCGGGAAAACGCAAGAAGCGTTTAATAAAAGGCACATAAGACGTGCCGTGATCGGGTATGTTATAACTTTTAAGGAATTACATCTTTCTGGTCCGGATTGCTCGTGGTATTCGATAGTATTCAACTACTACAATGCATGTGGACGAAATACTAATTTTTATTTGAACAAGAAATAGCAGTTATGGATCTAGTGGTATCGTACTTCAACGTATTCTCCTAGAATTTTATAGTACGGTAGAGAAACTATGTCGCTTTTAAACTTGATGATGTCATAATAATTCAGCAGGGTCCCATCAAATTTGCTTGAGAGTATAACTAATCAGGTCCTCTCTATAATGATGTATTCAAAATTTGCTTGAGAGTATAACTAATCAGGTCCTCTCTATAATGATGTATTCAGCATAATCTCCACAAATTCAATATTGTGGTATTGATATGATGATTTTGCGTATTACAAAGCCTCCTCGGATTAATTTATGTAATATTATGCAATTCCAACTAGACCGGTTACAATAATTATGTGATGTTTTAATATTCATTCAGCAAGTAGATTGTGGTTTAACAAATGAATCCATGTGAAAGTAGATATTATGATAATTCTACGTATTCCGTTTGATTCTAAGGTTATGTTATAACATGAAATTTCTACGTAACCACCTAAGATTAACATTCATGTTGGACAAATTTAATCTTTCTTGACGATTTGGTGTTACAGCAAAGCCTCGTTTAATATTGAAGTACGGTAGGTTAGTTCCTCCACTTGATAAAGCTGCCTCGGATTTCATATTGCGATATAACTTGGTTGTTTCGTAAATGATACATCAAAATAGGAAGATGGGCCATGGTAAGAGGGATAACAGTTCAGTCTCTCATGGAAACATAGTCTCCTATGATTTAACATTGTGTTATATAAACTCGCTCGCTTTTAGGTATGATCATGATATAATTCAAATTATTCTCTTCCCTTAATGTTATGGTATGATGAATTCGTCGTATTTAGGCAATACGATGATACGCATGTTAACTTCGTGAACTTTGTCTTTGCGGACTTTTGTTGTGGTATACCAGTTCATTCACTTTTTGATATGGTAATTCAATATATAACACCTCTGATTTACTTCATGTGAAATAAATGTAGTCGTTCTTGATGTGGTAATGCATCACGACCCCCTCGATGAAATATTCTTGTGAAGCACTTAGACCTACTGATGTGTTAATTCACCATAGTATTTTCGTATTTAATGCTGTGGTGTAAAAAGTATTCGAACTCTCTTGATGCGGTATTTCATCATGCCTTCAGGAATTAAATCGATCTCTTTTAAATCTGATGTGATATTTCAACATGGTCCCTTCGAATATACTTTAGACTCTTTTGATGGTGTGAAAATTAAACATAACACCCTCTAATTATGCTGTAACTCCTTTAGCCTTGATGTGATAATTCAGCATATTCCCCATTCGAAGAATATTAATTTTGTAACAACTCAAACTACTCATTCCTACATTATACAGATGATGCGATAATTCAATAATGACCTCTCTGCTTTAATATTGTATATACCAACTCGGTCATTCTTGATGTGGTATTTCAACTTAGTCATGTCTAACATGGTTATGTGGTATGACAATTCACCACATCTCGATTACGTGATATTTCATCGTATTATCCTTGGATTTAATTTTGTGACAGGAAGAATGGACCTATATATTTCTATTTGTCGTGGTTATGACATAACAACGAAGTCCTTTTTTAGTGATATCGTAATTTAACGAACTATTCTCATTATTATTATGTTGTGGCATAGAAAATTGTTCGCTTTTATATTTTATGAAGTAATAATTAAATTCCTTTCGGATTTATCTTTATGTAATATAAATGCAGACTATTTTTATGATGTGCTATTTCAACGTAGCTCCCTCAAATTTGTGCTATAACCACTTAGCTCCTCCTGTAACTTAGTTCGTCCGGTATAATGTTGTGGTATCCTAATTTAATCCCTCGTAGACTAAATTATGTAATATTTCAAAAGAGTTCCTTTAAATGAAATACTGTAAAAACAATTCGGACTCTCTTGTTGCGGTATTTCATCATAGCCTTCAGGAATTAACTTGATCCCTTTTAAACCTGATGTGATATTTCAACATGGTCCCTCGGTCCCTCGTAGACTTCATAGTGTGATAATTCAGCATGATCTCCTCGTGTTTAATGATGTGGTTGCATAGTCTCCACGGATTTAATATATGGTATAACATTCGCTTCTAGGCATATAACGCCGGGCTGAGTGGCTCAGACGGTTAAGGCGCTGGCATTCTAACCCCACTTGGCAGGTTCGATCCTGGCTCAGTCCGGTGGTATTTGAAGGTGCTCGAATACGACAGCTCCGTGTCCGTAGATTTACTGGCACGTAAAATAACTCCTGCGGGACTAAATTCTGGCACCTCGGCGTCTTCGAAGACCTTAAAAAGTAGTTAGTGGTACGTAAAGCAAATAACATTATTATTATTATTATTATTATTATTATTATTATTATTATTATTATTATTATTATTATTATTATAGGCATATAACGTAATCATTCAATACATTCATTTCATATTTACTTTTGAATGACAATTAAGTCCCTTGCTTGAGATGTTCTAATACCGCATAGCCTTTCGCATTTTATACTGTATTGCAGAGAGTCGACCCCTTTTTATGACATTCACTGTAGTAAGGTGACCTACAGTTGTATAACAATTCAATTCCTTGTAGAAGTGATGTAATAAATGAACTTATTGGTCGATTTTAGATTTGATAGACTTATAAATCAAAATATTCTTCTGCCCGAATGTGTTGTATAACAACTCGGCCACATTTTTAGACGTGATGTGATAATTCAAATTCAGCATAGCCTCGTCAGCTTTATTTGTGACTAGGCACAATAATTCAGTCACTCTCGACAGGCAGGAACTTCAACATAGGCGCCTCTAATTTAATATTCCAGTATACCTAGTGAGTAGATTTTAGATTACATGATTATACAATTCCTCTTAGTCACGTCGTATTATATCCTGTGGTATAGAATTTTCGTCGCCATTAGACTTAATGTTGTAGCTTAATAACTTACTCGCTGTTCGCTTTGAAAATTTAGTAATTCAACATAGTCCCTATGGATTTATTTTGCGGTGTAACAATTCAAATCCTCCTGACAAAGTGGCGTTCAATCTTAGCTGCCTTAAGTTGTGTTGTGGGGCATTGCAAGGCATTGCGATAATTTGACGTAGCTCGCAGCATAGGCTCCGTTAGCTATGTATTTTTGGGATAGATACTAGCAACCAAAAAGAAAGAAACATACAAACTATAGAGTAAAATATAAACTTTACAATGTTTTCTTATTAATGGCATTAGAAAACCATTACAATATCTGTATTCTTTTAATACATCCGTGTATACATTCCACCAGAAAAACAATTCACGGAAATGTTTAAACAATTTAGAAGTGTGGATAAAACCAAATCTCGTATAGATTTCAGTTTAATATTGTTCTGTGTAACAACACGTTCACATAGATTTGATAACGTTATCATTCAAGTGTCCTCAGGTTTGAATTTGCATTGTATATATTCAGTCCCACCTGACAACATGGTATTATAACACAGTCCCATGAAATTGAATATGACAGTTCAGTCTCTCCAGGCAATGACGTAGGCCTACTACAACCTAGCCCTCAGATTTAATATTGAGGTGTGACGAAACAGTTTCTCCTGACAGTGTGGCATTGGAACAAAGCCCCGTCGTATTTAATATTGGCAACATCTTATTACAGAATTGCCCCCTCGTATTCAATGAGGGCGATCTGACTGTTCAGTCACACTTGACTATATGTTATTGCAGCATAGCCTCCTCGGATTTAACATCGAGGTTTGACAATTTAGTCCTTTTTATGATGCGATAATGCAAAAAAATATAATATGGTGATTTCGTGTAACTATATCATATGCAATAATTCAAAGCCTCCTCGACATGACGATAATGATTATATGACCGTAGTCTTCCCGGATTTAATAATATGGTATATGAACTCTGTATCTCCTAGGATTGAAGATGAGATAATTCAGCATAGTGCTGTCAGACGTAATATTGAGGTAGTACAACTATCCCCCTGTAATATGTGATAATTCAAGAGTATTCCCTTCGGATTTAATAATATGATATAACCACTCAGTGGTATTTTAGACATGGTGATATAACTCAAAATAAACCCCTCAATTTTTAAAATCGTGATTGTAGTGGTTACTCGGCCCCAACAAGATATAATATTTCAACACAATCCCTAGAAATTAGTATTGTGATACATCTCCTAAGTCCATCTTAATGATGTGCTAATCCAGTGAGAGCATTCAGTTTTAATATTGTAATATACAAACTGTGAAATAACAAAACTAGACCCTCATGGTCTTGTTTCGAAATGACGGAACTTTTCAGTTTTGATGATTTGAAATAACAACCGAGAATCTCTCGGCCTTGATGAGTAAAATGATGACTCAAACCGCCTCTGTCTTTAAAAATGCAATATTTTAGAACCTACATATCTCGATGATGAAGAACGACGACTTCCGTCCATTTTCGTCTTAACGATGTAAAACTACCACTTGGAACCTCTCGGTCTTTACAATGTAAAACTATGACTCGAACCCTCTTGGCCTTTTTATGATGTAAAACGATGATTTGGATCCTCCCATTCGTGTTGATGTGGAATAGAAATTCGGATCCTCTCAGTCATCATTATGTGAAATAACAAATAGATCCTCCCGATCTTGATGTTGTGAACGTGTATCTGACTTCCTCCCGATCTTGATGAGGTAGAAAGCAACTCGAATCCTCTCAGTTAACTGATATATAGAGTAACAATTCAGATATTCCATATCTTGACGATTTAAACGAATACCTCAGTCTCTCTCTGTCTTCATGATAAAAAAACTACGACTCATTCTCTTTTACTAAGTAAATTTGGTACTCGGACCTTTCGGTTGAGATAATTTAGAATTATAACGTAGGCTCTCTGTCTTGAAGATACAGAGTATTCACCTAGGACTTAGTGACGGTTTTCAGGAAGGGAAACTGTTTAGTGAGTACGCAATTTCCTTTGGACATTTTTGAACACTACTTTCTATACACGTTAGCTAGATACACATGATTCTATGTGGCTTATGGATGTAGTCGTTATAGCACAAATTAATACTAGAATTTACATGTAATGGCTACAAATCTCGAACAGAGTAATAGTGTCTGAATACTCCACGTAATATTGGTAACCTTTGAATATACGCTCTGCCAACCTCTGAATGTAAACTGATAAATCATTCGCATTTTATAAATGGAGGTTTTATTATGTTTAAAACGGTGTCAATAATATAAACAGCTCGGACCGTCTCGGCCTTTTATATACAACACGACTCAGATCCCCTTCTGTATTGATAATATGGAGCAACAACTCAGATCCCAGTCCTGATGATTTTGAAGAACGGAGTGTTGATGGTGTGATTTAACAACACAGGCTCACTGTTTTGATGGGAAATACCGATTTAGAACCTCTGTATTGATGAGAAATAACTATCCAGACCCTATCACTCTTGATGATTAATAACAAACAAGGCCCCCTTTGGTTTAAATGAAGCAGAACAATTCGGACCCACACGCTCTTTATTTTTATTTTATTCTATCTTTAACTTATATTAGCGTCTTTATCTTCTTAAAATTAGACATTGCCTTCATATTGTTATATTATGATGGCATTTTCATCTTAATTTACTTAAAATCTTCTTGAATTGTTTACTGGTTTTGAATGCTAACAGTAAAAGGGGAAACTCCTCTCGATCACAACGGATGTATGATACAGATGTATTGTCAGTTGGCCAATGTGATTTAATTTTGTATTTAGGAGTCTATAAGAGAAAAAAACGATGAAAAGATTTATTTTTATTGTGAGGAAACCATACGTACTGCGTCGGACTGTTAAAATATTAAATGCTGATCTGCCTGCTGGTCTCTTTAGAACTTGTCACTCGTGTAGCTGGTGGCTAACTGCTTGACCAAGCAGCTGACCGCTTGAAAGCAGATGAAAATAGTGACACTCAACGTTTTTTTACTTTTAAAGTGTCTATAGATTTATTTTAAACTTGCCCATTGTCCCTTCTTCATTAGATATATACTGTTGTTATAGCCGACGATGTCTCAAAGACGGAACGTGTCCTAGTCCTGTTATGTGTTTGCTCTAGATATAAGAAAACAATAATAAAATATACTTAAACCTGGAAAATTCTCTCAATTACAATTGACCTTCTCGTTCTTTATGTTTTAAAATTATGACTCTGTCCTTCTCCATCTTTATGATGTAATACTACGACTCAGAACCTCGCGGTCATTATGATATGAACTACTGCTCCCAAGATAAATAACGACAACACAAGACACCCCCGAAATTACGACAAGGCCTAATTACCACTCGGATCCTCTGGGTCTTCATGATGTAAAACTATGACTCAGACCCTCTCGGACTTACGATGTAAAATTGCGTCTCAGTCCGTCTCGGCATTTATGGTGTGAAACTATGACTCAACTCCTAAATACAACACTGCCCGTCTTTGTCTTTATGATGAAAAGCTACCACTCAGGCCCTTACAGTATTATTAATGTAAAATTAAGATTCTGACAATCTCAGTTTTTACGATGTGAAACTGCGCAAGAGGCCCTAACTAGGTCAATTTCGAACATGATGTAAAACGAGCTAAGTCCCTCTCGGTCGTTATGATGTAAAACTACGAATCAGACCCTCTCGGTCTTTCTTGTGAAAATACCTCCCACGGGTGAACTTCAACTAGATCACTCCTGGTCTTTATGATCAAAGTCTTTATGCTGTACAACTTCATCTCAGGCCCTTTCGGTTTTTATAATATAAAATTTCGAATATGAACTTCTTAGCCTTTATGACATAAATGCACAATTCATGTCTTTCTAGGCTATATATTATGATGTAGAATAATAACTGGAACCCTTTCGAACTTATCATGTGAATCTACCACTGGGAATTTTTCGTTCATTATAACGTAAACTAAGACTCGGGCCGTCCAGTCTTCATTAAGTAAAACTATCGTGCACACCCTACCGATCATTTCTGTGTACACTAGACCAGAACCCCTTTGTCATGATGAAATAAAACAAACACTCAGGCTAAAGCTCTGATACTCTCAGCCTTGATGAAGTAAAACTACCATTCAGACCTTTTCAGTCCTTATGGTGTAGAACTACTTTTCGGACCGTCTTGGTCTTTTATGATGTAAAACTACGACTCGGACCTTCTTGGTTTTTCTTGTGAAAATATTACTCACAGCCAAACTACAACTATATCCTTCTTGGTCTTTATAATGAAAAAACACGTAAGACCCTTCGATATCTAAGCTGTAAAACTACAGTTGAGACCCTCTTAGTCTTTATGATATAAAAGTACGAATCAGAACATCTTGGCCTTAATGATGTAAATATACAATTCTGGTCCAGTCTGTTTGTTATGATGTAGAGTAATATGATTTAAACTGTAACTCTGACACTCTCTGTCTTTCAGATTTTATGATGTAGAACTACTTTTCGGGTCGTGCCGCTCTTTATGACGTAAAACTACGACTTGGGTCTTCCCGGCCTTCATTATATGAAACTACCACGAGACTCTTGCGTCATTATGATCTAATACTACAATTGAAATACCTATCAGTCTATCCATGATGAAAAAGGACCTAACACCTTCTGGACCGTTCGATCTTCAAGTACGACTCAGATTTCCTCGGTCCTTATGATGTGAATTTACATCTCAGACCAGCTTGGTCCTTACAGTGCAACTCAGACGCTTCTGGCATTTATTATGTAAAATAACGATCTGGTATTGTTGGTTTTCATGATGAGAAAATTATGACTGGGAGCCAGCTGGTAATATTGATGTAAACCAGTTAATTCCATCTCGGTTTTTATGATCTAAAATAGACACCCTCGGTCTTTATTGTGTGAAATTATGACTCTGAACTACTTTGTCTTGACTTAAAACAACTACTCAGTCCCTAATTGTCTTTGTCATGTAATACTATGCTTCTGACCACCTCGGTCGTTGTGACGTAGAACAATGACTCAGCCCACTCAGAATTAGGATGTAAAATTACCAATCAGTCTCTTCCATTCCTTACGGTGTAAAACCATAATTCAGACCCTCTCTGTCTTTATTATATAAGACTATGATTCTGAACCTCCCCGTCTTTTTGATTTAAAACTAGTATTCGGATCCTCCTTGTCTTTTTGATATAAAACTAGGACCCCGGCTTTCCCGGTCTTTATGATGTGGAACTAAGACTTCCGTTCTTTCAGTCTCCATGATGTAAAACGACGATTCCCATCGCTACACAGACTTTCGTTGTCTTTATGATGTAACGCTACGACTCAAATCCCGGTCTCTGTTGGTGTTTATTATGTAAAAATATGACTCAGACACTTTCGGTTTTATTACACAAATCTATGACGACTCCATCCCTCTTGGTCTCTCCGACGTAGAACTGCTACTCATGCTACTCAGGGGACGATAACCCTGTTGGCGTAGGGATGTGGCGACCCCATCGCCCAGTGGGATATCACTGCAATCAGCCACCCGAATATTGTCGGGAAAACTATACGGATTTGAGGCAAGATAAACATAGATTAATTACACCCTCGTCAGGCGTCAAGATCTAATAAAAACATGTAGACCCAAAAGATTGTGGCATATGAATCTGTCACTATGTAAAACGACGAATCGGACTCTGCAGGTCCTTAGATGGTGTAAAGCAAAGCCTGACTTTCTCGATCTTTATGATGTAAAAAACTACGGCTCAGACACTCTCGCTCTTTATATTTTACAAATACTAAAGACCTTCTCGGTTTTCATGATGGCAAGGGGTGATGACTGTGATATTTGGCCCATGCAAAGAAAGTTGTCATCATATATATGATGTATGTTGCCCTTAAACTCTCTCCGTCTTAATGATGTAAGACTAACATGCTCTTGGTCTTTATGACAACTTTGTCCATCTCAGAATTTATGATATAAAATACGACTCTGAACCTCTCAGGTTACAATATATCGCCAACTCAGACACTCTTGGTCTTTTCGTTGTTAAACTACGAATCAGACCCTAAAAACAATTCAAGCCTCTGGGTATTCACCATGTAAAACGACTATACTTATCCTATCTGTCATTATGCTGTATAAGTACGAATCAGACCTCCATCTGTCTTCATGGTGTAAAACTATGACTCAGACCCTTTCTGTCATTAAATTGTAAGACGACTTAATATCTCTTAAAATGTAATAAAACCTAAGAATATCTCGTTGTTTACGATGCAAAACAATAAAAGACCTCTAGGTGTTTATGAAGAAAAACCGCTGAACATCTCAGTGTTTATCATGTAAAACAGCGTAAGGTCATCTGAGTAAATACGACGAAATAAAACATAAGGCCCTCTCGGTGTTTATGATGTAATACAGGCTAAGAATCTCTCGGCGTTTATTATGTAAAACAACGAATACCCTTTCGGTGTTTATTATGTAAAACAACCTACGATATTCCAGGTTTCATGATGAAATACAACCGAATGCTCTCTCAGTGTTTAGGAAGTAATGCAACATAAGACCTTCACAGTCATTATGATGTAATACACGACAACACGAGACCATGTAGATTTTTATGATGTAAAACAACCTATGATACTGTCGGTACTTATAATCTAATATAACCTAAGACATTACTGGTCTTTTAGATTAATACAACCTAAAACCTTCTCCGTTACAACCTAAGGCTCTTTCACTGCTTAAGCAATGCGAGCTAAAAACCTCTCGGTCTTTATAATGTAATACAATCTTAGATATTCTCGGCGTTTATGATGTAATACATTCTGCAACCTCCCTTTTATAAGACGTAATACAACTTAAGACCCTCTCGGTTATTATGATGCAATACAACCGAATACATCCTCGGTCATTACTATGTTATACAGCATAAGAACCCCCCATTGTTGATGATGTAATACAACCTAAGTCACTCTCGGTGTTTATGATGCAATACAAGTGAAGACCCGCTCGGTCTCTATGTTATACCACCAAAGAACGCTCGGTGTATATGATGCAGTACAAACTATGAACCTCTCAGTCTTTATGATGTAAAACAACCAGAGGTCCCTCTCGGTCATTATAACGCTATAACACCTAAGACCCTCCGGTGTAAAGGATGTAATACAATCTAAGATCACCTCGGTCTTCATGATTTAATGCAAGCTAAGACACACTCGGTGCTTATGATGTAATAAAACCTAAGATATTTTCGGTTTTTATATACTGTTTTACAACCTCAGAACGCCTAGGTCTTCATGCTGAAATACAACTTAGGGCCTTCTCGGTCTTAATCATTTAATACAACCCGAAACACTCCCGTTGTTTATGATGTAGTACAACCTTAAAAATCTCGTGTCCTTATGTTGATATACAAAATAAGACCCTGCCGGTGTTTATGATGAAAAACGAACTGAGAACGTCTTGGCCTTTATCTTGTAATAGAACCTAAGGCCCTCTCAGTCTTTATGATGTAATACAACATGAGACCCTCTCCGTCTTTATGATGCAATACAACCTATGGCTTTCTCGGTCTTCATGATGCAGTACAACCTATTGCTATCTTCTCGTTTATGGTTAAAAAAAAAACAAGGACCTCTCAGTCTTGAAGATGTAATTCAACGTAAGGCACTCTCAGTGTTTACGATGTAATAAAACTGTCGTACCTTCCGATATTTCTGTTGTAATACAGCGTAAGAAAATCTTGATGTTCATGGTGTAATCCAACCTAAGGCCCACTCCTTGCTTATCATATAATACAGCAGAAGCCCGCCGGAATTTTTGATGTAATATAGCTGATGAAACTCCCGGTGTTTATAATGCAATACAACCCAAAAACTTCTCGGTCTTAATGATGTAATACAACCTAAGACCCTCTCGGTGTTTATGATGCAATGAAACCTAAAGCCCACTCGTTCTTTATGATGTAATACAGCGCAAGTTCCTCTCGGTCTTCTTGATGTAATACAGCTGATGAAACTCCCTGCGTTTATAATGTAATACAACCTAAGGATATCTCGGTTTTAATGATGTTATACAACCTAGTACCCTGTCACTCTTACTGATGTAATACAACCTAAGACCCTCTCGATGTTTATGATGAAACACAAACTAAGAACATCTCGATCCTTATGATGCTGTACAACCTAAGAACCTCTCGATGTTTATGATGAAATACAAACTAAGAACATCTCGATCCTTATGATGCTGTACAACCTAAGAATCTCTCGATGTTTATGATGAAATAAAAACTGAGAACATCTCGGTCCTTATGATGTTATACAAAATAAGGCCATCTCGGTCCTTATGATGTTATATAAGACCCTCTCGGACTTGATGTAATACAACCTAAGGCTTCTCGTTCTTTATGATGTTATGCATACTAAGATTCTCTCGGTCTGTATGATGAAATACAACCTAGGAACCTCAGGAATTTTATGATGTAATTCATCCTAAGACACACTCAGCGTTTATGATGTAATAAAACCTAAGACACTTTCGTTCTTTGTATGCTGCAATACAAACTCAGTACTCCTAGGTCTTAAAAATGAAATACAACTTATGGCCCCCTTGGTCTTTATCATTTAATGCAACCTAAGACACTCTCGTTGTTTACGATGTAATACAACATAAGGACATTTCGGTATTTATGATGTAATATAACCTAAGACCTTCTTGGTTTTTATAATGTAATACAATCTAAGGGCCTTCCGTGGTTTATGTTGTAATACAACATAAGGGCCTCTCAGCTTTATGATGTATTCAACTTAAGGCACTCTCGGTGTTTATGATGTGTTACAACTGAAGACCCTCCCAGTGTTTATGATATAATACACCAAAGAACAAGACGATTTTTATGATGTAACAAATCCTAAGAACATCTTGGACTCTCTTATGTAATACAACGTATGTCGCTGTCGGTGTTCATGTTGTAATACAAGCAAAGGCACTCTCGATTTTTATGAGGGAATACATCATAAGGCCCTTTTTGTGTTTATGATTTCATAAAAGCTCCGAACTTCTCCGTCTTTATGATGTACTACAGCCTGACACTAACTCAGTCTTTGTGACGTAATACTCGGACAATTTAAGATCTCCTCGGTTTTATTTTGTAACACAACCTAGACACTCTCGATGTTTTGGTGTAAAACAACTGAACAAACCCATCGGTGCTTGTGATGTAATACGTCCTATAAACCTATTGGAATTTATAATGTAATACAACGTATGAAACTCTCGGTGTTTATGATGTAATACGTCCTATGATCCTATTGGAATTTATGATGTAATGCAACGTATGAGCCTCTCGGTCTTTATGATGTACCACAAGCCAAGATATTCTCGGTCTTCACAATGTAATACAACGTAGAATCTAATAGGCGTTTATTATGTATTGAAAACCAAGGCGCTCTCGGTCTTTACATGAACGTAATACAACCTAGAAACTCTTGACATGTATGATGTAATAAACATTAGGGCCCTCTCGTCTTTTATGATTTAGTGCAACCTAAGACACTCTAATTGTTTATGATCCAATACAACATAAGAACCTCTCGCTTTTTATGTGGTAAAACCACCCAAGGCAAATATAAGGTGTTTACAATGCAATACCACCTATGACCCTGTAGTACAATTTCAGCCCTCTGGGAGTTAATGATGTAATAATATCTGAGGCTTCCTCTGTCTTTGTGATGTAATACAGCCTTAGTCCTTCTCGGTTTTACAAAGTCTTATTGATGTAATACAACTGATGAACACCCCGGTTTTGTAACATAATACAACCTAAGACACTTTCGGACTTTATGATTTTATACAAACTAAGACTCTCTTAGTGTTTATGATGAAATACAAACTAAGAACGTCTCGGTCTTCATGATGCCACAGAACCAAGGAACCTATCAGTCTTTATGATGTAATATAACTTATGATCCTACCGGTCTTTAATTGGTGTAATAAAATCTAATGCCCACTCAGTTTATATGACCCTATCAGTTTTTACGATATAACTTAACGTATGGAACCCCAGGTCATAAAGGTGTAATAGATCCTAAAGCACTTTCAGTGTTTAAAACAGCCTTTGATCCTCTCGGCATTTACGATCCAATACAAACTAAGATCCTCCTGGCCCTTATGATGTAATACAATCGAACATCATCTCGGTATTCATGATGTAATGCAGCGTAAGACACACTCGGCGTTTACGATGTAATAAAGTCTAAGACACTCTCGGTCTTTATATGCTGCAATACAACCTCAAAAGTACTAGGGCTTTATGATGAAATGCAACTTAGTGTCCTCTCGGTCTTTATAATTTAATACAATCTATGAAACTCTCGTTGTTTACGATGCAATA
Source organism: Anabrus simplex (assembly GCF_040414725.1). Lineage (NCBI taxonomy): Eukaryota > Metazoa > Arthropoda > Insecta > Orthoptera > Tettigoniidae > Anabrus > Anabrus simplex. The sequence continues at coordinate 233,841,179 of NC_090267.1, read as the reverse complement.
CAACCTAAGCATCTCTAGCTCTTTACGTTGTAATACTAAGTAAGGCCCACATACGGTGTTTACGTTGCAGTACAACCTAAGGTACTCTCGGGCTTTATGATGTGATTCGACCGGAGGTCCTCTCGCTCATTATGCTGTAATAAAACCTTGGACCTCAAGGCATTAGTGATGTAATACAATCTGAGACCATATCTATCTTTATGATGTAATACAGCTTAACACCTTCTCTGATTTACGATGTAAAACAACCTTACAACGTCTTGATCTGCATAATGACCTCCCGGTTTTTAAAATGTAATGCAACCTAAAACCCTCTCGATCATTGTGATGTGATACAACCTATGACTCTCTCGGTCTTTATAATGTAGTACAACCTAAGACAACTTGGTCTTTATGATGTTATACATCCTAAGACATTCTCGGTTCTTATGATGTTATACAAACTAAGACCATCTAGATGTTTATGATGAAATGCATACAAAGAACGTCTACACGTTTATGATGTAATAGAACCTGAGACTTTATCGTTCATTATCATGTAATGCAATTTAAAAAGCCACCGGTCTTTTTATGGTGGATTGCAGCGTAATGCCCTCTCGTTGTTTATGATATGATACCACCTACGACCCTCTCGGATTTTGCGATGTAACGCAACGTATGGTCCCCTAGGACCGAAGGGTGTAATACATCCTAAGGCGCTCTCGTGGTATATGATGTAAACAGCCTATGATATTCTAGTTACTTATGGTCTAATACAATCTAAGAGCCTCCCGGTCCTTATGATGTTATACAAACTAAGACCCTCTGGGTGCTTTATGTTGAAATACGAACTAAGAACGTATCCGCATTTATGATGTAATAGAACCTAAGACACTATCAGTTTATTTGATGTAGTATAACTTAAGATCCTACCGGTGTTTATCATGTGTAATACAGCCTAATGCCCTCTCGATTTTTATGATGTAACTCAACGTATGGACTGCTAAGGGCCTAAAGATGTAATGCATTCTAAGACGTTCTAGGTGTTTATGATGTAAAACAACCTAGGATCTTCTCAGTACTTATGGCCTAATACAGCCTAAGACCCTCCAGTTCTTATGATGTTTTACAACCTAACACCTTCTCGGTGTTCATGATGTAATACAAACTAAGAAACTCTCGGTTCTTATGATGGACTACAAACTAGGATCCTCTCGGTCTTCATGATGTAATATAACATAATCACACTCGGCGTTTATGATGTAATAAAATCTAAGATCCTGTCGAACTTTATTTGCTGTAATACAACCTCAGACCTACTAGGGCTTTGTGATGAAGCACTACTTACGGTCCTCTCGGTCTTTATCATTTAATACAACGAAAGGCAGTCGATGTTTATTATTTAATACAACACCATGCACTTTCGGTGTTTATGACGTTACAACTTAGGACACTAGCAGTCTTTTTGATTTAATACAACCTAACACGCCGTCGGCGTTTACGATATAATAAAACCTAAGCCACTCTCGGTCTTTATATGATGTAATACAAGCATAGAACCACTAGGTCTTTATGACGTAATACAATTTATGGCCCTCGCGGTCTTTATGAATTATTACAATCTCTAGAGACCCTCCTTGTTTATAATGTAATCCAACATAGGCAATTTCGGTGTTTAAGATGGAATACTATCTATGGACCACTAGGTGATTACAATGTAATATCACCCAAGGCCCTCCCGTGGTTTATTGTGTAATACAACCTAAGAGCCCTCAGTTTCTATTATGAAATTCAATCTAAGACCATCTCGGTGTTCATGATGTAATGCAACTGAAGACCCTCCCTGTGTTCATGATGTAATACAACCAAGGGACATTTCTATGTTTGTGATGTAATACATCCTAAGGGTCTGAGGCCTTTCTTATGTAATACAACATATATCGCTGTCGGTATTTATGACGTAGTACAAGCAAAGACAATTTCTATCTTTACGATGGCATACAATCTAGGGCCCTTTAAGTGTTTATGATTTAGTTCAACCTATGATGTAGTACAGCCTAACACTAACTCCGTCTTTGTGACGTAATACATTCTAAGAACTTCTCAGTATTTATGTTGTAATACAATCTAGACCCTCTCGAACTTTCTGGCGTAAAAGAACCGAAGATCCCTCGGTGTGTATGACGTAATACGTCCTATGAACTATCGGAATTTATGATGAAGGTGTAAAACTCTTTGCTTCTATGACGTACTACAAACTAAGATATTCTCGGTATTCATGATTTAATGTAATAAAACCTAAAACACTCTCGGAACTTATATGACGTAATACGAACTCAGAACCTCCTTGCCTTTATGATGTAATACAACTTAGGGTCTTCTTGGCCTTTATGATTTAATACAACATAAGACCGACTAGTTGTTTATGATCGAATACATCTTAATAACCTGTCACTCTCTATGTTGTAATACTACCCAATTCGAACATATATATTGCTTTCGATGCAATACAACCTTATAAACTCTGGCACTTTATGATGTAATAAAACCTGAGGTACTCTCCCTCATTATGCTGTAATACAAACTTAGACCTCTAGGCGTTAGTGATGTAATACAATCTGAGGCCCTCTCTTGTTTATGATGTAATACAACTTAAGAACTCGGCCTTAACGATGTAATAAAACCTTACAAACCCTCTACATTTATGGTTTAATGCAACTGCTGAACCTCCCGATTTTTATAATGTAAAACAACCTAAGAAACACTCATTCCATATGATATTATATAAACCATACCCTCTCGGTATTTGTGATGAAATAGAAACTAAGATCATCTCGGTCTTTACGATGCAATATAACTTAAGACCCTACCGGTCTTTATATGGTGCAATACAACTTAATGCCTTCTCGGCTATTATGATGTAATTACACCCAAGACCCTCTTGGTCTTTACGATGTAACGCAACGTACGGACCTCTAGGTCCTAAACATGTAACACACCCTAAGGCGCTCTAGGTGTTTATGCTGTAAAACAGCCTATGGGCCTCTCGGTAAATGAGGTCTAACACAACTTAAGAACCTCCCAGTACTTGTGATGTAATACAACCTTAACCACTTCTCGGTATTCATGATGTAATACAACCTAACAACCTCTCGGTCTTTTTGATGTACGGCAAACTGAGATCCTCTCTGTCTTCATGATGTAATACAACCTAAGACACACACGGATTTTGTGGTGTAATGATGCCTAAGACACTATCGGTCTTTCTATGATGTAATACAACGTCGAAACTTCTAGGCCTTTATGATGAAATACAACTTTACGTCCTCTCGGTCTTTATGATTTAATACAACCTAAGACACTCTCCTTGTTAATGATGTAATACAACTTAAGATCATCTCGCATCTTTATGTTGTAATACCAACTAAGGCCCACATAAGGTGTTTGCGATGCCATACTTTGTGATGTAATACAATCTGAGGTCCTCACCCTCATTATGTTGTAATACAACCTTAGATTTCTAGGAGTTAATGATGTAATACAATCTGAGGTCCTCTCCTTCTTTATGATGTAATACATCCTAAGACCTCGGTCTTACAACTTCTTGATCTTTATGGTGTAATTCAACTGAAGAATCTCACCATTTTTATAATGTAATATAACCTAAGACCTTCTCAGTATTTATGATGCAATATAAAATAATATACTACCGATTTTATATGGTGTAAATCAGCCTAATGGCCTCTTGGCTTTTATGATGCAGTATAACATAATATACTACCGGTTTTTATATGGTGTAAATCAGCCTAATGGCCTCTTGGCTTTTATGATGTAATGCCACCTAGGATCCTTTCGATCTTTACTGTGTAACGCGGCATCTGGACCTCCAGGTCCTAAAGATGTAATACATCCTAAGGCGTCCTCGGTGCTCATGATGTGAAACAACCTATGATCCTTTCATTCTTTATGGTCTAATGCAACCTAAGGCCCTCCCGGTCCTTATTATGTAATAATACATAAAACCTTCTCGGGGTTCATGCTGTAATACAATCTAAGAAGCTATCGGTCTTTATGATCTACTACAAACTAAAATCCTTAAAATCCCCATGGTCTTCTTGATGTAATACAACCTAAGACAGACTCGGCGTTTGTGATGTAATAAAACCTAAGACACTCGCGTTATTTGTATGTTTCAATATAAGCTTAAATCTTCTAGACATTTATGGTGAAATTCAACTTAGAGTCCTCTTGGTCTTTATCATTTAGTACAACCTAAGACACTCACGTTGTTTACGGTGTCATACAACATAAGACTCTTTCGGTGTTTATGATGTAATACAATCTAAGACCCTCAGGGCTTTTATACTGTAAAACAATCTAAGGCCCTCCCGTGATTTATGGTGTAATACAACCTAAGAGATTCTCAGTTTTTACGATGTAATTCACCGTAAAGCCCCCTCGGTCTTTATCATGTGATACATCTGAAGACCCTCCCGATGTTAATGATGTAATACATCCAAAGATCATCGTGATTTTTATGTAATACGTTCTATCGGAATCTCATCCTAACTTATGTAATACAACGTTGATCGCTGTCAGTGTTTATGATGTAATACAAGCAAAGACACACTCGATTTTATAATGGAATACATCCTAGGGCCCTTTTTGTGTTTATGATTTAATATAAGCTGCGAACTTCTCCCACTCTATGATGTAGTGCAGCCTAACACTAACTCAACTTTATGACGTAATACTATCTAAGACCTTTCGGTTTTATGATGTAATACGAGCTAGACACTCTTGATGATTTTGGTGTAAAACAACCAAATAAACCCATCGGTGTTTGTGATATAATACGTCCTATGAACCTATAGGAATTTATGATGTAAAGCAACGTATGAACCTCTCGGTGTTTATGATGTAATGCATGCTAAGAACCTATTGGAATTTATGATGTAATGCAACGTATAAGCCTCTAGGTCTTTATGATGTACTACAAGCTAAGATCTTCTCGGTCTTCACAATGTAATACAATGTAAGTTTCACTCGGCGTTTAGGATGTATTAAAACCTAAGGCACTCTTGGCTTTTACATCAAGTAATACAACCCTAGAACTTCTTGGCATTTATGATGTAATACTAATTAGGGCCCTCTCAGCTTTTATGATTTAATACAGCGTAAGACACTTTAGTTGTTTATGATCCAATACAACTTAAGGACCTGTCGCTCTTTATGTTGTAATACCACCTGAGACCCACATAACGTGTTTACGATGCAATACCATCTAAGACCCTTTCGGATTGTGTGATGTAATACAACCAGAGGTTCTCTCGCTCATTATGATGTAATAGAACCTTAGACCTCTAAGAGTTAATGGTTTAAAATTTTTGAGGCCCTCCCCATCTTTGTGATATAATGCAACCTAAGAACTTCTCGGTCTTTATGAAGTGATACAACCTTACAACCTCTTGATCTTTATGGTGTAATACAACTGATGAATCTCCAGGTTTTTATAATGTAAGACAACCAAAGACACTCTCGGTCTTTATGATGTAATACAATCTAAGACATTCTCGGTCCTTATGATGCTATACATACTCAGAACCTCTCGGTGTTTATGATTAAATACAAATTAAGAACGTCTCGGCCTTTGTGATGTAACGCAACGTATGGAACTCTAGGTTCCAAAGATGTAATACATCCTAAAGCGCTGTCAGTGTTCATGATGTAAAACAGCCTTTGATCCTCTCGGTATTTACGGTCCAATACAAACTAAGATCCTCCTGACCCTTATGATGTAATACAATCGAACACTTCCTCGGTGTTCATGATGTAATGCAGTCTAAGGCACACTAGGCGTTTGTGATGTCATAAAACCTAAGACACTCTCGGTCTTTATATGCTGTATTAGAACCTCAGAACTTCTAGAGCTTTATGATGAAATTCTACTTAGGGTCCTCTCGGTCTTTATCTTTAATACATTCTAAGAGACTCACGTTGTTTACAATGCAATACAACTGAAGAATCTATCGCTCTTTATGTTGAACTACCATCAAAGGTCCCCATAATGTGTTTACGATGCAATACAAACTAAGACACTCCCGGACTTCATGATGTAATGCAACCGGAGGTCCTCTCGCTTATCATGCTGTAATACAACCTTAGACCACTAGGCATTAATGATGTAATGCAATCTGAGGTCAATTCCATCTTTATGATGTAATACAACCCAACAACTTCTCTGTCTTTACGATGTAATACAACCTTACAACCTCTTGATATTTATGATGTAACACAACTGAAGAACATCTCGATTCTTATAATGTAATGCAACCTAAGGCCCTCTCGGTCTTCGTGATGTAATACAACCTAATCACACTCGGCGTTTATAATGTAGTAAAACCTGTGATCCTCTAGGAATTTATTTGCTGTAATACTACCTCAGACCTACTAGGACTTTATGATGAAATACAATTCAGGGTTCTGTCGGTCTCTATAATTTAATACAACATAAGACACACTCGTTGTTGATGATGTAATACAACATAAGGCCATTTCGGTGTTTATGATAAAATACAACTTAAGGCCCTCTCGGTCTTCGTGATTTAAAACATCGTAAGTCCCTCTCGGTCCGTATGATGTAATACAACCTAAACACACTCTCGGCCTTTATATGATGCAATTCAATTTTAGAACCTCTAGGTCTTTATGAATTCGTACAACTTAGGGCCCTTTCGATCATAATGTTTTAATACAACCTAAGACACTGTCGTTGTTTCTGGTGTAATACTACCTAAGACCCTATTGGATTTTGTAATTTAACGCAACCTACGGACCTAATGTGCTCTCGGTGTTTATGATGTAAAAAGCTATAATGCTCTCGGTACTTACGATCTAATACAACCTAAGACCCTCCCGGACATTGTGATGTAATACAATCTAACACCTTCTCGGTGTTCATGATGAGATACAACATAAGGAGCTTTCGGTCTTTATGATGTACTACAAACTAGGATCCCTTTGGTTTTCGTGACGTAATAAAACCTAAGACACACTGGACAATTATGATGAAATAAAATCTAAGGCACTCTCGGTCTTTATAAGCAGTAATACAACCTAAGACGTCTAGGGCTTTATAGTGAAATACACCTTAGGGCCCACTCGGTCTTTGTAATTTAATACAAATCTATGATAGTTTCATTATTTATGGTACAATACTACTTAAGACCCTCTTGAACTATATGATGTAATACATCCCGATGTCCTCTCGTTCATTATAATGTAATACAATCTTAGAGCTCTAGGAGTTAATGTTGTGATATAACCTAAGAATATGTCGGTCTTTGAATTGTAATACAACCTAAGATCATCCGATCTTTAAGATGTAGTATAACCTAAGACACTTTCGGTCCTTATATTATTATACAAAGTAAGACCCTCTAGGTGTTTATATGATGAAAACTAAGAATGCCTCCGCTTTTATGTTGTAATAGAACCTAGGAAATTAAGAACGTACCGGTGTTTATAATGTGTAAAATAGCCTAATATCCTCTCGGTTTTTATGATGTATACCACTCTAGACCCTCTCGGCCTTTCTGATGTAACGAAACGTACGGACCTCTGGGCCCTAAAGGTGTAATACATTCTAATGCGCTCTCGGTGTTTTTGCTGTAAAAAAGCCTTTGATCTTCTCGGTACTTATGGTCTAATACAACCTAAGACCCTCCTGGTTCTTATGATATAATACAACCTAACACCTTCTCGGTGTGCATGATGTAATACACCTTAAGAAATTGTCGGTCTTTATGATGGAATACAAACTATGATACTCTCTGTCTTCATGATTCAAGACACACTCAGCGTTCATGGTGTTAACAAAACCTAAGACCCTTTATTTTTGCTGTAACACAACCTCAGATCTCCTAGGCATGATGATGAAATACAACTTAACGTCCTTTCGGCCTTTATCATTTAATACAACGTATGACATTCGTAGTTTATGAGATAATAAACATGATACCCTTTTGGTGTCCATGATGTTACAACTTAAGGCCCTCGCGGTATTTTTTATTTAAATCAGCCTAAGGGTCTCTCTGTCTTTATAACCGTCGGCGGTTATGCTAGAATACAACCTGAGACATCTCGGTGTTTATAAAATGACGTAATACAACCACGGAAGCTCTAGGTCTCTTTTATGTAATTCAACTTAAGGCCCTCTCGGTCTTCATGATTTAATACAACCTAAGACACTATCGTCCTTTATGATGTAATACAACATAATACCTTTTCCGTCTTTAAGATGAAATACTATCTAAGACCCACTAAATGATTATATACCGGGCGAGTTGGCCGTGCGCGTAGAGGCGCGCGGCTGTGAGCTTGCATCCGGGAGATAGTAGGTTCGAATCCCACTATCGGCAGCCCTGAAAATGGTTTTCCGTGGTTTCCCATTTTCACACCAGGCAAATGCTGGGGCTGTACCTTAATTAAGGCCACGGCCGCTTCCTTCCAACTCCTAGACCTTTCCTATCCCATCGTCGCCATAAGACCTATCTGTGTCGGTGCGACGTAAAGCCCCTAGCAAAAAATGATTATATGTAATACCTCCTAATGCCCTCCCGTCATTTATGGTGTAATAAAACTAAGAGTCTCTTTGCCTTTATGACGTAATAAAACGTAAGCCCGTCTCGGTATTTATGATGTAATATAACTGAAGACACTCCCGACGTTCATGATGTAATACAACCAAAGAACATCTCGATGTTTATGATGTCATACATCCTAAAGCCCTCAGGCCTTTCTTATGCTGTCGGTGCTTATGATGTAATATAAGCAAAGGCACTCTCGATCTGTATGATGGGGTACAATCTAATGATCTTTTTGTGTTTATGATTTAATACATCCTACGAACTTCTCCGTCTTTATGATGCAGCACAGCCTAACACTAAGTCAGACTTTGAGACGTAATACATTCTAAGACCTTCTCAGTGTTTGATGTAATGCAACCTGGATCCTCTAGATCTTTTTGATGTAAAGCAATCGAAGATTCCTCGGTGTTTATGACGTATACGTCCTATGAACCTATTGGAATTTATTATGTTATACAACATAAAAAATCTTGGTCTTTATGACGTACAACAAATTAAGATATTATAGGTCTTGATGATGTAATAGACCTAAGACACACTCGGCGTTTATAATATGATAAAACCTAAGGCACTCTCGGTCCTTATATGATGTAATGTAACCTCAGAAATGGTAGGTCTTTATAATGCAATACAACCTAGGGCCATCTCGATCTTTATGATGTAATACAACCTAAGGCACTCTCGTTGTTTATTATTTAATACCACATAAGACCCTTAGACCCTCTAGATATTTACGATGTAACGCTACGTATGGACCTCTAAGCCCTAAAGATGTAATACATCCTAAGGCGCTCTCAGTGTTTAACATGTAAAACAGCCTATGATCCTCTCGATACTCATGGTCGAATACAGAATAAGACCCTCCCAGTCCTTGTGATGTAATACGACCTAATACCTTCTCGGTGTTCATGATGAACTTAAGAACCTCCCGGTCTTTGTGATGAACTACAAACTAATATCCTCTCGGTCTTCATGATGCAATACAACCCAAGACACACACGGCGTTTATGGTGTAATGAAACCTAAGACACTCTCGGTCTTCACAATGTAATAAAATCTGAGCCTCTAAGTGTTTATAATGTAATACAAATGAAGACCCTCTCGGCCTTTATGGTTTAATACAACATAAGGCAAACTAGTTAGTGAACCAATTCTACTTAAGAACCTGTCGCTGTTTATGTTGCAATATCACCTAAGGGCCACAAGTTGTTTACGATGGAATACAACCATAGATCACCTGGGAATTTGTGATGTAATACAACCTGAGGTCCTCGAGTTCAAAATGCTGTAATACAAGTTTAAACCTCTAGGCTTTAATGATGTAATACATTCTGAGGCACTCTCCTCGTTTATGATGTAATACAACCTAAGGCCTTCTCGGTCATTACAATGTAATGCAACCTTACAAAATCACTACCTTTATGGTGTAATTCAATTAATGAACGTCTCGGTATATAATATAAACTTAGGACCCCTCGAGCATTATCATGTAATACAACCTAAGACCCTCTCGGTCTTTAAATTGTAATACAAACTAAGACATCCTCGGTCCTTATGATGATATACTAACTATACCCTCTCGGTGTTTATTATTAAATACAAACTAAGAATACCTCAGTCATTACGATATAGCGCAACGTATGAACTTTTGGTCCTAAAAATATAATATATACTAGGACGCTCTTGGGGTTTGTGATGCAAAACAGCCTATGATCCTCTCGGTACTTGTGGTCTAATACTATCTAAGACCCTTTCGTTCTTGATGTGATTATAAAACATAACACTCTCTCGGTTTTTATGATGTAGCATAACCTAAAACCCTACCGGTGCTTATATGGTGTAATTAAAATCCTCTCGATAATTATAATGTAAGGCAACTCAAGTCCCTCCAGGTGTTAATGATATAAAATAACTCATGATTCTTTCGGTGATTATGATCTAATACAACTTAAGACCATCTCGGTGTTTATGATGTATTACAAACTGCTTGCTGCTGATGATGCTTGTTGTTTTAAGGGGCCTAACAGCGAAGGTCATCGGCCCCTATGATGTATTACAAACTGTCCGATTCGGTATTTTTATGTAATACGACCTGAAACCCTATCGGTTTCGATATAGTGATGCAATCTACGTACTTCTCACAATTTAAGATGTGGTACAAACCTAATACATCCTCGCTCATTATTATGTAATACAAATTATGGCACTCTCGCTCATTATTATGTAATACAACTTAAGGCACTCTCGGTTCTTATTATGTAATACAACTTAAGGCACTCTCGGTTCTTATTATGCACTACAGCTTAAGACCGTTTCGCTCCTTTTAATACCACGTAAGGCCAGCTTTGTGTTTATGATAAAATACAACTTAAGACCCTTTCGGTCTTTATGATGAAATATAACCTGAGTTCCTCTCGCTCATTATGCCGGAAAACAACTTAAGACCCTTTCGGGCTTTATGATGAAATATAACCTGAGTTCCTCTCGCTCATTATGCTGGAAAACAACTTAAGACCCTCTCGGTTATAATGATGGAGAACAACCAGGGGCCCTCTCGGTCTTTACGATGTAATACTACCTATTGCCTTCTCGGCCCTTATAATAATGTAATACAACCTATGACCCTCTCTGTCTTTATGATGTGATACAACGTGAAGTCATGTCGGTCATTATGCTGTAATACAACTTTAGATCCTCTCGGTGTTAATGATGTAATGCAATCTGAGACCCTTTCGTTCTTTATGATGTAATACAACCTATATCCTTCTCGGTCTTTATGATGTAATAAAAACTAAGGCGCTTTCCTTATGATATAATACAACTACTGAAGTCTCAGGTTTTATGATGTAATATAACCTGAGATATTTTTGGTCTCTTTAGGATGAATTATAACCTACGACCCTATCATTGTCTCTTATGTAATGAAACTTAAGACCGTTTCTTCGTTGTCGTGTAATGCGCTTAAGAATTTCCTTGTCTTTACGATGTAATACAACATAAGACCCTCTCGGTCTTTGTGATGTAATACGACCTAACACCTCATTTGTGATTATGATGTAATACAACGTAAGGCCCTTTCGGTGTTCATGATGTTTTACAAAGTAATGCCCACTCGCTCTTTAAGATGCAATACAACCTAAAACATCTCCTTTTTGCATGAGTAATACAACCTAAGTACCTGTCGCTCTCTATAATGAAATACGACCTAATGACCACACTGTGTTTATTATGTAATACAATCTAAGAGCCTCTCAGTGTTTATTATGTAAACCAACCTAAGGCCCTCTAGCTGTTTATGGTGTAATACAAATTAAGAACTTCACCGTCTTTATGATGTAATTCAACGTAAGGCCATCTCTGTGTTTATGATGTAATAAAACTGTAGAACATCACAGTTTTTATATTGTAATAACCTAAGAAACTCTCGGTTTTTATCATGTAATACAACCTAACTTCATACCGGAATTTATGATGTGGTTCAAACCTATTACATCCTCGCTCATTGTTATGTAATAATACCTAAGACCGACTCGATGTTAATGATGTATTTCAACCTAAAATACAAACTAAGACCCTTTCGGTCTTTATGATGTAATACAACGTGAAGTCGTCTCGGTCATTATGCTGTAATACAACTTTATACCCTCTTGGTGTTAATGATGTAACACAACGTCAGACCCTTCCAGTCTTTATGATGTAATACAATCTATATCCTTCTCGGTATTTACGATGTAATAAAGGTATGACCCTCTCTGTCATTACTACGTAATACAAATTAAGAACCTCTCCGTAATAAAGATGTAATTCAAAGTAAGACCATCCCTGTGTTTATGGTGTAACACAACTGCAGACCCTCAGGGTTTTTAAGGTGTAATACAACCTAAGAACCTCTCGGTCTTTATAATGTAATACAACCTAAGTGCTTACCGGAATTTATGACGTGATACAAATCTATTACATCCTTGCTAAGTAATATAACAAATGACCATCTCTGTGTTAATGATGTATTACAACCTAAAACTCCTTCGGTCTTTATGATGTAATACAATGTGAAGTCATCTCGGTCATTATGCTGTAATATAACTTTATATCCTCTCGGTGTTAATGATGTAATACAATCTGAGACCCTCTCGGTCCTTATGATGTAATACAACATATGACACTCTGAGTTTTATGATGGTATACAACCTAATACCCTCTCACTGTTTAGGATGTAATACAATCTGAGACCCACCCAATCTTAATGATGAAATACAAGCTAAGAACCTCTCAGTCTTAATTATGTTATCAAATTTAAGGCCCTATCAGCTTTTATTTGCAATGTTACCTAAGACAATCTCGGTTTTATATATTACAGCCTGGGCCTATGCCTACCAATGCGTTTATTATGTACTAGCAGTTAGCCGCGGCTTCTCTCGCGTGGATTTCGTAATTTGATAAAAGTAATCGTTCCTCGTTGCTGTACCAAGACATTATCCGAAAATCCCTAAATCTCTCATTGAAAAATTGAGTTTCATTTCCTGCAGAAAATCTTTGTAAACCACATATGTGGTATTGCCTTTCGGGGCTAAGATGACCATGCGACATAGGACTGAACACGTGAGAACGTCTTCTCTCAGGTAAAAAAGAATGTTTCTGTATTTGTAAAGGAGATTCGAAATCCCTATTTCCATATCTGTAACATTTTCAGGTTTTGAGATATAATTATCCCCTTAAAAAGAATTCGACCCCTTTATTAAACCTTCCTCCATCCCCACCTATGGATTTTACGAAATCAAAAAGACATGTTTCTTTATTTTTAAAAGACTTTCCATGTACCCAGTTTCATGCCTGTAACATGTTATATCTTTTACATACACTGTAGATATTTCGGTACTTATTTTCAAAATTCATCTCATTTTTCAATTCTTTTCAGCCTCTTAAGTAGTTTTACGAAAACAAAAAATACGTGTTTCTTAATTTTTAAAGGAGATTCAGAATACCAATTTTCAGCTTTTGAGATATAAGTATGTTCATAGAAAGTTCAACTTCTTCGTCACTTCTTTACACTCATTACCCCCTTAAGTGAATTTTCTGAAAAATACGTGTTTATTTATAAAGAAGCTTCCAAATATCAATTATCACGACTGTAACATCTTCAGTTTTTGAGATATTTGTATCCTCATGAAAATAATTCAACTCCTATTTCTCATCCCGCCCCCGAAGTTGATTCCCCCCCCCCAAATATGCGTGTATTCTATTCTTAAAGGGGATTCCAAATACCCATTTTCACGTCTGTAACATCTTTAGGTTTTTAGACGTAATCATCTTCATACAAATAATTCAAGTAATGTTTCAATCCTTTCATTCCTCTTCAGTGGATTTTCCAAAAACAAAAGAATACGCATTTCTTTCTTTTTAAAGGAGGCTCCCAATACCAATATTTACGTCTGTAACATCTTAAGTTTTCGAGATATCAGTATCCTAATAAAAATAATTCAACCCCCTTTTCAGACCCTTTATCCCCCGTCGTTAAATGGTTTTTCAAAAAACAAAATAATACCTGATTATTATTTTTAAAATATAAAATACCAATTTTCACATCTGTAACATGTTAAGTTTTTGAGATATACTCTAGATATTCTCATATTAAAAATCACGCTAACCCGCTTTTCAGTTCTTTATACAACCCCCCCCCCGCCCTCTAAGGTGTTTTTCCGAAAACAAAATAATATGTTTCTTTCTTTTTAAAAGAGATTATAAATACCACTTCACGTCTGTAACATGTTAAGTTTTTGAGATATACTGTAGATATGCTCAGGGATTATGTGTACCAATTTCGGTTGGCAGCTATGCCCAAACGTACACGCATAGTCTTGCTGCTGTAGAATCCTGGAGCTGACGTTGCCATGGTTACCGCAGTTCATTTCTTTATCCTATTTCTAGAGCAGGGGTAATGTGGTGCCAATATCTCCACAACGGTAATATAACAAAAGACCATCTCTGTGTTAATAATGTATTACAACTTCTCTCGGTCTTTATGATGCAATATAACATACGTCCCTCTCGGTATTTATGTGATGTCATATAACCTAAGAACGAGTCGGTCAGTATGACGTAATACAACCTAACAACCTACCGGACTTTATGATGGAATACAACCTAGGACACTCTTGGTCTTCATTAAGTAATACAACCTAGGACTCCTTCGGAATTTATGTTGTAATACAACTCTCGGTGTAACTGTGTTTATGATGAAATACAACCGAAGTCTATCACGGTGTTTATGATGTAAATGACCGACCCTATTAGAGTTTTTGATGTACTATAACCTAAGACACTTTCGGTCATTATGAAGTAAAACATCCTAACACCCTCTAGGTTTTTATAATGTAAAATACCTAGGATTCTCATGATCTTCATATTGTAAATCAACCTAAGACCTTCTCTGCCTTTGTGATGTAATGCAGTCTATGACCTTCACATTCTTTATGATGTATTACAACCTAAAATCTTTTCGGATTTTTGATGTAATATAACCTACGATTTTCTCGGACATTATGAAGTAATACAACCTAAGACAATCTCCGTGTATGTTATGTAAATCTACGTAAGACACTCTGGGTATTTATGATGAAATGCTACTTATGACCCGCTCGAACTTCGTTTGTAATACCACCTAGTACCCTCTCGGTACTAATGATGTAATACAATGCAGGGAAATCTCTGTCCTTACGATGTAATACAACCTGTGGATTTCTCGATGTTTATAATGCAAAACAACCGATTACCTTTTCGGTGTTTATGATGTAAAGGAACGTAACATCCTCCTGGTATCCATGACGTAATATCTAATTAAGGTTATCTCGGTGTTCATGATGTAATACAAGCTAAGACCCTTTCGGTATTGATGATGCAAATCAAGCTAAGGTGTTCTTGATGTAATACAAGCTAAGAACATCTCAGTCTTTATGATGTAATTCAACGTAAGGCCGTCTCGGTGTTTGCGATGTAGTATAACCTAAGACATCTCCGCCGTTATATGATGTAATATAACCTGTGACCATCTCGGTGTTTATGTTGTAATACAACCTAAACACTTTCTCTATGATGTAATACAACCTAAGGAACTTTCATCGTTATGATGCAATACAAATTAAGATACTCTCGCTCTTATTGTGTAAAACAACCTAAAGTCCACTCGGCCTGTATGATGTAATTCATTCTATGGTCCTCTCGGTCTTTATGAAGTAGTACAACCTGTGACCATTTCGGTGTTTATGATGTAATACAACTGGTGACCCACCTGTCTTCATGATTTAATACAACCTAGGAGCATCACGCTTTTATGATGTAGTCCATCCTAATTCTCAAGTTGTCTGTACGACGTAATGCAACGTAAGGCACATTTGTTGTCTATGATGTACTAAAACGTTAGGCCCACTCGAGCTTTATGATGTAATACGACCAAAGAATATCTCGTGTTGTTTATGATGTAATACAACGTAAGATCCTCTTGCTCTTTATAATGTAATACAACCTAAAGCCCACTTGGCGTTTATGATGTAAGCAATCTATGACACTTACGTACTTTATTATGTGTAACAACCTTAGGCCATCTCTTTGTTGATGATACAATACAACGTAAGATCCTCTCAGTCTTTATGATGTAATTCAACGTAAGGCTCTCTCGGGGTTTATGGTGTCAAACATCGGAAGTGCCTCCCGCCTTTTATGACGTAATACAGACTAAGGGCATCTTGACGTTTATGATGTAATGCAACATAGCCTCACTCGGACTTCATGATGTAGTACAACGTAATTACTTCTATGTGTTTATGATGTAATGCAAATTAAGGCCCTCTCGATCTTTATGATGTAATACAACCTAAGACCCTCTCGGTCTTTATTATATATTACAACCTAAAAGACTCTCGGTCTTTATGATTTAATACAAACTAAGACCCTCTCTGTCTTTATCATGTAATGAAACCTAAGGCCATCTTGGTGTTAATGATATAACACATCCTAAGGTCTACTTGGTCTTTATGATGTACTACAAACTAAGGCCATTTCGGTCCTTTGATGTAATATAACCTTGGACCCCCTCGTCTTTAATGTTTATCACATCCTAAAGCACTCTCGGTACTCATGATGTAATACTACCTAGGACCTTCTCGGTCCTTGTAATGTTATACTAAGGCCCTCTCGGATTTATTGTTGTAATATCAACCTATGAGCTTCTCGGTGTGTATGATGAAATACAACCTAAGATCCTCTCGGTATTTATGGTGTAATAGATCCTAAGACCATCATGGTCTTTTTGGTGTCATACAACATGAAAACCTCTCGGTCTTGATGGTGTAATGCAATCTAAGACCATCTCGGTCTTTATGATGTAGTATAAACTAAGAAACTCTCAGTCATTATATGATTTAATAGAACCTATGACCATCTCGGTGTTTATGATGTAATACAAGTTAGACAATTTCTTAATGATGTAATACACCCCAAGACACTTTCCATGTTATGATGTAATACAACTTAAGAATCTATCTGTTCTTATGATATAATACTACCCAGGACCTCCTCGGTCTTTATGATGTAGTACAACCTAAGAGCCTTTCGATACTTCTGATTTAATAGAACGTAAATCGTTCTCGGTCTTTATGATGAAATATAACCTAATACTCTCTCCGTATTGATATGATGTATTACAACGTAAGGCCATCTCGGTGTTAATGGTACAATATAACCAAGAAATCTTTCGTCGTTATGATGTAATAAAACTTTCAAACCACTGGGTCTTCATAACATTTTAACCTAAGGCCCTCTCGTCGTTTATGGTGTAATACAACCTAATACCCTCTCGGTATTTGTGATGTAATATATCATTTGACCCTTCCGATCTTTATATGGTGCAATACAACCGACGACCCTCTTGGTGTTTATGATATTATACAACAAAACACCTTTTCGTAGTTATGATTCAATACAACATAAGAAACTCTTGGTTTTTATGATGTAATACAACGTACGATCTTGTTGGTCTTTGTGACTTATACAAGGTATAAGACCCTCTCGGTCCGCATGTTGTAATATAACCTAAGAATATCTCGGTTTTTATGATGTAATACAACCTAAGAACCTACCAGTTTTAATGATGCCATACAACCTAAGACCCTCTCGGTCTTTATGATGAAATACAACTTAAGACTCCTAAGGCCCTTTCGGGCATTACCAAGTGAAACGTCCTCTGTGTGTTTTCGCTCTATGAATAAGACAACCAATCCTTTTCGTTGTTTTGTAGTAATACAAGGAATACCCTCCCGCTATTTGTATGATGTTATATAACATAAGAACAAGTCGTTCAGTATGATGTAAACTACCTAAGAACCCACATGTCTGCATGATGGAATACAGCCTATGACACTCTCGGTCTTTATAAAGTAATACAACCTAAGATGCCTTCGGAGTTATAATGTAATACAATCTAAAACAAGCTCGGTGTTATTGATTAATTAAAACCTACGCCCTCTCGGTGTCTAGGATGAAATACAACCGAAAGCTTTCACGGTATTTATGTTTTAAATGAACTGAAGACCCTCTTAGTGTTCTAGATGTCCTATAACCTAAGACCCTTTCGGTCATTATAAAGTAAAACAACGTAAGAACCTCTAGGTTTTTATGATGTGAAACTAGCTAGGACCTCATGATCTTCACAATGTAAATCAACCTAAGACCTTCTCTGTCTTCATGTTGTAATACAATCTACGAACCGCATGTTCTTTATGATGTAATACAAGCTACGAACTTCTCGGTCATTATGATGTAATACAACCTAAGTCACTCTCGATGGTTATGATGTAACTTCACGGTCCTTATGACGTAATACAACCTAAAACCCTCTCGATATTTATGATGTAAATCAACCTAAGAATCTCTCGGGCTCTATGATTTAATATAATTTAGGCCCTACCGGCCTTAACGATGTAACACAACCTAAGTACCTCTCGGTGTTTCTGATGTAATATGGGCTATGAAACTCTCGGGACATGTGATATAATACTAACAAGATCCTCTCATTCTTTATAATGTAATAAAACCTAAGAACTTTTCGGTGTTTCAGAAGTAAAACAACATAAGTCTCTCTTCGTGTTTATCATGTAAACAACCAAAGACCCTCTCGGTGTTTATGTTTCGGTACTTCTTATGGCCCTCTCCGTGTTTATGATGTCATATAAGCTAAGATCCTCTCGATATTTATTATGTGATACAACCTGAGAAACTCTCGGTCTTTATGATGTAATACAACCTGAGAAACTCTCGGCGTTTATGACATAAAACAACTTAAAACCCTCTCATTGTTTATGGCGTAATATAACCTAAGGCTCTGCCAGTTTTTATGATGTAACACAACCGAATGCCGTTTCTGTGTTCATGATTTTAAACAACATAAGATCCTCTTCGTGTTTATTAAGAAATACAACGTAAGCATCTCTCAGTGTTTATGATTTAATATAACCTAGGGCTTCCTCGGTTTTTGTGATGTAAAACAACCGAATACCTTCCTGGTGTTCATGATGAAGAACGACATAAGATCCTCTTGGTGTCTATGACGCCTTTATGATCTAATACTACGTAAGAACCTCTCGTTCTTTATGATGTAAAAAAACCTAAGAGCCTCTCGGTCTTTATGATGTAATATAATCTAAGAGCCTCTCGGTCTTTATGATGTAATATAATCTAAGAGCCTCTCGGTCTTCATGATGTAATATAATTTAAGACTCTCCCGGTGCTTTTGATGTAATACAACCTAATACCCTCTCGGTCCTTATGATGTAATACAATCAAAGACCCTTTCGGCCTGTAGGGTGTATTACAGCCTATGATGTTTTCCGTATTTATGACGTAATACAAACTACGGCGTCCTCGGTGTTTATATGTAACTAGCTGTAGTACCCGGCATTGCCCGGATAGTTTTTGAATGTTTACCTTTAATATTTGTATTACCAGTGAATTTTTATAGAATTCCTTTTTTGAATGTTAATTTTACCATTTATTACGTAGTTTTAGAGTTATTTAGATGTGTTTGTTTTCATGTTTTAGATTATTTAATTTTCGAGTAAAATGTTGTCCCTGTGGAAGCTCAAATTGACTGGGAAGTATTTGATCCTTTAAAAATATAGTAAGTGATAACTACATGTATTTACTTGTCGCGCTATAGATATCATGTGCATGATTTCAACTCTCATTGAGACTGTCACCAATCAACCTTGTGGCCCCCAAAGCAGCGGATTCAACACTAATCCCTGTCATTTTAGACTATGTACTATTAAGCCCGTCTCAATGGAGGCTGAACATGGACTTAAATGGTATCCAGAGCATCACAATTCGTCTCAGAAACACATGAACAATGGATTCGACATTAATATAGGTTATTTTCCACTATTTTTACATTTTATCCCCCCGATTCCTCACCCCCAGTGGGGGTTGTGATGTTTCATCTCCATAATACATTTTTTCCAGATGGTAAGTCATATGTGTACCAAGTTTCATTGAGAGCTATTCTGCAACATTCCGACATACATCCATACTCTCGGTTATTCTTACATTCATTTTCACCCTTTCTCAACCTCCATACTGACTGCGGTGAAGTATGACTTAACCATCCAGAGTGTCACAATTCATCTCAGTGACCTCGTAGATGATGCATTCGACATTAATATCAGTAATATTCGTTTATTATTTAAATTTCACCACCTCTGCTAAGAGTGCTTGGGCTGTTTTACCCCAACAGTACTTTTTACAGATAGTAATTCACTTGTGTACCTTTTTTGTATGAGTACTCTGCTGGAAGAAACACACATCCTTAATTCTGGTCAATTTTGACATTATCTTTTCCACCCCTTCTCATCTCCACGCCGATGGTGGTTGAACATAGACTTCAACGAAGTTTGAGTGTCACTATTCTTCTCAGGGACCCAAAAACGTACGGATTCGACACTACTTTCTCTTTTACATCTCACTCCTCCCACCCCACCCCTAGGGGTGCTAGGGTTATCATACCTCTACGCAGTTTGTCTCCTGGTAGTAAGTAATAACTTATAAGTGTACCAATTTTGCTTGAAATCACTCCCATACTCCAGAAAAGTATGTATTCAACACTAACACCAGTCTTTTTAGTTATAATTACATTTCGCCCCCTTCCCCAGGGTTCTAGAGGTGTCGTGCCCCAACAGTATTATTTGTACAGTATTATTTGTAGCAAGATTAGTTGACACCTATGCTAGAACATAAATACAAACATCCATAATCTCGGTCATTTAGACATATTCTTTTCTTCACCCCTTCTCACGCCCTTGCTGATTAGAACTCAACCTGGACTTAAACGACATCCGCAGTGTCACCTACATTTTAGCGATCCCGAACAATGGATTCGACACCATTTTCAATAATTTTTATATTCTACCCCAGCCCCCCTTGTCCCCACCGCAAAGGGTGATGAACGTGGACTTATAAATAATCGTGACTGTCACTATTCCTCTCAGCGACCCCGAAAACTATTGATTCGACGCTATTTTTGATTATATTTATACCTCACTCCCCCTCGCCACCCACACAAAAGGGTGCTAAACATGGTCTTTAAAAATCCCGGCTGTCACTATTCATCTCATAGATCCCAAAAAGTACGTGTTCGACACTATTTTAGAATTTTTATACCTCAACCCCCGCCCTTAAGGGTTCTTATGGATAGATTACATAGACTCGCTTTTGTTCGTTGGGAACCCTCAGTTTCTCTTCGTTTGGAGTGGGTGATAACTCGTGTCACTCCGTTGTTATTATTCTATATTTTTCACAGTCTCTTAAATATTTTACACATGTAATACACAGCTATATTCTTCAAACTGGACTGAACTGTCAATGTTGGTCCTATGATATGAAACGTACATCTCGATCACGGCATGCTGGATTGCTATTTCCAAATAACAGACATAAGAATGAACCTCCTATCAAGAAAGGCACTTTATAAAACACGGCGACGTTTTCCCATCCTCCTACACAGCATTGCTTATCGGGCTATCATGATATAGCGTAAGCTGCTGTCGCCTAGCTATAATCTGTCCATCAAGTCGATCCAATCTTGGTGCGGCTTTGTAATTAAATAACATTAATCATTACTCATCATAAAAACTACCAATCGGCTTTCGTTCAAACCACTTCATAAACCATCTCAGATATAATAAGAATAAACTGTGAAATTTTCAGCGAAATTGGTCCATTGGTTTTTGAGTCTATTAATCTCAAATACACCATCATCCTCTTTTTATATATATAGGTATAGATACACTCTCGGTCTTTATGTGGGAATACAACTCACGAGCCTTACGGTGTTATGATGTAATGCAACCTAAGACCCTATCGGTGCTTTATGATGTATTACAACCTAAGACCCTATCGGTGCTTTTTGATGTATTACAGCTTAAGAGCATCTCGGTTTTATGATGTAGTACATGCTGAGCTGCTCTCGTTGTTTATGATGTAATTCAATCTATGTTCCTATCGGTCTGTGTGATGTAGTACAACCTATGGCCATTTCGGTGTTTACGTTGTCATGCAACTGATGACCCTCCCGGTATTTATGGTGTAATACAAACTAGGAATATCACGATTTTTATTATGTAATCACGCCTAATGATCAATTTGTATGATTTAATGCAACGTGCGGCCCTCTTGTTGCCTATGATGTATTGCAAAGTAAGGTCCACTCGTTCTTTATAATGTAATACGTCCTAGGAACATCTCGTTGTTTATGATGTAATACAACATTAAATCCTCTCGCTCTCTATGATGTAATACAGCCTAAAGCCCATTCGGTGTTTATGATGTAATACAATCTAAGGCACTTTCGATCTTTATGATGTGTAACAACCTTGGGCCTTCTCGTTGTTGAACCTCTCAGTCTTTATGATGTAATTCAACGTAAGGCCTTCTCGGTGTTTATAGTTTAAAACATCTGAAGTACCTCCAGATTTTTATGATGTAATACAGCTTATGTACATTTCAATGTTTATGATGTACTGCAACCTAAATCTTACTCAGACGTTTGATGTAATACAGTGTAAGGCCCTTTATGTGTTTATGATGCAATCAGTGGCGGCTCGTACTGAATTATAACGGTGATTCTGCTCGGTGACGCCCAGTCCATTGCAGTAAGTGTAATAGACAAATCTAAATTCGTATTGAATACGGGAAGTGCCAACTGACCTCGTATGCATCCGTCCTCCAATCCCGCGGAAACGCTTTTTCTATGTCGTATCAGTTTGAAGTTCCCGAAAATGAACAGAAAAAATACAGGTAGTGTATACACACATTTTGTAAGACCCAGATTTAGAGGAACATCGACGATATAAACAACTGACTTGCACAAAAAACAACAATGATAAAGTTCCAAAAAATGCCTTTCTACCACTTATCGAAACAAATGTTGATCTAGTAACGACACACTCATATTTACAGAGGTTCCGAGACCTGCATACATCTTTGGAAACCGGCTTTCTTGAAGGAGGGGGTAACATCATCTGATGGTACTAACGTTCCTTTCCTGTCTTCATTTTCATGACTACCTAACTCGAAAGAATTCACTACCGTTACGGAGAAACATGTTCATGACTAGCATCTGTACCCGTCCTTCGCACGGGTATTTGAAGTGGATTACATGTTACCTTCATGAATTTATGCGAAGTAAAATGGCTCTATTCTCACGTTTAATGTGACGTGTTAAAATGATATTTACGTACGAAAGCGCGTGGCAGTAACGTGAAATATGATGAAGCTGAACAAAGTCGAAAGAGAATGATGACGATCTCAGAATTTTTTGTACGGTAAAGTTCCTAGTCCGAAGTTGTGCGAAATTCTCCGCAGTTCTCAAGTTGCATATTGTATCTCTGGCCACTTTCGTCGCGCTCTGACATTGATGATACCTCCCTTAATATCTGCCCTATTGATAAGAGTAAAATGGCTCTTTAGTTTTTCCCGTTGCCCACCTTGAAGTGACATGTACAATATGTCCCACGGGACTTGGCCTAAAAATCCAAATTTTCGTAATCATCTGCGTTATTATCCGTTGTACGATAAATACGTACATGGCATAAAGGAACGGAAGAAACATAAATATCAACTCGATGATTACCACGACATCATATGCATCTGGTAACTCAATCCTGAGTGAGTAGATTTCAAATATGTACCGTACTTTGGTTCAAATAAGTCCAGCACTTTTCCATCTTTAGAAATAGACAGACAGACAGACAGACAGACAGACAGACAGACAGACAGACAGACAGACAGACAGACAGACAGACAGACAGACAGACAGACAGACAGACAGACAGACAGACAGA
Source organism: Anabrus simplex (assembly GCF_040414725.1). Lineage (NCBI taxonomy): Eukaryota > Metazoa > Arthropoda > Insecta > Orthoptera > Tettigoniidae > Anabrus > Anabrus simplex. The sequence goes on along the minus strand of NC_090267.1, from coordinate 233,817,169 downwards.
CAAGGGAAAATTCTAACCTCGGTGTTCAGATACATTAGGTGGGAGTAATTTTAAAGCCGAGAGAAATATTATGATCCTCTGATTTTCTCCTGTTATGGATACTTCGAATAACTGTACGTCTTCGAGGGTATCCGTCACTGGCTGCAGAGCATGAAGCCCATATAAAATAGTATTTTTCTCCGTCATTTGAAGAGTAAGCGAAATTATGTACATAACAAAAGTTATTTAAACTGAAGGGGCGTTTCACATATAGGCTACATGTTTTACATGTAATCAATAGTTGAAGAGAAAAGTGAAAAAAACTCTTCTGGTCTACCTATAAAATCCCAGTCTATTCAGTGATTTTTAAATGATATGCATATATAAACCTGCTCCTAGATGAGTAAACTACAGATATGAAGTTTGGCAGTGATATAACCGATAGTGTAAGATAAAATGAAAAAACTCTTCTGGTCTTCCTGTAGAACTCCTGTCTCTGTAGTGATTTTTAAATGATCTACGCTTGGATTATTAGCTTTAAAATATGAAGTTTGGTGGAGATATAATCAATAGCGTAAGAGAACATTGAAAATAACTCTTCCAGTCTTCCTATAAACTCACAGTCTATTCAGAGATTTTGAAGTGATACGCATTTCGAAACCTGTTCCTGGATGAGTAAACTCTAAATATGAAGTTTGGTCGAGATCTATGCAGCCTGAAACGGATAAATACTTCAAAATTTGGCGAATTAAATGGCATTACAGACAACGGGACCCCTAGAATTTTATTTAAAAGAAGGTTGCTTGTAGGCCTAAGAACTCGCTCATTCGCTTCGTATACGAGAAAGAATGTTATTAGTCGTTGCAAGGAATTACGCTTAAGTCTTGGTCATTTACACAAAATATAGAGAAATGCACGCAACCCCAATCTTGAAGTACGTTGTTTGAAGACTGAACATGAACAGTAAATTGATTTTGTGTTACTTAATAACAACTGAAGACCGTCCTCTTCTGTCAGCATTTCTCCTGTAATTAAGCTATTTGGGCTTTCATTTTCACTGAACAGGAGCATCACAACTATACTGCAGTACCTGAAAATGTTAACATGTAAAAATGGTAAACCATACCAATATCCACAGAATTTTAAAAGTTCTCTATTTACACTGATGAGTACATGGAGAGAGCTTGTTTTGCCTAAAAACTGAGATTTCAACATGCTCTGGTTGCTGCAGTGATTTCCTCGCAGACGGTGGCGCTGGTGCTACTTCTAGGGTATTATTTAACAACTCAATGGTCTCAGCGACAGCTCCTCCAATACACGCAAGTAGGCCAGTCGTGCTGAGCTGTAGAAAGCTGTAGTAAAGTGCGCTCTCTCATGCTTTCAACCTTATGTTCTGTCATTCACATATCCTAACAAGGTTGCCAGATCGCCATTATCTGAAATCAGAATGGCTCGATAACAACACTCAGTATGAAGGATGGGATCACTAATCGCTGTATATTTCATATTTCATTCTGGTGGTTCTGCAGCTCTGCAGAACGTATTATGAATCCTGGATGTAATACAACATAAGGCCCTCCCGGTCCTTAGATGTTAGTAAAACTAAGGTCCTCTTGGTCTTTATGAGGTGCGGTACTACAAACTAAGACCCTTTCGGTTCTTATGATGTAATATAACTTAAGACGCTGTCGATCATTATTACTTATTACAACCTAAAACACTCTCGGTCTTTATGATGTAATACTACCTAGGACCCTCTCATTCCTTATTATGTTATACAAACTAAGGCCATCTCGGTGTTTATGATGTAATACCAACCTAAGAACATCTCGGTGTTTCTGATGAAATACAACCTATGAATCGGTTCTTGTGATGTAATGCAATCTAACACCCTCTCGGTCTTTATGTTGTAATATAACCTAAGATAATCTCGGTCATTATATGATTTATTACAACGTATGAGTATTTCGGTGTTAATATGTAATACACACTAAGACACTTTCTTTATGACGTAAGACAACCTAAGACACTTTTGTCGTTATGATACAATTCAACTTAAGAACCTCTCGGTCTTTATGATGTATTGTAACCTAATACGCTCTCGGTCTTTATATGATGTAATAAAATCTAAGACCCTTTCGGTGATTATGTTGTAATAAAACTTAAGTCGCTCTCTGTTGTTATGATGTAATACAACTTAAGGGCCTCTCAGTTTTTACAATGTATTGTAGCTTAGAAGTTCTCGGGCTTCATATGATGTAATAAAACCTAAGACCCTCTCAGCCTTTATGATCTAATACAATCTGAGACCCTCCCGGTCTTTATGATGTAATACAACCTATGACCCTCTTTGTCTTTATTATGTGATAAAACCTAATACCCTCTCGGCGTTAATGATTTACACAACTTAAGGTCCACTCGGTCGTTTCGATGTACTAAAAACTGAGGGCCTTTGGGTCCTTAGGATGTAATATAAGCTAAGACCCTCCAGGTATTTATTACTTATCACAACCTTAAACAGTCTCGGTCTTTATGATGCAATACTACCTAGGACCTTCTCGGTCCTTGTGATATACAAACTAAGTCCTTCTCGGATTTTAGAATGCAATATCAACTTAAGAACTTCTCGGTCTTTGAGATGTAAGATAACCTTAGACACTCCCGGTGTTCATATGGTGTAATACAACTGACGACCCTGTCGATGTTTATGATAAAATACAGAATGATACAATACAAAATAAGAAACTCGCGGTCTTTATGATGTAATGCAACCTAAGATCCTGTTGCCCTACATGATGTAATACAAGCTAAGATCCTTTTGGTGCTCATTATGTAATGTAACCTAAGAATATCTCGGTATTTATGGTGTAATACATCATACGATGCTACCGGTCTTTATGATGTAATACAACTTAAGACTCCTTTGGAGTTTATGATGTAATATTGCCTAAGGCCCTTTCGGCCATTACCAAGTAAAACAACCTCAGAATCTCTATGTGTTCCTCGCTCTATTAATAATACAACCAATCCTTCTCGTTATTTATGATGTAATAGAGCCCAAGACCCTGCCGGCCTGTATGATGTAATATAACCCAGGACCCTCTTGATCTTTGTGATGTAATACAACCAAATCCCCTTTCGTCCTTATGATGCAATACCACATAAGAAACTCTCGGTTTTATGATGCAATGAAACCTAAGATCCTGGTGGTCTATATGATGTAATACAAGCTAAGATCCTCTCGGTGTACATGATGTAGTATAATCTAAGAATATCTCGATCTTTATGGTGCAATACAACGTAAGAACTTACCAGTATTTATGATGCAACACAACCTAAAGCCCTCTCGGTGTTAATGATATAACACAACTTAAAGTTCACTCGGTCTTTATGATGTACTACAAACTAGGGACCTTACGGGCCTTATGATGTTATATAACCTAAGATCCACTCGGTATTTATTATTTATCACAACCTAAAACACTCTAAGTTCTTATGATGTAATACTACATAGGACTTTCTCGGTCCTTATGATGATATACGAAACTAAGTCCCTTTTGGATTTTATGATGTAATATCAACCTAAGAACTTTACAGCTTTTATGGTGAAATACAACCTAAGGTCCTCTCGGTCTTTATGATGTAACAGATCCTAAGAGTCCGACGGTCTTTATGGTGTCATACAACCTGGGAACCTCTCGGTCTTCACTATGTATTATAACCTGAGATTCCCTGAGAGTTTATTATGTAATTCAACCGGAGACTCTCTTGGTCTCTGCGATGAAATACAACTTAAGAACACCTCGTGTTTATGATGTAATACAACCTAAGTCCTTCTCTGTTATTATGATGTAATACAACCTAAGACTCTCTCGATCTTTATGATGTAATAGAACGTAAATTACTCTCGGTCTTTATGATGTAATACAACGTATGGCCATTTCGGTGTTTATGATATAATGCAACCTAGGACTCTTTCTTCGTTATGATGTAATACTTACTTTTGAATTCTGGGTCTTTATAATTATTTTAAGCTAAGGCCCTCTTGTTGTTTATGATGTAATACAATCTAAGACCCTCTCGGTCTTTGAGATATAATATAACCTTAGACTCTCCATATCTTCGTATGAAATGAAATGACGTATGGCTTTTAGTGCCGGGAGTGTCCGAGGACATGTTCGGGTCATCAGCTGCAGGTCGCCCGTAGGCGACCTGTGCGTCGTAATGAGGATGCAATGATGATGAAGACAACACATACACCCATCCCCGTGCCAAAGGAATTAACCAATGTTGGTTTAAAATTCCCGACTCTGCCGGGAATCGAACCCGGGTATCCTGTGACCAAAGGCCAGCACGCTAACCATTTAGCCATGCAGCCAGACAGATCTTTATATGGTGCAATACAACCGAAGACCCTATCGATGTTTATGATGTAATGCAACCTAAAATTATGTTGCTCTATATGACGTAATACAAGCTAAGATCATCTCGGTGCTCATGAAATAATATAACCTAAGAATATGTCAGTCTTTATGGTGTAATACAACGTGCGACTTCTTTGAAGTTTATGACGTAATACGGCCTAAGACCTTTTCGGTCATTACCAAGTAAAACAACCTAAGAACCTCTATGTGTTTCTCGCTCTATGAATAATACAACCAATCCTTCCCGTTATTTACGATGCAATAGAGTCCAAGACCCCCCCGGTCTTTATGATGTAATAGAACGCAAGAACCTCTCGGTCTTTGTGATGTAATAGAACGCAAGACCCTCTCGGTCTTTGTGATGTAATACAACCAAATACCCTTTCGTCGTTGTGATGCAATACAGAATAAGAAACTCTCGGTCTTTATGATGTAATGCAACCTAAGTTTCTGTTGGTCAATATGATGTAATACAAGCTAAGATCCTCTCGGTGCTCATCATGTAATATAATCTAAGAATATCTCGGTCTTTATGGTGTAACACAACGTAAGAACCTACCGGTCTTTATGATGTAATACAACCGAAGACCTCTCGGTCTTTATGATGTAATAGAACTTAAGGCTCATTTGGAGTTTATGACGTAATATTGCCTAAGGCCCTTTCGGTCATAACCAAGTAAAACAACCTAAGAACCTCTATGTGTTTCTCGCTCTATGACTAATACAACCAATCCTTCTCGTTGTTTATGATGTAAATTAGCTCAAGACCCTCCCGGTCTTTATGATGTAATAGAACGCAAGAACCTCTCGGTCTTTGTGATGTAATACAACCAAATACCCTTTCGTCGTTGTGATGCAAAACAGAGTAAGAAACTCTGTCTTTATGATGTAATGCAACCTAAGATCCTGTTGGTCAATATGATGTAATACAAGCTAAGATCCTCTCGGCGCTCATCATGTAATATAATCTAAGAATATATCGGTCTTTATGGTGTAACACAACGTAAGAACCTACCGGTCTTTATGATGTAATACAACCGAAGACCCTCTCGGCCTTTATGATGTAATATAAAGGCTCATTTGGAGTTTATGATGTAATATTGCCTAAGGCCCTTTCGGTCATAACCAAGTAAAACAACCTAAGAACCTCTATGTGTTTCTCGCTCTATGACTAATACAACCAATTCTCGTTTTTATGATGTAAATTAGCTCAAGACCCTCCCGGTCTTCATGATGTAACAGAACACAAGACCCTCTCGGTCTTTGTGATGTAATACAACCTAAAGCCCTCTCGGTATTTATGATGTATTTATGGTGTATGGTGTACGGTGTAATACAACCTAGGAACCTACCGGTATTTATGATGTAATACAACCCACGACCCTCTCGGTCGTTATGATGTAAAACCAGATCAGAAGTACTCCGTTTATTTATTATATAAAACCGGTACTAGATCTTTTCGGTCGCCAAAATTTCAATTCAGACACTTTCGGTTTTTACAAATACAGGATATGACGATCATGATATTTAGAGGATGGTTGCCTAGTTGTACTTCCTCTTAAAACAATAATCACCACCATCACCACCATCATGATATTTAGCCCTTCAAGCAATATTCATCATCGTCTTTATGGCGTAAAACGTCCTCTAGCGACCTTCAGATTTTATAATGTAAAACTACGGTTCAGAGCCTTTCAGTTTTTATGCTGAGGGACTATCTATCTCGTTCCTCGTGATGTGAAACTGCGACTCAGGTCCCAATTAAATCTCTGTCCCTCTCGGTCTTTATGTTGTAGATCTTCGACTTTCTTTACCATATTGATGTAAAATTACAATTCTGTCATTCTTGGTCTTTGTGGTGTGAAACTACACTTCATGAAGTAAAGCTGCGACCCAGAAACTCACCGTTTTTATGATGTAAAACAACCTGAGAACTTGAGTTCCTTAGACTGTAAAACTATGACTTAACTCTCACGACTTTTATGATGTAATAAGACTACTCATGCACTTTCGGATTTTATGATATGAAACTACGAATCAGACACTCTCGGTTTATATGATGTAATATTATTACCCAGACTCTGACAATCTTTATGATTCGAAATTACCCTCAGACCATCTCGTTTTTTATGATGTAATACTACAACTTAGACCCTAACGACTTCCATGATTCGAAACTAAATTTCGAGCCCTCTCTCTCTCTTTATGACTTTAAACTAATACTCAATATTCTACGGTTTTATGACATAAAACTACAACTCCAGCAGTGTCGGTCTTTATAACGTAAAACAAGGACCCAGACGCTATCGTTCTATAATGTGAAACCATAGTAGCCTACTATACTTTTTAAGATGTGAAAATACGACTCTGGTCCTCTCGTACTTAATTTGAAGCTGCGAATCAGATCCCAGATGCAACTCATTCCTTCCCTTGTTTTTATGGTATAATACGACCCATAACACTATGAGCTATGAGTCGCAGCCTCTTAGTCTTTATGATGTGAAAATATGACTCCAGCAGCCTTGGTCTTTGCGATGTAAGACTACGACGTTGACAATCTCGGCCATTATGATGTAAAACTTCTACTCAGAGTATATAACATGTAAACTTAGACTCAGAACTTTGTTATGGAAATACACGAAACTGAATCTCTCGTTTTTTATAATGTAAAACTACTACTCCACTTTCGTGATCTTGATTATGTAAAGCTCAGACTCAGGTCTTCTTTGTCTTTATATGAAACTACGACCAATTTCCTAATTACATCTAGGATGCTTTAGGTACTTTACGTTGTAAACTGTTATTTGGATCATTCGGTCTTTTGTAAAACTACGACTTAGACTATGTCTCCTCTCTCGGTCTTTATGTTGTAATACGATATTACGCAATATAACGCACTTTCCTTATTTATGATGTAAAACTTGCCTTTTACGGTGTAAAACTAAGTATCGGACTCTGCAGGTCTTTATGATGTAAATTTAAGGCTTGGACCCTGTATGCGTTTATGATGGAATACTACAAATCAATTCTTTTCACTCTTGATGGTATGAAACTACGGCTGCGGGCCTCTCGATCTTTATGATATCAAACTGAAACTCTGTCACTCTCGGTATTAATGATATAAACATACGATTCGGACCTTTTCAGTATTTATGATGGAGAACTACTACTCAGGACGTCCTGCTGTTTATGATGAATAACTGCGCCTCAGAAATTCTTGGTCTTTATGATAAAAAATACGACACATATGCTAACAGTTTGTATTTGTGACTACGACCCAGTCCTAACTACAACTCGGACACTACTACTCTGGCCCTCTTTGTCTATGACTTACAACGACAACTGAGAACTTCTTGTTCCTTATGATATAAAACCATGGCACAGACAGTCTTGGTCTTTATGATGAAAAAAATAGTACTCATCCCCGGTGGTTTCTATGATGCAAGACTACGACTCAGAACCCGTTATTCTTTAAATGAAAAACTTCACCTCTGACTGTGTCGGCCTTTGTAATATAAAACTACCAGTCATTCCCTATCGGTCTTTATGGTTTAAGGTAACGTAATATCCCCTGGGTCTAAATGATATAAGACTACGAATACAATTCTCTCGGTTTTTGTGATACAAAGCGACTTAATAAACTCTCGGTGTCTGAGGTGGAAAGCTAAGTCTCCGACCCCTCTCAGTCTTTATGGTTTTTAACTACTGTTTAGATCCTCATGAAGTTTATGATGTAAAACTTTGGCTGAGACATATCACGGTTTATGGTTTAAATATAAGAATCGGGCACACTTTTTCTTTACGATGTAAAACTAAGGCTCTGGATCTCTCGGTCTTCATTTGAAGCTACGAATCACGTCATAATACATTCGGAAAGTCCTGTATTCACGATATAAATCGATTTAACTTCCTCTCGGTTTGTATGATGTAAAGCTATGACTAAGGTTAAGTTAAGAGTAAGTTCCCACCTTCCAATACTTAACAATTTCTATATAATAGACTTATTAATTACATAATATAATCCATATAACCTCTAGTACATGTTTCGTTCCGATATGGAACATCTTCAGCTAAAATTGGTAAAATGGCAAGACAATTAAAATACATTGATGTTAAGATGATACATAAGCTAAAAGATATGATGAAATGGCTCGAAAATTAAAACATATGATAAAGATGATGAGATAAAGTTCATTCATGTTGGTTGAAAACACAACAAGTCAGTTTTCAAGTGGCGAATTAAAAACAGCGATAAAGTTCTTCATGTTGGAGGCGTGTACATTTTGTCGATCTTGAAAATAAATTGAAGAATACAGGATTTTCTTATATGTGATTTATCGGGGAAATCTTGATAAAATAACCGTAGTTGAAGTTGAGTTTGGTAGGATTATTAAAATGTGTCTTAAAGACAATCTTGTCGTATTTAACGTCCTCCCTTACGCCGTGTTAACAACAAGACAAGATTGTCTTTAAGACACATTTTAATAATCCTACCAAACTCAACTTCAACTACGGTTATTTTATCAAGATTTCCCCGATAAATCACATATAAGAAAATCCTGTATTCTTCAATTTATTTTCAAGATCGACAAAATGTACACGCCTCCAACATGAAGAACTTTATCGCTGTTTTTAATTCGCCACTTGAAAACTGACTTGTTGTGTTTTCAACCAACATGAATGAACTTTATCTCATCATCTTTATCATATGTTTTAATTTTCGAGCCATTTCATCATATCTTTTAGCTTATGTATCATCTTAACATCAATGTATTTTAATTGTCTTGCCATTTTACCAATTTTAGCTGAAGATGTTCCATATCGGAACGAAACATGTACTAGAGGTTATATGGATTATATTATGTAATTAATAAGTCTATTATATAGAAATTGTTAAGTATTGGAAGGTGGGAACTTACTCTTAACTTAACCTTAGTTGTGTTGAGCCAATACGGAATAAACATGAGATTTATAAGCTGTAAAGCTATGAGTCGCAGCCTCTTAGTCTTTATGATGTAAAACTATGACTCCAGCAGCCTTGGTCTTTGCGATGTAAGACTATGACGTTGACAATCTCGGCCATTATGATGTAAAACTTCTACTCAGAGTATATAACATGTAAACTTAGACTCAGAACTTCGTGGCCTTTATGATATAAAATCTGACTCAAGTCCCCACGGTTTATATTTGAAACTACGATCAAGGCCTACTGAAACTCGGACCCCTCTTCGCTTTTATGATGTAAAACTACGACTCAGACCATATCTGTCTGTGATGTAAAATTACGATCGAGAATATCTTGTTTTTTTATGACTTAGACTCTGTTGGTCGTCATGTTGTGAAACAACGACTTAGGTCCTACCTGCAACTAGGTCACTCCAGGTCTTTATGATGGAAATCTACGACTCTGCCCTCTAGGATTTAGGATGTAAAGGTACAACTGATGACAGTCTCGGCCATTGTGTTGTGAAACTACGATTCTCTTCCTCTCGGTCTTTATGATAGGTACACAACTACACTCTAACCCTCTCGAATTTTATTAGTAAACGTGACCGAAGGCCTAACTACAACTCAAGCTGTATTGTTTTTATGTTGTAAAACTAGGACTTAGACCAATGAAATACTAAGATTATGGCACTTTACCTCTATGATGTAAAACTACGAGACTGTTACTCTCGGTTTCCATTTGAAAGTACGAAAGTGATACAACTCAGTTCCTCCTTGTCTTTGTGCTGTAACAAGACTTCATCACTCTCCGTCTTTTGATGTGATACTATTACTCATGCAACTTGGTCTTTATAATGGAAAACTAGGACTTACGTCCTTTTTATGGAACTACGTCCCTTGTCCCAACCACAATTCAGACGTTTTCGATGTTAATGATATATACGACTACTCGGACCTCCTTGCAAATTATGTTGTAAAACTACGACTCAGACACTCCCGGTCGTCACACTGTAAGGCGACTTACAACCCTCTCAGTCTTCGAGATTAAAAACTACTACCAAAACCCTCTCAGTAAAAGTACGACTGAGACCCTCTTGGTCTTATTGGTCTAAAATGCTACTCAGGCTCTCTAGGTCTGTTATTGAAAAGATTACTCAGGGTCGAACTACAACTTGTTCCCTTTCGATCTTTAAGATATAAGCTACGAGACTCAAGCTCAGACTTTCTCGTTCTTCATAAAAATTTACCACTCATACCCTCTCATTTTTATGATGTCACACGACGACTCATACATACCCCCTTTATATTTATGATGTGAAACTACAACTCAGCCCCTTTGGTCTTTTTGATGTAAAAATACGACTCAAATCTCGTCGGACATCATCTGACACCACGGCTCACGTCTTCATCATGTAAAACTATAAGATTGTCTCAGTCTTTCTGATATCAAAGTACGAGTCATACTCTCTCGGTCATTATGAAGTAAACTATTGCTCAGAACCTCTTGGTCTTTAACGTGCACTTATGCCTTAGTTCTCCTGGTATTTTATTTCAAATTACGTTCCACTCTCTAACTACAACTCAGACACTTTTGGTCTTTATGATGTAAAAGGAGGATTTAAACCCAACGTTTCGGTCTTTATGACGTAAAACCATGACTCTGACAGTCTCAGTATTTCCTATCTAAAACTATGACCCTGGCCCCTCTCGTTCATTATCATGTAAAACTACAACGCATACTCTCTAAGGTGTAAACTTCGACGCAGGATTTCGTGGTCTTTATGATATAAAATACGAATCTGACCCCCAGACTTTTGTTTAAAACCACGATGCCGCACCATGTAAAATTAAGACCCTCCAAGTTTTATGATGAAAAACTACGACTCAGACAATCTCAGTCTATGAATTTGCCGGGCTGAGTGGCACAGACGCTTGAGGCGCTGGCCTTCTGATCCCAACTTGGCAGGTTCGATCCTGGCTCAGTCCTGTGGTATTTGAAGGTGCTCAAATACGTCAGCCTCGTGTCGGGTAGATTTACTGGCACCTAAAAGAACTACTGCGGGGAAAAATTCCGGCACCTCGGCGTCCCTGAAAACCGTAAATGTAGTTAGTGGGACGTAAAGCATATAACGTTATTATTATTATTAGTCTATGAATTAAAATTACGATTTAAAGCTTCTTGTGCTTTACAATGTAATACCACGCACCAGACCATCTCTGTTTTTTAATGTAAAAATTACACTCAGACTCTTCGATTTTTATGACGTAATATTGCGGTAAAAACCCTGTTGGAATTCATGATGTAAAACTGTGATTCAGACCCTTTCGGTCGTTATGATGTAAATGTTCAAGTCACACCTTCTCGGTTTTTATGATGTAAGACAACGACACAGGCCCCTCGATCTTAACATATCAAACTACGAATCAGACAGGCTTATGATGTTAAATAACATAATATCCTCTCGGTCCTTGTGATGCAAACCTAGGAGTCAGCCCTCACTTTCATTATGGTGTAAAACTACGATTCTCACCTTCTGAATGTTTATTATGTAACTACGGCTCTGACGCCGTCAGTCTTTATGATGTGGAACTACGGCTTAGGCCCTAACTATAACTCGATCCGTGCCCTCCGAGTCCTTATGATGAAGAACTGCACATCAGACCGTTTCCTCCTTCTTTATGATTTAATATTATGACTTAGATCTCTCGTTTGTTATTTTTATTACGTCCCAGATCCTAACTGCAACTCAGACCTTTTCAGTCATTATTATGTAAAATTACTACTCGGACCTCCTGATCTTCATGATGTAAAACTACGACTGAGACCCTGGCAGTCTTTATGATGAAAGCTACGACTCAGGCCCTCTTCAGTTTTATGATATAAATCTAGGATTAGGTCCCTTTCCTTAATTATAATATAAAATCAGGAATAGACAAATTCAGTTGTTGTGATGTAAAACTTCGACTCAGACCCTCTCGGTCTTTATCTACGGTTCAAACAATCTCGGTCTTCATGATGTATAACTACATCTCAGACCCTATTAAGTCTTTATAATATGAGACTACGACTGAAAACCTCTCAGATTTATGATGAATAACATCATAAGGTAATTGCTTTTGAGGTGTGAAACTACGACTACGACTCCGACTCTCTCTATCTTTATGATTTACAACTACCTTTCAGACCCACTTCAATTTTATAATATAAACTTTCGGCTGAGACACATTCTCTCTATGACGTAAATCTACAGTATGATTCACACCCTCTTGTTCATTATGATGCAGAACTGAAGCTTTGATTTTCTCGGTCTTGATTTGAAGCTACGAACTCAGATCATAACTACAACTCGAAAAATCTCGGTATTCGCGATATAAAACGATGTAAGACCCTCTAAATCTTATGGTGTAAACGTAAACTCAGTCTCTCTCGGTCTTTATAACGTAGAAACGTATTTCAAAAGACTCGATCTTTGCGATGTAAGACTACGATCCTTACCTTCTCGGTCATAACGATGCAAAGCTACCTTCATCCCCTCTCATTTTATAACATATTAACGGCTCAGAAATTTGTTGTTTTTATGATGTAAACTATCACTCAGATACCGTCGGTTTTAATTTGAAACTATGACTTTGACTCTCTCGGTCTTTATGATGTAAAACAACTATTCAGGCCCTCTCGGTCTCTAGGATATAAAAGTCTGCATATAAACCTCTTGGTGATGTGAAACTACGATCGAGCCCTAACTATAACTCAGATCCTCTTGGTCCTTTTGATGTAAAACTACGACTCAGACTTTCTTGGTCTATAGTATAAAAATACGATAGAGACCATCTTTACCTTTATGATGTAAAGCTACGAATCAGGTCCCCTTAGTTTTGAGTTGAAACTACTACTCGATATTAACTATAACTCGGCCCCTCTCAGTCTTTAAGACTGAGTTAGAAATTCTGGGTCCTTATGATGGAAACTATACGCCTGTCACCCTCGGTGTTTATGGTGGTACTTCATGACTCTGACGCTCTTGATTTTTGGATGTAAATCTTATACTCTGACCATCTAGGTCCTTGTAATGTAGTACTGCTGAGGTCTTCTTGGTCCCTATGATATAAAACTACGACTCAGAATCTCGTGTTCTTTACCACGTAAGACCATGACTCAGACCACCTCGATCGCTATCCAGGCCGTTTTGTCTCTATGATGTAAGACTACGACTCGGGATCTCCTGTTCTTTATGATGTAAAACTACGACTCAACCATACGACTCAGATCCTTTGTTCTTTATGAATGTTAAAGTATGGCACAGGTCCTCTCGGTCTTCGGTTGAAAACTAGAACTGAGCTCATAACTAAAACTAGGAACGCCTCGGTATTCATGATGTAAAACGATTTAAGACCCTCATAGTCTTTGCTATTTTAAACTACACCCCTGAAAGTCTCTGTCTTCATGACGTAAAATCACGACTCACAGTCAGAACCTCGTAGTCTTTATGATGTGATTTATTTGAAAATACAACCTAGACCGTAAAGACAACTTTTACTCCTAAGTAACTTTTACTCTTTATGACGTAGAACTATGGCTGAGACCTTCCTGGAATTTATGGTGTAACATTCCGACTCGTATCCTTCTAATTTAACATGACGTAAAACTACGACTTAGACACTTTCGGTTTTTATGATGTTTAATGACCCCTTCGATCTTAACAATTTAAATTATGAATCAGCCCCTCTCGGTCTGTATGATGTTAAATAACATAAGAAGCACTCGGTCCTTATAATGTAAAAGTAGGTCTCAGGCCCTCTGTTTCTAACTAGGACTAGACCCTTTCGAACGCAATTATGTAAAACTCAGACTTTTTAGGATTTTATAATGTCAGGAGGCAATGATCCTGTTATTTGGTCCCTTTAAGCACTATTCTTCTTTGTCTCTGATCCTCTCGGTCACTTTGATTCAAAACTACGACTCAGATCTTCTGGCTTTTATGATGTGAAACTACGACTCATGATCTAAATAATATTCAGTCCATTTAGGACTTCATGGCGTAAAACTGAGACTGGGTCTTTCGGTCTTCCGGGTTCAAAACTATTTCTCAATTTTGTTCGTTCTTTATGGTGAAAAACTACGACTTTCACCTCGTTCATTAAGAGGTAAAATTACGGTTAAGACCCCCCCCCGGTCTTTATTATATCAAACTACGACTGCGTCTCTCTCGTTCTTATGGTGTAAAATAATGATTATGAATCACTTTGGCTTTATGATGAAAAACGGAAAACTACATCTCTTGGCCTCGAGGCCTTCCCTTGAAACTACGATTCTGGTTCTAAATACAACACGGTTCCTCACGGATTTTCCGATATAAAACGACCTCGGTCTTTATGAGGTGAAATTAAGACGCAGGTCCTAACTATATCCCTGTCACCCTCGGTCTTTATGGTGGTACTTCGTGACTCTGACGCTCTTGGTGTTTTGGATGTAAAGCTATTACTTTGACCATCTAGGTCGTTGTAATGCAGTACTATAATTCAGACCCTCTTGGTGCTTTGGATGTAAAACTACGACTCTGACCGTCCAGGTATTTGTGAAGTAAAACTACGACTCTGACCATCCAGGTATTTGTGAAGTAAAACTACGACTCTGACTGTCCAGGTCTTTGTGATGTAAAACTACGACTTTGACCGTCCTGGTATTTGTGATGTAAAATTACGACTTTGACCGTCCAGATCTTTGTGACGTAAAACTACGATTCAGACCATCCAGGTATTTGTGAAGTAAAACTACGACTCTGACCGTCCAGGTCTTTGTGAAATAAAACTACGACTCTGACCATCCAGGTATTTGTGAAGTAAAACTACGACTCTGACTGTCCAGGTCTTTGTGATGTAAAACTACGACTTTGACCGTCCTGGTATTTGTGATGTAAAATTACGACCTTGACCGTCCAGATCTTTGTGACGTAAAACTACGACTCAGACCATCCAGGTATTTGTGAAATAAAACTACGACTCTGACCGTCCAGGTCTTTGTGAAATAAAACTACGACTCTGACCATCCAGGTATTTGTGAAGTAAAACTACGACTCTGACTGTCCAGGTCTTTGTGATGTAAAACTACGACTTTGACCGTCCTAGTATTTGTGATGTAAAATTACGACTTTGACCGTCCAGATCTTTGTGACGTAAAACTACGACTCAGACCATCCAGGTATTTGTGAAATAAAACTACGACTCTGACCGTCCAGATCTTTGTGATGTAAAACTACGACTTTGACCGTCCCGGTATTTGTGATGTAAAATTACGACTTTGATCGACTCTACCCTCACGGTCTTTAGGATGTAAGAAAAAATGTGACAGTCTCGGTCATTGTGCTGTACAGTTTTTTTCATTCCTTGCGTCTTTATGATATAACACTACGACTCAGATACCTTCAATTTTTTATTATAAATAATGACCCTGGCCTTGGCTTCAGGTCAGATCATGTAATTTTTAAGCTGTAAAATTACGGCTTGGACTAATTACTACGGCCATGACTCCATTCGATCTGCGATGTAAAACTGTGAAACTGTACCTCCCGATCTTCGATTGAAACTACGAATCTGTCCTAATTACAACTCGGTTCTTCCTGTCTTTATGGTGTAAAAAGACACTCTCGGCATTTGTATTTAAAATTACTATTCATTCCCATGTGGTCTTTGTGATGTAGAACTACTACTGTAAAACCACGTTCGGGCCCTCTATGTCGTTATGATGCGACTCGGACCCTCTCGCTTTTTATCTTAACCTAATACCCCGGCCTCACTAAACATATTTTTCTGGTCTTTATAACGTAAGTTTACTACTCAGACAGTATCAGTAAAACTACGATTCGGACACTCAGTCTTCATGATCTAAAACCACGGTCAGACATTCTCAGTCTTTATGATATAAAACTACGACTAAGATACTCTCAGTTTTATGATATTTTACTACTCCGACAATCTCAGTTTTCATGATGGAAAACTACGACTAAGACGCTATCAGTCTTTATGATATAAAACTAAGACTCAGACACTCTCAGTCTTTATGATGTAAAACTACGACTCAGACACTCTCAGTATTCGCAATGGAAAACTACTACTAAGACACTCTCAGTCTTTATGATGTACAACTACGACTCAGACACTCACAGTCTTCATGATGGAAAACTACGACTAAGACGTTCTCAATTTTATGATATAAGTTTATTACTCCGACACTCTCAGTATTCATGATAGAAAACTACGACTAAGACGCTGTCAGTCTTTATGATATAAAACTACGACTCGAGAACTACTGTGAAATAGGACATTAATCTTCTCGGTTTTTATTTTCAATTACGACAGAGTACTACCTAAAAATCACACACATTTGATCTTTATGATGTGCAACTACGACTTAAACCCTGTTGGTATATGATGTAAAACAACGATTCAGAATTTCTTATTCTTTATGATTTAAAAATACAACTCAGGTCTTTTCGGTCATTATATTGTGAAACTAAAACTAATGCCACAAATATGTCTCTAACCCTCTCGGTCTGTATGATGTAATATTCGTGTAAGAATGTAGAATGTAAACCTACAACTCAGGACGTTTCAGCCTAATTGATGTAAAATGACCTTTGACCCACTCAGTCTTATCATATAAAACTACGAATAATAACCTCTCTGTCTTTACGATACCAAATAACATAAGACCCCTCAGTGGTTATGATTTAAAAGTAGGACTTAGGCTTTCACATTCTTCATGCGGCAAAACTACTATTCTCATCCACCCGATCTTTATGACATAAAACTACGAGTCAGACCCTCTCGATTTTATTGGAAACTACAACCCAGGGCCTAACAACAATCGAGATCCTCTTGGTCTTTATGGTGTAAAACTATGACTTAGAAAAACTTAAAACTATTACAATGACCCAATTTGCCGGTATGATGTTAAACTACGAAGGTGCACTTCCCGGTCAAACTGAGAATCTGGTCCTAAGAACAACTTGATCCATTACTGTCTTAATGGTATGAAGAGACTTAACCCCACTGTCGGTCTTTTGATGTTAAACCATTACTCATGACCACCTTGCTCTCTATGATGGACAACTAGGACGTATGTCCTTCCGGTTCTTATTTGAAACTACAATCCGTAGCCTAACTACAACTCAGAACGTTTCGGTGTTACTGACCTATGCAGCTACTCGAATACCCTCGCACTTCATGATGGAAAACTACGAATTGGACCCTGTTTATCTTTATGGTGTGTAAATATGACTGAGGCTTTAAGTACAACTCGATCGCTACGGTCTTTATGATGGAAATCTACGACTGCCTTCTCGGTCTTTAAGGCAGTCTGTGACCGTCTGTTATTGTGCTGAAAAACTATGATTCTCGTCCTACAGGTCTTTATGGTTAAAAACTTCAATCCATATCCTCACGTTTCGTATCAGAAACTACAATACAGGTCCTAAGAACAACTCAGACCCCCTTGGATTTTATGGTGTAAAACTACAACACAGACTAACGTAAAACTACGACTATGACTCCCTTTGTGTCTGTGATGTAAAACTACGTAACTGTACCTCCCGATATTCATATGAAACTACGAATAGGCTCCTAAATACAACTCGGTTCCTTGCTGTCTTATGGTGTAAAGAGACTTAACCACAATTTCTGTCTTTTGATGTAAAATTATTACATGTATGGAATTGGTCTTTTGATGGAAAGCTAGGCCACATGTGCATTCGGTTTGTATTTGAAACTACGACCCATGGTCTAACTAAAGCTCAGACTGTTTAGGTCTCCCTTTGAACTTAATAATGTCATACGACGACTGAGACCCTATCTGTCTTTATGATGCCCAACTACGACCCAGACCCTCCCGGTAGTTACGATGTGAAACTACTACGGAAAGCCTAACTACAACTGAGAACTTCTTGGTTTTTATGATATGGAATTACGACCTCATCATCTCGATGTATGAAGTAAGTCTACGATTTAGAATTTATTATTCTTTAGGATGTAATACCGTGTTTATCAACTCCTAGGTCTGCATGCAGTAAAAATAGGTCTCATGCCCTCTAGTCTTTATGGTGTAATGCTAACACTTTATTGGTCTTCATGGTGTAAAACTGAGATTCAGATCCTCTCGGTCTATATGGTGTAACTGTTCCAGTGAGTGGCGTTCTTATAATGAAAAACTCGTTCAGTCTTCAATCTCAAACAACAAATCAGACCCTATCGTTCTTTAAGATAATTAATATTCTCTCAATGCTCTCCGACCCACTCGAATTTTATTATAATCTACGACCCAGATACTGTCTCTAACTCAGACCGACTTGGTTTTTGTGGTGTAACGAAACTGTGGTCCTGTTTGTATGTATGAATACTATGAAACTGTAGCTCTCTGTCTTCATTTGAAACTACGAATCACTTCCTAAATACATTTTGGTCCCTTCCTGCGTTTATGGTGTAAAACGACCTATGACCCTCTTGGTCTTTATAATGTTTAAATATAACTAAGTCCATCTCGGTAATTATCAAGTGAATCTACGACAGAAATGCTAACTACAACATAGACCCTCTTGAACTTTATGACGTAAACCTACGACTCAGACTCATTCGTCTTTCTTATGACAAACTTTGACTCAGACCCTCTCACGCTTTATGATGTAAAACTACGACACGACCCTCTCTGCCTTCACATGATACTACGTTTCAGATCCTAGGTACAACACCGGTTCTCTCGGTCTTCAAGATGTAAAACGACCTAACACTCTCTCGTTCTTTTCGATATTAAATAAAATAATCTATGTTTATGATATAACACTGGGACTTAGCCTTTCACGTTCCAACTGCAGGTCCCACATTCTCATCTCTTATGACGGAAAACAAAGAATAGGACCTCTTCGATCTTTATGACGTGAAACTTCGACTAAGATACTAAAATAAAACTCGCTCCCTACAGTCTTGATAATAGTAATCTACTACTCTGTCCTCTCAGCCTTTAGGATGTAAAAAATCTGTACTGCAAAACAATGATGCGCATCCTCCGATCTGTATGATACAAAACTACGACTCCTTTCCTCTTCATTTTTATCAGAAACGACGATCCAAGCACTAACTTCAAATAGACCTTCTCGGTTTCCGTGGTGTAAAACTACCACAATAGCCGACCCCATTTGTCTGTATGATGTAGTACTACGAAATTGTACATTCTGGTCCTCATTCGAAAATACGAAGCAGGTCCTAAACATAAATTTGCCCATTCTTCTCTTTATGTTTTAAAACAACGTATGTCACCATAGGTCTTTCGTTGTGAAACTCACGCTCACTTGGCCCTTATGACGGAAAAAATGGACAAACGTCCTTTCGGATGATATTTGAAACTACGACCAATACACAACCTTCAACTCAGGACATTTCGGTCTTAATGACGTGTACGACTACTCGAACCCCTTCGCACTATGACTGAGGATCTATCGGAATTTATGATTTAAAACTAAGACTCGGACACACTGTCATTCTGATGATAAAATTCCACACATACCCTCTTGTTCTTAATTAGGTATCTAAAACTTTGACTCGATACTCTAGGTCATCATTTGATACTAACTATAACTCCGATGCTCTCGGTCTTTATGTTGTACAACGTCTTAAGACTTTCTCGTTCTTGATGATGCAATGCTACCGGTTATTATGTGATACTACGGCTGAGCCTACTAATTACAACTTCTCATATTTTTTATTTGTGCAGTAATACCATTGCTCACACCGTCTCAGTTTTTATGATGTAAAAGTAGTACTCCCGGTCACTCAGAACCTCTCTTTCTATATGATATAAATTTTGGAATGAAAACCTCTGGAATTTTGTGTTGTAAAACTATGACTCAGGTCCTTTCGCTGTTTAGGATAAAAATGACCTAAGATCCTGTGAGTCTTATCTCGTAAAACAAGAAATCAGACCCTCTAGATTTTTACAGTATTAAATAAAATGTCCTCTCGTTGCTTATGGTGGAAAACTGGTACTCAGCCCTTCACTTTCTTTATGATGTAAAACTGCGACTCAATCCCTCTCAGTCTTTTCGATGATAAACTTCGACTCATCATATTATATGAAAATATGAGTGAGGCCCTAACAATGACTCAGACCCTCTTGGTCGTTATGATATAAAACAACGATTCAGGCATTGAATGTCTTTGTGATGTGAAACTTCGACTCAGACCTTTCGGTCTACGGTGTAAAACTAATAATTAGATGTTATTTTTATTACGTAATACCATGGTTTCTACCACCTCGGATTTTATGATATAAGAATTGTACTCAAGCTACATGCTTGTTATGAAGTAATACCACGTCTAATACCCGCTTGTACTTCATGATGTAAATATTGCGCCCCGGAACTTCTCTGCCTATATGACATATATTTTCGAGTGAGAACCTCTTTGAATTTATGACCAAGTAAATACAGAAGTTAGACCCCTTCCATTTTCTTGTTGACGTAATAGTGTGGATGTCACTTCCTCATACTTTATAATGCAGAACTGCGAATCAGACCCCGTAGGTGTTGATGACGAGAAACTACAACTGAGGCCCTAACTACAATTCGCTCCCTACTGTACTGTATTGTACTTATGATGGAAATCAACCACTGTGCCCTCTCGGTCTTTACGAACTACAACTGTGAAAATGTCAGTCGTTGAGCTGAAAACCTACAACGGTCATCCTTCCGGTATTCATATAGGCCTACGACTCCAATAACTCGGGTTTTTTTAAACTACCAACTACGACCCAACACTGCCTTCTACTCAGACCCTCTTGGTTCTCACAGTGTAAAATGGTTTAGGCTTACGTAAAACTACGACTATGATCTCGTTGTACTTTATGATGTAAT
The DNA here is from genome assembly GCF_040414725.1 of Anabrus simplex. Lineage (NCBI taxonomy): Eukaryota > Metazoa > Arthropoda > Insecta > Orthoptera > Tettigoniidae > Anabrus > Anabrus simplex. The sequence continues at coordinate 233,795,922 of NC_090267.1, read as the reverse complement.
ACTACGAAACTCTAGCTCGCGGCCTTCATTTGAAACCACGAATCAGTTCCTAAATCCATCTCGTTCCCTTCTTGCCTTTGTGCTGTAAAACGAACTAAGACAATTTCAGTCTTTATGATGTAATACTTCTGGTCTGGCGCTCTCCGTTCTCTCTGATGTAAAAATACAACTCAGACCTACTCGGTCATTATCATGCAACACTTCTGGTCTGGCAACTCAGATCTACTCTGTCATTATGAGGTGAATCTACGTCTGAAGCCCCACCTATGACACAGACCTTAGGGACGTTTACGATGAAAATTCAGTCACAGAAAAACGCATTTATTATGACGAACTTCGACTCGACCCTATCGGTCTTAATTGTATACTACTATTTAGGTCCTCACTACAGCTCCGATCCTCGCGGTCTTTATGGTCTAAAACGACCTAAGAACATCTCACTCTTAATGGTGTAGTGCTACGGCCCTGGCCCTCTCACCTTTAAGATGTAAGACACAACTTAGACTCCCCGTTGGTCATTCTGAATAGAAGACTAGGTCTGATACCTTAAATACGACTCAGACCCTCTTGGTTTTTTAAGTGTAAAACTAGGACTTAGACTAAAATAAAACTACGACTATGAGACCAGTCGTCTCCGTGATGTAAACGCAACTGTACCTCCTAGGTTTCACTTGAAACTACCAATAATGTTCTAATTACAGCCCTGTACCTACCGGCATTTTTGGTGTAAAACTATGTAAGACTTTCTTCGTCTTTATGATGTAATACTACGGCTCGGCCCTCTTCGGTATTTATGATGTGAAAACATAACCGAGAATCCCTCGGTCATAATGATGTTGTAGTACGGCGGAAACTACGAATCAGGCCCAGAATACAGTACATGCCAGTCTTTTCCTGCCTTTATGCGTAAGAAGACTACACGCTCCCGGTATTTTGATGTAAGACTATTACACATGCCCTCCTCGCCTTCATAATGGAAAAATAGGACCCATGCACTTTGCGAACTATTTCTCTACTGCAACTCGGGCATTTCAGTTTTAAAGATGTATATGACTACTCGACACCCTCGCATTGTATAATGTGAAACTACGACTAACCCTCTCGGTCTATGATGTAAAACGACGATTTAGGACATTTTATTTTTTATGATGTAATACATTAGTTCACACCGTCCTGGCTTTTATGATGTCAAATAGTACTGAGACCCCTTGTTCCTTATCTTATATAATACACGGATCGAAGCGCTGGGTATTTATGAGGTAAAAATACAACTCAGACTTCCTTGCTCAATATGATGTGAAACTACGGCTAATGCCCTAACTACGATACACACCCTCTTGGTCGTTACGGCGTAAAACTACGACTTAGACTAACATAAAGCAACAACTATGACTCCCGTTGATTCTATGATGTATTACTACGAAAAGGTTTTTCCCGGTCTTCATTTGAAACTACGAATCTGGTCCTAACTACAATTAGACCTTTATGTCTTTATGGTGTAAAAAGACCTAAGAACCTCCCGGTCTTAATGATGTAATTCTACTGCTGTGGTCCTCTTCATCTTAACGATATAAAAATACAATTTAGACACTCACGGGCATTGTGATATGTACCGGTATATGAGACTAAGGCGCTAACTACGACTCAGACCCTTTTGATCTTCATGATGTACAAAATACTGACTGACATTGTCTTTTGGATGCAGATATACGTGTCACAAGCCCTCTGTGTGTTTGAAATGTAAAACAGTGACTCCAGCATCCTCGATCTATGATGTAAAACTATGACTTAGAAAACACAATTCTTTAAAATGTGATACAATGCCTCAAGCAGTCTGGTTCTCAAACATGTAAAAATTGTGCTCAGGCCCTTAGTCTTTATGATGTATGAATACAGTTAAACACCTCTTGGACTTGATGTAAAACTGTGACTCAACTCCCATCGATACTTATGATGTAAATGTTTGAGTAAAACTCTCTGGATCTCTGCAGTAAAACTATATCATAAGCCCTTTCACTCTTTACGATGTAAATTGACCTAAGGCACCCTCAGGTGTATCATGCCCAACTAAGAATGAGACATATTTTCTTTCTGATATTAAATACCATAAGACCCTGTCGGTACTTAAGATGCAAATCTAAAACTTTGGCCTTCACATTCTTAAAGATTTACATCTAGGACTCTTAATTTCTCATCTTTAACGAATGAAATTACGAATCAGAACTCTTAGCCCTTTATGATGTGTAAATACGACTGAGGCACTAGCAACAACTCAGCCTATGCGCTCATTATAATGGAAATGTACGACTCTGCCACCTCAGTTTTAGGATGTAAAAGTACAACTGTGACATTCCCAGCAATTGTGTTGTAAAACAACGATTCCCATCCCCCCGACCCTTATGAAATGAAGTTAAAACTCAGACCCTCTCTACTTTTATTGAAAGCTACAACACAGGCCCTAAATGTAACTCCGACCCTATTGCATTTTATGGTGTATAACATTTACTAACGTAAAAGTGCGAATGTGACTCCCTTTTTGTTTGCGATGAAAAACTACGAAACGTCTCCTCCAGATCTTAATATGAAGCTATGAAGAGGGTCCTAAATAAAACTCTCTCCATTTTGATGTTATGGTGTAAAATAACTTGAGATACTCTCGCTCTTTCGATGGTATTTGTGATGGGAGACTGCGACCCTCTCGATTTTTATTGTGACCCTTGTTTCTTACATATAATACTTGGGCTCGGCCCTGTCGGTCGTTATAGTGTATAAAAACATCTCGTAAATAGTCCGTCACTATAACATAGAACTACGCCTGAGTCAATAGCTACCTCACACAACCTCTTAGTCTTCATGGTGTATACTAAGATTTACATGAGCTAGGAGTACGACCCCGTTGTTTCTATGATGTATCACTATGAAACTGTACCTCCCGGTCTTCACGTAAAACTACTAATCAGTTTCTAATTAAAACTCGGTCCCTTCATGTCTATATATTGTAAAATGGCCTATTGCCCCCTCTGTCTTTATGATGTAATTCTATACTTCTGGCCCTCTACGTCGTAATGATATAAAAATTACTATCTACGACAAAGACCCTCTTGTGCAAAGATGTTAAACTACGACTCACGTCCTGTATGTTTTCATGGTATGAAATTACGACTCCAATCCTCTCGGTACCTGACGTCAAACTACGATTATGAACATCCTGTTCTTTATGATGTAATACCATGGTCACACTCTCATGGTCTTTAAGTTGTAAAAAAATACTCAAGACCTTTTGTTTCCTCTTAGATTTGATGTAAAATTGTGACTCGGATTCTGTCGTATTTTATAATGGAAATGATTGAGTGAAACTATCGGGGTTTTCATTAAGTTATGTAAAAACTATTACTCCTTCTCTGACGGTATTTATGTTGTGATAATGTCCTAAGACTCCCCCTTTGTTATCATTTACAACTACGAACAAGACCCTCTCAGTCATTCTGATGAAAAACTTCTGCTCTGACCCTGTTACTCTTTATGATGTAAAACCCACGACACTACCCCCTCTGCCTTCGATTCATACAACGATTCTGGTGCTAACTACAACTTAGGTCCTCTCCGTCTATACATTATCCGGGCCCGTTATGCTGCAAAATGCAACAGTGACTCTCTAAGTCGTTATGATGTAAACCTACGAATGAAAACCTACTTAAGACTCGGGTCCTGTCGGTCTGTATGATATAAATGTTCGAGTGAGAACTTCTGAGTTTGTATGATGTAAAATTTCGGCGGAGGCTCTAACTCCAGCTCGCTACCTATGGTTTTTGTGATGAAAGTCTACGACTCTGCTCACTCGGTTCTTAAGATGTAAAAGTACAATTGTGACAGTCTGAATCTTTATGCTGTTGAACTATGATTCTCATCCTCCCGGCCTTTGTGGTAAAAAAACTACAAGTCCACTCCTCTCGATTATTATTACAAACCATGACGCAGGCACTAACAACAACTCAGGTGTAAAACTATGGCATAGAACATGATAAGTTTACGACTATTACTCCTTTTGTCTCCATGGTGTAAATCTACGAATCTATACCTCCGGCCTTCATTTGAAACTACGAATCAGATCCTAGGTACAACTTGGTCTCTTCGGGCCATTTGATGTAAAAGAACTTAAAACAGTCTGGGTTTCTGGACTAAAATTACTACCCACAAAAATTGCTCCTTATGATGTAACATTACTCTCATAAACTTTAAATTCTTATTTGAAACTACGACGACTTTTCGGTGTTGGTAGGTATACTGTACGTTATACTGTAAGACCACTTAAGATCCTTTTAGACATTTCAGGCCCTCTGTATGTTTACGATGAGAATCAGACCCCCTCACACTTTAAGACCCTAACCTACTATTCGGCTCTCTCGATTTCATATGATCCCTAGATTCATGCCCTCAATACAGCTCGGTCCCTTTCTGTCTTCACGTTGTAAAACAGCTTATAGCCCACACGCTATTTATGAAATAATTCTACTGCCTTTGTCCTCTCGGTCTGAATGATATTAAAAATACGGATCAGTCCCACACGGACACTATGATATGAAAATACGACTGAGGATATAATTACAACTTAGAACTTCTTGGTCTTAATGATATCAAACTACTACGCTGACCATCACGGTCTTTGAGATGTTGATCTACGACGCAGACTCTCCTGGTCACTAGTACGTAAATTTTTTTCTCAGGCCCTCTGTATGTTTACGATGTGAAACTGTGACTCCAAACCTGTCAGTCTATGATGTAAAACTACGATTTACAAAATCCCATTACACGGTCTCGGCATTTAAGTTGTAAACATTATAAACAGGTCTTTGGTCTTTTTGATGTAATACTATGGCTAAGGTCCTCATGGACTTGGTATAAAACTGTGTTTCAGATCCTGTTGAAAGAAAGTCTATGACTCTGACCCTTTCAATCTTTATGATGCAAAATGATCTAAGGGCCCATTAGGACCATCATTCACAATTACGAATGAGACCCTCTCGGTCTTCCCGGCATGAAATAACATAATACCCTGTTGGTGCATAGGTTGTTAAGCTAGGACTCAGGCTTTCACATTCGTAAAAATCCTAATTTTTCATCGTTAAGATGTGAAACTACGAATCAGATCCTTATAGGCCTTTATGATGTGTAACTACTACTGAAAAACTAACAACAACTCGGTCTTTACGATTTACGGAAATCTAAAACTCTGCCCTCTCGGTCTTAAGGACATAAATGCACAACCGAGACAATCTCAGTCTTTGTTCTGTAAAACTACGATTCCCATCGTCCCGATTATTATGATATAAAACTACGACTTTGATCCTCTCTACCTTGATTGGAAACTACGACCCAGGTCCCAAACTATAACTCAGACCCTGTCGGATTTTATAGTGTAAATCTGCCATTTTACTGACGATAAAACGCGGCTATATCCCTTTTGTGTCTATGAAGTAAAACTATGAAACTGCACCTCCCGATGTTCATTTGAAACTACGAATCGTGCCCTAAATATAATTCGGCCCGATCTCGTTGTTATGGTATAAAACGTCTTATTAAAATATTTCTGTTTTGATGTGAATTTATTGCATATGACCATTTGGTCCTTCTGAAAGGAAACTTATCTTCTTTTGGTTCTTATTTGTAACTACAAACCATGCATAAACTATCAGTCAGATCTTTTCGATCATAATGATCAATACGCCTGCTCGGAGCCGCCAGTATTACTCTATGATGTAAAAGTATAACTCACAGCCTAACTGCCTTTATGATGTAAAGCTGCTATCAAACCCTCTCGGTGATCGCTTGACACTACGATTCATGTCCTAACTACAGTTCTGTGCCTCTTGGCCTGTATGGTGAAAACTCCCTAAGTATCTCAGTGTTTATAATGTAATACTGCGGACCTGGCCCTGTTTTTATGATGTAAAAGTACAACGCGAACCTCTTGGTTAGTATGATATGTAGTATGGCTGAGGCCCTAACTACGGCACACGCCCTTTTGATGTTTATGGTGTAAAACTACGACTCAGGCTAACATCAAACTATGACTATGAGTTTTGTTGTTTCTAGGATGTATTGCTACGAAACTGTACTCCTGGTCTTCATTTGAAACTACCGTTCTGATCCTAAATAGAACTGGGTCCCTTTATGCCTTTATGGTGCAAAATATCAAAAAAATTCTTGGTCTTTATGGTGCAATACTTCTGCTCTGGCACCCTCTGTCTTAATGATGTAAAAATGGCTGAAGTCCTATCTACAATTCGGACCTTCCTGGACTCTATGATGTAAAACAAAAAATACTTAGTCTAACGTTAAACTATGATTATGACCCACGTTATTTTTATGATGTAGTACTATGAAACTGTACTTCACTGTTTCATTTCAAACTAAGAATCACTTCCTAAACAATACTCGATCTCTTTCTATCTTTATAGTGTAAAGCGAACTAATACATTCTCAGTCTTTATGACGTAATACTATACTACTGCAATTACCATATTGGTATTTGAGTTGTAGATCTACGACTCCAACCGTGCCCGTCGTTATGATGTAAAACTGCGGCTCAAGACATGCATCGCTCTATGATGTGGAACTATGACACAGACAAACTTCTTCCATGATGTGAAACTACGCTTTAGAACATCTTACTCTTTGCGTATGATGTAAAGCCATGGCCACCGCCTCTCTGTTTTGTGATGTTTAAATAGTACTCAAGCAGGCTGGTGTTTATGCTATATATTGCGGCCAAGACCTTCTTGACCTTATGATGTAAAACTGCGACACAGATCCTGTCCGTCTTTATGATGTAAATGTTCGAGTTAGAGTCTCTGGGATTTTATGATATACAACTGCGACTCAGGCCCGTTCGCTATTCATGATGTGAAACTACAGCTGGGTTTCTAACTACAAATTGGACTCTCTTGGAATTTATTGTGTAAAAATACCACTTGGAACAACGTAAATGTATGCCTGTGACCCCCTCTGAGTCGGTGATGTAATACTATGAGCTATCCCACCCGGTTTCATTTGAAACTAGGAGTCAGGTCATAATACTACTCGCTCCCTTCTTGTCTTTATGGTACAAAGTGACCCAAGACCTTCTCGGTCTTTATGAAGTAATACTATGGCTATGGACCTCTCTGTTTCTATGATGTAAAAATAAAATTCAGTCACCCTTGGTCATTATGAGACAAAACACTACGGCTGGGGCCCCAGCTACGACTCAGACGCTTTAGGTTTTTATGATGCAAAACAACTTTGAATAACGGAAATGTATGACTATGTTACCCGTTGTTTGTGTAATGTAATACAACGGAACCTTAACTCCCGACCTCCATTTTAAACTACGAATCAGGTCCTAACTACCACTCGGTTCCTTCTTGTCTTTATGGAGTGAAATTATTTCAGACCCTCTCGGTCTGTATGATGAAATTCTTTTGCTCTGGCTCCTTTTGTCTTTATGATATAAAATACGACTCAGGCCCTCTCGGTTATTATAATGGTGACTCTACGTCTGAGGCCCTAACTACGCCTCAGAACCTCTTAGTCTTTATGACGTAAAACTACATCTCTGATACTCTCGGTTTTTGAGATGTAGATCTAGGACTCGGACCTTCTTGATCATTAGGATGTTAAACTACGAGTCAGACAATCTATGTCTTTGCAATGTGAATGTAGCACTGCGAAATTTTCGGCCCTTGATGTGTAATTACGTTTCATAGCCTTCTATTATTTATTATGTAATGCCACGGGTCACAGCCGACGACTGGTGTTTATGATATAAAGGTAGTATTCATGCCCTTTGGTGCTTATGATATAATTCAACGGCTGAGATCCTCTTGAACTTGATATAAAATAGGGAGTCATATCCTGTCGGTTCTTATGATGTAAATATTCGCGTCAATATATCTGAGTTTTCGTAATGTAAAACTTACGACTCAGTCCTCTCGGTCTATGATGGAAAATTAGGACTTAGAATAATTATTCCATATGATGGAATGCCATGTTTCACACTGCCTCATTCCTTGTGATATAAAAATAATTCTCAGGCCGTTTGATTTGTATGATTTAACACTAAGACACTCTTGGTTTTTCATACGATTTAAAAATGGTGACTCCGATGTCCTCGGGTATATGATGTAAATTTTCGAGTGAGAATCTGTGGGTTGTTATGATGTAAAACTACGACTCAGTCTTTTTCAGGTCTTGTAAAGTAAGTTATCCTAAGACTCATCAGTCTTTCCATCCAAAACTACGAATCAGACCCTCTCGGTCTTTACGACGTTACACTATCGGTGTTTATGAGTATCACTTTATTTTCCTGTATAATGTAAAATATCGATCAGACCCCGTCAATCTTAATGAAAAGTAACTATGACCAAAGCCGTAAGTATTACTCCCTCACTTCGGTGTTTATACGATGAAATGTACAACTCTCTGACTTTAGGAAGTAGACATAAAATTGTGACGGCCACAGTCATTGTGCTATAAAACTCTGATTCTCATCCTTCCGGTCTTTGTGATATAACACTATACAACTCGGACCCTGTCATTTTTTTAGAAACTAAGATTCAGGCACTAACTAAAACTCGGATCCTCTTGGAATTTTTGGTCTGAAACTACGAATGTGACCGATTTGTCTGTATGATTTAATACTACGAATGTATAGCTCCCGGTCTTCATTTGAAACTACGAAACAGGCCCTCATTCCCTCATGATATCTAACACCCTCCCGGTCTTTACGATATTAAATAACTTAAGACCCTCTCGGTGCTTAGGTGTAAAACTAGAACTAAGGTCTTCACATTCATAAAGATGTAAAACTACGACTCTCACTTTATCATCGTTAAGATGTGAAACAACGAATCGGATACCCTCAGCTTTCAACATGTGTAATTATGACTGAAGCCCTAGCAACAACTCGGCCCCAACGGTCTATATGATAGAAATATACGACTCTGTATTCTCGGTCTTTGGGATGTAAAAGTACAAATGTGCCAATCTCATTCATTGTGCTGTAAAACTACGATTCCCATCCTCCTGTTCTTTACGATATAAAACGAGGACTTAGATCCATTCTACTTTCGTTAGAAACACGACCCAGGCCGTAACTATAACTCATCTTTGTATTTATGGTGTAAACTATCAATTATACTAGTTTAATAATACGGTTATGTCACTCTTTGTGTCTATGATGCAAAGCTAGGAATCTGCACCTGTCGATCTTCACTTGAGGCTACGTTCGGGTTCTAAATAAATCTCGGTCCCTTCCTGTTGTTATGGTTTAAAAATACTTAAGATACTCTCGCTCTTTTGATGTGAAAATAATGTATGCCCACTTGTTCTTAGATGAAACTACGAACCATGCGCTAACTACACCTCAGAACTTTTCGATCATAATGATGAATACGTTTACTCGAAACCTCTGGTACTTTATGATGTAAAAGTCGAACTCGGCGTCTACGTGTGTCTTAATGACGTAAAACCACTCCATGACCCTAACGGTTTTCACTTCATTTTATACTACAATTTTGGTCCTAGCTGAAACTCCGGTACTCTCGGTCATTATGGTCATAATTAACTCTGTCTGCCTTCATGGTGTAATAATAATGCCCCGGTCCTCTCGGCCCTTATGGTGTAAAAGTACAACTCAGTACCATTTCGTGACTATGATGTGAGAATAACCTATTGCTTTTGTAAAACTGTTACTATTACTTGAAAACTATGATTCTACCGTCTTGGTATTTGAGATCTACATCTATGACTCACACTCTCATCCTTATTATGTTGTATATCTACGAATCACGGTTTGTATGTATGATGTAAAACTACGACTCTGAAACTCTCGGTCTTTAAGATGTAAAACTACGACTCAGAACATTCGTCTTTATGATGTAAAACTACAAGTCAGACACGTTCAATCTTTATGATGAAAAACTACGACTCAGACACTCTCAGTCTTTATGATATAAAACACCAACTAAGATACAGTCAGTCTTTATGATGTAAAACTACGACTCAGACACTCTCAGTCCTTGTGGCGTAAAACGACTCAGATACTCTGTCTTTACGATGAAAAAGTAAGACTCAGACACTCTCAGTCGTTATGATGTAAAACTAAGTGTAAGACACTCAGGCTTTATAATGTTAAACTTCTTATTCTTTATGATGAATTACCATGGCTTACACCACCGCATTAAAAAAAATTAACGTAGTATTTTCACCTTTTGACCTTTGTGATATAACTAGCATTTGTACCCGTTCTTCGCACGCAATTTTCAATGGATTACATACTTCCTTCAGGAATTTATGTGAAGCCTCGTCACATGTTTAATACGGCATGTTAAACCTATTTTTCTCTGACATCACGTGGCAGTAACTTGAAGTACGATAAAGCTGAACATAGTGGAGACAGAATAAGGACAATTTCCGAATTTAGCCTATAGGACGGTACAGTTTCTGGTTCGAAGTTGTGCGAAATTCTTCCTGCTCCTCTGTTGTATGTTGTTGTTTGTCTGACCAGTGGCGTGGCAACGTAACAGAAGAGTCATCAAACCCATCGTTGCTGATACCTCCCTTGTAATCAGCTCTGTCGAAAAGAGTAAAATGGCTCTTTAGTTCTTTCCGTTAACCCGCCTTGAAGTGACAAGCACCAAGTATCCCGTGAGAAATGAACTAAACATCAAATTTTTGTAACCATCTCGCTTATTATCAGTCGTAGGATAAATGCGTATTTTGCATAAACGAACGGAATTAACATATAATCTGTTCTCAAAACCTTCTCCTGGATGAATAGACTCCAAATACATCCCTTCTGGTCTTCGTATAAAACCCCAGCCTTTTTGGTTATTTTTAAATTATATGCATATTAAAACTTGCTCTTGTATGAGCAGACCCTAAATATGAAGTTTGGTAGGGAACTATTCAACCGTTTACCCGTGATGGCGAAACAAACAAACAAACAAACAAAACACAGACAGACAGACAGACAGACAGACAGACAGACAGACAGACAGACAGACAGACAGACAGACAGACAGACAGACAGACAGACAGACAGACAGACAGACAGACAGACAGACAGACAGACAGACAGACAGACAGACAGACAGACAGACAGACAGACAGACACGGAAGCTAAACCCTGCTGATACGGTTTTTAGTGACCTAAAAAGGTTAAATACATCAAAATAAGGCGAAATAAATGAAATTACAGACAGCGTACCCATAACATTTTATTTGTAAGATAATGTAATACCATAGTTCACAGCTTCTCGGTCTTTATGATGTAAAATAGCACTTGGACCGTACGGCCTTTATGATACAAAACTAGCGCTTTGACCCTCTTGGTCTTTATGGTAATAACCTGTGACATGGATCCTGTCGATCTTTATGATGTAAGTGTTGGAGTGAAATAATCTGGGTTTTAATGACGCAAAATTACGACTCCGTTACTCTCAGTATTCATAGCGTAGAATGACATACGACCTTCTTCATCCTTACGATGTAATGCTACGGCTCTCTCCCTCCTGGTTTTTATGATGTACAAATAAAACTCAGACCCCTAAGATCATCATGGTATGAAACTAGGGCTGAGGCCTTAAGTACGACTCAAGCCTTCTTTGTATTAAACTACTACTTATACTGACGTAAAACTATGACTATTACGAACATTGTTCTCCTATAATTTTACGAAACTGTACCTCCTTCTCATCATTTGGAACAATTAAATAGGTACCTACTGAATACAACTCTGTCACTTCCCGCCTTTCGGCCGTTAAAATAACCTAAGACCTTCTCGGGCTTTTTGATGTTATTGCACTGGTTCTTTCGGTCTTCATGATGTAAACATATCATTCAGACTGCCGTGGTCATTCCAACGTGAAACTTCGACTGTAGCCCTAACTACGACTCAGACACTTTTCGTCTTTACGATGCAAAACTACGAAGCCGACCGTCCGGCTCTATTGGTCTTTATGATATAAAACTACAACTAAGGTCATTTATGTTTTTATGATGTAAAACTATGACTTAGACACTCTCAGTATTCATGATGTAAAACTACGAAACAGGTATTCTAAATCTTTATGATATAAATCCAAGACCCAGACACTCTCAGTATGATGTAAAACTACAACTCAGATACTCTGTCTTTATGAAGTAAAACTACGACTCAGGCACTCTCGGTCTTTCATGATGTAAAACTACGACTCAGACACTGTCAGTCTTTAGGCTGTAAAACTACGACTCAGAACATTCATCTTTATGATGTAAAACTACAAGTCAGACACGTTCAATCTTTATGATGTAAAACTACGACTCAGACACTCTCAGCCTTTATGATATAAAACTCCTACTAAGACACACTCAGTCTTTATGATGTAAAACTAAGACTCAGACACTCTCAGTCCTTATGGCGTAAAACGACTCAGACACTCTGTCTTTACGATATAAAAGTAAGACTCGGACACTCTCAGTCGTTATGATGTAAAACTAAGTGTAAGACACTCAGGCTTTATAATGTAAAACTAAGACTCAGACATTCAACCGGTCGTTATATTGCGATCCTATAACTCGTGCCAATAAGTACGCCTCGGATCCTCTCGGTCTGTATGATGTAAACATTCGTGTAATGAACTCTGCGTTAAATGATGTAAACCTACGACTCAGGCCGTTTCCTCCTAATTGATGTAAATGACCTATAACCACTCAGTCTTATCACATACAACTACGTATAAGACCTTCCCGGACTTAACGATATTAAATGAAATCTTCCACCCACGCCCCCATCCTCCGCTATGTGGTTATGATATAAATGTAAGACTCAGACTTTCAATTTCCTCATACGGCAAAACTACGATTCTTATCTACCCGATCCTTATGATATACAACTACGAGTCAGATCGTCTCGCTTTTATTAGAAACTACAACCCAGTCTCTAACAAAATCTCAGACCCTCTTGGTCTTTATGGTCTAAACTGTGATTTAAAGTAACGTAAAATCATTACAATGACCCCATTTGCCTGTATGATGTTAAACCACGAAAGTGTACATCCCGGTCAAACTACGAATCTGGTCCTAAATACAACTTGATGATCCCTTGCTGTCTTAATGGTATGAAGGGACTTAACCCCACTGTCGGTCTTTTGATGTTAAACTATTATTCATCCCCACATTCCTCTTTATGACGGACAACTAGGACGCATAAACTTCCCGTTCTTATTTGAAACTGCTACAACTCAGAACTTTTACGTCTTTCTGATCTATGCGACTCCTCCAAGCCCCTCACACTTTATAATGGAAAACTACGAATCAAACCCTGTCTGTCTTTATGATGTGTAAATATGACTGATGTCTTAACTACAACTCGATCGCTACGATCTTTATGATGGAAATCTACGACTGCTCTCTCGGTCTACAGAACAGTTTGTGACAGTCTGTCATTGTGCCGCAAAACTATGAATCTCATCCTACAGGTCTTTATGGTTAAAAACTACGATCCATATATTCTCGTTTCTTATTAGAACATACAACGCAGACCATAAGAACAACCCACACCCACTCGGAATTTATGGTGTAAAACTACGTCATAGACTGACGTAATACTACCCCCTCATATGTGCTTCTACAGTTGTAGGGGGCTAACCTTGGTTACCCTCTTCAATTGAAGATCCTCTGCGTGGTGAGGGGGACTAGTAGCTCCTTTTCTGAGATGCCGAATGGAGCCCTGTTGGGTAACCATTCGGTATACAAGGAGGAGGAAGCTAAAGCACCACCCAACCCTAAGGTGTAACGCGACCCGTGCCGATGGGGTGCATGGCACATGGGTGATGTGTCTTGAACGGAGCCTTCGAGATACTTGGCGCCCTCTCGAAGTAAGTAGCCTTACCCTGGTATGCGGGGCTCTGCCTGGGCGGACATCATATTTCCCTAGCTACTCGGGGGGCCTACATGAGTACCGTAGGAACCCATAACCGGAGAGCTCCTCTGGGGCCTCTGAGAGAAACACCAGCACGACGACAACCGATGGGGACTCTTCGGAGATACCCTCGGACAGCACGACCTCGACTGTAAGAGAGCTCACTCTAGAGGTGGGCAATCTTCTAGTTCAGAGAAAGAAGAAACAGCGCTCCGGCGCTGAGAAGAGAAGGTACAAGAAGGCTTTAAAGGCCCGGGAGCTGGCCAAAGAGGGCCTAACTCCTGGAGCTATGAGGCCTTCTACTGCCATGGGAACGACGACTGTGGGGGATCCAATGGGCACAGGAGGCGGGACCCTGAAAAGGGCACTGCTTCCAGGGCACAGAGGACTCCTCCCACTAAAACGCCCGTGGGAAAACGACTCCTGTCGGGGGCAACCCCAGAAGAAGATCAGCAAGCCCAGGATAGTATGCCAGGATAGCTAAAGCTGGGATCAGGATGGCCATAGTGCCTGAAGGATATCCTGACCAGCAGCTAACTTAAAAACAGGTGGAGTCTGTAGAGGAGGCTATCACCAATCTAATAGATTTGCTTCCGGAGCAAGGGCCCCATTAAGCCTCAGTTCCTGGACTGCTATCTGTAGAGCGGTGTGGCCTTCATCATTGCAGAGAATGACGAGACTCTAGCATGGCTCTCTAGTCTTGTTACAGATATGCAGCCGTGAGAAGGAGCCAGGCTCACATTTGTGGGCATGGATAAACTCCTCTCCTATAAGAGAGTCATGGTCTGGATACCAGGACCACCAAGGGACAACGATTTCCTTTTGGGAAGAATGGCACCCCAGAACCATGGTCTAAACCCCAGTAGCTGAAGATTCTACGACCGCAAATAGGAGAAGAAGGGTGTCCGCCTTGTGGTCAGCATGGACTCCAGGGATGTGGAAAAAGTGGTGGGGAAGAAGATCTTCTGCGGGGTGCATGTTGCTACCTTCACCCTCGTGGAGGGCAAACGCAACAAGCAGAGGACCAACCCCTCCACAGACAATACTGAGACCAGTAGGGGCAAGGAGCAGGAGCCTGGACAGGAGCCGGGGCCAGCCGAGCCTCAAGATTCATCGCGGGAGTCGGAGCTGCATGTTCCGGAGACTACATAATGTAAAGCATTGCATGAAGGTAAGGAATGATTACTTTCATACAATCAAACATACAACGTTGTATAGCGGCCTCTAGGGTACTTATAAGAAATATCCAGAAAGGTGGGTTTTCGGTCGCCCTGATACAAGAACCCTGGCTTAGACAGGGACATATGATGGGAATAAAAGGTGCAGGCTTCACTCTCTTCAGTGGAGTGGCGGAGGAGAAGCCTAGAACATGTATACTAGTTAAGGATCATAACGACTGGGCTATACCGCGCTTCATTACGGAAGACCTAGTAGCAGTCCTAGTGAGATATGAAGAGGGTGGACAGCCAAAAGATTTGGTTGTCTGTTCTGCATATTTCCCAGGAGACTCTGAATCTCCACCCCCGCCGGAGGAGTTCAAGAGACTGGTGACATATTGTAGGAAACAAGGACTTAACCTCATAGTAGGATGTGATGCCAGTGCTCATCACATCGTTTGGGGAAGCAAATGTACACACCGAAGGGGAGGGAATTTCATAGAATTTCTATGTACAACCGATCTTGAGATCATGAAGATAGGTGATACCCCTAGCTTCATCAATAACAGGAGTGAGGGGATCATAGATCTTACCCTGGGTTCCATGGGAATCATACAGGAATTTAAAGACTGGAAAGTTTCTTTGGAGCCTTCCTTGTCAGACCACAGACACATTGTGTTTCATATAGAGGGCTCCTTCGAGATCCCATCTTACAGGAATCCTAGACGAACCAATTGGACGTCGTTTAGGGAAGACGTGAGGAGGGGACTGGCAGGAGGACCCTCAAACGTAATCAAGAATAAGGAGGAGCTGGAGCGCAGTGTGTGTTTTCTCACACAGACACTAGTCACCTCTTATGAATTAAACTGCCTAATTGTTAAGGCAAAAAGAACAACAGGAAGCTTCAAGTGGAACAGTCATCTGGAACACCTGAGGAGAAACACACGAAGGCCCTGGAATAAATACAGAGAACTTCAAGACCAAGAAAGTCTAGATTCTTACAAAGCATCACAAAGAAAGTACAAGTCAGAAGTCAAAAAGTCTTCTAGGAAATCTTGGAGACAGTTTTGCGACTCCATCGAGAGTCAACATGAAGCGGCAAGGCTTCATAAAATTCTGACGTTGGATGGAAGGGCAAGGCTGGGCTCATTGAAGTCTCCTTCGGGTGGATATACATCCACAGAGGGGGAGACCCAGAGCTTATTGCTTGATGCCCACTTTCGTGGTTCAGTAGTCACGAATAGTGAAGTACAATCGAGCGGATCCTTCCGACCCGATAGAAGTGGTTGGAAGGAAGCCGCAGAGATAGTTACTCCAAGAAGGGTGAAGTGAGCATTAGAATATTTTGCCCCTTATAAAAGTCCAGGAATGGATGGGATCTTCCCAGCACTTCTTCAGGAAGCGGGTGTGGTCCTTATACCATACCTGGTCAGAATTTTAAGAGCCTGTCTCACTATGGGGTACATATACTCCTTGTGGCGTCAGGCGAAGGTAGTGTATATACCTAAACCCGCAAGGTCTTCATATAGTAGACCTAAGGATTATAGACCCATTACTCTAACGTCTTTTCTTCTTAAGACTTTGGAAAGACTGATGGATACATATTTCAGGGAGAAATTATTAAGAGACTGTCCCCTGCATCCTCATCAACATGCATACCAACCAGGGAAGTCGGTTGAGACGGCGCTACACCCGCTTGTTTCCAGGCTGAAGAAGGCCTTGGATCAGCAACAACTTGCTATGGTGGTATTCCTAGACATATAAGGGGCCTTTAACTACACATCTTTGGGCTCCATAGAACTTAGTCTAGACAGAAGAGGCGTGAGCAGGATGGTCATAAAATGGATTATGGCCTCACTGCAGGGCCGTCAAGTTCTGTTTACCCTCAACGCAGTAATGTTCAGAGCTAATATAGACAGGGGGTGTCTACAGGGAGGAGTATTATTACCAACATAATGGTATCTGGTAGTGGATGAACTACTTGCCAGGTTAAATGTTGGAGGAATTTATGCCCAAGGCTATGCAGATGACATTGAGGGCGGTGGGAAATTTCCCCAGTACGGTTTCAGAGTTCGTACAGAGCTCCCTACGCAGGGTGGAAAGGTGGTGCCACTATACGGACTTGTCGGTCAATCTCGACAAGACGGAGCTCGTGGTGCTTACCAGGAGGAGGAGGCTAGACGGACTGTCAGAGCCATTCCTATTTGGGAAAATATTAGTTAAGACAACCTCAGTTAAGTACCTAGGGGTAATCCTCGAGGCAAGACTGAACTTGAAGAAACATATAGACCATAAGGTGGATAAGGCTCGCAAGATTATGTGGGCCTGTTGCAGGTCCGTCGGGAAGACTTGGGGCCTAGAACCTAGGGTGGTCAAATGGCTTTATATTTCTATTGTACAGGCCACGATCACCTACGCATCTTTAGTCTGGTGGCCAGGGTCTGAGAGTAAAACTGTGACCACCAAGTTAAACAGTGTCCAAAGACTTGCGTGTCTAGGAATAACAGGGGCACTGGATACTACACCTTTATGTGCAATGGAGGCCATCCTATGTCTTCCCCCCTTACATTTATATGTTAAGGAGATAGCGGGAATGAGTGCTTACCGCCTCTGAATCCTCGGAGGATGGTCTTTCAAGAATTCGAATAGAGGTCATGCCTCTATTCTTACAAGGCTTCACCAGACTTGGCCTACGACAATGATGATCGGGGACTTGATGAAGCCTAGTTTTAATTTGAATTATAAGTTCACAGTGGTGATACCCACAAGGAAGGAGTGGGCCACGGATGCTGGGGCCCGCCTTAGATCTGGGGGCTGTACATGGTACAGAGATGGCTCGCGGACGGAGACGGGCACATGCGCCGGGATCTGGGGTCCTAAGACAAGGCTCTCCCTTCCCATGGGTAAATATGCAACTGTCTTCCAAGCCGAAGTATATGCAATACTGGCCTGTACTGAACATGTATGGAACATGTCTGGACGTAGAAGATGCATCACCGTTCGCAGCGACATCCAGGCAGCGTTAAAATCACTATGCGCAGTTAGAACAACATCCAAAATGGAATGGGAGTGCCAAAGGATGTTAGATAAGCTCTGTGAACTTAGCCCAGTTACCATGTTATGGGTTCAGTGGAAATGAAGAAGATGACAAACTATAGAAACAATGCTCAAAAGGTCCTTTCATAGGACCAGAACCCTTCCTGGGAGTGTCACTCCGAAGTGTGAAACTGGCAATATCCCAATGGACAAACCAGTCTCACTTAGATATTTGGAAGAGGTTAACCACAGCAAGGCAGGCGCGTGAACTTATCAAAGGGCCTAGCCAAAGTTATAAAAAGATCCTAATAAATTTGAATAGGATCAGAATACGAATGGTAGTTGGACTGTTGACAGGTAACAATACCTTACAGAGACACCTACACACGATGAAAATCAGTCAGGATCCGATGTGTAGAAGATGTGGAAGGAAGGAAGAGACCTCCGCGCATGTGTTCTGTCAGTGCGAGGCTCTTGCAAGACTAGACATAGATATCTTGGCTCATATTTTGTAAGCCTGGAAGACACCAGGAATGCCAACATCCGAACACTGGTGTCCTTTATAGGAGCACTAGGGCTGGACTAGGCAAACCCGTCTCAGGGACACAAAGGGTCTTCACAGACCTACGTGTGGAGCCCTATCTATCTATCTATCTACCTATCTATCTATCTATCTATCTATATATCTATCTATCTATCTATCAAATGTAATACTACGACTATGACCCCCTTTGGTGTCTGTGATGTATGTAAAACTACATAACTGTACCTCCCGATATTCATATGAAACTACGAATACGGTAATAAATACAACAATGTTCATTGCTGACTTAACCACACTTTCAGTCTTTTGATGTAAAACTATTACACATGACGACTTGGCTTTTATGATGGAAAACTAGGACACATGTGCTTTCGGTTTTTATATGATATTACGACCCACGGTCTAACTAAAACTCAGACCGTTTCTGTCTTAATGATTTTTTCAACTACTGGGAACCCCCGAACTTAATGATGTAAAATGACTACTGAGACCATATCTGTCTTTATGATGCAAAAGTACGAATCAGACCCTTTCGATCGCTACGATGTGAAACTACGACTTAGAGCATAACAACAACTCAGAACCTCTTGGTTTTTATGATACGAAATTATAACTCGCACCATCTCGGTGTATGAAGTAAATGAACGATTTAGAATATATTATTCTTTATGATGTAATGCCGTGTTTAACAATGCCTAGGTCTGTATGATGTAAAACTCTCTGGTATTTATGATGTAAAACTGTGATTTAGACCTTCTCGGTCTATAGAAGGTAACTGTTCTAGTGAGTGGAGATTTTGTAACGAAAAGAACCCTTTCAGACTACAATCTAAAACAACAAATCTGATCCTCTCGTTCTTTAAGATATAAAATAAAATTAGTTCCTCTCAGTGCTCTCCTATCTACTCGATTTTAATTAGAATCCACGACACAGATACTGTCTACAACTCGGACTGACGTCTTTATGGTGTAACATGACTTAGCCTCATATAAAATTACGATTGTGACCCCGTTTTCCGATTTTTCTGTATGAATATTACGAAACTGTACCTCCCTGACTTCATTTGAAACTACGCATAAGGTCCTAAATATATTTCGGTCCCTTCCTGCCTGTATGAGTAAAACGACCTAAAGCCCACTCGGTCATTATAATGTATAAATACAGCTCAGACCATCTCGGTCATTATCATGTGCAACTATGGCAGAAGCGCTAGTTACGACATAGATCCTCTTGAACTTTATGATGTAAACCCACGACTCAGACTCATTCGTCTTTATGATGACAAGCTTTGACTCAGATCCTAACAAGCTTTATGATGTAAAACTACGACACGACCCTCTCTGCGTTCACATGATACTACGATTCAGATCCTAGGTACAAATCCTATTCTCTCGGTCATCAAGATGTTAAACGACCTAATACTCTCTCGTTCTAGATTATGTAATTCTACGGCCCAGGCCCTCTCTCATTTAAATGTAAAATAAACCTCAGACTCTTCGGTCATTATGATGTGAAGGTACGACTGAGGCCCTAATCTCAGTCTTTGTGATAGAAATCGACTAATCTGTCTTCTCTGTCTTTACGATGTAAAAGTACAATTGTGGCAGTATCAGCCATTGGGCTGCAAAACTATCATTCCAATCCTCCCGTCTGTGTGATATAAAACTACAACGACCATGTTCTGAATTTTATTAGAAACTGCGACCATAGCACTAACTACAACTTATACTTTCTTGGTTTTTATGGTATAAAACTACGACAATTTCATCGTTTGTCTCTGTGATGTAAATCTAAGTCACTGGTATTATCACCGTTTATGATGTAAAATGACCTCAGAACCTCTCGCTCTAATCATCTGAAAGTAGAAACTACCCTATCGTTCTCTGCGATATTACATAAAATAATCCTTGGATGTCTACGATATAAAACTAGGACATAGTCCTTCACGTTCCTTATGAAAAAACTTCAGGTCTCTCATTCTCATCCCCTATGATGGAAATAACGAATCAGACCTCTTCGGTCTTTACGACGTGAAACTTCAACTGAATTACTAACTACAACTCGCTTCATACAGTCTTTATGACAGAAATTCACTACTGTGTCCTCTCGGACTTTAGTATATAAAAGAACAACTGTGGCACTCTCAGTCACTGTGCTGCAAAACAACGATCCTCATCCTGACGGTCTGTATGATGTAAAACTTAGACTCCTATTTTTACAAGAAACAACGACCCAAGCATTAACTTCAACTCAGACCCAACTCTGTTAATATGGAGTAAAACTACCATAATAGCCGGCCACATTTTTCTGTATGACGTAATACTCCGAAACTGTACATTCCTCTTTTCGTTCGAAAATACGAAGCAGGTCCTAAACATGAATTTTTCCACTCCTGTCGCAGTGCGAATATATATGTCGAAGGCGTATTATATTTCATATGTTCGTAAAACGACCTAAGTTGTATTGTATTGTATTGTATTGTATTGTATTTCATCCAACTGATCATACAGTGATATGGCACACGTCAGTAATCATATTTACGGTAACAAAGGATAAAACAGTAATATACATGCCATGAGAAAGAAAGAGAAATATACAATGTGGTAAAGAGGCACAGATTTTTAAATAAAAAGAGATACATAAGTTAATTTTCAAGAGCTAAGTATTCTTCAATAGAATAAAAACAATGGTTAGAAAAAAATTTGTTTAATTCTTTCTTAAATTTTGAACATGGTTTTATCTACTTAATGTTGTCTGGCAATTTATTAAATAAGTGTACTCCTGCATCTCAAACTTGATTCATATAACTTAGTTCTGTGTGGTTCTATTGCAGAGGTAATGGTAAAATAAAATAAAGTTTAAAGTATTTCTTGCAGCTTGTCCTCCTGCCGACACAGGCCATTCCACTAATTATTTTCTTTTGTAACTTAAAGATGTCTTCTCTATATCGTGAATTCCCCCAGTAAATGATTCCATAGGTCAGTATGGGATGGACGTATGCAAAATACATTATTCAGCAAGCCTCTAAATTAAAACTGTTTTTCAAAGCTTTTATCATGAAATGAATTTTGCTAAGTTCTTTCCCTATAAACTCTGTATGTTTTTCACAGGTTAATGATTCATCCATCCACAAGCCAAGAAACTTTGTTGATGATGAGCACTCAACTATGGTCTCCCCAAATGATATTGGACTAATTTCAATATTTAGATTAATCGTATGGTGAAATCTAATCACAGAAGTTTTCTGTTTACTTAAAATTAATTTATTATCCTCAAGCCAGCTCAGGATACTACTCACTATATTGCCTGCCCTTAATTCTAACCCTTCAGAACTTTCATCAGCTACAAAAACAGTAATATCATCCGCAAATGAAGTTAATTGCACTCCTTGAATATCATCGACAATTTGGAAGATATCCTTAATAAATACAAAAAATAACAATGGTCCTAAAACTGACCCCTGTGGGACACCATGATCTATGTTTCTGGCATAGGAATACACATTCTTAATGGCATTTTTTCTCAAATCAGTACCAGTATATGATATTTCAACAACTGTCGTCTATCTCCTAAAATGATTTGAACCATTTATAGGCCATTCCCATACATGTATACATTTTTTAAAAGCAAGCTGTGGTCAATTATATAAAACGCTTTTGTTATGTCCAAGAAAATGCCTAGACATGCTCCCTTCCCATCTAGTGTGTCATATGCCCGTTCAATAAAGTTAATGAATGCTGTGGTAGTTGATCTATTTTTACGAATGCCATTCTGGCAACCAGCTAATATATTACGCTTCTCTAAGATTGATAACAATCTATCGAACATAATTCTTTCCAGTACTTTTGAGAATACAGAGGGAAGGCAGACAAGCCTATAGTTACCAGCATCTTCTTCACTACCCTTTTTTATGTATCGGAACAACTTTCGTTACCTTAAATTTGTCCGAAAATTTACCAGTGGTTAGTGACAAATGTATCAAATAACAGAGAGGCTTGATTATGTATTGGTAACAGCATTTAATAAGGTACATTGAATAACCATCCAAACCAGAAGACTTCTTTTTACCCGTTTTATTATCTTCTCTATCTCTTGCTTAGTCACAGGATTAAGAAACATGGATGATACATTCCTGTGAACTGTATTCAAGTTTGTTCTTGTCACTGATGTTTGAAAATTTTCCGTTGACCTCAAAACTGTTTCTAGAAAATAGTTACTAAAGATTTCTGCAACTTCTTCTGGATCACTGACTTCTTTTCCTGCATTTGTAAGAGTAATATTATTTTTAATGGAACTAGAGTACCTTTCTTCCTTTTTATAATGTTCCACATACATTTAGAACTGTTCTTAGAATTTTTTAGCTCATTCTCATTACACAATTTCTTATAATAATACTTCAATTCAGATGAGTTCGTCGCCGTAAGACCTATCTGTGTCGGTGCGACGTAAAACAAGTAGCAAAAAAAATTCAGATGAGGTGTTACTCCGTTTCACACATTTGCCTAAAAACCTTAATCGTCTTCCTGAATTTCTAATTCCTGTTGCAATCCACCCATTCCTATAATTCTTTACAATTACCCTTTTGACTGGTATTGCCGCTTGATAATAATAATTGAACAAACCCAAAAACTCACTGAAGGCCTCATTAATTGAGTTATTTCTATATACAGTCTCCCAAGTTTCCTTGGCCAATAACTGGTTAAAATATGAAATATTTTCCTTGTTACACATTCTAGTTTCCCTGTAAATTACATTGTTATTTTTTAAATTATGTTTCCTATCACCGTACAATTTAGATGCACAATTTGAGCAAAATGGCCTGAAAAACCTGTATCATAAACTTCTATTTCATAATTCCACATTTTCTCATTCAATACAATTTGATCTACTGCTGACTTTGTATCCGCAGATATTCTACTTGGTTGATTTAGAACTGCCTTTAGACCATGTATGAAAGCAACATTTCTAGCCTTTGCTTATCTCGCCCACCATTATTCCCTAAAAATCTACATTAAAATTACCCATGATTATTAAATTTTTGTTCTTATTCTGTAGGTCATCTAAAATAATTTCAATATTATAAAAAGTTTCAACATTACTAGAAGGATTCCTATAAATGCATATAAGTATTAACTAATAATCCACTAGTTCAACAAAGCTAGCCTAGAAATGCTCCTCTACATTCAGATATTCAAATTTATCCTACTGCTTACATTTGATATTATTATTCACATATGTACATGAACCTCCACACATCATTTTCTTTCTACAAAACTTACTTGCAGGAGCATAATCTTCTAATACAAAGTTTGAAATCTCATCCTCTATCAACCAATATTCAGTTAAGCATAAAACATCATACCCTTGTAGGTTATCTACCAACAGAACCTCAATACTTACAATTTTATATCTTAAAAGATTGAACATTCTGGTGGAACAAATTTAGCTCTTCCGTTAGATTATTACTATTGCTACCTTTTACCTTAAAAATCCTGCTCTAGTAATACTGGTCGATTCCTTGTCCTACTTGATGTTCTTATTTCTGGTTTGTTAGCTTGCCCTCCTTCAGTTCGCCATGATGGTGCTCCAACATCGAACTTCTCCAGTAACTCCCCTCCTCGTTCATCCAAGTGACTGCTACTGACGAGCTCAATGGTTTCCTCACAAGTTTTCCCTGAGTACTCGGTGCTTTCTGGTGTTGCTGTCTCTGATGATTGTGGTAGGATCACATTAATCCCTTTCAGTTAATTTTCTTCTCCTGAGCATCCTTCTTTAGTGGTAGCACTCACCTTAACAACTTCTTTAACTCTTCTTACTTTCATTACCTGTAAATGTTCTGCAACTTCATCACCTTTATCGAACAGCAATGGTATGGCATTATTCATGATAGGTCACGCTAGGTCTTTTGTTGTGAAACTATTATTCATGTTCATTTGCCCCTTATGACAGAAAACTTAGACACATGTCCTTTCCGATGATATTTGAAACTACGACCTCCAACACAGGCTCTTTCGATCTTAATGATGTATACAACTAATTAGACCCATTCGTACTACGACTGAGGTCGTATCCGTATTTATGATTGAAAACTACGACTCGGACACAAGCAGTCATTCTAATGATAAAATTCCACACAGACCCTCTTACTTTTGATGATATAAAACTTTGACTCGATAACCTCGGTCATCATTTGATACTAACTATAACTCCGGTGCTCTCGGTCATTATGATGTAAAACGTCTTAAGTTTTCTCGTGCTTGATGATGGAATGCTACGGGTTATTATGTGAAACTAAAGCTGAGTCTACTAATTAGAACTTCTAAAGTTTGTCATTTGTGCAGTAATACCATTGTTCACACCATCTCAGTTTTTATGATGTAAAAATAGTATTCCAGCCTTTTGGTATTTTTGATGTAACACTACGTCTATGATACTCTTGGACTTTATGATGTAAAAATTGTCATTCATAAACTCTCTGTCTATTTATGATGTAAATTTTCGAGTAACAACCTCTGGGCTTTTATGATGTAAAATTACGATTCGGGTCCTTTCGCCGTTTAGGATTAAAATGACCGAATACCGCGTCAATCTTATCAGGTAAAAATCAACTCAGATCCTCTCAACTTTTCCGTTAGTTATAGTGTAAATCTGTGACTCAGCCCTTCATCTTGTTCGTGATGCAAAACTGCCTGTCTAACTTTCTCATCCTCATCTTTCCGATAATAAACTTCGACTCAGACCCTCTCACTCTTAATGATGTAAAACTGCAGCCTAGAACACCTGGGTTTTTTCGATGATGAACTTCAACTCAGACCCTCTAGGTCTTCATTTGATATTAGAGTTCCGGTCCTAACTCAATTCTGGTCCTCTCAATTTTTTGATGTAAATTGAACAAATTCCGTCTCGATCTTGGCGATGTAATACTTCGGTCTTGGGTCTGTAGCCTTTAAGGTGTAAAAATATCCTCAGAATTCCTCGGTTAATATGATGTGAACCTGCGGCTGAGGCACTAACTACGATTCAGACCTTCTTAGTCTTTATGGATTAAAAGTATGAGTTCGAAAAAACGGAAGATTACGACGAGGACACCCTTTTCTTCTGAGATTTAAGGCACGAAATTTTATCTACGAATCAGGTCCAAAATGAATCCGTTACTGGCTTTAGGCTTACGCAAAACTACGACTAATATCTCGTTCTACTTTTTGATTTAACACTACGAAACTATAGCTTATCGCGGTCTTCATTTTAAACCACGAGCCAGGTCCTAAATACGTCTCGTTTCCTTCCTGTCTTTATGGTTCAACACGACTTAAGATTCCCTCGATCTTTATGAAGTACTCCTTCCGGTCTGGCCCTCTCGGTTTTTTTCTGATGTAAAAAATACATCCCAGACCTACTCGACCGTTATGATGTGAATCTACGTCTGAATCCCCAGTTATGACACATGCTTTCTTGATATTACGATGGAAAACTCCGAATCAGAACCAGTTATTTGTTATGATGAATTTCGACTCGACCGTCTCGGTCTTAATTTGATACTAATATTTAGGTTCTAACTACAGCTACAATCCTCTCGATCTTCATGATGTAAAACGACCTGAGAACATCTCGCGCTTAATGGTGTAATGCTACGGCCCTGGCCCTCTAGCTTTTAAGATGAAAGATACGACTTAGTCCCCTTTCGGTCATTCAGAATATTGGACTACGTCTGATGCCTTCAATACGACTCGGACCTTCTTGGTCTTTGAGGTGTAAAACTCAGATAAGATAAAACTACGACCATGACTCCAGCCGTTTCCATGACGTAATACTACGAATCTGTACCTCCCGTGTTTCACTTGAAACTATCAAACATTTTCTAACCACAGCCCTGCCACTACCGGCATTTTTGGTGTAAAACTACGTAAGACTTTCTTCGTCTTTATAATGTAATACTACGACTTCGGTATTTATGATTTAAAAACACAACTGAGAACCCCTCGGTCATAATGATGTTGAAGTACGGCAGAGGCCTTAACTACATCTCACATCATGTTGGTCTTAATGGTGTAAAAGTGTGACTTTGACTAACGTAAAGGTATGATTATGGTATTCTTAGCCTCTGTGGTGTAAAGTGTGAAACTAAGCCCCAGTCTCCATTTGAAACGACAAATCCGGCCCAGGTACAGTACATACCAGTCTTTTCTTGCCTTTATGCGTAAGAAGACTTAAGACGCTCTCGGTCTTTTGATGTAAGATTATTACACATGCCCTCCTCGCCTTTATGATGGAAAACTAGTACTCATGTGCTTTCCGACCTATATCTCTACTGCAACTCGGACATTTCGTTTTTGATGATGTATATGACTACTCCGACAACCTTGCATTTTATAATGTGAAACTACGACTCGCACTCGCTCTATCTTTATGACGACCAAAGCGACCCAAAGAGTGTCGCTCGTTTTTCTGCACGACGACGTAAGACCCTCTCATCCATTGTGATGAAAAATTTCTTCTAAGGCCCTTTCAGATTTTATGATGTAAAACTACGTATTGACCGCCTCGGTCTTCATTTGATATTACGATTTAGGACCTAACCAAAAAGAGCACTGTCTTTGGCATTACAGTGTAATACGATCCATGACCCTTTCATTCTCTATGATGTAATACTACGGCTCTGACCTCTCCGTGTATATGATGTTAAGAGAAAAGTAAACCTCGGTCATTATATACGAAAATAAGGCTGACGCCCTAAGTACAGCAGCGACCCTCCTGGTCTTTATGATGTAAAACTATGATCCTGGCCGTGCCAGTGTTTCAGATATACTGGGACGCCCTTGGTCATGTTTATGTAAAACAACGAATCGGTCCCGTGATGTCTTCATAATGTGAAAGTATGAGCCTCGACATTGCGGTCGATGATGTAAAATTACCAAAAGAACTTATTTGTACTATGGCTTCCACCGTCTCGGTTTACATAATGTAAAAATAATGCTCAAGTCGCTTGGTCTTTTATATGTAATATTAGGTCTATAAACCTCTTGGAGGTTATGATATAAAAATGTGATACAATACCAGTAATTATGTAATTATTTGACTGAGAACCTATTGGTTTGATGATATAAAACTA
The DNA here is from genome assembly GCF_040414725.1 of Anabrus simplex. NCBI lineage: Eukaryota > Metazoa > Arthropoda > Insecta > Orthoptera > Tettigoniidae > Anabrus > Anabrus simplex. Next base: position 233,768,134 of record NC_090267.1, on the reverse strand, counting down.
CGTCAGAGGCACTTTCACTGCTTGTGATGTAAAATGACCTAAGACCCGCTCAGTCTTATCATGTGTGACTAGAAATCAGACCCTCTCCGTTTTTACTATATTACATAAAATACCCTCTCTTTGTTTATGATGTAAAGCTGGGACTCAGCCCTTCACTTTCTTGATGATGAAATACTGCGGGTCTCACTTTCTCATCTTTTATGATGTAAAATTACGATTCAGATCTTCTCTGTCTTTATGACGTGAAAACACTACTCAGATCCTCTCGGTGATGTAAAACGACGATTTAAGACATAATCTTCTTTACGATGTAATACCATGGTTCACACCGTCCTGGTTTTTCATGCAGTCAAAGAGTAGTGAAACGCCTTATTCCTTATCGTATAATATACGGATGGAGCTGCTGGGTATTTATGATGTAAACATACAACTCAGACCCCCGTGTTCAATATGATGTGAAACTACGGCTGATACCTTAATTACGATACACACCCTCCTGGGCGTTATGGCGTAAAACTACGACATAGACTAACGTAAAGTAACAACTATGACTTCCGTTGATTCTATGATGTATTACTACGAAATTGTTCTTCCCGGTCTTCATTTGAAACTACGAATATGGTCCTAAGTATAACTAGACCTTTATGTCTTTATGGTGTAAAAATACCTAAGAATCTCCCGGTCTTAATGATGTAGTGTTACTACTGTGTCCCTCTCCATCTTAACGATATAAAATACAATCAGACACTCTCGGGCATTATGATATGTGCATAAGACTGAGGCGATAACTACGACTCAGACCCTATTTATCTTTATGATGTAAAAAAAAAGATACTGACCGTCATCTTTTCGACGCAGGTCTACGTGTCCCAGGCCCTTGTGTGTTTAAAATGTAAAACAGTGACTCCAACATCTTCGGTCTATGATCTAGAACTACGATTTTAAAATACTATTCTTTATGATGTGATACCATGTCTCAAGCCGTCTGGTTCTCCAAGATGTAAAAATTGTGTTCAAGCCCTCAGTCTTTATGATGTATGCCTACGGTTAAACACCTCTTGGACTTGATGTAAAACTGTGACACAATTCCCATCGATCCTTATGATATAAATGTTCGAGTAAAATTCTCTGAATTTTTACTGTAAAACTATGACTCAAGCCCTTTCCCTCTTTACGTGTAAAATGACCTAAGACACCCTCAGGCTTATCATGCTCAACTACGAATGAGATACTCCTGTCTGTACGAAACCCTTCCACCTTATTATGCCTATACTTGTAGATTGTAATCATTATAAAATATCAAAGCCATTTCTTATTAACAGTGCTGATGTAGTTATTTCATAATTATTATTAATTATATACAGTCGTATCAGCACACACTTTTTTAAAACATAACCAATTTTCGGACATTAAGGTCCATAATCAGTGTTAAAATTTAAATTTAATTCCACATGAGTGTGTCGTCAAAATTGGTTAAAATGATTTTAAAATGTAGCCTTGTTGACATCAAGATAGGAAGGGCTGGCTTTTCCTCGTGCTCAGGCTGTAGGTCGAGCACTGACCTCTACGCCGAAATGATTATCTACGACGCAGACCCTCGTTTTCAAAATGATGTTAAACTACGACTCACGCACTGTATGTCTTTATGGTGCGAAATTACGACTCCAATCCTATTAGCACGTGACGTAAAACTACGATTTTGAACATTCTGTTCTTTATGATGTAATACCATGGTCACACTGTCAGAGTCTTCATGATGTAAAAATAGTACTGAAGACCTTTGGTTCTCATCATATAGAACTACAAATATCTTCCTATTGAACTTGATGTAAAATTGTGACTCGTATTCTGTCGGTTTTTATAATGTAAATGAACAAGTGAAACTATCTGGGTTTTCATGATGTAATAACTGCTACTCAGGCTCTTACGGTATTTATGTTGTGAACTGAACCCAGACTCCGTCATTAGTATCACGCACAACTACGAATAAGGCTCTCTCAATCTTTCTGATGAAAGACTTCCGCTCTTACCCTGTTACTTTTTATGATGTAAAACCCACGATACTCCCCTCTCTGTCTTTATTTCATACTACGGTTCTGGTCCTAACTTCAACTTCAGTCATCTCCGTCTACACCGTACTATGTTTCTGGGCCTTTTGTCTTTACGCTGTAAAAATACAACACTGACTCTCTCAGTCATTATGATGTAAACCTACGAATGAAGCCCTACTTATGACTTGGACCCTGTCGGTCCGTGTGATATAAATGTTCGAGTTAGAACTTCTGGGTTTGTATGATGTAAAATTGAGGCGTAGGCACTACCTCCAGCTCACAACCTACGGTCTTTGTGTCGGAAGTCTACGACTTTGCCTTTTCGGTCATAGTACGTAAAAGTACAACTGTAACAGTCTGAGTCATTGTACCATTAAAAATTGCTTCTCATCTTCCCGGCCTTTATGATAAGAAAACCTGCGGGTCTGAGCCTCTCTATTATTATTGCAAACTATGAGCCAGGCACTAACAAAAAATCAGATCTCTTGATTTTATGGTGTGAAACTATGACAAGGAATAAAGTAAGTTTACAACTATTTAACCCTTTGTCTCAATTATGTAAATCTGCGAATCTATACAGTCGCTAAGATGTAAATCTGCGAATCTGTACCTCCCGGCCTTCAACTGAAACTACGAATCTTGTCCTAGATACAACTCGGCTTCTCCGCGCCCTTTGTTGTAAAAAGACTTAAACAGCCTGAGTTTCTGATGTAAAACTATTAGCCTAGCTCTTTATGATGTAATACTACTCTCATGACCTTTTCATTCTTATTTGAAACTACGACGAATTTCCGTTGTTGGTATGTATACTCAAATTCAATTTGTCCTTACGATGCAAATCTAAGACTCAGACCCTCAAGATCGTTATGCTGTAAGACATCTTAACACCCTCTTAGATATTTTGACGATAATCTTCGAAACAGACCCTCACATACTTTCTGATTTTAAACTACGATTCGACTCTCTCGATCTTCATTTGATACTACGATTCATGACCTCAGAAAAACTAGGTCCCTTCCATTCTTGATGTAATACGACTTATGGCCATCTCGGTCCTTAAGATGTAATTCTACTGCCTTTGGCCTCTTGAATTAAATGATATTATAGTTACGAATCATACTCACACGGACATTATGGTCTGAAATTGCGACTGATGAGCTAACTACGACTTAGACCCTCTTGGTCTTTATGATGTAAAAATACGTACGCAGATCGTAAATGACTTTGAGATGTTGATCTACGACGCAAACTCTTCTGGTCAAAATGGTGTAAAAATTCGCCTCAGGCCCTCTGTGTGTTTATGGTGTGAAACTGTGATTCCAACCCTGTTGGTTTGTGATTTCAAACTACGATGTATAAAATCCCATTACACCGTCTCGATCATTAAGGTGTAAATATTATACTCAGGGCTTTGGTCTTCATGATGTAATAATATGGATAAAGTCTTATTGGACTTGATGTAATACTGTGATTCAGGTCCTGTCTACTGAAAGTCAATGTTTTAAATTCTGTAAATCTATGGTTCAGGCCTTTTCACCCTTTATGATTTAAAATGACCTAAGACACCCTCAGGATTATCATTCACAACTACGAATGAGGCCCTCTCTGTCTCTACGACATTAAATAACGTAAGACTCACTTGGCGCTTAGAATGCAAGACTGGGACTCAGGCTTTCACATTCGTAAAGATGTAAATCTACGACGCCTACTTTCTCATTGATAAGATGTGAAACTACGAATCAGATCGCCCCGGCCTTTACATGTGTAACTACGACTGAAAAACGAACAACAACTCGGTCCTTATGCTTATTATTACAGAAATATAAAACTCTGCCCTCTCGGCCTTAAGGATTTAAATGTACAACCGAGACAATCTCAGACATTGTTCTGTAAAACTACGATTCCCATCGTCCCGATTATTATGATAAAAAACTACGACCTAGATCCTCTCTACCTTGATTGGAAACTATGACCCAGGCCCCAAACTATAACTCAGACCCTCTTGGATTTTATAGTGTAAATCATTTTTACTGACGTTAGAACGCAGCTATATCCCATTTGTGTCTATGAAGCAAAACTATGAAACTGCACCTACCGATGTTCATTTAAAACTACGAATCGTGTCCTAAATATAACTCAGCCCCTTCCTGTTGTTATGGTGTAAAACGTCTTAATACAATCTCTCTGTTTTGATGTGAACCTATTATATATATATATATATATATATATATATATATATATATATATATATATATATATATATATGCAAATTTGGTGTTTTTGAAGGGAAACTAGGACTTACCTTCTTTTGGTTCTTATTTGTAAGTACAAACCATGCATTAATTATCAGTCAGAAATTTTCGATCGTAATGATCAATACGCCTACTCGGAACCCCTAGCACTTTATGATGCAAAAGTACAACTCAGAGCGTAACTGCCTTTATGATGTAAAGCTACTATCAAACCCTCTTGATGTTCGCCACTACGATTCATGTCCTAACAACAGTTCCGTGCCTCTTGGCCTGTGTGGTGAAAACTACCTAAGATTCCCATTAATTATACCGTAATGTAATACTGCGGACCTGGCCCTGCTTCATCATGTAAATGTACAGCACAAACCCCCTTGGTCAGTATGATGTGTAACTACGGCTGAGACCCTAACTATGACACACGCCCTTTTGATATTTATGGTGTAAAACTACGACTCAGACTAACATCAAACCATGACTATGACTCCCGTTGTTTCTAGGATGTATTGCCACGAGTCTGTACAACTGGTCTTCATTTGAAACTACCATTCTGGCCCTAAATACAAATAGGTACTTTTATGCCTTTATGGTGTAAAATGATACAAGACCCTCTCGGTATTTATGGTGCAATACTTCTGTTCTGGCACCCTCTGTCTTAATGATGTAAAACATCGCTAAACTCCTACCTACGTTTCAGACCATCCTGGACTTAATGATGTAAAACGAGACTTAGACTAAAGTAAAACTATGATTATGACCACCATTATATGTATGATGTAGTACTATGAAACTGTACTTCACTTATGTAAATCTACGCTTTAGAATATATTATTCTTTATGATCTAAAGCCATGGCCACACGCTCTCGGTTTTGTGGTGTTAAGATAGTACTCAGGCAGTTTCGTTTTTATTATTTATGTTGCGGGTAAGACTTTCTTGATCTTATGATGTAAAACTGCGACACGGATCCTGTCCGTCTTTATGATGTAAATGTTCGATTTAGGATCTCTGCGTTTTATGATATACAACTGCGACTCAGTCCCGTTCGGTCTTCATGATGTGAAAATACAGCTGAGTTCCTAACTACCACTCTGACCCTCTTGCAATTTATTGTGTAAAACTACGATCTGGACAACTTGGGGGATGTCTATGGCCCCCATTGAATCGATGATGTAATACTATGAGCTATACCGCCCGGTTTCATTTGAAACTAGGAATTAGGTCATAATACTACTCGGTCCTTTCTTGTCTTTATGGAGCAGTGACCCAAGACCTTCTCGGTTTTTATGAAGCAATACTATGGCTATGATTCTCTCTGTTTTTATGATGTAAAAATACAACTCTAATACCCTCGGTCATTATGATACAAAACTACGGCTGGGGCTCCAACTACGACTCAGCTATCTATGTCTTTTTGATGGAAAGCAGCGACTTTGAATGACTTAAGACTATGAGTATGTTCCCCGTTGTTTGTAATATAATACTACGGAACCTTTACTCTCAACATTCATTTTAAACTACGAAGCTGATCGTAACTAATACTCGGTTCCTTCCTGTCTTTATGCAGTGAAATTTCTTAAGACCCTCTCGGTCTTTATGATGTTATTCCTTTGCTCTGTCCTCCATTGTCGTTATGGTGTAAAAATACGACTCAGACCCTCTCAGTCATTATGGTGGTGAACCTACGACTAATGCCCTAACTACGCCTCAGAACCTCTTAGTCTTTATGATGTAAAACTACGTCTGTGATACTCTCGGTCTTTGAGATGTTGATCTAGGACTCAGACCTTCCTGATGATTAGGATGTAAAACTACGACTCAGGCCATCTATATCTTTAGAGTGTGAATCTAGGACTGTGAAATTCTCGGTCCGTGATATTTAATTACGATTCAGAACACTTTATTATTTATTTTGTAATACTACGAGTCACACGCACCAACTTGATATTTATGATGTAAAAGTAGTACTAAAGCCCCTTCGTCCTTAATATAATTCGAACGGCTGCGATCCTCTTGAACTTAATATAAAACACTGTCTCACGTCCTGCCGGTTTTATGATGTAAATTTTGGCGTGAATATGTCTGTGTTTTTGTAATGTAAAACTTGCGATTCATCCCTCTCGGTCTATGATGGAAAACTAGGACATAGAGCATTTATTCCACATGATGGAATACCATGTCCCACATTGCCCCATTCTTTGTGATATAAAATAGATCTCAGGCCGTTTGATTTGTATGATTTAATACTAAGACATTCTTGGTTTTTCATACTATTTAAAATGGTGAATCTGATCTTCTTGGGTATATGACGTAAGTTTTCGAGTGAGAATTTCTATGATTCTCATCCTATAGGTCTTATGCTTAAAAACTACGATCCATGTCCTCTGGTTTCTTATTATAAACTGCAACGCGAACAATTAGATCAACTCAGATCCCTTTGGTTTTATGGTGTAAAACTACGACATAGACTAACGTAATACTACGACTATGACCCCCTTTGTGTCTGTGATGTAAAACTACATAACTGCACCTCCCAACATTCATATGAAACTACGAATACGGTAATAAATACAACTCTGTTCCTTGCTGTCTTATGGTGTAAGGAGACTTAACCACACTTTCGGTCTTTTGATGTAAAACTATTTCACATGACGACTTGGCCTTTATGATGGAAAACTAGGACACACATGCTTTCGAATCTTATTTCATACTACGACACACGGTCTAAGCAAAACTCAGACCGTTTCGGTCTTAATGATGTTTTGAACTGCTGGGAACCCCTCGAACTTAGTGATGTAAAACGATGACTGAGACCCTATCTGTCTTTATGATACAAAACTACGATGCATACCCCCGCGATCGCTGCGATGTGAAACTACTACGACTTAGAGCCGAATAACAACTCAGAACCTCTTGGTTTTTATGATATGAAATTACACCTCACACCATCTCTGTGTATGAAGTAAATCTACGATTCAGAATTTATTACTCTTTATGATGTAGTACCGTGTTTAAAAACGCCCAGGTCTGTAAGCTGTAAAACTATTTCGCACGCTCTCTGGTCTTAATGATATAAAACTGTGATTTAGACCCTCTCGGTCTATATGATGTAACTGCACCTGTGAGTGGAGATTTTATAATGCAAGAACCCCTACACTCTTCAATCTAAAACAACAAATAAGACCCTCTCATTCTTTAAAATATGAAATAGAATAAGATCCTTGCAATGCTCTCCGATCTACTCGATTTTAATTAGAATCTACGACACAGATACTATCTACAACTCGGACTGACCTTGTTTTTATGGTGTAACACGACATAGCCTAATGTAAAACTACCATTGTGACCCCGTTTTCGCATTTGTATGCATGAATACTACGAAACTTTAGCTCCCTGACTTCATTTGAATCTAGGCATAAGATCCTAAATACATTTCGTTTCCTTCCTGTCTTTATGGTGTAAAACGAGCTCAATAGATCAATATTGATCCGCATTTAGGGCAGTCGCCAAGATGGCAGATTCCTTATCTGTTGTTTTCCTAGCCTTTTCTTAACTGTGCAAAGAAATTGGAAATTTATTGTACATCTCCCTTGGTAAGTTATTCCAGTCCCTAACTCCCCTTCCTACAAACGAATATTTGCCCCAATCTGTCCTCTTGAATTTCAACTTTATCTTCATATTGTGATCTTCCCTACTTTTAAAGACACCACTCAAGCTTATTCGTCTACTGATGTCCTCCCACGCCATCTCTCCATTGACAGCTCTTAACATACCACTTAGTCGAGCAGCTCGTCTCCTTTCTCCCAAGTCTTCCCAGCCCAAACTTTGCAACATTTTTGTAACGCTACTCTTTTGTCGGAAATCGCCCAGAAAAAATCGAGCTGCTTACCTTTGGATTTTTTCCAGTTCCTGAATCAAGTAATCCTGGTGAGGGTCCCATACATTGGAACCATACTCTAGTTGAGGTCTTACCAGAGACAAATATGCTCTCCCCTTTACATCCTTACTTCAACCCCAAAATACCCTCATAACCATGTGCAGAGATACATAGGCCTACCCATTATTTACAATCACATTTATGTGATTACCCCAATGAAGATCTTTCCTTATATTAACACCTAGATACTTACAATGATCCCCAAAAGGAACTTTCACCCCATCAATGCAGTAATTAAAACTGAGAGGACTTTTCCTATTTGTGAAACTCACAACCTGACTTTTATCCCCGTTTATCATCATACCATTGTCTACTGTCCACCTCACAACATTTTCGAGGTCATTCTGCAGTTGCTCACAATCTTGTAACTTATTTATTACTCTGTACAGAATAACATCATCTGCAAAAAGCCTTACGTCTGATTCCATTTCTTTACACATATCATTGATATATATTAGAAAACATAAAAGTCCAATAATACTGCCTTGAAGAATTCCCCTCTTAATTATTACAGGAACAGATAAAGCTTCACCCACTCTAATTCTCTGAGTTCTATTTTCCAGAAACAGAGCCACTCATTCAGTCACTCTTTTGTCAAGTCCAATTGCACTCATTTTTGCCAGTAGTCTCCCATGATCTACCCTATCAAATGTCTTAGACAGGTCAATCGCGGTACAGTCCAATTGACCTCCTGAATCCAGGATATCTGCTATATATTGCTGGAATCCTACAAGTTGGGCTTCAGTGGAATAACCTTTCCTAAACACAAACTGCCTTCTATCAAACGAATTATTAATTTCGCAAACATATCTTATATAATCAGAAAGAATGCTTTCCGAAAGCTTACATGCAATGCATGTCAAATTGACTGGTCTGTAATTCTCAGCTTTAAGTTTCTCACCCTTTCCTTTATATACAGGGGCTACTATAGCAACTCTCCATTCATTTGGTAAAGTTCCTTCATGCAAACAACAATCAAACAAGTACTTCAGATATGGTACTATATCCCAACCCATTGTCTTTAGTACATCCCCCGAAACCTTATCAATTCCAGGTGCTTTCCGAGTTTTCAACTTTTGTATCCTACTGTAAATGCCATTGCTGTCATAGGTAAATTTTAATACTTCTTTAGTATTAGTCACCTCTTCTATCTCGACATTATCCTTGTAACCAACAACCTTTACATACTGCTGACTGAATACTTCTGCCTTTTAAAAATTCTCGCATACGCACTCCCCTTGTTCATTAATGATTCCTGGAATGTCCTTCTTGGAACCTGTTTCTGCCTTAAAGTACCTATACATACTCCATTTTTCACTAAAATTCGTATGGCCGCCAATTATGCTTGCCATCATGTTATCCTTAGGTGACTCCTATGCTGGATTCAATTTCCTTGTAAGTTCCTTCAATTTCTCCTTACTTCCACAGCCATTTCTAACTCTATTTCTTTCCAACCTGCACCTCTTTCTTAGTCTCTTTACTTCTCTATTATAATATAGTGGATCTTTACCATTCCTTACCACCTTTAAGGGTACAAACCTGTTTTCACATTCGTGAACAATTGCTTAAAACATATCCAAGCGCCTGTTTATTTTTTTGCCGTTTTCTGCCGATCATAGTTACTTATGACCCTCTCAATCATTATAATGTATAAAATGAAAGCAGACCATCTCGGTCATTACAATTTGCGTATATAGCAGAAGCGCTAGCTATGACATCGAACCTATTGAACTTTATGATGTAAACCTACGACTCAGACTCAATCGTCTTCCTGATGATAAACTTCAACTTAGACCCTCTCACGTTTTATGATGTAAAACTACGACACGACCCTGTGTGCCTTCACATGATATTACGATTCAGATCCTAACTACAGTTACCGTCCTCTCGGTATGCAAGATGTTGAACGACCTAATACTCTCTCGTTCTTGATGATGTAATGCTACGGCCCTGCCCCTCTCTCCTTTAAAATGTAAAATAAATCTCAGACTCTTCGATCATTGTGATGTGAAACTACGAATGAGGCCCTAACACCAGCTCGCACCCAGTCTTTGTGATAGAAATCTACTACTCTGCCTTCTCTGTTTAAAACTATGACTCTTATTTTATAAGTAACGACGAGCCAAGCACTAACTCCAACTCAGACCTTCTCGGTTTCTATGGAGTTAGACTACTATAACAGACGGCCTCACTTGTCTGTATGACGTAATACTCCGAAACTGTACACTGCTGTTTTCATTCGAAAATACGAAGCAGGTCCTAAATATAAATTTATCCACTACCATTCTAGTGCGAATATATATGACGAAGGCGTATTGTATTTTGTATGGTCGTTTACCGACTTATGTCACGCTAGGTCTTTTGTAGTGAAACTATTACTCATGCTCACTTTTCCCGTATGACGGAAAACTTGGACACACGTCCTTTTGGATGATATTTTAAACTATGACCAATGCACAACCTCCATCTCAGGACCTTTCGATCTTAATGGTGTATGCGATTACTCGGACCCCTTCGTAATACGACTGAGGTCCTATCGATGATTTAAAACTACGACTCGGACACCCTCAGACCTTCTGAATGTAAAATTCCACCCAGACCATCCTACTCTTGACGATCTAAACCTTTGACTGGATAACCTCGGTTATCATTTTATACTAAGTATAACTCCGGGGCATTAGGTCATCATGATGTAAAACGTCTTTAAAGTTTCTCGTGCTTGATGATGCAATGGTACGGGTTATTATATGAAACTACGGCTGAGTCTACTAATGAGAACTTCTCAAGTTTGTCATATGTGCTGTAATACCATTGCTCACACCATCTTAATTTGTATGATGTAAAAATTGTACTCCATCCTTTTGGTATTGTTAATATAATACTACGTCTATGTTACTATTGGACTTTTTGATGTAAAACTTGTCACTCAGAACCTCTCTGTCTATTTATGATACAAATCGAGTAACAACCTCTGGGTTTTTCATGTAAAATTACGACTCGGGTCCTTTCACTGTTTAGGATTAAAATGACCCAAGACCCCGTCAGAAATCAGATCCTCTCGACTTTTACGTTGGTTATGATGTAAAACTGGGACACAGCCCTTCATTTTCTTCGTGATGAAAAACTGCGGGTCTCACTTTCTCATCCTTTATGATGTAAAACTGTGAACCGGACCCTCTATGTCTTTCAGATAATAAACTTCGACTCAAACTCTCCCACCCTTAATGTGTACAACTACAGCTCAGAACATATCAGTTTTTTCGATGATGAAATTCGGCTCAGACCCTCTCGGCCTTCATTTGATTCTAGAGTTCCGGTCCTAGCTCAACACTGGTCCTCTCAATTTGTTGATGTAAATTGAACAAAGAACCTCTCAATTTTGAAGCTGTAATACTTCGGCTTAGGTCTGTCGCATCTATGGTGTAAAATATCCTTCCTCGTAATGTTAACATAGGCCTACGGCTGAGACACTAACTACGACGCAGGCCCTCTTAGTATTTATGGTTTAAAACTATGACTTCAACCAACGTAAAATTACGATTATGACACCTTTTCTTCTGAGATGTAGGGTACGGAATTTTAACTACGAATCAGGTCCAGAAACAGTCCCTTACCGGCTTTATGTGTAAAAAAAGACTTATGACCCTCTCGGTGTTTCTATATAAAATTATTACTCACCGAGACTTAGAATTTATGACGGAAATCTAGGACTCGTATTTGAAACAATGACCTACACCCCTTAAGACTTTCTCGTTCTTGATGATGTAATGTGATGTGATGCATTTGGTTATGCTGACACCCTTGAATTTTATGATCCGAAACTTTGAATTAGACACTGTCTGCTCCTGTGATGTCAAACTACGACTCATATCTGTCACCCGCTCTCAGAATTTACAATAAGAAACCTCAGACCCCCTCAATCGTACGATGTAAAGCTACGACTTGACCGTACGTGTCTCCATTTGATATTGTTAATGAGGACCTAAGTACATCTCCCGACCTCCGGGTGATTATAATGTAAAGGCTCTAAGACACTCGCGTTGCTGTGATGTAATGTTACTGCTCTGGCCCTCGTTTTCTTTGTGATATAGGAATACTTGTTAAGTCCCATCGGTCATTATTATGTGAAAATACGACTGTCGCTCTAGCAGTGTCTAGACCCTAATGATAGCTATCATGTAAAACAACGAGACAGGAAATGAATGTCTTTACGATGTGAAACTTCGACCCAGACACTTTCGGTCTACGATGTAAAACTATTAATTAGATCTTATTTTTCAATTATGTAATACCATGCTTTTTTCATATAAGATTTGTACGCAAGTCCTTTGGTTGTTATGAAATAATACAACGTCTAAAATCCTTTCTTACTTCATGATGTAAATATTGTTCCCCAGAACCTCTCTCCCTATATGAGATAAATGTTGTATTTATGATCAAATAAATCTAGAAGTCAGACCCACCCCTTTTCTTTTGATGTAATAGTGTGGATGTCACTTTATCATCCTCTAATATGCAGAACTGCGAATCAGACACCGTGGGTGTTTATGACGAGAAATTACAACGGAGGCCGTAACTACAACTCGCGCCCAAATGTATTTATAATGGAAATCTACGACTCTGCCTTCTCGCTCTTTAGGAAGTACAACTGTGAAAGTCTCAGTCGTTGAGGTGAGAACCTACAATGGTCATCCTTCTTTATAGGCTACAACTCCAATACCTGGAAAAATCTGCGACCCAGACACTGCCTTTTACTCAGACCCTCTTTGTTTTCATAGTGTAAAACGATATAGGCTTACGTAAAACAACGACTATGATCTCGTTTTACTTTATGATGTAATACTACGAAACTCTAGCTCGCGGTATTCATTTCAAACCATGAATCAGGTCCTATATACATCTTTCCTTCCTGTCTTTATGGTTTAACATGATCTAAGACCCTCTCGGTCTTTATGATGTACTGCTTCTGGTCTGGCCCTCTCGGTCTTTCTGATGTAAAAATACAACTCAGACCTACTCGATCGGTATGATAAGAATCTACGTCTGAGCCCAGTGATTGCACATACCTTCTTGATCTTTACCATACAAATCACATAGTCTGAATCACTCATTTATTATGATGAACTTCGACTCGACCCTCTCGGTCTTAATTTGATACTACTATTTAGGTCCGAACTACAGCTCCGATCCTCTCGATATTTACGATGTAAAACGACCTAGGAACATCTCGCGCTAATGGTCCTGGCCCTGGCCCTCTCGCCTTTAAGATGAAAGATACAAATGAGAACACCCATCGGTCATTCAGAATATTGGACTACGTCTGATGCCTTAAATACGACTTAGACCCTCTTGGTCTTTGAGGTGTAAAACTAAGACTAAGACTAAGATAAAACATCGACTATGACCCCAGCCGTTTGCATGATGTAATACTACGAGTCTGTACCTCGTATGCTTCACTTGAAACTACCAATAACGATCCTAATACAGCCCTTTCCCTACCGGCATTTTTGGTGTATAACTACCTAAGACCCTCTTCGTCTTTATGATGTAACACTACACTTCGGCCCTTTTCGGTATTTATGATGTAAAAACACAACTGGGAACCCCACGGTCATAATGATATTGAAGTACCACGGAGGCCATAACTACGACATACATCATGTTGGCCTTATGGTGTAAAAGCGTGACTTAGACTAACACAAATGGATGACTATGGTATCCTTAGCCTCTATGGTGTAAAGTGCACAACTAAGCCCCAGTCTTCGTTTGAAACTACGAATAAGGTCCATAGTACAGTACATACCATTCTCTTCCTGCCTTTGTGCGTAAGAAGGCTTAAGACGCCCTCGGTCTTTTGGTGTAAGATTATTACACGTGTCCTCCTCGCCTTTATGATGGAAAACTAGGACTTATGTACTTTCCGTCCTATGTCTCTACTGCAACTCTGACATTTCGGTTTTAATGATGTATATGACTACTCCACCACCCTCGCATTTTATAACGTGAAACTGAGACTCGCACTCGCTTTATCTTTATGACGACAAACTGCGACCTAAACAGTGTCCCTCGTTTTGCTGCACAACGACGTAGGACCCTCTCATCAATTGTGATGAAAAATTTTCGTCTAATACCCTCTCAGATTTTACGATGTAAAACTACGACTTGACCGTCTCCCTCTTCATCCGATACTGCGATTTAGGACCTAACCGAAACTCCCACCGTCCTGGCCATTAAAATATAATACGATCTAAGACCCTTTCGCTCTCTATGATGTGATACTACGGCTCTGGCCCTCTCCGTGTGTATAATGTTAAAACAAAAGAAAACTCCGTTGGTCATTATATATGAAGATAAGGCTGAGGCCCTAACTAAAACTGGTCTTTATGATGTAAAACTATGATCCTGGCCATCCCCGGGTATGAGATGTACCTACAACAAGGACTCGGACGCCCGTGGTCATATTTATGTGAAACGACGACTCGTTCCCGTGATGTCTTCATAATGTGAAACAATGTGCCGGGACATTACGGTCGATTATGCAAAAGTACCAGTAAGAACTTATTTATACTATGGCTTCCATAGTCTCGGTTTACATGATGTAAAAATAATGTTCAAGGTGCTTGGTATTTTATATTCAATTTTAGGTCTATAACCCTCTTGGAGATTATGATATAAAATTGTGATACAGTACCAGTAATTATGTAATAATTTGAGTGAGAACCTATTGGTATGATGACGTAAAACTACGTCACAGGCACTTTCACTGTTTTTGATGTAAAATGATTTAAGACCCGCTCAGTCTTATCATGTGTAACTAGAAATCAGACCCTATCTAACTTTAAGGTATTAAATAAAATACCATCTCGTTGTTTATGATGTAAAGCTAGGACTCAGTCCTTCACTTTCTTGATGATGTAACACTGCGGGACTCACTTTTTCATCTTTTATGATGTAAAATTACGACTCGGACTTTCTCTATCTTTATGATGTCAGAACACTACTCAGATCCTCTCAGTCTGTGATGTAAAACGACGATTTACGACATCTTGATCTTTATGATATAATACATTGCTTCACACCGTCCTGGCTTTTATGGTGTCAAATAGTACTGAGACCCCTTGTTCCTTATTATATAATACACGGATCGAACCGCTGGTTATTTATGATGTAAAAATACAACTCAGACCCTCTTTTTCGTTATGATGTGAAACTACGGCTGATGCGCTAACTACGATACATACTCTCCTGATCGTTATGGCGTAAAACTACGACTTAGACTAACGTAAAGTAGCAACTATGACTACCGTTGATTCTATGATGTATTACTACGAAACTGTTCTTCCCTGTCTTCATTTGAAACTACTAATCTGGTCCTAAATTCAACTAGACCTTTATGTATTTATGGTGTAAAAAGACCTAAACCTCCTGGTCTGCATGATGGAGTTCTTCTTATGTGGCCCTCTCCGTCTTAAAGATAAAAAATACAATTGACACTCTCGGGCATTATGATATGTAAATAAGACTGGGACGCTAACTACGACTCAGACCCTCTTGATCTTTATGATGTACAAAGTACTGACTGACATTGTCTTTTGGATGCAGGTCAACGTGTCTCAAGCCCTCTATGTGTTTAAAATGTAAAAGTGTGACTCCAGCATCCTTGGTCTATGATGTAAAACTATGATTTAGAAAACACCATTGTTATTGATGTGATACGATTCCTCACGCAATCTGGTTCTGCAAGATGTAAAAATTGTGCTCAGGTCCTTAGCCGTTATGATGTATGAATACGGTTAATCTCCTCTTGGACTTGATGTAAAACTGTTACACAATTCCTATAAATACTTATGGTGTAAATGTTCGAGTAAAACTCTCTGTATTTTTGCTGTAAAACTATATCATAAGCCCTTTCACTCTTTACGATGTAAATTGCCCTAACACTCCCTCAGGCGTATCATGACCAACTAAGAATGAGACATCCTGTCTTTGTTATATTAAAAAACATAAGACGCTCTTGGTACTTAGGATGTAAATCTTAAACTTTGGCCTTCACATTCTTAAAGATCGCATCTAGGTCTCTTAATTTCTTATATTTAACAGGTGAAATTACGAATCAGAACTCTTAGCCCTTTATGATGTGTAAATACGACTGAGGCACTAGCAACAACTCGGCCACTACGGTCATTATGATGGAAATGTACGACTCTGCCATCTCGGTCTTTAGGATGTAAAAGTACAACTGTGATATTCCCAGCAATTGTGTTGTAAAACAACGATTCCCATCCCCCCGGCCCTTATGATATGAAGCTAAAATTCAGATCCTCTGTACTTTTACTGAAGGCTATAACACAGGCCCTCTTGCATTTTATGGTATATAAGTATCAATTTTACTGACGTAAAAGTGCGAATGTGACCCCTAATATGTCTACGATGAAAAACTATGAAACTTCTCATCCAGATCTTAATTTGAAACTATGAAGAGGGTACTAAATAAAACTCTGTCCATTCCTGATGTTATGGTGTAAAATGACTTTAGATCTCGCTGTTTTGATGTGAAGCAGGTCCATTTGGTATTTGTGTTGGGAGACTGCGACCCTCTCGATAAATGTGACCCTTTGTTTCTTATATATAATACTTCGGCTCGGCTCTCTCGGTCGTTATGATGTATACGTACATCTCGTAACTAGTCCGTCACTATAACATAAAACTACGCCTGAGGCCATAGTTACCTCGCACAACCTCTTGGTATATATGGTGTATACTACGACTTTCACGAATTAGGAGTACAACCCCGTAGTTTCTATGATGTATTACTACGAAACTGTACCGCCCGTCTTCACGGAAAACTACTAATCATATTCTAATTAAATCTCGGACCATACATGCCTTTATGTTGTAAAATGGCCTATGATCCTCTCGTTCTGTATGGTGTAATTCTATACCTCTTGCCCTCTACGACGTATGATATAATTTTTTTATCTACGACGAAGACCCACTTGTGCATAATGATGTTAAAGTATGACTCACGCCCTATTATGGTGTGAAATTACGACTCCAATCCTCTCGGTACGTTACAAAAAACTACGATTTTCAACATCCTGTTCTTTATGATGTAATACCATGGTCACAATATCAGCGTCTTTTAGTTGTTAAAATAGTATTCAATACCTTCGGTCGTCACAATATAGAACTACGGCAAACTTCCTCTTGGATGTGATGTAAAATTTTGAATCGCATTCCGTCGTTTTTTATAACGAAAGTGATCCAGTGAAACTATCTGGGTTTTCATTATGTAAAAACTATTACTCATACTCTGACGGTATCTATGTTGTGAAATGTCCTAAGACTCCCCCTTTATTATCATTTACAACTACGAATAAAACCCTCTCAATCTTTCTGATGAAAAACTTCTGCTCTGACCACGTTACTCTTTATGATGTAAAACCCACGACACTAACTCCTCTGCCTTCGTTTCATACTACGATTCTGGTCTTAACTACAATTTCGGTCCTCCCGTCTATACAATATCTGCGCCCTCTGTCTTTATGCTGTAAAAATGCAACACTGACTCTCTCAGTCATTATGATGTAAATCTACGAATGAAAACCTACTTATGACACGGGCCCTGTAGGTGTGTATTATATATATGTTCGAGTGAGAACTTCTGGATTTGTATGATGTAAAATTTCGGCGGAGGCTCTAACTCCAGCTTGCTACCTATGGTCTTTGTGATGAAAGTCTACGACTTTGCCCACTCGGTTCTTAAGATGTAAAAGTACAATTGTAACAGTCTGAGTCATTATGCTGTTAAGCTATGATTCTCATCCTCCCGGCCTTTATGATAAGAAAAAACTACGAGTATACTCCTCTCGATTATTATTACAAACCCTTACCAAGGCACTAACAAAAACTCAGGCCCTCTTGGTTTTTATGGTGTAAAACTTTGGCATAGAATATGATGAGTTTACGACTATTACCCTTTAGTATCTAAAACGTAAACCTACGAATCTATACAGTCTCTAGGATGTAAATCTACGAATCTATATCTCCGGCATTCATTTGAAACTACGAATCAGGTCCTAGGTACAACTGGATCCCTTCGGACTATTTGATGTAAAAGAACTTTAAACAGTCTGAGTTTTCTGGACTAAACTTAATACCCACGACAATTGCTCCTTATGATGTAACATTACTCTCATGACCTTTTAGTTCTTATTTGAAGCTACGACGACTTTTCGGTGTTGGTAGGTATACTGTACGTTATACTGTAAGACCACTTAAGTCTCTTTTAGACATTATGACGATAAACTTCGAATCAGACCCTCTCACACTTTATGATTCTAACCTACGATTCGACTCTCTCAATTTTAATTTGATACTAAGATTCATGTCCTCAATACAGCTCGGTCCCTTACTGCCTTCACGTTTTAAAACGACTTACGGCCCTCTCGGTAATAATGATGTAATTCTACTGCCTTGGCCCTCTCGGTCTAAATGATATTAAAAAATACAAGTCACACCCACACGGACACTATGATATGAAAATATGACTGAGTATATAATTACGACTTAGAACTTCTCGGTCTTTATGATATCAACTACCACGCTGATCGTCACGGTCTTTGAGATGTTGATCTACAACGCAGACTCTCCTAGTAAATACGGTATTATTAAAAATTCGTCGCAGACCCTCTGAAAGTTTACGATGTGAAACTGTGACTCCAAACCTATCAGTCTATGATGTGAAACTACTATTTGCAAAATTCCATTATACGGCCCCGGTCTTTAAAGTGTAGAAATTATACTCAAGTCCTTGGTATTTTTGATGCGATACTATGGCTAACGTACCCTTGGATTTGATATAAAACTGTGTTTCAAATCCTGTCGATTGAAAACATCTGTTTCTTAACGCTGTTAATCTATGACTCTTATCATTTCACACTTTATGATGCAAAATGATCTACGAGCCCCTTAGGATCACCATTCACAACTACGAATGAGACAATCTCGGTCTTCACGACATTAAATAACATAAGACCCTTTAGTGCTTAGGTTCGTAAGCTAGGATTCAGGCTTCCACATATTCGTAAAGATGTAAATGTACGACTCCTACTTTCTCATCGTAAAGGTTCGAAACTACGAATCATATCCCCCTCGGCCTTTATGATGTCTAACTACGACTGAAAAACTAATAACAACTCGGTCCTTACGCTCATTATGACGAAAATATAAAACTCTGCCTTTTCGGTCTTAAGGATTGGATTTTATAGTGTAAATCTATCATTTCTGCTGACGTTAAAACGCAGCTATATCCCATTTGTGTCTATAAAGCAAAACTATGAAACTGAACATCCTGATGTTCATTTGAAACTACCAATCGTGTCCTAAATATAACTCGCCCCTTTCTGTTGTTATGGTGTAAAATTTTATATGAATTTATTGCATACGCCCATTTGGTCCTTCTGAAGGGAAACTTATCTTCTTTTCGTTCTTATTTGTAACTACAAAGCATGCATTAAGTATCAGTCAGAACATTTCGATAATAATGATCAATCTACCTACTCGGAACCCCTAGTACTTTATGATGTAAAAGTACAAATCAGAGCCTAAATGCCTTTACGATGTAAAGCTACTATCAAAGCCTCTCGGTGATCCCTTGACACTACGATTCGTGTCCTAACTACAGTTTCGGTCCTCTTGGCCTGTATGCTGAAAACTACTTACGTCTTTCGGTATTTATAATGTAATACTGCGGACCTGGCCCTGTTTTTAAGATGTTGAATTACAACGCAAACCCCCTTGGTCAGTATGATGTGTAGCTGCGGCCAAGCCCTAACAACGACACTCGCCCTATTGATATATATGGTGAAAACTACAACTCAGACTAACATTAAACTATGACTATGATTCCCGTTGTTTCTAGGACGTATTACTACGAACCTTTACTCCTGGCCTCCATTTAAATCTACCATTCTGGCCCTAAATACAACTACGTCCGTTTATGCCTTTATGGTGCACAATGATTGAAGACCCCTTCGGTCTTTATGGTGCAATACTTCTGTTCTGGCACCCTCTGTCTTAATATGTAAAAAAATCTGAATTCCTACCTGCGATTAAGACCCTCCTGGACCCTATGGTGTAAAACAAAAAGACTTAGTCTAACGTAAAACTATGATTATGACCCCGTTATTTTTATAATGTAGTACTATGAAAAATTACCTTACTGTTTCACTTCAAGCTAAGAATCACTTCCTAAAGAATACTCGATCCCTTTCTGTCTTTATGGTGTAACGCGAACTAAGACACTCTCCGTCTTTATGACGTAATACTATACTACTGCAGTTACCATATTGGTATTTGAGTTGTAGATCTACGACTCCGTCCGTCTTCGTCGTTACGATGTAAAACTGCGACTCAAGACATGCATCGCTCTATGACGTGGAACTATGACTCAGACAAACTTCTTTCATGATGTGAAACTACGCTTTAGAACATCTTATTCTTTATGATGAAAAGCCATGGCCATGATGCAACGACCTTGAATAACGAAAACTATGACTATGTTCCCCGTTGTTTGTGTGAAGTAATACTACGGAACCTTTCCTCCCGACATTCACTTTAAACTACGAATCAGGTCCTAACTACTACTCGGTTCCTTCCTGCCTTTATGGAGTTAAATTTCTTAAGACCTTGTCGGTCTTTATGATGACATTCTTTTGCTCTGGTCTCATCTGTCTTTATGATGTAAAAAAATGACTCAGACCCTCTCGATCATTATGATGGTGAATCTAAGACTAAGGCCCTAAATACGCCTCAGAACCTCTTAGTCTTTATGATGTAAAACTACGTTTCTGATATTCTCGATCTTTGAGATATTGATCTGGGACTCAGACCTTCTTGATGATTAGGTTGTAAAACCACGGCTCAGGCCATCTATATCTTTACAATGTGAATCTAGAACTGTGAAATTCTCGGTCCGTGATGTATAATTACGATTCAGAACATTCTGTTATTTATTATGTAATACTACGCGTCACACGCACCATCTTGGTTTTTATTATGTAGAAGTAGTACTAAGGCCATTTGGTCCTTATGATACAATTCAACAGCTACGATCCTATTGAACATGATATAAAACACGGTCCCGCATTATGTCGGTCTTTATAATGTAAATGATCGCGTGAACATATCTGTGTTTTTGTAATGTAAAACTTACGACTCATCCCTCTCGGTCTTGATGGAAAACTACGACATAGAACAATTATTCCACATGATGGAATACCATGTCCCACACTGCCCCATCCTTTGTGGTATGAGATAGATGTCAGGCCGTTTGATTTGTATGATTTAATGCTAAGACACACTTCGTTTTTCGAACGATTTAAAAATGGTGACTCCGATCTGCTTGGGTATATGATGTAAATATTCGAGAGAAAATCTCAATGATTCTCATCCTACAGGTCTTTATGATTAAAAACAACGATCCATGTTCTCTCGTTTCTTAATAGAACTACAACGCAGACCATCGGATCAACTCAGACCCCATTGATTTTTATGGTGCAAAACTATGGCAAAGTCTAACATAATACTACGACTATGACCCCCTTTGTTTCCTTGATGTAAAACTACATAACTGCACCTCCCGATATTCATATGAAACTACGAATACGGTAATAAATACAACTCTGTTCCTTGCTGTCTTATGGTTTAAGAGACTTAACCACACTTTCGGTCTTTTGATGTAAAACTATTACACATGACGACATGGCCTTTATGATGGAAAACTAGGACACATGTGCTTTCGGTTCTTATTTGATAGTACGACACACGGTCTAACCAAAACTCAGACTGTTTCGGTCTTAATGATGTTTTCAACTGCTCGGAAACCCTCGAACTTTATGATGTAAAACGACGACTGAGATCCTATCTGAATTTATTATGCAAAACTACGATCCATACCCCCAAAGTCGCTGTGATGTGAAACAACGACTTAGAGCCGAACGACAACACAGAAACTCTTGGTTTTTATAATATGAAGTTACAACTCACACCATCTCGGTGTATGAAGTAAATCTGCGATTTAGAATTTATTACTTTTTATGATGTAGTACCGTGTTTAACGACGCCTAGGTCTGTAAGCTGTAAAACTATTTCTCAAGCTCTCTGGTCTTTATGATATAAAACTGTGATTTAGACCCTCTCGGTCTATATGATTTAACTGCACCAGTGACTGAAGGTTTCATAATGAAGAAACACCTTCAGTCTTCAATCTAAAACAGCAAACAAGACCCCCTCGTTCTTTAAGATGTAAAATAAAATAAGATCCTCTCAACACTCTCCGATCTACTCGATTTTAATTAGAATCTATGGCCCAGATACTGTCTACAACTCGGACTGACTATCTTTTTATGGTGTAACACGACATAGCCTAATGTAAAACTACGATTGTGACCCCGTTTTCGGATTTGTCTGCATGGATACTACGAAAATGTAGCTCCCTGCCTTCATTTGAATCTACACATAAGGTCCTAATTACATTTCGATCGCTTCTTGCCTTTATGGTGTAAAACGACCTGTGACCCACTCGGTCTTTATAATGTATAAATACAACGCAGACCATCTCGGTCATTATCATTTGCATCTATGGCAGAAGTGCTAGCTACGACATAAACCCTATTGAATTTTATTTTTTAAACCTACGACTCAACTCATTCGTCTTTCTGATGACAAACTTCGACTCAGACCCTCTCACAATTTATGTTATAAAACTACGACACGACCCTCACTTCCTTCACATGATTTCGATACGATGATACAGATCCTAGGTTCAACTCCGGTCCTCTCGGTCTGCAAGATGTAAAACGACCTAATAATCTCTCGTTCTTGATGATGTAATGCTACGGCCCAGGCCCTCTCTCCTTTAAAATGTAAAATAAACCTCAGACCCTTCGGTCATTATGATGTGAAGGTACGACTGAGGCCCTAATCACAGCTCGCACCCAGTCTTTGTGATAGAAATCTACTACTCTGTCCTCTCTGTATTTACTATGTATAGGTATACTTGTGGCAGTATAAGCCCTTGGGCTGCAAAACTACCATTCCAATCCTCCGGTCTGTATGATATAAAACTACGATAGCCATACTCTCAATTTTATTAGAAACTGTGACCACAGCACTAACTACAACTTATACTCTCTTGGTTTCTATGGTATAAAACTACGACAATCACATCATTTGTCTCTGTGATGTAAGACTACGTCAAATGTATTATCCCTGTTTATGATGTAAAATGACCTCAGAACCTCACTCTAATCATCTAAAACTGGAAACTAGACCCTATCGTTCTTTACGATATTAAATAAAATAAACTGTCGATGTCTGATATCTGTCCTCTCGGTCTTTAGGATATAAAAGAACAACCGTGGCTCTCTCAGTCACTGTGCTTCAAAACAACGATCCTCATCCTGACGGTCTGTATGATGTAAGACTACGACCCCTATTTTATATGAAACGACGACACAAGCACTAACTTCAACTCAGACCCTCTCGGTTACTCTGGAGTAAGACTATTATAATACACGGCCCCAGTTGACTGCATGACAATACTCCAAAACTGTACACCCTAGGTCTTTCGTTGTGAAACTAAGTATTGCACATGATCACTTTTCCATTATCACGCAAACCTTGTACACACGTCCTTTTGGATGATATTTGAATCTACGACCAATACACAACCGCCAACTCAGGCCTTTCGTCTTAATAATGTATACGATTACTCGGACCCCTTTGTACTACTGCTGATGTCCTGTCCGAATTGATGATTTAAAACTACGACTCTGACACACACATTCATTCTGAATGTAAAATTCCACACAAACCCTCCTACTCTTGATGATCTAAACCTTCGACTCGATAACCTCGATCATCATTTGATACTAACTATAACTCCGGGGCATTCGGTCATGATGATGTATAACGTCTTAAGAGTTTATCGTGCTTGATGATGTAATGGTACGGGTTATTAAATGAAAATACGGCTGAGTCTACTAATGAAAACTTCTCAAGTTCGTCATATGTGCTGTAATACCATTGCTCACACCATCTCAATTGTTATGATGTAAAAATAGTACTCCATCCTTTTGGTATTGTTGATGTAATTCTACGTTTATGATACTCTTGGACTTTATGATGTGAAAATTGTCACTCAGAACCTCTCTGTCTATTTATGATACAAATCGATTAACAACCTCTGGCTTTTATCATGTAAAACTACGACTCTGGTCCTTTCGATGTTTAGGATTAAAATGACCAAAGACCCCGTCAGCCTCATAAGGTAAAAAAATAAATCAGATCCTCTCGACTTTTACGTTTGTTATGATGTAAAACTGGGACTCAGCTCTTCATTTTGTTCGTGATGCAAAACTGCGGGTCTCACTCATCCCACTGATGTAAAACTGTGAACCGGAACCTCTAAGTCTTTCCGATATTAAAATTCGATTCATACCCTCTCACCCTTAATGATGTAAAACTAGAGCTCAGACCATCTTAGTTTTTTTTATGATGAACTTCGACTCAAACTCTCTCGGCCTTCATTTGATACTAGATTTCCGGTCCTAACTCAACACTGGCCCTCTCAATTTCTTGATGTAA
The DNA here is from genome assembly GCF_040414725.1 of Anabrus simplex. Lineage (NCBI taxonomy): Eukaryota > Metazoa > Arthropoda > Insecta > Orthoptera > Tettigoniidae > Anabrus > Anabrus simplex. The sequence continues at coordinate 233,743,248 of NC_090267.1, read as the reverse complement.
ATTGAACTAAGACCCTCTCAATCTTGGCGCTTTAATACTTCGGCTTGGGTCTGTCGCCTCTATGGTGTAAAAATATCCTCAACCTTCCTCGTAATGTTAACATAGGCCTACGGCTGAGACACTAACTACGACTCAGGCCCTCTTAGTATTTATGGTTTATAGCTATGACTTCGACCAACGTATGATTACGATTATGACACCCTTTCCTTCTGAGATGTAGGGTACGGAATTTTAACTACGAATCAGGTCCAAAATCTGTCCCTTACTGCCTTTATGTGTAAAAAATTGTTAAGAACCTCTCGTTGTTTCAATATAAAACCATTACACATAGAGACTTGGCATTTATGATGGAAATCTAGGACTCGTATTTGAAACAATGACTTACACCCCTTAAGACTTTCTCGTTCTTGATGATGTAATGTGATGTGATGCATTTGATTACCCTGACACCCTTGCATTTTATGATCCGAAACTTTGAATCAGACACTATCTGCTCCTATGATGTCAAACTACGACTCGTATCTGTCACCCGCTATGCTCAACGACGACTTTAGACAGCCTCAGCATTTAAAATGAAAAACCCTCAGATCCCCTCAATCGTACGATGTAAAGCTAAGACTTGACCGTCCGTGTCTCCATTTGATATTATTATTGAGGACTTAGGTACATCTCCGTACCACCGGGTCATTATAATGTAAAAGTTCTATGAAACTCTCGTTTTCTGTGATGTAATATTGCTGCTCTGGCCCTCTTCTTCTTTGTGATGTAAGAATACTTGTTAAGTCCCATCGGTCATGATTATGTGAAAACCCGTCTGAGGCCCTAACAATGTATCAGACCTTATTGGTAGTTATCATGTAAAACAATGGGACAGGCGATGATTGTATTTACGATGTTAAACTACGACTCAGACCCTTTCGGTCTATAATGTAAAACTAATAATCAGATCTTATTATTTATTATGTAATACCACACCTTAAATCATCTCGGCTTTTATGGTATAAGAATTGTACACAAGTCTTTTGGTTGTTATGAAATGATACCACGTCTAAAATCTGCTTGTACCTCATGATGTAAATATTGTGCCCCAGAACCTGTCTGGCTATATGAGATAAATGTTCTAGTGAGAACCTCTTTGATTTTATGATCAAGTAAATCTAGAAGTCAGAACCTTCCCTTTTCTTTTGATGTAATTGTATGGATGTCACTTTATCATCTTTTATTTTGCAAAACTGCGAATTAGACGCCGTGGGTGTTTATGACAAGAAACTAGAACTGAGACCCTAACTACAACTCGCCCGCTACTGTATTTATGATGGAAATCTACGACTTTGCCCTCTCGCTCTTTAGGAAGTACAGCTGTGAAAGTCTCAGTCGTTGAGCTGAAAATCTACAATGGTCATTCTTCTGGTCTTTATAGGCTACGACTTCAATAACTCCCAAACATCTGCGACCCAGATACAGCCTGTTACTCAGACCCTATTGGTTTTCATAGTGTAAAACGATTTAGGCTTACGCAAAACTACGACTATGATCTCGTTTTACTTTATGATGTGATACTACGAAACTCTAGGTCGCGGTATTCATTTCAAACAATGAATCAGTTCCTAAATACATTTATTTCCTTCCTGTCTTTATGGTTTAACATGACCTAAGACCCTCTCGGTCTTCGTGGTGTACTGCTTCTGGTCTGGCCCTACCAGTCTTTCTGATGTAAAAATATAACTCAGACTTATTCGATCGTTATGATATGAAACTATGTCTGAAGTCCCAGTGATGACAAATGCCTTTTTGATCTTTACCATGTAAATCTCCGAATCAGTACCACTTATTTATTATGATGAACTTCGACTCGATCCTCTCGGTCTTAATTTGAAACTACTATTTGCGTCCTAAATACAACTCCAATCCTCTCTATATTTATGTTGTAAAACGACCTAAGAACATATCGCTGTTAATGGTGTAATGCTACGGCCCTGGCCGTCTCACCTTTAAGATGTAAGATAAAAGACCATCCGTCGGTCATTCAGACTATTACACTTCGTCTGATGCATAAAAATACGACTCAGACCCTCTTGGTCATTGAAATGTAAAACTAGGACCCCAGCGCCGTGATGTAATACTACAGCTGGGCCCTTTTCGGTATTTATGATGTAAAAGCACAACTGAGAACCCCTCGGCCGTAATGATGTTGAAGTACGACAGAGGCCCTAACTATGACACACATCATGTTGGTCTTAATGGTATAAAACTGTGACTTAGACAAACACAAATGTATGACTATGGTATCCTTAGCCTCTATGGTGGAAAGTGCAATACTAAGACCCAGTCTTCGTTTGAAACTACGAATCAGGCCCGGAGTACAGTACATACCAGTCTTTTCCTGCCTTTATGCGTAAGAAGATTTAAGACGCTCTCTGTCTTTTGATGTAAGATCATTACACATGATCTTCTCACCTTTATGATGGAAAACTAGGAGTCATGTACTTTCCGACCTGTCTCTACTGCAACAGGGTCATAGCGGTTTTAATCATGTATATGACTACTCCACCACCTTTGCATTTTATAACGTGAAACTGGGACTCGCACTCGCTCCATCTTTATGACGACAAACTGCGACCTAAACAGTGTTGCTCGTTTTTCTGCACGACGACGTAAAACACTCTCATCCATTGTGATGAAAAATGTTCGTCCAATATCCTTTCAGATTTTATGATGTAAAAACTACGACTTTACCGTCTCCGCCTTCAACTGATACTACGATTTCGGGACCTAACCAAAACTCCCACTGTCTTGGCCATTAAAATATAACAGCGGGACGATCTAAGACCCCTTCGCTATCTGTGATGTAATATTACGGCTCTGGCTCTCTCCGTGTATATAATGTTAAAACAAAGTAAACTCCCTCGGTCATTATATATGGAAATAAGCTGGGGCCCTAACTGATACTACGACCCTCCTGGTATTTATGATGTAAAACTATGATCCTGGTTGTGCCCGTATTTTAGATGTACCTACAACAAGGACGCCCTCGGCCATATTTATGTATAACAACGACTCGGTGATGTTTTCGTAAGGTTAAACTATGAGCCGGGACATTGCGGTCGATGATGTAAAATTACCAATAAGAACTTATTTATACTGTGGCTTCCACCATCTTGGTTTACATGATGTAAAAATAATGCTCAAGGCGCTTGGTCTTTTATATTCAACTTTAGGTCTATAACCCTCTTGGAGATTATGATATAAACATTGTGATACAGTACCAGTAATTGTGTAATTATTTGAGTGAGAACCTATAAGTTTGAAGGTGTAAAACTACGTCAAAGGCACTTTCACTGTTTGTGATGTAAAATGTCCTGAGCCCCGCTCAGTCTTATCATGTGTAACTAGAAATCAGACCCTATCTGTCTTTACGATATTCCATAAAGTACCCTCTCTTTGTTTATGATGTAAAGCTGGGGCTCAGCCCTTCACTTTCCTGATGATGTAATACTACGTGTCTCACTTTATCATCTTTTATGATGTAAAATTACGACTCAGATCTTATCTGTCTTCATGATGTGTGTGAAAACACTACTCAGATCCTCTCGGTCTGTGATGTAAAACAACTATTTAAGACTATTATTATTATTTATGATGTAATACATTGGTTCACACCGTCGTGGCTTTTATGGTGTCAAATAATACTGAGGTCCCTTGCTCCTTATCATATAATACACGGGTCGAAACTGTGGGTATTTATGATGCTAAAATACAGCCCAAAACCCCTTGTTCAATATGATGTGAAACTACGGCGATGCCCTAGTTACGATACATCTTGGTCGTTATGGGGTAAAACTACGACTTAGACTAACGTTACGCAACAACTATGACTCCCGTTGATTCTTGATGTATTACTACGAAACTGTTCTTCCCGATCTTCATTTGAAACTACGAAACCGGTCCTAAATACAACTAGACCTTTATGTCTTTATGGTGTAAAATTACCGAAGAACCTCCCGGTGTTAATGGTGTAGTTCTACTGCTGTGGCCCTCTCCGTCTCAACGATATAAAAATACAACTTAGACACTCTCGGACATTATTATATATATATATATATATATATATATATATATATATATATATATATATATATATACACACGACTGAGGTGCTAAATACGACTCAGACCCTCTTGATCTTTATGATGTACTAGCAGAAGTACCCGTTCTTCGTACGGGTTATCAGAAACTGGCTTTAGTTACTCATACTATCGGTGTGACTGACTTCATTAGATATTTTTTATCACTGGTGTATTTACGTAGGAATTATTTGTCATGTTTGGAATTATTGTATATCTTCTTCTCCTTTTCTTCACGGGGGCCTCTAAATATTAGTTCCTAATTAGCGTCGACCTCAAAGATATTTTGCTACCACGTTTTTCCTTCATTCCAACCTAGATATACCTGCTCCCTTCACAAAGCTGCAGGTTTAGTGTAAGTATACTTGCGCTAGATAGTGCCACAAATATAAAAATTATTGAATGTATTTGTTTGATCCGACATTTCGTAACTATTACAAATGATCAAGGAAATACGCGATGCCTAAAATAAACTACTATAATTATCGAGAATTATAATTCTCAGGTCTTGTCACTCATGTCGCACATCATATAATGAATCTGAGTATAAATGTTGAGAAATTTTTTCAAGTCATGGGTGCACCATCTTGACAATTGTGTACAGTATATAGGTTGTTTTTATGGTTACAATGATCGTAAAAGTGGACCAAAATATCGGCACTAATAACATAAGTGATCCTACAGTACTAATCCATGATTTAATAGAAAATAGTTTAAACTATAGGTAACAGACTCCGCAAAATGCTGAAACCTAAGCCAGTACGTAAAAACGGAGGCCCGTCGGCAACCGCTGGTCGCTGTACTACGGAGACCTCCGGGACTATTATTTTATACTTCACCCCCTTTCCATCCCCGCCCAAAGGAGTGCTATGGGCGTCTTACACAACAGTTTATTTTTTCCAGATAGTAAGTCATATGCGTATCAATTTAGGTTGGCAGCTATGCCCAAACGTACATGCATAATCTAGCTGCTGTTGAATCATGGAGCTGCCATGGTTACGGCCGTTCGATTCTTTATCCGATTTCTAGAGGGGAAGTGTGGTTCCAATATCTCCATAACGGTTGGTTTTAGGGCCTTAAAACATGATATTCGGGCCCGAAGAGTTTACCGAGTTTTGTTCTTTGCGTCAAGGGGCTTAGCTTTGTCTCGTCCTTGTACGACAAATTCGATTTCGCCTATATTAGCCTATTGTTTTAATATTTTTATACCTCCCCCTGTCGCCCCCCTCGAATTGTTTTGAAAATAAAATACAGCCCATGTTACTCACTGGCAATGTAGCTTTCTATAGGTGAGGTATTTTTTAAAATCGGTTCAGTAGTTTTTTAGTCTATCCGTTACAAAGAAATATACAAACTTTTCCTCTTTATGATATTAGTATAGAAGTATAGATTACATTCCTACACATACGGTTGCCGTCAGTGAGGGAATCCAGCCGTAAAACAGGGTCAGATCAAAATGTGCTACACAGTTCGTACCCGCAACCCCACAGGTGTGGGTAAAGCGATAGAAGAAGAAGATACTCATTTTAAAAATTCACCCGCTTTTTAAATTCCTTTCACCCCCTTAAGTGGATTTTCCAAAAAACGTATGTTCATTTTATTTCTAAAGGGGATTCCAAATATCAATTTTCATGTCTGTAACATGTTAGGATTTTGTGATTTATTGTAGATTATTTCGCCGCTCTACAATCCTGGAGCTGACGTTGCCATGGTTACGGCAGTTTATTACTTTATCCGATTCCTAGAGCAGGGGTAGTGTGGTGCCAATATCTCCGTAACGGTACGTTTTAGGGCCTTAAAACATGGCTTTCGGGCCCGTATGGCTTATCGAGTTTTGTTCTTTGCGTCAAGAGGATTAAATTGAGATTTGTCTCGTCCTTATACGACAAATTCTATATTTTGCCTATATTAGCCTATTATTTTCATATCTCCCCCCGTGCCCCCACTTCGAAATGTTTTGAAAATAAAATACAGCCCATGTTACTGACTGGCAATGTAGCTTCCTATGGGTGAAGTAATTTTCAAAATCGGTTCAGCAGTTTTTGAGTCTATTCGTGACAAACATACAAATTCTTCCTCTTTATAATATTATTAGTATAGACAAAGTACTGACTGGCATTGTCTTTTGGATTCAGGTCTACGTGTCTCAAGCCATCTGTGTGTTTAAAATTTAAAACTTCGATTCCAGCATCCTCGGTCTATGATGTAAAACTATGATTTGGAAAACCATTCTTTATGATGTGATACCATACCTCACGCCATCTGGTTCTGCAAGATGTAATAATTGTGCTCAAGCCCTTGGTCTGTATGTTGTATGAATACGGTCAAACACCTCTTGGACTTGATGTAAACTGTGACGCAACTCCCATCGATACTTATCATGTAAATGTTCGAGTAAAACTCTCTGAATTTTTGCTGTAAAACTATGTCTGAAGACCTTTCACTCTTTACGATGTAAATTGACCTAAGACACACTCAGGCATATCGTGACATCCTCCTGTCTTTGTGATATTACATAAGACCCTCTTGGTGCTTAGGAAGTAAATCTAAAACGTTGGCCTTCGCATTCTCAATATTTACATATAGGACCCTTAATTTCTTATCTTTAACATGTGAAATCACGAATCAGAACTTTTAGCCCTTTGTTAAATACGACTTAAGCAACAACTCGGCCACTACGGTCATTATGATGGAAATTTACGACTCTGCCATCTCGGTGTTTAGGATGTAAAAGTACAACTGTTATATTCCCAGAAATTGTGTTGTAAAACGACGATTCCCATCCCCCCGGTCCTTATGATATGAAGCTAAAACTCAGATCCTCTCTACTTTTATTGAAAGCTACAACACAGGCCCTAAATGTAACTCCGGCCCTCAGGCATTTTATGGTATATTACTATGAATATTACTGACGTTACCATTTGTGTCTACGATGAAAACCTATGAAACTTCTCCTCTAGATATTAATATGAAACTATGAAGAGGGTCCTAAATAAAACTCTGTCCATTCTTGACGTTATGGTGTAAAAGGACTTAAGATACTTTCGCTCTTTTGATGTGAAACTAATACACAGGCCCATTTTGTATTTGTGATGGGAGACTGCGAACCTCCCTTTTTTTGTTGTAACCCTCTGTTACTTCAGCTCGGCCCTCTCGGTCGTTATGATGTATAAATACATCTCGTAACTAGTCCGTTACTATAACATAAACCTACGCTTGAGTCCATAGCTACCTCCACAACCTCTTAGACTGACTGAGACGAACTATGAGTACGATCCCGTTGTTTCTGTGATGTATCACTATGGAACTGTACATTCCGGTCTTCACGTCAAACTACTAATAAGGTTCTAATTAAAACTCGGTCAATTCATGTCTTCATGTTGTAAACCGGCCTATGACCCTCTCGGTCTTTATGATGTAATTCTACTCCCCTAGGCCTCTACGTCGTAATGATATAAAATAATTATCTACGACAAAGACCCTCTTGTGCAAAATGTTAAACTACGACTCACGCCCTGTATTTTTTATGGTGTGAAATAACGACTCCAATCCTCTCGGTACGTGATATAAAACTAAAACTTAGAACATCCTGTTCCTTGTAATACCACGGTCACACTGTCAGGGTCTTTAAGTTATAAAAATAGTACTCATGACCTTTGGTCGTCATGATATAGAACTACGACTTACTTCCTCTTGGATTTGATGTAAAATTGTGACTCGGATTCTGTCGTTTTTTAAATGATCGAGTGAAAATATCTGAGTTTTCATGATGCAAAAACTATTACTCATACTCTGACGGTATTTATGCTGTGAAATGTCTTAAGACTCCCCTTTCTTATCATTTGCAACAACGAATAAGACCCTCTCAATCATTCTAATTAAAAACTTCTAATCTGACCCTGTTACTCTTTATGATGTAAAACCCACAACACTACCCCCCCCCCTCTGCCATCGTTTCATACTACGATTTTGGTCCTAACTACAACTTCAGTCCTCTCCGTCTATAAAATATCTAGGCCCTCTATCTTTATGCTGTAAAAATGCAACACTGACTCTCTCAGTCATTATGATGTAAACCTACGAATGAAAAACTACTTAAGACTCGGACCCTGTCGGAGTGTATTATATATATATGTTCGAGTGAGAACTTCTGGGTTTGTATGATATAAAATTTCGGCGGAGGCTCTAACTCCAGCTCGCTACCTATGGTCTTTGTGATGGAAGTCTACGACTTTGCCCACTCGGTTCTTAAGATGTAAAAGTACAATCGTGACAGCGTGAGTCATTATGCTGTTAAGCTATGATTCTCCTCCTCCCGGCCTTTATCATAAGAAAAAACTACGAGTCTACTCCTCCCGATTATTATTACAAACCATGACCAAGGCACTAACAACAACTCAGGCACTCTTGGTTTTTATTGTGTAAAACTATGACATAAAATATGGTAAGTTTACGACTACCACCCCTTTTATCTCTATGATGTAAATCTACGTATCTATACAGTCTCTATGATGTAAATCTACGAATCTATACCTCCCGGCCTTTAATTGAAACTACGAATCAGGTCCTAGGTACAACTTGTTCCCTTCAGGCCATTTTGATATAAAAGAACTTAAAACAGCCTGGGTTTTCTGGACTAAAATTAATACCCACGACAATTGCTCCTTATGATGTAACATTACTCTCATGACCTTTTAGTTCTTATTTGAAGCTATCACGACCTTTCTGTGTTGGTATGTGTACTACGTTATGCTGTAAGACCACTTAGGACCATTTTAGACATTTTGACGATAAACTTCGAATCAGACCCCCTCACACTTTTTGATTCTAACCTACGATTCTACTCTCTCGATCTTCATTTGATACTAAGATTCATAACCTCAATACAGCCCGGTCGTTTCCTGTCTTTACGTTTTAAAAAGACTTATGACCCTCTCGGTAATCATGATGTAATCCTACTGGCTTGGCCCTCTCGGTCTGAATGATATTAAACATACGAACCAGACCCACACGGACGCTATGATATGAAAATACGACAGGGTATAATTACGACTTAGAACCTCTTGGTCTTTATATCAAACTACTACGCTGATCGTCATGATCTTTGACATGTTGATCTGCAACGCAGACTCTCCTGGTTACTATTATGTAAAGATTTTCTCAGGCCCTCTGTATGTTTACGATATGAAACTGTGACTCCAAAACTGTCAGTCTCTGATGTAAAACTACGATTTAGAAAATCCCATTACACGGTCACTGTCTTTAACGTGTAGAAATTATACTCAGGTCCTTGGTCTTTTTGATGTAATACTATGGCTAAGGTCCTTTTGGACTTGACATAAAACTGTGTTTCAGATCCTGTCAATTGAAAATCTCTGTTTTTAATGCTGTTAATCTATGACTCTGACCTGACCCTTTCACTCTTTATGATGCAAAATGATCTGAGGGCCCCTTAGGATCATCATTCACAACTACGAATGAGACCCTCTCGGTCATCACGACACTAAATAACATAAGACCCTCTTGGTGCTTAGGTTGTTAAGCTAGGAGTCAGGCTTTCACATTCGTAAAGATGCAAATCTACGACTGCTACTTTATCATCGTTAAGATGTGAAACTACGAATCATATCCCCTTCGGTCTTCATGATATGTAACTATGACCTAAGAACTAACAACAACTCGGTCCTTACGCTCATTATGACGGAAATATAAAACTCTGCTCTCTCAGCCTAAATGATATAAATGTACAACCGAGATCATTTCAGTCATTGTTCTGTAAAACTACGATTCCCATCGTCCCGATTATTGTGATATAAAACTACGACTTACATCTTCTCTACTTTGATTGTAAACTACGACGAAGGCCCCAAAATATTGCTCAGGCCCTCTTGGATTTTATAGTATAAATCTATAATTTATACTGACGTTAAAACGCAACTATTTCCCATTTGTGTCTATGAAGCAAAACTGTAAAATTCCACCTCCCGATGTTCATTTGAAACTACGAATCATGTCCTAAATAAAACTCGCCCCTTCCTGTTGTTATGGTGCATAACGTCTTAATTCAATCTCTCTGTTTTGATGTGAATTTATTGCATACGACCATTTGGTCCTTCTGAAAGGAAACTCATCTCCTTTTGATTCTTATTTGTAACTACAAACCATGCATTAACTATCAGTCAGAACTTGCGATCATAATGATCAATACGCTCTTCGGAACCCCTAGTAATTTATGATGTAAAAGTACAACTCAGAGCCTAAGTGCCTTTATGATGTAAAGCTACTATCAAACTCTCTCGGTGTTCGTTTGATACTACGATTCGTGTCCTAACTACAGTTCCGGACCTGTTGGCCTTCATGGTGAAAACTACCTAAGTCTCGCAGTATTTATAATGTAATACTGCGGACCTGTCCCCGTTTTCGTGATTTAAAGGTACAACGCAAACCCCCTTGGTCAGTATGATGTGTAACTATGGCTGAGCCCCTAACTATGACACACGGTCTGTTGATATTTATGGTGTAAAACTACGACTCAGACTAACATCAAACTATGACTATGGCTCCCGTTGTTTCTAGGATGTATTGCTACGAAACTGTACTCCTGGTCTTCATTTGAAACTACCATTCTGACTAAATACAATTAGGTCCCTTTATGCCCTTATGGTGCAAAATGACACAAGACGCTCTCGGTCTTTATGGTGCAATACTTCTGTTCTGGCACCTTCTTTCTTAATGATGTAAAAAAATGCTGAAACCCTGCCTACGATTCAGATCCTCCTGGCCTCTATGGCGTAAAGCAAAAAACCTTAGACTAAAGTAAAACTGATTATGACCCCGTTATTTTTATAATGTAGTACTATGAAACTGTATCTTACTGTATCATTTCAAGCTAAGAATCACTTCGTAAACAATGCTCGATCCCTTTCTGTCTTTATGGTGTAAGGCGAACTAAGACACTCTCGGCCTTTATGATGTAATACTATACTACTGCTGTTACCATATTGGTATTTGAGTTGTAGATCTACGTCTCCGACCGTCTTCGTCGTTACGATTTAAAACTGCGACTCAAGACATACATCGCTCTATGATGTGGAACTATGACTCAGACAACTTTGGTTAATGGTGTAAAACTACACTTCATAACATTTTACTCTTGATGATATAAAGCCATGGCCACCCTGTATCTGTTTTGAGGTGTTTATGAGAGGCTAAGACCTTCTTGATATTATGATGTAAAACTGCGACACAGATACGGTCCGTCTTTATTATGTAAATGTTCTAGTTAGGATATCTAGGTTTTTATGATATACAACTGTGACTCAGGCCCGTTCGGTCTTCATGACATGAAATTACAGCTGAGTAACTAACTACAAATCGGACTTTCTTGAAATTTATTGTGTAAATCTACGACTTGGAACAACGTAAATTAATGTCTATGGCCCCCTTTGAGTCAGTGATGTAATACTATGTGATATACCTCCCGGTTTCATTTGAAACTAGGAATCAGGTCATAATACTACCCGGTCCCTTCTTGTCTTTACGGTGCAAAGTGACCCAAGACCTTCTCGGTCTTTATGAAGTATTACTATGGCTATGGCCCTCTCTGTTTCTATGATGTAAAAATACAACTCGATCACTCTCGGTCATTATGAGACAAAACTGCGGCTGGGGCCCCAACCACGACTCAGACGCTCTAGGTCTTTATGATGCAAAACAACGACTTTGAATAACGTAAAACTATGACTATGTTCCCCGTTGTTTGTGTGAAGTAATATTACGGAAACTTTACTCCCGACATTCATTTTAAACTACGAATCAGGTCCTAACTACTACTCGGTTCCTTCCTGTCTTTATGGAGTTAAATTAGTTAAGACCATCTCGGTATGTTACTACATTCTTTTGCTCTGGCATCCTTTGTCTTTATGCTGTAAATTTACGACTCAGAACCTCTCGGCCATTATGATGGTGGATCTAAGTCTAAGACCCTAACTGCGCCTCAAGGCCTCATAGTCTTTATGATGTAAAACTAAGTCTCTCATACTCTTGGTCTTTGAGATGTTGATCTGGGACTTAGACCTTCCTGATGATTAGGAGGTAAAACTACGGCTCAGTCCATCTATATCTTTACAATGTGAATCTAGGACTGTGAAATTCTCTGTCCGTGATGTATAATTACGATTCAGAACATTATATTATTTATTATGTAATACTACGCGTCACACGCACCAACTTGGTGTTTATGATGTAAAAGTGGTACTAAGGCCTCTTGGTCCTTAATATAATTCAACGGCTGCGATCCTCTTCAACTTGATATAAAACACGGTCCCGCATCATGTCGGTCTTTATGATGTAAATGTTCACGTGAATATATCTGTGTTTTTGTAATGTAAAACTTACGACTCATCCCTCTCGGTCTTGATGGAAAACTAAGACATAGAACAATTATTCCACACGATGGAATACCATGTCCCACACTGCCCCATCCTTTGTGATATATAAATAGATCTCAGGCCGTTTGATTCGTATGATTTAATACTAAGACACTTTTGGTTTTTCGTACGATTTAAAAATGGTGACTCCGATCTGCTTGGGTATATGGTGTAAATCTTCGAGAGAAAATCTCTATGATTCTCATCCTACAGGTCTTTATGATTAAAAACTACGATCCATGTCCTCTCGTTTCTTAATAGTAACTACAACGCAGACCATTAGATCAACTCAGACCCCATTGGTTTTTATGGTGTAAAACTACGACATAGCCTAACTTAACACTATGACTATGACCTCCTTTTTTTTCTTTGATGTAAAACTACATAACGGTACCTCCCGATATTCATATGAAACTACGAATACGGTAATAAATACAACTCTGTTCTTTGCTGTCCTATGGTTTAATAGACTTAACCACACTTTCGGTCTTTTGATGTGAAACTATTACACATGGCGACTTGGCCTTTATGTTGGAAAACTAGGACACATGTGCTTTAGGTTATTATTTGGTACTACGATACACGGTCTAACCAAGATTCAGACTGTTTCGATCTTAATGATGTTTTCAACTATTGCGAATCCCTCGAACTGAATGATGTAAAACGATGACTGAGACCCTATCTGACTATATGATGCAAAACTACGATCCATACCCTCGTGATCGCTGCGATGTGAAACTACGACTTAGGGTCGAACAACAGCGCAGAACCTCTTGGTTTTTATGATATGAAATTACAACTCACACCATCTCGATGTATGAAGTTAATCTGCGATTTAGAATTTATTACTCTTTATGATGTAATACCGTGTTTAACAACTCTTAGATTAGGAAACGAAGTCTTAAAGGAAGTAGATGAATATTGTTACTTGGGTAGTAAAATAACCAACGATGGCAGAAGTAAGGAGGACATAAAATGCAGACTAGCACAAGCAAGGAAGAGCTTTCTTAAGAAAAGAAATTTGCTCACTTCAAACATTGATATCGGAATTAGAAAGATGTTTTTGAAGACTTTTGTGTGGAGCGTGGCATTGTATGGAAGTGAAACATGGACGATAACTAGCTCAGAAAGAAAGAGAATAGAAGCTTTTGAAATGTGGTGTTATAGAAGAATGCTGAAGGTGAGATGGATAGATCGAATCACGAATGAAGAGATACTGAATCGAATTGGTGAGAGGAGAGCGATTTGGCTAAATTTGACGAGAAGAAGAGATAGAATGATAGGACACATCTTAAGACACCCAGGACTTGTTTGGTTGGTTTTTGAAGGAAGTGTAGGTGGCAAGAACGGTAGGGGTAGACCAAGGTATGAATATGACAAACAGATTAGAGCAGATGTAGGATGCAATAGTTACGTAGAAATGAAAAGGTTAGCACAGGATAGGGTGGCATGGAGAGCTGCATCAAACCAGTCTATGGACTGATGACTCAAACAACAACAACAGGTCTGTAAGCTGTAAAACTATTTCTCTGGTCTTTTTTATGTAAAACTGTGATTTAGACCTTCTCTCTCAATATGATGTAACTGCTCCAGTGACTGGAGGTTTTATAATTAAAGAACCGCTACAGTCTTCAATCGAAAACAACATCTAAGGCCCTCTCGTTCATTGAGATATAAAATAAAAAAAAGATTCTCTTAATGCACTCTGATCTACTCGATTTTAATTAGAATCTATGCCCCAGATACTATCTACGATTCGGACTTTGTTTTTATGGTGTAACATGGCATAGCCTAATGTAAAACTGCGATTGGGGCCCCGTTTTCGGATTTGTCTGCAAGAATACTACGAAACTGTAACTCCCTGAATTCATTTGAAACTACGCAGAAGATCCTAAATACATTTCGTCCCCTTCCTGCCTTTATGGTGTAAAACCACCTATGACCCACTCGGTCTTTATAATGTAAAAATATAACGCAGACCATCTCGGTTATTACCATTTGCATCTATGGCAGAAGCGCTAGTTACGACATAGACCCTATTGAACTTTATTTTGTAAACCTACGACTCAACTCATTCGTCTTTCTGATGACAAACTTCACAATTTATGATGTAAAACTACGACACGACCCTCTCTTCCTTCACACGACTCCGATACTACGATTCAGATCCTAGGTACAACTCCGGTCCTCTCGGTCTGCAAGATGTAAAACGACCTCTCTCCTTTGAATGTAAAATAAACCTCAGACTCTTCGGTCATTATGATGTGAAAGTACGACTGAGGCCCTAATCACAGCTCGCACCCAGTCTTTGTGATAGAAATTGACGACTCTGTCCGCTCTGTACTTACTATAAGTATACTTGTAGCAGTATCAGCCATTGGGCTGCAAAACTACCATTCCAATCCTCCGGTCTGTATGATATAAAACTACGATGGCCATACTCTCAATTTTATTAGAAACTGTGACCACAGCACTAACTACAACTTATACTCTCTTGGTTTCTATGGTATAAAACTATGACAATCACATCGTTTGTCCCTGTGATGTAAAACTACGTCAAATGTATTATCCCTGTTTATGATGTAAAATTACCTCAGAACCTCACTCTAATCATCTAAAACTGGAAACTAGACCCTATCGTTCTTTACGATATTAAATAAAATAAACTGTCGATGTCTGATATAAAACTGCTATATAGCTCTTCGCGTTCCTTATGAAAATAACTGCATCTCTCACATTTCATCATTGGAAAATTTCAAATCCGACTACTTCGGCCTTTACGACGTGAAACTTCCACTGAAATACTAACTACAACTCGCTTCATACAGTCTCTATGACAGAAATTTACTATTCTGTCCTCTCGGTCTTTAGGATATAAAAGAACAACCGTGACTCTTTCAGTCACTGTGCTGCAAAACAACGATCCTCATCCTGACGGTCTGTAAGATGTAAGACTACGACCCCTATTTTATATGAAACGACGACACAAGCACTAACTTCAACTCAGACCCTCTCGTTTACTCTGGAGTAAGACTACTATAATAGACGGCCCCAGTTGACTGCATGACGTAATACTCCGAAACTGCACACCCTAGGTCTTTTGTTGTGAAACTACGTATTACTCATGATCACTTTTCCATTACACGCAAAACTTGGACATACGTCCTTTTGGATTATATTTGAAATTACAACCAATACACAACCTCCAACTCAGGCCCTTTTGTCTTAATGATGTATACGATTACTCGGACTCCTTCCTACTACGACTGAGGTCCTATCCGTATAAATGATTTAAAACTATGTCTCGGACACACTCCATCAGTCTGACAGTAAAATTCCACACAGACCCTCTTACTCTTGATGATCTAAACCTTCGACTCGATAACCTAACTCGATAAACTAACTATAACTCCGGTGCTCTCGGTCTTTATGATGTAAATAATCGTCTTAAGTGTTTCTCATGCTTAATGATATAATGCTACGGGTTACTTTATGAAACTACGGCTGAGTCTACTAATGAGAACTTCTCAAGTTTTTCGCTTGTGCTGTAATACCATTGCTTACACCATCTCAGTTTTTATGATGTAAAAATAGTACTCCATCCTTTTGGTATTGTTGATGTAATACTACGTCTGTCATACTCTTGGAATTTATGATGTAAAAATTGTCACTCAGAAGCTCTCTATTTATGATATAAATATTCGGATAACAACCTCTAGGCTTTTATCAAGTAAAGCTGCGACTCGGTTCCTTTCGCTGTTTAGGATTAAAAAGACCAAAGACACCGTCAGCCTTATCAGGTAAAAAAATCAAACTCTTGACATTACGTTGGTTTTGATGTAAAACTGTGACTCGGCTCTTCATTTTGTTCGTGATACAATACTGCGGGTCTCACTTTCTCATCCTTTATGATGTAAAACTGTGAACCGGACCCCCTAAGTCTTTCCGATAATCAACTTCCACTCAGACACTCTCACCCTTAATGATGTAAAACTACAGCTCAGACCATCTCAGTTTCTTCGATGATGAACTTCAACTCAGACCCCCTCGGCCATTTGATACTAGACGTCCGGTCCTAACCCAACACTGGCCCTCTTAATTTTTTAAAGGAAATTGAACTAAGACCCTCTCAATCTTGACGCTGTAATACTTCGGCCTTGGGTCTGTCTCTTCTATGGTGAAAAAATATCCTCAAACTTCCTCGGTCAGTCTGATGTTAACATGCGGCTGAGGCACTAACTATGACTCAGGCCATCTTAGTATTTATGGTCTAAAACTTAGACTTCGACCAACGTAGAATTTCGATGATGACACCTTTCCTTCTGAGATGTAAAGTACGAAATTTTAACTACGATTCAGGTCGTAAATCAGTCCCTTACTGGCTTAATGTATAAAAAAAAGAATTAAGACCCTATTGGTGTTTCGATATAAAACTATTACACATGGAGACTTGGCATTAATGTTGGAAATCTAGGAGTCGTAATTGAAACAATGACCTACACCTCCTAAGACTTTCTCGTTCCTGATGATGTAATGTGATGTGATGCATTTGATTACGCTGACACCCTTGCATTTTTATGATCCGAAACTTTGAATCAAACACTATCTGCTCCTATGATGTCAAACTAAGACTCATATCTGTCACCCGCTATGCTGAACGACGACTTAAGACACTCTCAGCATTTACAATGAAAAAACCTCAGACCCCCTCAATCGTACGATGTAAAGCTACAACTTCAAGGTCCGTCTCTCCATTTGATATTATTATTGAGGACTTAAGTACATCTCCCGACCTCAGGATCATTATAATGTAAAATCTCTAAGAAACTCTCGTTTTCTGTTATGTAATACACTGAAGAAAATGGAAATATGGACACCTAGAAGGAGTGGTGCTACATTGCTGCAATTGAAAATGCAGGATGAGTGTTCGGTTGTGATTCGATGATTACACTTTCAGGTCCCTCTGGCCGCAAGTTTGGACAACAATCAATACAGGATGTGCCCGCCACAAGCTACAATACATTGATGAATTCGTCGAGGCATGGAGTCAATACGGCCCTGGATCGCTTCCTCAGGAATTGTGGCCCATGCTTGCTGCACTGCACGGGTCAGTTGTTCCAGAGTTGTGGGTGGCTGAGGATGGTTGGTCAGTTGTCGACCCATCATGTCCGACACATGCTCAATAGGACTGAGGTCCGGGGATCTGGCGGGCCATTCTTAGGTTGTGATGTCGTGGAGAGCTTCTCTGGAGATGCGTGCAGTGTGAACCCGGGCATTGTCCTGCTGAAACACCCCATTAGCAATGTCCGCCATCATAGGGACAACCACTGGATTAAGTACCCTATCAACGTACTGTCAAGCAGTCATAGCGCCCTCAACAAGGACTAATTGTGATTTCACATTAAAGCCAATAGCTCCCCAGACCATAATGCTTGGTGTTGGCCCTGTATGCCTCTCGACAATAAGATCTGGACGGCCCCTCTCCCCGGTACGTCGACGCACACGATTCCGGCGATCACTGCGGGCAAGACAGAAGCGCGATTCATCACTAAAGACGACCCTATGCCATTCGTCGACCAACGTCGATCTTTCTCGACACCAGGCCAGTCTTACACGACGCTATTGTGGGATCAATGGAGCACCTACTGCAGGGTCACGAGCTCGTAAGCCAGCTGCACGCGGGCGATTACCAATTGTTTGTTGTGTAACGTGGGGTGCCACAGCTGCTCGAATTTGAGCTGCTGTTGCATGAGGTTCCATCCGGGCCATCCGAATGATGCGGCGATCCTCTCTCACAGTTGTCTGTCGCGCTGGGCCTGTGCCAGGTCTACGAGTGTGGGTACCTTCATTTGACCACTGCTGCCATACACGTTGTACCGTAGATGCCTGTCGGCCAACACGTGCAGCGACAGTCCTTAGCGATAATCCAGCCTCACACAGCCCAATTATCCGAGCCCTCTCAAAAGGGCGACAGTTGTTGATAGCGTGGTCTTCTCTGTCGTCGAGGCATGTTTGACGGGGAACACTTCACTGCACAGACTGCAAGTCAACTACGCTACACCAGAGTACCAGAGTCCGTATACTGGAGTTGATTCCTCCGCGACCAATCACGTGGTGAGACCTGTAGCAACAATCTAATGGCTCTGAAACTTTGATCGTTTACATACCTACATGGCATCGTTCCATATCTCGAAAATCAACACAAACGACCAATCCCTTCATGGTGTTGCAATTTACATTTTCCTAAGTGTAGTACTGCTCTGGCCCTCTTCTTCTTTGTGATGTAAGAATACTTGTTAAGTCCCATCAGTCATTATTATATGAAAATTCGACTAAGGTCCTAACAATGTATCAGACCCTATTGGTAGTTATCATATAAACCAATGAGACAGGCGACGAATGTCTTTACGATGTGAAACTACGACTCAGACCCTTTCGGTCCATAATGTAAAACAAATAATTAGATCTTATTTTTATTACGTAATACCATACCTTAACCCGCCATCGGTATCGTTGTTAGGTAGCCCCTAACAAAAACATTCCTTATTAAGAAAAGTTTTTTGGTTTGAATCATCGCGTAACGAAGGAAAACATGTGACTCATAAACTCATTTGAGAATACCTGGAGTTTGAAAAGTTTGAGTCTTAAACCAAAAAACTTTTCTTAATAAGGAATGTTTTTGTTAGGGGCTACCTAACAACGATACCGATGGCGGGTTAAATCATCTCGGCTTTTATGATATAAAAATTGTACACAAGTCCTTTGGTTGTTATGAAATGATACCACGTCTAAAATCCGGTTGTACTTCATGATGTAAATATTGTGCTCCAGAACCTGTCTGGCTATATGACATAAATGTTCGAGCGAGAACCTCTTTGATTTTATGATGAAGTAAATCTAGAAGTCAGAACCTTCCCTTTTCTTTTGATGTAATAGTATGGATGTCACTTTATCATCTTTTATTATGCAAAACTGCGAATTACACCCCGTGGGTGTTTATGACAAGAAACTAGAACTGAGACCATAACTACAACTCACCCGCTACTGTATTTATGATGTAAATCTACGACTTTGCCCTCTCGCTCTTTAGGAAGTACAACTGTGAAAGTCTCAGTCGTTGAGCTGAAAATCTACAATGGTCATCCTTCCGGTCTTTATAGGCTACGACTTCAATAACTCCCAAAAATCTGCGATCCAGATACAGCCTGTTACTTAGACCCTCTTGGTTTTCATAGTGTAAAACGATTTAGGCTTACGTAAAACTACGACTATGATCTACTTTTACTTTATGATGTGATACTACGAAACTCTAGGTCACGGTATTCACGGTGACTATGATCTAGTTTTACTTTATGATGTGATACTACGAAACTCTAGGTCACGGTATTCATTTCAAACAATGAATCACGTCCTAAATACATTTATTTCCTTCCTGTCTTTATGGTTTAACATGACCTAAGACCCTCTCGGTCTTTATGGTGTACTGCTACGGCCCTGGCCGTCTTTCTGATGTTAAAATACAACTCAGACTTACTCGATCTTTATGATATGAATCTATGTCTGAAGTCCCAGTGATGACAAATGCCTTTTTGATCTTTACCATGTAAATCTCCGAATCAGTACCACTTATTTATTATGATGAACTTCGACTCGACCCTCTCGGTCTTAATTTGGAACTACTATTTGCGTCCTAAATACAACTTCGATCCTCTCGATATTTATGTTGTAAAACGACCTAAGAACATATCGCTCTTAATGGTGTAATGCTACGGCCCTGGCCGTCTCACCTTTAAGATATAAGATAAAAGTTAGACCATCTGTCGGTCATTCAGAATATTACACTACGTCTGGTGCATAAAAATACGACTTAGACCCTCTTCGTCTTTGAGCTGTAAAACTAGGACCCCAGCTCCGTGATGTAATACTACGAAACTGTACCTCCCGGGTTTCACTTGAAACTACCAACCATGTTCAAACTACAGCCGTGTCCCTGCCGGCATTTTTGGTGTAAAGCTACCTAAGACCCTCTTCGTCTTTATGATGTAATATACGGCTCGGACTTTTTCGGTATTTATGATGTAAAAACGTAAATGAGAACCCCTCGGTCGTAATGATGTTGAAGTACGACGGAGGCCATAACTACGACACACACATCATGTTCGTCTTTATGGTGTAAAACCATGACTTACACTAACGTAAATGAATGACTATGGTATCCTTAGCCTCTATGGTGTAAAGTGCAGAACTAAGCCCCAGTCTTCGTTTGAAAGTACGAATCAGGCCAGCAGTACGGTACATCTCAGTCTTTTCCTGCCTTTATGTGTAAGAAGACTTAAGGCGCTCTCGGTCTTTTGATGTAAGATTATTACACATGACCTCCTCGCCTTTATGATGGAAAACTACACCTCTTGTACTTTCCGACCTATGTTTCTACTGCTACTCGGACATTTCGGTTTTAATGATGTATATGACTACTCCGACACCCTCGCATTCTATAACGTAAGACTCTCTCACCCATTGTGATGAACATTTTCGTCTAATACCCTTTCAGATTTTATGAAGTAAAACTACGACTTGACCGTCTCCGTCTTCATCTGATACTACGATTTAGGACCTAACAAAACTCCCACCGTCTTGGACATTAAAATGTAATACAATCTAAGACCCTTTCGCTCTCTATGATATAATACTACGGCTCTGGCCCTCTCCATGTGTTTAATGTTAAAACAAAATTAAACTCCGTCGGTCATTATATATGAAAATATGGTTGAAGCCCTAACTAAAACTACGACCCTCCTGGTCTTTACGATGTAAAACTATGATCATGGCCGTCCGCGTGTTTCAGATGTACCTACAACAAGGACTCGGACGCCCCTGGTCATATTTATGTAAAACAACGACTCGGTACCGTGATGTCTTCATAACGTGAAACTATAAGCCAGGACATTACGGTCGATTATGCAAAAGTTCTAGTAAGAACTTATTTATACTATGGCTTCCACCATCTTGGTTAACATGATCTAAAGATAATGCTCAAGGCGTTTGGTCTTTTATATTCAATTTTAGGTCTAGAACCCTCTTGGAGATTATGATTTAAAAATCGTGATACAGTACCAGTAAGCGTGTAATTACTTGAGTGAGAACCTATAGGTTTGATCATGTAAAACTACGTCACAGGCACTTTCATTGTTTGTGAAGTAAAATGACCTAAGACCCGCTCAGTCTTATAATGTGTAACTGGAAATCAGACCCTATCTGTCTTTACGATATTCCATAAAATACCCTCTCTTTGTTTATGATAAAAAGCTGGGACTCATCCCTTCACTTTCTTGATGATGTAATACTGCGATACTAACTTTCTCATCTTTTATGATGTAAAATTACGACTCAGACCTTCTCTGTCTTTATGATGTGGAAACACTACTCAGATTCTCTCGTTCTGTGGTGTAAAACGACTATTTAGGACTTCTTATTCTTTATGGTATAATACATTGCTTCACACCGTCGAGGCTTTTATGGTGTCAAATAGTACTGAGACCCCTTGTTCTTTATCATATAATAAACGGATCTAACCGCTGGGTATTTATGATGCAAACATACAACTCAGACTCCCTGATCAGTATGACGGGGAACTACGGCTAATGCCCTAACTACGATGTACTCTCTCTTGGTCGTCATGGCGTAAAACTACGACTTAGACTAACGTTACGCAACAACTATGACTCCCGTTGATTCTATGAAACTGTTCTTCCCGGTCTTGATTTGAATCAACGAATCTACTTGAGATACTCTCGCACTTTTCATGTGAAACTATTACACAGTTCCATTTGGTATTTGTGATGGGAGACTGCGACAATCTCGATTTTTATTGTGACCCTTTGTTTCTTACATATAATACTTCGGCTCGACCATCTCGGTCGTTATGGTGTATAAATACATCTCGTAACTAGTCCGTCACTATAACAGAAGACTACGGCTGAGGCCATAGCTACCTCACACAACGTCTTTATGGTGTGTACACGACGACTTACATGAACTATGAGTACGACCCCGTTGTTTCTATGATGTATCACTATGAAACTCTACCTCCCGGTCTTCACGTAAAACGACTAATCAGGTTCTAATTAAAACTCGGACCATTCATGTCTTTGTGCTGTAAAATGCCCTATGAGTCTCTCAGTCTTCATGATGTAATTCTACTCTTCTGGTTCTCTACGTCGTAATACTATAAAATTATTATCTACGACAAAGAACCTCTTGTGCAAAATAATGTTAAACTATGACTCATGCCCTGTATGTTTTTATGGTGTGAAATTACGACTCCAATCCTCTCGGTTCTTGACGTAAAACTACAACTTAGAACATCCTGTTCTTAATGATGTAATACCACGGTCACACTGTCAGGGTCTTTCAGTTGTAAAAATAGTATTCAAGACGTCATGATATAGAACTACGGTTAAATTCCTCTTCAATTTGATGTAAAATTGTGACTCGTATTCTGTCGTTATTTAAAATGAAATTGATCAAGTTTTCATTATGTAAAAACTATTACTCATACTCTGACGGTATTTAGATTGTTAAATGTCCTAAGACTCCCCCTTTATTATCATTCACAACTACAAACAAGACCCTCTCAATCTTTCTGATGAAAAAATTATCTGACCCTCTTACTCTTTATAATGTAAAACCTACGACACTACCCTCTCTGCCTTCGTTTCATATTACGATTCCGGTCCTAACTACAACTTCGGTCCTCTCCATCTATACAATATCTGGGCCCTCTGTCTTTATGCTGTAAAAATGCAACACTGACTCTCTCAGTCATTATGACGTAAACCTACGAATGAAAACCTACTTAAGACACGGATCCTGTCGGTCTGTATGTTATAAATGTTCGAGTGAGAACTTCTGGATTTGTATGATGTAAAATTTCGGCGGAGGATCTAATTCCAGCTCACTACCTATGGTCTTTGTGATGAAAGTCCACGACTTTGCCCACTCGGATCTTAAGATGTAAAAGTACAATCGTAACTGTCTGAGTCATTATGCTGTTAAACGATGATTCTCCTCCTCCCGGCCTTTATCATAAGAAAAAACTACGTTCCTACTCCTCTCGATTATTACTACAAACCATGACCAAGACATGACCATGGCCCTCTTGGTTTTTATGGTGTAAAACTATGACATAGAATATGATAAGTTTACGACTATCACCCCTTTTGTCTCTACGATGTAAATCTACGAATCTATATCTCCGGCCTTCAATTGAAACTACGAATCAGGTCCTAGGTACAACTTGGTCCCTTCGGGCCATTTGATGTAAAAGAACTTAAAACAGCCTGGGTTTTCTGGAAGAAAACCATCACCCACGACAATTGCTTCTTATGATGTAACATTACTCTCATGACCTTTTAGTTCTTATTTGAAACTACGACGACTTTTCTGTGTTGGTATCTATACTACGTTATGCTGTAAGACCACTTAAGACCCTAGTAGACACTCTGACGATAAACTTCGAATCAGACCCCCTCACACTTTATGATTCTAACCTACTATTCGACTCTTTCGATCTTCATTTGATACTAAGATTCATGCCGTCAGTACAGCTCTATCACTTCCTGTCTTTACGTTGTAAAACGCCTTATGGCCCTCTCGGTAATTATGATGTAATTCTATTGCCTTGGCCCTCTCGGTCTGAATGATATGAAAAGAACCAATCAGACCCACACGGACACTATGATATGAAAATACGACTGAGGATATAATTATGACTTAGAACTTCTCGGTTTTATATCAAAATACTGCGCTGACCATCACGGTCTTTGAGATGCTTATCTACGACGCAGACTCTTCTGGTTACTATTATGTAAAATTCGTCTCAGGCCCTCTGTATGTTTACGATATGAAACTGTGACTCCAAACCTGTCAGTCTATGATGTAAAACTATGATATTGAAAATCCCATTACACGGTCTCGGTCTTTAACGTGTAGAAATTGTACTCAGGTCTTTGGTCTTTTTGATGTAATACTATGGCTAAGGTCCTCTTGGACTTGACATAAAACTGTGTTTCAGATCCTGTCGATTGAAAGTCTCTGTTTTCTAACGCTGTTAATCTATTACTCTGACCCTTTCACCATTTATGATGCAAAATGATCTGAGAGCCCATTAGGACCATCATCCACAATTACGAATGAGACCCTCTCGGTCTTCGCGACATGCAATAACATAAGACCCTCCTGATGCTTGGGTTGTTAAGCTAGGACTCAGGATTTCTCATTCGTGAAGATGTAAATCTACGACTCCTACTTCCTCATCGTTAAGATGTGAAACTACGAATCAGATCCCCTTCGTCCCTTATGGTGTGTAACTACGACTGAAAAACGAATAACTCGGTCCTTACGCTCATTATGACGGAAATATAAAACTCTGCCCTCTCGGTCTTAAGGATGTAAATGCACAACCGAGACAATCTCAGTCATCGTTCTGTAAAACTACGATTCCCATCGTCCCGATTATTATGATATAAAACTACGACTAAGGTCCTCCCTACCTTGATTGGAAACTACGACCCAAACTATAACTCAGACCCTCTTGGATTTTATAGTGTAAATATATGATTTTACTGACTTTAAAACGCGGCTATATCCCTTTTGTGTCTATGAAGCCAAACTATGAAACTGGGCGCCCGATGTTCATTTGAAACTACGAATCGTGTCCTAAATATAACTCGGCCCCTTTCTGTTATTATGGTGTAAAATGTCTTAATACAATCTCTCTGTTTTGATATAATAATAATAATAATAATAATAATAATAATAATAATAATAATAATAATAATAATAATAATAATAATAATAATAATAACAATAATAATAATAATAATAATAATAATGGCGAATGCCTGCGGAGTGGCCTGGTGCAGGTCTTTTTGTAGTAAACGGCATATTAGGCGACCTGCACATCTGTGAAGATGAAGATGAGGGTCCTACCTAGGATGATTTCTAATGTTGAATACGCCACACACACCCAGCCCCCGAGCCATTGGAATTAACCATTTAAGGTTAAAATCAACGACCCGGCCGGGAATCGAACCCTGGACCCTCTGAACCGAAGGGCAGTACGCTGACCGTTCAGCCAACGAGTCGGACAGTTTTGATATGAATTTATTGCATAAGCCCAATTGGTCCTTTTGAAAGGAAACTTATCTTCTTTTGGTTCTTATTTGAAACTACAAACCATGCATTAACTATCAGTCAGAACTTTTCGATCATAAAGATCAACACGCCTACTCGGAACCCCTAGTATTTTATGATGTAAAAGTACAACGCAGAGTCTAACTGCCTTTATGATGTAAAGCTACTATCAAACCCTCTCGGTGTTCGCTTGACACTACGATTATTGTCCTAACTACAGTTCCGGTCCTCTTGGCCTGTATGGTGAAAACTACCTAAGACTCCCAGTATTTATACCGTAATGTAATACTGAGGGCCTGGCCCTGTTTTTATGATGTAAAAGTGCAACGCAAACACCCTTGGTCAGTATGATGTGTAACTACGGCTGAGGCTCTAACTACGGCATACGCCCTTTTGATGTTTATGATGTAAAACTACAACTCAGACTAACATCAAACTATGACTATGACTCCCGTTGTTTCTAGGATGTATTACATACGAAACTGTACTCCTGGTCTTCATTTCAAACTACCATTCTGGCCCTAAATACAACTAGGCCTTTTATGCCTTTATGGTGCAAAATGATGCAAGACCCTCTCGGTTTTTATGGTGCAATACTTCTGCTCTGGCACCCTCTGTGTTAATGATGTAAAAAGTGGCTGAAGTCCTACCTACGATTCAGACCCTCCTGGACTCTATGGTGTAAAACAAAAAAGACTTAGACTAACGTAAAACTATGATTACGGCCCCCGTTATTTTTATACTGTAGTAATGAAACTGTACCTCACTGTTTCATTTCAAACTAAGAATCACTTCCTAAACAATACTCGATCCCTTTCTCTCTTTATGATGTAAAGCGAACTAGGACACTCGGTCTTTATGATGTAATACTATAATTCTGCAGTTACCATATTGATATTTGAGTTGTAGATCTACATCTCCGACCGTCTTCGTCGTTATGATGTAAAACTGCGACTCAAGACATGCATCGCTCTATAATGTGGAACTATGGCTCAAGCAATCTTGGTCCATGATGTAAAAGTACACTTTATGACATAAAGCCATGGCCACACGCCCTCTGCTTTTTTGGTGTTAAAATAGTACTCAGGCAGTTTGGTGTTTACGATTTGCATTGACGCTGAGACCTTCTTCATCTTTATGATGTAAAACTACAACTCAGACACACTCAGTCTTTAAGATGTAATAATACGACTCAAAAACACTCGTCTTGATGATGTAAAACTAAAACTCATACACTCTACTTTCTCAGTATTTATGGTGCATATCTGTGCCTCAGTCACTCTCAGTCCTTATGATGTAAAACTACGACTCAGTCTCAGTCCTTATGATGTAAAACTACGACTCAGTCTCAGTCCTTATGATGTAAAACTACGACTCAGTCTCAGTCCTTATGATGTAAAACTACGACTCAGTCTCAGTCCTTATGATGTAAAACTACGACTCAGTCTCAGTCCTTATGATGTAAAACTACGACTCAGTCTCAGTCCTTATGATGTAAAACTACGACTCAGTCTCAGTCTTTATGATATAAAACTAATACTGCGACCCTGTCTGTCTTTTTGATATGTAAATGCGACTCGATCGCTACGATCTTTATGATGGAAATCTACGTCTGCCCTCTCGGTCTATAGGAAAGTCTGTCATTGTACTGCAAAACTATGATTCTCATCCTACAGGTCTTTATGGTTAAAAACTACGATCCATATCCTCTCTTTTCTTATTAGAAACTAGAACGCAGACCACAAGAACAACTCAGACCCCCTTGGTATTTATGGTGTAAAACTACGACATATACTAAGGTAATACTACGACTATGACCCCTTTGTGTCTGTGATGTAAAACTACATAACTGTACCTCCCAATATGCAAATGAAACTACGAATACGGTAATAAATACAACTCTGTTCCTTGCTGTCTTATGGTTTAAGAGACTTAAACACACTTTCGGTCTTTTGATGTAAAACTATTACGCGTGACGACTTGGCCTTTATGATGCAAAAATAGCACACATATTCTTTCGGTTCTCATTTGATACTACGACCCCACTGTGTAGCTAAAACTCAGACCGTTTCGGTCTTAATGATGTTTTCAACTACTGCGAACACCTCGAACTTAATGATCAAACACGACAACTGAGAGTGTAAAACTGTGATTTAGACCCTCTGGTCTATATGATGTAACTGCTCCAGTGAGTGGAGATTTTATAATGAAAAAAAAACATTCAGTCTTCAGTCTAAAACAGCAAATAAGACCCCCTCATTATTTAAGAAATAAACTAAGATCCTCTCAATGCTACCCGATCTACTCGATTTTAATTAGAATCTACGACCCAGATACTATCTACAACTCGGACTGACTTTGTTTTTGTGGTGTGAAACTATTTAGCCTAATGTGAAACTACGATTGTGACCCCGTTTTCGGATTTGTCTGCAGGAATACTACGAAACGGTAGCTCCCTGACTTCATTTGAATCTACGCAAAAGGTCCTAAATACATTTCGGTCCCTTCCTGCCTTTATGATGTAAAACGACCTAAGACCCACTCGATCTTTATAATATACAAATACAACACAGACCATCTCGCTAATTATCAACTCCCGTCCTCTCGGTCTTGATGATGTCATGCTACGGCCCTGGCCCTCTCTCCTTTACTACATAAAATAAACCTCAGACTCTTCGGTCATTATGATGTGAAACTACGACTGAGGCCCTAATCACAGCTCGCACCCAGTCTTCTCTGTCTTTACGATGTAAAAGTACAATTGTGGCAGTATCAGCCATTGGGCTGCAAAACTACCATTCCAATCCTCCGGTCTGTATGACATAAAACTACGACAA
This sequence comes from Anabrus simplex, assembly GCF_040414725.1. Classification (NCBI taxonomy): domain Eukaryota; kingdom Metazoa; phylum Arthropoda; class Insecta; order Orthoptera; family Tettigoniidae; genus Anabrus; species Anabrus simplex. The sequence goes on along the minus strand of NC_090267.1, from coordinate 233,714,664 downwards.
CAATACTCTCAATGTTATTAGAAACTGCGACGACAGCACTAACTGCAACTTATAATCTCTTGGTTTCCATGGTATAAACTACGACAATAACATCGTTTGTCTCTGTGATGTATAAATACGTCACAGGTATTATCGCCGTTTATGATGTAAAATGACCTCAGAAACTCTCAGTCTTATCATCTGAAACTATAAACTAGACCCTATCGTTCTTTACGATATTAAATAAAATAATCTGTCGATGTCTATGATTTAAAACTGGGAGTTAGCCCTTCACGTTCCTTTAAAAAAAAAATTGTAAGTCTCACATTCCAAACTTTATGATGGAAAATCACGAATCAGACCTCTTCGGCCTTTACGACGTGAAACTTCAACTGAAATACTAACTACAACTGACTTCGTACAGTTTTTATGACTAATTTACTAGTCTGTCCTCTCGGTCTTAAGGAACTAAAAGAACAACTGTGGCTCTCTCAGACACTGTGCTGCAAAACAACGATCCTCATCCTGACGGTCTGTATTATGTAAAACTACGACTCCTATTTATATGAGAAACGACGACACAAGCACAAAGTTCATCTCAGACCCTCTCGGTTTATATGGAGTAAAACTACCATAATAGCCATCCCATTTGTCTGTATGATGTAATACTAAGAAACTGTACATTCCTGTTTTCATTTGAAAATACGAAAGAGATCGTAAATAAAATTTGTCCACTCCTGTCGTAATGCGAATATATATGACGAAGGCGTATTATATTTTAGAATTTCGTAAAACGACTTAAGTCACCCTAGGTCTTTTGTTGTGAAACTACTACTCATGCTCACTTTTCCCTTATGACGGAAAACTTAGACACACGTCCTTTTGGATGATACTTGAAACTACGACAAATGCACAACCTCCAACTCAGGCTCTTTCGATATTAATGGTGTATACGACTAATCGGATCCCTTCGTACTACGACTGAGGTGTTATCCGTATTTATGGTTTGAAACTACGACTCGGACGTACTCAGTTATTCTGATGATAAAATTCCACACAAATCCTCTTACTCTTGATGATCTAAAACTTCGACTCGATACTCTCGGTCGTCATTTGATACTAAAAATAAAAAAATATAAAAATACAATTTTACACACTCCGGTGCTCTCGGTCTTTATGATATAAAAACGTCTGAGTTTCTCGTGTTTGATGATGTAATGCTACGGGTCATTATATGAAACTACGCCAGAGTTTACTAAATAGAACTTCTCAAGTTTTTTCATTTGTGCTGTAATACCATTCCTCAAACCATCTCAGTTTTTATGATGTAAAAATAGTATTCCAACATTTTAGTATTTATGATGTAATACTACGTCTATGATATTCTTGGACTTAATGATGTAAAAATTGTCACTCAGAACCTCTCTCTATATATATGTTGTAAATTTTCGGGTAACAACCACTGGGCTTTTATGATGTAAAACTACGACTCGCGACCTTTCGCTGTTTAGGATTAAAATAACCACAGACTCCGCCAGTCTTATCAGGTAAAACAAGAAATCAGATCCTCTCGATTTTTAAGATATAAAATACCCTCTCGTTGTTTATGCTGTAAAACTGTGACTCATCCCTTAAATTTTTCGTGATGCAGAACTGCGCGTCTCACTATCTCATCCTTTATGATGTAAAATTGTGAATCAGACCCTCTAAGTCTTTCCGATAATAAACTCTGACTCAGACCCTCTCACCCTTAATGATATAAAACTGGAGCTCAGACCATCTCAGTTTTTTCGATGATGAACTTCGATTCAGACCCTCTCATCCTTCACTTGATACTAGAATTCCGGCACTAACTCAACTCTGGTCCTCTCAATTCTTATGATGTAAATTGAATTAAGACCCTCTCGATTTTGACACTGTAATACTTCCGCTTTGGATCTGTCGCCTTTATGGTGTAAAAATATCCTCAGGCTTCCTCGGTCAGAATGACGTGAACTTACGGCTGAGGCCCTAAATACGACTCAGATCCTCTTGGCCTTTGTGGTTTAAAACTATGACTTCCACCGACGTAAAATGGCGGCAACGGCACCTTTTCCTTCTGAGATATAAGGTACGAAATTTGAACTATGAATCAAGTCAAAATCAGTCCTTTACTGGCTTTATGTATAAAAAATCTTTAATACCCTCTCGGTGTTTCGATATGAAACTATTACTATTGGCATTTATTATCGAAAACTAAAACTCGTAATTCAAACTATGACCCATACACCTTTAAAATTTATTCTTCTTGATGATGTAATGTGATGTGATGCATATTAATACTCTGACACCCTTGCATTTTGTGATCCAAAACTTTGATTCAGACACTCTCTGCCGCTATGACGTCAAACTACGACTCATATGTCACCCATTATGCTTAACGACGACTTAAGATACTCTCACAATTTATAAGGAAAAAACAAATCAGACTCCGTCAATCTTACGATGTAAAGCTACGACTTGATCGTCCGCGTCTTAATTTGACACTGCGATTGAGGAATTACGTACATCTCCCGACCTCGGGGTCATTTGTATAATGTAAAGGCTCTAAGACACTCTCATTTTCTGTTATGTTACTGCTCTGGCCCTCTCCGTCTTTGTGATGTAAGAATACTTGTAAAGTCCCATCTGTCATTATTATGTGAAAATACGACTGAGGCCCTAACAATGACTCAGAACCTGTTGGTCGTTATCATGTATTACAACGACACATGCAATGAATGTCTTTACGATGTGAAACTACGACACATAACCTTTCGGTCTGTTTTATAAAACTAAAAATTAGATCTTATTTTTATTATGTAATACCATAGCTTAAATCATCTCGGCTTTTATGATATAAGAGTTGTACTCAAGTCATTTGGTCGTTATGAAATAATACCACGTCTAAGATCCGCTTGTACTTCATGATGTAAATATTGTGCCCCATAACTCTCTGCCTATATGACATACATGTTCGAGTGAGTGCCTCTTAGATTTTATAATCAAGTAAGTCTAGAAGTCATACCCTTCCCTTTTCTTGATGATGTAATAGTGTGGATGTCACTTTCTCATCTTTTATGATGTAAAACTGAGAATCAGACCCAGTAAGTGTTTATGATAAGAAAATGAAACTGAAACCCTAAATACAACTCGCTCGCTACTGTATTTATGATGGAAATGACGAATCTGCTCTCTCGGTCTCTAGGAAGTACAACTGTGAAAGTCTCAGTCGTTGAGCTATAAACCTACAATGGTCAACTTCCGGTCTTTAGATAGGCCTAAAATAGGCCTACAACTCCAATAACTCGAAGAAACTATAACACAGACTCTGCCTCTACTCTGACCCTCTTGGTTTTCATAGTATAAAACGATTTAGGCTTACGCAAAACGACGACTATTATCTCGTTTTACTTTATGATATAATACTACGAAACTCTAGCTCCTCGCGGTCTTCATTTTAAACCACGAGTCAGGTCCTAAATACGTCTCGCTTCCTTCCTGTCTTTATGGTTTAACATTACCTAAGATCCCGTCGGTCTTTATGATGTACTACTTCCGGTATGGCCCTCGCGGTTTTTCTGATGTAAAGATACAACTCAGACCTACTCGATCGTTATGGTATGAGTCTACGTCTGAATTCCCAGTTATGACACATTCTTTCTTGATATTACGATGGAAATCTCCGAATCAGAAACACTCATTTATTATGATGAACTTCAACTCGACCATCTCGGTCTTAATTTGAAAGTAATATTTACGTCCCAATTACAACTCCGATCCTCTCGATATTTATAATGTAAAACGACCTAAGAACATCTCGCTCTTAATGGTGTAATGCTATGGCCCTGGCCTTCTCGCCTTTAAGATGTAAGATACAACTTAGACACCCCCGTCGGTCATTCAGAACATTAGACTACGTCTGATGCCTTAAATAGGACTCAGACCCTCTTGGTCTTTGAGGTGTAAAACTAGGACTTAGACTAAGATAAAACTACGACTATGACCCAAGCCGTTTCCATGATGTAATACTACGAAACTGTACCTTCCTTATTTGACTTGAAACTACCAATATTGTTTTAACTACAGCGCTGTCCCTACCGGCATTTCTGTTGTAAAACTACCTAAGACCCTCTTCGTCTTTATGATGTAATACTACGGCTCGGCCCTCTGCGGTATTTATGATGTAAAAACACAACTGAGAACCCCTCAGTCATAATGATGTTGAAGTAGGTGGAGGCCGTAACTACGACACACATCACGTTGGTCTTAATGGTGTAAAACTGTGACTTAGACTAACACAAATGTATGACTATGGTATCCTTAGCCTCTATGGTGTAAAGTTCAAAACTAAGCCGCAGTCTCCGTTTGAAACTACGAATCAGGCCCAGAATACAGTACATACCAGTCTTTTCTTGCCTTTATGCGTAAGAAGACTTAAGACGCTCTCGCTCTTTTGATGTAAGACTATTACACATGCCCTCCTCGCCTTTATTATGGAAAACAAGGACTTATGTACTTTCCGACCTATGTCTCTACTGCAACTCGGACATTTCGGTTTTAATGATGTATATGACTACTCCGACAACCTCGCATTTTATAATGTAAAACTACCACTCGCACTCGCTCTATCCTCATGTTGTCAAACTACGACCCCAACCGTGTCACTCGATTTGCTGAACGACAACGTAAGACCCTCTCATCCAATGTGATGAAAATTTTCGTCCAAGATCCCTTCAGATTTTATGATGAAAAACTACGACTTGGCCGTCTCTGCCTTCATTTGATACTACTATTCAGGACCTAACCAAAAAGAGCACTGTCTTGGGCATTACAATGTAATACGATCCATGACCCTTTCGTTCTCTATGATGTAATATTACGGCTCTGACCCACTCCGTGTATATAATGTTAAAACAAAGTAACCTCCCTCGGTCATTATATACGAAAATAACGCTGAGGCCCTAACTACAGCTACGACCCTTCTGGTCTTTATGATGTAAAACTATGATCCTGGCCGTGCCCGTGTTTCAGATATACCTGCAACAAGGACTCGGACTCCCTTGGTCATGTTTATGTAAAACAACGACTCGGTCCCGTTATGTCTTCATAATTGAAAGTATGAGCCTCGACATTGCGGTCGATGATGTAAAATTACCAACAAGAACTTATTTGTACTATGGCTTCTACCGTCTTGGTTTACACGATGTAAAAATAATGCTCAATGCGCTTATTCTTTTAAATGTAATATTAGGTATGTAACCCTCTCAGAGTTTGTGATATAAAATGTGATACAGTACCAGTAATTATGTAATTATTTGAGTGGGAACCTATAGGTTTTGATGATGTATAATTACGTCACAGTCACTTTCACTGTTTGTGATATAGAATGACCTAAGAGCCGCTGCTCAGGCTTATCATGTGTGACTAGAAATCAGACCCTATCTGTCTTTACGATATTGCATAAAATACCCCCTCTTTGTTTATGATGTAAAGCTGGGACTCAGTCCTTCACTTTCTTGATGATGTAATACTGCGGGTCTCACTTTCTCTTTTTTATGATGTAAAATTACGACCCAGATCTTCTTTGTCTTTGTGATGTGAAAACACTACTGAGACCCCCTCGGTCTGTGATGTAAATCGACGATTTAGGACTTCTTATTCTTTATGGTGTAATACCATGGTTCAAAATGTCCTCTTTTTTCATAGCACTGAGACCCCTTGGTCCTTATCATATAAAACACGGATCGAACCGCTAGGTATTTATGATGCAAACATACAGCTCGGACCCCCTTGTTCAATATGATGTGAAACTACGGCCGATGCCCTAACTACGATACAGACCCTCTCGGTCGTTATGGCGTAAAACTACGACTTGAACTAACGTAAAGCAACAACTATGACTCCCGTTGATTCTATGATGTACTACAACGAAAGTGTTCTTCCCGGTCTTTATTTTAGACTACAAATCTGGTCTTAAATTCAACTAGACCTTTATGTATTTATGGTGTAAAAATCAATCAATCAATCAATACTGATCTGCATTTAGGGCAGTCGCCCAGGTGGCAGATTCCCTATCTGTTGCTTTCCTAGCCTTTTCCTAAATGATTTCAAAGAAATTGGAAATTTATTGAACGTCTCCCTTGGTAAGTTATTCCAATCCCTAACTCCCCTTCCTATAAATGAATATTTGCCCCAGTTTGTCCTCTTGAATTCCAACTTTATCTTCATATTGTGATCTTTCCTACTTTTATAAACGCCATCAAACTTATTCGTCTACTAATTCCACGCCAACTCTCCGCTGACAGCTCGGAACATACCACTTAGTCGAGCAGCTCTGATGTCCTCCCGGTCTTAATGACGTAGTTCTACTTCTGTGGCCCTCTCTGTCTTAAAGATATAAAAATACAATCCTACACACTCGTGCATTATGATATGTATATGACTGAGGCGCTAACTACGACTCAGACCCTCTTGATCTGTATGATGTAAAAAACAACGATACTGACCGTCATCGTCTTTTCAACGCAGGGCCTTGTGTGTTAAAAATTTAAAACAGTGACTCCAACATCCTCGGTCTGTGATGTAAAACTACGATTTAGAAAATATCATTCTTTGTGATGTGATACAATGCCTCACGCCGTCTGGTTCTCCAAGAGGTAAAAATTGTGCTCAGGCCCTTAGTTTTCATTATACATGAATACGGTTAAACAACTCTTGGACTTGATGTAAAACTGTGTCACAACTCCTACCGATCCTTATGATGTAAATGTTAGAGTAAATCTCTCTGGATTTATGCTGTAAAATCACGACTCAAGCCCTTTCCCTCTTTACGTGTAAAATTATTTAAGACACCCTCAGGCTTATCATGCTCAACTACGAATGAAATCTCCCTGTCTTTGTGATATTAAATAACATTAGACCCCTTGGTGCGTAGGATGTAAATCCGAGACCTTGGCCTTATAATTCGTAAAGATTTAAATATACGACTGATTTTCTCATCGTTAAAACGTGAAAATACTAATCAGAACTTTTCGTCCTTTATCATTTCAAAATACGACTGAGGCACCAGCCACAACTCGGCCCATAAGGTCATTATAATGGGAATGTACGACTCCACCGTTTCGGTCTTTAGGATGTAAAAGTACGACTGTGACAATCTAATCCACTGCGCTTTAAAACAAAGATTTCCATTCTGCGGGCCCTTAATATATAAAGTTAAGTCAGACTTGGTCTTTGAGATGGGAGACTGCGACCCTCTCGATTTTTATTGTGACTCTTTGTTCCTTACGATATAATACTTCGGCTCGGTCCTTATTATGTGTAAATACATATTGGAACACTTCGTCATTATAACATAAAACTACGCCTGCGGTCATACCTACCTCAGATAACCTCTTAGTCTTTATGGTGTAATTCTACTGTTCTGGCCCTCTACGTCGTAATGATAGATGATGATTATCTACGACGTAGACACTCTTGTTCAAAATGTTAAACTACGACTCACGCCCTGTATGTTTTTATGGTGTGAAATTACGATTCAAATCCTCTTGGTACTTGACGTAAAACTATGATTTATAACACCCTGTTCTATATGATGTAATTCCATGGTCACAATGCCAGGGTCTTTAAGATGTCAAAGTAGTACTCAAGACCTTTGGTCGTCATGATATAGAACTGCAGCTAACTTCCTCTTGGACTTGATGTAAAATTGTGACTCGTATTCCGTCAGTTTTTATAATGTAAATGATCAAGTGGAACTATCTGGGTTTTTATGATGTAATAACTGCTACTCAGGCTCTTACGGTATTTATGTTGTGAAATGAATCCAGACCCCGTCATTAGTATCACGCACAACTACGAATAAGGCTCTCTCAATCTTTCTGATGAAAGACTTCCGCTCTTACCCTGTTACTTTTTATGATGTAAAACCCACGACACTCCCCTCTCTATCTTCATTTCATACTACGGTTCTGGTCCTAACTACAACTTCAGTCCCCTCCGTCTATGCTATTGTTCTGGGCCCTTTGTCTTTACGCTGTAAAAATACAACACTGACTCTCTCTCATTATGATGGAAACCTACGAATGAAGCCCTACTTATGACTTGGACCCTGTCGGTCCGTGTGATATAAATGTTCGAGTGAGAACTTCTGAGTTTGTATGATGTAAAATTTAGGCGGAGGCACTACCTCCAGCTCGCAACCTACGGTATTTGTGTCGGAAGTCTACGACTTTGCCCTTTCGGTTCTTAGAATGTAAAAATACAACTGTAATAGTCTGAGTCATTGTACTGTTAAAAAATGCTTTACATCTTCCAGGCCTTTATGATAAGAAAAACTGCGGGTCTGAGTCTCTCTGTTATTATTACAAACCATGATCCAGTCACTACAAAAACTCAGACCCTCTTGGTGTTTATGGTGTAAAACTATGACAAAGAAAGAATAAAGTTTGCGACTATTAAACACTTTGTTTGTATGATGTAAACCTACGAATCTATACCTCCCGGCCTTCAACTGAAACTACGAATCAGGTTCTAGATACAACTCGGTCAATCCGTGGAATTTGTTGCAAGAAGGCTTAAACAGCCTGAGTTTTCTGATGTAAAACTATTAGCCCAGCCATTTGCTCTTTATGATGTAATACAAGTCTCATGACCATTTCATTCTTATTTGAAACTACGACAACTTTTCGTTATTCGTATGTATACCACTACTCGGACCCATCACATTTCATGATGTAACAGGACAACTCAAACATCATTTGTCCTTAGGATGAAAAACTAAGACTCAGACCCTCAAGATCGTTCTGATGTAAGACTTCGTAAGACCTTATTAGACGTTTTGACGATAAACTTCGAAACAACTGTCTCATACTTTCTGATTTTAAACTACGATTCGACTCTCACGATCTTCATTTGATACTACGATTCATGTCCTCTATACAACTTGGTCCCCTCCTGTCTTGATGTTGTAAACGACTTATGATTAAATTCTACTGCCTTGGCCCTCTTGGATTAAATGATATAACAATTATGAATCTGACCAAGGCGGACATTATGGTATGAATATACGATTGATGGGCTAACTATGACTTAGACCCTATTGGTTTTTATGATGTAAAAATACTACGCTGACCGTCACGGTCTTTGAGATGTTGATCTACGACGCAGACTCTTCTGGTCGCTATGTGTAAAAATTCATCTCAGGCCCTCTGTGTGTTTACGGTGTGAAACTGTGACTCCAACACTGTCGGTCTGTGATTTAAAACTACGCTGTATAAAATCCCATTACACCGTCTCTGTCTTTAAGGTGTAAAAATTATACTCAAGCCTGTGATCTTTATGATGTAATAATATGGCTAAGGTCTTACTGGACTTGATGTAAGACTGTGTTTCAGATCCTGTCTATTGAAAATCACTATTTCCAATTCTATAAACCTATGGTTCAGGCCCTTTCTCTCTTTATGATGTAAAATGACCTCCTAAGGCCCACCCAGGATTATCATTCACAACTACGAATGAGGCCTTTCGGTCTTTACGACATTAAATAACGTAAGACCCTCTTGAAGCTTAGGATGCATAAATAGGACTCAGGCTTTAACAATCGTAAAAATGTAAATCTACGACTCCTACTTTCCCATCGTTAAGATGTGAAACTACGAATCAGTTTCCCCTCGGCCTTTATGATGTGTAACTACGACTGAAAAGCTAACAACAACTCGGTCCTTACGCTCATTATGACAGATATATAAAACTCTGCCCTCTCGGCCTTAAGGATTTAAATGTACAACCGAGATAATCTCAGTCATTGTTCTGTAAAACTACGATTCTCATCGTCCCGATTATTATGATATAAAACTACGACCTAGATCCTCTCTACCTTGATTAGAAACTACGGCCCAGGCCCCAAGCTATAACTCAGACCCTCTTGGATTTTATAGTGTAAATTTATCATTTTACAGACTTTAAAACGCGGCTATATCCCAGTTGTGTCTATGAAGCAAAACTATGGAACTGCACCTAGCGATGTTCATTTGAAACTACGAATCGTGTCCTAAATATAACTCGGCCCCTTCGTGTTGCTATGGTGTAAAACGTCTTAATACAATCTATCTGTTTAGATGTGGACCTATTACATATGCAAATTTGGTTTTTTGAAGGGAAACTTATCCTCTTTCGGTTCTTATTTGAAACTACAAACCATGCATTAACTATCACTCAGAACGTTTCGATCATAATGATCAATACGCCTACTCGGAATCCCTAGTACTTTATGATGTAAAAGTACAACTCAGAGCCTAAGTGCCTTTATGATGTAAAGCTACTATCAAACCCTCTCGGTGTTCGCTTGACACTACGATTATAGTCCTAACCACAGTTCTGGGCCTCTTGGCCAGTATGGTGAAAACTACCTAAGTATCTCAGTATTTATAATGTAATACTGCGAACCTGGTCCTGTTTTATGATGTAAAAGTACAACGCAAACCCTTTTGGTCAGTATGAAGTTTAACTACGGCTGAGGCCCTAACTAAGACACACGGCCTGTTGATATTTATGGTGTAAAACTACAACTCAAACTAACATCAAACTATTGCTATGATTCCCGTTGTTTCTAGGATGTATTACTTAGGAAACTGTACTCCTGGTCTTCATTTGAAACTACCATTCTCGCCCTAAACACAACTAGGTCCATTTATTCCTTTATGGTGTAAAATGTCCCAAGCCCCTCTCGGTCTTTATGGTGCAATACTTCTGCTGTGGTGTCCACTGTCTTAATGGTGTAAGAAATAACTGAAGTTCTACGTGCGATTCTGACCCTCCGGGGCTTTATGTTGTAAAACAAAATGACTTAGACTAACGTAAAGCTATAACTATGACCCCCGCTTTTGTATGATTTAGTACTATGAAACTGTTCCTCACTGTTTCACTTCAAACCAAGAATCACTTCCTAAACAATACTCGATCCCTTTCTGTCTTTATGGTGTAATGCGAACTAAGAGACTCGGTCTTTATGATGTAATACTATACTACTGCAGTTACCATATTGGTATTTGAGTTGTAGATCTACGTCTCCGACAGTCTTCGTCGTAATGCTGTAAAACTGCGACTCAAGACATGCATCGTTCTATGATGTGGAACTATGGCTCAGACAACCTTGGTCCATGATGTAAAACTACGCTTTATAACATCTTACTGTTTATGATGTAAAGCCATGACCACACCCTCTCTGTTTTGTGATGTTAAAATAGTACTCAAGCAGTTTGGTGTTTATGATATGAACTGCGGCTAAGATCCTCTTGGACTTGATGTAAAACAGTGACTCTTGCCCTGTCCGTCTTTATGAAGTAAAGGTTCGCGTAAATATATCTGAATTTTTATAATGTAAAACCTGCGAGTCAGCACTCTCGGTCTGTAATGTAAAACTACGGTTTAGAACAATTATTCTGTATGATGTAATACCATATCTCATACTGCCTAATTCTTCGCGATATAAAACTAGTGCTCAGACCGTTTGGTTTTCATTTTTTAATACTAAGACCCTTTCGGTTTCTTAACGTGATTTTAAAATGGTGACTCAGGTCCCCTCGTCTATTTGATGTAAATTTTCGAGTGAGAATCACTGGGTTGTTATGATGTAAAACTATGATTCAGGCTTTATCGGTCCTTGTGTTGTAAATTGACCCAAGACCTCACCAGTCTTTGCATCCAAATCAGACCCTCTCGGTCTTTAGGATGTTAAATAAAATACATTATCGGTATTCAAGATGTAAAAATAGCATTCATCCTATCACTTTCTTTACGCACAAACATTGCGTGTCCCACTTTCTCTTCCTTTATGATGTAGTATTACGAATTAGACCCCTTCAGTCTTAATGAACAGTAACTACGACCAGCTCACTGCGATCTTTATAGGATGGAAATGTACGATTCTCCGACTTTAGGATATAAACTTTAAATTGTAACGGCCTCAGTCATTGTGCTATAAAACTACGATTCTTATCCTTGCTGTATTTCTGACATAACACTCTACAACTCCAACCCTGTAAATGTATCCTAGAAACTAAGATCCAGGCACTATCTAAAACTCAGATCCTCTTGGTACTTTTGGTCTGAAACTACGACAGTGTCCCCGTTTTCCTCTATGGTGTAATACTACGAAAGTATAGCTCCCGGTATTCATTTGAAATTACGAAACAGGCCCTCCGTCACTTTCCATCTTTATGATACAGTAACAGCCTCTCACTCTTTACGACATTAAATAACGTTGGACCCTCTCGGTGCTTAGGATGTAAAACTAGAACTCAGGTCTTCACATTCATAAAGATGTAAAACTACGGCTCTCACTTTCTCATCGTTAAGAGGGAAACTCGGAAATCCTCGGCCTTTATAATGTGTAATTATGTCTGATGCCCTAACAACAGTTCAGCCCCTACGGTCTATATGATAGAAATCTACGACTCTGCCTTCTCGGTCTTTAAGGTGTAAAAGTAAAAATGTGACAATCTCATTCATTGTCCTGTAAAACTACGATTTGTATCCTGTCGTTCTTTATGATATAAATCTAGGATTCAGATCATCTCTACTTTTATTAGAAACACGACCCAAAACCTATTTATAACTCAAACCCTCTTGGAATTTATGGTGTAAAACTATGAATTGTACTTGTGTAATATTACGGCTATGTCCCCCTTTGTGTCGATGACGCAAAAATACGGAACTGCCCCTGTAGATATTCTTTTGAAGCTACGATCGGGTCCTAAATACAACTCGGTCCCTTCCTGTTGTTATGGTATAAAAAGACTTAAGACACTCTCGCTCTTTTTTATGTAAAACTATTATATGCCCACTTGTTCTTAATGAAGGGAAACTAGTTATCATCTTTTGATTCTTATTTGAAACTACGAACCTTACGCTAACTACACCTCAAATATTTTCGATCATAATGATGAATATGTTTTCGGAACCCCTGGCAATTTATGATGTAAAATACAACTCAGAGCCTATATTTGTCTCTGCGATATAAAACTACGACATGACCCTCACGGTCTTCATTTTATAGTACGATTCTGGTCCTAATTACAACTCAGTACCCCTTGCTGATTATGATGTGAAACTAACCTATTGGTTTTGTAAAACTGTTACTATTTTTTAAAAACTATGACTCTACCGTCTCGGTATTTGAGATCTAGATCTACGACTCAGACCCTCATGTTTATTATGTCATAAATCTACGATTCACGCCTTACATGTCTTTATGGTGTAAAACTACGACTCAGAAGCTATCGCTATATGATGTTAAACCATGATTTACAACATCTTATCCTTCATGATGAAATACCATTGCTCACATCACTACATTTTTTTATGTAAAGATAGTATTTTCACCCTTTGATCTTTATGATATAATACTACGTCTAAGAGCCTCTTGGACTTCATGTGGTAAAACTGTGATACAGATCCTATCGATCATAACGATGTAGGTAAATGTTCGAGTGATATTTTTTTGGGGTTTTATGATATAAAATTACGACTCAGTCCCTTTCGGTCATTATGCTGTAAATTACGTAAGCACCCCTCTGTCTTTTCGTGTAAAACTACGTATGAGATCCTCTCAGTTTTCACTATATTAAATATCATAAGACCCTCTCCATGCTTATGAGGTAAAACTAGGTCTCGACACTCCTCTTTCATAATTACTATGTAAAAGTACGACTCTCATTTTCTCATCCTTAAGATAATAATAATAATAATAATAATAATAATAATAATAATAATAATAATAATAATAATAATAATAATAATAATAATCATCGTATGGCCTCAGCTACCGTGTGCAGACATTTCAATTTGACGCCATCTGGCTGTCTGCTCGTCAATTTCGACGTTCCGTTTTACTCTAGGCCCCCACTAGATGGCAGACCGAGTAAACCGAAACTCTCTTGGGCATCTATGGCTGAGATTTAATGAATTTTGTCGGGTAAACACCAAATGTGTCACCAGAGATCTTTTACATGCCGACATCGTACGACATGGAGTGTCGAATGGACTTTTTTCCACCCTTCAAAAATCCGACTACCTCTGCCGGGTTTGAACCCGCTATCTTGGGATCCGGAGGCCGACACTCTACCGCTGATCCACAGAGGCAGCTATCCTTAAGATGTAAAATTACGAATCAGACCCTATCGGTTTTTAAGTTGTGTAAATATGACTGAGGTAATAACAAGAACTTCGGTCCCTGCGATATTTATGATGGAAACCTACGACCTTGCCCTCACGTTCCTTAGGATGTAAAAGTACAACTCTAACAGTCATTGTTCAAAACTAGGATTCTCATCCTCCTGGTGTTTATGATTTAAACTAAAAGACTCCGATGCTCTGGATATTTATCAGAAACTATGATCCAAGCACTAACTACAACTCACCCTATTAGTTTCTATCGTGTAAAACTACGACTGTGATTCCATTTGTTTCTCTGATGTAATGCTACGAAACAGTACTTACCGCTCTTCATTTGAAAGCACGAATCAGATCCTAAATACAACTCTACCCAGTTGGGATTTTATGTTGTAAAAGATTTAAGACACTCTAGGACGTTTGATTCTAAAATATTACTCAAGCTCGCTTGTCGTTTGTAATGAAAAACTATGACTCAGGCCCTTTCTGTCTTTAGGATGTGAAACTACGATTTAGACCCCCTATGACTTTATGATGAGAAAACATGACTTAGAGCTTCTCGGTCTATGAAATAAAACTATGATTTATGGCAATTTATTCTACATAATGTAATACCGTGGCGCACACCTTCTCGGTCTGTATGATGTAAAATAGTACGTGGAATGTATGTCCCTTTTTCATATAATTCTACGGCTAAGACTCGCTTGCACTTTTTGGTAATAAGTAGAGAGCGAATTTTTATGTGCTAAAAATGTGAAAAAATATTTATTTTTATGTGCTGAAAAACTTATAGCAAATATAACAAATTACAATTATTTTCCATAAATATCACATAACTACTCGCGCTCAAGAAGTAAATAAGTATAATGTTTTGTATTAGAATATGGTGCTACCAAACGTGCTCCTTAAGGCAAATTGGTGGCTGTGTATTAACACGTGCAGTATAGTATATTAATTTTTGATATGCCAGAGTAGATATTATGAATGGTTATTTTTAAAAGGTAATGTTTTGTTTAAATATGGCAAAAGCAACCTATCTTCTTTGAAAAAATGGTACCATTTCGTACTCACTCATCACACGCTGGAATATTAGTTGCTAGAATTAGTCTCAGAACTGAAGTGAACAACAAAGGTCATCTCGAAATTGTCCATCACAAATGCATGCCGATTGTCTCTAAAGAACGCCTTATACTGCGAAAACGATCGCTCCACATCACAGGAAGTCAGATGTGCATAGTTAAAGAGAGGAATGTCACCAACACTAACGCCATCAATTTCGCCAACATCAGCACCCTCTAATACATTAGAAATTTGGCACATTGTTTGAAGTCCTCTGTTTTTTATGAACAAATTTTGATATTTGGCCTTAAACAGTCCCTGTACCTGCGAAGCCGGGAGTGAATCTAATTTATTTTCAACAGCGCGCACTTCCTTCACTGTTTCGGACAACAGGTTAGTGTATTTTTCAAGTATGTCATTAGTTTTACACAAGAAGCTTAGATTGCCAGATATAAACGCTAAATTATTTTTCAAAGAGCTGTCTTTGAGTATCTCTTCAAGAATCTCAATTGACGACGCGTCGTTTTTATCTAGTGCATTCACAACGGATGCAAAACTTTCGAAATTGTCTGCGTAGTATACCACAGCGCTAAGCCAGGTACCCCACTGCGTAACAATAGGCAGAGGAGGATCGATTCTTGAGGGTGCTTTTACGAAGAATTTTTTGCCATTAGGCACTAAGTTATCCATTTGAGGATACTGAGCCCGCACAGTTTCACATAACCTGTGTAAAGCATGAACAACGCAAGTTACGTGTATCATTTTCGGAAAGCTCACAGAAAAGCATTCAGCTGCCTTTTTCATGTAAACTGCACTATCAGTAAGGAAAAGCAATACATGGTCTATTTTATACCTTTTGGCCAAAGTAAGTGCATGGCTTCATTGAATAACCTAGCTACAGTGACAAGGTTTGCAGCAAGCATTTCTTTACACGCTAGCAAATAAGAATGTTCACAAGCAGTTTTGTCATTCTTCAACACACCAACTACAACATTTCCCACCTTTCTGCCACTTGAATCAGTGGTTTTGTCAATGCTCACCCACAGTTTTTCGCTATCACATACTGCCCAAATTCTCTGTAAAGTTTCTTCGTAACATTTTGGGAGATAGTTTTTCCTTAATGTGGATTCGTCTGGAGGCTCAAAATTAATGTATTTTGTTAGGAAATTTCTCAGTCCCGGATTATTTATTTTGCCGAGAGAAATGTCGGCGCAAACAAATGCTCTGCACACATCTAAATAATACTGGGAATATTTAGATGGGCCTGCACTTGAAGTAGCTGGTTCAGCTATTAGTAATTGTCGCGAACGCACACGCGAAGCAGCCGCAGTATGCTTATTTCCAGACAAATGCTGGCTTACTTGAGAACGTTGATCTGCACTTACTGTTTTACCACACGGTTGGCAAAATAATACTTTTCTATTGGTAGTGAGAATGCTCTTAAATTCCCCTACATATTGTTGAAGATGCGACCTTGTACGCGACTTCTCTTTTGGCATTATTTTGCAGGTTACGACACACTCATTTACGGTGAATCACTGTTTCAATAAAAAGAATAGCAGCGGACACTGAAGGAAATATTTCTTAGAAATTCATACAGAATCACACGACCAGGGGAATGATATATGGACCCGAACAACTAACCTTACTCTTAGGAGTGATGAAATCCCACTACCTAATGGTGAGGCAATATTCTTCCCAGTCTCCCATGTCGTAACGGTATTACCCGTCACCTTATCTCTCCGTTATTGCCTTTTGCTGATATGCTATAAACAAAACCTGAGTGGGCTAACTCATAAAAGTGAGTTGGAATGACATCAGCCTGGAAACATCTTGTGCAGCAAATCAAATCGCTCTCTAAATGTAACGACGTAGCCAGTGACCAGGAAGTTTTAGAACTTCTGGAAGGAAGTGCATTATTTTATCACACAGAAGCATTTTAAATTTAATTGATCAACAAATATTGCCGATTTATGTGCTCATTAAAGATTTTCTTAAAATATGTATTTACATTTTTTAAATGTGAAAATATGTGTTTTTATGTGAAATAAGATTAAGTTTTTACACTTGGGGATGCACAGTAGGAATAATGAACTTTGTAACTCGCGTTAAAACTTACGCAAACAAATATGTAATTACATAAAAATCCTGTGACACATGGATCCGGTCGGTCTTTATGATGTAAGTGTTCGAGTGACATTATTAGAGTGATTATGACGCGAAACTATGACTCCGGTACTCTCGGTATTCATGACGTAAAGCGACCAAAGAATCTCTACATGCTACGGCTCTTTCCCTCTTACATTTTATGATGTAAAAGTGAAATTTAGATCCCCTCGATCATCATGATGTGAAAGTAGGGCTGAGGTCTTAACTACGATTCAAGCCCTCTTTTTCTCTGTGATGTAAAACTACGACTTACATTAATGTAAAACTATGATGAGCATAGTTCCTATTAACTTATGTAATTTTACGAAACTGCACCTCCTGATTATCATTTGAAACAACTGAAGAGGTCCTCAATACAACTCTGTCCCTTCCTGTCTTTAGGCCATAAAATCACCTACGAACTTCTCGGTTTTTACAATGTTATTGCACTGGCTTTCTCGGTTTTTATGATGTAAACATACAACTCTGTCCCCCTTGGTCTTGGCCCAAACTACGACTCTGACCGTCCGGCTCTTTGAAATGTAGAACTACGACGCACACCTTCTTGGTCTTTAAGATGTTAAACTAGGACTCGGGCCCTCTATATCTTTATGATGTAAAAATACAACTCAGGCCCTCCCGGTCTTCATGATGTAATACTACGGGTCTGGCCCCCTCCGTCTTTGAGATGTAACAATACAATTCAGACAAGTCCGGTCTTCTCGTGTACATGACGTGAAACGACCTATGACTCCCTCGGTCTTTATTTTGTAACACTACAACCCTGGCCCTCTCAACCGTAATGATGTAAATGTAATAATGTGAAACTAAACCCTAGGTCTTGTAGAACTATGGCTGTACAGTCTCGGTATTTGAGATGTAGATCTACGACGCAGATCCTCTTGGTCATTGTATGAAAACACGAATCAGAAACTCTCACTCTATGATGTTAAATTATAATTTAGACCGTCTTATGCTTCATCATGAAATGCCATGACTCACACCGCCGCCTTTTTAAATCTAAAAATAGTACTCAGGCCCTTGTGTTTTTATGATATAATACTACGTCTAAGAGCCTCTTGGACTTTATTAGGTAAAAGTGTGACACAGATCTCCTCGGTCTTTACGGTGTACATGTTCGGCTATGTCTGGGGTTTTATGATAAAAAATTATTACACAGGCACTTTCGTTCCGTATGATGTTAAATGACCTAATCCCACTCTGTCTATAACTCCGATTGACCTCTCGGGTTTCACTGTATTAAATTACATAAGACCCTCTCCGTGATAATGATATAAAACTACGTCTCAGCCCTTCACTTTCATTTTTAGGTAACAGTGCGACTCTCACTTTCTTATCCTTAAGCTGTAAAACTACACCAGATCATGTTGGTCTTCAAGTTGTGTGCCTTATGAAATACTATGATCCTGAATGCCTTTGCTGGCAGGACCTAGTGTTTACAGTGCACTATGTCTTCTGGTATCGGCTAGAGCAATTTTGTTACTTTAATTAATCTGTCTCTGTCTTATCCTTGGCTTTGACAATATGAAAGTGACTGAGGTATGAGCGATGCTAATAATGCCAATCCTTATGCAACCAGTCCCTGTTATGAATGGTGTGAAAATGTTGCCCATAGGGTGTGTTGGTTTATGCATTTCAGTGGGCTTGGCAGACTGATATGTAATAGCAAATCTGGCCCGGTGAGGAAAGCAACGGGAAACTACCTCACTCCTCATTTCCCTAGTACGCCTCTTCAGTGATGCCTAGGCCATCTATGACAGCTGATGGCAGAGCTGTTGAGGATCCCACCAACGGACTGAACATACATATATACGACCCTGAACTCTCGTTCCTTAGGATGTAAAACAACAACAAACTGTGACAGTCTCTTCCTCCCGGTCTGTATGCTATAAAATTACGACTCGGATCCTCTCGATTTTATTAGAAACTACGACTCAAGCATTAACTACAACTCAGACCGTCTTGTTCTTTATGATGTAAAGATACGACATGACCCTCTCGGCCTTCACATGATACGATGATTCGGATTCTAGGGAGACTGGGGTCTTCTCGGTCTTCTTGACGTAATACGACCTAAGACGGACGCTCTCGGCTTTTATGGTGTAATACTATGGTTCTTGCCCTCTCAGTCTTTTTGGTGTAAATATACAACTCAGACCCTACTAGTCATTATGCAAAACTGCGCCTTAAGCCCTCTTTCTTTATGATGTGAAACTACGACACAGACAATCCCGGTCAATCATGCAAAGTTACTGTTTATAAAACTTCTTATTCTTTATGATGTAATAACATGGCTTATATCTCGGATTTTATCATTTGAAAATGGTACTCAAGCTCTTTGTTCTTTATGATGTAATACTGCGGCTAAGACTTTCTCGGACTTCATTATGTACAAATTTGGTCTTAGGACCTCTCAATTTTATGATGTAAAACTATGCTACAGACCCTTTCGCCGTTTATGACGTAAAATGACCTAAGACCCCTTTGTCTTATCAAGTAAAACTAAAAATCAAACCCTCTTGCTCTTTATCATATTCAATAAAATACCTTCCCGTCCCTCACATTCTTTAGGATGTAAAACTGTGGGTCTAAAATGTTCACACTTTATCACGTTAAACTACGAATCAGACCCCCGTTGGTCTTTATGGCGTGAAACTGCGTATGAGGCCTAACTACAACTCGTTCCCAAAGGTCTTTGTGATTAAAATTTACGACTCTGTCTCCTCATTCTTCGGGATGTGATAGTTTCAGTCACTGAGCTGCAAAACTACGATTCTTATCCCCCCCCCCCCGGTCGTTTTGATATCTAATATCTACGACCCCCCTTGGTTTATATGCTGTAAAACTAGGACTTAGTATAACGTAAGACTACAATTATGAATTCCTTCCTCTCTGTGATATAAAAGTACGAAACCTCCTGGACTTCAATTGAAGCTTCGAATGAGGTCCTAAATACAAGTCGGACCAGTCTTTTGATGTCTAGATCTTTTGATGTAAAAGTTTAGTATGTGAAACTACAAATGCCCATTGGGTGTTTATGATGTCCACTGGTTGTTATATCTTACTAAGATCTATGCCCTAACTACAACTCAGACCTTTTCGGCCTGAATGATGCATACTATTACTCAGACACATCGCACATATGGTGTAAAACTGCGGCCTACGAGCTAGTGGTTTGGTCCCTTAAAATAACAAGGAAATTTACATCTTTATGATATTTAAGTACGACATGGGCCGTAACAACATCTGGAAATCTACGAGTCTGCCATCTTGTTGTTTAGAATATAAAAGTACAACTCCGAAAGTCTTAGTCATTGTGCTGGAAAACTTCGTTTATCATATTCCCGGTCTTTATAATATAAAACTACGACCCCGGTCCTCTCGAATTTTATCAGAAACTACGGCCAAAGTACTAACTACAACTCAGATCCTCTTGGATATTATGTTGTAAAACTACAACAGTGATCCCGTTTGTTTGTATGTCATTTTTGATCTTACTTGAAACTTCGACTAATGCACTAATTACAACTCAGACATTTCTGTCATAATGAAATATACGACTACTCTGATATCCTAGCATCTTACAATGTAAAACTACTACTCAAACACTATCTCTCTTCATAATGTAAAACTACGACTTAGAGCCTGTCGCTCATCATGCTGTACAATAGTATTAGACCCTCTCAGCGTTTGCGATGTAAAACTTCGACTCTGATCCTCTCAATTATTATGATGTAAATCTATGACTTGGGCGTCTTTGTCTACATTTGATACTACTATCCAGGACTTAACTACAACTCCCGACCTCTCCATCATTACAGTGTAAAACGACCTAAGACCCTCTCGTTCGTTATGATGTAATGTTACAGCTCCGGCCCTCTCCCTCTTTATTATATTAAATTACAAGTAAGTCTTCCTCATTAGTTATTACGTAAACTACGACTGAGGGACTTTTGGTCTTTATAATCTAAAATCTTGGCTTTGACCGTCACGGTCTCTGAGATATACAGCGACTCAGATCCCCTTGGTTATTATCATATAAAACATGACTCGACTTTCGATGACTTTTCGATGTAAAACTACGACTCAGACTCTTTCCTTTTCTGAAGTAAAACTACTAATTAGAACTTCCGATTCTTTATGATGCAATATCACGTCTCACACATACTCGGTTATTATGGTGTAAAACAAGGACTCAGCCCTTCACTTTCTTTATGGTGTAAAATTACGACTCTCATTTTCTCGATTTATTTCTTGTCAGACTATATGATGTGAAACTACGACTCAGGCCTATGTATAACTCAGACCTGTCCGGTCTTAGTGATGTACGCGACTACTCGGACCACTCGCACGTTGTGATGTAAAAGAACGACTCATACCTTACCTGTCGTTATGATGTAAAACTATGACCCAGACTCTCTCGGTCGATAGCGCTTAGGATTCTTCAAATTCTACGCAATCTGTTCCACACTTTATGACGAAAAACAATGACTTGACCCTTTCTATCATTTGATATACCATTCAATCCTAACTGCAGCTCCGGTTTTCTCGTTCTTTATGATATAACGCTACGGCTCTGGCCCTCGGTCATTATGATGTGAAACTACCTTCTTTGTCTCTATGATTTAAAACTATAACTCTGATGGCCCCAGTATTTGTGATATAGATCTACGATTCAGATCTTCTTGGTTATTATGATGTGAAACTACGATTTCGGCCTTCTATATCTTAATTATGTGAAATTATTAATCAGACCTTCTAGGCCTATGATGTTCAACTTCGATTTAGAACATTTTATTCTTTATGGCGTAATACCATGTCTTACACCGAGTCGGTCTTTACGATGTAAAACTAGTACTCAGGAACTTTGGTCTTTATGATGTAAAATTAAGACCTTATTCCGTTCAGCCTTCACTTGAAGCTATGACTCAGATCATAACTACAACTAGAGAAATCTCGGCATTCAGGATATAAAACTACTCACCCTCTTGGCCTTTATGATCTGTAACTATGACCTTGACGCTCTCAATATTTATGATCTGAAACTATGACTCCAACAGTCTCAGTCCTTGCAGCGTAAAACTACGACGATGACCCTCTCCTTCATTGTGATGTAAAACTACCACTCAGAACTTTTCATTCTATAAGATGTTAAATGCCCATTCAGAGCCTCATGGTCGTTATGATGTGAAATACGACGTAGATGCCCTCGGCTTTTATTTGAAACTTTGTGCTGTAAAAAGCCCTAAGAAACAATGTCTTATCATGTGAAACTACAAATCAAACCCTCTCGTTCATTATGATGTTCAATAATATGAGATCCTCTTGGCCAAAACTACGGCTATGGTCCACTCGGTCTTTATGATATAAAATAAACTCAGACTTTCGTGGTCACTATGATGTGAAATTACAACTGAGACTCTAATTACAACTCGATCCCTCTCGGTATTTATGATGGAATTCTACGAATCTGACCCTCTCTTGTTCCTTATCCTCTCGGTTTTTATTTTAAACTACTACCCATGCCTCACATAACTTCATATTCTCCTGGTCTTTATGATGTAAAAATAGTGTCGGACCCTCTCAGTCTTTATGATGTAAAACTACGACTCCGACCTAAGACTCTCTCGGTCTTTATGATGTAAAACTATGACACAGTCCTCTCAGATTGTATGGTGTAAATCTACGACTCCCACCTTCCGGCTCTTTATGAAGTAACACAACCTATGACTCAGGTCCTCGCAGATTTTATGATGTAAATCTACGACTCCGACCCTCCGGGTCTTTATGAAGTAAGACGACCTGAGACGCTCTCGGTCTTTATGGTGTAAAACTACGACCCAGTCCCTCTCAGTGTTTATAATGTGAAATTACGACCGAGGCCCTAACTTCAGTTCATTCTGTCCTGCTAGTCTTTGAGAAGTAAAACTACGACTCTGACGCTCCCGGTCTTAAAAATAAAGCTAGCGCTCAGTCCTTTTCTTTCCTTATTATGTGAAACTGAATATCAGACTGTCTTTTTTGTATGATATAATACAACGACCCAAATCCTCTCAATTGTTTTTGCACTACGTCCCAGACCCTAACTCCAACTCAGGCACTCTGTCATTATGATGACAAACTACTACTCGAACTCTCTTGGACTTTTTGATGTACGGCTAAGACTCAGACTCTCCTAGCCATTATGATGCAAAACTTCGACTCAGTACTATCTCTGCTTATGATAAAAAAATTAGGGGTAGACCCATTCGATTGTTATGAAGAAATAACACGACTCAGACCCTCTCTTTCTTTATGATGTAAAACTGCGATTCAGACAATCTCGGTCTTCATGATATAAATCTACAACTCAGATCATCTCTGTCCTTATGATGGAGAACTACTACTTATGGCCTCTTGGACTCTATGGTGAAAAACTACGACTCATAATTTCTTGGTCTTTAACTATTTTGTTCCAAATTCCATTTTCTTGTGCCGGTCTAAAAATTGCCTAAAAATATTACGTTCTTCTCTTTTAATATCTGCAGTTTGAGAATGACCTAAGTTAATGTTTCTGCAGTATATTATTATTATTATTATTATTATTTTTATTATTATTATTATTATTATTATTTCTTCCGCCAAGCGGTTCTCTTTTATATTACCTTTCCACCCTTCCTTCGTCAACCATATTCTATTCCGACCTCGATGGTATTAACTTTGATAAGCCTAGGGAGTCTTTAATTCTCCCACATTTTATAATCCTTGTCCATTTTTAGTTAATACATTCTTTTTTCGGAGGATCAGTCATCTTCCTCCATTGATTAGTTTTAAGACTGACTGACGATCTGCAACAATCATTCTCACTTCTGTTGAACCTTCATTCAGCTGCAGAAAATTGACTTTTTAAAATGATTCACCTCACAATAGAATTGAATGGCTTTCTGCGAGAGTGTCTTCACTACTTTAATTATACAGTTACCACGTACGTTACATGAATTTCGTCACGTGTAGCGATAAAATTGCCCAGATATTTTAAGACGGAGATATCCGCTGCATTTTATCGGTTCTCTTATTTGAGAATTGCAGAGAAGCCATCATCTTAAAGTAAAATAAGTTATTTCATCTCAAAATGTCGAATAAAGTACGAATTTTTGACAATGATTGTATGTGATTATTGAAAGATTTACAAGATTTACAGCTACACTCCAATTAGTTATTTGCTTTATAGCAACATGAATTTTCGTAACAATTATGCGTATTGTACTTTGTACACAAATAACTGCTTAAGTTGATAATTGAAAAAAGTGTTCTTGTTCATTGATATAGATGTTGCCCTAGAGTACCATAACCGATGGTATTTACGAGTTCCTGTTTCGCGCATCATTGCATAGTTATAAAACAAAAGATAAACTGAGATAAGAGAAGGAAAATGCAAGTGGGGACACTTTTACGAGTGTCATTGGATGTTTGGGAGGGCATTTTCCTTCTCTTATCTCCCTTCTTAAAGTAAATTATCACAAATATCTAGAAAGCATTATCTTATTTTTCATACGAAAATTAACTTCCATGTGCTCGTTAGTGGAATCTTCAATGTTTATTATTGTTGAATCGGGACATATTCCGCAATCTGGGATGATATTGTAGACATAAAACATATCCTCCTAAAGCTCTATAATGGACATTATTACTCATGTTGAATACTAGTGTGGGCTTAGAGCAAATTCTACAATTACATTAATGTTACCGTTGAAATCTGCAGACCGGACGGATGTTCTTTATTTGTAAGAAATACTACTACCACCAATAAATTCGTGGACTGGCGCCTACGGTGTACGCAATACGCCATGCACTCATGTACTACAGTCAATTAGTTCTTGGACTGGCACCTGCAGTGTAGACAACACAGTGTACACCTGTGTACGTACTACATTCAATATGTTCTGTTCGTGGACTGGCGCTAAAAGTTCAAGGATCACATAGTATTTTGACCTGTCTTTTCGCGTCTTTCTCCCGTCGTGGTGATCCGGGCTGTTTCGACTTGATCATCTCCAACGTTTCGTTAGCAGATTTGCCTTTTTTTTTTTTTTTTTTTGGCAGAATTTGAAATTTGCCCGTTGCTAAAGTTCCGCCGCTGACATTCAACTACCCTCCGCAACAGAGATCGTAGTTCTACTTATACTGTATGCACGCAACTGCCGCTTGCCGGGACTAGTGAAAACTGTCACGTCATTAAACTCTCCGCTGTAGTGCACCACAGCGACACTAGACGGCCAGTACACGAACCTAATGACTCTACTACGTATCTTATATGTTTGGAAATGCAATGTGAATGCTGTTGCGAGAGAGCGCGCTATCGAAGTAAGAGCAGTACAAATGTATTACCTCGTAACTGATGATCAGTGTATTATTTGCAAACTAAGGTAATGTATAAAGTAGATTTGTACATCTTCATTGTACACTGAATGCTATTGTTAAAAGCAGAAAATTGTCTATACTAATGAGATGTTTAGTGATATGCATAGTGCATTGCTGTGTGAAATATAAAATGTTCGGCCGAGGCTAATTTCGGTGAAACATTAAAGTATCATAACATAAATTATCAAAGTCAACGCAATACAATACCATTGCTCACACCATCTCATTTTTTATGATGTAAAAATAGTATTCCAACCTTTTGGTATTTATGATGTAATACTACGTCTATGATATTCTTTGTTTTCACGATGTACAAATTTTCACTCAGAACCTCTCTCTCTCTATATGACGTAAATTTTAGGGTAACAACCTCTGGGATTTCCTGATATAAAACTACGACTCGGGATCTTTCGCTGTTTAGGATTAAAATGACCTCAGACCCCGCCAGTCTTATCAGGTGAAACAAGAAATCAGATCCTCTCGATGTTTACGATATCAAATAAAATACCCTCTCGTTGTTTATGATGTGACTCAGACATTCGTTTTGTTCGTGATGCAAAACTGCGCGTCTCACTTTCTCATCCTTTATAATGTAAAGCTGTGAATCAGACCCTCAAAGTCTTTCCGATTATTAACTCCGACTCAGACCATCTCACTCTTAATTATGTAAAACTGCAACTCTTAATGATGTAAAACTACAGCTCAGACCATCTCAGTTTTCTTTTTAATGATGAAATTCGATTTAGACCCTCCCGGTCTTCACTTGATACTAAAATTCCTGTCCTAACTCATCACTGGTCCTTTCGATTTTTATGATGTAAATTGAATTAAGACCCTCTCGATCTTTACGCTGTAATACTTCGGCCTTCGATCTGTCGCCTTGATGGTGTAAAAATATCCTCAGACTTCCACGGTCAGAATGATGTGAAATTATGGCTGACGCACTAAATACTACTCAGACCCTCTTGGCATTTGTGGTTTAAAACTATGACTTCGACCGACGTAAAATGGCGACAATGACACCTTTTTCATCTGAGATGTAAGATACGAAGTTTTTACTATGAATCAGGTCAAATTCAGCCCCTTGCTGGCTTTATGTATAAAAAAAGCTTTAACATCATCTCGATGTTTCGATATAAAACTATTACACATAGAGAATTGGGCATTTATTATGGAAAACTAAAACTCGTATTTCAAACTATGACCCATACACCTTTAAGTCTTCTTCTTGATGATGTAATGTGATGTGATGCATTTTAATACTTTGACTTCCTTGCAATTTGTGATATAAAACTTTGATTCAAGCACTCTCTGTCGCTATGATGTTGAACTACCACTCATATGTCACCCGTTATGCTTAACGACGACTTACGTCACTCTCACAATTTATAATAAAAAATCGAATCGGACCCCCTCAATCCTACGATGTAAAGCTACGACTTGATCTTCCGTGTCTTCATTTGATACTATGATTGAGGAATTACGTACGTCTCCCGACCTCGGGGTCATTTATGTAATGTAAAGGCTCTAAGACACTCTCGTCTTCTGTTATGTAATGTTACTGCTCTGGCCCTCTCCGTCTTTGTGATGTAAGAACACTTGTAAAGTCCCGTCGGTCATTATTTTGTGAAAATACGACTGAGGCGCTAATAATGACTCAGACCGTGTTGGTCGTCATCACGTATAACAACGACTCATGCAATCAATGTCTTTACGATGTGAAACAACGACACAGAACTTTTCGGTCTATGATATAAAACTAATAATTAGATTTTTAAATTATGTAATACCATAGCTTAAATCAACTAAAGTCATTTGGTTGTTATGAAATAATACCACGTCTAAGATCCGCTTGGACTTCATGTTGTAAATATTGTGTCCCAGAACCTCTCTGCCTATAGGTATGACATACGTGTTCGAGCGATTACCTCTTTGATTTTATGATCAAGTAAATCCAGAAGTCAGACCCTTCCCTTGTCTTGAAGATGTAATAGTGTGGATGTCACTTTCTCATCCTTTGTGATACAAAACTGCGAATCAG
Source organism: Anabrus simplex (assembly GCF_040414725.1). Lineage (NCBI taxonomy): Eukaryota > Metazoa > Arthropoda > Insecta > Orthoptera > Tettigoniidae > Anabrus > Anabrus simplex. The sequence continues at coordinate 233,686,826 of NC_090267.1, read as the reverse complement.
ACCCCGTAAGTGTTTATGACAAGAAACTACAACTGAGGCCCTAACTACAACTCGCGCCGTACTGTATTTATGATGGAAATCTACGAATCTGCCCTCTCGCTCTTTAGGAAGTACAACTGTAAAAGTCTCAGTTGTTGAGCTGTAAACCTACAATGATCTTTAGATAGGCCTACGACTCCAGAAACTCGAAAAAACTACGACCTAGACACTGCCTGTTACTCAGACCCTCTTGGTTTTCATAGTGTAAAACGATCTAGGCTTACGTACTATGGTGTCGTTTTACTTTATGATATAATACTACGACTCTGTAGCTCGCAGTATTCATTTGAAACCATGAATCAAGTCCTAAATACATCTCCTCTACATCCTGTCCTTATGGTTTAACATGAAATAAGACCCTCTCTGTCTTTATGATGTAAAAATACAACTCAGACCTACTCGATCGTTATAGTGTGAATCTACGCCAGAAAGCCAAATTATGACACATACCTTCTTGATCTTTACGATGTAAATCTCCGAGTCAGAAACACTCCTTTATTATGATTAACTTCGACTCGAACCTTTCGGTCTTAATATAATACTACTATTTAGGCCCTAACTACAAATCCGATCCGCTCAATTTTTATGATGCAAAACGACCTAAGAACATCTCGCTCTTAATGGTGTATGCAACGGCCCTGGCCTTCTCGCCTTTAAGATGTAAGATACAACTGAGACACCTCCGTCGGTCATTCAGATGCCTTAAATACGACTCAGACCATCTTGGTTTTTGAAGTGTAAAACTAGGACTTAGACTAAGATAAAACTGCGACTATGACCCCAGCCGTTACCATGATGTAATACTACGAAACTGTACCTCCCGAGTTTCACTTGAAACTACCAATATTGTTCTAACAACAGCCCAGTCCCTACCGACATTTTTGGTGTAAAACTCCCTAAGACCCTCTTCGTCATTATTATGTAATACTACGGCTCGGGTCTCTACGGTATTTATGATGTAGAAACACAACTGAGAACCCCTCGGTCATAATGCTGTTGAAGTAGGCGGAGGCCCTAACTACGACACACATCACGTTGGTCTTAATGGTGTAAAACTACGACTTAGACTAAAGCAAATTATGACTTTGGTAGCCTCTATGGTGTAAAGTGCAGAACTAAACCCCGGTCTTCGTTTGAAACTAAGAATAAGGCCCAGAGTACAGAACATACCAGTCTTTTCCTGCCTTTATACGTAAGAAGACTTAAGACGCTCTCGGTCTTTTGATGTAAGATTATTACACGCGCCCTCCTCGCCTTTATGATGAAAAACTAGGACTCATGTATTTTCCGACCTATGTCTCCACTGCAACTCGGACATTTCGGTTTAAATTATGTATATGTCTACCCCGACACCCTCGGATTCTCTCCATCTTCATGGTCAAAACGACCCCAAAAACTGTCGCACGTTTTGTTGAACGACGACGTTGTGATGAAAAATTTCGTCTAATACCCTTTCAGACTTTATCATGTAAAACTACGACTTGACCGTCTCCGTCTTCGTTTGATAACTCGCACCGTCTTTGCCATTATAATGTAATACGATGCAAGACCCTTCCGTTCTCTATGATGTAATACTACGGCTCTGCCCTCTCCGTGTATTTAATGTTAAAACAAAAGTAAACACCCTCGTTCATTATATATGAAAATAAAGCTGACGCCCTAACTATAACTACGACCCTCCTGGTCTATATGATGTTAAACTATGATCCTAGACGTCCCCGTGTTTCAGACGTACTTACAACAAGGACTCGGACGCCCCTGGTAAAACAACGGCTCGGTCCCGTGATGACTTCATAATGTGAAACTATGAGCCGGGACATTGCGGTCGATGATGTAAAATTACCAATAAGAACTTATTTGTACTGTGGCTTCCACCATCTTGGTTTACATGATGTAAAAATAATGCTCAAGGCGCTTGGTCTTTTATATGTAATTTTAGGTCTATAACCGTCTTAGAGATTATGATATAAAAACTGTGATACAGTACCAGTCGCCCTGTATGATGTAATTATTCGAGTAAGAAACTATAGGTTTTGATGATGTAAAACTACGTTATAGGCACTTTCACTGTTTGTGGTTTAAAATGACCTAAGACCCGCTGAGTCTTATCATGTGTAACTAGAAGTCAGGCCATCTCTGTCTTTACGATATTACATAAAATACCCTCTCTTTGTTTATGATGTAAATCTCGGACTCAGCCCTACACTTTCTTGATGATGTAATACTGCGAGACTAACTTTCTCATCTTTTATGATGTAAAATTACGACTCAGACCTTCTTTGCCTTTATGATGTGAAAACACTATTCAGACCCTCTAGGTCTGTGATGTAAAACGACGATTTAGGACTTCTTATTCTTTATGATGTAATACCATGGTTCACAGGGTCCTGGTTTTTCATGGCGTCAAATAGTACTGAGACCCCTTGTTCTTTATCATATAACACACGGATAGAACCGCTGGGTATTTATGATGTAAACATACAACTCAGACCCCCTTGTTCAATATGATGTGAAACTACGGCTGATGCCCTAACTACGATACACACCCTCTTGGTCGTTACGGCGTAAAACTACGACTTAGACTAACGTAAAGCAACAACTATGACTCCCGTTGATTCTATGATATATTTCTACGGAACTGTTCTTCCCGGGCTTGATGTGAAACTACGAATCTGGTCCTAAATACAACTAGAACTTTATGTATTTATGGTGTAATACAAGACTGAGGCGCTAACTACAACTCAGACCCTCTTGACCTTCAAGATTTAAAAAAACGATACTAACCGGTCATCGTCTTTTGGGCGCAGACCTACGTGTCTGAGACCCTTGTGTGTTTAAAATGCAAACGCGTGACTCCAACATACTCGGTCTGTGATGTAAAACTACGATATAGAAAATATCATTCTTTATGATGTGATACCATGCCTCACGCCGTCTGGTTCTCCACGATGTAAAAATTGTGCTTAGGCCCTTAGTTTTTATGATGCATGAATACGGTTAAACAACTCTTGGACTTGATGTAAAGCTGTGACACAACTCCTACCGATCCTTATGTAGCAAATGTTCCACTAAGACTCTCTGGAATTTTGCTGTAAAATTATGACTGAAGTCCTTTCCCTCTTTACGTGTAAAATTATTTAAGACACCCTCAGGCTTATCATGCTCAACTACGAATGAAATCCCCCTGTCCTTGTGATATTAAATGACGTAAGACCCCCTTGGTGCGTAGGATGTAAATCCGAGATATTGGCCTTCACATTCGTAAAGATTTAAATGTACGACGTGAAATTACTAATCAGAACTCTTCGCCCTTTATTATTTGTAAATAAGACTGAGGCACCAGCCACAACTCGGCCCATACGGTAATTATAATAGAAACGTAAGACTCCGCCATTTCGGTCTTTAGGATGTAAAAGTACAACTGAGACAATCTAAGCCACTGCGCTGTAAAAACAAATATTTCCATTCTCCAGGTCCTTAATATATAACGTTAAGAGTTAGACTTGGTCTTTGAGATGGGAGACTGCGAACCTCTCATTTTTTTATTGTGACCCTTTGTTCCTTACGATATAATACTTCGCCTCGGCCTTCTGGGTTCTTATGATGTATAAATACATATCGGAACCCCTCCCTCATTATAACATAAAGCTACGCCTGAGGTCATACCTACCTCAGATAACCTCTTAGTCTTTATGGTGTAATTCGACTGTTCTTCCCCTCTACGTCGTAATGATAGATGATGATTATCTACGACGCAGACCCTCTTGTTCAAAATTATGTTAATCTACGACTCAAGCACTTTATGTTTTTATGGTGTGAAATTACGACTCCAATCCTCTTCGTACGTGACGTAAACTATGATTTATAACATCCTGTTCTTTATGATGTAAAACTATGGTCACAAAGTCAGGGTCTTTAATATGTAAAAGTACTACTCAAGACTTTTGGTCGTCATTATATAGAACTGAAGCTAACTTCCTCTTGGACTTGATGTAAACTTGTGACCCGGATTCTGTCGGATTTTATAATGTAAATGATCAAGTAAACTATTTGGGTTTTCATGATGTAATAACTGCTACTCAGGCTCTTACTGTATTTATGTTGTGAAATGTCCTAGGACCTCGACATTCGTATCACGCACAACTACGAATGAGGCCCTCTCAATCTTCCTGATGAAAAACTTCCGCTCTTACCCTGATACTCTTTATGACGTAAAACCCACGACACTACCCTCCCTGTCTTCATTTCATACTATGATTCTGGTCATAACTACAATTTCAGTCCCCTTCGTCTATACTATTGTTCTGGGCCCTCTGTCTTTACGTTGTAAAAATACAACACTGAGTCTCTCTCTCATTATGATGTAAACCTACGAATGAAGCCCTACTTATGACTCGGACCTTGTCGGTTCGTGTGATATAAATGTTCGAGTGAGAAGTTCTGAGTTTGTATGATGTAAAATTTAGGCGAAGGCTCTACCTCCAGCTCGCTACCTACAACGGTCTTTGTGACGGAGGTCTACGACTTTGCCCTTTCGGTTCACATTATGTAAAAGTAGAACTGTAAAATCTGAGTCATTGCAAAAACTCAGAACCTCTTGGTGTTTATGGTGTAAAACTATGACGAAAAGAAGTAAGTTTGCGACTATTAAACACTTTGTCTCAAAGATGTAAATCTACGAATCTATACAGTCTCTATGATGTAAACCTACGAATCTATACCTCCCAGCCTTCAACTAAATTACTAATCAGGTTCTAGATACAACTCGGTCACTTCGTGGCCTTTGTTGCAAGAAGGCTTAAACAGCCTGAGTTTTCTGATCTAAAACTATTAGCCCAGCCATTTGCTCTTTATGATGTAATAGTCTGATGACCATTTCATTCTTATTTGAAACTACGACGTCTTTGTCTACATTTGATACTACGATCCAGGACTTAACTACAACTCCCGACCTCTCGGTCATTACAGTGTAAAACGACCTAAGACCCTCTCGTTCTTTATGATGTAATGTTACAGCTCCGGCCCTCTCCCTTTTTATGATATTAAATTACAAGTAAGTCTTCCTAATTAGGTATTACGTAAACTACGACTGAGGCCCTTTTGGTCTTTATAATGCATAACCTTGGCTTTGACCGTCACGGTCTTTGAGATATGCAGCGACTCAGATCCCCTTGGTTATTATCATATAAAACATGACTCGGCTCTCGATGACGTTTTGACGTAAGACTACGACTCAGACTCTTTCCGTTTCTGATGTAAAACTACGAATTAGAACTTCCTATTCTTTATGATGCAATGCCATTTCTCACACCTACTCGGTTTTTATGATGTAAAACAGGGACTCAGCCCTTCACTTTCTTTATGGTGTAAAATTACGACTCTCATTTTCTCGATTGAGTTCTTGTCGACCTATATGATGTGAAACTACGACTCAGGCCTATGTACAACTCAGGCATGTACGGTCTTAATGATGTACGCGACTACTCGGACCCCTCGTACGTTGTGATGTAAAAGAACGACTCATACCTTACCTGTCGTTATGATGTAAAACTATGACCCAGACCCTCTCGGTCGTTAGGGCTTAGGATTCTTCAAACTTCGGCGCAATCTGTTCCACTCTTTATGATGAAAAACAATGACTTGACCCTTTCTATCATTTGATATACCATTCAATCCTAACTGCAGCTCCGGTTCTCTCGTTCTTTATGATATAACGCTACGGCTCTGGCCCTCGGTCATTATGATGTGAAACTACCTTCTTTGTCTCTATGATTTAAAACTATAACTCTGATGGCCCCAGTATTTGTGATGAAATATCGTATGGCTTTTAGTGCCGGGATATCCCACAACGGGTTCGGTTCGCCAGGTGCAAGTCTTTCTATTTAACTCCCGTAGGCGACCTGCGCGTCATGATGAGGATGAAATGATGATGAAGACAACACATTCACCCATCCCCGGTGCCATTGGAATTAACCAATTAAGGTTAAAATCCCCGACCCGGAGAGGAATGGAACCCGGGACCCTCTGAACCGAAGGCTAGTACGCTGACCGTTCAGCCAACGAGTCGGACAGTATTTGTGATGTAGATCTACGATTCAGATCTTCTTGGTTATTATGATGTGAAACTACGATTTTGGCCTTCTATATCTTAACGATGTGAAATTATTAAATCAGACCTTCTAGGCCTATGATGTTCAACTTCGATTTAGAACATTTTATTCTTTATGGCGTAATACCAAGTCTTACACCGAGTCGGTCTTTACGATGTAAAACTAGTACTCAGGAACTTTGGTCTTTATGATGTAAAATTAAGACCTCATTCCGTTCGGCCTTCACTTGAAACTATGACTCAGATCATAACTACAACTAGAGAAATCTCGGCATTCAGGATATAAAACTTCTTAACCTCTTGGCCTTTTTGATCTGTAACTATGACCTTGACGCTCTCAATATTTATGATCTGAAACTATGACTCCAACAGTCGCAGTCCTTGCAGCGTAAAACTACGACGATGACCCTCTCCTTCATTGTGATGTAAAACTACCACTCAGAACTTTTCATTCTATAAGATGTTAAATGCCCATTCAGAGCCTCATGGTCGTTATGATGTGAAATACGACGTAGATGCCCTCGGCTTTTATTTGAAACTTTGTGCTGTAAAAAGCCCTAAGAAACAATGACTTATCATGTGAAACTACGAATCAAACCCTCTCGTTCATTATGATGTTCAATAATATAAGATCCTCTTGGCCAAAACTACGGCTATGGTCCACTCGGTCTTTATGATATAAAATAAACTCAGACTTTCGTGGTCACTATGATGTGAAATTACAACCGAGACTCTAATTACAACTCGGTCCCTCTCGGTATTTATGATGGAATTCTACGAATCTGACACTCTCTTGTTCTTTATCCTCTCGGTTTTTATTTTAAACTACTACCCATGCCTCACATCACTTCATATTCTCCTGGTCTTTATGATGTAAAAATACTGTCGGACCCTCTCAGTATTTATGATGTAAACCTACGACTCCGACCTAAGACTCTCTCGGTCTTTATGATGTAAAACTATGACACAGGTCCTTTCAGATTGTATGATGTAAATCTATGACTCGCACCTTCTGGGTCTTTATGAAGTAACACAACCTATGTCGCAGGTCCTCGCAGATTTTGTGATGTAAATCTACGACTCCGACCCTCCGGGTCTTTATGAAGTAACACGACCTGAATGCTCTCGGTCTTCATGTTGTAAAACTACGACCCAGTCCCTCTCAGTGTTTATAATGTGAAATTACGACCGAGGCCCTAACTTCAGTACATTCTGTCCTGCCAGTCCTTGAGAAGTAAAACTACGACTCTGACGCCCCCGGTCTTAAAAAAATAAAGCTACCGCTCAGTCCTTTTCAGTCCTTACTATGTGAAACTGAATATCAGACTGTCTTTTTTTGTATGATATAATACAACGACCCAAATCCTCTCAATTGTTGTTTGCACTACGTCCCAGACCCTAACTACAACTCAGACACTCTTAGCCATTATGATGCAAAACTTCGACTCAGTACTATCTTTGCTCATGATAAAAAATTAGGGGTAGACCCATTCGATTGTTATGAAGAAATAACACGACTCAGACCCTCTCTTTCTTTATGATGTAAAACTACGATTCAGACAATCTCGGTCTTCATTATATAAATCTACAACTCAGATCATCTCTGTCTTTATGATGGAGAACTACCACTTATGGCCTCTTGGACTCTATGGTGAAAAACTACGACTCATAATTTCTTGGATTTTAACTATTTTGTTCCAAATTCCATTTTCTTGTGACGGGCTAAAAATTGCCTAAAAATATTTCGTTCTTCTCTTTTAATATCTGCAGTTTCAGAATGACCTAAAGTTAAGGTTTCTGCAGCATATTATTATTATTATTATTATTATTATTATTATTATTATTATTATTATTATTATTATTATTATTATTATTATTATTATTATTATTTTGCGCGAGGCTGTCCTCTTTTATATTACATTTCCAGCCTCCCTTCGGCAACCATATTCTCTTCCGACCTCGATGGTATTAACTTTGTTAAACCTAGTGAGTCTTTAATTCTCCCACATTTTATAATCCTTGTCTATTTTTTAGTTAATACATTCTTTCTTTAAGACTGACTGACGATCTGCAACAATCATTCTCACTTCTGTTGAACCTTCATTCGGCTGCAGAAAATTGACTTTTTAAAATAATTCACCTCACAATAGAATTGAATGGCTTTCTGCGAGAGCGTCTTCACTACTTTAATTGTACGTTACCACGTACGTTACGTGAATTTCGTCAAGTATAGCGATAAAATTGCCCAGATATCTTAAGACGGAGATATCCGCTGCAATTTATCGGTTCTATTATTTGAGAATTGCAGATAAGCCATCATCTTAAAGCAAAATAAATTATTTCATCTCAAAATGTCGAATAAAGTACGAATTTTTGACAATGATTGTATGTGAAAGATTTACAGGATTTACAGATACACTCCAATTAAAGTTATTTGCTTTATAGAAACATGAATTTTCGTAACAATCATGCGTATTGTACTTTGTACACAAATAACTGCGTAAGTTGATAATTGAGAAAAGTGTTCTTGTTCATTGATATAGATGTTGCCCTAGAGTACCATAACCGATGGTATTTACGAGTTCCTGTTTCGCGCACCATTTCATAGTTATAAAACAAAAGATAAACTGAGATAAGAGAAGGAAAATGCAAGTGGGGACACTTTTACGAGTGTCATTGGATGTTTGGGAGGGCATTTTCCTTCTCTTATCTCCCTTCTTAAAGTAAATTATCACAAATATCTAGAAAGCATTATCTTATTTTTCATACGAAAATTAACTTCCATGTGCTCGTTAGTGGATCTTCAATGTTTATTATTGTTGAATCAGGACATATTCCGCAATCTGGGATGATATTGTAGACATAAAACATATCCTCCTAAAGCTCTATAATGGACATAATTACTCATGTTGAATACTAGTGTGAGCTTAGAACAAATTCTACAATTACATTAATGTTACCGTTGAAATCTGCAGACCGGACGGATGTTCTTTATTTGTAAGAAATACTACTACCATCAATAAATTCGTGGACTGGCGCCTACGGTGTACGCAACACGCCATACACTCATGTACTACAGTCAATGGGTTCTTGGACTGGCGCCTGCAGTGTAGACAACACAGTGTACACCTGTGTACGTACTACATTCAATATGTTCTGTTCGTGGACTGGCGCTAACAGTTCAAGGATCACATAGTATTTTGACCTGTCTTTTCGCGTCTTTTTCCCGTCGTGGTGATTCGGACGATTTCGACTTGATCATCTTCAACGTTTCGTTACTAGATTAGGCTTTTTTTTGGGGGGGGGGGGCAGAATTTGAAAAGTGCCCGTTGCTAAAGTTCCGCCGCTGACATTACACTAGACGGCCAGTACACGAACCTAATGACTCTATTACGTATCTTATAACTTATATGTTTGGAAATGCAATGTGAATGTTGTTGCGAGAGAGCGCGCTATCGAAGTAAGAGCAATACAAATGTATTACCTCGTAACTGATGATCAGTGTATTATTTGCAAACTAAGGTACCGGTACTGCTGAAAATAGATTTGTTCATCTTCATTGTACACTGAATGCTATTGTTAAAAGCAGAAAATTCTCTATTCTAATGAGATGTTTAGTGATATGAATAGTGCATTGCTGTGTGAAATATAAAATGTTCGGCCGATGTTAATTTCGGTAAAACATTAAAATATCATATCATAAATTATCGAAATCAACATAATACAATTTGAAGTAAAGTACCGTACCGTAAGAGGTACGGCTGTAAAGAGCGAAGGATGCGAATATATTTTAAATGTCACTTCTTTCAGAAGCATGTCCATCTATAAAGGGAAAATACTTTTACAAGTGTTGAGTGGCATTTTCTATAAAAATAATTCGACACAAATTTCCTTTAAAGGCGCTAAGTAACTCCCTGTGGTTAGAGGTGGTACAATACATCCACAGTATCCCCTGGTTGTTGTAAGAGGCGACTACCATGAGTCCCCTAGCTGAGCATTACTTCCTCTTACTTGTAGCCTACCGGTTTCCTAACTTTCATCTTTCCTCTGGGACATCCCTTGGCCATTTCTTGTTGTCTTCCGACCCCGACGATATTAGATAGGCCTACTGTATTTCATGTTCACTCCCATCGCGGCCCTTCTTTTAGCCGATGCTCTCATTATTGGAAAGGCCGAAACTCTTCCAGTTTTTCTTTGAATTAAGGGAATTTTTGCGTAGTTGTGCTTTCTCTTAAGACAATAGTCTGTACCAACGGACTGGAAGTTTTGTTACAACCATCCACTTTTACCTTACTATACCGTACCGAGCTGAATGACCCCACGTTGGCATGTTCAATCTTGGCTCAATCCTGTTGTATATTTACTTGTGTGGGTATATTTACTGGCACGTAAAAGAACTATTTCCCGCACCTCGGCGTCTCTAAAATCGCAAAAGTAGTCAGCGAGACGTAAAATCAAATGCCGTAGGCTATAGCTATTTATGATATTTGATTATATCTTCAGAAACAAAAGCTTTTCAATGCTGACGTAGTGATGTGAGAATGAACAAAGAGCGATGACCAGTCGGTTACTGAAGACAGGTGAAAGAAATCAATTGGAAATACTCCATCAAAATAACTTGTTTGCAAACAAAGTTAGTTGTTTCTTCCCAGAGCAAGTGGCCGTGCGGTTAAGGTCGCGCAGCTGTGAGCTGGCGTTCGGGAGATAGTGGGTTCGAACTCCAATGTCGGCAGCCCTGAAGATGATTTTCCACGGTTTCCATTTTCACACCAGGCAAATTTTGGGGCGGTACATACATTAAAGCCACGGTCCCTTTGTTTCCAATCCTAGCCCTTTTCTTTTCGTTACCATAAGACCTCTCTGTGTCAGTACGACGCAAAGCAGATTGTAAAATAATATACAAAAAAGAGTTGTTCATGTTTCTACAGTTTTGTCCATTGCTGATTCACATCAACACTTCAGAACATTGGCTTAAAATTACCAGTAGTTGATGATATATCCTAATAACAAGATTATTTCAAATACAACTAAGTTAGTATTACTTCGAAACAGATGTGAGTTTTAGGAGAGGAGGTATAGGGCCCCGCTCCCCATGTAACATACGCTATAAACAGAGAAAATTAATTTTACTCTATATAATTTAAATACAGATTTTACATTAATTGTTTAGGCCCGATAGTGGCGTGGAACATCTTCTGTAAGCTGTGTCTGTGTGTGAAAATAGTTTGCTAGATTGTACCTAACATGAAGTCGAAGGTGAACTGCTGCCTTCATGCTCATATTGGCGAAAACTAACTGGTTAAGACAGACAGACTGCATTTTTTAAAACTTAGTATTATGTAAAATTATTCTTAAAATTGGCTTTTTCAAAGAAAAACATGCTCTTTACAGATGACCAAGTTTGTGAAAGAAAATTAAATATGATCCCTGTTCCCCCCTACCTTAAATGTGTTAATATTCTACCCCTCACTTAACGTGTATCTCTAAACGTTGATAGCGGTAACAGTGTGTAAGGTGAAATAATAAAAACAAAGTACTACAAGATGAAATACACGCTGTACCAAATACAATATTCCTCATTTTCTGAGGAGTACGGTTCGAAAGGTCAAAACCTGGGAAGCATATTAACGGAACGCTGAAGATGATCCACTGCATTGTAGTGACTACCAGTTTGTACTGCGATAAGGAACAGCAATATGATCGAATGTTATTAATGAGAACTTTAAGGAATATCTCACAAATAACGTCGGGGCATAAACATTTACTGACAAGATTTTAGACAAGAATGATACATCAATATACATTTTTTCTTGATTCAAAGGTATGAATGCCCAAGATTTCCATAACTCGCATGTAATCTATTTCGTCTGCAGGAACACTGAATTTTGAGTTAATAAAATGCAAAAACTGATTTGGGAGCCTATCGAATGCTTTTACACGATTTACACGATCCTAACAGCGGTTGAACTCGAGCGGTGACTTCGAGTGTTTTCATAGCTGTTATATTCTGGAAAGATTTGACACAACGAATTAGGAGACCGAAAGACTTCTGGATATTGTTTACATGTAGTACTAATGTTATCTAATAAAACACCTAGGTCTTGGATAACATTAGTGGACTGGATTGGAACACTAGTAAATATGTATGGTAAATGGGATTTTTACTACGATATTTGAAAGAGGTAGTGGTGATTATTGCTATAGGGGGAAGGGTGGACAGTCTCTAGTAAGGAGGACGACGCAGTTGCTCATTTTGATATACACCAGTACGGTATCTGTGGAAATACCAGGCACCGTAACCTGGGGTTCCTAATCAGTCGGCCTCTGCATCAATACTCGAGAATATTTCTTAACTGAACATAATCTGTAAACTGTCCTTGGTTTCATAGTGGAACTTACTCCAACCTTACTATTTCGGAAAGAAAAGTGCCTCCCATCACAATGCTTTACGATTATCGACGACAGAACTGGATTAGCTTATGTTTGTACTGAAATTTATTTGCACTGTTCATACAAGAACTCGTCATAAGAATTCGTCTACAAAAATGGAAGTTGATATAGAAAGATGAATCATGCCAACACTGATAATAAATGTTATCCACAACAAAAGTACACGTTGGTATTGTAAACATCTCTCCATGATATTATTATTATTATTATTATTATTATTATTATTATTATTATTATTATTATTATTGAAACTAAGCCTTCTTAAAATATTGATTGCCACTCTGAACAACGAGACAACAGACAACACAACTGAGCGTTAACAGAGCAATTTCCTACTGATTGTCATTTCTAATAATTCATCAGGCGTGAGAATATGTGTTTCATAGCGTGAAGCTCTCCAATATGCCGTACATTAATGAATGCAATTCTGATATTCCACTATTTTCCCAAGAAGCTTGCGAAACAATTACATCGTTACATATTGATCGCAACTGTTGTTAATGGAACTTATTCCCAGCAGGTGCAATTCGTTGTTATTGTAAAGAAAACAGTATCCCGTAACCTGCATACAAATTATTGGTAACTGGACTTATTCCAATAACTAAATAATTTATTCTCATTAATTCGTAAATCAATTGGGCAGTGTTTCATTGCATACACTTTATCAACCTTTTTATAAGCTGAACTTTCTTGAACAAACTCCGGGGTTTTCACTGTTATGTGTTCCATAGCGGAATTTTAACTATATTTTTGGACATTCCACATCAAAAGGAACAAAAATCTGTTTTCTATATTTCGAAAATTTAAGAATAGATGGAAGACAAGACAAATGTCGAACATAAGGACTGTATAAAAATATTTTCCCAACTGTAATAGCGCCAGCAGAAAAAGCCGTTAAAATAATCGTATAGGTAATATTGTTTTCCGTAATTTCCAAAGCCCATATTTGCATTGAGAGAAATTGTGCCTGCTGAAGTTTGAAAGCAGTGTTTATTATATAGCAATGATTACTATCATGAAAATGAGCTCCCATCACAATTACAAAAAGACTCCCCCCTCTCCCTCAAAGTTTTGTAAACTCAGTCCGTCTCCTGATTTGAAAACGAAAATGTAGTAACTTCAAATATATTTTAATGGCAATCAATCAATCAATCAATCAATGCATTTAGGGCAGTCGCCCAGGTGGCAGATTCCCTATCTGTTACCTTCCTAGCCTTTTCTTAAACGATTGCAAACAAATTGGAAGTTTATTGAACGTCTCCCTTGGTAAGTTATTCCAATCCCTAACTCCCCTTCCTGTAAACGAATATTTGCCCCAGTTTGTCCTCTTGAATTCCAACTTTATCTTCATATTGTGATCTTTCCTACTTTTATAAACGCCACTCAAACTTATTCGTCTACTAATGTCATTCCACGTCATCTCACCGCTGTCAGCTCGGAACATACCACTTAGTCGAGCAGCTCTCCTTTTTTCTCTCAATTCTTCCCAGCCCAAACTTTACAACATTTTTGTAACGCTACTCTTTTGTCGGAAATCACCCAGAACAAATCGAGCTGCTTTTCTTTGGATTTTTTCCAGTTCTTGAATCAAGTAATCCTGGTGAGAGTCCCATACACTGGAACCATACTCTAGTTGGGGTCTTACCAGAGACTTACATGCCCTCTCCTTTACATCCTTACTACAACCCCTAAATACCCTCATAAACATGTGCAGAGATCTGCACCCTTTATTTAAAATCATATTTATGTGATTACCCCAATGAAGATCTTTCCTTATATTAACACTTAGGTACTTACAATGATCTCCAAAGGGAACTTTCACCCCATCAACGCAGTAATTAAAACTGAGAGGACTTTTCCTATTTGTGAAACTCACAACCTAACTTTTAACCCCGTTTATCATCATACCATTGCCTACAATCTATCTCACAACATTATCGAGGTCATTTTGCAGTTGCTCACAATCATGTAAGTTATTTATTACTCTGTAGAGAATAACATCATCTGCAAAAAGCCTTATCTCTGATTCCACTTCTTTACACATATCATTGATATATATAAGAAAACATAAAGGTCCAATAATACTGCCTTGAGGAATGTGGAGAAATACGTCAAATTTATCAAATACGTTTCCAGATCATGTTGATAAATAAGTAAATACTCAATGCATTTATTATTGTATTCTACATATACAACTGAAAATAAATGAAGTTCCTATCTTTCATAGTTCGTTCATAATATTTCTGTAAATTGTTGACTGTCGGAAAAATACACTCCTCAACCACTTTACTTTTCTAAGAAAGTACTTCAACTTTTTTTAAATAATCAGTTTTTGCTGTCCGATTGCTTGCTATTCTAGAGACCAGTAAGGTAAGGCGTATGCCATATAAGTGGGTGAGTTACTACCAAGTATATCTTAGTATTCTAAATTGATCACGACAGAGTAGTCTGTCGTCCCACATTACAATTAAAAGCCACGTTGCTAATTTCTGGTGCACCACAGTATGAACCTTTGGTGCAAAATGTATTTTTATTCATTTTCTATAGGCGTAACTCTTTATATGTAACTCTGCTTCTGACACGATATAAATAAATAAATAAATAAATAAATAAATAAATAAATAAATAAATAAATAAATAAAAGTCGAAATTAATAACTGAAATCTTTTCAAGCAAATTAGTGTATCATTTTAAGTGGGCAATCGCACATTTCATGTTCATTCCCATATATTTTATAATTTATCGAATCCAATGTGAATGAAAGTTAATACTGAAGTGGAAATGTCATATTCCATAATGATTGCTATTGTTGATCATTGACTTTCTGTGGAACAAACGTTAAAGTCGTCATTTGAAAAGGACATGTGCTCCATTATAATGTGTTGATTGTTATTTGATAAGAAAACGTATCTGACAAATAAAGACACGTAAAGTAGAGAGATCAAAATTGAATGCAATCGTTTATCATGTAATTTACAATCAAGTACAGTTTATCCCAATTAGTTAATATGACCACAACATTCCTCATATTACAGTATACTGCTTGCCAACCTTCACAAACATCTGTTTTATTTATAAGACAGTTGTTCCCCATTACGCATGGACTACAATTGTTGAGAAATAAAATTCTCCCCGACAATCGTGGATTGTCATTGTAGAGGGAGATCATAAAGCACATGGTTTCTACTAGTTAATTAGTTTAATAACTTCAAGTACCCCTATTAGACGTTAGCTATGAGAGTTATTAAAACGGTACCTTGATATATATTGACATGTTAGCTGAACTTGTTCCAGTTAGTAAACTTTGTCACCTAAAATTACTGTAGATAATTGAGATTAATAAAACATAAGATAACTTTTCCAAAATAATATTTACCAATTACTGGACATAGCTTATTATATTATTTTTAAAAAAATAGACCTAGCTCTAACTAGCGGGAAAGTTGTCGTCAGTGGAGCAATTCTTCGAATACATTCATTCCTATGTTGCAACTAAACTTAAAATGGTAGTACAATTACATATAGATTTGTAGTATTGATAAATAAACCGTATTCGAAGCAAATATGTGTTGTGATTCTAAAGACGACTATCTCCACCCCTTAATGAATCGGACTTTTCATTATTGAACAAGCGTTGGTTAATTTAACATTGCAGCCTCCTACTTTATGTTGATTTCTGTTGTAGATAAGTAGGTAAATATATCCATAACGATATGTGTTAATGTTTCAAATGGTATTCCCCCCCCCCCCGTTTTTATTGTTTTATAGGACAAATAATCCTTTAATATGCATACTGCTAACGTTTTAAATAAAACTCAATAGAAGCAGAGGTTAGTTATAACTATAAAGACAGAAAACTCCTGTTATTACTGTGTGTGGCGTTCTATTTGGGTTTATACAGACATTCACAATACAGTTATAAACAAGGTAATAATCCATTTCATATTAATTGCCATTGGCGATGGGATGACCAACCGTCCAGGTATACCCGGTTGTCTTGATTTTGGGGGTCAACTCTAGGGTTTCCGGGATGCCGAAGTCCCTATTTTATATTTCTTTTTCTTTCATTTTTGATCTCCTTACCCTTCAGGGTTGGTTTTTCCCACGGACTCAGCGGGGGATCCCACCTCTACCGTCTTCTCAAGGGCAGTGTCCTGGAGCGTGGAACATTGGTTCGGGGGATACAACGGGGGAGAATGACCAGTACCTCACCCAGGCGGCCTCACCTGCTATACTGAACAGGGGCCTTGGTGGGGGATGGGAAGATTGGAAAGGATAGGCAAGGAATAGGGAAGGAAGCGGCCGTGGCGTTAAGTTAGGTAGCATCCCGGCATTTGCCTGGAGGAGAAGTAGGAAACCACGGAAAACCACTTCCAGGATGGCTGAGGTGGGAATCGAACCCAGCTCTACTCAGTTCACCTCCCGAGGCTGAGTGGACCCCGTCCCAGCCCTCGTACCACTTTTCAAATTTCGTGGCAGAGCCGGGAATCGAACCCGGGCCTCCAGAGGTGGCAGCTAATCACACTAACCACTACGCCACAGAGACGGACATTTTATACTTCGTAAATATACATCGCCAGATTAAACCGAAGTTCCTGCATGACTAAGTTGACGAGCATGACGATCTTTGTCATGGTTGCCTCGCACTCGATGATTGTTTGAATTAATCTTGTGTGTTCCAATAGATGTATTATAAATATGTTCAGTATGTTCTCTATCTAAGACAAGACCACTTTTTCATTAATAATAATAATAATAATAATAATAATAATAATAATAATAATAATAATAATAGTAATAATAATTAATTTTCTGGAAAGTTATCCCGGGTTGACATTCTGAAAACTTGGTCCTCTAGCCGACGATAACCCTGTACTATCCGACATTATTTATTATTATTATTATTTCATTGCTAATAAATCAACTTACCCTCGATAAACGAGATTTATTATTGGGAACAAACAAGGTACCTGTTATATCCTATATCAGTGATGTGTGAACTTAAATTTAAAAGCCGTGAGCATTTATGCGTTGAATATTACTTATGGTGTACTGGGCTTAACTGCTGAACCTTTTATATCAAACATTATATATCATTATAAAGACAGATTGGTCATATTGACTGAATGAACTTAAGGAAATTTGAATTATGCAGACAGCATTTCTCCAGGATTTGTTTTACCACTTTTAATGAATGAACCAAAGTTCGATCAACGACAGTGGTACTGTGATATTGAGGGCATTCACACATCACATCGATTGCCATTCGTGATTACGAAATTAAACTTTAGTGTACTGAATATCCATTACTGTCAAGAGAGCAATTCATTCTAATAAGTATAAGATATTATTGTAAAGCAAGCAGTGCCCAGTTACTTATTGTGCTTCATAACAGTTGACCTTATCATACTTATCGTAATTATAATTAGTCGTTGGTTAGTATTTGAATAGTGTCCCATTACGCATCCATAGATATTTATCATAACCATTATAATTATCTCCAACAACCGTTGAAAATAGGTACTTATATTACATGTTGTTTACCATTGCTGATAACTGTAATTATCTCCAATACTTCGTATAGTTAAGGGAGCAATATTGCATGACATATTCATTATTCCTTCCAGTTTACGTCAGTTGATAATCAAGGAAATCCTCCATTTTATATTATTGTTGATAACTGTAATTATCTCCATTATTTCTCATAGTTAAGAGAGCACGCATGACATATTTAACGCCAGTTGCTACTACACAAAGAAAATCCACCATTAAATATCAATTTCATTGTTGATAACTATTATTAACTTTGAAAACGTAGGTGTTGTTACACAGATATACATTTCTCATCACAATTGAAAGGGACTCTGCCAAGAAAACGATTGTTATTATTATTATTATTATTATTATTATTATTATTATTATTATTATAAAGAGAAGAGACTCGCATTAAGTTACGAACGTTATTATAAAAAAGGGATTACCCATTCTAAACGTTATTATGAATTCAAATTCAGCAGCACCACACTATATATGGATTTTTATTGTGGAAAACAAGCGATCAACTGACGTGGGAACTAGAACTGTAAATAAATGACTCCCTTATTACTTACAAATTGCTTTTGGTAACTAAACTTTACATCAGGTAAAGTGGAAGAGTTGCTGTCAACAGATTCTTCTATTATTCCGACTGTCTCTGCTGATAACCATATTGTGGCAGGTTATCAGAGAACTTAAAACTATAATGACTACTCAGGAAGGTGGCGTGTTTTAGTATTGACAAAATTTATTTCACTACTATTTACATTTATTTACAAGTGAACTCACTTCGCGCAGTTCGTACTCGCGAACATGGTCGACACGTCAGACTCCTGCTCCTCTCGCAGTTCGTTTCAGAATTAACAGCTGACTGACGCCGACCAGAAACAACAATACACCATCATATTGCATACTGATGAACACTGATGATAGTGATGAGCAACTGAATAAGAGATGGCTGACTAATAGTGCGTAGCAACCCCTGTCGCCCTGATGACGGCAGTGATACTACGTGCCATGGACTCCACAAGGCACCAGAAACGTTGGGGAGCTGTACTGGTCCATGACCACTACACAGCCTCTCATACTACACGGAGATTAGTCGGAGTAGAGTCGAGGGAGCGTAGATCTCTCTCGGCAGCGTCCCAGATGTTCTCAGTAGGATTGAGATTGGGTGAGCTTGGGGGCCCAGACAAGTATCTATGGAGTCTTCATCGAGCCAATCATCCACAATTTGGGAGCGATGGCCCCTCCATTATCATGCTGTAGGTAAAGGTCTTCGGCAGAGCACTGGAGGCGAATGAGTGGATGGATATGATCTGACAGCAGATTCTTGTATCGCTTGATTCGCTGTTGAGAGACGTTGGCAGATGTACCAGGGTTTCCCTATTTCATCCCAAATGAACAGTCTCCATACATGAACATCACCACCAGTCGAAACTGTACCCTGTTGGCAAGAGGGATCCATTGCCACATATACTTGGTGACGCACTTGTACTCTGCCATCGGAGTCTACCAACTAGTAATACTGAATGTAACATTGTCTTACAGATAGAATGAGATAAACGCAAAAAAAAGAGGTATTAAATACGACCAGTAGCGCAAATCACGTACGTTAGCACTCGACGACGACTGATGCAGGTGCAGATGCAGTGATACATTCCTTCCTTCTGATGTTCACTCCACTGAAGTACGGAAAAGCCCCCAAAAATGTTTGGAATAATTAAATGTTACTGCGTCTATGAATCCTTATGCGATTGGAGTTTCTGCTTAAGAGGATTCCGCTTCACAATATCTTCATGTATAAATCCGACTTCTTTCAGGACCGTCTCTATTTCGATGAAACAGACTTCCTCGGTTTTCTTATCTAGAAAATGGCTGAAAATTCGGTGGCTCAATCTGCCTGTGTACGCTAGGGTCAGATGACCTATTCCGAATTACGTCGGTGAACTTTCCCTTGTGCGTGTATATTTGTGGCTATGTCCTCTCCTGAATTCTACATTTTCCTTGACAGAACCTAGGATTTTCTTCAAGATCTTTCGTTCTTTGATTTCCAATTTCTCTGTCAGATCTTTTTTTTTTATTCACTGCGAGGCATTCGTCTGTATATAAGGCCTCAGAGCCGTGCAGTAGTGTCTGATCTTGGCGCTGTGAGATACAGATCCTTCTGGTTAGTTGGTACACCATTTTACTGATTCGGGATGCGAAGGTATCTTTGTCGGAGATGTCGGCTGTGATCCTTTCGCCTCTGTGTTGAACTTTCCGGTCCGTTTCATTTTTTCCTCCACCATCGGGCGCCAGGTTGATGTTCATTAAAATTATGATTTATTGCAGCCAATGGTCATTATTAATGATACAGTAATATTCTTCTATATAGAACTTGATGTTCAATATGAACTCTGTTTTCTCAAAGAAGATCTGAAGGCCCACCTTCATCACCTGCCTTTCTTTCGAATTTATTATTATTATTATTATTATTATTATTATATTACCGGGGTGAGTAGCTCAGACGGCTGAGCCCAACTCGAGAGGTCGATCCTGGTTCATTCCGGTGATATTTGAAGGTGCTCAAATACATCAGTCTCGTTTCGGTAGATTTACCGGAACGTTAAAGAACTCCTGTCTTCACCTCGGCGTCTCCGAGAACCGTAAAAAGAAGTAGTTATTGGGATCTAAAATAAATAACATTCTTCTTCTTCTTGTTTCGTTATGCCCATTCACAGAGCACTTTGGAACTTGTTCATTGACTTGATGACTTTCGCCTTCCTATTCTTCCAAAATCTCTCCATGATCTCACTGTGTTTCCTCTTCCGTTCTTCTGACCACTTTGTTCCAGCCTTGTTGCTAGCTTTCACCATAAAAGTGTGCTTATTACTGAGGTCCTGAAGACTTCGCGATTTTCATCATGTCTTCCTCGATGTTCGATTCATTTAGGTCCCTTTTTGTTTCCTCCAGACAATTTATTCTCCTACTGAGAATTTATTAAATTGAATAATCTTCCTGTGAGTCATATTAGCCATCCTAAAACTGTGTTCAAACGTCTCCTCCGTACAGTCTGTGTGAATATTTACTGTAGAGGTCTATAGTTCGCCTTTTGATCCAAATTCAATTTTCTTGCGTGGGGTCGAAACTTTCCCTAAGGATTTTACCTTCTTGTTTTGTAATATCTGCAATTTTATAATGACATCCTAAAGTTAAGTTTTCTGAGGCATATAGATATTATTATTATTATTATTATTATTATTATTATTATTATTATTATTATTATTATTATTATTATTATTATTATTATATAATTCGCTGGGGTCATCAAGGACCACGTTAAGTCTTGTTGCATTTGACACTGAACTTGGCCTTCTTTAAAGCCCAAATTTCCCTCATTCTGTGTGGTGGGCCTGCTTACGCTCCTCTGTCCAAGGGGCACCGTGTCTTCTCTTCGGTTGCTCGTCTCGGTTTATCCCGTTCGTCAATATTTTCTTGCGGAAGAGATCTCTGTTAAGGACGTCTTCAGCTGAGATATGTAGCATTTGCAGGTCTTCTTTGGTATTTCTAAACCAGGGAATTGTGGTTTTGGGGTTTGAATCAAAAAAGTGAAAGATTTCTTTAGTTAACTTTCTTCCGTCCATTCTTTTCAGATGACCGTAAAATCGTGCCCGTCTTTTTCTGATTGTGTCGGTAATTTTCTCTATTTTGCTGTAGACTTCCTTGTTGGATCTCTTTTGATGGATTCCATTTCTGTACTTTGATCCCAAGATTCCCCTCACAATTTTGCGTTCTCTTTTCTCCAGTTCTTCAAGGAGTCCTTTGTTGGCATTTAGAGACAGGGTTTCGGCTGCATATAGAACTACTGGCTTCAGAACTGTTTCATAGTGACGTATCTTGGTGTTTTGGGAAAGGCATTTTTTGTTATAGATTGTGCGGGATGTTTGGTAGGCTATTTCCAGTTTGCGTACTCGCTCCTGAAGTGCTTCTTTGTCCAATCCATTTTTCATGATGATCTCACCCAGGCATTTGAATTTGTCTACTCGAGTGATGTCCCCGTATTTTGTATTTTATTATTATTATTATTATTATTATTATTATTATTATTATTATTATTATCGTGATTTTGTGGAGCAGAGAGGTGAAAGAATGCGCGGGCATGAATGGGTGGATACACAAAAGTCAGAAGATTTATTTAAAACTTTAAAATTTGAGCTATATTTATTTTTCTTTCTTTTTTTCTATTTTAAACTTTACACTTTGCTAAGAAAATAACAAATCAGGTACAAAATCTAGCTCGTGAGCTTGGGTAACAAAAATTAGAAAAATCAACAACAAATTTTACAAGAGCACTACTGCTCCTTTCAACCAACAGTCAAGGAGACGGATCTGCCAATTTTTGCATCAGTGGAAAAGCTTCTTTGCTCTACAGATTTAAACTTTAGGAGACTATTCTCGAAAAATACATGTTCCAGGCCTATCAAAGGCACAACCTACATTTAACAAAACAAACAGTATTCACTGTGTTATCGGCTCAACAGTCTAATTGCTTTAACATGAAAAGAATGAAATTGAGATTAACAGGAGTAAGAAGTACCCATTCTATATGGCCTTTGGTAAAAACAAAATGTTAAATTTACTGGCCGAAAAGAAACATGTTAGGAGGCAAATACTTGCACTCCTTGAAATTCACATGAAAATACTAAAACCATATGTGGGCTTATGGCCCGACGTTACAGAGGCTAAGCCTATACTACGGAGGTGACTAGATGGATAGAAAGTTTAAAAAAGAGATAGATTTAAAGGTTACAAAATCATAGTCACCTCAATATTAAGTTGAGAGAGAATACAAGAGGGTAACTTACTCTTTATTCCTTAAAGTTCCTTAGATTTGTTTGAATTTACATTTCAAAATAAAAGTTACATTGCGAAATACATTTTAAACCTTACCCTTGAGCTAGCTTTCAAAGACTATTACGTAGTTAAGCACAATCTGCCATTACCTTGAGCTGGTGGACCTCCCGAAGATGGACGAGGGAGCCCTTTCCCCCTACCTCCGTTACGTACACACTCTAGACTGGAGCGATCACAAATGTCCCAGCTTTTATAGCGGAGAGGAAGGTTCTAGATTTCTCTGGGTCGAAACCCTGACACATCCACAATATTCATTGGACAATCAAATAAATATCGAAAAACGTGATTGTTATTTAAATGAATGTACAAATTTTCTCATGGGCAGCTGGCGGGAAGAGATAGAAGTGAAGATGACTTTTGAACACCAAAAATAAACTATAAACAATTCAGTTTAGGAAACCTTGACATACAAAATTACTTTGAAAATTAATAGTTCATCTTCACCCCAGAGGGCGCATCTAAGTTGATAGTAGCGACAACTGTCGAGAAATGTTCAAACTATTTCCAAAATGAGTTTCAGATTTCCTGATCTAGATGGCCTTCTACAAGGCGCTAGTTTTAAATGCACGGGGTACAATTATTATTATTATTATCTTTTGCGCCAGACTTCTCTCATTTATAATTCCTTTCCAGCTTCCCTTCGTCAACCATAAATCTCTTCCGAGCTTTTTTTGGCACCCGAGCAGGGATATGAACCCGCGACTCTCCTCAACGATATTAACTTTGTTAGGCCTAGGGCGTCGTTAAGTCTCCCACATTTTATAATCCTTGTCTATCTTTTAGTTGATACATTCTTTCTTCGAAAGATCAGTCATCTTTCACCTTTGATTAGTTTTAAGACTGACTGACGATCTGCAACCATCATTCTCACTTCTGTTGAACCTTCATGCGTCTGCAGGAAGTCAAATTTTTCAAATACAAGAGATACAAGAGAATTGATTGAGCTTCTACGAGAGCGTCTTCACTACTTTAATAATATATAGTTACCACGTAAGTTACGTGAATTTCGTCACACGTACCGATAAAATCGTCCAGATATCTAAAGACTAAAATCTCCACTGCAGTTATTCGAGAAGTGCAGAGAAGCCATCATCTTAAAGTAAAATAAATTATTTCATCTCAAAATGTCGAGTGAAACACGAATTCTTGATAACGGTTGTGTGTGATTTTTGAAAGACTTTCACGCATTGTTTATTTCGGTGTAACTCCAGCTACTTTCCAATTGAAGTTATTTGCTTTACAGCAACATGAATTTACGGAATAGTTATGTGTACTGTATTTTGTACACAAATAACTGCTAAAGTTGAGAAAAGCATTTTTGTTTATTGATGTAGATGTTGCCCTAGAGTACCATAATCGATAGTGTTTACGAGTTCCTGTTTCGCACATCATTACAGAGTTATAAAACCAAAGACAAACGGAGATAAGAGAAGGAAAATGCAAGTGGGGGCACTTTTACGAGTGCTATTGGATGCTTGGGAGGGCATTTTCCTCCTCTTATCTCCCTTCTTAAAGTAAATTATCGCAAATATCTAGTAATCAATTTTAGGCGTATTGCTTTCGTGTTGTGTTTCAGAGAATGGGACATTCTTATGCTTAATATTCGGAAGAAGTATTCGGGTTTGAGTCTAGACCTGGCAAAGAATAATTCACGACCGAAAGTACAGGATTTCATTTTTCAAATAAAAAGTGAGGGCAGAGAGTTGAGAGGACAGAGTTAACATGAGGGCTACAGCCTGATTTAGAAACAAAGCAATTTTAGGGGAGAAATCGTTTAGGTCACCTAAGTAGAATGAAAATTGAAAATGTTATAACCAGAAAAACCGGCTTATTAGTATATTGAATTCTTCTACGGCAAGATTCTGAAGTACGGTATTCCACCAGGGGCTGCCTGGCCGAGGCGGTAAAGGCGTGCTCGGTTCGCCCGGAAGGACGTGGTTTCGAATCCCCGTTAGGAAGTCACAGAATTTAAGAAACGAGATTTCCACTTCCGGAGGTGCATATAGCCCTGAGGTTCACTCAGCCTACACCAAAAATGAGTACCAGGTTAATTCCTGGGGGCAAAGGCGACCGGGCGTAGAGCTAACCACTCTACCCCATCACGTGCCGAGGTTAACAATGGTAGAAGCCTTTACCTTCCACTCCTCCAAGGGCATTCATGGCTTGTACGGAGGTGACTTTGCTTTGGTATTCCACCATATCGGTCCTTGATAAATATCACCAAATTAACAAACTCATTGAATATTTTAAAACTTGAATCTGTAGAACGACGGAACAACAGGTGGTTCAGCGCAACAACCTTTGTCAGCGGCATTACCGTGGCAAGTGAGATGACCTCTGTGAAGAAGGGAACGTAGGGCGATCAAATGGAGTGGGAATCAGGAGAGAAGTATTCCAGGTCTAATAAGTAAAAGTCACTATCCCAGATTCTGAATGAGCTTGCGTCTTGTAATATTCCAAGTTAGGACAGCTGCTTCGTGAAGTGTTTGTGTGATCTCAGCTGCAACTCGTGAGTATCTGGTTGCCTACTTCACACACCTTTTGAAAATGCAATACTGTACCATCGAAACTGTTGAGATAATCAAGGTCCGAGCAAAATACTTCTTAGGGACTTGAGCACTTGTCACGTGTTTATCTTCCCACATGCTACAGACTGAAAGATCGTTTGATATGCGCGATAACTTCATAAACAAGTTATGTAGATATCAGATATGAACGAGCCGGTGCTCATAACCGACGTGTTCATCCGGCAGTGAAACCCCTAGCAAGTAGGCAGACCTGAATTGTACGTTTGGACCCAGAGTGCATGAACTTGCTCTTAGGCCATGCACACAAGTCCCGTAGCTGAATAGACTCCGACTGCTTCATTAGTAAGAAGAAGAGTGAAATAGTCCACTAATTGGAAATCCCCTTTTCCAGGAAAACTTGTTTCAGTTCGAAGTTGATACATTTTCTGTCAATCAAAGAAAATTTGGAAGCAGTTGCAGCAGTGCTGTATAAGGTAAATGACAAGTCTGAATTGGAAATTGGGGAAGAAAAGGCACCACATTTAAACAATCCTCTCTATAAGAAACTGCCCGGTTCCTAGGCCTGTAATGTGAAGCTCCTCCAATAGTTCCATCTTATAAAATCCGATATTTTTCTTGTAGTGTCTGCTTTGTTTCTGGGCTTACTGTATTGGATTGGTGTGCTTGTTAACTTGGTGAAATTAGTGACATAGTTGCCTAAGAATATTGCCATATACTTTGTTTCCTGTTTGAAACAATGTTTGTTCCCTTGTAAGAGAAACATTTACCACTATGAACTTCATAAAAAATGTCCTTAATGCGTTTTAATATACATTTCTCTGGCCATACTCACAATAATTTCTGCTCTTCCCTTTCTATCTATTCCTACGTTAACTTGATGTAATCCACTATAGGAGCGAGCTAATCCATAATCCAAGTCCCCCAGTCAAAGGAACTGGGAAGTGTTTCAAACAGAGAAATGCACATTTTGGTACTATCATCATAATTTTGAAGTTTCTAATGGCTTGTTCAGTGTTTCATTAACTTATCAAAGCGTGATCTTCGTTTCTTCACAGTTTCATTGTTCTAACTATAGAAATTTCTAAATAAAAGAAACATACTAAAACTTATAAAAATCTGTAGACTAAAATTTTAGCTACAAATTTTGTGACAGGGTAAAAATTTGAAACCCTTTTTCAAACAATTGTTTTCCTTGTTTACTTGATCCTGATAAGAAAAGTAAACTTTTTAACTAAAGTAGACTTAAGAATACTTAATTATAATCATGCTCATCAAAATTTCTACCAATTTCTTCAATATAAAAATTAATATCTTAGAATCTATTCGACGTAAATACAACATGTTATTTCACAGCACTTACTACTATTTCTAAAATATAAGGTTCAAATTTTATCTCTGTATATAACAGTTCCTGAAAAATACTTACCATTGAGCATTTTTTCTGCGCGGTTTGGGTCAGGTAGCTATCAGCTTGTATTCGATAGATAGTGGGTTCGAACCCCACTGTCAGCAGCCCTGAAAATGGTTTTCCTTGTTTTCCCATTTTCACACCAGGCAGTTCAAGGCCACGGCTGGTAGGCTTATCTTGTGTCGGTACAACGTAAAATAATAGTAAATAGATGACTGTACTTACCTACGTTTACGAAAACATGGTATCGAGAGAAAGCTATCTAAATATAAAACTTCGCATTATAACTTATATCAACTTTAAGAAACGTCCGCCTCAGTGGTGTAGTGGTTAGTATGATTAGCTGCCACCCCCAGAGGCCCGGATTTTGATTGCCGGCTTTGCCACGAAATTTGAAAAATGGTACGAGGGCTGGAACGGGGTCCACTCAGCCTTGGCAGGTCAACTGATTCTTACCTCAGCCATCTTGGAAGTGGTTTTCCGTGGTTTCCCACTTCTCCTTCACACAAATGCCAGGATGGTACCTAACTCAAGGCCACGGCCGCTTCCTTCCCTCTTCTTTGTCTATCCCTTCTGATCTTCCCATAACCCCACACGGCCCGTGTTCAGCGTAGCAGGTGAGGCCGCCTGGGCAAGATACTGATCCTTCTCCTCAGCTGTATACCCTGACCCAGTATCTCACGCTCCGGGACACTGCCCTTGAGGTGGTAGAGGTGGGATCCCTCGCTGAGTCTGAGGGAAAATCCAACCCTGGAGAATAAACGGATTAAGAAAGAAAGAAGTTTAGAATTGGCTTTACGTCGCACTGACACAGACACGTCTTATGGCGACGATGGAATAGGAAAGAGCTAAGATTGGGAAGGAAGCGGCCGTGGCCTTGATTAAGGTGCACACCCAGCATTTGCCTGAAGTGAAAATGGGAAACCATGGATAACCATCTTCAGGTCTGCCGACAGTGGGGTTCGAGCCTACTATCTCCCGGATGCAAGCTCATAGCTGTGCGCCCCTAACCGCACGGCCAACTCGCCCGGTGAAAGAAAGAAAGAAAGAAAGAAAGAAAGAAAGAAAGAAAGAACTTTAAGAAACGCGCACTTTTAAATTATTTTTGAGAATTAAGTACGCACACAACATAATAAAATCATACATCATCTTCCTCGTTCAGAAAACTCAGAATAATTTTTTGCAATAAAGAAACAAAAATTCACATTTTTCACACTTCGCGGTTTCCTCAAATTCCATGCGGTCGAGTGAACGAGTGGAACTCACTGGTGCTGAACTCGCCGGCCGGGCGCGTCGAAGAGGAACAAAGGGTTTCTTGTTCATCTGTAGACATTATTTGTCAGACTTACTTGCGTTCAATATAGTTGAAAGAAAAAAAATAGGCAAGTAAGTGAAACTATTTCCACTGAAATAAATAATAATAATAAAATTGTTATCAGTTATCTAACGTTTCTATCCTAATCTGTTGTGCTCTATAGTGATGTATTCCGAAATTCTGAGGGAATTGACTGTAGTACGGGCCGTGTTGCGAGATGGTGGGTTCGAACCTCACCGTCAGCAACCCTGAAGATGGTTTTGCGTGGTTTTCCTTTTTCACACCAGACAAATGCTAGAGCTGTACCTTAACATTAATATCCACCCTCGCCAACGAAAGTTGACGTTCTAATGGGTAAAATACCTGGAAAATGCCCCATGAGAGTTGATCAAGAGAAACATGGCAGAAACTGAAGGGCACAAGTAAGGAGAAGCTAGGAGCGTGGGGGTCACAACCCACGCTTCAAATTTGCGAGTCCCTGGAGAGAATGAATTGAATACACCGCGCGTAGAGACAGACAGAGACTCTCAGTTGTATCGTCAGTCAGTGCTAAAGTCAATGTAACGGTTAGACGATCGTATAAAGAAATATAACCGTTAGAGGTAAATATCGCTGGTAGACATTCCGTATCATAGAACAGAACGTTACGGGTAACTGTCGTTTTCACAGATAATCCTTAGAAAAAACTTAGTAATTAAACATTGATAAAAATGTATACTTTATCTTCTGTCAATGTTATTTTCTTCAGGGTAACCAAAACACTCGCATGAGATACGATTTAATTCTTACTTTATTAAAAATGTCCTAACAGTTACGATTTGCATGCGAATTTGGTACATTGTTTCTTGATAGTACTTGGATGCATGTTCTCTGTTTTTGTAAAATGTATGCCTATATTAATACTTTTTTCCATGTTCCAGGTTGGCAGACATCATTTTTATTGTAGGCTATGTAAAAAGAATTATTTTAATTTTACGTACATAAGAGAAAATAAATTATTAAATGCTAAAAGAACAAATGAATACTTATGCAAAAGGAAATAAAATAGAATAAATACAAACTAATATTTGTTGTTCATTGATTTTCTCCCTTCCTTTATCCAGTCTGATATCCTGTATTTTCTCCCTCGTGCAATATTTCATCTATCTGCTGGCATAATTTCATGAGGACATCCTGATGATCATGGACATACTTCTATAAACTATGTCAGAACATGGTGTTCAGAAGAAATATTTCATAGGATAATTCAAAACGAAAGAAAATTAAAATGAATAGAGTAGACCTATATATGAGCTTTTCACATCGTTTAAAATCTTAAGTGGAATGATCATGTTAACTGTTCATTAACACGTTATTCAAATCAGAAGTAACGAGTATGGATTTTTAAAATTATAGTTACGTCGAGTCATTTCATACGTATGGGATAATAGTTTAAGGTAATTCTCTAGAATACTTAAAACTTTTCAAATTCAGAAAAAAGACCCTACCTTTACGGGGTTCATGTATAGCCTTATTTTGCACACTAAAAATATTAATACTACCCTCACTTTATCTCTATAAACTTCTGAATAGCGTTCGCTGGAACAATGAATTCTATAGGAACATGCAAGCGTATTATATATGATTATAATATTAGAAATAAACAAAATAGTACTAAAATTCCCATGTCATGTACTGTACCATTTTTACTACGGAAACGTCCTTGTTATAGCCTATGGGTAACAGATTACCAAGTACAAGAAAAGAATTAAAATACAGCGAAAAACAACTAAAAAATACGCGTGGAGAAATGCTATTATTCCATAAATGAGTATGTGGTAGAAAATTAAACTAAACCATTTCTGACACGAGTTTGTCATCATACTTTATCCAGGTAATAAACATTTACAACTTTATACTTAATTGCCTTAGTGTTTGTGTCGTATGTCCGCCACCTTGGCTGAATGATCAGCGCACTTTCCTTCCTTTCACAGAGGCCCGGCTTCGATTCCCGGACGGGCCAGTGATTTTAACTGTGTGTGGTAAATTTTTACAGACTGGGTGTTTGTGTCTGTCTCAACATTTTCCTCGTCATATTCAGACAACGCACTACACTAGCAACCACCACCGAAACAGGCAATAGTGAACACATACCTCCACATAGGGTTTGTGTCAGAAAGGGCATCCGGCCTTAAAACTGGGTCAGATACACATGTGCAACACAGTTCGCACCTGCGACTCCACCGGTGTGGAAAAAGCAGCAGAGGAAGAAAAAGAAGAAGTGTTTGTGTCGTATGTATTTAATTTTCAGTCGCCAGTTTACCAGCCGTGCTGTTCATATAAATGATTACGTGGCAGTAAAAAAGTTATACTAAACTGAAGTAAAACAGGAATTCCTACAATTCACTTAGTGAAAAATCTCTCATAACAACGAAACGTAAAGTCAACAAATAGCGAAGTGAACAAAGTACTTTCTGGACAAGGTACTGAAAGACTGTTTTATTCTACAACTAATACGAAATGATTATGAAGACTAGATATCCATTATAACAGCACTCTGAGGCATGTACTGGAGAACATTAACTCTACGGCATATCATCATTGCGCCTGCGAAAATCCCTGTGTGAAATCTTAGAACTTCGGCCGGTAAGGTTCAGCAATGTGCGAGTTCTCTCAAAGATTTCGCTGAGGGTCAGTATTTCTCCGCCAACATCGTTACATAGCAGGTTACGCTCCATTTCACATGCCGCTACAATAAATTGAATCACATTCAATACTAGCTATGTTGAATTTGTCACGTAATCATTACGAACAGCATTGCTGGTAAACTGGTCACTCGTCAACTAAAAATAAATAGAATAAATGTATTACTTTCATTAACCTGTCTGAGTCTCATTCTTGGATTTGACAATATGAAAGTGACCGAGATATGAGCGATTCTAGTAATACCGTTCCTTATGTAGCCAATCCCCGTTATGATTGGTACGAAAATATCGCTCTTAAGAATCGGTTGGTGCCATGCATTTCATGGGCTTGGCAGATTGATTTGTAATAGTATCTTCTGGCTCGGTGAGGAAAGCAACGGGAAACTACACTATTCCTCATTACCCTAGCATGCCTCTTCAGTGACGCCTAGGCTATCTATGACAGCTGTTGACGGAGCTGTGGAGGATCAAACCAGCCTTCGGACTGAATACCTATACATACATACATACATACATACATACATACATACATACATACATACATACATACATACATACAACATACATACATACATACTGTACCAGGAAACGTTTTTTGGGAAAGGGCACGAGTAGGACCTCAGGGAGTGGAACTTGGTTTTGGAGCCGATACAGAGTGGGATAGACTCGCAGAGCGAATAATAGATGGTAATTTTTTAAAAAAACAATTTATTAATTCTTCACCCTGCAATATGATTATTGGACTCAAATCTGGCATTGAAATTAAAAGTTTGAACGAAATTTTCCTGAATTCTGTTCATGAAAAGTAAATGAATATCACTGATTCCGAAGTATTTTATATGTGAGAAGACGAGGTATTAAATTTCCACCTAAAGTCTTTCTAAATATGAGCACACACTTGTAATTGCAAATTGACATGAGAAATTAAATTTCTGTAAAAAGTTTTCAGTTTTTCAATTTGTAAACCTTGATGTATAGCACACTTGAAAAGCCTAAAGTCTTTCTATGAGATATGAAAATTAAATTAATCACTTCTGAGAAACTATGAGAACTCTGAAATATTTGTTCACACGCGGCACTGAAGTTTCTACTGTTCAAAATTAATGAGAAAATTTTAGTCAGTTTGTTACTACTCACTTAATGAAAGAAATGTTGCTACAAATGTTGAAGGATGGACATCTGGAATGTTCCGTGGAGAATCAAGATCGGCGGTGTTCCCTTAACACACCATGTTGACGTCCCCGATGAGGTGATGACGGCTGGAACTGGATCGTGTAGAATTGCAGCTCGTTAAGGTGATTTTTCGCACACGAAAAATTCACTTAGTGCGAGTAGTTATCACTGACACTGTCATTTACTGTTGAACACAGTTTATGGCGTAATTAAACTTTAAGACGTTAAATGAATAATCACAGTCCTTCCTGTATGAAATACTATTTAAAGTCGTTACTGAAACGTCCATAATTACACAGTTCACACTTGAAAAGGCAAATCATAGTCTATAATCACAGTCTTTGAACACGGTCATTAAGTCACTAAGGATTATTTTCTGACTATCTTGTTATTATAACGTCATATTACCTCAGAAAAAGTTCTTAGCATTCGCCCAGATTACTACTGTAAGTCGTATACTAATATGGCGTGAATAAAGAAATACAGTTCAATACTCGAAAAGAAATGAGTTCTGGTAATTCTACACATTAGTTTCTGTAGAAGTTCAATATCATGTGAAGTAAACTAAGTCTACACGTAATGATATATTCTCAAATGTCATTAGAATTAGACTGTAGTCGCGACGCGATGTACTAAATACAGTGCGACGTCTTTTATAATTTTGTCGGCGATATAACTTCGTGTTCCGGAAACGCGACGGCAAGTACTTTCACCGTGACTGCGCGGACATACTGTACGAGGGTCGGTCTCTCCTCTGTCACACTCACACACATCTGTGTACTCGTCCTTGTACTGCCCTGCTCTGCTTGTTAGCCTTTGACATATATATGCCGGCGCTGGGAGGGGTGGTTTCTCTTGGCCATGTGACCGTGAGTGTATAATTTTTCTTAGACTTTAAATTATTATAACTCAACAACCATGGGATGGATTAATTCGAAATTCACAGGGATTAACTTTTATGACGTCCGCTACAATTCAGCGTTTGTCCCGTTGAAATTGATTAAGGCGTTGAAAAGCTTGCGAAAAGAAAATTCTTTTCGAGAAATATCTCTAGGGGAGGTGAGCTTCGAGCGACAGGTGACGTCACTTGACTTCGCCTAGTGCACTCGTGAAGTCTGGCACCTGCTGGAACATTCCTTTATTTAAATGTTCGTACGTCGGACGGATATTTTATGTTGGAATAACGTTTCTTTCGATTGATATGGGCCAGGACATAGGCTTTCCTGGTACAATACATACATACATACGTACGTACGTACATATACATACATACATACAAGACACAAACACTAAGGAAATTCAATACAAAGTTGTAAATGCATGTTTTCTGGATAAAGTATGATGACAGACTCGGTGTTAAAATTTGTTACGTTTAAATTGTCTATCATATACTCAATTATGGAACAGCAGAAGCATCCTGTAAACAGACTGGAAAGGGAAATAATCCCAAAGCAGATCTTACGATACCATTCCAGAGGAAATCGCCCAGCTAAGACATGGATCGAGAGCGTAACAGGCTACTTGGCCTAATACCTTTGGATGATGATGATGATGATGATGAATACTATCTGTTGTGAACCCATCACTGACGGGTTAGCTTTTGTAATTGCAACAGCAGTGGCATTTAGATGAAGTGCATCAAAAGAGACAAAGCACACTTAGGGTTACCAGAGGCTGTTAGCGCAATGCAGGATTCTATATTCTAAAAATGTAGGACGTTTTAGCAAAATATGGGTCATCGGAAAATTATACACTGAAAGAAAAAATATTTGGAAATAAGCAATACAAGCAATATACATGTCTCCAAGAACAATTGTGAAAAAATATGCATTTATATGAAATCGTTTGAATTATGAAGTTAAAATTTCAAATGATATCCTAGGTGTTAAATAACAGAAGGTTTGAAATAAATTTAACCACTCAGGGAGTTAAATGGGGCTTAACATACGAAAACAAATATATTTATTCCTTCCTCCGAAACGGTTTATCGCAGGAAGACAAAATTCCAAATAGCGATATATATTTTAAATCCTAAGAGTGAAATAGGAAATATTTTTTTAACGTTCCACCCCTAAAGCGTTAAATGAGGTTAGCTCCGTTAACGAAATTATTCGTCACTGAAAAACCGTTTGACGTAAAAAGCTGTAATTTTACGAGAAGGGTCTCCTTTTATGTCCTAGGCGTAAAATATCGTATGCTTCAAAATATTTCTCCCCTAAGGGGTTTAGATGGTGGTTGACACTCAAAAACACAATATACATTATTCCGAAACAGTTTCAGGCATGAACTTATTTTGTTTATGAAGGATGGTCTTCTATATCCTAGATATTAATAAATATTTGAAAACATTCACTCCTTAAAAATATATTCGTTCCTCCATTACTGTTCGACGTATAAAATCAAAACTTTACAGGTTGGTCGCTTTTACGTCCTAGATTTTAAATCAGATGAGTTTAAAACATTCAGTTCTTCCGTATGGGGTTCAAATGAGTGTTAGATCAGAAAATAAATATTCATTCTCGCAAAACCGTTTGACGTACGAACTGAGGGCGTATTTTACCGGCTCAGCTGAGAGTGGACTCTCCAAAATGTAAAACTTTGAATAATAACTTTCACTTTAAAACCATAACGAAGCACGGGTATCTTTCTAGGCTTGATATTAAGGAACATAGTTAATGTTTAACTTTCCATACATTAGTGAGACTTTAAAAACAACAAGGAAATAAGCTAAACATTGAAAAAGAAAATAAAATAAAGAAAAGAAAGAAAACTAGCTCACGGTTCGAAAAACCCACTCGAGGTAACATGTTAATTCTTCAGACTATGAGACTCGGTCAGTAGATTCCAATAAAATATAACCATTACAGTGAACTAAAGTACTCTGAATAAAACAATTACCGGTACTATGTTAATGTTAAATTGGTAATTTTATAGCGCTCATTGTAAAACAGGTGAGCCATTCCCTGTAAACATTAGAAATAATGATATATAGTGGGAAAAATCGTGGTCGTCTTGCGAATGATGTTATTCTGTATAGAGTAATAAATAAGTTCAAGATTGTGAGAGACTGCAAAAAGACCTCGACAGAGTTGTGAAATGGACAGCAGACAATGGTATGATGGAAGTGGGCTGAATAGTCAGGTTGTGAGTTTCACAAAGAGGAAAAGGCCTCTCAGTTTTAATTACTACTTTGATGGGATGGAAGTTCCTCATGGGGATCACTGTAAGTACTGAGGTGTTAGTATGAGGAAAGATCTTCATTGGGGTTATCACATAAGCGAGATTGTAAATAAAGGTTACCGAACACTTTACGATCTTTTTACGTCAAACGGTTTTACAGTGACGAATAATTTCGTTTACAAAGCCAACCTCATTTAACACTTTAGGGGTGGAACGTTAGAAAAAATTTCCTATTTCAACAATAGGATTTAAAATATATACCGTTATTTGGAATTTTGTCTTCGTACGTTACACCGTTTCGGAGGAAGGAACAAATATATTTGCTTTCTGATGTAAAGGTGAGGGCATATAAGTGTCTGTTCCAATGTAAGGAACCCTCACCAGGATTACTTGATTCGAGAATGGAAAAATCTGAAGTAAGGCAGTGTGATTGGCTCTGGGTGATTTTCAACAAAAGAGTAGCGTCACGAAAATATTGCAAACTTAGGGCTGGGAAGACTTGGGAGAAAGGAGATGAGATTCTCAACTATGTGGTATGTTCCGAGCTGTCAGTGGAGAGATGGCATGGAATGGCATTGGTAGACAAATAGGTCTGAGTGGTGTTTTTACAAGTAGAAAAGATCACAATATAAAGAGAAAGTTGGAAATTAAGAGGATAGATTGAGGGGATGTTTAGAAATGATTTAAGAAAATACTAGGTAAACAACAGATAGGGAATCTGTCACCTGGGCTATTGGCCTAAATGCAGAACAGTCGTGATTGATTGATTGATTGATTGATTGATTGATTGATTGATTGATTGATTGATTGATTGATTGATTGATTGATTGATTGATTGATTGATTGATTGATTGATTGATTGATTTGTCGAGAGGAACAGTGACGTAAACCAGACTCGCAGTTGATACTAACAGGTAAATGTTAAGCGCCTTATCCAAACCTGGACGTTGGCCACTTATGTTTGCGCTCAGTCGAAGTTTACTTCCTTTCCGCTTCTTCTTTAGCCAACAACCAACCACTTAACTTCGGAGATGACATGGGATCTGCTGTTCCGAAGTGGTTACGCCGTTGTCACAGGTAAGCCAGGTAAGTACTACAGTATAGTAAATCACTAACATGGAATCATATTAGTAGGGAAATGTAGATCACCAAGGTCGATTTTGGTACCTTCATAAAACAATTTTATGATTTACTAAGCTGGGCTGAGTGGCTCAGACGGTTGAGGTGTTGGCCTTACGACCCCAATTTGGCAGGTTCGATCCTGGCTCAGGTCAGTGGTATCTGAAGGTGCTCATATACGTCAGCCTCGTGTCGGTAGATTTACTGGCACATAAAATAACTCCTACGGGACTAAATTCCGGCACCTCGGCTTCTCCGAAAACCGTGAAAATAGTATTTAGTGGGACGTAAAGCCTATAACATTATTATTATTATTATTATTATTATTATTATTATTATTATTATTATTATTATTATTATTATTATTATTTACCAAAAGTAGTCAGTAAATAAAATATAATAGCAGGTAATTTGCAACAGAAACTCGTTTAAATATGCCAATTTTCTTTAGGTATTCAAAGACCTCTCCGATCATTTAACCCTGCCAATCTAGTCGAACCTGCTGTGTTAACAACGTGTTCTATTGTCTTATTAGACCTCATTATTACCAACTCCCCAGGTGCAATATGCGCAGACCGAGAGAGTCGGCTATACGGTATGCGTAGTGTAGTTTGCAGGCTAGTATTCACGTGGGTTCGAACCCCACTCTCGATATTTC
Source organism: Anabrus simplex (assembly GCF_040414725.1). Lineage (NCBI taxonomy): Eukaryota > Metazoa > Arthropoda > Insecta > Orthoptera > Tettigoniidae > Anabrus > Anabrus simplex. The sequence goes on along the minus strand of NC_090267.1, from coordinate 233,649,732 downwards.
TGAAGATGTCCTATTTTCACTCTTGACAAATATCTTCAGATTTGTTAAGAAGGAAGCCATACTTTCGAGCGTAGACTTAGTCAAATAGGAAATAAAAACTTTGCGTTCTGTCAAAAACACAAAATTTCAATATAAATTGTAACACTATACACATACTTGTAAAAATACACACTATTACACAAAGAATGACATGCTTCTTTCTACAAGAACATACCCAGATTCTATCAAATCACTTAAATCATGCGGACGGTATTGTTTACGTTGCGTAAACTTGTCAATGATAGAGAGTTAGGTGATCATATGAACAAGTATTAACAAATGAAGACTTTATAAGTACTCAACCATCACCGTATTAACATGATGAAAAACAAATATTCTGTACTTATCTGGATTGCCGAAGCTTAGTCCGTTTTGTTAATACTTGTTCATATTATCACCTAACTCTCTTTGATAAGTTTACGCAACGTAAAGAATATTGTGCATATAGGCCTATGAACGGATGATTTAAGTGATTTGATAGAATCTGAGGATGTTCTTGTAGAACGAAACACACCATTCTTTGTGTAATGATGTGTATTTTTATTCTTTTTGTAATAGTGTTTATTTCTATAGATATGTTGAGAGTGTTGTGATTTACATTGAAATGTTGTGTGCTTGACAGACTGGAAAACGTTTATGTCCTAAATATCTTAAGTGACCACGACCACTTTCCTCCGAGCCCGTTTTTTGCTATCCTTTCGACACCGATAGCCTGCAAGTGTGAGGGTGACGTTAAACGCACAATAATAATAATAATAATAATAATAATAATAATAATAATAATAATAATAATAATAATAATAATAATAATAATAATAATGCAGATGCGCCGTAGTAGAATATATTTTGTCCGATCACCGCGGTCAAGAATTGGATTTTGCTCATGCCATTCAGCCAAAAATATGAGGGTTGGGGCATAAGTCATGGCATTCTTTTTTGATATGAATATGTCATGGCTGGGGTCATCCGAAAATTTGTGTAACACGACAAAATGTGGAAGGGAAGTGACGTCACATTAGGCTTTGGTCGTCAAAAATGCTGCGGCTACTTCAAGTTCATTTATTGAAAGACATTCATGCCATTAGCTTTTCGCAAATGGAAATGTTTATTTTTTGTTCACATTTTCACGGTGCAACAATAAAATGGTCATATGCCCTGCAAAGCATAACACTCATAGTACATGAGCAGAACGCGAGATGGCGGTGCGTTGGACAGGTACCACACACAGGGTGATGGGGCTGAAGTAGTGGGTCAGACTCTGTGCAGAATGGATGTGACGAGGCAAGTACTGGAACACCCACCATACTCACCGGACCTGTCTCCGTTCGATTTGGACCTCATCCCAAATGTTAAAGAACCATTGCGTGGGAAACGGTTTTGGATACGAGAGGGCATTGGCAACACTGTGAAACATGAGAACACAAAATTCACACCTGGTGAGGCGACTGGTATCCGACGTCTCTGGTATCGTTAGCAACATGCTGTGGACAATTTACGGGATTACTGTGCAGGTTTATCGCAAAGGCTACCATATTCTCCCAAAAAAGAAAAAGAAATTACGTAGCACAAGGATTTCATGGCTGTCAGTTTCCTCGCTACACCTGGCAAAGCTACTCATATATTCCACAACACCTTACTCTCCCCACTCCCAGTTGTGTATTTCATGGCTGATAGTATGCTCGCTACACTTGGTAAAGCTACTCATACATTCCACAACACCTTACACTCCCAGCTGTATATTTCATGGCTGATAGTATCCTCGCTACACCTGGTAAAGCTACTCATACATTCCACAACACCTTACACTCCCCGCTCCCAGCTGTATATTTCATGGCTGATAGTATCCTCGCTACACTTGGTAAAGCTACTCATACATTCCACAACACCTTACACTCCCCGCTCCCAGCTGTATATTTCATGGCTGATAGTATCCTCGCTACACTTGGTAAAGCTACTCATACATTCCACAACACCTTACACTCCCAGCTGTATATTTCATGGCTGATAGTATCCTCGCTACACCTGGTAAAGCTACTCATACATTCCACAACACCTTACACTCCCCGCTCCCAGCTGTATATTTCATGGCTGATAGTATCCTCGCTACACTTGGTAAAGCTACTCATACATTCCACAACACCTTACACTCCCCGCTCCCAGCTGTATATTTCATGGCTGATAGTATCCTCGCTACACTTGGTAAAGCTACTCATACATTCCACAACACCTTACACTCCCAGCTGTATATTTCATGGCTGATAGTATCCTCGCTACACCTGGTAAAGCTACTCATACATTCCACAACACCTTACACTCCCCGCTCCCAGCTGTATATTTCATGGCTGATAGTATCCTCGCTACACTTGGTAAAGCTACTCATACATTCCACAACACCTTACACTCCCCGCTCCCAGCTGTATATTTCATGGCTGATAGTATCCTCGCGACACCTGGTAAAGCTACTCATACATTCCACAACACCTTACACTCCCAGCTGTATATTTCATGGCTGATAGTATCCTCTCTACACTTGGTAAATCTACTCATACATTCCACAACACCTTACACTTCCCGCTCCCAGCTGTATATTTCCATGCGTCCGGTAGATCCCACATCCGTGCGGGAGGAAAATGCCATGACTTAGACCCCAACCCTCGTATATAAACCTGTAAACAAGTAGAGAACCTTTTTTAAAAATGTAGAAACATTTAAAAGCATTGACTGAGATGATCTTGGCCAGAAGAAGGATATAAATGCTACGTGGAAAAAGAAAGTCTGCATAATTTTAAGAAATTAGTGAAATGAGAGCGCATGGCACGCGAAGAACCAGAACTTCTGGGTGTCTTGCAGAGAAGACACCTTGTGAGTCTCTCGAGACCACAATTGAGTCATCCATTTCGTTCGACCTTTCGGAGATCGATCTACGTCCGATGGTTTATGCCATTCACCCTTATTTAACGGAAAAATGGCTCTTTAAATTTAACAACCTTCATACCTGTTGACAATTTGCGTACCAGCATCGATGATCTAGTGGTTAGCATTCCTGAGTTTCTTGCAGACGTTTCGAGCTCGAGACACGCAAGACCTCAATTTTTTCCTTCTCTATTGTTCGTGTATCTGTTTTTCCTTTCTGCACGTGGAATAGGAAATGCCCGTGGTTAGCCGGTTCGAGTACCGTCGGTCGTAAAAATGTCACAATCAGGATATTGGCCGCTAGGGTATAGGAGGTGGTGATACAATTTCTAATTACTAGATTGCGTGTCAAAAGCCTGAATTCAATTCCACACTTCTCCGCAGTGTTCATATGGAGTGAGGGCAAATGTCGCTATTGATGGTGGTTCGTCCGTCGGATGGCGACGTAAAGCTTTGAGCACACCCCTTGGTGGTATTGAACAGGAGTAGGCTACGTGCCGACACTGCGTTTCATTCTCCCCTTACCTCATCATCTTCTCACAACGAGACGCGCAGGCCGCCTATGGGCGTCAAATAGAAAGGCCTGCACCAGGCGAGCCGAACATGTCTTCGGACACTCCCGGCAATAAAAGCCATACGATAATTAGAAGGAAATGCCCCGATTAAATACAAGCTGTACGTCTCTAGGATGATTTGGCATTTTCCTCCTATTCGTACGCTTTCAGGCAATACTGAAAATCCAAAAATAGCCGGACTGTGGTTCAGACGGATGAGGTGCTGGCCTTCTGACCGCAAATTTGGCAGGTTCGATCCTGGCTCAGTCCAGTGATATTTGAAGGTCATCAAATACGTCAGCCTGTAGTCGGTAGATTTACTGGCTCAAAATTTCGGCACCTTGGCGCCTCCGAAAACCGTCAAAAGTAACTAGTGGGATGTAAAACCAATAGCATTAAAAAAGGTCATTAAATTCGCGCGTTATGCACATCTCCCGTCTGTTCCCTCTTCTGCGTCTTATCATAACTTCAGCAGTGGTTATAAAAACAAGAGAACCGAGCAAGAAGCTGCGCGGTTTGCGCCACGTAGCTGTCAGTTTGCATTCGGGAGACACTGGGTTCTGTCGGCAGCCCTGAAGATGGTTTTCCGTGGTTTCCAATTTTCATCCCAGGCAAATGCTTAATTAAGGCAACGGCCGCTTCCTTCCACTCCTAGCCCTTTCCTATCCCATCATTGCCATAAGACCTATCTGTGTCGGTGCGACTTAAAGCCAATTGCAAATTATAATAATAATAATAATAATAATAATAATAATAATAATAATAATAATAATAATAAATTCGAACAGTGGTCACTTTTGTTGACTTTAAAAAAGCTTACGATTCGATTGACCGTGCCACCCTATTAGATGTACTTCATGAATATGGTGTTGACAATAAAACAACGAAGTTAATCCAACAGTCTTTAACTAACACAACTTCTAAAGTGAAATTCATGGGCGAAATCTCCGAATCATTTGAGATAAGAACAGGCGTGAGGCATGATGATGGATTATCTCCACTGCTGTTCAATCTTGTACTAGATAAGATCGTTAGAACATGGGAGAAAGAAGTACACGGGATAAATATGGGAACGAGAGATAAGCGAATCAATATTAAGTGTCTTGCCTTTGCTGACGACCTAGCAATAATCACCCGCACTCCCGAGGAAGCCAGAACCGCTCTTGAGAATCTGCATGAGATTGCTATTAAGACTGGCCTCCAAATATCATATGAGAAAACACAATACATGGACTCCAAGAACTCCAGTGTGGAATCACTTGGGACCAAATATGGCAATATCACACGAGTTAAACATTTCAAGTACTTAGGTGAAATTATCGGAAGCACTGGTAACGACAGGATAGCCAACAAAACCCGTGCCGAAAAATTACGTAAAGCCTACATAGTCACCTGGAATATCTACAATAAGAAATCCCTTTCCATCCAAGCCAACCTGCGTCACTACCATACAGTAGTTCTTCCTGAAGCACTCTACGCGATTGAAACATCAACACTGACCATCAATATCAATGGCATCGAGAAAATGGAACGGCAAATACTTAGGAAAATATTTGGACCAAAGTTCCAAGATGGAATATGGATGCGAAAAAGCTCGGAAGAACTCTACTCGCTGACCGAAAGATTAACTTCAATCGCCCGGAAAAGACGTATGCAATTCTACGGACATCTAGCACGAATGGACGACTCGCGATTGACCAAGAAAATCTTCCTCATTATCAGCGGAACCCGACAAAATAAAGTACGGTGGCTTGCTGACACCCAAAAAGATCTCGCAGAAGTCGGCGTTGACCCACTGACAAGTACACGGGCTACATTTAGACACAAAATTAACTTGCACAGCTTTGCAGCCAGACAATGTACAAGAAACTTGAAACTCCAGGAGGCATGGACTCAAAGAAAGACGACACACTCACAGTGCGAGGATGAAGAAGTTTTGGGAGGATAAGAGAAACAAGAAGAAGAATGCTAACTAATGGTTCTACGTGCTCCTTAGAGGGCCTAACGGATATATAATAATAATAATAATAATAATAATAATAATAATAATAATAATAATAATAATAATAATAATAATAATAATAATAATAATAACACTTTACCTCGGCTGAGCCAAACAATGTCTTCCACTTCTGAATCGAGATTTTTCAAGCACTCATGAAATTCTTTTCAGTAAAATATTCTGATTCGTCCACCTGACATGAAATGATCTGATTTCGTCCGAAACTTTACTTTTCTTTCTACTAGATGTAGAGACCACGTAATTTCAACAATAATTCATATGAACAGGCGCTATTCTCATAGTTGTAAAAAGCACTGGAAAACTAGTCTCGCCAACACTGCTACTAAAACACTGACCTGTTGCAAACTTAGAATATGAGAACTGGGAGCTACAATTATTATCAATCATCATCATCACCACTGATCTCCATTTAGGGCAGGCGCCCAGGTTGCGGATTCCCTATCTGTTTTTATCTAGTATTTTCTTAAATAACTGCAAAGAATTTGGACATGTATTGACATCTCCCTTGGTAAATTATTCTAATCCCGAACTCATCTTCTTATAAACGAACATTTGCTCCAGTTTGTCTTCTTGAATTCCAAATTTATCTTCATATTGTGATCTTTCCTTCTTTCAAAAACACCACTCAAACTTATCCGCTATTTTTTTCTCAAATAGAAAGGTAATTCCGACAATTTTTTCGGTCCCTAGTACTGTAATTCAAAAATAGACGGAGACTTCAAAGTGTTAGTAGTAATAATGACCGGGTGTGGTCCCCGAAGGAGGCTGTGTAGACCCCATCTGAGCATCTGTGAGGATGGGGCTTTAGCTAAAATGAATTTAATTTTGAAAATGACACAAACAGCCAGGCCTCAAGCCAAAGGAATTAACCAATGAAAGTTAAAATCTCCGAACTGAGTGAGAATCGAATCCGGGACCCCTTTCATTCCATGAAATCGGACAGTGCTAAAAGTGGTTTATTACTAGGTATCGTAAATAATGGTCTTACTGGAAACTGGCGAATAATAATAGGAGACAAATGAATAGCTCGTTGTTGAAAGGCACTATGTCCAATTTTTAAAGTTTTGAGATAAACACAAAAAAACTATTTTTCCGCTCTTATATTGGAATACGAGACATAATTGTTTGTACAATGTAAAGTGCACACACACGCCGTTATAATAAAGTAAAAAATTGTATTGTTCCGTATGCTACTAACATTTTTACAGACAAAATACGTAACTGGACTTAGTTCCTTTCAACATGGAACGAACAGAACCTGTAAACGAGCAATAACATTTACGTTCTTGGTTTATTTCCTTTATTTTTAAATGAATATATGTATATGCGATCATGAACATTAAAGGTAACTTAAATGTAATAACTGTTATTACACACGGATTTGTTTATTATTTTGTTATGCGGTACGTTTATACTGTATAAACCCATTATTAATGAATGCTTTACTCGCCTCAGAAGTCGTTACATAACAATGAACCTTCTTGAGATCATCCTTTTTCGTTGATTTGATTAGACTGTACTCCCAATGAAGGGACGAGCAATCACTCTGGCAGGATGATCTGCAGAATACTGGAACTCGGAAAACGATGCAGGAGCAAACACCACCTTCGCACTTCTAGGAACGTCCTTTCCTGTTGATTCATCACTTAGAGTTGTTTTCCTACAATGCTTAGGCCACCACGCATCCACATCAATGATGTCAGTTCCTTCGATCATTTTATTGTAACATCCTTTTTTGCGTTAGCAATGGTTGTACAGTATTCTTTTAGAGTGTAGATTAATTTGTTTCTTGAAAACACCAAAATCCCTATCGCAAGGCAGGAAGGAATGACCTCTAATAGGGAAGCGGGGAATAATTTCCTCGAATCGTTTATCTTCGACCAAGCCCATGCAGAAATGAATAAAAGAATGATTCCTATTTTGGCCTGGACACACATGCGAGTACAAGTGAAGTTTCTTCGTGCCTGGTTTAATCTCGTTGGTGAGATAGTCCAATATGAATGTGCACACTTCATTGGCCCCTTTCTTGGCCTGCCCCTCATGATACATGTATACTTTGGAACTATTGTTTTGGAGGTTGTGTATTGTAAATACATGTACCCATAGTTGCCTTAGGTAGATTATTTCCTGAACAGGATATGAGGTACAGGTAACTTTTACATGTAGTCAAAGGTACCACAGGTTGTATCATCAGACTGGCAGGATTCTGAGTATGATTTCATAGAATAATAAAATTTGTGACTTCCGCGCTTATGAATATTTAGCTCACTTGCTGCTGCTAATTTAACATTTTGTGATAAGTGCGGAGACTTCATTTTAACTTGATGTTCTTCGCAGATACTGCACACATCTATTTGGGGTCTGCCGAATCTGTAGCCAAAGTTCTTATTGAAGTAATCAACATAAAGTATATTTTACTTCAAGATTAGGATGTTCTTCACAAAATAAATCATGCAGTTTTTTAAGGTTCAGCCTTGCATCCAAATAGTTTACTTAGTTACACCCATAATGAGAAGCTTTGACTGGAAACTTCAGAATGTGGTCCCGAATTTCAGTGCAAATTTCACGTGATATAGCATGCGTCTTCTTATTGAATCCCCTCTTGTCCACTGGGCTTTCGCCTTTCGCCAACGGCTTAGGAATCCTGAATACACGCTTCTGTATTACTCCGTGTAAACTAATGAATGCATTCCTACAGACCTGCAGACGCTCCTGATTTCTAAGAACAAAATATGTATACGCTGATTCACGTTCCACTTTTGTTCGTTCTCCGTCTTGATTAACAGCCCTAGGTCTTCGCCGTTTAATGGCATGCCATTCAATCAGTCTCTGTAAGTGGATATGCTGTTCCTTTTTGGTTTCATAATCGTAAAAAGCACTAAATATCTGCAGCCTATTTTCTTCTTGCAATGTATTGAAGCAGTGACGCTTGCACCTAAAACAAAGAAGTTACCTACCGGTAGGTAAATTCTTTGTCCGACATCCATTAAGTAATCATAACTTCAGTATCAATAATCGTTCGAATCCCTTTTATGGAAGTGAAATGGTTGAACAGATACTATCCAGGTAAAAATTATAATTTCCGTCATACCTGCAGGGAGGTCCAATACTTTTCTGAGGAACTGCCTTTCCTGCATAGCTTGTATATGCAGTACCCTTTACCCTTGAATCTTTACTTTATTCCTGGCAAATTTTCTTCGTTGCGTTTACGTTTCTTTCCTGCCATAACTTCGTTGTCCATGATGAAAATATCTTTAAGAACACAGTAAGAAGAAGAGTAATAATATGCAGAGCGCAACAACCATGTAGGATATATTGTCAGTGACAACACTCAACATCTATGTAAACAAATGAAACAAGCGCGCCAATCTTGACATCCGGGACACAGCTGCGCTCTCTACATAGGTTGGTTGGCGCTGGTAGACATTTCGTGTTGAAACGCACTAACTGCAGGACTAAGTTCCTTTCAACACGGAATAACTAACCTGACGGCTGTGATAATGGCACAAGCGCTGCCAGGAAATGGTTCCTTTCAACACCAAAATATGCATCTTGCTTCTTAGAACGCAAAAACGCTGTAAAACGAATTTGTAAAAAATGTGGACTTAGTGCCTTTCAACAACGAACGATTCAAACTCAAAAGATCTGAATATATTTCCTAAGATGGGAAACGGTTGTATTGGAATGAATTTGGGATTCACACAAAATATCGATGTTGTCATTTCATTCTTATTTAATAAGATTTGCTTTATTAAAACGGAATTTAATTTATACATTCGGATAAGGCCGGCATACAGATGGCAATAGCCGTGTGCTGGATACATCTATAGTGGACTATGATACTGAAAATTTGAACGCTTTCATGCATTCGCAGGTTGCATTGAATAACGCAGTCCTGTAAACACATGGAAAACCCTAGAGGACCTCGAACGCCGTACCATCGCAGCACGTGCTGCAATATATCGGGAAATTCTTCAGTCTGTGGCGCAAGTAGGCTACACACCGGACGGGGTTCTCCTTTCAGTAAATAGCAGTGTGTTACTATATCGTGGCCAATCCGAAGACGACATAATACCACTGCTTCCCTCCGAGAATCCCGAACGGAAGTTCTCCATACCTTCGTTGTACATTTTATCGCTCTCAGTTATTTGGAAGTAGAGTGGCATGCCACTCCATCTCCCAGTGGGACATAAACAAATGTCTCAGCTGAGAGCGAACATTACTTGATGGAACGTTGTAAGGTAACGGGGGAAATGTAACTGCCTCCGTGCCAGCCTTATCAGCTAACTCGTTTTCCTCTACACCCATGTGTGGGACGAGGGAGATGGTACTGGGGAGTTTTAGTCTACGGCGCAGATCGACCAGGTCCACGTACTCCGTAAGGATGTGTACCACGGTAAGATGATCGCCGCAAGTACACACCGGAGGGGGTTTTCCTTTTAGTAAACAAGAGTGCGTTACTATACCGTGGCCGATCCGAAGACGACATAATACGTGTACGAACACCCGGCCAGGAGGTCCTGGATCCGATGCACCAGAGGGTGTCGAGGAAAACGTGTATCAATAGACTGTAACGAGCTCAAGGAGTCGGTACACAGCAGAAAGTGTCGGCGCTCATCGGACAGTGCGTACCGCAGAGCCTCACAGATAGCATAGCTTTGGCGAAGTGGCATCTGTCTCATAGCATAGGACAGAAGCACTTGCTGGCACCTCAGGCGTAAAGGCGGCGCACCAGATTCAGCAAGCAGGCTAGCAATGGGGCTTGTACGAAAAGCTCCCGTTGCCAACATAACTCCGCTGTGGTGGATCCTATTCAGTTTCGCAAGGATGCTTTGCCTTGCTAATCCATATGCTACACTCCCGTAGTCTAACCTGGATAAAATATGTGTACCATTTGCTGGCACCTCAGGTGTAAAGGCGGCACACCAGGTTCAGCAAGCGCGGATGCGAGTGATGAGTGCGCTCCCGACAAAAGCAGGCAAAATGATAGATGTTAGATTATGGTAGAATAAGACATTGCCTTAAAACGCTATAATGTATCATGCAAATTACAATTTTTAAAAACAAATTAAAATGTACAAACACAAACTAAAACAGAGTCAAATAAATAAAATGTAGTGAACAATAATACAAAGACTAATACGAAACATGACGTTAAATGCGATAAAAATCCCACTATCCCTCATAAAACGGATGGCGAGGTCTGTTGACTGGTCATCATCTCGCAGGATGAGGGAGATAAAATATGTGTACCATTTGCTGGCACCTCGGGTGTAAAGGTGGCACACCAGATTCAGCAAGCACGGATGCTTGTGTTTCAACATCTGATGTGGTGTCATAGGCCTTTACTAAGTCAAAGAAAACAGCCACTAAATGATGTTTGCAGAGAAAAGCATCCTGGATAGAACTCTCCAGGCGTACCAAGTGGTCAGTGGTCGAGCTAGCGGCCCGGAAACCACTTTGGTACTCGGACAAAAGTACTTTCTTCTCCAGATATCACACAAGTCGGTGATTTACCATCGTCTCAAATAGCCTACACAAACATTTAGTAAGACAAATAGGTCTGTAACTTCCTGCATACGTAGGACTTTTGTCAGGCTTGAAGACAGGAATGAGTATGCCCTCTCGCCACTGAGACGGAAACTCACCCTCTATCCAGATTCGGTTGAACATACGAAGGAGATATAACATACTATCATCACTAAGGTGTTTCAACATCTCATTATGGACATTGTCTGGTCCGGGAAGCGTGTCCTTGCAAAGCGTCAAGGCGCTGCGAAGTTCCCACTCCGTAAAGGGCGCGTTATAGTCCTCTCAAGCATGAGTGAACACTGAGATGATGACGTCCTACTTCCAGCTTCAGAGTGAGGAAATCACGATGGTAATTCCCAGAGCCAGACACATCCGCAAAATGACTGGCTAGATGATTAGCAATCGAGAGTGGTTCAGTGACGATACTGAAGATGATCCATGTATACCCGAAATACGTCAAAGTTTATTCCACACTTGAGATGACGGTGTATGTGACGCCATAGAAGACACATATCCCTCCCACGAAGTTTTCTTACTCTGCCGAATAAGAATTCACGCCTTAGCACGGAGTTTATTAAATGTTACCAAGTTGCCCATAGTAGGCTGCCTACGATAGCGTTAATGAGCGCGACGGCATTCTTTGATAGCTGCTGCAATTTCTTCGTTCCACCAAGGAACGAATTTCCGGCGAGGAGTCCCTGAAAACGACGGAATTGGCTCCTCAGCAGCAGCAAGAATAACTCGTGTTATGTAAGTTATATCGCCGTCTACGATCCGCCTGGTCACGTCGTTTAAGACAGCTAGTGATGTGAACTTTAGCCAATCAGCATGTCCATCGAGGAGGAGCCTCGACGGATTTCTGTTTCAACAAAGTAAGTGGGATAAAGATCACTGTCACAGAGATCATCGTGTGTATTCCATCGAAACAGCGGAAACAACGTTCGGCGAGAGTATGTGCCGAAATGTACACTGAAATGAGGTGGTTCACCTGTATTCAAAATACATAAATCCAGCTCTCATACTAATGTTTCCAACTCCCTTCCCCTCGGGTAAGGCGTTTCAGATCCCCATATAGGATGATAGGATCTATAAGATCACTGACATCATTTATATTAAGAGGCTGGCCTGGTATAAAATAAACATTACACACTGTTGCTACGGGGTTCTTAGTGGGACCTCTTCGCTGTAGGTATCAGAACGGACAAAAATGCCAACGCCACCGGAAGCCCGGTTAGCAGAATGTCGTTCTGTCGAGTATAGTCGAAAATTTCCCAAGACCGTACGATGACCTGGTCTGAGATTTGTTTCCTGAATGCAGACTATGCTCGCCGAATATTCACTAATGAGCTGGCGCAGCTCAGCAAGATGCTTATCATAACCGTTGCAATCACATTGTAACAGTGCCATAGTGAGGTTTAGGTTAGAAGCAGCGAGATGCTACTTAACCTACACACACATCCCCATCCGAAGATGGAGATAAATTCTCTATATGCACGCCTTGAACATCTTCGACGTATTCAGGGTGCGGGGTTTCTTCCTACGAGAGGAGCGCGCAGGTTTTCCAGGAGGAAAATCTGCTGGCGCAGACTCAGACCCTCCGGGTGGAGGGCGTGAGACCCCAATCGTAGGAGAGGTGGAAGAACGCCTTGAAAGAGCGTTATTCTTTCCCGCCGTCGATTCTTCTTTGGACGGTACTTCCCAGCCCCAGCCCTGGTCGACGATGCCGCCTACGCCGGCTTAGGCGCAGCTTTCGCCGACCTCTTGTGGGAAGGACACGTTGTTTTTTCACCGTCTGTGCCGGCGTAGGTTTCTTAGCCGGCACAGACTTGTTTCTGATCGAAGGCTGGGATGAACCCGCCTTCGAGCTTTTTCTCTTTGCGGCGTTGCTCACAGGAGCCACTGCCGCCTTGGGCGCAGCGATCTTCTGGGAAGTGTTCCAGTTGCAAATGTCGAACCTGGGAGAGACTATGCTATCATGCTGAAGTCTAGTGTCTTGGCCGAGGTATTCAGAGAATTAAACTTACGGCGCGCTTCCTGGTAGGAAAGACCATCCAGGGTCTTGATCTCCTGGATCTTCTTCTCACTCAGGTATACCAGACAGTTTCGGTCTCAAGAAGAATGAAAACCAGGGCAGTAAGCGCACCTAGGCCCATATGGGGTTGTGCACTCTTCCTTCTTCCGCGCCATGAGCTTATCTTCCACATGATCCACACCGAGATACCATGCGTCCGAATCTCTGGCATTGATAGCACCGCAAAGGAGGCGAGATGTACGGCCTCACATCGCAATGATTGTTACCTTCACTTTCTCTGGCAACACTGACAATTTGAAGGAGACTATGAACGCACCCGTGGTAACGTCTTCACCGTGACTTTGCGCGTGATGCGCCGGTCGTATGCACGCCACGGTGCTCCATGTCTTCCATCAATTCACCGCCAGTGTTCAGAACGAGATCAGGGTGGATGATAACTCCACAAACCAGATTCAAGGTTTTGTGTTCTTCCACTTTGACGTGAATTTCGCCGAAGTGGTCGCCCTTAAGCAACCAATCTGCTTGGAGCGCAGTGCTCGTCTTAAGATGCAAACCACAATTGGGCATTTTCTTGAGATCCTCAAGTTCATCGTATACACCTTCGATGTGTCGACTAAAAAGGATTGATTTCACCAGCTTGAAATCATGCCCATCGATTCTGATAGCAACCAAGAACCTTGGGAAGCTGGAACCCAAACTAATACGCTGCGCTTGTTCCCTCGGGGTTGCTCCCCCTCTGAAAATCAAATGTTAAAGATTTGGGTAGCGAACTACCCATGGCAGGCGGAAGTTGTTTCGGCGCGATGGCCGAAATCATTCTTGCCGAATACCACCCACTGCGATCAGGTGCCTCTGTAGCCGAACCAAGCAGCCAAGGCAATATCCACCTGGTCGTAGCAGGTATTGCCCGGAGTCCGATGTTAGACGATGTCTAATACGGAATGACTGAGGCAATAAGCACTAGGACTCTCTTCCTCCAATCACCCGCAATAGCATGTACCCCATAGCGTGTACAGAGTAATAAACATAGAGAAAGGCTAATACATAATAAACAATAATAATAATATATCCTGGCATTTGGCTGTGCGGCGACCTGTGTTGTCAGGCGGATACTACTGCATGGGTACATGGTGCTCCCACCCGAAGGCTTTCCGGGGTCACCAGCGGGCTTTCGAGCGTAATCGCACACGTAAGAGGCCCATCTCCGAGCGGCACGCACGTCAAGAATTTTGAATCGGTCTACAACTAACCCTAAAAAAGCAAGTAAATTAATTAATTAATTAATAGGGGACCGATGGCCACACGACCCTTTTAGTGGCCTTCTATGACAGACAGGGATTACCTGTGAATGTATTCATCCCCTCCCATCCACAATGGGTCCAAACCACAACCAAAGTCCGCGGCTAGGCCACCCCTTTTGGTCGCCTCTTACGACAGGCAGGGGATACCGTGGGTGTATTCTTCGTCTGCGTACCCCACACACAGAGGGTCTTATTCAGTTTTTCAGGCTTCTTAGTGAACCACAAATATCTATCAGGAGAGGTAATGTCTTTCAAGATGCTGTTGGTGTTATTTCTCTTCTAACAGATGCTCCTGAAATGAATGCACTTAATATATTTTTTATTTATTTATTTATTTATTTATTTATTTATTTATTTATTTATTTATTTATTTATTTATTTATTTATTTATTTATTTATTTATTACTTGCATTTGTGGAGAAGTTACGGCTCACGGCCCTCTCTTACACTTGACCACTTTCAATAATATTGTTGGATTGGAGAACAAATAACAACGAAAAGCTAAGACATAGTAATACAATTAAAATGAAATTCTTAATAAATATAATGTTACCGACCTTGATGGCTGCAGTCGCTTAAGTGCGGCCAGTATGCTGTAATCGGGAGATAGTGGGTTTGAGCCCCACTGTCGGCAGCCCTGAAGATGGTTCTCCGTGGTTTCCCATTTTCACACCAGGAAAATGCTGGCGCTGTACCTTAATTAAGGCCATGGCCGCTTCCTTCCAATTCCTAGGCCTTTCCTATCCCATCGTAGCCATAAGTCCTATCTGTGTCGATGCGACGTAAAGCAAATAGCCAATATATACATAATGTTATCTAAATAACTGCACCAATTGGTCAAGTGAAAGTTATTTATAATACCGTAATACTCTTATATACCGGGCGAGTTGGCCGTGCGTGTAGAGGCGCGCAGCTGTGAGCTTGCATCCGGGAGGTAGTAGGTTCGAATCCCACTATCGGCAGCCCTGAAAATGGTTTTCCGTGGTTTCCCATTTTCACACCAGGCAAATGCTGGGGCTGTACCTTAATTAAGGCCACGGCCGCTTCCTTCCAACTCCTAGGCCTTTCCTATCCCATCGTCGCCATAAGACCTATCTGTGTCGGTGCGACGTAAAGCCCCTAGCAAAAAAAAAAATACTCTTATAACTGATAGAAGGATGCATTAACTTCTAAACTACCGTTGTGTGTTTTACATATTAATTACCAAACAACATGATGAACGTATGAGCAATTAGGATGAGGTCACAAATTTGTACGACAATAAGAATGATAATACTAACAACAATAAGAATAAAAAGAGGAAAAATAATGGTAATGCCGATTGAAGTGCATAATAAATAATAGTAAACACATCCACACAATGTACACATGTTGACTCACGCAAAAAAAAAAAAAAAAAGAATGATCGTAATAATTTGTTCGATTCACTGGAACTGCAAGTAGGGAACCAGAACGGGAACTAATTTTATGGAATGATGAAAGAAACGGAAGTTAGAAGATAGGTAATTAGCAGTGGTAGTTGGAAGTACGGTAGTTTGTAAACAAGTGTTATTATTAGGTTAACATTTCTTCGTTCATTTATGCGCAGCCTGTCCAATGTTTTGAAATTGCCGATGATGATTGTAGTTTAATGGGGCCTAACGTCTAGGTAATCGGCCCATGTTTTGAGACATGGTGCAACATAAGCGTATTACTACTGTATTATTCTGCAGACAAACACACGCACACTACCTCGCACGTTTTAATTCGTGAAGTTGCTTTTGCCGTTAGTCTAGTAGTTTATCAAAGGAGACATGTCCAACATTTGCATTGTGGCTAGAAATTGAGATATAAAACCTGATAGTTCTCAGAAATTCGGAGTAACATGGGACATCTAGTGACATACTGAAATATTTACACCACCCTTGACTATCTGGTTCATCTTACAGCCTGTTATAATTTTCAAACAACTTTATTTAACTAATGAAAACATATTTCTGTGCTTTATTTCCACAACTGTTTCGCTGTGAAGATGCTTGATGTTTATTCTGCATCTTTCCCAGCTTTTTACTAGTGGTTTATCATCGCGCTAACACATACAGGTTTTCGGAGACGATGGGAAGGAAGTGGTCTTAAATAAGGTAAGGAATTTGCCTGCTTAGAAAACGGAAAACTATGGTATTTATCTGAAGAATTCTCGAACCCACCAATTCTCAAATGCAAGCTCGCAGATTCATAATCTGTACCACACAGCCAAGCTCATGCTAACAACGGAATTGTGGAAATCCTGTATTAGCAGTCTCATTTCTTCGTCTATAATAGAAAAGAGGAGATTACTTCATTTTTATAATAATCCGGCTGGACGTAGGCACATCTTTGATAGCGACGTTACGTTGCGAAGATTCACGAGCTCATTGCGTGCAGCTACCTGTCAGTAAATATGTATTTTAATTAGCAGAAGCGCTCACAAATGTTCAAATCTGCAGTTATTGTTACGGTTCTATCTGAGGGAGAATAATTCACATTACAGCCTACATCAGGATCTCTTTCTTTTACTAGATCTCCGAAGATTGTTTAGAATATCAGCCCCAACGTTAGAAAAAACTTTTGAGTCAGTTACTTTTCTTGCAGACGTATTGTTAGCGTCGCAAAAGAAACGAACACTTCTCGTGTAACGGCTGTTCCCATTCCACGTGCATTCTTCTCACCTGCTTTGCAAGAGAGAATGGAGGGTACGATGTAAATGAGTGGTCTGGAAGTAGACGTTAAGAAGTTACCTGAATAGTGGTATGAGAGATACCGGTTTAACGCCACAAAACATGGAAGGTTAGGTTTTTACTTACCTGAATCACTGAGCATTAATAAGGAGTAGGGATGGACATTTTTTGTTTTGAAACCAGCAATTTGGCGTGTTTAGTTTTTTTTTATACCAGTGCATATGTAATTTAACGTTTTATAGCATTTTGAAGAAAAACAGAATTTAAATTCTGGAATACAGATTATATATTCTGATGATATTAAGGTGAAATTAAATCGGATTTGCATAGAACTAATAGTAAAATAAAAATACATACATTTTGTACATCTACTTCAAATTGATTTCGCCGAAGCATAACATAGAAAGAAAAGAACAAACTTATATCGATACAAAATTGGAATCATAAAAAGAAAATAGGCCTATTCAAAATGAACTAAAATCATATTCATGGATCAGGACACTGTTGAAGAAAATCATACAACATACATGCACAATTTGTTCAATCAATAAACCAATCAACCAATCGATAAATCATAATTAATCTGCGTTTAAGACTGTTGCTCATGTGGCAAATTCCATACCAGATCTACCTAGTCTTTTCTTAAATGAATTCAAAGAACTTGGAAATTTATCGAACATTTTCTTTGATAGATTATTCGATTACCATAATTGCCCCAATTTATCCTCTTGAATTCCAACTTTGTCTTCATATTATGATTTTTCCTACCTTTGAAAGCTCCGCTCAAGATTATTCGTCCATTAATGTCATTCCACGCAGTCGAGCATCTCGTCTCCTTACTCCCAAATCTTCGCAGCCCAAAGTTTACAACATTTTCGTAACGCTACTTCTTTGTCGGAAATCACCCGGAACAAATCGTGCTGACATCCTTGGGGTCTTTTCCAGTTCTCGTATCAAGTAGTCCTGGTGTGGGCGTCATACACTGGAATCCTACCCTTTCCTTCACATCCTTACTACAACCCCGAAATATTCTCATAACTATGTGAAGAGATCTGTGCCCTTTATTTAAAACCTCGTTGATGTGAGTATATCAATGAAGATCTTTCCTTATATTAACACCTAAGTACTTAGAGTGATCCCCGTGGGGCACTTTCACTCTATCAACACAATAATTAAAACCAAGAGGACATTTACTTTTACAACCTGACTTTCCATCCCGTCTGCTGTCCATCTCGCAACGTTGTCGAGGTCTTTTTGCAGTAATTCACAATCTTGTAACTTACTTATCACTCTATATAGTAGGCTATAAAATAATCTGCAAAAGCCATTATCTGTGATTCCAGTCCTTTACTCAAATTATTTATATACATAAGAAAACATGAAGGTACAATAAATGTGCCCTACGGAGCAACCACTGAAATGAAATGGCGTATGGCTTTTAGTGCCGGGAGTGATGAAGATGACACATACACCCAGCCACCGTGCCAACGAAATTAACCCATGATGGTTATAATTACCGATCCTGCCTGGAATCGAACCTTGGACCCCTGTGACCAAAGGCCAGAACGCTAACCATTTAGCCATGGAGCCAAACGGAGCCACCACTTAATCGTCAGAGGAGTACTCTAATTCTCTGAGTTCTACTTTGTAGAAATTCGGTCACCCATTCATCCACTCTTTGTCGTTTTCAGTAGCCCTCAGTTTCATAATAACCTCCCATGATATACCGTGTCAAAAGGATTGCATAGGTCAATAGCGAATCAGTTCATTTGACTTCGTGAATCTAAAATATCTGTTATATATTTCTGGAATCCTAGAAGTTGAGCCTCACTGGAACAGCCATTCCAAAACCCTCATTACCTTCTATCAAACCAGTTAATAATTTCGCAAACGTGTCTAATATGATCTTTCCCAGAGCTTACAAACAATGCTTGTCGAGCTGACTGGCCTGTAATTATCTGCTTTATGTTTATAACCCTTTCCCTTGTACACTGGGGCTACTATAGTAACTCTCCATTCATTTGGTATAGCTTCTACATACAAATAATAATCAAATAAATATTTCACATATGGCACTATATCACAACCCATTGCCTTAAGTATATCCCCAGAAATCTTATCATTATCTATCCCAGCTGCTTTTCTAGAATTCAGCTGTTGTATCTTTTTGTAAATATATTTTATTATCATAGTTATATATCAGTACTTCGCCAGTATTTGTAACCTCTTCTACCTGTCTATTTTATATCAAACTATCTTTACTTATTACCTACTTACAATTCCTTGAAAACAATATCTTTCGACATATACACTGTTGGTAGGAATCGGAGTTACTCGAGTAAATTATATATGACATTCCAAGGGTACATAAACTCCTTGGTTATTTTTTCCCACAGGAATATAAAAAGAATTGCTGCATTCGGATTTAAATCGCATTTTATTATACATTTCGCATTTTATCTCGTATTCAAATCACACTAAAAAATTGGGTTACAGGTCGTGAAAAATGAAAATACAGAAGTGCAAGCCTTAACACTTAGCTCTATACAAAATTTGCTCAACTGGTACATATCTCTACCCGTATTTATTTTCCTGGAAATGTATGGCTAAGCTGCTATGCATTCTTAATGCTAAAACAATTTATCTTGCAAAAGTTAAGCTGGAGTAATTCTCGCTTACTACTTACAGTAAAATCTTCCGTTAAAACACGTTTTTCTTGGAGAAAACATTATGTCGGAGCATTCCAACATACGAGCACAAGAGAAAATCGCGATTTGAAAAATTCCATGCATTTAGCATCCCTTTGGCAGCTAATGTTATTAAGGACACCTGAATTTCCTGAGGGACATGGTCGATGAGTACCATTATCACTGGCGAAAGCAAGTGGAATTTTGAAACGAACAATCATGTCCCTGTGGCGCGGATTCCAGGTCAAACTGAAGGTTTCGATCTCGATATTGACAGCAACGTAAAACTACAAGCTTGCTTAGAATTTCGTGCTCTAGAAACGGAGACGAGTATGAGACACGTGCAGAACAA
Source organism: Anabrus simplex (assembly GCF_040414725.1). Lineage (NCBI taxonomy): Eukaryota > Metazoa > Arthropoda > Insecta > Orthoptera > Tettigoniidae > Anabrus > Anabrus simplex. Next base: position 233,629,603 of record NC_090267.1, on the reverse strand, counting down.
AGTTTATCGACGCACTGATACATCGAAGGATAGGAAGGGGCTAGGATGGGAAGGAAATGGTCGTGGCCTTAAATCACGGTACAGACCCCTTATTTGCCCGGTGTGAACATGGGGAATCATCTTCAGGGCTGTCGACGATGGGATTCAAACCGTGTAAGCATCTCGGTGATGATATAGGTACAGTAAATGAAATGGCGTATGGCTTTTAGTGCCGAGAGTGTCCGAGGGCCTGTTTGACTCGCCAGGTGCAGGTTTTTTATATGACACCTAAGGCGACCTGCGCGTCGTGATGGGGATGAAATGATGATGAAACCGGCACATACGCCCAGCCCCCGTGCCTGCGAAATTAACCAATGATGATTAAAATTCCCGACCCTGCCAGGAATCGAAGCCAGGACCCCTGTGACCAAAGGCCAGCACAATAACCATTTAGTTATGGAGCCGGACACCGGTACAGTGATAAATGATTTTTACGGTAATTGATTAACGTCCCTTCAATTGTTACAGATTTTAAGAAACACCCGAGTGTTGCCCTGAAAACGGCTTTTTTAGCCGAGATCCCAGCTTAGGCCGGTATCTCGGCGTCTCCGAAAAGCGCAAAAGTCCCGGTGCACAAACTCCTCGGTTTACGTTTCCAGAAGGAGAATTTAAAAACATACTGTATACAAATATCTATTTTTTAAACCGTCAGTTTCGCGTTTATGTTGTATGTTGGAATACATTTCACATTTTGAGTAAATTTCGCACAAAAAAAATTGGTTTACAGGTCGTGAAAATGGAAATAAGTCTTTGAGGCATTTCACGTAATATCGCTGTAGAAAAAATTCACCACCTCTAATTCCAACAGCTCGGGTTGCAACGAATAATAAGTTAATGCTATTTGTTTTGCGTCCCACCCGCCTCAGTGCTGTCACCCCCGGAGGCCCGGGTTCGATTCCCGGCTCTGCCACGATATTTGAAAAGTGGTATGAAGGCTGGAACGGGGTCCACTCAGCCTCGGGAAGTCAACTGAGTAGGGGTGGGTTCGATTCTAACCTCAGCCATCCTGGAAGTGGTTTTCCGTGGTTTCCCACTTCTCCTCCAGGCAAATAACGGGATGGTACCTAACTTAAGGCCACGGCCGCTTCCTTCCCTCTTCCTTGTCTATCCCTTCCGATCTTCCCATCCCCCCGCAAGGCCCCTGTTCAGCATAGCAGGTGAGGCAACCTGGGCGAGGTACTAATCATCCTCCTCAGTTGTATCCCCCGACCCAGGGTCTGAAGCTCCAGGACACTGTCCTTGAGGTTGTAGAGGTGGGATCCCTCGCTGAGTCCAAGGGAAAAACCGACCGTGAAGGGTAAACAGATAAAGAAGAATAAGAAGAAGTTTTACGCCCCACTAACTACTTTTACGGTTTTCTGAGACAATGTCGTTCCGGAATTTTGTCCCGCAGAAGTTCTTTCACGTTCCGATAATTCTACTGACACGAGGCTGGCGTATTTTAACATCTTCAAATACCACCGGACTGAGCCAGGATCGAACCTCTCTAGGTGGAGACAAAAGGCCAGTGCTCTACCGTCTGAGCTAATCAGCCCAGCTAGGTCAGATCGTATAGAATTTGGGAAAACAGTAATATTCCTTTAATAATTTTTTCTAAGGAGCTGGCGTTAAGAAAGGCATTAGGCCATAAAATTGGGCTTAAACCGCATTAGTGGCGAACCGAATAATTGGAAGACGACGAAGTAGAAGAATAAGTTTTTCGTCATTTTTTTACTCGCTAGTACAATACTTAGCAGCAAATCAAATGCAGGTTTAAAAAAAAAATCCAATCCAGTTTTAATGGCGAGCTGGGTAAGATGCAGCCACAATGCGGAGCAGGAGTGGGAATTTCTACTACCCTCTTATTATATGAACATTCCGGAACATTGATCGCACCCCAAGGCTGAGAATATAAAAGGCCGCGCGCTGTAACCCACTTCATTCAACTTCCTGCGGCTGATGGGGTAACACATCTAGTAGTGTGACAGTGTGAATACAGCCGAAGGAGGGTGGGGTCGTGTGAGGCACTGACTGGATCGACAAGAAGATGAGAAGACGACTTCTATAATACTGTACGTAGAACTTAATTTCATGTATGTTTAGTTGTTTATAGCAAGGGAAGTGCGTTGTAAATTATGGATGGAATGAATACTTCGTAGGTTTAGAACGGGCTGCAGGCAACTTCTGTAGAGTTTTCCATTTAGATCTTACCGGTAACATACAATGCATGGTGGCCAATTGGAGCCAAGATACTGTCTAATAATAGTTACGCTACAGTTCTAAACTGCAGTTAAGCCTATCCTAATTAAAACAGAATTCTAGTAAGAACTAAAGTTCTAGAGAGATATTGACAACGTTTAACAAAAAGCTAGGTAAACAAGTGATAGGGATTTTTTTTTTTTTTTGCTATTGGCTCTACGTCGCACCGACACAGATATGTCTTATTGCGACGATGGGACAGGAAAGGGCTAGGACTAGGAAGGAAGCGGCCGTGGCATTCATTAAGGTACAGCGACAGCATTTGCCTGGTGTAAAAATGGGAAACCACGGAAAACCATCTTCAGGGATGCCGACAGTGGGGTTCGAACCTACTATCTCCCGAATACTGGATACTGGCCGCACTTAAGCGACTGCAGCTATCGAGCTCGGTGATAGGGAATTTGCTACTTGGACGACAGTTCTAAATGCAGAAGATTGATTGATTGATTGATTGATTGATTGATTGATTGATTGATTGATTGATTGATTGATTGATTGATTGATTGATTGATTGATTGATTGATTGATTGATTGATTGATTGATTGATTGATTGATTGATTGATTGATTGATTGATTGATTGATTGATTGATTGATTGATTGATTGATTGATTGATTGATTGATTGATTGATTGATTGATTGATTGATTGATTGAGCAACAGAGGATCACTAAACGTTAGGTTTTCCAAGCGAAATCCATAGATTAAACAAAAATAGAAGTCACTACAGTAAATTTGGTGCATTATTTAAAAGTTCTCTAAAGATTCTAATGATTCATAGGAACGTTTGAGAAACCCCATCCCGCACGGTCGCTAAATATTTAAACTAAAACTATAGCGCGGATTATATTTCATTTACGGTACAGTGCTACAGGAGCGAATGTGTCTTAAATTATGAACTTTCAAACTTTAATGCTCAAAATGAAGTTTCTCCATCTCTTGTGTTTCAAATCTCATCGCTGTTTAGTTTAATAAATATTCGAAGGAATAATGCTCGAAGTCCGTTTTAGGAGATTTTCAGGGATCTGAATGTTAAACTTTATATTCTATTATGAGAGTTTTGGTTATACATATTTCTGATATTTCTTTCTTAATTGTTAATTAGATTAGATAAATATTGTCCTTATTTGTGGTGAATTAAGGGCTCTGGGCCCTTTGTTATTTAACCACGGTTTCATAATTTGACTAAAATGCTACAAAAGTAAACATTACAGCAAATAATAATAATAATAATAATAATAATAATAATAATAATAATAATAATAATAATAATAATAATAATAATAATAATAATAATAATAATAAAAATGGCGTACGGCTTTTAGTGCCGGGAGTGTCCGAGGACAAGTTCGGCTCGCCAGATGCAGGTCGTTTGATTTGACTCCCGTAGGCGACCTGCGCGTCGTGATGAGGATGAAATAATGATGAAGACGACACATACACCCAGCCCCGTGCCAGTGAAATTAACCAATGATGGTTAAAATTCCCGACCCTGCCGGGAATCGAACCCGGGACCCCTGTGACCAAAGGCCAGCACGCTAACCATTTAGCCATAGAGCCGGTCAATAATAATAATAATAATAATAATAATAATAATAATAATAATAAACTCTGAAACTAAACCTAATACGTAATTGTAATCAAAATACAACAATAACTGACCATTCACTCACCCATTCATACCTCCGTCATTCCACAAGTCAGTCTCATGAATCAAGCAAGGGCAACAGGAAATTAGCTACAATAATACATTGTGTAATATAATCCGGGATTTACAGTGCATAACATTATTTTTTAATATTTGAAGTATTTTTATTGTGCCTTTTAATTCCATTATTTAATACTGTCAACATTAGAAAACAGTAGACTATATAAATTATCTGCAGCAACAACGATGAGTTTGTCATAAAACATGGAGGTATTTAAAACAATGTTCTTGTCTCCCTAGCTGATGTACCCGTGCTTCGCTACGGAATGCTACACTGCATACAGAATTCTAGGTTAGGTAATGGGTGGGTAAGATTGTATTAAATTGCATAGCTCTTAACGTTACCCCAGAAACGCGATGGGGAAGTCGCCAAACGTATTTTCTCATGTGAAGACTGGGTAAGGGAATTTTCATTATAAATGGTAGGCCTTCTTGCCTACCATCAGTCACAATCAAGTTGGGGAGTTTTCATTATAATGGCAGACACTCACTCTCCGCCTGCTTTTTTACATCCTCAGAAGGACTGTCTCAGTGGTTCTCCCAACTGAAATCAACATAGGTCATTACAGTGACATCAGTAGGAATGTCGCGCTTAAAAGCAATATGAAATACTTAATCAAATGAAAAACCACACATTTCCTCACTTTTAACGAACAGTACTATGCTGTCGATCTAGCAGTCCAGAGTTCCATAGCTGGAATGACCAGGCGCAGAAAGCCGTGAATAGTCCTCTGCCGTATTCCGTTAAATTTGCATACTGCTCCTTCAAATCAGCGCGTCAGAGTAGGGATCGAATTGCTGGAATACTATGATGAACCAGTGTGTTACGTACCAGTAGTATCAGAAAATTTATGAACCAGAGGAAACGCATGCTAAAGAAGAAAGTTATCTAACTCCCCGGCTATTTCCCGCCAATATTCAGGCAGGCTTTTGTATTCTATCGGAGAGGAGTGGCAGCATAAGGGATAAAGAACATCATAACAAACAATGATCAATGTAATGTTATTGTTGATCAATTATGAGTAGGGCCCGGATGTTTATGCCGAAATATGTTAGAATGCAAACTTACTGAAGCGAGTAACAAGTAGAGTCTACTAAATAATTTTGTAACTAACTTAGTTATTAGGAAATGTCGACTAGCCCGCTCTAACGTAGTGCAGTGGGAGTAACATAAATTCTAGGGGTTCTAATGGGCCGAACACCTGATGTTTATGCAAACCTCATAGCATTACCGTCGTGCGGGTAGACTCTACTTATTGCTCGCTTCAGTAAGTTTGCATTATAACCTATTACTGCATAAACATCCGGGCCCTAATTATGAGCTTTCGACGTTGCAGGCTGGCCACGTGGTGTAGGGGTACCGGGTTCAATTCCCGGCCAGGTCAGGGACTTTTACCTGCATCTGAGGGCTGGTTCGAGGTCCACTCGCCTACGTGATTACAATTGAGGAGCTATCTGACGGTGAGATAGCCGCCGTGGTCTAGAAAACCAAGAACAACGGCCTAGAGGATCCTTCGTGCTACCACACGACACCTCGTAATCTGTATGCCTTCGGGCTGAGCAGAGGTCACTTGGGAGGCCTTTCGGTGCTGTTGCGTCATGGGGTTTGGTTTGGTTTTTCGACATTGTAGGCCTTCACATTTAGTTTTCTTCCGACTCTGAAATACGGTACCAATCTTACCATAGTCGGTACGGTAAAACTGAATAAAACATAAATGATCGGAAATTGTATTCTCTATAGCTTTTGTTATGTTGTACTTTTCGACAGGACCAATAACTCTCTCATTCTCCTCAACCTGATGGTTGGTGGGTAGCATGACTGTCCTCGTCCAACGACCTTCTATCCTGAGCCAGCTGCTTGATTAGTTGATATGGACGTCGCCCTTTAATGCCATCGAGGAACCCTGCTCTAGGTCGTCCTCTTCTAGTCTTTCCTTCCAGTTTCCCTTCAAGCAGTGTGGTGCACCATGATGAATGCCGGAGTAAATGATCTGTCCAACTACATCTTCTTTTCGCAATCATTTTCTCTAGACAGATGGTTTCTTCAGCTCTCTTGAGAACTTCTTCATTTGTTAGCCTGTGAGTCCAGGGAATTCGTAACATTCGACACCAGCACCACATTTCAAATGCATTTATTTTCTTATGAGCCTGTAATAGAGTCCAGGTTTCAGAGCCATAGGTCGCAATGCTCCAAATGAAGCTCTTAATGAAATGCTTTCTTACTGGTAGTGATATAGCCAGGGGGAATTAAATTATTTACATCCTACACGATAGTTTCTTATTCCTCGACTCTACATACCGATTTTCATTCAATTCTGTTTACCCATTTTCTCGTGGCTCGACGTTGATATGTATTTAGCAACAAAAATACAAATTCATGAATATTTATGTTATCACAGGCGGTACGGTAAAAAAATGTTTAAGACATGCATGATCGGAAATTTAATTCTCTATAACTTTAGTTATGTACTATTTATGGATAGGACTACTAACATAAATATTTGAGAATTAAATTGAAGGCCTTCTCGTAAACTACCATTTCACTCAGCGTGAATAAAATGATTCGCAGCCTAGATTGTAGAGGCTCATTCCCTGACTTTAAGTACCGATTTTCATTAAATTCTCTTCAGCCGTTTTCTCGTGATGCGCGTATATACATACATACATACATACATACATAGCCTACATACATACATAGCCTACATACATACATACAGATAGACATGACGGAAAATAAAAAAGTGACATCCTTATTACTGTGAACTCGTCCGATACAGAAATACCATTCTTTTAAAATTATGAACAATGTACATACAAAGCTCTTATTGCATATATAACAACTCACAATAAAAGGAACATTATCTGCCTACAAACATTTTGTGAATTTAGTTCATTAATGCCATTACATGTGTGTATGAATATTACATATTTAATTACATATTTTATTAATATTGCATACTTAATTACATATTTCACCGATATTTACTACATTTTTATGTACATATTTCTCACTTTGACATTACATAAAAATCCAGGTGCTAATTATGAAATCAGATGGAGATTTTCAGCTGATTTTACGCGCTCTCCTATCTTCAAATTGTATGATAATATAATTACAATACGAGTAGGCCTACTATTGCATGCAATCGGTTGGTCGAATCTGTGAATTTCGTAGCTTAGGGAATATAAGAAGCGAAAAATACGTTTAATTTAATTACGAAAACTGACTTAGAAAGATCATATCATATATGGAGATTCAGTGACAAATCAGCTGACGGGTTATCTCGCAATGCAGCGCGCCATACTTCTCGCAATAGTTCTCATTACGGTGACACCTATCAAAACCTTTCTCTTGCTGGACAACCTGTAAGGTAGAGCCTACCCGAGTAGAACAGCCTGCCTGAATATCAGTATGAAGTACAGGTAGTTAGCTGGAGAGTTAGATAACTTTCTATTATAGTATGACATTCCTCTCGTTCATACATGTTTTGATAACTGCTGGTATGTGACACAATGATTCATTACATATTCATAATTTCACTCTTCATGCAAATAAGAATTTTGTCCATTCACCTCAACCACCAATAGTCTATGATCAACCTGATTACATTTTTCGCAATCTTTAAAATATCTTCGAAAATATTCATTCTACCTGAACGGTGCGTATAAAGCAACACTAAATAGAAGATCTGCTTTATGTATCTTACGAGTAGGGCCCGGATGTTTATGCAGTAATAGGTTTGAATACAAACTTACTGAAGCGAGTAATTAGAGTCTACCCGCACGACGGTAATGCTATGAGGTTTGCATAAACATTAGGGCTTTGGCCCATTAGAACCCCTAGAATTTATGTTACTTCCACTACATTACGTTAGAGGATCCTACTAAATAATTTTGTTACTAAATAACTCTGTTAGAAGGAAATGTCGACTAGCCCGCTCTTGGTTTGTTCATAGTAATTAATTGAAGGTTACTTTTTAGGTTAGGTAAGATAGAATAGGATCGTGTGTGTTTTTACCTCTTGGATTTAGTGTAAAAATGTTTTATTGAAAAAATATGAATCTTTGTAGAGAATGAATTATGACTTTTAAAACAACAAGGAGTCCGTGAGAGCGGGATGACACTGCCTGTTCTCGTTAACTTTGTTTGGTGGTGTTTATTTTCTGCAGATTAGCGCTTTGCCACTCAACTGTCAAGACTCCAACTGTGAAAAAAAGGAGTGTAGCTATATAATAATAGTGGTGGTTGTTGTGATCGTTTAAATAAGCTGCCAATCCGGTCGCACTTTGGCCACTATTGATCAGGAAGATAATGAAGATGACTATCGAAATGAGAAGGGAAAAACAACCACTGCAAGAATGAGAGAAAAAAGGAGGAGGTGGTTGGAACCCTAAGTCTCAAATGCTCTAATATCACAGAGCTGGAAGACAAAATGTGATGGCCTACAATGACGTAAGTCCGTAAAAATTATCAACTCTGATATTACATTCATTGAATATAGTCCCTCATTTGCCACTCATCTGCGCTAGATTGGATTACTGCCTCAAACGTACAAACAGTAACCCATCAACAACGGGTACGATAGCTGGTTCCAAATATTTTTGAAGACAATTTTGCAAACTTTGGAAGCAAATATGAAAAAGATTTGAAGACTTGGTTTTCTTTTCGAATGTATACGTATTAAAGCGAGATACGTAGCCTTCATACCGATGTGAACGTGTGCTTTATGGTGAATGTCAATTGCTCGTTTTCGTTACGAAAAAAGTGGATTTTAAATTAAATGAAACCACATGCGCATCACTTGTTAAAGATGTTCATACCTATAACGAAAATCCTAAACACATTCCCACTTCATTAAAAGAACTTGTAAAATCAGTCGAAATTATATTTGTATGTACGGCTGAATCTGGACGTAGTTTTAGTACCATGCATCTAACCCTGACTGATCAGAGAAATCATTTACACATTCCGTCACTTTTCAAATCTACCGTTTATTTCAATAAATGGACCTCCAGTGCATTGCTTCCATGCAGAAATGTTTGCAGAAAGATGGATTAAGTCCCGGTACAACAGTGCCCTTGACAAACCAATCGGCAAAACATCACACCTTCAGGAGCAGTCTCATACATCTCGTCTATTCTATTAAACTCTCAAAAGTTAAAATTACAAGTGTATATATAGTTTGATTTTATAAATTTGCTTTTTCTGTAATATAGCCAATGGGGAAAAAACATATCTTAAGAAAGCAATCATAAACTATAGGCCTATATAGGTAAATAATAGACATTTATACAAGAAAATAGTGTACCGTATACAGTAGTTGCGTTATAACTGCCAAACCACTAAGACGACACGCCCCCCCCCCCTCCTCCTCGAGGTAAAAACAAAATCACACGCTGCTACTGGCACATTTAAATACGTTTGCCTAGCAATATTCAGGTACTCATCTATTCATCTATTTAATCTACCAGTGTAATAATAATAATAATAATAATAATAATAATAATAATAATAATAATAATAATAATAATAATGTTTGTGGCTTTACGTTCCACTAAGTAATTTTACGGTTTTAGGAGACACCGAAGTGCCGTAAATTAGTCCCACAGGAGTTCTTTTATGTGCCAATAAACCAACCGACACGAGGCTGGTGTATTTGAGCACCTTCGAATACCACCGACCTGAGACAGGATCGAACCTGCCAAGTCGGAGTCGGAAGACAAGCGCCTCAACCGTCTGAGCCAGTCAGCCCAGCTGAAACAGTGTGTTGAGTGTTCGAGTCTAGGGAGAGTTTTGCGTAATGAAACAATAATAGTGACTTACATATAAGTGAAAATCCTCAGCCTGTCTCCAGTCATTCGACCGGGTCAGGAATGGAATGAGTGAAACTCCCATCTAGCGGCGAAGATATGAAACGTGCCGGCTACCAAATCCTGTCTCACTCCTCTGGGGCAATGTGTTGTTGTAGTTTGATACAGTGCTCCATGCCACCCTAACCTGTGCTAAAAGTTTCATTTCTACACAACTACTACATCCTATATCTGCTCTAATCTGCTTGTTATATTCATATCTTGGTCTACCCCTACCGTTCTTACCGCCTACACTTCCATCAAAAATCAACTGTACAAGTCCTGGGTGTCTTAAGATGTGCCCTATCATTCTATCTCTTATTCTGGTCAAATTTATCCAAATCGATCTCACCAATTCGATTCAGTATCTCTTCATCCGTGATTCTATCTACCCATTTCACCTTCAGCATTCTTCGGTAACACCACATTTCAAAAGCTTCTATTATCTTTCTTTTTGAACTAGTTATCGTCCATGTTTCACTTCCATACAATGCCACGCTCCACACGAAAGTCTTCAAAAACATCATTCTAATTCCTATATCAATGTTCGAGGCGAACAAATTTCCTTTCTTAAGAAAGGCCTTCATTGCTTGTTCTAGTCTGCATGTTATGTCCTCTTTACTTCTACCATCATTAGTTATTTTATTACCCATGTAACAATATTCATCTACTTCCTTTAAGACTTCATTTCCTGATATAATATTTCCTGCATCACCTGACTTTGTTCTACCGCACTCCATTACTATTGTTTTCATCTTGTATTCCTTCCCCAAGACTCTGTCCATACCATTCAGCAATTTCTCCAGATCTTTTGCAAAGTCAGATTAAATAGGCTAACAATATCATCGGCAAATCTCAGGGTTTAGTAATTCTGAGGGTATGTCATCAATTCCCGGTACCTTGTTCCTACTTAGGTCTCTCAAAGCTCTGTCGAATTCTGACCTCAAAATTGGGTTTCCCATGTTATCAGTACCAACTGCCTGTTCTTGTTCCCGAACCCTATCATCTACTTCTCTACCTTGATGCAACTGTTGAATATGTTCCTGCCATCTTTCTGACTTGTCTTCTTTCCCCAGAAGTGGTTTTCCATCTGAGCTTTTAATTTCATACATCTAGTTTTCCTTTCTCCAAAGGTTTCCTTGATTTTCCTGTATGCAGTATCTTCCTTTTCAGGACTATACAACCTTCAACATCCTTGCACTTCTATTTCAGCCATTCTTCCTTTGCTGTCCCGCACTTTCTATCTACTTCATTCTGTATTATTTTCTGCCCTCCTCATATTTTGCATTCTTGTACTTCGTTCGTCGATCAGGTCTCGTATCTCTTCAGTTATCCATTGTTTCTTAGTTGATCTTTCCTTTCTTCCTAACTTTTCTTCCGCAGCCTTACTAATCTCATTCTTCATGACTGTCCATTCTTCCTCTACTGTGTTTCTTTCAGCCTTATCATTTAGACTTTGTGTTTCTTGAAACAATCCCTCACGCTCTTTTCTTTCAACTTGTCTAGATCTCATCTCCTTGCATTCCTTCCTTTCTTCAATTTCCGATGGTATTCATGACCAACAGGTTGTGGTCAGGTTGTGGTCAGAGTCCACATCTGCTCCTGGGAAAGTCTTGCAATCCAACATCTGGTTTCTGAATCTCTGCCTAATCATAATGAAGTCTATTTGATACCTTCCAGTGTCTCCAGGTCTCGTCCATGTATACATCCGTCGTTTGTTGTGTTTGAACCAAGTGTTAGCAAGGACTAAAATGATCGGTGCAGAATTCAACCAGCCGGCTTCCTCTTTCATTCCTTTGTCCCAGTCCGAATTCTCCTACTATGTTACCTTCTCTTCCTTGGCCTACCACTGCATTCCAGTCTCCCATCACAATTAGATTCTCGTCACTTTTTTATATATTGTATAAAATCTTCTATATATTCGTATATTCTTTCGATTTCTTCATCATCCGCCTAACTAGTAGGCATATAGACCTGCACTAATGTGGTGGGCATTATCTTGGTGTCTACCTTGACAATAATAATCATTTCACTATGCTGGTCGTAGTAGCTTACTTGCTGTCCTATCTTCTTATTCATTTCAATCATATGCCATAACCTCTGAAAATAAACATCTATAACTGAATTCCAATTATATCAGTTCTTGATTAATTACAACTCTCATTTAAGAATACATGCTCTACTATCAATGTAATAACATTCTCCTCTTAAATTTATTCACTCCTTTCGATTCCCTGGACAGCTTAATTATAACTATGGATATCAATATTGATCATTTCAACATCATACTCTGCATATTATCTTCTGAAATTCATATATTGGATGTTTATTAAGGGTAACTCTTAACATAATATCTTTATTTTTAAACATATGATTTTAGTGATATCAACTTGGCTTCATATTCCCCAATCTCGGTTAGATATGCCTACATTATATTTATTTACTCCCTCGATGAGATTTATTTTCATATCAGTGCTTCCTGTACAAGATCCAGTCTTAAATTACATAATATTTTACATTTATTCTATCTCTTCTATGCCTTCTTCATATCAATTCCCTTCGACGATTTTTTATCTCTTTCAATATAACACATACCGTAGCTCATTTAATTCAACCATAATACCTTCTTATCGTAGCCATTACTCTTAAATGTCATTATCTCTTCTTGTAGATAAATTTCCCACGACGTATTTTATTCAAATAAAAATATCTTCACTGGATCACATATTAATTCCCCATGATATCTGGCCTCCTAGTATGCTATGATATTCCTTCCTGTTTCTGCATTGACAAGAAATAACATATGTCTGCTGCATATCTCTACCTAACCATATCACAATGATTTTCAACATACACGTTAGGTTACTTGACCCATTCGTGATATTCACTTCTTAACATATGATCTTTCTCTGTAGTAATAAACTCGACTCGTTCCTGATATAGCAAGATTACCATTTTTATAGTTATTGCATCATATTCTCATTTATACACACTGTCGATTATTCCAATCAATGCATATCGATCCTAACGTATCTTAATCATGAGAGCTAGATTTTGAGGTTATACTTCACTGATTATATTAATATTATAGGTGCCGGTACATACATTAGGATATAATTTCCACATATTATTTTGCATCAATTTAATTAAGAGCTATACTTTAGGGAACTTAGCTTATCATTCTCCTGTTCAAGACGATTCCATAGCCATCCAATATAAGGCTGCTGCGCTCAGCCTATTGGAAACCATAGATCAGCTGGTCTCCCGTTCCACATCAGGTAGGCTGGCTGGACCCAACGTGTCACATTCACCTCCAAGACTGCCCACTGCAGATCTAGTTATACATCAAGTCGTTCTTCATGCTTGAGCTTAGCTTAACAGAACACAAATATGAGATGTGAGAGTTCATATCCACATTTCTAGTCATTTGACAGTCTATAATTCATCTTCTTTCTTTTGATATCCAATAAGACTGCTTTCAATTATATTAGCTTCAATACTGCTTCAGTCTCTATTCTATTTATATGAAAGATGAATTCGGATAATCTGCTCGTTTTTTGCTGTCTCATCCTCTTTATTCTTTTCCCTTTGCGAATTTATCGTCTGGAATTCATTCCGCAATCTTGTTATCAATCAATCAATCAATCAATCAATCAATCAATCAATCAATCAATCAGTCAATACTGATCTGCATTTAGGGCAGTCGCCCAGGTGGCAGATTCCCTATCTGTTGTTTTCCTAGCCTTTTCCCAAATGATTTCAAAGAAATTGGAAATTTATTGAACATCTCCCTTGGTAAATTATTCCAATCCCTAACTCCCCTTTCTATAAATGAATATTTGCCCCAGTTTGTCCTCTTGAATTCCAACTTTATCTTCATATTGTGATCTTTCCTACTTTTATAAACGCCACTCAAACTTATTCGTCTACTAATGTCATTCCACGTCATCTCTCCGCTGACAGCTCGGAACATGCCACTTAGTCAAGCAGCTCTCCTTTTTTCTCTCAATTCTTCCCAGCCCAAACTTTGCAACATTTTTGTAATGCTACTCTTTTGTCGGAAATTACCCAGAACAAATCGAGCTGCTTTTCTTTGGATTTTTTCCAGTTCTTGAATCAGGTAATCCTGGTGAGGGTCCCATACACTGAAACCATACTCTAGTTGGGGTCTTACCAGAGACTTATATGCTCTCTCCTTTACATCCTTTACATGCTTCGTTTACTGAGTTTTTCTCTTCTTTTTAGCAAGAACACTGTTCCTTTAAAATAAACATATACTGCGTTATTCTGTGCTTTCTATTTTCTTCCCTTGTTTGAAGATTATCTATATATATATTTACTTTACTTTCTTGCGATTAGCTGCAATTGACGACCTTGTCATCCAACAATCTACCCAGTATTTCATGTTCTTTCCCTCCACTGCCTTAGCGATCATGCTCTATTTTTCCAAGTTCGGCCCCCTGTGGACTTCTGAATCAATGTTCGCTGTACATAAATTTCGTGTAGCGTAATTTATTCATTTAACTTGGCGACAGGGAAACACACAAGGTGTGTTGTGTTTTAATTTATACATTTTCTTGACAATTTTCCATTCACGCTGCTGTAGCCTACTTTTCTGAGAAATTATTATCAAGTTATGTGCTACCTGCAATAATGTGTACTTACTTGACAGAACTTTTATTGTTCAGAATGCTTTATTGTATTGAATATTTGTTTAATTTATTTCATCTACGCGAATAGTAATAAACGCATTCTCCGTAGCGCATGATATCAAAATATTGAAACACATCCGGATGACTTCTGTTTTATAATTAATCAAAAAATGTGCAACGTTATCTACACGTTCAGGCACAACCATTATTCGCTCAGTGTCGACCTGCGTTCACTGCCGTCTTACAGTATAACTGGCGTGGCAGGAGGACTGGCCTTCGAAAGGTGTGTAAAAAGAACTATGGGCGTAGGCTTGTGGTAAAACAGGAGCAAAAGCCACCAGTGGCCGTTTTTAACAACACTGGACTAAAAGACGAAAGTACCTCCTCGTTCCTGTCCTGAAAGACACGCGTAAGCTGCATTCCTAAGAAAGCGATGATTGTGTGCGCAGTCAATGAAGTCTTCTCCACTCGTATAAAGTTTAATGGGGCGTGGGATGGTTAAAAATATTAGATAATAGCCTTTCCCTAGATTTTTTTTTTGCTGTTGGCTTTACGTCGCACCGACACAGATAGGTCTTATGGTGACGATGGGACAGGAAAGGGCTAGGACTGGGAAGGAAGCGACCGTGGCCTTCAGGTACAGCCCCAGCATATGCCTGGTGTGAAAATGGGAAACCACGGAAAACCATATTTTGTGCGTATTTCCGCTAATAATTTTGGAAATGATTAAAGAAAATAAAGAAAAGAATTACCTGATAAGACAACAAGACTTGTACAAATGGCTTTTTAATAATTCCTATAATTCCTAGATTCAGCCGGCTAAAATGGGATAAAGAAAGTAATATTTTTTCCAAAAAGTTGATGATGATGGTTGTTATTTAAAGGGACCTAACATCTAATGTCATCGGCCCTCTCCAAAAAATGGCCGCTACTGCTACTTAAGACATAAAGGTTATCGTTGGTATAAATGTATAATCGTAACAAACATTTCACCGGTGCCTCCTGTGTACGATTATAGCTGTTAAAGAGACTCCTCAGAACCAAGTGACTGCTGACATGCTTCGTATAAGTGAGGAGTAAAGATGCGTCGGTAGCCGTCATGGCGACAGCTGTTCGAGTTTGGTCTGCGACACGCGGCAATACACTGGTGCAGTGAGCAGTGCTGGTGGACACTGCGACAGTAGATAAAAGTAGTAGTTGTGTAGCAGTTAATTATTTGACTTTGGGTACGACGTTGAAGCAACAAAAGTCGAGGGGGGTGTTTCGTCACTCACATGATTAGGCCTATAGCCCGATGCCAGTTAGTTTTCGAGCATAAATGTGTGTACGATTTTCATGTCTATTGCGACCGTAAGTTTACTGATTGTCATATCTTACTGTAAAAACATTTACAATTTATTCAGCGGAACTAAAAACTGTTAAAATAAGATTAAAATTTCCGTAACTGAGAGTGAGTGCAAGTTTCTCAGCTGCGTTGATGGGCTTCTTGTACTGATTGCAGTGGGATTCCAGAATTTCACTTTTTATAACTACCAGGATCTACTCAGCCTGTGATATTTCCTGAACTGTCTCATCAGTTGAAAGATGCCCGTTAATTAAAATGTTATAGCATCCTTCCTCGTCGTATGATGCAAATACCGTACAGGATGTATCAGAACTATACCGACAAAAAAATGAGGGATGTTCTTCGTGTCATGTTAAGAAGGATGGTGCAATCGGATTGGCGGAAAAAAGTTTCCTTTTCGAGAAAATGATGTTACTTTGTTACTTCGGGCACGCGATTCAAATTGACGAACTCGCCGCATTTGCTATGACACAGTGCCAGTCGCTGCCTGTTGTTGTGCGTCAGAGGAGGGAAGGGAAGGGAAGGGAAGTGGGAGACAGAGGTAATGCTCGGTGTGAATGCACCTGTTTCTTATTTGTTTCGTATAGTCGCTTCCCAGCCCCAGTAGGCAGTGTACAATTTGTTCTCCACAAATCAACTACTATGCGAATCCCGTAGAAAGAGAAGATGAATTTGTATGAAGAATACAGGCAGCTTTCCAGGTCGTTCGCGACACACTACGCATCAGATTCCAAAGGTCACTACTACACCGTTGTGAAGGAGGCGGGGGGGTATATTGAACATTTACTGTAATCAAACCACTGGGCGTATTGTTTCCTTCGTTTAGTATTTCATTCCATTTACAATGTTGTGAGCGAAGGAATACACAATCGTGGAGTGGCAGCGATGCGTCCTCGAGCATGTTAAATAACAATTAAGAACGTTCTGCGACCAACTGGCGAGAAGAGAAACGATCTGGTGCATTCCTTGACTTACAAGTGTGTCTTAATTACAGTGTGCTCTTGTACTGTGTGTGCGTGCAGTTACGGCTGTTTAATAAACGAACTGTGGATACTGCCTGTACGAGACGAGGACATCCTGTGTGGGTCGAACGAGGAAACTTGTGCATACACGCAGTCTCCACCATACACCGCACTTCTCCTCTGTGCTCTGTCATAGCAAGTACGGTGAGTGCGTCAATTTGAGTCGCGTGCCCGGAACTAACAAAGTAACCTCAATTTCTCAAAAAGAACAAACTTCTCCGCCAATCCAATTGCACCATCGTTCTTAACATGACGCCAAGAGTATCCCTGATGTTTTGTCGGTATAGTTCTGTTACATTCTGTATACTGTTGACTTTCCTTCCTTTTCTGCCGAAATGCCACATTAACATTATTTCGTCTTCTTCTCTTCTTACATAAAAATGTCAAGGAAAGCCCCGCCACTAACAAAATCACCTGTGCTCTCGTCCATTTTTGACGAACTGGAATGCGCAACTGGTGGCTGGAGTCGTGCCTAAGAAAACACTCCATGTGCCTGTCGCTGGCGGCTGCTGTCGCCAACGTATATGGCGACCCCAGTTGTGCGGCTCTGGCCGCCGTGGCGGCTACTGTCGCCAACGTATATGGTGACCCCAGTTGTGCGGCTCTGGCCGCCGTGGCGGCTACTGTCGCACCCTTTAAACAGGTATAAATTGTACACACAGAGTGAGACATCTTGGAGTAAGCCATCATCTTGATCCAGGAGGGCTGAATATTTCATGTTGGTATAGATCATGTATGGACATTTTACTGGTGCACGAACCACACGCTGTTCATTTCCATGATCGCACAAACTACAGAGGGAAAATAATTTAAGATTTCGTAGTGGAGTACCGAAACATAGGAGCGCAGAGAAGCGGTGAACAGCGAGAGCACTGCCCGCAATGGCGAGCGGACGTATTCGTGTCAAAGAAGCGGCATGATTACGCCTATAGAATCCAAACGAGACAACTCAGCAGCTATATACATGCTCAGGATAAATAAACTAGTAAATGAAACTGAACTCACCAGTATTTACAGAAGATGTTGAAAGTTATCTCCTTGAGCTGGGATGCAAACTTCACATTTTTTTTTTTTTTTTTTTTTTTTGCTAGGGGCTTTACGTCGCACCGACACAGATAGGTCTTATGGCGACGATGGGATGGGAAAGGCCTAGGAGTTGGAAGGAAGCGGCCGTGGCCTTAATTAAGGTACAGCCCCAGCATTTGCCTGGTGTGAAAATGGGAAACCACGGAAAACCATTTTCAGGGCTGCCGATAGTGGGATTCGAACCTACTATCTCCCGGATGCAAGCTCACAGCCGCGCGCCTCTACGCGCACGGCCAACAAACTTCACATCTTGTTATGAGATTTCGGAACACACGTTGCAATTAGCTTGCAGTACATGAACATTGAACGGAACGCAGAGTGTACCTAATTTCCATTTTTAATTCTTCTGCACTTCCTAAAATAAATCCTGTAAACTTTTCCTTTGAGAGTTCCCCATAGATAAAATTCGCATGTGCTTGATCAGGAGAAAGAGGAGATCTGATGACCTGATCATCATCCAACACTTCCTGTAACCGTCGCATAGAGCTACGCGTCGCATGGGCCGTCACACCATCCTGCTGGAAATAGCCGTACCTTTTTTCTTCTTCAGTCAGTTCAAAAAAAAAGAATGGTTTGAGAATACTGTAATCGTGTCCTGAAAAAATATCTGACCAATAATTCGTCGGCCACTAATAGTGCACCATACACCCATCTTCACATCGTGCAGAGATCTCGGCTGTTAAATGTGCGAGTTCTCTGTATCCCAGGTCCTATTGTTCTGTGAACTGACATGTCCACTCAAATGAAACCATGTTTCGTCACTCATAAAAATGAAGTTTACCGAGCGAGTTAGCCGTGCTGTTAGGGGCTCGCAGCTGTGAGTTTGCATTCAGAAAATAGTGGATTCGAACCCCACTGTCGGCAGCCTTGACGATGGTCTTCCGTGGTTTCCCATTTTCACACCAGGAAAATGCTGGGGCTGTACCTTAATTAAGGCCATGGCCGCTTCCTTCACGCTCCTAGCCCTTTCACATACCACCGTCGCCATAAAACCTATCTGTGTCAGTGCAACGTAAAGCAAATTTTAAAAAAGTTTGGATCCACGATATTATCGTGGACACTATTCATTAAACAAAAAACCTATGGCAGTAGAGCCCTGACAGGCCTTGGCCTACCAAGGCCTGCTCAGCCTGAAAGCCTGCAGATTACGAGGTGGCGCGTGGTCAGTGCGACGAATCTTCTCGGTTGTTATTCTTGTTTCTAGACCAAGGTCGTCATCTTATCATCAGGTACCACCTCAATTGTAATCACATAGGCTGAATAGACTTTGAAGCAACACTTAGAACCAGGAAAAAACCCTGACCTGGCCGGAAATCGAACCAGGGCCTCCGGGTGAGAGGCAGGCACACTACATCTAAGACCGTGGGGCCGGACACAATTCATTAACCAACTGAAAAATCTTATTCTTGCAATGAAATCTGTAGGCTGTATGTTATGGTTTGAATGAGATCTTTAAGTTTGTAAATGTAATAATGTTGTTGCAATACATGCCGATGAATGTAAAATACCAGTTTCCTAATCTACTCTCTGAAGTAACTTATGTGGACTGACTTGCCGTCATGCCTGTATATCTTCTAACCTCTCCTGTGTAAGATCCAACAAGCAAAAAGCCTCATCACTGATTCCAGGTCTTTACTAATTTAATGTATCAGAAAATGTAAATATCCAACAATACTGCCTTGAGGAATTCCCCTCTTAACGATTACAGGATCAGATAATTCTTCACCTACTCTAATTCTCTGAGTTCTGTTATCCAGAAATATAGCCACCCATTCAGTCACTCCTTTGTCTAGTCCAGTAGCACTCATTTTTGTCAGTAGTCTCCCCTGATCTATCCTATCAAACATCTTAGATAGGTCAATCATGATGCAGTCCATTTTACTTCCTGAATCTAAAATATCTGCTGTATCTTGCTGGAATAATATTTCCTAAACCCAAACTGCCTTCTATCCAACCAGTGAATTCTGCAAACATGTGTAATACAATCAGAAAGAATGTTTTTCAAAAGCTTACATGCAACACATGTCAAGCCAAATGGCCTGTAATAATCTGCTTTATGATTATCACCCTTTTCTACTACAATAACCCTTCATTCATTTGGTATAGCTCCTTTAGGTACACATTCATTAAATAAGTACAGTACTTCAGATATGGTACTATATCTCAACCCGTTGTCTTTAGCATATTCCCAGAAATCTTATCAATTCCAGCTACTTTTCTACTTTTCAACTTTTGTATCTTATTGTAAATGCCTCTGTTATCGTAGGTAAATTTCATCCATGGCCAGCATGCTGGCCTTTGGTCACAGGAGCCCCCCTACGGGCGTCAAATCAAAAGACCTGCATCTGGCAAGCCGAACTTGTCCGCGGAGACTCCCAGCACTAAAAGTCATACGTAGGCCTATGCCATTTCAGTACTTTGTTAGTATTAATCACCTCTTTTACCTGGGCATTATCTTGTAACCAACAATCTTTACATACTGTTGATTGAATACTTCTGCTTTCTGTAAGCCCTCAAATGTACACTCCCCTTTTTCATTAATGATTCACCAGGCTGAGTGGCTCAGATGGTTGAGGCGCTGGTCTTTTGACCCCAACTTGGCAGGTTCATCCTGGTTCAGTCCGGTGGTATCTGAAAGTGCTCAAATATGACAGCCTCGTGTCGGCAGATTTACTGGCACATAAAAGAACTTATGCGGGACTAAATTCCGGCACCTTGGTGTCTCCAAAAACCATAAAAGTAGTTAATGGGACGTAAAGCCAATAACATTTTTTTAAAATTATTAATGATTCCTTGGAATATATAAAAATATAAATATGTTTATGCAAGAGACTAAGCTGCTTTTTTTAACTCTCAAAGTGATTAACAGTGTCGTCACTTTCTCAATATAGAGTATGATTCTTGTGTTAACAAGTGTGAGTGTGTGTGTATTTTTTATTCTTTTAAGTCCATCACAACAGTGACAGTTCTACACATAGGGTGGCGTGCACCAACCAAGAGTAAGTTCTACTTCTGTAGTAAAGTACTCTTGAAGTCAGCATTCAGCGACTTCCACACGAGAGTAAATTACTTCCGAAGTATTTTAGTCCTTTCAGATACTCCTGGACTAAATTACTACAAGAGTAAAATGTTGAAGAGCACCATCTTGTAGTATATTACTAAAGAAGTAAATAACGTACGAATATAGGTTAGAATTTACTCTCACGTCGTGCATGGAGTAAGCTAAGTTTAGACTTGTTGACTAATGATAATATCGTGCCGTATATGAGAGGAAAGACGTTTCAAACGTGTTTATGGATTACTTAGATTATATTGACGATCTCGACGCAGTAAACGATGGGAAATGTAATAGTGCGTAGGCCTACAGTGCGTGAAAGGCGATAGTCGTGTAATGTGAACACGGCGAGTTTCAGGAACGTTTTTGGTCTTAGGAAGGAATTCTTTACTTTCCTTCTAAATGTACTTGGAGATCACTTACAGCTGAATTCTTGTCTTAATTTTGTTGTATATCTAAAATTACAGTTGCTGTGTGCCCTACGAGTGTTTCGTACCGGAACATTTCAGTACAGTTGCCGGTGATCTAATTAACGTTTAACGCACAACTGCTAGCCGTATCTTTCATCGCGTGGTTAAAGCAGTTGTTGAGGCTAAGAGGGAGGTACGCCTGCAAATGATGATGATCGTTCGGAAAATAAAAGGATATTCTTCACGTTGGCAGGTTTCCACACGTCGTGGGTGCAATTGACTGTGACTGCGCGCATATTCCCATTTATTGCCCTCTCGGTGACAACGGTGAACTTTCAGAAATCGGAAGAGGTTTTTTTTTTCAATTTGCTTAACGTCGCACCGGCACAGATAGGTCTTATGGCAACGATAGGGCAGGAAAGGCCTAGGGATTGGGAAGCGACCGTGGCCTTAAGGTAGGGCCTACCTGCCTGGTGTGAAAATGGGAAAATTTCGCTGTGGATGTAGGCCATCTGTATGAAGAAACCGCCATCAGTTTTAATTTTTCCCGCGTGTCCATGACTTTCTGCTTTGCTTCCTCTTCGCTTTTAAGTCCTTCTACAGAATCTTAACTTGCTTTTCACTGCGTTTTCCGTCATTCGAAGCATTGAATTCTTTCGCCACGACTTTCCATGAATTTCCTTTCTTATCCAGCATCTTTATGTTGTGTTTCTTACACCTTATATCCTTTGCATAGATGGTCATTATCTCTATTAACAAGCATTTATCTTTTTCGCTTACTTTTTTCCCCCGTTTCCTATCGCACATAACCTTATCTATTTGGATTTCTTTAAAGAAGATACACGAACACAGCACTACTCCGCGAGTAACGAACGCTACTTCTGTAGTAGTAACTAAAAGAGTAAATTGTACTTCAACTCTCCGACGTTACTTCCGGAGTAAATAACTCCCGTAGTAATTTACTTCTGTAGTATGGACTTCTTTAGTAAACGCTACTTCCGTAGTAATTTACTCCAAGATGGTGCACGTCTTTTGTTAAATAATTTGTTTTCACCTTTAGCTTGTTTCCTTCCAGCCTTTTGCAGTTCGGTTCATTTTTTGGATGACATGAATTCTGTTGTCTTCAAAACAGAATTTTAAATGTGTACATTTATATATTGTACTAGCTGATGTACCCTTGCTTCGCTACGGGATTCTCAGAAAGACTAACTTTGTGGTTTTCCTAACTGAAATCAACATAGGTCATTACAAAAACGTAAGTATGAATGCAGCGATTAAAAGCAATGCTATCATATAAAATACTCGATCAAATGGAAAGCCGCACGTTTTATCACTTTTAACGAACAGTGCTGCTGTTAGATTGCGGTGCCAATCTAATAGTCCAAAGTTCCAGAGCTGGGATGACCAGGTCGCAGATTGCCATGAACACTCATCTGCCAATATTCCGCTAAATATGCACACTGTTCATTCCAATCAGTGCCTCAGAGTAGGGATTGAATAGCCCGAATGCTATGATGATCCAGTGTGTTACGTACTAGTAGTATCAGAAAATTTATAAACCAGGGGAATGGCATGCTAAAGAAGAACGTTATCTAACTCCCCAGTTACTTCCTATCAATATTCGGGCAGGCTGTTACACTCTGTACGACTGGGCGAGTTGACCGTGTGGTTAACGGTGCGCAGCTGTGAGCTTGCATCCAAGAGATAGTGGATTCGAACCCCATTGTCGGCAGCGCTGAAGATGGTATTCCGTGGTTTCCCACTTCCACACCAGTCAAATGCTGGGCCTGTACCTTAGTTAAGGCCTAAGGCACTCCTAGCCCTTTCCTATCCCATTGTCGCCATAAAACCTATCTATGTCGGTGCGACGTAAATCAAATAAAAATACTCTGTACGCAGCAGTAATCCTATCTACCGGAGACGATGGGCAACAGAAGACACAAAGCACATCACGACAAACAATGGTCAATGTAATGTTATTGTTGATCAATGTTATGAGCTTTCTATATTGTAGGCCTACATATTTAGTTTTCTTTCGACTCTGTGATTTGTAAAATATTTTATACCGTAAACTGTAATTTCTTATTCTCCGACTTTACACACCGATTTTCATAAAATACTGTTTACCCATTTTCTCGTTACTCGGCGCTGATATGGACTTACTGTAGTAACAAAAATCAAAATTCATGAATATCTTTGTGATCATAGCCAGTACGGTAACAATGTATAAGACATGAATAATAGGAAATTTAATACTGTATAACCTTAGTTATGTAGCATTCATGTATTACACCTCTAATAAGAAATATTTGAGATTACATTTTAGGCCTTCCCCTAAACTACCATTTCACTCAGCGTGATAAAAATAATTTATAGCCTAGACTATAGCGACTTATTTCCTGACCTTGCATACCAATTTTCATCAAGATAGGACTACTAATAACAACAATATTTGAGAATTAAATTTTAGGCCTTCCCCTAAACTACCATTTTTCTCAGCGTGAATTCAATTATTGACAGCCTAGATTGTAGCAATTTATTCCCCAACTTTTCATACCCATTTTCTTTAAAATACGACCACTAATAACATAAATAGTTGAGAATTGAATTTTAGGCCTTCCCCTAAACTACCATTTCACTCAGCGTGAGTAAAATGTTTTATAGCCTAGATTGTAAAGGCTCATCCCCCGACTTCACATACCGATTTTCATTAGACCACTAATAACATAAATAGTTGAGAATTCAATTTTAGGCCTTCCCCTAAACTACCATTTCACTCAGCGTGAGTAAAATGATTTATAGCCTAGATTGTAGAGGCTCATCCCCTGACTGCACATACCGATTTTCATTAAATTCTCTTCAACCGTTTTCTCGTGATGCGTGTACAGACAGACAGACAGACAGACAGACAGACAGACAGACAGACAGACAGACAGACAGACAGACAGACAGACAGACAGACAGAAATTACGGAAAAGTAAAAAGTGCATTTTCTTGTTACTATGGACATGACCGATACAGAAATACTATTATTTTCAAATTCTGAGCAATGTACAGACAAAACTCTTATTTTATATATATAGATGTGTTTCTATTGTTGGCATTATGGTCAATATAGACTGAATGCCATACCTTCAATGAAAATAAATTTTAAAAAGCTTGACACAAGCCATACAGCACTTGCTTAGGGATTCCTGCAGCCTGTGGGCTAAAGTGTGAAGTTTTAAGAAACCAAACTAAGAAACCAAACTAAGAAACCAACCTTCTCCTTAACCCATGCCCCTCCTTTCCAGCTTCTTGTTTAGGCCTATTACACCAAATACAGAAAAACAGTTCATAAAGTTACTCCAATTTAATATCACCAAAATGTTAATGGAGTAAATGATATTCACTAGATGCCATGATGTACATAATCTAGCTATTGTATTTTTGAAGCCCACACACAAGTTTACCTTATGTGGGATTCACATTGTATCTTATACTACCTTTGTATGTATATGTAATATACTGATTGTGAATAAAAATGTATGTAAATGTAAAAAAATGTATGTAATGTAAAATTAAACTCTCTGTAAAAGAGACAATGAAGGAGATCGGTATTCATTTGACCGTTACCGGTACTCTTTCGTATTGTAAAGCTGAATAACAGTCGGTAGGAACAATGAATTTAATAAATATACTCCCTTATTAGAATTCTCAACACCTAATTTTTAGAAAATCGATTTGCAAATTAAAAAAAAAATTAAAAAATATAATAATAATAATAATAATAATAATACGGCCTCTGCTGCAGTGTTCAGGTTTATACGAATCGCACTGCTGTGACAGACTATATCACACACACTCAACTTCCCAGATGCGGGCTCTATGGGCAAAGGTACATGTGCGCCAACACTTCATCACCAGGCCAGAGCCCCCACACCAGTCGTATAAATGGCTATTTTATTTTCTTTTTTTTATGAATCTAGCTAATCCCTAGAGCCACCCCTGACTTTGTCTCTATTTTTGTAACTCCTATGCACGTCCAACCTTGCAAAGATAAGACTGGATTTGCAGCTTGAATTTTGTGTTTTCTTTCTATTATTGGGCAGTCTCTTGCTGTTGTTCAAAATGTTAGAATTTTTCAAAAACTTATGTGCGTAGTAATGTTGTATAACACCTTTTTCAGTTGTTAAGCACATAAAAATTAACATTATTTGGAGCTAAAATTTTAATTATATTTGCGTCTCCCTATTCATGTGAGTAATTGTTTTCACTATGCTGAGTCAAGATACAGATCCCATTTGACTAACACAGACCTGAAAATGTCCTAACTGAAATAAACCCAGATTTTAGTAAAAAAAATTGCAATTGTAAAATAAATACATGATTTTTTTTAGTTTACATTTTATGGCCCTCATTAGACCACTTTGGTCAATTATACAATGGATTTATCAATTTTCTCTCAGCCCAGGACCTTTCATTCTCTCAGATCTTGTTTTTCTCAAATACATGCATTAATTAAAAGAAAATAATTGTAGTTGCATCTAATTCAGTCTTTTTTTATTTCTGTCAGAAAGACTAATATTCTAGTCAATAAACATTGCGGCTGTGCATCGGACACAACTGAGAGTTGTTTTAATGTATTTCTTGTGGATTTTTCTTTAATTGTCATGAAATTTCTTGTTTCTCATTTTATATACAATTTCTTGTAAAACGTATTTTTCATGTGCTGTACAGTAATTATTTTTAATTTTTTGTTATGTTATTGTAAGTAGGATAAGCATTCCCACCAGTATAACTCCCATGCAATGTATTTGTTATAATAGTGTTGCTGCTGTTTCTTCATGTAGGATACTTGGGAGATAGTGATCAACAATCCTCTGTGTGTAAGTTATGATGAGACACTGCATAATATTGCTCTCAAACATTATTGGGCACAAATCAATCAATGAAAAAAAAAATAGTCATGCGAACGTTCCTAGCAAAATAAACATTTTACTAAGAATGACAGTTCAGACACTAGACAGAATTGTTAACATGGGGTTGGTCAATTTTATTTCATTTTTGATTATGACTATGCCATGGAAACAAGAAGGCTTCATGTAGTGGAGAATATACTTTTTTTTGGGTAATATCTAGAAGTTAATGTGTTGGTTTTACATCCCAGTAACTACGTCTATGGTTTTCATGTGTCCAAATGTGCACAGTCTTTTCATTCCCCTAAATAAATCTGACATTCAGGTTAATTGAGAGGAGAAAAAGTCTTCTTTCAATTTTTGGAGGTGAAGATAATGGACCGAATCCCTCATCTCCTCTTAGCTTCGTTCTTCATGATGGCAGTTTCTGTTAGGTTAGGTTATAGTTCTTCCTATTGTGGGGTAGTCTGATGTTACTGTTCTTGTTCTTAAGTGTTTTAATTCAAGAGGCTCGTGTCTGTTGATTCACCGCCATGTTCAAGAATTCCATTTCAGGGCAAAATTCTGGCACCTAAGACCCTTATTGAAACATTATTTCTTTCTTTCAGTCCCATTAGAACTGGTAACTATTTCATTTCATGCAAAATTACTTTCACCTACTTTAATATTGTGATTAGCTCAACCCAGTTTATCTTCAAAGCTGGCTGGTTCTAACCCTCATCCAGTCCATTTGAGATTTTTGAAATAAAATATTGTACCCAGACCCGTACTTAATTATTTTGTACCTCCCTGGTCCCAAGATTTTTTTTTGTTTTTTTTTTTTGTTTTGCTAGTTGCTTTATGTCGCACTGACACAGATAGGTCTTATGGCAATGATGGGACAGGAAAGGGCTAGGAGTGGGAAGGAAGCGGCTGTGGCCTTAATGAAGGTACAGCCCCAGCATTTGCCTGGTGTGAAAATGGGAAACCACAGAAAACCATTTTCAGGGCTGCCTACAGTGGGGTTCGAACCTACTATCTCCTGAATACTGGATACTGACCGCACTTAAGCGACTGCAGCTATCGAGCTTTGTAAAGAATATTTTACACATCCTATTGTTTGTACATGCCTTCAGAAGTGTATTTAGTAAGTATAATATAAAAAGTTGATACACAAAGAAAACATTAAATGGTTCTTAAGAAACAAAACAAAGATGTAAATCTTCAAAACTACTAAATACATAAAGAATATACCACAACATTGGCACTAAATTTCCAAGTCCAATTTAATAACACAGAATTCTCCTAGGTAAATGATTTTCTTGTTGCTTTCATACTAGCAAACACACTAACCCTTCCAAAACCTACAGTAAGGCCATTTCTCTATAATATAGCCAGATGATTCAAGAGCTCCTGTGTTTGAGATATACGTTGAATTGTTTAAACATTTGCCGCCCCTGGGAATTTGCTGCCCAGAGTCATGGTCTGTGCGTAAATAAGGGCCTGCTTGCACCTACGATTCTCATTCCACATAGAACTGGAGGACCTGTGGCTATCATTGTAATGTCAACAATTCTGTAAAACTATATTCATAAGAACCAATGAACAGCTAGTAACACTCTTCATGAATGCTACACCACTTTCTTTCTTCAAAAGCTGAATTATGAAAGATCCTGGGTCCAGAAGATCTAAGTTGTGCTCCATTAAATTTCTATAGTGTAGAGTTCTCAAATTTCCAAAGTTCTTGCCGAAAAGTATTTTTCTGTTGGCATAAAGAATGTAGACAGTTTGCTATACTTATGCCAGCTAGTTCAAGAACTGTGATTTATATTTCTTTTTCTTTTCTTGAATGTATTTCTTGAGAGGGAGGAGTTTTGTACAGCGTTCCTACCTCTGTCATCTTATTCAATGCAATAAATTTGGGGGGAAATGAAAACAGGCTTGTGGTTTGCAAAATTTCCATCAATAGAATCCCACTCTCAGAAGCTTTCATAACAAAGTGCCTGCATTGCTGTTTTGCTAATGTGGGTATATCTGTCGCACAGGAGTGACATTTGGTGCTGGAGAACACTGACAAGAATGAATGAGGTACGGCATCCTTGTGAAAGCAGTGGTATCAGCACACGGAGGAGAAAACACACCACTCTGTGCAGTTGTTCATCATCCAGAGGAAGAATTAATTGTTCTAGGAAGACTCTTCAGTCTCTTCAGTCATGTCTTGCTGTGTGAATGGATCACCTTCAGGATAAGTTGTTGAATATTGCACTCTCTCATGAAATAGTATTAAATAAGTATGGTTATAGAAATGCTGCAACTAGTACTTTTATGGAGAGTACCGGTAGTGTATTTGCTTTCTTTACATTCACTGTTCAAATTTTTAGCAGTAACATAATTCTAAGATACAAGGAGTAAAAGTATTACCGTTCATTAAACTGTTATCAGATAAATTTGTCATTTGATTTTTCTCGTTTACACAGGGAAGACTGGATACTAAGACATGAGGTGAGAGAATAGACTAAATTATAATTACCAGGAATTTTGGGGTTAGAAAGATTTTTCTCATTCTTAAAAAATTGGAAACTATAAGATCTAGAAATGTTTTACTTTTAAAGATAATGATGTAGTTATTGGAGTACTCCTTCATGAGAGTTAACATAGATGTCCTAACATTCAGAAAAAGTTCAAGGTTTTACATTGTACCTACTTTTCCAAACACTAGGAGAAATCACTGTTAGGCCTACTATTTTATTACCGCACTGATTTTTCTTGTCCAGGGTATTAAATCTCCTAAAATATGGGGTTGAAAATTTTGAATTTAGTTTCTTCCAAGATTGTAACATTTAATTTGAAGTCTCCAAATTGCTGAAGCATCACATTTTATGAGTGGCTTTGACTTAATCTTAGGGAGAGTAGGTGGAAAATTTCAAATGGAGGACTTCTTTCTAAGAAAGGAGGACTTCTCATTAAATGGAGGACACAATTAAATGTAAAAGTGCTGATATGGCATACCTTACGCTTGTGTAGATGAACATGCTAAAGTTGCAGCAACCATTTTATAATGATACCTGGCGACAGCACTTGCCTGTACTTTTGAGAGAAGAGGCTAATTAATTGTTTTCTTGTAACATGTAAAATTCTATACAAGACATGTTTTTTGAAATTGCTTCACCACTATGAAGCCCTCAAGTTACTCTATCATATTTTTTTTTTGGTGCACTGGGCATTAATTAGAGAAAACACTCTTTCAGTCATTGAACTGGTACTTGGAATAGCAAAATTAAAATTGGCAAATTTTCAGTACCTCGCTACATTTCTCTATACAGTGGGGAGTGTTGAAATTTTTCATTTATCAGAAATGGCAGTATTCTGTTGCACTTTGCAAAACTGATCAAAAAGTTTGCAATCGTCTATGTTCACACTTTTCGATTGCAAATATTCGAGACAAGGGAGGACTTCTTCAAACTCGGTATATTTTTTTATTATGAAGTTTAATCAACTGAAAACAGTTAAATTCATCCATAAGAGGGAGGTTAATTTAAGTTAATTTAAGTTTGGTATAGGAAAAAATCTAAGAAAGGTAAACTGATTCACCCTGGAAACCATTTTTAGAGAGGGATTTCAGAGACTGCTTGACTTTGAGGTATGAATTGATTATCAGTTTTATCTTTTTATGAAGTCAGTGCTGAAATTAATAGACTTCTACTATAGGATTATTTTCCTTTTTAACTGCTAAAACTTTCTTGTGAAAGATATGCACAGTAGAATGAAGGAACCACACATATAGTTCACAGAACTCATTTTCAAAGAAAATACTGATCATAATAGGAATAGATTTTAGTTGCATGAGAAAGAAAATTCTTTCAAAGCATTCTCTCCACTAATGGAAATAAACTTAACTGCCTAGTATTGCTGTAGCCCAAGCTGATAATAACTGATCTCAACAAACTCTCAGAAATCTTTGAGTTTTTCTGTGCAGATTGCATAAATGTGGAAGTAATGAAGTAATGTTGGCACGTTCGATCCTCGTTCAGTCTGGTGGTACATGAAGGTGTTCAAATACGACACCCTTGTGTCTGTAGATTTACCAGTACATGAAAGAATTCCTGTGGGACTAAATTCCAGCACCTCAGCGTCTCCGAAAATCGTAAAAGTAGTTGGCGGGACATAAAACCAATAACATTATTATTAATAATTTGAAGCTAAAAAGGTAACCTCCAGAAGATGGGTAGTTTTGTGACAGTTTTCCTAATTTGCAGATACTGAGATTTGTTAGTTTTCCTATTACAGCTTTTGAGATTATTGAACGTTAAAAGTGGTAATGCTTCTAAATAGTTAATTGTTTCATAAACCATCATTACATCATGTAGGATGTTTGGATGGTTTGCTGGTCCTGGGTAGAGGCTGTTTTGGTGAAGTACAAGGTAATTTAGGAGCTCGCTCAAATTTACTGAATTACATTCTACGGTGTATGCCGATGTTTCCTTGTTTAACTCTTCCAAAATACCATTGGGCGTGGTCAAGATTTGGATGGGTTGCCACACGCTGTTGGTGGAGGGTAAGGGAATGGAGGAGCGGAAAGGAACTAGCCACCCTACAGTACGTAAACTCCGGCTCAGGCACTCTGCGGAGGTTCATGCCTGCCTTTGGGTAGATTACACCCTTACCTTACCTTTATCTACTGTGGATTTTATACATTTATTTTTAATTCTCAGAATATGATGCAGAACCTAGAGATGAATTTGTTTTGTTTTTTTTTAAATCAGGATCCAGTTAGCTCCACCCAGTAGAATAAGATTTACTGAATGATATACACGATTCCAGCTTCTAAATTTGAGACTAAAATTTGGTTTTGGATATGTACAAGAAGAAAGCCACTAAAAATAGCCCTTGACTGATGGCTCATATTGAGGTCTCTGAACACTCTTGATTTTCTTTCAATGAACTTTAGGTGAAGGAATAATAGAAAAATGGGACTCATACAATTTGAAGCTAAAGAGTTAACCCCAGAAAAAAAGAAAAGAAAATATGGACTCTCCTGAAGAGTTGTGTTGTAAGTTTCAATTCCAGGTACTGGTATCTGGTGATCTAAGGTCCAACCTTCAAATCAGGTAGGCAGCCAGTAATCCTATCATAATATATAACTTTTATTTCCGTGTTGACGTTTGACATATGATAGGAATCAGTCGACTAATTCCTATCATACATACCAGAAATCCTTCAATTTTTATAATTTTGATAGTTATGATCCAAATACAATTTATATATTTTCTTGTATAACCTTGTTCTTAGTTTGTCCTTCTAGGTCCCTTTTTGTAACAGTCACACTGTAAGAAAATACAGTCATTGTTAGCTTCTCATTAGAAAATTAACAGAAAATGAGTTTGGTGCTGTACAACCAGACTATAATAATCTTAAATATTGAGCAAAATGCCTGCTTTTTCTCTAGTTCATATTAAAACAGCTATATGTCTGGTGAACATTAAATCTGTATATGAGTATTATCTTGCTTTTAGCATGGTGTTTTATTTTGACTTGTTTTATCTGTGTGCTCTGTACTGCCCTACAAAGTACACGACTGCTGTAAACCCTTTTATGTGCATTCTCCACATGAATGAATGAATGCATACCAAGCCTGCAGTTTGATTTGTCTTCAGAATTTTGAAGGTGGAGAAACCAGTTTGATTTGTCTTGAACTTGTAGTCTATAAAATCATATACAGTCTGTCAAAATGATGTTGCACTGTTAAGTGACTGATCAAAGAGATGATTGTGGCAGTCAGTATTCATGAAGGTTCAAAGAATAGAAAATTAATAGAGGGTGTTCACAATCTACTGCCATGCATGCTCCACCAGGCCCAACCTCCACCGCCTGGCGGACAACGCCAGGCTGGGCTGGGCCTGGCATCTAGCAATTGACTAACAAGATGAATTGTCCCATGGCAAAGCTGCACCGTACCATTTGTTAATTATAGTAGAATAGGGTTATATGAATGTGTCAGACATAACTACGATAGCAGTGATGCAATACACTAGAGAGCAGGGGATATTTCTCATCTAGACATATCTGTTAAAAAAGTTGTATGAAAAATGTTTACATAAATTTTACAGGCATTATCTGGAGCCTTCCTGGCCATCAAAGAGTACTGTAATGTGGTTTATTAATAAGTTGAAAAAGATTGTTTCCGATAGGAAGAAGCAGTGTCATAAACAAGCTCACCGAGGAACACCTTCAAGATATCCAAGCAAGGATGAAACAGTCTGAAAAAAATCCATCCAGTGACTCTCCCAAGAATATGGCATGTCTATAAGTTCTACCTGGGTAGGCCTTAAAATTATAAGTTTCACTCATACAGAGTATTTCCGGTTCATAACTAAATCATACTACTGACTTGGAAGTACGCTCTTAAGTTCTTGCAGGTGGATTTTACAATCCATACAAGACAGAATTGTGAGTGATGAAACTTGGTTTCATCTGTGAATAGCAGAATAGTCGGTATTGGGACAGTTCACAAAGTCCTGTTGTATGACGAAAAAGTTGGGGGTATGGTGCGCAATTAGTGCAAAACGTTTCTTTTTCAAGACACAGTGAATTCGGAGCACTATATGAATAGCACTTTGTGACCATTCACTTGTATGCAAAGAGGAGAAGGAGGTGGACGTAGTGGTATGCTTCCTTCCAATAGGAAAGTACAACAGCTCACACATCGGCATATTCACTGCAAGCTGTTCCCGAGATTTTCAAGGAATTGGCAATTTTCTGCAGACTTTGGCCTCTTCATTCCCCCGGCTTAACAGTTTGTGACTTTTATCTTTGGGGTAACCTTAAACAGCCCAGCTCCATGGCTAATTGTTTAGCATCCTGACCTTCGGTCCGAAGGGTATCAGGTTTGATTTCCAGCCAGGTCGGGGATTTTAACCAATTGGTTGATTTGTCTGGGTCAGGTCTGGCTGTGTGTGCAGTCTTCAACATCAGAATGTATTGTAGGTATGGACCCATCCTCATAAACACGCAGTTCGCATATAGGAATCATTATTCAAACAATCTGCACTTTAGCCTCACCAGACGCTGTTATTTTCGTCATCGTCACCTTACACAGATAGTGTATGGGAACAACGTGCAGGCTCTTGAGGAAGAGATTACCAACGTTATATACTGTAGAGTATAACCGAAAATGAACTGAAAATCATTTTCAGAACCTTTTGTGCTGCTGAAACTTGTGCCTGAAAAATAAATGTTGAACACTTTCAACATATCCTATGAAAGCAGATAAGAATAAATTTCGAATACAATAGTTCTCAGTCGGTAACTTTTGCTGCCAGCTCCCCATATGCACTGCTTCAGTGAGGCTGCCTGCGTCCTCCACCCGGCAGCGGAGGCCTGGCCCAGCAGAGCATGTGTAACACTAGGTTCTGAACACCTGGAGTTAAGTACACTCAACTCTCGATTAACCGGGATAATGTAGGGTGAAGGCTTCCTGAATAAGTAAAATCACAGTTAACCCACAAAAAGTTAAAAATAGAACAGATGTACTGAAAGTACAGTTAAAATGATAATAAATGATACTACTGTATTGTCTTTTATTAACTTACCCAATACATTGCAGTAAAAGTAGCACATAGCACAATTAATAAATGGAAAAACATACAACACTTTTCATTGAAACTAATATGGCAAAGAAAAATATTCAGACTACCTAACTTTACTCTTTCTGAAAATAATCAGCCATGGTTCTCTGCTTTTGTACCGAGAAACACTTCTTCTTTATTTTGCTTCTAAAGTTTCACAAAAGAAGTTTTTCAGTGTTGAGAACATCATCAACACTCGTGCATTTTTAGTGTTTTTGATATCGCGGTTAAGCCGCAACATGGTTGATCCGATTACGGTAAATCGAGAGTTGAGTGTAGTAGACTTATCCTTCCTCACTATTTTGAACTGTACATAAAAATTTGATCACTTTTGGATAAAAGTTTTAATTTATTCTGGAAATTGAATCAGTGAAGGCATCAAAGTACTATCTAACCTTCTTCGAGAGCTGCATTAATTTGTTACTTTCTGTCTACATGCTTCTCTTGTTTCTTATAGTGTTAACAATTAGTTGTGCCCTGAGATAATGTTATTAGTAAAGCCCATATATCCATGCAAATGCATGCTTTTCAGCTGGTTACACTTCTTGTACTTTTAAAAAAATTGTGACTTACTGATTTCAAATAACCATTCTTTTTCTGTGCACGTTTGCATTTTTTTTGCTGTTGTAGTGGAAAATTCATGCACAATACATTTTTAAAAGACTTTAGACTAAATATTTGGAATTTTATACTGCATATTATTTGCATAATATGAATGTTGTTCTGTATAATCTGGTATTTCCATCATATCAGATAGATAAACAGGATGCAGAAGAACTTTGTTTTGTAAATTAAAGGAGTGTTAGTGGCTACACATACTAGTATTTTGAACACGGGAACCATAGGTCTGCAGTGATTAGTTTCGGCTGCTTAGCTTCTGTCTGATGCTCGAGTGTTTACGACCACACTGTGTTTGCTGAGGCGCTGTCTGCATGACCTTCCTTGTGTACTTCTGTCTGTTTGTTGCCATTCCTGCACATTGTGTCTGAGAAGCACCTGGAAAGAATATGTGAATCATTGTTGTGTCGATGAGAATTGTGCCACCAAGTTGGAGAGAGACATTTCGAACATCTGCTCTGAGGTACTGTACATTTGTCCGTTTTCATTATGTGTCACTAAAATGTAAACAAAAAGCAAACAGTGTAGCTCATTTATGCTCAAGTGCCTGGAAGGTTGACAGCAAATCTGAAAATTCTAAGCGTGCATAGCGCCGAATCTTATCACTGCAGACTTATGGTTTCTATGCTTACAGTACCAATAACACTCCTTTAATTTACAAAACAAAGTTTTCCTGCACCTTGTCATTATTTGGTGACAGAAATAACATAAAAACACTTTATGTAGCCTATAACTTAAATTTATTAACCTACATTACAACATCATATGTATTTTCTTCATGTGTAACAAATGGTCAAAACAGAACTTGAGATGAGCTAGATGTTCTTTGATTAGTGTCTACCTTGTTCTTACAAATAGTGCAACAGATATGCCTGGTCCTAATTAAGCCTTGCCAAACCAAAAAACCAAACCAAACCCCATGGCACTACAGCCCTTGAAGGGCCTTGGCCTACCAAGTGACTGCTGCTCAGCCCGAAGGCCTGCAGATTACGAGGTGTCATGTGGTCAGCACGACGAATCCTCTCGGCCGTTATTCTTGGCTTTCTAGACCGGAGCCGCTATCTCACCGTCACCCCTTTTCCATTTCATTATAAAGACTGAGCTGTTTATTGCTCTACCCCAACAAGTTTTTCAACACTCCAGAAAGTATAATCGTGTGAACTTTTGACATGCAGCTTGATACTGCAATTTTAGCCAAGGACATTCTAACAATTTGTATGTTTGTACAGACACCAACATTGATATCATCTTTTTATGACTTGTAAGAGCAATCAGGATCCTGATTTTTCACCATACAGGTTTGAGTTTGAGGCTGATGATGCCCTTAATATGGGAGAAACATGTCCCTTAACACTTTATAATAATGTTTAATTTCTAAAAAGCTCTCTTTGTATTGAATAGGTGGATATAAAAAATAATAACACTTGTAACATACTTTGTATTTATCTCAATTCTAATCGCGTAGGCTGAGTGTACCTCGAACCAGCCCTCAGGTCCAGGTAAAAATCCCTGACCTGGCCGGGAATCGAACCCAGGTCCTCCAAGTAAGAGGCAGGCATGCTACCCCTACACCACTGGGCCGGCAATTCAGCTTTGCACCAAGTACAAACAAGCCGAATGCACTATTTAATATTCCATCACCCCTTCTCGCTTCAGCAGTTTTGTCTCACTGCAACCCTAACTGCATACCAAGTTGATGAAACGTTCCTTCGCTAAAGGCTTGGTTAAAAGATCTGCCATTATCTCGTTTGTTGGGCAGTAACAAATGTAAATTATTGCTTTCTTCTATAAATCATGTAGCTGATTGTAACAGACATCTATGTGTTTAGTACATGCGCCAGTTCAATTTGAATCTATAAAACAAATGCAACCTTGATTGTCCTTCAATAGAGTAGTTGGTCCCTCAAGAAGAACACTCATATCCTTCAACAACTGTCGCAACCACAACAGTTGCTTGCGTGCAAGGCTGTCACACGTTCAGCTTCTGTTGATGATATCGCCACGGAAGTCTGTTTGCGGCTATGATTCCATTTCCCAGTAGAAATGCATAACCACTAGTAGATTTTCTGTCTTTCCGATCTCCAGCCCAATCTGCATCCAAAAAACAAATAAGCGATAATTTCCCCTTTGAGGGCAAATGTAATTTCTTATCAATTGTCCCTGTTAAGTAACACAGCACATGCTTAACTGCTTTCCAGTCCCTTTCAGTTGGGTTTTCCACATTCATGCAGAAAATTTCACCCGCTGTTGCAATGTATGGCCTAGACATTGTCACTAGATAAAATAGTGATCCCATAACTCTCCTATATTGCAAATTATTTTTCAGCTTCGGGCTGCTTTCTACAACTTCTGCCAAAAATCCACTTTCCATCAGAGTTGCTACTGGTTTTGGTTCAAGTATACTAGTATTCTAGCCATTTTTGGTCGCTGGTTGAGGAGGAATGACCCATCTGCTTGATGTTTCACTTCTATTCTGATATAGTTCTTCACACCTTCCATATCTTTTATGTCAAAATGACTTCCAATTTTCCTACTTATTTTGGCTGTTAACTCTGGGGTAATGCCTGCCACTAATATTAAAAGAATTAAATTGCTTGCTTAAATTGATTGCTTGCCACTAACATGTCTTCAACATATAGCAGTATGTATATATATATATATATACTGTATGATATTTCTGTCCTCTTCTTTGCGCGTGCCAACGGCCGTAGCCATGTTGAAACTCCGGATCCCATGAGATCTCCGAAGTTAAGCAACATTGGACGTGGTCAAGAATTGGATGGGTTGCCACGCGCTGTTGGTGGGGGTAAGGGAATGGAGAAGCGGAAAGGAACTGGCCACCCTACCATACGTAAACTCCGGCTCAGGCACACCTCTGCGGAGGTTCGGACCTGCCTTTGGGCAGAATAACCTTACCTTACCTTTGCGCGTATACAGACACTGATCAGCAGCCCCGTATTTAAAGTTCAAACTAGCTAGTATCTTGGTTACCCTTTTGTTCCAAACTCTTGCTGATTGCTTTAGTCCATAGAGTCTCTTATATAACTTTAAGGCTTTTGTTTCATTTACGGGTTTCATGAAACCTTCAGGCTGCTCCATGTATATTTCCTAATATTTTCTTTTTAAAGAATATATCTTCATTGCCACCTTATAGGAGACACTGATCCACTTTGTTTGAACGTTACTGTTTCTGGAAAGTGCATACTGAGAAAAATAACCATATATGTTTTATTTCCAGATTACATGTACAAAAAAGTTTCAAGTTGATCAATATATACTAATTTCTATTCCACACATTGCAAAGATGAAAAATGGAAAGAATAAAAAATGGGATTTGTCCAATCCTTCATTACCACGACACCAGCTAAACCAGCTCACAATCCATTCTTTTTTATGAATTTGTGATGCCTTCATTGGAGCACTGGCAAATCCTGAATAAACATTACTCTTGGAGAAGTACATAAATGATATCCCAGATCCAACAACCTTATGAAAACCTTATCTTCCAAGATCATGTGTACAGGTATGCAAAAAGCACTTCATTTATTAAAACCCTGATCTCCCATTAAAATTATTTAAAAAACTGAAAATTAATTTTATAAAATGCACATAGTTTAAAACTCGTCTGTTAACCTAAATAATATTTCATATATTGCTCTGCGAAGTACATTTTAGATTGAATTTGAAAGGACGAAAGAAATTCAAACATTGGCTTCCATTGTAAATTTGTTAGTTGGAGAATTAAATGAGGATTAACTTAATGAAGATTGTCTCATGTGCTGCTAAGTTTTCCATAAAACAAACCCATCTACAACTGATAACTTCTTTGAAGAAAGACTGAGTGAGTACTCATATTAACTTGTTAAATTATCATAAAAATTTGGTTTGTTGTGTTCTGATACTTTCATTTATATTTTAGGATTTTTGTGGCCAATAAATTTAAAAAAGGGAAAGGTCCTCTTGCTGTTAAGTGATGCAGCACCATACTGCGGTCCATGTGTACTGTGTCCCATGATGTTTAGATTTGAGAGCTGGGCCTCACCATTGGCGTCATGAGTGAAGTCATGCCTTGTGCAACCTGTTTCTTGCAGTTTGAGTTGAAATATGGCCACCTGTGATTGCTTGAAGATCGCTGTTCAGCATGATGGCATTGCGTTCAGGGTTCCTCTGAGATGAAATTCAAAGGTAACTCTCATCAACTGCAACTGCAATCGTAGTCCTTGGATGACCTGTGCAAGGCAAGTTACCAACAGTTCCTCTTTCCCTGTGCCGCTCCCATGTTCGAATCACATCACTTTGAATATGGCCCATACATCGAGCAACTTCCCTTGTTGACCACCCTTCTTGACATAATGTGATTATGTGAACATATTCACACGTTAACAATGCATATTGTGCCATTCTAGATGCTCCCTACACTGCTTAGAATACACATCTAATGCTTTCACACTATTGCTACTTCACCTGCAATACTGCCTCTTATTTGAGCAAGACCTGTGGGTTGGAGTAGACGGAGTTATGAGTATGCTTACAAACATCCTAAGGATTGTCTTTCCTGACTTCATAGGACAGGCAAAGATACGAATGCAGTTATATGACACACACACAGGGGTGATGCAAAACATTTTTTGATTGGTGTATTATAATTGCATCTAAAATAGTTTAAACGTTTTGAAAACCTGGCCAGGAATCTCCCAGGGCCCTCTGAATTGAAGGCCACTATGCTGACAATTCAGCCAAGGAGCTTGACAGAAATGCCTTGAAACGATAATATCTGTAATGTTTTTGTCCTGGAAGTCAACTGCTGATGATGACTATATTCAGATATTAGAAAGCACTTTACCCAGATAATTTATTTTGTTTTGAAAAAAGTCTAGCAAGCAGCTGAATTAAGTGTATCATTTTATCATCTCTATATAATGAATATCAATTTTCAAAAAAAAATCCTCTATTCTGTATAACTTCTGAAACGGACAACTTGCATGCTTTGCTTGGTGTGTGTGTAACGTTGTATTGGATTTCGATGTGAAGAAGCCAACATTACACCAATGGGAGACAAATTCATTCTTAAATTTCTAGTGGTTTGCTTAGAAGACGGTGTGTGATGTAATAAGGAGAAGTCTGTGCTTTGCATTGTGGGTTTTATCTTCACATGCAGAAAGCCATCAAAGTAATCTGTGACTTGTAGATTATTTTGTTGACTGAATATTCTTGGCAGAACAGAAGCTGAAAAAGTTGAAAAGTTATCTGAGAAAATTCAACTAGAAGGTAAAATAAGTACTGTAAACTGGGGTAATGTCAGCCACATTTTGGGGTTGTTAAAAATTCTGCTATGATAATAACAGTGAAAATGAAATGAGATGAAGTGGATAACATCTTACACATGCGTTCTTCTTATGAACAAATAAAGAGAAATTTGATGCACACCATTAGCTGTTTAGCTGTTTGGTGACCATAGTTTCCCCAAATTTGGTCTAACTTTCACCAGTGTAAGTTTAATATGGAAGACATAAATTATTCTTGCACACATGTTAATTTTGCCACTTTAATTAGTAGGAAACTTTTAAAAATACAAATACATTAAGACAAACTGCAAATCTTAAGCAGAAGAGCTTGTAAACATAGGTAGATGGGAGTCTAATGTTATCAGAGATGAAGCTTCTCTTTTTAGCCTTGAAGGTTGAGTAAATTGCAGTGCCACGTTACCAAGGAAGAATGAAACTGATGTATTCTTAGAATTCATAATTTTGCATGTTGATAGGTTTTAGTTGAAAGCATTAAATATTTAATTTGAATAAACTTCATTAAGTTAAAAATTATTTATTGAAATCAACCTTTCTTGATAGATCTGCATAGGCTAATGAAACAAAAGTGTTTTGAAAATCATATACATTTCAGATGCCTCCCATTTTGAATTTCATTTAAAGCTCTCTCAATGTAGAGTGGGTAGTAATTTTAGTAAAAACCATCTCCATAATTATTTTAGTAATCCCGTAGCATGGTCGGAATTTGCCCATGAAATTAACACAATTTTATTTAAAAGTGATTCACAAGAACCTTATTTAATACTTTCCCTGAAGATTTGGAGAATGTATTGCTATAGACACTTGCTTAATAAGCAAAGATTTAATACAGGATACAAAACAGTTGTCATTGCTATAGAAATACCTAACTGTTTGTGTTGCAACAATTAGAGCTGGGAACGGAGCAGTTGCTCCTATGATTACAATCGGTAGTGCGAGTGCAGCACTCCCTCCAGTATTCTCCGGTAGTAAACTGTTGCTTGGAAACCAATCGGTGTTTTTGGTGGGCGAGCGGAGGGAGAGCGGAGGACGGAGGAACAGTACTGAATGTGTGCTCGCTTGCAGTTCCAGTAGTGGAGCGCAACGGATGTGGTAGCGACGTTGTAAATACTACTTTATAAGCATGAAGAAGGCGAATATATGAAATATATACATTCTCAAATTTTCTTTGGTGTTTAATAATATATATATCCGATAAAAGTCCATGCAAGTAGAATACAACTTTTTCATTATATTACCTTTCAAGAGTAATATATATGACAGACTATGACAACTGTTGTCCGGCCCCACGGTGTAGGGGGCAATGCGTCCGCCTATCACCTGGCAGCCCCGGGCTCGATTACCAGCCAGGTCAGGTATTTCTTAATTGTAATTATTAATATCCCTGGCCTGTGGACTGGGTGTTTGTGAAGTCCTTAATCTTCCTTTTGCCACACACAACATTCCACACTACCACCATTCCAATTACATGCAGTTTTGGTCGACGCCCCGAACAAATAGCATTTTAAAGAAAATGACCAGTGTTGAATAACACAGCGAGAAGCGGGACTCGAACCAGCGATTACGGAGCTTGAACGCTAACCACTTGACCACCGCCGTTTCGTGTTCGTGACCCCAACGCATCGGTACACATTCAACGTGAAAATTTCTCTTGCGATTTTCTCGAGAACGCCTTGGCAGTATGCCTTACTACTTGCACATTATGTTGTCCTAATGGGCTACTAAATGTATACAAAGTTTGAAGGTAGTCCATGATCCGAATGTCGTGGCCTCCTCTTGTAAGTGTATTGCACCTGTATTTAGTCTGCGCTTATTAAATTTTCATCTGTATTTCCTCTGTTTGTTGTGTTTTATAGATAATGCAAAGTATATTAGAAAATAATTATGGTATTAGCTCGATATTTAATCCCATTTTTAGATGGTATTCATGTTTTAGAATATCTAAAGGAATTTAATAATGTTTTACAGACATTTGTACCACAAATGCTACGAAGACCATCTGATGCATGGCATTTATTTGAAGTTACTGATGATAAACATCAGCAAAATGCAAATTTTGCAGTCGCAATTATGCAACGGATGGTAGTGCATCAAATTTGTGGGATCATATCAAGGGGCATCACAAGGATGAAATGAGCAGGTCGGCTTCAGCAGCTGAAAACAACATTGCTGTATTAAGCGAAACAGTTATGTTGTGAGAAAAGGGAACTGAATAGACGGGTGAAATACCTTTACGTTGTCATACCAGTAATGTGTTTAAACGTGCCGCAACAGTACATTCACTCGGTAGTTTACTCGGTACAACCGGGTGATGACGTCACAACAACTGCTTCGCACCGCACCGCTCCGTCCCAAATACTAGCCAGTGCTCTACCGTCTAAACTACTCAGTCTGGTACAGTGTATAAACAATTCCAATCAGTTATTTCTCTTCAGTAATAAATGAGCTACGAGTATAATTTACGTAAGGGCATCGTATATAGCACCTGTTTACATGCAATGGAATATAATTGAATCAGTCATTTAAGAAAGGGCACATGTCCAAATTGTCGTTTTTTGTTTCTTTGCAGATTTACGTTCTTTTCATCCTTGCGCACCTTGTCACAAAAGAAAGGTCACTTATCCAGCCAGTAACGTGCTGATATTTAAGGTTCATTTGGGTGTTGTTTGGAAGTCATTTAAGAAAGGGCACATATCCCTGGATAAGTGCTCTTTCTTGAATGACTTCTTTGCTTAGCGGAAGGGACATCTGCCTGTTCTGCCTGAAGAAAACTACATTCGAATGCAAGAGTAATCCCAAAATACTAGGACAGTGTTTTGATTATTGTCAGAACCTTCCCCTGCCAAAAATACCAGTGCAGGACATATTCTACGTGCGACAGCTTTGGGTGAACACGTTTGGCATTCACAATATACAAACAAATTCGTCAGTGCTTTATGTTTACTACAAAGGTAAAGCTCGTACAGGTGCCAATGAAATGTATAGTTTTTTGTTAGATTGTATCAAAACATGTGTACCAAAGAGTGTAAAATAGCTTCGAATGTTCCCTAATGGCGCTGTAGGGCAGAAAAAAAAAATCATACAGTGATCAGATTATGTGCAGCACTTGTTGACATGAAGCGATTTGAAACCATTCACCATTACTTCCCTATGCGAGGGCACTCATTCAATGCCCGTGATAGAGCTTTTGCTATCATTAAACAAACTGTT
Source organism: Anabrus simplex (assembly GCF_040414725.1). Taxonomy (NCBI): domain Eukaryota; kingdom Metazoa; phylum Arthropoda; class Insecta; order Orthoptera; family Tettigoniidae; genus Anabrus; species Anabrus simplex. Next base: position 233,586,567 of record NC_090267.1, on the reverse strand, counting down.
AAAAAATTGATCGAATTTATGATGTGAAACAATATTGTGAAATCATCTTACGGGCACCTATTCGTCATGACAAGTTCACCATCATTCTGGTAGAGACGAGTAATGTTCTTAACTTTACTGCATGGTGGCTGAAATTTTATAAGAGGGGAGGGTTGTCAGATGAATTTCAAGGAAGAGGAGTGCCTACCAACTTGAAAGTTCGTTTCCAGCCAGCATCATCCATGCACTTTCTTTACCCTGCCAATGATCCGGGAACCGTACCGACAAAACAGTTCATCTATGGCAGGGCCTCTCAGGGTGCATGCGCGTGGTGCATGCACTGTGCACGGTGCAAAAGACGACTTGGCTTCGTTGACCAGAGTGCAGACCCCCACTCCTCGATTTGGAGCAATAGCGCTTACTCTCTCTTTCCTCACGCCTCTCTCGCTCGCTCCGCCTGTCTTCCTCTTACCCACTTGCGCCGTAGCGCTCCAAATCCGGGCTGAGTTGAGCCGAGTATAGCCGAGTAAAGCCGAGCATAGCCGAGCATAGCCGAGTAGCCCAGAGACGAAGCGTTGATCCGAGCCATACCGAGCGGCACCGATGCACAGTGCACGGAGCTCTTGCGCTTCGCTCTGCACGCGTGAGATTTTGGGCGTTTGAGAGGCCCTGATCTATGGTCTTACTGAACACATCTTCCGTTTGCATCTAGACAGCAACGTTCAACTTCCTAACGAACTAGCCTACGACGAACCAATTCCTATTGACAAGAATAAGATGAATGACCTAAAGCGTCTAGAAGTGTACATTCAGGGGCAGTACAAAGACTTTTACAACGAAATACTTGCATGACTAACTGTTTATGTGACTGAAGATGATTGTAATTAACTGTCATCATTCAAATGATTATTATTGTAGAACAACGACACAGTGTGTCTAAGTTATTTGAATAAACAAAGCGTTTTTGCTCCAAAACTGATTTTCATTCAGCTATCATTGTAGAAAGGGCATATATCCATTTTTTTTATCTGCCAATTACCAAAAAGTCCTTCATCTTTATCCGATATTTTATAACGTAACCTACCCACAATCGTTAACACTAACGGAAAAAATACATACATTTAACGTAACTAGCAAGACTGGCTTTTAAATCAGTTTTTTGCTCCTCCTGAAAAGTTGTGTTTCTGGACATATGCCCTTTCTTAAATGACTGATTCAATTATTACTTAAACATTTTAACTATTATAATATTGTAAATGCAATCTACATTATTCTATCCACCTGCACCTATTGCAAACTGAATTTCTTCTTCTTCTTTTATCTGTTTACCCTCCAGAGTCGTTTTTCCCTCGGACTCAACGAGGGATCCCACCTCTACCGCCTCAAGGGCAGTGTCCTGGAGCTTGGAGCTTCAGACTCTGGGTCGGGAGATACAACTGGGGAGGATGACCAGTACCTCACCAGGTGGCCTCACCTGCTATGCTGAACATGGGCCTTGAGGGGGAAAAGATTGGAAGGGATAGACACGGAAGAGGGAAGGAAGCGGCCGTGGCTTTAAGTTACGTACCATCCTGGTATTTGTCTGTAGGAGAACTGGGAAACCACGGAAAACCATGTAGAGGATGGCTGAGGTAGGAATCGAACCCACCTCTACTCAGTTGACCTCCCGAGGCTGAGTGGACCCAGTTCCAGCCCTCGTACCACTTTCCAAATTTTGTGGCAGAGCCGGGAATCGAACCCGGACCTCCGGGGGTGGCAGCTAATCACACTAACCACTACACCACAGAGGTGGACGCAAACTGAATTTCAACAGATCAAAATCTGTTATTCATAGCGTAACAAATAATGAGGCAATCTTGAAACGACTGCAGCATTTGAATGACAAACATAGAAAAACACATGCATCTGTGGACTTAGTACTGAAACCTAAATTGTAATTTCACCCAAGATCACCGTTACTACATTGCCCACATTAAATTATTTGAATTTTCTGCCAGTGAATTCAATCGGAGGACTATCGGAGGTCTCCAGAGGAAGAGCGAAAACAATTGCTCCGCTCTGCTCCTACCGCTCCCAGCTCTAGCCAGTCTGTCTTCGTCTTAGCTATGTCATGTTCCACAGTTTCATCTGAGATTGCATCGGTTCGTTATTGGATGTAGAGCTGGGAAATGGAGCAGTTGCTCCTATGATTGCAATCGGTAGTGCAAGTGCAGCGTTCCCTCCGGTATTCTCTGGTAGTAAACTGTTGCTTAGAAACCCATCGGTGCTTCGGTGGGCGAGCGGGGTGCGAGCGGAGGACGGAGGAACAGTACTGAATGTGTGCTCGCTTGCCGTTCCATCCGTGGTGCGCAACGGATGTGCTAGCGACATAGTAAATACTGCTTTATAATTATGATGAAGGCGAATATATGAAATATATACATTCTCATTTATAGTTCGTGTTTCATTTGTCGATTACTTTTGTAACAATTTGCTTTACGTCATGCCGTCTTATGGTGATGATATGGTAGGAACGGCTAAGGAGAGCAATTTATAGGCGTGAAAATGGAAAACAACGTAAAACCATCTTTAGGGCTGCCGACAGTGGGGTTCGAACCCACTTTCATACGGGAGATAGTGGGTTTGAATCCCACTGTCGGCAGCCCTGAAGATGGTTTTCCATGGTTTCCCACTTCTCCTCCAGGCAAATGCCGGGATGGTACCTAACTGAAGGCCATGGCCACTTTCTTCCCACTCCCAGGCCTTCCCTGTCATATCATCGCCATGAGACCTATCTGTGTCGATGCGACGTAAAACAAAAGAAAAAGTATCCCCGACCCAAAGTCTCACGCTCCAGGACACTGTCCTTGAGGTGGTATAGGTGAGATCCCTCTCTGCGTCCGAGGGAATACCCAACCCTGGAGGGTAAATTGATAGAAAGATTATTACCATTATTATTATTATTATTATTATTATACTCCCATAACCACTTCTGTGGTTTTCTGCGACGTTAAGGTGCCGGTATTTTGTCCCACAGGAGTTCTTTCATGTGCTGGCACACCTGCCAACATGAGGCTTGAGCTCAGAAGGCCAGCGCTCTACCGTCTGAACTACTCAGCCTGGTACAGCATATAACCAGTTCCAATCAGTTCGTACTCTTCAGTAAAAATTGAAATGGCGTATGGCTTTTAGTGCCGGGAGTGTCCAAGGACAAATTCGGCTCACCAGATGCAGTTCTTTTGATTTGACACCCGTAGGCGACCTGCGCGTTGTGATGAGGATGAAATGATGATGAAGACGACAAATACACCCAGCTACAGTGCCAGCGAAATTAACCAATTAAGGTTAACATTCCCGACCCTGCAGGGAATCGAGCCCGGGACCCCTGTGACCAAAGGCCAGCACGCTAACCATTTAGCCATGGATCCGGACGTACTCTTCCGTAAGAAATGAGCTACGAGTATAATTAATGTAAGAACATCGTATATAATACATTTTACATGCAATGGAATATAATTATTACTTAAACTTTTTTACTATTAATAATATTGTAAATGCATTTGCAACAATATAATATATGCCAATATTCAATCTACAGTATTCTATCCACCTGCACCTATTACAAACTGAATGTCAGCAGATCAAAATCTGTTATTCATAGCGTAAAAAATAATGCGGCGATTTTGGAACGACTACAGCATTTGAATGACAAACGTAGGGGAACACATGCATCTGTGGAATTAGTACTGAAATCTAAATTGTAATTTCTCCTAAGATCACCGTTACAACATTGCCCACATTTTAACATTTGAATTTTCCGCCAGTGAATTCAATCGGAGGACTACCGGAGGTCTCCGGAGGACGAGCGAAAACAACTGCTCCGCTCCGCTCCTACCGTTCCCAGCTCTAGCAACAATACAGATCACACTATTTAATTAAATTTAATTCTCACAGGTCATAACTGGAGGAAATGTTGAGAATGTGGAATACAGATATTGACAGATCCTCTATTGGTTTCTGAATACACTATTTTAAATTAATGTTGCTATTAATTTCAAGATGGCAGTTGTGAATAGTGACTTAGAAACAAAATGGCTGCAGTTTCCCTCCATGGATGAAGCAACCCCAGTGTATGGTAACTCCAACAACTAGATGTTCTAGATGCTGCTGATATCCTTTCAGGAATGAAACGTATAATTTGTTATTAATTAAATGTTTTATTTTCCAACTATTTTTATAGTATATTTTAATCTTACATTCATATCAATAGACTGGAAAACTGAAGGGTTATATGTTAACTAAGTCAAAACTGAAAAGATAATGGGTTTTGCTTTAACAAAAGAACAAAGAATAGTTGTTTGGTTGCTGAGAAAGTGCAAAAATTGGCTTCAAAGGGCTAAGTATTTATTTTAGTGCTAAGTACGGTATTTATTTTGTAAATGTCTGTTAGGAAACAATTATTTTTCAATATATTGAGGTGCTTTCTATCTGGAATTGACTTGGTAATCATTTCTTGAGCTGACCTGGAACGTAATTTTGTGAGCATCTTTATAACTTGTATCAGATTTTTTATATTCAGTTCATTCTAGCAGGAGTGTTACAAAAGAACAAACCCATGGCACAACAGTCAATAATTGCCTTGTCCTTCCAAGACCACTGTTGTTCAGCCAGATGGCCTGCAGATATTTGAATGCAGCATAGTCAGCATGACATCATCATCAGCTGCTTTAGTTGCCTTTCTTGACCAGGGAATATTTCACACATAGGCAAGAATTGTTATTATAGATGAAATAACACATCAACAAGTAAGGTTACAAAAGTTGCAATTTTATAAATTTCACTCCAAATTATGTGGAAGCATAATGTCTCCTACACCTGACCAAATTAGCTTAAATGTGTCTCTCACTAAACTCCCAATGTAGGGAGAAACAACAGCACATCCAGGACTTACTACCTTTTAAACACTCCATGAAAGGACTGTCTACCCTGAACAAGCTCAAGATTGTCCCAGATTTAATGCCTTTTAACACTAAAGGATGGGTATAACCCAGAGGAACAGATCCATATATATATAAGCGAAAAAAGTCAAAATGTGGACTTATGCCCTTTCAGCAATTCATGATTCAATTTATGACAACCAAAATTTCAAATCCTATAGGTGCTTTTTCATACAGTATTTTGAATTTCTCATCTCTCCATCACCATTCTCTTTTATAGCATCCATTTGTCACTTTGTTATGTCTGCAGTTTTCAATTGTCATGGTAGAAGTGATGTATAAAATAAATTCCAGAAATAATTTTTGGCACCTGATGAAGTATAATTGTTTACTATTATGTACAGAAAAATTCCACTTGAATTGTAGTTCATTTTAAATAAAAACCTTTGTCTTTTACATGTTCCATAAATTTCTTTACTTGATTCATCTTTGGGAGTACTTTAGACTTTATCAACCACTGTAGTTTAACACTGTAATACAATAGAAGCCCGCTATAGCGAGTAATGCTTATAACGAGAACCCCGTTATACCGACAATATTTTTATGTCCCTTCCAAATTCCTATGTTAAACTGTGTATTATCCTTCGGTTACAGCGAGAGCCCTATCACTGACGCATCCGTTATTACGAGCGATTAAGCGCGCGCGATTTTTTCCGTTATCGATATTTATGCACATCAGCCATTATGATGCATGCAATCTTCGCATTGTTTCCTCGCTATGTCCACTAGCGAGTTCTCTCCTCGACATTCGAAGGCGATGTCGGAGTCTATTAGTGATACCCGTCGACTGCTCTTCCATAAAGAAAAATCGAAATGGAAGAGAACATATTTTCTTAATAAATGCATAAATAACATGTCCGATAACACTTCTTAACTAATTAAAAATAAAGGCTGACTAAACGATTGCTTAATTTTAATGCTAAATACTGCAATTAAGTAAAAATGAGATACACCTCGAGATATGGTAGAGTGCATCATTGATTTCACAGGTTAGTTTATATTTTCTCGCGTCTGGTCAAATTACGGGAAGTTTATTATCATGTAAATTTATAGCGAGAAGGTTTATAATTTCTCTAGTGGCGCTTGAAGTATGTTTTCATCATATGTATAGTACGGTTAAGTTAGGATAAGTGACGCTGTGTGAATAAGGAAACCGAAACTTTTGCCACAAAATGCGATCGATCATCTATGGTACGGTATAGTTTTCTCATTATGTTCATTTGCGAGCTCTCTCGTCGACATTCGAATGCGATGTTGTAGTCGATCAGTAATACTCAACGACTGCTATTCTCTAAAGAAAATTCGAATGAAATAGAATAACTAGTTTTCGTAATAAATGCGTAAATAACGTAACCAATAGCAGTTGTTAACTCGTTAAAAATAACGGCTGAAGTAAACGATCTTTTAAGTTTAATGTTATATACTGAAATTAAGTAAGAATGTGATACACCCCAAGATATGGCAGAGTACCGGTACATAACTGATTTCAGAGGATAGTTCATATTTTCTCGCGTCTAGTTAAACTTCGGAAAGGCTATTCTCATGTAAATTTTTAGCGAGGATAACTCATTGCTCTACATGCGTATCAAATATGTTTTCATGACACAGTTAGGTTAGGTGACGCCATTTGAAGAAGATAACTCTGGAGTGATACCGTATTTCTCCGAATCCAAGATGACGCTTTCTTCCTCAGAATCCCATGCGAAAAATCAAGGGTCGTCTTGCATTCGCGGCCTAACAGTAATGAATATCACTGGCAACCCTCGCGGTATCCACGTTGCTTCTTTTCATCCCCGCACGCACATACAACATTCGTTGACTATAAGCGACCGCTTCTTTATTATACATCGCTAGCCGTGACAACCGGTTGTACAGTGTCTGTGTGTAACGTCACTGGATCTCGGGAAATAGTGAAGAGAGAATGACATTCTATTAGCCTCTACAAAAACGTTTTTCAAATCTGCAGAATGGCATCAAAACATGCGAGCCTTCGAATTCGTAGAAAGGCCAGGCTACACAGTGGCAGAGTTATAATGCGTCTACTGTACCTGACTCTAGTAAAATTTTTATAGACAGCAAGAATATTTACGTGATGGATAATCGTAAAGATACGTGGAACAGCTATTGCCGGCAAATTGTGAACGGGTTCTCGTCGATATTATGCCAATTTTAAGTTAGCGGTAATGGTTATTAAACACTCGGAAATATAGAATAATTGTGCAGCCGCAAGAAAATATGGCGTAGGCCTAACTAAGTCAATATTTGGGGTCAGTGCGAAGACAAAGATACAAAAAAATGCATTCAGTGGTCCGCAACAAGGACGCTTTAAAGAAGTCGAAAATGAAATTGTGAGGTATGTGCACGAAAAACGCAAGGGCGGAAAGGCCATACCGTGGCGCAATAAACTCGTTCGTTGATCTTCAACGTCCGCGATTAGGCCTAGCTATCCGCTGAAGATGGCCAAACCCAGCAAGCGAGACGTGCGCGTAGCGGTAGCCGGTTATATCTGACGCTGAGTAAAAATACCGTAAAAGTTTTTATAGACGGCAAGAATATTTTCCTGACGGATCGCCGTATTGTACAGACGCATGGAATACGTAGTATTGCCGGCAAATTTTCAACGGGTTCTCTTCGGTATTATGATGCCAATTTTAAGTTAATGATCACTAAACCCGTGGAAATAAAGAATAATGTGCAGCCGCAAAAAATGCGGCGTAAGGAAAGCCAATGTTCGGCGTCTAAAAAGTGTGTAAAAATGCGTACTGTACAACAAAGGCATTCATATGATTTTACAACGCACTTTTTTTTAGCATGATTAAACATAATGAAGGAAAGAGTGGGGTTCGTCCTGGATTCGGAGAAATACGAAACTGTATTTTTTTCAGAATGAAAATAAACATACACTTTCAAGTAGTATCGGATTTCGAAAAATAACAAACAAGTCGTAGTGTGGATATCATCCGCGGAAATGCAAATTTTGAACAAACTGATTGCCGTTTCATACCGATTTTTCCGTATTATATAAAAATCGGATATAACGATAATCCGTTATAACGAGTAAATATCCCGCTGTTGTGAATTCTCTCTATAACGGACTTCTACTGTACTTAGTTAATATCCTGCTTTGAGAATGTTGAAAATCAGTTTGAAGATGAATTACTTTTGATTTGATGTTTTGTTGGTGGTTTTCATGTTGTATTTTTTGTCAGGTCCCCTTCTATTACACCTTTCAGTAGATGACAATGAAGCAAGTAAAGTTATGTGCCTTAACTGGTGAAATAAAGTTTGTGAACAGACACATAAAGTAGCAGGAATTTTGAAGGTCAGGTTGAGTGAAGCCCAAATATTTGGCTAAACGTTGAAAAAATAATTGCTCAAGAAGGTACTATAATACCCAGTACCAATAAGATCATTAAATCATATATAGTTGTGAGAATTGTATTTTGGAAAGTAGTCTGTCTGTCTGTCTGTCTGTCTGTCTGTCTGTCTGTCTGTCTGTCTGTCTGTCTGTCTGTACCACCACAACCACTAAGACCTTCAGTAGTTTGAAGAGAATTAACATAAAATCAATTAATGAAATTGACCAAAATTATGGCTTCTGATTAAGATAGCTAATTAATGAAATTGTCCACATTTTGGCAGTTTTCACTTATATATAGTATATGAATCTGTTCTTCTTGGTTATACCCAGAGAATGAACATAAAATCAATTAATGAAATTGACCAAAAATATGTGGCTTCCGATTGAGAGAGCTAATTAATGAAATTGTTACAATTTTGTTGTGTATTTTAACATGACTTCACCAACTCAGTAAATTCTGAAAGTACTTCAATATATAAATGTCCATGTTGTATAGCCTATATTTCAGAAAGAGGACTTAAACATGTTTAAATATATTTTGTTTTTATCATCTTATGATTTTTGTTAATTCTCAACAGGATTTAACAGCAAAATGCAAGTTTGAAGTAGGGTATCATTTGATTTTCTGTCTCTTTTATAATTGCAGTTGTGATAAACTCAAAATCTGCCTTCCACATGTGTTACATGAATGTCACGAACTGGTATAGGGCTATATTATTTAGAACAGTAGTCTAAATTATATCAGATTTGGGTTATTATATACTGTACTCAGATTTAATTTCATATCCTTTTTAGTTGTTTAATGTTTATTGACCCATATTGTTATTTGTTTACCTTTAGATTTAATTTCATATCCTTCTTGGTTGTTGGTCCATACAGTTATTTACCAGTATATGTATCATTTTGTATCAGTAAACTGAACTAGGAAGTTGTCTAATATTGCACTTCCTTTGATACTACTGTAGAATGCCATTTCCCTCATTCCTTCTCTGATTTCTTTGATGTATAGGGTAATATTAGCTCACATAATTTAAGTTGTCCATTTTCCAAACACACTTCTGTTATGTTATCAGTTGGAAGATCAAATTTTAGAAGTGTATTCTGTTATGTTTCTCAGTAAGTAAAATTTAAATGATTTATCCAATTGAAAAATTATTCACTTCTACTAGAGTAATGATTCGGAATATGAAGCAAAATTCAGATTCAGACAACATGCTATGCACAATAATGATAGCTGTGGTAGAACACAATATTATGTTATATCATTCTAGAGGACATTCGAAGGATCATGTTTGATTTTCAATGCTGGTTGGTGTTATAGTGAACTTTATGATTTTTTTTTTCAGATAATGTTCAAGGAATGGTTCAATTACAAGAAAAATGAGGCAGAGTTATATAAAGATGAAGATGATGTAAATTGAGGATAGAGACTTGAAAAGCAGAATAAGTACATATACAAGAAATAACAAAATGGCATAGGAATAGAAAGCAACAGAATGGAGAGACATGGTCAAACAAGATAGCACAACTCTATTATCTCATACTAGGCACTAGTGACCTTGATTCTGGTTTCTAGCCTCCAGAAATACTGATGGAACAAAACCTGGACTGGAATACAGTGATGTAAGAGAAGAGATAAAGTGTAAATTTGTATTGTCATCCTGAGGTGATGCAGTTCCTTTCAGGCTCACCTCAATGGAGGAGAGTTACATATATCTTTTCGGTCACATATCAGCCCCACTGTCTATCTTAAATCTCTGGCAGGGCCGGGAATCAAATATGGGTCTCAGAGTACAACAGGCAATAGCTTTAATGATTACACTATGGAGGTGGACACTGGAAATGATGAGTGATTAGAATGTGGAGAAGAGTATTGGAAAGGAACAAACAAGTGTCAAGTCAAGTAATATACAAAGATAGAAAAAGAAAAGGAATACATAAGACAAACATGTGTGTTCCTTTCTTGTTCTATCTTTTTGTATGTATGACTTGATTTGGCACTTATCCTACATTTCCCAAATCAAGACTGAAGATCTGTAAAGATGGCCTTTCTCTATGTTGATGCCCACTCTCCTGATGAAGTTGGGAGGCAGAAATGAGCTCCTCAAGGGCCGATAAGAGATGGATGTAGAAGAAATGGGACTGATGACGAGAGAGCCCATCTACTCAAAGACAGCAGTGCATGTGAGGATGTGGAGAATGTCTTTGTTCTTTTGTGTTTTCATATTTGTCCTTGTCTCCTCTTTCTGTTGCTGCCTCTTCCCACACTTACCTGCAGTTATGTTTGCCCTATTATGTGTTCCTTTTCTTGTTCTCATCTCTCTTAATGTTGAGAGAAATATTGTACCTGCCCTAATCTGGCTGCAGCTGGATAAGGCTAAATGTTTGTTATTGAGAATGGTAACTTTCTGGATAATGCTTGTCAGATAATACAACTTTATTGTACGTACAATTAATGTAAATTTTGACTAATATCTTGTTATGTGTTGTGAAATATCTCTCCTTTTCCTGTTTTTCAGAGTCATTTTATTCTCAGCTTCTGACTATTGAACTTTTAAGCTGTTATAAAATTTTTCATTGAGATGTGCTCCACAATTTTCTTTTGGTTTGTGAGTTTTGTTCCGGGCCACATTTTAGTTGTAAGAGAATAGGAAATCACGTAGCGAATATCAGCACAACATTCAAGCAAACAGGGATATAAATTGTGATAAATGATACGTGAAGTGTGTAAAGAAAAGGGAACTTGTACGGCAGGGATGTTGTTAAATGATCAAATTAAACAAAATCCACCAGATACTGACAATGACTAAAGAAAATTTTGAAGAATATTTCTCTGAGAAAATACTTGAAAGAGGAGTTGCTGAAAGTTTACGGACCATTTACTGTAATTGTCTGCATTGATTGAAAGATTGTTCTTAATGGTGAAATACTGTGTCTGCATGATCAATAATTTATTTAATTCTAGAGGGAGAACATTCTAACATATTCCTGTCACCAACACAATGCAGTCTGCTGAGTTTAATGCAAGTGAGGTGCATGTACATCCATCCTGACCTTGGATGCAAGGCAAGCTTGTTATGGAGAGAGTGCTTATCAAAAGATGTACTTGTGAGTTATGTACTGCTCTGTTTTGTGCATTAAATTGTAAAGTGTGTTATGGCTCAGTATATGTTTACTACTGCACAGCATGTTTTTATTTGTGATACATGCATCCCGTCAAGTCCAAACGTGATTTCAAGAAATATACCGAGGTATAAAAGTTTCAGGCCATACAACAATCCATGCCCTTCCTGCTATGAGAAGTGTTCAGCCTGTACAAGACAAATTTGCACATCCTACAAGAACTGAAACAAAAGATTTGCCCAGAAATTGACAACTTTATGCCGTGTGAACAAGTGATGTAAGAGGCATGTCCAGAAAATAAAGATACATCACAATAGATCGAAAGATAAATTTGTAATGCAGCTACACTGGCTTTGACCACAATCCTGTGCCTTTCTGCTCAGGTTCATCTGGCAGTGGCACATAGTCTTTTCCAAGCAACATGCTGGAAAGGGGTGGATCGATTCAGGTGAAAATTGAGCATCCAGTGGAAATTCATCAGCAAATTATTGGTGCTAATTTAAACATTATGAAATGAAAAAGTGATATCTAGAATATTCTGGGGGCAAGACCAATATTCTTGATGAACACACAAGCTGTAGACATTTGTGATCTTGTGCCCAACAATATTTATTCACTTATTTATTTACTTTAAGAAACACCTTGGCCAAGAACGATTCAATAGCAGTGATGAGTTAAAAGATGTTGTTAATGTGAAGAATTAGGTGGCATACTTAAATGACTCTGGGGTACAGAAGCTACTACCCAAACTAAACAAGTCTGGACAACGGCAACAGCAAAGTTGGAATGTAAAGTTTGGACCAGTCCCTCATTTTTACAGTGGAACTTTCTAAACATTATGTAAAAGCAGATTGGCATTTGCATCTAAACGGATATGCCTCATATAGTTTCTTAAAGAGGTGCAAAAATTTGTGGACAATGCAGGTGGACAGTTTCAGAACTTCCTTTCAAAATTTTTATAGTCAGTTTCTGAAAATGGTTCATGGTACTTTTGTATGGTTGCATCATCACCACTGAAGTCATCCACCACATGCAATAACTGTCAAACTTGCCTGTAGGAAAAACACCACACTGTTGATTCTTGATTCAAATATTTTCATTGTATAAAGACGACATAGTAATGGAATTGAGACTATTAATATTGCTAAATTTATGTTCCAGTAGCAAGTGTATATTGTCACCAGCCTAAAGGAAGGCCTATGCACCGATCATGTTGGGGAAATATTGACCAAAAGCGCACAGAGGATTCTGGGCAAGAATCTCCTTATATAACTTGTACAATTCTTCTTCTCTATCACGTTCTATCAGAATCCCTGCTGGTTGAAGTAATGGACTAGTGACCCCCATCTTTGCCTGTTCTTCCACCATTCTTCTCTGAACACTCTGGGCAGTTCACACCTTTACTCTCCACTGCTTCCTGTACTTTAGTCATCCATCTCATCCTTGGTTTTCCCCTTGGTCTTGTTCCATTCACCTTCCATTCCATCATTGCTCTAGGGATTATAATTATTTCCATCCTTCAAAGGAGCCAAACCTCATCTCTCTACTGGTCCTTATTCTGTTTTGTAGTTAATCTATCCCTAGTCCTTCCAGTATTTCTGTGCTCCTTATACGGTCCTTATTCGTCTTCCTGAGCATGCTTCTATGGGATCTCATTTCCACTCCCTATCCTGTTTTCTATGAATGTTGTGGTCCACATCACTGTTCCATATCTCAGAAGAGAGACAGAAAAGGTCTTATATAACACCTTTTTTTTTTTTTTTGGCATCTTCGTGAGACCTTTAAATTCCATACTATATTCCGTATGGTCTGGTAAATGCACCCTGTTTCTGATCTCTTGTGTTATAGTTCCATTTTATAGCACTACACATCCCAAGTACTTGAAGGTGTCAGCTACTTCCAGGGGCCCATTGTTTAACTTTATTATGCCTCTTCCTATCCTCTTTCTTCTCATCACCACCATCGTTTTGCTCTTGTCTTTACATATTTTCATACTCAGTCTTCTATTTTTTAACTGAATTTGTAATGTATGTTCACTCTTACCCCATATCACGATATCATCGACAGATAACCAAACTCCAGCATTCTCTGGCTCAGTCTTCTGTTTGATTTCCTTCTGTACTTCATCCATAACAATGATGAGCAAGAGAGGGCACAACACACTTCCCTGCCTCAGTCCAGCCTTTCCAGTCCTCCTCTTCACTCTGCTTTTTCATTTCCTTTATAATGCCTAGATCATGTGTACTATCTGCGCACCTTTTCTGGATAGATTTACACCCTAGTGCTGAATCTGTCGACCTCGGTAATCTTCGAGATTCGTACTGGCAATCTTTGAAACACAAACTATGAATTGCTTATGCATCGCTGTGCGACATCTGGTGTACGCTTTATGTACTAGTACTGTTGTTATTTACACTGCAAAGCCAAACTATAGAATTCACTCTTAGGAATAAGATTCGCATCGAGAAATGTTTTATAATGTTAAATAATGTGTGTGTGACACAGTTGTTGGCTTAAGATAACAAAGGTTTAGCAAAATTCATATCGATTGATCATATTATCGATTCAATTCAGATTTCATTTCCATTTAGTTGGCAGTACTACTGGAACCGGGATTGCTCCCTCCTTACTCCTCAAACCCGTACACAAATCTATCGATAAAAAGTGCGCAGGTAGTACCATCTCTGTAACTCCTTTTATTTTTCAGTGCTCTCCATACTCTTTCTATGTGTACACTATCATATGCTTTCTGGATGTCAATATAAGTCAAGGTTGTGGGCATGATGTGGAGTTATTCCTCACGTTATTACCATGTGCCAGAACTATGCCTTCTTCTTCTTCTTCTTCTTCTTTTATGACCACTTTAGTCAGTCCGTCGTTTAGGTCTCTTTGAAGGGATTGTTCGGGCTTTGCGGTCCTCCCAGTACTTCTTCAGACACTCTGATCTTCGTACCCTTTCCTCAGTTGAAAATGTACATGTTGTTGGTTTGTTTTGTGTAAGGATAAAGCGGAGGTTTGTATTCTTGAGTTTTGTATTCAATTTTATCTATAATTAAAACATACATATAAATGGCACCATGTTTTAAACTAGTTTCCACTGTCTTTGACAGTAATAACATGGTAATAACGCTTTATGTCTTCATTTTTGAAAGAGGGAATTTTGTTTACTACGCAATCAGTACTGTATCATATAACGAATATTATTGTGGTGGTGGAGGAATGAAGTTCCATACGGTACATAGCTGCACAACAGGTCACATATAATATCTTTTCACTGCTACAACCCAACAATATCTTTCTCTCTCTCTTACACAACCATTCACAGGTTTCTATACCATTCTCTATAAACGCCTTTTTAAATTCACACCATTCTTCTTCCACTCCATTTAATTTCCTATTTGGGACTCTTTTCTTGATTTCCTCTTGGAAGTTCCCTTCAACTCTATCTTTTTGAATTTTCACACCTTAATTCTTCTCTCTTTCTCTCTCAAATCATTGATCGTTGGTAATTTTTCTATCCTGATTTGGGATAATATCTATCTATGATCCCAATCAAAGACTTCACTTGGAAACTCTGACTCATCTAGTAGATCATTTCTTTTAATCCTCTCAGTCATTTGGTCATCCCATCCATACTGGGTGATCTTCTTGGAATTCTTCTCCGTGAACAAAGTATTGCCAATTATATCAGATCATTTCCCTCACAGAAGTTCACAGGATTGTCATCTTCACGATTTCTTTGCCCATATCCAAATGGGCCTACTAATATCTCAACTTCTACAATATTCAATCGTAATTGAAAGAGGCTTTGTGGTCAGGACTGAAAATGTTAGTATTTTACACAGCAGTTTATACAACCACTACAGCAATATTTTAGAGATCAGATTAGAGTGTGGGCTTATAATTTTCTACATGAAAAGTAACAAATGAAAAGATAAGGACAATGAAAGGTCTGTGAAGGAAGAAGGAGCAACAGAAAGAGAAGACGAGAACAAACAGGAAGAGATATGGGGACTGTCCTTTTCTTTTCATGTTTGTCCTCCTCCTCCTCTCCCTCCTTTTGCTCCCTCTTCTCACACTGACCTGGTATTGTGTTTATTCTATTTTTCATGTTCCTGTCTTTTGTTTCTTGCTTGTTTCTTTCTCTCCATTATTCATTTTCTATCATAGATATGGAGAAGAGCAAGGTCTTCATTTCCAAAAGAGGGATCTTTGTTTGCCATGTAGTTATGATATTGTACCATTAGTACTGATTCATATTATTGTGGTCATAGAGAACTGAAGTTCCATACAGCATATAGTGCAATTATTATGAAGCTAATTGATATTTCATCAGTAACGGCAGACCTGGCAAGATACAGATTGTAATACACCATTGCAAAATCTAGATAAATGTATTGTGAAGTGAGGCAAGAGTAGCCCAAACTTTTGAGGTATGTTCTGTCTATTTCATGTACATTTCAAATATTGAAATTCAGATAGGACTGTACCTCTGGTTTATTGATATGGTATGTAGTTTTAATGAATTGTGAGGAGAGTATTTGCCAGATAAAGCACATGAAGATAAAGTTGCTGCAAGATAGGCTGCCCTATTCAAAGCTATGACTACATCTCTCACTAATGTTGTAAATTGTTAATAAAGTAGTCTTAAATGATGAACTAGCTGGATCTGAATTAATTGGCTTAGTGCAGTCTGTGATGCTAGTGCATATTTCAGACACCAGGCTGTGTGGGTACATTCTCAGTTGCAGTGTTTGTACGAATTTGTGAGAACAATGGTTTGGTCCATCAATGTTATACAGAGAGAGCATTTGAACCAAGAATCAGCTGCACTGTGTTTTTCCTATGGGCAACCTGACGGCCATCTGTAGAGTTCAATGCCCACGAGGTGTGCGCACATCACTCCTGGCCTTGGGTGCAAGAAAAGCTTGTCAGCAAGTGAGTGCCTATTGTAAGACACATTTGTGAGTTATGTGCTATTCTGTTTTGTGTATTACATCACAAAGTGAATTATGGCTCTGTATATGTTTACTACTGCAGAACATGTTTATTTATGATTCATATGTTAACTCGGTCAGTCAGTTGAGACCAAACATCATTTCAAGAAAGTTTTCCAGGTGTAAAAGTTCCAGATCATACAACAATCTAACAACAAATTTCAGGCACCTTTAAATGTTCAGCCTGAGAAATGAAACTGTGTCGAGTTCTCACCAAATATAAATTAGATGACACTGTGCAATGACAAAGCACATCATCAACTACAGCAAGCGATGTATAGTTTCTTGTGGCAAAAATGTGTGGCCAATGGAGGCTGGCAGTTTCAGCACCTCCTTTCATAACTTTGGTAAGTAACAAACTTCTTGAAATATTTCACGATACTGTTTTGTGGCTGCATCATTGTTGCTGAACTCTGCCAACACCTGGCAACAACTGTCGAACTCACTAATAGGAAATACACCGCACAGCTAGTTCTTTATATGCTATTGCTGCATGTAATTTTGTAAGCAGCTACAATTTTGAGATGTGTTTAGCTTGCTGCCTTTGAAATCTAACTGTAATTTCATTATTATGATATATGTTAAGAAGCATACACTTTGAAAAACTTAGTTATGCGTGATTTTCCTCTTTGTTCTTTTCCTCTTTTTCCTCTTTATTGAAGAACTGTTATCATTGTGTAATTGTAATTAAGGAAAAGTTATGTTTTTAAGTTTTATTTATATAAAATATTTGAGTTATCACTGAATGGATAAATTTGACAAATTCTAACAAATACTGATAATGTAAATGTTTTTTGTGGGCAAGTATAAGCTCCAATTGCTGCAAGATTGTCAGTCTATTAACAGCTGTATTCATTGTCTATCTGGAAAGAGAGGAGTAAATCAGGTCCAAAATTACTGATGGTGTTAATAAATAGGGGTATTCCTTTGGAAATGTGTATTTCAGGAACTGCATAGAAATAGAGGAGCATATTTTGTTTATACATATTCCTTTAATCCTTGTGTACCTTTTTGTAACTTCGCAGTAGGATTTCTTTCTTTCTTCTTCTTCTGTGGATTCTACATATTACCATTGGTGCTGGTGACTTGGTACAGTTTTGATTGGAATTGTTAATGTTAAGCATCATTCAAATTGAGCTACCCTCTCGTGTTGCCATCTGGTGTTATTTGGTGTTTTGTCCTTGACTATGTGCAGCCATATTTGTACTGTCCAGTTCGTGTCGATCACTTCATCCGTCAGGCTGTATTCATGTTAATCTTCTTCTTCTTGTTGTGTGTTCAATAAACCTGCACTTTAGATTAACAGCCATCACCTTGCAATCCACAGCCTTATTTTTGGGTTTTGGGCCCAGGGATCATGTATGAGAAAGTGAAATTGTAGAATGACACAAAAATGTGGTTACGTTATCTGGAACATTCTGTAACATGCCAAGAAAGAAGAAGAAATGATGTCTGCGATAATGTTCATCAAAATGCTTTCAAACGACATTTATGATACATGGAAAATTCACAGGAAAGCATTACTCATTAAAAATGATGCATGGAACTACGCGAGTGGTGAAAAATAAAAGCTCGAAGCAAATGCAGCAAATGCAGCAAATGCAGCAAACGCAGCGGTAGTGACAACATGGGAATCAGGAGATAGCAAGGCTATGTCAGACATACTTCTGCAAATCTCTTCAACTGAACTGAAACAAGTGAAGAATTGAATGGTGTGGAAAAAGTTGACAAATGTCTACAGTCCAAAGGCCCTGCAAGAAAAGCCAACCTGCTGAAACAAATGGTGCTTCAACACATGAATAAGGGTGATGATGTTCGTGATCATCTACGAAGATTCTTAGACGCTGTTGACCGACTCAGTGATGTAGAAGTGCCGATAAACGACAACTTCCAGTCTATATTGTTACTCTACAGTTTATCAGTGGGTTTTGATAATTTTTGTATCGCGATTGAGTTGTGACGAACTCCCAAATCCTGAAACATTGTGCATAAAAGTAGTGGAAGAAAGTGAAGCGCAATTGAGTAACTGACAAAAACGTGTGCAGAATGCGATGTTGGTTCAGCAATAACAACAGTCAGAACTGTGGCAAATAAGGTAAATCGAATAAGCGTGACGGTGGAACATTCAGTTGTTTCAAGTGCAAACAGCCGGGTCACAAAGCAGTGAATTGTCTATCAAAAGTGAAAAGTGATCAAAACAGAAGCAAGATGGAAAACACATCGTTATATGCTGCGCCAGTCTCAAGTGCGTGTCACAAAACAAACTTCTCATTTATCCATTCGACAGACAAGAAACTGTGGTGTTTGGATAGTGAGTGTCCTGCATACATGGCCAAGAACATTGACAGTTTTAAGTGCATTGAACAAAAAATTTGTGAAATGTTCAACTTGGCGAACTCCAGCTTTCAATGCCAAAGGCATTTGGTGACAACAGTGAACGAACGTGATAAGACAGCTGACTTGAGTGTGAAGTTCTGCATGTGTCGGATTTACAAACGAATCTTCTGTCAATCGAGAGTTATTGTGTGACATTCAAGGCTGAAGATACCAACAAAAAGAACAACAGTGTAGTTTTGCATGCAAATCGGGTTGACGGACTATACTTCGTGAGTGATTCACATGTGACAATTATATAATGGGGTAATTCCACCTGATCAATACTACTTGTTACAAGTATAATGTGTTTACATTAAAAATACACTATCTACAGGACCGGTTTCGATCTCAATTGATCATCCTTAGCTGCTTGAGAACATAAGATAGAATAACAAATACAATAATCACTGAACATGACTTAAACTAAGAATGTAGTTTTAAAAAATAGTAAACTACATTGACAACAGATTAAAGTCAATAAAACTTGATTGTCATGTCCCTTATAAGGTTTGTTACACTTTTGTGTTGGAGTTCTGTATCTTCTTCGTGATCAAACTGCGTTTAAAATGTCCTGGTATGTTACTAATGGAACACGTCATATCTTTTGTAATGCTTATGCCAGCCAAGTGCAAACTTGTCAAATATCTTATCTTTTGTTCTCAAGCAGCTGAGGATGATCGATTGTAGATCAAAACCGATCCTGCAGATGGTGTATTTTTAATGTAAATACATTGTACTTGTAACAAGTAGTACTGATTAGGTAGAATTATCCCCATTATACAATTGTGAGATTCATCCATACAGATATGAAAATAATACACTGTAATGATTCACTTCTGTTCGAGCTGAAGAAAGCTGCTTTGGCAAGCTGTGAAGACTGGAAATCTTTGATGGACTGGCACAAGAAGGTGGGACATCTGAACGTCAAAGATCTTTGAGAAGCAGCAAGAAACCACACAGTTCAAGGACTTGAAATTAGTGACATGAACTTGATCATCAAATGTGAGGTTTGTTTTCAGGGGAAGTTTCCTAAATCGCCTCGAAGGAAATTTACTCCTGGTGAACTTATACAGGCATATGTTTGTAGGCTCATGAAGGTTGAATCAAATGGTTGTGCCAGATACTTTGTTACATTCATCGACAATTCTACATGGTGGAGTGAAGTTCATTTTCTACGAAAGAAGAGCGAAGTACTTAATGAATTCCAAGCCTTCAAAACCATGAGTGTGGCGCAGGTCACCAAGAAGATAAAGCTCCTGCAATTTGATAATGGAATGGAGTATGTCAATAAGCAGTTTGATGACTTATTGAAGAGCTCTGGCATTAAACATCGACTGATGGCCCCGAACAACCCTGAGCAAAATGGGGTAGCTGAGACGAAAAAGTGCACTTTAGTTGAAATGATTTGGTGTCTACTGAACTGATCTGGCCTCCCACCTTCATTATAGGCAGAGGTAGTGTCAGCTGTGAATTACATCAGGAATCTCTGCCCACCAATTGCACTGGAAGGCAATATCCCCTTTAAGGCGTGAATGGGAGAAAAACCAGATGTGGGGAACTTTAAGGAATTTGGTTTGTTGGTCTACTGCTTAAAGCCGGCCCTGCTATATAGGGGTAGCATTACTGCCTCTTACCTGGAGGCCCCGGGTTCAATTCCTGGCCAGATCAGGGATTTTTACCTGAATCTGAGGGCTGATTTGAGGTCTACTCAGCCTAAGTGATTACAATCAAGAAGCTATTTGAGGGTGAGATGGTTGCCCCGGTCTGGAAAGCCAAGAATAACGGCTGAGAGGCTTCATCATGCTGACCACAGGGCACCTCATAAACTGCAGGCCTTCGGGCTAAACAGTGGGGCTGTTGCGCCATGGGGTTTGATTTGATCTACTGCTTAAATTGAACCGAAAGCACAGGCAAGTTTGAGCCACATGCGCAAAAGTGCGCGTTCCTGGACTTTGCTCCAGATTCCAAGGCCTTTAGAATTTGGATCCCTGAGGAATGTCAAGTGGAGATTTTGCGTAACGTCCGGTTTCTGAAAGAGCTTCCAAAAGTGGATGGTTGTTGTTATGAAGATTTCCACTCAGAACAGATAACAGCTATCTTCAAGACAGTTGACAATCTGAACAAGCAGAAGGACATGTGTCAACAGAAACATTTGACATCGTGATGAACAGGGATGACTCAATCTACATTCAAGTTCAGCAAAGTGACATATAACCGGACTTCTTGAGCTTCAATGTGGATCCATCTTCAGTTTAAGTTGCGTTGTTGAAGTGCTGGCCGGGTAGGCCTAAGAAGGTTCTCATGGCAAAACCAGGCAGACCAAGGAAGCACCAGGTTATTGAAGAGGAAGTTGGAGCTCATCCAGATGTTGTGTGCATAGTGGAAGTTCCCATTAAGTACACTATCTCTGGTCCCGATGAAGAGAAGTGGATGCAGGCAATGGCCGTCGAGTTTTCCTCAATACTGAAGAATGATACCTGGGACTTGTGTAGAGAGTCTGAAGAACTGTCAGGAGTTGGATAGTGTTGGCATTGATGATTCTATAAATAAACAGAAAGCTAGGGTTGTTACACAGGGGTTTTCTCAACGTTCTGGGACGGATTACAGTGAGACCTCTGCTCCTGTAGCATGACTCAGTTCTTCACCTTGGTATGGCTCACACAGTACAGCATGAGATGCATGTGCGACAGTTCAACATCTCCACTGTCTACCTTAATGGCATTGTTGACAAAGAGATTTGGATGGAATTTCCAGAGAACACTGAAAGAGATTTAAAGTAAATAATTGAAAGCAAGAATAGCACTGAAGGCATAATCGACAAGGCCAAGAAGATGTTACCTGAGCTACAGAAAGGAAATAGATTATGCCACATGAAGAAAGCACTATACTGGTTGAAACAGGCCGGACACTGTTGGTACCAGCGTTTGGATCAAGAGTTTCAGATATTTGGAGCAAAGCTGGATTTCAGGGACATGAGTGTCTATATAGTGACTACAGGGGATGACCCACTAATAATTATCATCTATGTTGATATTAATTGTTCTATGTTGGAACACCAGAAGAGTCGATGACCTCTATGTATTCCTGAAAAATTATTTTGAGATTAATGATTTACAGTAGGTGACATCATACTGTTTGGGATTCAAATTCACTCACACTGTTTCAACAATAACCATTAGTCAACGAGGATACATCTTCGACATACTTGATCATTTTGGAATATCATTATATTGCCGTCTTCACGCCACTTGATCCAAGGACAAAGCTATCAAGGACAGACACTTGGATCATTGAGGACGGAGAGAAACTGACATACCGCGAGCTCGTCGATGCACTTGTGTACCTTTCTGTTGGGGCACATCCTGACATATCTTACGCAACCAGTGTTTTAAGTAAATTCAGTGACTGTTTTGGTGCCAGCCATTGGCATGCTGTGAAACGTGTGTTACGTTACTTCAACGGGAGTTTGGACTTAGGCATTACTTTCACAGTGTGATGGGGCAGTCTGGCTGGTTATGTTGACACTGACTGGGCTGCCTGCATTGACGACAAGGAGATCCTCCACTGAATACGCCTTTACAATGAGTGGAGGTCCTGTTTTCTGAGAGTCAAGAAAACAGCACATCATTGCGTTTTTGTCTACAGAGTCTGAATACATGGCCCTCAGCAACTCCTCCAAGGAAGCAATAAATTTGCGATGGCTGTCCAAGGAGATTAGCAAAAGTCTACTGCCAACTGTCAATCTGGACAATGACAATCAAGAAGAACAGAAATTGGCTGAGAAACCTTTGTTCCGCTCACGCACAAAGCATAATCACGTGCATCATCATTTTGTGAGGGAAGCTCTGTCTGCAGAGGAAATCAACCTGAAGTACCTTGCAATGGAAGAGATGCCAGCGGACATCCTCACAAAAGGATTGGAAGTGTTTGAACAACCTTGGTCTCATGAAGTGAACTGTTCAGGCGATTATCACTTTGAGAGGGGGCGTTAAGTATGATTCAAACTGAGCCGTTATCTGGTGTTATTTCGTGTTTTGTCCTTCACTATGTGCCGCCATATTTGTACTGTCCAGTTTGTGCCGATCACTGGACCTGTTAAAATGTATTCATCATATTAAACTTTGTTCTTCTTGTGTGTTCAATAAACCTGCACTTTAGATTAACAGGTGTCGTGTTTCACTTCGCAATCCACAGCCTTATTAATAATTTCAGAAACTGTATAGAAATAGAGAATCAGATTTCGTTTCTACATGTTTCTTTAATTCTTGTGTACCTTTTTGTAACTTCTCAGCAGGGTTTATTTTTTCAGTGGATTACAAGATTAGATGGTGTATTCTACATAGTACCATTGGTGCTGGTGACTTTTGGTATAGTTTTGGTTGGAATTGTTAAATTATTTTCAGGTATTAATATACAATTGGTATTTCAGTGATGAATCTCTTCTTAAGGTTCCAGCATTGCTGAAAACTAAACTGATCCAAGTTTGTTAACACTCATGGATGACTGTCTTACCCAGAGGCCCCGGGTTCAATTTCCGGCCAGGTCAGGGATTTTTACCTGGATCTGAGGGCTGGTTCGAGGTCCACTCAGCCTATTTTATGACTAGTGAATTGTGTTAACATGTACCATACATAAAAACATTTAGCTTGTATACAATTGCTCTGTCTAAAAAGGGTGAGTTTATTATTATTATACATTTGATAAGAACATGTCTGAATGTTGCTTTATAGTGATTAAAATTATGTAAAATCCTGCTGCCTGTCGTTGTGTGGGTTTGAAGAAGGGACTTCTCAAGGTTGTTGTGGACATATGCTTTAAGAAACTTGTGATGACATTGGTTGGTTTAGGTTATTTAGTCTGTAATATCCAATGTGCGTGCTCTCACTGGAATCTACATGGACCGGAGTGTCACTCTGGGAATAAACTTTGGTAATGTTTCCATAGGATATTGTGTGATCCGTTGTCTGAATGTTGCTTTATGGTGATTTAAATTATGTAAAATCCTGCTGCCTGTCACTGTGTGGGTTTAAAGAAAGGACTTCTCAAGGTTGTTGTGAACATCTGTTGTGGTCTTGTTGTGTCTTTTAAGGGTTGGTGTTGGTGGATTGAGAGTCTGTAATGAAAATAAAATGTCTTAGTTGTGAAGTTTGTTTAAAATGGGGATGTTAATCAGATGTTAAAATTCTTTTAGAAAGGTAAGTGGTATGTTCCGAGCTGTCAGTGCAGAGATGGCACGGAATGACATTAGTAGACGAATAAGTTTGAGTTGTATCTTTAAAAGTAGGAAAGATCACAATATGAAGATAAAGTTGGAATTCAAGAGGACAAATTGGGGCAAATATTTCTTTATAGGAAGGGGAGTTAGGGATTGGAATAACTCATCAAGGGAGATGTTCAATAAATTTAGAATAAATTTCCAATTTCTTTGCAATCATTTGAGAAAAGGCTAGGAAAACAACAGATAGGGAATCAGCCACCTGAGCAACTGCCCTAAATGCAGATCAGTAGTGACTGATTGATTGGTCTTTTTGGAGACTGTATGTTGTCTTAGAGACTGCATGTTATTATTATTATTATTATTTTTTTTTTTTTTGCTAGTGGCTTTACGTCGCAAGGACACAGATAGGTTTTATGGCGACAATGGGATAGGAAAGGCCTAGGAGTTGGAAGGAAGCAGCTCTGGCCTTAATTAAGGTACAGCCCCAGCATTTGCCTAGTGCGAAAATGGGAAACCATGGAAAACCATCTTCAGGGCTGCCGACATTGGGATTTGAACCCACTATCTCCCGATGCAAGCTCACAGCCGTGCGCCCCTAACCGCACAGCCAACTTGCCTGGTAGACTGTATGTTCACATCTGAGTTGGGCTCTTTTAGACTGAGAGTATATAAAATAAAAACATTCAGAGTAATGGGTGATTTTCATAGAGACTTGTTCAGAATTAATAACAGTATTTAAATCCTTCTTTCAGTCACTATCCCCCTTTCACACAGTTAAGTCTTGATGAATATCTGGTGTGATATGGAAGCAAATGACTGCTTGTGCCCAGTCTATTTACCGTATTTACGTGAATAATCCCCGCTTCTGAGTAATCCCCGCACCCTAACTTTAGGAAGGCTGATTTTGAAAAAGAAATGCCAACATTGTCTCAAATAAAATCCGCACCCCAATTTCGTGCCTCAATTTTTTAAAAAGAAATATGCAGGTATTATTCGCGTAAATACGGTATTTGGATCATAACAAACTGTCACGTGAGTTGTCCAGTTGCAAAACTTATACTGCCCATGTGAACAGAATTCTCAGAAAATTCAAAAACTGGCATTTGCTGGGGAATAGAGGGGGATGTTTGATTCAATGTTAATAAATTGGTAAAATATTATGTTCATCAAACCATGAAATCTCAGAAAACGTTACTCACGTTATTTACAAAAATGTTCGGACATAACGTGTGTTTCAGCAGTATTTGTAATGATGTATGCATTTTGTGGTGGAACTATTATGTACAATGAAGAAGAATTACTCATTTTTAACTCAATAAATGAAGGGTATAACATCCATTGCTATTTAAATCTTAATATTTGATTTTACATTCACATCACTAAATCTGTCCCCTTTCAAGAAGTTTCTGACAAATTCTTCACAGTTAACACAATTATATTAACAAACCCTCATCATATTTAATGAAATTTCCCACATCTGAGTCATGGTTTGGCATGTCATTTTTTAAAGTTTGCTGTTAGTAAAACTGTTTTGTATTTCATCCAGTCTTTCCTACAATGCTTTGTCAGCAATGCATTCAGGTCCTTGTGTTTTTCTTTCCTAAGAGTAACCCCTTCTTTCAGTGCTGCTAGTACGACTGCACATAACGTTTTACCACTTTTCAGAATGTTTCTCGCTTCAACAACACTTTCCCAACTGAATCGTAGTTGGCAAGGGATGCAAAGATGTTAACGTATTCATGATCAGTAAGATGTGTTGCACGCTGCTTAATGTCGGTCTCAGTTTGTCCAAAAATCCTATTGGGTGGGTGGTGAGTTGGAGGATGATAAATGAATGCCCTACCATAGGAAACAAGAGTTATCTATTTTGTTGAAGGAGGAGCATCTTCAGCCAGGCAGTTGCAAAGTGTACCATGATTGTTTTATTTTTTCCTGGTTACTGCAACCATCGGTGACCAGCTTGATAGAACAGTAATTTACTAGTTCTGTAGACTTCAAACTACGGTAAAGTGCAGATGCGATTTGGTTTGATCACTTCCTGTAAGAATTTTGAAGCCACAGGTATGCAAATGCCTTGTCTTTCTGTTGAGGACCTTTACAAGTTCTTTCACGAATACCAAAGTTATAAATGTATAATATTGGTATAAAAAATATGCTGCTTGGTCAGGAATTTTGGGGATTGGTTTCTTAATTTGGCAATCAAACAAAAATATTATTCCTCTGCCCACTGTCTGGCATACATGATCATGCGTTTTGTTCGTTTGGACATAACGTACTTTGCTGCATTAACAAGGTGGACATGACTATTTCTGCAACAATTCCTTTAAATGTATGGATTAAATGGACTTTGCCCACGTATTATCTCATTGGAATGTGTATTTTGATGAGCTGCATACAATGGCAGTCATAACTAGTTTTGAGAAAAAATGGACATAGTTTTGCAACTTATTATTTCTCAATGAGAGGAATTATGATAAAAGTAAGTTCATTGAGAAATGTCAACCATTTATTCAGAATGTTATCAAAATGTTTATGCAACACAATTTATTGATAAAATATGACTTACGTTCTTCCTTATCATGGCATCCTCATTTTACTTTTTAGGTGTTATTAAAGTTTGAGAAAAAAAGTGTTTAACCCTGACAGTAACACAAGTCTATAAATATCACTTTAGTTACACCACACATCTGGAAGACGTGCCACTCAAAGCCTATTATTTAAAGTTACGTTAAAGTTACCAGACAGAATGAACAAGGAATAGAGGTGGTGGAGGGGATAACTTTCCCCTCCTTATGAGGACTAGACGGCATTCATTTGCACGACATGTCGAAAATTGTATGATGTAATTGTCAGGGTTTAAAAAAATCCTGTACTATGCTTGAAATACTTCAACTACCAATTGGACTAGATTTCTCCCTCGGTTCTTTACGCCATGTAAGTGAGGTACCCAGAGTAAATCTTTACTCAATTGATCTGAAAAATTTTGGAAATCAGTCAGTTTAACTAACCAGTATGTACAATATTGTAATTTCTATAAAATATCTTTTAGTTAAATATGAAATTTATCTCTTTATTGTGTTTCTTCTGTTTTTTTTAAATTGACACTTCTTAGACATTTAGAATGTATCTTGCAAATATCCTAATTTTCATTGCTTTATGCAGTTGCTTTAAAAAATGTATAATATCTTGTCAGGTTTCTTCCTTGTGATCATAAAAAAAGTTGAATGGTAATTTTAAAAAATGTTTCAAGAAATCCATTAGCAAAGTGATCCATAGTAGAAATGAAATGTTTGTATGAACATTCACTTAAAGCAGTAGTAGCATAGTTGTAAACCAAGCATATTCTAGTCCAACAGATGATTTAGAAAGTTTTGAAGAGTATTTGTCCTGGGGAGATACTTCAAGGTTTAATTGCTAAAAGATCTCTACATAGAAAGAATCCAGAAAATATGTTGCACAATGCTACAAGTGCTGAAATAAATATATTAACATAATTAAGACTATTTCTACTCCTGGAAGTAATTCCATTTTGCTGCAATTAATTTGAATAAATAAATGGTATTTTGTGGATACAATACTTTCAGCTTTAGGCTGTAGTTGAGTAATTAGTTAATTTCAAACATATGACCTGGTATTAATCTTAATTTAGTGGTCTTGTTATTGCTTATCACAGTTTTCTTTCTGCTGGTCAACAGATGATAAAATAAGCCTAGGAGTGACTTTGAATATATTATCATAAAATACAGTATGTATGCTGCTGTCTTGGACATTATTAATAATGATGATGGCACTCGCTGTTTTCAGGTATTGATTTTCTACTGATTTATGTAAAAATAAATTGTTAATAATTTAATATTTTCTAATTTTCAAATCATTTTAATGTGTATTCTTTAGTTTTTCATACTTGTTGTTGTAAATCTTCTTGATTAGACCTCACTTCCAAGTAATTACAAGAGAGAGAGGGAGGAGGGGGGGAGGAGAAATATTCATTTTGACTCAAATATCTGAGCAAGTAGATCTCAGAATTGTATACGGTATGGGAAGAAATCTGCCCTTGAAGCAG
The DNA here is from genome assembly GCF_040414725.1 of Anabrus simplex. Classification (NCBI taxonomy): domain Eukaryota; kingdom Metazoa; phylum Arthropoda; class Insecta; order Orthoptera; family Tettigoniidae; genus Anabrus; species Anabrus simplex. Next base: position 233,558,474 of record NC_090267.1, on the reverse strand, counting down.
CAACAGAATTGGAAGTGAAGTTGGATTAATTGTAAGATATTCAATCAATACAATTAATTTTATTAGCCTCATCTTCAAATCTGAGAAAATAGTATGTGAGTGTGAAAGTAAAGTGGCTGAGGATGATTGACAATTTAATATACATAATGCTTTACCCACTGTATATGCACAGGCTTTTCTTTTTCATGTATCTCTTTGTCATTTAGTTAATTATGGTTGAAAAAATGAAAATGAAAACCTACAACCTGTTTTCCAGTCATTGACCAGGTCAGGGATGTAATGAATGAATCATATATAGGCTATTATTACGATGGGGTCGCCACTCCCAAAGTGATATATATTAATGACTGATAGATGCTATGAAATGAGAATGGAGAGTGTTGCTGGAATGAAAGATGACAGGGAAAACCGGAGTACCCGGAGAAAACTTGTCCCGCCTCTGCTTTGTCCAGCACAAATCTCACATGGAATGACCGGGATTTGAACCACGGGATCCAGCGGTGAGAGGCCGACGCGCTGCCGTCTGAGCCATGGAAGCTCTTAATTATGGTTACCTTGTATGATTCTCTGTGATTATTTTTCCTAAGTTTCAGCTTATTAACCATTCAAGGGTAATTGTTCATTCCTTTTTTTCTTGTTTTTTTTTTTTTTGTATGCCATTAATTATTCATGGATTTTCTTTGGTTGTTCTTCTGATCACATAAACATTTCTGTACTGCAAGTGTTAAAAAAAATTTCAAACACATAGAATTGCCAAAAGTTTCTACTTTTAATGGTGTGCAATTGTGCAAATTAATTTCATTCAGTACTATTGTACAATGAATGCTCACAACTCAAATGGAGGAAAAGTACTAAGGAATAAGTTTGTTTTATATTACAGAGTTTGTCGATGTCTTTATTGTTCAACTAATCATTCTGAAAATTGTCTATATATCGCACATTTTTGCAGTTTAATCTCATAGAATTGTTTAGGAAGTTCCAGTAAAATTTTTGTTTGCTTGTTGGCTGTCCATCCCCCACCCTCCATATTTTGGATAATTAAGTACAATAACAATGGATGCTACTGTAAAAAAATATGTCCCGCTATTCCTGGCACCACTCAAAAAAATTAAAGACTATTTTCAGTTTCGTTGAGGCTATTAATGATAAAGTGAACAAAAATGGTAACCTGATCCTTTATCCTATTGGTACTATTGCTAAATGTATGTGAGTTTATTACTCAGTTCAAAGGATGGTTTGATCCCCAATAGCTCCACCATCAACAGTCATAAATGGCCTTGGCATCGCTGAAGAGGCATTATAAGGAAATGAAGAGTGATGCAGTTTCCTGTTGCTTTCTGCACTTAGCCAGAAGTTGCCATTACATATCAGTTTGCCAAGCCCACTGAAATGCATGCACCAACCAGCCCTATGAGCAACATTTTTACACCATTCTTAACAGGGACTGGATGCATAAGGAATGGAATTGCTAACATCGGTCAAACCTCAGTCGCTTTTGTATAAAGCCAGGATGAGACTGAGGCAGGACAATAAAAGTAACACATTTCATGTAGCCCATACCAGAAGACATAGTGCACTATAAACACTAGGTCTCGCCGGCAAAGGCACCGAACTGGATGAATGATGAAGTTAGGTGGCAGAGTGTTGCAGTGGTTAGTGGTATTAAATTTGGAGAAGTTTAGGTGCGTGCAGCCATGGCCTAAAATAGGAACTGTCCCCATTCACCTTAGTGCAGAATGGAAAACCATTCTCAGGACTGCCAACAGTGGGGATCAGCCCCTTTGGTTTCTGAATGTAGAACCGCAAGGTTAGCCAAAGCTGGCTGCCTACTCTACTCTGACTTGAGACAGACAAAGATTTTGCTGGATGGAGGTAGTTAATAACACCATATGACACTAGTTTGTAGAAACAAGTTGTAGAGAGAGAATCTGACCTGATCCAGGTGCATCAGGACATGGGATATAACTGACAATTGTTTTCTATGTCATAATATTTATTTCTTCTGACCATGTGTTGATCGTTCATAGACTGTTCTATTCTGTACATGTATGCTGTACTTGTTGTAATTTGTCTTGGTAAAACTCTCCTGTTTAATATAATTCCTAAAGATCACCAATTTTATAAATTTATTAAGCAAGAGAACAACAGACAGGATTGTACAATTGGATTTAAGACTGTCCTAAACTTTAAGAGGTCATTGAAGGCATGTACCGACTGGAACTGTAAACTGCAGAACTCCATCTCGAGTATGAAACCAGCTCTACCAGAGACAGAGGAACTAAACATCCTTGTTAATCACCTATCTCCAGAAGACAACAGTCGTGCGTAATTAACTGTAAAACATATGACAATATAAATGTTTCTGAGAATGTTCACACAATATTGCAGTGAGAGCTTTTGAACTAAAAACTAGCAGCACAGAGTTTTTCCTGTTGGCAACACAACAGCTGTCTGATAAGTTTGATAAACAGAAGGTGCATGCGCATCTGTCCTTGTTAGCTTGTTAGCAAATGTGTCTGTGGAAAGATGTATTCGAGAGTGGTGTGTTATGTTTTGAGCATTAAACTGCAGTGTATTATGGCTCAGTAGATGTTTACTACTGTAGGTGAGTTTGTTTATGATTCATATGTGTTACTCAGTCAGCCCATCGGGATCCAAACATGATTTAAAGATTGATTCCCAGGTCTTTATAAAATGTTCTTTATAAAAAATTCCAGCCAAGGGATGTGTTCAACCTAAGAGTTCTCACCAAAGGAAAACTCAATGGCATTGGTCATTGTTTGGACAAGACAAATCTGCAAACCCTTGAAGAAGTGAAACAAAATATCTGCCAGGAAACTGACATTATGCAATGTAAATACAGTGAGGTGCCAAAAATTCATGGATGATAAAGGTGAGCAGTTTTAACATCTCCTTTCAGAATGTTAAGTAACAAATATCTTAAAATAGTTTGTGATGTTTTTGTATGGCTATACCATCACCACTGAACTCTGCTGACACACAACAATGACTGTTGCATTCACTGACAGGAAAAACAATGCAGCTGGTTCTTAGTCAATATTTTTAGAACTTTATCTCAAGCCTGAATCTAATACCACCTGACATAGAAAAATTAAACCTTCTCATTAACAGGTGGATGTTCTTAAAGAACATTTTTGTTAAGTATAAGCTAGTTACTCATCAATAACTGGACTAATCTGTTGATCACTACTGTCAGATACTTGAACTCTTAATTCTAGAATTACATTGCTAAGGGAAATGGTCATCAAATTAACCAAAATGTACAGCATAGAGTTCTTGCTAAAGAAAAATTCATGACATTCATTGTTTGGACAAGAAAAATGCATGAAACCTTGAAGAACTGAAAAAATTACCTGCTAGGAAGCTGGCAACATTACTATCACTTAAACTGATTTATATTTCTTGTGAATCGTCAAAGATTTGATAATAAAGACTCCAGACTTGAAAGAAAAGCAGAGGAGAAATGTTCCACCATTTAGGATATGTGGGACATTTTTACTAGACTTTGTTCAGAATATATACACATCATGATTTGTAACGCCGGCCGTGAAAGCCTCAATTGCTACATGAGTGTATATATATATATATATATATACCTGTCAGTTAAAAATTACAAAATTTTTCTGAGGAAGTACTGTATTTGCTGCCATTTGTGATGATCATCATCTACTTTATTTTCAAGATTTCTCTTAAAGTGGACATACTGTGAGAGCATTTGGACCAAGAACCAGCTGCACCATGATTTTTCTCTTTGGTAACATGAGCGCCATTTGCAGAGTTCAGTACCGTACATGGAAGGTGCAGGCACATCTATCTTGGCTTTGGATGCAAGGCAAGCTTGTCAGTGAGAGAGTGTTTATTGAAAGATGTATTTGTGAGTTGTGTTTTATTCTGATTTGTGTAGTAAGTCGTGAATATTGTGGTTCGGTATACGTTTACTACTGCAAAACGTGTTGGTTTACGATTCATATGTGTTAACTCAACCCGTGAAGTCTAAATAGAATTTCTTGGTGTAAAAGTTTCAGGTTGTATAACAATCCATGTTCTTTATAACAAATTTCAGGCTGTATTTTATCGCTGGGGTTATTTTAAAAAATCATGTACAAAAGAGAAATTTGCACACCCTAGAAGAACTGCAACAAAAATATCCACAAGGAAATTGACAGTATTATACAATATGAATTTGTTAGAGGGACAACAAAAGCAGAGTTGCAGCATCTCCTTTCATAATGTTGGTAAGTAGCAATAATACTGTACAGCTGCTGAACTTTGCCAGCGAAGGCGACTGCCACGTTCACCGATAGAAAAAACACAGTGCAGCTGGTTATGTGTTCAGATGCTCTCACTGTACAATTGCAGCATGTTAGTTTCTTTTCAGCAATATAATTAAGGTAATTTAGTTGTGATTTTTAATTCTGCTAAATTTGACATTCCAATAAAAAGTGTGTATATCGTGGAGGTCAGTTAATTTCTAACATAATAAGTAGTGCATTATAATTTTGTAGTCTTGTGAAGAACTGCTTCTTTGTTACTCATGTGATAATGGAATTGGGCTTTGCTTCATGCGATTAATGATGTGTAGTAGAGAGCTACAATGTTCCCTAATCTGAGGGGCAGCAGGTACTTGGTAGTTAACTGATATGGGAAAGGTCCAAACATGTTAGATAAAAATATACTGTATTACTATATTTACATACATAATGTTTACAAACACTCCAGAAGCAATCCATATTTGTAATGAAAGTGTACATTTTCCATATTGCAGCATATGCATTTCAACAAAATATTTCAAGTATAGTTTGTTTGGGGAAAGAGAGATTCTTTCTAATCGTCTTATGAAACTGTTGTTGTGTGACAGGGTGAGAAGAAGGAAATGAAAGAAGTTCAACATTTTTTAAATATGGCTCGAAGGCATGACCATCATAGATTTGAAGAAAAGATTAGGAAACCTCAGGACCCAAGGCAGGTCGTGAAGACATTTGTTACACTTGCTGTAGCTCCAAAAGTGTCTTAAAGGTTATTTATACCCAATCCTTACCCCTTAATTGCCTGAAACTTTAGGCACGAACAGTCTCTCTACTTACCAAACACACTATAAAATCTGTGATATATTGTTTACTAATAAGTATCAACCTCTGAATTTGGGTAAAATTGTAGTATGACCCATACTTTCATCAATACTGAAGACAAGGGGATGTAGCAAGGAAAGAGAGAGGATTTGAACTTTATAAAGTGATTATAGGGCTCAGGAGTTATGGAAAATGCAAGATTAAATGTTTCTCATCTCAAAGTGAAGTTGAAAGTCATTTTGTTGTTGAAAAGAAATATCTGAAAGAAACTTAAAATTTCTAAACAAATCTAAATTTGCACCATCCACACTTACCTTATTTTGTCTAGTTATTATTACATTGCTCCCTGTTGAAGTGTTATATTAGCTTATCCTTTTGTCAGTTTTATTTTCAGTGACAATGAAAAATGTTTGGAGGAGGAAATGATATTAAGATGCATTAGATGTTTAAACCTATGAATATCAAGCATATGAGGATAAACAAACAGCATAAGAATTGGTGAACACTCTGGCTAAAGAAAATTAAGAATATTTGCAGTGAAATTACTCAGGGATAAAGTTGTTGCAGAATTGTTTACTGCATTTACAGCAGTAAAGCTCATCTGTCAATGGAAGTTACTTGCAAATTTACCTCGCATCGTCAAAGATTTTCTTTTGCCCAATGATATTGTTCAGGTACAATTTAAGTGCTTGCTTTGAAATGTGTATTTCTGACACTGGGGCTGTAATAGTGAACTAGAATTGAGCCCTTTTATGTGTTGTAATAATTTCTGGAAAATGTTGTTTGATTGATTGATTGATTCATTCATTCATTCATTAGTGGTGCTCTCAAGGAAATCATATCATAAGTTGCACAAGAGGATTGTACAGGATGAGGAAGAAACTTATGTGGTGAGAAATATAGTTTTTAATTTTCTTTGAATATTGTCTCCATTGTTACTGTGATCTTTAAAATACATTTAGGGTAGTATCAACAACACTGTTGGTGCACTGGAAAGTTTCTAAAAAGCTCCTCTCTACAGGTAATGCATACAACAAATAATTCTGTATTTTCTGTCCAAATGTTAAACTTATGGCAAATGCTCAATTTTCAAGCTAGAAAACTAATCATATTATGTACTATCAAATAATAACATGAAGAAAAATATTTGTTGACTTAAAAGATCTTTTCCAGGTGACTGTTACATTCACAGAAGATTCTGTAAATGACTACAGAGTTAATTTATGATTCTCTTTATTAATGTTAGGTCTATCTTTTTTCTGCCTCAAATGTGATGTGATGGAAAAGAAAAGAAAGACGCAAGTGGAGGTACATATCTCACCTAGTGTGCTGTCTCTGCATAGTGCTTCAGAGGACTCTGCAGTGGTGTCTCAACAACTCGCTGGTCACCAACATCTTGGAGAGATGTGCCAATCAAACTGAGAACCCATTATCACATAGGGGTGAAATTCTGTGGTTTGGTTAATTACATATATTCTACCATGTTTATCGGAGACACATGGATGAGGCATACTGTTTGCAGCAACATTGTGTGAGGGAGAGAGGTGATCATCATATTAGGTGGATCAAATATAGATGGGCCTTTTGTAATAAAAATTTAATTTGTCAAAATTAGTTCAAAAGCACATTTTTCTTAAGCCCTTCATCCAACGGTTAGGAAATTTTTTGATGCCACTATAAAAAAAAAAGTGTTGGAGACTGGGTGTTCAGCCAGTTGCACACAAAATCTTACACCTCCTCATTAGTTGAGAAGCACTGTCCACCAAATATCTTCTTTAAGCCAGCTGAACATGTCAAAATCACATGGTGAGAGATCTGGACTATAGGGTGAATGTGGAAGGGCGGTCCAATTCATCTCAGCTAATTTTTGTTGTGTTGCCGCTGCGATATAGGGTCGTGCATTGTCATGGAGAACCAGCGCATCTCTGATTGGGGTACTGTGCCTTTTTGCCCAGAAGGCATCTCAAACTTGACTGAGGAGGTCGCAGTAGTAGGCAGCATTAATGGTCCGTCTTTCTTGAAGGAAATCATCCAATAAGACACCTTTATAGAGTCCCAGAATACTGTGCTCAAAACCTTACCTGCAGACAATCTTGTTCTGGCTTTCACCGGTGCTCACTCACCACTCTTCCCCTCCACCCCAGACTGGCCCTCTTCATTTGCAGGGGTGTAATGGTGCACCTAAGTCTCATCACATGCGATGATTGTCCAAAAAAAGAGTCACCTTCTTCTTCATAACATGCGAGAATTGTTCGAGAAATTTCAACTCGAACAGCTTTCTGTTCTTCATGTAGTAACTGCGGAACCCAACGAGCCGACGCTTTTCTCATTCTCAACACCTGTTGTTTGTGTTGGATGTAGGAAAGTAGAATGTATAAGATTTTCAGATGATATGGTTGTGATGGTAGAAAGCAAACGTGAAATGATACAAATGTTAGATAAACTCAACATGAAACTAGAAGAATATGGAATGAGAATTAATAAGAAGAAGACCAAAAGTATGAAAATTGGAAGAAGAGGTAGTTGTCATATTAGTATAGGGGGAGAAGAAATAGAGCAAGTCAGTAACTTTAAGTATTTGGGAAGTATGATCAGAGATGATACGTATTGCACGACAGAAATTAAGAAAAGAATTGCCATAGCAAAAGAAGGCTTTAAGAAAAATTGAAATTACTTTGTAGACCACTAAACAAAGATTTGAGGAAAAGATTTGCTAAGTGTTATATTTGGAGCATAGCGCTGTATGGTTCAGAGACTTGGACACTGTGAAAGGAAGATGAGAGAAGATTGGAAGCACTAGAAATGTGGGTATGGAGAAGAATAGAACAAGTGAAATGGGAAGACCGGGTAAGGAATGAGGAGGTATTACGAAGAGTTGGAGAAGAACGAAGTATATTGCAAATCATTAGAAGGAGAAAAATGAACTGGATCGGACGTTGTTTGAGGAGGGACTGTTTACTGAAAGAAGGAATAGAAGGAATGATGAAAGGCAAACGAGGAAGAGGAAGGAAAAGATATCAAATGTTGGACAATATCAAAGGAAATAAATATTCGGACATGAAAAACTTGGTGCAGGACAGGTAAAAGTAGAAGAAGTTCATCCCATGACAAGACCTGCCATAAGGCAGAATACCTGGATGTTGATGACTCCTGTCAGATGATTGATTGGAAACTTCCATAGCATATGAGAAGTTGTTGAGAAATTCCAAGCACAGTGAGGTGGGGATCAACTTCAATGAGTTCATTAACAGCTCGGATGTTCTGGGGCGTGATACTGGTGCGATGGCGACGAGGGTGGGCCATGTTTACATGTTCATGTCCTTACCTGAACTCGCTGCACCAGTATTTCACTCGAGTCCATGAAAGTGTTCTTTCCACAAACTGTGCGAGCAAATGATAGCAAATTTCAGCTACATTGACATTCTCATTAGCAAAAAACTTTATTACAATACCTCCCTCTCGCTGATCATGATAGCAACTGAACATGTGAACAAGGAGAGCACCCAAGGCTATCTCCCCCTCCCAGAACCCACTCCACACGTGTTTTAAAATTATCCAACCCCTCAGGCATTCTACAGGCATGCAATAAAATAAGGCCTGTTTATATTTGATCCACCAACATACTATAAAGATGTAATCTAAGCACCCTGCACCTTATCAACCTGGTTGCATACCACTACATTTAAATTTCATATACAAATGTAATTTTTACTTCACCAGCAGAAGACCATGATAATTGGAAGAAGAGGTAGTTGTCATATTAGTATAGGGGGAGAAGAAATAGAGCAAGTAAGTAACTTTAAGTATTTGGGAAGTATGATCAGAGATTTATTACAACACCTCCCTCTCGCTGATCATGATGTGGAGATTTAAACTCTTGTTTTGAACTTGTTGTGCATGTAGTAACTGTACATTTCCATATGTGGGTTCTTCTCAAAATGTTGTCTCCTCGGCCCCCTCTGCAAATGCAAGGAATTTGTAATGAGAATTTTTGAACACTCTGTGTAGTGAGAAAGTTTGAACCAAGAACCAGCCAATGCTGTGTTTTTGCCTATTGGCAATATGACAACCCTCTGCAGAGTTCAAAGCTTTCTTGGCCCCAGATGCAAGGCAACCTTGTTAGTGAAAATATGCTTACAAAAGATGCGTTTGAGAGTTGTGTACCTACTGTTCTGTTTTGTGTATTAAATTGGGAAGTGTACTATGGCACAGTATATGTTTACTACTGCACAATGTGTGTTTATTTATGATTCATATGCGTTAACTTGATCACCACGTGAAGTCCAAACACTATTTAAAGAAAGATTTCTCCATGTAAAAGTTTCAAGTGATACAATAATCCATGCACTTTATAAAGAATTTTGGGCTCCTGAGAGTGTTGAGCCTAAGAAATCAAACAGACAACATAGAGCTCTCACCAAAGAAAAATTAACAACACTTATTCATTTATAGTAATATATTTTATTCATTAGTTGGCGTTAAAGTTGGCAGCCAGTGAGTTTAGGTAAAAGAATTGTGGGATCAAACTGTGACTTTCTTTATTGTAGTGATGTACTTTGGTGACTATTGTTTAGTCATTGCTGTATTTTTTATGTATTCTGGTGGCTGGGTGACCATGGGCAATGTCCACATACAGACTTTTACTTCTATAAAGGGGGCCGATGACCTTAGTTGTTAGGCTCCTTTAAACAACAAGCATCATCATCATCATCACTTCTATAAAGGTTATTCAAAATATCTACCCCGCATCTCTTGGCCAGAGAGAGGGTGTTACCCTCTAGATGGCCCGTCCTACCCCTTCAGGGTGGGGAATGAAAGCATTTGGTAGTCTACTACTACTAGCTAGAAATTAGTTAGTTAAAATACCTACTGACTTCTTACATTTAAAAGTTTGTGGTGTCCTACTACTTTTTTTTTTTCAACAACTGGCGACTGTGACAGGACAATCAACGAATAAATTGAGCAAAAGCAAGTGCAGGTATGTTTTCTGTTTACAAGGTTTCTGAGTGAGTTCAGTCAGAAGTTAGAAACAGATTCTTAATTTTCTTTTAAGGCATTAGAAGACAAACCAATGCATCTATTAAAGATCGAAGACAATATAGAGGACCTGTGGTTTTCGAAGGAAGATTTCAATAAAGATGAATGTTAAAGATGTAGATGATGATGCTTGTTGTTTAAAGGGGCCTAACATCTAGGTCATAGCCCCTAATGTCAAAGATGTGGTGGAGCTCAAGCAGGAGGAGTGGATAACCACAAAGAGCAGGTATGAAAGTGTACTTACTGAACCTATTGGGGTTTCAATTGGAAATAGTGCAAATGGTGAATCCTCAGCCTCATTTAAGAGAAACTTGAGGCTACTGGTTAGAAATGAAAGGGTTTTGTGGTGATGTAAAATGTTTGGTTAGGTTTCTGGAGTCAGTTTTGGTAGATCAATGATGATGAAAGTATTCACGATGAGGACAAATTCCAGTATTTGATTCAGAAAACAGTACTAGGTTCAAATGCCAAGGAACCTGTGGAGAGCTTGCCTCCATCGTGACCTAATTATAGCAAAGCCATCGAACAGTTAAAATCAAGATTTGCCCATGATGAGCTGCTGATAAAGGTATGTGTTTGTGAACTGTTAGGTCTGGTGGTGACTCGGCCTGCAGATCAGGCATATATGACTCTGAGTACCTTTATATAACAGGTTAGAAATGCAGCTCAGAGTCTTAGAAACCTGAAAAATTCCCTTAGTTGAGTCGGCTTTGCCTGAAGATCTTCTGAGAGCATGGGAAAGAATGCATACTCCAACAGGGCTGAAGTGATTAACTTGAGTAACTGCTTAATTAATTTGTTACAATTTTTTTAGCTTAAGGTAGAGAGTGAAGATGATGGACAGGAAGGTGCTAGGTGTGGGAAGGAAGCGGCCATGGCCTTAATTATGGTACAGCTCCAACATTTGCCTGGTGTGAAATTAGGAAACCAGGGAAATCCATCTTCAGGGCTGCCGACGGTGGGGTCTGAATCCACTATCTCCCAAATACTGGACACTGGCTGTACTTAAGTGACTGCAGCTACTGAGCTCAATAGTTAGCTTATTATGGTATTGTTGGGCATAGTAGGTGTATCACTAACACTAGGCGAGAGAGTGTTAAAAATAAAGTGCGCTCTGCTGCATGCATTATTTCAGAGGAAACCAAACAACAGGATAGACAACATTACAAGAAGTGCATTTGATGTGATAAAACCTCACACAATGTGTCAGAATGTTCTAGGGTCAGAAAAATGTCACTAGGCAACAAAAAAAAAGTTGCTTAGGAAAGAAGGGTGATTGTTACATGTGTCTAAAAGCAAATCATTTGGCCAAAACTTACATTAAATGTGTTGTTTGTTTTAAATGTCATTTGACCATAATGTGGCCTGTATGGCCAGCCAGTCCAAAATTAAGGAACAGTGAGCCAACCAGAAAAAAGAATAAGGCCAAATCTTGTTGTCTCAGGAAGATGGTCCCACTCTACTGAAAAGAGTGAGAGTCAAAATAGAGAAGGGTAAACCAAAGGAAGTACATGTCTTGTTCAGCAGTGGCACTCAGATATCTTGCATATATAGACTTGTACTTCTATTCAGGTTGATTTCAGTACATTAAAAGTATTCAGAATACCTACTGACATCTTACATTTATAATGTCATGGTGTTCTGCTGCTTTTCTCTAAAACACTGGTCATTGTTTGGAAAATTCTCCCAAAAGTTCTCCTAGACATCCTTCTCAAGAAGAAATGAAATAAAATATCTGCCAAGAAACTGACATTATGAAACATGAACTACAGCGAGTGATGTATAGCATGTTTTCTTTCCAGTTTAATATAACATTCAAGATGTAAGTTATAGTATGTTCTTTTTTTTAAAATGTTTGTGCTTCTTTCTTCAGTTTTAAATTTCATGTTTAGATCTCTTTGTTCTGAAAATTGCTGGTATGTTGACTGACATCTTGTATTGGTTCTGAAGTAAAATTAATGAGCAATAAACTGTGGTTTTGGTTAGCAGTTTGCTCGAGTGTTGTTGTATCACGACTTAATTAGTTTGTCTGAATTTAAGACTTCATATGGTACTGGCACATGTTTCAACCACAATGGGGTACCACCAATTTATGGAATAACCATTAGAATATTTATCATGAAGTGTAGCTCCATGAAGTTGTTTAAAACAAGTCCAATAGCAATGAGCTCTGTGCCTGAAGAAAGTTTTGAAGATAGTATTTGGAGGCCAAATAGCCTTTAAAAAAATGTGATCTAGAAAGAATCTGGGAAATTAGTTGCTTAATGGCCATGTACTGAAATAAGTACAGCATGATAAAGATCCTTTCCACTCCTTGGAAGAAATTCTATTTTGTTGTGTTTTGTTGTGATTAGTAATGTTGATAAATGTAGGGATTCCCTCAGTTTTTGAAGAAGATGGTGTGTTGGAGACATGTTATGGTATAGATGATATAGATTTTCATTTATTTAGTGATCTTGTTGTCTATTGCCAGTGTACACTTCTGTTAGTCAATGGATGATCAGAACTGGTAATAGCTGATAATCCCATTGTTTTTCTCTTTGAAACAGCATGGATCATAGAATTGGACTAGGAAAATAATTTTTGACTTGGAGTCCACTTTGGTGAAGAACTACATTCCGAGAAATACCGTAAAGATGATGGTGTCTGGTATATTAAAAATGAGGGTGGGTCTGGAGGTTGTCAGATATTAATGCTTCTTTATTTAGGATATAATTAAACTCTTTTAAAAATATTTTTTAAAATTTACTTCTTTTCTCCATGCTATTATCTTTTATTTGTAATTCATCAGGTCTCTTCAGAATGATTACACAAGAATGTTTGAGCAATAGATATCAAAGACAAGATATTCAAGTACGTACATGCTTGGTGTGCAGACCAGAAAATCCTATTTGTGATGGAAATTGTCTTAAAGGAGTTACAAAATTGAAGGCTAAGTTGTCTCAAGTTTAATTAATTCAAAGATAATAAAAGATTTTGTATAAAGCTCACAAGTAGTGGGGACTTTTCTTGAATGGTAAAGTAAATTGATTCAGAATAATAGTCAACAGGTTTGTTGAGATACACAATGGTCCAGCTAAACTAAATGTTGATGTATTTCCCTGTTTCTGTCTTTCTCGTGAAATTGTTTCTTTAGAACTACACTTTATAAAACATTTTGAGATATAACGTTAATTTTCATTTTACTTGTTAATGCCAGATACTTTATTACTTTTTGTTAATTGTGTTATTTAGTTCTTTCTAATAATTACACAAATATTTCAGCAAATTCCCAATCATTAAAAGTCTAGGGCAAGCATTCAAATTAATTTCATTCTATTCAGCTGTAGTATTTGTATTAAAAGTTGAAAGGAGGAAAATTGGGAAATGAATGTGATTTACATCATAGAATGTGCCAAAGTGTTAATCTGTGATATCTGAAGCCATCTCTCTTCAATTTCGACTCAGTTAATTTAATTAATTAAGTTGTTTCTTTTTTTCAGGTAGTTCTTCAATTTATTTATTGAAAATTAGTTCTGGCAGACTGAAGAACTTAACAGTTAAAAAAAGCATTCTTTGTTCAACTAATTATTTATATAATATTACTGTTTAACATTATCATGTTGCATTGTCATTTGTATTGTGAATCTTCTAAACACTAGCTTTTGTCTATTGTGTTCATATGATTTGTAATTGAACTGTGTGTTCATCTGCAGGTTTATTTCAGATTGTAGAAGAGGAGAAGGTTTCTTACTTCTTGCTTGGAATTGTTTAGAAGTTATAACTTTTAGCCAAAGGCCAAGAACATGTTGGAGTTGTTCATCTCACCATTCACCAGGAATCAAATTGGTTTGATATTTCGAGATGCAGGTGCCTGGAACTCGCGTTGTGATTGTCACAAGGTCACATCATCGTCCCCTCCATGCGATGATGCATTGCTGTCACATTGATGATCATGTGCGTCATAACACTGTACCCCTGGATAAGAGGCGATGAATAAGCAACACTTTCCGCGAAACTGCTACATGGATTTAGCGTCAAGATTTAGTGTTCAAGATAAATGTCGAAGAGAGGTTGTAGCCAATTGCAGTGCCACAGGTAACAATGATGAATAGTTCTCAATACTGGCTTGCATTTATTTCATTCTGTTTACTCATCTACGCAATTAAGGAAAAATTAAATGAGAAATTGAGTGAAAATATAAATTAAACGTAATATAATTTATCAGCTGTAATGATATAATACCAACGGCCATAGCCGTGTTGAAACACCGGATCCCGTGAGATCTCCGAAGTTAAGCAACATTGGGCGTGGTCAAGATTTGGATGGGTTGGCATGCGCTGTTGGTGGGGGGCAAGGGAATGGAGAAGCAGAAAGGAACTAGCCACCCTACCGTACGTAAACTCTGGCTCAGGCATACTTCTGCGGAGGTTCGGACCTGCCTTCGGGCAGAATACACCCTATTACACCCTATAATTTCTACAACAGATACATCAAACTTTTTCAAAATGGTAGAATAATTAATTATTACGTATTTGGTCTCAGTGATAATGCCAAACACAGAAACTTTTAAATGCATGCAAAAATATGTGAAAGAACTTCATGAAAATTACACCTGATTATTGTAACTTTTACTTAACAGGAAATAGTACATTAATGAACTGAAACATTCAAACTCGGACATCATCCTGGAAGATGGGATCTCTACAATGTAATTTGTTTATTATCTCTGTCAATTACTGTATTATGGAGAAATCAAATAGCTTTAACAATAGTTGCCATAGTTTCAGGACTTTCTGTTGCTTTGTACAATATTCTCATTTCACGGACAGACTTCCGAAGTTGCAGTCCACCATTTTTCATGCCACCAACAGTTTCTTATTAAATAGCACCTTCTCTTCATCTAGATCAGAGGTGTTCACGCTGGGCATTCTGTCCCGCGGGCGCTCAGCACTGTAAGTGCGCGGGCTGGCAGGCGATGAGCGCAGTGTATGCTATTCAACCACAGTGTTGTTGTGGCTACGTCACAGGCCATGAAGTTTGGGCAAAGTTCTCCCAATCACTCTCCATCACTGCGACGATACCTGAGTTTGAAATGGAGGCAGAAAATAATAAAAGAAAGAGGGCAGAAATCCACATCATTTTCAATTTACGTTGTAATATAAAAGTTATTTACATTCGTAGCAGTTTATATTTTTTGACCAGATACAATAAAGAATTAGGCCTACAACCTCAAATATTTTTAAAATGTACATAATCAATTACAATTTTCATTATTAAATTTTAAGAGGTGCTTTAGAAACATTTCTAATATAACACAGAGATAAGGTGTATAAGCTATGGCTTGCAATTGTTTGGGTTTATATTATCTGATAAACTCATCAACAATCCAATCATGCTTACTGGAAATAAAATCAATGAGGTTATTTATTTGAAGGCATTCTGTACATCTATTTGGTAGATACATTTACGTTGTTGTTGTTGTACTTTAATCTTGGATAGTAAATATCTATGTCCTCACTCATGATGAAACTTCGTCTCGCCATTTAGAGGCTAGTTATTATCATTGGACGCCTGTTAAATTTTTAAACACTATTTTCAGAAATTCAGTGAATGGAGAAAGTCACACAACACTACAACACTGTGCAAAATCAAGCAGTAAATGTGTTGAATTATGTAATTATATTACTTTTTGCTTTATGAATAACAGGAATTTTACATATTTCTTTTTACAAGTAAAATAAGATGCATGGCAAGATGCGTGGCGAGGTGAACAACTCCAACATGTTTACACCCTAAGAGAGTGGAATAAAGTATCAAGAAGTCAGGGCATCCGTGTAAATCTGATGCCCTAAACTGCTTTGTAGTTCAACTTTTCAACATTTTGAAAGAATGAAATATCCTCATTAGTTCAATAGTACAGTGAGAATGTTAGAACTAAGAACCAGCCATGCCATGTTTTTTTGCTGTTGGCAACACAAGAGCTGTCTGCTGAGTTCAGTGTATGGATGTCCGGCTGTATGGCTAAATGATTAGCGTGTTGGCTACTGGTCACAGGGGCCCCAGGTTCGATTCCCAGCAGGGTCAGGAATTTTAACCATCATTGGTTAATTTCCTTGGCAAGGGTGCTGGGTGTATGTGTCATCTTCATCATCATTTCATCCTCATCACGACGCGCAGATCGTCTACGGGTGTCAAATCCAAAGACCTGCACCTGGAGAGCCGAACATGTCCTCGCACACTCCCGGCACTAAAAGCCATATGCCATTTTAAATTTTTTTTAGTGCACAGAAGACTCATGCACATCTGCCCTGGCCTTGAAGTGAGTGTGTGCCTATAAGATGCGTTTTAGTAGAGTGCTGTTCTGTTTTGTGTATTAAATCGTGAAGTATATTACGGTTCAGTGTATGTTTAATATTGCACAATACGTGTGTATTTATGATCCATATGTGTTAACTCAGTCAGCCCGTCAAGACCAAACATGACTTCAAGAAAGACTTCTGGATGCAAAAGTTCCAGGTTGTACAACAATAATAAATGTCAGGCTGAGGGAAGTGACCATCCTAAGAAATTCAAAACAGTGTAGAAATCTCACTGAAGAAAAAATTGGATCACATTGTGAAATATGCCTAAGGATTTTTTCTTTTTAATTTTCCAGTGTTGGCGAGTGATGAATAGTTTATCAAAGAAATGCCAATAATGTGTGGACACTGAAGGTAGGCAATTTCAGCATCTCCGTACATTACATTGGTAAGTAACAAACTTCTGAAAATAGTTTGTGATACTGCTGTACAGTTGCATTATCACCACTGAACTCTGCTGACACACAACAAGAACTGCCACATTTGCTGATAGGAAAAACACCACATGGATGGTTTTTGGTTGAAAGGTTCTCTTTGTTTATATGATAGTTGGTACATAATGATTTAAAGTAACTTCAGTGCTTCTATTATTAATTGTTGGTTTAATCTCCCATTAACCTGATGGTTTTTAGACACACCATAGTGTTTATGTACTTTCATGTAAGTTTATCTCTTTATCATTTTGTCAATTTACTCAATTATGATAGAGAGACATATTGTCATTGTGCCTCGAAATACTGTTATGTGACAATATTGAGGGGAGAAATGCTGACCTGCAGCACATGTATCACTTAGAACGAAAATTTGTTCATATACAGTAGTTCATGCAGTACTGAACCTTAGATGACTTAACCTTTCTGGTCAGAGTTATAAGCCGAAATATAATCGCATAGCGCTTTTTTCTTTTTTAGGCACAACAATGATAACATTGGTCAAAGATATACATCTCTGATAATTTTCAAAGCATAGATTAAGTAATGAATACATGCAGTAGGAACTATAAGTGGAAAATTTGAGTGTTAAAATGGAAAAGTAGACAGGAAACAAACAGTGGAATTAAAAATTAACAGAGTGAGAGGCTGAAGAAGATGAGAGTTATGGTGGACAGTTAAGAATAACATTATGCAGTGTAACCTGTAAATGGACGAGGAGTGCCGGACAGATACAGTAAAATGAAGACTAACCACATTTGCCTCAATCTGGCTGCACCTGGATGAAGGGAAATGATGATTATAGTTACACATGAAAAGCTAGGTGATATATTTCTATACATTCAATATGACATACCGGTTCATAAACTGTAGTTACATTGTGACTGGGTGTGTGACATGTGGGGTTCGAACCCACTATCTCCTGGATACAAGCTCACAGCTGCGTGACCCTAACCGCACGGCCAACTCGCCCGGTCATACTGATTTCAGACAGTATTCTGCGTTCCTTAGAATCCTTTTCTATCCATACCATACTTTTTATTTTTTCACTACTCGGTTCTTCATGCTAACAAGGAAATTTTTCACCTATTTCCTAGGAGTGGACATTACTTACACAATGAAGAATTGAGAGAAACTTCTCATTCAGGAGTTCACTATCTCCCTTACAAGTAGCAGAAGACCACCATAAATGATTATATAATGACTGTTTCCATTAGTGTAGTATGAAAATTGTACCACAGCTGTTATTGGTCTTCTTTGTAAGAGATTTTGCTACATGTCATACATCAAATTCCTTTAATTATACAGTAAAACTTGATCAAATCAGAACTTGAATAAAGCGGAAACTTGTCCGCTTTGACATTTTTTCTTGGTCCCGGTGTAGCTTGTGGCATTATATTTTTAACAATTTAAATTGAGTAACAGTTTCCTCCTATTCAATACTTTATTTGCCCTGGAAAGTTGACTGGAGGTCAATACGGATTTAACCATGAAGTTCATAATTTGCATAATGTTTTTACTTTTATATAATGTGGAATCTCTTCAATGCAGAAATAAATAATGAAGATTTTTTTAAATCTGCACAGTGCAGAAAATATTACGGACTGATGTAGTCCTACATACAATATTTGTGCATTTCTGGTGCTGATCAATGTCTTTATATGGAAAAGCGGAAGCACATGCTTGGACATCCCTGCCATCAGAACAGCTGCCTTTCTATTTCTTCACTGGAACACTTCATAAATTTCTGTGAGGGAAAGGCCAATAATCTGTCTTCAAAGACAAACAGGTACACTGATACAGCCGATGGAACGAATGAAGCACTTGAAAACGTACTGACAATATCCAAATTGTGTCAAACAAGAAACATTCCCTGTGAATCAGGGAACTTTATTTGAAATGATGAACAATTTAAGACACATCACAGTTTCAAATCAGCTACAGCCTTTGTAGCAGTGAGAAAGGCCACGGAATCGGAGGAGATGGAAGAAGGAGACGAGCAAGAAGATGAAGATCAAAATAAAATTGAAATCCACAAACAGACCCTACAGTGTATTTGTGCTATAGAGCAATTTGTCATTACATCTAACTCTTCCACGCTTCTTGAACTAATATACTCAGCTCAGGACTGCATTCGGAAAGATATGGTGAGAAAGAAGAGGAAACACTTTCATTGCTGATCAGTTGAAGAAAGCTTAGTGTTGTGAAGTACTGTATAGAGTTGTGATGGAGATAAGTTTAAGGAGCATATATCCAGTGTTGTGATAGTGCCAAATGATATACTGTATACCAGTACTCCACTTGTAATCCTAATCAAGATATGTAATTTCTTTTAGTTTTACTTATATTAGGTTTTGCTTTTTGTGAGAGATCCCTTGTTTCTTGGAATGTTGCTTCTGTCCATTATTTCTGTAATCACAAATTTTGCAGATATATTTTGAGGTGTGTCCAATATTATTTTATCAAGCAATTCCTGGCACCATAACATAGACTTTTTCATGTACTTTTTTGTGTAAATGCATTCACTACATGCCTTTGAAAATTGTGTGGTACCTCCCTGTTGTCACAATGCACAATGGGCATTTTGGTTGAGTACAGCTACCATTTGACCAAATTTACTGTATTTTATGGTTAATTTTTCAACCATTGAGTTAAACAAAATGGTCCCTTAATATTCTGCTTTGAGCAAGTTTTACTATATTTTTTAACTTTGCTTTCATGAGGGATCCAATTCCTGTATGCTGATACAACAAATATAATTTTACAGTTAATTTTTCAACCATTGAGTTAAACAAAATTTGCAAGCCACTCTTTTCAGTTCTCCATTCACTCTTTGTACAACAATAAAATAAAATCCAAAATTTTGTTTATCTTCAGTTACATACTTTGCAGAGAAACTGGGTGAGTCATACTGTCAGTCACCTGATATACACAAATTATCTTCTTTCAGAGCATTTACCAGGCCAGTTGGCCATGCAGTTAGGGGCGCGCAGCTGTGAGCTTGCATCCGGGAGATAGTGGACTTGAACTTCACTGTCAGCAGCCCTGAAGATGGTTTTCCATTTTCACACCAGGCAAATGCTGGGGTTGTACCTTAATTAAGGCCACAGCCACTTCCTTCCCACTCCTATTCTTTTCTATCCCATCGTCACCATAAGAGGATGTGTCGGTGTGACATAAAGCAAATTGCATAATTTATTTTTCTGCAAGCCAAGAATTATATACTGTAAGGTAAAGGCATTTTTTCACAAGTATGACTCTGAAAAAGATACTACATTTAATATGCATGTAATACCTATCACTAAGTTGAAGTTCCATCCGCACAAATATATACCGATGCAATAGAAATATTGCCTTAAAGACAGGATTTATCACCTGTAGATGCCCAGGTAAAAACATGTCCATTCATAAAGTGTGTTTTTACATTATGCAGGCTGGTTTATTTCCTGTGATAGCCTTGCACACTGAAGCACCACAGATATGACATAATTTAAACAATAAAACCAAAGCTCTAACAAATACTGTGGCAAATGTTATCCTTTGATATACGTGCTATGTTCATTCTTGTCACCATCATTTTCTTCTCAAAAATGGTACTCTGTTTCTACTTCTGAGGATGGTGATTTCATATCCACATCCAGGTTACTTTCTTTTGTGTCATCACAAAATATTTGACGCCTGAAAGTTTCACATGCTGACTAGCAATGAATTAGGCCCTCACAGTTCCTATGTCTAGGCTCTTCTGCACAGTTTTGCCCTCCTGGACAGATGAAGCTTCATCTTTCTTTTCATCATTACTGCAGTTCATTAACTCAGAAACCAAATTATTACTGGAATGAAGATTGTGTCCTTTTTTAGATGGTTTCTCTCCTGGTCCTAAATATTTTGAAGGAATTGCATTTTCTTTTAGCTTAGGGTATACAAGTTTTTCCTTTGCAGTAATTGAGCTTCTAAATATCAGATTCATTGAAATCTGTTTCAATGAAATGCTGACTACAAATAACAGCATTTGTAGTTGGCACAAATTGTTCCATTTCTACTTTTTTTTTTTTTTTTCTAGTTGCTTTACGTCGCACCGACACAGATAGGTCTTATGGCAACAATGGGACAGGGAAGGGCTAGGAGTGGGAAGGAAGCGGCCGTGGCCTTAATTAAGGTACAGCCCCAGCATTTGCCTGGTGTGAAAATGGGAAACCATGGAAAACCATTTTCAAGGCTGCCGACAGTGGGGTTCGAACCTACTATCTCCCGAATACTGGATACTGGCTGCACTTAAGCGACTGCAGCTATCGAGTTCAGTCATTTCTACAATTAACCCACATTTTATGCAGTTTCAGAAATTGTTCCCTGTTGGGAAAACGGTACAATCCTTCACAGGGATGAACAGACTTATTAGAACATCCAAAAATGGAACACACTGGCATATTAATCACATTTAAAACTATATTGTACAAAAATACAAAGAATAATCTAGCTTCAATAAGTTGGGAACACCACAACAAAAAATGACTTGGCACCGAACTCTCATCAAGGCTGTGCATTGTAGCAAACTACAGTATTTACTGATCGAGAATTCATACCCTAGCACTGTGACGTCGTCATACCCTGAGTGGAAATATTTCTCTTAGCTATTCCTAGAAAATGGCTTTGCTTAGAAATGCGCAGAAAATGGTGGAGTAATCAGAAGAGTATGAACTAACGTATATTATAAAATACAGTTCAGTTCTCGTTTAAAAGAACTCCTATGAGGTGAAATTCTGGCACCTTGGTATCTCTGAAAACTGCAAGAGTTAGTGGGATGTAAATCAGTATTTTGTATAAATCTTTTCTTTGCCCCTCCTCCTCTTTTTATAAACAGGTTTCCTCCTTATCCTTCACTTTTCATATCAAAACTGAAGATCCCTCAAGAATTACCCCTCAGTGAATATTGATGCTTAAATCCTCATTAAGCTTGGAAGCAGGAACTAGCTTACTGCAGGCTGAAAATAAACAGATGTAGAAGTGTAATTGATGAGGAGAGGCCATGTGGAATTGTAGAGTTATCCTTTTATGTTTCTTTGTTGCTCTTTCTACCCACACTGACATCTCATAGTGTTTATCCTCGTATGTTCCTGTCATCTTTCCTAACTTTCTCTTTAATCTTGGTTGCAACATAGCTCACTAACAAACACACTGACAATAAAATACTATTAAATATCAGATGATGCACTGAGAACAAAGATGAACACCATACACCAATAAATACTTGCAAAGAACTAGTCAAATTCTTTATGGTAGTTGGCAAGATAATGAACTGGAATGGAGCTTTCTTTGGATAAACCAGTAAGAGATAAAACAGCTTTGTTGTATTTAAAGTGGATATCCTGGTGTTATTTTTCATATATCTGTTGGCCAAAAATTCCTACTTATTACACATTTAAAACTCCTCCTTTGATCGACCATTTACTTTATACTGTGGATTTTAAAAAAACCCATCTTTCTGGCAGGTCTCTTTCAGCTGTTCATACAAAGAACTTCTGAGTAGATATCAAGACTACATTCCATCGATCAATCAAGCTTGATAAGTATCTTGATCAGTAAAAATAGAAGAGATGTACTTGCAGTTGCAAGTCTTTGAAGACAGTGCCTGCTAGATGCTGAATACTCTGGCTTAAGGAGAATTTTTGAGAGAGATTGTCTTGATTGTACTCAAAGCCAAGTCTGCAATATTGTCCATCAAATTACAGCTGCAGAAATAGTCTGTTTGAAAACAGTCTAGCAAATTGGTTTGAAAATTGCCATAATGCTGAAATACCACACTGTATGGTAAATATTATATTCTTTTAGTCTATTAAAATGGTATTTTAGTTTTGGTAGTAATTCTGCTAAATTAAGTGCTCTAATGGTAGTTTGTTTCATAAATCAAAAAGTAGTGAGCATATGAAATGGTGACTATTATTTTTCACTCTTTTGTTTTTGCTGCTTCATGCAAATCCTTAATAGGGTTTCATTCCTTTTTATCATGATTAAGTATAAGTTAAGGGGCTGGCTTAAAATTTGCATCTACATGAATGTTGTCAACTGGTACATTAATTGCAAGCAGTCCACTTCATGACCGTATCGATGAGTACAATCAACAAATTAATTTAAAAACCACCTAATCGATACTTTATTTTTTGCCTTGGGCAAAATTAAAAATACATTAGCACACACACAGAACATGTTTTGACCACTTAGTGATCATCTTCAGCTGTATAAAGATAGTTTAGATGAAAACATTTGGACAGTAAGCACATTAAACCTTAAAACTATGTCCCATGGGATCCTAGGTTGTGCACAAAGACAGTTCCCCTAGGCAGAGCGGAATAAACATCTTTCCAGATAAGATCGTGAGGCAAGCTGCCCTAATTAGAAGACTGCCATTTTATATAACAGACAAGCTACCAAAGGACCTTTGCAATTCAAACAATCAACACATCCTTTTACCACAATCTAAAGAGCAATACTCACAAGTCAAACAGTCAACACGGCCTTTTACCATAACCTAAAGAGTAACATTTAAGGAAGATAATCATCACAAAATACAAACAACAAATTCCTAAAGACTGGAAAATACTGTACATAGACTTTTTATTCAAGACCAAGTGTTTTTAAAAAATGCCTCACCATAGATGCTTGAAGATATTTTTCAAATAAGTTTATTAGTAAATAAGTTTCTTTTTTAACATTATGTAGATGCGAATTTTAATTTAAGTATCCTTCTTACAAATGCCTGAAGACTGTTACAAACATTGACTTTTTATTCATGCCACCTAGTGTTATTACGAAAAGTGTATCACCACAGACACTTTTAAATATTTTAAATATGCGTATTAGTTAATAAGTTTCTTAAACACAATTGTAGACATGAATTGTAATTTAAGTATCATCCACACATATTACCTTACCCCACAACCCCCCTCCCTTCTTTTAGAGCACTTAGAGCAATAGTTTTTAGGATCCCATGGGACATAGTTTTAAGGTTTAATGTGCTTACTGTCCAAATGTTTTCATCTAAACTATCTTTATACAGCTGAAAATGACCACTAAGTTGTCGAAACATGTTCTGTGTGTGCTAATGTATTTTTTATATTGCCCACGGCAAAAAATAAAGTATCGATTAGGTGGTTTTTAAATTAATTTTTTGATGGTACATTAATGACAAGACAAGGTTCCTTAGCCAAGTATCACAATTATTGATGATTAGACTTCAGTACGGTATTACATTACTTTTAGTTGATTATTGGTCCATGTTACTTTTTGTTTGTAAATTTTATCAATCTTGTCTTGGTGATTACAGAGATTTGTGAGCAGTAAATAAGATAGAAACATTTGAATCAACAGAAATGCTGGAAGTAATAACCTTTGATTCATATAAGGAGAGAAATCTCTACTTGAAGCACAGTAAAGCTGAAGTTTAAATTAATCCAAATTTATTACCATCATGGATGACTATCATCATGGTAAGTGTACCTGGCATTACCAGATATCTGGAAATTTCTGGACATGCCCTACAATTTAAACTTCTGCCTGGCATTTGGGAGGAATTTCAAAAAATTGCTAATTGTCCTCTTTATTCTTAGAGATTCAGAACATTATTTTGAAATCATAAATTTAAGAAAAGAAGTGTGTGTAAATAATGTTCAAAAGTGATAGGGTTTTGTTATTGATGATGTAAGAAGTTCTAACCAGCTGCAGAATTTTAACTGATTTCTTGTATATAACTGCTGAAACTCTGAATGCTGTCATCTAGTGATAAGTGGGTGAGGTGTTTTAGTGTATGAAAACAGTCATTCTAAGCTGATGAAAATAGCAGATTTTTTTCACTATTCCTGCACATGATGCAAATGTAGAACAGGTATTTTCATTGATTTCCACTCAGTGGACAAATGAGAGAAATAGACTGTTGACAGACTCTGTGATATGTGTACTTAAATATAACTTGCTCAGAGTTGTATGAATGTTTTAAACAGACCAGATATATTGCAAGAAATTAAAATGTCTTACATATGAATGATGTTTTACAGTAAAATTAGAACTGATTTTATCCTTGGTATATTTAATGTAGAATAATTTGCATTAACTATTACCTATTTCCATATCTTTTTGCTTTTGGCAAATAATTTCCCAGTGACTTAAATTTTAGAGCATTAGGCCTACTGGGAAGTTCTACACACTGCCAAAAGTTCCTGGTAACCCTAGGTTTACCACAAATTGATATCCCCTCTTATTTGATTCAAAGTTTGGAAGAAAATGTGGTTACTTAGTTTAGAATATTTCAAAATCTGGGAGGTAATGTGTACAATGGTTCGGTCAAAATGGATCCCTTCCTCTCCTTTTTTTACCCTTGATGGAGCGTGGTGACATGTCGCTAGCAATTAGCGAGTTTTCATCATGCTGATCAATCTTTAGCCAACTGAGAAACTAAATTAATAATGATAATAATAATCCCTCAGTCGCAGTTCTTTGGTATTTTTCATGGATTGTGTAATTCTTGCCTTTCTTTCCATAAAACTGATAGATCAGCAGTTATGGGTACCTCAGACATGGTGTAATATAAAAGATGAGATATAATTTGTAGAGACTGTGCAAAACCTTTCCACTGGGTTTTGTCCAGATGATTACATTTTAACTCTGAGTGTAATGTTATGGTATACAGATGAGGGATAGAAAGAAAGCTATCAAAATATTGTATTAATCTTTCAACCAAGTTTGTTCCAAAAATATTATTATTGCTATTATTACTATGTTGCAAACCTACCAGAAATTGCTATGTTGCAAACCTACCAGAAATTGCTTGTTATTTTAGTTGCTTTCAATTGTAATTTTGAAGGACCAGTAAAGTCAACTTCTTTAATACCGGTAGTGTATTAATTTCCTTCTTGTGTAACTCTTACCTTATTTTGGATGACTGATTAGAAATCTAGAATATTATTTATTCTTTCTGACTCTATCATTGCTCCATACAGTTGGTTTTTGTTTAGTGAACTTTCTTGTCAGGTTTCTTCCTAGTGGTTACAAAACTAGCTGAGAAGCAAACATGTAGACAACAATTTTGTATAGCTGTTGCTAGCCTGGTGCAACACTTATAACACAGACCCTCTGACAAGGATGGGCAGCAGTGTCGTGTATGGGGAAAATTAATGTTGTTGTGATGGAGGACAGAGTTGTGTGTGGTATGAGAGTTGCAGGATTGTTGGGATAGTACAAACACCCAGAGTCCAGTGAATTGCCATTTAACTTTAAAATTTCCCAACTTGGCAGGGAATCTATGGGTATCGATTTGTAGAAGCCCCGCAATGATGGAGCGATGTAGGAGAGTAATTCAGAGACTTTTTTTTCTTTTCAAGGGATATGGGCCCTGAGAACCGAAGAGCAAGATGCTGACTACTCGGCTATGGATCCAGACTCTAAATAGTGTTACAAAGTGCATTGATAGTAACATAATCTATATGGAGATAAATGCACTTAAAGCAGCACCATTGTTAAAGACTTAAGTTATCCAAAGCTCACAAGCTCCTGAACATTGAGACTAGAAAAGAAAATCTTGAAAGCATTTATCAGAGGAAGTATTAAAACTTTTTGTTTAAAGTTTTTTGTTCATTCATTAATAGCTATTTGCATAATCTGGAAACAACCAAGGAATTTGTTTTCAAATTGTTATTTTTGCTGAAATATAACATACCACATTTGTACAATAAAATATCACTACTGAAAAGGGGGATAAGTCAAAAAATTCTACTACTGAGAAAACCACGTCTGCAGTTGGGCATTGTTTTTCTCTGTAACAGAGAGGTTATTGTGGCTCTGATGTTAATAATTTTTGTTTATCTCATATGTTTACGACTGTAAATATAATGCTAAAGGAAAATTTGCTAAACATGATTCAGTTGATATAACAAAAGACCAATGATATAACTCTCTCTTACACAAGGTGATATATTCAAGAATAAATGGTTAACATACAATTTTAGTACATTGACGTGCTAATTTATGAAAGCATGGTGTCAACAAAGGAAAAGAGAGGAGATTGTCTATTAATTTGAAACAACTTATTTTGAAAAGTTTCTGGCAACAACAAAGAGCTCGAGAGTTTTCAGTCTGCAAAGCACATAATATTTTACAGATTTATGTAAGCAGAGTCTAAGATATGATAGCCACCTACATGTAACCTAGACTTGAAAATTCATTTGGCATATCTAACCAAATCTCAAATTTTGTGTGTGGCTAAAAAACGACAACAGAGTCAACAACCTCCTGAAAAATTATTACAATTTCTGAAATATTCATCTGATGAATTGTCCAAGTAATACAGTGGCTGACCTTCGTCTCTAGGAATCGATTTGTAGAAGTCCCACAATTATCAAGAAATGTAGGGGAGTAACTCTATGAGAGGTTTCTTTTCTTTTCTAGTGAAATAGGTACTCAACTGATGTACACTTGTGTCAACGACTGTAAGCAACATCCTTTCCCTCTCTTTTTGAACATTTAAACTTTTCTTGTCTACTGAGAGACATCTTTTATGACATTTCCCTCTTCACTTAAACACTGAACTGCTCACCTGTGCTGTCTATTTTTCTTTGTCAACAAAGTTTGTAAAGAATTGAAAAATCATAAAATTATCATTGCTCCATCTCATTTGTATGGAACCGTTGCTCTGCAGGAGCGAACAGTATGGATAGCTAACAGTGGCTCACTGCAATAGTCTTTATTACTAATAATGCACCTCAAAAAAAAAAAAAAAAAAAAAAGTTGCAACACATGAATCAGTCTATACAAGACACCTCCAGCTACTGTAGGCAGCAATCACACCCCACGCATGGTTAAATTGTCTCTATATTCACTCTTGAAATGTTCTGAGACAGGAGAGTGCATAAGGGGATAAATTGACTAGTTCTTCAATCACATTCATTTCCATAGATTGCATTAGAGGTCAAGTGTTTTCTTTTTCCTGGACAAACGTGGAACTAATCACTTAAACCGTTATACCCACATATGGAACAGGTATTGCAGGTTCAAAATTTGACATAATCCCATTTTTTGTCCAAAAAAAAAAAAAAGAGAGAGAAAAATACTTCCCTTTGTCGTATGCAGTAGTGATAAAGTAGTGGAAATGGAGTAGTTAATTGTACGGTACAGGTTATTTTTTTTTAAATTATAGAATTATGGAATTTATATGTAATTTGTATTAGTATGGTGCTAAATTAGGTGGTCCAAGGGAAGTTGATATTCAGAAACAATAGCAGGGATGGAACCTAGATATTTTTGTTTTTATTAAACATGTGATGTAGTGATGAAGGCATTTTTCTGTACTGTTTATAATTTCTCAGTTGGGTTTATTTCTTTTGGAACCATGAGAATCACTTTGAATTTGCAGTTGTATTCTTGCTGAACTTACATTTTGTATTTTGTATATTGCTTCATGAACTGACACTAACAAAACGGAATGGGTCTGACTATTTTCAGGTATGCAACTATCACTAATAATTAAAGATTAGGATATCATTATATCCTTCTGGTTGTTTAGTGGCCTATGCACTACCAGCACTATCTCCTTTTTGTTTCCAAATCTGTGAGAATTCTTCTAAGCAGCAATTTAAAAAGAGGTCATGCAAGGAAAGAATGATACCCGAATAAAAATAATCAACGATTGTGCATGGAAAAAAATTGTTTTTAAAGCAGTTGGATGGATACAGTACAGAAGAACACCAGATGTAATTTGTCGAGAATGTATAAAATTATCAACATTATGTCTGCTTGTTGTAATGTCAAGAAACATTGTTGAAAGCTTTTTTTCCTGCTCTTGTTTGTTGGAGGTACAAACTGACATGAACGATGAGACAAGCTATGTATTCTCTTATCGTACAAACTCCTGTGACTTTGTTTGGGATCAAACTCCATCATAGGAAGAAGTGCTCTGACAACTGAACAACCCGTTTTGTGTGGTGTAGTGTACTGCATGATAAACATTTTGCCAGAGAACCATTGTTGGAAGTGGTGTTCTCTCTTTGCATCAGTGTGCAGTGTATTACATTATCAACATTGTGCTTGACTGTTGTGATATCGAATTGTTCGCAGAATTCTTCTTTCTTTCTTTCTTTCTTTCTTTGACCACTTGACAAGCACCATTGTGAAGTGAAGTGAAGTGAAGTGAAGTGAAGTGAAGTGAAGTGAAGTGAAGTGAAGTGAAGTGAAGTGTACGCCATTGTGTTCAATTGTTGTGATATCAAGAAACATTGTTGGAAGTGGTGTTCTTTCTTAGCATCAGTGTATTGCATTATCAACATTGTGCCTGATTGTTGTGATATCAAGGAACATTGTTCGCAGTGTTCTTCATTCTTTCTTTGACCACTCGACAAGCATCATTGTGAAGTGTACGCCATTATCAACATTGTGCCTGACTGTTGTGATATCAAGGAATATTGTTCACAGTGTTCTTCCTTCTTTCTTTGACCACTCGACAAGCATCATTGTGAAGTGTACGCCATTATCAACATTGTGCTTGATTGTTGTGACATCAAGGAATATTGTTTGCAGTGTTCTTCCTTCTTTCTTTGACCACTCGACAAGCATCATTGTGAAGTGTACGCCATTATCAACATTGTGCCTGACTGTTGTGATATCAAGGAATATTGTTTGCAGTGTTCTTCCTTCTTTCTTTGACCACTCGACAAGCATCATTGTGAAGTGTACGCCATTATCAACATTGTGCCTGACTGTTGTGATATCAAGGAATATTGTTCGCAGTGTTCTTCCTTCTTTCTTTGACCACTCGACAAGCATCATTGTGAAATGTACTCCATTATCAACATTGTGCCTGACTGTTGTGATATCAAGGAATATTGTTCGCAGTGTTCTTCCTTCTTTCTTTGACCACTCGACAAGCATCATTGTGAAGTGTATGCCATTATCAACATTGTGCCTGACTGTTGTGATATCAAGGAATATTGTTCGCAGTGTTCTTCCTTCTTTCTTTGACCACTCGACAAGCATCATTGTGAAGTGTACGCCATTATCAACATTGTGCCCAATTGTTGTGATATCAAGAAATATTGTTGGAATTGGTGTTCTTTCTTTTTTTTTTTCTTTTTTTCTTCTCTTGTTTGGTGTAGGTACCAGATGACATGAATGATGAAGCATAATATGGATTTTCCTGTTGAACAAAATCTAGTGACTTTGGTTGGGATCAAACTCCTTCAGCTTGAGAAGAAATTCTCTCACTGCTTAACAACCATTAAATAAAGTGAATTGAAATAAAGTGAAGTGTTTTTTATGAACATTGTGCCTGACTGATGATATCAAGAAATATTGTTTGAAGTTATTTTATCTTTGTTTTCCTACTTACAAAGTCCAATTAGTTTGGTTGTGATTTAACTCCCTCATCTTGGAAAGAAGCTCTCTGACTATTTGAAAACAAGTGGAGTGGCAACATTACTTCTGGTTGTTGAGATATCAAGAAGTACTGATGAAACCTTTTCTTTTCTCCCTCTTATTTGGTATAGGTAAGGAAGAATCCTTCGTACATCATACACAGACAACCACTGGCTCTGAAATATTACTTTCAGTTGGATGGGAGTGGATGGAAATTAAGCCAATTACATGTGTTGTTGCTGGTGTAGGGGATAAAGTGGCCCATGGTAATGTTCAAGGAAAATGACAACAACAATCAAGAAGACTTTTCCCAGGGAAAGAATTTTGTGAATGACTGAATACCGAAAGTTCTGCTTCCATCATAAATTCAGCAAATGATGATGATGATATTATCAAGTATATCATTTCTAAAACTTGCTAGAGAAGGGTAACTCTGCTGACAACACTGGTATTGTGGAAAGAAGCAGGCTTAGGGTGGACAACATTTGTTTTATGGAACATAGCCAAAAGGAAATGAAGTGGGTGGGAGGATAACAAGCCAGAAAAAAATACACAACTACAAAGTGATATATATTCTTGAATCTTCTTGAATCTTCTTGAAAATGACTGTAGCATAGTTTATTTTGCATGTCAATGAATTAATCAAGCACATCTTGCATAGCTGCTCAATAAAAGTGTTAAAATTTAGATTACTTGCTAATCATTATTTAAATAAAAAGTTATTATAGAAATGTTATAAATGGATAGCAATGTTGCACAGCTACAGAGAGAAGAAATTCAAGTAGTACGTGCTATGTGGCACTGTGTTATGATGGTGATTCGAAATGAAGAATATTTTCTTGTTGAATGTTGTTAATAGTTTAACAAAAATATGTAATTTTGAAGTTTTCTTTTCCCCTCAAGAACACATTTCTTTAGACAGAAAATGATACACCCTCCTTGAGGAAAAACAATGTAATGTGAAATTACATTTTTATGTAGGCTTCTGATTTTTTACAAACAGGTTTAAAAGTAAGTGTTTCAGAGATTTCTGCACAAGATATATATATATATATATATACACCAAATTCATCAGGAAAATAATTGTGTGTAAAAAACAAAAAATCCAGATGACATTGACTCAAACCATGAAATGAAAATCCAGCCAACAAAATATCTAACCAGTCTCAAATATTCTCAACATGAGAGTTGCAAATCAGGATATCAGATCTGAAACCGCAGCAGTTGAAACATGGAATGGGCTTTGGATGGTGTTTCAAAGAAACTGTAGTTAATCAATTAGGCATTTTAACTTCTTTTGTTATTTGTTTTTCAAACCAACTCTGATATTATGGTGACAATGGGATAGGATGGAGGTAGGATTTGGAAGGAAGCAACCATGGTATTAATTAGGGTACAGCCCTAGAAATTTCCTGGTATGAAAAATAACAAACCACAGAAAACAACCTCTAGGGCTGTCAACAATGGGCTTGAACCTACTATTGCCAAAATGCAAGCTAACAGGTACATACCTCGTATCGAGCAGCCAACTCACTCTGTAGGCATCTTAATTTCAGAAAAGAAGGCTGGATAAACAACAAGATTGTTGATTTATTGGAAAAACTGAGAGTGAACAAGAATCAGGTTGCTCAAATAAACATCCTGAGAACGACTAGGAGATAAGAGAAGCAAAAGTAGTGTGGATTAAAGAACACTGTGGAGGTTGTGATTATTCTTTTAAGAGGAAGTACAACTGGGTAACCATCCTCTATTAACATTAATTAGAGAGGAAGAAATGGAAGGGATCTGACACTTCAAAAACAAAGGCATCGGCCAAAGAAAGACGAGGGCCATAAAAGGTGTGAAAATGAAAGACTCCCAAGGCTTCCACTTGTAATACCATTGGGCTCAGAAAAGAACAAGAGTTGACCACGGAAAGTCAGATAGGATAGATGAAAGTGAGGAGCCTGGCAGAAATAAGTGGAAGCAATGACAGGACTCGGCTAAGGACCCCATGGTCGCCAACCCACGCTCCCAAGTTAAGAGCCCCCTTTTAATCACCTTTTATGACAGGCAGAGGATACTGTGGGTGTTTTTTCGCCACCATCCACAGGGAAAAAATTTGAGGAAATTGAAGATCTTGAAAACAAGCATGACTGTTTCTATAAGCACAAGAGACTGAAAGAGAGAAAGTTCACTATCTGGTAGACAGTGAAACAAAACTTGTTGTGTAAAAGGAAGAACAAGTTGAAGTTTGGATGAATGACATCACAAATCTCTTCAGAGATGATTGCCCAAAATCTGATGATGTTGAAGGGGAACTGGGTGGTCCAGTGATTCTCCAAGACGAGCTGGAGAAAGCCTTATGTCAAGTAAAATCCTGCAGTCACTGGACCAGATAAAAATGTTTGTTCTTTTTTGTTGCTGGTGGGTTAAAGTCACACTAACACATCAAAGGCTTTTGCCGATGCAAGGATGGTAAAGCCCTAGAGATGGGAAGGTAGTGGCTGTGGCCTGAATTAAGGTACAGCCTGGCGTGAAAATGGGAAACCACAGGACTGCAGACTGTGGGATTCAAACCCACCATTTTCCCAAATGCAAGCTCACAGCTACGCAACCCTAACCACACGGCTAACTTGCTCAGTCCAGATCAAAATAAAATATAACTACTTAAACTGATTGATAATAACTCTTTCGAAGCTGTTCAATTACATCTACAAAATGGGAAACATCCATGCAGGCTGCCAAAGAAATCTAATTCTAACCGATGTAGTGATTACATGCTGATAAGTCTTTCGAGTCACAATCTGAAAGTGCTTTAAGAATCCTACACTCCCAATAGCAAAGGAGAAATAGAAGGAAACATCAGTGAAACTCTGTTTGGGTTTATAAATGGCCGTGGTACTAGGCATGCCTAAGTGTCTATCAAATCATTACTTCAAAATTGTCTTGACCAACCACAAACCTTCATGATTTGCTTTATTGATTATGAAAATGATTTGTTGTTAAACATATCCTTATACATTTGTTGAAATATATTGAGCTTGACAGTAAAGATGTGAACATCATCAAGAAGCTGTATTGGAATCAAACAACTCTCATCAAAAGTGGAGACCACATTACTGAAGAGATCACAACACAAAAGGATGTGAGACAAGGTTGTAACCTCACTCCAGTCGCTCTGGAACCATTTTTCAAATTGCCCTTGATGGAGTTGATAAATGAATCAAGAAATGCCATCCGCTGCACAGATGACAATGTAACACCTGCTGTCAATGCGAAAACTTTAAATTTCTTTGAGCAGCGTCAACAAAGTAAGCACAGAGTTAAGCATATAATAAACATTTGGAAAGCCATATCTTCAATGCTGTTGCCATCCTGGAGAGTAACCACATTAAAAAGGTCACATTTCAAGTACACAGAACATAGGTTAACACAAGATGTGGAAATCAAAACTAGAATCAGCATTGCCAGAAGTGTTTCTGAAATTAAAATAATTTGTGTGCAAAAGTGACCTCCAAATCAAAACTTATTGGCATGTAGTACAGTATTGTGTGTTACCTGTGGCGCTTTATGGTGTTGAAGGATGGACACTAAGGCTTCATCGATGAACCAACTTATGGCCTCTACAACGTGGATTTATTGCAGAATATTGAAGATCCCATGCGTAAACCGTAACCAACAAGGAGGTACTCCATCATGTTGATGAATCATTTGAAGCCTTAACCCACGTAATACACAGAAAAGCAGCCTATTTCGGTCATATCTTCCAAAATGACAAATACAGCGTGTTACAACTGATAACGGAAGGCAAGATAGAAGGGAAACGTGAATGTCGGCAGAGAAGATTATCCTGGAGCATTACGACAGTGGTTCATCATCTATGATAAGGAACGATATCAGATGGTTAAATTTACTCCAGGATGGTAGTCAACTTTCTGTAAGAAGATGAAGATGTTATTTCAAAATCCTTCTGCCTCCTGACTAAGTACCTTTCAGTGAAAGTTAAATTAAAAAAAAGACA
This sequence comes from Anabrus simplex, assembly GCF_040414725.1. Lineage (NCBI taxonomy): Eukaryota > Metazoa > Arthropoda > Insecta > Orthoptera > Tettigoniidae > Anabrus > Anabrus simplex. Next base: position 233,524,183 of record NC_090267.1, on the reverse strand, counting down.
AAACATTTGGTCCATTCAGTCCTATCTGTTTTAGCCTACATTTTTATGAGGTAAGAATATGTCTATTATCTTTGTTTCTGGTGATAGATGACAATCTTCTTTTCCTATGATATAACTATATTAATGAACTGATTTCTATTGTATCATCTAGCAAGTTGATTATCTTAATTTGCAGGACATTTTCGTCAATAAATGGTTTTGTTTCTTTGGAAGAGTTGCAAACTGTTTCAGAGGGGAAAAGAAAGAAACCACGTCAATAAAATTACGACATAGAAAGAAAGGAAGAAAGAAAGAAATATGAAAAGAAGACATAACAGGATAAGCACAGACACAGGTCAGTGTAGGAAGAGGGAGCAACAGAGAATTTTACATTGTATGTAAAGTGAATTTTGAAAGTTTAACTCTGTTCTGCTATTTATTTTAACAAGTACTGTAATATAACTTTTGCAGCTATAGATATCAGTTAGGTTGGTTTTACTGCACTTAAAATGCTCTACTATATGATTTAATTTGTGTATATTGCATGTATTGTATACTTTAATTTCTTATCAATGGGTCCTCTATGTATGATTTAAACTATTTTATAACCTTGAACCTCTGACATTCAGGGTACTCTGGTACAAAATTGTTTCGTTCATTACTTTTTGCCAGATGACTTGGGTGAATTAGCTGCTAAAGCTTAGGTGAATTCCAAATGGGTTACCTTATATTTGGCAAGGTAAAATCCAATGCTCTCATCTAAATGAATCATTTTTTTCCTAGTATTTACATTTCTGACACAGCAGAATTGGTCATCTTCCATGATAATATGTTTGATTAATATTCTGCTAAATGTTATTGATCATCATAGAATGATAGACAAATCATTTATCCTCAGTTAATTGGGTTCATTCAGTCCTGTCTGCCTTAGACTACATTTTTGTGAGGTAAGAATATGTCTATTTTCTTTGTTTCTGGTGAGATATGACAATTATATTTTTCTATAATATACCGGTAACTATATTAGTGGATTTCTATTGTATCTTCTTAACTATGTTGATTACCTTAGTTTGCAGGGAAGATTCGCCAATGACTGGTTTTGTTTCTATGGGGGAGTTGCAAAAGGAGAGAAGAAAGAAACCACATCAACAATTTTGGAAATAACAGAGAGAAAAGCATTCAGGTTAGGCTAAATGTGCTTTATGCATTATTTTTCACACATCCTTGGCAATTTACAATGCAGGTGCACTTGGTTACTAAGCACTTTGTTTTATGTAGGCATGCATACCTTCGGAAACCAGCTACCATTCTCACCTGTGAACACTGAAGGAAAAAATGTTGCTGCTACAAATGGACTCCTACTGCCACCTCATTATTGTTATTGTTGTTATCTTTTTCTTTTTTTCCTTGAAAATGATTTCTTAGTAGACCAGAAAATAAGAGCACAAAAAGAGTTCATTTTCATATTTGTCAGTATTCAAAACCCTTTAAAAACTGAAAACAATTTAAGTTCTCAGGAGAATAAGAGTTAACAAAGTAGTGTTAGAAAGAAAAGATACACAAGAAAAGCCTTTCTAAAGTAAATGGAAGCAACACCAGACTTGGACACATAGCAGACAGCAATAAATCAAGCACGTGTGCATTCATTCCTCTGTATAGATGGTAATTCTTGTGCACAAGTCTGAAAGTTCAGAATTTTCATTTTGCATTAAATACATTTAAAGTGGCAATTATTTATGTTTATTTTGGCAAATTACAGCAATTATTTCAAATATGAATCTGTTCAATTACTTCTAATGTACGGTATGCAGTGAACTAACAATGCTAAAATTGTACTTTCCGCTCCTGTCTACTTTTTTGATATGGTGTCAGGGACAAAGCAAAATTACCAGTAATTTATATGACATATTTTTATTAACTTCACATGAAGATGAAATTAAGGATTGTGAATGAAACTGGCAATAACTCAGGCTGAATGAAGAAAAAAAATAGAGACAAATTGACTCTTCTAAGGTTATGTTACAAGGAGATTCCCACCTTCCAATACTTGGCAGTTTCTTATAGCTAGTTTATTATTTACATAACATAATCCAGCTTAATCTCTGCCAATTTTCATGCATAAATTCCTGAAATTTTTTTAATATTTGTATTTTAGAGAAGAGATGTATGCTTCAGTTAGAATAGTGGACATGGCAAATGAACACAGCAATGCTCTGTACCTGATATGATGATTGTTATTAGAGCTGCTTTATTAAATTTCTTGGTGATGAATAAACAAAGAATCAAGTTATTATACTCAGAGATTAAGCAGGTTATGTTATGTAAATAATAAACTAGCTATAAGAAATTGACAAGTATTGGAAGGTGGGAATCTCCTTGTAACATAACCTTAGTTGTGTTGAGCCAATACGGGACAAAATATGATATTTATAAGCTGTAAAGTGACAAGGGTACTGGTACAGAGGGCTCAAGAGGACATGTCCTTGGCTCTCTTTAAGTCCCATTCATTCAATCGTGCATTATTCTCTTCTTTGCTTTTTTTTTTTTTTCCTAGTTAATCCATTGAAACTAATTTGTAATTTAAGGGTATTTATACACGAAAAATATTTTCACTCTTTGCTTTTTTTTTTTAGGTTCATATAAGAGATCACTTATTTCTTAGCCTCTGCCACTGCCAATTTTCATGCAGAAGTTCCTGAAGTTTTTAAAAAAAAAAATATTTGTATTTTAGAGAAGAGATGTATGCTCCAGTTGGAATAGTGGACATAGCAAATAAACACAGCAATGCTCTGTACCTGATACGATGATTGTTGTTAGAGCTGCTTTATTTAATTTCTTGGTGATGAATAAACAAAGAATCAAGTTATTCAGACCTCATATTTCATAACTGGATGATTCGCTTAAAATTTTGCAGGATTCCATACATGTAGATAACTATTCTTAATATGAACCAAAAGGGTCACATTAAATTAAAAATTGAAAGGATTATAAGCTTAAAACCACAAAGAACTCTGTATTTTCAAAAATTAAATATTTTTTCTAAATTCTATATAAATATACCTGTTAATATCTTCGTAATGTCTTATTTAGAAAAAGAATATCTGTTTTCATGGGGAATTGCTTTTCATTTTCAGATATTGAGTTTTGAAAAATTTGTGATTAATAATTTGAAGAACTATTAATAACCAAACAAATTGCAAATTCTTGTTTTCACGCCATAATAAATGCTCAATAAAGGCCTAAAGGCCAAATTTCTAGAAAATCCTTAAAACAGTTGAAGAGATATTGAATATTTTCTGAAATGTTTGTTTGCAAGTGTATGGAACCTCTTTAAAGATTTTGGCTTTCTCAATTGCATGAAAGCCGTCATCCGATAGATAGGTGTTGTCTTCCTCACTATAAGGCCATAGTTGCATTTTGACAAGTATCAATGTTTCACATACTATATTGCAAACCTCATGAAGATAATCTGACATTCAAGATTAATTTGTCATCCTCTTATATAAGTGGAGGTGCAAGCAATTGCTGCACATTGTGGAATGTTGGACAATGAAACCAGGGCTGAGTCACTGCTTGTTTCAGAAAACTTGGAACCAGACCCTAATTGAGTGTAGATCTTCACCCTTGCAATTTAAAATGATGAAATTATTTTTTTCAATCTCCTCTCAGTGTAAATGAACATACAACTGGTGGGTGGTAGCCAGCATATCCAGTTCCTTGAATTTCATATTTCGGTCCAACTGAATGGGTGTCAGCAGATTTTCAGATTTATTCATATGAGAGTAATATTAGTGTTCTTTTACTCTGGTGTTAGCATTGCTCTTGATAGCTCTTATGCACACTTTCAAACAGAAAAAAAGAATACAGTAAACCATGGAGCTGGTGGGAGAGTCCTGCATTTCATTGGCTGTAACTATTAGACAGTTTTTGTAGTGGTGGGGAGGACTGTGTCGACTATGTGGTGTTTGAGAACTTAATTGATCTGGTCAGAAGTGGATGGTATGTAAGGTATGTAGGCAGTTCTTTTCTATGCATCATATTCTTCCTGTGGGTGGTGTGAGGACCAAGAGCTCTTAGCACTTATTCCCTCTTGTAGCCATTCCCTTGAGTTTTAAAAACATTCTTGGTTTCCTTAGAGTAGAGTTCGGGTTTACACAATCTCCTAGTGCAGTTAAACAGGATTGTAATTACTGCCACTTCTGCTTAGGATGATGGAGAGAGTCTTTGTATAAGTACTGGTCAATACTCCTTAAAATGCAACCATGGCTTGATACTTCATAAGACAACATCAGCTGTCTAATTTATTATTGTAAATGCAGGTAAAATATATGAAACAAATTGGGTATATAAAAAAAAAAAAGAATGGAAGAACAACTCCTCCCTACTCAAGGACACTAACTGCACACCTGTGTCCTTGCATTGCCTTTCCTAGGTAACTCATTCTTCTTTTCTTGTTTGTACTTGAATGGATTGATAAATTATGGAAAAGAATTACTTTAGCCATATAATGTACTTCAACTCTTCAATGAATTGTTATATAACTGGATTAAATGAAATGTTTTAGTAAGCCTGGTAATATAATGTATTTTTTGTTTTCCCTCTTTTTAACTTGATCACTGGCTGACTTTGTTGTCGTATTAGTGTTCAAGGAAAAAAATAAGAATATACTGATATTTTAATGTTTATTATGTAATAATATTTGAATTGTAACTTTTATATGCCATGTATTTCTGTCTAATTTGTTTTAATATTCTTAAAGTGAGGTCTATAAAATATTCACATACGTTACTTGCTAGCCAGTGTGGAAAGCTTGCTTGTAGAAGTTTATTTTGAGGGCCACTTCACATTAAGTGCCTGGAAGCAATGATTGAAATTGGATACTAGTTGTTTGTGTTGGTAAAACATAGCCTTAAATAGCTGTCCTCACTGTTGTGATGTCAGATTTGATAGGCTGAGGATGGGGAGCATGGAGGTAAACTGCTTGTGAAGGAGAATTTGAACAAATCGACACAAATGTAATTTAAATTAATTTAGTACCGCAAGTTAATTTTTCAAAGTACTCTAAAACTACACACAAGCACAAACCAGAAGTCTGCACCACTTTTACACCACATACATTTTATAGACATCCACTCTTTCTAGTGGCTTGAAGACCTCATGCCATGAATTGTGGTATAATTTGCTCCTGAATGAATGCAATAACCCACCATTACCAAAAATGAAACATTTGCTGATGTGTAAGTGTGTATTAGGTCCACATGCAGCGTACTGGCTAAACTAACATCCACCAGTTACCTCAGTTGGAACAGGCACAGACCATGTGACCTGTTAACATAATGTGAGTGCAGGTTCAAATCCTCAATAGGAATATGTCATAGGGTGTTGTTTGTTTGTTAAGGTGACCAGGTCCTTTCTTCTACTCTATCAGAAAAGTAATAAAACTACAAAAATAGTTAAGATAGTGGTTATGTTGTCTCGCACATGCTTATTCCAAGAATGGACGCTTACGTGGCCGTGAAAAGGGCTATTTAAAAAGCAGATCTGGACAAGAATAGAATGGTCAGGTGTTTTTAATCCAGGGAACTGAGCACCAATTTGCAAACAAATTCAGCTTTCGAACAGGTGGGCTTCCTCATTAATGCACATTTGCGCGTGTTGTTGAACAGACATTCGAGCTCATTGGAACATGGTAGGTGTTATGGGTCTGCAGGCTGCCACAATGCGATTTCCAAGGCTCTCAGGATCTTCTGGCTGCAGAGCATACAACACTTGTTTCAAATGGCCCAACAGGTAGAAGTCCAGTGGCATTAAATCGGGCAATCTGGCAGGCAAGGTGCCAGATTCTCCCCTTCCTATCCATTGACCGGGATGTGCAACATTCAGGTGGCTGCAAACAAATGCCAACATGCAGTGAAGCTCTAACGAGTTGATACCACATGGTTACACGCTCACATAAAGGCACATTCAATAACAAGAGCTGCAGTTGATCGCTGAGCAGGCTCCTATCAAATGGCTCTCAAAGAAATGTAGACCAATAAATTGCCCAATATATCACTCCAGACATTTACTGCCAATTGTGCCTAAAATGCTGCCTCCCTTTCCCAGGTTATGAAATCATGACTCATCCCCACCAAAAAATTTTCAGCACAAATGCACAATCATTTGCTGCTTGCTTCAGTATCCGTGCACAGAAATAAATCTGATGTAGCTGTAGGTGATAGGGTTGAACGCAATTGGCATGTAAGGTCCATACGACAGAGGACTGACCCATGCTGCCTTGTTGTGTTACTGCCTGAATACTTGTGTAAGGATTCCCTTGGATAGCACCCAAAACAATCTCAGCAGTATCACTTGAAGGAAATATTAAGGAATAGATTTGTGTTTAATCCTTGAAGATCTGGATGCAAATAAAAATATTTGTTTCTGGTAGAATTCAAACCTCACACCGATGCTGAATATACTATACTTACTCCATGGCCCCACCCTGACAATTCTTAAAGGTCTTTCAGAAATCGAACACAATGTATATCTACTTCCATTTCGTAAACTCATACCAATTTTCTATCTCTGCATCATCGTTTTTAGCATCACGTTCATACCTTATTTACCTTGTCATATGACAGATCAATCCAATAGTGACTAACTGATACATACATGTTTCTAGAATGGACTTTCTGTGATGCAGTGGCCTGTCATTGCCTGTCATTAGAAACCATTTTGCTCTACAAGGTACATTCACAGTGCCTTGGTAAAAATATCAGACTTGGGCAAAGGCCTGTCAACCTTCATGTTGTGTTAGAAGGGTGGCCTACTTTGAGAAAAATGCAGAGCCAAGATTTGCCTGATATATGTATTTATAATGCTGCCAATCTTATAGAAAATGATAATATTCTCTTATCATTAAGGTATTGAATCCTTCCTAGTTTTTAGAAAGGGATTTTTCCTGCACATTCATCCTTGTTGTGAATATTCACAAACACTGAAATTAGTTGTAGTTTAAATGTGCTCTTCTTCTTCCCTCATTTGGGATGAACACTGGTTGAAGTGCTGGGTTGGAGCAGTCCTACATAGTTCTCTCAAAATAGGCCTACATAACTGTTGGCAGCTAAGTGAATACTTACTATTTCTTGTATTATCATCCCTTAATTAATTAAAGATGCATTCCAGAAACAAAAGAGGCTCTTGTGTTCACTGGTTACACACACAGGCAGACTGACCATGGCACAAAGATCAACACAAAAGGCCCAGAAAAATATAGACAAAGGTACATGATTCCCTATTTTGACTATTATATATTCCCAATTGTCCAGAAAACTTCTAGTGTTTTACTTAGCTCTTCCTACTGTTCTGAAAGACTTGCTGGTAGTGATTGGCACATCCCTGCACCTCACACTCCCATTGAATCTTTCTCTTAATCCCTATGATTAGTGTTCCTTTTTGAATGTTCAGGTTGCATGCTTTTCACCGCCTTTATAACACTTTTTTGTTTTTCACTATGTATTTTCTTAGGGAGTGGTACTTGACTCCCCTTTATGAAACTTTTGATTGGCACATCCCTGCACCTCACACTCCCATTGAATCTTTCTCTTAATCCCTATGATTAGTGTTCCTTTTTGAATGTTCAGGTTGCATGCTTTTCACCGCCTTTATAACACTTTTTTGTTTTTCACTATGTATTTTCTTAGGGAGTGGTACTTGACTCCCCTTTATGAAACTTTGTGGAACATTCCACCACCTCACTATTATGCTTCTTTACACACTGTTAGGAATTTTTTAATTTACTTACATTTTACTTGCTGTCGAATGCTCACTTAACACCATTAGAGTCTCCAGTAATATTTACCTCAGAGGTCACGGATCAAACCCTTTTTGATTAATTAGCTCTTTTTCTATATGAATGGGTGATGCAGTGCAAAACCGTTTCGTGACATCACATCAGTAAAAAGGAATCTCTGCAACTATCCTTGATGTAACTGACTCGTATATCAGTAGCAATGAAAAGTGATCATAGCCACAGTACCTCACAATTATATGAAGGTAATCCCAAAATTAAGGTCTCCTACTTTTTTTAAATACATAGACCTGTTTATTTCTACAATAGTTTACAACATATTACAGCTATTTTTCTACATAATTACCATTTTGGTTGATGCATTTTTGTAGACGCTGTGACAGCTTTTGTATGCCCAGCTCGCCGCCATGCTGTTCAGGAAGTAGTGCGCGGCGCTTCGGGAAATGTCTGGAACCAAAGTACAGAGATCATCCAGGGTGATCCGCCGATCTTCACGCATGATTTGCTCAACCTTCACGACTGTCTCGACGATCTCCCGCTCCTTTGTTCGTTCATTGTGAATTTCAGTTTGACCGGCTGCAAACTCTCTACACCACTTATGAACATTTTTGAAATCCATGCATCACTCGCCATACACTTCCATCAATTGGCGATGGATTTCCATCGGTTTAGTACCTTTTGCATTAAAAAACGGAATAACTGCGCGCACTTTGCACTTGGCGGTAACATCCAACGGGACCTCTATTCTCAACGGCTGACTGAGTGCCTCAGCGCAGCATGTGCATGTTTATATGCGAGTGCAGGGAACACGCTTCAGAATATTGTGACCAGCAGCCACACAAACAGATTTCTGTATTTATAAAAAAATAGGAGACCTTATTTTTGGGATTACCCTCGTATGTGGAATTTGAACCACAGGGATGTAAATTTTCATTTCAAAAATCTTGCATGCATTGGATGGTATCTGAACTGCAGCAACCTTCATGAGTAGCCAGTGACTAAACCACTTGGCTATCATGCCCCCAATACCAGTAGCTTGTCTGATTCTGCATTCATGTCTGCTGTAACATTGTTTCATGCTGGTGTCTTCCAATTATGATATTCTATAGTCTAGCTTTTTGCTTTCTACTACTTGAGAAGTAGCTAGGAAGAGACTTCAACAAAATAACTGTAATGTGCACAACCTACTTATTTTAAGCCCTCAGCAAGCGTCGTGAGTTCCCTGGGACCTCCCTCAGTTTTGTTTGTTTGCTCTATACCGTTCCTTTCACGCAATAACTTTGGCAGTCCCAGTACCTTCAAGCTACTCAATAAGCTTCAGACAGCTGTTGCAAAAATATCAAAATATGCTCTGTTGTACTAACTACATAACTAGAGTGGTCCGCTGGACCTTACAATGCCAATTACGTAAATTTTCTGTTCTGGTGTGACTTTCTTTATTGTTATATGAAAATCATCTATGGCTAAACCCGGACCAGCAAAGATGTGTACTGGTAGTGCTTCCTTTGAAGAAGATGTATTGGTGATATTGGATAAATGCACCAGTGGCGTAGGGGATACTGGCAGTGATGATACCAGTTACATACAAAGTGACCACAGCTCAGTTCAGACTTACACATGATCGTCAAATTAAACAATATTTTAGCTTTCGACTGAGATGAATGGGGGAAAAAACAGATTTACAGATTTCATCTTTGTGTTCTGAGTAGGATATATTTTAATTTTTCAAGTGTTTGCATGAATGACTACACATGTGAAATATGTTTCAGAAGTACCTAAAATGTGATATCTGCTTGTTTCAGTATAACTTTGTTTATGAATAAATAATTTTATTATTTCATTGTTGGGACCTTTATTGATATTGTGATTACACAATTAGAAAGGTTTTGAATTCTTTAAGCGGATCATTAGAATATTTTTGACATACTTGATTGAAACAGACACTAGCTACATATTATTTCAAAAACCTATTAATAACTGCCCTATGGAGTTATTTCTTAGTGAAATTAGGACGAATGATTACAATTAATAATGACTAACACAGCATTGTTGATGTAATGACAATTTTCAGAAATATTAAACCTTATACATCCTTAAACATTTGGGGTTCTCCTGGACCTTACAACACAGGTTCTGTTCCATAAGTGTCACAACTCTTGCTGAGGGTTAAATTTTGTTTTTCTGTACTGATTTTATGGGGTGTTTCTGTTTATTTGCATTGTATGGTGTGGTTGTGCATAGAACAAACAATGGAGTATCGATGACCATTTATTAATACAAACATAACTATCAATATCCTGATTTAAAATGACAAAAATATATATACAACTTTTTATAATGTTATGATATACCATGTTACAGTGATATGAAGAAATAATGTTTACATTTCCTGAGTGAAATACTACATTTCTTGTCAGAAATAAGCACAAAATATAACTTAGATCAACTTCAAAACTAAGATTCACTGAATATCTGGAATATTCTCCATATGCCATTAATTCTTTTATCCTGGTTTTCTTCTTCTTCTTTTATGACCACATAGGATCACTTCAAAACTAAGATTCACTGAATATCTGGAATATTCTCCATATGCCATTAATTCTTTTATCCTGGTTTTCTTCTTCTTCTTTTATGACCACATAGGATCACTTTAGTCAGTCCATCGTTTAGGTCTCTTTGAAGGGATTGTTCGGGCTTTGCGGTCCTCCCAGTACTTCTTCAGACGCTCCGATCTTCGTGCCCTTTCCTCAGTTGAAAATGTGCGCGTTGTTGGTTTGTTTTGTGTAAGGGTAAAGCGGAGGTTTGTATTCTTGAGTTTTGTATTCAATGTTATCTTATTTGTGATATCTTCTGTTGTAAGTCCTATTTCCTTCAGATCCTCTCTTACTTCTCTGATCCATTTACATCCTGTTGTGGTATTTTTTGAGATGAGACTGTGTTGTACTAGTTGTTTCAGAAGTCTCAAATCCTGCATCCTCATGATATGTCCAAAGAAGCCCAGTCACCTCTTACGCATAGTATCTGTAATAGGTTCTAGCTCTTTGTACACAACTTTTTTAGGTATTAACCGCCACTGTCCATCTTTCTGGTATTTTTTGTTGATGCAGATTCTTCCAATCCTCCTTTCAATTTTCTGAAGTCTTTCAGTCTTTGATTGTTTATTCAGGTAAAAGAGTGTTTCTGCTGCATATGTAGCTTCTGGTTTTATAACTGTGTTGTAGTGTTTTATTTTTGTATTTATTGACAGAAATTTCTTTTTGTAGATATCCCATGTTAATTTTTGTGCTTTAGCTAATCTATTTGTTCTTATTTGGATTGAGATTTTTTTTCATTTCTCCAAGATATTTAAATTGAGTTACTATTTTGATTTTATTACCATTTATGGTGACTTCTTTTAGCTGTGTTGGTTTTATTTAATTCACTTCATAACAAAGGTATACAGGCATCAAATATTCCCCATACTTGTAAAGTAACTGAAATATTTGTTTCACATATTGCTTACAATTCTAATCAACAATGCAACAGCAACTAAGTAGCATGACCAGTTAAGCGCAAAGAACTATTGCATATCCAATTTCAGTAGCCTAATGTGAAGAGACTGTTACAGTTTTAATGTTAACCAAGATCGGTATAATACTACATTTTGCTCAGGACCTGTTTGACTATTTACCGTAATTTGAGCGAGAGTATTACCGACCATAAGGCCAGTCTTCACAGTCCTTTTGTGGGGGCGACACTATTCTTGAGAGATTTTCAGTCTTAATTTATCTTATCGTGGTAGATAAATCCAAGAAAGGTACAGATATTAAGAAACAGGATTTATTCAAATTGTAGAGGGCAATAAACAGATGAAAGGAGGAGGATAGGATAAACACAATAGACAGCTCTATGTGGATAGAGGGAGCAACAGAAAGGACAAATGAAACACACTTGAGGACTGAAGGTCTGTCAGGGACGACTTCATCAGTAAAACGAGATGAATTACCCCCTTATGAAGCTGGAGAGCAGTACATTATGAGGACTGTCTGTAGGATGTTGTACATAAAAATTCAGTTACATATTTAACTTTAGAATTAAAATTCCTTTTAAAATACATTAAATATTTGATGGCTCGGGTTGTAAAATTCCATAGCATAACCCAATTACTGTACTATGTTAACAAAAGGATAACTGATTATAAATATAATTTCATTAATAACAAAGGTATATTCACCACCCTATTTTATGATTGTTTTGTGAGCGGGTAGGCACATGATATTACCTATCTGCAGGAGCCTTCTAGGCTAGATCATATATTTATCTTGTTAGATGGGAAAAGTTTCCATATATTTTTGTAATATAGGACCTCAAAGAAGGTGCTGAAAGTAAAAATTTACAAGTTATGGAAAGAGACGGAGAGCAACAGCTTATTAGGTGAGAATGCAGTTTTTACTTGGCAAGTCTCTGTTCTCCATCTGTTTCCATAATTTACAGTCTAATTTGCATTTTGTGCATTAGACATGCATACATGTGGTTTCTTTTTCCCTAGCCTGCTAAATTTTCAATAGTTGCATGCCAATTAGACAGTGTTCAAAATTAATACTTTCACTTCATGTGAAAATGATTGTGAAGCAGTTCTTTTATTACTCTCAATTGATGTCCATCAGTTTGCTTTGGTTAATCTCCCTCTCCACTTTTTCTTTTCAGCTTGAGATGGTGATTTAACTTCTTTTATTGATGACACATTTTATTATCATACTTTCATTTGCAAATTGTCTTGTTTATGCATTCTTTTCAAATACTGTTTTTATTGTTTTTTTAAATAAAAATGAACAATTTACTATTGATGTAAAATATTTTATAGTGTGTTTTGAATTGCTCTTAAAAACAAGTAGTGGAACCATAAAGTATAAAATTTCTTATTTTTCAAAATCATTTCTCTTCTGTATATTCCAGTAATTTATATAATTTCAATTAGTTTTCATTGTAACATTTTGTCAGTTGTAAATTAGGAAACTTATCTGTGTGCTGTATAAAGAAATAAAATATATTTTTGGAAAAATCTTGGGTATTTATATATCGTCCCTGCTCTGGCAAACTAGCGAAACTGACAAACTAAGGAATCTGTAGTTCTGAAGTTCTGGTCTAGATTTTGTTATTTATATATTGTCTACCCTCTGACAAAGTCTCACATCTGCAGCTCATTCTGTATGCCTAACATATAAAACCAATAATTAAATATAAAAATTGATTTGACATGAGTAATCACAACTTCTTTCAGCTCTCCTAACCTTTTGACAATTTTCAGATTCGTTAGTTTGCCAGAGCAGGGACGATATGTTAATTACATCCATAGTTTGATATTAACCTGCCTGGGAAGGATTTGTGGTACTGCGTAGTACAAAAGCATACTACTATAGATTTTATCCTAATTACTGAAAAGGGCCAGCATAATTATGGAAACATTGCACATCAAACGAACGACAGAACTTTTAAGAATCATTCCGTACAATTAGCCTGTCTTACATATGTGTCAAAGACGTAAGGATTGACGGCTCCAAATATTAACATCGTAAGTTCAAACTGTCAAATGTACAGGAGAAGCAAAAGAAATTTAAATGAACACTGTAAATCCAGTTAAATAATTTCAATAAATCTTCACAGGTGAACATTTTACAAACGAAGGGATTTAAATAGTCTGCAAACAATGACTCCAATAATTTTCAAAATTTGACTTAGCGGATTTACAGTGTTTTTCTCTGGAAGTATGTGCAAAGTATTTAGATCGTAAGTAGTGCTATATCAGTTTCCTTTTTCTCATATGATAAAATTACTGTCAGATGTCGACGTCCACTTTTTCACAAGAACACGCTCATTCATCAGCACTTGATAAATCATTGTTAGTGTGTTCTGGTGTACCAGTTGGTCTTGAAACCAAACCTTGATAAAAGTGATAAGCAGTAGGTGTGAATTTGCTATCACATAAGGACAACAGGTCCTTCAACTTCTGCTTGTTGTTCAGCAGGAACCCATCATATGCCTGTTCAAGAATATCTCAGGGTGATGGCTGCATTCCTCTAGATCACTTCTCGACAAAAATACACCTTGCATGTTCCTTGTAAATGTACTTGAAGTACACTTTGTATGGCCGATCTTTTAAGACAGAAATTTCCCGTACTTTACTCCATATCACGTCATTTTTATTGGTATGGTCCATCCAATTATGCTTCTGCACCACTTTCTCAAAGTCGTGTGTTAAGTTCTGAGTCATTTCTTGGACTGTGTATGGCTTGTCGGTGACCTTACTCATCCTAATTAATGTGACCCACCGATCTGGAACATACACAGTTTGGTTCTTCTTTTTCCTTCTTCTTCATCATCTACTTCTTCTTTCTATCAGGGCATGCATGAAGTCCTATTCATTTTTTTTAAAATCATTGATAACTAAAGAGAAAAGGATTACTTACGGTCAATAGTATTTGTAGGGTTGTCAATCATAGTGTTGTATGTCCGGCGCTCCCTTCTCGCTCCGCCAGCCAGCTGCACGCGCGCCTGTGTATCATTCTGCTAGCTTCGACGCGCAGCCCTCAGTGCGCGTGCCTGACCATCGAGTGTACTATAAATAGGAGCTCCCTGTCTGCTCACTTGCCCACTTGCCCCGGTGTCCAGCTCCAGAATACACCCTACGTCGAGCACGGAGGCTACTCCTCTTGAAAATGTGCTTCGACCAGGTGGACTGAATTTCTGGCAGTACGAGGTCTCACCTCTGGTCACCGCTCCCTTACCTGTTTCCGCTGCCTATGTTCCGTAATTCTTTTACAAGCCATTTTCATTCCCTAACTTATGCAAGCTCCCTTAGTTTCGCTAGGTGGAATTTCTTCAATCAATTGAACTTGCTTTTTAGGAATTCAGGCACTTCAACAAACAAGGACTCTCATGAACATTTATGTTAGTGTGCCAGATAGTTCTCGACTATCAACGTGTCAATTCACAAAGACTATCTTTTCAAGATAGAAGTGTATATAAAGACTGCAAACCTGTACATATTGTATAAAGACAGACTTTTCTCAAGATTCAATATTCCTTTTTGCTTCAAAATAAATTTCAGTTATTTGTGTAAATATCATAAAGTGAAGCAAATAAAGTTGTGTTCTGTAAACTTCAACCTTGGTTACAACACAACTCTATGGCGACGAGGTAAAAAAGCGACACTACAATTCTTCGGCCCCAGTCGCCAACTCTATGGCGACGAGGTAAAAAAGCAACAAACTACAATTCTTCAGCCCCAGTTGTCAACTCTATAGCGACGAGGTACACACGAAGCCAACACTACAATTCAACGGGCCCAGTTGTCAACTCTACGGCGCCGTGCTACACAACAACGACACTCCAACCAGTTCTGACACACAGCTTACCTTACTTTCTTGCACGCATCTCGCAATGGCTACTGCGGAACAACTCGCTACGGTCTTCCAAGCCTTACAGCAGCAACAACAACAGTTTATGCAACAACAACAGGCAGCATTAATTCAGGCTATTCAAGCTATTTCTGTATCTACACAGCCATCAGCTATTCCTCCGTTCTCTGCTTTTGATCCAGCTAAGGAAGAATGGTCAGTTTATTTAGCCCGCTTGCAACAGCATTTCATCTGCCATTCTGTCACAGATGATCAACGCCGCCGCGCACTATTTCTTAGTTCGGTTGGCAATGCTACGTGTGAATTACTACGTAAATTAAGTCCAGAAGAACACTTATCTGAGGTACCCTTCACACAGCTCTTGGCCCGTCTCACGGAACACTATGCCAAAGCTCCTCACATAGTGGCTGCTCGCTATAAATTTTTTCAGAGCAGAAAGCAACCCCATCAGACACATACTGAATGGATAACTGAATTGCGTGGTCTAGCTAAACCCTGCCAGTTCATCTGCTCCAAGGACGGTTGTGGTTCATCCTACACTGATTCTCTCATTCGGGACATGATCATTTTACATACTCCTGAAGACAAAATACGTTTTGACGCTGTCAAGCAGAGTAACCCTTCATTAGAAGACGTCCAGCGTATTGCTACAGTTTATGAGCTTACTACCAAGACTGCCGCAGCCATAGCTTCTCCACACGAAGTTGCACAAGTCTCGCCTCAGGCCCGCAAGTCCTCTGCTACAATGAACCGTACGGATAAGGCGCTCTCCACCAAGCATTCTCGCCAGGTTCCCTCTCGTAATGCTACACGGAAGCCCAATTCTAAAAGCACCTCGAAACTCCTGCCTTCCTGCCGAGGTTGTTTCAAGCATCATGAACGTCGTGACTGTCGTTTTTTCAAAGCTACTTGTGAACGATGTAATAAACTTGGACACATTCAGACTGTCTGTCAAAGTTCGCTCCGCCCTGCTAAGACTACTGCAGCGCGCCGGAAGCATATACAGCCCCGCCAAGACATGGAAGTTGATCAGATCAATCTTATTCTTCCCACAAAGGATTCTCACAAAATCATCATTCCTCTCTCATTCTCTGATCGATCTGTCGATTTTCAATTAGACACTGGATCACCTGTCTCTATTATTAACCTGACTACCTACCACGACTTAGGTTCACCTTCATGCTCTCCAGCTGACATCCAGCTCGTGACATTTAACAAGAAGAAAATTGACATCAAAGGTCAAATTAAGCTTCAGGCTAGTTATAAAGGAATTCAGAAGGCCCTTCCTCTTCTCGTAGTTAACAACTACACTGCATCAAACATTATGGGCATGGATCTATTTAACTTATTTGGTTTCCAGATACATGACAACATTAACGTCGTATCTACATTGCATCCTACTTCTGACGTTACCGCTCTCCTAGCGCAGTTTCCTGAAGTATTCGACTCTCAGCTCGGAACAGCAAAAGACTATACAGCTCACATACAGCTGAAATCCGGAGCTAAGCCTCGCTTCCTCAAAGCACGTCCAGTACCCCTAGCACTTCAAGACCAGGTCACAAAAGAATTAGAAAGATGGATACAAACTGGAATTGTAGTACCAGTTACTTCTAGTCAATGGGCTACTCCACTCGTGGTAATCAAGAAACCTGATGGTAATGTTCGACTTTGTGGCGATTTTCGATCTACAGTCAACGCACAACTCGAAACCGATATCTTTCCTATTCCACGTCCAGAAGACTTATTCCGTCGTCTCTCTGGTGGACAATTCTTCTCTCGAGTTGATCTTAAAGAAGCATATCTCCAGCTACTTTTAGACGAAGAATCTAAGAAATTTCTCACACTCAACACTCCTCTCGGACTGCTCCAGCTCCAGCGGCTCCCATTCGGTGTTTCATCCTCAGCGGCTATTTTTCAGCGCTATTTGGCTCAACTCACCGCCTCAATTCCCGGTTGTGCTAACTACCTGGATGATATTATTGTTACTGGAAAAGATCATCAGGAACATCTAACCAATCTCTGCCTTCTTCTCCAGAAATTGAAAGACAATGGCCTACGAGCGAATCTCGCTAAATGTACCTTCTTTCAGCCTCAAGTTCACTACCTCGGACATATACTTGATAAGAATGGAATTCGTCCTAGTATACAGAATGTCTCCGCGATAGTAAACATGCCAGCACCTCAGAACCTCAAGCAGCTTCAGTCCTTCATAGGCAAAGCGAACTATTATAATAAGTTCATTCCACGCTTCGCTACAGTGGCAGCTCCATTAAACGCTCTACGTAAAAAAGGTGTTAAGTTTCAGTGGACTCCGCAATGCCAACAGGCATGGAAAACAATCAACAACGCCTTCATTCAAGCTATACAACTCACTCATTTTCAGCCCGACAAGATCATCACGCTAGCTACTGACGCTTCAGACTACGGTGTCGGTGCAGTTCTCTCCCAGAAGGATCGTCATGGACAAGAACGCCCCATCGCCTTCGCTTCGAAAACACTTAATGACCATCAACGTCGATACTCACAGATAGAGAAAGAAGCTTTAGCCATCATCTTTGGTATTCGCCGTTTCAATGAATATCTTTATGGCAACCATTTCCTGATCATTACCGATCATAAGCCTCTCGTACACTTATTCCATCCTGGTAATAAGATCCCAGAGAATTCCCTCAGAAAGCTTCAAAGATGGTCCATGTTCCTTTCTGATTATTCCTATCAGATTGTATATCGAGCCACATCCCAGCATTGTAATGCTGATGCCCTCTCCCGCTTACCCGTTGGTCCTGATACTGCCTTCGATTCTCAAGAATCTGCATGTCTTCAGTTGGACATAGAACTTGAAGATACTGTATCCAGTTTTCCTATTGATGCTACCTGCATAGCTAAAGCTACGGATAAGGACAGTACACTTGCTACTGTACGTACTTACATCCGCAACGGTTGGCCTCTTCAGAGCACATTTCCTGCCCACCTGACACCTTATCATCGTATGCAGCATCGTCTCACGACTCGTGCCGGAGTTGTACTACTAGAAGCAGGCACCATCTTCCGAGTGGTTATCCCACTTAGCCTACAGAAAAAAGTTCTCGAATTATTACACCAAAGCCATTGGGGTATCTCCAGAACAAAGCAACTCGCCCGTCAACACTGCTACTGGCCCGGTATTGATGCCGCCATCGAAAAGCTAATACGTCATTGTGAGCAATGTCAAACGAATCAGAACGCCCCGTCTTCTGATCTTGCTTCATGGCCTCCTGCTACTACTCCATGGGAACGAGTTCACATCGATTTCGCAGGTCCTTTCCTCAATTCCATGTGGTTAATAGTCATCGATTCACTGTCAAACTTTCCATATGTAGTGGATATGCATTCGACTACTACAACCGAAGCTACCATTCGTGCTCTCCAGAAAATCTTTACTACAGAAGGTTTACCGCAAGTACTCATTTCGGACAACGGACCTCAATTTACAGCTACTGCTTTTCAGAACTTTTGTACACATAATGGCATTCGTCATATCCTAGCACCACCTTTTCACCCTCAATCTAATGGTGAAGCTGAACGCTTCGTCCAAACATTTAAAAGAAGTATGAAGAAAGCTGTCTCTTCAGGCTTAACTAAAGACCAAGCCTTGCTCCAACTCTTAAACACCTACAGAACTCTACCCGGCGCTGATAATATCACTCCTGCACAGAAGCTCCATGGACGACCTCACAGAACTTTACTTTCTCTGTTACAGCCTCTTCCGGCCCAGCATAAGACATCACCAACGAAGTTCTCCCTCAACGACAAGGTCTACACCAGGACATTCAAATCCAACCCACTCTGGATACCTGGAGTCATCTGCAGATCTTTGGGTCATCGTCTCTACGAGATACAGACTACGGAGAAACGTATCTGCCGCCATCAAGATCAGATACGTCTGCGCTACCGCCCCTGTCCAGCTATTGATGCTATTGCTAAACCAGATAAATCTATTGCTGAACGCGCTTTAGATCATTTAATAACAATGGGTTCCTTTCAGGACGAGACAGCGCCACTCCGCCCAGTTCCAGCTCCGGACAATACAACAGAGATATCAGCAGCTCCGCCCCAGCATCGCAGTCGCCGCCAGCGCCGCCGCCGTTTCACGCCGTACCGGCGTATTTAGGAGGGGAGGGTGTTGTATGTCCGGCGCTCCCTTCTCGCTCCGCCAGCCAGCTGCACGCGCGCCTGTGTATCATTCTGCTAGCTTCGACGCGCAGCCCTCAGTGCGCGTGCCTGACCATCGAGTGTACTATAAATAGGAGCTCCCTGTCTGCTCACTTGCCCACTTGCCCCGGTGTCCAGCTCCAGAATACACCCTACGTCGAGCACGGAGGCTACTCCTCTTGAAAATGTGCTTCGACCAGGTGGACTGAATTTCTGGCAGTACGAGGTCTCACCTCTGGTCACCGCTCCCTTACCTGTTTCCGCTGCCTATGTTCCGTAATTCTTTTACAAGCCATTTTCATTCCCTAACTTATGCAAGCTCCCTTAGTTTCGCTAGGTGGAATTTCTTCAATCAATTGAACTTGCTTTTTAGGAATTCAGGCACTTCAACAAACAAGGACTCTCATGAACATTTATGTTAGTGTGCCAGATAGTTCTCGACTATCAACGTGTCAATTCACAAAGACTATCTTTTCAAGATAGAAGTGTATATAAAGACTGCAAACCTGTACATATTGTATAAAGACAGACTTTTCTCAAGATTCAATATTCCTTTTTGCTTCAAAATAAATTTCAGTTATTTGTGTAAATATCATAAAGTGAAGCAAATAAAGTTGTGTTCTGTAAACTTCAACCTTGGTTACAACACATAGCAATCATTTTTAATGTTTGACTGGAGTACGTAATTATTTAAGAACTTAACAGACACCAGGAAAACATAAATAGTGGTCATGGAAGCTGTTCTCAGTGAAACCCCCGCTTACATTCATACTGATGACTGCATCTACAATGGGCACAAGGCTAGTGGCAGCCCTACAAAACAGTGCTCCTAACGACAGCGAGAACGATAAACTTCGCATATTGGACTTACGGCAGTGTTTTACTGGGTGTGCAACTTGTAAACTTTTCTCAGTACAAACATCGTAACTACAGTTGCGATTTTAATTGTGCTATTATTTTCCGGGAAAAACATCGTAACATGAGTTGTGATTCTTTACATTGGTGAATGCATTCTTGACGTGACTTACGATACTTTTAAGATGTACATTGCTGATAAGTTTGTGGCACTGGAGATGTGACTTTTATACAGGGAAAAATATTGAAGTAATAGTTTTTGCCAATGATCGTAACTCATTTTGGCTGTTTTTGGACTTGCGATGTTAATATTTTGAGCCATCAATATACACTGAGCCATTGGATGCAGCTGTACATTCCAGAGAGGACTTTGCAAGAGAGGATGAAGGGGGTTTAGTAGACAATCCTGCAGGATGGTAGTTGTGCACACCAACAAATAGTTTTCGGTCACAAACGTAATAAACAGTGCAATGTTCTCCTTGACAAGGATATCCTGCCAAGTACAAGGCATAAAAGAACGCCTAGAGTCGCCTCAACATGGACCCAGGATGATCTCCAGACTGAATCCTTATTTTCCCAATCCAGACTATTCCTCACTCTGGGACAAGTCAGTTCCTTGGATATTTTAGTGCTTATTTGAAAAGGACTAAAATCTCATAAACGGAACAATAGGTCAGTTGTTGAAGTTCACTCCACAGAAAAGACCTGTGTAATGTGTAGAAACAATCTTCTGCTTGTTTCCTTGAACAGTCAACTTGTTGCAGCCCAATTTTATGAAAAAAAATAAAAGTCTACAAATAATTATAGTTCCTTCTTTTTAATTTTATGTGGCTATATTTTTTGTAAATACATAATTTGCATTGTTTTTCATCCAGATAAAAGACCACATGGGGTAACATTCCAAAGTTCGCTCTCATGAAAGACTTGCAGTACCATATTGTACCAGGCTAATGGCAACCCATAATCAGTTTACATGACAATAGCTTTTCTTTGCTTCCCTTCAATGAAAACTTCAATGAAAAAAATGAACCAGTTAAGAGAAAAACAAAAATCTCTCCTTCCCAGGTTAACTAATAATAATAGGTAAACTTGTTTTCCAAATCAATTTCCTAATCTTTACACAGAGAGAAAGGCAACTCATGCACGGAAACAGGACTGTTAATAGATCTTGGCAAGTGGATTGAAATGTCACGTTCTATAGCTTGCATTGTTCTTGAGGAAATACGGTAATTTTTATATGCATTGTGAATTGCATTACAGCAGTTTTATGTGCCAGCACCACTACTTCTGTGTGTGCTGTGCATGTGCCACATGCTTTGTTCTACTGTTGCATACCCATTGTTAACAGCAACCACTCTCATTCCATTGGGTGGCCAGATGTCCCATTTTTAACAAGATTCCATTCCCCCTTCTTTAGTGCCTGTTCTGCTGTCCCGATGAAAAATTTAACAGAATATGCAACCTTCCAGTTTCTTCTGTCTTGCATTGATAAGAAATAAAAAAATAAATTCTAAAATCCAAAATTGGGGTGCACTACTCCATTGGCAATTTATCTCAACTATCAAGCATTTTCTTTTATTGATCAGGCAAATATCTCATTGAATGTCTGGTGTATATAGAAGGCTATGCAAATGGAAGATGTCAAAACACTGTGGCAAACTTAGCTGTTTTATTGCTAAATGAAACCCTTTTTGTTTTCATTTCGTTCAGTAGTAAAACATTCAGCATATTCAGTAGAAAGATATAAGAATGTGAGTGTAATGCAGCTGAAATAAATTTGCAGCCATTATATTATTAGGATGGTAAAATAACTTCTTAAATAATGTTTCACTTGACATATCTCTTTATTTTGTGAATAAAATATTGTTTACCGGGCGAGTTGGCCGTGCGCGTAGAGGCGCGCGGCTGTGAGCTTGCATCCGGGAGATAGTAGGTTCGAATCCCACTATCGGCAGCCCTGAAGATGGTTTTCCGTGGTTTCCCATTTTCACACCAGGCAAATGCTGGGGCTGTACCTTAATTAAGGCCACGGCCGCTTCCTTCCAACTCCTAGGCCTTTCCTATCCCATCGTCGCCATAAGACCTATCTGTGTCGGTGCGACGTAAAGCCCCTAGCAAAAAAAAATATTGTTTAGTTTGTTGTAAAATCACCTGTGTGTAGACCTAGGCAGAAATCAGATCAATTTTGTCATGATTAACACCCACTGGCAGACATTAGTACTCAACTGTAAAACCTTTCAAGGTGCTGATTGTGAATACGACTATAAACTACTAATAACGGAGGCAGGTTGAAACTGAGGAAAACAAAACTAACAGGATTCCCGGAGACGTCATCCAAATCTTTGAAGTAGTAATCAAATTAAGACTGAAACTTAACAAATCAGAAATTGCAAATCAAAGTGTACATCAAGAATAGGAGAAACTAAGACAAGTCATAAAAGGAACAACTGAGGAACGGCAAAGGACATTTGTACTAACGCCAGCACACACAAACATTGGATGACCCCAGAAACTTTGCCATTAGCGCAAGAGCAGAATATTAAGAAACAAAAGGGATTGCATATAAAAGAAACAAAGGTAATATATAAAAAGTAATCCAAACAAATTGAGAAAAAATGTCTATATAAACATACTGTAATAGTTACAAAATTTGTAGGAAGATAGAAGAGCATCACAACCATAGTGAAACGTGTGACCTCTTTAACACTTTCACTTGCCACTGCAGTGGCCCAGTTTTTTTTAAAAGTCACCTACTCAACAGCTGAGTTCTACATTAGAGTACATTAAAGAAACCATTATAGAAAAACATATTTACAACAAACATAACATTGTTTTCCTCACTATCTTTTTATACCCGTATGTATGTCAAATATTGGAGCCAAAGGATGACAGAAAGGAGACTTGGGGTTATTGTTCCTGTCTGGATTATTCACCCTTCCAGTGCTCTCACTGTGTTCATAATCACACCACCTGACATATCTATTTTGTGAATGAAGTACAGTGAAACTTGGATAATTCAAACCTCAAGGGACCATTAAAAAATTCAAATTATCCACAAATTTGAATTTAAAAAGAGGGTTACAAAAATAACTCCAACATTAGATTTTACAAAATAAACATCATCTTAGATATTATTGGCATGTACATACATATTTTACAATCTACTTTTTCTGTTGATAGATTCAGTGCAGTATTTAGTATAAAGACATTAGGTAGGTACTGAAAATACCATACCTGTTAGTCTTAATGTCACCGGGTGAGTTGGCTATGCAGTTAAGGATGCAAAGCTGTGAGCTTGTACCCGGGAACATAGTGGGTTTGAACCCCACTGACGGCAGCCCTGAAGATGGTTTCCCACGGGTTCCCATCTTCATAGTAGGAAATGCTGGGGCTGTATCTTACATTAAGGCCACAGCCGCTTCCTTCCCACTCCTAACAATTTTCTATCCTATCATCGCCATAAGAATCTCTGTGTCGGTGCAACGTAAAGCAAATTCAAAAAAGTCTTAATGCCATTAGCCCATTAGAAATCACATTTGCTCTTTGTTAAAAAGTCAGAAATCATAGCTTGTTTTCTCTCATGCATGATGTATGAATCTATGTGATTTAGTGACTGAAAAATAGAATCACTTACATTGTTCTGATTTTCAAAAAATAACCTGAGTTGATGGACGTAATTGGATGCCTTAGCCGCACTCGGGATCAGTCACTCCTTGTCCTCTAAAGAATGAATGTCCTCATCTCCAGATGCACCGTCTGCAGCATGGTGGGAGTTGCTGATTACCTTGGTTATAATGTCCACGTCAGTGAGCTCGCCACACAGAGCGACATCTTCATCAACATTGACGAATTCTTCATAGAAGGTAGGAACAGATATGATTTCCTCCCAACCGTCAACCGAAGGCACAGCTTTATCCACAATCTCATTGGCACTGTCATTGTCTTTTATCAAGAAACCAACTTTCTTGAAACAGTTCGTGATTGTTTTGGCTGTCACCTGATCCCATGCTTGCTTACACATTCTTGAGGTTTGGAGAATGTCAAGTTTAATTTTAAGAGCTTTACAGTCCTCCGTGAGAATATACTCGACCAACAATCGCCTGTAGAAGTGTTTCAGATTTTTTATTATACCCTGGTCCATGGGCTGAACAACAGATGTCATATTAGGTGGGAAACAAATCACCTTCACATTTTCCAAAGGCAGAATGCTGTTGCGAACAGTGCAGTTGTCAATAAAGAGAGTAATCTCCCGTTTTTGTTTGCGACACTTTTCATCTAATTTTAACAGCCACTTCTCAAAAAATGTTGCTTATCATCCAAGTTCTTCTGCTGGTTGCATACTCAACTAGTTTAGTTTTTAGATTTTTGAAACATGAGGATTAGTGGGTTTCCTAATCATCAATAAAGGCAGTTTTTCTGACCCATCCATGTTTGCTCCAAACAACAGTGTAACTCTTTCTTTACTAAGCTTTCCTCCATGGAATTTTTCGACCTTAAATGCTAGGGTTTTGTCTGGCGTGCACTTAAAAAAAAAAAAAAAAAAGACATGTCTCATGAACACTGAAAATGTTTTTGTGCTCCATGTCCTCAATCACCTCTTGCAGGTTTTTCTTCTATTGTTCAGCTTCACACTGATCAACAGCCGCACTCTCGCCACAAACGTATTTAAAATAAATATTGTTCCATTCCTTGAAACCATCTAGCCATCCTGTGGTGACTTTGAAATCATGTTTCCCCAAGTCAAGGGCAAACTGTTTAGCCTTTCCTCGTAAAACAGTGCCACTGATAGGAATTTTCTTATCTCGGACCTGCTTGAACCATTTCAAAACACAGTTGTTTACATCTGGGTTGCCCAGTTCTCTTGTCCTTTTCTGACCTTTCCCACTGATAGTTCCACTGCTCAAAATTTTGTCTTTTTTCAAATAAGTCGATAGCATGTTAGGTGAGATTCCGTATTCCTCAGCAATTTCAGATTTCTTCTTTAGACCCTTTTCCACCTCCCTAATCACTGCTACTTTTTTGACTAAAGTTAATGATTTTGACAAGGACATTGTCACACAATCCACACTCAACAAAAGATCAAGCAGAAATGCTCAAACAACGCCGTCCCTGGTAACTGCATCGTAATAACTATGCATACTCGACCGCTTGACTCTGTGACGTAACAGTCAATTCAAAACAAGGGTAAAGGAGTGTTCAGGAGGGGTGAGATGGGTAGGAGGAGAGTACGACATCACAGGTGGCCCAGAGGTCTAAAGAGAAGGAACTTTCCTGCCTTCAGCCCATTCCAACACATTCTAGCCTATTGTTGAGAAAACACGAGTTGTGAAATACAATAAATACTATGCTGTATCCTTGAGGTAAAAAGTTCAAATTAACTTTAAAAATTTTTGAATCACCCATGATTTTTTAATACTGTTCACATACAAAATGCTAGGGACCAAGCAAAATATGCTAATTATAGAAGTTTGAATTATCCAAGTTCCACTGTTTTGTTTAATTTGTTGTAAAATCACATGTGTGAATACGTATACTGATTTTAACTCCCACTGGAGGACACCCTTTACTTTCACTATCTAAAGCTATGAGATTGTCATCTGAATCATTATTGTGCAACATATCACTTATTTCTTCTTCCAGAATCACCCTATTACTACAAAATTTACTCATGTTTGAAGCAATGTTTACTACACCACCACTGTCACTTGCTATTTCACTCAAGTTGAGAAGCGCTGAAATTGGCTTGTAACCAATGAGTAAAAGAACACAAAAGGAGGGCTTACAGTGCTGAGAAAAGAGGAAACTCAACTTATCTACTGGACAAAAAACAAACGTCTAGGTAGAACTCTTCTGGTCCCCAAAACCACAAGCATATCGGAGAGCACTACACTAAACGGGCGCTAAACAACTTTACTCCTCTACGGATGTTACTCCTCTACGGACCACAGAAGACAGCATACTTAAATGACCATACTTCTCTACAGGAGTGGAGGTGTTAAGAAAATTCACACTTTTACATGGAAATTTAAAATGAAGAGCCTGTCAGTCGAGGACAAACATGGAAATATAGTTTGGGAGGTGGTCAGTATGGAAAGATGGAAGGAATATTTTACTGAACTTTACAGTGAAGAGCACAGAGATATAGGACAGGAAGACATTACTAACCCTTCAGAAGAGGAATGGGAACTAAAATAGTACCAAAAAATGTGTAGCCACAATCCAAAATTGCATAGCCTTGCTGATGTTTCACGTTATGAAACACAATTGTCAACTCAGATGCTGTACTATCTCATGTGACAGATTTACTATTAAGGAAATGGGACATCATGTTGCCTGTGGAAGAAGCTGCTTTTTCTTTTAACTTAATGCCCTTTGGATGCAGCATGCCACTTCACTCCATTTTGACTGCCATATGCTATGATAAAATCTCGGTTGCATAGATTACAATATGCTCATTTTTTATCTTCGCGATGAGGATGAACCCATACATAAATCTGCTCTCACTTCTTTAACTATATTTGGTTGTACTGCATTTTCTTCTGTCTTTTGGGTGGTGTAGAAGGATCATCAACACTTTCATCAGAATACATTATTTTTGTTTTTGTTGAGGGCAAGTAAATGAGAATCCCAGGGCAAAAACTATGCACTTTTACTCATCTGTTTCTAAGAAATACCCAACAAGTCAGAAAAATCTCTGTTGACTGCACTGGCGGGGGAAAATTGATCTCGCTGGGAGGCGGTATTTTGCCACCCGTCAGAAAAGAAAGCCCCTCTTCTAAGATAAGATAAAACCCATCTCCCATAATCTCAGAAACCATAGATCCATCTTCACTAAATATTGTTTAAAAATTTAATGCCAGAGTATTAGAGGGGATGGAGGAAAAAACCTCACGTCTTAAGAAAAGAATTTCTAATTTTTAGTGACAAGTGATTTAACACGTTGGCGACTATGAGACCCGCCGGCGGGTCTCGCCAACCCATTACTTCTGGACGATGAGACCTGCCGGCGGTCTCGTGACACAATATTTATACTGGAGCCGTATTGCGCGCCATTCACAGATTATGCTTTTGTCCTTTCTGGTTCGTCTCTACATGAGGCAAACTAACTTCATATACAGTGGGACATGCAGGGTGTACATAGGAGCTAGGATAATTAAGAAATTATTCAATATGCTTGTTCCATTACTTAAATAATTTTCTGTGAAGAAAATATCTACAAATATAGCGCATTCAGGTTAACACTGTTCAGAAAATCATAACTATCGGTTGTATTGGAGTTGAATATTTAACAGCATCATTATTATTAATAGTAATACAAAGAAAATTATTTCATACACATGGATTATTAAAACAGTTAATATTTTGTTAAACTAATACACTGATGGAAAAAAAAAAAAAAAAAAAAGGCAATGAATGTAACAATGTGAGGTACCACTTCAGTGTTGCTTATGGAAACAAAGCAGGCACAACGATGTCTTCTTGGGACAGTCCTCACAGTATGCGGACACTTTCTTACAGTGCTTCTGAGCATAAGTTCGGTCATGGATGCTCACTAGTTCTGCGTAACAATTGACGCAACGTTTACGTACTTTTCTATTTCGGCCATCTTTTTCTTCTGTTTCCTTCAAAATATGACGGCATTTGGGAGAAGTGGAGAGAGTAGCTGGTGTTCTCACATTGTTCCCCAAAATTCCAACGACCAACTCCTCTCTAAATTTTCCAATTTGCAATTTCTTCCCCATTACTTCATTATGTAAAATGAGCGCATTCACTATAGCCATTCCAAGCAGAAGTTCCAATGCAACTTTATGATACCACCTAATTGTTATGCATTAAGACCGCCAATTTCAGTGAGGTCATCGGCGAGTCACAGAGTGCGCGCGAACCCCATGTGTTACTTGTGGACGATCAGACCCGCTGGGCAGTCTCAGTACACAGTGGACACAGTGCACCCTAATGCCTATAGGCCGTACTTAAAATATGTAATAGTATGTAATATATTCATTAGAGTTCATGTATCTCTGATTTTTCACTTCTTTCCTAATGAATAAACTCGGAAAGCAATACGCCGTCGTCAACGTGTAAAATTTGGAAAAGACCAAAAGAATTGTTTCCTTATTTAAAATGAGTCATAAGTGAGCCAATGGCCTCCATGTTTGAATTGTGCATTTGGCTTCTTGGTCCTTATGTCCAGTTTTAAGAGTAGGATGCCAAGTTCGGTTGAGTGGCTGAGGAGGATTCTAGATTTGGTCTTTACTATTTTGTTTATCTGAGATCTAATACATGTAATACGAAGTTTGTGTCATATTGTTGTATTAAATTTCAGTATTGGGGCTCTAGACATCATTCCCGAAGTTTTGTTTTGGAAAACTTATCATTTAAAAAGTGGAGTTTTGGGAATATAGCCCCAGGCTTCTCAACCATACAGCAGAATAGGCCTGACAGATGATGGGTAAATATTTCTCTTAATACTTTTAGAGATATATTTATTTTCACACAGAGGTTTTGTGCTGCTACCCGTGCCGAAGCTCATTGTAATGTGTGTTCTATATTGTATCTCCAGGACAAACTGCGGTCCATTATTAAGCCGTGTGTATCAGCTAACTCTTCGAACGTAGAGATTAGAGGTTTGGTTAGAGCGAAAATCCGCATTTCTAATTTTTCTTGGAAGTTTCCATTTTACGTAGCTGTAGATTTGTTGTGTCCTGTCATCTTGGGAACACTTTTTTTCCTTATTATGGACTGATTTTGGATTTCCAGAACCGCACTTGTTCCTTTAAATTTTGTGATTCGGTAAAAATTCCACTAAGCGTTTTGAATTCTGCTTCAGTCCTTTCTGTTATGCCCCCTCAGAGCGAGATGGTGTGTGACCTTAGCCATCTACCTGAGGATCAGGCGCAGAGTGCGAGGGAGATGTGTAACGCCTTTTCTGATGTTTTCTCCAGGAAATTGGGTATGACTAACGTTTTGGACTATAAAATCGAAGTCTCTGATCGGACTCCTGTTAGAATTCCTCCTTATCGATTATCCCCTCCTAAAATGAAGGTCTTGAAGGAGATTATCGATAAGATGCTTGATCAGGAAATTATCCGGCCTTCTTGTCGCCCATTTTTCTCGTCCCTAAACCTCAGGGCGGGTTCAAGCCTGTTCTGAGTTATAGGGTAAAAATTGTGTTATTGTTGATTCCTCTCCCCGATTTGCACTCGTGCTTTTCATGGTTTAGGAAGGCCCGCCATTTTACGGTCTTAGATTTGAATCAAACTTACTATCAGATTCCCCTTGCCGAAGAATCGCATCATTTGACAGCCTTTGCCACCAACTGGAATTTGTACGAATTTTGTCGGCTGCCTTTTGGCCTTTCTTCGGGTGCCGCGGTGCTCACGAGACTTTTGGATAAGATCTTTTCTGACATCAAGTTCTATTATCTCTATCATTATTTGGATGATTTGATCATCTATTCTGAAAGTTTTGAGGAGCACCTCTTACATCTTAAAGAGGTATTGATCCGTCTCCGTAAGGCCGGGCTCACAGTCAAGCTCTCAAAAGTTTCTCTTGCGAAGCCTCAAATGTAATTTCTTGGGCATATTGGCTCTCCGGAAGGTATTTCGGTCGATATATCTCGTACTCAGGCCATTCGGGAATTCTGTCCTCCTAAGGACCCGAAAGGGGTTGCTCGTTTTGTTGGCATGATAAATTTTTTCGGAAGTTCATCCCGGATTTTGCTAAGCGCGCTGCCTCAACTTCCTCTGCCAGAAAGGGGTTAAATTTGAATGGGGCCAATCCCAACAAGCTGCTTTCGAGGATCTTAAGTTAGCTATTTCTAATGGCCCTGTCTTAGCCATGCCCGACTTTTCTAAAAGTTCATCGTTCAAACAGACGCTTCTTCCTCCGCAGTCGCTGCGGTTTTGTTGCACGACTCTGAGTTTGGGAGATGTCCGATTGCTTATGCATCTACAACTCTTTTTCTCCTTGAATCTAAGTACTTGATTTATGAGCCGTATTATTTGCCCTCGAGAAATTTCAAATATATTTAGAACATGTGAAATTTGAGCTCGAGACTGATAACCAGGTGCTGAGCTGGGTATTGGGTAGGCTCTGAAGAACCGGTCGTTTAGCTCATTGGGCAATCACGATTTTGGCCTTCCAGCTTGAGGTCTGTCACATTCGTGGTGCGTACAATGTAGTAGCTGACTCTCTGAGCCGTATGGTTTGTCTCAACGTTGAACAAGAGGACGACCTAAAGCCGGATCCTATCAGCTCATTGTCTATTTCTGGGGCAATTTTTTCCGATGCTCCTCTCCTATACCATGATATAGCTAAGCTCCAAGATGAAGACCCTGTGTTAGGACCGGTAATTCAAGAGTTAAAGGAAGGGAAGCTGGTCGCTCCTTTTATCTTGAGAAATGGGGTTATTTGTTGTCCTTCTCGCCACAATCAGAAGATTAAGGTGGTGGTGCCCGCTGTCTTGGTACCAATTTAAATATTATCATGAAACTCCCCTTGCTGGGCATCAAGGACTATTCAAACTGAGAGAAAATATTAGGGAGCATTTTATTTGGAATGGGATGGATGGAGAAGTTTGCGAACTAGTTAAGGCCTGTAAGATCTGCAGAATTAGTAAGCCGGCACTTAGTACCAAAGTAGGATTGTTGTCATCTACTCAAGCGACTCGTCCTATGGAGCATATGTTCATTGATTAAGTCGGACCCTTACCCAAATCAAAAGGAGAGGGGAGCCGCTTCATTTTGGTTTGTGTTGACGGCTTTACTCGCTTTATGTGGTTGTTCCCAAATAAGTTGGCCACCGCTGACACCATGATAAAATGTTTGAAGACGACTTTTTCTACCTTTGGGCCTTGTCAGCTTTTAGTCTCTGATAACGCAAAGGCTTTTATGTCTAACCTGTTTAGGAAGTTTTGTTTTGGTCTGTCCATCTTGCATGTTACCACCTCCGTGTACTATCGCCAGCCGTCGTATGCAGAGAGGGTGAATCGTAATTTACGTTCTGCTCTCATAGCCTTTCATCATCAAGATGCTTTGAGGTGGGATACATCAATTTTATGGTTAGCTTTCGCCTTCAACTCTGCTATTCATGAGGCTCATAAAATATCGCCCTTTTTGCTCATGTTCTCCTTTGTCCCTAATTCTCCCCTATCCAACTTGTGGAGCATAAATGACTTATTGCCCGAGAATATTGACCCTCCCAATATTAGGGCTACCTGGAAGCAAGCCATCCAAAATCTTAAGGCTTCTGATTTGAGGAAACAGCAACGCTACAATCAGGGGCATAGGCCTACCGTCCTGGCTCCTGGCCATCGGCGATAGTGTGTTTGTAAAAAAATTTTGTCCCGTCTGTTAAAATAGCTCCTCGTTTTTGGGGACCCTGTATGGTTTTGGAGTTATTTACTCCTGTTTCCTTACTACTTAGGGACCCGGTGGAGGAAAGGATCTTTAGGGTCCACCTCTCCCAGGTTAAACCAGCTTAGTTTCCTTCTTTGCCTGAAGTTTGGGACCCTGTATTTGCTTTGTTTCGAGTTACTTAAGGAGGGTTTCCTAATGTTGTGTTGGCATGTCACTATTTTGCCTTAATCATGGGGCTTAACTGTTTGAGTATAATTTTACTTCTTCTGCCTCACGCCTTCCTTCCTGGATTTTTCTTCCTTACCTTGTTCGGCCGCTCGTTACCTCCATGCCAGGTACCAAGTCACCTCTAGTGGCCTGACCCGGTGCCTTCCTGACGGTCCTGCCTCGAAACTTCAAAACATTGGAAATATACTGTCAGCTCTGTATTTACTGTTCCAGCTCTGTGGAGAACCCATCTTGCCCTAGCTCTCCGAGAGGGCCAGCCAATGGAGCTGGCTGGTGTGTACTACGTCTCCCAGAGCTGATGTTATTGGCTTAATATAAAGTACTTCTTCTGTACACTGAGCCTTGTTTGTTCAAGTTGTTTGTTCAACTTGTGGAGCATAAATGACTTATTGCCCGAGAATATTGACCCTCGCGATATTAGGGCTACCTGGAAGCAAGCCATCCAAAATCTTAAGGCTTCTGATTTGAGGAAACAGCAACACTACATGTGAAATATTACTCTGGACTGAGCGTGCTCAGTTGATAGACCGTTCGGCATTTCTATGCACATAGACTTTGGCCAGCTGTGTCAAATCTTCATCCGCTTATTTTGCCACCAGCCTTCTCAGTGCATTCTTCATGGACCTGTATTCCGGGCTGCTTTCCCCGGTTTGGCGAGCAAGTTGCTAGCTTTGAAATATGCGCTGTGTTTAGAGCTTCTTTAAACTCCTTGCTCAAGATTCCTCAAGTGTAACTGAACATAAACTTTCTTCTAAAGGCTATTTCTTACCCGACTTCCTCCTTAAGGAGGGGAGGTCTGTGCTGTGGGAAATCTTCCCTGGCCCGTTTTCATTTTATTCAGCCTGGCCAGGATCTAATTGAACGTGCAAGCTCTGTATTCGAAACTGTTTCTTTTAATGTGTATGTGTTTTGGTGTATCCCTTACTTGGTTCCCTGGTTACCTTAGCCTTAATAAAGTATTATTCCCTGTACCTTTAATTATGGGCTCCAGAGTAAGTGGAATGATCCTGCTCTGGGGTGCTTGCCCCTCAAAACTCGTTCCTCTTCTCTGGTATTGGTAATAACAGTACAGTAACGGTTAGTTAACACTAAAAGATTGTTACAATAACTAAAAGTTCATGGCAATAAAAGCTGAAGGAAATGAGTTGATTTATTGGTAATAACGACAGAAGGAGGGCAGAAGGAAGTGATAGAGATAGGAAGTGTGTGGGGAATTATTAAACATAAGGACAAACCTTAATTACTGTATTTGTAACTTGAGCAGGAATAAATAGAGAGATGGATAATCCACCTAGTCAATACTACATTTACATGATATCTAGTATTATCCGCACACTTTATGTTGGTGCATTTACACCCTAGTGCTGAATCGGTCGACCTCGGCGATCTTCGAGATTCGTACTGGCAACCTTTGAAACACAAACTATGAATCGCTTAAGCATCGTTGTGCGACATCTGGCGTACACTTTACGTACTAGTACTGTTGTTGTTTACACAACAAAGCCAAAGTATAGAATTCATGCTAGGAACAAGATTCGCATCGAGAAATGTTTTATAATGTTATATAATGTGTATGTGACATAGTTGTTGGCTTAAGATGATAACGGTTTAGAAATTTCGTATCGATCGATCATATTCTCAATTCAATTCAGATTTCATTTTCCTTCGGTTGGTAGCACTATCGATACCGGGACACCTTCCTCCTTACTCCTCACCCCCGTACACAAATGCACCAACATAAAGTGTGCGGACTATACATGTTTCGAGAATATGTTCATTCTCTTCTTCAGCTAAATAGGTTAAAATTCATATATTACATATTCTCGAAGCATGAATTAGATATAATGTAAATACATTTTTAATACATAGTATTGACGAGGTGGATTATCCGTCTCTCTATTTACTGTGATTAAGTCAATACAGACCCAATGCTGGCCATTATGGTCAAGATAATTAATAATATTTGAGCAGGAGGTTAAGAATAGATTACTGTGAATAAAAACCAGGTAAGAATTCAGTAGCAGTTTGAGGGATGAAGCCTTGTTTAACCAAAGTCTGATGTCTAACACTAAAAAGCAAATTTCCAAAGGAGCAGAAAATCTGGAGTTTTGGTGTCTAAGGAAAGCTAAGTCATACATTATAACAGCTTACAGACTATAAGAACATAGCAAATGCTCACCTAATGATTCAGTTCATAAGTATAAGTTATAAAACTATAAATTACCACACCAAGCCACATATTATTCCAGACAATTGTATATGTACAGTTTTACAATCTGTGTAGGAACATCGCATGAGCGTCAAACTATACAAAACACTTTTATATATCAGTGGCTGGAATCATGTCGTCCGAAAGGATCTAACGAAATAGCTTCCTGTGTTTATGACAGACTTAATCCTCTTGATCTTACAGATATCACAAAAGTTTATCTGGTTTCTGATGGGTGTGGGGGTCAAAATAAAAATAGTATCATGATTGGAATGGTTTCCTATTGGCTTTTTAACGATTCCCCGCACAAGTTAAAGAAGTGGAAATAGTATTTCCCGTTGTAGACCACTCCTTCATACCGACAGACAGAATCTTTGGGAGAACTGAAAAGGAGATTAGAGTGAGGGACACTATTGTACAACCAGAGACCTACACTAATACTTTCATGCAGTTTGGCACAGTGAAAACGTTAGGTGTTGATTGTCCGGTGTATGACTGGACAAGCAGCGTGCAATCATCCTTTAAAGCACCAGGGTCATGGCATTTTAAAATTCAATCTTGTAAGAGATTTGTATTTAGGAGAGGAAAATCCTCTACTCTACTTCGTGGAGAGCAAAATTATAGGAGTGACTTAACTGACTTCAAAGGGATTACTAAAAAGGGAAAGACAGTAACTTTCGATAAAATTCAGTTACCTCTTGGTGTAGCCGTCAAAGAAGAAAAGATGAATGATGTGAACAAATTGCTGACACTTTACTACGGGGAGGGGTGGAAAAACAATGCAGAACTTCAATATTACAAGGAGTGTATGGATCAAGAAAACGTGGTGGAAGATGACGTGACAGACGACCTTGTTTGTAAACCCAGGGAAGTGGATAACAACTTAAGAATCTAATCCATTTGACGAACTGCTGATTGTATTTTATTATGTTACAGCATACTATTTTTCATGTAATTTGCTAGAAATTGTGTTCACTGTAAATTTTGTGTGTTTATTAAATTACAAGTGCATAACAACATTATGTGGCTAAAATAATCCTTATTTAGCAAAATCCAGTGTTTTGTTCCAAAACTCGACATATGCAAGAAGTTCGTTCCAAAATACGTCTTTCCATTGCTGTAATTCCAAAAGTTAACATCTGCAATTTTTAATGCTAAATATCTCCTAAACAAATAGCTGAATTTACCTCTGGCCCTATTTTATGTTTATATAACAGTTTGTAACAAACATCAGATAAAATATATTGAATTTTTATGTTACGATGAACTTTAACAGTTTTTTTCGTTTTTCCCAAAAACTTGAAAAAATGCAGATGTCGATTTTCGGAACTAGGCGCCTCATATGTAAACGTGCTTCAAATGCATTTTATTTTTTTTAAATAATGCATTACTGCTGAACATAATTTAGATAAAATGTTCTTAGAAATGATGCTTCCATATTTTAATGTTGAAAGCTAATTCAATAGATGTGAAAACCATTTATTATAGCCTGTAGTCATTTGTATTTCAATTTGACATTATTATTTGTCCCAGAATTATAGAATCAACAGTATATATTGTATCCTTCCAGCTTCTACAAACATCTTTTAGAAGTTCAAACTTTGGCATACTATGCTAGATTATTGTATGAATGTTTTGTGTACAATACTCATTCTGTTATGTAATTAAAATATCTTCAATAAAGTTAATTTTTTTCTAGGTGTGGTGTTTTTTTTTAACTAGTGAAGAACTATAACAATTGACAAATGAGAGATGTGGCATTGGCTCCCAAGTGCACCCTTACTGATATTGTGAAATTTGATTTCATTTTCATGGAGATTAATTGGGAGGGTTCCTTCCACAAACTTTTGCTTGCTATATACTAAACACTTTTCATATTTTTAATAACTGTAAGGTTCTTCAGTCTGCCGGAACTAATTTTGAATAAATAAATTTATAAACTTCTTGGAAAAGAAAACTGATGGTAAAATAGAACTACACAGGTGGGCAGTGAAAACAAAATTATTTTTGTATCTAAATTTAATTCTTGGGGGCATGATTAGTAGAGTGGCTCAGCCACTGACCTTCAACCCAAACAGCATAGTTTCAAATTCTCGAGGTAAGAATTTTCAGTACAGACTATAAATCTCATGTTAAATCCGTATTGACGGTTGAACTTCTTACAAAATTGCACAAAACTATTTTAATCCTCTTTTTCACCTGAAAAATAGCGTGTCGTTGAGAATGTACACCTCCAAATTCCAGTCAAAACCCAAAATGAGCCAGAGTGATTCCAGCAACCTCACATAGAAGAAACCTGAAGAATGTTTACTTACAATAGCATCTTGCACCACAGATTTAACTTTGCTTCATTTGTATGCAACATAAACAGTCATGGTCATCACTTCATGGTGCTTGCTGCTGGGGACATTCAACCATTTGACCAGCAGAATTACACTGCATGTGTGTAACATTCCAGCATGTGTAAAATAGACCTGCTTTTCTTGTAGTTTCACTTTGAAAAATAAAATAAGTTGACAAAACAGTGAAACATGATGAATGGTATCCTGTCTGGCTGAGTGGTTCAGTTGGTAGAGCACAGAGCTTCCTTCCCACTCCTAGTCTTTTCCTATCCCATCATCACCATAAGACCTATTTCTGCCAGTGAGATGTAAATTGTAAATAAAAAAAAGATGACAATAGAGCTCTGGTTTTCTGAGCCTAAGTTGGCAGGTTCAATCCTGACTCGGTTCAGTGGTATCTGAAGATGCTCAAACAAGTCAGCATCGTGTCTGTAGAGATATTGATATGTTAAAAAAAATCATGTGGGACAAAATTCTGGCACCTTAGCATCTCCCGAAAATGTAAAAGTAGTTTGTAGGACCAAAAACCAATAACATTATTTACTATTAAAAGGTATCCTACAGAGAAGTTTCCCAGGCTCACGGCATTTTGAACAACAATTAAAGAAGGCTCTTGCTGTTCAGCCCTATACCTAACACAAATTCTGAATTTCCTAGTCATCTCATCACTTTTACCAATGATATAGAGTAATATGAGGACTTTCAGTCTTACACCACTGCTACCACCGAGTGAGTTGGCTATGTGGTTTGAGGTGTATAGCTGTTAGCTTACATTTGGTATATAGTGGGTACCAATCCGACTGCCGACAGCCCTGATAGATGATTTTCTGTGGTTTCCCTTTTTCACATCAGCAAATGCTCGGGCTGCTGTACATTTAATTAAGGCCACGATCACTTCCTTTGCAGTCCTAGCCCTGCCCTGTTCCATCGTAGTAATAAATGTGTCTGAGTAGGTGCAACATGAGGCAAATACAAAGAATCCGCAATACCAGAATTGATCATACCAGAATTTTACAAAATACTTTGCTAATTAAGGTAAAACCTAATCAATACTTGTAACTCGTCATGAGTAATTAAAGTATTGTCCAAACCACTTTAGCTGCAATCTCCCACACCAACTTTGTCTTGTCACTTTATTGAGTACTGTCTCGTTTGGTTCTTCATCTAATACTTATCAGGAACCTCATTTCAATTGCTTGGACCCTGCACTTGCTCCTCTCGATCAGTGTCCAGGCTGCTGAAGCTTATGGTATGTTGCTATCAGGGTAAAATATGTCTTGTAGAGAACCTCCTTGCATTTCATTGGTACATCCTTGTCTCATAATATGGTAGAACTTTGTCTTGTTGAATTGATGTATTTATTTCTTTGTCCAATTTTCCATCCTTTTGCCAATATATTACCTAAATGTTTAAAGCTGCCAACTAACCGTATGATCAGAGGTTCATTCTGGATCTTTATTTTGCCTCTTCGAATTCTATTTCCCCTTGTCACTACCACTGACTTACTTTTAGCTATGCTTATTTTCACTCCAAAATTCTGAATTTTCTGATTCCTTAACTTGCAGCTGAATTTCCTCTTATCTGACATTATGTTCTTTATTTGAAATTCAGTTCTGATTCATGAAGTCAGTAAGCCAAGATTAGACATGAAGGTGCTATGCCAAGATTTTCCACCAAGTAATGGAAACAACTCCTTCTGATAATAGGAAAAAAGGTACTAAATAAGCAAGGTCAACTGCTACTGCAATATTTATTATCTATATAACCTCACAATGAGAAGATGCATAATCAACAATATTTTATTATGTTGAGTAACTTTGAACGCTTTTCCACACTAATAAAAAGAAGGGCATTGTTGGGAACAATAGAATACACATTTATGATTAATGGTACTAAACAGGGTACTGCTTAGCTTTACGTAAGTTCAATTCTGATCCATAAAGCTGAATGAAAAGGAAAAATAAACATATGTCCATTTACAAGGTAACCCTTAAAACTGCTACCCGACAGGTTTAATATTAACTAGATTTCACACAAAAATTTCATTAATGCAATAAAAGGGTATTAATACTTACTGTATTTGTATAATCACACAACACACAGTTTGCTCTATGCTGTACAAATAGGTGATACTGCTCTGAATATATTTTCATTCAGATGACAGTTCAGGCAAAATCTGCAAACGTAAATGATCTTGAATTACGCAGAATTACGACTTGAATACATCCAAAATGACATTCTGTACTTCATACTTTCTAATTGTTGCATCCCTGCAAGCTGTGTAAACAGCAGTGCCATCAGATGCCAGATCATACACTGGATCGCAATCGGGACCAGTCAGATGTAGACGAGTATCAAGATGATCACCATCCCCAGAGTTGGGGATCCTGTAGTATATGCAAGAGCCATCTGCCTTGCCAACAAAGAAGCCACGTGCCTTATATGGTAGCAGACAAAGTGCTGCACTGTTCGACTCAAACCAAGACACTATCGGTGTGTTGCAATTTTCTCTGAATGCATAAAGGAGGACTTCTCCACTATGACAGCCAACAAGGAATTCATTATCGGATACAACTACAACACAGTTTATGGCGGAGGAAAGCATGAAAGAAAACAGAGTTTTTCGGCTTCTGACTGCTACCACATGAACACCTCCGTCTTCACAGCCGATTACAAGCACCTTGTCCTCTGTTCCAATTTCACGTTCACCTGGAGAATACAATATGCACATCATAGTTTCAATGACAACAAGTGACTATTAGAAGAAAAATGATCTCTGTACATAGCAAACTTTGAACTGTATGTACTGAAAATTGATTAACATAAAAATTCTAGCTTCAAGTCAAGCTTCTAGCCTACTGTTGGGAAAAGCAAAGACATAGTACATAAACAGAAATGAAGCTCTGTTCCTAGCAGAAGTAAACATTGTGTGTGACATACAAAAGCCATCATTTCCTCACGAAAAAAGAATACCGCATCTGAAATGATCCAAATAAAAACCCAAGAGCTCTACACATCAATTATTTTTCTAAAACTTGTATTTTCCAAACTAAAGGCATTCAAGATTTAAATGAAGATTAAACAAGAAATGTGATACAGTAAAACCTCGTTATGACGTTTCTGCAGGGGACAAGGAAACAGAACGTGTTAAGCAAGGTTACTAATAGCTTCTGGAATACACTGAATACAAAAATAAAAACTATCTGACAGGGATATATAAACACTTGATACGTTTATGTGACATAAGTGCATTTTACATCATGTACGTGCGGGTACAGTGAAAGCTATATCTACCGTATATATGCCTATATATGCCTATTGTTGGGAGAAGCAAAAAAATAGCACATAACAGAAATGAAGTTTATTTGACTAACTTGAGAGAATAATAATAAAAAACCTTTTCCACTGGGGCTTATAAAACAACAACAGTGTATTGAAAGGTGTGGAAAACACTAGACAACAAATATGGAAAACATTTGCAGAATGAAAGCATCAACATATTATTGCAGGTTACACTCTTTCTAAAGCAAATGTACGTTGAAGCCTTATATTTCAGACCAATGGATTATTAAATATTGTTTTTTGGTCACACTCTTCGACTATGAATTATTCGGACGTTACACTCGGCCATGTGCAGGGGCATGACTTTGGCTGCCATTCTGAATGCGGAAACACTTCAACCAGCTCAACGATCGAGTTGAAACTCAAAGGAGAAAGTTTCAACATTCATACTACCTATACGTGCTTAAAGATGCAGATCCAGTCCACTTCCTGAATGATTCTAATTCTGTCTTCATTAGTAAGCAATTTCATGACTTTTTCCATATACATAACTAGGCTATCACAAGACAAATATGTATTATGCTAGTCAACTTCACACAATTATATTCCTAATGTGCAGGAATGCTATCACATGACAAATATTCGCTGCCCTTCACTATACCATTCAATACAGAATAAATTTTTAACTTCTGAATGGACTTCACTGAAAGGAATGTACTATGCTCCTGAAACATGTATGAATAAATGGTTTTCAATTATAAAATGTGTATTGACAAGGTGGACCCAAAAATACTATTTATAGTTACTAATAGCTTCTGGAATGCACAATACAAGCACAAACAGGCTCAGTGGGTTATTTAGTAATTTCACTGCTAACCAGCAAGCAAAATTGAACATTCCTGAGGCTAACAGCTAGCTTCTCAAAGGTGCAACTTACCCTGTTAACTTCAGGAATTCTTGGCCTTTTCTCGTTACCGTGCAACTTTCCCCGACCAGCATCTTGTGATGAGGGCTTATATCTGTGTTGGAAATCAGGTTCCTTTCGCAAGGGATGACATTCAACATTTTTAGGGCTAGGAAAAGTGTGATCATACTAAGTGGTAATAGCAAAAATACGTGATGTGATGAGAGGTATTTTTATCTACTGTAGATTTATTACGATGGGAATCGGGACTTCGAATTTACAATGTGTTAAGCAAAAAAATGTGTTAATCGAGGAATGCACTAACGAGGTTTCACTGTACCTGTTTCCATCATTACAGCAGTGTTAATTTACAGTACGCTGAAAGATACCAACAAATGGCCTACTTACTAGGAGCCTCGTCAGGTTCACCAAGGTCTAGTTTGTTGTTAGCCACACCCAGACTACAGCAATTGATAGTGGAGTCCACTTTGATGAGAGTTCCAAGACAAGCTGATTGGCCACAGTCCCACAGCTTAGCAGTGCCATCCCTGTAACAAGCTAATTACTTAGCAGGAAATGAATACCAACAAGAGGCTAGAACTGGGAAGGAAATGACTATGGTCTTAAATAAGGTACAGCTCCAGCATTTGCCTGGTGTGAAAATGAAAACCATGGAAACCATCCTCAGGGTTGCCAACAATGGGATTTAAATACACCATCTCCGGAATGCAAGCTCACAGCTACATGCCTCGAACTGGCACGGTACCTAGCTTTTGGGAAGGATCTTTCACAGATGAGTGATCATCGGGATGAAGCAGAAAATCTGGAGGCACAGAAATCGGGAGGTTGTAGGTTCGGATTCCACGGGTGTCCAGGTGGCCATATTTGTTCTGTACTTCATCTCTTCAATACATACTATAACTGAACACAACCTAATATGTTGAAAGTTCATTTTCAGACAGGATTTGTTGGAGAAATCTTGTTGCATGATAGGCTACTTAGCATGAGTGGAACTAACACAGAGGCTCTCAGATGTTCGAGTCACCAATTTTATTGATACTTCCAGTATTAATAGCAGATATTAGGTGTAACAAAATGATGAAATAATTAAGCGTACATCTCTACCATTCATGAGAAAAAACATTTAAAGTAGGCAAAATAAATAGTGTGAGGCAACTGTATTCTTATTATACTCCAATAGCCAGCTCATCAGCGGTAGTCTAGTGGTAGCATTATTGCCTACAGACCAAGAGTTCTGCTGCAGTGAGATTGCAGGCTGGTCGTAGATGAAATTTTTGCTTCAAATTCCTCCATTTCTTTGTACTTCAATGATGTGGATTTTATGAGCATGCACTGTGCATGGAAAAACAGCCATCACACCACCACTACTGAATTTCATTGTCACCACAACACACTCAGGTAAATACCATTCGCCAAACATCTTGTTCACACACGCCCATCTGAGTGCTGGTCCGTAGATGCAGAGAAGGTCTCGGCCCATAAGTGGCCACGGCTGGTCTGTGGTCCAACGACTCTGTACTCTGACCGGCCAACTGAGCAGAGGAGGGGTCATCACGGTTCTACCATGGCTCTACACCTCTGCATTCGGGAGAAGGGACAGGGCTGGTCCCAACCGTCGGCTGTCCTGAGAATGGTTTTCGTGGTTTTCCATCCTCCTGCACTAAGGCGAATGCCGGGACAGTTTCTAGTATAGACCATGGCCGCTGACCCCCTCACCTTCTCTGAGCATCTCCTTTACCGTAACAAATCTCCGGGCCTGAGAGGCGGCATCACCGTCTAAGAGGCCCACCTCCTCCTTCAGGGGAGGAATGAAAACATTTTAGTAGTAGTCTGAGTGGCACATCATTTGCCATGACACACAACTCCATAAAACCATCCTCCATTGCTCCAAAAACCAATGATGGTGTTGTCTGCACTACCCTAAGTGACGTTATACATTTGTTCATGTGATCAATGACTTCTGGGCAGTAGCATGACCCTGAAAACCCGAGTCCTACTGCCTCTCGACAGATCGTTCTGTTGCTGACTACTGTCCCTAACCTGCAAAAGAATTATTGTTACAATCTGCTTTACGTCAAACCAACACAGAGAGGTCTTATGCCGATGATGAGACAGGAAAGGGCTAGGAGTGAGAAGGAAGTGACTGTGACCTTAATTAAGGTAAAACCTAAGCATCTGCCTGGTCTGGAAATGGGAAACCACAGAAAACCATCTTCAGGGCTGCCAACAGTAGGGTTCGAACCTACTATCTCCCAAATGCAAGCTGACAGCTACATGACCTTAACCATGAAGCCACTTCCTCGACCTGCAACAGAAGTCCTCTGTAATAGATGACAAGGATTTCTGACGACTGGTATGTACAGTGC
The DNA here is from genome assembly GCF_040414725.1 of Anabrus simplex. Lineage (NCBI taxonomy): Eukaryota > Metazoa > Arthropoda > Insecta > Orthoptera > Tettigoniidae > Anabrus > Anabrus simplex. The sequence goes on along the minus strand of NC_090267.1, from coordinate 233,481,257 downwards.
ACTTTAGAGTTTGGCAGTCCATATCAGATGATTTCCTAAGCCTATCAGAGTGATGATTGAGTTCAGTGCTTCCCTGATGTTTCCACTTCAAAATAATATTGCTAACGGTGGACCTGATTACATACAACTCCCATGAAGTCCCTTTGACAGAATGCCTGAATTTGTGGGACCCCTACAATCATGCCCTGTTCAAACTCTCTCAATTCATTACGTTGACTCAACCTTCAGAAAACACATCTATGATGTTGACACATTGTGCCTGCACTTATATATCCATGGATACATACCAGAACTTCACACAGAGCACATTCAGTGGGTAGATCAACCAAATAAAAATGACCCTGAAGCAAGAGGACTTGAGTGGTAACAGAACAAAAAAAATTACCACATCTGCACAAACACAGTTGGTTTGTAATGATGATTTAATCTTTACAAACATACAGTAATTACACTAGCTATCTTCACACACCAAGTTTGTAAAAGAACATTTTACACACATAACTTTGTACTGAATTTATAATCAGCAAATGTTAATACTACACTCAAGATCATTACTACTAATTAGAATTCAATGAAAAATCTGAAAAATAATAGGAGCAACTAAGTCACACGTAACTCTAAAATGAAAGATGAAGGGAAGCAGTTTCGAAGGATTTAAATCAAATTTCATACAGGTACGTACTTAGAAACAGAGATTATGTTGCGGCCTCGATTCACAATGCAGACATCCATCACAGCACCTGTGTGTCCTGATAAGGTAACTGGACACTGGCCTGTTTCAGCAGACCAAATCTTAATAAGCATGTCTGCCCCAGCAGACAGAACCACTACACCAGATGGGAAGAAACGGCATTTGTATACATCTCCTACATGGCTGCTGAGACTCCGCTAAAAAAAAAAAAAAAAAAATTCATGTTAATTTTTCAGAATAAAATTCATATTTGGAGACTGATTTTACTCTTGTTCCTCAGAGCTATAAGAGATCCATAATGTTCTGTCAGCAGCATGAGAAAAAGACTCTCACATGCCACTACAAAAGACCTAACGAGGTGTGAAGCAAGAACGAGCTCGTCATCGGCTGAGAACAATTACATGTAGAAGAACTGGGATTCTTAGAGAAAGAGCCATCTGTTTGAAGATGTTGACATATTAAGACATGGAGAATGTCTGTCATTTTATGTTTTCATGTTTGTCCTAATCTCCTGTTCTACTGCTCCCTCTTTCAAAGCTAATCCCTCATTGTGTGTAACCTATTTATTGTTCCTACCTTCCTAAATCCACCTGTTGCCATTTCTTAATGGATGCAGTATTTTGTATCCGTCTCTTGGCACAGGCCAGAGCAAAGTGTAGCTTCCACTGAAGTCCCAGTCTCATCCATGGCTGTGACAATATGAAAGTTGCTGGGGTATGGGTGGTGCTGAATAATCACATTTGGAGCACAAATGAGGAGCTAACTTTCAAAACTTAATATCTCCACTTTTATATTTTTTACAGGAGAATGAAAAACTTATAGCATTGGAACTTCTGCCTTGATGACTTTGATAACAAACCCAAATTATGGTATCTGATCGGTATATTCATATATGTAAATACCAGGAAATCATTAGCTTTTATTTCAATGGTATTTACAGAAATCATCTGGATTTATTTACTTTTGAAATTAAAACATGGATATATTAAGTTTTGAAATACAAGGTTAGGGAGATGTGAAGTTTTGTCACAAAATATTATGTACTCGAGGAGAAAACAGCATTACTTCTTAAAAAAATAATACATCCCATAAAAAACAAATTATTTTTGTCTCAAAAACCACTTTCACTATTTATGAAATACTGTTTAGGATTTCTGAATTTATTTTATTTTCATAGTGTTTTTCTAAATTTGCATTGTCTGATTTGGTAGAGAAACACAAAGCACAAAGGAACTCGCTGGTTAAATGTGTACAGCTTTCTCAAATTAAAGGCAACTCCATAGTTCTGACTGCTCATCCTCAACATTAAGGTCCTCTTTTCCAACAGAAACCTTGATTAGCTGGCGGTACCAAAACCAATTTGATTTTCTCCAGTCATTCCCATAATGTTCCTGAAGCAGATTTTTGTAACAGTATGTTGGTTGGGATTGCAACAGTAACCTCCAAACAATGTTAGGGAAGCCTTGCAAGACTGGTAAAATACATTAATGTTTCGAGCCATCTGACAAACAACAGAGTTATTAAGTTTTGATTGCAACAAACATGCATATGGAGATATCAAGTTTTGATTAAAAACATCATATTTCAGACGTATTTATGGTTCAATACAGCTCAAGAAACCAAGCATAATTTGACATAAAACAGGACTTTGAAATTTTTAGAGATATTGAGTTTTGAAAGTTAGCTCCTCAAATAGTGTCTGAGTGTTATGAAAGGTCCTGCTCATAGGGTCAGTCGTGCTGCAGTGGCACATTCTGGCCCAATGAGGAAAGCAATGGCAAACTACTTCACTCCTCATCTTGCCTGGTATGCCTCATTAAGCTCTGCCATGGTTTTTGCAATTTCCCTACAGCGTTCTCCCCAGAAATTTTCGTCAGCCGGGTGGCAGAGATGAGTAGCCGGGAGGGAATACTACGTACAAAATGAATATGATAACATTTTAATGTATTCCCCTCAGGGCATTAACAGTAATATCAAACAGGTGAACATTAACAGGAAAATTGAACTATTTTAGTGTTATTATCCCGAACAAGTCATAACAGATTGTTTTGAACTTCTAGTGCTCTTCTGCCCGTTCATAATCGCATAGCACCGGGGCTGACAACTCTGTTGCTGTGGAATGCCCTACGGGTTTGTGACGTCATGTAAAATAGAGTCGCCGCTTGTGATTCTACGGAAATCTAGACACCGCCCGCGCACGACACTACGTGGTAGTCAAGCTAAATATTTAATCTCCAATGTAATTGATGCAATTATTCTAACAGTAATGAAGATTTATCATTTAAATTAGCAGTTATACAGTATTTAGGCCCACATTTTAATTTGGAGCATCCAGCAACTCAAATATGTATCAACAATATGTAACTAGCACATATCTAGATAATGTCAGCCTGTCTGTAAAAACGGCAGGGTGGTGCACCCATTAAAAAGGTCCTAAGCAGAACACTGCCCTATAACTGCATATCCTTTGGTAGTGCTATTTGAGGATCCAACCACCCTCTGGGCTGATGACCTAACAGAGACACCTTTCTAAATATGATTTTATTTGTCACTTGTTTGTTCCGTTCCATTATTTATATTGATGCATTTGGTTTTTCTTCTTGTTATGTGTTTATCAAGTCTTTTACCACCTATTTATATACTTTTGCCTCTTCCCCTTTCATGTACTTATCCATCTGTCTTCACATCCCACACTTTCCACTTCAAGACTGAAGATCTGTCAAGATGACCCCTAAATGAGTGCGATAACCTGCCTTCCTGACAAACCGGCGAAGTGCAAACGAGCTCATCACAGGCTGAGAACAAATGGATGTAGACGATGATGACCTACGCCATCGGCCCGTGATGATAATTAAAAGTGACCCACTGACTAAGATGAAAATGATAAAAATAATCCGTACAACGGATCCCCGAAATGTATTGGTCCACACATACAGTAGCAGTCAAAAGTATTTTGTGGGTAGCATTTGTTTGAAATTCTTTTAAGAAAACAGTTTCTGTTACAAAACCTTAGTTACCAATACAATGACACAGACAGTACATTTGTGATCAATTTAGTATTAACACAACTCTTATTTAAACATAAATATATTCCTTGAAAAAATATAGAGTTTCATGTATCAAAAATATTTTGTAGATAACACAATACATCAATACACAAAAACCATCGTCAGATGCTGAGGTACAAATTTAGTACTTAGTTGCATATTCATGAGCACTAATAACAGAAGTATATCATCATGGCATAGAATCCACAAGCTTACAATTTCTCCCAGATGTGACCCTATTTTCTCAAGCTGAAAATGGGACATTTATCAACTTACTTTCAAAAAAATATTATTTGGCCTATAAGTTAAAGCAAATAGAAAAGCTATGAGCCTGTTTATTTATCATATGCATAAGCCAAAATAATTACAATAGGCCTACTAAATACACAACATTTACCATATATCATTACTACTTACTATAAAAAGTACACTGGCGGAAAAAAATATCCAAACACCAAGAAGGGGTTGTGCTAGATTAACGAATATTGTTGGGCATATTTATATAACTGAAAGATGACACTGTTTCGAATTTTCTGCAAATCACATTAGCGCGGCACTAGTAGTGGCCCCATAACATTGCACATTAGGTTTGCTTTAAATACAGGCTGTACTGTGTGAGAGCGTTAGTTACTTGTGAGATTGGACGGAGTGACTGTGAGTGGGTTAAGAATGCCTTCACAATGACAAAGAGGCCAGTATCAACAGCTCACTGCAGTTGAACGAGGCCATATAATAGGGCTACGTGAAGGTGGATTTTCCTTCTGCGCTATTGCAGAACGACTTGGTAGGAATGTCTCAACTGTGTGTGTGCTGGCAGCAGTGGTCACGAGAAAGTACGCTTGCAAGAAGACCGGGCTCCGTACGTCCCCGTGGCACCACCACGAGGGAGGACCGCCGTATTCGGAGTATGGCTGTGGTGCAGCGGACTGTGTCTGCAGCAGAAATCGAGCGGCAGTTAGCACCACAGTGATGCAATGAAATGTTCGAAATCAGTTACTTGAAGGACAGCTCCGAGCCAGACGGCCTGCGGCGTGCATTCCACTTACCCCAAACCACTGCCGTCTGCGACTCCAGTGGTGTCAAGCGAGAGCTAACTGGAGGACGGAGTGAAGGTCTGTTGTGTTTTCCGATGAAAGTCGGTTCTGCCTTGGTGCCAGTGATGGCCGTGTGTTGGTTAGGAGGAGACCAGGTGAGCGCCTGCATTCCACCTGTCTGAGGCGTGGACTCACTGGACCTACACCGGGAGATCTGGTCTGGGGAGCAATTTCCTATGACAGCAGGAGCACTCTCGTGGTTGTCCCATATACCCTAACTGCAGATGTGTATGTCCATCTGGTGATTCGACCTGTTGTGCTGCCATTCATGAACAGCATTCTTGGGGATGTTTTCCAACAGGATAATGCACGCCCCATGCCGCTGTTGTAACCCAATGTGCTCTACAGAGTGTCGACATGTTGCCTTGACCTGCTCGATCCCCCCATCTGTCCCCAATCGAGCACATGTGGAGCATCATTGGACGACAACTCCAGTGTCATCCACAACCGGCATTAACCGTCGCTGTATTAACTGACCAAGTGCAACAGGCATGGAACTCCATCCTATAAGCCGACATCCGGCACCTGTACGACACAATGCATGCACGTTTGCATAACTGCATTCAACAGTCAGGTGATTACACTGGTTATTAATGGATCAGCATGGCATATTTGCGAAGGCTTTTCTTGCGCGGATATTAACCTGTAGTCTTGTACCTTTAGTCAATTGAATATATTACCCCGATAAATATACTGCCAAAATTTCCGTACTCTACATTCCTTATTTTATGATATTTGGATATTTTTTTTCTCCCAGTGTAGCATACATTTTATATCATGTTTTAAGCCTAGAGTTAGCCTACAGAAGTATTTTTCTGAAGAATGGATTTTCCTCAGAAGTTTCACATTTTGCTGCAAGTAACTGAAAAACTCAAAGCAACTGTATTTTAGACTGACTTTGGTAAGCAACAATGCTTTCAGCTTTCCAACTTATAACTGTGTTTTTTCTGATCTCCATATTTTGTTCATGCTTGCAAAACCTCTCTTTACAGGTGCATTAGTACCTGGCAATGATATCCCAAATTCTGCAACCTTAGAAAAATTACTAAATGATAGTTTTTGGGAAGAGGAATACTGAAACATTTCTACCCATCTCAGATGGGCTTCTATTCCAACATTATTCCACTGAGTGATTTTATCTGCAGTAGCAAATTGCTTAAAGAAATTCAATGAAAATGGCAGTATCATCAACATTTGTAAATTTTTAATCATAGGTATTACACAGTTCAACATCATTCCATTTTAATACATTGTTAAACAACATCCATTCAAATTTCTTGTATACTTCAAATCTGCCATTCCACAATCTATTTGCAACTTTTTGCAAATCCTCGTGAAGCACATAGTACAACATCTGGGATAAAATTGTTCTGCCTTTTTTCTCAGTCATATTTGCTTTCAATGTGGAAAGTGTCATGGCTACCTCAATATCTGTTGTTAACTCACCTTCTACCTGGAGAAATGTCTGGAGGAAAGTTTTAGCTTGGTTATGCAGAAAATGAAAAAACACTTGCCAATGGGTTTTCTTTTTTCTTTTTCTTTGTTTTTTCTGCAAGTTGCTTTACGTCGCACCGACACAGATTGGTCTTATGGCGATGATGGGGCAGGGAAGGGCTAGGAGTGGGAAAGAAGCGGCCGTGGCCTTAATTAAGGTACAGCCCAGCATTTTCCTGGTGTGAAAATGGGAAACGACGGAAAACCATTTTCAGGGCTGCCGACAGTGGGGTTCGAACCTACTATCTCCCGAATACTGGATACTGGCCGCACTTAAGCGACTGCAGCTATCGAGCTCGATCAATGGGTTTTCAAAAAAAAAAAAAAGATCATTATCATTGGACATTTTTCCTGACTAAGAAAATATGACCTCAGTCTTTCAAAAATTGGAAGAACTCTTCCAATCACCTGGCATTACTATAACCTAACAATTTACTGTACTCAATCTCACCAAAACTTCAGAAATGCTTTAGTGATTCTACTCTAATATGTATATGTGAAAATGGTACTATATTTTGTGAATAACCAGTTCTGCATTGATAGGTAAACAATAAGTACTATATGCACTGTACATCCAATGCCAAGGATTTCATGATATAGCAACATTTTAAGTTTGTGGAAAATATTTCTGGATCCCTCACCACAATTACTGTTAGTATTGTCACCACAGAATGCAATTATCTTGCAACTAAGATTGATTTTTGCAAACACATCATTCAGATAATCAGTAACAATATCTGCTGTTCCGCCAAGACGTTAATGAATTTCCAAAATTCGAACACCCAGTCCGCTTCCTGTTTGACAGAGCCTTAAATGTCCATCACCTCAGGCCATTACAACGTTTCGGAGGAGTACCAGGTGTATGCATAAGTTTTTGCTGGTTTTTGTAGTAAAGAAATAACTTAATTTTCAAGGGAAGTTCTTTTTTGGTTTTTCAAAATATTGGCCATTGGCTTCTACACACTTTGCCCATCTTTCAGGTAAGTTATGAATACCATGCCAGAAAAACTGCTCGACTTTTGTGGCAAACCATTCGTCAAGCCATTTTCCAACTACCTTGAAATTGCTGAAGTGCTACTCTGCAAGCGTGTGCCCCATTGATGCGAAGAGGTGATAGTTAGATGGCGCCAGGTCGGGGAAGTATGGCGGGTGTGGAAGGATGTCCCATCTAGGCGATTTCAAGGTGTCTTTCACTGGTTTTGCTGAGTGAGACGGTACATTGTCGTGTAACAAAATCATTTTGCTATGTCTTCTGGCCCATTCCAGTCGTCTTTCGATCAATGCGTGATTTAAATGAATCATTTGTTGGCAATAACATTGTGCATTAATGGTTTCACTGGGCTTCAAGAGTTCATAATACACAATACCGCTCTGGTCCCACTAGACACAAAGCATGGTCTTCTTGCCGAAGCAATTTGGCTTTGGTGTTGAAGGACCGGTTTCGCCAGGTGACAGCCACGATTTTCTCCGCTTCGGGTTTTCAAAATAAATCCATTTTTCGTCGCCCGTCACAATTCAGCTCAGAAATGATGTTCTTTTTTGGTGCTGAACCAGCATTTTGCGATTTTCCATTTGCCGTTCATTCAGATCGTGTGGGACCCATTTATAGAGTTTAATGATCTTCCCCATTGCTGTAAACATCTGCTGATTGTTTCTTGTGACACAATTAATGCTTGTGCCAATTGCTGTTGAGTTTGAGTTGGGTCATCATCCAGAGCGCGCACTGTGTTTCACATTGAAATCACCATGTTTAAATTGTCGAAACCATGTCTCACATGTTCTAATCAATAGAGTGTTCACCATATGTTTCTACCAGCAAACGATGACTCTCCACAGCCTTTTTTCTTTTGATTAAATAAGAAAAGCAATGTGTGCCACAAATGTTCTTTTTAAGGAAAAAACGTTGACATGATCACTGAATGATACAACACAGATGCTAGTGTTTGGCAGACTCAACTTGAGTGTGTTGGTAGGTTAATGTCAGACGAACAAACTGACGTATGTGTCAAATTCATACACTGCATACTGTTCGCTGGTGCCGTCTCTTAGTGAAACCGGAAAAGACATGTGCATTCACCTGGTAGACGGTACTGGCAGGCCTCTGAGATGCTTTTCAGCAGCAGGAGGATCTGCTGTGAGGAGAGTATGCTGGCCTTAGAGGAGATGCTGCAGATGGCACTGACACATACTCACCAGATGATGAACATGGTTTCTCATTAGGGAGAGTTTGCTTCTTCCCCACCAGCTTGGATGCAGCTATCATTAACCTTTTGGGGGACTTCCTTTGTTGCACTGGCGAGCATGTTTGGGCTGACCATACCTTCGGGCTTTTGCTCTTTGCAGTATTGTTTGAAGAAGCAACAGCCACTTAGAAGCTTTAACTGGACAAGACTTAGATTTTAAAAAAAAGGATGAACTAGACTGTGTCAGGCTAGGTATTACTAAACTGTAGTCTATATGCCTAGCAGGGACATTCGTGGCATTGAATCTCTTGCGAGCTTCCCGGAAAGAATTTCTCCCAGATCTTCTTCCCCTTCAGGTAAACAGAACAGTTCCTGTCCCAAGGAGAATGACGCCCAGAGCAATTTGTGCACACGTTAGGGAGCGATGATTCCTCATAATGAGACTGTCTACCACAAGCGCTGCAGATATGCCAGATCACCTTGTTCGAGCACTGGGATATCATATGCCTGAACCTTTGACAGTAGAAACACCACACTAGAGGTGGAATATATGGCCTGGCATCAAAAGGATAACTTGTTACTTTAACCCTTTTGTTCACATTGACCTCAACTGAGGACATTGCTTTCAACTGCTCTGAATTGTCAGGTATACCGAGGTAGCAGCCTGAAGGTGTGATACATCTTTATTCTGAAATTCCTTGATTCATTCATTTCAAATTTGTTGGTGTCAACTGGACCAGCTATGAAATAAAGCATAAGGAAATCAACCATGGCTGCCTTCTCTAGTAAGTAGAGTGGTGACTATTACTTACTGACATCATATGGCTGTCAATAACTTCAGGAATTTTAAAATTATTAGTGGCCAACATAGCTGAAAACATAACCTTCATGTTGGTTTGTTTTGTGATTTTCAGAAACCTAAAAGAATGCAAAGCAGTGTAAACTATTCTCATTTGAAGACAATGTGTTACAAGGGAGCAAACTATACAGAAAATAACTTGCACCTACTAAACCAAGAAACACATTGTATTCTATTCATGCAATATCTTATGTACTTTTCAGTGTTCAGTGCATATGATATACTAAATCTGATTGAGAATGGAGCTGGCCCTGCAATCTAGGGGTAAGGAGTCTGCCTCTTACCCAGAGGCCCTCGATTAGACTCCCGGCAACATCAGTTTTTTAAAATAAAACCTAGATCCATTTAGCATACCTGAGAACAATTAAAGAACTATCCAACGGTGAGATAGCAGCCCCAATTTAGAAATCCAAGAATACTAGCCGAAGGAATTCGTCGCACTGACCAAGTGTCACTTCATAATCGACCAATGATCACATGGTAGGCCAACACCCATCAGGGCTGTAGCATAGTGGGGTTTGTCTGTTTTTCCCCCTCTACTAATTAGGCCACACCAAGAAAGAAAAGTTCTTCTACATATTCATGTCAGAATTGGCAAGGCGCTCATAAAACAAAGAAAGAATAATCATAGGACATAAACTTCATGGATCTGATCCGTATTGAATTGTAATCACAATAATAATAATAAATAAATAAATAAATTAATTAATTAATTAATTAATGTCATAATGGTCCACCTTTCAATACTATAATATGCAATATTTTGAATTACATTAACTAGGGACTAGTTTCGGCCTGGGCTGGCCTTAATGTAAAACATCTAATAACTAAACAAATGTACATACACACTATTGACATAAAACAAATGAACAAATATACAATTGACATTAAAAAAATTATGAGTAAATTTGAAAATAAATTAGGCTCTAAATTCTTAGCATCTCGAGTATGCTCATCATCGAGACTCTTTCATGTACTAATATTCATAGAACTGTTAGTTCCATCACTGCTAATCGTTACAATTTCAATTGTAAACAGGAACTGGTAAATGTTGATCCTGTAGTCAATCACCAAATCTACTTGAGTGGTGTTAGCCGTATGCAAGTCATTGGATGGGGCGTCTACCTCTTACCCAGAGGCCCTGGGTTTGACTCCCGGCAACATCAGTTTAAAAAAAAAAAAACCTAGACCTGGACCATTACGACATTAATTTATTAATTATTACTGTGAAGGAAAGAATATGAAAAGCAACAAAAGAGGACGACCGTGAAGAAGCCATCAGCTTGGCAGTGTACAGATGTTGACACTAGGCCTATACGAGAGGTTCCCTTCAATCTAATGGATCACCTGCCCATGCTCAATGGGGGATGCTGGTCACTGCAAATTTGAGATCTGCCCAAGGAAATCACAACTGCACTGTTGAAAATGTGAAGTTCTTTTTTATTCTGACAAAGGAAAGGAACTGTTTCTCAACTTTTCACACAGTGAACTCTTTAATATCATGTATTTCATAACTAATATATATGATTTCTCACCCTACTTCTAGGTGAAGAATTTGCATGGGTGCAACCATTGAGTATTTGTGTCTTCAAATGAGGACATACTGTAATTCCAAAACCAAGTAAAATAAATGAATGAAAATTTGCTCATTACCTAACTGGTGTGTGTGTGTGTGGGGGGGGGGGAAGAAAATAAATCGTAGAAATAAATTGTGAACGAAAGGGTTAACACATTCACTTCCATATCTAACCTAAGTCAAATAGTGAATATTGTTTGTGAGACCGTATCCGACATAAGTCAGGCAAGCTTTTGCGGGGACTAACAAAATTTAAACTAAGCTCCAATCATGTAATTCAAACAAACTATCATATGCTAGATGGGTGATCAACACTTCACCTATTACTGCTATGTACAGACGTGAGGGTCTCCATAAAATTTCAGATTTTTAAGATCGGTACTTTAGGGGTAGTGATCAAGAATATCCAATGATGTACAGCAGGAGTTTGACACAGCACAGCATTTAAATGGCTGGGCTGCCAATTTAAATTGCCCATACAGTAGCTGGTAGTGAATGTGTTAATCTTCTGTGGAAGTACTGAGAGTTTGACAGGTTCATAAGGTTCATAGTTTATCTACATTATAGTCTACAAAAGTTCCTTAATGACGCTCCAAGAACCAGTATGTAAAACAATAACGATTATTCACAAAATGAATTTTGTCCAGCACCTAGACCTTCAACTTAATATTATTCAACAAGCATGCGTCTCCACAAATCTAGTCAACCGATAATAGTTTAAAGACTTTTAATATACCGGGCGAGTTGGCCGTGCGTGTAGAGGCGAGCGGCTGTGAGCTTGCATCCGGGAGATAGTAGGTTCGAATCCCACTATCGGCAGCCCTGAAAATGGTTTTCCGTGGTTTCCCATTTTCACACCAGGCAAATGCTGGGGCTGTACCTTAATTAAGGCCACGGCCGCTTCCTTCCAACTCCTAGGCCTTTCCTATCCCATCGTCGCCATAAGACCTATCTGTGTCGGTGCGACGTAAAGCCCCTAGCAAAAAAAAAAAAAGACTTTTAATATTCACAATTTTCACTGTACTATTACTTATTTTTTAACTGTTTACAGTATTTTTAATGTGCCACATTTAGTGACAAGAATTGTAAATATCTTTGTAGGTTTTAATTTTCAGCTGTGTATGACCCAATTGGGCTGAAACATGCCCTGTAAAATATATACTGTATGTAGCTCTTTAATGCGAATAGTGATGAAGTATTGAATAGGTGGAAACTCAAAGTGTCATATTCCTTAAGGAATAAAATCATTTTATGTCAAATATGGAACAGAGAATGAAGTTTATAAGTTGCAATTCATAGCTAATTCAGGGCTAAATGGTCCACTCGATAATGAAACTGATGATGTATCTTTTGTGAATTTGTATATTTCCAAGGATTTTTGTGAATGTTTGCAAACAAACTATCATATGCTAGCCAGATGATTAACACTTCACCTTGCCACTTCACCTAATACTGTTATGTATAGACGTGAGGGTCACCACAAAATTTCAGATTTTTAAGATCAGTACTTTAGGGGTAGTGATCAAGAATATCCAATGATGTACAACAGGAGTTTGAAACAGCACAGCATTTAAATGGCTAAGCTGCCCATTTAAATTACCCATACAGTAGCTGGTAGCAAACGTGTTAACCTTTTCTGGAAGCAATGAGAGTTTGATGGGGATAATGAAATGCACATTGGCAGCATATCCATTATTAATTAACCTTGTGCATAATGTCACAGTTCCTCATATCTTCCATCACCTGTGTTCAAAATTAGGTAGCAATGGAAGATGACTCTGTAGACTTGTTTTAGGGTCTTATGCTTTTTCACTTTGATGGTAATATCCTCAACGTGGTCACACTTCAGCAATACCTCGACTAGGCCGGTGCTATGGCTCTTCAACAACAAACTATCCTTTCTCATTTTCTGGACTTAATCTAGTTCCCCATAAATTCCTTCAATATGTCTCAAGAACATGATCGATTTTACCAGCTTACGATCACTTCTGTCAGCCCTGGTGGCAACCATGAACTTCAGAGTGTTACCGTTAATTTGTTCTCACCAGTTCTGTTCCTAAGGAGTTGCACTCTGTAGGCAATCAAAATTTAAAAGACTTGTGTGGTGGACCACCCTGGAAAAGCTTGAGTTGTTTCAAAGTCATGCCCAAAAGCATCCTCCCTAAATGCCACCGATTCTGATCACGGGAAGCTTCAGTAGCTGCCACACAGCCAAGGCAATGCCCACCCGGATTGGACGGTATTCCCTGGGTCCAATGTTTAACAATATTGTATCGGTATATAACTCAGAACACATACTGAGGAGTTCCTGCTCAGGCATTCGGTTGTGCAGGGACTTGTCTTTTCAGGTGTATACTACTGCCAACATACATGGCGCCATTCCCACCCGACAGGATGTGGATACCGTCTGGGCTTTTGGGCATAGTCGCACACGTAAGAGGCCCTATCCCAAGCAGCACACAAATTCAAATTTTGAATAAGTCAAACCCTCAAGAGTGACCAGATGGCCACATGACCCCTTTAGTCCCTTTTACAACAGGCAGGGATTACCTGTGGATGTAGTCAAGTACACAGGGAGTCCAATTCATGAAAATCATGCTGCAAACCAGTGTCTTTCCACGGTTCCTCATTAGTCACCCCTTATGACAGCTAGGAGATACCGTGCGAGTATTCTACGCCCTCACCAAAATAGGAGAAATGGATGTAGAAAAATTGGGCTTGATGAAGAGAGAGCCTCTCTATTTGAAGCTGTCAATGTATGAACAAACAAATTCTCTTGTTTTGTGTTTTCATATTTGCCCTTGTGGTGGTGGTGGTGGTGGTTTAAAGAGGAAGTACAACTAGGCAACCATCCTCTATATAACACTAATCAGAGGGAAAAAATGGAAGGGACTCGACACTTCAAAAAATGAAGATATCGGCCAAACGAAAACAAGAGCCACGAAGGGCGTGAAAATGAAAGACTCCCTAGCCCTCGCAATCCTAATAGCGTCAGGGTCGGAAAAAACAAGAGTTGACCAAGAGAGGTCGAATAGGATAGATGAAAGTGAGGAGCTTGGCAAAAGTAAGTGGAAGCAATGCCAAGACTCAGCTAAGGGCCCTGTGGTCACTAACCCACGCTCCAAAGTTCAGAGCCCCTGGGATCCTGTTTAGTCGCCTATTACGACATGCAGGGGATACTGTGAGTGATATTCTACCACCCCCACCCACAGGGGGACAAGTTTGCCCTTGACTCCTTTTCTGATGCTCCCTCCTCCAATGCTGACCTGCCACTGTGTTTATCCTATAGTGATCCTACTCATGTTCGTATCTATATAAAGTATATAAAATAAGAGTTCTATCTGTACATTAATCAGAATTTTAAAATAATGGTATTTCTGTATCAGCCATGTCCACAGTAACAAGAAATTGTCCTTTTCAATTTTCTGTCATCTCTGTCTGTCTGTCTGTCTGTCTGTCTGTCTGTCTGTCTGTCTGTCTGTCTGTCTGTATGTATGTATGTATGTATGTATGTATGTATGTATGTATGTATGTATGTACATCACGAGAAAATGGCAATAGAGAGTTTAATGAAAATTGGGGAATGAGTGTCTACAATCCAGACTATAAATAATTTTATTCACACTGAGTAAAATGGTAATTTAGGGGAAGGCCTGAAATGTAATTCTCAAATATTTATGTTATTAGTGGTCCTAATGATATATACTACATAACTAAAGTTATACAGAATTAAATTTCTGATTATTTATGTCTTTTTACCATACCGGATATGATAACAGACATATTAATGAATTTGGAATTTTTGTTACTAAGTCCATATGAACGCTGACCCAAGACAAAATGGGTAAACAGAATTTAACGAAAATCGGTATGCAAAGTCAGGGAATAAGGAACTACAGTCTAGGCTATAAATAATTTTATTCATTCTGAATGAAATGGTAGTTTAGGGGAAGGTGGTGTTTAAATACCTGTTATTTGTCCTATGGAAAAGTACTGCATAAAAAAAGTTATAGAGAATACAATTTCCAGTCATTTATGTCTTATTCAGTTTTACTCTAGGCCTACCAACTATGATAAGAGTGGTGATGGTGATTATTGTTTTAAGAGGAAGTACAACTAATAACACTAATCAGAGAAAAAAAATGAACGGGGTCTGACACTTCAAAAAATGAAGGTATCGTCCTAAGAAAGAAAAGGGCCACGAAGGGCATGAAAATGAGACTCCCTAGCCCTCGCAATCTAATAGCGGTGGGGTTAGAAAAGAACAAGAGTTGACCAAGGCAGGTCGGATAGGAGAGATGAAAGTGAGGAGCCTGGCACAAGTGGAAGCAATGCAAGGACTCAGCTACGGGCCCTGTTGTCTCCAACCCACACTCCCAAGTTCAGAGCCCCTGGGGCCCCTATTAGTTGCCTCTTGCGACAGGTAGGAGTGTTATTCTACTGCACCCCATGCAAAGGGGGACAACTATGATAAGAGAATTCATGAATTTAGATCAATTTAGACTTTTGTTACTTAGTCCATATCAATGTCAAGCGTTGCTAACTTGGAAATATTGTTCAATCATGTTAACTGGTAATGGTTTTTGTCATGATTGTCTTAAGGTGGAAAAACGCGCGTGGTCATCGGTCCATATAGTGCCGAGCGCATAAGAAAACTCCAGCCAGCTCTTATCCCAGGGTAATTGTTGTTATATTTTTACGTGAATTCAAGAAGATGCCGATACGTAATCAAATATCTAATTGATTTATCATAACTATTGATTGACGTCTCCACCTAATCGGAAATAGTATATTAAGCTATATCTTAATTACTATGATTTATTGACAAAATGTGATGGATAATAGAAGAATGTGAAATAAATGGATTGAAGATCCAAAATGAATTAATTAAATTTTAAGAGATCAATCATTGACATATCATTGTCATATTCGTTGCTTGTTACATTAATTTCGTATTGAAATGAACTAAGGTTCTTTTTTAAACATTACATTTCATAAATAAAAGAAAACAATGGAATAATTGCAAATTATCATGGTTAAAAATTTGGTTAAGTTAAGCAATTAATCATATCACCATAATATAATTTAAATCATTCCAACTGTAATTCTTCCTTTATTTCTTAGGTCAGTTACATTCCTTCATTTATATACGTAGTTTCATAAAAATTAGCTTAAGGAAAAAGATTGGTTTAATATCTGAATAGCAAACATAGGCTAATATTCATTTAAGATAATAATATTAATTATCATTGCATCATGTGTCAAATTAGTCTCCAACTTAAATAAAATATACATCATAAATAACAAAACAAATTCTTAACTAGGAGCCTACATTCGACAAATTATTACATCACTCGCGAGAAACTAATGTAAACTGATTCATTTCAAAGACACAATCGCCCTACCATCCTTCATCAAATGCAAGCAATCTACAATACATATTACCTAGCAATCTTATTGAATTCTCTATGAAACTTATCTTTTTCCTTTAGCCATCAGGATTATGTTGTTTCGCCAATAGCCATCAAGACGTTGCAGGGAATGTTGCTCTTCGCTGGATTGACCCCAGACTCTTCTCCGTACAGACTCATGGCAGGCTTGTCTTGTGCAATTAGAAGAATCAAATACACAGATGACATCAGCTGAAACATTATATCGTTGTCGAAGCCCTCTAACATTAGTATGTCATTAATAGTCAAGTTTAATATAGGCTCTTCTTTTTAAATTACGCAGACCTCCAAAATGTCTACTATAACCTTAATTTCTTACATTCACTACAATTGCTAAATGAATTGAATTGTTGCGTTGCATCGAATTTTTCTTCTCTGAGCCAAGGCCTAGTCTTTGCCTCTTCTTAGCGTTTGGCTTATTCAACTTTTGCTGTATCTTACGTATTTGACACAAATATTTTACTAATAACGTTGGATTTATAAGTAGTTCTCTCGTATAAATGTGTCCAAGATCTTCTTTCTTTACTTCCATATAATTCTCAATGTTATATGGCGTGGCTTGCTTCTTGATTGATTGCGTACGCTTTCTACAAGTGTCTGTTCATTTGTACATTTTTTTGTATAGTGTTAGCATTAACAATTCAAACTCTATTTTGTCATATGCACTGCCATCATGATCATGACAGTTTCGTCTTTGCGCGATGCCGTATTTCTTTGACATTTTATAACTTTATGGGTTGTATTTAATTTCATCACCGGTAATCGCGTGCAAATCGACTCTACCAACTTACTCCTAGAACAATGAAATGGCACAATATCGACAAGGAAAATGGTGAAGATGATTACATAAATGAGAAAAGAAGTAAGGGAACGATCGCTTGAAGAATAAGACAAGAGTGAGTCATTAAATAAAGGACTCCCTTTACATTAGATACCCTAATATCACAGAGTTGAAAGAAAAATAAAGGTGAATGCCTACAATATCAAAAGCTCATAAAACTGATCAACAATAACATTACATTGACCATTGTTTTTTGTGATATGCTTTGTCTCTTCTGTTGCCACACATCTTCACTAGATGGATTACTGCTGCATATCAAGTATAACAGCCTGCCTGAATACTGGCAGGAAATAGCTGGGGAGTTAGATAACTATCTTCTTTAGCACGCCATTCCTCTGGTTCAAAAATTTTCTGATACTACGGGTATGTAACACACTGCTTCATCACAGTAATTCAGCTATTCGATCCCTACTCTGAGGCGCTGTTTGGAATGAGCGGTGTGCACACTTAAAGGGATAATAGCAGAAAGTGGAGAATTAAAATTAACCTTAACAAAAGTAATACCAACTTCTTCTTTAAACGATTAAGACCTGACCCCCCCTCCACCGGTCTTTTTCGGCCAAGTGATTCAGTGGACAAATAAAACAAAATACTTGAGTGTCACTTTGGCCAGAGGTATGACCTTTAAAGAGCACACTGATAACATTTCAGCACAGGCACGCAAACATCTCTCAATTATTATTCCCCTCATGGAAGCAGATTAAGGACTAAATCTAGAAAACAGACTCACCTTGTATAAGTCCTCCCTCAGGCTAATCCATGAATATGCCACTTTAGTCTGGGGTATGGCAGCTATAACACATTTAGATAAAGTTCAGCGCATCCAAAACCGTGCACTGTGCCTCATCTCAGGAGTCCATGGGTTACAACAAAATCGTGACATCTACACTGAGCTCAGGATTGATGCAATTAGTACTAGAATTAAGAAGACTACCCAAAAATTATATTCTGGACTAAACTCAAAACATAACACCCTTATATCATTTCTGCGCAACTATATCACCAAAGATCTCAAATATAAGAGGTCCAAGGTTATCCTAGACTAAGTCACCCACAGTGGGTGCAGGTCACATCCTGAGCAGTACGATTCTGTTAACCAGGGCCTCCACATTCCATATACTGTACATGCAGTACATTAATACATTGCAGAATTAGCACTCAAACCCCTAACTGGGTTGAAGGGCTATAATTCTCGACAGATTTGCACGCTATCGAGAGATTGAGGCATGAGGCATGGAGTGTTCATGGCTGTCTGAGGTCTGGTCATCCCAGCTCTGGTACTTTGGACTGGCAGTCTAGTACTGTTCATTAAAAGCAAGAAAATGCGTGGTTTTTCATTTGATCGAGTATTTTATATGACACCGTTGCTTTTAATCATAACATTCCTACTGACTTCACTGTAATGACTTATGTTGATATCAGATGGGAAAACTATACAATCTTTCTGAGGATGTAAAAAGACAGGTGGAGAGTGAGTGTCTGTCATTATAATGAAAACTGCTCAACTCAACTGTGACTGGCAGTAGTATGACATGGTTAGAAGAGAAGAGATATGTCAAGGGTTGAATAGAATGGAATTGTCACGAGAAATGCAATTCAGGATTAGAAATATGTACAACAAATGTCTGAACTGTGTTATAATAGATGGCAAAAAATCATAATTGTTCAGAACAGACACAGGAGTTCGATAAGGAAGTGTACTTTCACCAGTGCTCTTTAATATAGTGATGGACAACATTATGAGGAAAGTTCGCCAAGGGTCAATAGCAAATGATATGAAAGAGCATATGCAGATGATATAATGATATGGGAAGAAAATGAACAAAAACTGGAAGAACAACTAAATACCTGGCAGAGGGCAATTGAAGAAGCAGGCATTGAAATAAGTTTAACGAAAAGTGAGGTAATGAATCAGTAGAGAAAACAAAAAAATGAAGGATGTTAGGTGTAATGGAAAAATTCTTAAAGAAGTAGATGCTTTTAAATACCTAGGAAGTAAGCTAACTGAGAAAGGAAACATCAAGGAAAAAACTTTGGAGAGGATAGGAAAATGCTCAAAATTTTATTACTGTGTATCAGACATAATCAGAAATTGAAAAGTACATACCAAAGCAAATATCATGATATATATAAATCATATTATTTGCCAAATCTCAACTCACTTGAAAATAATACAATCAGTACCAATATCAGTGAAAAAGTGCCCTAGATAACGTTCTTGAATATAACCACAAACCAAACCCCATGGCGCAACAGTCCCAAAGGGCCATGACCTAGCAAGCGACCGCTAATCAGCCTAAAAACCTGCAGATTATGATGTGTCGTGTGGTCGGCTCAATGAATGGACAGAAATCACCGGATAAGAGGCAGGCACGCTACCCCTATGCTGCGGGGCCGGTGTTCTTGAATATAAAACTGAAATAATTTCTGATATGCATGATTGTACAGCCTGTTATTTCAGCACACAAACTTTCTGAAAACAGTGGAAAGGCACAAGTTAGTGAATACAATTAGAGTTGCATCAATTATTATTATTATTATTATAATTCAATTCAATAAATTCAATAAAACTCAATCAAGGGACTACTACAAAACCTTCAGAAAACAGCTTTAAAAATATGAACGCCCGACCCTACTGATGGTAAGCTGGCCCATAACAATGAAGACAATGCAGAAATTCTGGCTAAATATTTCAACAAGTTTCTAAATTGTGAGGAACCTACAGAACTCCTTCATTTGGACACCAACATCCCAATAAAAACACCACCAAAAAACATCAATCCCCATGCATTAAAGGAAGTTTACTAAGCTCTGATTTTTTTTAAAAAAAACTACAAAGCACCAGGAGCAAAATTTGCCCTTCATCAACAACTCGTCTCTATCTGGATTAATGAAGAACTGCCAGAACACTGGATAACAGCCCTCATTCACCCACTGTGCAAAGAAGGAGACAAAACCGACCCTAGTAACTACAGGGGAATCTCAATCCTAGACATAACATACAAAATATTTTCAATAATCATCCTTAATAAGATAAGTTTACAACTTGAGAAAGAACTAGAACAATATCAAGGAGGTTTCAGACCCTGGAGGAGCTGTCCTGATCAGATCATGAGTCTTAAGTTGATAATGGACTATAACAGGAGAAGAACCAGAGATACGGTGATAACATTTGTAGATTTCAAGAAGGCTTACAATTGCATCCATAGAGAATCTCTGTTTACAATTTTGAGACACCTTGGACTACAACCCCAAATTAATAAACATGATAAAACTGACTCTCACTAACATCAAATCAAAAGTGATGTTTAGGGGTGAAACATCAGAGTCATTTGAAATTAAAACTGGACTACAGCAGGGAGATGGGCTCTCACCACTACTATTTAATTGTGCTCTAGTAATGGTAATGAGGGAATGGTTTAGGAAATGTCCCCCTAAAATAAAGATTGGCCAAAAAATCAAAACAAATTTGCCTGGGTTTTGCCAACGATTTAACATTACTAGCAGTGGATATAAAAGAAGCAAAAACCCAGATATCAGAACTTCAAAACATTGCAAATAAAATTGACCTAAAAATACCATTTGAAAAAACAGAAATTATGCTCCAAAAACCAACACAACTAAAAGAAGTTACCATAAATGGTAATAGAATCAAAATAGTAACTCAATTTAAATATCTTGGAGAAGTAATAAGACATAACCTAAATGAAAAATCTCAATCCAAACAAGAACAAATTGATTAGCTAAAGCACAAAAATTAACATGGGATATCTACAAAAAGAAATGTTTATCAATAAATGCAAAAATAAAACACTACAACATAGTTATAAAACCAGAAGCTACATATGCAGCAGAAATGCTTTTTCACCTGAATAAACAATCAAAGACTGACAGACTTCAGAAAATTGAAAGGAGGATTGGAAGAACCTGCATCAACAAAAAATACCAGAAAAATGGACAGTGGCAGATAATACCTAACAAAGTCGTATACAAAGAGCTAGAACCCATTACAGATACTATGCGTAAGAGGAGAATGGGATTCTTTGGACATATCATGAAGATGCAGGATTCGAGACTTCTGAAACAACTAGTACAACACAATCTCGTCTCAAAAAAAACCACAACAGGATGTAAATGGATCAGAGAAGTAAGAGAGGATCTGAAGAAAATAGGCCTTACAACAGAAGACACCGCAAATAAGATAAAATTGAATACAAAACTCAAGAATACAAACCTCCACTTTACCCTTACACAAAACAAACCAATAACATGCATATTTTCTACCAAGGAGAGGGCACGAAGATCGGAGCATCTGAAGAAGTACTGGGAGGACTGCAAAGCCCGAACAATCCCTTCAAAGAGACCTGAACAATGAACTGACTAAAGTGATCCTATGCGGTCATAAAAGAAGAAGAAAGAAACTATGTAATTGTTTTACTGAAACTTAATAAGCAAGTATCAATGTACCGGACAAGTAAATGTCTCATGATTTCATATCTTTAACTAACTTGATTTATATTAATATGTACGTATTGTGAATGCATTTTTTTTTTTACATCTAAATCTGTATTCTTAATGGAGGTGTTACATGCGGAAAAGCTTTGTGATGATTATGATGATGATGATGATGATGATAATGATGATGATGATTGTTGTTTAAAGGGGCTAACATCTAAGGTCATCGGCCCCTGATGGTACAAGATGCACGACATGGTATGATAATTAAAATTTTAAAATGCATCCACTGACTAGAATTCAAAACAAATGAAAATAAATAATGATGGTGAATTTAAAATAATCAGTAGATCTAATTTGCAATAAAATGAAAGATGATAGGTTATGGTAGAATAAGACATTACCTTAAAATTCAATAATATATCATGCAAATTACTATTTAAAAAACACATTAAAATATACAAACACTTATTAAAACAGAGTCAAATTAATAAAATGTAGTGAACAATAATACAAAGACAAATACGAAACATGACGTTTATATGTGATAAAAAAATCCCACTATCCCTCATAAAATGGATGACGAGGTGTGCTGACTGCTCGTCATCTCGCAGGATGAGGGAGATGGTATTCAGGAGTTTTAGACTACGACGTAGATTGACCAGGTCCATGCACTCCATAAGGATGTGTACCATGGTAAAATGATCTCTGCAAGTACACACCGGAGGAGGTTCTCTCTTCAGTAAATAGGAGTGCGTTACTATCTGTGGCCAATCCAAAGATGATGTAATACCACTGCTTCCCTCCACGAGTCCTGAAGGGAAGTCCTTCACACCTTTGTTGTACCTTTCATCGCTCTCAGCTTATTTGGAGGTGGAGTGGCCTGCCCCTCCATCTCCCAATGGGACAAAACCAAATGTCTCAGCTGAGAGCGAATATCACTTGCTGGAACCTTGTAAGGCAATGGGAGCAATGTAACTACCTCCTTGGCAGCCTTATCAGCTAACTTGTTTCCCTCTACACCCATGTGGCTTGGGAGCCACATAAATGTGATTCTGGTGCCGGCATCCGAACACCCAGCCAGCAAGTCCTGGATCCGCTGCACCAGAGGGTGCCGAGGAAAACAGGTATCAATAGACTGTAGCAAGCTCAAGGAGTCAGTACACAGCAGAAAGTGTCGGCGCTCATCGGACAGTGCATACCGCAGAGCTTCAGAGATAGCCTAGAGCTCTGCTGTGTATACACTACAGGTTTCTGGGAGACCAAAAAGAAACCTATCATTGTAGACAACGAACGCATAGCCCACTTTTGTTTCTGCCCACGAACCATCCGTGTAAATGGCGACTGAACCCGGATACCGGCCGACACCAGATAGGAAGAGCTTCCGATGAATCGAAGTGTCCGTGTTTTCCTTCGGACCAGTGTGCAGATCCAGGATGATTTCACGTCGTCGTATTACCCATGGAGGTACCCCACTATGTTGTCTGACAAGGCAAGGAACCGAAGGTACATGAAACAATCTGTGACCGCTATCCAAGCGTATTCCAACTGGCCGCGTTGCTTGAGGATAAACAGCATACAGCCGACAGTTTCCATTGTGGAATACTTAAGGATAGCTTGGGTGAAGTGGCATCTGCCACAAATTTGCAGCATAGGATAGAAGCATTTGTTGGAGTCTCAGGTGTAAAGGTGGCACACCAGATTCAGCGAGCAGGCTAGGCAGTGGGGCTTGTACGAAAAGTTATCGTTGCCAACCTAACCCCACCATGGTGGATGCTATCCAGTTTCGCAAGGATGCTTTGCCTTGCTTATCCATATGCTGCCCTGACGTAGTCTAACCTGGATAAAATATATGCCCTATAAAATCGTAGGAGCAGGGTGCGGTCAGCCCCCCAATCAGTACTGCTAAGAAACTGCAAAATATTCAACTTCCTAGTGCCAGGGCATCTCAAAAACGCCCAAAATCACATACGTGCAAACCGAGACGCAGAGACTCTGTGCACTGTGCATCGGTCCGACTTGACTCGGCTCGACTCGGATGGTGTAGTGTGCTCAGAGCGACGAAGCATTCGGTGATAGACGGCTTGTTTATCAGTGAAATAGTTAAGTGGAAGACAATAACATAATAATGGAGCAACCTGTTTCGATGAAAGCAAAGACTTCCGAAAATCCATTTCAATTGAACTGGGAACTTTCGTATCTTTTCCTCAGTCTGTGGAACAATAATTACTTGATCGTAAAAATAGATCTATTTGTGATAGTACATATATCACACCCCCGAATTATATGTACAAGTTAGAGATATTATTGTCAGTATTCGATTTATTATTATTATTATTATTATTATTATTATTATCAGTATTTCATTTGTATATTTTGCCATTTATATTGGTAAGCTGGAAGATATCCACATATGTAGGTATGAGTAATTTGTTTTGCACGAGTGGGAAAACATTGCTTTAATAACTCTAGTAATTTGGTTGAGTCATATGGCTACCCCAGTGTTTGTTGTGATGTACTTGTGTCGGGAAATTCATGAGTCATGTATATATCCCAGCCTGATGAGATGAGCTTGTTGTTGTATTAGGAAAGTTTGGTGACTCATGGAATATACCCCAGAGTTTGTTATTGTCTTGGGAGGAAGAAGTAGTTGAGGGCTTGGTCTTGACTAGAGATCACTCCTGATTGGCTGGTAAGCACCAATCCAGACGTATCATCTGAGAGGAGGGGGATGTTGATGTCTATAAAGGTTGATCATACGGCGGCAACCAGGGACATTGTAAGGGTGATTGTAAAGGAACGAGAAGGAAGACAACTACAACCAGTAACACTGTATGAAGGAACGACAACTGACACACTGTACGGGAAGGAAGTGGTGCTGATACACGGTACTGGAGTGACACGGCTGCAATGGACTGGACTTCAAACGTTCGTGGAGCGTAGTCTTGTTATGTTCGTGGAAAGTGGCTGATTGTGGAGAGTGCTTGCGCATTAAGTATTGTAGCACTTGTGGCGGCATAGCATTATATGTTGGTGAAAGCTATCTCAGACTTTACAATGCTTAGTAAAGCTAAAGGTTCCACCTATTCAAAACGAAAAGCCTATCTTTATAAGAGCTTACGTATTAAAATAGGGAAATTGAGCAAGGATATTAACTTTATTAAAAAGTGTATTGCAAACAAATTAACTCCAAAATTTCTAAAGAACAGGAAGTATGTTTCAACACATCAAAGAAAGGTACAGGAAAAAACCAACAAACTTTGACTTCAAAATGAATTGAAATTTCTACACAAGAAAAAATCCTTTTTAAATAACCGATTATATGAAACTCATCTCGAAGTAACTAAATTATTACCAGCTGCACAGTGGAATATTTTCCAAAATACAGTACAAAATGCATTAAATAAAATACTTTCCCAAAAAGAAAACACGCTAGATAGAAAATTCCAGACTCTTCTCAATGAAACCAACTCGAACAAAGCGCCATCTAGAAACACATCCTTATATAATATACAAACTCAAAGTCTACCTCAAAATCTAGCCCAATTTCATCAGCCATTTGTGAACCTATCAAAAGTTAACTTCGACCAAGAAGAAATAATAATGCTCTCCAAAGGACCTAAACATAATTGGCCTAATTACAACATCGCCAATAAGGCTAAACAACTAATTATCGAAACAGAAGCAGCCATCAGTAAAATGCCTACAGACATTCAAAACGAAGTTAGGTATTCGTTATTAAACCAAAAAAAAAAAAAGTATTGAATAGGTGGAACCTTTAGCTTTACTAAGCATTGTAAAATCTTGAGTCAATACGGACAAAAAATGTTTTTAATACTAAATATCTCAGACTTTCCATAATGTATGTTGAGGATCGACAGACGTGTGTATATATCTTTACAACAAGTGTTAAAATATGTGAACACAGTAGTACAAGGTACAGTATCTGTGTGATGTGATAACTGCCGATTATGAGAATCGGTAAGTCGAATTGATATAGAGACAGTGAAGGGTATTTATCTTCATACATGTACATTGTTCATCGGACTATCTACAAATGGTAGCTTAGTTCTCGCTTTCGTTTTCCCACGATTTTCATTATTGTTGTTGTTGTTGTTGTAAATATGGAGTCTTCCAGCAATATTTTATGTGTGTATTATATATATAATGTTGTATGTTGATGAGGTGCTCATGCACGGAATTTGTTAAGAATATAGTTAGCTATTTTAGAATCAGTGTTATTGATGAACCTAGGTGCAGTTCCTACCTAATTAGTCGTTTTCAGGAGGTTAGGTAAGGCCTGCAGCAGATGTACCAGTACGCAGCATTATGTACACGCCCTGGAATATACAGTTTATCATGCTCTTATCTAAATTCGAGGGATCCATTCTGGTAAACTCTGGCGCCCGTACTACGGACATTTCGGTTAATTATGCTTATTAATTTTATTAAGTTTTCGAGTAATTTTATTTATATATTTTTATTCATGATTTTATTTATCAGTATTCATCAAAAAGTTACATATTTTTCAATGCAAACGCTTTGCTTGAATTCTACAAGAATTTGTCGAAGGATGATTTTCCTAAGCTGCATCCAGACGCAGCTAAGATTTTCTGTATGTTTGGTTCCACATGCATATGTGAAAGCTTTTTTCTGTTTTGACTTGTATGGAAACTAGATTGTGTGCAATTATTTCTGATAGTAATTTAAAGAACGCTCTCAGTATTGATGTCAGCCGATCCCTTGTTCCAGATATTACTGGTATAACTGCAAAGAAAAAGGAAAAGAAGAGCTAGAGAAGATAAATTGTGTGATCAAACCAATATGAAAGAAGAGTTTTTAACACGTGTAACATTGTCCCATACAACAGAGTGCCTCCGCTCAATGCACATAAACATTTCGCAGTGAAGGAAGAATCAGTGGGGAAGGTGAAGAAGACAGAGACGGGCCGAACGGGTGAGACAGATGTAGGGAAAGAGGAGTGGAGGTTTGCACTCTGGTCAACATAGTGAAGTTGTCTCCTGCAGCACAATGTGCAGTGCAGTGCACTGGCGCATGCACCCTAAGAGGCCCTGTCTTAGTGCATTGCACTTTTAACTGCCGCACACGTGGCTTTCACGATAATTTGCTATCGAAAAAGAGCTCAAGAAATCGGTAAGTGTCAACTACAGGAAGAGAGAAATTTCCTAAATAAAGCTCAGGATGCGAGTGAAGAATGCGATTCTGGCAAAAGTGTACAGCATAGATCTTTGCGGTTGGAAACCGAAAGCCATGTTCTAAAGTCCACAATTCCACTCTCCTAATGGCTTGCTGTAATTGTCTCTCTGCGACTGCCATACTGTTCAGTTGTAATGCAGAGCAAAATCGTCCACATATAACGATGGTATTACTGCTGAACCAGCAGCAGCGACAATACCGTTTATGATAAAGACGTTGATTCCCATAGGGAATCTGAAATATTTGTTCCGAATGAGTAAATTTATAATACCAATATAAATGGTCCGTTATTGGACATTATAAATTTTCCAGCTAACTCATTCCTGGTTGCCAGTGTTTCGCCCTCGTGTGCTAGGCTGGGCTCATCAGTTGGTACCTAGCACACCTACCAAGACGCCGACTAGTGCATACCGTGGAGGCCACTGCGTAGGCAAATTGTAGCCACCGGCCAAGCTAAGCAGGCATCAATTTTTGATAATGAGACAAAGTGTCTAATAGTGCATTAGCACTGCCGGTGGCTACAATTTGCCTACGCAGTGGCCTCAACGGTATGCACTAGTCGGCGTCTTGGTAGGTGTGCTAGGTACCAACTGATGAGCCCAGCCTAGCACACGAGGGTGAAACGCTGGCAACCAGGAATGAGTTAGCTGGAAAATTTATAATGTCCAATAACGGACCATTTATATTGGTAATACCGTTTATGGCAATCGTGTACAGAGTGACACTAAGAACCGATCCCTGCGGGACTCCATTTTCATGAACGTGGTATTGCGATTATGCCCTCCCTACTCGTACATGGAATAGATGGAGGAACAAAAATTCGCAAAAAAATACCAGCAAGTTACCTCGGAATCTCCATTGACGCAGGACTGAAAGGATACCATATCGCCATGTGGTGTCATAGGCCTTTTCTAAGTCAAAGAAAACAGCCGCCAAATGCTGTTTGCAGAGAAATGCATCCTGGATAGAACTCTCCAGACCTACCAAGTGGTCACTGATCAAGCGAGCGGCTCAAAAACCACAGTGGAACTCGGACAATAGTCCCTGTTTCTCCAGACAAAACACAAGTCGGTGATTTACCATCCTCTCAAATAGCTCACACAAACAGTAGGTAAGACAAATAGGTCTGTAACTTCCTGCATACTTAGGGTTTTTGTCAGGCTTGAGGACAGGAATGACTATGTCCTCTCGCCACTGAGATCGAAACTCATCCTCTATCCAGATTCGGTTGAACACACGAAGGAGATATAACAGACTATCCTCACTAAGGTACTTCAACATCTGGTTATGGACATTGTCTGGTCCAAGAGACGAGTCCTTGCAAAGCGCTAAGGCGGTGCGGAGTTCCCATTCCATAAAGGGCACATTACAATCCTCTAAAGCTTGAGTGGCGAAACTAAGGTGATGACGTTCTGCGTCCCTCTTCAGAGCGAGGAAATCACGATGGTAATTCCTGGAGTCAGACACATCCTTGAAATGACTGGCCAGATGGTTAGCAATCGAGAGTGGTTCAGTGACGATACTGCCTGAAATGGAAATTCCCAGTACAGAAGATGATCCTTGAATATCCCAAATACGTCTAAGTTTAGTCCACACTTGAGATGATGGAGTATGTGACGTCATAGACGACACAAATCTCTCCCATGAAACTTTCTTACTCTGTCAAATAAGAATTCGCGCCTTAGCACAGAGTTTCTTAAATGTTGCCAAACTGGCCACAGTAGGCTGCCTACGACAGCGTTTATGAGTGTGACGGCGTTCTTGGATAGCTGTTGAAATTTCTTCGTTCCACTAAGGAACGAGTTTTTGGCGAGGAGTCCCTGAAATCGATGGAATGAACTCCTCAGCAGCAGCAAGAATAACTTGTGTTATGTAATTGAATCGCCATCTACGCTCCGCCTGGTCAAGTCATAAAAGACAGCTAGTGATGTGAACTTTGGCCAATCAGCATGTTTAAGAATCCATCCAGGAGGAGCCTCGACGGATTTCTGTTTCAACAAAGTAAGAACAATGGGAAAATGGGCACTGTCACAGAGATCATCGTGTGTATTCCACCAAAACAGGGGAATCAGCATTCGGCTGCAAAGACTGATGTCTGCGAGAGTACGTGCCGCAACGTACACTGAAATGAGTTGGTTCACCTGTATTCAAAATACATAAATCCAGATCTCTTACTAATGTTTCCAACTCTCTTCCCCAGCGGCAAGGCATTTCAGAGGCCCATATAAGGGTGATGGACGTTAAAATCTCCCAATAGGAGGAATGGAGATGGAAGCTGAGCTATAAGATCAGTTACATCATGTATATTAAGAGGCTGGCCTGGTGGAAAATAAACATTACACTATGACAGGCAGTGGAACACGAACTGCTACAGCCTCCAGCGCGGTTCTTAGTGGAACCTCTTCACTGCAGGTATCAGAACGGACAGAAATGCCAACGCCACCGGAAGTCTAGTTAGCATAATGTTGTTCTGTCAAGTATAGTCTGAAATTATTAAGACGTCTTCGCTGTTGACTTTCCGCATAATGCGCCGGACGTGTGTCAAGCCACAGTGTTTCATTTCTTCCATCAACTCATCGTCAGTGTTCAAGATGAGATCACAGTGGAAGATAACTCCACGAAGCACATTCAAGGTGTTGTGCTCCTCCACTTTGACGGGATTATCACCAAGGTGGTCAAGCTAACAAACACTACTGAGCTAGGAGGGAGTGTAATTGATCTGATGATTAGTTTGGGGGACACATGGGAGAAAATTACCAGGATAGAAGTAGTGGACTGGGCAGAATCCTCTTCCTCCCCAGTATATATTAAGTAGGGAAGAGAAGGAGGAGGAAAAGGATGGTTGAGGAAAATTAGAGAGGTGTACGAAACTGATGAAATATAAGAGGTCTGAAAAGATCAAGGAGAAATTGAATACTTGTTTTACGGAAAATTACTTCCAAATTATTAAGAGTGGTATAAACATAGCTTTAGGTGGTAACAAGGTGGATTTGGCATTAGAATTAATAGAAAAACCTATCAAAACTATAGCATATGTGAAATGAGGCCTAGGAAGCAAAAATGAATACGGAGAGGGTTGGTATAAAAAGGGATGTGAAGAGAAGAGAAGGAAAGAGTACTGAAGATATATGGGAAGCAAGGGGGGGAAAGGAAAGAAAGAGGAGTTTTTTAAGCTAAGAAAACGATATAAAGCCATGTTACGAGAAAGGAAGAAAGAATGGCAAAAGGAACAGACTGAAGCAATAAATAGAGAGTGCAGAGAGAATAGGGGGGAGACAAGGTGTGGGACAGAATCAATAGAATAAATAGAAGAAGGGGTATGTCAAGCCTGGAATAAAGCATGAGAGATGGGTGGAATATTTTGAAGGACTATTAGGTGGGGAGGAATTGTGGAGAAGGGAGGGATATGAGGGAGGAATTGGGGAAGAAGTAGACATGTATATACCAGGCTTAGATAAGGAGATAACAGAGGATGAGATATTAGAAGTGTTATTGTGATGCTGGGAGAAATGTGAGCAACCAAATACATCAAGATAGTGACCATCAATGTAGTGACACTAACAGATAAAGTGAAAGAAATTGTAGATTTTATGGTTGACAAAGATACAGCATTGCTGGGAATCAGTGAGACCAAATAGAAAGGGAAAGGTGAGAGGAAACTAAAGAAAGGATACACCTTATACTATAGTGGAGGAAGAGAAGCCAAAAATGGTGTAGTCTCACATTTAGAAATGACCTAAAGGAATATCTACTATACAGTGTTCTCCCCAGAAATTTTTATCAGCCGGGTGGCAGGAATGAGTAGCTGGGTGGGGAATACTATGTAAGAAATGTAAAATGAAAATCCACGTCCTATTTCCAGTTTTAAGCAGCTCAGCAATGGAATGCATGAAGCCGCCATCTAACGGCGAGGATAGGAACTGTGCCGGCTGCTGAAGCCTGTTCCACTTGTCTGGGGCAATGATTAATGACTATAATAATAATAATAATAATATTTAATATTAAATTTAAATTAAATTTAAATTTAATATTAAATACGATTTTTAAAATAGAGAAATTCACTGTCAATACAAGGGTTCACCTTTAGCATAATGAGAAAGAAGAAGTGTTCTTTGTGTGCAGTCGAACAGGTGGTACAGTGAACAACGTGAGCCACAGATTTCACAAACACAGTCACTGGATACCTGGCGAAACCCTTTGTTATTACAAATACCGTGATGAAAGCTGTGAATTGCTCCTCTCGTATAGAGGTGACGTAGCTCAAAATTGGCTGGTTTCCATTCATCATTGTTCATGGTGGGAGTATTACAGAATTCGGGGTCTATTTCTGCAGTTTTCTGGAGTCGTTCATCCACGAACCTTTAGGTAGCTGGGGTTGGTGTCAGATTGTAACATGTTGCCATCAAGTGTTCTATGAAGGAAGATGTTTCTGCTAGCTGGTATAAAAGTCTATTTGAGATGCAGAGTGCTCTTTTTATGTATAAGGCTTTTTTTCTAGTTGCTTTACGTCGCACTGACACAGATAGGTCTTATGGCAACGATGGGATAGGAAAGGCCTAGGAGTTGGAAGGAAGCGGCCGAGGCCTTAATTAAGGTACAGCCCCAGCATTTTCCAGGTGTGAAAATGGAAAACCATGGAAAACCATCTTCAGGGCTGCCGACAGTGCTTTCCGTTTATAACTGTACACTCACCATCCAAAACTAGGGAGCCAGGAGCGTGTTGGCAACCTTGACGCAAATAAAACCTGCACCCCAATTTCGTGCATCAAATTTTTTAAAAAAGTATGCGGGGATTATTCGCATAAATACGGTATGTAATTTGCTATAAGTATTTCCTAACTCCAACAGCTGTATTTGACATTGCAGAAACCATTTACTCTTATCTACATATATGGGTTTGTCATGCATACCTTGTGTTTTGCTATTCCCTCGATGTATCTCTTTCAATTTACTTGCATCACATATTTGATCCACTTCTGAATATATAAACATTTAACATCCCATATTTACATCGTATTACAGCATAACTTCCCATTACAACACTCAAATTGCTTCACATTAATCCATTCTCAAATATATCACTCAATCAATTCAATGTAACCAATAACATAACCATCTTTCATATATCATAACCTCTTCCTAAAATAACACATTTCGTGCGCGTAGAGGCGCGCGGCTGTAAGCGTGCATCCGGGAGATAGTAGGTTCGAATCCCACTATCGGCAGCCCTGAAGATGGTTTTCCGTGGTTTCCCATTTTCACACCAGGCAAATGCTGGGGCTGTACCTTAATTAAGGCCACGGCCGCTTCCTTCCAACTCCTAGGCCTTTCCTATCCCATCGTCGCCATAAGACCTATCTGTGTCGGTGCGACGTAAAGCCCCTAGCAAAAAAAATAAAATAAAAATAACACATTTATTAAGACGTATACAACTCTGCTGCAATCATATTCACTTTATTTCGATCATCTTTCTTTTTATAGAACAATGCTCAACCTCTGGCAATACGTAATTCCATTTGATGATGTATTTCAACAAGGAATAACTTGTATATATCATAGCTCCTATCATATCATCCCATAATGACGTTAACTTAGCATGAATGGCTTCACAAAATCCATTAATGAAATCTACTACACGCAAATACTCATATTCAGCTGTATGATAATCTACATCCTTTCTCGCAAATAATCGTATTCTCATTTACTATAATAATCCTAATTCACTCTTCTTTCGAGATAGTCATAGCTTAATTTAGTATGGTATCATTCACATAATCTATATCACTTCACTGAGTCACTTCACCATCTAAAAATCTCACACTTATTGTAAATGATATTACACCATTATGTCTAGCTTAATTAAGAACTAACATATATAGCAAACTTAGCTCGTCATTCAGCAAGTACACTGTCTCTGTATCTCTCTCTCCGTGTCACATCACTGGCTGCGGCCTGTGGTTCGGCTGGAGTCGTTCCTCTCATCAGGTCTAGTCTACTGGCTGGATCAGGTCGCTCCACCTCGAAATTAGCAAGACGTCTGCTTCTTCATTCTGGAGCTAGTAATAACATCCAAGAAATCCAACAAGTAATCAGTCATTTTCAGAATTTCTTAAAATGATAATCTATCCTTACATGTTTCGTATCAATTCGGTCAATCAAATATTTTGCTCTTGTCTCAATGTCTTTGATCTTAGTTTTAAAAGAATCTGCAATTTTAGGATATTTCTATTCTTGTAGGCTAAATTATTTCTCAATCTTTCTTCTCAGAAAATGATTTCTGTATATTTTTCTCTTCTTTACGCTCTACTTGTGATGAGCTTCGACGTGTCGTGTTTCGTACTGGTCCAACTGATGAACGTATTTGAATGAAACATTCGTATTTTACGCTGCTATTACACTCTTCAATGATGTATAACTATTATGCTGTATTTTCTTGTTTACCACAGTTAATATCTCTGTAATTTCGATTCTAATGGCAATTATTCTTCTCTTTCATCGCAGTAGAAATTATATGCTTCTGGTTTCTGTCCGTTCAATTTTATAAGTGTGATAATATATTATATTTTACTTGTGTTTCAAAACAATTCATTTGATACTGTTATGTTCTCTCCTCACAGCCTTTTAAAATTGTATCTTCCAACTTGGTCATGGCCTCCTATAAACTTATATCCTAAGATTCCTTTCCATACAATTCTGGCCTGTGTGGTCCATACCTCTACTTGATGCCATTTTCAAATACTTCAGAAAATGCATTGGGCACAATATATACATACAATATTCTTACAATGAAATAAATGATACTGACAATACAAAATAAATACATAACCTATACCTTGGCAAAAATATTGCCGTAAATACAAACACTGACTTGACGTTGGGTTGGAATTTTGTACGATTACAAGTAAAATACAAGCAGCTGAAATGAAGTTCTTGAGGAGCATACAGGGAAAGACAAGAAGAGACAGAAAACGAAGTGAGGAAATAAGGAAAAGCGTTGGAGTGTGTAAACTTCAAGAAGAGATTGATATAGCAAAGTTGAAATGGTTTGGACACTTGATGAGAACACCAGGAGATAAAATGCAAAGAGAGCATTCATAGATAGAGAGACTGCAAAGAGGCCTAGAACGAGATGGAGCTCTGTTGTGGGCTGTATTGCAAATAGAGGAGTCAATAGCAATAAAGTACTAGAAGAGGAGAGGTGGAAAGATCGAGTAAGGTGGAGGGCTTTGGTACACTACCCTACCCAGAGAGAATCTGGAAAAGGGAATGGAAGAAGAAAGAGGAGGAAAAGCTAAGTGAGGGAAAGTGAGGGGGGGGGGGGATAAATGGGATAACAAATATATTCTGGAAAGAGGTCGCAAAAAAAAAAGCAAATGTAGTGTTTGGTGAAGTTATACAATAAGGTTTTTGAGTCGGGTAAATTTCCTACAGAATGGCAAAAAGGTATAATGTGTCCCATTTATAGAAAGAAAGGAGATAAAAGTAATCCTAGCAATTATATGGGTATAACATTGTTAAACTTGTTAAGTAAGATACATACAGGCATTGTAGCAAATAGGTTACAAGAATGGGCAGAGGAGTACGACATTCTCTCGATCACCAAAGTGGTTTTAGGAAAAGGGAGAAGGACCATGGATAATATATCATGACAGTAATAGATAAATATATTAAAAGGAAAGGAAGGAAACTGTATACAGCGGCAGTGGATTTCAAGAAGTCCTTTGATACAGTGAGCAGGGGAGCGATGTTGGAGAGACTAGGGAGGGTAGGGGGTGTTTTATGAGATACATAAAGCAACTGAAGGGATATATGAAAAAGTGTACTATTACATCAGGGGTGGACTCATTGAATCCAAGATTGAGTTGAAACAAGGATGTGACTTATCACCCATGTTATTTCTGCTATACTAAGAGGGCATGGAAAGGATAAGTGGGCATACCCAGCGCTAGGTCAGCAAGAAATTCTGGGCATGATCTTTGCTGATGACATTATCTTGCTGGCGTTGACAGCTGGAGGCCTAGATAAAAGCATCAATGAGGTAGTAGCATTTGCAAGTAAAGGGTCTCTAAAAATTAACAGTGGAAAGACAACAATGCATCCTTGCTTCATAAATTTTACCTATAATTCATGTCTTGCCTTACCTTTATTGATTTTGACTGATGATGGTCTCTAGCAAGACCAAAACTAGCTTCATCAAATATATGTAGCTTTTTTAAGGTTACAATAAATAGTATTGAATACATTTTAGGTTTTGTTTTTTTACATTATATTGCTCTTCAATACAGAATAATATGAAATGTATTACTTAAGATAACAAATAATCTTGGGTACTTGGGTTTTAAATTGAGTAGTAATGAGAGTTGGGTAGAGCAAGTAAAATGAATGAAGCGGAAAGGGCTAGCTACACTCTCAGTAATGGAGATACTATAAAATACGTTCCCGAATATACAGTACAAGATACAAAAAATTGTTTGTTTTTTTTCAGGCAGTGGTCAAAAGCAGAACATTGTATGGAGTAGAAATTTGGGATGTGGAGAAAAGAGTGTGAATGATTAAATCTTGATGATGATGTTTGTTGTTTAAAGGGGCCTAACATCTAAGGTCATTGACCCTGTTATTAAGTCAATTAGTGAGTAAGTTTAGTAAAATTGTAATGGGGCTTGCGTATTATACTGCAAATGCAGAAGCAAGATTAATTTGTAATGAATGTATAATGGTTGACATTTTAAAGAGTTATAAGCTATTGAATAAGACTGAAAAAGGGAGAAGGGGATAGACTCCTGCAGACTGCATACCAACACCAAATCACAAGTAAGGATGGAATATCAGTATACTGGGTAGACAAGTTCAGAAATATTCTTTAGAGGATGGGGTTGTGAGAGTACTGGGGGAGGGAATGGGACAGCAGAAAAGGTATAAATTGGAAGAGTATTGAAAAAAGGGTAAAAATATATGCAAGGTGTCCGGTTTAAAGGTATAATAATATAAAATTTAATAACTTGAGAAATAATGGAGATATTTATTGAAGGTTTGCTTCTACAACTAGGATAACTCAAAATGTTTTCTGTGTTCGCTTGCGCTGGTGGTGGTACCACATGCACGTGCACATAACTGCATTGTTCACGAGAAGCGTGCCAGTAAACATGTGGACTCCACAGGAGAAGGTGTTCTGTGTGCTTTCGCTTGCAGAGATAAAATCCGTTAAACTAGTACAACGTAGATTTCGGCGTGAGTATGGACTGTTACCAACTGATGATGTTCCCACTTATGTAACAATCATGAAATGGGACAGGCGCCTTCGAGAATCTGGGACCTTGCTGTCAATGTCGGGCCGCCACGCCAAGCATGTAGTTTCAGAGGCTAGTGTTGATTTAATGCGCGAGTCCTTCAAGCGGAGCCCTCGTAAGTCATTTCGACAAGCAAGTAGGCAGTTACAGTTACCTCATGCGACAGTACACAATGTCGTCCACAAAAGGTTGCGCCTACGAGCGTACAAACTACAGCTTTGTCAGAAAATCAAACCTCAGGACAGGTCGCTACGGAAGGCATTTGTGGAGACAATTCTGGCAAAAATTGATGGAAATGAGGTATTCCTCGATTCGGTCTGTTTCTCGGATGAGGCTACATTCCATATTTCTGGCACGGTAAACAAGCACAATTGCCGCATATGGGGATCTGAACCCCCCCCACGTAGTGATAGAGTTGGAACAGGACTCTCCAAAAGTGAATGTGTGGTGTGGATTGTTGAAGGACAGGGTTATTGACCCATTCTTCTTCGCGGAGCCTACAGTTAATGGAACACGTTACCAAGATATGTTGGAGCAGTATGTTGTGCCACAACTTCCCTGTGATGTGATCTTTCAGCAAGATGGTGCACCATGCCATTTTGCAGAAGTTATGAGGGATTTCTTGAATCGCGAGTTCCCAGATCGCTGGATTGGGAGAGGTAGTCCATCAGTTGCTTGGCCCCCTAGAAGCCCCGACATTATGCCACTTGATTTTTTCCTGTGGGGGTTTGTCAAGAATCAAGTGTACCAGACACCAGTTCGTGATGGAAATGAGGTATTCCTCGATTCGGTCTGTTTCAGTTCGTGATCTACCACATCTGCGTCATTGCATTCGTGCAGCTATCACAAATGTTACGCCTACAATGCTGCAGAACACTTGGAGAGAAGTGGAATACCGATTAGATGTCTGTCGCACCACTAATGGTGCGCACATCGAGGTTTATTAGATATTTAAACAAACCTTTTGAGTTACCCTACTTGTAGAAACAAATCGCAAGTAAATGTCTCCACTACTTCTCAAGTTATTAAATTTTATATTATTATACCTTTAACCCGGACACCTTGTATATAAACAAGAAGGAGAAGTGGAATGCAGGAGTAGAGCTTCCCTCTCGATATTTTGTAGATTGTCAAAAAATTAGTTTGAGGATACAAAATGTAAATAGGAAAACAAGAACAGGTTTGACATGGTGATTGATGGGGACATATATGAATAAGGGATGGACGAAAGGAAAAGACAATAAGATATGTGTGTTGTGTGGATAGACGAGGGAAGACTTTCACCTGCAGAAAACCCAAGAAGTAAAAACTAAATTCCTGCGTGAGAATGAGTTATCGATGTTATCGCAGGAAGGGAATGAGCATAAAGTTATTTGTTGTTTGATGAAGGAATGGAAAAACAATAGTAATATAAGTAGATTTTTAGATATTGTGAGAAAGATGTGCATATAGTCTGAAAGACAAGTACATGAGGTATTGGATAAGTGACACATTAGCTTAAGCACAGAGTCTAAAGAGGGTCCTCCTAGCTACAAGTTGTCCGAGCAGGGGAACTATAGCTGGTACGCGTGCATGGGTGTTCTCATCCCTTTAAAGCTAATGGTGAGGACGTGCCTAAATGGTACACAGTGGCCATCTGTATGAGCGGACGAAAACACATCACGAGGGAATCTGGGACAGGCGGATAGAAGTCCTTAAACGCACGAGATGGGTTGTAGGGACAGGGGAAGAGAGGTGAAGGGGGAGCAGATGAAGACGGTTAAGATATATAAGTTTCCCTCATCAGCTACTGGTCAACCGTGCAGGTTGAGGGAAAAGGGGAAGGAAAGACAGAAATGGGTGGGTCAGGTGGGGGGCTCTTGAGAACTACAGGGTTCGGTAGAGGGAGGGGAAGAATCCTTATCTGACCTGAACTGGTGAAGGCATGTTAATGAAAGTAAAGGAGTCATCTGTTAGATCCAGGGAGAAGAGGGGATGGGTAGGGGACATACACCGCCCCTCCAGGTTGCCGGTGAACCACGATGGGAGGGGTAGGGGGATTGCACCTGGGCAGGCGTACGCACAGTAGAGCAAAACTAGAGATAGGTATACCTATGTTCGTTATGTTTGTGATTATTTTTTCAGTACAATAATCTATTAGGGGACAACTCTGTAAGGATTATGGATATAAAGTACAACTGATGCTGTCTGCTTTACATGTAACCCTGCCAATACTCTTGTAAAACACACAATAAAGATTGTTAGTACATGTACATACCCTCAACATTCCATCATTAGCATCCCAAACTTGGAGTTTATTTTCTGTACATGCAGATACACTCAATCCATTGGGAGTTACTGCCAGGGAAACCACCTGAAATGCAAATTAAGAACCCATCAATCATCTTTCTACAAAACTATTGCTATAGGAGGGAAAAAACCCAACTTCTTTGCTTTTCTAAATTTTAAAGCAGAAGTGTCATCAGTGTAAATTTTATATATAAAAAAAACACATTTAGAAAATTTTAATTTATTTATTACCCACAGAGAAAAATGTACTGATAGAATAGGAAAGACAAAAAAAGTATGAGAAAGCAATGGGAATGTTTGGACAAGATCTAAATTGAATACAAAAGTCCTTGACAACTTCAAACAGGGATTGTACATGAAATTTGTTAAGACTTCCATGATAGCCAAATGTAGGTGCATGCCTCTACTTCACAAGGGAGTAGTTATCGAGCAATACTTAACCCTAAAATAATAATCACCACATCATCATGCAGGCTAATGTTTTACATCTAACACTTTGAAGTAATGATCTCTAAAAAGTAATTTTCTTTAACCTAAATTTACAAAACATTATCTTGAAATTTACACTTATTTCCTGCCTGCTACAAGATCAGAATCTCTCTTTTGAATATTCCAATGAACTGCAGCTATGAACACATAATGTTACTATTTCTATCTTGAAAGACCAAATGTGGTAGAAAATGTGAATATAATCATCTTAAAATAGAATATTGGACACTTGTACTTACACTTTTCTTATGAATTCCTGTATACACAGTTCTAGGAGATATGAACACACATTTATGTCCTGTAGGCCTGTACGTTACTTCAAGCGTAGAACTAGTCACCTTGCCCACCACAAAATCATCTGACCCTCTTACATCTGGGGTTCCCTCATCAGTTTGGCCCCTACTAAAAAGCTTGCCATGGAGCCCTGTCTCACCTTTATAAAAAGAAAATGAGTTAGTAATAATCTAAATGACTACCGGTACCTGTAAGTGTTGTAATTCATTGCATGTATATCAATGGCACACTTACCACGAAACTTGCAAGACACCCATGCTTCCCCTGACTTTTTCCTGAAAATAAAAAATGAAACAGAAGTTATTCTCTGAAACAAGAGTAAAGAAGAAAAGTAAATGAAAAATCCTTACTAATAAATATATCTGAACATTGATCTGTTTTGTCTTTCTTTCACCTAATCAAAACAACTTAAGTGACAGATAATACAGCTCAAATTTGTTAAGCTTATACCAGGTACCTCTGGTTAACATCTACCGTGCTGCCTCTTTTAAAAATCAAATATCTCGCATCAGGGCATGGAACTGCAGCAATCACTTATTCTGGGTACAATTTAGTTTGTTTACATAAATAAACAAAAGAACATAGTCCAAAATATATATCTTCATATGACTTTCAGTTGGGTCTATAGTGTAATTACATTACCCTTCACTCCTATGTCTACCCCTTAGTCAAGTTTCTTGATACGGGGTTGAGGATGAGTTGAGATGAATTTACATAGCATGATTTCACAGCTGGATGCCCTCCCTGACGCCAACCTAATTTCAGGAGCTAATGAAAAGGAAATGAATGATGGTGAATGAAACTGGGTCGACTGTGGTTTATGAATAGGAACTGTCCCAGCATTTGCCTGGAAGTGAAAATGAAAAACCACTGAAAACCATTCTCAGGACAGCCAATGGTGGGTTTCGAAGCCACATGTTTCCCAAATGCAGAGCTTAGCTCCACAGCCATACCACGTTAACACGCGCAGCCACTTTGCTCGGTTACCCTTCATTCCAATATTTTTGCTAAAGATGGAGGGCAAAAATACAGAGAGACTCCTGACTGGCACTTTGTTCAACAGTAATAACTTTATCACAACTGTCGCTTTCATTTCTTAAAAAAAATTAATTTTCAGACTCATTTTCACTATCTGAGAGAATCAGATCATCCTCTGAATTCTTATTAAGTAGTTACCATTGACTGCTTCTACGGACAAAAGCCTATCAGCAAAATAACTACTTTTATATCAGACATTGTTAGTGGAGTGACCACTCCTACTCACCATTTCTCACAGCAGTGGTATGAAGGCTATGCCGAAAGTTTTTAGCAGCCCGTAAACTGTAATTCTGAGGACAATGGGATTCTTTTCATTTGAAAGAGTGATGTTTCTCAACCTTGGAACATGCGTGTGCAACCCCTCCCAGCGGTGGTTCCTCCACAGCACAGGAAGAAAGCACAGGCAATGCTGAGTTAGACACGGCGCAAGACGGGTCTGTTGTGCCACGATTTTCGCGCAGACTTTTTATGATAACAAACATAATTTAAGTGCCGAAGAATGCCATTGTTCTTTGCTGCGTGCTTTTGGTGAGGCTTCCCCTTCTAGGGCGACAGTTGGAAATTGGTTTTGTGAGTTTTCAAGGGGTCGGCAGTCAATTGAAGATGAACCTCGTCCTGGTCGCCCAGCAACAGCTGTGACTCAGGAAAACATTGATCCTGTGAGGAAAATTATCAAAGTAGATCCACAACTTACATTTTCTGACACTGAAGGGACCTTAAATATTGGGTCAACAGGAGCGCAGACCATCATTCACAATTATTTTGGCCGTACCACAAGATGTGCCCGTTGTGTGCCACATTCCCTGACAGAAAGCCAAAAGGAAGCGAGAGTGAACTGGTGTTTTATGCTATGAAAAAATCAATGGAGGGCAGTCCCAAGACACCTACAATATCGTCACACGTGATGAAACATGGGTCTACCAATATGACCCTGAAGCGAAGAGACAGTCTTGTGTGTGGTGCTTTCCGTGGGAGAAACCATCCACAAACTTTTGACGAAGTCGGAGCTCTGGAAAGAAGATGGTAGCAATTTTTTTACGAAAATGGGGCATCTCACTTCTGTGACCTTGGAAACACCTTGTGCAGTCAATGCTGAATGGTACGCAAATGATTGTCTTCCCAAAGTCCTCGCCATATGGAGGTCACAGCACCCAAAGTCCAAGAGTGGGCACCTTCTGCTGCATCATGACAATGCATCTGCGCACAGGGCTGCTAGAACACTGGACTTTTTGGAAAAGGGAAAAGTGCGAGTGTTACCTCATCCCCCCTATTCACCTGACCAGGCCCCATGTGACTTCTTTCTTCTGTTTCCTGTGACCAAGGAAAACATTTGTGGGCCGCTGTTTTCATCAGATGACAAGGCCATTGCAGCATACGAGAGTGCACTTAGTGACATCGCGAAAGAAGTTTGGTCTGAGACGTTTTCGAGAGGTTTCAGAGAATGGAAAAATGTATATGTGTTAATGGAGAGTATTTTGAAAAGTTGTAATTGTTGTTTTGCAAATAATTTCTTTTTCCCACACTCTACTAAAAGGTTTCGGCATAGCCCTCATACTTTGGTATTAATAAAGGTAAGTCATTGATCATTAATTCACACTCTGTCCAGTGCCTAGGTCAGTCTCTGTCACAAAACAGTTCCCCTTTGGGGCCACACTCCCATCAAGAGACTTTTTTCTATGGCCGTGGCACACACTGTGTGCACAGCAAGGAAAAAAGTAATTTAGTAGCCCCAACCTCTCCTTCGTGTTTGTTATAGGCCAATTTCTGCCACGGAACAGTACACTACCTTTGAGAGGCTATTTTCTATGGCTGTGGCTCATAGTATCCATACGGCAAAAACAAAGTTATTTAGTAGCTCTAACCTAGTTTGTCACATGCCAATGTATAATGCTAAACATTGGCAAACCCGTTCAGTACATTGTGAGATTGATGGAGCTGCTGCCATGTTGTATCTGTAACCTATATTTTGCAAACCAACAACCAAAAATTTACCCTCGCAGCACCAGTGGGCTACATTGTCACCACAAAATAGATGACAGAAAGAACCTACTGGCTATGGCCAGATTCTTCAGGAGAGAAAATACTAGAAAAATGGAGCGCGGTCATCTGAATGACTTAACTATACTACGGGAGGATGGTGCTATGAAGTGGGAACAGGCAATTCACTTTTGGCATATGGTCTTCTTGTACCACATCGATTATGTCACCAAGGTTTTAGGTAGGTTTCAGCATTGGGGGTGTGACACTTCCCTTGAAAGCTTTCTTCTTTTTCTTTTTTTTTGCTTTACGTCGCATCGACACAGATAGGTCTTATGGCGACGATTGGATAGGAAAGGGCTAGGAAGTGGAAGGAAGCGGCTGTGGCCTTAATTAAGGTACAGCCCCGGCATTTGCCTGGTGTGAAAATGGGAAACCACAGAAAACCATCTTTAGGGCTGCCGACAGTGGGGCTCGAACCCACTATCTCCCGATTACTGGATACTGGCCGCACTTAAGCGACTGCAGCTATCGAGCTCGGTTTGTAAGTTTTCTGTCTTACCTCGGTAACATTTTGTATTTTACCCACATGTATCTTAGTTATCACCATTCTGTGATCTCCTTCAAAAGATTCACAGGGAAAAGCTGCCCATGGTTTCCAACTTCCTATCTCGACCAAAACATTATATGGTTATATTGTCCCAATTGTACACTGTTGGCTTTTTTTTTCCAAAACCATGTATTCCCAATTATCAGCTTGTTCTTTTGGCAACAGTCAGTCAGAATATCTTCTGCTCTATTTCTCTTTCCATATCCAAATGGCTCTTTCTCTTTTGTCCTATGATTATTACTCCTTTGTCTTAAACATATCATTCCAGATTTTTCCACGCATTTCTCTCCCTCAGTGTCACAATTTCCTCTCCGAGAAGCAAACAACTGAAATATACTATAGTGCCACTTTCTAGTCTCAACACAACTTTAATCATCCTGTTGTTCATCTTCTCCACTGACTTAACTTAAAAACTCATTCACATCTTGTCTAATTATGATTCCTACACAATTGTTGGCTTTATTTTCCCTGCTATAATGCAGTTTATATCCATAACTCACTTTCTTTAATCTTTTCTCCTTTTCATTTGCTTCGCTAATTCCTAGCTGTCTTTGTTGATCATGAAGTCAACTATTTTTTCTATTTAAACTGTTTGTTTCAAAACATTTATGTTTACAACTCTGATAGGTTTGTTTGCTAGTGGTGCATTTCTCATAATTTTTCCAGCATCGTAAGAACTGTGTGTCACCAACAGTCTCTGAGGCTTTCATACATTTGCTTTCATTTAGGTTACTTTTATAATGTATTTGCATCCCTAAAGGATTTTAGAACTAATGCCAACAGAAAGCCTTAGGCTCCTCCTAACATAGAAAACAGTCACCTTTTGTAGCCTTGCACTGGAGTGTAGATGCTACTTGTGATGAGGTTTTAGTGGCATTGCCTCAACTGAAGGGCCACCTCCCCTCCGTCACCAGGTAAACATGGTCGCCATGGGCTATACTAGTCCTATATAGTGTAGCTACTCTTCAGTGTTCTACATGTCAGATAATAGTACAAAAACCAAGTATTTTCGCACCTCTACTCCTTCCTTGAACCCAAATGAATATATTCAATAGCACTTGATGGCACCTACGAGTGAACTGGAGATGGTTGGCTTGTGTACTGTGCACTAAATCAATAAAAGTAAACTTCCACCTGTTTGATACTATATATTTGCTTTAAGCAAATGAATTAATTGTAGAACATACTTCATTTCTGAGGAACATCTTCAGCTACATAACACTGCTTAGGTAAAATTACATAGAATTTTCTTCTTTTCAACAACCATCTTAAAATAGTACCTTTGGTATGCTTAAAACAAAACTAATTTAAAAAAAGAAAAAGGAATTAAAATATGTGGGGAGGATTGAATGGGGCGGTGAAATGGGAAGGAAAGATGGATCTACTATGTTCTAACCTAATTTAAAACAATTCCCTATACACTTAAACAGATGTTAAAAATTTGTTAGTATTCAGCACTTTTGTTGATATGTGATGTGTATGTTTTTCTTAATTGTTCTGTTTTAAAAATGTTTTTGAAAAGGACTTTTTCATGTCAATGTTATGTCTTAATTTAAAAAAAATACTGATACTTTCAGCTCCTCTTCTTTTCCAAAGTGAGTAATGTCGTTTGATTTACTT
Source organism: Anabrus simplex (assembly GCF_040414725.1). Lineage (NCBI taxonomy): Eukaryota > Metazoa > Arthropoda > Insecta > Orthoptera > Tettigoniidae > Anabrus > Anabrus simplex. The sequence goes on along the minus strand of NC_090267.1, from coordinate 233,436,746 downwards.
TGATGAAAATGGGACTCTTGAATTTGTGTTTATTAAGGGATCCTCTGAAGCTGATTGCTGTTTTATTGATGTTATGAAAAAGCTTCCAAAAAGGCTTGTTATGTTGTCAACCTATTGTCTCCATGGAAGGGTCTAGCAGCAAATGATGCGACCTTTTTGTCTCCCTCCGTCTGAGCCCAAACTGGTGGGTTTGATCTTGGCCCAGTCCGGTGCTGCCCAAATACATCAGACTCATGTTAGCAGATTTACCAGCATATAAAATAACACCCGTGGGACAAAAACCATGATTATTATTATTACTTATTTATTTTAAGTACACAACAGCAGAAAATTACCTCGCTCCTCATTTCTCCAGGAATACACCTCTTTAGTGATACCTAGGCTATCTATTTACCAACAACAGGGCAGAGTGACTCAGATGGCTGAGGTGTTGGCCTTCTGACACCAACCTGGCAGGTTTGATCCTGGCTGAGTCTGGTGGTATTTGAAGGTGCTCAAATACATCAGCCTTGTATCGGTAGATTTACTGTGGGACTAAATTCCGGCACCTCGGCTTCTCCAAAAACCGTAAAAGTAGATAGTTGGATGTAAAGCCAATATCATCATCATCATCATCATCATCATCTATAACAGCTGATGACAGAGCTGTTGAGGATTCAACCAGCCTTCCTACTGAGAACTCAACATACTAATTCCTAATAGTAGTTTCAAAAATCTTCGCAGCTAACCTGTCTGTTCCTACATTATTTTCATATTATTCATAAAATAGCATGCATGGCTTAATTTGATTTCTTGTATTTTTCTTCAGAAAACATACCGAACAAGCAAGTCTGCTAAAACTCCCCACTATGTACTGGTACAGTCTCCAAATGTTAACAGACTAAAATAGAGAATTTATTTTCCAATGTACTACAAGATGACAAAGCAAAAATCAGAACAAAAATTATTAAATTACTATGGAAAGGTGAGGTTTATTTTGCAGAGAAGTGTTCATGCACTTAATTTTACTCTCTACATGAACAAAAATTGGTTTCATCTATCCAGGCTACATGAATAATGAATTGTCATGTATGGTCCTTAGATAGGCTACTTCTCACAGTTTGCATGCCATGTCCACTCTGGTGCACACAGAAGTAGGATTCATATTTTAAAATGTTACATTGATGGTCTTTCTTTCTCCACTGAAATAACTAGCCTAATAGTCAACATTCCTACATTCTCTGAAATTTTTTATTATACTTAAAGAAGAGGAAATTAAATCTAATAGTTCTCACAAAATAGCTCCACATTCAACTAGACATTTTAAGAAATACATCAACTCAAAATAAAAATTGGCCAGCAATTTCCCAAATTAAACTTCACTATATTTTAATTACAAGGAGGTGCAAAATGGCTAACGGACAGACTTTACACATATGAATTTGACTCGTATATAGGACTGGTTTCATAAGACCTAATTAAAATGTTTGAAAATAAAATAAATCAGATGCCACAGACAATTTTCAACATCTGTACTTTTTTTTTTTTTTTTTTTGCTAGTGGTTTTACATCGCACCGACACAAATAGGTCTTATGGCAACGATAGGATAGGAAAGGCCCAGGAGTTGTAAGGAAGCGGCCGTGCCTTTGCCTGGTGTGAAAATGGGAAACCACAGAAAACCATCTTCAGGGCTGCCGACAGTGGGATCTGTACTAAGAGCATAGTGATTTCAATACATAACTTGTGATATCTCTGTTAAGTGTGCAATAATTTCAGGACATCACTTTCATATCTCCTTTAAGTGGCCAGACTTTGGAGCAACGCTTACAAGATCCCTAATAAGCATACAGATGTTTCTTAAACATACAGTCCATCATAAAGCTTCACCGAGACTAACTTAGTTTTGTCTACCATTTGTAATATTATAGGTTAAGTTTTGTGCAAGCTATACCGGTATCAATGTAATTAGACGAAGAGAAATCCGTCTTCTATACCATTCAAATCACATCATTAAACTAAGACAAAGACAATTCCAAACTCAGCCTAAACGTTTGACAGTGAATGCTGACAAAGGAGATACTGCAGCAGAGGCTTATGATTCAGCAACTTTAAAAAGTGAAGCTAACGAACGTATTACGACAATAAATGAAACTTACCGTAGAACTTCATCCCAATCACACTGGACAGAAATTACTGGTACACGATTTGACACCGACATGAACTGGCTGTAAAATCACAAATATGTCGAAACTTGGCTTGACTCTCCGACGTTTCTCGTTCACGATGATGAAACCTTAAACACCCGCAGAACTAAAGTTCGGGCTCGACAGCACAAATTAACATCTAAGATAATTATGTTAAATGCTGATGTATATAAACATCACAATATCACATAAGTCTGCTGCGCAAATAACAGCTGATTATAACACTATGTTGTCAAAATACATTTCAAATAGCCCACACATCAAAGATCATCATACGAAAACATTCCACTTTGCACAGACGAACGAAACCAGAGATAGGACGAATCCTGCCAGAGAGTTGGAACACGCTGACTTGCCAAATTTCATTAAAAGCCAGGAAATAATGGCCTGCAGTACAAGCAAATGTAAATTTGAATATTATCTTATTAGCATATGATAACAAGTGTGTATCTAATGCTTATAACTTGTAACAGTTGACTATTATTTTACTTCTCGTTTCGCATTTTCCACCAGTGAAAACCCATTTAATGAATATAAATATATGAACACCAACAATTCTGTTAAATAGTTTCACCATACTTTCTAGAATATCCTTATTCTGCGCCACCTGCTTCCAAAATTTGTTAGTGATGCCCGAAATCGCTCCTCTCTTATTTCTTCTACCGATATTTCCTTGTCCAATGCAGGCACAGTACACTCCAGTCCTACCGATATTCCTTTTTCATTTATTCTCGGTCTCCACCTATCGTCAACCTCTAATAGTTTCTTATAGCGCTCCACCCAGATAGCCTGACTTATTTCAGTCTGCCGTGAAAGCTTCCGCATTCCACAAATCCTCCTAATTTTACTCCATACTTTCCTACTATCATTCTGTTTTGCATTGCTATTTAATTCAACAACTCTCCTCTCCTGCCATTCGGACTTAGTTGTGTTCAGTAATTCCCTATATTCTCTTCTCAAGTTACAAAATTCCATCCTATGGTTTTCTCCCCCATGATTCCTATATGCCTTCAATGCTTTCAGTACTTCATACTTTTTATGCCTGCATTCGTCATTGTACCAACATTTCCCTCTTATGTTCTGCGCCTCCTTTATCCTCGTCTTCTCTCATGCCATCTCTATAGTCTTTTCTATTATTTTAACTGCTGTACTCGTTCGATTCATCTCGATCATTGAGTCTATTCTAACGTTCAATATCTGGTCTATTTCTCCCTCATAATAGTTCATAAACTCCTTATTTTGCTCCTCTCTCCACCTGTATTTAGTAACTAACGTTTCTTTGAATTTCATCGTATTGCTTGTTAATGCCCTACCCCCTCTATCTTTTACTCTGACAAGATCCGACTCGTTGGCTGAATGGTCAGCGTACTGGCCTTCGGTTCAGAGGGTCCCGGGTTCGAGATTTTAACCTTCATTGGTTAATTCCAATGGCCCGGGGGCTGGGTGTTTGTGCTGTCCCCAACATCCCTGCAACTCACACACCACACATAACACTATCCTCCACCGCAATAACACGCAGTTACCTACACATGGCAGATGCCACCCACCCTCATCGGACGGTCTGCACTCGGCTAGAAATAGCCACACGAAATTTTTATTTTCACTCTGACAAGAATTGGTAGATGATGTGACTCACCCCATTTTTTAACCTTCATGCATTTAATCACAGGCAACGCATTCCTAGAGCATAGCGCCAAGTCTATGCTACTACTACTGTTTCCGTTATGTATGTCAGGTTCCCTAATTCGTCGCCATGCCACCACCCATTCAAAATACACTGACTGACAGAGCAAATGCAACACCAAGAAGGAGTGGTTCGAAAGGGATGAAAGTTGGGGAAAAACAGAGACGGCACGGACGAATAATTGGTGTTTATTTCAAACCGATATGCAGGTTACACAATGCGCACGGCATCGACTCAGTAGGATGTAGGACCACCGCGAGCGGCGATGCACGCAGAAACACGTCGAGGTACAGAGTCAATAAGAGTGCGGATGGTGTCCTGAGGGATGGTTCTCCATTCTCTGTCAACCATTTGCCACAGTTGGTCGTCCGTACGAGGCTGGGGCAGAGTTTGCAAACGGCGTCCAATGAGATCCCACACGTGTTCGATTGGTGAGAGATCCGGAGAGTACGCTGGCCACGGAAGCATCTGTACACCTCGTAGAGCCTGTTGGGAGATGCGAGCAGTGTGTGGGCGGGCAATTTCCTGCTGAAACAGAGCATTGGGCAGCCCCTGAAGGTACGGGAGTGCCACCGGCCGCAGCACATGCTGCACGTAGCGGTGGGCATTTAACGTGCCTTGAATACGCACTAGAGGTAACATACATACATACATACATACATACGCCACACTCGTCTGCGGTGACTATCACTGACAGAACAGAAGCGTGACTCATCGGAGAACACGACGTTCCGCCATTCCCTCATCCAAGTCGCTCTAGCCCGGCACCATGCCAGGCGTGCACGTCTATGCTGTGGAGTCAATGGTAGTCTTCTGAGCGGACGCCGGGAGTGCAGGCCTCCTTCAACCAATCGACGGGAAATTGTTCTGGTCGATATTGGAACAGCCAGGGTGTCTTGCACATGCTGAAGAATGGCGGTTGACGTGGCGTGCGGGGCTGCCACCGCTTGCTGACGTCACTCGGGCTGCGCCTGGACCCCTCGCACGTGCCACATGTCCCTGCGCCAACCATCTTCGCCACAGGCGCTGCACCGTGGACACATCCCTATGGGTATCGGCTGCGATTTGACGAAGCGACCAACCTGCCCTTCTCAGCCCGATCACCATACCCCTCGTAAAGTCGTCTGTCTGCTGGAAATGCCTCCGTTGACGGCGGCCTGGCATTCTTAGCTATACACGTGTCCTGTGGCACACGACAACACGTTCTACAATGACTGTCGGCTGAGAAATCACGGTACGAAGTGGGCCATTCGCCAACGCCGTGTCCCATTTATCGTTCGCTACGTGCGCAGCACAGCGGCGCATTTCACATCATGAGCATACCTTAGTGACGTCAGTCTACCCTGCAATTGGCATAAAGTTCTGACCACTCCTTCTTGGTGTTGCATTTGCTCTGTCAGTCAGTGTATATATTTCTACCGTACCACACAGCTCTAGCAACTTTTCTCCATTTTTATTACAGCCCTTATCTTCGTTCACTCTCTTTTGTACATAAACTTCTTCTGCCTCCTTCTCATACACCGGCTTCTGATCTGCAACCCTCGCATTGAAGTCCCCCATTATTAGAATGCCTGCATCCTCAAAAATGTTTTGAATTCTATTAATTTCTAGTGCCAACTGATCAAAGAAATCCCTTTTCGCAAATGGCGAGGCTTCAGGAGGGTTGTAGAAAAAACCAATACATAAATCTGGCTCATTCTCATAGTACATCTTTATTTTGACCCACATCATCTCCTCCATTTCTGATTCAATTTGGATTATTCTAGATTGCAAATCCTCCCTAACCATTACCATTATCCCACCCGGATATCTACCCCTGCCGGTTCGTCTTTCTTTTGCCTTATAATAGACCGTGAACTCTTCCATGTCTACATTACTTTTCGGTGGAATCCATGTTTCCACACATGCGAGGATATGCAAGCTACGTAACAACTCTTTAAAAGATTCATTCTGTAACTTACTTCTAAGGCCTTCAGTATTGATGCACCCTACTATTATCTCTAGTTACTTCTTTCTCCCCTGCCCCTCACTCTGGCTGTTCTTCTTAGACCTCGTAATCCGTGTAACACCCAGTTCATCAGAGTTCTCTTCTAGAGTGTTAACACATTCCCTATCGATACCACCCTCGTTTAAATTACCTTTTCTGTGCCAGAAGTCCTTGGGACTCACACGTCTGCGTTTCGGTGTTGCTTCTCTCATGGAGTCAGCACTCAGATGTCACTGAAGGTCACCAGGACTGCCCTCACTATTAGTTGTCTCTGTGTCTGCTTCTTCCTCTCTCTGTCCTTGTCGCTTCACTACCTGGTCGTCACTCGCTGCTCCGCCTTCTGCTGATCTCGGTTGCCTCGTGCGTTCACCTTCCTCCTCGGCCAATGTACTCGCTGTGTTGTACATATTCTTTAACTGCTCTACCCCCCATGTTCTAGTCCACTTCCCGTCACCCACCACTAATTTGTTGCGCCTTATGTAGGCCATTAATCCTGCACGCCTAGCTTTACCTAGGTGGAACTGTAGCATTTTCTGGTTCCTGGAGGCTTCTTTCTCCAGCTCCTATTTGATCCATAATTTTTCACCTTTCAATCGGTTTGTATTACACAAAATCTTCTTCACTAGTAGGGTTGATTCGAACCTCACTCTCACTTGTCTCTTGCCTTTTGCTTTCCCCATTCTCTGTATCTCGTCTATATCGGCCTCCCTGCAGCTAATCTTCAACCTCTCGTTAATTAGCTCCAACACTTTGGATACCAGATCTTCCTTAGTGTCCTCGGGTAGCCCATATATAAAAATATTTTTCTTTCAGGTTTCCTGCTGTCGCTTTTTCTCCTGCCATCTCAATTCTTTTATCTCTTCCTCCATTCTTCTCACCTTATCCCTAAAATTTGATATTTCTTTATTATTTTGGACCACAATTTCTGTCACCTTGCCTATCTCCTCTTTCACTATTTCTCGTAGTTCACTTGATTGCTCTCGTAGTAACTCTCTCATTTGTTCAGCTTGAGCTTGAGCCTTACCGATTTCCCTTATCTTCTCCATCTCTTCCCATCCAAGCGCACTATCATAGTCAGGTCCGGGGTTCATCTCGACCCCTCCAATGACCAACAACACTGCCATCACTGATGCAGCCATCAAAATTGAATTCAAACTCACCTGCTGTCTGGCACTGCAACCCATGTTGCGCCTCGTGGGCCTGCCTCTACCGTGCCTATCGTTGCCCGGTACAATTCTATTGAAATCCCCATGTCAGCATTCACTCACTCAACAACCTTCCTCTTCGCTTGCACGATTACAACTGGTATACATATAACAAGGAATGTTTTATAAATGGAGGGCTTGGAAACATAGTGGTGTAACTCAGGTTACTTATGTTCTTCAATAAATGATGTTTTGCGTTTGACGTTATTAAAAAATCTGTGTGCTTTAAACAAATATTGTACAGTATTTATGGGGTTGATAAAAGATTAAATCTTGACAATAAAGGATTATTATAAAGAATAATCACAAAGAAATATTTTGGAGGGGCATTTAAATAATATCAACTGACTTACACCATTATGTTTGTAAGTGTATAAAAAAGAGTAACTTTTTATAAACCATTTTATGTTTATTGTGGTAAAATATAGTACAGTATGGGTGCATACACTTTATAATTCTAAAATCATGGTACTGTTAATAATAATAATAATCATCATCATCATCAATCAAGTCTATTCCATGCCTTCCTCCTCATCCTCAGAAGACAGCGACCCTAGGTCTTCCACATCCGGCGAACCTTTGATGCCTCTAAAGAATGGGTGATATACGGGCGGAATGTATTTGAGGAGGTATAACATATCCCTTTTCTTTAAGTGGTTTATAACACGTGGCCCATTATAAAGCTTTTCTTGAAAGATGCCACCTAAACTAGCTGGTCTGCCCTTTTTATTTGGTTTGATGCTTAGTTCATAAAAGGGCATGTCTTCATTCAATGTATACTTAAAGAAGATGGAAAATGGGTTTTCCTTTGTGTACCTAAACCACTGAACCTTTAACCAGTTTACATTTCTATTTTCTACATCCTTTTTACGTCTAGTAATGGCTTTTTCAAGAACATCAGTTTTTAAGAAGTCATCCTCTTGCATTTTAATCAGCATAAACTTATTGTGCTTTCTTGCAGTCTGTATCTCTCTGTACCAGTCATCAGGAATGTACATAATTTTATTGCGAGCTGCCCGTTCTATAAGACCAAAATCTGAATCGTTTGGTAGGTAAGAATGGCCAGAAACCATGAACTTTTGGTCTATAACTTCAACACTGCTCTCTTGTGTAATTTTCATCAGAGACAAGGCAACCTTCAGGTTCCTGTTCTGTCCAATACACATATCACTGTTTATGGGGGTTCAGTTTAATGTGTTTTACAACACATGATGCAATTTCTTGTGATCCCCTGGATGCAATGCTCTCATCCCACACATACATATATCCTAAATTTTTAGCCATGTCATGTATTCCTAAATTGTAGCAATACATGTTCCTTCTGTAATATGCTTCAGAAACACTTATTTTGGGAAATGGGAGAGCTTTCTGTAAATCTACAGTGATAGTATATAGATCGGGACATTCCTTTGCATTTTCTCCATCAGCTGCCAAACTCTCGCGGGCTTTGTCGGCCTTTCGCAAATGCAGATGATGATCTCTCTCCAGTTCAGCTCTTTTCTCCAGGTTCTCTTCTACATTAATTGCTTGTTTGTATTTATCACAGGATTTGCAGGTATCTTTTCTGGGCGGATGAAAGTGTAGATTGAATTCATTGTTGAAAACGTGTCTATAGTAATACTCTTTCACGGGTTCTGTTTTATTTTCTTTACACCAATCTTCATAAAGGTTGTACATTTTTGTTATGTTAAGCTCAGGACTTAGGTATTTCCGATTTGGATTATCCTTCCTTGTGTAATGACTTTCGAACGAAGGGAACATGTTGATATGATCTTTCACTGCTTGTTTCTGTTCTGGAGTAATTTTCTGTGCTGCTACATGTTTGCCTCTTCTATCTTCTCCAGGGGACTGGCCACTTCTTATTTTCTGAATGGCTCTTGTAACTCTTCCATCACTTACAAGAAAAGTATTCAAGAAAAAATGTTTGCATACTCGAACTGTGCCACTGCCTTTTTTTTATGTGATACAAGTTTGTGCTATGCCTGTTACCTTTACTTCCATCCACAGAACGTCTTTGCTTGATAGCAACCTGATGTATAAGTCCACATAAATATGCCTTTTGCTTTCCAAAATCTCCAATTTTTCTAAAACTTACAAACTGTCCACGTCTTTCATCTTCAGTAACTAACGACAAACATTTTTTTTGAGCATCCACAGTCAATATTTCTGAAAACCTTACCTTTTACTATATTTCCCTTGGCATTAATATAAGTTTTTCCTAAATTACGTAACCGCTTTGCTATAGCTCTTCGTGATTCATGTTTCTTGTTTTTTTTAGTCTTAACAGGTTTTGGATCACAACCCTGAACTATTTTTCTTCTCCGCCTCCTTCCTTTGGTTCCTCTGGATTTATTGTCCTCAGTCGTTTTGGAGTGTTGCCTTTTGAACAGCTTGCATCTGAAAAATGCATACACTGTTAGAAATATACCAAGGCAAAAATAAATAATCCTACACCTCTACACACAATCACACATAGGCCTAATAACACTCACAATATTAAGAATTGTTGTTAATATAGGACACATCATATTCTTAAAATATTTAATAGGCCTATGAACTTACTGTTATTAGTAAGAACATAAAAAAGATTAGTATTTACAAAAAGGTTATTTAAGGTCGCTTTTTGCCTGAATGCTTTCATTTTAATGAAAATATATGAAAATAATCAATGTAAATATATAATGTCTAATTTTAAATCGCTAAATAATGAGGAACTGCCGTAAATACAGTTGGTTTTGTCACCTAACCTAAAACACTTAGATCGCTAAGCAATCTTTTACAATGCCCGAAAAGACAATTATTACTGAAAATCAACTAAATTTACTTACCTGAGACATCACCACTATCTTCAGAAGGAATATAATCCTTGTCTTTATCACTGCCATCACTATCAAGTATGAAATTCATCAATAATTCCTTGTTTGCCATTCCACTCTATACTATAACCTCATATCACCATTAAAACAAACAGCTGTTTAGTGACATACTGGAGTAAATCAGACTTACTTCACTATGATTCTAAATGATTTGAGAAATTCCTTAACCCCTCCCAGTAAGTGGCGGAAATTGCAGTTATGGGTTACTCCACTATGAAACTAAATGAATACCGGTATACCATTTTCCTAACTTCTTACATGCTTAACTCAAAATAGTCATTTTACTGACTTACACCACTATGATTCTAAGCCCCTCAATTGATTTACATTATAATATCATTATTTTACATGAAAAAAGAAGACATCCAAAATAAAATAACTCAGGTGGAGAAAAGGTACGCAGTGGTTATCAATTTATTCTCCAACATATTATTCAAGGAAGTAGCTGTGTACTTCTTTTTTAAATCTGTACAACTTATTGAGTTGTTTCAATTTCGGAGGTAGATTGTTAAAGGCTGTGCTTGCTGAATAAGAAACGCTTTTAACACCATATTTTTGTGTTAGTGGAATCTTTGTAAAACTGGTTCGCTGACCTTGTGTTATGGGTGTGAATATCTTTGCTGTATCGTAGTTCTGTATTAACAGAACTCAAATTATTTTTATACCGAACATAAATAAATCTTGAGATGATTTAATCTTGCATTGTACTGGTAATATGTTTAGAGTATTTGTTGAAAATACGATATTTGGAACAGGAGATGAAATCAGGATGAAGGAGCACCATATGGGAGTGAAGAATTTGGAGCAGGAAAGAGAGCAGAAACAAAAAGAACATGCTGTAAAAATTGAGATCCTGCTTTTAAAGAAAAGTGCCTTGCTAAAAAATTGTAAATTTATTATGTTAAACGAAATAATGAATAGGCCTAAATAAAACATTTATAAAATAAAACTATGGATTTTTTCACTATTTTTTCAAAACCAGTCATGAATAAAAGATCCTCTGACAGCATTACTTCGCACATTGGGAGCTCTGGGTACAATAAGTTCTTCTGTATTAATGATAGGTTCATCATCAAGGTCTTAACCTATATCAATAGCAATGTTATGTAGCACAGCAAGTGCTACAAATGCATATTTTTGTGTTTTTCAGACAGGCATTGAAACCCTTCAACGAACACTTGAATCGTTGTTTCCATACTCCAAAACACCTTTCAACTACATTTCTGGTACGGATGTGGACTCTGTTGTAATTTTCTTCTTTAGCGCTACTGGGATGTAAGACTAGAGTAAATAAATAAGGTTTGCAGGCATGTCCAGAATCTCCCGAAAGGCGTCCTTTAAATTCACCCCTCTCGAAACGTTCCTTAATCCAACTTTCGCGAAAAATTCTGCTGTCGTGCGTACCTCCCCTCCGATTTGCTACAATACCCCTTATGTGCAACGCTGCATCTCGCACTACTTGAACATTGAGGGAAAAATATCCCTTCTTATTGATATAGTACCGGGATACTTCTCACGGCATCTTTTTCACTCTAATATGTGTACAGTCGTTTGCACCTATAACATTCCTGAATCCACATATGTTTCTAAATTTCAGGATTTCTTCTTCCTGCTCAGCATTTGTCAATGGCATCTTAATTAATGCATTTGCTCTACTAGCGACAGCAGTGGCTACCCAATGGCAAATGTTTGCTACAGTCTGTTGATTCATGCCGTGAAGATCAGCCGAATCATCCTGTATCTATTGACAAAGAAAGAGAGAAAAGCTACGATAGAATGTTCGAATAAATAAGAATAGAATAGTAATACACATATTTCAGCGGTATATTATTCTCACTAGTAATAATGAGGTTACTAATAGTAATTACTAATCTCATTCCGCACCCATCTACGATATGCTGTGAGAACTTGAAGTTCGCACGGTATAGAGCCACCTCTTGGATCTTTCTTTAAGTCATTTTTGACTCTGTTAATAAATCGAGCATACTCCTTCGTAAATCGATATTTAATTTTAAAACTTCCATCATCCAAGAGAAATGGGTCATTCCGTCTCTTAAAGTGTTTTATTTTACAGAGATGTCTAGCCTCCATAACCTTCAAATGGTCTATGTCTTCTATGTTTAAAATGTCGTGAAGGTCATCAACGTTATCTTCAATTCGTTCAACGAGTGTTCAATGTTCAATGGATAAGTCGAATACTTCACCACGATTATATTACTGCTGACAGTAAATACTCGGTGCTATACAACGCTTATACAAGGGTCCTGATCTGTATAAGCAATTCAGTGAATAACTATAACAGATGTATACACAGGAAGCTTATACACGGTTTATTAGTAACAAATTTCACATAAACGGTGTATAAACCTGGTATAAAAGTTTATTAGTAAGGCTGATGAATAACTATAACAGATGTACTTCGTATACACAGGAAGCTTATACACGGTTTATTAGTAACGAATTGCACGTAAACAGTAAACAGTAAACCTTATATAGTTTACCTTAGTAACCGTAAAGGGGTGTTGTTTTGAACTTCAGAAAATAGTTGGAAAGTTTATTAGTATCCGCGTGGTACATTGAGGATTTCTGAGGTCTGCATATTGGTGTTGTGTGGTCTGCATAACTTTTGCGTTTGCGTTATTTTACGAATTCGTGCGGAGCATTCAAGCTTTTCGCTTCAGTTCACTAGTGCGCTGAGTGTATCACGTGTGCTTCCTATACATTTGATATATTGTGTGTATCACTTAATCAATATTAATTGTTAGTTATTTGTAGGTACGATGGCCGCCTCCAGCGGAGGAGGTTGACATACTTTGAATGATCAAATACCAATGAATCAGGAAGTAGAAACTTCAATGGAAAATGAATCACTTCAAAGATCTGAACAAACACCTGCTCAAAAGAATAACCAAGTAGATAACGGTGCTGGTGTTCAAATAGAAAGGGAATTTTACCCTCCAAATCATTATGGCCCATGTAACCTATTCGTGGAATCCAAAAATAACCAACATCTTGGACAGTTACATCCTATGGCACTTGGGCGATATTTTCACGAAAATGTTTTAAATGTGAAAGCCATTAACCGAAAGGGGAGAAATCGTCTGAAAGTGACGTTTACTACTGCCTTGCAAGCTAATGATTTTTTGTGCCATTCCATTCTCGACACATTAAAGTTAAAAGCGTATATTCCGTCCTCAAATGTACTAAGAGTTGGCCTGATCCAAGACGTTGATTAAAACCTCACGGAATATGAAATCCTCAAATACATACAATCTACCGTTCCCATTAAGTCAGTACAAAGGCTCAACAGACGGGTAGTCAATAATGAGCATATTGAGTATCTGCCTACAGGGTCTGTTAAAATTATATTCCGAACCCAGGCTTTGCCACAATACGTTTCTCTTTTTAGTGTATATTTACAAGTTAACAGTTCATGTCGAAAATGCCAACGGTATGGTCACACAGAAAAACAGTGCAAAACTCAATTTGTCACATGCAGAAACTGTTCACTTGTACATCCTACCAATCAATGCACCGAACAGTTTCAAAAATGTGCGTACTGTAAGGGTAGTCATTCAACCGGATCCAACGGATGTCAGGGCATAAATACCAGCAAGAAATAAAAAAAGTTATGAGTACGGATTACCTTTCGTTTGAAGAGGCTAAAGCGAAAGTTGCGCTACCCATTTACTATCCACAACAGCATCCACATCACTCCCCCCCCCCCTCTTTCCATGAAATTAACCCTCTACACACCTTCCTCCGAAAAATCCTACAACAAGAAAATTCACCCAAGTGGTAATGCAATCTCTACGACCCACTCCAACCCCCGGGTTTGATACGGAGGGATATGTGGCATTTTTACGTAATGAACGGACCACCGCCGTCTCGATCCTTCTATACTGCCTGCTCTATGCGAGCCTTTTTGCGACTACGCTGCGACAAAATTTCTCCGCTAGATGGCAGACATAGACGCACAATGTTCTAAACTTATTCTAATGACGACAGCCTACAAACACTATGCACTGAAGCTCGTAAATTACATCAGTAATATTAAATATCGCCAATATTACCTGTATGAAGTCGCAGTTGGCCTCTTCGTGCACAATTTAAAGATTTTCGTGGACGAAGGCTTGGAGTGGTACCGTACTTTCTGTGTTATTGCCAACGCAATATCAAATAAAAGAGGTCTTACGAACTTGGTTAGGATAATATCACTAACAGTTTGCCGTTCTTTGACCTCACACTGTAACAAAGCACATTCTGAAAGGGTTTCTTTTATTTTACGTCGCACCTACACAGATAGGTCTTATGGGGATGATGGGATAAGAAAGGCCTAGGAATGGGAAGGAAGCGGCCGTGGCCTTAATTAAGGTACAGCCCCAGAATTTGCCTGGTGTTAAATGGGAAACCACGGAAAACCATCTTCAGGGCTGCCGACAGTGGGGTTCGAACCCACTATCTCCCGGATGCAAGCTCATAGCTGCGCGCTCCTAACCGCACGGCCAACTCGCCCGGTATTCTGAAAGGGAAGACGTCGCAAGTCCTCGTATTACGCTCGTACGTTTGAAGGACTTCGACAATAGGGCACAGCAGCTTAAACGAACTCCTGCAGATGCTTCACCAGAGCAACAAAACTAGGTTTTGGGTATCGAACTCCTCCTCTGTCCTGATGCATAATCAGTTCCATTGAGCGGTGTCGAAGCTCTAGTCAGTGAGATGTTGCTGACACAAATGTCACACTCCATCCTCTCTTCAACAACACGAACCTAGAACGCGCAAATTAGGATTTGATTTCCTGTTTCTAGTTTGATTGGAATATTGTCTGGATATCTGAGGTTGTCCAAAATGTCTAAACATGAAGACGTTTTGTGATTGTCCGTCACAATTCTTATCACAAGGAATCCTCTATCTTCCACGGTTTCAAACACCTTCTGGAAAAATATCCGCAGCCTTTTTCCAGTCATTCGACCGGGTCAGGAATGGAATGAATAAAGTCCCATCTAGCAGCGAGGATAGGAATTGTGCCGGCTGCCGAAGCCTGTCGCACCCCTCCAGGGCAATGATTAACGAATGACACATGAAATGAAATGATATTCGAGAGTGGTACTGGAATGAAATATGACAGTGAAAACCGGAGTATCCGGAGAAAAACCTGTCCCGCCTCCGCTTTTCCCAGCACAAATCTCACATGGAGTGACCGGGATTTGAACCACAAAACCCAGTGGTGAGAGTCCGGCGTGCCGCCGTCTGAGCCGCGGAGGCTCCATCACCTTCTGAAATAAGGTGTAAAGCCACAGATGCGAGAGTAATCTGAGGATTTCCAATTACTCCTTTTATTAGGTCCTTGCCTAGACAAAGCCGACAGCCGCTTTTCTCTTAATTCCCTTCTAGACGGTATTTCATGGAGTCGAATCTGTTCTATCTGTGAACAACCTTGCCGAGTGGCAAAATTGTACATAAAAGTTGAATATTTCGGGGAAAGGATCTGAAGTTTCAATTCTACGAAAAATATACCTTGCACGAACGAAAAGAAACAAGTACCAACACCTTAAAATCACTTCTGAAATATCTATAAGCATAACATGATTAATTCATTTCACAGTTCTATACAAAATATATCTTGTACGAACGGAAGTGACCAGACACTTTACTCATTGTACGAAATAACTCAGGTTTTCACACACATTCATGCACCAATAACACAGTGCTACACACACACTGACAGCGAAGATTGTGCGTCTACTGCTCCACTCTTACGGCGACTTGGAGAAATATTGGTAGTCGCACCTTCCTGTGTTAAACTAGTGGCATAGAACAGGCAGTATAAAAGGATCGAGACGGCGGTGATATTCATGCTCTTCAGTTCATTTCAGATCCGTTCGTTCGTTTGATCGCAACATGTAGCGGGTGTCTGCCGCGCGGATGTATTCGGCTTGCTTCGTGCGTGTTCAGATTTTGAAGGCGTAGTACCAGTAGTACGCCATCATGGGCGATGTTCTCAATATTCGTATAAACAGGATCCACAAATCTCTTCTCCTGGGGTAAAATAAATAGCGGAACCACTGTCTTATGGTTAAAACGGATCTTCAAAGGCTAAGGGAGACAACCCTTAGAGAAAACGGCAGGCTCGGAGGCTCAGGTGGAAGCACAACTACAAAGCTCGGGTGCAGTGGGCTAATAACTTGCACATTTAAATCCAATTATTAAAGAAACTGGCGTGAAACGAAACCGGATGGATACCTCGATGACGAACTTTGGCCTGAAACGGAAGATGAGAATTGGTTGTTGCAGTAGCGCAGCCAGGATCGGCCGATGGATGGTTTGTAGTTACAAAATTATGGTAGAAAAAAATGCAAGTGCATGAATGACTTGTCATTATAAAGACCCTTTTACAAGTGAATTATAGATTAGTTGGTTCTACAATTATGTCTCTGAATGTTTATTTATTTTATTGTTTATTATCAGTTTCTGTTTATTTTCTTTTTGTAAAATTTCCATGGGGGGTGGGGGTGTGTTCTAACCATCAGTAACCCCCCTCTCTGGCAAATACCCTGGGTTTTTAAAATGTTAGAATTCACAGGGGAAGTTTGAGAACGAGATGCAAAATTATGGGTTTGAAATTCTTGACTTAAGTGATGCGAGGTTTTGCGTTTTCGGAGAGTTTATGACACAAAATGGGAACACATTTATTTATTCTCGACAGTCTGGTGAGGATGCTCAACGGAGAAATTGAGTGGTTATGTTGCTAAGTAGGACATCCAGGAACAGTTTAATTGGATGGAGTCCCATCCCAGACAGACTGATGACAGCAAGACTGCAAGGTACCGGGCGAGTTGGCCGTGCGGTTAGAGTCGCGCAGCTGTGAGCTTTCATCCGGGAGATAGTGGGTTCGAACCCCACTGTCGGCAGCCCTGAAGATGGTTTTCCATGGTTTCCCATTTTCACACCAGGCAAATGCTGGGGCTGTACCTTAATTAAAACCACGGCCGCTTCCTTCACACTCCTAGGCCTTTCCTTTCCCACCGTCGCCATAAGACCTATCTGTGTCGGTGCGACGTAAAGCAAATAGCAAAAAAAGACTGCAAGGTAAAATTCGTAATTTAACAATAGTACTTTGTTATGCATCAACAGAAATACCTGATGCCGACATGAAGGATCAATTTTATCACCAGTTGAATGAAACTATGAAGAATATAAATAAAATAGTTATTGCAGTCATTAT
Organism: Anabrus simplex; assembly: GCF_040414725.1. Taxonomy (NCBI): domain Eukaryota; kingdom Metazoa; phylum Arthropoda; class Insecta; order Orthoptera; family Tettigoniidae; genus Anabrus; species Anabrus simplex. Next base: position 233,419,585 of record NC_090267.1, on the reverse strand, counting down.
GGGTGATATGAACGCGAAGACTGGATTAAATAATAGGGACTAGAGCATCTGATTGGGACAAGGGCGTAGCCAAGGGGCCTTACTGGGGGTACCCCGTGGAAGTTTTACAAAAGAAAATGAACGGAAACTCACAATAAACAAGTGCAAGTCAACTCAGTGAGTTTTTTTTTTTTTTTTCAACATTCACAGAGACATAATTGTAAAACCGACAGATCTCTTGAATTTATTCTCTAAAAAGACTCGAAAGTTGGATTTTAGATTGTAATATGAACGTACGATTAGCTGTAAAACTGTTGATCGTGATCATATTGTTTTCGTTCTGTATTTTAATGTAACATTTTGTAGTGTACTGCATTCTGAATAGAAACATAATTCACTCGTGCCAGTGTCCTCATGCACTCACAAGCACCTTCACTACGTTCTATCATTATTTTGTAACTATAATCCCCCCATCGCTCGACTTCTACGCTACTGACCTCTATAGTATAATGTTCGTGCATGCACTGTTGAGTAACTAGGATAAAAAATAATTATGTAAAACTATTTGAATATGACAGTAATAATACAGATCGCATGAGATACAGATTTAAATTACTTCGCAATGAATAACACAAATTCCAAGTGTACAGTATTACGCACACGCGAGCATGTGATTCCTTACAATCAGTAACAAGAACCAAATATTGGATTTCTGGTCTGTTGATAAATGTAGGCCCAAGGGCGTTGTAGTGGTTGCAAAATCATCGGGAAATGGAGCCGTTACCCCAGCTGTCTGAAATACAGGCAGGACTATATGTCGGTTTGTTTATAAGTCGCTCATTGACACCTACTGTGCGGGTTGCTTACCTCACAAGGGCTACCGCCATTTACCGTTCCGTTCATCCCTTGAACAAATTCCCTTATCCATATTGTATTTCTTCTTAACCATTACCTGGACATCGTCGTTTTTTTCAGAATTTCTTAGTCCATATTTTCTCATCCGCCATATTTTAGATATTTGCTTCTAAGTTCCTGAAGCCTTCAATGTCTCCGCCATGATATCTTCTTCTCAGCTGTTCCTATTGGCTGTTCTGCACCTTTCACTTCCTTGGTACTCTATTACTAAAAGTTATGTTCATTTACTATTCACTAAAAATTCTCCCCCCTATTGTAATTCGAAATCCATTGTTCAGCATTGATACTCCAGCGCCTTACTCCAAGACCATACATTACTGCCGGACATTGTTATGGTAATAATAATGGCGTATGGCCTCCGGAGAGGCCTGGTGCAGGTCCTTTTCTAGTAGACGGCCTGTTAGGCGACCTGCATGTCTGTGAAGATGAGGGCCCTACCTAGGATGATTTCTAATGTTGAATACGCCACATAAACCCGGTCCCCGAGCCATTGGAATTAACCCGGCCGGGAATCGAACCCGGGACCCACTGAACCGAAGGTCATTACGTTGACCATTCAGCCAACGAGTCGGATATTGTTATTGTGATACTGGGTAATGAATTTCTAAAAAGATGAGAGCAAAGAAAGTCCATTTCTGAAGTATAAGTACCATGAATTTGATTTTGTAGGCACAATGTAGAAAAACACCGTAATTAGTGCGTCGGTCCGCCTCCGTAGTGTAGTGGTTAGTGTGATTAGCTGCCACTCCCGGAGGTCCGTGTTCGAATTTCAAATCTCCCACCATTTTGTTAAAAGTGCTACGAAGGCTGCAACGGGCCCACTCAGCCTCTGGTGGTCAACTGAGTCGGGGTCAGTCCTCAGCAATCCTTGAAGTGGTTTTACGTGATTTCCCATTTTCCTAACTTAAGGCTACGGCCGCTTCCTTCCCTCTTCTATACCTTGGAATCTTCTCATCCCGCCACAAGACCCCTGTTGAAGCGTAGCAGTTGAGGTGGCCCGGGCAGGTTATGTGTCCTCCTCCACAGTTGTATCTCCCCGACCCAGATTCTCACACTCTAAGACACTGCACATGAGACAGTACAAGTGGTATCCCTCACTGAGTTAAATGAAAAAAAAACTGTCCCTGGACGTTAAACGGATTAAGAAAGAAAAGGAAGAAATTAGGCCTACTAACGATTTTATTACTATATTAAAACAGTTCTAGCCTACTGAGGTCCCTTAAAGTATGTATTATGGTAGGGTATATTCTTCTTTTCTTTTCTTTTCTTTCTTTCTTTCTTTCTTTCAATCTGTTTACCCTTCAGGGTTGGTTTTTCCTTGGACTTAGCGAGGGATCAACACATCTACTGCCAAAGGGCAGTGTCCTGGGGCGTGAGACTTCGGATTGTGAAGACAACCCTTGAGAGAATTACCAGTACCTTGCCTAGGCGGCCTCTCATGCTATGCATAATAGGGGCCTTGTTGGGGGATGGGAAGATTTGAAGGGATAGACAAAGATGATGGAAGGAAGCGGCCGAAGCCTTAAGTTAGATACCATCCCGGTCGGCATTCGCCTGGAGGAGAAGTGGGAAACCACGGAAATTCACTTCCAGGATGGTTGAGGTGGGAATCCAACACCCCTTTACTCAGTTGACCTCCCGAGGCTGAGTGGACCCCGTTCCAGCCCTCGTACCACCTTTCAAATTTCGTGGCAGTATCGGGAATCAAATCCGAACTTCCGGGAGTGGCAGCTATTTACGCTTATTATAGTAGGGTACATGCTAAACAAAAGTCACGATTATTTTACTTGTAGAAATGTATTTCATTAAGCCTTTTATTTATTGCGATTCATTACCGATGATTTCAGGTTAACTGTTCGACGGTGAGGTGTGGTCTCAAGTGCGAATGCAGAGCACTTGGAGTTCGATTCCCGGTCGGGCTGACAATTTTTACTGAATAGTAAATGAACATAACTTTGATTATAGATTACAAAAGAAGTGAGAGGTGCAGAGCGGCCAATAGGAACCAGTTGGTTACGACACTTGCGTAGAAGGTGTCATGGCGGGGACATGGACGGCTTCAGAAACTTAGAATCAAATATCTGAAATACGGTGGATGAGAACATATGAAATATTCTGGGAAACGACCAGGTCCAGGAAATAGTTCAGAAGAAATACAATATGTGTAAGAAAAGGTGTTCAACGGTTGAATTGAAAATGGGGTGGTGTAACGCCTGTGAGGTAGGCAACCTGAACAGCAATACTCAACGACCTACTTTTAAACAAACCGACCGTTGCTTACATTATTATACAAGGTTAGGAAAAACAAGGTATCGCTGGTCGTTAGCCTGTTTAGTATAAAGTTGCGCGTGCGATGTATTCATTCAAACATTCACGAGCATGTCAAGACGTATATTTGTACTTTACGAGCATTCTTGTCCTAGTGCGTGTGATTATAATTTAGTGACGGAAATTAATGACCGTATTTACGTAATGCGAACATCGGATAATTCTTAAAAACACCTGGTGTACTCTAGTGTTCCTAACTGTAAATCAAATACCGGTACCTCGAAAGGATGTGTTATTTCATTTCACAGATTTTCGAAAGTAGATAAAGTCACGGGTTCGGCGGCCTCCTACTCCTCAGGACCTCCGCAGAGGCCCCCTACTCCCGCAGGAAATTTGAATTTTGGCGGGAGATTTCAATTTTGGCGCAAGATTTGAATTTGTAAACAAAGCCACGTGCTTTTTGACAGCTGTCATTCGACAGCAACGCATCACTAACCTCAGTGCTGCTATCTTGAGGGGCCTAAATCTCATTGCTGCCAACTAAACCTTACTAGCGCGAGATTTGAATTTGTAAACAAAGCCACGTGCTTTTTTGACAGCCATGTGCTTTCTGACAGCTGTCATCCGACAACAACGCATCGCTAACCTCAGTGCTGTCATCTTGACAGGCCTAAACCTCAGTGCTGCCAACTAAACCTTACTAGCGCGAGATTTGAATTGGTAAACAAAGCCACATGCTTTTTTGACAGCTGTCATCCGCCATCTTGCATCGCTAACCTTAGTGCTGCCCTCTTTACGACACTGCTGGTAATTTAACATCCACGTGCTTTTTTGACAGCTGTCATCCGCCATCTTGCATCGGTAACCTTAGTGCTGCTATCTTTACCGTACTAAACTTATCGTGGTGGTGGTGGTGGTGGTGGGAAATTTAAAATCTACATGCTTTTTTGACAGCTGTCATCCTTAATCAAGAGAGCACCGTGCTGCTATCTTTACGGCACTGCGGGTAATTTGAAAAATTCCTCAGCTGTCATCCTTAATCAAGAGAGCACCGTGCTGCTATCTTTAGCTACATACATTTAACATGTGGTGGCGGATATTTGAAATTTTATCCAGCTGCCATCTTTAATCAACTGAGTACCGCGGTGCTATCTTTAGCTACTACTTTTGAAATGTGATGGCGGCTAATTTGAAAAATTCCGTTAGCTATCATCAACTTTAGTGCATTCGAGAACCTAACCTCTCATCTATCATCTTGAAGGAGACTATCCTTAGTTTACGACAAGATGCCCCTCCCGACTCTAATTAGCGCTTAGAGGCTACTACACAAGATGGCGGCGGCTGTTATGGCTACCTCCTCCACCTCCCCCTCCTCATTCTTCTCTACGTCCTCCGCCTCATCTACCTCCTCCTCATCCTCTATCAAGGCATAGCTCTATCGAACATGCATCGCGAAGGCAAGAGTGTGCAGCGATAACATTAATGTGTATGTTTAGACTTGCGGATTACAAAAGAAACATAACAAAACTGAAATCGAACACTGTACTCGATACAACATGTGTTTAGAACATGTCAGGGGATACCTTTGTTCTAAGAAGATCAGATTGAAACATAACAAAACTAGAATCGAACACTGTACTCGATGTCGTTAACTTCAACATGTGATTAGAAGATCGCGGATGACAGCTGACGAAATTGCCCGCATGGTAGCAGCACAGTGCTCTATTGATTAAAGATGACGGATGACATCTGTCAAAAAGCACGTGGCTTTGTTTCCAAACAAGAGCACATAGAATTGTTCAAATTGCCGCCACCACATTTCAAAGGTATCTAGCTAAAGAGTGCAGCACTGAGGTTTGTGATGCAAGATGGCGGATGACAACTGTCAGAAAAAAGCACGTGAGTTTGTTTCCAAACAAGAGTACGTGGAATTTGCCACCGCCACAAAGAGGGCAGCACGGTGCTCAAAGATGGCTGCAGTCACGTGGAATTGTCTGCCACCACAGGTATCTAGCTAAAGAGGGCAGCACGGTGCTCAAAGATGGCTGCTGTCAAAAACCATTTTTCAAATTATCCGCCACCAATTTCAAAGGTAAGTAGCTAACGAGGGCACCACTGTGCTCTATGGGTTAAAGATGGTGGATGACAACTGTCAAAAAGGCACGTGGATTTGTTTACCGATTCAAATCTCGCGCTAGTAAGGTTAAGTTGGTAGCACTAAGGTTTAGGCCCGTTAAGATGGCGTCACTGCGGATGACAGATGACGAATTTGCAGCTACTGCGATAAAGAGGGCAGCACGGTGCTCTGTAGTTTAAAGATGGCGGATGACAGCTGTCAAAAAGCACGTGGATTTGTTTACCGATTCAAATCTCGCGCTAGTGAGGTTAAGTTGGTACTACGAAGGTTTAGGCCTGTCAAGATGGTAGTACTGAGGTTAGCGATACGTTGTTGTCTGTCAAAAAGCACGTGGCTGTCAAAAAGCACGTGGATTTGTTTACAAATTCAAATCTCGCGCTAGTGAGGTTAAGTTGGTAGCACTGAGGTTTAGGCCCGTCTAGATGACTGCGCTGAGGTTTGCGATACGTTGTTGTCTGTCAAAAAGCACGTGGCTGTCCAAAAACACGTGGCTTTGTTTACCAATTCAAATCTCGCGCTAGTTAGGTTAAGTTGGTACCATTGAGGTTTAGGCCCGTCAAGATGGCAGTACTGAGGTTAGCGATGCGTTGTTGTCTGTCAAAAAGCACGTGGCTGTCAAAACGCACGTGGATTTGTTTACCTCGCGCTAGTTAGGTTAAGTTGGTGCCACTGAGGTTTAGGCCTGTCAAGATGGCAGCAGTGAGGTTAGCGATGCGTTGTTGTCGATGACAGCTGTCAAAAAGCACGTGGCTTTGTTTACAAATTCAAATCTCGCGCCAAAATTCAGATTTCCCACCGAAATTCAAATTTCCCGCCAAAACTCAAATTTCCCGCGGGAGGCGGAGGGGCCCTTGGGAGCCCGGAGGAGGAGGCGGCGCCCGAACCATCCAATTATACTACTATATACGCATTCACGTTACTCTTTTTTTCGAAACACACGGACAAGAATGTTGCGAGATATTACACCTGACATACTTAAATGTTAAACAAACCGAGGATGAAAAAACAGAAATTATTTGTATGCATGTTGTCTCCTCCAAGTTGTAAGACTAAATGGGAGCGGTACTGTGAGTTTCTGCTACGGTTTGCTTAGAACGTGAACGGAATTGGCATGTTATCTCGGCAAAAAATACACATGACCTTGTTCCTGCATACACGCAAGTCAGACACTTACAGAAATAAAATGATGGATACCGCGATTCAAATCCTAGGAACTTATTACCTTTTGCCGTCAGGAAGGGCATTCGGCCAGGTCCTTATGTTTTATGTAATTACACGTTGTCAGGAAGACTGACGATCGCGCAGGAAATGGCTAGCAGCGGCTAGTTACCCCCTAGCATTTGCTACTTTTAGGGCTGCCGACAGTGGGGGTTCGAACTCGCTATCTCTATATCTTATTCACAGACATGATAGAAGTAGTGAGAATAATTGCGGGTACAAGATGTTGATGGTGATTCATCTGTCGGATAGGGGCGTTAAGCCTTGTGCAGGCTTCTTCGACAGGAGTAGCCTATGTGCCGGCACCGGGTTTTACCCTCTTCCTACTGTCGTATATTACATCCTCGGGGAGGTGGTAGTATACGAGTTCTAATAACTAAAGTGTATACTAAAAGCCTGCATTAAATTCTATAAGAGTAAGGGCATATAACGCTTTTGATGGTGATTTACATGTCGGATGGGGCGTTAAGCTTTGGGAGTAGGCTATGTGCCGGCACTGGGTTTTACCTTCTACGTACTGTTATATATTACATCCTCGGGGAGGTAGTAGTATACAATTTTGAATAACTAGAGGGTATGCTAAAAGCCTGCATTAAATTCTACAAAATTGAGGGCATGTAATTCTGTTGATGGTGATTTACATGTCGGATGGGGACTTAAGCCTTGAGCAGACCCCTTGGTGCTATTCGACAGGAGTAGGCTATGTGCCAGCACCGGGTTTTACCCTCTTTGTACAAACATAATATTTTATCTTAGGAACTTACACCAGCTAAATGCTAGAAAGCAAAACTAAGGGATTTGCCTGCACGGTCAAGAAAATGCCATTGCACTGTTAATTAAGCTACTTAGAGCTAGAATTAATCTTTGAATTACAGGTGTGTAAACTGTATGCCTTATCATACACACAGTGTCCTCGCTGCTTGCTCAAGGTTACTACAGCCGGAAAGCAGTGTACAATTTCTGTCAACGCATGCATTCCTTACCTCGCTCTGACTGACTATGTAACACACATGGATATAACCTCAAAGACAGTGTTCTAAAGAGTTATACTTTCGGTTGGGACTGGTACCTCACCTAAGCGACTTTCCCTGTTATGGAGAACAAGTATCGAACCTGCTATAGTAACAACACAAGACGTAACCCGGCGCCGGAACTTATTTAAAACTTAGTGCCGGCACACTACTCACTAAGCTTAACGCCCGAACTGTAAATGCTAAGAGGTGGCTAGCTGCTTCCTACTGTTAGCCCTGTTTTACAGCCGGATGCCCTTCATAACGCAACAACTAAGATTTTAAATAGCAAGAATCTGTTTTACAGTCAGATGGTCTTTTTGACGCAACAACTAAGATTATAAATCACGATAATCTCTTTTACGACAAGATGCCCTTCTTGACACAAGATTTTAAATTGCAAGAATCCGTTTTACAGCAGGATGCCCTTCCTGATGCGAGAACTAAGATTTTATATCGCAAGAATCTGTTTTACAGTCGGATGCCCTTCTTGACGCAACAACTAAGATTTTAAATCGCTAAAATCTGTTTTAGTACTAGATGCCCTTCTTGACGCAATAACTAAGATTTTAAATAGCAGTATCTAGCGTCTTACATCATAAACAATTGTTTGACAGCCGGTTGCTCTTCCTAACGTCAAAGGACCAGGAATTTAAGTCACAAGAATCAGTTTTACAACCAGATGCCCTTCTTAACGCGAGAATCGGGGTTTTACAGCAGGATGCTCATCTTGACGTAGGAACTAATATTTTAAATTGCAGTATCTAGCGTCTTACATCATAAACAATTGCTTTACGGACGGTTGCCCTTCCTAACGTTAAAGGACTGGGAATTTAAATCGCAAGAATCTGCTTTATAACCAGATGCCCTTCTTGACGTGAGAATCGGTGTTTTACAGCTGGATGCTTTTTTAATGCAAGAACTAAGATTCTAAATCGCAGTATCTGGTGTCTCACATTACGAACAATTGTTTTACGGCTAGATGCCCTTCTTGACGCAAGAACTAAGATTTTGAACCTCAAGAATCTGTTTTACAGCTGGATGCTATTCTTGACGCAACTACTAATATTTTAAATCGCAATATCTAGCGTCCTACATCATCAATTGTTTTACGGCAAGTTGCCTTTCTTAACGTCAAAGGACCAGGATTTTAAGTTGATAGAATCTGTTTTACAACCAGATGCCCTTCTTAACCCGAGAATCGAAGTTTTACACCTAGATGCTATTCTTGACGCAAGAACTAAGATTTTAAATCGCAGTATCTAGCGTCTTACATCATAAAAAATTGTTTTACAGCCGATTACCCTTTCTAACGTCAAAGGACCGAGATTTTAAGTCGCAAGAATCTGTTTTACAACCAGATGCCCTTCTTGACGTGAGAATCGAGTTTTTAAAGCTGGCTGTTTCTTTTAATGAAAGAACTAAGATTTTAAATCGCAGTATCTAGAGTCTCACATCACGGACAATTGTTTACGGCTAGATGCCCTTCTTGACGCAAGAACTAAGATTTTAAATCGCAAGAATCTGTTTTACAGCCGGATGCCATTCTTCACGCGAGAATTAAGATTTTAAATCGCAAGAATTTGTTTTACAGCCGGGTGCATTTTGATGCAAGAAGTAAGATTTTTAATTGAAGCATCTTGTGTCTCACATCACGAACAATTGTTTTACGGCTAGATGCCCTTCTTGACGCAAGACATAAGATTTTAAATCGCAGTATCTAGTGTCTCACATCACGAACAATTGTATTACGGCTAGATACCCTTCCTGACTCGAGGACTAAGATTTAAAATCGCAAGAAACTGTTTTACAGCCGGATGTCCTTCTTAACGCGAGAACTAAGATATTAAATCGCAAGAATTTGTTTTACAGCCGGGTGCTCTTTTTGATGCAAGAAATAAGATTTTAAGTTGCAGTCTCTTGTGTCTCAAATCACGAACAATTGTGTTACGGCTAGATGCCCTTCTTGACGTATGAACTAAGATTTTTAATCGCAAGAATCTCTTTTACAGCCGGATGCTCCTCCTGACGAAAGAACTAAGATTTTAAATCGCAGTATTTCGCGTCTTACATCATAAATCATTGTTTTACGGCCGGTTGCCCTTCCTAACGCCAAAGGCCCGGGATTCTAAATCGCAAGAATCTGCTTTACAACCAGATGCCCTTCTTAACGCGAGAATCGGGATTTTACAGCTTGATTCTCTTCTTGACGCAAGAACTAAGTTTTGAATCGCAGTATCTAGCGTCTTACAGCACAAACCAACATTTTACGGCCCGTTAGCCTTCATAACGTCAATGGACCGGAATTTTAAATCGCAAGATTCGGTTTTACAACCAGATGCCCTTCTTAACGCGAGAATCGGGGTTTTACAGCTGGATGCTCTTCTTGACGCAAGAACTAAGATTTTAAATCGCAGTATCTAGCGTCTTACATCATAAACAACTGTTTTACGGCCGGTTGCCCTACCTAACGTTAAAGGACTAGGATTTTAAATCGTAGTATAGGCGATATATCTGTTGTAGCCAATTTTATAACCGGATGTCCTAGTAAAACCCGGTGTCGGCACATAGGCTACTCCTGTCGAAGAAGCCTGCACAAGGCTTAACCCCCCATCCGACAGATGAATCACCATCAACATTTGTATCCGCAATCATTCTCACTACTTCTATCATGTCTGTGAATAAGATATAGAGATAGTGGGTTCGAACCCCTACTGCCGGCAGCCCTAAAAATAGCACGTGCTAGGGGGTGGCTTGCCGCTGCTAGCCCTTTCCTGCACGACCGTCAGTCTTCCTGACAACGTGTAATTACATAAAACATAAGGATCTGGCCGGATGCCCTTCCTGACGGCAAAAGGTAATAAGTTGCTAGGATTTGAATCGCGGTATCCATCATTTTATTTCTGTAAGTGTCTGACTTGCGTGTATGCAGGAACAAGGTCATGTGTATTTTTTGCAGAGATAACATGCCACTTCGGTTCATGTTCTAAGCAAGCCGTAGCAGAAACTCACAGTACCGCTCCCTTTTAGCCTTGCAACTTGAAGGATACAACATGCATACAAATAATTTATGTTTTTTTCATCCTCCCTTTTTTAAAACATGTAAGTATGTCAGGTGTAATATCTCGCAACATTCTTGTCCGTGTGATTCGAAAAAAAGAGTAACGTGTATGCGTATATCAGTGTTCTAGTCGTGTTGTGATGTATTTTCAATTACTAAGCGAGTGACCGAGCGAGCTGGCTACGCAGTGTGGTTTTTTATTTTTACGTAACGTATATAAGTGTTCTAGTCGATTACCCATGTATTTGCAATTACTGAGCGTGTTAGCTGCGCGGTAATTGTAACCGGGTACGCGGTAAGGTTTTTAGTAGCTTTTTGATTTTCACACTAGGCAAATCATTGAAGTGTTGCTATATTGTTTTCTCAACGAGTTAGCTACGCAGTATATGTACATTGTGTTTTTGATTTTCGCACTAGGCAAATCATTGAAGTGTTGCTTTATTGTTTACTCAGCGAGTTAGCTACGCGGTATGTGCACAGTGTGTTTTTTAATTTTCGTACTAGGCAAATCATTGAAGTTGTACTTTTGCTCTCAACACATCAAACAATGTTCTAATCACATGTTAAAGTTAACGACATCGAGTACAGTGTTCGATTCTAGTCATGTTACGTTTCAATCTGATCTTCTTAGAACAAAGGTATCCCCCGACATGTTCTAAACACATGTTGCATCGAGTACCGTGTTCGATTCTAGTCTTTATCACTTATGTAGTGTTCTGAAAACATCAAAACAATGTTCTAATCAAATGTTGAAATTAACAACATCGAGTGCAGTGTTCGATTCTAGTCTTGTTATGTTTCAATCTCATTTTCTTAGAACAAAAGTATCCCCTGACATGTTCTAAACACATGTTGTATCGAGTACCGTGTTCGATTCTAGTCTTGATCGCTTATTTAGTGTTTTGAACACATCAATCAATGTTCTAATCACATGTTGAAGTTAACAACATCGAGTACAGTGTTCGATTCTAGTTGTGTTATGTTTCAATCTGATCTTCTTAGAACAAAGATATCCCCTGACATGTTCTAAACAAATGTTGTATCGAGTACCGCGTTCGATTCTAGTCTTGATCACTTATGTAGTGTTTTGAACACATCAAACAATTATCTAATCACATGTTGAAGTTAACAACAACCATTACAGTGTTCGATTCTAGCCTTGTTATGTTTCAATCTGATCTTCTTAGAACAAAGGTATTCCTTGACATGTTCTAAACACCTGTTGTATCGAGTACAGTGTTCGATTTTAGTTTTGTTATGTTTTTTTTTGTAATCCGCAAGTCTAAACATACACATTAATGTTATCGCTGCTCACTCTTGCCTTCGCGATGCATGTTCGATAGAGCTATGCCTTGACAGAGGATGAGGAGGAGGTCGAGAAGGCATCCATAACAGCCGCCGCCATCTTGTGTAGTAGCCTCTAAGCGCTAATTAGAGTCGGGAGGGGCATCTTGTCGTAAACTAAGGATAGTCTCCCTCAAGATGGTAGATGAGGAGTTAGGTTCGCGAATGCACTGAAGTTGATGGTAGCTATCGGAATTTTTCAAATTACCCGCCACCACATTTCAAAAGTAGTAGCTAAAGATAGCAGCGCGGTGCTCAGTTGATTAAAGATGGCAGCTGGATAAAATTTCAAATTGCCGCCACCACACGTCAAATGTATGGAGCTAAAGATAGCAGCACGATGCTTTGTTGATTGAAGGTGGCGGAATAGTCCAGAGGTTGTGTTAGTTAGGAATATGTGACATGCAGTCATAACCATTTCCTTGCCATTGTCAATTATTATGGGGATCAATCCTTCTTGTCACTGTCGGGTGCGGCTCGGTCCACTAGCGTCCGGGCTTTGGGCCACAGGTTTGTCCCATTGTCCAGTTGCCAGCGGTCCCTGGTGCCAAGTCTCCATTTGGAGAAGGGGATTGAGAGCCAAGCCTTGGGTGGTGTAAGGGGCTGTCTTCCTCCTTCTGGCGATGTCACTCTCGTGCGGTGTTGCTAGATCACACTTGTCACTGCAGATCTGGAACTATGCTAAGGTTATTACATGCAATATATTTACATATGTACAGACGTCCGTTAGAGTGCAGGCTTACTTGCCTGATCTCGTGTCCAGGATGCTATCTAAGTATAGGATAGTAAATAAATAGTACAAAACAACATTTAAATTAGTAATGCTGTCTTCGTTATAGGGCGCGGGCTTGATTTCCGCTCCCATGTCTCTGTCGGGGAGGCTGAGGTGGATTGATTCGTCCTAGGCAGTCTGGTTACGCTGCCATCGTCTTCTTGTATTGTGTTTCTTATCAATCTTTCCTCACATGGGTCCCTTGGTCGGGAGACAGCTGTAAACATAGTAACATATTTACATAGATACAAGGTGTCTGCAATGTAATGTTTGCTCATGTAACGTATACGTGTCAGCATATGGAGGGGGCCGGCTATCGGCCTCCTGTCTCCTAACCCTATGGATGAACAGAATGTGTTTCGGTGTGGGGGACTTGGTGTAGAGATCAACGTCATAGCGTCCTATCCCATTTACTAATGGGTTGATCTTGTTACCCCATGACTTGGTGTACATTCGGGGTGTTTGTTTACGGATATGATGTCTTATCGTGTGGGCGTTCGCTATTTTGTAGAAATGTGGTAACGGCGTGTCTCTCGGTAGTTTAGCCGCTGCACGAATGTATTTGTGATGTATGTTTTCCAGCTTATCCAGGCTTTTCATCGCAGTGAACCAACATGCAGGCGCTGCATACATGATTATTGGCCTAATTAACGCCTTATACATGTTTACAGCTACCTGTGTGTTTATACTTGACTTTTTGTTCAGTATTAGATACAGCTGGCTGAGTCTTATGTGTACTTTTCTCTGGATGGCTTTAATGTGATATAGCATGGTAAGCTTTCTATCTTTGGCTTTGCCATGTCATGCTATATTCCGATTAAACAGCTTTAGTGGTTTAATGTTGGCTGGCCTGTGTGTGCGTCTGTTCTTTCTTGTGAACAGCACAGCTTGGCACTTTTCGACATTGACTTTGATGCGCCACTTCCTTAGCTAGGGCTCGAGAGTTCATGGTGCTACTTTTAATCTCTTCCGAGTGCACGCTAGCTGTGGGTGTTGAACTGTAATAGCAGTGTCGTCAGCGTAGAGGTGTGTGGTAGTAAGCTCCGCTGTTGGTATGTCATTTGTGTATAGGACGAACAGGATTGGGCCAATAAGAGACCCTTGGGTTACGCCCGCTCTAATCCTTCGCGTACTTGATAGCGTGTTGTGTACGTCAACTTGGAACTCTCGGTCCTCCAGATAAGATTTTATTAGTCTTATATTGCCTGGGTAATAGGCCTTCGTGCCAGGCTTCGTCGAATGCTTTCTGGATATCAAGGAAAACCGAACCCGTGTCCCTTCGTTTATTGAAACCGATCGTATTTGCCGACACCCGACTGCATTCCCTGTCCTGTGGAGCGTACATTGATGTCTGCACCTCGACTGACACGCTGGAAGGCCGGGCCTGGATAGCAGCCTTCGAACACCAGGGGCATCATCCTCTACTGCCGTGCTGCCTTCTGCCGTCTGGAGTGCTTCCTGAATTGCACCCTGGTGGTATGATTTTCGCCTTACCAACATTTACAATGCAATGTTTAGGCTCCAGTACTGCCCTGAACAGTGGACGAGGGCTAGGATACTCGTATTCGGGAAACCAGGCAAAGACAAGTCAGACCCAAACAATTACAGACCCATCAGCCTTCTGGATGCCCTCATTACAGTACTGGAGAACATACTACTGAAACGTTTAAATGAGCATATCATGGAAAAGGGAATAATTCGCAACGAGCAATTTTGCTTCGGGAACGGGCACTCTGCACCAAAATTATTCACGCGCTTCGTAGAACAAGCCACCATCGGTAGTCCTTACACTTATCATAGGGGTATTCTCTCGTTTGGGATGAGATTTCAAATCTCTGTAATCAATGTGAGTAATTATTTTAACACACACACGAGCAGATAATGACGATTGTTTTCTTCTTAACGTGAATTACTTCAGCGTTCACAAACGTATACTTCAATTACGGTATCTGAACTTTACACGATAAGAATAATTAATATATGGACAGATGATTATAGAAGTAGTGAAATAAAATAATAAAATCTACAATCTACAATAAGGGTCTGATAATGGAAACGTTTAGACATCACTAAGTAGTGCCGTCAGCACAAAAAATTACGGGATAAAAAACATACAGGAACTCAAATGGGAAGTGTAGTAAAGTAGTCTACGAGCGAAAAAGTACGTACGTGAAAATGGAAATGACTAGGATGGTTTTAAAGAGCAATAGCAAATCCCAATGTGCTCTAGTGCGCATGAGTGAAAATGTGATAGCTTACAGCCAATCAGTAACCAGAAATAAATCGTGTATTTCTGGTCTGTTGATCAGTGTAGGCCCAAGAGTGGACTAGTGGTTGGGAACACATCGAAGGCAGCGATTGGCTGACCCCAGAGGGGAATCCGGAGCCATTAGCCCACATGTCTAAATTACAGGGAGGACTCTGTGTCTGTTTGTTTAAAAGTAGGTCGTTGACCCTTGCTGAGCGGGTTTTCTATCTCACAGGCGATACTCCAATTTTCAATTCAAACCTTGAACTCCATACCGTACACCATTTCTTGGACATTGTCGTTTTTTATAACACCATACATCATTTTTCTCATCCGCCTTATTTCATATATTTGCTTCTAAGTTTCTGAAGCCGTCCATGTCTCCTCCATGACACCTATGCTGGTGTCGCATCCAACTGATTAATATTGGCTGCTGTGCACTTCTCACTTCCTTTGTAATATAAAATCAATGTTATGTTCATATACTATTCAGTAAAAAATGTCAGGCCGACCGGGAATCAAACTCCAAATGTTCTACATTTACACTCCATAGCCTTACTCGCAGACCACACTTCACTGTCGAGCAACTACCCTGAAATAATCGGTAATGAATAGCAAAAATAAAACGCTTAATAAAATACATTTCTACAAGTAAAATTATCGTGAATTTTGTTTAGCATGTACCCTACCATAAGCGTGATTAGCTGCCACCCTTGGAGGTTCGGGTGCGGTTCCCTGCTCTGCCACAAAATTTGAAAAGTGGTACGAGGGCTGGAACGGGCTCCACTCATCTTCGCAAATCAACTGAGTAGAGGGGTTTCGATTCCCTCCTCAGCCTTCCTCGAAGTGGTTTTCTGTGGTTTTCCACTTCTCATCCAGGAAAATGCTGGGATGGTATCTAAATTAAGGCCACGGCTGCTTCCTTCTGTGCCACACCCCATTACCTCCATATGTTTTTGTATTTACGATATTATAGGTCAGTCTGTTATGGCTGGTTAGTATTCTCTATGTCAGACTTGACGTGTACTTCGTGCCAATTAGACAGATGGCACCTCATGTAGCAGAGAACTGCCAAAGCATTTCTTTCTAGCTTACATTTGATTCGAGTTATCTCTCGTCGTCCGACAATAATAAGTTTGGAGAAAAGATGGAGACGTTAACCTGCGAGATGTCTTTCCTCTCGTACAGATGGTGCTAGAAAGGATTTTAACGTTACTTTAAATGGCTCTCTAAGTTTAGAGTCGTGAATATGACTACTTCAATCACGAGGTATTTATCCTACTTATCCTCTCCCGGGTTAACATAGTTATCATAGTTTGTTTACTGAGAAATCGCTTGTTTAATGTATTATTTTTTTATAATTTTGCTGCCGACTTGTTTCATTGTCCTTCCTTTTTCATGTCTGCTTATGTGTACTCGTTCCTACAATAGAGCATAAGGTGGCACCGATCCGATTATATTGTGTGTATGATGAGTTTGCTTGTTGTTTTGATTGGAGACCTTTTGATTCTCTGTATCTTCGACGTATTGTCTCGAGGTTATGTTCTGCGTTGTGCTTTAACGCTCATACCGTACAATTCATGTTCGCCTAGATGTGCGATATGAATACATGTTATGCAGCGTGCAAATTATTTACTAGTGGTGGGAAAAACTCTCGTTCGAGATACTCGAGACTGACGTCACCACTCTCGCTGCATCTTCGAGGTCTACGTAGGGATTGGCATAACTCTCGTTTGAGATACTCGAGCCTGACGTCATTATCTCGATGCATCTCGAGGCACGCTCCAATTCGGCCTCAGCCAGGACGAATATGGTAGAAACAGAAATGGTTAGCAAACATTGAACTCGAGCTGTTAGTATGGCTCATTTGGCTAAATAGCATCGTTGGGTATTATCCTCCGCTACGTTTTGTGGTGGTTCGAATCTTCTCTTCAAATAATTTTGTTTGTTTTTGTTTTGCAATCGGAGTTTCGGCTACCAAACACACGCCTGTTCGTGCAGAACAGAAGTAATTGTAACGTTACTGAACATAAAAAATAACCAATATATAATAAAATCTCTTCCACTTGAACATTTGCAATATACACCAATCATAATGTAAACAAACTTGATTACCTCGTGGCCATGTCATCAGATCAGTTAGCTTTGTATCTGTATTGCACTGAAAATAGTACTCATAATAATGTTGTTTGTTTTACGTCCGTCCTAAATACTAGTTCTTGACAGACGCCGGGGTGTGGGAATTATGTCCCGCAGGAGTTCTTTAACGTGCTGGAAACCAACGACATGGAATTGTCACCTTTAAAACAGTACACTGACAGAAAATATTGAACACACTGTGATAAAAGTGTACGTGTTTCTACAGTGGGTTATCGCATTACTGTATTTTGTGTTGTACGTTTTGGTTATTACATATTAAGGCTTTGCTACTCTGGGTTTTGTGTTGTACGTTTTGGTTATTGAATATTGCAGGCTCTTTCTCTGTTGTGAAGATATTTCCACAGAAATAAGGTTGTTTGCGGTAATAAAACCGAATAAATCATAATTCAATTACCGGTTCTACTCTATAACGAGCCACCGGAGACCACGGGTACCTTCCACCAATATAAACAGAAGGTTTCCCTCACCAGTTTCCGAAAGTTTGTCGACGGAGTTCGGCTTCATGCTGTGTATGTGCCTTCAGGTCAGATAATATTGTGGCTGGTCTTGAATGATCCTTTTCATGGAAACGATCAATTTGTTACCATACTTATATAAAAGTATCGATGGTCCAGAATGTGACTTAACCCGAGAACGAGTCCCTTTTCAGATACTTGCACACATACACCAGTATCTTTATGCCATTACCGGTATATTTGCCTTTCTGTTCAAATTATTACATAACTCGATGCGTAGTGAAAGAAATGGTTTCAATAAAATGTTAAAAATATGTCACACTCTTCATTACTATTTATTTCACATACCCAGTCCCCGAACCATAGGAACTAATCAATGAAGAATAAAATAATTTAGCTAGCCGAGAATTGAAGCCGGAAGCCCTTGGACCAAACGCCAGCACGATAACCATTTCGCCGTGGCAGCGGACAATGCATAAGTAAAATACAGGAAGTACAGATACGTAAGTTGACTGCGAATAGATTAAAAAGAAGTGGGCGTATCGTCATTAATTGTTATAATGATGTTATTTGCTTTACGTCCCACTAACTACTTATTAAGATTTTCGGAGACGTCATTAGTTGATCAGCAGGCGTAGTATAGTCGAGGGATAACATGCGCATGATGTCCCGATTCAAACTTCGAGATAGGATTACAGGTACGAGTCATGGACTGCATCACTTGCTTGAAATGCATCGAGAGCTCTCGATACGTTTCCCAGCACTGCCTCGAGACAAAGGACTCATGCGCCTGACGTCACTATACGGCATCGAGATAGCATCATGAGGCACGTACTGCATCGCTTGCTCAGAATGCATCGGGAGCTTTGCATCACGCGACCCATCACTATTATTTACGTTATGTGTTTAGACTGGGTGGGCCAGGCCTCTTTGCGGCGACGCAGATTTCTAATCTGTGCACCCCACGGTCAAGCTCATGAGCCGTTGACTAAATCATGGCATGCTGTTACGAATTTTGTCGTAACGTGTTCTGTTATTATATTTTTATCCCCTCTGCTTCGCATGTTTGATATCTGAGTGTGTGTGGATATCGAGTGGTTAGCGGACCTGTGTTACTTTCCAGTATCTTATAGATATTAATTTTTGTCATTATTCTTATTTTATCTCGCCATTGGTTTCCGGCTTCCTCAGCCGATTAATACGTTTATTTCGGGATTTTGCTTTAATTTTACTTCATTTTTGACTCTTGTTTATATTTTTCTGTAACTGTGGCAACACCTTTCTTACCCTCTTGTATTCCATATTTGTTTACTTTTCTGCCAGTCTTGATTCACTGGCGTCTTTGATTTATGGGGATATAATACCTATGGGGATTGCCGGTAGCCATATTATATTTTTGAAGGGGACCTTTCTGTTATCTACGGCGCTGTTGGATCTTATTGTGTGAAGGCTGTTATTATCACCTCGAGATAGTGAATGGTCCCCTTTTAAGAAAGAAATACTTTGGAGCGGATACAAAGAAAATAGACTGATAGGTTAAGAGATTTTTACTGTGGTTGGAGTATTGTTACATATTATTTAGGTGAGTATTTGACTCTCTGTATCCCCATTCATTTGAATTTATGCTAATATTTAGACCGTTTCCCTTTGATTTTATATTAATAAACTTAATTCATTTAAATTGACCTCTGCTCTACGTTATTGTCTCTCTGTTTTGGGGACTTGCCTTTTACACTTTGCTCATTAGTCTAAGAGGCCCGGATTCAGCTCCTGGCAGTTCTTAGCCAGTTTCGACCGATCCAAAAAGGTAGGTATTATACTTCACTCTTCCTTGTCTATTCCTTCCAATCTTCCCATCCCTTAACAAGGCCCCTGTTCAGCATAGCAGGTGAAGCCACCCGAGCGAGGTACTGGTCCTCCTTTCCTGTTATTTCCCTCCGATCACAAGACTCACGCTCCAGGACACTGTACTGAAGGCCGTAGAGGTGGGATCCGTCGCTGAGTCTGAGGGAAGAACCAAACCTGGGGGATAAACAGATTAAGAAATGAATAAAGAAAGAAAGAATACCCTACTATAAACATACTGTAAGCGACATAAAGAAGATGGAACTCTTTTAAATACTGCAATATAATTGGTAGTAGGCCTGATAAAGAAGATGGAACTCTCTTAAATACAGCAATATAATTGGTAGTAGGCCTGATTTCCTTCAGATTCTCTATAGAATCAGAATCTGTATCATATGATGACCTAGCAGGCAGCAATTTTTGTAAAAGAGACAAATTTTCTCACGGTGCATTAGCACTGCCAGTGTTTCAAAGACGTCTATCGACTGGCCTCCACTACATGCACTAGCCATGCATCGTGGTGTGTGTGCTGGTTACAACTGATGTGCCCAAATTTACACACTGGGGTGAAATATTGGCAACCAAGAATGAGTTAGTTGGAAAATTCGTAATTTCCAATAACATACCATTTATATTTGAATTATGATTTTAGGCTACTCATTTGGGACAAATATTTAAAGTTTCCTGTGGGAATCATAGGGCGTGGGGACTAATGGCCTAGCAGGTATCATTTTTTTAAGAGAAAAACTATCTCATAGTCGGCCATGAGTGACTGACCATCAAGGTGAACGTCGGGTGACACGGTTAATATCACAACAACGACCCTTCCCAGTGGAACATTTGATTCACCAGTACAACAGGGGGTAGGTACGTCTGGTTTCCACAATGGCTACGCGACGTACCTTGCGTCAACGCGGATTTGAGTGCCGGAGGTCAACAAGTATGCCCGGGTTGACCCTATATCATCGCAAGCAATGCCTCGCGTGGGTATAAAACATACGCCAGTGGGCCTTGGACGAACGTAAGATGGTTTTTATGGAGTGATGAGATCCCTTTTCTGTTTCACCTTTCCGACAGCCGAGTCCGCATCTGGCGTAAACTGCATGAGGTAGCTTCCTCCTCCTGCATTGTTGGCGTCCAACAGGCCGGTGGTGGCGGTGTAATGGTCTGGAGGACATTTTCCTGGCATTCCCTATGGCAGTCGGTCATCATACCACACACTTTGAGTGGTGAAGGCTACAGGAATCTGTTAGCCAGTAATCTCCTCCCGTATCTTCTGGCAGTCTTTCCCGACAACAGTGCCATATCCCAATAGGATAATGCACCTTGTCACCGGGATCAGGTCTCTATAGATTGGTTAGAGGAACATGACAAGTATTCTACACTCCGCCGTGGTCCCAAATGTCACGGATTTTAACTCACCGAACATGTCTGGGATATAGTAGAACGTGCTATGAGCACTGCCCCTACGCCAACCACAAAATATGCGTCTACTACACGATATAATTCAGCAGGCATAGCTTGGATTGAGCATGAACGACATGCGTTATCCTGTGGAATCTCTCCTCCGTATTATGCGAGCCGTACTCGCTAGCAAAGGGGAACCAACCCATTATTGGTTGCGTGTTCCTAATAAAGTGATCTTTCAATGCACTACTTTACAGTCCCAAAGTAATATTTGTGCAAGTTATGGTGAAGATGCCGTAGCTCACCAGACATGCCGGAAGTGTCTCACAGGATTTCGATCTGGAAATATTAATTTAAAAGAAAAACCGAGAAAACTGTCAGTATAGACAAATAACGTCTAAAGGAGTTACTTGAAAACAACCCAAAGGTAACAACAATGGAATTGCAGAAGATCCGCATTCATCGTCCGTAATGTGAAGAATCATTTGAATAAGTTTGTTAACGATGTTCGCTGTAATATTTGGGTACCATATGAACTGAGTGGAAGGAATTGGGTTCTGCGCGTGGCTCATGGCAATACTTTGTTGAGACCCAATCAACATAAGCCTTTCCTGAAACGACTGTTGACAGATGAGTAGGAGAGGATCACGTATAATGACACTGCGAAATATGGTTTGTGATATCACAACATATAAACCGAATGAACAGGTAAATATGTTCGTGTTCCCTTGTATGGGGTGATGTCGGCTACTTTTGTACCTCGGCTGAATAGAGGGTTTGAACATTATCAGAATAATACTCGCTGGAATTAACTTGCCGCCAGGGTGCGAAGTCGGAAAAATGGTGGAGGGAGGGGAGAAGGACGTAGGGCTTATCTACTAGTGTTTATTTCAAGAAGTACCCGGCCTGGGTCTGGGTATATAATTCCCTTGTAAGTAAATTACGCCCTCCTCCTGAAAAATAGAAATTTAAAATACACTAACTGACAGAGCAAATGCAACACCAAGAAGGAGTGGTCAGAACTTTATGCCAATTGCAGGGTAGACTGACGTCACTGAGGTATTGAAACCGTACAGTGTCCTGTACAGCTCCATGGGAATGATATGGGCCTTTATACTCCATTAAAATTACTCCTAAAGGTCGCGTCATAGGTAGCGGTATGGGCGAAAGGGATCGAGCGGCGTCCTGCCAGAATGGAACCCGCGAAAAGAGCACTTGCCAGACAATGGAAAGACAAAGCAACAGCCAAGCCCCCGCGGAAATACGCTCTCAACTCGCAGAGAGAGATAGAAGGGGACGCGATGCTGGAGTAGTCAGATACGCCCCGAGGTGGAGCTTAGCTTCCCAGAGTTCCCAACGAACATAAGGAACTTCCGGTTTTTTATGCACGTGTCACGGGTGCCAACATCGGACTTTGGCGCGTAAACAATGGAATGATATTTTAATCCAGACATAGGAAAATTATGTGAGACACACCATTGAATAGAGCGGAATTTTCTGCGTTCCCCAGACTAAAAATATGTAATAACTTATGCAGGGGAAGGAATGAGGTCACCAGCTGTCAAGATGTAACATATCGCTAACACATGTGGATGCAGCGGCGTCACCCAAGCCAAGAGTCGCGCTCAAAATTGACTCCGCCTCCCGAGGGACGCTAATGAATTAATCAAAGGCGGGAAGCAAATTACATAAAAACTGCTGATCGTAGGTCCAGCACGCCTGGCTCAAATGAAAGAGGAGACAGAGGGCTACAAGATGCAATATTTAAATATCTTCAATTCTTGGTGTGAAAGGAGCTCTGGTTCTTAATGAACCGTGAAGGTTTACACCCCCAAGCTTCCGGCGAGCAAGATAATATAGCCCGAGCAGGCCCTTGCAGAGACAGTTGTTCTTTCACGGGTCGTGAGACGGACACCGTGTCCCGCGGTGCTCTAGTTACAGTCAGAAACCCCTGACCGCGTACAAAGAAGTGTTATTGTGTACAAAAGCTTTTGTGTAGTGAACGGGAGGCCAAACGAGCCTAGGTATTGTTTCTGTGCTGCGTGTCAAACTAGTAAAAACCGCGAGCATAATTTTCGAACAAGTATTAGAATTCGGCTGAGAAACTGCCGGTTTAATGAGTCAGTGAAATTCATAATTAGGTATCACCCAAAGTGTTACTTTGAATCAGGGGCTCGAGTCTCGTGAGCCACCCGATTCTTACTGTGAACGCGCTCGCCGTGGTTTGAAAGGCCGTCTTATTCGTGGGTGTAAACTCTGAAATAGAGGACGTGTGACGAGTGTAAAAGTGTTACCCACTTGGATTACTGTAAGATTTCAGCTGTGACGAGTTCCCCAGGATGCCGGACTTGTATGGACCAGGGATGAAGGACTGCACGCCCGCCACCTACCGAGTGGTCATGGAGTACTAAGAACTTCACCATGGGTCTCCCGTGGAAGGATAAACAACGGCCACCAAACAGATGAGTGATGTCCAAATTTAATTTCTAAGCATGACATAACCCGGGGATAGGATTAGCGTTCTTTTGTAAATATTAAAATGTTGTAAGTTAATGCATGTCCTATATGGAAATTTTATTGATTTTTATAATGTTGAAGTAAATTCAAGGGGGCTAAATTCCCGGACGACTCATATTTCTTTCTTAATGATTAGCTTATCGTGAGGGTTATATTTTTAGTAACATGTAGAATGTCCTAGCAAATATGGGAACAAGGTTAGGAGAATATTTGAGTTTCCCGTAGGGGCGGTTGGAAAAATAGTGCTGGCAAGCAGGGAAACATGTCGAAATATTGGTAGTCACTGTCCCACGAGGTTGTCAAATATGCCAGGGAAACTCATGGGTCAGTCAGACAATGCATGCCTAGCTTACAGATATAATCAGTGCATGGACTGCAAGAAAGAAGAAGATCCCGACCGGGAGAGGTACATATTGTGTGATTTAGATAAGTGTGAGGAACCATGTGCAAGTCTCCCGTGATTTTGATTAATTGGCCATAATGGTTTGAGTGTTTTTTTTGTTATCTATAGCCGGGGCGAGACCCAGGGCAGGAGTCCCTTAATCTTTGGTCAGAAGGTTCAGATATAAGTGTATTGATATGGTATGAACGAGGAGCCATGAGAGCCATAGGCCCAAGGGAAGAAGATACGCGATATGAGACGTAGTGAGAAGGCCGAATATGAATTTACGATGAGATGATTGAGAAGTGATCGTGCCCCAGTCTCAGTGATAATAATGAGAAGGGAGTGAATAAAAAGAGTATTTCATGGGAATTCCATAATGATATGAATAAGCAAACGAAGCGAGCCATGGATGTGTGTGTCCCCGAGATGAGAGGGTAGACGTGTGAGCGAGAGAAGAATCAGAACGGCCGTGCGAAGTGAATGACCGCCCTCCCTTCCTTGTTTTTTTTTTGTTGTGAATGTCAGGCTCTCGCCCTCGTGACAGAGGGATCCCTTTAAACCATTGTGTTAAGACTAACTTGGAGCCCTGGGTCAACCTCGCGCTCCCCTCGGTTGGTTTAAATGGCCTAGCTAAGAATACTTGTATAATGATAATATCACGGTAACTTCCTTTAAAGGTATTTAATAAATGAGTAGGGATCCCCCCGATATCCGGCGATATGAGAGTAGCTATTCTCGGGATCTACAGAAACCCACAGTACCTCTCGGTCGGGAGTCTGCCAGTTCGACTCCGGATTATGGTGGCGCCCTTGGGCGAGCTGCTCCAAGCTTGCGCTGTGGGCCGGAGACAGTGATAACCATGCTGTTTCTTTTCTAGGAATGGCCCTCCTGTGTGCATGAAGTGTATATATCCATCTATTTGTGTATGTTTCGTAATTATGTGCACATATTTTTGAGTTCAAACAGAACCTATGTGCACGTTGTGTGGTCTTGGTGATAGATGAGTAGTCCGGGGTTTAGCAAAAAAATGGTATTTGTGTTTGTTTGTGCATTATGCAAATGTGTCTTTTAATATGATATTATGTAGTGTAGGCCCCGGTTATGTTCGTGCTTAGAACAGCTAGTAATATTTGTGAATAAGGACATCAGGTCATCCCACGGTGTGATAGACAGAATAATGTACAAAAATTCATGAACGGTATGAATTAATGAGGAAAAATGAACGATAGCAAGTCGCAAAACCTCAATCATACCGTTACGCAGACGACGCCCAAGGGCGATTCGTATTTTAAAGGGATTATTATTATCTTTTCCTCCCATATGTGGAGAGTCATTGTATAGAGCTGTGTCGACTTCTTTAAATTGTCATGTTTTGAATAAATTTGCATTCGTAACCCCTATTTTATGAGTCTTGTCATTTGTGGCAGTGCTAAGCAGTATCCACTAGGCATTTGAACCCAGAGATCCTACTTTCATATTATAGACATAAGACTCCATCTTAAGTATTTGTTGTTTTTGTTTTTCTTTGAACGTACCACTTCCCCAAGTGCTCAGGCTGCCGGGCCGGCACAGAAAGTAGGAAGGGGAGCGGTCCGAAGCTCGTTAAGCAATTCGACCCGCTCTTCGATCCAATCTCATCCGTGGGTGTTTACCCCGTTACGTGGAGGCATTCTTATGCGTGGGTCATCCATTCGACGCCCGGTAGGGTGTATACTTGGCGCCCTTCGTGGCCGGGCATTGTTTATAGTGTACGCTGGAGCATTTTGAGTAATAGATAGGCCGCCCACAGGGAGGATAGTGTGCTATGATGGAGTCAAATTGCCAGGTTCGTGCCACAATCTGATTACATTTGGTATCGAACGGGTTGGCAATTATTTGGAATGGAGTACCCGCCACGTAACCGAACGGATGGAGACGTTAAGCACATGTCCGAAGTGCTAAGATTCATAATTAGAGATTGGATACTGCAAGGGTTGTTCAGATTGTGTGATACTCAGCAGGACTGTCATGGTCATCGTACGGGTGTGCGTAAGTCACAACTCGTGATGATAACTCACACAAGATCAGCCATGAAAGGGAGCGACGTGAATAATAAAATAGGATAGGAAAATGACAAGAACAGAAAAATCATGTGTCCAGTTTAAGTGGAAATCCGCATGAGTGTCGCTCATTAATTCAAAATGGATACCCGGGACAGACTATGAAGCTGTCATTTCTTTGGGAGACAACGTTATGGTTCTTTCAGTGTGAGGTTAAAACGGCCGGCAGAATTCTTCAAATTTCGCCAGTTACGGGTATCGGCCAAAGATTGTGCGCTGAGGTAACAACATTTGGCAGATATAAATATTTTTTTTTCGAGAGGGCTTTAGTCGCCGCGGATAGAGCAGGGTACCTCAACCCAGGCTCTAATTTTTGCGCAGTGACAGATGCGATGTTGCCAGTTTGAGACGGGTAATTGTCTGCTAACGTCGTCTTACCAATCTCAAGGTGATAACATCCATTAGTGACTGGGGTATGCCATGTTTCCGGCGTACGTAAAATCGAGCCCACGGTAGGCCGCGCGCGAGGTTGGAAAACTTATTCCAGGATAACAGGGCTAACGTAGAATCAGTATTATTATTGTTATTATTATTGTCAAATGATATGACGAAATTTCCTATACAATGAATTATGACATTAATATGGTAGGGGGCGTGACATAAGCCGTTTGTAGGCCCAGTTTGGATTGATTTGTCGGAATTTCGAGTAAAGTTAGGTCACGCTGAAATTTATATTTAAAAAAAACATTTGAATGTATCTATGCTTTCTGTCGATCACCGGTGGTCATTTTCTGCCCACGGGAGATCCGCTTTCTCCAAGATTGAATTTAATATGGACATGGAGGCCATGAGGGAAATGATGTGCCAATTATTGGCAAAACACGAGGAAGGCTTAAAGGAACATTTCGAAGAACGATTAGACAGAATGACGGAACGTGCAAATCAGCAGGCAGCGGATGTTAAAGCGCAGTTCGAGAAGCAGGGGGAACTTTTGAAAGAACAATTAGACACGCAGGCAGAGCTTTGCCAGGCTCAGGCGGCTACGAATAAGGCTTCGTTAGACGAGCTCGCAGAGGATATGAGATTAGGTCGTGAACGTAGCGACGAGAACGCCGCGAGGCTGGAGGCAAAGATGACTGAGGCGTTAGAGGGGAAGTTAGAAGACGTCATCCAGCAATTAAAGCAAGTAGAGATTAGGGTGACCAATAGGATCGACGTAACGGACACTAGGGTAAGCGCGTGCGAGGAAGAGATGGAGAAGGTGAGCACCCGCGTAGAGGATGTTGCAAGAGACATGCAGGAGGCCAAGGCGGAAGTCCGAGAACTAAGGACACAGACGACGGAGGCCCTCGACAAGGTGGCAAAAGAGGTCAGTGACCGTCTGACCCAAGTGCAGGATATTGCGACCGCCAAGCTCAAGGAAGTCCAGACTCAGGCCCATGGAGAAGTTATGGAGCTCCGGAAGGAAGTGACCGAAGAGATGGAAGCGGAACAAGAAGAAGTTCGAGGGAAAATCCAAGGCCTGAACCGACAGATGGAAGAGTGGGGCAACAAGACCCACAAGGCTGCCGTCCAAGTAGAAGTCCACACGGAGCTTATTAAGGAGATCCGGGAGGAGGTCGAGTTGTTAAAGTTCCAAGAGGCGAGAGGTGAGATCGTGATGCGATCGATCCTCAAGAAGCAGGATAGCGTTGACAGAGTGAGTCCGCCCAGTAGTATTGGTCACGAGGCCAACGTTGACATTTCGCAGGGAAATGAAAATGCACAAGTGCATAATGCACCTCGGGGCAATCGACCCCGCAAGAGAGTGGAGCAATTCCGGTATATAATCTCCTCCGGATGACGAATGACGAGCCGAAGAAATTCGGGTCAAACACTCATCTTACCCCGAAAGGTTTCCTTGCTGAGGTAGACCAATACTTCATTGATCATCGAGTCCCAGGGGACCGAAAACTGAGAGTAGTCGAACGGTACCTGACGGATCAGCCGTTGGTCTGGTACCGGGCGTTCAAATATTGTTTAGATGGGTATGAGGAGTTCCGGCGGCGCTTCCTCGAGAAGTATTGGGGGATCGAGACGCAACAGAATTTGAGGCTAGAATTGTATTCGCGAAGGTATTCGGGTGCAGGGCAGACCCGTTTCTGCGAGTACTTCGTGGGCCAGTTGTTGAAGTTTAAAGAACTGGATAGTCCTCCCACAGAGCTAGAGTTGATTTCCGCCATCGGTAAACAGCTCCCACCGGAAGTACAGAAGGTGCTCATAGCGGCGAATGTCCGAAATGCGGTCGATGCTGAACAAATATTGAGGCAGCTCGATCAAACGAGTGGAATGCAGGCGCGAAATCGCCATAGCGAGGCAGTCCATGTTGTCGACTTAGCTCAGGATGAAAGCCCACCGAAAAGGAAGAACCAGGGGACTAGTACGAATGAAGTTCGGGAGATGTACCCCTCGAGAATTAGGAGTGATTGTGGTCCCCAGACATGGAATGGACCGAAACGGGAATACCAGGAGGGCTGGAACACCCGCGAACCAGGACCCCGTGAGAGGATGAATCAGGGGCTAAGGCTTCGGTATCGCCAGTATGGACAGCGGAGGAGGCCGTACCAGAATTGGGGACCGAGCGGACAACGGTCGACAGGGCAACGACCAGGAAGAAGGGAAGAGTACATACGAGATCGCAGGAATGAGTCGCGACAGTATGTGGAACAACTGCGAAACACGCCGCCCGGTATTGACAAGTGGCAGAGACCCATACAGGGTATGGCCGCCGCGGGAATGTGCGAAGGGGCAGAAAGCCTGCAACTGCAAGCCCACAAGAAGGAAGGACGTGGAAGAGAGTTGAACCCCCATGCTCCGGAGTATGCCAGTAGCTCCGGAGCGCAAAAAAAAAATTTCGCCTAACTAGTGAGGAGATAGCCTGCGGTTCGGGGAGCAACCATTCTTTCGATTCACAGAGGACGTCAGTTACCATAGCTGCGTGGGTGATCCAACCCGAGGATTTGATCGAAGACGCACACCGACCGAATAAGAGGATTATCAGGGAATTACCAGTGGTGTACATAAGAGCTAATGGATTGCGCGTGCGCTCTCTTGTAGACACGGGAGCCAGCGTAAGCGTCGTATCTAGAACGCTTATACGGGAAATCCAATCGAAGGAGCAGATCCCATTATTACCGGTCTCTAACATGAAGGTACGAGGAATCATCCCAGATCGCACCACAGTGTGCAAGGCTCAGGTTTATTTAGAATTGCAGATCGGAGAGGCCATTACTTCGCACCCATTTATCATCCTCGAGAAGATGGAATACAACATTATATTAGGCGCCGACTTCTGGAGGGACTATAAGGCAGTTATCGACATGCACCGCAATGAAATCAGGCTCGAGATCAACATGCATTCCGAAGGGGTGAAACTAAACGAAATTGGAGACTGCGTAGTCGATGAGAGGATTTGGACTACTCAAGTGACCTACGACGAGGAAGTCCGTCCGGATCAGACTCTGGATGGGAAACATCAGGAAGAAGAGATAATAATCGGACTCGAGAGAATGGTTGCAAACTTGGAACAGGAAGAGGAAGAACCGACATTTGAGGAGGCAGTGCTATCAAAAATTAATAAAGCAATGATAGGTGAAGAGGGAAGAGCTAGACTGAAAGAAATCTTGGAACGCCACCGCGATGCATTTGGGTCACAACCGGGAAAAATTTCGAATTTCAAATACAATTTCGTTGTCACAAGTTGGGAACCTTTCCGACGGAATCCGTACCCGATCCCCGAGAAACATTATGCCAAGGTCCGACCTATCATCAAGGATATGGAAGAAAACCAGTTAATTTCCAAATCTCCGACGCCATTTTTAAACCCTTTAGTCATCGTGGAGAAGACGAACGGTTCGCTGAGGGTGTGCCTAGACGCACGTGCCATTAACGAGCGCTTGGTACCAGAGTACGATAGGGCACCAAACATTAAGGATATCTTGAAGAAGTTTAGTCACAAAAATTATTTTTCTGGGGTCGACTTGAGATCGTCCTACCACCACATTGAGTTGTCAGGGGAATCCAAGGTACTGACGGGATTCATGTTTGACGGACAGACGTACGTCTACAACCGTTTGCCGTTCGGCGTCAAGAACGCAGGATCGGCCTTGATAAGGGCACTTGATAGGAATTTGAGCGAGCAGGTGAAGAACTTTACGGTGCGTTATGTAGACGACATTCTGATTGCGAGCGAGACTCTGGAGGAGCATTTGGAACACTTGAACCTGTTGTTAGCAGAATTGAATAAAAACAACTTCAAAATCAATTTGGATAAGTCAAACTTTTGCCAGAAAAGCATTTTGTTCCTGGGACACGTCATAGATTCGGAGGGTGTCACTCCGAATCCCGTTAAGATTCAGGCTATTCAAAATTTCCCCAAACCAACACGAGTCAAACACATCAGGCAGTTTTTGGGAATCTGCGGGTTTTTCGCCGATCACTGCCCTAGTTACACTGAGGCGGTAGCTCCTCTTCAGGACCTCCTGAAGAAGAATAATAGATGGAAATGGGATTCAAACTGTGACGAAGCTTTCCAAAGGACAAAAGAATTACTTGCCAACAGCATCAAGCTTGGGTATCCCGACTTTTCGAGCAAATTCGTAGTCCAAACCGATGCATCCATGATAGGTGTAGGGGCGGTATTGTACCAGGAGACGCCGGATCAGGAAAAACGCAGAAACTACATCGCGTTCATGAGTCGTAGACTTCGGGCTCATGAGTGCCAATATACCGTCACGGAATTAGAGATGTTGGCCATTGTTACAGCCCTCAGTCACTGGAGGAAGTATATATACGGATTCCCGGTCGTGCTGCGGACAGACCATAAAGCTTTGACCTTCGCTTTGAAGTCGACGATGGCATCCGAGAGAGTAAACCGCTGGACGTTATTCATCCAACAATTCGACTTAGAGATCGAACATTGTGCAGGAAAGGACAATGTGATTGCCGACGCATTAAGCCGGAACCCCGAACCGGAAGCCCAAGTTATTCATCACATAGAGTTGAGCGGGGGTGACCGTGAGACGTTGGATAGGCTACAACGCATCGGAGAAGAGCAAGAGAATTGGCACGCAACCAGACGATTGATCGATTTCTTCCGAAAGAGGATACCAGCAGGAACGCCTGAATACCAGGAGAGTGAGAGGCAGGCACCAAAATATAACTATTTCAACGGGATCGTTCACCAGTTCATAGATGAAGATCATACGAAGTACCGTATTGTTGTTCCGCCCGTGCTGCAAGTGGAACTGATTTGGCTCGCACATCATTCCATCGGTCATGCGGGAATCGATAAAGTTACCTCGACACTACAGGAGACCTTTGTCTGGTCGAGAATGAGGCGGATGATTAGGACCGTGTTGACAACATGCGATACTTGTCAACGAATCAAACCAAATACCTATCTCCTGCGGCAACCACCTAAGCTGCTGTTGCCAGAGAAGCCACGAGAGCTATTTGCGATAGACTTTTACGGGCCCTTGCCCAAGGCAATTAGAGGGTTACAATTCATTTTGGTCTGCGTAGATGTTTTCTCGAAGAATGTGATGCTGTGCCCAGTACAGAAGGCAAACTCCAGGTCGGTACTGACACAGATCCGAAATAAGATCATTCCATCTATGGGGAAGCCAGATAAGATATTGAGTGACCATGGGTCTCAGTTCACGTCCGCCATGTTCAAACGCGAGATCGAGCAACTCCAAATTCAGCATATCTTCAGTTCTATTAGGCATCCTGAGTCCAATCCATCAGAAAGGATCATGCGCGAAATAGCGAAATTTTGCAGAGTGTATTGCGCCAGACAGCATTGGCGATGGGTTGATGTTCTTCCAATCATCATGGAGTGCATCAACGGGACGATTCATGAATCTACGGGGCAGATCCCGATAGCGGTACATTTTGATCAGAAACCAGAGAGACCGTGGCACCGCGTGCTACAGTGCCCAGAAGATCCCAGGCCTTCGGCTGAACTTCGTGTGAGGATAGCTTTGGACCATCTCAAAGCCCAGGCAGAGAAGAGGCTCAGACGTCATCGAAACCGGAGATTTCATCGACCACTTCGTGTGGGAGAACTGGTTTTAGTCAAACGACCAGCCATGTCCGACCCTCCGAGGAAGTACTACCACAAGTTTGCAGAACTTTACATCGGGCCGTATAGGATAATCTAGAACTTAGAGAATAATGCCTACAAAGCACAGTCAATGGATGGGAGAACAGAGGCCACTTACAATGCTGCAAATCTCAAACTGTACCACGCACCAGGACAACACCCTGAAGAAGGTCCGGAGGAAGAAGAACCAGGAGAAGCCGAGGATGACGAGGACAACCCGGATCCAATGGAAGAAATGGAAGCCGATGAAGAAGATGATGCCGTGAATCACATTGTTTTGGAAGAAGGGAGCGAGTCCGAGGCATCAGCCTGTGAAGATTGTCCAGAATGCTCTGAGAGGACCAGTCTTAGGAACGCTTTAATTAATCTATGCTACCAGATACAACTGGAGAACACAGAGTTGACCGAGAAGGTCCACCAGTTACGCGACCATCACCAATGACTACTTTCCGAGACAGTTAAAAGGGAAAGAAAAATCCCGAGTTCGTGATTTTTCTTTGATGAAGTAGGAGGAGAATGAAACCGTACAGTGTCCTGTACAGCTCCATGGGAATGATATGGGCCTTTATACTCCATTAAAATTACTCCTAAAGGTCGCGTCATAGGTAGCGGTATGGGCGAAGGGGATCGAGCGGCGTCCTGCCAGAATGGAACCCGCGAAAAGAGCACTTGCCAGACAATGGAAAGACAAAGCAACAGCCAAGCCCCCGCGGAAATACGCTCTCAACTCGCAGAGAGAGATAGAAGGGGACGCGATGCTGGAGTAGTCAGATACGCCCCGAGGTGGAGCTTAGCTTCCCAGAGTTCCCAACGAACATAAGGAACTTCCGGTTTTTTATGCACGTGTCACGGGTGCCAACATCGGACTTTGGCGCGTAAACAATGGAATGATATTTTAATCCAGACATAGGAAAATTATGTGAGACACACCATTGAATAGAGCGGAATTTTCTGCGTTCCCCAGACTAAAAATATGTAATAACTTATGCAGGGGAAGGAATGAGGTCACCAGCTGTCAAGATGTAACATATCGCTAACACATGTGGATGCAGCGGCGTCACCCAAGCCAAGAGTCGCGCTCAAAATTGACTCCGCCTCCCGAGGGACGCTAATGAATTAATCAAAGGCGGGAAGCAAATTACATGAAAACTGCTGATCGTAGGTCCAGCACGCCTGGCTCAAATGAAAGAGGAGACAGAGGGCTACAAGATGCAATATTTAAATATCTTCAATTCTTGGTGTGAAAGGAGCTCTGGTTCTTAATGAACCGTGAAGGTTTACACCCCCAAGCTTCCGGCGAGCAAGATAATATAGCCCGAGCAGGCCCTTGCAGAGACAGTTGTTCTTTCACGGGTCGTGAGACGGACACCGTGTCCCGCGGTGCTCTAGTTACAGTCAGAAACCCCTGACCGCGTACAAAGAAGTGTTATTGTGTACAAAAGCTTTTGTGTAGTGAACGGGAGGCCAAACGAGCCTAGGTATTGTTTCTGTGCTGCGTGTCAAACTAGTAAAAACCGCGAGCATAATTTTCGAACAAGTATTAGAATTCGGCTGAGAAACTGCCGGTTTAATGAGTCAGTGAAATTCATAATTAGGTATCACCCAAAGTGTTACTTTGAATCAGGGGCTCGAGTCTCGTGAGCCACCCGATTCTTACTGTGAACGCGCTCGCCGTGGTTTGAAAGGCCGTCTTATTCGTGGGTGTAAACTCTGAAATAGAGGACGTGTGACGAGTGTAAAAGTGTTACCCACTTGGATTACTGTAAGATTTCAGCTGTGACGAGTTCCCCAGGATGCCGGACTTGTATGGACCAGGGATGAAGGACTGCACGCCCGCCACCTACCGAGTGGTCATGGAGTACTAAGAACTTCACCATGGGTCTCCCGTGGAAGGATAAACAACGGCCACCAAACAGATGAGTGATGTCCAAATTTAATTTCTAAGCATGACATAACCCGGGGATAGGATTAGCGTTCTTTTGTAAATATTAAAATGTTGTAAGTTAATGCATGTCCTATATGGAAATTTTATTGATTTTTATAATGTTGAAGTAAATTCAAGGGGGCTAAATTCCCGGACGACTCATATTTCTTTCTTAATGATTAGCTTATCGTGAGGGTTATATTTTTAGTAACATGTAGAATGTCCTAGCAAATATGGGAACAAGGTTAGGAGAATATTTGAGTTTCCCGTAGGGGCGGTTGGAAAAATAGTGCTGGCAAGCAGGGAAACATGTCGAAATATTGGTAGTCACTGTCCCACGAGGTTGTCAAATATGCCAGGGAAACTCATGGGTCAGTCAGACAATGCATGCCTAGCTTACAGATATAATCAGTGCATGGACTGCAAGAAAGAAGAAGATCCCGACCGGGAGAGGTACATATTGTGTGATTTAGATAAGTGTGAGGAACCATGTGCAAGTCTCCCGTGATTTTGATTAATTGGCCATAATGGTTTGAGTGTTTTTTTTGTTATCTATAGCCGGGGCGAGACCCAGGGCAGGAGTCCCTTAATCTTTGGTCAGAAGGTTCAGATATAAGTGTATTGATATGGTATGAACGAGGAGCCATGAGAGCCATAGGCCCAAGGGAAGAAGATACGCGATATGAGACGTAGTGAGAAGGCCGAATATGAATTTACGATGAGATGATTGAGAAGTGATCGTGCCCCAGTCTCAGTGATAATAATGAGAAGGGAGTGAATAAAAAGAGTATTTCATGGGAATTCCATAATGATATGAATAAGCAAACGAAGCGAGCCATGGATGTGTGTGTCCCCGAGATGAGAGGGTAGACGTGTGAGCGAGAGAAGAATCAGAACGGCCGTGCGAAGTGAATGACCGCCCTCCCTTCCTTGTTTTTTTTTGTTGTGAATGTCAGGCTCTCGCCCTCGTGACAGAGGGATCCCTTTAAACCATTGTGTTAAGACTAACTTGGAGCCCTGGGTCAACCTCGCGCTCCCCTCGGTTGGTTTAAATGGCCTAGCTAAGAATACTTGTATAATGATAATATCACGGTAACTTCCTTTAAAGGTATTTAATAAATGAGTAGGGATCCCCCCGATATCCGGCGATATGAGAGTAGCTATTCTCGGGATCTACAGAAACCCACAGTACCTCTCGGTCGGGAGTCTGCCAGTTCGACTCCGGATTATGGTGGCGCCCTTGGGCGAGCTGCTCCAAGCTTGCGCTGTGGGCCGGAGACAGTGATAACCATGCTGTTTCTTTTCTAGGAATGGCCCTCCTGTGTGCATGAAGTGTATATATCCATCTATTTGTGTATGTTTCGTAATTATGTGCACATATTTTTGAGTTCAAACAGAACCTATGTGCACGTTGTGTGGTCTTGGTGATAGATGAGTAGTCCGGGGTTTAGCAAAAAAATGGTATTTGTGTTTGTTTGTGCATTATGCAAATGTGTCTTTTAATATGATATTATGTAGTGTAGGCCCCGGTTATGTTCGTGCTTAGAACAGCTAGTAATATTTGTGAATAAGGACATCAGGTCATCCCACGGTGTGATAGACAGAATAATGTACAAAAATTCATGAACGGTATGAATTAATGAGGAAAAATGAACGATAGCAAGTCGCAAAACCTCAATCATACCGTTACGCAGACGACGCCCAAGGGCGATTCGTATTTTAAAGGGATTATTATTATCTTTTCCTCCCATATGTGGAGAGTCATTGTATAGAGCTGTGTCGACTTCTTTAAATTGTCATGTTTTGAATAAATTTGCATTCGTAACCCCTATTTTATGAGTCTTGTCATTTGTGGCAGTGCTAAGCAGTATCCACTAGGCATTTGAACCCAGAGATCCTACTTTCATATTATAGACATAAGACTCCATCTTAAGTATTTGTTGTTTTTGTTTTTCTTTGAACGTACCACTTCCCCAAGTGCTCAGGCTGCCGGGCCGGCACAGAAAGTAGGAAGGGGAGCGGTCCGAAGCTCGTTAAGCAATTCGACCCGCTCTTCGATCCAATCTCATCCGTGGGTGTTTACCCCGTTACGTGGAGGCATTCTTATGCGTGGGTCATCCATTCGACGCCCGGTAGGGTGTAGTATGCTCATGATTTGAAATGCGCCGTTGTGCTGCGCACGTAGCGAACGATAAATGGGACACGGCGTTGGCGAATGGCCCAATTCGTACCGTGATTTCTCAGCCGACAGTCATTGTAGAACGTGTTGTCGTGTGCCACAGGACACGTGTATAGCTAAGAATGCCAGGCCGCCCTCAACGGAGGCATTTCCAGCAGACAGACGACTTTAAGAGGGGTATGGTGATCGGGCTGAGAAGGGCAGGTTGGTCGCTTCGTCAAATCGCAGCCGATACCCATAGGGATGTGTCCACGGTGCAGCGCCTGTGGCGAAGATGGTTGGCGCAGGGACATGTGGCACGTGCGAGGGGTCCAGGCGCAGCCCGAGTAACGTCAGCACGCGAGGATCGGCGCATCCGCCGCCAAGCGGTGGCAGCCCCGCACGCCACGTCAACCGCCATTCTTCAGCATGTGCCAATATCGACCAGAACAATTTCCCGTCGATTGGTTGAAGGAGGCCTGCACTCCCGGCGTCCGCTCAGAAGACTACCATTGACTCCACAGCATAGACGTGCACGCCTGGCATGGTGCCGGGCTAGAGCGACTTGGATGAGGGAATGGCGGAACGTCGTGTTCTCCGATGAGTCACGCTTCTGTTCTGTCAGTGATAGTCACCGCAGACGAGTGTGGCGTCGGCGTGGAGAAAGGTCAAATCCGGCAGTAACTGTGGAGCGCCCTACCGCTAGACAACGCGGCATCATGGTTTGGGGCGCTATTGCGTATGATTCCACGTCACCTCTAGTGCGTATTCAAGGCACGTTAAATGCCCACCGCTACGTGCAGCATGTGCTGTGGCCGGTTGCACTCCCGTACCTTCAGGGGCTGCCCAATGCTCTGTTTCAGCAGGATAATGCCCGCCCACACACTGCTCGCATCTCCCAACAGGCTCTACGAGGTGTACAGATGCTTCCGTGGCCAGCGTACTCTCCGGATCTCTCACCAATCGAACACGTGTGAGATCTCATTGGACGCCGTTTGCAAACTCTGCCCCAGCCTC
The DNA here is from genome assembly GCF_040414725.1 of Anabrus simplex. Lineage (NCBI taxonomy): Eukaryota > Metazoa > Arthropoda > Insecta > Orthoptera > Tettigoniidae > Anabrus > Anabrus simplex. The sequence continues at coordinate 233,382,581 of NC_090267.1, read as the reverse complement.
GTACGGACGACCAACTGTGGCAAATGGTTGACAGAGAATGGAGAACCATCCCTCAGGACACCATCCGCACTCTTATTGACTCTGTACCTCGACGTGTTTCTGCGTGCATCGCCGCTCGCGGTGGTCCTACATCCTACTGAGTCGATGCAGTGCGCATTGTGTAACCTGCATATCGGTTTGAAATAAACATCAATTATTCTTCCGTGCCGAGTCTGTTTTTTCCCCAACTTTCATCCCTTTCGAACCACTCCTCCTTGGTGTTGCATTTGCTCTGTCAGTCAGTGTATTTTTATTTTAATTTCGTTGTTATAATAAGAATGATATTCATTGGAAAATTATTCCGGGGTTTCATATGGACTTGCCAGAGTGAAACATGAAAAATAGGCTGCATGTCCATAGTTTCCACCGCTGCGTTGTTTTATTGCTCAAGGTCTAGCAGTCATCCTATTATTTCTATCGTATGTCTATTATTGTTGCTTTTATGAAAATATACACAGCAAAGAACACTGATTTCAGTAATATATTGTACCATTTTGTTCAGTCATTAATAAGTGATGTTTAACGCAGAAATAATATTGCGCAACATGACGCCAACTGTAAGGGCGTGATGCCATATAGAACGCGGGAACGCAGGAGGTGATTCCCTAGGCTATGCACGAGTGAGACAGAATATGTGGAAGGAAGAAAGAGAGATAAGAATTTGTTCTGGGAAGCACCATACCACCCTAACAATAATTTTAAGCGGGAGCAGTCAGGTTCACCACACCACGGGAATTGAGCGATATCTCCTCTATCTGAAGGTTTTCCGAAATAATAAAGAAATGAAAATTATCTCCAGAATTTTGTGAAGCCAATGATACGTTTAATGCTATTAACAAGTAACGAGATGAGTGACTACGTAATAATCCGACCACAGTGGGGAAACTGTTTAGTGGCTGCATACCAAACTCAAGATGTTTCCAGGGGGTTACCCTGGCGTCGCTTGGCTTTTTGCCTCCTATAAGAGCCGAGAGATGTGGTAGGAAGGAATTCATTCGACGGTAAGACTGCTGCCAGTGCGTGTCGCGCGTCTGCCTGTATTTGCGCCAGAAACCTTTGTTTAGGACAAAGACTGTGAATAATGAGTGCAGTTGCGCTAACTTTGATTCAGTGCATCGGTGATCTATAAACTTTCCGGTCGTAATCCAAGTGTATGATAATGTTTAGACGCTTTGCAGTGAGGTCGCAAGTGCCTAATTAATTGACGGTAAAGAATGCCGCATCAATAGACTTCATTATGAAGCGGTAAGGGTGAAGTTTGCGAAGCACAGAAGAAGTGCTAATAATAAACTAAAGTAATCGGTATTATTCCTGCTAGACTTATGAGACTGGATCAGTTGAGCATGAAATAATAACAATTTCCTCGAATGACTCAGTGTTGGTTTCAATTTTGAGGTCGCAGATTGCCAGTACGGATCTCCATTTCAAAAGTGAATAAAATATATCGGGAGATGGTATTCTGTGAATAAATTAGGCATTTCATTCTAGTAAAGACCTGTGACGTGTGCAAGAGACGTGTGATACGAGACCTTCCGGCCACAACCACAAAAAGACGACCAACGAGCCATCTCTACAGAAGATGACATCATGAACGAGCTACACATGGAGACTGGACCTAGAGGATCGACCCAGGACCACCTCGCGGCCATGTTGGGCTAGGCAGGCGAAGCTCAACCCGGACGGAGGAATGAGGAGGTCTCCAAAATGATAGATAAGTGAACCATATTTGTAAGCATGTGTTAGGATCGGGGGGTTATTGCGCAGAAATACAGTAATTAAATTTGTAAATATTAGTAGGGGACGTGGTTACAGCCTATCAGGCTATTTATTAAGATGTTTTTTATGTATTCAAGTGTAAGGTGTATATATATGTAGCAAGCAATGATTAAGTTAGGTTATGTGATAGGAAGTAGTGTGCCTAGTACTACGGGAGCTTGTTTGTGTGTCTTAGATTAGTATTCCTCAGTGTCTGGCGTCGGATAAAATTTACTTGTAACTAAGGGTTACTCAGAATAGTGTCTTATTTCTCTCTATTGGGAAGGATAGTCAGATCTGCGCAACAAAGCGTCTGCATGCTGCCTGAATTGAATTTTTTAATGCTTGTATTTATTTAATCGACTGTGGGTGAAATGAAACCACACCGTAGGCTGTGTCAATAATATTTGCGACTCCGTTTTACTCTGCCAAGCAAGGGCTTGTACGCTAGACCTGAAGGTTACCAGGAACACGTCATATGGATTGACGGTAATGTTTTATGGGACTAACAGGGCAAAGTACTTTATATGGTATAAATGAGGCCCATGGCGGTCTGTTACTTGAGGTGGATATATAGAATGTGATGTGATTCCTCACTCGTTATGTGGCTATTGATTTGTCATGAGTAGACGAGGATAAAAGCCCTTTTGTGAAGTAGTTCTGAGCGCACGGAAATTAGGCCACGGGCCACTGGCTGCCGCGTTTACATTTTTTTGCAGCGAGGGTAGGCTTTACTGGCGAGACAAGGAGGTCATTGCCCACCCCTGCACAACGGGAAGTCGCGGCCATTTTTAAAAGGCAAGATTATGAGGGATTCTTTCTTTTCAGGCAAAGACGTATTTGTGACAGCGATTCTTTCTTTTGTTTTTCTTTACTTGTTAATAGATGTGTATTCTACATATGATATCTTGACACTAAGTAATTAGTAGTGTTAGTCTGTCTTGTAAATACAATGATTGCTTAATGGACCTGAGTTCGCATCCATATGCATACTTCTATGCGGGATAGGGAGAGATATGCCTGTAGTGGTAGATTTATTTTAGTCATAGTTTGTAACAATCGGGCTTGCTATTTGTGTGTGTGTACTTCCCCAACATGTGAGGGAACCCCTTGCAATAGCTTTATTTCTTAGTTTCTTCTTTTTTAGGTCCGATGGGTATTCCTTAAAGAGGAATACAAGTTTGGTTCACAGATTTATTCTCCAGCACCGAGTCATCACTGAATGTAATTGTAAATTATGAATATGCTCCTTTATGGCAGTAGTTTTTGGCACTATGAGTGCGATCCATTGTAAACAGGATTTTGCGATAACAAAATTCTAGTTTATTTGATTAATCGGACATGCTTTGTCTAGTAAAATATGAATTATAACTGAGTTCCTCATTTCATAATTTAGAATAATAGAGTAATTTCCTAACCCCCATACTCTCGTCACAAGAATCCAGAAATCGACCGGCTGTCGATTGCAGCTACGCTGGTGCAGTAAGTTAGTAACAGGTAATTTCGATAATGCATTCTTGTTTATGCCCTGTAGGGTATAATATGTGTTACAATTTCCTCATTTTACAATGATAGAATCCCCCCTGGGCAATTTTGGTTGGTGAGGGGGTGGAACATTTGCGATGCAATCATCAGTGGGGGGAACCCTCATTTCCCCCCTGCGATTTGGCACCCTGCTTACCGCCCAACTCAATACTTTAACTTAATCCACGGCCATTTAATTTCCACTTCTATTCCTTTCCTCTTCCGGTATCGTCGAATTCCTACCGGTATTATTCCGACGTTAAAAATAAAATAACGTGCCGGAGCTCCATCATTAAATTCATGTAATACGCTGACCATGTGGCATTCCAGTTTCTGTAGGCAATCTGGCTGGTCAACAGACGTATTGGCCGGCCAGTGCTTTAATTGGGTGTAAGTGCAACGTGGTTGATTTTGTTTCTCCCTAGAGCTTCTCAGATATACTAGTTCGAAATCTTTAAAATGCATATATAAGTGGAAAGTACTTCCCTGTCCAATACCTGTTTATTTTCAAGAACAAAAAATGTCAAATGTTTTGTCGGGAATACAGGGGATTGGTTGTTTGCGATGTATGGTAAGAAATTCAAACAGTTTTAGTTTACGAAGAACAATACCTCCACGAGCGGTGAAGTTCTATGAGGTAGCCTACGGAGTGTATCTCAGTTTCTACTGCATCAAGCTGGTGCAAAGTGCAGTGATGTCCACTTTATTCCGCTCCACGAGGTAGAATTTTTAACGATTCTCCACTGTTCATAATTTGCTTCCAAAGGTTTTTTTTTAAAATAATTTCAATGCAAAGAATCCATCGGCAATTCATCACATGATTTAATAGGGATGTCGATGTTAAGAATATAATGTAGTACCGTTTCTCTATTCTTATCCTCCAGAAAGCAGGCGTATTTCTTGATGCCTTAGCCTGACGCAGATATACAGTATTTTAATCTGCATCATAGGGAGCTGGGTTTTCTATGTGAAAATGAGACAAGAACGTCAACCTTGACTTGCATTTATATTTAGGCATCCGGCTGATGGTTAACTTGCCATTGTGGTTACAGTATATCCTACTATTATTACGAAACCCTTCCCTTAATTTCTTCACACTCTCTTCCAAACGTTTCTTCACTTGGTGAGTAATATATCGAACGCAACTTAAAAAATATATAATTATTTCGAATAATCACGCCTCATCTAATCTGACAAGAGAATTAGCGAGATGGCTACGTGGTTTGCATCACGTAGTTGTTAGCTTATATTTTGGAGATAGTGGTTCAAATATCACTATCGTCAGCTCTGAAAAATATTTTCTGTGATTTCCCATTTTCATAATAAGCAAATGCTGGGTCTGTATCTTAATTAAGGCCACGGTCACTTCCTTCCTAATCCTAGCTCTGTCCTATCCCGTCGACGCCGTATTACATTTCTGAATCGGCGCGAAGTAAATCAAGGAGCAACTATCAATAACAAACTGATAAACAGCCTACTTCTCACCGGCCAGATAGCGTCCGTAGTTTTTATGTTGTTGTTAGTAGCACGTCGTACAATATCCTCGGGCAGCAGCCTATGAAGTCATCTTATCTACCCCATTTTCTAAGTTCAAACTTTGGTTGACAGTGGTGCTCACTGACTGAAATTCGGAATGTCAATGGAATGGCTTTCTGTGTTGCTGGATTCAGAGGGCATAAACTTCCAATTATCCCTGAAGTACGACGGTGTATGGCCATAGATATGCATATTTCTCCCCCTCTACAATAAGTCATACACTGGCCTTACTTTCCCTTCACTCATATTTTATATTTATTATGTAAAGCCCTTATCCATACCGTATATGATGCGATATAGCGTCAACTGTGGACTGTAACTTCTGACATGATACACTGTAGAATAAGTTTGTTAGTTTCATCAACCTGTGCCGGTCCGATCATTTTAATAGTATGGTATGAGATTGTAAACGATAGTAGTAACATGATTCCTTGTGTGGGCAATTCTTTCAAGGTCCAACTTGTTGCGTTTAGTGTATCCTTTTCAGTGGAACTCGCAGAGAAAGCAACAGGAAATTACTCCACACCTCGTTTCTCTTCTACGCCCCTCCAGTACTTTCTGCTGATGGAACTGTTTGCAATCGACCGGCCTTTGAACTGAGGGCTCAATATATCTGTATACATTTACTTTTAAGCAAATATCTTACGATATACATGATCTTAACTTTAAACTTGTGGACTAATATACGGATGTTAACTATCTTAAAACTGCACAATTTAATTGTTGACGTTACGCAGTTAATAATAGCAAGCAAACAATGTTAGATAACACTCGTTACATGTGAGAAGCAGATGGCATTGTTTTTTATGTTACCATGGAACGTCGAAGAGGCAAGAGGCCTCCCCAAGAGGCTCCAAATTTACATGTTACAATTCCAAAACCAGGTAAAGTATGAAATTTAATATACAATATAACATGACGATCAAGAGCACTTTAACTGCCCTTAAAATATAAACCACAATTACTTAAATGATGGACGAATATTTAAGCGTAAACTGAGGAGAAAACATCGTAATTTTCTTCATATTGATGTGAATAGTGAATTGGGCACATAAGGGTTCTACCAGGATCGACTCCAAGTCTTGGTTGAACTACATAGTCTATGAAGGATTAAAAATACTACTTTTTAGTATTTGATTGCACAATTCTTAAGATACGGTTGTCATAGCGTACACTCGTCGCAATTGGCACCGTTGCTTTCCGACAATGAGAAGTGCTAAAGTATGTTTCGTTCCATATGATTTTAAGTTGGAGAAAGTGGGATGACGCAAGGTGAAGTGTTTAATCATGCGTTATATCGCATATCGACTTTGTTGTTTCGAATCTCAAAATAAAACATTCTTCCACTCGACGCGTACAAGCATCTGCGTGCTTTGATCCTTTAAGCCCTTAGTAATAATTTTAAATTCGGAGAAGAAATGTCCCAGGAAATATGTGAGATTTGTTGAACTCTGAATACATCAGTCATTTTTTATAGTGAGTGTGAAAGAGGATTTCCCCAGATAAACTTCATCATAACCGCAGAAATTTCTTCTATGTCACTGAAAACCTTAACCTCACAATCATTCATAAATTTGTTTTACCCCCTCTTGCAGTGTTTGAGCATAGGTAGCCTACCAGATAGCTAAAACCCTTGATACGCTGCGAGTCACGGAATATTGTAGTTCGGCTACTGTCCACAAGAGTCGCAGTTATTTTCTGCTCCATAAGCGAGTAGGCGCCCACATAAAAATGCGTTCGCCTGTTAAACGCATAATAAAAATCTATATAAATAAAGTTGTAGGGGATCCGCTGTCTGTAATTTCGTTTGTTTTGCCAATTTTTCAGATGTTTATCCGTTTTAGGTTAACTCAAGACCGAATTAGTGGTTGTTACTTTCGTGTCAGTTTGTCTGTTCGTTTGTTCTACCATCACGGCGAAACGGCTGGAGAGATCTCAACTATTCTTCATATTTAGAGTATACTCATCCCAAGGAAGGTTTCGATATGCATATCATTTTAAAATCTTTGAATAGACGGGGGGGGGGGTGCAGGAAAACCAGAACGGTTTTCCTCCATTTTCTCTTATACTATTGATTTTCTGTAAACTCCGTGGATAGTATGTGAAACGTCTCTTACATATAAACAACTTTCGTTATGTCCATAATTTACCTTACTCTTCAAATGACGGAGAAATTTACTATTTTCTGCGGATATCATGTTCTGCATTGACTGACAGACCGAACCTACAGGTTACCATGGCAACTTCTCGGACTGCTTGCGGGCAGAGAAGTAACGTATTGCCATTTTCCTCATCATTCCTTTTAAATTCGTGGTTGTTCCCTGAGTAGAAAGCAAGAGTGGCGTCAATCGGCCATTCTGGGGGATATTGACGGAATATCGTTGGTGGTTATAATCGTCCTCGAACTGCTTAGTAATAACACCATTAGTTGTCTTCTTATCTGTTTACCTAAGAATCTCTGCGCCTAACTTTCTCCTCTGTTACCACTTTCTTATACCCATAACTCACACGAGCATACAGTAATTTATTGAGGGGCATTTGATTTTCCAGCACATTCACTTGGTATTTATATATTTGTCGTCATTCGGCTGTCCTCAGTTATAATACATTTTCTATTTATTTCAACTTTCTTAACTGTATTATTTTCTTCCTTAATTACTACGTATGTATGTATGTATGTATGTATGTATGTATGTATGTATGTATGTATGTATGTATGTATGTATGTATGTATGTATGTATGCGATGTATGTATGCGAGTGGTAATCCCGAAAGCTGGACACTCCTTTCTATGAGGAATTATTGTAAGTTATTCAAATGTATAAGTTTTGGCCCCGAAAAATATCGAAATATGGATGCAGTCTTAACGACGGTGCAAACCTTCGTTTCGGGATAATTGGTGGCTAATCGATAAGTCGTATCATAAATCAGAAAGCAAAATCAGTAGTGTGTTTGTGAGAGTTCTAGAACCTCCTCCTCCTCAGCAGGCTGCCCTTCCCGACGTCAGTCTATTGCGACCAACGCGACAAGCAAGCGCAGGGACAAGTGGGCAAGATGGCCGCCACGCGCAATCCACCTCCAGCTAAGCGCTACGTCCTCGGACACCTTCAGAAAATAGGATGTCGTTATCTTATGGAATACTGTCGAAATAGGCTACTAAAAGGGATACCTGACTTGAAAGAGCAAGTGTTAGCGAACTAGGGGTCATTAGCTGAGCCTAGGTATGATGTATGCTAAGCTGTTGTGTATAACCTCCCTTGGACAACTCCTGTAGGTCACTTTATTCCGAGGGGGGGGGGGGGGTTGATCAGAGTAAAGCTCCTCCAGGGGCACCGAGCAACCTGTGCTGTTGTTGTATCTGCAATGGCGAACTTAGATTTTTTTACCTGAGTCTAGCTATGATGTGTGCTAAGCTGTCGTCTATTTAACCTCCTTGGCCAACTCTTGTAGGACACTTCATTCTGATGTGGTAAGGTTCTAGCAGAGTAAAGCTCCTCCAGGGGCACCCTTGCCTTAGGTAGGAGCCGAGCAACCTGTGATGTTGTGCCTGCATTAGCGAACTCGGGTATTTTAGCTGTGTCTAGGCATGTTGTGTGCTAAGCTATCGTCTATCCAACCTGCTTGGCCAACTCTTGTAGGGAGTACTTCAGCCCTAGAGGAGCAGAGTAAATGCTACTCCTAAGAATTCGAACGTGGAGTTGACATAAACTCAAAACTAAAGAGCTTAAGTGCAATTCAAATATCCTCACCCTGATTGAAATATGTGTACGATGTGTACTGACTACAGTAAATGTGGAGACATGTTCATCTCAGCAGAAAAAGAATGACTTTGCGAGCTAAGCTGTATTTTCCCCTACCTGGTGTAGTACTAAAAAATGTTGACAATATGTTATGATGCGAGACACTTGACTTGAGAGAGAACGCGGAGTCTTCAGCTACAGGTCAAAGCTTGTTCGCGATGACGGAACTACAGCTCTTGCTACCAAGATAACGTTACTCTACTTAGATCTGAATTGTTTTATGAGGTAGGGTGGAGGGGTAGATTTTTATTAATGGTATACTGCTAGTCGTAAGGGTAACTAAAAGGGATGGGCTAACTCAGGAGAGAGCTGTGCCAGGACACAGAGGTAATTAGACATATACAGAGCCTTATAGACGCATTCTCTAATTTTCTTCTTTCTTTCTTAACCTGCTTACCATCCAGGGTTGATTTTTCCCTTCGACTCAGCGAGGGATCCCACCTCTACCGCCTTAATGACAGTATTCAAGAGCTACAGACTCTGGGTCAGGGGATACCAGTACCTCGCCTTACATGGCCTATCGTTAACTTCTTAAGACTTAGCTGCTTACCTGATTATGGTTAAGAGTGCTAGGTTAACCCATGCATATGACGCCAGGCTTAACTTTACAAGGGCGTTACAGTCTCAAATTTGAGATTCCATCTTACGCTTAACCCAACTAGACGAGATAAGACATGATCCAGGGACTTTGATGTTGAGATTGGTGGAAGGACAAGGGATATGGTGTGAGGTGTAATACAATTCTTTATTTATAGACAGCGTAATATTGGGGAGCATCTTCGAAGTTCTAAAAACGGAGAGCCTAGCATAACATAGAAGAAATAACTGCACGTGCAAGTTGACTAGCTTTCGATGTATTTGCTAACACATAGAACACAAAGTATTTTTTCCCTACAAGTTTGCATCTTAGGTACAATCACGCAGGAAGACCTTACCTATCCTTGTACTGAATACCCAATGTAATACGTAAAAATGTGGTGCCGGAATATAGCTCTGCAGCATTTCGCGTGTTATAGAATTCCCGAATACAGAATAAAATCCTTACTTACACTTTACGTTCGATACCCCTGCAGGCCTGACGTTGCGCTGACCACGCGTTAACCTCCTAGGCAATGGTGTAAGCCTTAATACATAACATGCTTCATTCATTGAGACGTAAGGCTGAAAAGCAACCTTAGGTCCAGGGGAGATGAGCGACCGCGCAAGGTATCAGCCAAAGAAAGACAAAGGCTACGAAAGGCGTGAAAATTAAAGATTCCTTAGCCTTCGTAAACCTAATAGCGTAAGGGTCGGAAAAGAACAAGAGTTAACCGAGGAAGGTCGGATAGGATAGATAAAAGTGAGTGACCTAACACAAGTAAGTAGAAGCATGCGTATACATGGGCTCTTATGGCACTAACCCGGTGGAGGCTGTGCTAGGGCTTTTTGCCTTGTATCTAATAAAATCCATGACCCAGCCTGGAATTACCCTAATTCGAGGTTCTATCCTCCTAACCGGATGCCCTCCTAACTTGCAACTCTCGGTGGAGTGATGTAGGAGGGTGATGGAATACTGCTGTAAGAAACGACTAAAAAAGGGGGGCTCGAGGGCTTTTAACTTCCGAGCGTGGTATTAGCGACAAGAGGACCTCAAGCTGAGTCTGGCATTAATTATAGTTGTTTAACATTTTTGAATAGGGAATCGAAGGTTTAGTGACTCGAGAACAATCTTCTACTCACAACCACGAGGCTTTAGGAATCTGCTGACAGTGTAGCCGGTTACGCTATGTAAGCAACTCAGCTGTCGCAGAGATGCATGCCGTTACAATTGACATGAATGAAATATCTGACCCGCACACACTTCGACTCTTTGAATACAACTCTGCATCTGTTGGCACTAAGGGGTCTATAGCTGAGTCTGGCATAAGTCTAACTCTGCAGAGCTACTACAGGGTTTACAACTTGTAACTCATAAGCTATTAGTTTTTATTAGCTTAACATTCGGAACACGGCTACTATGCAAGATAGCTGCTATACTTTATTCGTTTAGACTTAACTAGAGGGCTGTCTCATAGGCTGACAACTTGTAACTTAAGACCTCATGCATTACAATTGTGTCAAACACGGAATGTAGCGTACAGGACCTGTTATTTCTCTTTCTTCTTCTCCTCCTTAACCTTTTTCTCAATATATTTGGATTAACACGACGAAAAGCATAGTTCGCAAGCCAGAAAACGTAATCATGCACAGTTATATTTATCACCCAGCCGAAAATTAAATCTAAGCCCTTGTTGATGTAGATGAAGAGAAGTTTATTACGACGGAAACACTTAGTTCTCAAGCCACAAAACATAATCATACGCAGTTAAAATCACGACCCGTCGGGGATCGAACCCAACGCCTTGTAAACTTAAGGTTAGTATGCTAATGATACAACCGAGGAGCCTTGTATCTAATAAAATCCATGACCCAGCCTGAAATTACATCAGCCCTCGACAATACAAACTATTAAGTGAACTACGAGGGGTTATTAACTGTGTGTCTCTTATTACTCTTAGAAAATGTACATTTAAGCTCTACTGATAAAATGTTAGTCTCTTCTATCATTAAAGTCGCAACGATGTCGCAACGTCCATTGGTTAACACTTGGTTCCTTTCGAGCTTAACATTTAAACTATATAGGCTATACTCGTATATATAACCTGTAGCGTGCCTGCCTCTTACCCGGAGGCCCCGGGTTCGATTCCTGGCTAGGTTAAGGATTTTTACCTGGACTTGTGGGTTGGTTCGAGGTCTACTTAGCGTACGTGATTAGAATTGACGGGCTATCTGACGATGAGATAGCGGCCCCGGTCTAGAAAGCTAAGAATAACGGTCGAGAGGATTCGTCGTGCTGACTACACGACACCTCGTAATCCGCAATCCTTCGGGCTGAGCGACGGCCGCTTGGTAGGCCAAGGCCCTTCAAGGGCTGTAGTGTTATGGGGTTTGTTTATGTGTATATAACATTTTACTCTTACGTCTAACTCTATTGATAAATTGTCGTTCTCTTCTGACTTCAAACTGGTTACCTATCTGACCTTTATTAATCCAAATTTCGTTTCTTCTAATGTTTAACTGCCTGCTGTCATTTCTTGATGGATACAGTACTTTGCATCCATCTCTTGGCACAGGCCAGAGTAAAGTGTAGCTTCCACCGAAGTCCGAGTCAACATTCATGGCTGTGACAATATTGAAGTTGCTGGGGTATGGGTAGTGCTGAGTAATGACATTCAGAGCATGACTAGTGCATCTGAGTGTTATGAAAGGTGCTGCTCATAGGGTCAGTCGTGCTGCAATAGTACTTTCTGACCCAGTGAGGAAAGCAATGACGAACTACCTCACTCATCATCTTGCCTAGTACGCCTCATTACGGTGCTGCCATTGGTTTTTGGGTTTTCCTTACAGCCGCATAACCTTTGGTGGTGCAATTTGCGGATCCAACCAGCCTCTGGGCTGATAACCTAACAGACAGACTAATTTGTAAACTTGCCACTCGACGAAAGAACATTTAACGATTCAGCTGAAGTTGGTACATTTTTGATAGCAGCAACACCCTTATCGATTGTTATCTGCAAGAACGCTTCTACTTTGTTAGGAATAGCAAATTAATCTCTATTGGTAAATGGTTTATCTCTTCTAACTTTAAAACTCGTGACGATGTGTAACCTCTGTTGTTCATGATCAATGACTGTTCAAAATGTACCTTACAGTAATGTAATCTATTCGTGTTGTGTATATCTGTGGTTATTCTTCAATAAACAACTGCACTGGATGATCTACTAGACTTATGGTTTTTGTTATAGTCCTTTACTATAAGCAGTTACAACCTAAGCTTCTCAACATTGTATATTATTCCTGCTAAGGCACACGGGAAACTGATAAATGTCTGATTCTAAGAAAACGAAAAGTTTACCGTGCTAATGACAATGAGTTAAAACTGTGTGTTCAGAACCAAAAAGAAATTCGTGCTACACACATGATAGTGAACGGAACCCAGGGCTTACGTCTTATTATAAGGCAAAAGGGCTTCCACCTCCTAGCAAAAGAGCAAAAGGGCTTTCTCCTCCTATCAAAAGGGATCCTGCTCCTAGCAAAGGGGCTAAAGGGATCCTCCTCCTATCAAAAGGGATCCTGCTCCTAGCAAAGGGGCTAAAGGGATCCTCCTCCTAGCAAAAGAGCAAAATGGCTTTCTCCTCCTATCAAAAGGGATCCTGCTCCTAGCAAAGGGGCTAAAGGGATCCTCCTCCTATCAAAAGGGATCCTGCTCCTAGCAAAGGGGCTAAAGGGATCCTCCTCCTAGCAAAAGAGCCAAAGGGCTTTCTCCTCTTATCAAAAGGGATCCTGCTCGTAGCAAAAGGGCTAGAATTGAACTTGAAACGGAACAGTAACACGGGACTAGGAAAAATTGTAAACGATTTAATACTTATGCTTTTTACATAGGGACATAGCGGCTACACATAGTATTGATAGGGCTAGACAGAATAGTGTAAAGCATAATGCATATACTTTATTGATAGGGTCAGCCCTTTTGCCCTTTTGCTAGGAGGAGGATCCCTTTAGCCCCTTTGCTAGGAGCAGGATCCCTTTTGATAGGAGGAGAAAGCCATTTTGCCCTTTTGCTAGGAGGAGGATCCCTTTAACCCCTTTGCTAGGAGCAGGATCCCTTTTGATAGGAGGAGGATCCCTTTAGCCCTTTTGCTAGGAGCAGGATCCCTTTTGATAGGAGGAGAAAGCCCTTTTGCCCTTTTGCTAGGAGGAGGATCCCTTTAGCCCCTTTGCTAGGAGCAGGATCCCTTTTGATAGGAGGAGAAAGCCCTTTTGCTCTTTTGCTAGGAGGTGGAAGCCCTTTTGCCTTATAATAAGACGTAAGCCCTGGGTTCCGTTCACTATCATGTGTGTAGCACGAATTTCTTTTTGGTTCTGAACACACAGTTTTAACTCATTGTCATTAGCACGGTAAACTTTTCGTTTTCTTAGAATCAGACATTTATCAGTTTCCCGTGTGCCTTAGCAGGAATAATATACAATGTTGAGAAGCTTAGGTTGTAACTGCTTATAGTAAAGGACTATAACAAAAACCATAAGTCTAGTAGATCATCCAGTGCAGTTGTTTATTGAAGAATAACCACAGATATACACAACACGAATAGATTACATTACTGTAAGGTACATTTTGAACAGTCATTGATCATGAACAACAGAGGTTACACAACGTCACGAGTTTTAAAGTTAGAAGAGATAAACCATTTACCAATAGAGATTAATTTGCTATTCCTAACAAAGTAGAAGCGTTCTTGCAGATAACAATCGATAAGGGTGTTGCTGCTATCAAAAATGTACCAACTTCAGCTGAATCGTTAAATGTTCTTCCGTCGAGTGGCAAGTTTAAAAATTAGTCTGTCTGTTAGGTTATCAGCCCAGAGGCTGGTTGGATCCGCAAATTGCACCACCAAAGGTTATGCGGCTGTAAGGAAAACCCAAAAACCAATGGCAGCACCGTAATGAGGCGTACTAGGCAAGATGATGAGTGAGGTAGTTCGTCATTGCTTTCCTCACTGGGTCAGAAAGTACTATTGCAGCACGACTGACCCTATGAGCAGCACCTTTCATAACACTCAGATGCATTAGTCATGCTCTGAATGTCATTACTCAGCACTACCCATACCCCAGCAACTTCAATATTGTCACAGCCATGAATGTTGACTCGGACTTCGGTGGAAGCTACACTTTACTCTGGCCTGTGCCAAGAGATGGATGCAAAGTACTGTATCCATCAAGAAATGACAGCAGGCAGTTAAACATTAGAAGAAACGAAATTTGGATTAATAAAGGTCAGATAGGTAACCAGTTTGAAGTCAGAAGAGAACGACAATTTATCAATAGAGTTAGACGTAAGAGTAAAATGTTATATACACATAAACAAACCCCATAACACTACAGCCCTTGAAGGGCCTTGGCCTACCAAGCGGCCGTCGCTCAGCCCGAAGGATTGCGGATTACGAGGTGTCGTGTAGTCAGCACGACGAATCCTCTCGACCGTTATTCTTAGCTTTCTAGACCGGGGCCGCTATCTCATCGTCAGATAGCCCGTCAATTCTAATCACGTACGCTAAGTAGACCTCGAACCAACCCACAAGTCCAGGTAAAAATCCTTAACCTAGCCAGGAATCGAACCCGGGGCCTCCGGGTAAGAGGCAGGCACGCTACAGGTTATATATACGAGTATAGCCTATATAGTTTAAATGTTAAGCTCGAAAGAAACCAAGTGTTAACCAATGGACGTTGCGACATCGTTGCGACTTTAAAGATAGAAGAGACTAACATTTTATCAGTAGAGCTTAAATGTACATTTTCTAAGAGTAATAAGAGACACACAGTTAATAACCCCTCGTAGTTCACTTAATAGTTTGTATTGTCGAGGGCTGATGTAATTTCAGGCTGGGTCATGGATTTTATTAGATACAAGGCTCCTCGGTTGTATCATTAGCATACTAACCTTAAGTTTACAAGGCGTTGGGTTCGATCCCCGACGGGTCGTGATTTTAACTGCGTATGATTATGTTTTGAGGCTTGAGAACTAAGTGTTTCCGTCGTAATAAACTTCTCTTCATCTACATCAACAAGGGCTTAGATTTAATTTTCGGCTGGGTGATAAATATAACTGTGCATGATTACGTTTTCTGGCTTGCGAACTATGCTTTTCGTCGTGTTAATCCAAATATATTGAGAAAAAGGTTAAGGAGGAGAAGAAGAAAGAGAAATAACAGGTCCTGTACGCTACATTCCGTGTTTGACACAATTGTAATGCATGAGGTCTTAAGTTACAAGTTGTCAGCCTATGAGACAGCCCTCTAGTTAAGTCTAAACGAATAAAGTATAGCAGCTATCTTGCATAGTAGCCTTGTTCCGAATGTTAAGCTAATAAAAACTAATAGCTTATGAGTTACAAGTTGTAAACCCTGTAGTAGCTCTGCAGAGTTAGACTTATGCCAGACTCAGCTATAGACCCCTTAGTGCCAACAGATGCAGAGTTGTATTCAAAGAGTCGAAGTGTGTGCGGGTCAGATATTTCATTCATGTCAATTGTAACGGCATGCATCTCTGCGACAGCTGAGTTGCTTACATAGCGTAACCGGCTACACTGTCAGCAGATTCCTAAAGCCTCGTGGTTGTGAGTAGAAGATTGTTCTCGAGTCACTAAACCTTCGATTCCCTATTCAAAAATGTTAAACAACTATAATTAATGCCAGACTCAGCTTGAGGTCCTCTTGTCGCTAATACCACGCTCGGAAGTTAAAAGCCCTCGAGCCCCCCTTTTTTAGTCGTTTCTTACAGCAGTATTCCATCACCCTCCTACATCACTCCACCGAGAGTTGCAAGTTAGGAGGGCATCCGGTTAGGAGGATAGAACCTCGAATTAGGGTAATTCCAGGCTGGGTCATGGATTTTATTAGATACAAGGCAAAAAGCCCTAGCACAGCCTCCACCGGGTTAGTGCCATAAGAGCCCATGTATACGCATGCTTCTACTTACTTGTGTTAGGTCACTCACTTTTATCTATCCTATCCGACCTTCCTCGGTTAACTCTTGTTCTTTTCCGACCCTTACGCTATTAGGTTTACGAAGGCTAAGGAATCTTTAATTTTCACGCCTTTCGTAGCCTTTGTCTTTCTTTGGCTGATACCTTGCGCGGTCGCTCATCTCCCCTGGACCTAAGGTTGCTTTTCAGCCTTACGTCTCAATGAATGAAGCATGTTATGTATTAAGGCTTACACCATTGCCTAGGAGGTTAACGCGTGGTCAGCGCAACGTCAGGCCTGCAGGGGTATCGAACGTAAAGTGTAAGTAAGGATTTTATTCTGTATTCGGGAATTCTATAACACGCGAAATGCTGCAGAGCTATATTCCGGCACCACATTTTTACGTATTACATTGGGTATTCAGTACAAGGATAGGTAAGGTCTTCCTGCGTGATTGTACCTAAGATGCAAACTTGTAGGGAAAAAATACTTTGTGTTCTATGTGTTAGCAAATACATCGAAAGCTAGTCAACTTGCACGTGCAGTTATTTCTTCTATGTTATGCTAGGCTCTCCGTTTTTAGAACTTCGAAGATGCTCCCCAATATTACGCTGTCTATAAATAAAGAATTGTATTACACCTCACACCATATCCCTTGTCCTTCCACCAATCTCAACATCAAAGTCCCTGGATCATGTCTTATCTCGTCTAGTTGGGTTAAGCGTAAGATGGAATCTCAAATTTGAGACTGTAACGCCCTTGTAAAGTTAAGCCTGGCGTCATATGCATGGGTTAACCTAGCACTCTTAACCATAATCAGGTAAGCAGCTAAGTCTTAAGAAGTTAACGATAGGCCATGTAAGGCGAGGTACTGGTATCCCCTGACCCAGAGTCTGTAGCTCTTGAATACTGTCATTAAGGCGGTAGAGGTGGGATCCCTCGCTGAGTCGAAGGGAAAAATCAACCCTGGATGGTAAGCAGGTTAAGAAAGAAAGAAGAAAATTAGAGAATGCGTCTATAAGGCTCTGTATATGTCTAATTACCTCTGTGTCCTGGCACAGCTCTCTCCTGAGTTAGCCCATCCCTTTTAGTTACCCTTACGACTAGCAGTATACCATTAATAAAAATCTACCCCTCCACCCTACCTCATAAAACAATTCAGATCTAAGTAGAGTAACGTTATCTTGGTAGCAAGAGCTGTAGTTCCGTCATCGCGAACAAGCTTTGACCTGTAGCTGAAGACTCCGCGTTCTCTCTCAAGTCAAGTGTCTCGCATCATAACATATTGTCAACATTTTTTAGTACTACACCAGGTAGGGGAAAATACAGCTTAGCTCGCAAAGTCATTCTTTTTCTGCTGAGATGAACATGTCTCCACATTTACTGTAGTCAGTACACATCGTACACATATTTCAATCAGGGTGAGGATATTTGAATTGCACTTAAGCTCTTTAGTTTTGAGTTTATGTCAACTCCACGTTCGAATTCTTAGGAGTAGCATTTACTCTGCTCCTCTAGGGCTGAAGTACTCCCTACAAGAGTTGGCCAAGCAGGTTGGATAGACGATAGCTTAGCACACAACATGCCTAGACACAGCTAAAATACCCGAGTTCGCTAATGCAGGCACAACATCACAGGTTGCTCGGCTCCTACCTAAGGCAAGGGTGCCCCTGGAGGAGCTTTACTCTGCTAGAACCTTACCACATCAGAATGAAGTGTCCTACAAGAGTTGGCCAAGGAGGTTAAATAGACGACAGCTTAGCACACATCATAGCTAGACTCAGGTAAAAAAATCTAAGTTCGCCATTGCAGATACAACAACAGCACAGGTTGCTCGGTGCCCCTGGAGGAGCTTTACTCTGATCAACCCCCCCCCCCCCCCTCGGAATAAAGTGACCTACAGGAGTTGTCCAAGGGAGGTTATACACAACAGCTTAGCATACATCATACCTAGGCTCAGCTAATGACCCCTAGTTCGCTAACACTTGCTCTTTCAAGTCAGGTATCCCTTTTAGTAGCCTATTTCGACAGTATTCCATAAGATAACGACATCCTATTTTCTGAAGGTGTCCGAGGACGTAGCGCTTAGCTGGAGGTGGATTGCGCGTGGCGGCCATCTTGCCCACTTGTCCCTGCGCTTGCTTGTCGCGTTGGTCGCAATAGACTGACGTCGGGAAGGGCAGCCTGCTGAGGAGGAGGAGGTTCTAGAACTCTCACAAACACACTACTAAAATCGCCTTTCATTTTGGAGAGATCTACAACTTTGGTCCTATGACTTTCTGTCGTATTTCTATCCCTTATACGTTAGCCCACCAGTGGTTGCTAGGATGAAAGTAACGCGAGTGATCACGCGTTGAGCAAAATGCTCACGCTATCATATGGCGTGTTTACATAATAAATACCAACCAATTCTAAGCGTAAATTTAAATGAACATAAGAATAAATCTCTAATGGTTATAAAGAACACGAAAAATTATAAATAAAATTACAAATAGTCATAAATCTCAAATGGTTATAACTGTATCTGGAAGAAACAATTCCCAACCTTCTAAAATAGTGTGTGTGCGTCTTTCGCAATTCCCTTTATACAAGAGGATGAGTCACTATATTTTCAGCACAACTAAGTGAGCTCTTGGTGGATGTCTGCTCCACTTTGTCACCTTATTTTTCACTATATAAACATTGTCACTTAACATGAAATTCTCATTTACCTCCAACATGTGTTGTTCGCCAACTATAGACTTTTCTCCAGGTACGGTACCATCAACACGTTCTTCTGGCTCGGACTGTTCAGTATCCGTAGTATGTTCACTGTGTTCACTTTCGCAGTCCGAGTGACTGTTTTCGCCCTCGAGTTGATCACTAGGAATTTCATTAAACCAAGGTAAAATGTCACGACTTGAAGCCATCGTCACGCACTAATTACACAACACATTAATACAATAAGTTGCAAAGAAATGTTTCAACTATGAAACAACATAAAATAATAGCGAAACTATTACACACACAGAAATTAGCTGCAACGTGACTGGTCGTGCGTGAAGCAAAATGCTCACCCTTGACGGTTGCTGATAATTCCTCCCTCCCTGTCCCTTCTGAATGTCACAGATGTGCGTTTTAGTAATCCGTCCTTCTCTTAAAACTGCAGTGCGAAGGTACACCAGGGCTCAAGTTCGAAATTACACGCTCTTTTGAGCTGAACGTGAGCATTTTGCTCATATAGCGACCACTGGCGAGTTAAATAGAGCTGTATTTCTCGATTTCTACTTAATTATGTACTTTTACACGTATATGTTATCATTTGGCACACTTACAGGAAAGATAGAACAATAACATTCGGCACGCACATTGAAATGGCCAGTGGCCATGTGATAGTCAAATTGTATGATTCTAGCCGTCACATGAGTATCAAAAATAAAAAGTAGTATGTGAAAACTGTACAAAATTTCACTCCATTCAATGACTTTAACTTAATCAAACCCATAAATATATGATATACTAGAAGATGTCATAGGTCTAACCATATAGAACACAGAATGAGGCGTCTGATGGTGAAGTCCGTTTGTAGATATGTCGTACAGTTTCAAAGCAGTAACTCTCGAAATAAAGGTCTGCACTTCTGGAGTGTGTCTGTACATTGACAGTTTTGGCGGAATTTCCGTTCAGTTATCCTTTTCAGGTGTAATAATGACCATCTGAATATTTTAGCTTTGGTGTTTGTTTCTTTGATTGATTGTTTGTTTGTTTGTTTGATTGTTTGTTTGTTTGTTTGTTTGTTTGTTTATTTGTTTGTTTGTTTGTTTGTTTGATTGTTTGTCTATAACTTGGAAACTACCGGATATAGTTCCACAAAACTTGATGTTCAGAATGCACCTGTCCTTGGGTAGGTTTTAGGGCATGTATTGTTTCTAAATCCCTGAACTGACTGGGGGTTTATACGAAATCGAAACCGTGATTTTGCACTCCCACACAATATACACTACCAAACTTAATGGATACTACCTGCCTTAATGGAAATTAATATCTAAACCTTTTTTATCATTTACATCATTTCGATACGAGGATTTATAAGGGAGATATCATTAACGGGCCGTTTTTCCGTTCAAGTCCCACCGGACTTAAATCAACAGCGGGTGCGTTTAAGCGTATTTCTTACAACTTGTTAACTACTGAAGATATTTGAACCAAACTTTATATTTAGCATCCACCTGTCCAAAGGTAGGATTTAAAGGTCAATAACATTTCATGTTCCATGAATGGACTGGCGGTTAATAGTGAACCGAAATGGTGTTTTTACTCTTCCACAATATATAAAGTACAAGACCAACCTGACTGGAAATAAACCAAACTTAATGGAAATCCATTTCTAAAACTTCTTTTCTCATGTGCATTTTTTAGACAGGAGGATTAATAAGGGAGATATCATGAACTGTCGGTTTTTCAGGTTACGTTCAGCGGACATAGCCCAAAAGTGTTGTACCTATAGCAGATTACTTAGCTACCTATATAAATAAAATCGTTATGACTGTGTGCCTGTACACTGACTATTTTGGCAAAATTTTCGTACAGCTACCCGTTTAAGCGATAATAATGACCATCTGCATAGTTTTTGTTTAGTTTCCTGATAGCCCTAATTTTTACTCTTCTCGCCCAAAACCCAGATTGCGGCATAATCTGCCAGATGAACAAGAAAATTGAAATTTGGCAAAATTATACGTTTTCTTCATGACTTTAGATCTTCATATTTGGATTGTGTTGTAACTTTGTGCCTGACGGTGTATGCAGTCTGGCTCATTTAACTGTTCTCTGCTTTTCGTGAACATTGTGAGACAGTGCCAAACATTGCGTGTGCCGTGCTGATGCTCGGAAGATTACGCATTACTTCTTTTAATTGACTTACATTCCACTTCGTCTGAATTTTACAGTGCCTACCCCCGTCATTTTTATATCGCCTCTTCAACTGATGTTGTGTGAACTTGACCATTAACTTCTTTCTTACTTATGCATTGTTTTTCGAGTTATAATCGGCTAATGATGACCCAGACTGGGGTCGAAACTGGTACATTTTCACTTTTAATTAAATAAGAATGTAATCTCTACATCTCTTATTATTTACTTGTATTGAATAGGTTGAAATACCATATTTATTATTTCAGTTTAACTGTGATACTTTTCAATACGGAACAATGACATTTTTATCTTTAAATTGATACGGAATTTCTCAAACATCCTAAGTCATCAGTGACAATAAAATCTATTCAACGTCTAAATCGCAGAATCTCGAATCAAGGCGGTACAACCTAAGTACCCACAGGATCTATAAAAGTCGTTTTTAGATCACAGAATTCGCCACAGCATTTCTCTTTATATCAGGTGTACTTAGAAGTACGACCTTTCATATTCTCCCCGTTAATATGTAAAAAGTTTCAAAGATATGGACACAAAGATAGGAAATTGTCGAGCAAAGACGCCAAGGTGTGGACGTTGTGCATTACACCATCTTACAACGGAGTGCATCGAAACAGTTTTCCAATATGAAAACCATTGGTACGCAAGCGTGCCCAGCACAGCAGCAACAAGAATTAATTAAGAAAATTATGAGTACGGACAACGTAACTTTTCAGGAAGCAACTAAAAAACAAAACCCCCCTGAATTCCGCTCCGGACGTGCAACAACAACAATTTCCGCCGCTTATTCGTGAAATTCCGCCTTCCCCACCAGAAAATCCACGAAAGCGGAAATTTAGCCAGGTAGTAGTAATGCAGGGACCGCGGCCTATCCCTCCCCCTGGGTACGACCGGGATGGGTATCTGAATTTAATACGGACACCGCAAATGACAGGCATGAACACTCATCATTCTCCGATACAATTACTTACATCTGTTCAGTTACTTCCTTTAACATCGGGAGCGTGTGCCATGGCTGATGGTACTCCAATGGTATCATCAGCTAATAATCTTGAACGTCAAAGAGACCACCTACGCAGTGACATTCAGCAAACATTAGGGCAGTTATTCCACTTGTTCGGGGACAACCGACAGTTGTCCCACGTAATATACAGTTACGCGATAGAGTACATAATATCATGAATTTCTATGATAATGATAACCCAGTGGAATGCTAGGAGTGTCGTAAATAAAATACATTAATTACCATTAATTCTTAATTAAACTGCTCCACATATTGTTGCTTTGCATGAAACGTGGTTTTCGCCTTCCCTAAATATATATGTCAAAAATTACAATGTAGAGAGAAATGACGGACAAGGATATGGCGGGGTTGCTTTTCACATTCACCACAAAGTAGCATATAGGTCTTTGATTACCCTTCATTCGAACCCTAATACATTAACCATTGGTATCTACTATCGCGAAGTTCTCTTTGTTAATATCTACTCCCCTCCAGATGTCTTTATTACGGAAAGACAATGGTCTCAGTTTTTTCAGCAATTCGATACTGAACAACAGATTTTTATCCTTGGTGATTACAATTCCTATCATACTTCCTGGGGTAGTATCTGTGATGAAATTAAATGTACTCAACTACTTAATGCTGAAAATAAACATGCCCTCTTAACTGAACGATGGATCACCCACTCGACTAACAGCACCCGGAGCTCCTTCATCCTTTGCCGCAAGATATGTCACCACTTATTACCTGGCATACATTAGCAGATACTCATACAAGCGACCATTTTCCTATTGTCATAACTTACGCAGTAGGCAGGCATAGCACACCTACCACAACATCAACATATGTAACTAATGTATGCTCTTACCGACACTTCAGCGCACAAAACTACAGTAATTACCTAGCTGACCACCTAAGTCAGATACCTGTCAATACGTTAAATTACCATTCCCTATATTCGATATTTCAAGATTATATTAATATTTATCATCCCCTTAAAGAAACTATCGCACCTACATACGGACGTCCTCAACAAATAAGATGGTTGGATGACGAGTGTCATAAGTTACTCCAAAATCGCAGGCGATCGCTTCAACATTATAGAAAGCATCTCACAGACCATAATTTTTTTTATTTTTTTATTTTTTAACGCAAATTTTTTACAATAAACGCCGAACAGCTTGGAAGGAGTATATTTCATCTTTACCCCCCCCCCCCACGTACCCACCACACAAATGTGGAATACCATACGTGCTCTAACTAGAGTTTCACAACATAGTACACCTCCAGCGATAATGCCTAGTACTGTTCTGTCCAACTTCTTGCTCTACTAAATCACGAGTACGTGCTATATAATTTTGGTTCCACCTAGGTAACTTCCAAACAACAATTTTCTGTTTTATTGCAACCTTGCGATCATAAGGAATTGGAGGCGGTATTAATTTCCTCCTCCAACTCTGCTCCGGGACCAGACTATATTACATGTCAGATGATAAAGCTACTACCTTCACGTGCCAAGAAGTTATTACTAGACTACTTTAACAACATATTGATAACCTTCAAGACGCCTACAAATTGGGATGACTTTTTCCTTGTTGCAATTCTCAAAGACCGCCAGATACCTACTGACCCCAATAACTATCGCGGCATTGGATAGGCTCTTATCTAAGGAAAACATTTCTGAAAGTCCTCTTACAGCAATTCATATGTACACTAGAATATTACCATCTTGTACCTAAAAGTCAATACGCCTTTTTAAAGGGCGAAGTTCACATGATGCCTTTAATATTTTTGTCATCGATGTTCGTTTGGCGAAGTATAGAAAACAAAGCACGATAGCTATCTTTCTTGATATCAAAAGTGCATACGACTCTGTCCCGCTGCACATTATTTTGGAGAACTGGCTTTAAAACAAATTCCTTGCGAATTTATACGTATTCTACAGCAATTAATCATGCTACGTATGCTGATAGTTAAAACGACACAACACTGCATACCCAGCCGACTATCATCACACGGCTTACCCCAGGGAGATATTTTTAGTGGTATCCTTTTTGCACTATATATGAGTGAGTTAGAACAAGTAATAATACGTTCAGCGCGCTTATTTGCCTATGCGGACGATTTCGTTCTTCATTATTCACAAGATAACTTAGACACCTGTAGACAACATCTATCCACAACAATGCGCGAGGCAGTTTCGTGGTTGGGGCCCATGGCCTTCAGCTCTACATTTCCAAATTATATGCAATGATTTTTACCCACCACCGATGTTATGACCACTTCCCCATTTCATTTGACACTTATGAAATACCAACTTATAATCAATATCAATATTTGGGGCTAATCTGGTATAATAAACTAAATTGGAAGAAACATTTCCAATTTATTCGGAAAAAGAGCGACGTCTATACTCGAGTATTAAAAACAGTCATACGTAGGCATTGGGGACCAGACCCGTGTGTGAATATATGGTTGTACAGGTCAACAATAAAGGAGTATCTGAACCACGGAGCACATTTATTTTGATACAGCTCCCGGTACTAAAATGGTGCAACTCAACACTTGCCAATATCAAGCCTTATATATTTGTCTGGGTGCACTTAAAACCACCCCTACAAATCCTCTTCTAGTCGAATCACGTGAGCCTCCCCTGACTATACGAGCCAAATGCTTGCCAAAAAAATACCTTCTGGTATATAAGTTACAACTACTCTATGAATATCACTCCACACGAAATCCTGGAACCCGCCGATTGCCTGCGTTATATTATGCTTACGAAGTACTAAATTCGTATCGAGACTCTCTGTTAAGAAACCTAACAATACCCCTCCTATATCTTTTCCTTCCCCTACCCCATCCTCATTTACAAGCCTCATATATTTATCCCGACCATCAGTAACTATAGCAGAGCAGTAAGTGATCAAGACCACCCTCAGACGACTTAAAAAAGCTGAAGCTTAACGTTTCAAAAGGTAGCATCGATATACGAGGGTTGGGGCAAAAGTCATGGCGCTCTTTTCTTGAAGATACCAGTCCGGTGGAAAATGTGGCATATACAGACGAAAGGACAAGGTGTTAACTACATGTGTGGACAATGAATATCACTGAAATATCGTAACACACTCATTTATTACGGTATTATACAGGGCAATGTGACCTTCCTGGTGCAAAAGAATGACAACACAGTATACATAAATCTGACATGACAAACCTGGGCCTAAAGACCCTCAAAGTAGTCCCCTGCTACTAACACCATGCGCTGCCAACGATGTGGCAGGCGCTGAATACCATCTGCCTCAGCATTTGCCGCACCATGCGGGAATCGGGTCACCTGCTGGCGCACAGCGTTAGCAATGTCCTCTCGTGTTCAAAACCGACTACCACGTAGTGGTTACTTAATCTTTCTAATGAGATCAAAGTCACAGGGCGAAACGTCGGGAGAGTACGGTGGGTGCTCCAATTCTTCCCATCCCCAACGTCGCAGTAGCTGCCCTACACACTCTGCTTTCTGTAGTTTTGCATTGTCGTGCAGGATTATTGCACTGTCCACAAGATCCGGACTATCTCCCGAACGCCACGTCGTACCTGTCGCACCAGGAAGTCCCTATAGTACTGTGCGGTCACGGTTCTGCAATGTGGAACGAAGTGGCATACAATGACACCCCTGACGTCATACGCGACGATCACCATCAATTTGACCGGGGAAGGATTCTGACGGACCTTCTGCCTTCTTGGTGATCCAGCATGTCGCCACTCCGCGGACTGACGTCTCAGTTCTGATTCGTATGCCTCGGCCCAAAAATCGTCGATGGCGATTATTCGTGACAAGAATTGATCGCCGTCCTATTGCCAGCGTGCAAGGTGGTCGGAGCATATTGCGCACCCACCTTTAAACTTCCGTCAGTGCATGCGGTACCCACCGCGATGCGATTTTGCGCAGTTGCAGCTCATTACGCAATATCTTGTGGACGGTGCGTTTCTCGATGCCACTTGCCCTCTCTAACTCCAGTAGCGTCCATCGTCTGTCTTCATACAGAAGCTGCTCGATGACGGCACGTACCACGTCGATCCGCACACTGACAGGTCGTCCCGAACGTTGCTCATCGCAGGTTGACACAAGTCCTTGCTGAAACTTTCCTACCCACCGCGCTACTGTACGGTATGGAAATGCATTATTCCCAAGGGCTTCCACTAATTCTCTGTGACATTCCATCGCATTTCTCCCTCGGAGAACGGCTATTTTGATGTAAGCACGCTGCTCAACACGGGTTACTTCCATCTCACACGACACTCACCAACTGACTGATTTCACAGCCCTCGCTGCGCTACTACCACCTAACACAGAGCCATCTGTTGTTCTGTATACACACTATGCCTGCAGAAATTCCACACGATACGTATACGTTTGTGATCCGTTCACATATCTACAAGAAAAAAATAGTTGCCATGACTTTTGCCCCAATCCTCGTATATATACGGATGGCTAAAAACCGAATTTGCGGTTGGAACGGCCTATTTTGTTCCAACCTTAAATATTACTGAGCAATTTATATAACCCAACGCTTTGTCTATATTTACTGCTGAAATATTTGCCATACGACAAGCCCTCCTTTTTACCAAAAACAATGCTTATATTACAGTAAAATTACCACTTATACGGATGCCCTGAGTGTCTTGCAATCTTTGTTTTCATTGTCCCTGTCATCGAACTGGTATCTTTATAATGTCAAACACCTCATTTACATACTGAAGCAGTCAGGAGTTTATTTAACATTAGTTTCGGTGTCTAAACATGTAGGTATACTGGGTAATGAAAAGGCCGACTATTAAGCACAGCACGCTGCTAGGCTTTTGACTCCTCCACCTTGTGTAGCGACTCCCCCCAACGGATTGCATTCCCATGCTAAAAGATGCTGCCTGTAATGACTGGCAAGAGGAATGGCAACATACTGCTCAAGTCAAAGGACGCTTTTATTATCAATTACAGTACAACCACGCATTCCACAGAAATCCTGGTTTACGAAAGGGTCATACGAAGACATATCACTAATATCATTCGTTTGCGCTTTAATCATGCTCTTACTCTCCAATATAAATTCCGATTTCATCTGGCTAATTGTCCTAACTGTACGTGTGGCGACAGAGATGGAGATGCGGATCACTTGATGTTTCAATGTCCTTTAACCCTGTCTGCACGTTAGAAGCTTCTCCGCAGCATTGTACGTCTTAAGGCTGGTCTCCACTGATTAACATTTAACAACAATATGTTAATTGTTAACTGGTGACACCATCAACATGTTAAATGTTAATAAACACGTTAAACTTGACTTCCTTTTTCTATATACAGGTAGTTCATTATATCAATTTGTGGTAACACATTTAGGTGGTGTCTAGTATTTTCAGACAAGGACAATGTGCTCAGATGATGAGGATTACCGGGCGAGTTGGCCGTGTGATCAGGGGCACGCGACTGTGAGCTTGCATCCGGGAGATAGTGGATTCGAATCCCACTGTCAGCAGCCCTGAAGATGGTTTTCTGTGGTTTCCCATTTTCACACCTGTACCTTAAGGCCACGGTCGCTTCCTTCCAAATCCTAGGCCTTTCCTATCCCATCGTCGCCATAAGACCTATATGTGTTGGTGCGACGTAAAGCCACTAGCAAAAAAAAAAGATGAAAAGGATTTGGCCTTCCTTATTGCCACTGTTGCTTCTTGTTATGATTTTAAAATGCAGTTTTATTAGGCACATTTCCTCCCCTCATCCTGCTCATTGCTTCGAAAGCAAACCACTTTGAAATACGGTATAAAGTTCGTCCGCACCCGCCCCCGACTTTTCTGAACGTTTTACAATTCTCGACTGTAGTGAGTGCGGAGGGACGCTAGTTTTTTTTTTTTTTTTTTCGATGCACCTGCGGGAACAATTATAGATAATTTTGAGTTCCTGGAAACTGCCGGCTTTCTTCGCTTTATATCTGTATTCCTTTGATGAGACATCCCACAAACAAGGCCTTCCTATTATATCATTAATTAATTAAATCCAGAGTAATCTCCTTGCTCCACTCCATTTCTGACTATAAATTTTAGTATTGTGCAGAGAGGAAGACACATGTGCGCGTACTGTTTTTGAGCTTATAACAAAGAGAATGAGTATTGCGGAGTGTTGTAACTATAATCCTACTTCACAAGAAGCACGACGTTTGCGTCGTCTGGCTATCTGTTGACATGGAAACAGCATGGAAGTTGCCGAAGCTGTGCCGGTATCTCACGAACAACGAACTGACTTGACATGTTTTCCACTTGGAGCGGAAAACACGCCAACATGTAAAAGTGTTAACCTCAACATTCTGAATTAACATGCAAAGTCAAATGACACAATCACAATATACATGTTAATTGTAACATGTTAAATTTAACATGTTGGTGTTAAATGTTAATCAGTGGAGATCGGCCTTTAAACATCCTTTTCCTAACAAGTGTTTCCTGTTTGTTGCATAATCCTACTGCTGACATCATTGACGCGATCAGTGTGTTTCTTGATGACTATTGCATTATAACTCAATGTACTGTCATACCTATTACGTATAACGTTATCCTCTTGCTACCACTGGTGTTACAGTGTATCCGCCTTGTTTGATTTTTTCGATACGTACATTGAAGTGCTATAGGTGTGTGAATGCTGTTTTGCCGCCTCGCGAGTGAATTCACTATAATTCAGCATTTTTGGACTGGGAAAAATATTGGAGCCCACAACCATCAGGAAGAAGAAGAAGAAGAAGGCAGACCAAATGTGTGATTGCTGAACTTCTCTGGGAACCTCTTCCTCATCCTCCGTATAACCCTGACGTTGCCCCTTCAGATTTCCATCTTCACTCTCTATCTAACCACATTCAGGGGCAAGTGTTTCCTGACTAAGCTTCTCTCGACCAATGGCTTACAGATTTCTTTCAAAACCAAAACATTTCTACAGGCGAGGCATTCAACTGCTAACTGAACGTTAGCAGAAGGTCATAGAGACTGGAGGTGAATACCTCACTGAGTGATTGTGATTGTGAGTTACAGTGCGTGACAGTGACGATAAAATAAAATAATATAAAATATAAGAACCGCACAAACTTATGCATCGACCCAATAGTTGTGAGGGAATGGTGTATACAAAATGGTGAATTTTGAAGATAATAATAATAATAATAATAATAATAATAATAATAATAATAATAATAATAATAATAATAATAATAATAATAATAATAATAATAATAATAATAATAATAATAATAATGTATGTTGGGTATTCAGCCCGAAGGCTGGTTGGATCCTCAACAGGTTCACCATTAGCTGTCATAGATGGCCTAGGTGTCACTGAAGAGGCGTACTAAGAAAATGAGGAGTGATGTAGTTTCCCGTTGCTTTCCTCACTGAGCCAGATGTTACTATTGCACAAGAGTCTGCCAAGCCCGCTGAAATGCGTGCACCAACCGACCCAATGAACGACATTTTCACACCATTCATAACAGGGACTGGCTGCATAAGGAATGGCATTACTAGCGTCACTCATACCTCAGCCACTTTCATATTGTCAAAGCCAAGTATAAGACTGAGACAGATCTATGAAAGTAACATTTTTATTCTAGCCCATAAGACATAGTGCACTGTAAACGCTACATTTTGCTAGCAAAGGCCTAATAATAATAATAATAATAATAATAATAATAATAATAATAATAATAATAATAATAATAATAATAATAATAATAATAAAAGGGGTGACCTGCATATCTGTAAGGATGGGGACTATCTAGGGTTAAATAAAATGTTGAAGACGGCACAAACACCTGGTCCCCAAGTCTGGTGGTGGTGGTGATTATTGTTTTAAGAGGAAGTACAACTAGGCAACCATTCTCTATATAATACTAATTTGAGAGAAAAAATGGAAGGGATTCGACACTTCGAAAATGAAGGTATCGACCAAAGGAAGACAAGGGCCACGAAGAGCGTGAAAATGAAAGACTCCTTAGGCCTCGAGTGCTCTAATACTGTCGGGGTCGGAAAAGAACAAGAATTGGGCAAGGGAGGTCGGATAGGGTAGATGAAAGTTAGGAGCCTGGCACAAGTAAATGGAAGCGATGCCAGGTCTCAGCTAAGGACCCCATGGTCGCCAACCCACGCTCCAGAGTTCAGAGCCCCTAGGACCCCTCCTAGTCACCTCACCACAGGTAGGGGGTACCGTGTGTGATATTCTACTGTCCCTATCCACAGGGGATTCCTCAAGTCTGACGGAATAACCAATGAAGATTAAATTCCCTTACCTCACTGGCAATCTAATCCAGAACCACTCGGAACCGAAGGTCAGCATGCAGGAAATACATTTGAAGCATTATTCATGAAGTTCTGTACCTATTATTTTCTTTATTTTTTTCAGGGAGCGCGGTTGTGTGAATCTCGGTGTCATGGTTTAATGTCTTCACTGGGGCTCGAGAACCGAAAGGTAAGACTTTTTAGGTCCTTCTTATTCCATCTGTCTACGAAGTGCGATAAGAGAATGGATATTTGAAAATGTTGTTTCGTCGGTAATATTGTTCACATTCTTTTCAACACTGCAAGGTATAGTATGAGACTGCTATTCAACAAGAACCTGCAGTGTGTAGTGAGGCTGTGAAGCTGAATGTGGATTATGTTATTTCTGTCTTAACACACGTTTCCACGGTAATGTAGTTAGAAACTTAGGAGGTTGAGAAGTGGGGACGGGTACTTTTATGTTTGCAGACAAATCATACACCGTACTTCACCGAGAAATGCATGTGAGCAATGTTATGTTGGCATAAGACTAAGCATTGAGACTTCGATCCTTGAATACCTTGAATATGGTGTGAGAATTGGAACAGGGTGCACTCCATCTTTTGAGGTGGGTTGAAATTCCAATACTCGGCCATCCTCGAAGAGTGGTTTCACTGGTGTTTCCCTTTAACTCTAGGCAAGCGTTTATTTTTATATTTACTTTTTGCTAGTAGTTTAATTTTGCACTCACATATCGTATGTTGTGATGCAAGCTTGGGAAGATAGCACCCATGGTCCAAATTAAAATACAGCCCTAGAATTTGCCTGGTGTGAAGATGGGAAACAATGGAAAAACATCTTCAGGGCTGCTGACGGTGGGTTTCAAAACCACCATCTCCTGAATGCAAGCTCACAATTACGCTATCAAAACTGCACGGCCAACTTGCTCAGTGGCAAGTGTTATGATGCTACCTGTGACCACAGCACACACTTTTTTTTTTTTTTTTTTTTTTGCTATTTGCTTCGCGTAGCACCGACACAGATAGGTCTTATGGCGACGATGGGATAGGGAAGGCCTAGGAGTGGGAAGGAAGCGGCCGTGGCTTAATTAATTAAGGTACAGCCGCAGCATTTGCCTGGTGTGAAAATGGGAAACCACGGAGAACCATTTTCAGGGCTGCACACACTTTCCAAATCCTAATATATCCCTTCCTATCACTGATAGGCTCCCGTTTGTTCTAGGGTTTTGCTTGTCTGGATGATGGTACTGTATCTCTTACATTATTGATACTTTGATACCTGTGAAATTCGATCAATACTGATTATTTCCCAGTTGTAGCCAAGATTCAGTGTGTCAAGAAGCTGCAGGTGGTATTAGGTGAGATTCCGCGCTGACCCTAAGAAAAATCAGCCAAATGAATTAAAATGAAATGATTAAAATGTGACTTGCCTTGAATGAATGATGTGACTTTCCTGTTAATGGCGATATCTATGACAATAGAGGGATGGAAACAAATCACAGTATATGTATCTAAGAATAGTATATCATTATCATCATCATCATCATCATACTCCACTGCGAACCCCCATCAGGGGTTGACTGTGCTGTGCTGCTACGTTTCTATACGGCAACGGTCCTCTCCTGACTAGACTAAGGTAGTGCGGCTTATGGTTCAGCATCAAGATATATGCTGACCTTTTTAGATAGTGTTCACCATTGTGGAGTTAGGCTGGAAAGGGAGATTTCCGTATTAGCCCCATTCCCAGCCTACTCGCTGAAGCGAGAGTTCCATCTTTACGAATAAGGAGGCAGTAGTTACTCCTCGTGTAC
Organism: Anabrus simplex; assembly: GCF_040414725.1. Lineage (NCBI taxonomy): Eukaryota > Metazoa > Arthropoda > Insecta > Orthoptera > Tettigoniidae > Anabrus > Anabrus simplex. The sequence goes on along the minus strand of NC_090267.1, from coordinate 233,350,367 downwards.
GCTTCGAAAATTCGTGAGATGCTGCTACATCGAAGCTATCAGTACATCTTTAATACCCAATACCACCAGAGGTACCAAGACAGGCCGAATGCCACATGGCCAGGTGTGATTCTAATTGATAGTTTGTGTCATGAGTTAGATGTGACTGTCGATGTTTGTCATGAGCGGGCCTCTAGCAAGGTACCTCTCTGGTTAGTTCCACGAACGCATATACGGTCAGATCTACTCCGCTGACCGAAGGTGAACACGGATGCCTCTGTTCATCGGAGCTATTTCCAGGATTTTATTCACCAGCATCCGGTCACGAGGCAAGTCTTAACGAATGTTTCTTAGATCAGAGAAAACGTGGGTTGATCTTTCGTCACCGATAACATAAGCATGAAGATCTCGCTTCACAGAGTCTGTAGCGTGTATACTATGAAGTTTTTGCCATCTTAGGAGCTTTGCAGTTTGCACTGGGTGATGAAAGAAACTACTTGCTTGTGTGTACCGACTTGTTAAGTTCTCTGCAGTCCATTGACACCTGTTTCTCGCAACACCCACTGGTTCAGCGGTTTCATGACTTTCTAGCCAGGTTGAGTGATTCTGGGACCAGAATCACTTTCATTTTACTTCCAAGCCACATTCAAATTGCGAGGAATTAACTTGCGGATGAAGCTGCAAAGAAAACGGTACTTTTTACGGATATTGCGTGGATCTGTCAACAGACACCCATCCGATATGGTTGCACCTACACCTCGGCTATCTGCTTTACTGGGACGCATAAGCCTTCTTATCACTGATAGGCTCCCGTTTGTCCTAGTGGGCTTGGTTGTCTGGGTGATGGTACTGTACTTACATTATTGATACTTTGATACCTGTGCAAAGTATCCGTAACAGTGGTTTTATTTTGTTTTTAGAGGAAGTACAACTAGGTAATCATCCTCTCTGATCAATTTAAGTGAAAAAAAACATTATTTATTCAACGAGTGAATTTTGAAATGAATTACAAAATAAAACAAAAATGATTGTATTAAGCTAGAAAGATCACTAACGAATTAAAAGGTAAGGTTAAGGGTGTATTCTGCCCGAATGCAGGTCCGAACCTCCGCAGAGGTGTGCCTGAGCCGGAGTTTACGTACGGTAGGGTGGCAAGTTCTTTTCCGCTCCTCCATTCCCTTACCTCCCTTCAAGCAATTCAAATCTTGACCACGCCCAATGTCGCTTAACTTCGGAGATTTCACGGGATCCGGTGTTTCAACCCGGCTACGGCCGCTGGCAACGAATCAAAAGGGAACGTGAGTTCCCTGATTAACAGAACACTTGATATTTACATACCCTTGATTAATCAGCAGTAGTCCTGTCATTGGCTAATATGAGTTTGTGTGTCTCATGCAGGCCGAGGCTCCGTCTTACGTCAGAGACATCGGCACACTGTGAGAGTGTGGGCCACGGTGAAGTTGGCACCACAATAACTCACTGGGGGGGTCTTCCCTCTTTAAGATAAAAGAGTGCGTAGATTGTCCATGACCTATCCTCAGCCTACACAAAACTACGGCCTCCCTCCGTGAAGGCTGGAAAGAGTACCGCTACACGGTAGTTGTCTTCCTAATTGCTCTCGGCTTGTTGGGAGTACGGATAGCTAGCCACTCCAATTCCCAGGACGCCAAGATGGTTCGACGTAACCGAGAACAACATAATGTGCCATATAAGGACTACAGGATAAAGCTGTGGTCTCCTGATTCGACCCTAGCAGAAAATTGAAACAAAAAGGATGTATACCCCCTTGAGAGCTCTTGTTACCGGTACTTTATTTTTTTAAGTGCCTTTGTATTTGATCGAATTTGGATAAAGTTAGGTTGTAAAGATAAATACGATTGGTAGCTGTTAGTGTACAGGATATTGGCAACATTGAGATTTGTTATCTTTAAGTTTCTGTGAAGTGGAATTCGAGCTTCTATGGATGGAAATTATGGTCAAGTATTATGCGGTTTGGTAGTTTTTGTCCTGCATCGTAGAGTGCTCATACTGAATTTCAGTCCAGTCCAGCCAACCGTTCTTGCTCCAAACTCATACTACGAAACTTCACAAACATGAAGAATGAGATCAGTAGAGCTGCTGAAGAAAGGTTAGGAAGAAAGCAAAGATCAAGTGAGAATCAATGGTTAACTGAGGGGATATTAGACCTGATTATAGAACGATGAAAGTACAAGAATGCAAAACAATTAGGAAGGCAAAAAGAATACAGGCGGTTAAAGAATGTGGATAGAAAGTGCAGGATAGCTAAGGAAGAATGGTTGAAAGAAAAGTGCAAGGATGTTGAAGCTTGCATGGTCCTAGGAAAGGTGGATGATGCATACAGGAACATTAAGGAAACCTTTGGCGAAAGGAAAACTAGATGTATGAATATTAAGTGCTCAGATAGGAAATAGCTAGATATGGATGGTGAAAAAGGAGAAAAAGAATTAGTGATCTGATTTTAGTTGAGAGAGAGAGAAACACTGACAATTGGAATATGTTACAGCTATGCCAAGAGAAGATTTTGAAGGAGGCCATAAAATTGTATTCGCTAAATTAATACTCGGTAAAGTAGTGAAATTAAGAGAGACAAGAGAAAGAAAAATAAAGGTATGGGAATTAAAGGAAAAGGGAACACAAGGGAAGTTCCAAGAGGAACTGAAAATCCCTGTGCTGAAGAGGGGAGGGCTAAGTTCAAACAACGAATGGTGAAATATGCAGAAGATACATGTGGTAGGGTATCTTGAAAAAAAAAGACTAAAATAGAACGGAACTCAAAATTCCTGTGTTGAAGAGGAGAGGGCCAAGTTCAAACAAAGAATGGTGAAATGTGCAGAAGATACATGTGGTAGGGTATCTTAAAAAAACGAAAAGTAGTCACCCTGGTGGAATAACATTGTAAGGAATACAGTGAAAGAAAAACAGAAAGCATGGAGGAATTGGATGGGAGACAGAAATATAGACAGTAGAAAAAATCATGAAGCAAAGAGAGCTTGTCAGAAGATTATACGGGAAGAGAAACAGACGTGCTAGGAAGACTTCAGACAGAAACCTTGCGAGAGTATGTTAAAGGAAGAAAATGTTGTATGCATTGGTTAAAAGTAAAGTAAACGGGATAGAAGTTACAAAGGACAGATAATGACAAATTTTGACACAAAGAGAGGATATTCTTCAGCGATGGGAGGAGTACTTAGCTAAATTACTTAATATTAAGTTCAAAGAACAGGAAGAACATGAAGAAATGGTGGAAGAAAACCCAAATGAAGATATAACAGTATTGGAAATAGAAGGAGCTATAAAGAAGGTGAAAAGTGGCAAAGCATCAGGTGGGGATGAGGTGGCTACAGAGATGATAAGGGCAGAAGGATCAGTAGGATTACATTAGATATATAGACTATTTCGAGTGATATGGAAGAAAAAAGGAGTACCAGAAGATTAGAGGAAGGGTCTGATAATCCCAGTATTCAAGAAGGGTAATAAGAAAGAATGTAGCAACTGTAGAGGTATCACCATCATTTCACATGTAGCAAAGATCTTGAAATGATATTAGAGGGAAAACTGAGGGTGAAAATAGAAAAGAAAATGGAGAAAGAACAAAATGGATCTAGAAGAGATAGATCAAATTTTGATTTAATTTTTGCATTATGGAACATGATGGAGAAAAGATAGGAATTCATGAATGATTTAGTGATGACATTTATAGATATTGAGAAGGCATGTGACAGTGTACCATGGCAACTGGTCTGGAATGAATGGATAAAAGGGAAGGTAGGCAGAGCAGAGGTACAAATGATCAAAGCCATGAATGAAAAGTGTGTAAATATTGTGAAGGCTAAGGTAGGACAAACAAACTGGTTCAATGTAGAAACTGGACAAGGAAGTATTTTATCCCCTCTATTCTTCATCACAGTCATGGATGAAATCCACAAGGGTGTATAACAAAAAATGGGAAGCAAAGAGACAAAGGTCTTACTCTTTGCAGACGACATAGTGACATAGTAATATGGGGAGAAGATGGAATGGAAGTACAAGAACAAGTTACTGTATGGAATCAGGAGAGAGAAGAATATGGAATGAAAATAAGTGTGGATAAGTGTAAGACAGTAGTGAAGACGCGAGGTAATAGAGAAGAAAGAGGGAATATTGAAGTAAATGGAAGACCATGAGAAGTTGTGAAAAGCTTCAAAGATTTGGGGAGTATACTTGCAGAAGATGGGAAAATAAATGAAGAAGTTGGAAAGAGAATTCAACAAGCCAATGAGCTACACTTACCCTAAACCATATAGAACCTTCAATTAGTATGTTTATATATTTTACTTATCTTTTATTAAATGTTAAGTACGACTAAAATATGATTTCCCTGTAAATATGTATTGTAAATTTGTATAGTACACGTCACGTAAGGCTATAGACTAAAAGGCAAATATTGCCGCCCTATTCTCTCTTTCTTTTAATGACTCATCACTGCTGCCAACATGGCTAGTTACATATCGAAATCACGAGACATAACCTCCAACAAACCAACCTCAATGTATCAATAACGGAGGTTCCCTTACCCAAGTGAATGATAATAAATGATCAGTGAAGATATTCATAATGAAATCGATTTCATCAATCAAGCTTTGCAAGCTTAATGAGGAATTAAGAAAATCACACACTCTCTCTCATCCCCACTCAATTCAATGTCATAGATTTCTGCCTTTATTTTGATATGTGCATTACTATAACAGTATTCATCGGTATTTGCCTTGTGTAAATAATTCAGCTTCCTTCTTGAAATTTGCTATTATTTGTCAGACTGAAGAGAAAAAACGCTGTAATAATACGGTACACACAACAAATATATAACATGTACATATGGCGTAAGTCAATAATAATACACAAAGGCTAAGTCTGCAAACCATAGGTACCAAATTCGTGACAAGACAAGGTTACCGGTAGGTTAAATAGGTTAAAAACGAAATTTCCTTCCATTTCAACTGAACTAATCTTTAAAGAGGAGGTAATGTTGCTTTCCTTTTCGGAAAAGTTCTTGGAGATATCTCTTGCTTCTTAGACATCCTAATCGAAACCTATACGTAAGTATTGGACGAAATTAGACCGTAATTCATAAAATGCTGTGTTTTTGTCATTTCACACCAACTACTTTATTAATTGCATTATTCGAACATGCAAAATTCTAGTTACCTGGTATTACCGAAACAGATTTACTATCCCACAGGAAAAGAAAATATGCTTTAATTATAACAGCAAATTTAACACTAGTGATTTTAACAATACGCCAGTGACCACACGTAATTCTCCCAAATCACGAGAAAAACCATGACTGTATAGTGCCAACGTGCCAGATTAACAGTAACTGTAAGACATTATATCGGCAAGTAAGGTTCCTAAACTGAATGGTTAGCGACACAGAATCGAACCCAACAGTAAAAAATAACTAAAAATCACTACTTCAGTATTAACGGGGAAGGAAGAGTAAGGTTGAGCTCTTATTGTATAGGCTTATGTGCCAGCACAGAACACCAGGGAGTACATAAACTCAAATACCTTTTGTGAATATGTCTCACCTCAAAATCTGTATAGTCGAAAACTGTCGAAAACTGCCGAAAACTCTGTAATATTCTTATATTACCGTAGGTGTATTCCGCTATAATTATGATACATATGGAGTTTTCTGGAACCTTACCGTGATGTTTAAGTATCCAGATATGATTGAAATTTTAGAAATGTTATATATTTCTCCATATGTGTTTGTAAACTGTAATCGAACATTCTACTTTTATCTACTCTACTCGACTGGCCAGTTGACAGTTGGTCAAGCATGTTCCATTGTAAGAACATTTCCAGAAGTCTACATTTCTAGACTGTTTGTCGAATGGTATATATATATATATCAAGTTGACAAGCCGAGAAGAGAGAGCGTGTTACAGTGAGCGAATCAGCATGGGGACTTGTTGATATCTCTACTTGTCAGAATCAACAGTAAATTGCTTCGGTGTGTTTCTCTTACTGTAATAGTGTTGCAGTGTTGCTTATAATTGTGTATAACTGTGCTTTGTTAAGGAATAGACTTAGTGACAATAAAGTGGTTTTTCGCAAAGAAGTGTACGTATCTCGTGTGATATTTATTTGCACCAGCTAAAATCGCATTGAGAACGATATCCAGAGAAATGCAAGAAAATTCTGTACTCAGTGTATTACACACCAGTTTTGACATATGCAGTGGGCACAAGGTGAACAACAAAACATGATGAAAACAGAATCCAAGCAGCCAAGATGAAATTCCTTAGAGGAATAATTGGGAAGACATGAAGGGATAAAAACAGAAACATATAAATGAGAGAGAGAGAGAGAGAGAGAATCGGATTCCCTAACGTTCAAGATAAGATAGAGACCAGTAAACTGAAATGGTATGGACACGGTGAGAATGGAAGAGGATAGAGTTCCAAAGCGAATATTTATGGAGAAAATAATAGGAGGAGTACAACGGGGAAGTCTTGGAAAGAGGTGAATGGATGCGGTGAGGGAGAGTATAGAGATGAGACGAGTAAAAGTAGAAGAAATATTAGAGGAAGGAAGGGAGTGGTGGGGAGATAGACAACTGTGGAGGTCCATGATTTACAGCCCGATCTAGAAGACTGGAAACGAGAAATTAAGAAGGAGAAGAAGAATAAGATAGGAAACCACTTCTCGGGAAAGAAGACAAAGCAGAAATATGGCATGAATATATACAAAAGTTCTCTTAAGAGAGACCCGCTTGGCGAGGTAATTCCACTTAGTGTGTAAGATTACGATACATGAGAAGTGCCATCTGATTTTAGCGAGAATATTGTTGTACCTATTCCCAAGAAAGAGCTGCTGATAAGTGTGAAAACTACCACACCATTAGTTTAGTATCTCAACCCTGCAAAATTTTAACATATATAATGTTTACAGAAGAATGTAAAGACAAGTTGAAACTGATTTGGGAGAAGATCAATTTGACTTCAGAAGAAATGCAGGAACGCGTGAAGCAATCCTGACTTTAGGTCTGATCTTAGAGGACCGAATTAAGGACAAGCCCATGTATGTGGAATTCGAAGATCTAGAAAAGGCATTCGATAATGTTGATTGGATCAATCTATCAAGAGATTCTGAAGGCGATCGGTATCGGATACCGAGAAAGAAGAATTATGTACCATACCGGTACGTACAAAAATCAGTCTGCAGAGATAAGACACTGTTATTAATTATTTAAAGATCCGCATTGTGAATACAATTCAATGCCTAGTATATTTGCTAATTCATCAAAATCATAAAGATATATAAATACAAGTTTCAAGAATCTATTAATTTTCTCTTCTTCAACTTTCAGAATAAAATCACATGAATGTATTAGACCTTTAAAGAAATTATGCCCTGATATAAAACTAGTTAAAATTAATAAATAAAATATATTAAATTTTCAAACATGAATAACATTCATGTTATGTTCACTCGTGTCCTTAACAGGACATGAATAACATGTTTCACGTTACTCATTTGTTTGAACTTTTAGTATGTTTAATGTATTGTTTTAAACAGTTTTATGTTACGGCATAATTTTAATGAAAGTTGTAAAACACTCATTTTATTTTATTCTGAGCGCTGAAGAAAAGAATATTTATAGATTCTCGAAACATATACTTGTATATATATATTTGATTTATTAGCAAAAAAACTAGGCTTTGAATTGTATTGACAATGCGGATCTTTAAATAATTAATAGCAGTGATGTAAATCAATATGGTCTACTGGTGGCCATTATGGTCAGAATTATAGATACTGCAGTGACAGGATTCACGGACGTTGAAAAAGATGTAGCAATCCGGAAAGAAGTGAGGCAAGGCAGCAGTTTGTACTCCGTTCTTTTGAATGTTTGTACAGAACAGGCCATAAAGGAAATCAAAGAGAAAGTTGGAAACGGAATCATAATCCACGGAGAGCAAATAACCCTGAGATATGCCAATGATATTGTTATTTTGTCTGAGTCTGCAGAAGATCTGGTGATATTGTCGAATGGTATGGACAGAGTCGTGGGGGAAAAGTACACGATGAAAATAAATAAGTCCAAAGCAAAAGTAATGGAGTGCAGTCAAACAAAGTCAGGTGGTGCAGGAAATATTAGATTAGGAAACAAAGACTTAAAGGAAGTAGATGCATATTGTTACTTGGGTAGAAAAATAACTAACGACATCAGAAGTAAGGAGGTCATAAGATGCAGACTAGCAGAGCAAGGAAGGCCTTTCTTAAGAAAAGAAATTTGCTCACTTAGAACATTGATAGAGGAATTAGAAAGATTGTTTAATCCTTTCTCTGGACCATGGCATTGTTCGCAAGTGAAATATTGACGATAACTAGCTCAGGAAGTAGGAGATTAGAAGCTTTTGAAATGGGGTGGTACAGAAGAATGCTGAAGGCGAGATGGGTAGATCGAATCACAAATGAAAGGATACTAAATTGAGTAGGTGAGAGGAAATTGATTTGACTGAATTCGATGAGAAGAAACTTTTAATATGTTTAATGTATTGTTTAACCAGTTTTATGTTATGGCATAATTTTAAAGAAAGGTGTAATACATTCATGTTATTTTATTTTGCAAGCTGAAGAAGAGAATATTAATAGATTCTCGAAACATGTACTTGTATATATATTTGATTTATTAGCAAATAAAGTAGGCTTTGAATTGTATTGACAATGCGGATCTTTAAATAATTAATAGCAGTGATGTAAGCCATTATGTTCAGAATTATAGATACTACAGTGACAGGAATCACGGCCTTTAAAAAGATGCAGCAATCCAGAAAGAAGTGAGACAAGGCTGCAGTTTGTGCTCCGTTCTTTTTAATGTTTGTATAGAACAGGCCACATAGGAAATCAAAGAGAAAGTTGGACACGGAATCATAATCCACGGAGAGGAAATCGAAATCTGGAGCATGGCATTGTTCGGAAGTGAAACATGGACGAGAGCTAGCTCAGGAAGAAAGAGATTAGAAGCTTCTGAAATATGGTGTTACAGAAGAATGTTGAAGGTAAGATGGGTAGATCGAATCACAAATGAAAGGATACTGAATTGAGTAGGTGAGAGGAAATTGATTTGACTGATTTTGATGAGAAGAAGAGATAGAATGATATGACATATCTTAAAACACCCAGGACTTGTTCAGTTTGTTTTGAGGGAAGTGTGGGCAGTAAGAGCAGTAGGGGTAGACCCAGGTATGAATATGATAAGCATCTTAGAGCACGTGTAGGACATAGTAGTTACATAGAATTGAAAATATTGGCACAGGATAGGGTGGCATGGCGAGCTGCATCAATCCAGTCTATGGATTGATGACTTCAACATTATTATTATTATTATTATTATTATTATTATTATTATTATTATTATTATTATTATTATTATTATTATTATTATTATTCCGGGGTATTCTGTGGAACGCAGAGTTGAAAGAAGGTGCTGGTGGGAATGGGTCTATCTACGAGAGTCATAGATTATTTTAAAACTTTAAAATAAAGGATTTTTTTTTTCAGATATTAAATTTTAACAAACAACAATATTTCAGGTACGGAGGTAGTTTTCTACAAAATAGAAAAGCAGAAAAACCAAGAATTGCTAAGTTACGATTTGAGCTTCAAGCTCATAATTTACGAAGGTTCCAATATCTCCATTGTTGCGTTTAGTTAGATAGGTAAGGAGACGAATTTCCCAGTTTTTTTCACAGGAAATTCTAAATCACAATTTTGAAGAGCACCTTGCTCCAAAGATTACAAGATATGGCCTTCGAAAGGCTCCCTTCAATATCACACAAATATCTGTAATTGGTAAACAAATTATAGAAGGTGATGAAAATTTTAGCTTCAACCCTATCTAAAAAAAAAAAAAACATAAATGATCGAGAAAAACCTCTCCTTTTGAATGTGGATTTGACCCTAAAAGTTCAGCTCGTCTTCCCTTTTCTTTACGATTCTTTCTTATTGCTGTGATCTTCCTTATTTTAACTTTTAAATTTGCTCAATAAACTTTTCAATTTCTGCCCTCTCCAGGCACAACCTATTTTAACAGGACAGTATTGGTAGTCTTTTAAATTTATATGAAAGAAACATTACAGGGGTATTGAGTACCAATTCTACCGGGCCTTTGTGGGAAACGAACAGGTTAAATTACTGGTCCAAACTCAGAAGTATATGGAGGCGTAAACTTGCGCTCCTTGAAATCAAGAGGTTAAATCACTACTTGGGCTTGTGGCCCAACGATGTAGAGGCTAATCTCAAACTACTGAGGTGACTAGATGGACAAGTTAATTTACAATTTACAAGAGAAAAAGAGTTACAAAATCGTAGTCACTTCAAGATTAATTAAGGGGAATTCGAGGGGGGTAACGCACTCTCCCCGGTTTTCAGTTAAGTACTTTTGACTTACTTGAACTTTTGTATGAGAAGGAAGAAAGTTTATATATTAGGAAATTGACTGTTACATAGTTAAAGATAGGAACCTTCCCCTCGAATCAGCTTGCGGAAATAACTACAGAGATAGAAAAATAGTGGCCATTACCTTAGCTGATGTTCTGCCTGCCGAAGAGTGAGGCCCCGCCTCTTCTCTTAGCGCACACACTTAATAATACGGCGATCAATAAGTTAGCTCCAAAAGGCGTCAGCAATTATACCCGAGAGAAAGGTTCGAGAAGGATCTGGACTAAACCAGACACACCCTCTCATTTTATTGGACAGTCGAAAAGTTACAAGAAGCCTATGATTGCAGAAAAATACACAAAATTTTCTATTGGTTGAGATCCCAAGTTGGCGGGATAAGTAAGAAGTGTTACAAATCTTGAAGCATAAAAAACATGGAAGATCAATTCAGTTCAGAAAACTTATGAACACAAAATTTCTTTAACTTCCTAGTTATTCCACTTTGCACCAGAGTGCATGACGTAAGTTCTTTAATAGAAACATCTATGGAGAAAAGTCTAAACTTCTTGAAATAGTTGTTGCTGACTGTGATACACCGAAAAAAAAGAAATCCAGTCAGTTTAGGAAACCGTAAGGTAACACATTACTCTGTCACTTCAGTAGTGACATCTTTTGATCAACGTCCCAACTTCTTGCACTAGTTGTTTCAATTTTTATGTGATAGATAGCATTCTTCAAGGCGCTTCATTTAAATGCACGGGGTAGAGGTGTACCTCCCGGTACTATTATTATTATTATTATTATTATTATTATTATTATTATTATTATTATTATTATTATTATTATTATTATTATTATTATTACATTAAATCAGAAGCATAACCGAATAATGTTAGGGTAATATTTTCAACTACTGCAAATTACATTTATGACCGTATGTCTGTTAGGTCATCATCCCAAAGGCTGGTTGGATCCTCAAATAGCACCACCAAAGGCTATGCAGTTATAGGAAAACCACAAAAACCAATGGCAGAGACGTACTAGGCAAGATGAGGAGTGAGGTATTTTGCCATTGCTATCCTCACTGGACCAGAAGGTGCTACTGCAGCACGACTGATCCTATGAGCAACACCTTTCATAATACTCAGACACTAGTCGTGCTCCAAATGTCATTACTCAGCACTACCCATACCCCAGCAGATTCCATATTGTCACAGCCATGGATGAGACTGGGATTTTGGTGGAAGCTACAATTTGCTCTGGTCTGTGCCAAGAAATGTGTCACATTGCATGTGACAAATATGTTTGGCAATGACATAGTCACCCATCCTACCCCATGGTCTTTGGCTGTTTGGGTAATGGTAGCAGGCTGCAGGATATGTCTATGACACTATGTGGTGGGAAACGAATTGTTTATCATCCCTAAAATAAATGTGGCCTGAACTTTCCAACATCTTGTACTACAATAATGCTCTTGTTTTATATAGTTACTAACCTACAAGATAAAGTTTACTATATGGATTAAATTTACCTAACATACCGCCACACCAAAAGCATTGGCCTTTTGCGGAAAAATAATAAAATAAAACTGATGCACGCACACAAGAATTCACCGCGTGAAAATAGGGCAAATACGATAGATACCATCATATGTTGATAATGTTTAAGCAAATTGCAGTTCGATGATCACTTCCAGTTCATTTCTGGTAAAATACACAACTTTTGATAGGACGCATGATGGCATCAGGACTGGTGTTAATTGTAGCTACCCTAGTGAGACCGTCATCTTCGACATGGACCATTTTCACCAATATTCTCTTCTCCATTGAATAGGAGGCAGGTTGTCATCCTTGATGAACACAAGATCAATCAATCAATCAATCAATCAATCAATCAATCAATCAATCAATCAATCAATCAATACTGATCTGCATTTAGGGCAGTCGCCCAGGTGGCAGATTCCCTATCTGTTGCTTTCCTAGCCTTTTCCGAAATGATTTCAAAGAAATTGGAAATTTACTGAACATCTCCCTTGGTAAGTTATTCCAATCCCTAACTCCCCTTCCTATAAATGAATATTTGCCCCAGTTTGTCCTCTTGAATTCCAACTTTATCTTCATATTGTGCAGGGCGTAGGTTAGGATGCTCCTGTGTCCATTTGTAACGTTTCTGAAGCTTGTTGAGGTAGTCCTTATACCATATTTGCCTGAAGTCTTGAGTCATTCTTTGTATGTGTCTCCATTTAGAGAGATTATTGATGGGGAAGGTTTGAGATCGTGGTCGGGAAGTGCCGTGAGTTGCTCACTGATAAGGAAGTGTGATGGTAAGGTAGGATGAATCTGTCGGATCATTGCTAAGTCTGGATAGAGGGCAAATGTTCAGGCAAGCTTCGATTAATGAAGATGGGATAGTTAATTCTACAAAGGTATTGTTGTTCCCATCATTCTTTTAAGATGATATTTAAATGCTTTTATCATGGAATCCCAGGCACCCCCAAAATGAGATGCAGATGGAGGGATGAAGTGGCAGGTAATGCCCATTCCTTCTGCGATCTTCAAAATTCCTTTCTCTTGCTTCACATCTTGTGGAACTTCTGAAGATCTTTCAATTCCATCGATGCACCAATTAAATTGGTGCCATTGTCGCTGGCAGGACAACCTTGACGTGAGGTGAAACGACGCAGTGCTGCCATGAATGCAGTTGTTGTAAGATCAGAGATGATTTCGAGGTAGTGATGGGACATTCGATTCATTTTACAAAATCAATTCATTTGATTCCGTTCACGTTACTGAATCGATACAATGATCCGATTCACGGCACATTAGTCACCGCTCCTAGTGCATCTGTGTAGTATGTGTTGGTAAGACAGCAGCGACAGCATTCAGTGCTCGCTGCTGCCATCTGGTCTTCATACTATGAACTCCTTTCTTAAAAAAAATGCTAGTCACTCTAATACATCGAAGGTTTCCGGCGACGCAGGATGGGAAAGGTCTAGGATTAGGAAGGTAGCAGCCATGGCCCAGCATTTCCTGGTGTGAAAATGGGGAAACTACGGAAAACCATCTTAACAGCTGCCGACGGTGGGATTCGAACCCACCATCCCCCGAATGAAAGCGCATAGCTACGCCATACTAACAGCACGTCAAACTCGCTCAGTAACTTTTGAAAATATGTATTTTTCTATCAGCTGAGGATTTTTTAAATCGTCATATTTTGTATAGGCTACCCGAGATGTACAGCAGCCCGCTGGTTTTCTCATTCAACATACTGTTGGTTAAGTTATTGCGTCAGTCGGCTCACTTACTGTCCACATATGATTGAACCGGTGTTCCATGGCTCACTGTATGTCTCGATACAGCGGAAACTCGGCTCTCCGCCAGTGTCCAGTGTGCCGATAAGGAGCCGTGTGAATCCTGTGTCTCACTGAACCGTGCTCGTTCACTATTCTTTTGGTGTACCATGGCTCACTGTATGTCTCGCTGTAGCGGAAACTCGGCTCTCCGCCAGTGTTCAGTGTGCCGATAAGGAGCCGTGTGTATCTTGTGTCTCACTGAGCCGTGCTCGTTCACGATCCTTTCGATGTGCCATGATTCACTGTCTCACTGCAGCGGAATGTCGGCTCCCCGTCAACGTCCAGTGAGTGCGCCACTCAGCACTATCCGCTGGGAGTAAGCTGAATCGTGTGCCGTGAGCTCGCCGTTCCCGTGAATCGATTCACTCGAACACTTGTATGAATCGATACACTGCTTCGAATCATGCATTCAGTAGCCAACACTATTTCGAGGTGCACAGCTCTGGTCGAAAGACATGTGAAGATTCCAGTATAAGCCTTTCCTGTTGTCTTCCTTCGTTGTGTGCCTATCCGTATTAGAAATAAGCCAGTGTAGTCTACTCCAACGTTCATAAAGGCTCTGGCAGTGGTGCAACTCTAAATCTTGGGAGGTTTAACATTTTCTGTTGAGCTGCTGATTTTTTTCAGTCTGAAGCATGCGTAGCATGAATGAATACATTTCTTAACGACTTGGCGAATCCTGGGTAACCAACATCTCAGTCGCAACGATGAAATGAGTAGTTGAGGTCCTGCGTATAGTGATCTCACATGTTCACTCAGGCAGACGAGTTTGGTGAAATGATGTTCAGGAGGAAATATAAGTTGATGTTTGGCTTCGTATGGAATTGGTGCCTTTTGTTGTCTTCCTCTAACTTGAAGAAAACCATTTTGGTCCAAAATTGGGCTCAGACTTTTCAGTGTACTGTTTGCATCGACAACCTTACCTTGTTTGAGGCAGTGTATTTCTCATTGATAAGAGACCGATTGTTCAATTTTGAGACAGATATTGAAGGTATTATTTATCGCTTGTGGTTTCCGTGGTGAGGTATCGCGCTCACTGCGAGTCTTCGTGCAATTGGAAGAGAATCTGAGGCACTGACCAACTGTTCTAAGAAATCTCTTTAAGGATGAGAAGCGATCCAGGAATGTATCACCGTGTTGTATGACAATAAGTGATGTTATAATTCTTTGGTCAGGGATCTTGTAACTGTTCCACCTCTTCAAAACACTTGAGGAAATGAAAGTTATTACCTTGGGACACATGAATATTAAATAAACTATTTGTGGCTTGCCCGCAAATTGCCATGCAAATAGAAACAACTAACATTCCATGGTTCCCCATTTCTCTATGTAATGTTTGGGCGCCATGGTTACAGTTTTAAATAAAACTGTAAACCAAAATTTATAGTTACTAGCATAGAGACTTACACTTAAATCACAGGGGTAGGATTTTAAATAATTAACCATTAAATATCGCTTAAGAAAGAAAATTAACTCAATATAAAATACAAATGAATTTATTATACAAAACAATGAGATGAATCGGAAAAGTTTCCTTAAAGCGTGGAGGGATTTAGAATTTACTGAATTTACTATTGCTTGCTTTATCTAATTGAAGCTCACCAATTGCAGCTTTCGTTGACGTCATCTGGTTTCCGTAGTTACTCGTTCTCTTCTTCTCGATGTAGACTCTGCTCCATGGACATCCTTCTTTCCTTCTCTGATATGGTACGGGCTATCTGGACTAACACTCCCTACTTGCCTAGTCTTTAAATTAGACATTGGCCCTATACTTGTAATAACTGATCAGCGTTGATCGTATGAGGAGAAAATTCAAAGATATGAATTTTTCCATATTAGTAGAAATCTCAATTCAACTGAGCTATACTATTTATACGGTACAGACTTGTACCAAATTTCCGTAGACTTGAACTAAACATAGTTCTTCGTCCACAATATTTACTGAATATCACACAAGCCATAAGCTTGTTTCGTTTCACGCAGATCTGATAACATTACCGCAACTAAATACTGCATCGAAGCGATAACACATTCTAAAAAATAACTCTGTCGCGGAGCGACCACACACTGTTTCAAATATCAAATCACGTCGTTCAAAGTAGATGTTCACAGTAGAAGTAGTAGTGATGGAATTCACGTAGTTAGGTTGTAAGGTTCTACGGTCGTAAGGCTGTAAGGTCTTAAGGTCCCGTTCTCGTTTTGAGTATCAGTATATATCCGGGCTCACCCCCACTCTTGGTAACAGTTCAATCTCAAAACTCATATACAACGAAGTATCTGATTCGATAGATCGAAGCATCAACTCCCCTTCTCTTTCTCGACAAGTCCAGAAGGCGTGGCGATGATATAGCTGACCAGCGTTGCAAGCCTCGCGCACGGGTCGCTGTTTACTAGCCTTGGTCATAAAATAAACCCATGACTAACGCAAAATCCCAAGCTTCAAGAATAACCCTCCGTATACACAAATATGAGATGAAATGAAAACAACTATGTCTCAACATATTGACCGTATTTACAACATAATGAATTCTTATCCTACATAATATAATAATTTAAATAATAAAACGATGTTATCATATATACAATATGCTTCCAAAAAGCCTTGATTACAAATGATTGACGTAGAATAAATATGTTATTACAAATAATTGCCGATGGCGGATAAACTTAATATCAAATGATATCGCGTAAAATGATATTATATTAAATTAGTAGGGCTGGAGAAGCCTGGACGGTTACAATCTTCGAAGAGATGCATCCTGATTGTGATGGCCATGAGGCAGGGTCTAGACACAGCCAGCTGGGGCCTTCCCACCATAGTGCGCTGTCTTGAGGAAGCAATGGCTGAACTCCTCGTGGTGCAAGATCTGCAGGATTGTCATGTGATCCTACGTGAAGCCAATGAGAGGCTGGTAGAGTGCCTTGAATTTCTGCCACCATGTTTGCTGTAAATGTTTTCCATTTTGTAGAACATGCGCGTACCAATCCAATACAATTGCTGAATCAGTCCAAAGTTATACACCATCGGGGGTAGTGCGTAGAGTTTCAAGCGTGTCCTTGATGAGGCGAGCCAAAATTAGGGCACCACATAACTCGAGGCGGAGG
This sequence comes from Anabrus simplex, assembly GCF_040414725.1. Lineage (NCBI taxonomy): Eukaryota > Metazoa > Arthropoda > Insecta > Orthoptera > Tettigoniidae > Anabrus > Anabrus simplex. The sequence continues at coordinate 233,333,479 of NC_090267.1, read as the reverse complement.
ATTGAAATTTCCTTTAGAGATGCAACTCTTGATTTTGCACAAGTCTCGTGAGAACCTTGGCTTTATGGTTGAGAGGCCTTATTTGAAGCTCGCGGAAAACATGTATCTCAATGTTCTTCTCTATCCCTTCATTGAGGACCAGTCTTGAAATTCTGAAATTATTAAGTAGTGATATTTGTTGATATAGGTCAATCCAGGTATCGAGCAAATTCCGGAATGATTGATCATCCCATCCTAAACCTTCTTGACACGGGCGTTGCATGAAGACTTTGAAAAGAACAACTACAGGAGTTATCAGCCCTAGCGGGTCGAAAATTGATGATATTACAGAGAGTATCATACGTTTTGAGCACTTGGATTCCCTTGAGCTCGACTGATGTGGGTTCAAGATACATTTGATTTGAAATTGGTCCATTGAAAGGTGCCAAGTCAAACCTAACGTCTTAACTATGCTGCTCTCACTGTCAGTCACGAAATGATTTTATTCTATTAAGTTCTCATGGATTGATTCAATGAATTCTGGACTATTTGTGCACCATTCTCAATGGAAATCCTCCAAGCTGAAGAAGGTCTTGAAGTTCGATTCGCAGCCTTAGAGCTTCGTCCAAAGTCTCTGTTCCTGAGATGCAACCATCCAGATGAAAATCATGGTGGAGGAATCTGGCTGCTTCATATATAACCAGCTGTACCAGGCATCCTGTACCTAAGTAAGCTGCTGATGATATGCCATATGTGATGGTAGTGAGGCCGTAGGATTTTAGTTTATCCTAAGGGCTTTCTCACCATAATATGCATTGTAGGGTTTGATTGTTTTGGATGCACCCTTACTTGATATAGATATTTATTCCCATAGCGAACCTGAAATATTTGTCCCGAATGAATACATTTATAATACCAATATAGTTGGTCCGTCACTGGAAAATTTATAATGTCCAATAATGGACCAACTATATTGGCACTCTTACTTGTCGGTACATTTTCCCTACGCCAGCTGTAAAGGCTATTCTATGCATATGAAACCACAAGACCAAAGAGCATAATTCGTCTTTTACTGTTGCTCCTACCATTAAAATAACATTTTGTGCCACGTCATTGTTCGTTCCTTCAGAGGCATCAAAAACCACCCTTGTCTTGGTAGTACTGCTCGAATACTTGTGAACAGCGTGATGAGGAATGTAATATTCTGGTTGTCTTAGTGTGGAATTTGGTTGAAATTCGACCATGTGTCCAAGTGTTTCATATTCCCTCATGAACTCAATATAATCTTGAGGAAGGTTTACCTGCACTTGTAGTTTTCTCTCCAGGAAGTGAAAAAGTTGTCTTGCAATCTTCTTTGAGTTTCCTATGTTAATTTCTTTTCTTATGGACAGTTCTACCACATATCTCATTCCTTAAGGTGGTATTGATTACATTTTTCTCACATTCTACATGCTCTGGTGAACGAATTTCATGACTCATTTCCTCTATGGACGAGAATCGTTGTATTTGATTCTCTAGGCTGAGGTCAGACCTAATGAGGAATGAGTTGCACATTGCCTTTCACTTTATTTATTTGCTGTGGTTACTCCCCGCTTAGAATCCATCCTAGCTGAGTGTTCTGAAGTGTGGGATATCCTGTGTGAGTTCTCCTTTCCTCGTTCATGAGATGCAAAATGAACTGAGCTCCGATTAGTGAATGAGTACTCTGAGAAATGTGGAAGTCTGGATCAGCGAGGATAACCTCCTTTGGGATATTCCATTCCTTGAGGTCGATGGTTGATGCAGAAATATTGTCATTTATTCTATTTTAGATAGTACTGTACGTTCCATATTGAAATGAAAGTCATTGATCATCGAGCGCACTTCGACGTTTACTGTTGAATCAGCTTCGGACGTCAGTTCACCTAGTGCTTTCAGGGATATTACTGTCGTCCTTTTCTTCTTAAATTTAAGTTGCTCTACCACCTGCTCGGTAATTCAGAATCATAGCTGATTCCTAGAACAACTATTTTGTACATGAGAAAACAGAAAATTATATTCTGTACTCGAGAACTTATTGGATGGCTTGAGAAGGCATTCCAATTTTTAGTGTTTTCTTTTTTAACCTTCAAATGTAAGCGTATACTTACTGAGCATCTTAAATCGAAAAAAGAGAAAAGAAATGACTAAATTGTAAGCACTCTTGGAGAATATAATCAAATTAGACTTTCTTCCATACAACTCATATTCTTCTTTCTCTGTACCGGTAGTTTAAAAATGCAGCTCACCCTAGTCACAGACAAAATCAAACTAATAGGGCCTATGCCTACAAAAGCAAGGCTAGGGTAGGGAAGCAGCCTGTTATCCCTTTATCATCATCATTGTTTTCCTTGAAGAATAAATTAATCTAAGTAAATCTTTTTACACACAGGCCCACGGTCATTGTCCTCAGAATGCCAGCAGGGCAAGGATCCCAGATTCGTCGGGTTCCAGTAAACATCTGTGATGACGACTGCTTTCAAGAAGAGAAACCAGCCCGCTCTCCAGCTCGCCAACCTGCTCGTGGTATGCATTATTCCAGATATTGTAGATATTTTATGAGGAACATATAATTCATATTTTTTATAACTAGTAGGAGTTGTAAGGCTATGTTTGTAATACATTATGTATTGCAGAAAAAGCCGGTACTGTTCGCATCCCAGTGGAAATCTGCGATGATGACTGCTTTGATGAGAAACCAGCTCGTTCACCTGCTCGTGGTAAGATTACCTATATTTTAATTACAGGACCTTATTTATGGTTCATTGCCTGTGGCTGCACATGATAAACCGGCAATGAACATTCCTAGTGACTTCCTTAACTAAGTTTGTCCACGCTGTATATAAGTGGGCAACTTTTCCATTAAGGACTGATTCCCAATAGTGTAAGAACAACCATATATTACTGGTTAAATATTTTTATTCCGATCTGCATACCGTCAGTTACCGATACTTTCCCCACATAATTTCAGGCTTATTGAAACATTTTCCATTGTGTGGCACAATATTTTGTAGACCGTCAACATAGAAATCTGCTGCCTGCAAAGAAAACCATTGTTATGTTGTCATTCACTTCGTCGTTGGTGTGAAAACGCTTGCCGCCGGCGAACTTTTTCGGGCGCAGATAGAGATAGTAGTCTCCAAGTGCAGTGGTCAAACTGCTGCTAGCTAAAAGACTGAATAAGTGCTTGCGTTTGAACAATGCCTAGTAACTCCTTGTACTGTGCTTTGTGTCTGGTGTCTCTATGGATTTTCTGGGTGGTGAAACAAGAATGTTCCTACCCCAGTCGCACACTGAAGATTCTAGTTCATCACCAGGTTCACCATGATCAAGGAGCAGTGGTGTCATTGAGGAGTTGCGAGTGTGGAGAGAGTGTTATCGCGGTGGACTGTTGGAGTAGTTTTAGCAGTTGTCGTTGGTTAGTGGTTGGCTGCTGAGCAGTATGTGTTCATTGTGTGGAACAATCCATGAGGTGATTGTGTGAGCCATCGGTCTTGCCTGGAGTCCAGCCAAGTGACACTCATGTGTTATGATAGTCAACAGACTTGTGTTCAAATCTGTGTGCCTGAAACTGCCAGGTGAAGTGATGGTGGTGTGTGCCAAGAGAAAAGTGGAAGCTACCAATCAAAATTACAGAAAGGTCACCCATTCCAGCTTGCCAGCTTGAAACTTGCTGTGAGACCAAGAGACTCTTGTAAATAGCCACTAATTAGCGATGTGTTGTCATATATTTTCAGCTAGGCCTATAAATGTGTGTGTGTGTGAGAGAGAGAAAGAGAGAGAGAGAGAGAGAGAGATTGGGTCGTCCTAAATTAAATTCAATAAAACAAACAGGGTTTTATTCGTAACATTGGCTTAAAATAAAAATAAAACTTGTGGCACACAGCTCACGAAGATCCTTGACCTGTGTTGGCCTGTCAGATGGCCTGCAGATATTGGAGTGCAATCTGCTGCCTCCCCTCAGTACCGTTTTATCTTGGGCAGATGTTTCGGTGCACACCTTTTAGACCACACTGATAACATATTGCAGACGACTCGGATCTACAATTTCTAGAATTATGTCCTCCTTTTCCGCAATTCCAACACTTTACATAAGTCGTTGCCTTATGACTAGGCGCACTATGACATTGAAGGGCCCCGGCTACACAATCAGAGGAGCGAGGCGAGTATACTCAACTGGTCTTCTAGGATACTGACCACATGTGGGCGATCTAGCAAAGGAGACAGCTTTGGGACAAATGCGGCAAGCCGCATCAGGAAAGGAAAATTCATTGGGAGGAGGTGGAGTTGGTACCAATTGTTTCATTGTAAAGTTGATTCAAATTCACTGCCGAGACTTATAACATCTTTGACGCAGTTTACTTCAGAACGTTTGATAGATAACTTGTATTGAGGGGCCAGCTTCAGATAGAAAGTATCGAAGATTTATGACTCATGTTCCCTGGTATCTAGGCGATTGAACAAGATTAGAATGTCCGTGGCGTAATCATCGATAGACTCTTCTCGGCCATGAGTCCATCTGAGAATTTCTTGCTTGAGTACAAAGTCCATATCGGACAAGCCGAATCTTACTTTTAATTCCTTGGCAAAATCAGGCCGACATAGAATTTTGGCTTTGCCCGACCTAAACCATTTTATGCAGAACCTTCCAGCATACCGGGAATAACTGGTACAAAGAAACCTAAAGACAACGAGGTGCATGCAGCAACGTCTTCTACTTTTTCCATAAACTCTTAGACAGGAATTTAAAGAGGACGAACTAGTCATGACCGAATGGAAAATCTGGTCCAATACCTTATTGCTAGAATATGGGACGAGTGTATTACCATAATCAATCCTACTATCATTATCACTGCGGTTTGAACATGATTGAGGAGAAGTAAAATCGTTATACGTGGCATTCATCTCATGTAATTTAACCCTGGGAGGATTATTTGGCAAAGTTTTACTTTCTTTCTCCATGATTTTCAGTTTGAATGAGCGTGACAACACATGGAAAGTTTAACACACCAATAAAGAAAGCTGAAGGTAAAGGCACGAAAATTACGTGCAGGACGTAACAAAATACACATATACAAGGAAGCAATATAAGTAGAAAATATGAGATTATCAGGTTACTATGCACATGTATAAAATGAGAAAAGTCTGGATAACAACGAATCCAGCTATGCTTCACCAAAATTCAACCTTCTGGTGAAATATTTCGACCAGACCATGCTCTACCAACCAACTCCACCCACTACCCCCGAGGATTTTAAAAATGTGGACGGGTCGAAACTGGCTAGATAACAACCAGGAGCTAAACCCGGGCCTCTTATATAAATGAATTACACACAAAAGGCAAGAAACCAAGAGAGAAATAGTTTTAATATAGATTGGGGTTTATTTTCATAACATTGGCTTATGCAGAAATACGATGAGCAAAACACAAATCAAATGATACATAAAGAATATGAATATTACTTACATATTCATGGAGGATAGCATATTCATTAACATGTATGGAAGCCGTTTACTTCCACAGAAACCATCATAAAGACTTACACACTTATTTCCCTTTTATATGGGTAGATAGGGAGAGATGATATTCATATATTCAGACATTACCTGCAAAAGGTATGTTGTATTTCTTTCAAAATATTTATCTCGTGAAGGAGGAAAATATTATTTCTCCGAGAGTCAAATACGACTGTCCCCGGACAAAACAAAGCAAAAAGTCTCATCCTTCTCAAAGCATCACCACCAGCAACAATCCCCACAGAGTAACTCCTCACGGAAGTTTTAAGGATGAAAAAGCAAGCACATCAGCCAACAAATATTATTGCAACCCAAAAAGCGGTAACATGGAGAAAGGGCAAGTGGCGTTGCCATAGCTACACAGAAAATAAACATTGTTAAAGACGACATGAAAAACATTAATTTCAGATCCCGAAATATAAAAATAAAACGGCTAAACCAGTCAGGAATAGAGATATAAAGGAATCAAATAGACAAACATGCTATCCAAAAAAATTAACACAAACAAGACATTCATACAACGCATTCATACGAGCACACCTAGAGACCAGATGCATAAAGCAATATAAATACAGATACAAGATACACCGCGACGAAACCGCAGTAGCCTGAGATAAGTGACTCAAAGGTTCATGAGCTCAATCTAAGAGTCCAGATGCAAATATCAGGGCGGCCGCAATACAAGGAAAAAGCTTACCAAATCATAGCAATAGACTAACCACAAATACGCAATGGGACGTGTACCAGGAGGTACACCTCTACGCCGCGCATTCAAAATGAGCGCCTAAAAGAACTCCTCTATCAATCAAATGTGAAACCAATAATACAACAAGTTAGAACTTTAGTCGGAAGGTGTCACCACTAAAATATGATGTTATTTTGTTATAGTGAAGTTTCCTGAACTGACTGTATTTCTACTAGTTTTGTTTGCTATCCATCAAGAAGTTAGGACATTCTCCCATAGATGACACTACCAAAAACTATGATCATGCACCCTGGTGGGAGGTATAAGAACTTATAATTCAAAGAAGCTTTGTATTCATAAGTATTTTACTGACTGATGTTCATTTATTTTTGGGTTGGCAATATTTCCTTTTTATTTTCCGCCAGTTTTGAATCTATCCAATCCCTAATTTCTGTAATTAATTTTCTATCAATCACAGTCTTCTTCGATTCTCAGTGTAACTTTGAAATTACCCAATAAACTTGAGAGGGTGTGGCTAGTTTAATCTTGAATGGTCTCGAACTTTCCCCGAGGGTTTATAAACTGCGGATTTTCACGTTTCTTGGCCAATTGATCGTCATCTTACTAAAAGTGTGTGTCAAAGCTGGAGGCGGGCGGCCTCTTTCTTCAGGCAGCAGTACATCCACCAGGTAATGGCCATATAACATCTTTCTTTCTTGCTTACTCAGCAGTTTAACCCGAGGGAAAGGTCCGAATCATTAACTATGTAACCTTCCTTTTCTAAAAATGTAACTTTCTGCCGGCTAATGTAATAACTTCCATAAAATCTTTAACTGTAAATCGGGGATAGAGAGCGATGTACCCTACCGAGCTCCCATTCATCTTGGTTTGAGGTGACTACGTTTGTAACTGTTTTTCTTCCTTTCCGTAATGTATCAATTTGCCCTTATACGAGTCACCTCAGTAGTTTGTGAATAGACCCTGTTTCACCGTCCTGGTGCCCTTTAGGTTTTTAAGTTTTCACTATCTTGGAGCACTGTACGCCTCCATTCAGTTTGTGTTTCGGGCCATTGACTCAACCTATTCTTTCCGCAAAGGCCCTACAGGTTGGGTACGAGGTACCCCTGTATCAATTTGTAAGTTGGGCCATGGAAGGCCAAAAGAGTGTAAGATTTTTTGGATGTTGCCTTGAGTAGGCTTGAGAAACTGAGAGCACGTTAGCTCTTTTTCAAATGTTGTAAAAGGTGCCTCTGGGAGGCTTGATATTGTAATTTTAGGAGCAAGCGCTCTTTGAATTAGGGGATTTCTGCCCTTGTATAAATTTGTGCTCTTTGTAAATTCGAGCTAGGAGCTCAGGAAAAATAAAGTGAGGGCTTGAAGCCCACGATCTGTTAATACCACTAATCTTGTCCTTCCTAGACTTGTTTAATGTTTGGTACTTGTACCTGTAAAAAAATTTAAGTTTGAAGTTTGTAAAAATATAACTTTCAGTTTAAGTTTTAAATTCAATTCTTGACATTGTAGTTAGACCCATTCGCCCCGGCACCTTCTTTCACCTCTGGGTTCCACAGATTATCCGGAACAGGACGTATTCATATCGCTTCACGGTAGCGAACATGAATTGTTCCTAAGAAGAGTATTAAATACACGTCTTCATATGAGCTCAACCAAAACGTCGCAGGAGGAAAGAAAAAGACATGGTCTCAAATGCAAATACATCGTAATCAAATAGCACCACACACACGTAAATTAAAGCGGGTTAGAGCTACATTTTCGTCCCTACGTAGAAACAGATACATAAATATATACAATATGAAAAGAGAACAGTGAATATAATTTCTCTACAATTAAAACAAGGAACAAAGAACAAAACGGGATTACAATGAACACTAGCTTAGCATAGCTGTGGCAACCCAAAAGGAAGTAGAGAAATAAATAAATAAATAAATAAATAAATAAATAAATAAATAAATAAATAAATAAATAAATACATGGAAAAATTTTCATATGTATTAATCAGTTATGTACATTAGATCAAGGCAGAGAGCCACGTATGTTAAAATATGAGTTTTTCTTAACCGTTTATATGAAAAGAAACACGTTTCATAATATAGCCTTTCCATTTCCTTTACTAAGGCTTCCATTGTTTCTCTCAGAGAGCAAAGCAAACAAATTAAGCAAACAAATTAAGATCGAAGAAATGCTTTGGAAAATCATAGCGGCATGAGGCTATGTCTAACCGTGAGAGAGGTAGATGTCAAGTCAGAGAAATGTTATCATTATCAAATAACAGATATGTGAATTCTATATCAGGGAGTAGACTAACAAGCCCATTCTGGGAAATAAGTATAGAAAACACTAGGTGCGGCACACATTTAAACAGTTACTTTAGAATTTTACATACATTTTATACATTTTATTCACAATCAGTATCTTACATACAGAGGTAGTATAAGATACAGTGTGAATCCCACATAAGGTAAACTTGTGTGTGGGCTTCAAAAATACAATAGCTAGATTATGTATATCATGGCATCTAGTGAATATCATTTACTCCATTATCATTTGGTGATATTTAATTAGAGTAATTTTATGAACTGTTTTTCTGCATTTGGTGTAATAGGCCTAAACAGGAAGCTGGAAAGGTGGGACATTAAGAAAGCAGTTAGAAACCTTCCTCTCAAGTTGACTGCCTGGAGCTGTTACATATTAAGAGATGTCTGCCATTATATACCTTGAGTTGTTGGGCCTTCAGACGACGGCAATGCTTCCCCCACCTCCTATTACGCCGTACACACACTAGACCGGAGCGATGAAGAAGACAGCACGGCCCTAAATCTACCAAGTTTTATAGCAACTCAGGGAGGAAGGTTCCAGAACCCTCTTAAGCTAGGCAGAATGGCTGTACACGCCCCCAATTTTAATTGGCTGGAGAAATATACATAATAATTCCTGATTGGTTAATAACTTAAGGAAGAAGGAAGCCGTAGAAGTGCTGATAACTTTAGCACATAAAAAACAACCTACAACTATTATGGTTCACCGACATAGAAAATTGAAAAATTTCCCTTAGAAATGAATTGTCTGTCCTCCTGCCGGAGAGACATAGGCCGTTAGTAGCGACATCTAAAGATTAAAGGTCCAAGTATATTCAGATACATAGTTTAGGATTCACAGCACAGATGGCCTTCTAGAAGGCACGTATTTCAACCAGGCGGAGAAGGTGTAGTCCCAGTATAATAATAATAATAATAATAATAATAATAATAATAATAATAATAATAATAATAATAATAATAATAATAATAATAATAATAATGGTTTTATGTCCTACTAACTATTTGAATGATTTTTGAAGACATTAAAGTGCCTGAATCTGGTCCGGTAGGAGTTCTTATGTGTGTCAGTAAATCTATTATTATTATTATTATTATTATTATTATTATTATTATTATTATTATTATTATTATTATTATTATTATTATTATTATTATTATTGTTGTACCGGGCGGTACACCTCCACGCCGCTAATTTAAAATGTGCGCCAGTTGAAACTCCTCTGCTGGAGGAAGTCTGAACTTTATCTACGGTATTAATTTTCTACTTTCTCAGAAGATGTCACTACCTGGAAATTTTGGAGTTTTTGAACTGTGTCATTTTCGACGCATTTTTGTTTTGCTTGTAGTAAGAAGTGTGAACTTTCTCTTCTAGAGGACACTACTGAAGATCAACAATAGTGCACCCTAGTGCGGAGTGAAAGAACTGTTTTTTTGGAGAAAATTTAATTTCAAAAGTTTGTTCTTTGCTAAATTTATTTCAGTCATTATTTAAGTTGGCAATATTAACCCTTTCTTTCCCCCTGTTTTGAATTTAGCCAATCCCGAATTTCTTAAATTAATTTTCCACCAATAATGTGTTTCTTCTTCATCTTGTGTAGGGGTTTTCGTTATCCACCAATAAAAAGATTGTGGGCGGGTGTTTTCCTTCCTGAAACGCCTCGAACTTTCCTTGAGAGTATATAAACTGCTGATTTGAGGGTCTCTGCGCCACTTCTGTTCCATCTTTCAGTGTGTAAAGTACATAGCAGGGGGCGGGAAGCGCCTCTTTCTTCGGCAGCGGTCCACAACAAGGTAATGGCCGATTAATAACTTCTTTCTTTGCTAGCTCAGCAGTTTAACTCTCGGGGCGGGTCCGAAGTTTTTCCATAATGTAACCTTCCCTAAAATGTATCTATTCTATCTTTAAACTGCATATCGGGATAGAGAGTGCTTAACCCTCTCGAGCTCCCAATCATATTGTTTTGAGGTGAACTTATTTTTCTCAACCTATTCTTCGTTAACGTAAAGCAAATTGTTCTTTTCTAAAAGTCACCTCTGTAGTATGGGATTAGCCCTTGCATTAGTGGCCTAGAGCCAGATTAGGTTTTAAAAACAAATGCATTAGGAGTGCAGATCGCCTCCTCTCTAATTGTTATTTTAGAGGTCATGTAATTAACCTTCTTCTCATTTAATAGACCTCAGTAGGTTGGGTATTTTACCCCTGTGTATATGTCCTTGGAGGACAGCTTGAAGGTGGAATTAGGTGTGGCCTTTGACAGACCTGAATTTTGAGAGCAAGTTGCTCCTTTCCCGAAAATTTTGTTTTCTGCGTGCCTCAAGGAGGCCTTACTGTGTATTTTGGAGCAAGTGCTCCTAGGCATGAATGGGGTTTTCTGCCCCTCTGTTGAAACTTGTGTTTGGGGTAAAACTGGGCTAATTGCTCAAGAAGTGTGAGGCTGGGGCTCGAAGCCCAAATCCTGTAAATATTGTAATTGTATTTTTATTGCCTTGCTACTCTGTACCTGCCATGATTGTTATTTCTTTATTTGGAAAAGAAAATATAACCTTGTTAATTTTACATGCACTATAATTTCGTAGCTTGAGACCCGTTCACACCCGCACCTTCTTTCACGCATAACTACCACAAAAACACGGTAAGAAGTGGTAGCAGAGCGTGGTTGAATGGGTCTCAATTTAGCCCCTTTTGACGGCTAAACATTGCTTTGATTCATACTCTAACAATTTTCTCAGTTGCTGGAATTTTCTGATTTTTTTTAATTGTTCTGTCATCATGCCCGGCCCTCGCGATGTTCTCCATCTTAACTATTTGCGCAAGGAGGAGTTGATCTATGAGTTAACTATCAGAAATGTGTAATCTGGAGGCACGGTTGCGATAGACACCAACAAGCTTAGAGAGTCCCTTGATTTGCCCATTTCCATCCCCAATTTGGGAGAGAAAGAAATTGACGACTCTCTTTCCACGATCACCGAGAATACTACTGGGCTAGCATCGGTAGTTAGTTTTTTGACGAAAATGATCCTTCTCCTAATCAAATTAAGCGTGTGCAAGCCAGGCTATATCATTTTTCAAATAGAGTTAACGATCTGTTGTCTCTGAAGTTGAATGACGTTCAGAGGAAGGAAGCTAGTACGTTGCTTGAAAGTATTTCTGAATTATCTAGCAAGGTCACTCAATTGTTAACTGGGGAAGTTCCTCCCAAAATTGATCAACCCACCACGATGAATGTAGGTAACGGGGAAGAGCCTCCTAAGGGAGAAGCCAATAGGATAACCGTTGCCGCTCAAACTATCTCTGCCCCATTGGACAACGAGTCTGAACGCCGTGCATCGTTGAGTAATATACGTTCTGAATTAACTTCCTTGCCATTGAAACCTTTACCTACTATGTCACCCGGGTTTAGCAGCTTGCCTCATCCATTGGCAATGTTGCTCAGAGGTATCTCTAAGTTTTCCGTTAATACCACCAGTGACGTAATTTCATTTTTAAGATTTTTAGTTGAATTTCAGGATCATGCTCTTGTGTTTTCTCTTTCTCCATGTCAAATTTTGCAAATTATCTATCCCTATGCAATAGGTATTCTCTCAGACAAAATAGTTAGAGCCATTGCCGAGCAATCATCGATTGAAGATTTCCACGCCCACTTGCTAGCTAACTTCATCCCGGCCAGGGCAAGATCCTCCCTTATTCAGAAGTACTATTATCGGGTACAGCGCTTGGATGAAAACTTGGCAGATTTCATCCAAGATATTATGTTCTATACTAGGGTGTTTGCTCTTCACTTCCCTGAGGATCAGATTGTACAAGCTATTGTGGAAGGAATTTCACCATCCTATAGGTCATATTTGTGTTTCGCGGCGTGCCCGCAAACCTTCTCTGAACTTGAAGCATTGGCCGTCTCAGCGGAAGGAGTTAGATACGCCGACTCCTTGCGTGTCGCGAAAGAACTCCCTCCCTCTTTTAGTAATCTTCGGCCTCCACCTCGCCGACCAATCACACCCCGTAAATGTTCTGCTTGCGGGTCGCCCGACCATCTGCGCAATAAGTGTCCACTGATCAAGCCGAGTGGGACAAGGAATGGGGCCGGTTCATCACAAGGCTGTTTTAAATGTGGGGCTTTCTCACGTATCGCCAAAAATTGCCCAAATTCAAATAGCACCCCCTCCTGCTCAACTTCTGGTGCAAACTCCACCAATGTCAATAATAAAAAATGACTAGTGGCTTCGGCTGAGTCGACTAATCCCTCTTCCCGAGGCTCAGCCCCTGGTAAACAGGTCGAAAATTCAGGGAATGTTCTATCTTCAAATTCATCTTTCGAATGCCCCAAAGAATGTCTTAGGATTGCGGCGGATCCCCCCGCACCTGTTCCTTTTCTTAAGATTGAGTTAAATAACGAGCCTATAACAGCTCTATTAGATTCAGGCAGTGTTTGTTCAATTATTTCGGACCAATGGTATTCAAAATTGAAATCTGTTTGTAAACTACCTGACTATGTCTCATCTCCTGTTCAATATGTTTCGGCTAATTCATCTCCATTGGAAATCCTAGGTTCTGTAAATGTCAAAATTTGTATTTTTAAATTTACATGGAAAATCAAATTGTTTGTGGCTAAGCACTTGTCTTGCCCCATTATATTGGGAGCTGATTTCATTTCTTACACTGGTCTTGTGCTCGACCTCCAGAGTAGGTCGTGCACATTCAAATTTGCGTCCAATTGTAAAATTCCCTTGTTAAAGTGTAATTCTGTATCATGTTCATCTAGTTCGCCTACACAGGATGAGATGTTGTTAGACCTTAGACATCTACCTGAGGAGCAGGCTGATAGTATTCGTAAATTATGTCAGTCATTTCCAGAGGTGTTCTCTGATACTCTTGGTGTTACTGACCTTATTGAATACAAAATTGAGGTCACGGATTCGATTCCTGTCCGTTTTCCACCATATAGGCTATCTCCACCTAAAATGAAGGCATTGAAATAAATCATCGATCAAATGTTGAAGGATGGTATTATTAGGCCCTCTAAGTCGGCGTATTCTTCGCCTATTTTTCTAGTCCCGAAACCCCAAGGAGGCTTCAGGCCTGTCATTGATTATAGGGCTCTCAATCGGAAGGTGGTGTTGCAATCCGTGCCCCTTCATGACCTTCATTCTTGTTTTTCATGGTTTCGTAAGGCCAAGTTCTTTACTATCTTGGACTTGAATCAGGCCTATAATCAAATTCCCCTTGCCGAAGAGTCTAAACATCTTACAGCGTTTGCCACGGACTGGAACTTATACGAATACAACCGCGTGCCTTTCGGGCTCCCCACGGGAGCAGCTGTACTCACTAGGCTGCTAGATAGGGTCTTCTCCGACATCAAATTTGAGTACTTGTATCACTACTTGGATGATGTCGTCGTATTTTCGGAGACCTTTGAAGAACATCTAGATCATCTGCGAGAAGTTCTCAATCGCCTTCGTAAGGCTGGGTTAACTGTCGAGTTGTCCAAGGTGGCCTTTGCTAAGCCCTCTATGTCATTCCTAGGGCATATTGTGTCACCTGATGGTGTTGCCGTCTTTCATTCCAGAACACAGGCCATCCGTGATTTTAAACCTCCCAAGGACGTTAAAGGTATCGCCAGATTCATTGGTATGGTCAATTTCTTCAGGAAGTTTATTCCTAACTTCGCTAATAGAGCGGCGCCCTTAAACCTTCTTCGTAGGAAAGGCATCAAATTCGAGTGGGGACCTTCTCAACAAGCCGCTTTTGAAGATCTTAAATTAGCTCTCTGTAATGCCCCTGTACTTGCTATGCCTGATTTCTCGAAGAAATTCATCGTCCAAACCGACGCGTCGTCGTCAGCAGTAGCTGCAGTCCTTCTTCAAGAGACTGAGCTAGGGAGGCGACCCATCGCCTATGCATCTAGGACTCTATCGGCTCAAGAAGCCAAGTATTCTATCTATGAGCTCGAAGGGTTGGCAGTCTTATTTGCCTTAGAGAAGTTCCGTCTCTATCTGGAACGTGTCAAATTCGACCTGGAGACAGATAATCAAGCCTTAAGCTGGGTCTTAGGTAGGCCGCGTCGTACTGGTCGTATAGCCCGTTGGGCCATCCGTATTTCTGCCTTCCAATTCGATGTCCGGCATATCAGAGGTACCGAAAATGTTGTTGCTGATGGACTCAGCCGTATGTTTTCCAACGACGTTGAGAACCATGAACCGGTCGATAGTTCATCTCCTCCCGAGTCCATGCTATCTGATGTTAATGCCATCTTAACAGATGCTCCCATGCTCTTTAGGGATATCGAGAAATACCATCGTGAAGATCCGAGGCTGGCTCCGATAATGGAAACCCTTTCTTCTGGGGAACATGTTGTCCCTTATGTTCTGAGGAATGGTGTTTTATGTTGCCCATCGAGGCATGATAAGATGATGAAAGTTGTCGTTCCAGCTGTTCTTGTACCTATGATCTTCAAGTATTATCATGAGACCCCATTAGGAGGGCATCTTGGTATCTTTAAAACTCGTGAAAAGATTCGTGAAAGGTTCATCTGGAAGGGTATGGACGGTGAAATCCGTGAACTAGTAAAAGCTTGTAAATCTTGTTTGCTCAGTAAACCAACCATGTCCACCAAGGTAGGCCTTCTGTCTTCGCATCAAGCGTCGCGCCCCATGGAACGCCTGTATATTGATTATGTAGGACCCTTCCCCCAGTCAAAGGGGAATGCCAACAAGTTCATCTTTGTATGCGTAGATGGTTTCACAAGATTTTCCTGGTTATTTCCGACTAAGCTGGCTACCGCTCAGTCCACCATTACTTGCTTAAATTCTATTTTTGCCTCTTTTGGTCCGTGCCAATATATTGTGTCTGATAATGCTAAGGGGTTCACATCAAATCTTTTTCGTAAATTCTGTTTTGACTTGTCCATCTCTCATGTAACTACTTCTGCTTATTACCCTCAACCATCTCTGGCTGAACGGGTTAACCGTAATCTCAGGTCCGCGCTTATTGCCTATCATCATGAAGATCATTCCAGGTGGGACACGTCCCTGCATTGGTTAGCTTTTGCTTTGAATTCGGCGGTTCATGAATCTCACAAGTTTACTCCAGCTTCTTTGATGTTCAAGTTCGTTCCCAACACGCCGCTCTCTAACCTCTGGTCTCTGAGTGACATTCTACCTGAGACAATAGATCCGGACAACATTAAAGATCTTTGGAAGAAGGCTAAAGCCAATCTTACAGTGTCTCATGAAAAGGTTAGGGAACGGTATGATCGTGGACGGAGACCCACCCCTTTGAGGGTAGGTGACCAAGTAATGGTCAAGAATTTTGTTCCCGCGGGCAAGCTTGCCCCCAGATTCCATGGACCGTGTGTCATTCTCGATTTCCTTACGCCGGTTACGTTGTTATTAAGCAATCCAGCCACCGAGAGGATATTTAGGGTTCACATGTCGCAGGTGAAACCTGTATAATTTCTGTGCTAACTTGCCTCATATTATCTTGAAAGGAATATGAAGGTTATATTTTTTTTTGAGTTTCACTTTTAAGGCTTTCTGCCCCTTCTATAGTATTTTATTTTATATGTAAGCATTCTTGTGAAACCTGCCCCGAACCGTTAAACTGCCATCCTGTCCTTGCCACGGCCATTACCACGCTCCCGTCTCCTGCTCCACTCTACACAGTGGCTTAATTAATGCCATGGATATCTACACGCCGCTGGCCCCTCAACCTCTCCACAAGCCTATGCCCTCAAAAAAGATGATGGTCCAACAAATTCTGCCGCCTAGTTTTAATGTTTCAGTGCCCCCGCAGCCGCGCGGCGCCGTGCCGCGACTGGGATAGAGGAAGGGCCCCCTCGACCCCAGCGAGGACGACATGTGCACGGCGAGCCGGAGCTCTCCTCCCGGCCAAGGCTGATGTGCGGCGCACGACCTACTACTTGCCCGCAGCCTGTATATGTTCACCGCGGGCGCGGCGTGCTTCAACACCACTGCTCCCCTCATAGTGCGGGCGAGCGGTATCTCAGGGTACTTGTGGGGTCCGAGCGGCCGCCTTTGGACGCAAGCCGCAACGGCCGGTCTGGCCATCCAACTTAATCACCATCAACTACATGGACAGTTACTATCAGCAATTACTATACCTGAGAATTCAACAACAATATCTGGTGGACTTAGAAAATTTTTCCTCAACTTTAAAACTAAAGTTTTCCTTCTGAATTCAACTTCTACAAACATAAAGACTTTACTTCGCCAGTCACAACAAAAATTTTGAAACTGAATCAAACCACATTAAGAAAATCCTATAAATACTTCTGCAATTAATCTCCATATCAACATCAAAACTTGGACCTTGTTTCCATACAAATTGCATGTGTCACCCCTGGAGGAACTTTTGGGGGGGAGGTCTGTACCGGGCGGTACACCTCCACGCCGCTAATTTAAAATGTGCGCCAGTTGAAACTCCTCTGCTGGAGGAAGTCTGAACTTTATCTACGGTATTAATTTTCTACTTTCTCAGAAGATGTCACTACCTGGAAATTTTGGAGTTTTTGAACTGTGTCATTTTCGATGCATTTTTGTTTTGCTTGTAGTAAGAAGTGTGAACTTTCTCTTCTAGAGGACACTACTGAAGATCAACAATAGTGCACCCTAGTGCGGAGTGAAAGAACTGTTTTTTGGAGAAAATTTAATTTCAAAAGTTTGTTCTTTGCTAAATTTATTTCAGTCATTGTTTAAGTTGGCAATATTAACCCTTTCTTTCCCCTTGTTTTGAATTTAGCCAATCCCGAATTTCTTAAATTAATTTTCCACCAATAATGTGTTTCTTCTTCATCTTGTGTAGGGGTTTTCGTTATCCACCAATAAAAAGATTGTGGGCGGGTGTTTTCCTTCCTGAAACGCCTCAAACTTTCCTTGAGAGTATATAAACTGCTGATTTGAGGGTCTCTGCGCCACTTCTGTTCCATCTTTCAGTGTGTAAAGTACATAGCAGGGGGCGGGAAGCGCCTCTTTCTTCGGCAGCGGTCCACAACAAGGTAATGGCCGATTAATAACTTCTTTCTTTGCTAGCTCAGCAGTTTAACTCTCGGGGCGGGTCCGAAGTTTCTCCATAATGTAACCTTCCTTAAAATGTATCTATTCTATCTTTAAACTGCATATCGGGATAGAGAGTGCTTAACCCTCTCGAGCTCCCAATCATATTGTTTTGAGGTGAACTTATTTTTCTCAACCTATTCTTCGTTAACGTAAAGCAAATTGTTCTTTTCTAAAAGTCACCTCTGTAGTATGGGATTAGCCCTTGCATTAGTGGCCTAGAGCCAGATTAGGTTTTAAAAACAAATGCATTAGGAGTGCAGATCGCCTCCTCTCTAATTGTTATTTTAGAGGTCATGTAATTAACCTTCTTCTCATTTAATAGACCTCAGTAGGTTGGGTATTTTACCCCTGTGTATATGTCCTTGGAGGACAGCTTGAAGGTGGAATTAGGTGTGGCCTTTGACAGGCCTGAATTTTGAGAGCAAGTTGCTCCTTTCCCGAAAATTTTGTTTTCTGCGTGCCTCAAGGAGGCCTTACTGTGTATTTTGGAGCAAGTGCTCCTAGGCATGAATGGGGTTTTCTGCCCCTCTGTTGAAACTTGTGTTTGGGGTAAAACTGGGCTAATTGCTTAAGAAGTGTGAGGCTGGGGCTCGAAGCCCAAATCCTGTAAATATTGTAATTGTATTTTTATTGCCTTGCTACTCTGTACCTGCCATGATTGTTATTTCTTTATTTGGAAAAGAAAATATAACCTTGTTAATTTTACATGCACTATAATTTCGTAGCTTGAGACCCGTTCACACCCGCACCTTCTTTCACGCATAACTACCACAAAAACACGGTAACAATTATTATTATTATTATTATTATTATTATTATTATTATTATTATTATTATTATTATTATTATTATTATTATTATTATTATTATTATTATTATTATTATTATTATTATTATTATTATTTGGCTTGAACACTATCGATTACCACAAGACTGACCCAGGATTAAACCAGCCAGTTTGAGTTCTACTCTCTCCGATCTACTCATTCCAGCAATAATAAAAATAATAACAATAATAATAGAAGAAGAATCTGGGGAAATAAAATGTAATTCATGTGAATCTTTAAAGCAATTTGATTTTGTTCAATTGTTTGTGAATACAAGTATGATGGAGTATTAAATCTATTTACAGGATATTGCTCAAGGGAGGAATATTCAGAAAATTAATTTCTTTGTATGGAAATAGTTATTCTTTCTTCATATTTGAGAAATTCTTTTCATTGTTTGATACATTATAAAATGTAATTTCCTCCCACAATTCTTTAATAACTTGGACTCTTAGGTTATTGCAATAAAAAATATTGTCTTGTTCGTAGTTATTTCTGACCCCATGCTGTCAACAAACCAGCATTGTTCCCTGCTTAGAGAAAGCTTTCAATCAAAATAATTTATAGACCGTCTGTTACAGAAAAGAAGACCAAGCCCGTCCGTCGCATACCAATGAACGTCTGTGATTATGAATGTTTTGATGATGAGAAACCTGCTCGTAAAAGTCAACGGAGGAAACCAGCTTATTATTCTTGCGCTCCTTGTGCTCCTTGTGGTGGGTACAAAATCATTTTTTTCCTTTAAGTCGCCATACTTCTACACAATATTATTCTTAAATAATCCACCGCATATACAACAAAACTGAACAAAAAGCAGCAAGTACTGTATAGTGTAGGCAATCACAAGCAGTTCCTTTGTTTAAGAAGTATTTGTGTCAAGCTTATGAATGGATGAGAGGTTTCCTATAGTAGGGCCCACGAGAGTTGAAGTCTGACAGGTGAGCGGCGAAAGCTGTAACTACGAAGTACGCTGCGTTGTCATAGTTACCTCCATTTGCAGCCTACCACCCTTTCATACAGGCTGAGTGTTTAATAAAACGTGTAGGCCTAGGCCTAATACAATTCGTTTACCTTAACCGGTTCCTAAGCTCGTGTTAATAATTCCAGCATTTAAGACAGAACACGACATTATCGATATATATAAAAGATTTCATAATCACTAACAAAATCATCAGTTTCTGACAATAACCTCAACAAATGCACATGTTAATCACAGAATATAACAACACTACCCACATTGATAGTTTTTTATTATTTAACTCCGATTGTTAACGGTACCTGTACAATTAAAAAATAATCTACGGTATAATAAACACAATAGGAAGACGATACTTCATCGAGAAAAGAAATCAGTCAGAATATGAATGACAAAAGTGACTGAGAGCAAGCCAACCCACGTGGTGATAGCGTCCTAAAATGTTGCAACTCTGTTATCGTTGCCATAGCAACAGGCCATTTTCGAGCAGCGTTAGTCAACTTTTTCTCGCCGGTGGCGCTAAACGTCAGACTTCAACTCTCGTGGGCCCTACTTTATATATCCAAACACATTAAGGTAGTCGTGATAATTGTCTATTTGTCATACAGTATATTTATTATTAAATATATTTTACGATATATTTATTACGCTGTCATGAGAAAGACTTGTCTGACTGAGTTTGGAATGAAAGCATGTTACGTACTGTATGTGCAGTGTTGCTGCTTGCCTGGCCTGGTCGAGGGGCGTGGACAGATGCACCTATTAGGGGTGTGCACAGCAATTACGAGATAATTTTATTGCAGTAATTTATTATTGTACCAGTTAACTTTACATCAGAGACATCCAATTGCACTCTCTGAAAATATTTTGTGGATTTAAAGAACAAATTATTATATCATAATATAACATTACAAACAGTCAAATAAATGGAATAGTACGGTAATATTACGTTCTCCTTTAAATCACAGTAATGGCCAACTTCAAGATTATGAGTCAAGCACTGTTTGCATTTCTCGCAAATAGTCTTTCAAAATTAAGTATGAACTTTGTAGCGGAAGCAATTCTCATCATGTATTTGCTACTTTTGAATACTCATATTATGTCAGGTGCAAATTTACAAAATTTTGGGAAGCAAGTGGGATCAATGATCTGGAAATACGCAGTGATATTTCTCTCTTTATATTCTTTTAGTCATGTATTACATTGTAAATCAATGAGTTCCAGTCTTAGGGTACATCCTCTGGTTTGACATTAAATGGCACAGCAGACAGTTGTAACCCCTGGACTCGCGCTTCTGTCTTTCCTCATGGAAAGCACAATGAAGAAAAGTGACATCATGCAAACCTGCACAGTGGGGTGTAACTTCCAACAGCATGCTGTGCCTGATATGTTAGAGGTAGATTCTGAAAAATTTGTTATTTTGGTTCAGTCAAGGCCTGCAATATCAGCAGAAAGGTTATGCTAAAAAGGATGCTATTGATCACACTTATGGGAAGAGTAGTTCATCCAAAAGCATGTTAAGGTTCATTTTTTAATAATATGTTTCCAACATTTCAGAAGTGGCTTTTAACCCAGACCCATCAGATAATAACCACTTCTTCATCAGATGCTGTAATGACCCAAAATAAAATGATATCATGGAGACAGTGACTTTATGAAGACATTTAGTCCCTAACGTTTTCTCTCTTGACAGTTTGGTGCACCCAGTCTAATATGCTCTTGACTGATAAACTTACTGATCCTCATAACAGAAAAATGTTCGAGGTCTCAGCCTGGCTTCAGCTGCAGTTGTACGATATGATGATCAAGTACAGATTACAACTCTCATTTTGTGCTATGGTAATTGCTGTGAAACTTACTTTGTTCTCCAATTTTAATATTACCTTTAAATTATTTTTTGTTATGAGCAGCACTTTGCTTTCCTGGGCTATTCAGAAAGTCAAGAAAGTTGAGCTATAAAATCATCTGTTATTGTAAATTTAAAAAAATTAGGTACGAAAATATGAATAAATGTACAGTAGATGATCTTCAGACATCCAGAATCAAGAGACTGATGAAAAGAGCGAAGGATTTGAGCCGTAAAGGATATAAATATGTCTGGACAAGGGACAGAAAGGATTTTGTCAGAAAAGGTGATCATTCCACTGTAATATTCATCAAGGCAATTGATAATATATGTCATTTAGAGAATTTAGCTGTTGGTGTGTATGAGTTTACAGAAAGCTGACAAAATTCTGTAGAGAAGACAACACTTAAATGTAATAATGATGTAAGTATATTGTATATAAAGTCTCAAAGCCTGCAAAATGAATGGACTGAACTACCCATTTTGATTGGATTATTAAAGAGGAGGAAGCCAGTTTGAGCGGCTCAGATGGTTGAGACAGTGGTTTTATGACCTCAACTTGGCAGGTTCAAACCCGGCTCAGTCCAGTGGTATTCGAAGGTGTTCAAATATGTCAGTCTTATGTCGGTAGATTTACTGGCACGTAAAATAAACCCTGCGGGAAAAATTCTGGCGCCTCGGCGTCTCCGAAAACCGTTTAAAAAGTTTAGTTAGTGGGACGTAAAGCTAATAACATTATAAAGAAGAGGAGAAATAGTATAATTTTGTTATGATAGTTATTTTTGTTTGAGAAATTTTAAAAGAAGGGGAGGTAGTACTGTGCCATTTATGTTAAACATAATTGCAGGGTTAAATTTCTGGAAACAGCAAACTCCTATGGTATTCTATTCAATGTATTAATAATCGAAGTCAGTATTTTTTTAAAAAAAGATGACGTTATCCTAGTTTGTCACAATCCTAGTGTCAGACATCCTGAATTCTTCCTCACTTGCTTTGAGGATACATGGAATAAACCACAGTAAAAGGTTACATATTACAGTAGGGGAACTAAATTAGAAATTTGTAGACAAATCTTGCGAATTTTCAAGTACAGACAGTCCATATTTACCTGTATTATAGGTTACTGCACTATTGTAAAAGACCGTTCTTTTAATCAAGTATCAATTGAAACAAATTTATAAGTTGAGAAACTAATATAATTATGTATTTACTTAAATACACGTGCATTTTCCTTAAAATTCCAGTTTTAAGAAATTTATTGAACAAGTTACCAACTTCTCTAGGAAGAAATTAAGAAAAAATGAAAAGTGTCTGTTCAAAACGTGTTATTTCCACTTCAACATTTTTAAAAAGTATTTCATCCACATGCATTGCAGTAGTTGTCTACTATTGAATGCCATGAGCAATTCAGACCAGAAAGATGTAATTTCTTAAATGTAGTTCCATACTCAAACATGGGTACCTTCCATTTGCCTTTTATTATACATTTCCTTGCGTTTTTCCACAATTTTCTTAGGGTGGAAATAGCACCTTTTGAGCAGACATTCCTCATGGAGGGCCTACTCACCAAAAGTGTTCGTTTCAAAACCTCTAAAGATACAACACCCCTTTTAAGAAATTCCATATAGCCTCTTTATTCTTAACATGTTTCACTAAACTGTTTAGCACTACCTTTTATTTTTTTCGGAGTTATTTTTCTGCTTCAGTATGCTTTATGCTGATATTACAGTATTATCAAATAGCGTAATATTAAGCTATTTGCTAATAGGACAATGGCAGACAATGGAAATGGGCTGGAAAGACTTGGAAGAAAGGAGACGAGCTACTCGACTAAGTGGTATGTTCCGAGCTGTCAGTGGAGAGATGGCGTGGAATTGACGAATTGACGAATAAGTTTGAGTGGTGTCTTTGAAAGTAGGAAAGATCACAATATGAAGACAAAGTTGGAGTTCAAGAGGACAAATTGGGGCAAATATTCGTTTATAGGAAGGAGAGTTGGGGATTGGAATAACTTACCAAGGGAGATGTTCAATAAATTTCCAGTTTCTTTGCAATCATTTAAGAAAAGGCTAGGAAAACAACAGATAGGGAATCTGACACTAGGGCGACTGCCCTAAATGCATATCAGTATGTATGTATGTATGTATGTATGTATGTATGTATGTATGTATGTATGTATGTATGTATGTATGTATGTATGTACGTATGCGTGTATGTATGTATGTATGTATGCGTGTATGTATGTATGTATGTATGTATGGATTGATTGATTGATTGATTGATTGATTGATTGATTGATTGATTGATTGATTGATTGATTGATTGATTGATTGATTGATTGATTGATTGATTGATTGATTGATTGATTGATATAGTCAAGGCGTATTCCGAACCGTCAACAAATTAATATTAACAATGCCGGCATATTAGCAGTTGACGAAGGGCGGCATGCTAATAGTTCAACACCCACCAGATTTGGACTTAAGCTCCCGATTAGTGCAGTATAGGGAGCCTACGATTCTTGACGAATTGAGGAACTAAATCGAACCAAGCTTTACAGATGAAATGCTCGCTTTTCTTGTTTAGTAAAAGGAATAAAATGCGGCAAAGGAGCCAAATAAGTATTAAACAGGTGGAAAAAGGTGCTAACGTTAAGAAAAGGTGCAAAAAGGTGCTAGCATTGAGAAAAGGTGCAGAAAAGTGCAACTAAAACTGAGTTAGGGGTGTTCATTTATTTTTTCTTTGTAAGGCAAACTGATTTGGGTATTTTAATAGTTAAAAAGAATTCAAGTGCAGCACCTAAAATTCCTAGCTCTAATAATTGCACACAAACATAATTTAAAACTGCTATTCATAACATTGAGCCACACCCCCTCGCATCGCGGGAACAATCCCAGTACAAATAAATACCATAAGAAATTTCAGGCGTAGATCGCGACTAGGAAAGGCCTAAAAGCAAACAGCCTTGAACTGGAAAAAGAACCTCTTGACAAAAAAAATGTAGTAAGAGACTAAAATAATATATAATAAAATTCAAATACATGAAATAAGGGTTTATTCAAATCATAAAATGAAGGTAGAGGGAAAAGAAAATAATCAATTAAAAGGATAAAGAACGGGTGCATGCATAAGCAGTCCTGGTCGAATTGATGGCACGACATTATTGTGTGAGCATGAAGTCATAAAATAAATAGTGAAACATTCGGCGGGCTCGCTCAATTAAGTACAATACCATTTTAAAGATGCCAGTATTAATATTGGTGCCACAGATCAAAAGAGATCGTTCTTTCCACGAGTATATTTCATATCATTTTCCACTCAACACGTTCAGACACCACCCTCATTAATAACAATCACCACAGATCATATAACTCCTACGCATCAAGGAGAAATCCCCGAGTTGAAAAGTAATAAAATACGTAGGATTTCAGGTATGGGATAAAAGAGAAATAACTCTGGACCAAGGATATAATATATAACCAAAGGGGAAAATCCCAGGCATGCAAGAGCCTAAATGAACGAAACATACAATATGGCCGCCCTATAGGTATGCGAGCGGCCAAGACAGGTGCGAAGGCAAAGGAAATAGCGCCATAAGAAAACGCATGAATTAAATACTGAAACAAGATCAAAATACAAATTCAGCTGATCGATACGTCTTTGTTACACTCCCCTCTCATACTAACATTCGTGCACACATTCAGACACAGCCGGGATCTGCAAGCAATATGCGCAGCAGCGTCAGTTAAATGACGAACCATGGCCGGACTACAATGTAAGGCCGAACATTGGAGATTTGATAACGTCGCTTGGAGTCAAGCACGTGACTTCTGCGTTCGTAATTTGTAAACAAGTCTAACGTGGTGTATCATTATATTTTGTGTTGTGCGTGAATTAACTTGATGGAATTGTTTTAAATTAAGAGTAGACTGAAGATATTTTATGTGTTATAGTTTTAAAGATTAACCTACGCACTATTTGGTATCCTGGAACGATATTTATTCACGGCAAAGGTGAGCTTTCTCATGTTGTAGTATGTATTGTACCGGTAACGGCGGTACAAACTAAGTCCCCGTCATGAAAATCTTAAACTTACGTGTTATGCTCCGGACCGCTTACGAAGGACTGACTAGGCAGCGAGCAACAGCTGCGCGCGCGTGACGTAGTGAGCGGGTGACGTCACAGCATGCCTCGCCGCACTACAGAGCCTGGATTGATGTAGAATGTTCTATGAGTTTCGACGGGTAATAACTTTTCCCACGATAATAATTTGACAAATTGAACTACATCACCATATAACTTAATCCTTTAGCTAGGCTCCTGCCAAATTTCAAGTGAATCTGACTTGGGATGGTAAAGTTATGGAACAAGAGGTGGAGGCCCGGATCAGATATAAATACGTACTGCTTCGCTCAGCAGATCAGTGTGTGTTACAGCATGTTATAGTGAGCAGCAGTGCGCTGCAGAATATGATACCAGTTTGTGGCCGGGATTTCTATGTGCATACTAGACTGTAGTATTCGCACAGTCAGTTCGCGGGTACCGTGATCGAGCGTGAAGCCGCTACTAAGTTCGTGGACTTTAATCTAATTGTGTTGAATGTGGACTTATGCAGATTTCTTTATATTATGACAACCTTTTACTCCGATAGGACGTGAGGTGAATTGTGTATCTTCTGGACATTATCTATTGACTGTTACTCTATACGAGTGTCCAAGACCCGCAAACGTTTTCGAGTGTTCAAAATTGAAGTTTTATGGACTTAGAACTGATTGCTCCTCGCCGAGTACTAAATACTTTAAGTTATAAACTGTGTTTGAATCCAAATTTAATTTACCAATCCATAAACTGTGAACTGTGCATGTGTGAACAGTGCATTTCTATTCTAATGTATTCTATTGTATTCCAATGCTACGAACATTTCGTTTACGAACAGTCGAACCAAGGACTGTCAATACTCAATTAATTTCGTCTTTCGGTTTCATATTATTTTCAACACGTGAATGAGTTCTGATTCACGAGCGGAACATCTTTATTTCATTTAAATTGAACAGTGCTTCAATAAACTGAGTCATGTGACATTACTTTACGTTGTAATAGGTGCAACAAACTTTAAATAACTTTAAACTCGACAATCAGTTCCGAGTGGACTTTATTTTAGGAATATTTCTTTCACTTGACACGTGACAAAATTAAGTGACATTTCACCGAGACATTTGTGTTTGGACTTTGTTAAAAGCATTTATAAACACTCTATCATCTCTGCAGAAGCAGCCTTTGCACTAACTCGCCCCAGAGCTGAACGATGTTCATTCATGTTCACCATTTACAAGGACTACCTCGACGCCATGGATCTTCAAAGCACCGAATAGATCTTCTAGAACTTCCATCGGGGGACGAATGGTGGTTCGCTGCTATGGAAAATGGAGCTGCCGGAATCCAAGGACATCGCCAGCCATAGGACGAGGAACGTTTTCGACTGTATACGCTGTACAGAGGTGATATTAATTTCAATTTTTTAATAAACTCTGAAACAAAAGTTTTTAGGATTTCTTTTAAACAAACCCTCTCCCTCTGTATGCACTTCAGCGACTGGTACACGCCCTGCGTCTCATCTCTACCGAAGTACCAAATTTACTGTTACAGTATAATAATGACAATCCACATCGTTTTTAAAGCCATTATGTGTTTTTATTCTTCTAATTGCATTAGTTTAAAAGTGCACCGTGATTGTGTTATTTTATTTTACGTAGCACAAGTATGACAAGCACAACTAAAACTAGATTAATTTCAGATGCCAAGGAACTGGTGGTTTACAAGTTTTGAAGCTGAGAAGAAGATAAGAGTGCAGTGTTTGCTAGGATTAAAGGTCTGCAAAATATAAAGAAATATCTTTAAGCAAGGACATGTTTGAATTAGATTCCGTTTCATTGAACATAATGACGAAACAGATATATGCAGTGAATTTTCCTGTGTGCTAGTGAAAGTAAATGAAATAGGAGTAGACTTCGGTGACAAGTTTCCTGTCATTTACATTTCAGATTATGTAGCTTTTAAGCTAGGCAGTAAACTTAATTCCAGATACTGTATCTCAAACATATCAAATAAAATAAATTTCGTGTGGCTGTTTCTAGCCCAGTGCAGCCCTTGTAAGGCAGACCCTCCGATGAGGGTGGGCGGCATCTGCCATTTGTAGGTAACTGCGTGTTATAGTGGTGGAGGATAGTGTTATGTGTGGTGTGTGAGTTGCAGGGATGTTGGGGACAGCACAAACACCCAGCCCCCCGACCACTGTAATTAACCAATTAAGGTTAAAATCCCCGACCCGGCCGGGAATCGAACCCGGGACCCTCTGAACCGAAGGTCAGTACGCTGACCATTAGGCCAACGAGTCGGACAACATATCAAATGAAACAGTGGAAAATGACATGTTTAATACAGTAGTTTAAACTGAGGTGGGTTATCGGTCCCATCAGAATTGCTCTTAAATGTGTGTACATGTGTATAGAAGATCATGCAGATTTTAATCTCTGAGGAATATGAAGTAGCATTCTTTCGGAATAAGAATCAGAATTGTGTATTGATTCAACTTACAAGGCAAAGTGTAATTGATACAAGGGAGTGCTGTTCATATTGTAAAAAAAACCCCTCTATACGAACATCTTTGCCTATATTTGCCCTCTTTTGCAAATATTTTAATCAACAACTACACAAAACATGTTTATGATGCTGATGCTATGGTTAAAAATTCTGGCAAGAAAAGAAAACTGATGACCCTGGAGTAATTATGTTGTAAGTTGATTCCCAATGTTAAGATTGTATTTTGATGGACATAGGATTGTATTGTTTTTTTAGTTGTAGCCATATGCTTGTTTATTCTCATATTTACATTGACATATTTATTTTAATTTCCACCTTGTCTTATATATATCCAATGAAAACTGCTCTCCCGTCAACGTTTTATTTGAGAAAACATAATTGAAGGTTAACTTCCCATATGTTACAAGTAAGAATCCCAAGATTAGCAGTACAGTGTTGCCAAGTTTCATTGTCACGGCCATAGTGTAGTCTGGCCATGGACGAACTCAATTTCATATAACATGACCCCAAGACGACAAACGAGGTCTCATTTATACCAGAAGTTGCGTGTACAGGTCAAACAAATACAGCTGGGGGATCAGAGAAATCCCGCAGTCATTGCACAAACCCATCAAGGTTCGCAATTCGTACGACACGAGTGGATGCTCGCGCCGACACAAAGGCCAAACAGTCATCAGATGTCGAATTACATAAAAATGCAGCACATATACACAGAAGTAATATGAGACCGAGCCATCAACATATCGTGATCTCAATAACCACAAGAAAAAAACATGCATTCCATTCATACTGCGGAGCGAACAACAAATATCAATCAGTTATATATCACAGAACAAATATTACGAAAGAATACCCATACCTGGAGTATATTAACCGTCAAAGAAAGGAGAAGGATGGTAGTACAGGGTAAGTTTGAAGCGTTTAAAAGACCTTTCTGTACGTCAAAAATGCTACTCCGATATGCGTGGAGTCCATTTTTATATTCTTCTCTCAAAGCAAAACCAACGATTCAAGTCAAGGAGATAAAATTAACCTCTCGTCGGAAAGATACGACCATCCGTGTCCAACATCGAGGGAGCTGCTCTCTCTAGTATAATCATGGAAGTTGTTAAGTCATTCAAGTTGAGACCGGAAGAGGCCATTAGCTATAGCCGAATAGTAATATTTATGAATTTGCTATGCAGATATGGCTAAACATATAAACAGCAGAAAAGTTAGCAATTTTGTTATTTTGTGCCGGCGTACTAGTAGGTAAAGATAACTGTGTTGTTAACCTACATTAACGAAACGGAGCCAGATTCATTGCAAAAATTCCAGATTGTTACATTATAAATTGAGAAAAGTTTATTTCTTTTGCTAATCAAGAATTAGAAAATGTCACTAGGTATCTATTTTAACATCAGAGAACGAAGAAGACATTATACTGTATAGAGTAGTAAATAAGTTACAGGATTGTGAGAGACTACAAAAAGACCTAGACACTGTTGTGAGATGGACAGAGGACAATGGTATGATGGTGAACGAGAAGTCATGTGGTAAATTACACCAAGAGAAAAAGACTTCTCATTTTTAATTACTGGGTTGATAGTACCTCGTGAGGATCATTTTAAAGGTATTAATATAAGGAATGATCTTCATTGGGTAATCACATTAACAACGTTGTAAAGAATGTTTACAGATCTCTTCACATGGTTATGAGAGTATTTTGAGGTTGTAGTAAGGATGTAAAGGAGAGGGCGTATAGGTCTCTGGTAAGACCCCAATTAGAGTAGGTATGGTTCCAATGTACGGGACTCACACCAGGACAACTTGATACAAGAGATGGAAAAAATCCAAAGGAAAGCAGCGCAGTTTTTCTGGTTGATATCCGACAAAACAGTAGTATTGCAAAAATGTTGTAACTTTGGGCTGGGGAGGAGTAACAAAACGATATGCTTGACTGAGTGGTATGTTCTGTGGAGAGATGGCGTGAAATGATACTTACTTGTAGATGAATACGCTTGGGCGTAGCTTTTAAAAGTAGGAAAGATCATGATATGAAAGTAAAGTTGGAATTCAAGAGGAAAAACTTGGGAAAATATTGACTTATACTATGAGGAGTAAGGTATTGGAATATTTTATCAAGGAAAATGTTTGATTAATATCCAACTTCTTTGAAAATATTTGAGAAAAGGCTAGGCTTGGGTTCAGAAGGTACCGGATTCGATTCCCAGCCGGGTCGGGAATTTTAATCGCTTCTGATTACTTCTTCTGGCTTGGGGACTGGGTGTATGTGCTCGTCCCAACACTCTCCTCATCATATTCAGACAACATACCACACTACCAACCCCCACAGAAACACGCAGTAGTGATTACATCCCTCCATATAGGGTTGGCGTCAAGAGGGGCCTCCGACCGTCAAAAAGGGCCAAATCCACATGTGGGACGCAGTTCGCACCCGCGACCCCACAGGTGTGGGAAAAAGCGGTAGCAATAGAAGAATAATAATCAGAAGAAGATATTCCATAAACTGACATAAAGGATTACTCGATGCTACACTTACCATCTTCGATTATCTTGTACCTAGATCTAGAACCACAAAGTTTTAGGTTAATCATCGATGAACTTCTTTCTTGGAGGGGGCACGTATAAGAGCTGTGTAGAAAAATTGTACCAGACTTAAATAAAAATTTGATGAAAATCTATTCAAATCAGTCTTTTATGTCTTGATTCAAAGTCATTAAGTGTGTATGATACATGTCTGGGCATGTAAGAAAGACTTATTTGAGAACATAGAAATCTTGCATAAAAGATACTAAAAATATTCTTTAGGCTATCTATGCTGACTTCTACTGTGCAATTGTGTATGTAATGTATCATGCTATCACTGCTTAAAAAGCACCAGTAATTATTGTAACCTGAGCCGGTCACACAACACATGACAAATAATAATAATAATAATAATAATAATAATAATAATAATAATAATAATAATAATAATAATAATAATAATCTTTAAATTAGTGAATATTATACACCTTCAAAGAAAATAAAACGCACACAAGTTTCATAGACAAAAGCTGGGTTTTAAAAAATCAGGTTAACCAACATGATAACTATAGGTGGGCCGGCACAACGTTGCACTTGACAGTTGTAAGTCATGTTGGCACCACTACAAAACCGAAATGAAGAACGTCACCCGTCAATCAGAATCACCAATCTACTACTTTTTATGTCAGATACAGTTACGAATTTTATTCATGTTAATTCGTATTTAATGCCGTATAGTGCATATAATCTTTTATTTGCTTACACAAATATGAGCATTAAAATGTTATAAGGTTTAAGCGAGCCACAAAATAAATACGAACTATTTTCTGTTGATTGTTGTTGGCAATATGGAGAGTATAGTGGTGCCATCTATAACTAGCTTGACTACCGTATTGAAGTGTTGCCGTTTGGTCTGTAGCCGCTAGCACGCGGTCAGGTGTAATTCGCGGGTTTATGAAAGTTTTGTTTTCATTGTGAGATAATTGCGAAATGTTATTTTAATGAGTGCGGTGGGATGTCTCAGAAAAGGCAACAGTAATGAAGCGCGAAGTGATAATTCTTTGCGCCGAGGAGTGTCCCTTAATAGTCAGGCATTAGAATTAGTGCGGAGAACTCGTGAGTTTTCCGAGAGGGAGAGAAAATTCGCA
Organism: Anabrus simplex; assembly: GCF_040414725.1. Lineage (NCBI taxonomy): Eukaryota > Metazoa > Arthropoda > Insecta > Orthoptera > Tettigoniidae > Anabrus > Anabrus simplex. The sequence goes on along the minus strand of NC_090267.1, from coordinate 233,301,943 downwards.
CGCTTGTGTAGCCGTCTCTCTGTTACTGCAGATCATGTGGAACACATATGTCAAACATTAGGGCTTTCAAAGCGTACTGTTATTCAGAGAGGTGTTCGCGTCCAAGAACAGAAGGAAAAAGGGACTGGGGTATATAGCAGTAGCGGAAACGGGGCTGATAGGGACTTGTTTCTTAATAATAATAATAATAATAATAATAATAATAATAATAATAATAATAATAATAATAATAATAATAATAATAATAATTGTTTTACGTCCCACTAACTACTCTTTTACGGTTTTGGAGACGCCGAGGTGCCGGAATTTAGTCCCGCAGGAGTTCTTTTACGGGCCAGTAAATCTACCGACACGAGGCTGACGTATTTGAGCACCTTCAAATACCACCGGACTGAGCCAGGATCGAACCTGCCAAGTTGGGGTCAGAAGGCCAGCGCCTCAACCGTCTGAGCCACTCAGCCCGGCTGGGACTTGTTTCATAGCACTCCGGGAAATAAACGAATTAAGCTATATCCTGTTACAGGAATTCATTATTTCCAGGCTGGTGCAATACGAAGGCACGAGTACGATTATTACAGCTCAAAGTCCCTTCTGTCATTGTTATGAACAATGCACCTACCACCTCGTAATAATGGACAAGACCCATACTTCGAGCGCCCGTAAAGAACTGTTAGTGGAATGGCTGCAGTAAAGAAATATCCCAGCGCATATTTGTATGACTAAATTAGCCGACGAAATAGTGAAGGAATAAGGGACGAGGTTATTAGATTGCTACCGTACCACTATCACTTAAACCTCATTGAGTTGGTACGGTATGGGGTGAAGTAAAACATTACCTACGCACCAATTACAAGCCCTTCACAACTACTGGCATCATCAGTAACTGTCAGGAGTTGATGATCTGCCGAGACGACAACGAAGGCGACTGTAGTGATGGCAGTGATCTGGAGGGTATCGAGCTTCTACCTTTGTGAATCAGGTATGAAAATAAGGTTCTGAATTTCCGTAAATTTTATAGATTTTACTTGAATGTTAGCAACGGTGTATATTATTCTAACATTTATTGGTGTATTTAAAGTGAGATACTTGTCGGCCGAGTTATTCCGTATTTTCTAACATCGCGATAAAAAGGACTTCGTAGTATATTTATCTCGTATCATTTTGTGTGATGAATAATCGGTGTGCATAAAGTACGATTTTGGTCGGCGGATTTAATTTGTATCGTGTATCATCGCGATTACATTAAAATCTCTCCCATGTTTTTAAAAACTCATGTGTCGTGCAATCAGCTGTTGTTCCGGCGGCAACATCGCTTCGTGCGCCATTGCATTGTGACCAACATTGTGCGCAGCTGTCATGTGCAACCTTACGCCGGCCCATCTATACAAGAAAAGGATGTGGGAAGCAGGCGTGGAAACCCTACGAGGTCCATGTGAACGTATATCGTTGTGGTGAAAAAGAGGTACATGATAATCACCTCAAAATCTAAATAACAAACTGAAGAAAAGTTACAAAATTGACAACAAAACAAACAAGTTGAATAGTAAATGAAAATTAAATAAATGAATGTGCCAGGAAACACAAGGTTCATATCAATGACCTTTAAGAATATAAAAACAGTTACTGATGATGGCAATTTAAAATTACATTGAGGTAAGTAAAATAGAGAGAACATTATATGGTTTACAAGTTTGCGTAGTACATTATCGAATTAAGAAAAAATCTACGTAGGGGTTACGTTAACTTGCTCCCATACCAAAAACACTACTAGTATGGAACAGAGGATAAATTAGTACGCATTGAGGGATACAGATCTACGGGAGGCAATCCCGGAGGAAATTTTACATGTTAATTACAAAAACTGAAACCAAGAAAAGGGAGTGCTGAATTTACATTTTAATTACAATATTCTTGAACAAATGAAAAGGGAACTGCCTCCAAAAAATAGAATGATAATGACTAGTTGAAAAACGAAGTTATTTCGACGAACAAATTGGCGAATACCGAAGGTAAACTCTGGCGCAGTAAGTAAAATTTACATTTAAATTTAAAATCCAAAAACAGAAACAGCGCTTACCCCAGAAGGTGGTATCCCCATGACGTAACAGACGAAGAGCGTGTCTGCTCGCTAAGCTGGTCAGAAGTAAAAGGCACGGAAAACATGCTTCGCTCTCGCAACGGAGCCAGAAGCCAGCAATTGTCCGATCACCAGGTGACCAATGGGGAAATCGTATTACTCCCGACATTGTAACTGTTCGCTCTCCTAAGGTTCTCATTAGAGGAGATGAATGTTATTACCTGGGGACACATGAATATAAATATGACTATATGTGGCTTGCCCGCAAACGGCCACACAAATGGAATTAATTATCATTCCATGGTTTCCCATTTCTCTATGTAATGTTTGGGCGCCAGCGTTACAGTTTAAACAAAACTGTAAAGCAAAATTTATATTTACTAGCATAGAGACTTATACTTAAATTACAGGGCTAGGATTTTAAATAACTAACCATTAAGTATCGCTTAAGAAAGAAAATTAACGCAATATAAAATACAAATGAATTTATTGTACAAATATGAGATGAATCGGAAAAATTCCTTTAAGCGTCGAGGGATTTAAGAATTTACGTTACTGAAATTAACTGTTGCTTGCTTTATCTAAATGAAGCTCACCAATTGCAGCTTCCGTTGAGGTCACCTATGTTCCGTGGTTACTCGTTCCCTTCTTCTCGTTGTAGAATTGGCTCCATGGACATCCTTCCTTCCTTCTGTGATGTGATTTGGGCTATCTGGACTAGCACTCCCTAATTGCCTAGTCTTTAAATTAGACACTGGCCCTATACTTGTGAAAATTGATCAGCGTTGATCGTAGGAGGACAAAATTCAGAGAAATGAATTTTTCCATGTTAGCAGAAATCTCAATCCAACTTAGCTAATCTACTGATACTATACAGACTTGTACCAAATGTCATGGACTTGAACTAAACGTAGTTCTTCATCCAGAATAATTACTGAATATCTCACAAGCCGTAAGCTTGTTTCGTCTCACGCAGATCCAACAGCATCACAGCAGCTAAGTACTGTGTTGAAGAGACAACACACTGTACGAAAATATCTATGACTCGAAGCGAGCACTCACTGTCTCAAAAATCAATAAAGTACCGGTAGTTGACGTTCTGGTAGTGATGTCTGTATCTCGAGGGTTGCTCCGCGCTAGATAATATATCCCCGGGCTCTCCCCCACTCTTGAAAAAAGCTCAATACCAATCCTCTATATAACGAAGCATCTGATTCGTAGATCGCATTATCATCTCCCTCTTCTTTCTTCTTGACTAGTCCAGTAGGCGTGGCGATGATGTAGTCTGCTGGCTAGCCTTGCACGCGGGGCGCTATGTGATACCTTTGCTCATGAGTTTAACCCAGTGACTCACCCAACTTCCCCACTTCAAGAATAACTTTTCCGTGTACACAAGTATGAGATGAAATGACAACAACTCTGTCTCAACATTGACCATATTTACAGTACATAATGAATTCCTATCCTACCTAATATAATAATTTGAATAATAAATGATGTTCTAATATATATAATATGATTCCAAAAGCCTTATTTACAAATGATTGAAGTTAAAATAAATATGTCATATAAATAATTGCCGATGGCGGATAATCTTGATATCGAGTGATATCGCGATAAACTATAGCTGGAGAAGCCTGGACGCTTACAACATCCATATTCACCAGTTAAAAACTCTTTTATTCCGACCAATTAGATCTCTTCATTCTTGATGAGGTAAGTTCTTTATACGTTTGAGAACATTTCTTAATGCAACGCTAATTTCGTCACAGAAAAGAGCACGTGGCACTACACGCTGCCTCAAAATTTATACTACAGTTATTACAAAATTTCACATAATAATAATTTCAGTTTAGATTGTTCATTAATGTTCATGATTTGCTTTCCGCACAGGTTCAAAATGATTTTACCATCTATATATGTATATATAAAATAAGATTTTTGTCTGTACATTGCTCAGAATTCAAAAAGAATGGTATTTCTATATCGGTCGTGTCCACGGTAACAAGGAAATGTACGTTTTACTTTTCCGTAATTTCTGTCTGTCTGTCTGTCTGTCTGTCTGTCTGTCTGTCTGTCTGTCTGTCTGTCTGTCTGTCTGTCTGTCTGTCTGTCTGTCTGTCTGTCTGTCTGTCTGTCTGTCTGTCTGTCTGTCTGTCTGTCTGTACACGCATCACGAGAAGACGGCTGAAGAGAATTTAATACAAATCGGTATGTAAAGTCTGGAGATGAGCCACTACAATCTATGCTATAAATCATTGTATTCACGCTGAATAAAATGGTAGTTTAGGGGAAGGTCTAAAATGTAATTCTCAAATATTTATATTATTAGTGGTCCTATCGATAAATACTACATAACTAAAGTTATATAGAATAAAATTTCCGATCATGCATGTCTTATACATTTTTACCGTACCGGCTATGATAACAGAGATATTCATGAATTTGTATTTTTGTTGTCAACGCCGAAGCACGATAAAATGGGTAAACAAAATTTAATGAAAATCGGTACCTTATATAAAGTCTAGGAATACGAAAGTACAGTCTAAGCTATAAACAATTTATTCGCCCTGGATGAAATTGAAGTCTAGGGGAAGAGGCCTAAAATTTAATTTTTAAATACCTATCTTATTGGTCCTATCGAAAAGTACTACATAACAGAAGTTTTAGAGAATACAATTTCCGATCATTTATGTTTTATTCAGTTTTACCATACCGACTATTATAAGAGTGGTATTTCAGTGACTATTATAAGAGTGGTATTTCAGTCAGAAGAAAACTAAATGTGAAGGCCTACAATATCTAAAGTGCATAACATTGATCAACAATAGCATTACATTGACCATTGTTTGTTGTGTTCTTTGTCTCTTATGCTGCCACTCAACTCCGATAGATGGACTACTGCTGCGTACCGAGTATAACAGCCAGACTAAATACTGGCCTGAAATAGCTGCAGAGTTAAATAACTTTCTTCTTTAGCATGCCATTTCTCTGGTTCATACATTTTCTGATACTGATGGTATGCAACACATTGGTTCATCATAGTATTCCAAACATTCGATCCCTACTCTGACGCGCTGTTTTGAATAAGCAGTGTGCACACTTAAGACAGAGGCTCACTTAGTAGTAGTAGTAGTAGTAGTAGTAGTGGTGGTGGTGGTGGTATGACCTGGTCTAGAATTACAATTTAGACCTATTCCAAATTAAAGCACCACAATTCACTAAATCACTCAAAATTCAACCCTGAAGAAAGCTGTTTCTTAAGAAATGTTTCTTCCTCTTCACTTTTATTAAATTCTACATTTAATTTATTCCAAAAGGAAAAATTTGCCAGGAAAAATTTGCCAGGAAAAATTTTCCACCAGTGTAGTGAATTGAGACTTTCTGACTCATCGGGTATACCTATTCAACAGATTAGTAAACGGGCATAGTTTTTGCCCTGGGACTCTCCACTATTCGATCCACCTCTTCCCCCTTCCCCCACCCCCGCCGAAAAAGTACGAACAGTGTTCATGGATCACGGCTGTCTGCAGCTTGAACATTCCAGCTCTGGAACTTTGGACTGTTAGGTCGGCAGCGTAGTACTGTTCGTTAAAAGTGAGAAAATGTGTGGTTTTTCATTGATCGAGTATTTCATATGAAAGCATTGCCTTTAATCGCGCCATTCCTACTGAAGTCATTGTAATGACCAATGTTAATTTCAGTTGGCAAAAACCACTAAGACAGTCTTACTGAGGATGTAAAAAGGCAGGTAGAGAGTGCAACCCACCCCTTCTCTAGCGATATTCTAAGACGTAGAATCATGCGCACGTAGGGAAAAACGAGGCGTGAAACGCGACTAGAAAAGGCCAGCAGAGAACAGCCTTGAGCTAGAAACGATCCTCATTATTGGTGGATAAGGATATCAGTCTATAACTACAGCAATAAAATCAAAATAAAATTTAAATGGAGGTTTAGTGATAAAATAAGATTGAAGCAGAAAGGTAAAATTATGATGTCAATAACATAAAAAGGGCAAAAGATTGTATCATAAGCAAGCGTCGTTCAATGGGAGTCTGCACATTATAGCGTGAGTGCGGCATTTTTACACTCCTGGATAGAAATAAATATTACCACAAACTTGCCGCCTCACATATTACCAGGTTACATCACGTGCAGGTAATTACACAGCTCACACGGCCCAACTAGGTCGTTCTTTTTACGAGATTTACTTGATTCACAGTATATCCCTCGTTGCACTCATTATCAGTACAACAGCAATAGTCATGGCACATCAAAAAAGGCTCCATGCATGATGGAGGGGGAAAAAGGTAAAACAAAAACATAGATAATAGCACGCCAGAGAGAGTAACGTCTCTGGACCAAAGAAGTGAATTAAATCAAAAGGAAAAAACACAGGCATGCACATAGCCCAACTGAATAAAAGTAAACAATCATGGCTGCCTCACGGACAAGCAAGCGCCCGAGACAGAGACCAAGGCAGCATAAGCAATGCTGTACCAAGAACAAACAAATGGTACAGAAACAAAATCACAAACGAAAAATAACAACTGACCACCGACCATTACATTGTCTTTCCACTCCCCTCACTCACACAACGCACCCAGGTTCACACACACATGCCAGCACGGCAGGCAACAGGAGCGATAGCTCCAATTAATAAAGCAGAACACCAATTCATATAGGGTGACTCACCTGGTCACGAACTACAGGTCTCGCTTTCACCAGACAGCAGTGTGCACGATGCAAATAATAATACAAAGGGGTCGAAGGGATCCCGTGCACATAACCATCATGTCACGCGCCTCGTACGACGAGAATGAAGCTTCCAGTCGACACGGAGAGCATACACATAAATGATGGCGAAATACCATACGAGGCAGTGCACATAAATAGAACGAAATTTAGAGACCCAGATACTAACATGGCATAGTCGCAAACACACTAACAGACACACGTCCCATTCGTGCTGCATGGGGCGGAAGACGCATATCAATCAGCTATATTCAATAGGGCGAATAGTACTACAAAGAAACAAGAATTAACGTACCTCCGATATGAATAATCAAAATATTAAGATGCATGTTAGTATGAGCTCGATTTTAATATATTAAACATCCATTTATAAGATAGGAATGCAGCTCTGCTCTGTGCGGGCTCCATTGTTAATTAATCTCTCACAAACAAAGCAAAGATCCCCTTTAAAGAGATAATACTCCTCGTCTCGCAAAAGGAACGATCTTCCGTGTTTATATCAGACAGTGCTGCCCTCTCTACTACTTCATCAGAAACGCATAAGTTATTCGAATTGAGGCCATAGGAAGCCATTTACATATTTGAAAAACGTCATATTAATGAATATCCCATCAGGCATGGTTCAAGAGTGAGTGTCTGCCTTTATAATGAGAACTTCCCAACCTGATTTTGACTGATGGTAGACAAGCGGGCCTACCATTACAATGAAAATATCCTAACCCAGTCTTCGTATGAGAAAAGACGTTTGGTAACTTCCCTGTCGCGTTTCTAGGGGATGTTAAGAGCTAGGAAATTTAATACAATCTTGCTCACAACATGTAGGCCTACACTACCTAATCTAGAAATCTGTATAAAATGTAAAATTCCGTAGCAAAGCACGGGTACATCAGCTAGTAAAACAATAAATCAATAGTTTACACATCCAAAATTAAATAAAGTATTACATAATTTTTTCAAAATACAATGATGAGATTTCGATGACTACTTGCTGTCACAACCAGTCACAATTACGGTTTATCAGCTAAAAAGTAAACTGGCACGACCAACCTCTACATGTCCAACAAATGTAGATATTCACAAGTTAAGTTTAAGTTCACAAGTAATTTACCACTTATCCTTGAATAGGTACTTCTTTTATTTCAGCTCTAGGGTTCTTGGAACTTAGAATGGCTCCTTCACTATCTGTGTTTAGAAATAAACTTACTCCAGTCACGCAGAGATAGTGGTACGGTACACTACTCTACTTGTGCGAGTCAGAGGTGCGCGGTAGTGGTAACCACTTGTGTTTTCGTTCAAGTGTGGTGCGGGAGTGACAAGCAATGGAGACCGACAGTGGAGGAACGTCGGCGGTAACCGGGAATTCCTTACGAGTGGAGCGTGAAATAGTAGTACTTATGGAAGAGGAACCCATAACCAATTCATCCAGTAATACGACACGACAGCAAGGTTCTCAGTCAACTGAGTCTGATGTACAGAGGCGTAATACGGAAATGGTAGAGCGTTCTAATTCCGAACAATCTAACAATCAATCCGAGGCGTCCCAAGTGGCTTCTACCCCGGAATATTATAATCGTTTTCATCATGGACATTTCTTTGTATTTGTTGAATCCATAAACGAGCAAAACATCGGCAATTTACACCCTATGGCACTTGGTCGCCGATTTTACGAAACTAAACTCAATGTCAAATCGATCCAACGTAAAGGGCGTAATCGACTACAAGTTACCTTCCATACGGCTTCTCAAGCAAACGCATTTTTTAGTAATCCTATGCTTGAAACCCTCAAAATTAAAGCTTACATTCCATCATCACAAGTGTTAAGAGTAGGCATTATTCGTGGAGTTGAAAAAGGTTTATCGAATGATGACATATTACAGTACCTGGAATCCGAGGCACCAGTTAAAAGCGTGCAACGACTTAATCGCCGTGCAATTCAAGATGGAGAAACCCAATACCTTCCTACGGGTTCAGTAAAAATTGTTTTCAGATCACAAACATTACCCTCCCATGTCGCCTTATACAAGGTGTACATGAAAGTTGAACCTTACATCTTTTCACCCATTCGCTGTCGCAAATGCCAGCGCTATGGGCATAAAATTCGGCAATGTCGAGCGAAAAACGCTCGTTGTGGGAAATGTGCGCAACAACATGAAACCCAGGCGTGTACGGAGCAATTTACACAATGTGCGTACTGTAAGAAAAACCATGTCACAGGTTCCTCAATTTGTCCTGAACATAAGTATCAGGTCACCATTAAAAAATTAATGAGTACTGAACACATATCTTTTCCTGAAGCTAAAGCCCGAATCGCCCTTCCGATTTATCATTCCGGGCAACAAGAACTTCAGTTCCCTCCTCTATCGTCGAATCCCCCATCCCCTGCGACTCCCAACCCGCGTAAGCGTAAATTCACCCAAGTGATCATGCAATCTCCCCCTCCTACACCCAAACCCGGTTTCGACCGACAAGGATACGTGGCCATTCTGCGAAACGAACCTTCGGTTCCAGTACATTCGATCCCGTCAACGAGTGCCATGCAACAACCTCTGCAACTAGCATATCCCTCAAGTGCGCCCACATCTGCTAGGCAGCAACCCTCTGCAACCCTTCAAGATATACATTATCCTCCTTCCAAGGAACGCCTTCAACAAGAAATCCAGCAATTGCTGGTAATGTTAATCCAAAGTATGGGTCACGAGCCTCAACTTCACCATGTATTATATAAACTACGAGACTCTATCATGAACACACTAGCATGATTACTTTACTCCAATTGAATTGTCGAAGTGCCGCCTCTAAAAGACATGAGTTACAAATATTGCTGAATGAAACACGAGCTCATTTTATCTGCTTACAAGAAACGTGGTTTCAACCGCATTTTATTTTTCGATTACGAGGTTATCAAGTTTTCCGACATGATGGTAACGGCTTTGATGGAGTTGCCACATGTGTTCATACTTCCTTATCAGTTACACATTTCTCTTTACAATATATCATCCCGCACACTTATGCTGTAGGAATAGTACACCATAATACTTGTTTCTTAAACATCTATTGCCCTCCCCCCATTTACATTACTCAGAATCAATGGATGCATTTTATTCAACAGTTTGACACATTTCCACATCTTTTTCTTCTCGGTAATTTTAATTGCCACCACACTGAATGGGGATGTATGGTGGATACAATCAAAGGTTCCAATTTACTTACTACTTCGACTCATCAGAATTTGTTTCTTTTAAATGACGGCTCCCCGACCCGTTTAACTCCGCCTGGATCTCCACCCAGCGCAGTAGACCTTACTTTCTGTCGCACAACTATGGCCCCTGTCACCACCTGGCATACATTATCTGATACTCACACTAGTGACCACTTCCCAATTCTCATCACATATGGTATTCACCCACCACATTCCCAGTTTCAGACACCCTCCTGTATAAGTAACGTCATATAAAAATTTCAATGTTTCTAACTATCAAAACATGTTTCATCCGTGTCGACCATTAAAAGTGACGACCCATCCACAGGAATATGAACTAAAATGGTGGGACGAAGAATGTCACGATCTTATTCATAAGCACAAACAATTATTTAAACAATATCGCCAATCAATGACGCAGCAGCATTATTTTCAATTGCGAAATCATATTGCGAAAACAAAGCTCGTCTTTAATGCAAAAAAGCGAAAAGCTTGGCAATCTTTTATTTCTCAATTAACTCCACAACTTCCAGCAACGAAATTTTGGAACGCGATCCACATGACCACGAGAACTTTCCAATACCAAACTTCTTCTGCTTATCCGCGACAAGTTCTAGAAGATTTTTTATACACCCTTGCCCCTGTTACCGTAAATCCATTCTTTCTACCCACCTCACAGAATAATTCTTGTTCTTTTATTTCCCTTTTGAATCCAATTACATATAATGAATTACACTCTGTATTATGTACCGTCAATAGCTCATCACCAGGACCTGATGCAATTACTTATCAAATGCTCAAGGCCTTACCCCCCCCCCCATGTCCAAATTTATTTACTCAAATATTATAATAGTATTTTCGAGACCTTACATGTACCAGCATCATGGAACGAGTTTTTCATCACACCCATTCGGAAACCAACAAAACGACCTACCGAACCTGAAAATTTCCGAGGCATAGTTCTGGGATCGTGTATACGCAAAGTCCTTTGTAAAATCCTTATGAAACGAATGGCGTGGGTATTGGAATATCACTCGCTATTACCCAAGTATCAGTTCGCCTTTCGACGGGGTAATAGTACACAAGACCCTATCATTATTTTCTTACTCGACATCTTATTAGCAAAATGGCGGAAACAATCTATCGTGGCAGTTTCTTTTTTGGATATTAAAGGTGCCTATGATGCTGTGTTATTGCATATCCTCTGGGAGAAATTATTTAGTGCTGGATTCCCCAACCAATTCCTTTCTATTTTAAATCAACTATTTACTAACCGCCGGTTAACTATTAAATCTCCCCAACACACAATTGATAGCCGTTATACATCACAAGGTTTACCACAGGGTTCGATACTCAGTGGAATTTTGTTTGCCCTTTACATGAAAGAGCTTGAATCTCTTGTGCTACCACACGCTCGTATTCTAGCTTACGCGGATGATTATGTTATTTATTGTGCTGACTCCCACGTTGACCTTTGTAGAGCCACAATATCTCGGGTTTTAAGTTTAGTCTTTCAGTGGCTAACGGCCCATGGACTTTCCCTTTCTATACCTAAATGTGCAGCGATGATCTTTACACATAAACGAACCTTTGATAAAAGCCCTATTAACTTTGACACCTATAGCATTCCCTTGGTTTCACAACACTTATATTTAGGAATATATATCGATCAAAAACTCACATGGCAAACTCATATACGACATCTTATTAGGAAATCTGATCGTTATATCACCATCCTACGAACGGTAACGAAACGTGCATGGGGTGCTGACCCCTTGTCAGCACTACAGCTATATCATGCAACCATTCGGTCCATACTTATAGCGCCCACATTATTGATTTAACCTCTAAACATAGTTTATTAGCTTTGGATCGTCTCCAATTTTCAGCACTACGTATCAGTGTGGGTGCCCTCCGCACAACACCAACTAACGCTTTATTAGTAGAAACTGCGGAAGAACCACTGCATATTCGTAGGATAAAACTTTCCAAAAAATTCCTACTTAAACATATTAGTAGAACGAACTCCCTTATTGTCCCTAAATTACAATTATTATATGAATATTATCAACAGCGTCCTCCTCCCAATCATCGGTATCCCGCCATATATATGGCTTATGCTGAAATCCACCATCTTACTGAGACTATACTTCGTACACCACGCGTTAATACGTATTCATACCACTATGACATTCAAACATTCCGTCCTTCTATTATTATTGCCCCTTCTGATGCATCAAACCAACCAATGTCTGCACCTTATCCCACATTATACGCTCATAAGAAATTTAAAAGTCCCATAACCTCACCAGATTACCACCTATTTACCGATGGGTCAAAATCAAATACTGGAGTCGGAGCAGCATTTTACGATCCACAATTACTCATTAGCTTTAAATATCCGTTACCTAATCATTTAACTATCTTTACAGCAGAATTATATGCCATATACCAAGCCCTCGTATATGTTCAACAGTTGCACTCCAAAAAAATAAATATATTCAGCGATTCTCAAAGTGTTTTACAAGCTCTGCAATCACTCGCCCCTCATACAAATACATATGTCTACGAAGTTAAGTCTCTTCTATTTCGACTTGAAACATCCGGTTTTGTTATAACGCTAATATGGATGAAAGGGCACAATCGGCACGTAGGCAACGATATGGCCGATATAGCAGCGAAAGACGCCAGTGCTGATACCGCGAATATATTACAAATCAAAATTCCGATTCCCGACTTTTTTCCACATATCAAAACTGCAGCTCAACACACATGGTGCACACAATGGCGATTATCTGCTCGTACGAAAGGCCAACATTACTATCAGATTCAACCGAGTATTCCCACACTGCCGTGGTTTGCAAATGGTACGTATACACGACGTCACATTACCAATTTCATCCGACTACGTTTTAATCATGCCTTAACCCCAGTATATTTAACTCGATTCCACATTACGAACGACCCAACTTGTTCCTGCGGAGAATCTGAGGGCGATAGTGACCACTTGTTTTTTCATTGCCCCCAATATGCACATCGCCAGGCCATTTTAATGCAGAAATTACTTAAAGTTCAAGTATCTTTCCCTACACGACTTTCAGTTTTGTTGCACCAACCTTCGCCTACGATCATTACTATTTTAAACGAATACCTTGATAACACTCACATCAAATTGTAATTATGATCTAGTTTTTCAGTTGTTTTGCTCCGACATGTTTGTGAGGTGGCACTTCTATGTGTTCCTGGTGAGCAGATACTGTATCAAGGTTTTTATTACTTTCCGAGCTTGTACAGTGTAACACGTTACTCCTATTCCAGCTTACTAAGTTATTTGTGTCTCTGCTCGGTATCGAATGTAATACTTCCATGAACCTACTCATACCCGATACAATTTTGCTTCTTTAAGTGCATCTATCTACGTGTGATCATGCTAAAATCGGGCATTAGTGATGTAACCGTGTGATTTTGTGATATAAGTGTAATATATTAATTGTCTCGTGACTGGGAAAGAATTTGTTGAATCCCAAATAAATATCCGCAAGACAAGACAAGACAAATAAACTTACTCAGTATTAATTATCTGTTTAACATATTCTGTAATATAATTTAATGTACACTTTATAGTGTACGATACTCAAATAATCTAAGTCAAAGATGTAGATATTGTTCACTTTAATTTTTATACTTTTTTATACTATTATGTAAAATATAATGTGTAATATTACTCACTTCACTTTTTCATGTATGTTCATTTTGCCATTATGCTGTATAATCCATTTGAATGTACTGCACTAACATGAGGTGAAGTTGAGATGTCCATTATGCAATAAAATAAATCAACTTAAAAAAGAGGTACCATTGTTGATTAGTTGAAGTAACTGGCAGCAACTTCCTGCAACACGGAAATAAATTAATCTTGTGGTACAGATGCCTAAATGTCCAAAGCACCCATGAGGAGGAATAGTTTCTTTAAGAAAAGAAAATATTTTCTTGGCTAAATGTTCTGTAATTTACCACTAACCCTTGAATAGGTACTCATTTTATTTCAGCTGTAGGATTCTTAGAACTTGAATAAATAGTTTTAAAGAATTCTATTCTGTTTAACTAATCGTGACCTACAATAGACTATATAGTTGTCATTGCAAAATACATTTTTCATGTTTTTCTGTCTACAGCACCTTATACACATCCCAGAGATAAAAAGCCAGCCACTCCCACCTACCGTGATCGAATAGACGAGTGTGCAAAGGAGTGTTATGACCGGTACCCACGTCCGAAACCTCCAGCAAGTAAGTATGATGTTATCTTAAATGTTTGATGTCTTGCATTAGAACTACTTCTCTTTTGCAGTCCAATTGAAAGAATACACTTACCGTATTTATTTTGTACAATTAATACTTTGAAAGTACATATTTTCATCAATGAACAGCAGAATCGTAAGTATCACTGCTTGTAAATGTAAGGGATCATACAGGTCATGATTGCCTCTGTGTATAGAACATAACATCCAACAGAAAGCATTCCACTTTCTACAGCAATACCAAACATATTGTTGTCAAAGTCATCTGGATCCAAGGTGGTGGTGATTATTGTTTTAAAAGGAAGTACAACTGGGCAACCATCCTGTCTTAACACTAATCAGAGGGAAAATGTAAGAGGTCTGACTCTTTGAAGAATTAAGGTACAGCAAAAAAGGGAATGGCCACGAAGTGTGTGAAACAAAATAATCCTTAGGCCTTCCAAACCTAATACTGTTGGGGTTGGAAGAGAACAAGAGTCGACCTAGGGAAGATGTATAAGAAAGATTAGTGATGAAGTGTTGTATGGCTTTTAGTGCCGAGATATCCCAGAACGGGGTTTAGCTCGCCAGATGCAGGTCTTTTTATTTGATGCCCGTAGGCGACCTGCGCGTCATGATGACGATGAAATGATGATGAAGACAACACACACACCCAGCCCCCGTGCCATTGGAATTAACCAATTAAGGTTAAAATCCCCGACCCGGCCGGGAATCGAATCCGGGACCTTCTGAACCGAACGCCAGTACGCTGACCGTTCAGCCAACGAGTCGGACAAGATTAGTGATGAGATTGGTACAAGGAAATTGAAGCAATGCCAGACTCAGCTAGAGGCTTTGTGGTCACTAACCTATTCTCCCAAGATGAGAGCATCTAGGGGTGCCCCTTTAAGTCACCTCTTACAACAGGTAGGAGATACCACGTATGTATTCTACTCTCCCTACCTATAGGAAGAAAGGGTTAGGGGAAAAACTACCCCAACTAGTCCTTCCAGCCCTCTTTCTAAACACCAAAAAGAAAAAAGAAAAAGAGGAAAGAGAGAAGCCAAGATTTTCCTCTTTGTGACTAGAGAAGAAACCTTCTCAAATCAAGGCCAGGAACTGAAGATTCTGCCCAAGAGACTGAAAAATTGTTATCAGTTATTCTCTGATGAAGTTGGAGTGAGAAGTCTGTACAGCCACTTACTTGCTATCTGGGTTTCTTCCTCCTTCAAGCAAGAATGTCTACAGTTCCAGTTCGATCACTTCACCATATATGGGGTAACAACAACAACAACCACAACAAAATAATCATCATCATCATCATCATCATCCCTTACCAAGCAAGTTTTCTATGGGTTTGGCCCACACGTAGCTGTCAGCATGCACTCTAGAGATGGTGGTTTCAAACTCCACTGTTGGCAGCCCTGAAGATGATTTTTCATGGTTTTCCCCATTTTTACACCAGGCAAATGTTGGGTCTCTACTGTTATAATGGCCACTTTTGCTTACTTTCTAATCCTAGCCCTGTCCCATCCCATCATTGCCATAAGACCCTTCTGTGCCAGTGCGACATAAAACTATAAAAAATCTTCTCTTTCTGCTGTTCTTTCCACACCCTGGTGGAGTGGCAGTTGTAAACTGTCATACATGTGGACTTGGGCTTGTTTTACAGCTGGATGATCTTCCTGACATCAGCCCAATGTGGACGGATGTATTCACTTTTGCATGTTTCTGGTGTTGGAAGTGTAGTATGTTGCCTGAATATAAAGGGGAGTATGTTGGGACAAACACAAATGCCTAGTCCCTAAATTAGAGGATTTATCCAAATGCATTTAAAATCTAAGACCTTACGCTTACAATTCAACCAAGGATCCAGAAAAATATAATTGGGTGGTCCCAGCTACAGTGTGCAAGCATCTTTATGCTGCCTGTGTTTCAACTTTTATGTTCTGTTTTGTTTTGATCAGAATGCAGGGAAACTGGAACTCTATTGGGCAACTTATTGCTTTGATTTTAATAAATTTAGTTGGGCAAGCATTAGATGTGTCACCAGTGATGTTTTACATGCTGAGATCGAACAACATGGAGTGCCAAATGGACATTTTTCTCTCCTTCTATAAAACGGCCTACCTCTGCCAGGTTTGAACCTGTGATCTTGGGATCCAGAGAGAATGTCAGACTTCTACAGATCCTGCAAATGAGGAGACCATGTAGCTGAGTTTGTCATCTCCTTGGATGGTGACAGCAATACCTAGCAGCAACTTCAAGGATGGGAGGAAGACAAGTAACTGCTCTAACTTCCTTCTGTAGTGATTCATACCATGCCACTAAGTTTAAACCAACATCTAGTTGAGTTATGTTATCCATCTTTAGTTTATATGGCCACCATAGTCTGCCTACAGGAGCCTCGTTTGAGACCTGGACATGAAAACAACTTTTATTCTGAAGATTATCTAACTGAAGATAACAGTGGCTGGTGGCATTTATATACTCCAGTCAAAAGTGTGACAGTAGTGTGTGAAGATTTGTGTTTTCATTGTCTCCATTTCTATTGCTCCCCCTTTTGATGTTGACTTGTGATTGAGTTTGGTCAATTTTTCTTCTTGTGCCATGTCAGGTCTTCATGATGCTGGCAAGCAGTACAGCAAGGGCATTGTGATCTGCTGCCAGTTGGGATAGCTCTTCAGTGCTAGAAATTCTGATCCACTCTTGATATTTCTTATCCTACTTATTCTTCATCATCCAACACCTCTTCAACCTTCAATTTTGCCTTTTAATAGCTGCTTAATATCTCATAGTAGTTGTTCCTTAATGTGTCGCTGAATTAAGAGATCTGTTACCATTTGATTGTAGTTGTGAGTTCGCTGTTAGCTTTTGCCCTTTTCAGCAGTTCCTCATTTGGTAGCCAAATAATCTATGAAAGTTTGAAGACTTACAAGTGTTTGACTGAGGTGTTCTTGATTGATTCTGCACTGTAGAACAGAACAGATCATACATAAGCTTTGACTATCCTCTGTCTTAGTTTTAGATTTATGTTGTCATTAAAGAAAGGAGGACTTCGGTTTCATGAAGGCATTGCTATTCTCTATCTGATTTCATTTTCAGCATCTAGCTGTTCAGTTATTGTATTCAAAGTTGTTCATCTTCTTAGTCTGTTGATTTCTTAAGAATAACTTGGCATTGGGATGACCTAGTTTTGCAAGTAATCAGCTTCATTTTCCGTATCAAAATCTAATCACTGAGATTTACAATATTAAAATTCTTCCACTGTTTTGATACTTTTTTATTTGCCTTTTTGCAAATTTTTATTTGTCAACAGTACATGTTTCGTTCCTACTTAGGAATATCCTCAGCTGTTATTAAAGCTTAGGTGAATTGCTAAGATTTTAAACACGTTCCGTTAATTTGCAGGTAGATTGATTCTCTTAAAAACTACTAAAAATACCAATTAAATTAAATGATATTAAAAACAATGTAGGGGTTAGTGTGTTAATGATATGAGAACGGATGATTACATAGTTGGTCAGCTTAAAAACTATGTCTATTCATTTGAATAGTTGTTTAAAAAAATTTGTTACATTAAAAATGTCTGTTTGTTTGCGGTTAAAAAGTTTTAAAAATGTTTGTCTTCGTGACACTGTTCAAATTGTTGAATGTTTTTTCCTCCGTTCCTTCCAGGTAAGTTGTTATATATTATGAGTTTGCTTAAAGTGCCTTTGATTGAGTCTAATGTGGAACTTTGAAGCTGATTGCTGACCAATTTTTCAAACACATGTTTTCAAACAAATTCCCATATCCTTATTTCATGTCATTTCAGAAATGAAGATGAAGCTCCCTTCCCAAAAATTGATCAGCTTCAAAGTTTCACATTAGACTCAACACTTTAAGCAAACTCATAATATATAACAACTTACCTGGAAGGAACGGAAGAAGAAACATTCAACAATTTGAACAGTGTCACGAAGACAAACATTTTTAAAACCTTTAAACCGCAAACAAACAGACATTTTTAATGTAACAAAATGAATTATTTTTTTTAACAATTATTCAAATGAATAGACATAGTTTTTAAGCTGACCAACTATGTAATCATCCGTTCTCACATCATTAACACACTAACCCCTACATTGTTTTTAATATCATTTAATTTAATTCGTATTTTTAGTAGTTTTTAAGAGAATTAATGTAGATACCTGCAAATTAACATGTTTAAAATCTTAGCAATTCACCTAAGCTTTAATAACAGCTGAGGATGTTCCTAAGTAGGAACGAAACATGTACTGTTGACAAATAAAAATTTGCTAAAAGGCAAATAAAAAAGTATCAAAATGGTGGAAGAATTTTAATACTGTAAATCTCAGTGATGACTTAGTTTGTCGAAGATCATAAACTTAGTCTTATTACATGTAGTTTTATTCCCATTTATTCACTTATTGTACTTATACTTTCCAGCAGCTGTTGCAGACCATTGAGATTATTGGCCAGGATGACTGTATCATCAAGATATCTGATTGTGTTGACCTTAGAGCCTTCCTTTTGATTTTCCAATGCTGTTTTAAAAATCTGGTCTGAATGCAGATTGAATAATAATGTTGATAAAACACAACCTTGTCTTACTCTGCATTAGACTGCTATCTCAGCAGTTGGCTTGCTGGCAATATGGACAGAAGCTGTCTCTCTCCTGTAAAGATGTTCTGTTATCTTAATACCCTTTCAGACAACCTATACTGTTTTGAGATTTTGAACAGAAGCTGTCTCTCTCCTGTAAAGATGTTCTGTTATCTTAATACCCTTTCAGATAACCTATACTGTTTTGAGATTTTGATGTTGATGTTGAACTCTATCAAATGCTTTTTCATAGTCTATGAAACAACCTCCAGCTGCTTGTTCATGCAGTTTTGGACCAGCATATTCAAAGCAAACAGAGCTTCCCTTATACTAAAGGAATTATTAAAACCAACTGTGATTCATCCAGATCTTGTTTGCATTTCTTGGTGATCCTGTTGTGGATAATCCTTAGAAATACCTTTGCTGAATGACTCGTGAGATTGATTAGCCTGTTGTTATTACACCTCTGTGTCCTCTGATTTCATGGTAATGTGACGGACACAGACTTCAACCAGTCTGAAAGGATGTCTCCAGTATCATAGCTGGCACTGAATAACTTTACCAGAAGTTGGTTGTTTTCTTCAGTGATAAGCTTCATGAGTTCTGTAGGGATGTTATCAAGACCAGGTGATTTCTTATATTTTACAGCATTCACAGCATAATGTACTTCTGATTTAAGGATAGTGTGGCCTTCACAGAAACTGTACACTCTTTCATCTTCTATCTGATCACAGAAAGGTTCTGTCAAACAAGATTGCCGGGTATCTAAAATGCCCTGTTTTTTTAATAACTGGCTGGTCTGTATCATGTATAAGTACAAAAATAGTACTTTTCTGCATGTGTCTGTCATTTCTTTCAGTTTACAATGCATGTTGAATGAGTCGTGTTTTGACTGTAATGCTTCCAACTCTTGGCATTGTCCTTTCATCCATTTCTCTTGGGCAGCACAAATCTCTCCCTTTATTTGGCACTGCAGTTTTATGTTAATTTTTTATTGAACTTTGCTGTTCCGTTAATTGGAGAATGCCATCTGTGATCCGGTTCTTTTTCTTGTGTGTATATTTTAATGCTATATTATTTGAGAGAAGTGTTTCCACTTGGTCTTTAAATTCATTCCATAAGTCATTTGCACTTTCACAATTTCTGCTGATTTAGCTGTATGTTCAAATCCTGAGAAATTTTCTGTTGTGTTTTACAGGACTGCAAGCTGTCCATGATTCATTCCTCTTCTCATAGCTTTTCTAACATTCTCCAGACGGAGGTTGAGTGGTGGTTGTGGTGGTTATTGTTATAAGGGCAAGTACAACTAGGAAACCATCACCTATTAACACTAATCAGAGGGGAGAGGCGGAAGGGTTCTGGCACTTCGAAAAATGAAGGTATTGGCCAAAGAAAGACAAGGGGCATGAAAGGTGTGAAAATGAAAGATCCCTAGGCCTCAACACCTAATACCACCAGGGTCGGAAAAAAACAAGAGTTGACCTACGGAGGTTGGATAGGATAGATGAAAGTGACAGATGGGGTGACCAGTGGATTATGGTCTGAAGAAATATCTGCACCTGGATATGTGAAAACTTCTTCAAAAACAATGATCGTCACGACCACCACCACCACCAAGTTTTTGAAGCATTTGTTAATCAAAATGAAGTCAGTTTGGTTTCTGGTTGAGTCAGGATCATTAGGATCATCCTTAGGTGATTTCCAGAATACAAAAGGCACTTTAGTAGTCTGACTCAAGTGTTCATAATAACAAAGGCCTGGATATCGATGATGTAAGAAATGTTAAAAAATGCAATTCAGAAGGTTAAAAATGACTTTATTAAATGACCTGAAAATAAAGAAAATTAATTATAAAAATGAAAAAACTGATGTTAAAAAATTAATCTGAATCGAATTAGCAAGAGGAGAATGATTTGGCTAAATTTAACCAGAAGAAGAGATAGAATGATAGGACACATCTTAAGACACCTAGGACTTATGCAGTTAGTTTTTGAAGTAAGTGTAGGCCAGTCGTCTGTGAGACAGTGAGCTGAGCGGATGTGCTGAGTGGAGCGCGGAGCAATGGGTATCACGTTGACACAATATAGGATAGCGATCGGCAGATGGAACTGTAAAAAGGGAAGCAGAATGGAAACAAGAATGGAGTTAAAGGGTGATAAAAGGAAGATGGTGGCTACGTTACTGGTGGCGGCGGTGGTGATGGTGTTGCTGATAATAGGAGGAGTAGAGATTAATCCCGGTCCAGGTCCAGTAGGTTCCATTGGATGGGAAGAGTACGAGGCGATTAGAGAGATATAAGAGAGGCTTGTCAGACGGAGCAAATAAAAGAAATGTTCCGAGAGTTATCCAGGGAATTTATGGACCTAAAATTGAGTGTTAAAGAAGATGTAAAGAAGATATTGGAAGAGGAAGGGTGTAATAAAGATGAATTAGACCTATTGAAGCAGAAGGTAAGAAGCCTGGAGTGGGACCTAAGAGAAACGAAGAGAGCAGTCGAGAAGAGTTTACAAGATAACGTAAGAAAATATATCTTCATATACGGTGTCCAAGAAGAAGAAAGAGAGTCTAAAGTTGAACTAGTGTACAAAGTGGTAGAAGTGATCCAGAACAGGATGAAGATCAACTTCACATTGACGATGTACAGCGTGTGGGGAGAGTGAAAGGAAAGAGACCAATTAGAGTGAAATTACTATCGACACTGATGGCGGACATTGTAATAAGAAATTCGAGTAATCTAAAAGGAGAGAAAGTGTGGATAAAACGGGAGATGGGCAGGGAAGCCATAGAGAAGAACAGAATTCTGAATAGACATTTAAGAGAGGCAAGAAAACAAGGTCTTAAGGCATATATTAGAGGGCAGCAGCTGGTGGTTGGAAACGGAAGGTGGAATCGAGTGTGGGGGGCGGGAAGGCTGAAAAAACTTGATGAAGAACACCAACAGCAGCAGAACGTGTCCTTGGCAACAGTGGAAGTAGCAAGGAAGGTCAGTGACGTAGAAAGGAGTGATATTACGGAAGTGAGCGAAGTCCACATCACATCAGGTGCGGGAAGTAGGGATGTGCTGAACAGCAGTGCCAGCAACCAGGTGGGCGGAAATGGAGAGTCCTTGAAGAGTCATCACAACACAGAGATGAAGGAAGCAAGTAATGTGCCACAACTGGTGAGGAGTACAGTGAAAATTGTGAATGAAGGTAACAGTAGGCAGGGTAAGAATGCATCCTCTCCGAGTAAAAGGAACACAGAAAATAAAATGGAAAACGACAGGCGCTAAATAAGGAAAGATCATTAAGTTTGAAAGATCTGTGGGGAAAGAAAAAAGGCGTAGGTATGGAGAAAGGGAAGGATGACGGGAGAAAAGAGAATGAGGAGAGATCTGGAGAGGACTCACAGGGAAGAGTGACAAGGAGTAGAGGTGGAAATGGAGAAGCACAGGTGCAAAGAGTGGGAGGGAATAAATAACTAGAGATGGCGATAGGGGTGTGAAATATTGAGGGGTTGATGGGGAAGATAGGGAATAAAGAATTGGAGAAAACAGTAAAGGAGTATGAGATTATTGCCCTAGTAGAGACGTGGTTAGGGAAAGGGATAGAAATTGAATGGAATGGGTATAGAGTAGTCAACGTGATAAAAGAAAAAAGGGGGAGAATGGGAAGAAATCCGGGTGGGATAACAGTTTTAATAAAAATGAGATAGTAGAGAGAGTAGAGAGAATACAGAATGAGGTAGAAGGGGTGGTATGGCTGAGAATTAAAATGGGAAATGATGCAAAGGAGGCAATTTGCCTGGCTCTATTATACAACCATCCTAAAGACTCAACTTATGCGAATAAAACATTTTTTGAAGAACTGATTGAAGAAATAAACAAAATGAAAGGATTATATGTGGAAGATGGAATGATATTGTTAGGGGATTGGAATGCAAGAGTGAGTAATAGGGTACCCGATTATGGGAGAGAGGATAATGAAGTGAGTACAGAAGAAATAGTAAAGACAAAGATATAAATAGCTATGGGGTAAGATTATTAGAGTTATGTGCTATAGAAAAATTATATATTTTAAATGGATGGATGAAGGGAGATAGTAATGGTGAACTGACATTCATCACAGCGAAGGGCGGGAGTGTAGTAGATATAGGAGTTAGCACGGAAATAGCTCTAAAGAAGATAATAAGTTTTGAGGTGACAGAATGTGTGATAACAGAACATATGCCCATCAAAATAAAATTAAGAGGGGAGTATGATGGAGTGAAGAGAAGGGTAGGAAAAAGAGACAGGTATAAGGAGGGATGGAAGTACATTTGGAATGATACTACGATCGAGATATTGAGAACAGAGTTAGAGTGAAGAAAGTATAAGTGTTGAAAGTGAAAGGATGTTGGAAGGAGGGGATGTGGATGAAGTTTTAAAACTAATAGAACGCCCAGTATGGAAGGTGGGTAAGAAAGTGAGAATAAGGGAAGAGATAGACAGAAACATAGGCACTGGGTGGTTTGATGAAGAGTGTAAGAGGAAACGAGTGGTTGTAATGACAGCTCTAGCGGACTTCAAGAAAGGAGGGGAACAAGGGAAAAGAGAGGAATATTGTAAATTAAGAAGATATTACAAGAAGTTACTAAATGAGAAAAAAAGTGCTGGAAAGAGGCGGAAGCTGAGAGAGTGAACAGGTATTGTAAAGAGAAAAGATTTGATAGGGTTTGGGAAACTATAAATAAGATAAAGAGAATTAGATCGACAGGGGGAGGAACAATGATAACAGAAAATGAGTGGATAGGATATTTTGCAGAGCTTTTGGGTGGGAGGGGAGAAGGTCAGGGGGGTATGGAAAAGACGTATATTGTAAAGGAAGTACAAACAGGAGTACAGTTACTAGATGAGGAGATAACAAGTCAGGAAATAGTTAGGGTGTTAAGTAAAGTAAAAACCAAAACGGCGGGTGGGGCAAATGGTATTACTAACAGGATATGGAAGGAAGTAGGAGCAAATGAAGTAATGTTGAAAGTGATGGTGAAATTTTTTAACAAGATATGGGAAACGAATAAATTCCCTAGCGAGTGGAGAAAAGGAGTACTTTGTCCTATATATAAGAACAAAGGAAGTCGAAGTGATCCAAACAACTATAGAGGAATAACACTCCTGGACTCGCTGTCAAAGGTATATACAGGAATTTTAGCTAATAGGATTATAAATTGGGCAGAGAAATATGGAAGGATTTCGGACTATCAAAATGGATTTCGAAAAGAGAAAAATACTGTGGATAATATATGGATTTTGGATACTTTAATTACGAAGTATGTGAAAATAGCAGGGAAGAGATTATATGTAGCAGCAATAGATTTAGAGAAAGCCTTCGATGCAGTGAATAGAGGGGCGTTATTTACTAGATTAAGAGAGGTTGGGTTATCGGAAAAAATGAGGCTGGCAATAGAAGGAATATATGAGAAAGTATTGGTGATGATTAAACTAAAAGGGGGTGGGTTGAGTAAGTGTATGGAATCGAAAAGGGGTGTGAGGCAGGGTTGTAAGCTATCACCGATATTATTTCTACTGTTTATAAATAATATATTGGATAGACATGGAGGCGAGAGATGGCAATGCCCTTGGATTGGGAAGAGGGAGATACCGGGGCTGCTATTTGCAGACGATTTATTGATCTTGGCATTAACAGCAAAGGGGTTGCAAGAAGGGCTAAATGAGGTAGTGGAATATACTAGAAGATGGGCACTCAAGATAAATGTACGGAAGACGCAGATAATGATATGTAGGAAGAGGAAAGCCAAAAAAGAAAATAAATTCTGGACAGTCGAGCAGCAAGAAATCAGACCAGGAAAAAATGGAGTACTTAGGAGTTATAATTAGTAGTAACAGCACGTGGGAAAATCAGATCACTAGAGCCAGATATAAAGGGAGGGGAGCACTGGCAGTAGTGGGGATATTAGAAAATAAATTTCCGGATATAAAGTACAAAATACAGAGATTGGTGTTCCAATCAATGGTCAAAGGAAAATGTTATATGGGGTAGAAATATGGGGATTAGAGGAAAATAGAAAAGAACTAAACCAGGTGGTGGCGAAATTTAGTAAGATTATTATGGGAGTCCCAAACTGTACTGCAAATGTGGGGGCTAGATTAGTATGTAAAGAATCGATAGACACTACTATAGCCAAGAGGGTGATGAAGTATTGGATGAGATTGGAAGAAGGGAAGGGAGGGGATTTAGTACAAGACACATATAGGTTCCAGAAAAATATGGAGAACGAGAGGTATTGGGTAAATAAGTGTAAAAATAAATTACGAAAACTGGGGTTAGGAGATATAGGATATGAGAGGTGGAGAGAGAAGAAAGAATGGGTATGGAGAAGGGTTATAAGGAGAGTTGCCGATATAGAGAGAGACAGAGTTTAATAATGGAATGTAGAGAAAGAGCCTCACTATCAGTATTAAACAAATTGTTAGAAATCATGAACCCGAAAATCGAAGTTGAGGACCGGAAGGGCAAAAGAGGTCTATACTGGTGATTTTTTGAATTCCTAGAAACAGAGGGTGGATAGGTACAGAAAATGCGGGTGATGTATTCTGTGTGGAGAAAGATGGTCGGACCTACATATATTCATCGAATGTAGGGAGTTAGAAGAGTTGAAAAAGAAAGCGTTGAGTAAAAAAGAGATAGAAAAAGTAGAAAAAATTGAAAAGATGACGGTATGGCTGGCCAGAGAATGGGGAAGAGGAACAAATATTTCTAGATATTTAAATATGGTTAGAGTGAGATTTATAAAGAAATTAAGAGAATAAGGGGTAAAAGAGGGTTACAGAGGAAGGAGAGGAAGGAGGTAGACGAAACTGCTAGGTTATATAAAAATTTATGACAATAAGAGGAGTTCGGAGTACAATCTGATTGTATGATGAAAAGAAGATTTGTATATATTTGGAGAGGATTGCATATGTGAGAGAACGGAGGTGGTAGTTAATGTTAGAAAAAAAAAGGGATAATAAAGTAACGAGGGCTGTGAGTAAGAGGAACTGTTGGACTGTTTAGAAATGGAAATAAGCGGAAGAAAGAGAAGGAATAAGGGAAAGCCAGGTTTGATTGTTGGCAATTCGATGGTTTAAGATGTAAGTTCAAAAAAAAAATTTAGAGAGTAGTTTTTAGTTTTAGTCTAAGAGTTGTAAGAAGAGAAAAGAAATGTAAGGAATAAGAAGCCAGAGAATTGTCAACAAATACATTTGTAAACAGTGTTTGAATTAGGGATGGGCATGAGCGCAGCTCGAGCGGCTCGAGCTGATGACGTCACTGCTCGATCTAGGTCGAGCAGTACTCGAGCAGGAGTATGGCCTGCCATCTATGAGTGATTACCTTGTACTAAATCAGATGAATGGCAATCCTTTTTGCTCTTTTAATACTAATGAAATGAAACCAGTGTGTGTACAGGAACACAACTGAACAAACTATATCCTCACCCGGCAATTTCAGAAATAGCTTGTTACATTTCGTACCATGAAAATAATATTTATAATGATAACGCCTTAACATTATTAACGGAATACATTGAATCCCTTACACAACTTAGGAGTATATGGATTATATGGTTGTTATCCTAGAGTAATATTTTCGCCTGAGAAATGATACGGCGTAATATGTAAGTATGTCCGCCTCTGTGGTGTAGTGGTTAGCGTGATTAGCCGCCACCCCCGGAGGTCCGGGTTCGATTCCCGGCTCTGCCACGAAATTTGAAAAGTGGTACGAGGGCTGGAACGGGGTCCACTCAGCCTCGGGAGGTCAACTGAGAAGAGGTGGGTTCGATTCCCACCTCAGCCATCCTCAAAGTGGTTTTCCGTGGTTTCCCACTTCTCCTCCAGGCAAATGCCGGGATGGTACCTAACTCAAGGCCACGGCCGCTTCCTTCCCACTCCTAACACCTTTCCTATCCCATCGTCGCCATAACACCTATCTGTGTCGGTGTGACGTAAAACCAATAGCAAAAAACCCAGTTATATTATATCGGACGCAGGACTTCAGGTCTGTTCACATTTTTTTTATTATGTAGGAGAAATAGTAAATATAGCATTATAATAAAACTGAACAGAATATATTATTAAAATGATACATACAATGTTCAGAAGAACCATAAATGGAAGTAGCGACCAAGTAACGAAAGGAAAACCACACAAATGCTATCACTATGCAGAGCTCATCGCCATGTCGAGCAGTCACTTCTATTTGATAAAAAAAAGTAATTATTGGCATATATGGATTTAATAAACTGATGCATCCACTATGACTTACGGTACATATGTATTTCTGTAGAATGGACGCTATCGCTAATGATTCTACTTCTACTCTATGCGTAGTGCCGGAAGGTGAATATCAACGTGAATGAGTGCAGACGGAATTGTAGCTCACGAGGGAATTCTGTGATGCTCGATCTGGCTCGACCACGCTCGACACACCAGTTCGTGATGTCAGCACTCGAGCTTGCTCGAGCAGGCGATCGAGTGGCCCATCCCTAGTTTGAATATTAACGATAGGGTTAGTGGACAAGAAAAGGTGTTTGGATAACATAATAGTAGATAATTTTAAACACTGGTTTAAAATTTTAATAAGTAATGAGTGGCCGTGAGGAAGAGGAACTGTTGGACTGTTTAGAGATGGAAAGGATTGATAAGTGAAGTGAGGAAAGAAGGAAAAGACAGATCTGATTTGTGGCAATTCGGTGGTTTAATATGTTAGTTCAACTATTAAAAAAAAAAAAATGCAATTAGGAAGTAGCTTTAGTCTAAGAGACTCAAGAATAAGAAAGAAAAGCGATGAACAAGGAACTGGAAATTGTCAACAAGTACGTTTGTATATAGTGTATAAATATTAACTATACGGTATAGTGGATGATTATCTGTAAAAGTTAGCGAATAAGTATTATAAGAGAGATGGACAGAGACAAGGAAGAGTAAGAGGGGAAGATTGGGGATGGAAGGGGGGAGGGGTATAAGAGACAGACGGGTGGGATGGTACAGTCCCATCCCTAGGTGAAAGAGGAAACATGTCCGCTCACAGAATAATAAGTGAATCAAGATGGTGGCAGGAATGAACTAAGACGACACGATTATAGGCGGAGCAGTAGATAAATGCGTGACAGATCGTATGACGGACCGGCAACCGCCTCTACGATTCGCCACGTAAAATGAGGAGAGAAGTACGAGTTATAGGTGGGGGTAATATCTAACCCGGGAGGAGTGGCTGATAGCGGTCTGGGTGCGATGGCTCTCTCCTCACAGGGAATGCCGCGTGCAGCCAAAGTTTCTTTTTCTTTATGTTTAGTTAGCTGTAGAGAGTAGATATGGGTTAGTACATTAGAATTAAGGTAGGGGATGCCCTAACATGCGGAGGTGTTCCTCGCATACCAGAGGCATCTCAATAGTTTTAGACAAGTTGGTGCAGTGCTGGGCTGGATTGTTTGGTTTATATTATTTTGTGTGGTTTTTTTGGGTTCATAGTTAAAAGTTTTAGTGTAGATAGTTAGAGCTTTACATTATATATAATAGTATGTTAGTTTATATTGTTTTGTTTGGTTTATATTGGTTTTTTTTTTTGGGGGGGGGGGAGGGTTCATGTGTATTTTATGTTCTTTATTGCCTGTAACCGATGGTGCAAACTAGGGTGGCAATAAAGAGTTATCTTATCTTATCTTAAGTAAGTGTAGGCAGTAAGATTGGTAGGGGTAGACCAAGGTATGAACATGACAAGCAGATTAGAACAGATGTAAGAAGCACCAGTTGCATAGAAATGAAAAGTTTAGCACAGGATATGGAGTGATGTCTCAAACAACAACAAAAAATTAATGTTTAAAAATTGTTCAAAAAATAATAGTTTAAACAAAACTTGCAAAGTATATAATACAGACCTTTTATTTGGAGGCTACTCAAAGACAGGGCAATGAATCTTGGTTGAAAAAGAAACAGTTTGAAAAGAACTTGAAATAATAAATGATGATTTGTGAAATTAAATTCTATAACTTAAAAACATTTTAAAAAATTATAAGAGACAACTTGAGAAATTCATTTCAATAAAATTTAAAATATAAATATGATTCAGAAACAAAGACATGTAAGAACAAAAATCAGACTACTTAATATTATACTGAAATGTTTTAATTCAGTATTTGTTTAACTCTAGTTAATGCTTTCAGACATAATTTCATAAAATACTGTAATATGATAACATGACAAAAGGGACAAAATGACGTAAAGAGACAAACATTTCCAAAATATGACCAAACTATTCTCCAAAATACTCTTAAAATATAGTCAAAATATTGCAAACAATTTGAATAATGCAAGAAAAGCATATGTTTGTCATCAAGGTGCCATGAGCAGAGTTTGTACCAGTTTATATTGGAATATTGCATCTGACCACTGCCCTAGTAATAATCATATTTCCTGTTCAACACAGAATTCATTGAGCTCTTCACCTCGATTATTACATTTACCTAGATCAAATTAACCAACTACTGTAAATCACTTTGTTGTCCTTCACCAATTTTTGCATTGAAGTCTCCCATAATGATTTTAATTTCATCACTATTCCGATCTTTAAGAATGGTGTCAATTTGGTTATAGAATGCTTCCACTTTGGCATCATACTTCCTGTCTGTTGTTGGTGCAGATACTTGTTAGATATTAGTTTTGAAAAGTGTACTGTTCAGTTGGAGCAGCATGATTTGGTTAAAAATGGATATGGGGCTGATGACCTTCAATGTTAGGCCCCTTAAAACAACCAGCAAGCAGAAATGGATATGAAGTTACTTAAACATTTCAAGAATTCTGTGTTCACAAAGACACCTACTCCATTTCTGTGATATCTGTTATTAGTTTCAATGCCAGAGCAGTAAGATACACTATCATTACAGTGATAAACATCTGTATTATACCACCAACTTCATCTACTTCCAGCATATTTATTCCTAATCTTAAATTTCTCTGACTACATTATCAAGTTTGGCAGCTTCATAGAGACTTCGGACATTTCACATTACTATTCACACCGTGGAATTCACTATTTTGAACCAGGTGTAATTCACTATTTTGAAACAAGAGATTCTTAGCACCACCTGCCCATTTAAGCACTGCCCTGGACTACAGACACATTAATGTTCTTTTTCTTTGCCATAGTGATCTCCTGGTGACATTATTACCAGTGTAGTTTGTTGTTGCTTTCTCCAGTTGAACTCAGCTGCCCCTGACATGGAGAACAGAAGCTGTAGGTAGCTGTTCCTTACGTGGAATAAAGATGCTACCGGAAGGATTTTAGTGGCATTTACTCCAGTAAGAGGACCATCAACCTCAAGGGAGCTCATCCACCCAAAGCCGTTGGCCCTCTTAGGTGGATGGGTTATTTACCATCTCCCGACACTTGGCATGGAGATGCTGGCCACATAGTCTACTCCATTAACACAGCAGTATGTCCTAGCCTATTATTTCTCCCAATTGAACTGGTCAGCAGAGAAAGAAACTGAGTTCATTTTTGGTAATTTTTGTCTTTCAATTCTGATATATTAAGCTAGCCAAGGCACACCTTGCTGTGGTGAAAAGATCCATGTCCACCTGTTCTTAATGCAGGAAGTACGAGAAAGCTTAGAAGAAACATGGATTGCAACACAGTTGAGGAGGAACATTGATGGTGGGATAGGGGAAGGTGGAAAGGTGCCACAAACATTACCACCTGGCAGGAGCTAGAAAAGGGAAATCGATGATTATGATTATGATGATGATGGTGGTGGTGCTTCACTCCATACCGAGGAGAAAGGAACTAAGTTAACAGAGAACTCTGATACTTGCAAATATCAGTTTGCATCTCTGCTCGATTGGTGTGGAGTTATTAATTAGGCTTCTTTCATATGCTCCGCTCCCCTCCCCTCCCCTCCCCTCCACTCCATTCCACTCCACTCCACTCCACTCCACTCTACTTGACCAGAGGTGTAGAAAGGGGCCCGTAGCATTCACATGAGACACTTCGTGTAGCGCAACCTCTCTCCACTCTCATCAATAGCAGGCTGTTGTCAACCAGCCTGAAGTGTCTGCCACTCTCGGTGACTGGAAGCTCACTAAATCAGATTAGTTCGTTCAGACGGTCAACATTGTGTGCACCACAAGTTTGAAGATTTCGTTTCAAAATGTCGGTTCCATTCACAGATGCTGAAAAATTAATAATAGAAATACAAAATCGTCCTTGTCTGTGGGATTTACGAACCACAGACTATTCAAATAAAATTAAAAGCTTCAAATGTGAAATGAAGTTTCCCATGAAGTCATTCCAAATTTTGCCGAACTGTGCAACTCCAAAGACAGAGAAGTTAATAACTACAGTAATAGGCTGTATGTGTTATATGTTAACTATTTGTTCAATATTACAATAACAAAGGTCATTGAAAAAATAATTAATCATTTTTTAACAGTCTTTATTTCAAAAGAATTGCTTCCAATTAAATTACATAATAACATTTTCTTATTCGGACCGAGCACGATAGCTGCAGTTGCTTAAGTGCGGCCAGTATCCAGCATTTGGGAGATAGTGGGTTCGAACCCCACTGTTGGCAGGCCTGAAGATGGTTTTCCATGGTTTCCCATTTTCACACCAGGCAAATGCTTGGGATGTACCTTAATTAAGGCCATGGCTGCTTCCTTCCCATTCCTAGCCCTTTCCTGTCCCATCGTCGCCATAAGACCTATCTGTGTCGGTGTAACATAAAGCAAATTGTAAAAAAAATAATAATAATAATAAAAAAAATAATTGTGAAAACTACCAGTGTTTTATTTACAGAAGTTAGGTGTAGGTAGCAAGGCCATACTGGTAGCTCACTAAATCAGTCGTTCAGACAGTCAACATTGTGTGAGTCACAAGTTCAAAGTTTTTTGTCTCCAAATATTGGTGGAATACATTTTCTCATGTTGGTGTCCTGATGCTGTAAACGTCCTACAAGGATTGACAACAATTCATCAAACAAATTCCCACTCATACAAAAGTAATTGAAGAACATTTTTGGAACATTGGTACGTTCATCTAGAAGAAAACGATGAGCTCCTCGTTCTAGGTGGTATGAATTCAATGGATGGACCCAATGAATCTTAGTACTCTTCTTTCACCTCAATCTTCTTTTCATAAGAATATAAATCCCAAGGATAACGTTTGTGTCCATGGTCCAGATTCAAACCGAGATGCAAAATATGTGGTGGGGACCAGAAGTTGCTGGCAAGTTGCCAGAAGTGGACAGCAAGGATAAACAGAGTGTCTGAGAAGTAAACGGAACACATTTTTGTGATATATGTACTATTTGATTATGTTATTGATTGGTAAATATCCTCTTAAAACTAACTAATAATGTATGTACACAGGATTATTATATTTCATAAATAAAGGCACAGAGCTATTGCTTGAAACTGGCTAGCAAGTGGTAAAAAATTGTTTTTTTTTTTTTTTTTTCAAGTTCTTCAAAATGCTATTTCTAAAAATGTGTTCAACAAGATTTCATTTAAAACTGTTGGTCAAGAGGGAGGCAACGGGGAAGGCATTTGACTTGGACAGAACAAGGACCAGGCAAGTTAGGGGAAAGCAGCCGTGAGCTTGCATTCAGGAGATAGTAGGTTCGAACACCACTATCGGCAGCTCTGAAGATGGTTTTCCGTGGTTTCCTATTTTCACACCTGGAAAATGCTGGGGATGCACTTTAATTAAGGCCATGGCCACTTCCTTTCCACTCCTAGGCCTTTCCTGTCCCATCGTCACCATAAGACCTATCTGTGTCAGTACGACAAAAAGCAAATT
Organism: Anabrus simplex; assembly: GCF_040414725.1. Classification (NCBI taxonomy): domain Eukaryota; kingdom Metazoa; phylum Arthropoda; class Insecta; order Orthoptera; family Tettigoniidae; genus Anabrus; species Anabrus simplex. Next base: position 233,269,217 of record NC_090267.1, on the reverse strand, counting down.
GTAAAAAGAAAAAAGCAAGAAAGAGACAAGAGAAATATATTTTTTTCCTTCTACTGGAAAGAGGGAAAAAGTTACTTAGTTCCTTATTATAATAATTATGTTAATGATTTTACTCCCTACAAACTACTTTTATGGTTTACGGAAACACAAAGGAGCCAGAATTTTGTCCTTCTGGAGTTCTTTAACATGCCACTAAATCTACTGACACAAGGCTGATGTATTTGAGCACCTTCAAATACCACCAGACTGAGCTAGGATTGAACTTGCCAACTTGAGGTCAGAAGACCAGGACCTTACCACCTGAACTACTCAGCTGGGCACATAGTTCCTTTCTCTACTGACCAGTTTACTTTATGTTCCTGTATATTTGTAACTTAGAATGCTTTTACTACTGATTTATGTTTTGAATTGTCACAGGAGTGCCAGTTAAAAGAGTTTAAGTTGCTGATGGGTTCACATGCATATGATTTTGAAGCTGAAGTCCCTATGTTAGTAATAATAATGCTAGATACTGCGTATGTCATCCCATTCTTAAACTTCTTACATCTTGCTCAGAGCTTTTCCCTTGTAGTATTTTCCCTCTGTTTGTTTATAATTCATTCTGCAACAGAACGTGTGTTACAGAACGTGGTGAATGGGTCATTCCCTGTGGAGAAGAATGTCCTGCCAGCCTACCTCCTTGTGCATATCGTGCAAGATCTGCTCCTCCTGCTCCTAGATGCCCAGCACGTTCACCCAAAAAACAGTCTGGTGTCTGTCCTGCTTTTGAGTCATACAGGTGCTTTTTTATTTCTTTTTTTATCTTACTTTCGATCCTCATTCTGTGTGGGATGACATATATTTGAGAATGCAAAACTTCTGAAAATTACCTTTTTATGCTGAAAATTGTGTGACTGACTCAGTTTAAGAGAAGAGAGTGTTAGTTAAGGAAGATGAAAAATAAGTGAAGTAGTAGAAGGAGAAGACATCCTGTTTGCAAAACTAAATAGCAAATGGAAGAGAACAAGAGCTGGGTAAACAGATAGAATAGGAAAAGTGAAAGAAACAAGTAGAGTCTATCACAAATAATTGAAAGTAATGTCATATTCAGCTTTGGCAATTGCCATTTACCTGCCACTATTGGTAGCCTGGTGTAGCCTTTGTAAGGCAGGCCTTCCAAAGAGGGTGGACAGCCTCCATCATATATGGGATGCATATTTTTGTGGTGGAAGGTAGTATTGTGTGTGATGTGTGAGTTTCTGGAATGCTGAGGACAGCACAATCACCCAGTCTTCAAATCAAGAGAATGAAATGTTCAAGATTAAGATCCTTCGACCTGGCTGGGAATCAAACCAAGCACTCCAAGGACCAAAATCAAGATGCTGGCCACTCAGCCATGGTGATGGACATTATTATTTTAAAATAACTTGCATGTGAAGAAGGAAAAAATGTAAATCCTAACCCTGAAGTGGTGTCACACAACTTTTTAATGTAACTGGTATCATGGTGTCTGCCAGACTCCAGAAATTTATTATCCAATTATACAACACTTTCTTACATTTTAAATTCTTTATTGAACTTAATTCACTGAAATATGTGTTTTCAAACATGTCACAGCAAAACTTAGGACAAAAAGTTACAAATCCAGAAGAAAATACAAAAATACTCAAATGAAGCTTCGAAATAGTGTACCTTCCTATTTTTCTCAAAAATCTAGGAAAAACTTCTAATGATTATTTTAGTGCTATGTCAATCTTTTATAAAGAACCCAGAGTTCAAAAAAGGAAACAAAATTACTTGAAAACTCAAAGCATAAATTCACATTTTGATATTCATAGTTCATGTTTGTTACATAAACTTCACGTGTTTCTGTATTGTCCCCTCTAACATTATCATCCACTTCCCATTTCATCATCACATTCTATCTAGTAATCCAGATCAGTATCACTGTCGTCTTAACATTTTGTTAATCATTTCTTCTAAATAAATTTTGAAGTTAGGTTGATTTGTTCTCAGAGTTCATTGAGCATAACAAGTTTGTGTTTCCACATGATCAGTCTGTTCTTATTGTTGAGATCGAACCTGTTGTGCTCCATATTGTATGAATTAATATTACAAGGCAGTGTTAGTAATAAAAATATTATATTAAACAATAATAATCACAATAAACACAAAATATTGGCTAAAATGCCTCACGAACAATAGTAACATCACTGGTATCATACGTCTGCAAGAAAGCGCAGCGATCTTACTGTGCTGCTAATAAAGGTCAGACAGAGCGAACGGCACACCACCTTCATTGCACAGAGCCAATGTAGAACTCTGGCAGAAGAGCGGATGCCCGCTAGAAAGTTCGGCACGCGTCTCACAGATGTATGATACCAGTTGAGGGCTAAGAAGATTGTATTAGGTCAGAAAAGAGACGATTCCAGAACAGTCTCAGAACCACATAAAAGGACAAGGACAAACTCCACAAACTCACACACTATTTTTGTAAATGGGATTTCTCCTCATTAGTCCCTGTTCCTTCAATTGCATTTTTTCTCAGACTCAGAAAAGCTTGTTTCTGCTTTCTATTGTGTACAAAATTCACTTCAACTCTTCACTTCATTTTATGTTTTCATGTTATCCTTGTCTTTCTTTACTGTTGCTCCCTGGTGGTGGAGGTGGTATTTATTGTTTTAAGAGAAATACAACTAAGCAACCATTTTCTCTTAGCACTAATCAAGAGGAGAAAAGGTCCAATCCATCAAAGAATGAAGGAATCAGAAAATGAAAGAAAAGGGCTATTAAGACTCTCTAGAGTCTAGACCTTGCATACTTGTTGGGCAATCTAAACAAACCCTTCGACATGAACAAACTTTGATGAGAAAGTTCACATTTAAGTAAAGTTCACAGGAAGAAAGGAGGCATCCCCGAAAGAATAAAAAAAAATAATTAATGTGATTTAAAATTTCCAAGAAAGAGAGTTACATTTCTTTTTAATTACAAAGTATTGAGTCAGAAAGGAAGGTTTGCTTCTGAAAACATGTTGCAGACTAGCTTAACAGCTAAGTCATACTGATGCTCAATTTTGTTAAATGTGGAATTCTAGAAGAAACTCCAGCTCACAAAATAAAATTCCACATCTTCACGGAAGGTACGTTAAGTGGGAAAAGACCGAAACATAAGAATGAGTTTAAATTCATTACAAGACAGCAACATAGCGCTTACCGTGAGAGACCAGGGACCTAAGGCGGGCCGGACGCAAGATGTGTCCGCCCGCTGCAGTGATCCGAATTCAAAGACACAGACAGTAAGCATTGCTCACCCAAGGAGCCCAAACCAGGAAATTGTGCGATTACAAATAACCATAAGTAAAATTCTTTCAAGAATAAAATTTACTGTGTCCACCTATTCAATACAATTATATTCTGTAGTGATTAAATCCTACATGAATTACATATACTAATTAGGTACATGTTTTGCCCTAGTTTTGGGTATCTTCAGCTTGATAAGACAAATAACCAATAACAACACTCCAGAGTGTCACATTCACCAATGAAAAATCCTAATATTTTGGCCAATAAGAAACACTTTTATTTTGGCCAATGACAAGGATCTTCTAGAATCATCATTACTGCTGAAATTTGAAACAGGAAATATACATATCCAGATCTCTTTGAACATAAATCTTCATACCCATCAATTACAATATTAAAAAAAACCTTACAATATATTCTTCAGTAATGTTTTGTTGAGAGTCCACAAAACCTTATAATTCACTTTTCTATTTCACATAAAATCCCTGAATATAATTTATTTTGCATAAGCTCTGTCTTTAATTTCCTTTATTTTTCCCTAAAATAACAGATTTCAGATTTATACAAAATACAAAAATGAAGACCAAAATAAAATAAAGATAAGGATTTCTGTAGCTACACTGATTTCCGCACACGTCTGTTCAACAATGGTCACCTTGATAGTTAAGTTTAGCATAGGAACTTGTGTCTGGAAATGCACCATCTTCCCTCTATCCATAAAAAACTCACTACAGCACATGTTCAAATCTCCTGCATTGTACGTGCCACTGACTAGAATACATACGCCATTGAACAATCATGTGATGTCTCATTCACCTACAAGGTTTGTTGACATTACATGCCATTCCGTTGAGTGTGTGATCCTCACAGAGACGTGATGTACCTGCTGTTTTACTTGTGATCTTCATTCATACTACAGTACAGCAGTAATTCTTTACTATGTACACAGCAGTAAGATGTACCTACAGTGTTTCAACTGCACCAAAGATTTGATCAACAGTGGACAGGTCGTGGCGGTCCGATTACTTGGCCTGCACATTCACCCGACACCGCTGGACTACTACCTGTGAGGTCACATGAAAACTTGATTTACGAGACCTCTGTGGAATCCGAGGAAGATTTACTGGCATGGGTTATGGCTGTGGCGGATGTTGGAGGATCAGGGATTGGTGACTGTGTGTATGAGACCATGGTACAGATTTACTGTGTCTGTGTTGACATCAGTTGGACCCAGGTGACAACCAGCAGGAATTGGACAGAGTACCGAAAATGCAGGAGCTGTGAACGTGCACTGTGGTGGTTTTTTGCGGGCAGGGAGAAGATGGTACATTTCCAGACACAAGTTCCTATGTTAAATTTAACTGTCTTGGTCTCCACTGCAAGCCCTCTGAGTCTGTAATGGGAATTTAGAAACACCCTGTATATTGAAGAATATGAATACGCAGAAGAAGACTTGTCTGATTGTGAAAAAATTATGGATGATCCAGAACCTGACAGTGGAGAAGAGTTGTTAAGAAGTGATGGAAGTCAGTCATATGCTTATCTGCCAAGCCCACCAGAGGAAGAAGTGGGGGATATATCTTTTGAAAAGGCAAAGGAGATAATTGCATTCCAGGATTCTGGGAAAACTAAAAGACTAAGCTTCAGTACAGTACAGAAACAATATCGTATGGTGCAAGACAGACATCATCTATGATATTATTACGTCATGTGGTAGAGAAAGGGAAGAAAGGCCAGTGCTCAAAACTTCAAATGATTGACGATTACGTAGCTGAAAAATTTAGGTTGACGAGAAATGGTCTAGGCACTGATGTTCATGAAAGGGATATTCGTGCGTGGGATTTGGAAAAGGCCCGAGAATCAGGACTGACTTGATTCATTGGATCTATCCAAGGATGGGATGGAAGGTTTAAACAGAGACACCATCTTGGAACCTGGAATACAGATGGTGATGTGAATGAAAGATGTGACTAGTTTTGCAATGAGGTAATGTCCTTAATGAACACCATGGAACGTATACAGATTTATAGTACCAATCAAAGCAGTATAAGGAAAGAATGTCACTCATTGTGAACTCTGCATTTCAAGGGAGAAGAGTCAGTAAGAATTTCGGCACAGAGTGATCGTGCAACAACTCATTCTTTCGCCATCCAACCCATTATGTTGGCAAGTGGATACGTGTTTCCAAAGATGCTGGTAATTTGCCAGGAGCCTATAGGTCGGTTTAAAGTGCAAGTAGTGCAACACATGCTAAAACCGCAAAACCTCATTCAGGTTGCCTCGAAGTCTGGCCTAATCACGAAACAAAACATGATGCAATTATTTCAAGATGTCTACTTCCCATATACTGCAAAGAAGTCTCTCTTCTCATTGATTCGCTCGGGACGTATAATGACAGAACTCATATTGATGTTATCCAACCTCAAAAGATGGTGTATACAGTCAAGACTTTTCTTTTTACAAGTTACTTTATTACATAAAATCAGCTTCATGGTCTGTATCGCACTTAAACTGATTCACAACTATTTTTATTTTTTTCCACCTTGTCGATACACTAAATTGCTTAAGGCAACTTATTGGTTAAAAGTGGTACATGTTTTGTATATTATAAACATCTTCAGCCACATAACACTGTTTAGATGAAAAATTCATATAATGACAAAGTATCAATGCTTTAGAGGAAGTGTCCTTAAAATTAACTTTGTCATTATATGAATTTTTCATCTAAACAGTGTTATGTGGCTGAAGATTTTTACAATATACAAAACATATACCATTTTTAACCAATAAGTTGCCTTAATTTAATCTATCGACAAGGTGGAAAATAAAAAATACTTAGTTGTGAAGTTACTTTATGTCGCACCGACACAGATAGGTCTTATAGCGATGATGGGACAGGAAAGGGCTAGGAGTGGGAAGGAAGTGGCCATGGCTTTAATTGAGGTACAGCCCCAGCATTTGTCTAGTGTGAAAACGGGAAACCATGGAATACCATCTTCAGGGCTGCCGACAGTGGGGTTTGAACCCACTATCTCCTGAATACAGTCAAGACCATCCCTCCTGAGTGCACACCTTCAGCCATTTGATGTCCTATTCTTCTGACAGTTACAGGTGGTGCTGAAGCGGTTTGAAGATTGCATTATCCTTAAAGTCTATCAGTTCACACCATCGTCAAGGGATTCAATTTTGTTGCTGATGTGCATTCTACGCTATCAGTTCTGTTCTCCAGTCTTCGGAGACCTTGTGCGGTACTCCTGGACTGTAGCTGGATATGATAACTTCAGACCAGGGAGGTTCAAAGCACCACCTGAACGTATTTTTGATGTTCAAAAGCAGTGTGACTTAGAAGATTGCTTAATGCAGGCATTCATGAAGTGCTCCTACTGTGATAAGCAACTCTGTTTCCAGGACTTTATACTCTGTGGACAAGTTCATCCTCATAATCTTCTGCCAAGATTTACAAACAACCCATTTTTTAACTTGGTGACTGAACATGTGCATTATTGTAAAGTGCAGTGTAATTGTCAATGGCAAATACTGTGTGCATATTTGTAATGTACATCTAAAACTCTTACATGCAAACCAAACTGTTTTGCAATTGTGATTGTAACTTGCGCTAACTCCCTTGTTAGCCTTTGTCTCCTTATTCCGAGTACCCTCCATCTGTTGTCCCCACCTGACTGTACCAGTGATCATTCTTGCTATTTTCATGTCTGTTACCTCTAATTTATAAATAAGATATCCTGAGTCCACCCAGCTTTCACTCCCATAAAGCAAATTTGGTCACCTTGTTTCAATCCCACTTACTATACTACCATCCTGCAAGAATACACATCCTAAATACTTAAAATATTCTACCTTTTCTAGCTTTGTATTCCCAACCTGACATTCAGTTCTTTTAGGTTTCTTACTTACCGACATCAATTTAGTCTTGGAAAGGCTAATTTTCATAACATACTCATTGAACCTATTTTCAAGTTCCAAGATATTAGACTGCAGGCTTTCAGTACAAACTTGCCATTAAGGCCAAGTCATTGACCTTTGGTCAGTAGTACCTGTGGTTCAGAATGCTCTCCAGTCACGTGAAAGAACGCTGTGAGCAGTACCAAACTCCTGGGCTACACTCATCACACTTCGTCCTTCTTCCAGTTTCCCGATGATGCTTCCCCATGTGAAGTCATCCAAATGTTGTCTCCCGGCCATGTTGTAATGAATAACACCACCAAAGTGCATTGTAACAGCTCGCTGATTGACTCACACTGTCTTTCCTATTCCTTCAACTGCCTCGTTTTGTAGGGCCAGACCAATTTGGCACTATAGTCGTGCTGACCTCACGCCAGGTTTCTATGCACCTGTGAGAGACCTCTGGTGACATGTTACTGCACTTTCATTCATTTCCACTGAGTAGTTGATATGTTATTGTGCTTTATCTATCTCATCCTTAAGTTTTGCACTCGTCGCCATAAGACCTATCTGTGTCGGTGCAACGTAAAGCCACTAGCAAAAAAAAATAAATAAATAAAGAAATAGATAAGAAAATTTGCACAGCAGTGTATACAGAGAGAAAAAGTGAGGAAAATAAACATACCTTTGCGCCTTTCCTGCATCCAGGGCAGGTTGTAAAAGAAATTCAGGCCAACTTATTCTCAGGGTTCGATGATAATACATATTTTTAACGTGAGTTCCGAAAAGGAAGAGAACGGTGCCTTGATAAACGCATTATTTAGCAGTAGTGATGATGGACGTCTCCATCCTACGCATCATTGGTTATTGAAGAATACGATCTACATTACACCTTAACTCTAAATCTATCTAAAATGCTTAACCAAACTGATAAATAGCACTTCCAGTATACCTTAACCATAATCATTTATTCAAATTAAGAAAGTTGAGAAAAGAAAATGAAGTGAAGGAAAATTATGACCTCACACTGAATTAATTGAATCTGTTTTGAAAGGGTAAATCATGAATATTGATCATTAATATGTTAGTTATGCATAATAAAAATTATTAAGATTTGAAATGAACTTATATATCACTTTCACATCATCATTAAGAAAATATACACAAATTAAAATTTCTTTACATAAGTACAAGTCCACTTGGAAAGTCAAGGATAATGTTAAGTTGTTTTGTCTTTATCGGTATCATAATTCATTCTCTCATTCTGATAACTTAGGATGAGGGTTACGCTTTATGCCTGTTTTTGGATTATCACAGTATTTGTGTGTCGGGAAAAAGATAAGTATTTCTTGTTATCAAAACATGTGCTAAAAACATGTGCTAATATTCTTCTTATCATCTAACATTATTCATCATTGCATCATTTATCAAAATAATCTTCGATCCAAATTAACCATAAATATAATTAAATAACCATATTACTCACATGAGTGTCTGAATTTTAATGTATGACCTCTTGTCATTTATCTAAATATGCAAAGGATACATTTCATGAAGATACTAGAAATCATCTATCGTCCTGAGATTATTTATAAGAAAATAATAATGCCTATCCATGTGATTTGATGTATGCCACGCTTATCATTCAGGAAAATATAACCTTATGGTAGAGATAACAGGTTAAAATATATCAAATTACTAACCGACATTTCCTAAAATTATTCATTATCTAATAATCAATCAATCAATCAATCAATCAATCAATCAATCAATCAATCAATCAATCAATCAATCAATCAATCAGTCAGTCAGTCAATCCTGATCTGCATTTAGGTCAGTTGCCCAGGTGGCAGATTCCCTATCTGTTGTTTTCCTAGCCTTTTCTTAAATGATTGCAAAGAAACTTGAAATTTATTGAACATCTCCCTTGGTAAGTTATTCCAATCCTAACTCCCCTTCCTATAAACAAATATTTGCCCCAATTTGTTTTCTTGAATTCCAACTTTGTCTTCATATTGTGATCTTTCCTACTTTTAAAGATACCATCCAAACTTATTCATCTACTGATGTCCCCCCATGCCATCCCTCCATTGACAGCTTGGAACATACCACTTAGTTGAGCAGCTCGTCTCCTTTCTCCCAAGTCTTCCCAGCCCAAACTTTGCAACATTTATTTAACGCTACTCTTTTGTTGGAAATCACCCAGAACAAATCAAGCTGCTTTTCTTTGGATTTTTTCCAGTTCCTGAATCAAGTAATCCTGGTAAAGGTCCCATACAGTGGAACATACTCTAGTTAGGGTCTCACCAGAGACAAATATGCTCTCTCCTTTACATCCTTACAACCCCTAAACACTCTCATAACCATGTGCAGAGATCTGTACCCTTTATTTGCAATCATATTTATGTGATTCCCCAATGAAGATCTTTCCTTATATTAATACCTAGATATTTACAGTGATCCCCAAAGGGAACTTCCACCCCATCAACGCAGTAATTAAAAGTGAGAGGACTTTTCCTAGTTGTGAAACTCACAACCTGACTTTTATCCCTGTTTATCATCATACCATTGCCTGCTGTCATCTCACAACATTATCGAGGTCAGTTTGCAGTTGGTCACATTCTTGTAACTTATTTATTACTCTGTACAGAATAACATCATCTGCGAAAAGCCTTATCTCTGATTCCACTTCTTTACACATATTATTGATATATATATAGGAAAACATAAAGGTCCAATAATACTGCCTTGAGGAATTCCCCTCTTAATTTTTACAGGGACAGATAAAGCTTCACCTACTCTAATTCTATGAGTTCTATTTTCTAGAAATAACCTTTCCTAAACCCAAACTGCCTTCTAACAAACCAGTTATTAATTTTGAAAACATGTCTAATATAATCAGAAAGAATGCTTTCCCAAAGCTTACATACAATGGATGTCAAACTGACTGGCCTGTATTTTCAGCTTTATGTGTATTTGGTAAAGTTCCTTCATGCAAACAATAATCAAATAAGTACTTCAGATATGGTACTATATCCCAACCCATTTTCTTTAGTATATCCCACAAAACCTTATCAATTCCAGCTGCTTTTCTAGTTTTCAACTTTTGTATCTTACTGTAAATGTCATTGCTGTCATAGGTAAATTTTAATACTTCTTTAGTATTAGTCACCTCCTCTATCTAGACATTATCCTTGTAACCAACAATCTTTACATACTGCTGGCTGAATACTTCTGCCTTTTGAAGATCCTTCGCATACACACTCCCCTTGTTCATTAATGATTCCTGAAATGTCCTTCTTGGAACCTGTTTCTGCCTTAAAGTACCTATACATACTCTTCCATTTTTCACTAAAATTCGTAGATGCTTACCATCATGTTATCCTTAGCTGATTTCTTTGCTAGATTCAATTTCCTAGTAAGTTCCTTCAATTTCTCCTTACTTCCACAGCCATTTCTAACTCTATTTCTTTTCAACCTGCACCTCCTTCTTAGTCCCTTTATTCCCTGTTATAATATAGTGCATCTTTACCATTCCTTACCACCTTTAAAGGTACAAACCTATTTTCATATTCCTCAACAATTGCTTTAAACCCATCCCAGAGTCTGTTTACATTTTTATTTACCGTTTTCCACCGATCATAGTTACTTATTAAAAACTCCCTCATGCCTGTTTTATCAGCCATATGGTACTGCATAACAGTCCTAATTTTAATCTCTTCCTTTCTTTCACATTTATTTTTAAATACCACAAAAACAGCTTCGTGATCACTAATACCATCTAATACTTTGGTTTCTCTATAGAGCTCATCTGCTTTTACCAGCACCACATCCAGAATGTTCTTCCCTCTAGTTGGTTCCATCACTTTCTGAATCAGGTGCACTTCCCATATTAACTTATTTGCCAGTTGTTGGTCATGCTTCCTGTCGTTCACATTACCTACCTAATTGACATTTGGTAAATTGAGATCACCCGCTACAATCACATTCCTTTCCTTATCATTTCTCACATAGCTGATTATCTTATCAAATAATTCTGAATCAGCATCTGCGCTACCCTTTCCTGGTCTGTACACTCCAAAGGCATCAAGTTGCCTATTATCTTTAGAGATGAGCCTTACCCCTGGAAGTTCGTGATTGTCATCTTTAACTTTAACTTTAACTACCACAACACGTCACTATTGTAAGATATGGATTCTCTGTCACTGAAATATCATGGTATCGTGAACATAAATGATCCTGGATTGCGTCAAATATCATCATCTTTCTCTTCAAACATAATAATTTTCTTCTTATATCGACGTAGCAACATATATTCTATCTTTCCATTCTTCTTTATACTCATATAACATTACAACATTACCTTCATCTCACGTATTGTATCTCTTCCATTTCTTTCCAATAATCCTCATATTTACCTCATCTTGACACGTAAAATCATTTCATTCTTAGAATTGGTCTTATCTTTAGGATGACTACCTATCTTCATGTATTTTGACACAAATGTAAAACTATTTCGTGGGAATGTAACATAATTGAATAATCTCAAAGTCATTAACGATCTAACATCTATTTATAAACAAGTAAGATGTCTACTTTGGAATTTATATGACACTCATTTACCTTAATTGTCTGGTTCATTGGCTGAATGGTCAGCATACTGGCCTTCGATTCAAAGGGTCCCAGGTTCGATCCCAGCTGGGTCAGGGATTTTAACCTTAATTGATTAATTCCAATGGCTCGGGGGCTGGGTGTGTGTGGCGTATTCAACATTAGAAATCATCCTAGGTAGGGCCCTCATATTCACAGACATGCAGGTCACCTAATAGGCTGTCTACTAGAAAAAGACCTGCACCAGGCCTCTCCAGAGGCCATACACCATTATTATACCTTAATTTAATGAAAAACTTATCTTTTCCCTTGGACTCCGGGACTGGATTATGTCTGCATTGTCATCTGTGACTCTGGCTTGACATTCATAGTCCAGTGCTGGTCATCGAGATGTTCTCGGATATGTGGTCCTTCTTTGCTGTCATCTCAGCTTGGCATCGTCCAGACAATTTCCCCATAGTCTTCCTAGAACTGCATGACAGCCAGGTCTTGCACAATAGGGATATAAAGACACATGTATGAAGTTGATTGTGACATTATGTTGAATTCAAAGCCTTCTAACATTGCAATTACAATGATAATTCCTTTAGCTCAAATTTTATTGTAATAATGTTGCAGATCTCCAATATGTCTGCCATTGTTTCGGCTTTTTATATACTGTATATTACTGTTTTTAAGGTTCAATTAGTTATTGCTATGTTATAAAGAATTCCATTTTCTTCTGATTAAATCAAGGCCTAGTTTTCGCTATGATGAACTCCAATATATGTATTGTCTTTATAATATTCTTCTTATCTCGCAGATTACATTATTGCTATTATATTTACACACTTTTCAGTTAGTTTTAACATTGTAAATCCCTGTTTTTCTGATGATCTTCTTCTAAGTTATGAACTTATAAATGTGTATCTAGCCTCCTCGAATTAATGCATCTGTTCTCTATGTTGGTTCGTCCATTTATTAATTTTCAGTAGTATATATTTCGTATGGAACAAATGATCTACATTAGGATTGTTTCTCACCCTTTTTCCACAGAATGTAATGTTCGATAGTACTGCCTTTAACAATTCTGTGTCTTGTTTTGTCTCAGTCACTGCCATGTTGATTTTTACTATTTCGATCTCACGCTATATGGTATCTCCTTGATATATATTATTGAGTTTATGCGTTCTGTTTAAATTTGTTACCGGCAATAGCGACTATCTTAACTCCACTGAATTCTATCCTCAGAACAATGAAATGGCACACTTTCAAATTCTGTATTTCTTGAATTAAGTATTTTATCTCAGTTTGAGATTGATATACTTTTTAGCCTTTTGAATAGAGGCAATACTGCCATACTTTTTCAGAAACATAGATACAAGTAGAGATGTATTGCACCAGGCGAGTTGGCCATGCGGTGAGGGGTGTGCAGCTGTGAGCTTGTATTCGGGAGATAGTTGGTTCGAACCCCACTGTCAGTAGCCCTGAAGATGGTTTTCCATGGTTTACCATTTTTACACCAGGCAAATGCTGGGGCTGTACCTTAACACACTGCTGACCGGATGCTTCAGCTTATCACATACCCTGCGGACCGGACATTTTTCTACTGAGCATACTAGAGTGCACATGATTATAAAAATGTACATAAATAACTAGTCATGATTTTATCTTTAAAGTCGACGGATCTGTCTTTATAAAACAGTGACGGTAGTTCGAGACTACGCGTACACAGTAACAAATTAAAAATAATAATAATAATAATAATAAATATAATAAAAATAAATGTTAATAAAATGTGAATGAGGAAACAGTAAATAATATAGACACTTAATAATATGACTAAGGAAATAGAAAATGACACAGTGGCGGTGAATTCACATCAAAACATGGAAACGTGACAAATATCCATCGATACGCAATATTAAATCAAATACAGGGAACACTTACAGGCCGAAAAATGACAACTAAGAGAGGAGAGTGGAAGGTGCTGGAAGCCGTATGAGGTCTATTGGAACGTATGGCATTATGGAGGAGAAAAGACTTAACTGCGCGTGCGGTATAGGCTGTTTCGAATTAAAGCACCTTTACATTTCCAATTCAAGTTAAAACGTCCCAAGTGTCTTTTTACATGTTTGCTGACATTAATTAAATTACTAATTACGGAATTACATACAAAAATAACTTCACAACAATTCTCGTATCCTGCAATGTTCATTTACAGTTCCATATTATCTTACTGTTTCCCTAAAAAAAATATTACAATTTTAAAAATATTCCAGCAGAGTCAAGAGTTACAACCAAAAATGAAATCCTTCAGATATGCTAAATAAAAAACTTTAAAATTATATTTCCCATAGTTTTAGTTCTCCATCTCACCACATATTACAAAAACCATCTTCAGCATCAGTTCTTAATACATCATTAATGTTTACATCGTTGTCATCATCAGAGTCACTTGAATAAATGAGCAGACTATGTAAATTATGGCATGTAGGGGCTTGAATATTACTTCCACTATCACTCTCACATTCAGTTTCCACTAATTCACAATCATCATATCCATTTGAACGATCATCGGCATATAATTCTTCTAAAATATCATCTTCAACTAACACTGTAATATGCGAGTGCTCCAACTTATCATTGACTGAACTGGCAGAAAGAAAGTCAACGTTTCAGAACTAAATCAAAGAATAAAAGAAGGCCGTAAATAAAAGAAAAGTAGCAGATATACTTCTATGATTTATTCCACTCAATGTGCAGGTCCAAAATAGTTCAATGTATAGTCAGAGATGTCACAGGGAGACCGAAACCAATGTCGTAAATAAAACCAAGATTTCTCGGGGCCCGTCACCCATGTGTTAATTTAAGCCACTCCTAGGCCTTTCCTATCCCATCGACGCCATAAGACCTATGTGTATTGGTGCAACGTAAAGCAAAATTGTAAAAAAGAAAAGTTATATATTGCGATAGGAAGCAGCTCAATGGCAAAATTAACCCTTTTGTGCAAAGACACTGCATTTACCAATATCACCAAAATTAGACTTCTCTGAACTCTCATCTTTCATAGGCCACCTATGGAGTTGAAAAGTGGACTGATAAAATGGCTGACCACCACTGCCTTGCCATCATGGAAATGTGGTGTTATTGACAACTGCTTTGAATACCCTGACAGTGTGTTGCTCCAATGAATCAATATTGTGACAGCTTGGTGTCAGAGCGAAACTGTTGACTAGTGTGAACCTGTGGTATCTCAGATACTTTGGTCACATAGCCAAAAAATTAGAGATGTTGGAGAAATTTCTTGTGAGAAGAAATATTGATGGTTGTCGGCCAAGAGGACGAGCACCGACTCAATGGGTGGACCAAATGAAGAGTGCAATCAGCCAAAATCTGCATGAATCCATCAGTCTGTCCCAAGACAGGAACTCCCGGAGATGAATTGTTTGACAACTTGCCGCAAGATGCCACTATATCCTTTAGGAGGGTTGGACAGAGAGAGAGGGGGGGAGAGGGAGAAAGAGAGAGAGGTCATGTTCAGTCAAACTTATTGGACTGCAAAGGATTAAAGTTACACTTCACTGATTAAGCTCACCAAGAGGCATAATTTATAACTTCTAAAGAGAAAAAAACTATAGGTTAATACTGATGTCTGGATTTTTCTCTTCTGTATTGGTTGGGCATTTTAGTGCCTAATGCTACCCTGTCCCTTCACTTCCTGCACCCTGTCCGAGTATTATATAATTCATACTAACAGCTTGGTTTGATTGATTCTCCACAGGCAATCCAAGCAACGTAAAACACAGTATCCATGTGCACAAGGTCAAAGCCCTCTAACTAATCTCCTAGGGCTTTGCTTCCAGCAACCAGTAAAGCCTAGGTGGGAAGACTACCAGGACTTGAATCCCTTTGGCAGTTCACAAAGTACATGTCCTCCTATATGTAAAGGAGCTAAGGTAGGTTCCTACATTTATATCAGCTTGTTGATAATCTTTATTGAAATATACAAGTTTTAATTCTATTGTAGGATTTGCAATTTTCACATCAATGATAACAGATTTCAAATTGAAATTTTGTTTGAATTCTGGATGTCTAACAGAACTGAGCTGACTTGCATAGCATAATAATTCATTAATTTTGTTTCAAAGTCAAGATAAATCTTTATGAGAAGAAATGCAGAATAAAATTTAGTAACTTGAGTTATCATTACCATGTAAGTAGAACTTACTTGTATACACCATAGGCTAGTTGCTCTGCTGAAGCATGATACTGACTTAGTCACTTTTTATGAACTCTTGATAGATTTGTTTAGAGCAAATATGCTGAGCAAAGTGAGGCCTAAGGGGATAGACTTCATTTGGGTCTGTGTGTATATTAATTTATCCTCAATGGTTTGTTTACAGCATAAGGTAGGCAGTGGTGGTGGTGGTGGTGGTGGTGGTGGTGATTATTGTTTTAATAGGAAGTACAGCTGGGCGACTATCTTCTCTTAACACTAATCAGAGGGGAAAGGGGGAGGTCCAGCACTTCAAAAATAAAGGTATCGGCAAGAGAAAGGGAAGTGTTATGAAGGGTGTGAAAGACTCCTTTGGCCTTCAAACCTAAAACTATTGGTATTGGAAAAGAACAAGAGTTGACCAAAGGAGGTCAAATAGGTTTATGTAATAATTTATCACCACCATTGGTTTAATAACATCATATATACTAAGCGAAGCAAGCAGTAAGGGGTTGGACTTTGTTTAGGTGTATGTCTATATTAATTTACCACTATTAGTTTGTTGACAGCAAATATACCATGCAAAGTGAGAAGGGATTATATTTTGTTTAGATGTGTATGTATATTAATTTATCACCAATGTTCTTTTTACAGCATATATACCAAGCAGTGCTGCCAACTCATGAACACCAAAAGTAGCTAAACTATATTAAAAATATAGCTAAAAGTGGCTAAAATTACAGACTGAAATAGCTTAAAAGAAGGCTTGATTATCTCACCTAATTATTGGAAAATATGGTCTCCTCACCCTACTCTTTGCCTCCAACAGCACTACTAGAGGTAGGAGAAGATACAGTAGCAGTATTAGAAGCTTCTGCAGAAGAGTATTCTGCTGTGGTGTCAATTATTTTAAGATCACTTGTAGGGAGTTTGTGTGAATGGCAGCAGCTGTTGGTTCTTCTGGGTTCAAAACATACAAGCAGAATGAAATTTAATGTTTGTGCCATCATTCTCTTTCTTGATTTTGATTTTACAAGATTGACGTAACCAAACACACATTATATGTCAGTATTTGAATATGGTAGTCTTAATAAAGGAAATGCCAAGAATACAAGTTCTTGATAGGGATTTTTTCCACTATTATCTACCTCAATGCAAAACTGTATAGTATTGTATTCAAGTATTTTGCTATTTGGTGTAATATTTTTCCACTGGGTTAGCAGTAAGTCTAAGTTTATATTATCAGAAACAACACCAAGATCACGTGTGATATCACGTGTGATATCAACAGTTGAAGGTGTCAGTACTTTCAGGGTTTCCTCAACAACAACAACAAAAATGCTTTGTCATTTGTGTAGTATTTATATCATGTGGAAGATGTGACCATAACTCATCGGTCAACTTTACAGTAAAATTTGTTTATCTTTGGCGTATGTTAAACTCAGTATCAGTTATGATATTACGCCTGATCACTTGCGAGTAGAGCACAATGTTACAAACATTTCTATTTTGCCTTCTGCCTCATGCACACCTAATGAGCTTGTAATGTGGAAGTCTGTTGTTCGCTGATGCAGACTGGTGAAGGATTCGGCCGTTCTTTCATGGCAAGAAATCAACATCAAGCACAAACATCCATGGGATTCAGCTGGCGTCATCATAGCGCACTTGCTATGGACTGATCCTGTCAGCTTGGAGGTCTGTGTTCAAATCCCTCTCCTGGCAAATTTTCTTTCTTTGATTGATGCTTTCAAGTGAGAGGAGAATAATAAAACTTTGTTTTTCACCTATTCAATGCTTAACTAGCATACAAAATTAGGATTTCATCCTTATTTTATTGCCAAATTATTTAAAACGTGATACATGTTTCCCTCATTTTCTTAGCATCTTCAGCCATATTGTCATCACAAGGTAAATTAGAAACATTGATCTGGAATTTTTATACATGATTTGTCATTAGAAAAATTAAATGTAATACAATTTTTAAGGAACCTGAATAAATATAATTATCTTATATATTACGTCATATGGCTGTGAGAATAGTCTCTTGCAATGATGCTTCCAAGCCGGTCTTAAGCCACTTGCATATTTAGCAACTTTGCCTTGCAAGGCCCATTTGAATTTGTCCGGGAAGTGATCTAATTGGCTAACTTCAGCAGCTGATAAAATGACAACGGCATGAGATATCAACTGATTCAAATAATTTATCAACATGACCAACCATCTAATCCTCATATATCTGGTTCACTTTGTTTCTTATCACCCTATATATCATTATTATAGGCTGTTATGCCTTTCAGTGTTCATCCTGTAAACCTCTTTGTATTAACTAGACACCTCCACAGTTCTTTATTTGTCATCTCAGTTTAGTTCCTCACTTCTTACCTTTTAGGTATTAAAAACTTAGTCTAACCATCATCGTCTCGATCTCCATCTGCTACTTTTAACCTCCATGGCCAAGTCCTAGGTAACTTATCCTTCTCCAATCACCTCACGTGACACTATCACAAAAGCCAGTTTACCCTAATTGGTATTTAAAATGGTGAAACTCCCAAAGTCTTAATAAAGATTCTTGATTCTGAAATTTATATTGTCTGGCTCCTTCATTGAATGGTGAGAGCAGTAGCTTTTAGTTCCAAAGGCCCAGGTTTGATGCCCGGCCAGGTGAGGGATTTTAACTGCATGTGGTTAATTCTCCTAGCACAGGAACTGGGTGTTTGTGTTTGAATACATCACTTTGTGACATACAACAGATTACAGCACACCACCTAACACAAGTATAATAGACTTGAAAACAATATTCTTTAACCCATGGGTAAATAATGCCAATATCAAGCTCGAATTATTATTATTATTATTATTATTATTATTATTATTATTATTATTATTATTATTATTATTATTTGTGACGTTATGTCATGGAACATGTGCTGTATATATTTTAATATGAGTTTAGTTAATGTTAGAACCTGTAATTAATAGTATATAATTTATTATTACCTGTATATATCATGTATATAATGGCCAAAAGTGTTCATTGTACTGACCACACGACACCTCATAATCTGTAGGCCTTTGGGCTGAGTAGCAGTTGCTTGGTAGGCCAAGGCCCTTCAAGGGCTGTAGTGCCATGGAGTTTGGTTTTTTAACATATCAATTCACTACAATATTTTGCAACACACTGTTATATCCAGAATGGCCTATCTTTGACACTAGATGGTTGTAGAAAGTTATTTACATTATAACTAGGTTATAGGCTCTCTAGAATTTATGAGAAGTTATGTTGTGACATATCCTTCTAGAAGCCTGGCCAGGCAACATATATAAAGATACAATCTCGATGGTGGAGGGGAGTTATTGTTTAACAGGAGTTGTTTTGATCAGACTTGTGTAGAAGTCGTGCTAGCGAGTGTTTGAAGTATGTGAATTGGTTTTGTTGAGTTGGTAGTTGACATGCCTCTGGTGCAGTCTTCTTTTTATTCTTCGTGATAGGCAGTTGTTCAAAATGGTGGTTTATTAATGTGTGTGACAAATGTCTAACAGTTTGTAAATAAAATTAGGGTATACAACTAACAGCATTTTGTGTGCGTCTTTGTGGATACAACACACATAGGAACATGCAATTGTGAATTCATCCCTTCACATAGGGTTGGCGTCAGGAAAGACATCCGGCTGTAAAACTGAGCCAAATCCACATCAAGTGCCGATGCCAGCAAACTGCGAAAAAAAGAAGAAGAACAACAATAAATTTGCATTATGCATGCAATTATAGCTTCAAAGACTGCTAAGAACCTTTTAAATTTGTTGAATCAAATACCGCATTTCTCCAAATCCAAAACAACGTTTATTTCTCAGAATCTCATGTGAAAAATCAAGAGTCGCCTTGCACTCGTGACCTAACAGTAATGAACACCACTGGCAGCTACCACGGTAACCACATTGCTTCCCTTCACCCCCTGTGTGTGCGTAAAACTCGACCTTCAACGTCTACTTCTTTATTACGCCTACAGACTACATTGGTAGCTGCGGCAACTGGTTATACAGTGCCTCTGCGTAACATCACTGGTTCTCAGGAAATAGTGAAGAGAGAATAACATTCTGTTTGGTGGGAGACACTCTAGCAGACCGGGCGAACAGGTGAGCAACAATCCCCTGAATAGATAAAAAAAAGTCCCTCCCATATTAGCCTCTACAAAAATGTTTCTCAAATCCCCCGAATAGCATTGAAACATGCAAACCTCAATGGCAGAGTTATAACATGTCTACTGTACATAACACTTCATAAAATTAACAGTTTTACAGATGGAAGGAATATTTTCATGATGGATCATTGTAATGTAAAGACACATGGAACAGGTATTGCCAACAAATTTTCAACAGGTTCTCATCAATATTAAGATGCCAGTTTTAAGTTGAACAGGCAGAAATTAAGAATAATTGCGCAACCGCAAGAAAATATAGTATAACTAAAGCCATTGTTCCACGTTACCAAGAAGAAAAAGATAATTTAAAAATGTGTTATGTAAAAATAATGCTTTCAGTGGCCCGCAACAAGGGCACTATAAAAAGTCAAAGATTAAATTATGAGGTATGTGCATGAAAAATGCAAGGGCAGAATGGCCATACCATGGCACAATAAACTCATTGACCCTCAACGTCCATGCCTTCATTATACATCGCTAGCCGCTAAAGTCAACTGAAGCTGGCTAGCAAGATGTGCGTCTAGTGGCAGCCAGTTATACCTGACGCTTAGTAAAAGTAACAGTTTTATAGACAGCAGAAATATTTTCCTGATGGATCATCGTATTGTAGAGACATGGATTAGGTACTGACGGCAAAATTTTGGTGGGTTCTCTTTGATATGATGATGCCAATTTAAATTTAATGGTTATGAAGCTCGCAGAAATGAAGAATAATTGTTTAGCTGCAAGAAAATGCAGTATAACTAAAGGCCTCAGCATTGGCGTGAAGAGAATAATAGTCTAAAAATTGCGTACTGTACAAGAAAGGCATTCAATGATTTTACAAAGCACTTTTAAAGCCTGATTTAATTTTTTTGAAGGAAAAGATGGTCTTGCATTCAGGGTCATCTTGGATTCGGAGAAATATGGTATATCTGCTGTACAGTTGACACCCTCTTAATCAGCTGAACCAGTGAAAAATATCACTTCTGGCTTCCCATGGTCATGACTGCACATGCTGCTTTCCATCCTGCCCTACTTGCTGAAAAAGTACGACTTGTTTCACATTGCTTAATATCTTCCTCCATGATTGAGACTCAGCGTCTTGGCCTTAGTCCTCAGGGCCAAGGATTCAGGTCCCGGCAGGGTCAAAGTATTTTAATCTTAAATGACTAATTCCATTGGTTGAAGAAATGGGTGTTTTTGCTGTCTCCAACTTTTCTGCAACTCATACACCACACTTAAAACTATCCTCTACCACAAAATCCATACAGTTTCCTATACACAACAGACACTACCCACCTTCATCAAAGGGTCTGCCTTAGAAGGGCTGCACTAGCCACATGAGGGGCGGTTGTTGTTGTTGTTGTCATCGTTATTGCCGTCGTCGTTGTTGTTGTTTGGTTCATCAGTCCATAGACTGGTTTGACACAGCTGTCTGTGCCACCCTATCCTTAGCTATCTTTTTCATTTTTAAGTAACTACTACATCCGTCCTCTAATCTGTCATATCTGTGCTTTGGTCTACCTCTACTATTCTTAGTGCCTATACTTCCATCAAGAACTGTATGAAAATGTCCTGGATGTCTAAAGGTGTGTCCTGTCGTTCTCTCCCCTCTTCTGATCAAATTTAGCCAAAACATTTCCATTTAGTATCTCTCCAGTCATGATTTGATCTGTCCATCTCACCTTCAGCATTCTTCTGTAACACCACATTTCAGGATGTGATGACTAAGGGTTGGTGGATTTGGTACAATAAGTTGTGAGCTGGATGAAATGTGTAAAGATCCATACATTACAAGCCACTTGAGAAGTAAACGTCTCAAATGGGCAGGGCAAATCCCACAAATGGGTACTTATAGATGGTCTGTGAAGAAGGTAAAGATCACAGGGCAGACCAAGGAAAAGGTAGAGTGAGTGACAACATGAAGACCTCAGATAAATTGGCATTGGGAATGACTGACAGGAGAGATCATGGAATAGGACACAGTGGAGGAGATGTTTTGTAGCTGTGCATGGTCCACTCGGCCTGATTACGATATGATGATTGAATTTGTAAATTTGTGATTCATACCCAGGGATGCAGTGGTGCTGGAATACACCAGAACATAGTCTGAAACTATCTGGAAAGGTGGAACGTAGTCTGAAACCTATACCCCTTTAAATTGACTGAAGTTTCTTTGTTTTGTAACATTTTGATGTTGTAAATATCCACATTATTTCAAAGGTCAATAGTGCAGAACTTCAGTATTTGATCACTACTGCCAATCATATTTCTACTTCCTCAATCTCTGGAATGTGCAATATTATATATTACTATCAAAGGGTAGAGAAGGGCCCACCTATTCAATACAATTAGCTTCTATATTGTCTTATAAAACTGGAACTAGTTTCGATACCATATCCAAACTTGAAACTAAAGACTTCATCAATGTTTTAAATTAAGACTATTAATTGTGACATACCAGAGTGTTTAAATTATTATTGGTTATATGTGTGCATATGTCTTCCAGTTGGAGCGTGGCTGAAGATAACCCAATATATATGGGGTTGAATCTAGTCCCAGTTTTATAAGAAAATATACAAGCTAATGGTATTGAATTGGTGGACCCTTCTCTACCCTTTGATAGTGATCAATTGTCAATATGGACAATAATGAAATTCATACCTTATGAATTGAATATTGCTTCAAACTTCCAAACGCAACAGAACTTGATAACAGTAAGATATTCCAGTCTCAGAAATTTCAGTCCACCAGATTTTTACCCCACCACAGAACTTGCACAATTTGTACATACATATCTGATAAATAAATAAATAAATAAATAAATAAATAAATAAATAAATAAATAAATAAACAAATAAATAAATAAATAAATAAATAAATTAATTAATTAATTAATTAATTAATCTCTCACATTACATTTCAGTAACTGAAAGAAATATTTTAAATAACTGATTAACCCTTGAAGTTAAGCTAATACAGCTATAGCTGTGGTGTAGTTTTTTTTTTGCTCTTCTGTATTTGCATTTTCTTGAAATACACAGTAATATATTGATACGTTTAAATACAAATAATTTAATATATTTTCCATTTTTAATCAGTGGAAAGCCCTTCTAAGAAACCCAGTAAGTGTTCATTTTTCTTTAATTTGTCATTTCATGAGTGGGTCTGAAACCTATTTCTGTTACCACTGCAACCCTGCTTATACCATTTGTATTCCTTGTAGAAATAACTATCTGAGAGCTTTTGTCCACAACTGACATATGTCATTCCAGCCTTTGTAAATTCTAATATGATATTTCTAAAATATACTTTTTGACAAAATATATTTTATTGTTCTCTTCATGCAAGAATATTGATTTTTCCTTTTCCAGAAGAAAAAGGTATGCCCAGGACTTGGAATCTCAGCAGGTTAGTAGTTGGTATTTTTTAATACAACATTTATATGTAAATACATTGTGGTAAATTACAACATCTATGACTGACTTCAAATGGAACTGTGAAGTACAATGAAATAGAAATCAAATGAAGCAACATCATATAAGAAAGATGTAAAGTTGGGAGTGATGTATATGCACTTTGATTAACTTGTTAATTTAAAGTGACATAGAGTTAAAAATACTATACTTTTTAAACTATAAACACCGGGCAAGTTGGCCGTGCGCGTAGAGGCACGCGGCTGTGAGCTTGCATCCGGGAGATAGTAGGTTCGAATCCCACTATCGGCAGCCCTGAAAATGGTTTTCCGTGGTTTCCCATTTTCACACCAGGCAAATGCTGGGGCTGTACCTTAATTAAGGCCACAGCCGCTTCCTTCCAACTCCTAAGTCTTTCCTATCCCATCGTCGCCATAAGACCTATCTGTGTCGGCGCGACGTTAAGCCCCTAGAAAAAAAAAAAACTATAAACAGAATCTAACTAGTATAATTATAACATTTTCCAAGATCTAATGATGGATCTAATGTTGTATCTGCATATGGAAATACACAGTGTACTTACAATGATCCCCCTATTAGTTTTAGTAAAATTAAGGCTTTCCTTTGTTTACAGTGTATTTGCAACCTTTATCCTGTTTCTCTATGGGGTCAGGTATTCCTTTGTTTAGAGTATGACCGGGCGAGTTGGCCATGTGGTTAGGGGTGTGCAGCTATGAACTTGGATCCGGGAGATAGTGAGTTCGAGCCCCACTGTCGGCAGCCCTGAGATGGCTTTTCCATGGTTTCCCATTTTCACGCCAGGTAAATTCTGGGCTGGGGCTGTACCTTAATTAAGCCCATGTCCAGTTCCTTCCTACTCTTAGGCCTTTCCTATCCTATCGTCGCCATAAGACCTACTGTGTCGGTGCGACGTAAAGCAAGTTGTAACAAAAAAATGTTTAGAATATGCTTCTAAAAATTTTTTTCTAAAATTAATACAATAGAGCTGGGTTCTGCAGTTCAAATCCCGGTCACTCCATGTGAGATTTGTGTTGGCCACAGTGGAGGCAGGACAGGATTTTCTCCGTGTACTCTGGTTTGCCCTGTCATCTTTCATTCCAGCAACACTTTCCAATATAATTTCATTTCATCTGTCAGTCATTAAACATTACCCCAGAGGAGTGTGACAGGCTTCAGCAGATGACACAATTCCTATCCTCTCCACTAGATGGGGGCTTCATTCATTCCATTCCTGACCCAGTCGAATGACTGGAAACAGGCTGTGGATTTTCATTTTTCAATACAATAGAATGCTTTCTACTTAGATTTGTATGTATTCAATATTGTGTTAACTCAGAGGTGCTCACGCTGGGCATTTCGCTCTTGCTGTAGGCACATGGTATATAAGTGGGCGGGTGGGCAAGTGGGCGAGCTATTAGTGTGTGCACTTCAGCGAGAGCAATTTCATGGTTTCATCACAGGCCGTGAAGATCAGCGAATGGCGAACGTTCATTTTAATATTAATATTAAGGGAATAGTATTATATTTTTATTTCCAGTGCACCTAAATCCAAGTATAATTTTCAATATAACTTACATTGTAAGAATTTAGTTATTTCTGTTCTGGTATATTGACTGGATACAATGAAAAGTATACCGGCACTTCAAAATATTTTTGTACTTTCATAATTTTTACCATTATATTTTAAGTGAGTTGTGCTTTAGAAACATTCCTAATATAACGAGTGAAGTGGATGAGCTGTGGCTTGTTGCTTCAGTTTAAGTAATCTGATAAACTCATCAACAATCCAGTCATGATTAGTCAGGTTATTTATTTGAAGACATACTGTATCTACTTGTTATTGCATTTACAGTTTTGTTTTACTTGGATAGTAAACATATGTGTCTTTACTAGTGATGCCACTCACTATTTAGAGGCTAGATATTACCAATGGGTTACTGATGATAAGTTTTAAATACTATTTCCAGAAATACAGTGAACAGGGAAAGTCACTTGGCATTGGAACACTGTGCAAAATCAAACATTCAACTTGTTGAAGTATGTAGATATATTAGTTTTACTGAATTAATAACAGGAATATTACTTCTCCTGGTGGAAAGTCTGTCATTTCCGTCCAAAAGATTGTAAATCACAGCTTTCACACTTCATCCTTGTACACTGTAACATGAAACTTGTAACACGTCTGTTTTCTTTGAATTTGTAAATATAGGAAAATAAAACCATGTCTGTTAATATCAAGCACAGTATAAATCAAACCTGAATATTTTAAAAGATAATTATTTCTTGTAATTATAGTGTTTTATTCAAAATATATACTGTACTTCAATCAACATTTTGTCAAACTGTGTGAGCAGAGCTTCATGCTGTGCTTGTTTTCAATTATTCCTGAGTTTCAACATTTACACTTCATAAATACACTGACATGCCAAAAGTCATCAGATAGATGTCTAGTATCATGGAGGTCCTCTCTAGCTTCGCCAAGTGAGCAACTTGTGGCACTGATTCCACAAGTGGAAGAAGCACCCATAGAAAGATTCTGATCCACGCCATTTGAATAGCTACCCACAGCTTCCTGCTCGGTTACTGGGTCTTGGGTGTGAATGGATCTCACGATTACGTCCCGTAAATGCTCAAAAGGGTTCATTTAATTTCCGATAATGGATTATTTATATTGGAATTAGGGTTGTTATCAGGTGAAAACGGGGTGGCTACAGAGGTTGTTAAAACTTTCCAGTATGCTCCTCAAACCAATTCTGGACAACTTGGGCCTGATAACAGAACATTATCCTTCTGGAGAATATCTCATTGTTGTATGGGTATGTGAAGTTCATGAAGGGCTGCCAGTGGTCACCAAGCAGTCACTTATCAACAACCTGTTTAGGTAGATAAGTGGATCCAGCCCATGCCACGTGAACACACCCCACACCATTATGGAGCTACCATCAACCTGGATGGTGCCGTGTTGAAAACTGTGGTCCATGGCTTCATGGGGCCTGTACCTTATTCGAACCCTACAATAGTTTGAAACAACTGGAACTGTGACTCATGAAACCAAGCTACATGTCGCCAGTCCTTCAGGGTCTAATTAGCAATGTCACATGCCCAGGTGAGTCGTGGTGCTAATAAGCGCAGTTTGGTGGGTCTTCTGCTCCCATATCTTACTGACAAAGAACACTGTAGTGACCTGTTGGATATGCATCTGGTACATCCTGCATTGAATGTGGATGTGATTTGGGCCAGTGTGGCTTGTGTGTTACCACTGACAAATCTAACCAGATGCCACTAATCATAATAATTTTTACATCCATGGTTGGCCAATGTGCTGTTCACTGCGGGTGGTAATGCCTTCCATGAAGTATTCCTGATGCACACATGACACCATTGATTGAGGAATGTTAAATATCTGCAGAACATCAATAGTGGAATGATTCCATTTGTCTAACCCCCACTATCATGCTACATTAGAAAGATAATACTGTAATTTACACTGTCTTACCATGACCATCACAGATGGTATTTACTCACTCTCAAGACGTCAGATTACACCTGATGCAAGTCTTACAAGACCTCATGGCACAATGGTGCTACTGACTATTACCTTTAAATACTGCTATCTCATGGCTTTTGGCATGTCAGTATATGGTACAGTGATTAATGAACATCTAGTGACTGAGAAGGGGAAGCCACAATTACGGGGTCACAGATTTGGTTCAAACATAGTACTGTAAGGTTGATCTACAGTATGTCAAAAAAATAAACAGATATGTGTGTGAAGTTTGTGCCATTGACCTTTATTTAACAAATAACTGTCCCCTTAAGTTTCAGCCTTCATACTTGTTGGCAATTTGAGTGTGTCTTTGGAACTGCATCTTGGGTTCAAGGTGCACTTCCTTTTTTAATTTTCTTTTAACATTTATTTGTTTTTCTCTTCATTTACGCAGGCTATGAAATGGACATATTAAATATAACAAGAAATTATACACTTTTAAGGTTCCACTTTAGTCAATATCCTGCATATCTTAAAGAAACTTTAAGACCAACTCATTAAAAGGTACATGTTTATACCTTGTTGAGCATTCTTCAGCCCTAAAAGCAAATTACAAAGATAAAAACAATCATATGGCAATATGGCAATATCAAAACATAAATAGAAGAAGATTTTATAAGAAGTCAGTCTTGAAGTTCCTGTCATCCCAGTTTTGAATAATTTCCTCAAAACATGACCAAAACCCACATAGAAGAAGAACATGGAAAGGCACTCTGTTATAAATCTTCTTGATAAGTATGCAGTCATATTACGATGAGGCTGTTAAATCAGATGGTTGCTCATATTGTAATTTTATTGGTAATGTGGTACATATTTACATTTTTTAGAAAACAAACAAGATCACAGTCTAAAATCTCATTTTGGAATTAGTCTACTGCTACAGAATTCACACAGGTGAAATTCTTAATGTCTCCTCCGTAGGCTCTTATGTAACAATTTTGAATGACGTGCTTCACTGTTTGTCTATTGGCTCCACAATTGCATTTTGGAGAAAGCAGTTTGTTCCACTTGAACAGAGAGTCTGCACAAACTCTTGAGTTGGTCCTGATCCTGTTTAGTTTTGACCATATTCCACATAGTAGGTTAAATCCAGGAACTTTAGATGTGATAGACTGTTTTGAAACTCCTGAAGAGCGGAAATCTTCCAATCATTGGACCACATTTGCACTAAAGTTCCCACTGATTAGTCTCACAGCTCATATTGTAGAAGCGCTTGACTAAACTATTGATGGACAAATATAGAGATGACGATTAAAATATGTTGTCAACACAGAACGAAAGCTTGATAGTGTGTTGCTGCAATTAAAATCCTCAAATAAGGAGAAAGAAGAATTAGAGAAATGTGCAGAAAATAATTCATTGAATGGGAAGAGTAAATTAACAGGAAATAAATTTGGCACGTTGAAAACTGAGAGCAAAATGTAAGCAAATGTACTTTGCAATAGGAAATAACAGACTTTCAAGCAGATCATCTGTTAGCAGGGGAATGGGAGGGAGGAGAGATGGGAAAATCTTTGGAGGGGGATCTTTATCAGAAGATTTATGAATGATGGAATGAGAACTATTTTATGTTTATCAAGAATGAATATTAATGCCCCAGAAAGAATGGTGGTCTGTTCAGGAATTTCATTCAGATTGAAAGTAGCTTTGTTCCTCTGATCTAAATGTATGAAAATACTTTCAAAGATGTCAAGTAATTTGCCTTTATTTGCTGTATGTATAATAAATAAATCTAATTAATAAATACAAGTTGGTCTGGAGCAATCTATATACAGTATATATAAGTGTGTCAAACTATGAAATATGCAATATGTAAAGAGTACAAAATTTACGTACATTCAAGAAATACCCTCCTCCCCTCAAATCAAGATGGTGGCACAATCTGCCGGATGAGATATAAAATTGAAATTTGGCAAAATTATAGCTTTTAGCCTGTAACTGATGGAAAAATTTCAAGGTGTTTGAATTTTTCATTTTTTTACCCCCCCCCCCCCCTTTGAATAATATCAAAATACGGTATGGAGGTAATTTTAATCACGATGCAGACCTTTGTTTCGAGGTATTTGGTGACTGAATGGTAAGTCGTATCACAAAACAGATGCCACAATCTCAGTTCAATTTGGAGTGATCTTCAACTTTGGTCCTATGGCTTTTTGTAGTATCTCCATCCCTTATACGTTAGATTTGCCTGTATTTCTCAATTGTATGTACAT
Organism: Anabrus simplex; assembly: GCF_040414725.1. Lineage (NCBI taxonomy): Eukaryota > Metazoa > Arthropoda > Insecta > Orthoptera > Tettigoniidae > Anabrus > Anabrus simplex. The sequence continues at coordinate 233,239,846 of NC_090267.1, read as the reverse complement.
TTTGTACTCTTTAAACACATATTTCATAGTTTGACACACTTATATTAAGGATAGAATCATCAAATTTGGCACAAACATTGGACCATCCTGTGGCAATATGTGTGCCAGATGCTATGTTTCTAGTTGTCACATAAATTATACGAAAAGTAATGCAGTTGTGTGAAAATTGTATCCAAATTACACCCTATTCAACATTTCTAACTCAATCTAGCCCATAAATAAAGACTTGCTAGAAAATGTCGTAGGATTAACCACATAGATCGCTAAAAGCGGTGTCTTATGGTGCAATCCATTTGCCGATATGACGTACCGTTAAACAGCACTTAATCTGTAAATGAAGTTCTACAGTATTGTAAACATGCATACAGTTTCATATATCGATGTACATATATTCATTGAAGTTGATTTGTTGCAATCTAGAAAGGGGGTGTCTGCTATTATAAAGAATCCTTTAAAAATCGATCATGACCATCAGTAGGAGGGGCGTCTGCAATGTAATCAATTCTCCCCACATCGACTTTGACTGGCAGTAAGAATGGCGACCTTCTCCAACTCCTGGGTATCTGGCATTAGTAAGGAGGGTCTACCATTGTAATGAATAATTCCCTTCTCGATTTGACTGGTGGAAGGCAAGGTAGCATGCAATTTTGCTCAAAACTCCCCTACCCGATTGTGTCTGGTAGTATGCAAATGTGCCTGCCATTATAAACAAATTTACCCATCTAAATTGTGACTAGCATTATGTGTCTTTTCAAGAGAGTTTAATCCTGATGTAAACATGGTATGTCCAAGCCTCCGCCAAAGAAAGAGTTGTGATTCGCTGAGTGTGTAGTACCGACCTCCACCCTGTCAACGTCTCGTGTTCGGACGTACAGGGTTGCTCTCGTGTTCGGACATACAGGGCTGTGCATTGCATACGAAAACAGTGCAAAGATCTGCACTTCTGAATAAACGACTAAACCTGGATTCTGTTCACTTAGTTTATTGAACACATTCACAATGCACTGCCTAGGGTCACTTCTGAGCAGTTTTCCTCTTTTGTGCTTCACTACACATGATGGTCCTACCTCTTGCTCCATTTCTCTCACTATGAATACTGACACTGACTGCTGCTGCAAGATGCAACACCTTATCTCCAGGCTGTACAGCTTGAGACTTTCCCTCACTACGAGAAGACTTCCTGTATTACACCACGCCATGTGCCTTCATTTCTCATTATTTAATCACTATTTTCTTAAAACAAAACCATATATATACCGGTATATATGACAACCATATTTAAATTTGATTACATACTCTTCCCAACTCTCTAAATGTAATAAACTAAAATAAAATAAAATTGATGCCACATACTACTTATCTTCGAGCTCTCATACAGTTGAGTGAGTGCGACGGTTGCTTCTCCAATCAACTACGTCTATGTCCACGTGCAAAGGCAACTTGCTCTGCCTATTTGTTGACATCAGGATTAAACTCTCGTGAAAAGACCTATAGGCAAAGTGGCCTGCTATTATATTCAAAACTCACCAACTAGAGTGTGACTGGCAGAAAGCTGACCGGCATTAGGGAAATGGGGCCTTTCATTGTAATGATAGCAGCACAACTCAATTTTGACTGGCAGTAGGGAAGGTGTTGGCCATAATGAAAACTTCTCAACTGGAATGTGTCTGTAAGTAGGAAATCTCCAAATCGACTGTGACCGGCAGTCGGCAAGGGGGCTCTGCCATTATAACAAAAACTTCTCAACTCGATTGTGAATGGCAGTAGGCAAGTGAGCCTACCGTTATCATCACAACTCCCCAACTTGCACATTACATTGGAAACAATGTATGGAAACCTCCCCATACTGTTTCTCAGATAACGCTAAGAGACATGCAATTTTAAAAAATCTTATTCACTGCATGTATAGAAATTTACTTTGATATCCATATACAATGTAAAATACCTTAGTGAAGCACGAGCACATTTGCCAGTCATTATTAATGGCTGTAAATTGATGATTAAAATCTGACATGTGTTCGCTTATGGCTGAAAAGCTGTTGTTTCTTGGATTTGGAAGTTTCTGCCCATTTGGCCAATATAGCTGGATTCACAGTTTTTTGACTCTTGAGTTTGAATTGGATTATTTGTTGCTACTGTTGACAGTGTTAGCATTATTTAAAAATCTTACCATCTTGCCATCACTAGAAACATAAATTCCTTTAGATATGACATTTTTATAGAAAACCCACACAAACTTGTAACGTCATAAGAAAGGATTCTCAACACTCAGGCACCCAGAAGAAAGCAGTTTTTATAGCTTAACTAGCTGGAATACCTGTTGTTGAATGGTCAATCATATAACATGTGCAAGTTATCCAAATCCGCAACTTCTTTTTTCCAATATTCATCCATGCTGTTTTACTTGGGACACAGCATTAATCGCATCTATCAGAGATGAATGGTAGCAGAAGAGACAAAATCACATCACAACAATGGTCAGTGTAGTGTTATTGTTAGTCAGTTTTAATAGCTTTCGATATTGTAGTCATTCACATCCATCCAACTCTGTGATATTAGTGCATCTAATGTAAAGGGACCCCTTCTTCCTCCTCTCATGACTCCCTCTTGTCTTATTCTTCAAGCGATCGTTTCAATTTCGATAGGCCCAATTACATAGGTACCGGTAATTAAAAATTAAATTTTAGGCACCTTCCCAAAAGCTACCATTTTATCCAGCATGAATAAAATTATTTATAGCCTAGACTGTAGGGACTTATTCCCTGACTTTACATACTGACTTTCATTAAATTCTGTTCACCTATTTTCTCATGGTTTGGCATCAGTATGGACTTACCAACAAAAATCAAAGTTCATCAATTTCTCTGTTATTATAGCCACTACATTAAAAGTATATAAGACATGTTTAATTCTATATAACTTTAGTTATGTAGTATTTATTGATAGGACCACTAATTATATAGGTATTTGAGAATTACATTTTAGGCCTTCCCCTAAACTGCCATTTCACTCAGCGTGAATAAAATTATTTATAGCTTAGACTGTACTGCCTCATTCCCCGACTTTATCGGTACTGATTTTCATTAAATTCTTTTCAGCCATTTTCTTGTAATGCACATACATACACAGAAACATACACACAGAGATGACAGAAAATTAAAAGGTGCATTTCCTTGTTGCTGTGGAGATAACTGATAGAGAAATACCTTTCTCTTTAAATTCTGAGCAATGCACAGAGAAAACTCTTTTATTTAATATGGGATGCCCTAGAGAGAAAAGAAATATACTAGGACCGTAATAAATGGAGAAACATCGTTCTTAAACATCCTAACCAATTCTCTGGAAGGAATTCATGATGATCATGATATAGATTTATAGAGTTTCCTTGTTAGAGAACCCAAAAACAAAAGAAATAGCTCACTTAAATTAGTGTCAACAATGGCAATAAATATTCCAATTCAGCTATTTACAAGCTCAAGTGTCATAACTGTGATTCCAGTTATATTTGCCAAACAGGTAGAAACTTCCAAATCTGTTATCAGCAAAATATTCATCTCAAGAAACAATAGACTTTCAGCCCTGAGCAAACACATATCAGATTCTAATCATCAGTTTACAGCCATTTATAATGATTTATTGATTCTACATAGAGCAAAATATAACAAATCACTTAACATCTATGAAGGCATTTTCATACATTTAGACCAGAGTAATAGCCCTACTCTCAATTTGAATGAAATTTCTTTTTAAAGGCATTAACATTCACTCTGGATAAACATAAAAAAATTAAAACTCATCCCTTCATTCATAAATCCTCTGATAAAGTTCCCCCCACCAATAATTTCTCCATCTCCCCTCCCTGCCCTTCCAATACATTACAGCTGACCTATTTGGCAGTCTTAGTTCCTGTTGCATTGTACATTTGTTTACATTTTGCTCTCAGTTTTCAACAGACCACATGGAGTAAGTCACATTTATTTCCTTTCAATTTACTCTTCCCCATTTAATTAATTATATTGTACACATTTCTCTAATTCTGTGTTTTCTATTTGCAGATTGTAATTGGAGCACCACATTATTTTAACAATTAAGCTTTTGTTCTCTGTTGAAAATGTATTTTAACCATCATCTCTATGTTTGTCCATCAATAGTTTAGTCAAGCACTTCTACAATATGAGCAATCCACTGATTTAACAGCCTCATTGTAATATGATCATATATTGTACGCGCACTTTTTAGTGATAGATTTTTGTACTGGGTTGAGGAGTAAGGAGGGAGCACTGCTGGTTCCAGTAATACTGCCAACTAAATGGAAATGAAATCTGAATTGAATCGATAATATGATCGATCGATATGAATTTTCTAAACCTTTATTATCTTACGCCAACAACTGTGTCACACACACAATATATAATACTATATAACATTTCTCGATGCGAAACTTGTTCCTGGCATGAATTCTATGGTTTCATTTTGCTGTGTAAACAACAACAGTATGAGAACGTAAATTTTATGCCAGATGTCGCACAGCGATCATAAGCGATTCTTAGTTTGTGTTTCAAAGGTTGCCAATACAAATATCGAAAATAACCGAAGTCGACCGATTCAGCACTTTTATGAAAGCTCCTTTAGTATTATATTTTAATATTCATGTTATATGATGGTTTTTATTTTTTTAATTGTTTTTAAGGTTGAAGAAGGCCCAACAGGGACAAAGCATGTACCTTTTAATGAATTAGTTCTTGAAGTTTCTTTAAGACATGGAGTATATTGACTAAGGTGGAACCTTTCAACTGTATAATTTCTTGTAATATACAGTCGATATGGAACAGCCTAAAAATGAGATATTTAAACTGTAAAATTAAATATAAGCTTTGTCATAAACTTGTTTACCATCATCCTGTTTTGCCTCTTGTGGCTTTACAAATCTTTGCCTTTTATAGTTTTATAACAGCTGCTTACATTTGAGAGATGGTGGGTATGAAATCCCATGGTTGGCACCCCTAAGGCTGGTTTTCCATGGTTTCCCATTTTCACACCAGGCAAATGTTGAAGCTGTACCTTAATTTAGGCTATGGCTACTAATTTTCCAATCCTAGCCCTTTCCCATCATTGCATCACCAAAAACCTGTGACGGATTAGTGTGACTTTAAGCCAGTAGAAAAAATAAAAAGATATAACCACAACTGCAGTTATGATAAAAGGTGAAGAGAAAGTGAAAATATTTACGTTTTACAACAACGGAAAGTCACCTACAGTGATAGTAAAACTGTATATTAGGATGCAGTTGTTATTTAATCTGTCCATTTCCTAACAATAAATTCATGTGGACAAAGAAGGAGAAGAAAAACCCAACAGATATAAGATAAAAGTAAAAGAAAAAATGAGGTGCTAGCATGCCTTAAATGCAAAACAGCTGCAGGAAAATCCAGAGGCATTTATCTGTAGACCACTGGTTCTACAGATAGTCCCATACAAATTGTCAACAGCTTTGGTTTTTAACGTTACACCAACACGGACAAGTCTTATGGCGAAAAGGATAAGAAAGGGCAAGAAGTGGGAAGGACGTGAGCTTGGCATTAATTAAAGTACAGCTCCAGCATTTGTCATGTGTGAAAATGGGTAACCATAGAAAACCATCTTAAGGGCTGCCAACAGTGAGGTTCGAACCCATTATCTCCCGAATGTAAGCTGACAGCTACATGACCCAAACCATGCAGACAGCTGCTCAGTGTCAACAGGTATGCAGGCTGTTAAGTTTAATCCTCCATTGGTCGTGCACTAAAATGTTACATGATCAGTCACGATGTATCTGTCAGATACGGGTAGGATGGTGCCTGAAAGTATTTGTATTAAGAATTAAGAATTTACTTACTTTCAGAGAGTTTGTTAAGCCCCTTTCTAAATAATAAATATATCAGGGACATATTACACAACACAGTACTCAATCTACAACAGAACAGACTCAATAATACATACAAATACACGTGAGAAGAGAATGCAATTAGTGATATTGATCACCTTACATTCCTTTTTGTCATGTTCACTAGCCACTACTCTGCACAAGGTGTACAGATTATTTCAGCATGTTCCAGACCTGCTGGTATACATGAACTCTGCATAGTTCCTCCCCTCCTCTGAAGATGTTCGCTTACCAGTTCAGCAGATAATCACTTCATGAAGAGTCTGCAAATTATTATTTAATTCTTGTTGCCCATGTAGATTTCCTGAGAATTTATTCCACTGATTTGAGCATTGCATAAAAAAAACTACCAATGGCCACCACTGTGAAGCATGCACTACATCGTAAGAGGTGGACATTTTATCCACAACATCATCTCCTGATTTTGTTCCATTGTAAAATGTCACAATTCTGGTTGTCATGTGGGCCTGTCGTCAGATCTGTGGCATCAGCATAATGCAAAGATGATATCATAATCACATTCTTTTATTTTGTGAGTACATAAGAAACAATAGTCACCTCTTCCTTAAAGCCAAATGAGCTTGATCTTTCTGGCCTGTTTTTAGTAGATAAAAATTAAGCAGGAAGTTGCTTCCTTTTCTTTATCCAAGGTGCCTACATACAACAGCCTTTCTTTTCCTACCAACTGCATGGAACTACAGCCCTTAAGGGCCTTGGCCTACCAAGTGACCGCTGCTCAGCCTGAAGGCCTGCAGATTACGAGGTGTCATGTGGTCAGCATGATGAATCCTTTCGGCTGTTATTCTTGGCTTTCTAAACCAGGATCGCTATCTCACCATCAGATAACTCCTCAATTCTAATCATGTAGGCTGAGTGGACCTCGAACCAGCCCTCAGGTCCAGGTAAAAATCCCTGACCTGGCTAGGAATCGAACCCAGGGCCTCAGGGAAAGAGGCACGCACGCTACTCCTACACCACTGGGCCGGCAGCCTTTTCTTTTAGAGCTCAAAAACCAGGCTGATGTCTTAAAACCAGTTTTCTGCCATAATATTATGCCCTGTTCCACAAATAGTTTCTATAAGACTTCTGACTACATCTCGAAGTATATTGCCGATGTTATAAACACCTTCAGGTTGTTTTCTGCCATAGATCTATAGATTATAACAGTAGAGAACTTTTTATGTCATATTTGTTTGGTTTAGAAGGAATATATTGCCTAAACCTACATCTTCCTCTGAAGGCTTCTAGATTCTTATTAAGTGTGACATTCTGTCCAAGAGACTAACACGTGTTACAATTAATCACAAATTTTGTGAGCAAGTGCAAAGCGATCAATTTTCCTTCTTGCTCGTCCAGGAATCGAACCTAATGCACCTGATGAAATGTCGTAATGTCATCACAAGTCTGAACTTCTCAACACCATCACCATCTGTATTGCACAATTCCTCTAGTCTCTGCTTGCTGCCTCTCAGTGCACTTGCCAGATAGAGTAAGCCAATAAAAGCTTTTATTTCTACTTTGCCTCACAACATTGCGTCCCATCCAGCATATCTTCAGGCAGTAAACAGCTCTGTGAATCCAATGGTATCTTTGCATTTCTTGCTTCACCAATAACTCTAGGTAGCTTAATATATTATGAGACCTTTGACGTACTTTGGAAGAACACTGCATCTTTCTCAATTCGTCACACCATCTTTTCCTACAAAGTATGTACCATGCTTGTCTACAGAGTAAGAGTCATCAGCATCCATCTCACTCTGAGTCACTTTCTCTTTCCTCAACAATATAATCATTACTTTTGGATCCCTCATCACTAATACACTCATTATTACAGTCACTGTCACCTTCACATGGAATTAAACAAATTAATTCAGAATCATTTGTGTTTCCTGGGTTGAAGAACTTCATGTTTACATTCGCTAGCACACGAACTGAGGTTATCATGCAGCTTCACGATTGGTCACGCTGTAATCCACAGATACAAAGATAAGACTAACAGGGAACATGTGGACAGAAAGACAGGAAATCCCGGCAGAGAATTCCCAGGGTGGAAAAAAGCAGCTACTGAAAATCATGGGCCAGTAGATCTTACCGTTTAAGTAATAAGACGTAATGAAAGACTCGCATATCTCACTGATATGGAGCGACTAACGGGAGGTTAAAGGGGCATTTTGTCATTAAATAAAGACGACACAAACCCTGTTTTTTAATACATATCGACAAGCAAAATTTGAATAAAATCCCATAGCTGTGGCTTCCCCTTGTGAAGGTAAATTGAAGTCACGTTGATGTGCATACATTATGAAATAGGATACATTTCAATACACCACAACAGTCATTTTACACTACCTTTCTATGTTCCAAATATATTCAGATGAACCAGATTGCATTATTGTGTTGCATTAAAGCTATAGCAAGCATGTAGTTGTCATCCATCAAACTGGTTCAAATAAACACATTTCAAGTGTACTTGTACCAGTGAAGCAGTCGACATGTGCATGTTTAATTGCATAATAGCCTTGCACAAGCACACTGTTCATGTTTACAGTTACATATATAGCCAGCTTAAGAATGGTGTGGAGATATCTGTAATTTGCTGGAGGGCTTAGATATTATTATCAGGACAGTCCATCACTAGTGATTGAGCCGTCATAAGTTCGTGGAATGATGATGAACATTGATTCAGAGACCCTTTCATTGGAAGTGTCTTAGAGAGAGTCAAGAAATTGAGAGGACATTTGAGCTTACCAGAATTCTAAGTTCTTTCATTGAGGAGTGGAAAGTACTCTAAAAGTGGAGGAATCATTGGAGGGCACAGGTGAGACCGTCAGCATCAACCAGTAGCTTGATAAGATCAATTTTGATCTTGAGATTTGTCCAATTTCTTGTGAAGGACTAACATTTCTTTGTCAAAGATAATCTTCTCTCTCTTCTATCGTTCTCTCTCTCTCCTGTTTTGGAATATATACATAACAAATAACTGTACTATGGCTATTATACCAGGTAGTGTTTATTTTTTTATGTGCAATAATGAGAACTGAAAGCTACAGTAGTAATCAGAACTTTAAATGTTAAGAGTTTCATGTCAGATATCAAGGATTATGTATTACTTGTTAAAATATAGGTAAATAAATGTTTAGAAGTATTCGAGTTTAAAAAACAAATAGTTTTTCAGTTTACTTACTATAGGAATGGGACATGTACATTGATATTTGGAAGTATTGATGCCATAAAACATTACCATTTCCCTTATAAGATTAATCCTGATGATGTCAAACTTTCTCTTTTCTCTCCTTTCATATTTTTGTGCACTGAACTGCCTTTTTTCATGTTGATAGTAGATCTACGGTAAAGATTTCTTGGAAAGGCATGAGTTACTGGTAATCTTCCTTTTTCTTTTAAACAAAAAAAATACAGAGCAGTAGGTTAAAGTAATCATATCTAGTTACTGTTTAATTCACATCGGAAGGTAATGTACCTCTCTCTTAAATCAATGTATGTATGTATGTTCAATCCACAGCCTTAAGGCTGGTTGGATCCTCAACAGTTTCACCATCAGCTGTCATAGATGGTCTAGGTATCACTGAAGAGGTGTACTAGGGAAATGAGGAGTGAGGTAGTTTCCCGTTGCTTTCCTTACCGAGCCAGGAGTTGTGATTACATATCAGTCTGCCAAGCCCACTGAAATGCATGCACCTACTGACCCCATGAGCAACATTTTCACACCATTCATAACGGACTGGCTGCATAAGGAATGGCAATGCTAGCATCACTCATATCTCAGTCACTTTCATATTGTCAAAGCCAAAGATGAGACAGAGACAGATCAATGAAGGTAACAAAATTGCTCTAGACTATACCAGAAGACGTAATGCCAGCAAAGGTATCTTAAATCAATAACAGCAGGTAATCCAAATGGGTGTGTAAAAATGAGTTAGTACTTTATTTAAATGTATACAGACCTATAAATAAAAGTTAAACAAAATGCTAACTGATGCAGAAGGAGATATCATGCTCCTTCAGCTAAATCATGTTCTCGTCACTAAAACTGACAAAAGCATCATATTCTCATGGCTTGTGATAATGAAATTTAAAAGATAGGTAAACCTACTGGCTTGCTTGTTTTACTTTTCTTTTTCCCTGCTTTGAATTTTGTCCAACAGATTTCATGTATCCCCTTTATATTTCATATTTCTTATTTGTTTGAAAGGAACAGGTCACTATGGTGTGGCAGCTTATCTCATAAAACTTTTCAGTCCACTGAAAAAGAGTTCAACTTTTTCATCTTTTTTGAAATTTATTTTTGAAGGTGCTCATATACATCAGCTTTGTGTCGATAGATTTACTGGCACGTAAAAGGACTCCTGCGGGACAAAATTCCGGCCCATCGGCGTCTCTGAAAACTGTCAAAAGTAGTTAGTGAGATGTAAAAACAATAACATTATTTATTTATTTATTTATTTATTTATTTATTTATTTATTTATTTATTTATTTATTTATTTATTTATTTATTTATTTATTTATTTATTTATTTATACATTTACTCATTTTTATTTATTTATTTATTTATTTATTTATTTATTTATTTATTTCCACCTCGTTGTCTTCAGATCTCACCTCTTCTTGGACCTTCAACTTTTAGTATTTGGCCATATTTGTTCTACATTTTATGTATCTATATAAATAAAGTTGTAGGGAGTCCGCTGTCTGTAATTTACTTTGTTTTGCCAATTTTTCAGATATTTATCCATTTTAGGTCAACTCAAGACCAAATCGGTGGTTTTTATTTTTCGTGTTTGTTTGTTTGTCCCACCATCACGGCGAAATGGCTGGATAGATCTCAACCAAACTTCATACTTGGATTATATTCATCCTGAGGAAGGGATTGATATGCATATCATATTAAAATCTTTGAATAGATGGGGGGTTTATAGGAAAATCAGAACGGTTTTCCTCCATTTTCTCTTATACTATTGATTTTCTGTAAACTCCGTGGACCGCATGTGAAACACATCTTCATTATAAACAACTTTTGTTATGTTCATAATTTACCTTACTCTTCAAATAACGGAGAAATTTACTATTTTCTGCGGGTATCATGCTCTACATTGAGTGACCAACAGACCGACAACGTACCTACAGGTTACCATGGCAACGTCTCTGACTGCATGCCAGCAGGAAAGTAACGTATTGCCATTTTCCTCATCATACCTTTAAATTTGTGGTTGTTTAGAAGGCAAGAGAGGCGTCAATCGGCCATTCTGCGGGATATTGGCAGAATATCATTGGAGGTTATAACCATCTTTGAATAGCTCAAGCAATAACACCATTACTCATCTTCTTATTTGTTTACCTAAGAATCCCTGCACCTAAATTTCTCCTCTGTTACCGCTTTCTTATATCCATAATCACACCAGCATAATTTATTAAGGGGCATTTGATTTTCCAATACATTCACTTGGTATTTACATATTTGTCGTCATCCGGCTATCCTCAGTTATAATCATTTTCTATTAATGTCAGCTTTCTTAGATGTATTATTTTGCTTCCTTAATTACTCCATATGTATGCGAGTGCTAATCCTGAAAGCTGGACACTCTTTTCTTTGAGGAAATATTCCAAGCTATGCAAATGTATAACTTTTGGCCCTGGAAAATATCAAAATATGGATGCAATTTTAACAACGGTGCAGACCTTCCTTTCAGAATAATTGGTGGCTAACCGTAAGTCGCATTACGAAAGATCGCATTTCAGTTTGGAGAGATCTACAACTTTGGGCCTGTGCCATTTTGTTGTATCTCTATCCCTTATTCATTAAATAGTACTGCATTTCTTGAGTTCAAGTTAATGTTGTACTTTTTACACATGTATGTTATTGTTTGGCACACTTATAGGAAAGATGCAATCATGACATTTGGTAGGCACATTGACATGACCAGTGGCCATATGTTCGCAAAATTTTATGATTCCAGGATCACATGAGTATGAAAACATGAAGTAGTATGTGAAAACTGTACCAAATTTCATCCCATTCAATGAATAACTGAATCTAACCCATAAATATAGGAGATACGGGAAAATGTCACAGGACCAACCATGTAGAACACTGAACGAGTTGTCTGATGGTGAAGTCCATTTGTAGGTGCAATGTAATATAGTCTTCCTCATGCATTTACAGTAATTTACGGAGAAATCCGTATACAATGTAGAATACCGTAGCGAAGCACGGGTACATTTGCTAGTAATGTGAATATAATAACCTACTGTATAATATATTAATATAATTAATGGGCAAGAGAGAAAATATTGCACAGTGGTAGGTAAATGGTCAGCACACAAATTTACAAATAGAAATGGTCAAAGATTAATTGAGCTTTGCACAGACCGTGGGCTTATTCTTGAAACCACAAGATTTAAGAGAAAACCACACAAATTAATGACCTGGAAATTCCCTAATGTTAAACTGGGTGAGTTTCAAATAGACCACATAGCAATGGATAAAAAATACCATAGAGAAATTTATAATGTCAAAGTCCTTCATGGGGTGGGCATCGATTCTGATCATTATAGTTCAAAGATTAAAATCAAGTTAACCCCAAGAAAACATCACAAACCATCTAAAGTCACTAGAAGGAGGAAATATGACCCCAGTTACTTAATAAATAATGCTGTGTATATAGAGAGATCCAAAACACCTCTAAGCGACAAACTGGAAACGATTATTGATAAACTAAAAAATACTGCCAAAGAAATTGCTGCTATGAAAAGGAGAAAGAAACATGCCTGGGTGAATGAGGAATGTGATATGGCAATACAGAAAAGACACAAAGCATGGCTAAATGACCAACGAAAGAAAACGGCACAATCTCGAGATGAACTAACTGAAAATGAAATGGTGTATGGCTTTTAATGCTGGGAGTGTCCGAGGACAAGTTCGGCTCGCTAGTTGCAGGTCTTTTGATTTGACCCCCGTAGGCAACCTGCGCATCATGGTGAGGATGAAATGATGATGAAGACGACACATACACCCAGCCCCCGTGCCAGCGAAATTAACCAATTAAGGTTAAAATTCCTGACCCTGCCGAGAATCGAACCCGGGACCCCTGTGGCCAAAGGCCAGCATGCTAACCATTTAGCCATGAAGCTGGACATGAACTAACTATTGCTAGAAGAAAAACGGCCAAAGAACTTAGAAGAATCAAAAGAGACCATCAAATAAAAAAGTCTAGCTAACATAGATGAATCATTCAAACAACATAAGACATGAGACTATTAAGACTATTACAAGACATTTAAACAATATCAATCAGGGTATACAAGGACAACTAGCACACAATAATCAGGAGAATGCCAAAATTCTAGCTGATCACTTCAAAGAATTAATGCTGAAAACCCTAAAGAATACCTAGAATTTTCACCTGATTCAAAAATAAAACACGCTTAGACAAGGTATTCCCCCAGACTTCCATGAGGTACTTCAAGCGATTAATTGGCTCAAGAATTATAAAGTTGCAGGAGGAAATCAAGTTGTTGCAGAGCTGTGGAAGAATGCAAATAACCAAACACTTCAAAACCTACACAAACACATCATAGATATATGAAACTCTGAAAAACTGCCTGCAGAATGGAATACAGCTATAATTCATGCAATACAAAAAGGGGTATAGACTGGATCCAAATAATTACCGAGGGATCTCTCCACTTGATATCACATATAAGATCCTGTGTAGAATTATCCTCACGAGAATTCAAGAACAGCTCGACCAAGAACTTGGAGAGTATCAGGGGGGATTTCAACCTGGAAGAAGTTGTCCTGACCAAATCATTAGTCTTAAGTGGATTATGAACCATCAAAGAATGAGAAACAAGAAGCTAGTTATCACTTCAAGAAAGCATATGACAGTATTCATCGTGAATCATTACTTACAATCCTTAAAGAATTTGGGTTACACCAGAAACTCATTAATCTCATTGGTGTTACCCTCAAGAACACTAGAACAAAAGTTAAATTCCGAGGAGAGTTGCCTGAATCATTTGAAATCTGGACTGGACTTCAACAGGGGGATTGTCTCTCACCAATAATGTTTACTGTGCATTGGAGAAAGTCGTGCGAGAATGGTCTAAGAAATGTCAGCCAAACATCAAGATTGGCAAAAATATCAAACTCAATTGTCTAGCATTTGCAGATGACCTTGCGATGCTTGCAAGTAGCGTGGAAGAGGCTAAACTCCAAATTGAAGAATTAGAATGAATAGCAGCAAAAATTGGATTACAAATCTCCTTTGAAAAGATGGAGATGATGCCATCCTTCAAAGTGGAAACATCACCTATCACACTGACTAATAACAAACAAATTAAGGTTGTTAATAAATTTATTAAATAACTTGGAAAGATTATAACTTGGAACTTAAAAGAGAAAATATCATTTGAAAATAGAATTACCAAATTAAAACAAGCACAACACATTCCCTCTCTCGACAAATGCAAAATTTAAACACTACAACTCCATTATTAAGCCTGAAGCAACCTATGCTAGTGAAACCTTATTCAATTTGAATACTAAATCAACTACAGATAAATTACAAAAAATAGATAGACGAATCATTAGAACAATTCTAAACAAAAAACACAAAGTAGATGGACAATGGCGATTACTACCTAATGAAGTTGTATACCAGGAGACTGAGTCTATAATAGATACAATGTGGAAAAGAAGAGTTGCCTTTTTTCTGTCACATATCACAACTACCAGAGACTAGGATACTCAAACATTTATTCAACTACTTTTGGAATAGTAAAACTAAAAATCACCGGTTCAAAGAAGTACAAGAAGATTTAAATAAATTAGGCTTGAAAAATTCAACAAATTGAAACAGAGAAGAGAAGAGGATCCTGAGAAATAACGACGTGAGACTTAAATTGAAGACCTATACACGCAAACAGTACAACATAACTGACGAAGAACGGGCAGCCAGGTCAGAGGGAATGAAACATTTCTGGGAACAAAAGAAGAAACATCAACCAAATTTGTAACCAATATTCAGAAGACTTGACTGTAAATAGATTGATTTCACTGCTCCAATATGGATACAAAATAATTTTTAAAAAATAAAAAAAATATTAATATAAGGTGGCTGCAAAGTAAGTAAGTGGAATAAAGAACCCAACAAAATGTTATTACAACTAGGAGTTATATTA
Organism: Anabrus simplex; assembly: GCF_040414725.1. Taxonomy (NCBI): domain Eukaryota; kingdom Metazoa; phylum Arthropoda; class Insecta; order Orthoptera; family Tettigoniidae; genus Anabrus; species Anabrus simplex. The sequence goes on along the minus strand of NC_090267.1, from coordinate 233,224,724 downwards.
AATTATATATATAAAGAGCTATTTCTGAACATTTCTCAGAATTTAAAAAAAAAAAGTACTGTTTTTCTGTATTGGTTGTGTCCACAGTAAGAAGGAAATGCAATTTTTAATCTTCCGTCAAGTCTGTACGTACGTACACATACGTGGATCACAAGAAAATGGCTCAACATAATTTAATGAAAATTGGTATGTAAAGTCGGGGATAAGGCACTACAGTCTAGGCTATAAATTTTATTCCCGCTGGGAAGGCTTAAAATTGAATTCTCAGATATCTATGTTATTAATGTTTCTATTGATTAATACTACATAACAAAAGTTGTAGAGAATACAGTTTTTGATCATTTATGTCTTACAGAGATTCACCATACCAGCTATTATAACAGAGATAATAATGAATTTGGACTTTTGTTTCTTAATCCATATCTACACCGAGCATCACTAATGTGGAAATATTGTTCAATCATGTTAACTGGTGATGGTGGTGATTTATGTTGCGATTGTCTTGACATGAAAAACTGCATGGTCATTAGCCCATATCAAGAAGGAAAATTGTGAAGATGACTATCAAAATGAGAAAAAAGATGGCAAAGGAACAAACACTTGAAGAATAAGACAAGAAGGAGTCATGAAATGAGAAAGAAGGACTCCATTTACATTGGATGCCCTAAAATCACAGAGTCTGAAGAAAACTAAAATATGTGAAGACTTACAAATATCGAATGCTCATAAAATTGATCAACTATAATATTACATTGACTATTGTTTGTTGTGATGTGCTTTGTCTCTTCTGCTGCCAATCATCTGTGGTAGATGACATTAATACTGCATGCTGCATGGCAGGAAGTAGATGAGGAATTAGACAACTTTATTTCTTAGCATGCCATCCCTCTGGTTCATACATGTTGTGGTGATTACTGGTATGTGTCACACTGGTTCTTTATAGTATTCCAGTTATTCAATCCCTGCTATGAACCACTGATAGGAATGAGGAGTACACTTCATAGATTGCCTGTGTAATACTATTAATGAAAAAGTGAGAAATTGTGCCGTTTTCCATTTGATCGAGTGTTTCATATAATATCATTGCTTTTAACTGCAACATTCCAGTTGGTTAATGTTTCATTCTGACAAGAATATCAACGCCATTGTAATGACCTATGTCAAGTTCAGTTTTTGTCTGTGTCTGTTACAGCATCACGGGAAAATGTGTGGGTGGATTTTAATAAAACTTGGTATTTTAGTTTAGAATAAACCTGAGCAGAATCTTAGCTATGAGTTGTTCAAAAAATTTCAGCAAGAGGGGCTATTTCAGAAGGGACCTAAAGCATAGAATTCCATGTATCTCTTGTATGGTTGGTTTTACATGAAAATAGCTTATGCCAACATTTAGAATTTTCGTTCTATACCTTTTGCTGATATAGTGTAAAATAAGGGAAATATCATTGGCAGTCATGTGAAAGTTTAAGTCCAAGAGCCAGTAATTAACTCTCTTGACTGTAAAGATATTTGCTATGGAGACTGTTCCAGCTGTGTTTACTGGATAGTTGGCTTTATTTTATACTGGAAGGAAGACATCAAATCAAGATCAGTATTGGAGCATTGGAACAAAGATCAGTAGTAATGCAAAAATAAATTAAACTGCAAAGGAGTACAGAGAGCAAGTAAGTAAGACTTCATGAGAAGCTGCTGACAGGGAGAAGGATGTGCACCTATGTGCCTCAGAATCTGAGGAACAGTATAAAGAGTGGGGAAAAGAATGTAATCATGCACATACTAAGTGATTGTCTCATGAACGATGAGTACTAAACTAGTATTAAATAATTTGAAAAAATTCTGTTTATTGATTGCCTACATAGCTATTAAACTGGGCTTCATTCAAGTTGATGCATGCTGTAATGGATTCACCTCATCTCCACCAAACCACCGGCAAACTTTAAGGATTTTACTTATATATATATATTCAGCAGCATCGTACATCCGAACACTCTGGCTATCATATACTTGCTGCTACCAGACATGTTCTACCAGTGATGACGGCACCCACCGCAGCATTCAAGAAACTTCTCATATGTTCTGGCTAGTTCTACAACTGTCCAAACGCACGTGCGTGTGCGTGTGTGTGTGCATGTGCACATTACCTCCCCTCATCTATTACCCTCTGTACACGGGTACAGCCGCTCTATCTTTGAGACACATTTTGACCTGTGCAGAGGGCGGAGAAGCCAAGACAATATCTTGTTCCAGTTGGAAATGTTGATTTATTTATGTTAGTGCACAACACGATTACGTGAATTAAAGAAGGAATTAAAGAAGACACATTTTCTCAGTTCCCTCTGGACATGTCTTCAATTAAGTTGAAATTTTCTACATCAAACTGGACTTCTTACTGGCATTGTGCTTCTTGTGATACTCATGATATATTGAAAGTATGTTGGACTACCACTGCTTGAAGGTTACTCAGGGCATATCTATGATCTCGTATTATGGTGTGGTGTTACTTAAATTTTCTGGAGAAGTTTGTAATCTAATGTTCTGTGTTTTTCATTGTATTCTTTTCATGTCACTGCAAAGTAATTCAAGTTGGACTCTTGTTATTTATGATAAGGTATTGATCCGGCGTTGCCTAATCCCATCTTTTCTCCTTTTTCTTAATACTTGATATCATATTCAAAATTCTACGGTTGGGAAAGAACACCTTTGTGTATTTGATTTATCTACTGTAACCGTATCAGTAATAGGTGTAATTAATCAATAACTGACTGAAGGGATTGAGCCATTTTCTAGCCTTCTTCGTCCATATGGAAGTTGTGTTGCATCAGACTGCGCAAGAGCCCCGACTTGGTGGCGCTGTTATGATCTCCGCTTATACTACGTATATTCCCTACCTTGACATGCTGCTTCTTCTCCGATCACGTCGCCACTGCTCCACGCATTCAACTACTCCCCTCACCTGTCGTCTGGCTACTCAATTCATCACGTGATTCTGACGTCATCCTCTCCATGCTTTGCCTTCTCCGCTTGTGTGTGTGCTGGTGCTTACCTATTGGACATGTGATAATGACGCTTCTGGAACATGCTGGCTTTCAGCCTCTTTACTTTTCTCTATCTTTCTGTACTGCTATATATTCCCACTCCGCTGCTCCAAAAATGGAGTCTGCCTTCGCCTCAGAGTGGTGGAGCACCAAAATAACTGTGCTACGTCGTATAATGTCACTACCAACTGGACTGTTATTTCTTCAAGTAATTTGGTGAGCAAGACTTATCATTATGTTATTTGGATATTAAATTTTCTATTGGACCATCTGCCACAGCTGAATTTTTCTTTCACCGGCTTAAATTTGTATCTTCAAATCACATATGCAAGACTTTATTTCTACAGAAAACCTTTCAATTCCAAACTGGGCTATGGACAATGTAAAAAGTGTAATCACATCATCTGCCTCCTAGGAGCTATGCTACTATTATAAATATCATAATAACAGATCCCGCAGCATAGGCACACCCGGCAAAGAGAATCCTTTCCCCAGTTCGATCCCAGCTTTACTTCCTCTTTCCCTTCCTTTTGCATTTCTTTTCTTTCAGGTTTGCTCCTTTTTTTTATTCCGCTTTTATATTCTTCATTGTACGCTTTGTATTTGGTCATAAGGTTTTTGGATACATTTCTTATAATCTATATTGTAAATGTGGCACATTTTTCTTATCTTCTCAGGTTTCCTCTATATAATTCACTATCTATCAAACTCTTGTCTTCGATTTATTATCTTGTTGCAAAATGTTTCATTATTTATTTGTTTATTGTTAAATATATCTTATTTATATTGTTAACCTTTGGTTTTCTCTTGTTCCTTTATTCTTTCATTTCTTGGCCCATATCCTTCACACTGCGTGTTTCCATTGTTCAGTTATTATTATTGTTGTTGTTGTTATTATTATTATTATTATTATTATTATTATTATTATTATTATTATTATTATTATTATTATTATTATTACTATTATTATTATTATTATTATTTCTGCCTCTTCTTCTACGACCTTTTTGCTTAAGCTATATATATATATATATATATATGAACTGATTACTATATTATCTTAGCATCGTATGTACATTACCATTACTGCCGTGCACTACAGTTGTTTAATAATTGATAATTGCACGCTACCAACAGCGTCGACTCAAGTACTTTGTGGCTTGAAAAATCCCCAGAGAGAGAAAGCTAGCTAAGGAAGGAACAAGGAGGGAAAACACATTCTAATAACCCCGCCAACTAAAAATGGCTGAAATATGATAGTGCCAACTTGCTAACTTGGTTTGAGATTGAATATTTTGAGATGATTGCATTATTTACTAAGTGAAAGATCAGCAAGTCATATGTGAGTAGTTTAGACCTCTGACAAAATTATAAAGTGTTAGGGTATAAAAATTCAGCGTTAGTCAAATTGCGTCGCAGAAGATGAGGTAAGCGTCAGAAGCGTACCCAAGCCAGCTGTGGACCGAGACTTAGAAAAGGAAATCCCCGAAGAGGCATCCCTATTTGATTGAAGATATCCACTTAATTACCAATCAAATTGCTCTCCGCATATAATAAATTGTCATAGAATTATGAGCTACACATTTCGACCACGGGGACCGATGTCAGAAGACCAGTAGAACACGAGATATGGAAATTGGAATGGGGACGACCGCACCCTAGCATTGCAAGTTTGAGGTAGTTTATTTTAGAGCCCGTCCTGTGGTAGGAAGAAGACTTGCCATTGAGTGTTGGAAGGGAGCAGACGTTCTGGTCATGTCTGCGTGTCTGTAAATATATTTCCTTTGTGCAGGAGTGAAAAATAAGTTGTGTCGCTATGCAGTAGAACAAACAATTTTTTATCACTATATATGTTGTACGCACATTAGTTATGAACAAGAGTGTAAAAATCCCAATGAAGTGGGAATGGTGTGAAAATTCAAGCAGTCATAGGATGATTGTATTGCCGTAATACTGCGAAGAATGTGTTTCGCGATATTAAAACACGAGGTAGTTAGTTCTCAATAAACAGTGCAGAAAGAGTTCGATTTTATAAAGAGTGTCGGAGAAAATTTAAATAGATTATACTGTAAAGTTGATTTTATAAACAGTGTTGGAGAAAATTTAAATATATTCCACCATAAAGTTGATTTTATAAACAGTGTCAGAGGAAGACGTGGTTAATGGAACATTGTTTGTACTAGCCAGTTCCAGTGGGTCCCAACCTAAGACCATGGAGATCGGAAGAGGAAACTTCGAACCAGTAATCCGTGCCAGTATCATGCAGGCGTAAACATCCACCGGGGCCTCTTCAAGGTTCAAACCATGGACATCCTAACATGGCGATAAGTACACTGATTTGAAATATTATGTAGCGTTGTAAATGCGATGTTGAATTTCTTGTAAATATGTAAATGACGTAGGATTGGGTTGTAAAAGTAAATATGGATTTGTTTTGAAACTAGGGAGCAACTCTGAGTCGGTCATCGTATTTCTTGAGTAAAGATAATTTAGATGGGGCAGGAAATTTTGGAATATGATATTTTCAAGTATATGTAATTCAAATTGAGAGTAATGCATGAGCATGGATTAAAGATTAAGATCTCCTAAAGGTTGAGAGTGCTTTAGGTAAAAGGGTAAATTGTTATTTTGTTTAGGATTTCAGACGATTTATATTTTATTTTCTCTTTTCTTTATATTTGCGACATTTACTTCATATCTTTACTGCATGATGATAGGTCATCTATATGCCTTTGCTGATGTGTTAATCAATGGGATAGCAATGTACTCTGATTTTTAAAATTTTTTTGCATGGCTGTACTATTTTGTATGATGTGTGACATGCCTGGGGTTCAACTACATGCCCCTCCAACTTAGAGTGGGATTTTCTTTTTCTTTTAAGAGGATATATTTCTATAGACTGAAAATAATGGTCAAGTTAATAATCTATTTGATGTGTTGAATATAACTTAGAAGAAAACCATGTGTTTATTTTCTGTGTGTTCAGTAAGTTGTGAACTTGGGTCCTTCGTGATTAGATTCTGTGGAATTGTAAGGATAAAAAAATGATAAGGTAGGCATATGAGCAGAGTATGTATAAATGAATGTATTCAATTGTGCTTGAAATGTGTACTTCATTGGGGTAATCACATAAATGGGATTGTAAATAAAGGGTACAGATCTCTACACATAGTTATGAAGGTGTTTAGGGTTTGTAGTAAGGATGTAAAGGAGAGGGCATATAAGTCTCTGGTAAGACCCCAACTAGAGTATGGTTCCAGTGTATGGGACCCCCACCAGGATTACTTGATTCAAGAACTGGAAAAAATCCAAAGAAAAGCAAATCGATTTGTTCTGGGTGATTTCCGACAAAAGAGTAGCGTTACAAAAATGTTGCAAAATTTGGGCTGGGAAGACTTGGGAGAAAGGAGATGAGCTGCTCGACTAAGTGGTATGTTCCAAGCTGTCATTGAAGAGATGGCGTGGAATGACATCAGTAGACGAATAAGTTTGAGTAGTGTCTTTAAAAGTAGGAAAGATCACAATATGAAGATAAAGTTGGAATTCAAGAGGACAAATTGGGGCAAATATTCATTTACAGGAAGGGGAGGTAGGGATTGGAATAACTTATCAAGGGAGATGTTCAATAAATTTCCAATTTCTTTGAAATCATTTAATCAAAGGCTAGGAAAACAACAGATAGGGAATCTACCATCCCGGCAACTGCCCTAAATTCAGATCAGGATTGATTGATTGATTGATTGATTGATTGATTGATTGATTGATTGATTGATTGATTGATTGATTGATTGATTGATTGATTGATTGATTGATTGATTGATTGATTGATTGATTGATTGATTGATTGATTGATTGATTGATTGATTGATTGATTGATTGATTGATTGATTGATTGATTGATTGATTGATTGATTGATTGATTGATTGATTGATTGATTGATTGATTGATTGATTGATTGATTGATTGATTGATTGATTGATTGATTGATTGATTGATTGATTGATTGATTGATTGATTGATTGATTGATTGATTGATTGATTGATTGATTGATTGATTGATTGATTGATTGATTGATTGATTGATTGATTGATTGATTGATTGATTGATTGATTGATTGATTGATTGATTGATTGATTGATTGATTGATTGATTGATTGATTGATTGATTGATTGATTGATTGATTGATTGATTGATTGATTGATTGATTGATTGATTGATTGATTGATTGATTGATTGATTGATTGATTGATTGATTGATTGATTGATTGATTGATTGATTGATTGATTGATTGATTGATTGATTGATTGATTGATTGATTGATTGATTGATTGATTGATTGATTGATTGATTGATTGATTGATTGATTGATTGATTGATTGATTGATTGATTGATTGATTGATTGATTGATTGATTGATTGATTGATTGATTGATTGATTGATTGATTGATTGATTGATTGATTGATTGATTGATTGATTGATTGATTGATTGATTGATTGATTGATTGATTGATTGATTGATTGATTGATTGATTGATTGATTGATTGATTGATTGATTGATTGATTGATTGATTGATTGATTGATTGATTGATTGATTGATTGATTGATTGATTGATTGATTGATTGATTGATTGATTGATTGATTGATTGATTGATTGATTGATTGATTGATTGATTGATTGATTGATTGATTGATTGATTGATTGATTGATTGATTGATTGATTGATTGATTGATTGATTGATTGATTGATTGATTGATTGATTGATTGATTGATTGATTGTTAGCCTTTCAAGATGAGGCGGGGACCATGTGACAAGTGATTTATGTCTGAAGGAGGGAGCGCTCCTTGTCCGTGTTGTGTTAAGACAAGCTCCGCAGAGAAGAACAGATATGTAAAACCTTGCTACAGAAAGTAAAGATGACTGTCGTTAACTGAATAGCTTTGCATTTATATTTTTCCCAATTACATTATGTTCATTTTGGTATGGGAATATGTTTTACTTGAACACCAGATTAGAATATTTGTTTCTTCTTCTATAATCATAACAGATAGGGATATTCAGTGACCCAACCATGGTGGTGTGCAGAAGATCTTCGGTTCAAATCCCAAGGCAAACCCAGGATTTTTGTCACACATAATTTTCCCATGAAATACAGCCATTCACATTTGTTTTGTTTTAGTGTGTTTCAGAGAAGTTGTGTATTGTGTGTACATATTTAATTGTACGTTGTTCTTTGATAGTTATTTTACTTTGTGTGTGTGTGTGTGAGTGAGTGAGTGAGTGAGTGTGTGTCAGACTTCGAGAGCAAGTTCTTCCCCATGGTTTGGTTTCTTTTTTTCAATGCGATGTAGGTTCAATGCCGGACCCAACACCTGTTTATTTGGTGTTGTCTGTTGTGTTGTGACCATGTGTATTTGCATTATTTGGTGTCATTTTAGGATGTTATCAGTTCATTAGACGACCACTCAAAGTTGGCTCCAGAAGTCGGGAGTGTAATATGTTTTTTTTCAATATAGAAGAAAGAGGTTAATGATAAATCATCGCATTTACAAACAAATATATGTATTAGGATATATTTCAAAACATTCAAAGAATCGGTGTGCTTATCGTAGGGTCCAGAATAAAAGAATGATCATCAATCAAATGTGGAATTAAAAAAATAGAACGGAGTTATACCTCCGATTTTTCTCGTTGAATTTGGCCAATATGTATAGTATTTGTATTATTCAGGGTTATATTTGATGTGTGTGTTTTAACAAGAGGAATTAAATTTGTTCAATAGATATTTCTTTGCTGTTATCATTTGCTGTAGTTTAATGCATCCTGGTTTCCTCCGTACTGTTATGCCTATAAGTATTAGAATTTTATTTTATATTTTTGCTGCAGATGCACCACGGCTCTGGGAGGCCGGATGTTGTGCTACAGGAATGGAGGGATGTGCGGTCGATCCTTGCACGGTCCGAAGGGCATTTGTTCACCCATCAGTTTGTATTCATTTTTTCTTGTTTTTCCAGATGAGGTGGCATTTGACTCTTGACCAAACAGTCCCATACGTTCTAGCAACATGGGGTATGGTCCCATATGGCTGTAGTGCACTGTGGACCATATTGTCATTGCTGCTAGTATGGTTCCACTACTTCAAGAAGTTTAAGTAATCATGATGTTGATCATCTCAAAGTACTAGTTTGTGAAATATTTACTGTCTTGTTTGTTGGTGTATTGGTATTTGTTATTGATCATGTTGAATATTCGTTAATATGTGAGAAGACAAACTTAATATAGATTCTGATTGAACCTGCTCTCCATTTTTCCTCTTAACTCACATTTGTTATATTTATGATGAGTGTTACCTTTCATAAAAATGTATCACCCATGGAAACTTCCAGGCTTGCCCAGTCCAAGTTATATTCTACACGTTTCCACATTATGCTTATGTTCATGTGTTTAATGTATGTTCTACTCCCTCACTACACGGTATTAGTGCAAATGACTTCTCACTGTTATCATACTATAAGTACTACAGTGCATGAAGTCTTAGTTTAATATTTGCCTTTCTGCAGAACCCAATGGGAATTAAATTGAACTCTCCAATAATAACCTGACGCAGATGAGCTTTGTTTAGGATAGCATGCTTGTATACTTTATACCTTAAATACCCACAAAAAGAAAATAATCTGGAAGCAGTAGGTTGGTGGATCTTGCAGATTATTCAATAGGACCCTGACACCCAGTCCACATGTTTGAGAAACTCTCATCAACCCATTCTTGCACTGCCATATTGTAATGCAGCAGAGCCCCCCATCTTGTTGCCACTATAAGTGTTCAAAGTCTTCTCCTACCAGTAAGCATCAACCAGCATTGTTTCACAGTATTACCAGGTACATTTCTCCTGTGATGTTATGATTTTAAAAAAAGTGCCCAAATAAAGCCTTGTTATGTTACTTTCACCCACACCATACTTCTATAAATAGGTAGCTGTGCTGAGTGGGTGTTCATTTTGCCAGAAAACACAGTTATGCCTGTTACCAGAACCCGACACGTGAAACTCGGCCTCATCGGACTGAACAAAGTGTTGTTCAAAAGTAGGATCACCTTCCAGCGTCTGCAGCCAAGTGTCAGTGAATTGAAGGCACTGATCGAAATGATGTTGTATGTAACTTATAACACTGTGTACTAGCTATGAGATAGTGCAAGTGCATCAGTCGGTAAGCGTGTAGTCTCAGTTCAATCATGATGCTCTGAATACTAGTTGGCTTGATACCTAGCATGATTGCTGATGATGTGACTTCGGTTTGTGAGTAGAAAATGCAAGCAAAGTGTGCGTTTAGTGCAACAAGAAAGTAAAAAAGCAGAAAGTGACATTCGTACAGGCATGCACATAGTGTGAAAGTGAGTAGGAAGAACGTTCTGCCTTACTCTTGTATTTATCCATTCCTGATAGTATTTACAACACCTGTGTGGTCATAATTAAATTATTTAGAGTCTGTGATGTTCTCGTATATACTTCAGACCTTTTCCTTTCACCTATATCCTTAAAAAGAATGAACATGTGTAAACATCGATCAAAATGTCCATTTCAGCAAAAGTAGGTAGATTTGGCAAACCTAGTGTTAAAGCAAGATGTGGGGATACAGGATTCCAGAGGTGGGAAAAAGTGCCACTGAAATGTAATAAATGAAAAAGAGTAAATGACAAGGATAGACAAAGGTGGTAGTGAAGTGTTACAGTGGAAAGACGTGTTGTGATTACTAAGGTTCGGATGTTAAGGAAAAGTAAAAGTCATATTTCTTTCCCGAGGTCATTTTATCCAAAATATGAAAAATAACTGTGAAAGATGGGTCCCTGACTCTGTTTAAAGCAATTTTATATTGCATATAGATGCATATTTCAGCCATTTTTTACTGCTTTGGTCGTATTTTCCTCATTTTGGTGATATAAGTTCATATTTGGTTATATTTTGAATATTTTTGTTTGCATTGAGGCATCATTTTTAACAAGGTACTTGTTATTTGCGTCGAGTTTCAAACACAGGATTTCAAAATACTGTAGTAGATGTATTTCCTTTCTTTTCCCAAAACACGTATAGAAGAGATGCTGTACAAACGTACGCTGACAGTTAACAAAAAGCATGCTAATACTTCGCGTTTTGGTACTTTTTTACAGGAAAACAGAATGAGAACTGCACCTCAGAGCTATGATACTGAATGAATGAATGAACAAATGAATGAATGAATGAAGTTTTAACATACCTACTGTAGTTCTGTCAGTTTGCATGATTAAATGTGTCTGCTGTATTATCACTTATCACTTTTGGCACATTTAATGTTAGTAATACTCTAATACTTGCTACTATCCCTAAAATGCTTAAGTCATATATTACCTCTTTAGGTCATATTTAGTTAGTTTTTATGGTGTATTTACTTGCATATTTGGTATTTCTTTAGGTCGGTCATAAACTTCTGTAACCTAATGATTACCCATAAAAAGTTAGAGGTGTATGTATTGACTACCAGTATGTGTTACTTCTGTCTTATCTGAACAATGCAATTAAATAGTTTGCAAAAATTGTTCTCTCATTCATTTTCAGATTCTAAAGTTAGTAAGTCATTATATTAGGTTATAAAATAATATTTCAGTCTCCTGAAGTTGACAAGAATTTGAAATGTTCTTAAACTTTAAAAGAAATGAGTGGTAATTTTTTCGTGCCAGTCAGTTTATGCAAAAATGTTTGTAATGCTATGCCTAAATGGAGACAAAAAGCTCATTTAGAGAACAGTTATAAAGTAATATAAAGAAAGTGACTTAAGGATGACAGACCCTAGGATCAGTTACCAAGTTAAAGTAAGGTGACAAAATGAGTGGCTTTGAATTGATTAAAATTCCATGAAAATATTCCTGAAAGTACTTCTTAGCTTAATTAGCCAGTTAGACAAATGAAATCAGAAAAGAAATAATGACCAATAAAACCCAATAGTGAAGATTTTTAATACCTTCAATGCTGCAAATATCAGTGTTCATTACTTAAAGTCCCAGCCCTAACTAATTGTTTTTTGATAGTTCATTACATGTTTATATTATATTTCATTTCTATAGGTAAATGTCCTTCTTACCAACAGAAGTTCTCCTCATGCAAGTACCCACTCGTCAGACCTGCCATACTTTATTATCCGTGTGTAGGTTCACCGTATTGCTATATATACATATGAATAATTAACATGTACTTAGCTGTAAAATTAAATATTTTCTCATTTTTCAAATATTCTTTTGTATCTCAAATAGTTTATCCTAACAACAATTTACTGATCCAAAAAATTACTTTAACATTATTTAAAATGGAATTAAATTAGTTGTAATCTACACTTCCAATAATGTATTGAACTTGTTGCTCTTTCACTTGCAGTGTGTAGCACAGCTCTGTTTTATTTCAAAGTTATGTTTATGTGCATGAGACGATACACCACTAACAGGGAACTTATTTTCTCAGATAATTATGAGGATAATTCTACCTGCCTTGTTATTTGTGCAATATGTTTATGGGATATATCTTCCTTTTAGCAGGCCCCGTGGTCTGGGTGTAGCTAGCCTGCTTCTTCCCCTGAGGACCTGAGTACGATTCCCAAAGACCTGGGTTCGATTCCCAATTACCTGGATCTAAGGGCTGGTTTGAGGTCTACTCAACCTGTGTGAAAACAACCGAGGAGCTATCTGACTATGAGGTAGCGGCCCTGATCTAGAACAGTATGAATAACAGCTGAGAGGATTCATCACATTGATCACACGTCACCTTGTAATCTGCAGGCCTTTGGTCTGAACAGTGTTCCCTTAGTAGGCCAAAGTCCATCAAGCCTGTAATACCATGAAACTATGATGGTAGTGATTATTGTTTTAAGAGGAAGTGCATTTGGAGAGCCATCCTTTATGAGAAGGAAAATAGAAGAGGTCCGCCACTTCCAAGAATGTCTGTATTGGCAAAGAGAGGGAAAGGCCATGAAGAGTTTCAAAATGAAAGACTCCTTAGCTCTCACAAATCTATCATTCTCAGAATGGGAAAAGAACAAGACTTGATCAAGGGAGGTTGGATAGGAAAGATGAAAGCAAGGAGCCTGACACAAGTTAGTGGAAGCAATGCCAGACTAAGCTAGGGGACCCATGGTCAACAACACATGCCTCCAAGATGAAAATCCCTGGACCCCTTTTCAGTTTCCTTTTGCAACAGGCAGGATACCATGAGTGTATTTTACTGCCACACCCACAGGGTGTCCGTGAGGTGATATTCTTTTTGTCTCTTAATGACAGCTGATCATCAAGGAGCTTGGAGAGCTAGGGGACCCATGGTCGCCAACACATGCCTCCAAGATGAAAGTCCCTGGACCTCCTTTCAGTTTCCTTTTGCAACAGGCAGAATACCATGGGATTTTACTGTCACACCCACAGGGTGTCCGTGGAGTGATATTCTTTTTGTCTGTTAACGACAGCTGATCGTCAAGGAGCTTGGAACTTTTGAGATATTGAGTGGCAGTTTCAGAACCCTAGCTGAATCTTCCTCTATCCTAAGATAGAAACTTGGCTTGGAGGTAACACTCGAACTTATACTAGCTGATGACGAAAATGCTGATGATCCCATCATTTGCTTTATGTGTGAGTGTGGACTAATCAAGTACATATAAATTATGAATGTTTTGTTATTCAGGGAACTTTCATTCCCTTTTGATGTGTTCATGTCTATTTCAGATTTTAAAAATAATTTGTGTATTATTTCCACCACCATTTTCAAAATCCATTCATTGAAAATATTATTTATTTCTGTTTACACGTAGTTTGTTAACACAGAAATAATATCAAGATGTACTTTTACTTAAAACAACAATCACCATCATCACTAATATTGCTGTCAAACTTCCATCTTTCCTACGTTACCTCTCTTGGTAATTTAAGTTTACTACCAACCATCCTCAACAGTATTATGTGTGAGCACTAGGGAATCTTTGGGGCTGAGGACTTGGATGTTAGACCTCTTTAAACAGTCATCATCATCATCATCATCATCATCATCATCATCATCATCATCATCATCATCATCATCACCACCACCACCACCACCACCACCACCACTAGGGAATTTTTCCTTGTAATGTCTTTTATGGCTGTTTCTTTAACCACTTAATTGGTAGTCATGAAATTCGGAAAAATGGAAGGATATGTACCGTATAGGTATTTCAAGGCAGAAATAGGGTCCAGGAAAGACATTCCAGGGATAATTAATGGACAAGTTAAAGCCCACATAGTGGCCATCATTACTAAGGCATTCACTCTATATGGTCTGACACTATGGTTAGCCGGATTGAGTCTCATTGGTGGAAAAAAAGTTTCACTACCAGAATATTGGTCGGCAGGGTAGGATAGCCGGTGGTATACAATTTCTGATCCCTAGATTGCATGCCAAAAGCCTGGATTCAGTTCCAAACCTCCTCTGCAGTGCTCATATGTAGTGAGCCATATGACGCTGTGGATGGTCTGTCGGATGGGGATGTAAAGCCTTGAACAGACCCCTTGCTACTATTTGACAGGAGTAGGTTATGTGTTGGTACCCTCAATCAGTCAATCAATCAATCAATACTGATATGCATTTAGGGCAGTCACCCAGGTGGCAGATTCCCTATCTGTTGTTTTCCTAGCCTTTTCCTAAATGATTCCAAAGAAATTGGAAATTTATTGAACATCTCCCTTGGTAAGTTATTCCAATCCCTAACTCCCCTTCCTACAAACAAATATTTGCGCCAGTTTTTCCTCTTGAATTCCAACTTTATCTTCATATTGTGATCTTTCCTACTTTTATAAATGCCACTCAACCTTATTCATCTACTAATATCATTCCATGCCATCTCTCCGCTGACAGCTCGGAACATACCACCTATGTCTCAAATATTATTACAATATTTTAAGTCCACCTGTTCAATACGTCTTCTTTCTGCCAGTTCTTCCCAACCCAAACTTTGCAACATTTTTTTAACACTACTCTTTTGTCGGAAATCACCCAGAACAAATCGAGCTGCTTTTCTTTGGATTTTTTCCAGTTTTTGAATCAGGTAATTCTGGTGAGGGTCCCACACACTGGAACCATACTCTAGTTGGGGTCTTACCAGAGACTTATATGCACTCTCCTTTACATCCTTACTACAACCCCTAAACACCCTCATAATCATGTGCAAAGATCTGTACGCTTTATTTACAATCCCATATATGTGATTACCCCAATGAAGATCTTTCCTTATATTAACACCTAGATACTTACACTGATCCCCAAAAGGAACTTTCACCCCATCAACGCAGTAATTAAAACTCAGTGGACTTATCCTATTTGTGAAACTCACAACCTGACTTTTAACCCCATTTATCAACGTACTATTGCCTGCTGTCATCTCACAACATTATCGAGGTCACATTGCAGTTGCTCACAATCTTGTAACTTATTTATTACTCTATACAGAATAACATAATTCGCAAAAAGCCTTACCTCTGATTCCACTCCTTTACTCATATCATTTATATATATAAGAAAACATAAAGGTCCAATAATACTGCCTTGAGGAATTTCCCTCTTAATTATTATGAGGTCAGATAAAGCTTCACCTATTCTAATTCTCTGAGATCTATTTTCTAGAAATATAGCAACCCATTCAGTCACTCTTTTGTCTAGTCCAATTGCACTTATTTTTTCCAGTAGTCTCCCATGATCCACCCTATCAAATGCTTTAGACAGGTCAATCATGATACAGTCCATTTGACCTCCTGAATCCAAGATATCTGCTATATCTTGCTGGAATCCTACAAGTTGAGCTTCAGTGGAATAACCTCTCCCTTCTTACTATAATATATCACATCATTCATTTCAATTCAGTTCATTAACTCCTGTGATGAGGATGACATCAGGAAGGCCATCTGGTCGTAAAAACTAACTATGAAGGTTAAACTCACCCCGGTACAGAAACAGGACAAGGGTTGGGCATACATACATTAATGGACAAGGCGAGCGTATATGTGAGGACTTAGAGAAGACAGAAATATTCAGTCAGCAGATAATTTTCAGGTGAAGGAGGTGGCTAATACTGGTAAAGTACTGAAATTTACCGATGATAATACATTTACAAAAGTATACAAATTTGAAAGTTAGAAAGCAGCTAAAATTGATAACATTTCTGGTTGATATACTAAGGGCAATGGGTTGGGATATAGTGCCATATATATCTGAAATACTTATTTGATTACTGTTTGGATTGAGAAGGTGAGAACCATATTCTTCAAGCTCCAGACAGTCCTCAGAGGACGTGACCTCAACCTGGACCTGAGAGTGCATCTTTTCTGTAGCAATGTCTTTTAAGACCTTCTTTACGAAGCAGAATCATGACACTGACAGAAGCTTCTTTGACAAAACTTCAGGCATTCAAGATGTTGTGCTATCATTGTGTGCTTTGGATCGGCTGGATAGATACGATTCTGACATGGATGGAAAACAAGTGGGAGATTATGGAGGTTATCAAAACCATCAAGACATGGAAGGTTGCTTACTTTGGTCATGTGAAGCGACACACTGAAAAGTATGGTTTACTCCATCTTGTCCTTCAGGCAATGATATGTGGAAGACGCAGCCCGGGCAGAAGAAGGATCTTGTAGCTGGAAAACCTACGTCAGTGGTTCAGCCTTTCCTCAACAACTCATTTCATATTAGCCATCAATAAGTTGATGTAGCCAACATGATTGCCGACTTCTGCTTACAGACATGCCACTTCAAGAGGAAGAAGAGGAAGAAGAGGAAGAAGTTTACATGAAGGAACTCTATCAAATGAATGCAGAGTTGCAATTGTAACCCCAGTGTACAAATAAAAGTATGATAAAACATAAAGCAGATAATTACAGGCCAGTCAGCTTGACATGATTTGCTTGTAAGCTCTGGTAAAGCATTCTTTCTGATTATTTTAGACACATTTGCAAAATTACTAACTGATTTGACGGAAGGCAGTTTGGGTTTAGGAAAGGTTATTCCAGTGAGGCTATACTTGTAGGATTCTGTCCGGCTCCATGGCTAAATGGTTAGCGTGCTGGCCTTTGGTGACAGGGGTCCTGGGTTCGATACCTGGCAGGGTCGGGAATTTTAACCATTGGTTAATTTCGCTGGCACGGGGGCTGGGTTTATGTGTTGTCTTCATCATCATTTCATCCTCATTACAACACAATGCGCAGGTCGCCTACGGGAATCAAATCAAAAGACCTGCACCTGGCGAGCCGAACTTGTCCTCGGACACTCCCGGCACTATAAGCCATACGCCATTTCATTTCGTTATAGGATTCCAGCAAGATATAGCAGATATTTTAGATTCAGGAAGTCAAATGGACTACACTGCTATTGACCTATCCAAAGCTTTTGATAGGATAGATTGGGGGGGACTGTTGATGAAAATGAGGCCTGTTGGACTCAACAAAGGAGTGGTTGAATGGGTGGCTGAATTTCCATAAAACAGAATTCAGAGAATTAGAGTAGGAGAAGCATTGTCTGATTCTGTCATGATTTAGAGTAGGGTCCTGCAAGGCAGTATTGTTGAACTTTCATATTTTCTTATATATACATTATGAGGCTCTACTGCTATATTCATGTATATCTTCCATGTGTATCTATTAGAGGATAGTAGGATAAAATAGTACTGATAATAATCTGTCTGCGCATTTAGCTTTGTTGGTAATCTTTGGGTACTTCTTGCAAAATACAAACTTGCAATTTTCACTTCTCTTTGCGCTTAGTAGTAACATATTATAATTAGGATATGTCTGAACGTAGTTTAAAATTATTGTAGTGTATTGTAGTATCTTATTAGAAATTAGCATGCTTACTCTATTGTAAAATATTTATGTAGTATAGTAGAGGTATCTACATAACATACAAAGTATTTTCAATTATAATCATTAATAGGACAAGTTTACAACTTGAAAAAGAACCAGGAGAATATCAAGGAGGATTCAGACCCTGAGGAGCTGTCCTGATCAGATCATGAGTCTTAAATTGATAATGGACTACAACAGAAAAAGAAACAGAGATATGGTGATAACATTTGTAGATTTCAAGGAAGCTTATGACTGCATCTATAAAGAATCTCTGCTTAAAATTTTAAGACACCTTAAACTACACCCCAGCCTCCCATAAGTCCAACCTCTCGTCCTCGTCGTGGGAGGTGGGCAACGGCATGAAGTAGGGGATTGCCTGTAGGGGTGATGTACAGCGGGGACTGTGTGTGCCCCAGGACTGCTACGGTAGCTGTGAAGGCCCTTCAGGAACCCTGAAAAGTGATGGCTAATGGGGCTCTGGTGAAGTCCTCAATGGCAGATGCGGCGGAGAAGAAGAAGACCTTTGGAATGGCAAATCTGGCAAACGAGGCAACCCTTGGGGTTGAAGAAATAGGGGGGGGGGACACCACTGCCTTTTGGTGAAGAGGGATCTTTAAAGGCCAAGGGAGACAACCCCTACAGAAAACAGCAGGCTTTGAGGCTGAGGTGGCAGCCCCACCACCAAGCTCAGGTGCTGTGGGCTAATAACTTGCACATCTTAAATCTTAAATCCACTTATTAAAGAAACTGAAGTGAAACGAAACCAGATGGATACCTCGATGATGAACATTGGCCCAAAATGGAAAATGAGAATTGGTTGTTGGAATGTTAGAACTTTGACAGAAGAAGGTAAACTAAAGCAGGTTGATAAAGAGATGCAAAATGTGAATACATTTATTTATTCTGGACAGTCTGGGAAGGATGCTGAATGGAGAAATGGAGTGGGTATGTTGCTAAATAGGACATCCAAGAATAGTTTAATTGAATGGAGTCCCATTTCAGACAGAATTATGACAGCTAGATTTCAAGGTAAAATTCAAAATGTAACAATAGTAGTTTGTTATGCACCAACAGAGGTATCTGATGCCGACATGAAGGATCAATTTTATCATCAGTTGAATGAAACTATGAAGAATATAAATTAAAGAGATATTGCTATTATTATGGGTGATATGAATGCAAAGAATGGATCAAATAATGAGGGACTAGTGCATGTGATAGGGAAATATGGATAAGATGAAATGAATGATAATGGAGATTTGTAAATTTGTGTGTCAGCCAGGAAATGGTGATTGGAGGGACAATCATTCCTCACAAAAGATGTCATAAGGTTACATGGGTATCGCCAAATCACAAAATAGAAAATCAGATGAACCATGTAGCTATTAGCAAGAAATTTAGAAGATCATTGACAGACGTGAGGAATAGAAGAGGATCTGATGTTGGTAGTGATCATCATCTAGTAGTAGCTGAGTTTAAATTGAAAATAAAGGCTGCATCGAAGAAGTTTGCAACAACAAAAAAGAGGTTCAACATACAAAGGTTAAACAGTGAAAAGAGGAGGAAAGAATTTAGTCTGGAGTTGAAAAATTGGTTTGAAGTCCTTTCAAATCTCGAAAAAAGAGGAAGAGTTGAGTGTGGAAAGAACTTGGGAAAATGTTAAGAACAGTTACATACAAACATGTGTAAAAGTAATTGGTTATAGGAGCTATCAACAGAAAGACTGGATGTCTGAAGAAACATGGGACTTAACTGAAAAACAAAAAGAGGCAAAAGCTATAGTAAACCAAAGCTGAACAAGACAGCAGAAGTCAGAAGCCCAAAGGAAATATTCAGAAATTGACAAAATACTAAAAGGTGTGTGAGAAGCAATAAAAGAAGGGATTGACCAGCAGGCACAAACTGCAGAGGAAGCTGAGAAGAAGGGTGATATGAAACAACTCTATACTATTACAAGGAAGTTGTCAAGAGGAGGTTATAGGAAGAATAAACTAGTGAGGGATAAGCAAGGAAATATGCTGTTATCACAAGAAGAACAATTGAGAAGATGGCAAGAGTATTTTTCAGAAATTAAGATGATGGAAATGGGCAGGAAATGCAAGAAGAAGTAAATGTAGACTTAGATATTGAAGATTCAAGAATACTAGATCCCCCAACAAAACATGAAGTTAGGTTAGCATTGAAACAGTTAAAGAATGGTAAAGCAGCAGGTATAGATAATATAGATCCAGAAATACTAAAAGCGGATGAAGAGGCCGCCATTAATTTGCTGCTACCATTACTGGGGGAAATATGGAAAGAGAAAATTCCAGCTGATTTGAAAGAGAGCTTGATCGTGAAACTCCCCAAAAAAGGTGACTCCACAGTGTGTAAGAATTGGAGAGGAATAACACTACTGAGCATACCAAGTAAAATTCTCTCTAGAATAATTCTAAACAGAGTAAAGGACTCAATTGAGCAGCGTCTTCGAAAAGAACAAGCTGGCTTCCGTAGACAACGCAGCGGTGTTGATCTAATAAATATGGTAAGAATAATTCTAGAGCAAATTAATGAATGGCAAGCCACATTGTACTTGACATTCATAGACTTTGAAAGAGCGTTTGATTCAGTAAATAGGACCGTAATGTGGAAGATCTTAGTGAAATATGGAGTACCAGATAAGATCTTGAATCTCATGAAGGCAATGTATGAAGGGTATAGATGTAAAGTAGTACATGAGGGTAAAACTCGCAGATTATGTGAATGTCACAAATGGAGTTCGCCAGGGATGCGTTCTTTCACCAACAATCTTTTTAGTGATGCTCGATAATGTTATGAGAAATATGCTGGGTGGAAGGAAAAGAGGAATACAATGAGGAATGGGGGAAAGACTGGATAATTTAGAATTTGCAGATGATATTTTTCTTTTGTCTTCAAGAATTAGTGATATGAAACATAAGTTAGAAGGATTATGGAAGGAAGCAGAGGCTGCATGCAGGACTCAATATAAATGTTGTTAAGACCAAGGAAATGAGAATAAATGCTAAAATTGATGAAAGATTGTTTGTGGCAGGAGAAGAGATTGAAGAGGTTAAAACATTTACCTACTTGGGAAGTGAAGTGACAAGAGAAGGAGCAGCAGAAGAAGATGTGAGAGCCAGAATAAGGAAAGCAAATGGAGCCTTCATGCAGCTGTATACAGTTTGGAAGAATAGCAACATTTCAAGGTAAACGAAAATAAAAATTTTCAGTACAAATGTTAAATCAGTCCTTCTGTATGCTTGTGAAACTTGGAAGGTTACATGAACTATCACTAATCTCTTACAGACATTTATAAACCATTGCTTATGGCACATCATAAACATCAGACAGCCTGAGATTATATCCAATGACGAGCTATGGAGAACAACAAACCAAGTTCCAGTTGCAGTGGAAATCAAGAGGAGGAAATGGAAATGGATAGGTCATACTTTGAGAAAGCCAGCAGGATCTATAGAACGCACAGCATTGGAATGGAATCCGCAAGGTGCACACAGGAGAGGTCGTCCTAGGAAGACCTCGAAGAGGACTGTAGAGGAGGAGGCTCTTGAAGCAGGGAAAACTTGGAAGGAAGTTAAAGCATTGGCAAGTCGACGACCACAATGGAGACGTTTCACGGATGTCCTGTGTTCCAGTGGGAATGAGAGGAATTAAGTCAAGTAAGTCAAAACTACACCCCAAATTAATAAAGATGACAAAATTGACTCTCACTGACACCAAATCAAAAGTGAAGTTTACGGAGTGAAACATCAGTCATTTGAAATTAAAACTGGACTACGGCAGGGAGACAGGCTCTCACCACTATTATTTAATTCTGCTCTAGAAATGGTAATGAGGTAATGGTTTAGGAAATGTCTCCCAAAAATAAAGATTGGCCGAAGAATCAAAACAAATTGCCTGGGTTTTGCCAACGATTTAGCATTACTAGCAGTGGACATACAAGAAACAAAAACCCAGATACTAGAACTTCAAAACATTGTAAATAAAATTGGCCTAAAATATAATTTTAAAAAACAGAAATTATGCCCCAAAAACCAACACAACTAAAAGACGTTACCATAAATGGTAATACAATCAAAATAATAACTCAATTTAAATATCTTGGAGAAGTAATGACACATAACATAAATGAAAAAAAAATCTCAATCCAAACAAGAACATATACATTAGCTAAAGCACAAAAATTAACATGGGATATTTACAAAAAGAAATGTTTATCAATAAATGCAAAAATAAAACACTACAACACAGTTAAAAAACTTGAAGCTACATATGCAGCAGAAACACATTTTCACCTGAATAAACAATCAAAGACTGACAGACTTCAGAAAATTGAAAGAAGGATTCGAAGAACCTGCATCAACAAAAAATACCAGAAAGATGGACAGTGGTGGATTATACCCATAAAAAAGTCATGTACAAAGAGCTAGAACCCATTACAGATACTATGTGTAAGAGCAGAGTGGGATTCTTTGGACATATCATGAGAATGCAGGATTCGAGACTTCTGAAACAACTAGTACAACACAATCTCATTTCCAAAAATACCACAACAGGATGTAAATGGAGCAGAGAAATAAGAGAGGATCTGAAGGAAATAGACATTACAACAGAAGATACCACAAATAAAAATAAAATTGAATACAATACTCAAGAATACAAATCTCCGCTTTACTCTTACAGGAGTACTGGGAGGACGGCTAAGCCCGAACAATCCCTTCAAAGAGACCTGAACGATGGACTCACTACTGTGATCCTATGCAGTCATAAAAGAAGAAGAAGAAGAAGAAGAGGAGAAGAAGTATCTGTAAAAATTGTCTTACCAGATTTCTGTTGTTGTAATTAGGATAGGTTAAACTACAGTTTAGAATTGTGTAATTCTTGTGCATTCCTTTTGATATTCAGTAAATAATGGCAGTTTTTATCCTGTTAGGGTGTAGTAGGATAAAAAAATAGTACGACTAAGTGATAGATATTAAGCTGGAAATTACAGGCCAGTCAGTTTGACATGCATTGCATGTAAGCTTTGGGAAAGCATTCTTTCTGATTACATTAGAAATGTTTGCAAAATTAATAACTGGTTCCGCAGAAGGTAGTTTGGGTATAGGAAAGGTTATTCCACTGAAGCTTAACTTGTAGGATTCCAGCAAGATATAGCAGGTATCTTGGATTCAGGAGGTCAAATGGGCTGTATCATGATTGACCTGTCTAAGGCATTTGATAGGGTGGATCAAGGGAGACTACTGGCAAAAATGAATGCAATTGGACTAGACAAAAGAATGACTGAATGGGTGGCTATATTTCTAGAAAACAGATCTCAGAGAATTAGAGTAGGCAAAGCTTTATCTGACCCTGTAATAATTAAGAGGGGAATTCCTCAAGGCAGTATTACTGGACCTTTATGTTTTCTTATGCATATAAATGATATGAGTAAAGAAGTGAAATCAGAGATAAGGCTTTTTGCAGATGATGTTATTCTGTGTAGAGTAATAATTAAGTTACAAGTATGTGAGCAACTGCAAAATGACCTCGATAAAGTTGTGAGATGGACGGTATGCGATGGTATGATGATAAACGGGATCAAAAGTCAGGTTGTGAGTTTCACAAATAGGAAAAGTCCTCTCAGTTTTAATTACTCCATTGATGGGGTAAAAGTTCTTTATGGGAATCATTGTAAGTACCTCAGTGTTAACATAAGGAAAGATCTTCATTGGGGTAATCACATAAATGCGATTGTAAATAAAGGGTACTGATCTCTGCACATGGTTGTGAGAGTGTTCAGGTGTTGTAGTAAGCATGTAAAGGACAGGTCATACAAGTCTCTGGTAGACCCCAACTAGAGTATGGTTCCAGTGTCTGGGACCGTCACCAGGATTACTTGATTCAAGAACCAACCAATCCTGATCTGCATTTAGGGCAGGTGGCAGATACCCTATCTGTTGCTTTTGTAGCCTTTTCTTGAATGATTTCAAAGAAATTGGAAATTTATTGAACATCTCCCTTGATAAGTTATTCCAATCCTTAACTCCCCTTCCTATAAACCAATATTTTCCCCAATTTGTCATCTTGAATTCTAACTTTATCTTCATATTGTGATTTTTCCTACTTTTAAAGATACCACTCAAACTTATTCGTGTAGTAATGTCATTCCATGCCCTATTTCCACTGACAGCTTGAAACATACCAGGGTGAGAGCAGCTCATCTTCTTTCTCCCAAGTCTTCCCAGCCAAAAATTCACAATATTTTTGTAACGCTACTCTTATGTCAGAAATCACCCAGAACAAATTGAGCTGCTTTTCTTTGGATATTTTTCCAGTTCTTGTATTCTGGAGTTTTCTCTTTGATACCTAACAAAGTTGTGTACAAAGAGCTATAACCCATTACAGATACTATGCATAAGAGGAGGCTGGGATTCTTTGGACATATCATGAGGATGCAGGATTCGAGACTTCTGAAACAACTAGTACAACAAAATCTCGTCTCCAAAAATACCACAACAGGATGTAAATGGATCAGAGAAGTAAGAGAGGATCTGAAGGAAATAGGCCTTACAACAGAAGACACCCTAAATAAGATAAAATTGAATACAAAACTCAAGAATACAAACCTCTGCATTACCTTTACACAAAACAAACCAGCAACACGCATATTTTCAACTGAGGAAAGGGCAGGAAGATCGTAGCATCTGAAGAAGTACTAGGAGGACTGCAAAGCCTGAACAATCCCTTCAAAGAGACCTGAATGATGGACTGACTAAACTGATCCTATGTGGTCATAAAAAAAGAGAAGAAAAGTAAAATTACCGGTATGAAACTTTTAGGCTAAATCTCAGTGCCTCAAAAATTAAAATTATAAGATAAATAGTTAATAAGTACACTATCCTATTTGCATTATTGAAGAACTAAAACAATTTTGCAAGAATCAAAACCACAAAGTATAATTGACAACATTCTTTCTCGAACCATATTTGTTCATATTTCTCAGCTGAATATAATGATTACCCCTCACTTACAGACAACTCATATTTCTCTTTATATTGACTTTATCTTATTTGAATAGGAATCCAAATCCATAGGCCTATTTGTATACGTAATTATTCTCCTTTTAAGTAAGGGCCCAGGAAAGGAAATTTGATTTCAACATACAGTTTTCTTCCGTGTGATTTATGCTGTCTACCAAAAACTTACTATTGCCATATGGAGAGAAAACCAATTACTGACATTTTTCTGAGTACAGTGCACTTTTACATGTTATTGAAGCCCGTCAACCCTGCAATAATCCATTGAAGGCTGTAGAAACAAGTACCAAAATGTACTGTGAAAGATATAGGGTAAATTTAGAACCAGTTGAAGAAGTGTCCGATAACTGACTATACGTACATTTTTGGTACCGGTATAGTGTGATAGTATGAATTATTCAATGTGGCTTGTGGTAGTGTATTTTTAAAATAAGTTGACAAAGAATTATCTGCTCACATTCACATTTCTCTTCTGTGATCAATTGTATCAGGGTTCATTTGTAATTTTGGAAGATGTGACTGAAATAGCTATTGAGTAATGAAACTGAAGGTCCAGCTTCTTGGCTCAGTGGTGTCAGCTTAGTGACCTTCAGTTCAGAGGGCACTCAGATTTGATTCCCAGCCAGGTATTTTATCCATGTCTGGTTAATTCCTCTAGCTCGGGGTCTGGGAGGTTGTATTTTTCTTAATACACATGTTCATTTACATCAAAAAAAAATCAAAATCTCTTTATTTGCAAAGGTGTTTACCTTGGTGGCAAATGGTACACTAAAATACATTATTGTCAAGCACTAAATATTAAATTAACAAGAGAATAAAATTTTCCTATAATACAATATTATATAATTTACACTAACAATTTTTTTCTATTAAACACACAGCTCATCCTTAATAAATTTACATTGTTTACACAATTCTACTTATAATATCTCCTGTACTACTTACAAATATAGTCATCTGATATACAGTATGTGGAATTACTTCAAATGATACTGTACAACTGGTATAAGATTAAAATTTACATTGCATTTATTTACTTTTTCTTTTCTTTACCCATTCTGGAACCTAAGTAGCATAACGACCTGCTGCGTCTTAACCAGAGCCCCTTTTACCACCACTTTTCAGAGTTCCTGAAGGGCCTTCACAGCTACCGTAGCGGTCCCAGGGCCCTCGAAGTCCCCACTGTACTTCACCCCTACAGGCAGTCCCCTACTTTGGCTGTCCAAACTCCTTAGACCAGGGGATGGAATTAATTTATTCACACACATTCTTTATTTACATTAACCTGCACTGGTCGAATGCCCTCTAACATTTAATTTATTTTCTCTGTTGCTGTTTTTTCTCTTTTTGAATATCTGTACAGATTTTGGAAAAGGATCAAACACTACCCCTGGTAAACTGTTCCACTCCTTCACACCCTTTCCAATGAATGAAAATTCGCCCCAATCGCTTCTGCTAAAATTCCTTCTAATTTTATATTTGTGGTCAGTCCTGCCGATATAATTATTTTCCAACTGAAGCCTCTCACGGATATCTCCCCATGCTGCTTCTCCAGTATAGGCTCTATATAAACCTATGAGTCTAGTTTTCTCCCTTCTCTTACTTAAAGTTTCCCACCCTAGTTTCTTTAACATTTCTGATACACTACTCTTTCTCCTGAAATCCCCTGTTACAAATCTTGCTGCTTTCCTCTGCACACTATCTATTTCTTTTATTAGGTATTCTTGGTGAGGATCCCAAACACTGTTTGCATATTCCAATAATGGACGAACCATACTTAAGTAACTTTTCTCTTTTAATTCTTTGTTGCATCCTTTAAGTAGCCTCATTATGACATGTAACGATCTGTATGCTTTCCCAACAATGTCATCCACATGACCCTTCCAGTGCAAATTACTTTCAAATCTTACACCTAAGTATTTGCACCTGCCATCTTTTGGGATAACTACCCCATCCAAAGTATATTCAAATTCAGTTTTAAAACTCCTGTTTGTAAATGTTGTAACAGTTGATTTGCCTCCATTAACCTTCATGTTATTCTCTTCAACCCATTGTTGGATACTCTCAAGGTCCCTTTGTAATTCTGAACAATCCTCAATGGTATTTATTTCCCTATAAACAATTATGTCATCTGCATACAATCTTATTTTTGATGTTATATTGTTCCCTAAATCATTTACGTATATTAAGAAAAGTAACGGACCGATTATACAACCCTGTGCAATTCCCTTCCAAACTTTATCTTCCTGCGATACGTTAATTCCCACTTTGACTTTCTGAACCCTTGAATTTAGAAATGTTTTTACCCAACGTGTAACCCTTACGTCCAATCCTATTCCCTCCAATTTCTTTAATAATATTCCATGTTCCACTCTATCAAAGGCTTTGGAAAGATCTATGGCTATGCAATCTAACTGGCCTCCTGAATCCAATTGATCTGATATGTCCTGCTGAAATCCCACCAGTTGTGCCTCACAAGAAAATTTCTTTCTAAATCCATACTGGCTCCTCATGAACCAATTTTTATCATCACATATCCCTCTGATGTACTTTGATATTAAACTCTCCAGTATTTTACAAACTATACTGGTCAGGCTGATTGGTCTGTAGTTCTCTGGTTTCCTTTTATCACCCTTTCCTTTATAAATTGGTATTATTATAGATTCCTTCCATTCCTTTGGTATTACACTATTATTTATGACATAGTCAAAGAGAAATCTTAAATAAGGCACTATGTACCACCCCATACATACAACACATCACACTACAACCCACCACAGAAACACATAATAGTAAATACATCCCTCCAAAAGGAAGGCCATCCGGCTGAAAAACTGGCCTTCATCCTTACCCATCTCAAGTTATGAGAAGGAGAAGAAGAAGAAGAAGAAGAAGAAGAAGAAGAAGAAGAAGAAGAAGAAGAAGAAGAAGAAGAAGAAGAAGAAGAAGAAAAAGAAAGGCACCAAATTATATAATAGCATGGAGATAGAAGGAGAATAAGTGTTGAGCAAGGGAGACAGTAGGGAAAGATAACTGGAAGAGTCTAACACAGGTAAATAGAAACACAATGAAAGGCTCTGTGGAGGCCTAATGAAAGAGACTTCAGTTTATGAAAATTCATAACACTGTTTTTAAATACTATTCATTCAGTGAAATTTCTTGGTCTTTATGGTGATAATTATATGTCTGTGCTGAGAAAGACAATTAATTGTTTTATTTGCAGATAGAAGCAGCTATGATCCTGAAGGCAGTCACAACTGCAATTATTATTACAACAAATATTTTGTCAGTATAGCCTACATTCTGTTAGATGTTCTGTTTGTATGCTACTGATGGAAAGAAGAACTCCAAGTTGTTTGCTTCTTGTTCTATTCATTCAGAGTATCAATCTTACAGAGAACTCTTCATTTCAGACACAACCTAGGCCTACTATATGCAGTTGAAATGCTTATTTGTAGTGGCTAGAAACAAAGCAAGTCATCAGTTCCATTTTCAAATTTCTCTTCTACTTACAAACTCCTTTTCTTTTTTTCTTCTTTTCTTCATTTCATCTTTCTTTGATGGGGTTGAGGCTTATGACTTCAATACTTGACCATCTTGGGAAATAGAAATCAACAAGTGGTATCGTCTCATTTTTGGCATATGGAAACTTATAGGGATATTTTGTGAATTAGAGCAACAAGTGTTAATACTTTTTTTTCTGCACATTACTTCATTGATGACAGCAATCACAACAACATCAAGTATATAATAGTAAGTCATTTTTAAAGAAAGCAAGTGCTATATTTCTGATATACAACAAAAAGCTTTCATGTCTGTTTCATCACTACACAAATTTAAGCTGAAGAAGGAATAGTAGAAGTGACATACCAAGGCTAAGAATGATCCACATATACACCATAGATGAGGCCTACAGATACAAAGTCACTTTTTCAGTGTTTTATTTCATAATGTTATGTAAACCAATCCTGGTAGGGGTAGCACATTTGTCTCTTATTGAGAGGTCCCAGGTTCAATTCCTGGACAGCTGAGGGATTTAGATCTAGGGGCTGGCTTGAGGTCCATTCATTCTATGTAAGAACAATTAAGGAGCTGACAGTGAGATAGCTGCCTTGGTCTAGGAAACAAAGTAACAGCCGAGGGGATTTGTAGCGCTGACCATACTTACCTCGTGTTCTGCAGGCTTTTGGGCTGAGCAGTGGTCACTTGGTAGGCCAAGGTTCATCAGGGGTGTAGCACTATGTTTGTTTTTCTTTTATTGAGAAGACGAAGAGTTGTAAGGCCAAAAAGTAGAGTGTAGAAAGTATTAATATGAAATGGAGCCTATCTAATTCTTGATCTTGGGTTTCCTCAGCACTTGAAAATGAACTGGGAAACAACACAGAGTTCCTGAGGAAGGAAAAGCTGCAGAGGCAGTAGATAATATTTCTTTAATCAGCAATATTTAACTGTAGGATAAGTTCTATCCCCCAAACAATGGTGTAATATTTAAGGTGTTGAAAGTTTACAGCCTCACGGTCGGTGCAAGAGGAACAATTCCTAAGTTCTTTGAAGAATTCTACTCAAGATTCAAACTATCAGAGTCGTTGACGAAAAATGTGCTCCTCAAAGCCTTGAAAGGTTCATTATCTATAGTGAGAAATCATTTATATACCGGTAGCTATAAATGTATTTTGTATACCTTGTCCTCATGGGCAACCTCATTATGGGGGAAGTGTTTATTCTCTGAATAAATGTATATATATATATATTACTAAACAACTTGCAGCCTATACAACTTACTTAAAATGTTCATCCTTTATACACACTTTTTCAAGAAATCTGGTCATTCATCCAGTGCTACATGCATATCCTCCAGGAGTAACACAGTTGCTGTCTTTTAACATCTGTAGAATTTAGAGCAAGCCTTTATCTTAATATTTCATGATCTGAATTGAGATTGAAACTTTCTGTTGGACATGTTTGTCAGTGGCAATAAACTTGGGCACTTTTAACTTCTTGTCAGCATTATGTCAATTTTGTTTTTTGTGCTGTCATGGAATCTTGTTGGAATATATTGTGATTTCTTCTAAATCAGATGCTAGTAAAGGACTTTTTATGTTCTCTAAAAATTTACTGTAATGATCAGTTACACTTATTTTGACTCCTTGTTCACAGAAAAGCTTCTATGTACTCTGTTCTTGCAATGACATAATTTTCACATGTGAAGATGATTTGTTGGTGAGGTCCATTTATATGTCACCAAAGCAACTTCATTTTCACTTAATGTAGAGCTGTTGTCATTCACTGTCCAGTCCATCTTCTACAGGCTGCTAGCCTAAAGCATTCTTTCACCATGTAATCTTTGTTTGTGATCGAATTCTACTGATAGTATTTCTGCTTCTCGATAAGATCTTACTGTAAATCTCTGGTGAACTCTCTTGACATCTTTGACAGCTACTGTTTTACGTTATGGTTTGACCACATCTTGATGTGTCTTCTTCAGATAATCTCTCCTTGCATCAGTGGTGTCTTGTTACACTTGCAAAGAGCCACTGTAAGGACATTGTCCTCCTTGACTCTCCATTGTGCAGTAAGTTATGTGACCTCAAACTAATTTGTTTCTTTCAGTTTGTACTTTAGACTGGCATTTTACAAAGGCTGTGTTTTACTTCCTGAGAAAAGTCTTGACTCTTCTAATAATGCCTACCAATCTTCAAATCCTTGCATAGAAACATAAAGATACAAGCTTAATGATTGACTGTTAGTGGTAGAGAGGAAGAAGAGTATAACGTAAAATTACTCAGTCTTCACAAAGCATGATGTTCCATTTCCCTATTGGGAAGCAATAAAACCTAAGGCAAGAACGTAGAAGTTGGCTAAGATATAAGGGACAAGTTAATTTTTCTCAGATGATGCAGATGAATTTATCAATAAAATTAGACATATCATTTTACGTTTAAACTGAATCCTGTTGAAGCATTATAGGAACCTCAACCTAGGATCTTACCTAGAAATGTTCTCTTGGTATTGTCATAGTACTATGAATGCTTGCTCTTAACAAAACAGCCCAGAAGATTTATTCATAAAAAGAGTAAAGTTAATGGTTAGCAGTTGGCTTCTTATGTAACGTACTTGTTCAGGTAAAACAAACATTTTGCTTACGAAGTTAAATACTTTGGAAACTATGTCATTAAAAAAGTTAGAACACTGCTATTAACCTATGATCTATGTATCTACTTCATCAGAAAATGTCCAACAGCAAACTGTGGGCTGCAATATATCACTGAAGAAAATTTCGTTACTTGTCATAGAAAAATTTGCATGTCAGAACTAATTCACAGGCATAGAAAAATTTACCAATCAAACTCAAGTAAAAAACTTGGCTTTGATTCCATCACAGTGG
The DNA here is from genome assembly GCF_040414725.1 of Anabrus simplex. Classification (NCBI taxonomy): domain Eukaryota; kingdom Metazoa; phylum Arthropoda; class Insecta; order Orthoptera; family Tettigoniidae; genus Anabrus; species Anabrus simplex. Next base: position 233,193,387 of record NC_090267.1, on the reverse strand, counting down.
TCAAATACTTTACTGTATAGTCATAGAAACAGCCATGGTAACTTACAGAAATCTATTCAGTAGATATTAAGCCTATGACCACAGACCAGCAGCAAACACTCTGAAGTCTGTTATTACATTACAAATGACAGTGCCTCAAAACAATGATAAAAGTAAATTGACAGGCAGATGTTTAGGATTACAGTGGAATAAAGAGAACTCAGCAGCTTCTGAAACACAGTAGCAGGAATTACTAAACAAATATTGGTTACGGTGGAACCTCAACTATCCAATTTCAGTTGAGTCTACAGAATATCCATCTCCAGAAAAGGTAGTACAGTATTTTAAAGCGATAATGACTCACTGTATATTGTTCTTTCGTATTTTATGGATCATGCCTACTATGAATGCTTAACTTCACTTGATACATTACTCTCAGTTTAAGGTTAAAACACATTTACTTGTGCTAGACTATCTTTTTCACTCTCTCCTACACAAATACATACTTCAGCATATTTCTCGAGTAGAAACAGTGGAAGAAAACAATTATTTGTTTCCAAAACCTTTGAATAGCACTGTCATAAATTGGTATTATCACTGAATAGCTGACACAAAGCAGAAATGTATCTAATGGTCCATTATTACCAAAACTCACTGGACACTTCTAGTTTATGGGTTATCCCTTGCAACTGTTAACTTCTAATGTATCACGCTGGTGAATACACTATAATTTTTAATGCAGCAGGATAGAAGGTAGGTGAACTGCTAAAAGACAGAACATGAGAAATGAGTTGGCAATGAGATGCACTAATATTATCTGTTTTGTTTCATTAATCAATATAATAGAGTTTGAGGGATGTTCCACCATGCAACACAATGTAATAATGTTTGAAATTTATTAAGTGAAGACCAGTTTCAACTCCATTGGAGTCATCATCAGTTCTTGTAGATAATTAAATCAATGGGAATCTGATAACAATCATCATGGGCATTGCCTACATACATCTCCATTGGTTCGCAAAAAATCATGACAAAATTATACACACATTGGGAATTGCCTAAATACTCATCAATAGGTTGTCCTAAAACATAATGACAAATTATGTCATTGTGTACATGTCAGAACTCACTGTAGTTATGTTTTAGGACAACCTATTGATGAGTATTTAGGCAATTGCCATTGCGTGTATAATTTTGTCATGATTTTTTGTGAACCTATGGAAATGTATGTAGGCAATCCCCATGATGATTGTTATCATATTCCCATTGATTTAATTATCTACAAGAACTGATGATGACTCAAAGGAAGTCGAAACCGGTCTTCACTTAATAAATTTCACACAGTTTACATTGTGTTGAATGGTGGGACATCCCTCAAACTCTATTATATTAGTTACTAGCAAGATACCCGTGCTTCGCTACGGTATTATACTGAAATTTATAATTGAATGCTTATTGTTTTAGATATATAATCCGCCGAAATTCACGATCTGACTGCTTTTCTAAGAGAATCCGCCAAAATTCGCGATCTGACTCGTTTAATAGATTACGGCAAGTTTCCTCCCATTTTTCAATCTTTCTTTCCTGCAATCGATTTCGTACTTCCGGGGCTAGATCCAGGTACTCTACTTGGTAAGTTGGGTCCCTAAATCTTTGCCATCTTTTCCTATAAGCATTTCTAATATGGATCAAATCCTTCAGGAGCTCCGGCGTGCTGTCATCTTGGGTGCCATGGCGGTGCTGAACCCACGGCCGGACTGCATTCTTAGTCATTACCCGTCCAGGACCCATTTCCAGCGCGGTCCACACATTTGACGACGGTCCAGAACGTTGTTATTATTATTATTATTATTATTATTATTATTATTATTATTATTATTATTATTGTTATTATTATTTTTATTATTAGATGTTCTGGACCCCACAGCAAGATGCAAGACCGCTACTTGGCGGTAAATTATATCTGCTTCCATTGTCATTGTTGATAATGTTACCAGCACCATTGTCGCGCGTAGGCAAGTGTGCGGGATTTCTGGCGATGCGAATGACATACTGTACTTCCGTGCATTATTGACCTTATTATAGAGGTGAACAATTTGACGGTAAATCTCATTCCTATCGTTCATTTCAAATATGTTTACATTTTTATTTATATGCCAAAGAATCTACTGTAATCTAAGAACGTTCTCCGAAGGAAAAGATGGCTGTTGAAAAGCGAACCCAGGAAAGATTAAAAATGATCGGTTTATGATCAGAATAAGTACATCGAAAATCTACAGCCTGTTTCCAGTCATTCGATTGGGTCAGGAATGGAAATGAATAAAGCCTCATCTAGCGGCGACAATAGGAATTGTGCCGGCTGCCGAAGCACTCCTCTGGAGCAATGATCGATGAATGACAAATGAAATGAAATATTGGACAGTGTTGATGGAATGAATGATGACAGGGAAAACCGGAGTATCCGGAGAAAAACATGTCCCGCCTCCGTTTTGTCCAACGCGAATGTCACATGAAGTGACTGGGATTTGAACCACGGAACCCAGCTCTGAGAGGCCAGCGCGCTGTCGCCTGAGCAACGGAGGCTCCTTATAAGTACATTATGAACAGTAAAATCAATTGGTTTCACCTCCTTTTACACCCCACCGCCGTTAAGTTTATTAACCCCCCCAAAAAAATCAAAAGAAGGCATGTTCCTTTATGTTTAAAGGAGATTCCAAACACCAATGTTCACATCTATTAGCTTCAGTTTTGAGATGTAAGTATCCCCATAAAAATAATTCACTTTTTTCACTTCCCTCCACACTCCCCCCCCCCCCCCAAGTGAATTTACCAGAAAAAAATCTTGTTTCTTTAATAGTAAAGGATCCTCCAAATACCAATTATCACGACTCTAACTTCAGATTTTATTTATGTGTCCTCATGAAAGGAATTCAACTCCTTTTCACTCCCGCCCCCAAGATGGTTCCCCCCCACCCCCCCACCCCCACAAAACGCGCTTTTCTTTGTTTTTAAAGGAGATCAAAATACCAATTTTCACGTCTGTAACAACTTAAGTTTTATTAGATGTATGTATTCTCATACAATTAAGTCAATTAATGTTTCAATTTTTCACCGCCCCCCCCTTCAGTGGATTTTCCGAGAGTACGTGTTTCTTTACTTCTAAAGCAGATTCCAAATATCAAATCTCATGTCTGTAACATCTTCGTTTTTGAGATATCAGTAGCCTAATTAAAAGAATTCAACACCATTTTCAGTCACTTTTACCCTCCCCCCTTTCCACCCAAGTGGTATTCCCGAAAACTAAAAATACACGTTTCTTGATTTTTAATAGAGATAAAAAATACCATTTTTCACTTCTGTAACAAGTTAAGTTTTTTGAGATATACTGTAGAAATTCTCATTTTAAAATTTTACCCCTTTTTAGTTCCCCTTAAGTGGAGTTTCCAAAAACAAATCACCTATGTTTCTTTACATTTGCAGGAGATTCCAAATACCCACTTCCTACGTCTGTAACATTTGACGTTTCTCAGATATTCTGTAGATATAGTCTTCCAAAAAATTCACCTCAATTTGTCACTCCTGTTTAACCGCCATTAATTGGATTTTCCAAAAACAAAAAAATACATGTTTCTTTATTTTTAAAGGAGATCCCATTTACACATTTTCAGTTCTGTAATATCTTCAGTTTCTGAGATATATGTATCCTCATTAAAGGCATTCAACCCGTTATTCACCCTTTTACACCCCTCCTATTGGGATTTACAGAAAACAAAAAAGTACGTCTTCCTTTATTTTTAAGTGAGATTCTAAATACCAATTTTTACATCTGTAAACTTTTAAAGTTAAAAATTAACCCCCTTATCACCCCCCATTATTTGGATTTTCCAAAAATGAAAAAATACTTGTTTCTTTATTTTTAATGAAGATTACAAATACCAATTTTCAGGTCTGTAATATCTTCTGGTTCTGGAATATAAGTAGCCTCATTAAAGACATTCAACCTCTTTTTCACCCTTTTCCACCCTTCCTATTGGGATTTTCCAAAAGCAAAAAATACATGTTTCTTTATTTTTAAAGGAGATTCTAAATAAACACCCCCTTTTCACCCCCCATTAAATGGATTTTCCAAAAACAAAAAAATACGTGTTTCTTTATTTTTAAAGGAGATCCCAAAACCCAATTTTCAGCTCTGTAATATCTTCAGGTTCTGAAATATAAGTAGCCACATTAAAGGCATTCCACCCCTTTTTCACCCTTTTCCACCCTCCCTATTGGGATTTTCCGAAAACAAAAAAAAATACGCGTTTCTTCATTTTTAAAGGAGATTCTAAATACCAATTTTTACATCTATAAACTTTAAAAGTTTTGAGATGTAGGTACACTCATTTTAAAAATTCACCCCCTTTTTAACCCCCCATTATATGGATTTTCCAAAAACAAAAAATTTCGTGTTTCTTTATTTTTAAAGGAGATCCCAAACACCAATTTTCAGGTATGTAATATCTTCAGTTTCTGAGGTATAAGTATCCTCACTAAAGGCATTCAACCCCTTTTTCACCCCTTTTCACCCCTCCTATTGGGATTTTCCAAAAACAAAAAAATATGTGTTTCTTTATTTTTAATGAAGATTCTAAATACCAAGTTTTTCATCTGTAAACTTTAAACGTTTTGAGATATAGATGCACTCATTTTAAAAATTCACCCCCTTTTCACCCTCCCATTAATTGGATTTTCCAAAAACAAAAAAAATACGTGTTTCTTTATTTTTAAAAGAGATAAAATGTACCAATTTTCAGGTCTGTAATATCTTCAGTTTCTGAGATATAACTACCGGTATCCTGATTAAAGGCATTCAACCCCTTTTTCACCCTTTTCACCCCTTTTATTGGGATTTTCTGAAAACAAAAGAATACGTGTTCCTTATTTTTAAGGAAGATTCTAAATGCCAATTTTTATTAGTCTAAACCTTTAAGTTTTTGAGATACAGATATTTTCATTTTAAAAATTAACCCCCCTTTTCACCCCCATAGCGACGGAATATCCAAAAATCCTCTCTTAGCGAGCACCTACATCTTAATATGAATGTATCCCCAAAATTTCATTTCTTTATGTCCAGTAGTTTTGGCTCGGCGATGATGAATCAGTCAGTCAGTCAGTCAGTCAGTCAGTCAGTCAGTCAGTCAGTCAGTCAGTCAGTCAGTCAGTCAGTCATTCAGTCAGGACAAGCTATTTTATATACAGTGCATAACAGTCTTCTTTGTACACCAGCTTATTGCAACGAAATAACGGTTAAACTTTTGTATACAATTATTGTGATGTATTTTATTACCAATATCGTAATAGATACATTAATAAACAATTTAAATAATAAAGAAACAGATACATGATCTTACAATTTAACACAAATACAAGCAATGTACCATAACCGGGTGTTTCATCGTGCAACAATCTTGTTTGTACATTTGCAGAAGAAATTAAAATTTCACTCAAAAACACTTATTTCCTTGGATTTAATACCCCGATGAGTATCCTCTGGCCTTGAGAACTGCCTTGTACCTTCGCTGCATGGAATGAACCAGTTTTTCACATCTTTCTGGATCGGTTTTACCCCTTCTTCGTCAACTGTACTTCTTAACTGCTCAAATGATTGAAGTTTCCTTGCATGAACCCTTATTTTTAGGTCGACCAACAAAATTTCTGTGGGTTTCAAGTCATGGGATTGGGCAGGTGTTCGCAGTTGCGTTGGTAAGTTCTGTATCAGCCACTGTTTGCAAATATTAGCTGTGTGCTTGGGGTCATTGTCTTTCTGAAAGATGTAGCGAGACCCCAACCCCATTTTTACTGCACTCTGTTTGACATTGGTCTTTAAAATGTTTAAATAACCTCATCTGTAAATGATGCCATTGATGATTCCAATATTTTCCACTCCACAAGACGACATTCACCCCCAAACCAAAATTGATCCACCTCCATGTTTTGCGGTGGCTGGGGTATTTGCAGGTTTATTGGCTGTATTTACTTGTCTTCATACATAAATGTTTCCATCCGAACCGTATAGAGATTTTTGGTCTCATCTGACCAAATAACGTTGTTCCAGAACGTACAATCCTTGTTTTCACACTCTCTGCAAAAATCCACTTTGGCTTTTCGATTGTCTTAGTAACAAACGGCCTTTTCCGTAGCCGTTTACTGTGATATTCATATTTCCATAATACCCTACGAATTGTTTGACGACATTTTATTCTTCGTACTTCCTTCCAGCATTACGTGGAACTTAGGTGCATTTAATTGTGGATTCTGTTTTAATTGTTTCACAATATAACGTTCGTCTCTCCTATTCGGTATATTTTCTTTTGCTTTTCTTGGGAAATTATTTGTGGTTCCTCTATATATGAATTTGTCCAACACATAGTGTATTGTGAAATGCGGTTTATTTACTTTGCGTCCAATTTCAGGCAAAGAATACCCTTGCGATCCAAGAGATAAAATTACAATTTTTAGTTCGTCACTTAATTCTGTTATTTTACCTATTATGTAGCTCACGGTCTCCCGGGTTCGATTCCCAGCCGGGTCAGGGATTTTAATCGTCTCTGATTAATTCTTCTAGCCCAGGGACTGGGTGTTTGTGTTTGTCCCAACACTTTCCTCTTCATATTCACACAACACACTACACTACCAACCACCACAGAAACACGCAATAGTGATTACATCCCTTCATATAGGGTTGGCGTCAGGAAGGGCATCCGGCCGTAAAACAGGGCCAAATCCACATGTGCGACACAGTTCGCACCCGCGACCCCACAGGTGTGGGATAAGCGGTAGAAAAAGAAGAAAGAAGAATGTAGCTCACGGTCTGGTGTACAAACTGCAAAAGTATACACACTAGCACAGCACAGATACACACCAGCTAACTAGGAGTGTTCCCAAGCAAATACGAGGTAGTGAACGTGTACAAACAAGACTGTTGCAAGCAAGTAGGCCACTTCACAACATATTTCACTCCTATTCTTTAAAAATGATGTACCGAGACTTTTGATCGCTAACATCAAGTTCTCAACACCTTGTGCAATAACTTATCCAAGTCTCGTGCATTGGTTATGTACTATTTAGAAATTATAAAGACATTATATCTATTAAAAGGGGTGTACAAACAAGACTGTTATGCACTGTATATAGATAAGTCAACACGGAAATGAAAATCATAATTTATGATTTCATTAACCATTCTGTATATTCCATCTATTGAAACAGTTAAGCAGTGTCATGCTGTGATTTAAAATGGCTCTTTTGACTTTAAAATGTATACTTGTCTTGAAGAGCCATGGAAGCCTAAGAAGCAAGATCAAAGGAGAAGTAATGTCATTTATGTTGTGAACTGGAAAGAGAAATTATCCTCTCCTGTACTGTAGGCAACATGCCAGATATGTGAAATTTATTGTTAAGTATCTGTTATCAGAGATTTCAATCACATTGTTTATGAAGAATTGTATGTCCTAGACTCCAAAAACCAATTCTAATATTACCAACAAAAAGAATAGTTTCTATTTAAGTAAATTCTGGGGCTTTAGGAGGGTGAAGTACTAAGACAGGCCAGTCTTGTGACAAAGAATCTACACCACCGTAGAGAGCCAGACAACACACAAGAGGTGGTGCAACACCAAAGTCACGATACCACACCATGGTCAGCATCTTAGAGCCCACAGTTTGCAGACAGCCTTGTTTGATGTTCTTAGATGTCCTCAGTAAAACATACCATAAGGTCAGGATAGTAGTGTTCTAACATACAAAATGAGGTAGTGTGCAGAAAGATTCATTAGTGTATGTGAACCCTACTGTCTAGAAAGATAATTCTAAATGGAATGTCTGAGATACTGGAGGCTAGTATAAATATTACATTAGAGAGGCAAAAGCTATGCCAGAGAAGCCCTGACTTGGAATTCATTTGGATGTTAATGCAGGGCTAACAAGACGTGAAACAATGACCTGTAGCAGCTAGGTAAGTCAAAGGTACGGTAGGTCTTAAGATACCCCAAATCTGTGTCAGATACAAAAGATTTGTAGGAGGGATGTAGTTTTGCTGAGGACACATCAGCAGCCTTGGATGATGGTCATCTACTGACTGCGGCAATTAGTTGCTGACTACGGTGTGGTATCATGATGTCATCAGTGGATTCTGTTTGCACAACACCTCTCGTATGGTTCCTGACTGATAATGGTGGTGTAGCTTCTTCTACATGTGGCCAGCAGGAAAATAATATTCTACAAGGTAAATATAATTAAATATTATTAAATTTATTTTCTTGCTTTCTTGATTTAAAAGATTGCCAAGCTTGACAAAGCCTAAAAAAATTGTACTAAAAGTATACAATATTAACTGAATTTTTTTAAATGTTAAAGACAAAAGCAATGAATTATGCAACAAAATGCATCCAAAAGACAAAGAATGAAAAAGTCTGAATTAGAAAACAATTTAGAAAATTATTAATCAAAACAAGTACCATAAAACTAAAAAAAACCTTCAAAACATTAAAAATATTAAAAATAAATCACATGAATGATAACATAAGATAGAGACCAAACCTTTTAGGGTAATTTTGAAAACTTGCTCAATGGTGGTGTTAGGCATTCTCAGTCATTTACGTACCAGTATGTTCACAAATAAAGAAGGAATGGTACCCTGAGCTTCTACCATTATACCAAGCACTTTGATGTGCTGAATTTTGAAACCTGTACTTAGCCACACAGTATGGCACCATTGGTTGGTATATATATAGCTTGCTTTTCTTCACGTACTTCTTGTGGCTGAGCTAGGTAGAATTCCATCCTCATAGTTGGATCAAGGTTGTAAGCAGTGGTTGAGTTCTCTTTGCAGGTGATGTTGATAATTGTTACAAATTTACAAATGATGTCGATATGTCATATACTACCTTGCTCTGCCGTTCACTGCACCTCTTCACAAACAATGAAGCCTACTTCTCAGAGAGCTTGAGAGATGGTGACCCTTATTGAATGGTGTCTTATATCATGCAGTGCGACACTGTGGTGACAGGATCTGAGGATGTGAGCTAAAGTTTCCATCTCGCTGTGACAACACTGACAGAGGTTATTGTCCTGGATCCTACCTAGGATGGCTTGCACTGCTGCTACGTTTTCCAACCATCTTAACTCCATCCCTCCATTCTGAACAAGTCAGGCCCTTATAGTGATATTTCCACCTGTTGTCTGGGGTATATTCTTTAAATAGGATTACACCCCTTTCCATTTTGTTTTAGCTGACACCAGAGGTTGAATTCTCTATATCTTAAGTTTATTTCTAATTCTCCCCATTTCTACAAAATTTTCCTTTGTATTTACCACATTGTTTTACATTTCCAGATATTTTCTAGACATGAGCAGAGTGACCTTCACACTTGAGCTTCCTTGTGTTTAGGGTGTATGAATTAGGGGATTTTTCAACATAATCAAGCTGTATGTAGGTTGAAGGGCTACCTGCACCATTATCATAATCCCTTCTGTCAAGATAATTACATTTTGTAATGATTAGCTGCAGTATATGGTTGATCCTTGGAACAAAGAAAAGTTTTCAATTCATTGCTTTATATTTCACAAAACAGGAGGCACTGACAGTTATGTTGATAGTATTTTACAAAATGAGATTGGTGCAGTGTTTGAGCCTTAAGTACTAATAAAACTGTAACATTTGTGCTTTATTGTCCCATATTAATTGAACATGTTTCATTAATATATCGATAAGTAAAATGAATGGTGCAATGGCCTAGCCAATCTGCTCCCAAACCAAGTATCTTGGGTTCCAATCCTGTCAGTTTGGATAGGATATTCACTAGAAGCAGCACTTTGTGGTAGGAAGGGCCCCCGGTCTTAAATTCCCAGTCAAGTCCTAAATTTAGCCTATGTGCTCTGTCGACTCCACATTAATGTGTGAAAGTGACTTTGAAGAAGGGTTAAAAATAACAAACAAAATAAACGCCATTGTACTACAGCCCTGATGGGCCTTGGCCTACCAAGCAACCACTGCTAAGCTTGAAGACTTGCAACTTACAAGGTTGTGTATGGTCAACACAACAAATCCTCTTCCCTGTTATTCTTGGCTTTCTACGGTTATCTCTGTCAGAAAGCTCCTCTATTATTTCCTTGTAGGCTGAGTAGACCTCAACCAGCCCTCAGCTCCATATAAAAATCACTGTCCTGGCCAAAAATTGAAACCAGCAGGCTCACTACCCCTAGACTGTGGGGTCAGCATTTAGAGTAACAGCAAGGGAATGCATTAAGAAGGGCTCATGAACTTCACCAGAAACTTTACAGTGCAAAATTAATGTTTATTTAGAAATGAGAAAAAATTATGATGCGCTAGGATACAACTAGAAACTAAATTCATTCTGAATCTTCACTGTACAATCATTCAAATAAATCATTATGGAGTATTATGCCTTTCAGTGGTCAGTCTTCTAGCCTCTGTAAATTAACTCAGTGCCTCCACAATCTTCTATTTACAACCAGCTATGTGGCTTCATTTTGTTCCACACTTCCTCCTATCTTTAAGAACTGAGTCTTACCATTGTTGTCTTGGTTCTCCACTATTCCTCTTACCCATGGTGCAGTTCATTATTCTTCTAGGTAACCTATCCTCCTTCATTCACCTCACATGACCCTAACACCGAAACATGTTTATATGTACTGGTTCAACTATAGAGTTATAATTTAACCTATATCTCTTTGCTTTAGGTACCCTTTTGACATTGTTCCAACCTGTTTGTACCAGCAATCATTCTAGCTACTTTCATGTCTGTTACTTCTAACTTATGAATAAGATATCCTGAGTCAAATCAAAATCAAATCAAATTCTCTTTATTTGCAAATGAGGTGTCTACCTCGGTGGCAAATGGTACACTAAAATACATTATTGTCAAGCACTGAATATTAAATTAACAAGAGAATAAAATTTTCCTATAATACAATATTATACAATTTACGCTAACAATTTTTTCTATTAAACACACAGCTCATCCTTAATAAATTTATATTGTTTACAAAATTCTACTTATAATATCTCCTGTACTACTTACAAATATAGTCAACTGATATACAGTATGTGGAATTACTTCAAATGATACTATACAACTGGTATAAGATTAAAATTTACATTGCATTTATGTACTTATTTTTTAAATTATTTTTTTTAAACCCATTCTGGAACCTAAGTAGCATAACGACCTGCTGCGTCTTAACCAGAGCCCCTTTTGCCACCACTTTTCAGAGTTCCTGAAGGGCCTTCACAGCTACCGTAGTGGTCCCAGGGCCCTCGGAGTCCCCACTGTACTTCACCCCTACAGGCAGTCCCCTACTTTGGCTGTCCAAACTCCTTAGACCAGGGGATGGAATTAAGTTATTCACACACATTCTTTATTTACATTAACCTGCACTGGTCGAATGCTCTCTAACACTTCATTTATTTTCTCTATTGCTGTTTATTCTCTTCTTGAATATCTGTACAGATTTTGGAAAAGGATCAAACACTACCCCTGGTAAACTGTTCCACTCCTTCATACCCTTCCCAATGAATGAAAATTTACCCCAATCGCTTCTGCTAAAATTCCTTCTAATTTTATATTTGTGGTCAGTCCTGCCGATATAATTATTTTCCAACTGAAGCCTCTCACGGATATCTCCCCATGCTGCTTCTCCTGTATAGGCTCTATATAATCCTATAAGTCTAGTTTTCTCCCTTCTGTCACTTAAAGTTTCCCACCCAAGTTCCTTTAACATTTCTGATACACTACTCTTTCTCCTGAAATCCCCTGTTACAAATCTTGCTGCTTTCCTCTGCACACTATCTATTTCTTTTATTAGGTATTTCACTCCTGTATAGCAAAGTCAGTTTGAAAACAGACTGATGTAAAGATATCTTCATCAGAGAACTCACTTTTCTCTCACAGAATACTGTTGATAGCAACTGTGAACTCGCTGCATTACCTTTGCTGCACCTTGATTCATTTTACATAGTTTAGTACCACCCTAGGAGAATACACTTCCTAAGTACTTGAAATGCTCCACCTGTTCCAGTTTCGTATTCCCCACCTAAGTCTTGGAAATGCTAATTTTCATATCTTATTTGCTGCACTTATTTTCCAGCTCCAAGATATCGGATTGAGGCTTTCAGAAAAATCTACCATTAGGGCCAAAGCAGCAACGTAGGCTGAACTGCTTACTACATTTCCACCCAACAGAATCCCTCCCTACCATTTTATACCTTTCAGTAAATGATCCTTGTATACTATGAACAACAAAAGTTAAAGATAACAGCCTTGTACCCCTGTAACTATTTTGAAACAAGAACTCTTTCTGCCATCAATTCTCACTGCGCTCCATCAGCATAAATGTATTTGATTGTCTGTACAGTGATAACCTATCCATAATCTCCCAGTATAGCTACCATCTTTTCCTTTGTTTCTCTGGCATATGCTTTCTCCAGATCTGCAAAATGTAAACATAACTTCCCCTCATAGCATTTTTGGAATACTTTACGTATACTGAATATCTGGTACTGTGTGGGCTGAAACCACACTGCTTTTATCAAAAACACTTTTCCAAAATGCTCGTGAATATCTTCCCTGTTTATAGGATCAATGAAATACCTTGATAGTTATTGCAATCACTTTTGTTCCCTTACTTATAACCCTTTCCTGGCCAAATTATTTAAGAAATGATTTTTTGCAAACTAAACATGTTTTTGTAGTGATGGAATGTGAAGAAATGAGAGAGTAATTTAAAAAAATTTCAAACACTGGAACTGTGGGAAAAAAAATGTGGGAATTATACTTCCCAATAACCAAACACTAGCACACACAAATCAGGACACAGAATGTGAAAATTTGCATTCATCTTATACCACACAGAAATATAAATAATTTACACTGAATACAGCTGTAACCAACATTTCAGGTAGAATAAGGGGTGTACAAATTGAAAACCAAATGAATAATACATCCACAATTTATTATATATTGGAAAGGTAATCTGAACTCATTTATTTGTCATGAAACAAGCTGCTAATACATTACATTTCAATTTTCATGGAATTTCTGAAACTCAGTAACATAATAAAATGAAATAAAACAAAATAAAAAAATAATTCTGGACATGAATAATCATGGCAAGAAGAAGAACTTATGTCCCTGTGTTTCACCTTTACATAAATCCTATTTATTTACCCATATTGAGACAAAAAATATGCACAATCTATGTCTGAAGCACAACAGAATAATTTATGTTAACGTAAATAGCTTAGAATTACTAAGATCCATCATTCTGGTGCAGCAAATCACTTCACTTTCCAAAATGCACACTCCTGGCAGCCATTACACTACACACATGTGAACAAACATGTCCACCAACTTAGAAACTGCAAATATGCCAGAGCAGAATTTTTTCTAGATTTTCTGATGTCCACACCAGATAGCAGCACAAATCAAATGTGGGAATCAGGTTACCCAATGGCCCAGTAGCGGAAAAAAGTTAGTGGGAATTATATCACCCACTGGCCAGGAAAGGGATAAATCAGTGCAATTACTGTGTATGTCCAATCAGTGGAACCTTATTCACATTCTATGCTAATCAGTCCATGCTTTGAAGCCAGTTCATGCCTGCTGTTCCACTATATTCCACCATTTCCGGTCAAAATATCTGCTTTCTGACAATGTAGTTTACGAGGAATGTAAATAAAGTAGTTGCAATATTGATAGAGCACAATATTTAGTTAACTTACAAGTTCAGTTGCATTACATTCCTCCAATGTAGTCGCCCTCAAAGTCTATTACCTTTGGCCAAATGTTGGGAAGCCGTTGGGGACCGTTGGCAAGGTGTTCCCTGTTGATGACAGCGACAGAGCCCTGTACTATGCAGAGTAAGTCAGTCAATCAATCAATCAATCAATCAATCAATCAATCAATCAATCAATACTGATCTGCATTAGGGACAGTCGCCCAGGTGGCAGATTCCTATCTGTTGTTTTCCTACCCTTTTCTTAAAAATGATTTCAAAGAAATTGGATATTAATTGAACATCTCCTTTGGTAAGTTGTTCCAATCCCTAACTCCCCTTCCTATAAATGAATATTTGCCCCACTTTGTCCTCTTGAATTCCAACTTTACCTTCATATTGTGATCTTTCCTACTTTTAACTCTCTTGGTGCCAGGCAGTAGTGCGAGCATACGCTCTTTAAATTGCCAGAGCCGATCTGGTTGGCCGTTAACAATCCATTCGGAAGTTGCCAGAGCCGATTACATCGGCCGGCTTAAAATTCTGTGATATACGTAATTTTGAGGCAACCTATAGTGAAGTGCATACTTTTGTTACAACCTGTAGTACCGGGCGCGTAGAGGCGCGCGGCTGTGAGCTTGCATCCGGGAGATAGTAGGTTCGAATCCCACTTTCGGCAGCCCTGAAAATGGTTTTCCGTGGTTTCCCATTTTCACACCAGGCAAATGCTGGGGCTGTACCTTAATTAAGGCCACGGCCGCTTCCTTCCAACTCCTTGTCCTTTCCTATCCCATCGTCGCCATAAGACCTATCTGTGTCGGTGCGATGTAAAGCCCTTAGCAAAAAAAAAAAAAAACCTGTAGTAAAGGGGCTACACGTTATTGTGTGCCTGGCCTTGCTTTGGAAGTTCTAAGAGGGTGTTATACCTTTCACAAGAGTCGTTTCCTGTGTTTACAAATACCGCTAACCGGTCAGTAAGGGATTGCTCCTTGCAGTGAGTGGATTTGTGACAGGAAAATGGCATGTTATTCACGTGATAATTTTTCAACAGGTATTGATGACAATAAATTCATATATTTAGAACAGTCCGAAGTTAATGCTGATGATTTATCGGATAGCGATAGGGAATTAGGTTCAGAGAGTATCGATGAAATTATACCGGACATGTCCGCGGAATCATCGCAGCTAAAGAAGAGACGTTTAATTGTGTCTAACAGCACTAAAGCTACTCTGAATATGGTGGTAGATGAAACTAGTGATACCAAATATGATGATGATGATGATGATGTCTCTGGAGAACATTTTGTGGAAATTTGTCCCAATGAACGCGACAATATTCCTCAACCTCCTGTCTCCTTCAAGGAAGTTCTTGGACCTAAACATGCCCTACCGTCTGATTCTCCGCCCATATCACACTTCAATTTACTTTTCACTTACTCTCTGCTAAACCTTATAGTCACATATAGTCCTCTATCATTACCTAAATGCCGGTCTCCGCGGGCCAAGTGTAGCATGCCTGCCTCTCACCCGGAGGTCATGGGTTTGATTCCCGCCCAGATCAAGAATTTTCGCCTGGTCCTGAGGGTTGGTTCGAGGTTCACTCAATCTAAGTGACCCTAAGTGATTGCAATTGAGGAGATATCCTTGGTGAGAGGACCCCGGTCTGGAAAACCAAGAATAATTACTGAGAGGATCTGTCTCACTGACCATGATTCACCTCGTAAAGTGCAGGTACCAAACTGAGCAGCGGTCACTTAGTAGGTCAAAGCAAATCACGGCTTTAGTGCCATACATTTCTTAATTTCGTAAATTCTGTTGTATTGTAAAATTATTTTTCTAATATATACTACAACCGAAAACGAGAAACTATTTTTTTCTGAAAACAAAAACTATAATATCAACTACTATTTTTTACTTATTTAATAATTCAGAATTATTTTCATACTGTGTTGTCCGCACGTAGAAAATTTGTTGTCAGTATTTGCCAAATATCGATACATACACGCGAATTTTATCGGTGAGTAAATTGTCTTGTTTTTATTAGTGACATATGTTTGAATGTTTATTTTTTACGTTTTTATTTTTCTCGTTCAAATTAGTTATTCTATAGAATTGTATTTATAAATACATTATACATAATTACGTATAATCTTTTGTATCATAAATTATTTTTCCAAAGTAGATATTGAGAGAGAAAGTGCGAAAATATTTTTCTCTTTCTAAAAATAAACGTTATCGACAACTATAAATCAACAATAAAACGTCTTTGACTCTTTATATCACTCCAAACCAGTTTCTTATTCTACGTAGTCGGTATGTAGAAAATTTCATGCCGGTATTTGCTATACACCGGTAGATATACGCGAATTTTAAAATACATGTATTTCCACTGAAAACGGCCTGGCACTTTACAGTAGTAGAGTGGAGGCGGAGCTCTGGCCTCTTCCAGCTGATGGGGAGCGGCCGACTAGATCGGCTCTTGGCTCCAAGAGGGTTAAAGACACCACTCAAACTTATTCATCTAATAATGTCATTCAACGCCATCTCTCCGCTGACAGCTCGGAACATACCACTTAGACGAGCAGCTCGTCTTCTTTCTCCCAAGTCTTCCCAGCCCAAACTTTGTAACATTTTGGTAACACTACTCTTTTGTTGGAAATCACCCAGAACAAATCAAGCTGCTTATCTTTAGATTTTTTCCAGTTCTTGAATCAAGTAATTCTAGTGAGGATCCCATACACTGGAACCATACTCTAGTTGGGGTCTTACCAGAGGCTTATATACCCTCTCCTTTACATCTTTACTACAATCCTTAAACACCATCATAACCATGTGCAGAGATCTGTACCCTTTATTTACAATCCCATTTATGTGATTACCCCAATGAAGATCTTTCCTTATAATAACACCTAAGGAACTTTCACCTCATCAACACAGTAATCAAAACTAAGAGGACTTTTCCTATTTGTGAAACTCAGAACCTGACTTCTAACCCCGTTTATCATCATACGATTGCATGCTGTCCATCTCACAACATTATCAAGGTCATTTTGCAGTTGCTCACATACTTGTAACTTAATTATTACTTTATACAGAATAACATAATTTGCAAAAAGCCTTATCTCTTGATTCCACTTCTTTACTCATATAATTTATATACATAAGAAAACATAAAGGTCCAATAATACTGCCTTGAGGAATTCCCCTCTTAATTATTACAGGGTCAGATAAAGCTTTGCCTACTCTAATTCTCTGAGATCTGTTTTCTAGAAATACAGCCACCCATTCAGTCACTCTTTTGTCTAGTCCAATTGCACTCATTTTTGCCAGTAGTCTACCATGATCCACCCTATCAAATGCTTTACACAGGTCAATCACGATTTAGTCCATTTGACCTCCTGAATCCAAGATATCTATTATATCTTGCTGGAATTCTACAAGTTGAGCTTCAGTGGAATAACATTTCGTAAACCCGAACTGCCTTCTATCGAACCAGTTATTAATTTTGTAAACATGTCTAACAGAATCAGAAAGAATGCCTTCTCAAAGCTTACATGCAATGCATGTCAAACTTACTGGCCTGTAATTTTCAGCTTTATGTCTATCACCCTTTCCTTTATACACCGGGGCTGCTATAGCAACTCTCTATTCATTTGGTATAGCTCCTTCAAGCAAACAATAATCAAATAGGTACTTCAGATATGGTACTATATCCCAACCCATTATCTTTAGTATATCCCCAGAAATCTTATCAATTCCAGTCGTTTTTCTTGTTTTCAACTTTTGTATCTTATTGATTTATCCAAGACACTAATCATTTCCCTTTTCTCTCCCTTTCTGAGATTCTGTTTTATAGTCGAGAAATATTACCCTGCCACTTGACTAAGCCTTTCAGGTTATTACAGAAATCTGCCTGTGATTTCTTCCTGGAGTCTACAATGATTTTTTTGCTCTCTTCTTTTCCTGTACATACAGTCCCCTTCTACATCAGTTCTTGCTAGGGTATTTTTGATACACTTTCTTTTTATGTTTACAAGGTACCTTGACTTCAGTATTCCTCCAAGATGTTTGGTCTGCCCCATGTTTACATACAGTTGTCCCTGTGTTCTTGCTGTTTCTATTACAGCACTCCTGTATACTGCCCATTCTCTTTTTATATCTTTCACCTGCTGACAGTGAGTTCTTTGGAACATTTCAGTTGCAGTATCCAAGGCTGAATCCCTTTCCTGAAGCCATCTGACTTTCCAGACGAAAATTCCAGCTCATAGTGCCACGATTCAAATGTCACTCATCTGGGTGGAATGCCACCAGCTATGCTACTGTATTAATCATAGTCCTTTATATCATGACTAATTAATTAACACAGTTATCTAAAATGTGTACAAACTCAGACTGCAGTAAACAGAAACAAGGGATATGGAAGAGAAGCAACTATCCAGAAACGAGTTATGCAGGGCTGCAGTTTGTTTCCCCTCTTAATGTTTTAAGAAGAGACAGTAAAAGAAATCAAAGAGAAATTTAAAAGAGAAATCACAGTTCAAGCAGAGGAGATGAAAACTCTAAGATCTGCAGATTATATTCTTATTTGAGTCTACAGAGAACCTGGAAAAATTACTGAATGATATGGTCACAGTCTTGGAGAACAAGTTAGGAGATGAAACGAGACAAAAGTAATTTGAATGAAGCCAGGTTATAAGAAATATCATCTTAGAATCAAACATTTTACTAGGGGAGTAGAAAAACTGTAATGGTAGAACTAAGGAGGACATAAAGTGCAGACTAGTCCATGCAAGGAAGGCTTTTTCTAAGACAAGAAATGTGCTCACTTTAAATGTATAGAAGAATATTCTTGAACAATTTCATCTTCATTCTTCACAAATCTAGAACTAACATATTCATAAATATTTCACTGTTCCAAATACACTGGAGAAAATGGAAATTGCAACACCCAGAAGGTGTGGTGCTATATTGCTGCTATTGAACATGTAGGACGAGTGTTCGGTTGTGATTCAATGATTACACTTTCAGGTCCCTCTGATTGCAAGTTTGGACAATAATCAATACAGGATGTGCCCACCACGAGCTGCAATACATTGATGAATTCGTCGATGCATGGAGTCAATAAGGCCCTGGATCGCTTCCTGAGGAATTGTGGCCCATGCTTGCTGCACTGCATGGGTCAGTTGTTCCAGAGTTGTGGGTGGCTGAGGATGGTTGGCCAGTTGTCGACCCATCATGTCCCACACATGCTCAATAGGTCTGAGGTCTGGGGATCTGTCGGGCCATTCTAAGGTTGTGATGTCGTGGATAGCTTCTCTGGAGATGCGTGCAGTGTGAACCCGGGCATTGTCCTGCTGAAACATCCCATTAGCAATGTTCGCCATCATAGGGACAACCACTGGATTGAGTACCCTATCAACGTACTGTCGAGCAGTCATAGTCATAGCACTAATTGTGATTTCAAATAAAAGCCAATAGCTCCCCAGACCATAATGCTTGGTATTGGCCCTGTGTGCCTCTCGACAATAAGATCTGGTACGTCAGCGCACACGATTCCGGCGATCACTGCGAGCAAGACAGAAGCGCGATTCATCACTAAAGACAACCCTATGCCATTCATCGACCCACGTTGATCTTTCTCGACACCAGGCCAGCCTTACACGTCGCTGTTGTGGGTCAATGGAACACCTTCTGCAGGGACACGGGCTCGTAAGCCAGCTGCTCGCAGGCGATTACCAACTGTTTGTTGTGTAACGTGGGGTGCCACAGCTGCTCGAATTTGCGCTGCTGTTGCATGGGGTTCCATCCGGGCCATCTGAATGATGCGGCGATCCTCTCTCACAGTTGTTTGTCGCGCTGGGGCTGTGCCAGGTCTATGAGTGTGAGTACCTTCATTTTACCACTGCTGCCATACACGTTGTACCGTAGATACATTTTGGCCAACACGTGCAGCGACAGTCCGTAGCGATAATCCAGCCTCACACAGCCCAAATCTCTGAGCCCTCTCAAACGGCGACAGTTGTTGATAGCATGCTCTTCTCTGTCGTTGAGGCATGTTTGATGGGGAACACTTCACTGCACGGACTGCAAGTCAACTATGCTACACCAGAGTCCGTATCCTGGAGTTGATTCCTCTGCGACTAATCACGTGGGGAGACCTGTAGCAACAATCCAATGGGTCTGAAAATTTGATCGTTTACATACCTACATGGCATCGTTCCATATCTTGAAAATGAACACAAAAGACCAATGCCTTCATGGTGTTGCAATTTCCATTTTCTTAAGTGAATCTATTTATGGGTGAATATATAGTTTCTCAGCTTTTCTTCAGCAAGTACTTCCTTACATATTTTTGCTAATTCAGTATATTTATGCCTACTTCCTTCAGTTTTGTTGTTTTTCACTCTGTGCAAGCTCTTGTATTCCAGAATATTTTCTTTCATTTTCATTTCTTTCATTTTGATAATTTTACCATGGAATCTCCTCCTGTCTTACCTTTTCTGACATTCAAATTCCGTATCAGGTATTTACCTAGTCTTTTGGCAAACGATTTGTCAAAGAAGTTGGAAATTTATCACATCTATCTCCCTTGGTAAATTATTTCAATCCCTGTTTCCTTGTATAAATTAAAATCTACCCCAATTTTTCCTCTTGAATTCCAACTTTATCTTCATATTATGATCTTTCCTACTTTTAAAAATTCCATTCAATGTCATTTTACACCATCTCTTCGCTAACAGCTCAGAACATACTTTTTAGTTGAGCAGCTCACCATCTTACCCCAAGTCTTCCCAGTCCAAAGTTGCTGGGGTGAGTGGCTCAGACGGTTGAGGTGCTGGCCTTCTGACACCAACTTGGCAGGTTTGATCCTGGCTTAGTCCGGTGGTATTTGAAGGTGCTCAAATATATCAGCCTCGTGCTGGTAGATTTACTGGCACATGAAAGATACCAAGAGGTAGACATACACAAACACACACACACACACATGCATACATACATACTGTACATACATACATACATGCATGCATAAAATCTTTTCAGATGTACAACTATTTTGATAAATGTAGGACTTAACATTATATTTATTTCATAGTTTCCTGACATGATATCTCACACATTTATTTCAATTAACAGACGAAGATGAAGATCAGTTTGAGGAACTTCAGCGTCTGGTATACGAGGAAAGTGATGATGTAAAACTTGCAAAAGAGGTCCTCAGTAAGACAGAATCTTCAAAAAAATCGGGATACAGGAGCCAGCAACTGGGTGGACTACGAGGTACAACAAGCAATCGAGATGTAAGTACTTCAATGAGATAGACAACTTTCATGTTAATTACATTAAGCCTAGATATCAATTATATCATGTAAGTAATGCTCATAGTCTTGTGCTATGGTTGGTTAGTTTCCAGAATATGCATAGGGAAAGACTGTGAATATAACAACCTAAATGGTATTCCTCAAAGTAGTCACTGGATGCTTGATGATGTGTGTCACAATTGGAACTTCCAATATTGTTCATTTCAGTGAACGTTTGTGAACTAATAACTTTTAACACATGGAATTCACAGGGTTTTTTTACCTTGATAAAATGACAAGTAATATTATATGGTGCTGTTTCCCCATAGAACGTTGAAGTAGCTTCTCTGTTTTGTGTTTTCCATATCATGGATGTTAAAACACTTTCGAAGGTCCCACATCCAGGATAATCTCTTTCAATATTTCCCTTGTATCTTGTCTCTGTAATCAGCTATATCAGACTGCATTTGACTTAGTGTGTTGGCCGTGCAGTTAGTATCGCTCAGCTGTAAGCTTGCATTAGGGAGATGGTGGATTCGAGTCTCACTGTCAGTAGCCCTGAAGATGGTTTTCCACAGTTCCCATTTTCACACCAGGCAAATGCTAGCTAGGGCTGTACCTTAATTAAGACCACAGCTGCTACTTTTCCAATTCTAGCCTTTCCCATCCTTCCATTGCTGTAAACCTTTGATGTGTTAGTGTGATGTTAAACTAGTACCAAAAAGAAGAAAGACAGGACTGTGTTTGTCATTTTGAAAGATGTGATTAAAATAGGCTGCTTTCTCGTGTACTCCTCATTGGTGATGGGGTCTGCCCATTGGGTCTTGAACATTCTACGATACAGCCACTAGCTACACAAGCGACAATATGTTCTAAAGGGACCAGCGGGAAGAATCCTAAATAACAACAATAACAATAAATCACACTACTTGACAAGAAAATACTTCCATATTATATCCCAGTTACAGTTGAGAGGAGTGGCCCCGGATAGACGTAAGAGTCCCCTTCTTATTGTTAACATCAGAAAACACCACTAGACAATTCAAGGAAGATTTTAGCTAAAAATCACTAAATTAAAGATTAAAAAATGCCACCAAAATTATTAATAGGATAGATAGCGTCTAACTATAATAACACTGATTGACAACAACAACAAAAAAAAAAAACCAGTGGATATCTTGGTATCCAACAAGCGTTCTAAGCTAATTGGAACATATTGATTCAAAAAATGGAAACCATTCCTTACTATCATGATACAACATCAATGTTTAACATTGTATCAAGGAAAACAACTCACAGACAGAAGTTTCACTACAGTGTTGATTGCAACATGGAGTACTAATGAACATGTCTTTAGCTTTTACCAGTACTTAAAAGAACTCCTGCAGGACAATATTTTGGCACCTCAACATCTCCGAAAAATTTAACAGTAGTTGGTGGGACTTAAAACCAATAACATTATTATTTAAAGCTCAAGGGTGTTGAAAAATCCCTGCTATATACAGTTTGGTGTTGAAAGCTTTGTTTTATCAATGATGGTATCTAAGATGGTGGTGGTGATTCTGTTTTAAGAGAAAGTACAACTGGGCAACCATCCTCTGAATACTAATCAGAGGGGAAAAAACGGAAGAGGTCCAACACTTTGAAAAATGAAGGTATTAGCAAAACAAGGGAAAGGCCACGAAAGGCATGAAAATGAAAGACTCCCTAGGCCTTGAAAACTTCATACCATCTGAGTCCAAAAAGAACAAGAATTGACCAAGAGAGGTCGATAGGAAATTAAAAAGCAAGGAGCCTGATACAAGAAATGCCAGACACAGCTTGGAATTGACTCTGAGGGTATTCACAAAAGAAAGAGAAGAGTCGTGAAGAGTATGGAAATAAAAAACACCCAAGGCCTTGCAAATTTAATATTGTCGGGATTGGAAGAGAAGTAATAAAAGGAAGTACAACTGGGTAACTATCCTCTCCTAGTACTGATCAGAAGAAAAATGGAAGAGACTTTGAAGAATGATGCTATGGAAAAAGAAAGGGAAGGGCCAAGGTGGATGTGAAAATAAAAGACTCCCTACGCCTTGCAAACCTGATGCTAGAGGTGTTGGTGATCACTGCTTTAAGAGCAAGTACAACTGGGCAACCATCCTTTGAAAGAAATCTGAAGGAAAATGGAAGAGCTCTAACACTATAAAAAATGAAGGTATCAACAAAAGCAAAGGAAGGGCCAATAGTGTGAGAAAATGAAAGCCTCTATAGGTCTCACAAACCTAATACCATCAGGATTGGAAAAGAACAAGAGGTGACCAGGAGAGATCAGATAGAATAAATGAAAGCAAGGAGCCTGGCACAAATATGTGGAAGCAATGCCAGACTCAGCTAGGAGAATGGCAGTCACCAGTCCACACTCCCTAGTTGAGAGCCCTGTTCCCCCTTTCAGTAACCTCTTCTGAAAGGCAGGGGATACTGTGGTTGTCTACCACCCCCAACCACAGGGTAAGTTGGCCAGAGGAAGTCAGACCCCACAACGCATGAATTTTTATTGTGGAATTTTAAAAAATGTGAAGAAGGGGAAATGTGAATTCCCTGGTAGGGCTGCCAACATATATATCTTGTGTCTGTTTGCAGTAAGGCCACCTCATCGAATTCTCTACTATGTGATGCCAACTGTAGTCTTTTTAAACAGTTACAGTATTTGAATTCAAACTTGGTGTAGCCAAAAGGCTACACTATGCATTGTAGGGAAAGGAAAGTTGAAAGTGAGTAACCTGGCACAAGTAAGTGGAAACAATGCTAGAAGACCATGCTCTCGAGTTGAGAGTTCCTGGGATTACACTCTTTTGTCATCTATCATGACAGGCTGGGGTCACCATGGATGTAATATTTCATCCCCACCCACAGGGATAAAACTGTTTGTAACCTAAGATCAGAAGAGAACAAGAGTTCATCAAAGGAAAGCAGATATTTATGGAAACATAAGTACTAAGTTGAATCAATGGCAGATCAAGCTCTGTAACTGATGATAATGAAAGTTTACAAGTTACAGTATGTGGTTTGGGGAAGTATTCAATAATACTTATGATAAATCATTCAAATCTAATATAAAGCTTATTTTCCCTTTTGGATTTATATGCGAATATATATATATATATATATATTCAGTGGTATTCTCAAATAGCTCTGATCTTGTTAAATATTTTGAGTTATGTCCCCTAATCATTCATATTATAATTTGAGTTTTGTTTACAGGAGTTGGACACAGCAGAGGAGATCCAGCCTGAGGTAGCAGCTGCTATAATGCACACAGAAGAACAAGGTCTTCCCATGGGGTCAGCTCCATCTGCACTTTATGCTATACTATTTGCTGAGCACCAGGAAGATTCCGTAGTTCCTGTAGGCTCTGCTGGGCCTCCACCACATCAGGTGTGTAAAATACATGAGGTGAAAGTGATATTGATGATGATGATGATGATGATATTATTGGTGCTGCACTGACAGCTCCATTTTCAGTAGAGGCCTCAAGTGTGCTTATCACAGAAATCATTGAAACATGAAGGTTTAGATCTGTTCATGACTAAAGGCAATTTATGTTTAAATGCCCAAGTACTGAATTACATCATCTGCAATTTCACTATAGAGTTTGCTTGTTATAATGGAATAATTCAGAGCGTTTATTTAAAATCTTCCTCATAGAGCATAAACCAGAAGAGACCAAGGAATGTCCGCAAGTCACTAAACAACAAGCTCTAATAAGCAAAGTCAGGCAAATGAGATGGCCATAAGCCTTGATTGGTAAACTGATCATCATCAACCATTTCCCATAACTGTTGCAAAGAATTATATACCTTATGCTAGTGGCTTTACGTCGCACTGACACAGATAGGTCTTATGGCTATACCTTATGGGGCAATTGTGCTTTCTTACTGAAAATAACAGTATCTTTCTCCTTCTCTGGTCAGTTAACCAAAAAATGGTTAGAGAATATTGTGAACATACTGGTTGGAGATATCTACCCCACCCCAAAAAAAAAAATCAGACTGATTGCTGGGCATTAATAGTGCGTATACACTCACCATCACATCACACTGCAATCTTGGGCATAAAATGTGTGGGTTCTCTATATCCCACATCCTAGTGTTTTATGAATTGAGATATCTACTCAAATTTGGATCCACAATACTGTTACGAACATTAGCCAATTGGAAAATCTTACCCTTATGGTGAAATCTGCAGGTGGTATATTATGCACCATATGAGTCTGATAAGAACAAGAATATAACATTTTTGTTGCATTGCGAGCTGACAAACATGAATGACCAATTTCCTGAGCTAATCTCTGAAGTGATTTATGTCTGTGTATCACCTAACCTCTCTCATTTCAGAACTGTCCTCCTTTACCCTCTTTTCTTATTAAGCATGGAACCATTACTAAGCCACTTGTGGATTAGTTGATTCATGTAATATTTGATGGTATGGATGAACCCTAGAAGCCACAGTGAAATTTACAATAGCAATTTTTAACTCGGATTTTCTTCTTTTGGAAATTACATTGGAACAGAAGTATTCTCAGCGCAAGAGTGTATTTAACCACTGCCATTATAAACTGTACAACATTCATTTAACATAATTTAGTCTTATAGTCACTAAAGATCTCCTTGCTGAAAACTGGGAATATCACAGTGTTGTGTAATACCGTTACACTCAGGAACATATTTTAAGGAGTCTTACAATTGGTTTGCACTGAATTTAATGTTAAAAACACTTCTTTATACAGCATCACATCATAAATACTTTATAAAAACATAGCAGCCATTACTCGCTTCAACTGTTTTTTGTCTTAAGTGTCCAGCAGGTGGCACTGCCAGCAAATGGTTGACAGTGTCGACAGCAAAGTCTGATACAACACACAGTTTGCTATAGCTGTAATCTTCCTGTCAAGAACTTTTAATCAGATGAAGTTGTGACACAAGCTGGTGCACAGGGAATTCCATGGAAGCTTGACATGAGAGAGAAATCGTAAATTAATGGACCTGTAGATGAAATTACGTTGAACTTTGAAGGATATAGAAATTACTCTATAGAACTTGAATATCAGCAGAACCAGTCAAACAAGTGATTTACAAGAATGGCAGTATTCCCAGCGTTAAATGTCATCATCATCATCATCATCATCATAATCACACATCACCATTCTCCTTGCATTTTCCCACTTACACGGGGTTTTCTTTCTTGCATCATTTTCTCCACTTCAGACAATAATTGGTAACATCCCAAAGGTTGAGTTTTGCATGGTGCATATTGGTTCTCCGGTGTAGGGATGTGGTAACCCCATCACCCAGTCGATAACCACTGTAATTAGCCTCCCGATTATTGGGGGGTAAACCATAAACCTTACTACATGAGAAAATGCATGTCAGCCATCGACCAGCTAGTGCATAACAAATATCAATGCAAAGATCCATGATAGGCCTAGCAAGCCAGTGGTAGCATATTAACATCGCTTTCAACAATCAAACGAGCCTCGGATTGAATGTAAGACCAATTCCAAAAGTGACAAAGCCTTTGTGCGGATCTGTCAGGTATGACGGCCAAAATGGCTCCAATGATAGAAAAATCTGTTCAAAGAAAAATATAAGAATTGGGACTGTTAATGTAGTACCCATAGAAAAGGATGCAAGAATTCAAGAAATCACTTGGATAATGACAGAGAGAAACATACCGATAATGGGACTAACAAGGGAACATTGGAAATGGTAAAGTCGCCGATCGCGATGAAACTTAGAAAACACATTGAGGTACATGTAAAAACAATGCCAGCATCAATTTTAGGTGCCAACATTCATTAGCGCGTTAACTAAGGGGCCTACAAGTTGCAACATTTCAAGTTCCGCGCGATCAGCGACGAATACCTGCTGGCCAATGCTAAGCCAGCACACACACTTCCCGTCTGGAGACACACCCTCTGCACCGCCTTCCCCACTCCAACTGGTTCTCCCCGGCAGGTTCCCCTTCTCCTCGCGCTCCGGCCGCTTGGGTGTTGAACGAGACCGGCGCTATATTTTGCTTCTTTACGTACTATAATTATTGAAATCCTTTAAATCACGTTCCGTTTCACACATAATGATAATAAATAACCTAAACTATTTACTCACATTTTATTCAAATTTTATATTTTCATTCCTGCTAATTCCGGTAAGTTGTCAATTCGTGGCTACAACCCCAAGTTAAGCACCATCGGGCGTGGACAAACGCAGGATAAGGTACCGCGTCCGACCTAGGCTTAAATTATTATTTACGTCTGAAACACCTTGAAGCTGTCGGTAATGTCATTTAGAGTGGACATACATATGAAATTAATTAAAATAAATCACCCACCTTTAAACAACGTTAAATATCCTTTTATTTAAAGAAATTACGTGCCCGGGTAGAGGATCTCAATGAATGTAATGAGATTTTGTACCTCGGGATATCAAAATCTGGTTACAGGTCCAGACCTTCTTTTCATGTCCACTCCCCTACCCCCATTTTGTGTACGCTATCAGGTGTGCCATAACGAAACGAAATCGTGAACAACAGCAATTATAAACTCCGAGTTAGAAACTGCTGGTATTTTCCGTATTGCGTACTCTGGTATAAGGAATCTGGATAGAATTTTTTATTTGTGCTTGTATTGAATGATTTATTTATGTTTTGCAGTGAAAGGCACAACACATTTCAATTGCAGCAATGGTTGCCGAACATAAATCAATTAAATGCATAGACAACTTTGATATGAGTATGACATGGAATGATTGACGTAATAAGAAAAGTCTTGAAAAAGAAATAAAGATGTGCATTTATATATGCAGTAGATATACCGTAATCACAGGCAGACCTGTAGTCCTACTTTCCCGTACTTTTGCGCTATAGCTGAGAAAGGTCTATGTAAAGTATAGATAAGAAATGTGTTTTTCCACCAATCAATACACAATTTATTTTAAATAGATTACACTAGTACCGGTTTCGGCTCTTAACGGCCATCATCAGCTAGTACATGATTAGTTTCCAGCCATTAGACAAATTACAAGTTGTTATTGTATTAGACATCCGGATGTCTGATGGGGGATGGAAATGTATACAGTAGCATGAAATTAAAATATCTGTAGTCAAGGTAAAAAGTTACAATAAGTTAGAACATGAGTATGTAGAACATATTAAACTTATTGTAACTTTTTACCTTGACTACAGATATTTTAATTTCATGCTACTGTATACATTTCCATCCCCCATCAGACATCCGGATGTCTAATACAATAACAACTTGTAATTTGTCTAATGGCTGGAAACTAATCATGTACTAGCTGATGATGGCCGTTAAGAGCCGAAACCGGTACTAGTGTAATCTATTTAAAATAAATTGTGTACTGATTGGTGGAAAAACACATTTCTTATCTATACTTTACATAGATCTTTCTCAGCTCTAGCGCAAAAGTACGGGAAAGTAGGACTACAGGTCTGCCTGTGATTACGGTATATCTACTGCATATATAAATGCACATCTTTATTTATTTTTCAAGACTTTTCTTATTACGTCAATCATTCCATGTCATACTCATATCAAAGTTGTCTATGCATTTAATTGATTTATGTTCGGCAACCATTGCTGCAATTGAAATGTGTTGTGCCTTTCACTGCAAAACATAAATAAATCATTCAATACAAGCACAAATAAAAAATTCTATCCAGATTCCTTATACCAGAGTACGCAATACGGAAAATACCAGCAGTTTCTAACTCGGAGTTTATAATTGCTGTTGTTCGCGATTTCGTTTCGTTATGGCACACCTGATAGTGTACACAAAATGAGGGTAGGGGAGTGGACATGAAAAGAAGGTCTGGACCTGTAACCAGATTTTGATATCCCGAGGTACAAAATCTCATTACATTCATTGAGATCCTCTACCCGGGCACGTAATTTCTTTAAATAAAAGGATATTTAACGTTGTTTAAAGGTGGGTGATTTATTTTAATTAATTTCATATGTATGTCCACTCTAAATGACATTACCGACAGCTTCAAGGTGTTTCAGACGTAAATAATAATTTAAGCCTAGGTCGGACGCGGTACCTTATCCCGCGTTTGTCCACGCCCGATGGTGCTTAACTTGGGGTTGTAGCCACGAATTGACAACTTACAGGAATTAGCAGGAATGAAAATATAAAATTTGAATAAAATGTGAGTAAATAGTTTAGGTTATTTATTATCATTATGTGTGAAACGGAACGTGATTTAAAGGATTTCAATAATTATAGTACGTAAAGAAGTAAAATATAGCGCCGGTCTCGTTCAACACCCAAGCGGCCGGCAAGCGCGAGGAGAAGGGGAACATGCCGGGAAGAACCAGTTGGAGTGGGGAAGGCGGTGCAGAGGGTGTGTCTCCAGACGGGAAGTGTGTGTGCCGGCTTAGCATTGGCCAGCAGGTATTCATCACTGATCGCGCGGAACTTGAAATGTCGCAACTTGTAGGCCCCTTAGTTAACGCGCTAATGAATGTTGGCGCCTAAAATTGATGCTGGCATTGTTTTTACATGTACCTCAATGTGTTTTCTAAGTTTCATCGCGATCGGCGACTTTACCATTGCCAGTGTTCCCTTGTAAGTGAAATAAGAGAAATAGGGAGTGGCAGTAAGGTGCTGGAGAGGGGATATGAAATGTGGTGGTCAGGAAGAGATGAAAGAAGAAATGGTGTTGCAATAATAGTGGCTAAAGAACTGGCCAACAAAGTACTCAATGTGGACTCAAGGAAGAGTTTATCACTAAACTGGAGGATGCTGTAACATCTAACAAGACTGTGATTATAGGAGACTTCAATGCTAGAGTTGGGAATGATAGAGGAGGATATGAAACACTTATAGGAAGCCATGGAGAAGATCACAGAAATGAAGGGGAGATGTTATTAGATATGTGTCTGAGAAATTAATAGATCATTGGTAATGGATGGTATAAGAAAAGAGAGTCACAAGTATACCAGATACAGTTGGAACTTGCAACAGAAATCCATAATAATGGAAGAAATCAGAAGATGCTTGACGGTGACCACAAACTATTGGAGGGGACACTGATGAAATTCAGAAGGGGTAAATATGAGGGAAAAAGACAGGCAAAAATCAAATGCTGGAACTTAAAGGTAGAGAAATCCAAGAGATATATAGGGAAAAGATTAAAACTCAGCTTCTTAAAGACGAGTGGAAGGATGTTGATGAAGAAAGGAAAAGGTTTAAACAGGCTTTAGTCAAAGCAGCAGAATACACCTGTGGAAGGACACAAAGAAACTCAATGGTGGAATGAAAGAATTTCAGATGCAGTCAAAAGGAAGAATAATGCATGGAGAGAATGGTTCAGAAACAGAATGGAACATAATAGAGACAAATGGAAATGATTAAGCAGAACAGCAAGGAAAATGATAGCATTGGCTAAAAAGATGTCCTGGAAAAAATTTACAAAAGAGATAGAAGAGAATTATAAGAATGACAAGGAAATATTATACCACATATTAGGTAACAGAAGGAAGCAAAAATAAAATACATCAAAAGTCATCAACAAAGATGGAAAACCTGTGTGGGAAGAGAAAGAAGTTTTGAAAGTATGGAAAGAATACTTCCAAAATATACTCTATATGAAGGACAAATTGAAACAAATGAACCCAAAGAAATAGATGAAGATAAAATAAATATCTCCATTACAGTGAAAGGGATGAATAAATGATCAGATAAAATAGGAAAAGAAGATCTACAAATAATGTCGAATGTAGAAAAAGCTGCATTAGAAATGAAAAATGGCAAAGCTCCTGGAACAGATGACATCGCAGTGGAAATGATTAAAGCTGCAGGATCTATTGGAATGCAGTGGCTGTTTAGAATAATGAAGATAGTATGGACTGATGGAGAGATTCCTGATGATTGGACAAGGGCAATTATTGTACCTATTTTTAAAAAAGGTAATAAGGAACTTTATGAGAACTACAGAGGAATAGCATTACTGTGTCATTGCATGAAGGTTTATGAAAAGATAATCTTACAAAAAAATCAAGAACAAGATAGATTCACAATTAAGAGGAGAACAACAAGGATTTAGTCCTGGAAGATCAACTATTGATGCCATATTTACAGCTAGACAAGTAGCAGAAAGGAAATGGGAATTTGGGAAAGACAGTGCAGTTGCATTCGTAGATATACAAAAGGCTTCTGACACCGTTAGAAGAGAAGAGATATGGTAAGGGCTGAATAGAATGGAATTGTCAAGAGAAATGCAATTCAGAATTAGGATCATTTATAACAAATGTCTGACCTGTATTATAATAGTTGGCAAAAAATCAGAATAGTTTAGAACACACAGAGGAGTTTGACAAGGAAGTGTACTTTCACCAGTGCTCTTCAATATAGTGATGGACAACATTATGAGGAAAGTTTACCAAGGGTCAACAGCAAATGATGGAATGATATGGGAAGAAAATGAACAAGAATTGGAAGAACAACTAAATACCTGGCAGAGGGCAATAGAAGAAGCAGGCATGGAAATAAGATAAATAAGATTAACGAAAAGTGAGGTAATGAAAATCAGTATAGAAAACAAAGAAAATGTTAGGTGTAATGGCAAATTCTTAAAGAAGTAGATGCTTTTAAATACCTAGGAAGTAAGCTAAGTGGGAAAGGAAACATCAAGGAAGAAATTTCAGAGAGGATAGGAAATTGCTCAAAATTTCATTACTGTTATTACGTGCTCTCTAACATTTGTACTACTTCTGTGCTTTACCTTTGCGTCTGCCAACTTCGCCGGCCTGCTGCTCTGTTTACTTCTACATGTGATTCATGCTGCACCTTTCACTCCGCCTCCTTACCCAGCTGATTCTACACTGGGTTTGTGGCTTGCTCCTTACCCTCCCTTCTTCTCGTCATGGGTACGTCACGCATACTTCTTCTATGTTCTCGACTCCACTACCTTTGAATATAAATGTGTGTGCTGGTTTTGAACTTGCAGTCAGGCATCGAATGTCGAACTGGTGTGGAGGGAGCAGTTCTGTTCGTAACGGCTGATCCATACGATCCTTTACTTTACTTCGCAATGCTACATCTGAACTGTTTACATCAGGCTGGGTGAGCAATTGTTCGTGCCGTACTCTGCTACTTTAACTTAAACTTGTTTTATTGTGCCCTTCAGGCATTATCTGCAGCTGGAACTTTAGGCCTCTGTGTGGCAATTTGAGTGCTCATTATTGTGAGTTCCTTTTTAAACGTAACTCTAAATCTCAAACAGTATATGCTGCAAGACTCTCTGTGTGGACAAACACTTGAAGTTTAATCAAATGAGTGATTGTTACCTAGGGAACTAAATATCCCTTATGTGTGTTTTTTGTAACTACTTTCCAGAATTGATGCAGCCCCATTCTTCCTACCTTTTCCCTCACCAATCCTCCAGAACCCCCCCCCCCCTTCTTTCTTTGCTTAATTAAATATATTGTCAGCCCTTTTTTTTAATAAGTCATTTAATGTTTCAGCTGTAACCCTGGTGGTCTCAAATTTGTAAAGAGGCCTTGGCTTTTCATTGTCGAAGTTAGAAGCGTTTATCAATTGTGCTTACTTCCTTGGTGTTAAATTGTTGTCCTCGTCGCCATAAGACCTATCTGTGTCGGTGCGATGTAAAGCAACTAGCAAAACAAAAAAAATTGTTGTCCTTAATCATTTTTTTTGGGTTCGGTAAAACTTATGTCTTATCCTGAAGTCTAGTCACGATCTATAAGATCAATTTTATTAAGAGTCCTTGTTATATATTTAAATTTCTAACTTTCAAGTTCAAAACAAACCCACCATGTTCCAGGTGTTTAACTAAAGTGAAATATTACTCAATGTAATGATCTTGTTCCTTTTAATGGTATTATAAATATATTTTGGTATCGATCTAGTTGTTACAAATATCCAGACTATTCTATTTCTCCCTTATTTCCTTGTCATTACAGTACTTACCACAGATGACCATCTGGAACTATCTCGGCAACGCTTCGCGCTAATTCTGTTTGCAAATTGTAGTTCGATCCTTAATTATAGTTTCATATTTTTACCTTGGTAAGATAGTGTTGGGGCATGAAGATAATTTCGCCTTTACAGAATAATCACCTGCTCCACCATAAGAAAGTTTTTGGCAGTTGGTGTTTATTTGCCTCATAATTTGCCTTTCTTGCTTTATGAATAAGTATTCCACAAATATCTTATTGATTATATTCTGTGTGGGCCAGTCTATCCACGCCCTCATTATTTTCACCCCTTGGCATGGTCGCTTACCAATGTCAATCAATCAATCAATCAATCAATCAATCAATCAATCAATCAATCAATCAATCAATCAATACTGATCTGCATTTAGGGCAATCGCCCAGGTGGCAGACTCCCTATTTGTTGTTTTCCTAGCCTTTTCCTAAATGATTTCAAAGAAATTGGAAATTTACTGAACATCTCTCTTGGTAAGTCATTCCAGTCCCTAACTCCCCTTTCTATAAATGAATTTTTGCCCCAGTTTGTCCTCTTGAATTCCAACTTTATCTTCATATTGTGATCTTTCCTACTTTTATAAACACCACTCAAACTTATTCGTCTACTAATGTCATTCCATGCCATCTCTCCACTGACAGCTCGGAACATACCACTTATTACACATTATGAGTCTCATTATGATAGCCGTATTGGAGTACAGAATGTAAAAGTTTCAAACAAATTTATTTAAAAACCACCATTCCAATACTTTAAAATCTCTAAGTCTAAGATACAAATACTACATACATGTTAAAATGGGACATGTACCACTTAGGCTTTGTAAGCATCTTCAGCCATACTTAATCTAAAGCTAAGTCAGGGCCCTGAACTGGGTTTCTCATTGAAGTATAATAATACAAGATAAAACAGTCATAAAATCTAGTTTGTGGAAAAAGCAATACTTAAATGCAAATAAAATTCAATAATGAACTTGTTATAGTATTATATATACATGGAATGAATACTAGTGTTCATCTAAAAAAGTACACATTAGTTATTTGTAGAACGAGACAGTCATAATGATCTGACATACATTTGGATTGTACAGATTGCTTGACATTAAAGAAGCGTGGATTAATTAAAAATGTCAAAAAATAAAACTTTGAGCGTTGTTGACTGAGAATCAGATACGTCGAATATAGTAGAGTTGTTGACTCCAAGTGGTTGCGTAATTTAATTATTACAGGGTCAGATAAAGCTTCACCTACTCTAATTCTCTGAGATCTATTTTCTAGAAATATAGCAACCCATTCAGTCATTCTTTTGTCTAGTCCAATTGCACTCATTTTTGCCAGTAGTCTCCCATGATCCACCCTATCAAATGCTTTAGACAGGTCAATCACGATACAGTCCATTTGACCTCCTGAATCCTAGATATTGGCTATATCTTGCTGGAATCCTACAAGTTGAGCTTCAGTTGAATAACCTTTCCTAAAACCGAACTGCCTTCAATCGAACCAGTTATTAATTTCACAAACATGTCTAATATAATCAGAAAGAATGCTTTCCCAAAGCTTACATACAATGCATGTCAAACTTACTGGCCTGTAATTTTCAGCTTTATGTCTATCACCCTTTCCTTTATACACAGGGGCTACTATATCAACTCTCCTTTCATCTGGTACAGCTCCTCCGACCAAACAATAATCAAATAAGTACTTCAGATATGGTACTATATCCCAACCCATTGTCTTTAGTATATCCCCAGAAATCTTATCACCGAGCTCGATAGCTGCAGTCGCTTAAGTGCGGCCAGTATCCAGTAATCAGGAAATAGTGGGATCGAGCCCCACTGTCGGCAGCCCTGAAGATGGTTTTCCGTGGTTTCCCATTTTCACACCAGGCTACTATATCAACTCTCCTTTCATCTGGTACAGCTCCTCCGACCAAACAATAATCAAATAAGTACTTCAGATATGGTACTATATCCCAACCCATTGTCTTCCTAGACCTTTTCTATCCCATCATCACCATAAGACATATCTGTGTCGGTGCGACGTTAAGAAAAATAGCAAAAAAAAAAGAAGAAATCTTATCAATTCCAGCCGCTTTTCTAGGTTTCAACTTTTGTATCTTATTGTAAATGTCATTGTTATCATATGTAAATTTTAATACTTCTTTAGCCTTAATCTCCTTCTCTATCTGGACATTATCCTTGTAACCAACAATCTTTACATACTGCTGACTGAATACTTCTGCCTTTTGAAGATCCTCACATACACACTCCACTTGTTCATTAATTATTCCTGGAATGTCCTTCTTGGAACCTGTTTCTGCCTTAAAATACCTATACATACCCTACCATTTTTCACTAAACTTTGTATGACTGCCAATTATGCTTGCCATCATGTTATCCTTAGCTGCCTTCTTTGCTAGATTCAATTTTCTAGTAAGTTCCTTCCATTTCTAACTCTATTTCTTTCCAGTCTGCACCTCCTTCTTAGTCTCTTTATTTCTCTATTATAAAAAGGTGAGTCTTTACCATTCCTTACCACCCTTAAAGGTACAAACCTGTTTTCGTATTCCTCAACAATTTCTTTAAACCCATCCCAGAGTCTGTTTACATTTTTATTAACCGTTTTCCACCGATCATAGTTAATTTTTAGAACCTCCCTTATGCCTGTTTTATCAATCATATGGTACTGCCTACTAATCCTACTTTTAAGACCTTCCTTTCTATCACATTTATTTTTAACTACAACAAAAACAGCTTCATGATCACTAATACCATCTATTACTTCAGTTTCTCTATAGAGCTCATCTGGGTTTATCAGCACGACATCCAGGATATTTTTCCCTCTGGTTGGTTCCATCACTTTCTGAATCAGCTGTCCTTCCCATATTAACTTATTTGCCATTTGTTGGTCTTGCTTCCTGTCATTCACATTTCCTTCCCAACTGATATCTGGTAAATTCAGATCTCCCGCTACAATCACATTTCTTTCCATGTCGTTTTCTACATAGCTGATTATCTTATCAAATCATTCTGAATCCGTGTCAGTGCTACACTTTTCCAGTCTGTACACTCCAAATATATCAAGTTGCCTATTATCTTTAGAAATGGGCTTTACACCTAGAATTTCATGTGTCTCATCTTTAACTTTTTCGTAGCTTACAAATTCTTCTTTCACCAGAATGAATACTCCCCCTCCCACAATTCCTATCCTATCTCTACGATACACACTCCAGTCTGTGAGAAAATTTCTGCATCCATTATATCATTTCTCAGCCATGATTCAACTCGTATTACAATATCTGGTAAATATATATCTATTAAATTACTTAATTCTATTCCTTTCTATACAATACTTCTACAGTTCAACACTAACAATTTTATGTCATCCCTACTTGATTACCAGTTCCCTGTTCCCTTATTGCCGCTCCCTAGGCCATCCCATTTCCCTGAATGTACCTCCCTATTTACCCTTACAAACAAATTTCCTAACTTATACGTACCACTGCGGTTTAAGTGAAGGCCATCTGAGCGCAGATCCTTATCTCCTACCCACCCATTAGGATCTAGAAATTTCACTCCCAGTTTCCCACATACCCACTCCATAGTCTCATTTAAATCCCCAATCACCTTCCAGTCAGTATCCCTCCTACACAGTATTCCACTAATAACAATCTCCGCTTTCTCAAACTTCACCCTGCTGCATTTACCAGATCCCACATATCCCCAACTCTGTTGGTACTTATGTCTTATATCTTATACTTATATCAGCTTACGTTGTTGGTACCAACGTGAAACACCACCACTTTCTCCTTCCCCTCCTCCCTCTCTTCTACTTTCCTCAACATCTGCCTCAACCCAGTTCCTGAATTACACTCTACCCTGGTACACTTTCCTCCACACACTTTCCCCACATGTCTAACGATGGAAACCCCCATGACCAGAGCCTAAACCCTACCCACCTCATTTGTTCCCCTCCACTCCTGGTCAGCCATATCTTTCCTGATAGCTGCAGAAGCTACTTCCTCCTCCCTTTTCTCCTTCCCATGACCCTGTTCCACCTGTCTTTTCCTATCCTCTACTCTACATTTCCCTTTCCTACCTTTTCCCTTCCTCCTACTTCCACACATCTCAGCAACAGTTCCCTGTCCCTCATCTTCCCTCTGTTGTTCTACTTGGAGTGACTCATGCCAATTTTGCACAGACACATCTCCTGAATTCTGATCCCGAATAGAGCCCTTAGCCTGCAATCTCCTTCCCCTTAGAACATTAGACCACCAAGCTGCCTCTGTGGATCAGCGGTAGAGTGTTGGCCTCCGGATCCCAAGATAGCGGGTTCAAACCTGGCAGAGGTAGTCGGATTTTTGAAGGGCGGAAAAAAGTCCATTCGACACTCCTTGTCGTACGATTTCGGCATGTAAAATTCATTAAATCTCAGCCATAGACGCCCAAGAGAGTTTTGGTTTACTCGGTCTGCCATCTAGTGGGGGCCTAGAGTAAAACGGAACGTCGAAATTGATGAGCAGACAGCCAGATGGTGTCAAATTGAAATGTCTGCACACAGTAGCTGAGGCCATACGATGATGATTATTATTATTATTATTATTATTATTATTATTATTATTATTCAACCACCTGTCTTCTACAACTCCCCCCCTTTCCTTCCCCTCCCTCTTGTACACCTACTGTAACCTGTACATTGTTTGAGGGAGTCCTATCTTCCTCCCTGTCTTCTGTGAGAATCCTAATTATCTCCCTCTAACTCTCCAACTCCTCCCTCATACCCGTCAATGCCTCGCAGTTAATTTAGGAACTGCACTAGTCATTTATCCGTCACAAACTACTTATTTACTATTTACCAATTTAAGCTATTTTTAAATTATTTACTGTTCATGTAACACTGTGTATCAGACATATTAGAAATTGAAAAGCATCTACCAAAGCAAAATCATGATATATAAATCATATTATTTGCCAATATTGACCCATGGATCAGAATGTTGGACTTGGACAAGAAAAGTTCTGTGAGGGAACTTGGGTAAAACAAGGAGGGACAAGATAAGAAATGAAACCATACGAAACATACTACAGATCAACCCTCAAAAAGAAACTATGGAGAGAAATAGATTGAAATGGTTCGGCCACGTTAAAAGAATGGGACAAGAAAGATTACTAAGAAGAGCTCTGAAATGGACAGAATCTGGAAGATGACCAAATGGAAGACCACGAATAAGATGGAGGGATCAGATGGAGGATGACGTAAATTGGAGAGGATTACAGTGGCAGACAGTGATGAATGATAGAATGTGGGAAAAAAGAGAAGATTGGAAGAGGCTATGTGAATGACCTTCATAAGCAGAAACGTATCAGCAAGAAGAAGAAGAAGAGAAGAAGAAGAACACCGGTTCTCAATCTCTCCAGCTAATGTGTTTGTAGTCATCCACAAGGCTGGCACCTTGAAGGGCAGTCTTTGTGTCTGAGGTGTCCTTGCTGCGAAGTACAACCCCACATACAGCATTTATGTCATCCGTTTGGTCACTGCACTCCAGGTATTCCAGTATTCTTCATATTTGATCTCTTCCCAAATTCTTTGCTGCACATCTTCGACTCTTGCACCTACTGGAGGTGTTTGTACCTTAGTTCGCTCCGACAGCTTCAGTGTCGAAGTACCGCTTTGCACTCAGGTAGATGCAGCTGCAGTTCACACTTTGTTGCCAGTATTGACAATGGTGTGCAACATCTACATTCCACTGGACTATGAACTTGAAGTACATGCACTTGAAGATTTGATCACTCAGTTACCTCCTCCTTTCCTCATGCCGGGAGACGTGAACACCCATAACACACTCTGGGATTCTCCATCTTCTTGTGCTGGGGTAGGATTCTCGAGCGATTGATCAATCAATTCAATCTTTGCGTGCTTAACACAGCGGAACCAGTACATTTCAGCAGCGCACATGACACATTTTCACACCTGGATATCACCTTGACCGGAAGAGTTGGCCATGCAGTTAGAGGCGCGCGGCTGTGAGCTTGCATCCGGGAGTTAGTAGGTTCGAATCCCACTGTCGGCAGCCCTGAAGATGGTTTTCCGTGTTTTCCCATTTTCACACCAGGCAAATGCTGGGGCTGTACCTTAATTAAGGCCACGGTTGCTTCCTGCCAACTCCTAGGCCTTACCTATCCCATCGTCGCCATAAGACCTATCTGTGTCGGTGCGACGTAAAACCACTAGCACAGAAGAAAAAAACAATATCACCTTGTGCAGCCATGTGTTAGCTCCCCTGTTGTGGTGGCAAGTATATGATGACCTCTTTGATAGTGACCACTTTCCGATAATTCTATCTCTTGAATCAAAGAGTCCAAAGTACCCAAGTGCTGGTTACTTTGGCAGACAAAATGGTCAGAAGTTTCCAAACGTGCAGTGATGGCTGATGATATGCTGGAGTCTGTTGAAGACCACATTTCTTAAATTACTACTGGAATTTTGGCTGCTGCAGAAGAAACAATTCCTTCTTTGTCCGGTATCCCTCACTGGAAACAGGTCCCATGGTGGACCGACAAAATTGCAGCAGCCATATGTGATCACCAACGGACTTTTAAGCATTATCATCGGAATCCTACAGTACCCAATCATATCACAATTAAGCGTTTGCACAGGAAAGCCATTTTTTATTTGAGAAAGTAAGAAAGCTACATGGGAAACGTATGTATCTTCCACGACGGTAATACTCCGTCATCACAGGTGTGGACAAAACTCTGCCATATTGTCGGAGTACATAACTTGACCTCAGTCCCTGGAATTTCCATTAATGGGGATATGCTGTAGTTACGATTCCTTCAGTCATTGCAGACCACATCGCATCACATTTCGCAGATACGCATCTGCATTTCTACCAATTAAGTGCAAAGCAGTGCACACCATCTCTCCCTCACCTCTAGTGCTTCGCATTCTTCTAGCATGCCTTTCACAGAATGTGATTTGCAGAGTGCACTTGTACTATGCAGGGACACGGAACATAGACTGGACAAAATTCACAATCAAATGCTTAAACATTTGAGTGACTGATGTCTCAAGGATATCCTCACCCTGTTCAACAGAGTATGGAGTGAGGTAGTGTTTCCATCTCAGTGGCATGAGGGAATTGTGATACCAATTCCCAAGCCTGGTAAAGATTCAAAACTTCTGGATAGTTGTAGGCCAATATGCCTTAAAATGGCCTTTGTAAGCTATTTGAAAGGATGGTTAACCAGCGTCTTGAGTGGGCGTCTTGACTAACTACCAGTGTGGTTTCTGCTCTCATTGGTCTGCCACTGATCATCTGATCAGACTGGAGAGTGCCATTCAGGAGGCCTTTCTCCAGAAGGAACACCTAGTTGCTGTGTTTTTTGAACTGGAGGAAGCTTACGGTACCAATATGGGATTTTCTTCACACTACACCAGTGGGCATTTGGGGGAAATTTGCCGACGTTTATTGAGAATTTCATGTCCCTTGAGCTCTTTTGAGTCTGAGTAGGGAATGCATTTTCTCAATATTACATTCAAGAAAATGTAAAATTATATTGAGTGTCACGCAGTTCGCGAATGCCATCAATGGCATGGTTGCCACTGCTGGGCCTGCAGTTGTTCCATCGCTGTATGTGGATGACTTAGCTCAAGATTACAGCTCCGGATGGGTGGCGTTTGCTGAGAGACAGCTACAGCAGGCTATTAACTGTGTCGACAGATGCCCTGCAACACAGTTTTCGATTTTCAGCGGCAAAAACCTCAGTTGTACACTTCTGTTGATGTTGGCTTGTGCATCCTGAACCAGAGCTCCGCTTGCAAAACAGTGTCTTACCAGTGGTAGACACTTTCAGTTTCCTAGGTCTCCATTTTGATAAGAGATTAACATGACAGCCTCACAACCGTCAGCTGAAGGTAGCCTGCATGAAAAGGTTTAACATGCTTAAGTTTCTCAGCGACACATCGTGGGGTGTTGACCGTGCGGTGCTGCTAGATTTCTACACAGCAATGGTCCTCTCCCAAATGGACTATGGTAGTGTGGCTTATAGTTCAGCATCGAAATCTACGCAGAGCCTTTTAGACA
Source organism: Anabrus simplex (assembly GCF_040414725.1). NCBI lineage: Eukaryota > Metazoa > Arthropoda > Insecta > Orthoptera > Tettigoniidae > Anabrus > Anabrus simplex. Next base: position 233,152,235 of record NC_090267.1, on the reverse strand, counting down.
GTGTTCACCATAGTGGAGTTAGGTTGGCAACGGGTCTTTTCCATACACGGAACTCAATTAACTTACAGCCCAGCCTTGCTTTGGGCGTTAGGATTTGTCTTCCTTTTTACCTAGGCCCAATCCCAGCCTACCCACTTAAGGGGGAGTTCCACCTTTACAAATAAGAGGACAGCAGTTATTCCTCATGAAATGCCGCTAAATCCAAGCTAACAATGCAACATTAGTACCCAATACCACCAGAGGTACCAAGACCGGCCGAACACCACATGGCTGGTTGGGATTCCAATTGATAGCTTGTATGTAATGAACATCATAATTGGTCCATATTGAAAATTGTGTCGTGAGTTAAATATGGATATCAGTGGTTGTCTTGAGCGGCCTTTTAGCGATGTACCTCCGTTGTTAGTTACGTGATCGTATATTTGGCTAGATCTACTCCGTGGACCCAAAGTGAACATGGATTCCTCCGTTTATCGGAAGTATTTCCAGGACTTCATTCACCAGTATCCGGCTGCGAGACCCATCTTCACAGATGGCTCTAAGGTCGGAGAAAATGTTGGTTGATCTTTCATCACCGATGATATAAGCATGATGATCTCGCTTCCTAGTGTATGTGGCGTGTATACTGCAGAGCTTTACACCATCTCAGAAACTCTGCAGTTTGCACTGGGTGACAAAAGAAACCATTTTCTCATGTGTACCAGCTCGTTAAGTTCCCTGCAGAAGTTGCTATTACATATTATCAGTCTGTCAAGCCCACTGAAATGCATGCACCAACTGACCCTATGAGCAACATTTTCACACCAAACAGGGATTGGCTGCATAAGGAACGGCATTACCAGCATTCCTTGTTGTATGTCCGGCGCTCTCTTCTCGCTGCGCCAGCCAGCTGCACGCGCGCCTGTGTATCATTCTGCTAGCTTCGACGCGCAGCCCTCAGTGCGCGTGCCTAACCATCGAGTGTACTATAAATAGGAGCTCCCTGCCTCCTCATTGCCCACTTGCCCCGGTGTCCAGCTCCAGAATACACCCTACGTCGAGCACGGAGGCTACTCCTCTTGAAAATGTGCTTCGACCAGGTGGACTGAATTTCTGGCAGTACGAGGTCTCACCTCTGGTCACCGCTCCCTTACCTGTTTCCGCTGCCTATGTTCCGTAATTCTTTTACAAGCCATTTTCATTCCCTAATTTACGCAAGATCCCTTAGTTTCGCTAGGTGGAATTTCTTCAATCAATTGAACTTGCTTTTTAGGAATTCAGGCACTTCAACAAACAAGGACTCTCAAAGACATTCATGTTAGTGTGCCAGATAGTTCTCGACTATCAACGTGTCAATTCACAAAGGCTATCTTTTCAAGATAGAAGTGTATATAAAGACTGTAAACCTGTACATATTGTATAAAGACAGACTTTTCTCAAGATTCAATATTCCTTTTTGCTTCAAAATAAATTTCTGTTATTTGTGTAAATATCATAAAGTGAAGCAATAAAAGTTGTGTTCTGTAAATTTCAACTTTGGTTACAACACAACTCTATGGCGACGAGGTAAAAAAGCGACACTACAATTCATCGGCCCCAGTCGCCAACTCTATGGCGACGAGGTAAAAAAAACACACCACTACCATTCTTCGACCCCAGTTGCCAACTCTATGGCGACGAGGTAAAAAAGCACCAAAATACAATTCATCGGCCCCAGTCGCCAACTCTATGGCGACGAGGTAAAAGCAACAAAATACAATTCTTCGGTCCCAGTTGCCAACTCTATAGTGACGAGGTAAACACGACACAACAATTCAACAGGCCCAGTTGTCAACTCTACGGCGACGTGCTAAACAACAACGACACTCCAACCAGTTTTGACACACAGCTTACCTTACTCTTTCTTGCACGCATCTCGCAATGGCTACTGCGGAACAACTAGCTACGGTCTTCCAAGCCTTACAGCAGCAACAACAACAGTTTATGCAACAACAACAGGCAGCATTAATTCAGGCTATTCAAGCTATTTCTGTCTCTACACAGCCATCAGCTATTCCTCCGTTCTCTGCTTTTGATCCGGCTAAGGAAGAATGGTCAGTTTATTTAGCCCGTTTACAACAGCATTTCATCTGCCATTCTGTCACAGATGATCAACGCCGCCGCGCACTATTTCTTAGTTCGGTTGGCAATGCTACGTGTGAATTACTACGTAAATTAAGTCCGGAAGAACACTTATCTGAGGTACCCTTCACGCAGCTCTTGGCCCGTCTCACGGAACACTATGCCAAAGCTCCTCACATAGTGGCTGCTCGCTATAAATTTTTTCAGAACAGAAAGCAACCCCATCAGACACATACTGAATGGATAACTGAATTGCGTGGTCTAGCTAAACCCTGCCAGTTCATCTGCTCCAAGGACGGTTGTGGTTCATCCTACACTGATTCTCTCATTCGGGACATGATAATTTTACATACTCCTGAAGACAAAATACGTTTTGACGCTGTCAAGCAGAGTAACCCTTCTTTAGAAGACGTCCAGCGTATTGCTACGGTTTATGAGCTTACTACCAAGACTGCCGCAGCCATAGCTTCTCCACACGAAGTTGCACAAGTCTCGCCTCAGGCCCGCAAGTCCTCTGCTACAGTGAACAGTCCGGATAAGGCGCTCTCCACCACGCATTCTCGCCAGGTTCCCTCTCGTAATGCTACACGGAAGCCCAATTCTAAAAGCACCTCGAAACTCCTGCCTTCCTGCCGAGGTTGTTTCAAGCATCATGAACGTCGTGACTGTCGTTTTTTCAAAGCTACTTGTGAACGATGTAATAAACTTGGACACATTAAGACTGTCTGTCAAAGTTAGCTCCGCCCCAGCATCGCAGTCGCCGCCAGCGCCGCCGCCGTTTCACGCCGTACCGGCGTATTTAGGAGGGGAGGGTGTTGTATGTCCGGCGCTCTCTTCTCGCTGCGCCAGCCAGCTGCACGCGCGCCTGTGTATCATTCTGCTAGCTTCGACGCGCAGCCCTCAGTGCGCGTGCCTAACCATCGAGTGTACTATAAATAGGAGCTCCCTGCCTCCTCATTGCCCACTTGCCCCGGTGTCCAGCTCCAGAATACACCCTACGTCGAGCACGGAGGCTACTCCTCTTGAAAATGTGCTTCGACCAGGTGGACTGAATTTCTGGCAGTACGAGGTCTCACCTCTGGTCACCGCTCCCTTACCTGTTTCCGCTGCCTATGTTCCGTAATTCTTTTACAAGCCATTTTCATTCCCTAATTTACGCAAGATCCCTTAGTTTCGCTAGGTGGAATTTCTTCAATCAATTGAACTTGCTTTTTAGGAATTCAGGCACTTCAACAAACAAGGACTCTCAAAGACATTCATGTTAGTGTGCCAGATAGTTCTCGACTATCAACGTGTCAATTCACAAAGGCTATCTTTTCAAGATAGAAGTGTATATAAAGACTGTAAACCTGTACATATTGTATAAAGACAGACTTTTCTCAAGATTCAATATTCCTTTTTGCTTCAAAATAAATTTCTGTTATTTGTGTAAATATCATAAAGTGAAGCAATAAAAGTTGTGTTCTGTAAATTTCAACGTTGGTTACAACATTCCTCATACCTCAATCACTTTCATATTGTCAAAGCCAAGGAAAAGACAGAGACAGATCAATGAAAGTAACAAAATTGCTCTAGTTTATACCAGAAGACATAGTGCACTGTAAACACTAGGTCCCAGCCAGCAAAGGCAATAAATGCCATTTATTAAACATAAACTTTAAATCCACCCATGGGAACTCTTAGGGAAGACTAATAACTTCTAATAAGATATCTTACTTCATGTCTACACACACTTTGACACGGGAAATTAAATTCACGAGTGGCATCTACAGGTTTCTGGACTCCCCAGTACATTTACACTTAATTAATTAACACAATGTTATGGAACATAACTAACAAAAACAAAAAACTGATTGAGCACCAGCGTACTTGATGATACACGATATTAGACTAATATCCAGGGTGGGGTCATAGGCTGATGATATCCTGACTTGCTTACCTAACCTGACGACTTGTTTAACTCAAAAAAGGCATGAGGATTTATTGGCTAGGTTATACTCTTTTGTGAAATGACACACAGTCTATTAAAATATATAACTATGGTTTCAAAAATTAACTACCTTGATATTCTTCACAACACATGACAACAAAACAACAATGCAAGAAATATACACTTAAAATGAACCATATCGATATACATATAGAATACCACCTCCATAAAACATGACAACATTAATTACAATATAAGAAATACACTGTTTTCTCTTATTATTCACAATCAGCACTGAATTTACATGACAGCCTAATTACTGAAGGAAATTAGCTGGCACGACGACCTTGGTATGAAACATTGTATTAGGACTTTCTCTGTCCCTTGACACATGCTAAACTCAACTGTACACATATACATAATATCTTATTAGCTTGAATTTATATATACAGAGTGTACCAAAACTTGATGGCAAAAATTTAAGAATGAATTCCTCACATAGAGAGAAGAAAAAAAAGGCTATGACAACATGTGTCCGGAAATGTATACTTACAGATTTATTCCAACTCTGTAACACAAATTAATTTTACTAATAATGTACATGTCCTCCTGTAATCATCCAATCGTCTCATCAACAGAGGTTCACCATTAACATCTGGGCAGGCATTGTTGGTGATTCCTTGTTGGGACCCTACGTTCTTCCAAACAGGCTTACTGGACAGAACTACATGAATTTCTTGCGTACTGCATTGCCTGATTACTTGGAAGACATCCCACTTGCATCCCGTTGACAAATGTTTTTCATGCACGATGGTGCTCCCGCATGTTTCAGTCTGCTGCCCGTGAGTACCTGAATACCCATTTTCCTGAGCGCTGGATAGGTAGAGAAGGACCGATTGCTTGGCCACCACCATGCTCTCCTGACTTGAACTCCCTGGACTTTTACCTGTGGGGACACGTTAAGTCTCTCGTGTATGCGACTCCTGTTCCTCATGAAGCAACTTTATGTGAGCGAATTGTGACAACCTCTCAGGCAGTACGCACTACATCAGGCATTTTTGATCGCATGCTTAACTCCATGCGACGACGAGCGGAGGCTTGTATTCAAGCTGAAGGTCGTCACTTTGAACATTTCCTCTGATACATGCTCAAAGTGTTTCAGCTTCCGTTACAGACATATGGTGTAAATGTACAAAAGTTTGAATAAATCTGTAAGTATACATCTCCGGACCCATGTTGTCATAAACTTCTTTCTTCTCTCTATGTGAGGAATCCATTCCTAAATTTTTGCCATCGAGTTTTGGTACTGCCTTCATAATCTGGCTAGTCTGAGTAGTCTGAATAGCTGGATCACAAACTTCAGCCATATAACCCGCTACACCATCTGAAAGTGATCTGTAGTGATTGATTAAAGTTGATGTTAAATACCACCATATCTCGCCAAACTCGCTGATAACTGTGGTGAAAATTTCATGGTCTGTTTTTTTACATGGAAACCAAACTCACGTTATATTCAGCTAAGTATAATGGCTTAGCACTTCATAGCAGAATTCTATATAACATATAATGATATATGTCCTAACCGGATGTCCATGGACGAGAGACAAATCTCCAAGACAGAGACACAAGCAGCATTCACTAGGACTAAACGCCATACACTTCAAATAGGACAACCAGCCAATCACAATATTTCCACTACTTAAGACCAATAAGGCCAACTTGGTAGCCACAATTCTCAGTGGTGCTGGGAAGTCCCGGTACCATTGAGGAATTTTAGCCCTTCGACCCAATTTGGGCCTTGAGTGCTTTTTCATAATGTGTCTAACTAGTACTGCATTTCTATTTGGTAGTTTGTGGAACTGTAGAGTTTAATTGGACTGACCAGAATGTGGTCTGCACCTCTTAGTGGGGTGGGGTTAGAGGATCAGTTCCTTAGGTCTCCAGTATCAAAGACCTACGGTATCCTAGTTTCCTATGTTTCTGATCAGCAGACTTTACTCTCAGTGAGCGCATCGTAGAACTTCACAGCTGTGCTATGTATCCTGCTATGAATGGTGGGGAGCAGGTACCGTTCATGCAGGTTGTCACTGGTTTTGAACCACCATGCACGGGTCAAACGACCCAGCGCACGATTCTGAATGTGCTGCACCTTTAACAGATGTGACTTGGCTGCAGTGCCCCAAATAGGGCTGGCGCACTCTAGTATCGTCTTATAGTTGATTTTTAGACCAGGAGTCGGTTTTCTATGGTTAGCTCATTGTTGGTTCTAATCATCGGAAATAATTTAAAGAGTCGCACATTTGCCTGCGCAGTAATACTAGAAATATGGTCTCTTAACGTCAATCTTTAGATTTGGAATGGAAATTCTAAGTTCCCATGGAGGGAATTAGATTCTTTTCCACCAATAGAGCATATCAAAAATCAGATCAAAAATTAGATGGATGGCTTTTCCGGCGTTTGCTCTATTAACCAGCGTTTCGTCTTAGGTCTGACACTAGACTCTTCAGAGTGGGATGTGTCAGACCCTACCCACTGACGCTAGGGTGTATGCAGGTGAACTTATCAGAAGCTTATTTATGAAGCACAGTCTGATAACTGCATACGGGAGATAAAACTCCACAATGGAATTAATGCCCGTTGATATGCTCTATTGGTGGAAAAGAATCTAATTCCCTCCATGGGAACTTAGAATTTCCATTTGGAATTGCTAGGCGGGCATTAATTCCATTGTGGAGTTTTATCTCCCGTATGCAGTTATCAGACTGTGCTTCATAAATAAGCTTCTGATAAGTTCACCTGCATACACCCCAGCGTCAGTGGGTAGGGTCTGACACATCCCACTCTGAAGAGTCTAGTGTCAGACCTAAGACGAAACGCTGGTTAATAGAGCAAACGCCGGAAAAGCCATCCATCTAATTTTTGATCTGAATCTTTAGATTTTTCGAGTTCTTGAATCAAGTAATGAAGTAAGAAAATAAAATTAAAATTAATTAAAAATTTATTAAAATTAAGTTAAATGATGTACAGTGCAATCAAAGTGCACAAAATTTAGAAGCAATTTAGGCATAAACAATGTTTAGGTAATGCCTTTAATATTATACAGTGTTATTTAAAAAGGATGGTGCAAAAGTCAAGCTGATTTATTCTTCCTTGAATTGACACATGTAATCCACAATGTTATTCAGTTATAGACAACCTTCATAAGTTTAGTGTTCATACTGTAAGTTTCATGTCCATCTGTATAGATTATGTACTTCATGGTAGAGGCACTATTGCTGTTATTTGCGGTTTAGTACAAAATGGCAACTTTACAGCATGAGAAAGCATTTTATGTGATGGTATGTACATGAACAGGGACTGTAGTTATTATTACTAATAATAATAAAATAATATTAATAATAAAGTAAACTCATGTCCTCATCTCAGTGGCAGGTGGAATAACTTTTGCCTAAAACCGAACTGTTCATCGTTCATTAAGTTGTGGTTGTCTATAATTGCATTAAGTCAGGATAAGGAATAGGGTCTCAAAAAAATTGAAAATGATACTAAGAAGGGATATCAGGCAGTAGTTCTGCGGAACATCTTGTCTTTTAAGTGTCTGGGGATCATAATTACTTCAGCAATTTTCCAGCAGGCCAGGAAGTGGCCAAACTGGAAAATTGCATTAAAAAGTTTAGTCAGGCATGTCAGGGCCTTTCTCAGAAGGTTTTTGAGAAAGGCTGCTGACACGCTGTCAAGGCCAGGTAATTTCCTGTTCTTGAGTCTCTTAATGGCAGCGAACAGTTCAGACGGCATAATGAATTTAAAATCGGGGGGAGGTTTGTCTCGTCAGTCTCGTCACGTTTTCGACGATTTCTATGAACTCTTCGTCGCAAGGCTCATCGTTCGGGGTACACATACTCTCGAACATGTCCGCCAGGGCGTCGGCCTTTTCTTTGTCTGAAAATGGCATTCAAGTCCTACCGTGGAGGGTGGGTATGCCAGTCCCATTGTTACTAAATTTCTGAGCCAGCCTGTGGAGGGAGTTATCAGCCACATTCAGGTCCGCTAACTTAGACCGCCAAGCAGCTTGCCTGTGGTTCCTGATCATAATTGAAGGTTTCGCTTGCACCTGTTCCAGTTACGCTTTAGTTAAGGGTCCCCGGATTCATGCCATAGCCTACGTACTTTGTTTTTAATCTTGATCTGTGTTATGATCTCAGAAGGGAGCATGTCCTTCTTACGTTGGACATAGCTCGGTCCCACGGTGGAAGATTCTGCAGCTCTAACAATAGCAGATGTAATCTGCTCCACTAGGATATCAATTGATACAGATGTTGATTCCCATAGGGAACCTGAAATATTTGTTCCAAATGTGTAAATTTATAATACCAATATAGTTGGCCTGTTAATGGACATTATACATTTTCCAACTAACTCATTCCTGGTTGCCAGCATTTCGCCCCAGTGTGCTAAGTTGGGCTCATCAGTTGGTAAATAGCATACCTACCAATCTCGAACAGGCTTTTCACACTGGGATTACCATTAATTTCAGAGGAGAGTGCAGTTCGGAAAGAGGTCCAATTGATTTTGTGGTTGTAGGTGAGGATATGGGTAGGGGTAAAATCTGGGGAGGAGTCTACTGTCATAAGGATGGGCATATGGTCGGAATCAAAGAGGTCTTGGGCTCGGAGTTCTCAGTATTGGTTTAGTCTGCTAGAAATGGCAATATCCTGTGTGTCCGGCCTCATGTTCGGATTGTGAGAGTAGAAGGTATGGCGGTCAGGGCCGTGCGTAGTGAGGTGATTCCTGGCACAGGGGTGAGCAAGTTGTTTCCCTTTAGTTGTGGTTGTGCGGCTGTTCCAGCAGGAATTTTTAGCATTAAAATCTCCTGCTAGGACGGTCGGCACAGCCCTATGAATAATACGGTCCAGGTCAGCGGGGTCGAATGCGACACCTGGTGGAATGTAGCACACCAATAAATTGAGAGGTCCTCGGTGGCTAGGGACCTGAGGGACCTGGATTGTTGTTGTTGTGTTGTAAGATTGCCTGGTGTAGGTACCCTGTGGTGGGTAATGTTACTTCTGATGTAGACGGTTTATATGGTCATCTCTATAATATATAAAGTTAGAAATGTGGCACAACAAACCAGGTTTTAACCATGTTTTCGCAGACAAGAGCGACATCTATGTTCTCATCTGCGAGGTATTCTGCGAATTACGTGTGGACTCTCTGGATGCCTTTGACATTCTAGAAGAGGACTCTCAATTGTTTTTGTTGTGCTTGTCTAGGATTGTGCGCCATTTTCAAAGAATGACAAGCTCCTCTGCGGGTGTGGGGGCTAGAGCGACCTTCTGGAGAGTCACCCTAATGATCTAATTATACCTCAGAGGGAGGGGTCTCTGAAGAGTTTCATAAAATCTAGATCAGAGTATTGAGATGGTTGGGAGGAGGTGGCTTCTTGAGATGTGGTGGTGGCACCCGGGCAGAGTGCCAGGAAATCATGGCTGGAAAAAGCCAGAGGAGGGGAAGAGTAAGCAGCTGGCTCGAGGTCAGCAGATCTACTGGGGTTTGCCACTGGGGAAAATGAAACATTTTCATGGAGCCGAGCGGGCCGTGTGGGGGGTGTCCTGCAGTACCGTTCCTGGCGGTGGGTAGGCGGTTCTGCTGGAAGTTCAGAAACTGCAAGTAGGAGGGACAGCCCTGGTAATTGGCGGTGTGTTCCTGCTTACAGTTAGCAAAGCGGGGTTTCTGGTTTTTATCACCCTTTCTGGGGCAGGACAAGGAACATAGGTAGTCTCCTTTTGCTGTGTGTTGAGGTCAGCGGCACCATGGCTGCAATCTCAAAACCTTTGGCCTCGAGTTCCTCCCGGATAGCCTCTGGATCTTGCAAGGTATGCAACGACAACTTTCTTGTAGCACGATTTTAGGAGTGGGCAGGTGTGAAATTCCCCCTTAAAGTAAGCGATGAGGCTCTTTAGCATCTCGTGGTCCTCTATAGACTGTGTTTGTACTCTTACTCCATCAAAGAGAACTTTCATACAGTAAGTAATCCTGTTCTCCCCGAGCGGAGTAATAAGTTGGTTGATGTCCTTGACTTCCCGAGTATAGATGGGAGGGGCATCTAAGCACTTCTTGATGGGATTGGGCGGCGCCTCTGTTCTCTCTGGTTCGCTGGTAGAGGGGGTGGTGTTTGAAGGTGGCTCGACTTGAGATGTGGTGGGCCATGTGATATGAAGAGTTTATTTTATGGCTGGTTTTTCCGGAAGGACCAACTTTACGGCAAACCAGCCATAAAATAAACTCTTCAAGTCACATGGTTTTCTCTGTCCTAGCTAATCACAATCTTCCATTTCTGTCATGTGTGGCACGCTGTCTTCATAATTGTGATGTTCAACATTGGCGTACTGACGCCTTGAAAACTGTTGGGAGACACACGTCATGTTGGGCAAACCAACTTCTTATGCAACTTTCTCTGTATTTAGTTCTCTTGCTTAACCAAGATTCCCAACTTCTGGTGCCACAGAATGTGCCAATTTAACACAGAGTTCTTACAATGACTAAATAATGTTTATGATACATTAATAAATTCCTAGAGTATTCCTACAATGAAATAAATGATAATGACAATACAAAATAAATACATAACCTACAACTTGGCGTAAATATTGCCGTAAATACAAAAATTGACTTTACATGGGGTTGGAATTTCGTACGATTACAGCACCTAATAAACACCGTCAGGTTTAAAAGTGATGTCAAAGGAATTAAAATTTTAGAAACAAAGGTTAAACAGTAGCAACTTAGGAAACACAAGTAGGCTAATGGACATCAAGGGGATTTTAAAGACATGGAGCAAGAACCTGAAAAGGACACATCCGCTTAGACCGAGTACCAAGATGAGAATGAGGGACACTAACTTCTCATCTAAGATTTTAAAAAACCTCCCCCATTTTGCACACATCACCCTTCTAGAACAACAGAACAAATTGATCAATCAGATGCAGAATTTCAATAAGAGCAGACCTTGCTTCTTCTTACATGAGAGTGGAAAATTCCCACACTCTCTGACATTTGCCAGAACACCAGAAACAAGGGTCCTTTCTACACCTGAGGGTCATGAGAAATGATGCATTTGGCCTCCTTATAGGGTGCTCAAACAGTTCTCTTCACCATATTATTGTGCAGAAAAAAGACCTCCACCCATCCCCTTTAGTCACATGCATCCTCAAAGATAATTTAAGTTTTCTTTTTTTAACAATAAGCCACACACTTTATAAACAGCACAGTTAATTTTACAGCTTCATTTATGTGCTCTTCAGAAATCAATATTTTGCACTTTTCAATTGTACTTTCTTCCTGTTGTATGGTCTCATCTATCCTTCTAGTGCTTTCCAAAGCCTTTCATTTTATGGTCTTCCCTTGAAATGAAAATGTTGTCATGACTGGAAGGTGTTTTCTTATGGGTTTTGCAGTGTCCACTTGCTGTGTAATTGCTATCGCTTTGCGATTTATTACAGGTGCCATTTTGGGTGATGTAGGTACAGTACTTTCTGTTGGGTTATTGCATACAGGAGAGTCTCGATTATCCGACCTAAACGGGACCTGGAGTACGTCGGATCACCGAAAATGTCGGATAATACAGAATTACTTTGAAAATGAACTGAAACAAACAGGAAGGCTATACTCTAGTACTAAAACAATGACGTGTTTTACGGTACTCTATTGAATTATCAATTCAATTGTACAGTACACGCAGTATTGAACGAAAACATTCCAAATGTCTTACGAAAAGAAACTTGTTGTCAACAATGTCTGCTTGCCTGCTGATCCACGTGTTCTTGCTGCGAGATCCCACCATCGACGAAAAATCTACACTTCCGTTGCGCTTGCTTCCGTCTGTTGCTCAGCGTAGGTTAAGGCAATTTCCAATGCACTTAATCCTTCACTCTGAATCATAGTTTTCTCCTTTTGCTCTGTAATGCCTCATTCTTCTTCTTCATCATCATCCTCATTTTCATTAGCTTTCACAAAATCAATAATATCAGAGTCAGTTAGTTCAAACAGCTTATCTTGTGCCCACCACCTACTCACATCTTCAGTCGTAGCATCCTCACAGCCAGGAATGCAATTCAGTAAGGGCACAATATTTTCCATGTCTTCTTGTACCATCTCCTCTCGATGTTCAACCTCACTCAATAATTTGTTCTAAGACTTTGCTAATGGTGTTGTTTCATCTTCTTCCCAAAACTGCGCTATCCAGTATGCCACGTCTTTCATGTTGATTCGTTTTAACTTTTCAATCATGTCATTGCCATTGTCCATTTCCTCTATCAGGGATGAAAGGAGGTTTCTGCCGATATTTCCTCTTCAATGTTTCCAGCACACCTTGGCCCATTGGCTGGCATAAAGACGTCACGTTAGGAGGGAGGAACATGACTTTGATGTCACCAATTCTAAGTTTCTCTTCATTTGGATGTGATGGAATGTTGTCTAGTAGAAGAAGAGCTTTTCTAGGGAGATTGTTCGAAGCTAGATATTTTTCTACATCTGGAAAAAACTGTGTAAAAATCCAGCCTTTAAAGATATCAGCAGACATCCAGGCAGCCTTCTGATTCGTGAAATAGACTGGAAGAGCATTAACAGAAATGTTTTTAAATGCCCTATGCTTCTTTGCTTTACCCTTCATAAGCAATTTTGCTTTTAAGTTCCCAGTAACATTACTACAGGCAAGAACAGTAACTCTTTCCTTATTACGCTTGTAGCCAGGTGCAGACGTCTCGGCTTCGGCTGCGAGAGTTATTTCCTGAAATTCCTTTTTAAATTTCACAACCTCATCGGATTTAGCTGACAGTTTTTCACCACAGATATTAAGCTGCCTAATGCCGTACCGTTTTTTCCACTGATCATGCCACCTAGCACTGGCAGTAAAATTAGGGCCTCCTTCATTAAACTCCTTCTGGAAATACACAGCCTTTCCTTGCAGAATAGGGCTAGATATTGGCAGGCCCTTTCCCCGGTGTTCAGTGAACCAAAGAAATAGTGCTTCACTTACTTTTCATACTCACATTTTTTCATTGTTTTACTCTGCTCTGGTAGAGCACCACTTTTCAATTTCTTCCCTCTTTTTTTTTTTTTTTCCAGTCTCCCACTGTAACACGTCCAGCACCATAATCTGAAGCCACTTTTTGAAGAGTTTCCCCTTTGTCCAGTCTCTTTAAAGCACTAAAATTGTCCTCTATAGATACAATCACTTTCTTCCATTTACTCGCCATACTCACAGAGGATATGAAAACTATAACATCCGCATCCAACCAATACTACAATGAACAATAACTGAAGACTCACTGCACCTGTCCTTGAGGAAAAAATGTCCTACCACCAGCGGTCAGGCCAGTGCTTGTCCCATGGTCGACCCTTCCACACTGGGTGTCCCTGAATTTAGTCTCCATCAAAAGTTCAAATTAAGTTTACCAGTGTCGGATAACACGGAATGTCGGATAAGCGGAGGTCGGATGAGCGAGACTCTACTGTATTTTGAAATCCTCCTGTTGTAGGTATTCTAGGACTCGCTTGCTCTTGGGGTTGCTTTTATTGAGTCTGCAGTTGAAGTACCCAACTATGATGGTAGCACTGTTCTGGTTTGCTTTTTGTAGTGATTTATTATACTGTCAATGATCTTTGGTGAGGTTATTTCTGGTTGTAAATAGACTACAAGGATGTTAACTATATTTGTCGTCATCATTAATATATTTGATATCCTGTGGATTATTCTTGCATGGTCTATGCTTGGCTTGATAAAAATCATTACACCTCCATTAGGCCTGCCATCTGGACCTTGAATAGCTAACGAGAGGAATGCACAGTTACTTTTTTTTCTCCCTATTGGCTCTGTCAGGAAGGTCTCGGTTAATACTATTGTATCTTCTGTATGCTTTTTCTTCCTATGTTATTAATAAATATTAATTTTGCTCCTTCTGTATTTCATGGGAATAACCTTTGGGTAACATCCTGTTTGCGTATGGTACTGGGTTTCAACGTCTTCCAGGAGTTTCATTGAAATCATGCATCACCTCGTGTGTACTTATGCATTACAAGTACTCCAGCAGGCCAGCTGTCTGACTTTGTACTTTTTCCAGGTCTTGAAATAATATGCCAATCTTAAAAGCACTGTAATATCCTTTTGTATGCAACTGTTCACATTCTATCATTTTGAACTCTTTCTTTCTTAAGTGTTCTTTCACCTTTTCTTTTGTTGTTTCTTTTTGGCATTTACCTAGTTATAACCAGGCATTGCAATTTTTAGTTGGAGATCTTCATTTCTGCTTGTTCTGATTATTATGTTATTATCTTCTTCTTTGTTGTTTACCCCTGTAAGCCTGTCATTCTTCCTGCTTTTCCATTTCCTTGCTTTCTGATATGGTCTCTAAGGTTCTTGGAAGTCTTATCAACAAGACTAAACCTCCTTCCTGTCCATCAATCCACGTTTTTCCTTGTGTTGCCTTTTTCTTCTGTTCTGTTGTTTTATTTTCATTTGTTCATTGATCATGTTCTGCAGTTTCTGTTTCTACTTCCAGCTTTTTGAGTATTCTGGGACTGACTTGAATTTAGCAGTGGCTTCAGTCTGTTGCTGGAGTGGCTCTCTTCACTTGGTGGTGTGCGACTTACATGCACAATATTATTTTGCATCCCTACCTCTGAATATGTTTTGCTTCTTCCTATCTCTGTTATGCTTTCCATTCCTTTTTGCATTATTGCTTGGCTTATTGATTCACTTTATGGAAGTTACTTGTGTTAGAAATTCCATAATTTTGTTGACTTTCTCTGTTAATTGTCTAATTGTATCATTTGCTTAGTACATCAGTGGCTTGCAGTACACTTTTTTACTTAACCACTGTAACTGTTGATGACTACCAATAAATAATTTAATGAATAAAATATATAAATAAATAACATTACTGAAATAAATTAGTATTACTCAAAATAATGTATCGAAATATCCATAGTATGGGCACCAGAGTTCACCAGAATGGATCCCTCGAATTTTGATAGAGCATGATATACTTTATATCCCAGGGCGTGTACATAATGCTGCGTACTGGTACATCTGCTGCAGGCCTTACCTAACCTCCTGAAAATGACTAAATAGGTAGGAACTGTACCTAGGTTCATCAATAACTCCACTGATTCTAAAACAGCTAACTATATTCTTAACAAAATCCGTGCATGAGCACCTCATCAACACACAAAATTATACATTACATACATAAAATATTGCTGGAAGACTCCATGTTTACAACAACAACAATGAAAACAGTGGAAAAACGAAAGCTAGAACTAAACTACCATTTGTAGTTAGTCCGATGAACAATGTACATATATGTAGATAAATACCCTTCACTATCTCTGTATCAATACTACTTGCCGATTCTCATAATCGGCAGTTATCACATCATGTAATTAATCTCATTATAGAACCATATTGAGGATAATATATTAAAATTATAAAATCCTTTTATTAACAACCACCTACTCAATACAATACAATACACTCATTGAATTATAAAATAATCATGAGGTGTCTTAAATAATGGAACATGTTTCGTTCGGCATAGCGAACATCATCAGCCGTTAATGTACAAAGACTAAGTCAGGGCCCTGAGCTTAAATGATCAAAATTGTTAAAAGAATAACAATGTCGTTATAAAAAGTAATATGATAACATTAGACTTAATTTGTAACAATATGTACAGATCAACAGCGAGAATTTGTGGTGAAATACATTGAACGATGGCAGTCTGTGAAGTTAAAAACTATCATGGGGTTGTTAAAGTAAAAAATAGATATTGTGGACATTAAAATATACGTCTGCGTGAAGCGTGGATTAATTATTGACGATGGAATTCTTTCAATTGTGCAAAAACAAAAGTTGAAATAAGGTTCATTGAATAGTACGAGTCAAATTGAACCAGTCAAAAGGCGCATGACGACGTAACTAAGGTTGATATGATGTGATCTCCGGTAGTTGCGAATTTTGTAGGAGAGACAATCACAATGCCAGAAGGAAATACAAGTTGAACTAGTCCACATTCACGCACTAGCAGTAAAATTTAAGTCGTATACAACGTAGAACATCAATGATGGACTTGTTAAAGAGTAACTGCGATCTTGAATATAGGGAGAGTTCTGGCAATCAGTAGATGAATGAAGCAGATTATGGCACAATTGGAGTTTGAAATCTGGAATGAAAGAAAAGGGAGGAAAATGAAGTTATGTTATAACGGAAAATGAAGAAGGAGAAAAGAAAAAATTGAAAGAGGAGGCTTACCCTTGGGACTAGTGTGAGGTGTCTGCTAGCGTTGGCTGTGTGAAGCAAACTGGCGAGTAGCTTTATTGCTGCTTCTAGTGTTGTGTGTATGTATACGTACAGGCGGGGAGTGAGTCATATGAGGAGGAGGGGCGACCGATTCCTTGGGCGGGTCGGATGTTCGTGGAGGGGGTGTCGCACGAAAGGGCGGTAGAGCAGAAGCTGTTGTTACAGAGGAAATATTATTAGCGGTTGTATAATTAAAAATTCTCATAAGTTATTATTATTTATATTGAAAAGAGAGAGTAGTTCTGGAATTTTTTTGATTATTGGACTTTTAATTTCTGAAGTATCATTTAAATTTTTATTTCCGTTAAAATGCTGATCTAAGAATATGTAAATGTTCTCAAACTCTGTCATAAGTTTACTTTTATTGACGTATTTCAAGATTTGAAGGTCTTTTTCAATTGTCGTAAAACTGTGACTAGTTTCTTTCATATGGGTGCTCATGGCGGAATACTTTTTATATTTCGAAGTGTTGTAGTGTTCAAGGTATCTGGTCAAAAAGCTACGTCCAGTCTGTCCGATATAAGAAAATCCGCAATGGGCGCATTTAAGCCTATAAATGCCAGAGTTTGAGAATTCATTGTGATTAATGTTAACTATATTTGAATTGAAGAATATATTACGGTTCATATATCGGGTTCTATAAGCGATATTAATATCGTATTTCTTTAGAGGGTTAGTAACTTGAAATAGGCCTGGGTTCGTGTAGGTAAAGGGAGCATATTTTGTTTTTTTAGGCTTGTCTGGAATCAATTTCGTTGCGGTTTTTAATTTTATCTTTTTGATAATTTTATTAATCATCAAGGAACTATAGCCATTAATTCTGGTCAAACCCTTGATATAGTTTAGTTCTTTTTTGCGATTTTCAGTTGTGAGTGGGATTTTTAATGCTCTATACACAAGACTAAAAAATGCAGCCTGTTTATGAGATTGCGGATGTAAGGAATCGTTTCTTATAGTGAGCAACACAAGAAGGCTTTCTAAATATTTGAAAAATGAAATTATTCTCTCTTGAAACGTTTAAATCCAAAAAGTTTAGAGAACCATTGATCTTGTCTTCCTTAGTGAATTTGACATCATTGTCAAGCTCATTAAGGGATGTTAGCATGCTGTGACTATCATTTTTTTTTTGTGTATCTATAATGGCAAAAGTGTCATCAACATACCTTAACCATAATTGAAGATCGTTGATATTATTGATTATATTGTTATTTTCCAAATCATCCATAAAGATATTAGCTAGAATGCCTGAGATTGGGTCACCCATTGCTAGGCCCTTTTGATGATATATTCTATTATTGAAGGTGAAATAATTATTAAGTACAAATTCTAACAAACTGATGAAATTATCTATTTTGCATTTGCTAAGGTTACTGTGTTTTAAAAGGTTTGTTTTAATAGTCTTGACCGTTTTGCTTACCGGAATACTGGAATACATATTGGTAATATCATACGATACCATTATGTGATTATGCTCAAGATTGAATTTCGATAATTTTTCACAAAACTCAACAAAATTTCTTATATGGTCTGTATTATTGAATGTAAAGTGTTTACTGAGAAAAATATGCAGAAATTTTGAAACTTTGTAAGAAGGGCTGTTCATGCAGTTAATAATAGGGCATATAGGTATGTCTTTTTTATGGATTTTTGGCAAAGCTTTTGCAGTTGGGAGTTTTGGGTTCATTATTATAAGTTTCTGATATTCGTGTTCTTGTAATAAGAATGGTAGAGTGATCATGAGTCATCCTCTAGTCAATATAGTTATCACATCACACAGATACTGTACCTTGTAATACTGTGTTCACATATTTTAACACTTGTTGTAAAGATTGAGCAACACATGCCTGTCGATCCACAACATAAATTATGGAAAGTCTGAGATAGCTTTCACCAACATATAATGCCAGACCTCCACAAGTACTACAACACTTAATGCGTACGCCCTCTGCAATTTGTTGATCAGCCACTTTCCACGAACCTAACAAGACTATGTTCCACGAACGTTTGAAGTCCAGTCCATTGTAGCCGTGTCACTCGAATACCGTATATCAGCACTACTTCCTTCTCGTACAGTCTGTCCGCACTACTTCCTGTCCGTACCGAGTGTGGTTCCCGCCATTTGATCAACCTTTATAGGCATCAGCATTCCCCTTCCTCTCACATAATACGTCTGGATTGGTCCTTGCCAGCCAATCATGAGTGATCCTCTAGTCAAGACCATGCCTTGAACTTCTTCATGCTCCCAAGACATAAACAAATGCTGGGGTATATCACATGACTCATAGAACTTTCCTAGTACAATAATAAGCTCCTCTCGTCAGGCTGGGATATATACATGACTCATAGAACTTTCCTAGTACAACATCAACAAACACATCTCATCAGACACTGGGATGTCTGCATGAGTCATACGAATTACCAGAGTCCAAGATAGCAATGTTTTCCCACTCATGCAAAACAAATTACTCATACTACATATATGGTTACCTTCCAGCTTACAAAGATTAATGACAAAATATACAAATGAAATAATAATAATAATAATAATAATAATAATAATAATAATAATAATAATAATAATAATAATAATAATAATAATAAAGCGAATACTGACAATAATATCTCTAACTTCTACATACAGTGTGAGGCTATGATATATGTACTATCACACCACGTATTTAAAATAGGTTAATTGAAAACTAAGAGTAACTGTAAGAACTCCAGTTCATTTTTCCCTTTTTACTCATGACAAATATGCAAGCCTTTCAAACATCAGCTAGTTCCTTCCTGTGACCTTATAATTATATCCTGTAGAGTGTAATCTGTAATTCTTAAAATAAATAAAATAATGTAACAAGTGGTATTTTAACTAACATTCTAATAGTTCTAGACCTATCAGTATCACTATCAGTAATATTTACCTGTAATATAGAATATAAAATTTTCTTAGGCTTACTGAGTCATAGTGTTATTTATGTATAATATTACTTCATATTCATAATTACAGAAAATGAAAAATGTAGATGGGATGAAAATAGAATGGTGAATAATTAATATATGTGTGTAGCTGTGAGGACTACTTGCACAAAATAACAAGGAATTTGAACTGTCACGCTAGAAGCATCTGAGCTTGTAAAGTATGTTCAGTAGAATGTTTACATAACCAATCCTGAGAAATTTGCATCAGTAATTTCTTACAGTATTCATGTTAATGTTCCAGGATTTGGTCATTCCCTTATCAGCTCCTCGTTTAGCTCACCACAGTATGGATGTTGAGGATGCTGCACTCCTTGCTTCAGCAGTCAAGAATACCACAAAGCGACCTAAGGATTGTATATTCAGTGAACATCTTGAAAAAAGTGGAGGTAAGGAAGTTATTATATTTGTTTTATATATTTTTTTTTTAATCTGCTTACTATGAAGTATCAATTACTAGTACATTAGGCATTAATGGGGGTTGTCATTACAAAATTTTCATTTTCATTTTAAAAATTGTAGGACAAATTATTTAGAATAATGTTGAAAATGTAACTGTATTTAGTTTAGATGTACAGTCCATAGAATTGTGGAACTGATGATGTCACACTGTATGAAATGTTAAGATGAATATTTAAGGGCAGAGAAAGAATGAAAGAATCAATCATTGCTGTGTAATATATGACAGGACCTGACTGTTCAAAATAAAATCGTTTAACTATTGATATTTATTTCAAGATCACCAGCATCATTGTCCCACTTTCCTTACATCCAACATAAAAACACTGATACTTTTAGCTTCAGTTTGCCAGAAAATTTAAATTTCTTTCTCAAATTTCACTTTCACCACTAGTTTTAGACATACCGTACTGTACTTGTATTATTATCTTATTTGAAGATATTGCAAAAAAAATAATAACTGAAAAATAGGTAGTAGAAAACAGTACCATATATGTAAAGAACATTTGCTGGGCAAATAATTGAAGGATTGATATAATACTGAAATGTGAATCACGAACCAAGAGGTCGAGATAATGGTTCACTCCATGAGGGAAACCCTGGCAAGTTGCACAGTTGCCAGTTGGACAACCTATTTAATAATTTATTATTTTAACCATTATGGTTTGATTTTGATCTGTATTAACTTATATCTAATACACCACTGAAAAACACTAGTAAAGATCTATGTCTACCTTGTCAACCCAAAATTACAAATACAATGTGCATGTGTAGAATACAATTTATGGGGCACTTAGAAAGAATGGACTCAAACAGACTCACTCACAGAATGTACACATTCTCAAAGAATAAAAACACTGGATCAAATTGGTACAAACAGACAGAAGGAATTAGAATCACCAAATCTACTGGACCAAGACAGAAACACTTCTATTCACTACATATGAAGGAATACTAGGCTAAAAGAAAAAGCCAAGAAATGTTGACCCCGTGTGGTCCTAAGTGACCCATTCATGAGGAAGAAGAAAGAAGAAAAAGCTGTACATGTTTAGAAAATTTCACTTAAGGAGCGACCAAACATTCTACCAAATAATTTGTGGATTTGATGCCTAATCTTCTCATAACATACTCTAAATAAGTTATAATTAAAATACCAGACTTGTCATCTGAATAATCATCATCTTCCTTCCAAGTAATGGGCCATGTGTCCCATTATGGTCTTGCATTTTTCTTTTTGCAAGACTTGAAAGCAATCAAATGTCCTTTTGACGGGTTGCTAGCCTGAAGGAAGTAAGACCATTGGTGAGACTGCCACCTCTCAGCTAATGCACTAGCTGAAATTACTGCATTTCCTCCATAATTGATGTAATGGTTATACTGCCGTGACACGGTCGACAGGGCCTCGTCTCTGGGAACAGGTTTGTTCAGGAGAGGTTATGTCATCATCATCATCATCATCATCATCATCATCATCATCATCATCATCATCATCATCATCCTTCCAAGTATTAGGCCATGGTCTTGCATTTTCTTTCCTCGCTTCATTGGACGTCCTATAGATCTCTGACCTCTTGGTTGACAACGTAGGATCTCCTTTGGTAGTCTTCCAGATTCCATCCTCTGAACATGACATTTCCAGTTTTCTTGGTAATCATAGATGTAATTGATTACTGGTTTCACATTCAGTCCCTTAAGCATATCCTCATTTCTTATACGATCCCATTTCATATAGCCTGCTGTTCTGCACATGAATGACATTTCACGTGCTGTAATTCTAGAAATGTCTTGAGTTCTTATTGTCCATGCCTCACTGCCATAGCAGAGGGTTGGTCTGGCTAAAGTGTTATAAAGACGTAAGCGAGTGTGTTTTTGGGCAAGAGATGGTTTCATGATATGATTTATGATTCCTGTTGTTCTGGTAAATTTGGTTATTTTTGCAGAGATCTCAATTTCCCCTTGGTAAGATAAATTGTATCCCAAATAATTGAATTCGTTGACTCTTTCCAAAATGTTATTATCTAAACAGATTTTACTGGTGATAGGGTCCTTCCCCTTAAAGGCCATTATTTTGCTCTTTTGTGGTGAAATGATCATGTCGAATTTTGAAGAGACTTTCTGGAAATTAAATACTGACCACTGAAGATCATCTTCTGATGATGCTACCAATGCAACATCATCAGCTAAGAGTACAGCATCTAGATGTGTTAGATATCTGCTGACTGGGATTGACCCATGCCTTTCATACCTCCATTCCTGTATTATGTTGTTCATATAGGTTATGAACAACAAAGGAGAAAGTCCACAACCTTGTCTCACACCTCTGCTGATCGGTTCCCATTCAGTCTGATGATTACCTAACTTTATTACAATAAGGTTGTCACTGGGTAAGACATGAGACTTGGGTGCATTTGATTGTGGCAAGATTGTTGGCGCCAGATGTATGGGCCACTCCATCTCTGCAGTCGTGCAAGCGCTGAGATTTTTAAGGGCCACTATATCAAGAGCGTACTGTGAATGCATGCATTCAGGCAAAACCACAGCCACCAGGATCAACTGCCATGGTGTAAGACGTGTTGATGACAACATTCGCGGTCGGCTAGCTCACATCATAAGAGGGGATAGACAGGCCACGGTGCAGCAGATCACTCGTCAGTTCAATGCTGGACAACGACAACGTGTGAGCAGCCATACCATCCAGAATCATCTCCTACCATAAGGTACAGAAGCAAACATCCCACAAGAGTATCTCTGCTCAACACACATCACACGGCATGATTGTCGTGGGCAAATGAATACTGTCAATGGGTGCTCAAAGCATGGAGAAAGTTCACCTGGACAGATAAGTTGACGTACCAGTTGGTACAGTCCGATGGCCGAGTATGGATGGATTGTCAACCACATAACGCAATAGATCCCTCTTGTCAGCAGAGTACAGTTCAGGCCGGTGGTGATGGTATACTTGTATGGCGAATGCTCATATGGGATGAAATGGGACCTCTGGTACATCTGACAAGATCCCTCACTGTCGAACGTTACAGGAACATGCTGGCGGATCATGTTCACCCCTTCCAATACCCTGCAGATGACCTGTACATACAGCAAAACAGTGCTCCAGCCCATCACTCGCATACTGTAGGTGACTGGTTCACTGAGCACTCCACAAATGTGAAGATGCTTGTCTGGTCCCAGAGGAGCCTCAATTGTAATCCCAGTGAGCACATCTGGGATGCTGTCAAGAGGGATGTGCATGCCCTGGACCCTGCTCAAACCAATCTTCATGGATTATGGGATGCTGTGTAATGATCATGGATCAGTATGGCTCCTCAACACTTCCAGTGTCTTGTGGAGTCCATGTCATGCTCCATCGCCACTGTCATCAAGGTGAAAGCGGATGCTACATGCTACTAGGCAGGCATTTCTAATTCTTAAATATTCATTCTTAAAAGAATTTGTATTTATGGGTCCATCTTTTCAATACCCATAAACAAATTCTTTTAAGAATTGTCATTTATTCAAACTTTTCTTTTTTTTTTTTTTTACTATTATTTCAAATTCTTTATTTAATTATAAGTCAATACGGAAGCGATATGAAATTTATCATTTGCAACAAGGCATCTCTATTTCAATTGCTCATGAGTTTATATGCTTGCAGCAACCACTATTTTTCCAAGATGTAACAATATTCAGTTTTGTAACTTTTAATGGACTCAATCCATCAAGTGCCAAGTGTCTATATTTTCAACAGTCCCGACTGCTTTGTAGTGCCAGTGCCAAAATTTCGGCACCTAACTAGACGGGCTTTTATGTTGTCAGTGACATGTAGTCGCATCTTATTGAACTTCTTGAACTAATCTTCTGAAGGTTAAGTCGGAAGATAGGACCACTGAACTAGTTGGCTGTGTGGTACTGGCTGCATGGCTATAAGGTTGCATTCAGGATGCAGTGGGTTCGGACCCCCACCATCGGCAGCTCTGAAGATGGGTTTCTGTTGTTTCCTATTTTCACACCAGACAAATACTGGAGCTGTACCTTAATTAAGTCCATAGTTGATTTCTTCCCAGTTTTAGCCCTTCCCTATCCCACTGTTGCTGAAAATCTTCCTGAGTGCAACACCAAAGTGCTGGAAAAAAGAAAAGATTAAAAATCAATTAGACACGTTTGTTGTTCTCCTGGGAAATAAAAGATCTTTACAACATAGATGGCTACCAAGAGGCTATAAACATTACCTACAACAATGAAAGAATTGCAAAAAATGCGTCACTTATTCAAACATTTTTCTTTACAGTTATTTCAGCTTCTTTATTTAACCCTAGTATTATTTGAGGATTTTTCCTCAAATACTGAGCATACAGTTACTGGATTACAGACATATTTTTATATGTTTGTGTGAACCACAAATAAATAATAATATACATGTATTTTATATTATTTAATGCATAGAAATATAACTTTAAAGGTGATGAAAGAAACAAAAAGACTAAATTAGTAACAATTGGTCATATTGTGAAAAATATTTAAACAATTGGAAACAATTATAAAAAATGAAGTCTTAGGCTAGAAGTGGGTGAAATTATATCTGTGACTGAATACATTTGTTGTGTAACTTTTACATTATAACCTCAATAATCAATCAATAAATACTGATCTGCATTTAGGGCAGTCGCCCAGGTGGCAGATTCCCTATCTGTTGCTTTCCTAGCCTTTTCCGAAATAATTTCAAAGAAATTGGAAATTTATTGAACATCTCCCTTGGTAAGTTATTCCAATCCCTAACTCCCCTTCCTATAAATGAATATTTGCCCCAGTTTGTCCTCTTGAATTCCAACTTTATCTTCATATTGTGATCTTTCCTACTTTTATAGACGCCATTCAAATCTATTCGTCTACTAATGTTAATCCACGCCATCTCTCCGCTGACAGCTCGGAACATACCACTTAGTCGAGCAGCTCTTCTTCTTTCTCTCAATTCTTCCCAACCCAAACATTGCAACATTTTAGTAACGCTACTCTTTTGTCGGAAATCACCCAGAACAAATCGAGCTGCTTTTCTTTGGATTTTTTCCAGTTCTTGAATCAGGTAATCCTGGTGAGGGTCCCATACACTGGAACCATACTCTAGTTGGGGTCTTACCAGAGACTTATATGCACTCTCCTTTACATCCTTACTACAACCCCTAAACACCCTCATAACCATGTGCAGAGATCGGTACCCTTTATTTACAATCCCATTTATGTGATTACCCCAGTGAAGATCTTTCCTTATATTAACACCTAGATACTTACAATGATCCCCAAAAGGAACTTTCACCCCATCAACGCAGTAATTAAAACTGAGAGGACTTTTCCTATTTGTGAAACTCACAACCTGACTTTTAGCCCTGTTTATCAACATACCATTGCCTGCTGTCCATCTCACAATATTTTCGAGGTCACGTTGCAGTTGCTTACAATCTTGTAACTTATTTATCACTCTATAGAGATTAACATCATCTGCAAAAAGCCTTACCTCCGATTCCACTCCTTTACTCATATCATTTATATATATAAGAAAACATAAAGGTCCGAAAACACTGCCCTGAGGAACTCCCCTCTCAACTATTACAGGGTCAGACAAAGCTTCACCTACTCTAACTCTCTGAGATCTATTTTCTAGAAATATAGCAACCCATTCAGTCACTCTTTTGTCAAGTCCAACTGCACTCATTTTTGCCAGTAGTCTCCCATGATCCACCCTATCAAATGCTTTAGACATGTCAATCGCGATACAGTCCATTTGACCTCCAGAATCCAAGATATCTGCTATATCTTGCTGGAATCCTACAAGTTGAGCTTCAGTGGAATAACCTTTCCTAAAACCGAATTGCCTTCTATCGAACCAGTTATTAATTTCACAAACATGTCTAATATAATCAGAAACAATGCCTTCCCAAAGCTTACATAGAATGCATGTCAAACTTACTGGCCTGTAATTTTCAGCTTTATGTCTATCACCCTTTCCTTTATACACAGGGGCTACTATAGCAACTCTCCATTCATCTGGTATAGCTCCTTCGGTCAAACAATAATCAAATAAGTACTTCAGATATGGTACTATATCCCAACCCATTGTCTTTAGTATATCCCCAGAAATCTGATCAATTTCAGCCGCTTTTCTAGTTTTCAACTTTTGTATCTTATTGTAAATGTCATTGTTATCATATGTAAATTTTATTACTTCTTTGGCCTTAGTCTCTTCCTCTATCTCGACATTATCCTTGTAACCAACAATCTTTACATACTGCTGACTGAATACTTCTGTCTTTTGAAGATCCTCGCATACACATTCCCCTTGTTCATTAATTATTCCTGGAATGTCCTTCTTGGAACCTGTTTCTGCCTTAAAATACCTATACATACCCTTCCATTTTTAACTAAAATTTGTATGACTGCCAATAATGCTTGCCATCATGTTATCCTTAGCTGCCTTCTTTGCTAGATTCAATTTTCTAGTAAGTTCCTTCGATTTCTCCTTCCACAGCCATTTCTAAATCTATTTCTTTCCAGTCTGCACCTCCTTCTTAGTCTCTTTATTTCTCTGTTATAATAAGGTGGGTCTTTACCATTCCTTACCACCCTTAAAGGTACAAACCTGTTTTCGCATTCCTCAACAATTTCTTTAAACCCATCCCAGAGTCTGTTTACATTTTTATTTACCGTTTTCCACCGATCATAGTTACTTTTTAGAAACTGCCTCATACCTGCTTTATCAGCCATATGGTACTGCCTAATAGTCCTACTTTTAAGACCTTCCTTTCTATCACATTTATTTTGAACTACGACAAAAACAGCTTCATGATCACTAATACCATCTATTACTTCAGTTGCCCTATAGAGCTCATCTGGTTTTATCAGCACCACATCCAAAATATTTTTCCCTCTGGTTGGCTCCATCACTTTCTGAATCAGCTGTCCTTCCCATATTAACTTATTTGCCATTTGTTGGTCATGCTTCCTGCCGTTCGCATTTCCTTCCCAATTGACATCTGGCAAATTCAGATCTCCCGCTACAATCACATTTCTTTCCATGTCGTTTCCCACATAGCTGACTATCCTATCAAATAATTCCGAATCCGCATCAGTGCTACCCTTTCCCGATCTGTACACTCCAAATATATCAAGTTGCCTATTATCTTTAGAAATGAGCCTTACACCTAGAATTTCATGTGTCTCATCTTTAACTTTTTCGTAGCTTACAAATTCTTCTTTCACCAGAATGAAAACTCCCCCTCCCACCTTTCCTATCCTATCTCTACGATACACACTCCAGTGCCGTGAGAAAATTTCTGCATCCATTATATCATTTCTCAGCCATGATTCCACTCCTATTACAATATCTGGTAAATATATATCTATTAAATTACTTAATTCTATTCCTTTCTTTACAATACTTCTACAGTTCAACACTAACAATTTTATGTCATCCCTACTTGATTTCCAGTTCCCTGTTCCCTTATCACCACTCCCTAGGCCATCCCGTTTCCCTGAATGTACCTCCCTATTACCCTTCCAAACAAATTTCCTAACTTATACGTACCACTGCGGTTTAAATGAAGGCCATCCGAGCGCAGATCCCTATCTCCTACCCACCCATTAGGATCTAGAATTTTCACTCCCAGTTTCCCACATACCCACTCCATAGTCTCATTTAAATCCCCAATCACCCTCCAGTCAGTATCCCTCCTACACAGTATTCCCTTAATAACAATCTCCGCTTTCTTAAACTTCACCCGTGCTGCATTTACCAGATCCCACACATCTCCAACTATGTTGGTACTTATATCAGCTTGCCTTACGTTGTTGGTACCAACGTGAAACACTACCACATTCTCCTTCCCCTCCTCCTTCTCTTCTACTTTCCTCAACATCTGCCTCAACCTAATTCCTGGATAACATTCTACCCTGGTTCCCTTTCCTCCACACACTTTCCCCACGTGTCTAACGATGGAATCCCCCATGACCAGAGCCTCAACCCTACCCACCTCATTTGATCCCCTCCCCTCCTCGTCAGCCCTATCTTTCCTGATAGCTGCAGAAGCTACTTCCTCCTCCCTTTTCTCCTTCCCATGACCCTGTTCCACCTGTCTTTTCCTATCCTCTACTCTACATTTCCCTTTCCTACCTTTTCCCTTCCTCCTACTTCCACGCATCTCAGCAACAGTTCCCTGTCCCTCATCTTCCCTCTGTTGTTCTACCTGGAGTGACTCGTACCGATTTCGCACAGTCATCTGTCCTGAATTCTGATCCTGAATAGAGCCCTTGGCCTGCAATCTCCTTCCCCTTAGAACATTAGACCACCTGTCTTCTACAACTCCCCCCTTTCCTTCCCCTTATGCTGGATATCCGGAATATTTATTTTAGAGCATTAGTTCCTATTTTAAATAAAGAAAAGTGTTACTTCATAATTCCTGGGAGCTCACCAACCTATGAATTACTACATTTAAGACATGCTGTGATAATATACCCACTACCCTCACACTTTCACTTTCAGTTTTGTCATCTGACAAACTCTCCACATTATTTTCCATCCAATAATCATCATCATCTATCCACATCCTCACAAATGAGTCTTTCAATTTCATTATCACCAACATAAACAGATTCTGTGTTGCTTCACTGACAATCCTTTGAAATGTAAAGATAAAATAGTGTCTGCTTTCCGAAAAATGCTTAAGTACCGGTACAAGTTTTGTCATTATTTTATGTATATAATAAGTTAAATTTTTGCCAGTTTTTACTATAAGTGGCTAGTCCCACATTGTGATATATAAATAACTACACATTATAAACATGTATATTAGGTGAAATCTTTCTGTCAACTCATTATAATTATAATTTTATCAATACGGACCAAAATGAAGATAATGACATATGAAACAACAAGAAGAAGACATGGGGCCATGGGCTGCAGGCTTCATTAATTTCCTTAAATTTAGCATAGCATTAAATGTGAATATCTATTACCAATGACAAGAATGATAGCTCAGATTAAATAGTACTCAAATTTGAAACTTCTCATCTGGCATCATAGAGTAGAACACATGGCAGTTTCAAGATTAATGCACCCACTTCTCCTTGAGAATTTTCCCTCCCTCAGGTTATCTGTGAGCTCTAACATGTATGATTTCAACCTTGCTAGTACTGTACAAGCATTTCAAATGTGTATTTGTGGAAATAATGTAATTAACAAGTTTCTTTTTGTTCCCTCAGATAAGAAAGGTGGCAATGCTGGTGGTGGTTCATCTGGTAAGTAATCACATTAATAAAAATATTAAAGCACTAGTTACTGTCATATTTTTTATTATGGGCACTCAAGTTTAGGCTTTAATTACAAACAAACCAATAGGCCTGTTGCAATGTGAGTTATACTAATATTTTCCTTGTTTAATTCTACATTAGTGTATATAAGACACATTGTTTTTTAAAATTCATTAAATTATTTTATTTGTGGTTGTAATAAATATTGTCCGGGTTTCTGGCTTCTTCTCTAGGAAGCACTCACCTAGGAATATATATAAGGAAAACTCGTTGTCTGATGGTAATGAAATTTTTATACCACATGTATTTGTAGTGTAATACTCAAGTTACAATTTTTTTCAACCATCCTGAAAAAAGTTCTTATAATTTTTCTAAAGCAACTCTTTCTCAGCCCAGGATAAACATACAGCAGCAAACTTAGGCTTGTTTTGAAGCACTCAGTCATGGTTATCAAAAACTACAACAACTGTAACCGTACAGTGTGGTACCGAATTTATGAAGAGTAATATTGAAAGGAGGTTTTTTTGTATGCCGGAGCGTGTGATTGACAGCAGGTTGGGGTGTGAAATCAGGCACAGTGTTTCTGCGTTCAGTAGTAATCACGCACGCAACGAACACAGCTTTTCGTTTACTTACAACCTTTAATTTTATTTCCTCTTTTAAATTCCACTTCGCATTACCTTTTCTCATAAGGGCTTTGGACCTTCAAGAGCAGGTTTAAAAATGGTTGACTTCCTATTTTAGAAATATCACACTGTACTGTCGATGTCATTTAGTCAGTTGTTCCAGCTTCTTTACTGGTGTTTGAAAATAAGGCCTGGCAAGAACAGTCAGCTCTGATTTAGTTAATTTGTTATAATCATTAACTCCAGGTGGTAGTGAAATATTCTTTGATGTTATCCAAGATATAATTTCAGGTTTCAGCCATAACATGTTCTGGTTTTTAGATGAAGGATTGACAATTGTATGATATGGAGCTTGATCTATAATGACAGCCGACCTTTGAGGCAATAAACTCAGGACTTTCATGAACCATTCTTCATAATGAGTTGAGTTCATCTCATTGTGGTAATCACCACTTCATTTCTTGCCAATAAAACAAAGTTCTGCACCATCAAGAAATCCTTCTTTACTTCCGATGTGTAAAATTATGATGTGTTTCCCAACTCCAGACTGTGTTTTGAACCCTCCACGCCATCCATAAATTTGCTGAATGTACCCTCTGTACAGATTATGGTTGTCAAAGTTGTTTTCTAATGCTTCAAACATCGTTTCTTGCCACCCATATTGCATAGTATGGTTCTGTCTGCACCAGGTCTTGTCTGTAAAGAAGATCTTGTAGCCCTGTGCTCTTAAGTCCCTAATTCATCTAAGGTAGGTATGTCGGGATGCAGCAACTGTCACAGATCCCAAGCTTTGAACTACTTTCAAAAGCGTAGAAATTGACGTCAGGAAAATTCGCCATATTTTCTAACAGTTTTGTGCATAGGCCTATAATTGTGGGAAATACCTTATTCATATAAAAATTGTGTACTGGTATATTTCTTCATATTGTGCCCAAAGTAAAATTATCGAGATGGATTTTCGGATGCCCCGGTCTCATACACTGCTTCTTTCTTGACCTGGATGACGTATTTCCATCATTTTCTTTTGAAGTGGCTCCACTCTGTTCACTGAATACAGCGATAATCAAAGACAATCTGCCACTTTCTGGTACACAGGGAACCTCTTGTCCCCTACATTTTCCCCTCACATTGAAAGAAACAAATAACACTCAAAATCATTGCAAGTTCACCCTCTGATAACGGCGGTCTCAGAGGCATCTTGAAGTGATGTGGCCAACATGCAGAACATAGGACAATTGAAAATAGCTTGCAGACAAACCAAGGTCATGGGCATTCTGTTTCACAACTGTCCGGGGCGAGTGTACACGGCAACACTGCGCCTGATTTCACCACCCGACCTGCTGTTAATCGCACGCTCCAGCGTACACAAAACCTCCCTTCAATATTATTCTTCAAAAATTCGGTACCACACTGTATCGTTACAGTTGTAGTTTCTGATAACCATGACTGAGTGCTTCAAAACAAGCCCAAGTTTGCTGCTGTATGTTTATCCTGGGCTGAGAAAGAGTTGCTTTAGAAAAATGATAAGAACTTTTTTGGGGTGTTTGAAAAAATTGTAACTTGAGTATTACACTACAAATACATGAGGTTATAACATATAAAAATTTCATTACCACCAGACAAGTAGTTTTCCTTATATATATATTCCTAAGTGAGCACTTTCTAGAGAAGAAGCCAAAAACCCAGACAATATTTATTACAACCATAAATAAAAAATATTTAATGAATGTCAAAAATATATATACTAATTTAGAATTAAACAAGGAAAATATTGGTATAACTCATATTGCAATAGGCCTATTGATTCGTTGGTAATTAAAGCCTAAACTTGAGTGTCCATAATAAAAAATCCAACAGTAGGTGCATTCGCTGTTAGACAGAAACAGTTTTGTCCAATCACAAAAGTGTACATAATTAATGTAGAGACTGAAATTATAATGGGATAATGTAGTGGGAGTTGAAGAACACAGAACTGAATGTAATTTTAGTGGCAGTATTGCTTGTGGAATATGTTTGGTGTCTGATCATTGATCTTTAAACATTTGTGAATGTCATACTGGTATGCCTCCATAGTTAATATACAGTTCCAGAACTTGGCATTTATTGCTCCTGACTATGAGTGTGTTTTTATCCTCTCCATGCAATACTATAATAGTACCAAGGATACTGACTAACATAAGAATGAGAATCAGATGTAGAAATCAAAACCAGAATCATCATTGCAAATAGTGTGTTTCAGAAATTAAAAACATTTTGTGTGGAACTGTGACCTCCGATTTGAAACTTATTGATGTGTCTTCAGGTCTGGTGTTATGTGTTACTGGTTCTGTTTTATGGTGTCGAAGGGTGGACATTAAAGGCGTTGCCAGTGAATCAACTTCAAGTCTTTGAAATGTGGATGTATCACTTTATGTTCAAGATATCCAACCATGTCACCAACGAAATGTACTCTGTCAAGCCAGGCAATCGTGTGAAATCTTACAAAACTCAGGAAAGCAACCTATTTCAGTCACATCTTCCAAAATGGTTAAAACAGCCTTGGTCAGTAGAGAAAGTAAACTAAGCTTATTTTATAGGTTTTTTTTTTTTAATGTAAATGTACTGTGCTGGGCAAGACATATCGCAGCAGGTACATTGAGAAGGAGAACAATTTGGCAGCATTAGTGTTGGCATTATTCTTGGAAGTGGTAGTTGAATATTTTGATAAGGATGCCTCCTAAAAGGAACTGTGATGCAAGTGAACACAAACGACAAAAAGTAAAAGTAGCGCGAGAGTGCCATTTGCCCTACACAAATTATGGAGGAAATACTGTACCTGGAAAGGCTGTTGGCAGTAACTGTAGGTAAGCAAAAAAATAACTCTATTTTAAATTGCCTCAAATGTTCTGTGGCCATGAAAATTATTTTTATAGGCTTCATAATGTGTATTTTGCTTTTAGGTGTTGAATGAATTGTTTTACCCACATTGACAAGATGAGCAGACAGGAATTCTGGTTAATTTCCTTAAAATTTCAGACAAAGATTCCCAGGATCTGTCTTTACAAGGACTGATTGTTGCTAAGGACATGAAATGACAAAGACCTAGGAAAAATGGGAAAACATTGAAATTAAGAGGAGGCTGCATTTATTTGAGTATTTTGTAATGGCATTGAGGGCATTAATTAGGATTGCCACCTGTCCTGTATTGTACGGGACATCCCGTATTTGAGGTGAAAATTTTGCATCCCGTATTATGAACGGTTGTCCTGTAAAAACAAGCTTTTTTTTTTGTCTTTAAATATTTTAAAATCTATATTTGATTTGAGCGCCATTGAAGTTCAAAGTAGCTCCATGATTTGTTTTTCTCTTTGGAGCCTCAGAAAAAATAAATCTCATGATGTCTCACCATTTGCTGGTAAAGCTGAGCATGCTCGGTTATTTACCTTGTCGTCTGTTGCATACTTCTGTAGGTCTTACATTCCATTTTCTAACGCTATTGTTCATGCTGTTTGAGACTAAATCTACATAAACTGTGAAGTTATCGAAGACATCAGTGTTAAGATGTCAGATGCATTGTACTGTATGTACTGTTAAAAGGGTAGAATTTTGTTTCTTTTATGAATTTCAATAATTATCTTATTCTGTTAATGAAACTAATTATAATCTAACTGAAATTGGTACCTAATGTTTGACTTACTTGTATTTATGAACTATCACTTATTTTTGTGAAAAATCCTGTATTTTCAGGTAAATGTCCCTTATTTCTTATATCAAAAAGTGGCAACCCTAGCATTAATGACTACAAATGAGCTTGCTCAAACTTTCATGTTGTTACACAGAAGCAGTTATTCCATTTATCAAAATAGCTTACTGAAGGCAAAATTCCAAATGATGAACATAGAAAAAAATCCATGTACATCTAAAATTTCTTCAAATATCTTAAATCTGATGCATAAAAACATTCACTCTTTCCCATTAAAATGCTTGCATTATGGTGGAAAGGAAGTTAAGTACTTGGATGCACATTTAGATATAAAGATTATGTATATGCTTTTCCTCAAAAAGCATCCATATTTCGATACAAAATATGACTTCTACAAGTCGTCCTTCTGAGAAAATTTTAACTACCCTTAAGGTCATTCTCAAACTGATGTGTGTAGTAAATGTGAGGAACTAGAAACTAAACTTAAATCTTCCCATATATCGGACAGCAGCAAAACAGCAATCCAGGCAGATCTTGATGTTCACAAAGAAAGGGGCAAAAAAGTTTATAATTCTTTGAAGGAAACTGAGACTAAGTGTATCATCTTTCAGAGATATGTTTTGATTTCATGCAGTATTTGCCCGTAACCAAAATGCCTGTGCAGGAAGCATTTTATTTACAGCAGTTGGGGGTAAACTGCTTTAGCATTTATGACCTCAAAACTAAGCATTCCACTATTTATCAGTATGATGAGGGTGAAAAAAGGGCGTAAATGAGGTTTTTTCATTCATACAACATTATTGTACCAAAATTTCATCCACAGAAACAACTGAACTTCACTTGTTTCCAGAGAGAGCACCTGGGTAAACCAAAATCAAACATTGATGAGAATGTGCCTGGGGTTGACACAGGTCAGTAATATCAAAAAACTTGTTCACCGATTTTCAGAAAGAAGCCATTACTTTCTTCCATGTGATGAGGTATTTGGAGTGCTGAAGAAAAAAATGGAAGACATAAATAAACTTTTAAGATACATACAAGGTGAAAAAGCAAGGTTATTTTATGATGAAATAAAGAAGTGGCCTAATATCAAGAAACTCTGACTCTTTGCGTAACCATTGCTGAAATGAATCTTGAATGCTACGGTGGATTTTCATTTATCTTTCCGTATATCAGTTTGATAAATGTTGAGTTATTAATATGCTAAAAGAAGGTGTTATTTTGTTTTTTCTTTCCCAGAATAGTTACCAAGCCTCCTTCAATGACAAGTCTTAAAATATAGACCTCTGAAAGAGAACTCTTAGTGTTGTTATTCTGATTTTTGGTGTCTTATATACCAGGATTAGTTCATAAGACTCATGTTGAAACTAACAGTAACTTACATATTTTTGTAGTATTTAAAAATAAACTGAATTCTTGCTTGAAAACTGCCAGCGAGTGGCAAAAGAAATTAAGTCTGTTTTTTACAAAATGTTATTTTTCAAATGTGTTGCACTATATTGTTATTTAAAACTGTTTATAAAAATGAGAAAATGTGACTTCCTTTCTCCACCAACCGAATCAGTTGATCATAAAAAGCAAGCAGAAAGGAAATGTGGACGAGGGCATAGAGGATTATCCTGAGCGAGGAATTATGACAGTGGGTTCGAAATCCACAACTCTGATACCTTCTCCTTCTTCTTCTTCCTCTTCTTAGCACTTTCCTGCTGGTACAGGGACTGCTGTTTTAATGCTGGCTTGTCATTTTGCATGATCTTGGGCATCGTGGTCTTAAGTTGAGAGTCTTTGTATTGGCATCATCCCAGCACTGCTTTGGACGTCCACATGAATGTTGCCCATTAATTTTAAAGGAGTGGGTGAAATTGGCAACTGTTCCAAGTGTGGCACACAGGACATGATCATACCATTGGAGATGCTTTTCCCGTGCCTTCTCAGTGATGGGTGCAATGTCCATTTGCTGG
Organism: Anabrus simplex; assembly: GCF_040414725.1. Classification (NCBI taxonomy): domain Eukaryota; kingdom Metazoa; phylum Arthropoda; class Insecta; order Orthoptera; family Tettigoniidae; genus Anabrus; species Anabrus simplex. Next base: position 233,116,852 of record NC_090267.1, on the reverse strand, counting down.
TGAACAGTGTCATTTTTTATATGATGCAAGAGTATGATGCCCATCGACTAACGGAGCATACGCATTTCCATGTTGTGTAATTGGTGCTCCATAGCTTTGTCAACTGGTCAACATTCAACACCATATAAAGCAACAGGATGTAATACAATAAGGTATATTTTGGACTTCAGATGTAGTGGCATCCTTCTGTCACAGAGTACGCTTGTGACTTCCCTCCATCTCATCCATACTGCCTTTATCCTACTTCACACTGAATCACCTATCCTACTATCGGTCTGTAGGCAAGATCCCAGATACCTTGTATAGTACATATATCACATCCTCACACTGTATTCAGAAGTAAGAGATATTGTTGTTGTTGTTGCTGTTATTATTATTATTATTATTATTATTATTATTATTATTATTATTATTATTATTATTATTTCTTTTGTATATTTATTCTTCCTCCCCTGTGAACCGTGTGACCTTGCCACGAGGGGAGACCTGCGTGTCCCAATGAAGCAGATAGCCGAGCTGCAGGAGCAACAATATCAGATGGGTATCTGTCGAGAGACCAGACTAACTAATGGTTCATCGAAAGGGGGTTAGCAGCCTTTTGGAAATTGCAAGGGCGGCAGTCTGGATGATTGACTGATATGGCCTTGTAATAATACTCAACATGGCTTAGCTGTGTTGACACTGCTATGCAGCTGAAAGCAACGGGAAACTACAGCTGTAACTAACCCCCGAGGACATGCAGCTCTCTGTATGAACGATGTACTAATGATGGCTTCTTCCCAGGTAAAATATTCCTGAGGTAAAATAGTCTCCCATCCAGAGACGGGGCAATCATCAGAAAGATGGATACTGACATTCTGCAAGTCGGAGCATGAAATGTTCAAAGTTTGAATTGTTGTGATAGGTTAGAGAATATGAAAAGTGGGATGGATAGACTAAAGTTAGATGTAGTTAGTATAAGTGAAGTACATTGGCAGGAAGGGCAGGATTTTTGGTCGGGCAACTGCTGAATTATCAACACAAAATCAAACAGGTGAAATGCAGGAGTTGGTTTAATACTGAATAAGAAAATAGGACAGCGGTTAAGCTACTATGACCAGCATAGTGAAAGGATTATTGTTGTCAAGATAGACACCAAGCCAATGCCCACCACAACAATGCAGGTCTCTATGCCTACTAGTTCAGCAGATGATGAAGAAATTTAAAGAATATATGAAGAAAATTTAATACAACATTTAAACGGTGACGAGAATCTAATTGTGATGGGAGACTGGAATGCAGTGGTAGGCCAAGGAAGAGAAGGTAACATAGTAGGAGAATTTGGATTGGGATAAAGGAATGAAAGAGAAAGCCAGCTGGTTGAATCCTGCACCAATCATAATTTAGTCCTTGCTGACACTTGGTTCAAACACCACAAACGGCAGCTGTATACATGGACGAGACCTGGAGACACTGGAAAGTATCAAATAGATTTCATTCTGATTAGGCAGAGATTCAGATTGCAAGTCTTTTCTAGGAGAAGATATGAACTCTGACCACAACCTGTTTGACGAGAAATGCCATATGAAATTGAAGAAATTGAAGAAAGAAGGAATGCAAGGAGATGGGATCTAGACAAGTTGAAATAAAAGAGTATGAGGGATTGTTTCAAGGTACGTGTAACACAAGGACTAAATGAAAAGGCTGAAGGAAGCACCGTAGAGGCAGAATGGACAGTCATGAAGAATGAGATCAGTAAGGCTGCTGAAGAAAAGTTAGGAAGAAAGGAAAGATAATTAAGAAACAATGGATAACTCAAGAGATACTAGACCTGATTGAGGAACAATGAAAGTTCAAGAATGCAAAAAATGAGGAAGGCAGAAAAGAATACAGGCAAATAAAGAATGAAGTAGATGGAAAGTGCAGGACATAAGGAAGAATGCCTGAAAGAGAAGTGCAAGGATATTGAAGGTTTCATGTTCCTAGAAAAGGTAGATGCTGCATACAGGAAAATCAAGGAAACCTTTGGAGAAACGAAAACTAGGTGTATGAATATTAAAAGCTCAGATGGAAAACCACTTCTAGGGAAAGAAGACAAGCCAGAAAGATGGCAGGAACATATCCAACAGTTGTATAAAGTTAAAAATTTAGATGATAGAGTTCTGGAACAAGAAGAAGCTGTTGATGCTGATGACATGGGAGACCCAATTTGGAGGTCAGATTTGACAGAGGTTTGAGAGACCTAAGTGGGAATAAGACACTGGCAATTCATGACATACCCTCAGAATTACTGAATGCCTTAGGAGAAACCAGCATGGAGAGGTTATTCTGTTTAGCGTGTAAGGTATATGATACAAGAGAAGTGCCATTCGATTTTTGGCAGAATATTGTTATACCTATTCCCAAGAAAGCCGGTGCTGACAAGTGTGGAAACTACCGCACCATTAGTTTAGTATCTCACACCTGCAAAATCAAACAGCTTGGTCCAATCAACATTCTCGAATGCCTTTTCTAGATCTATGAAAGCCATGTACATCAGCTTGTCTTTCTTAATTCGATCCTCTAAGATCAGACGTAAAGTCAGGATTGCTTCACATGTTCCCACATTTCTTCTGAAGCCAAATTGATCTTCTCCCAGCTCAGTTTCAACTTGTCTTTCCATTCTTCTGTAAATAATACATGTTAAAGATTCTGAAAGTGATCGGGATCAGATACCGAGAAAGGAAAATTGTCTACAATCTATACAAGAATCAGTCTGCAGAGATAAGAATCATTGGCTTTGAAAAGAGGCAGCACTCCACAAAGGAGTGAAGCAAGGCTACAGTTTGTCACCTCTCCTTTCCAATGATTGCATAGAACAGGCAATAAATGAAATCAAAGAGGAATTTGAAAAGGGAATCAAAGTCCAAGGGCAGGAAATCAAAACCCTGAGATTTGCTGATGATATTGTTATTTTATCTGACTCTGCAAAAGATCTGGAGAAATTGCTGAAATGTATAGACAGAGTTTTGGAGAAGGAATACAAGATGAAAATAAATTAAGTACTATACAAAAATAATGGAGTGCGGTCAAAAAAGGTCAGGTGATGCAGGAAATATTAGATTAGGAAATGATGTCTTAAAGGAAGTAGATGAATATTGTTACTTTGATAGTAAAATAACTAATGATGGTAGAAGTAAGGAGGACATAAAATGCAGACTAGCACAAACAAAGAAGTTCTATCTTAAGATAAGAAATTTGTTCACCTAAAACATTGATATAGGAATTAGAAAGATGTTTTTGAAAACTTTTGTCTGGAGCGTGGCAATGTACGGAAGTGAAACATGTAATAACTAGGTCAGAAAGAAAGAGAATAGAAGCTTTTGAAATGTGGTGTTGCAGAAGAATGCTGAAGGTGATTTGGGTAGATAGAATCATGAATGAAGAGATACTGAATCGAATTGGTGAGAGGAGATCGATGTCGCTAAATTTGATCAAAAGAAGAGATATAATGATAGGACATATCTTAAGACACCCAGGACTTCTACAGTTAGTTTTTGAGGGAAGTGTAAGTGGTAAGAACAGTAGGGGTAGACCAAGATACGAATATGACAAACAGATTAGAGCAGATGTAGGATGTAGTAGTTATGTAGAAATGAAAAGTTTAGCACAGGATAGGGTGGCATGGAGCACTGTATCAAACCAGTCTATGGACTGATGACTCAAACAACATATTTATTCTTAATATTTTAAGCTGGAAGGTCTCCCTATGTGATATGAGTAATTTGTTTTGTACAAAAGGATGGGAAAACAGTGCTATTTATAACTCAGAAACTTTGCATGAGTTATGGAACTGCCCAGAGTCCAATGACGCAGCCTGGTTGTTATTATCATGGGATCCGGAAGAGGTTCAGGGCGGTCTTGATAGGCAAGAAGATCTTCTACTCATAATTGGATGGCCAGGATCAATCTAGACATATCATGTGAGAGTAGGGGGAAGCTGGGGTCTATTTAGACATGTGAGAAAACGGCGGAGGGGACTGGACTGAAAACAGCGGTGGAGAGGAGATGTAACTTTTGTGGAACATGGTCTTATTATGTTTGTGGAATGTAATATGTAGTACTGACCTACAAACTGTGAAATGCTTAGGTACTTGGTATTTTATCACTTGTGGCGGCTTGGTGTCTTATATGTTGGTGAAAGCTGTAGAATACTGTATTTCAGACTTTCCATAAATTATGTTCTGGAACAGCAAGCGTGTGTTGCTTGAGTGAATATATCTTTAAACCAAGTGTTAGTGAACACAGTATTATAAAGGTACAGTATATGTGTGATATAACAAGTGCCAATAATGAGAATATGCAAGTTGTGTTGATACACAGAGACAGTGAAGGGTATTTATCCACATATAGGCCTATATGCTTTGTAATGAACTTTCCTCGGGTTGACTGCAAATGGAAGCTTGGTCCTCGCTTTTTGTTTCCCACTGTTTTGTTGTTGTTGTTGTTGTTGTTGTTGTTGGTGGTGGTGGTGGTCATGGATAATTTTGTAAATATGGAGTCTTCCAGCAGTATTTTGTGAGTGTATTTTACGTATATTTTGGTGTGTTGATGAGGTGCTCATGCACGGATGTTATTCAGAATATTTTAGAATCAGTGAAGTTATTGATGAACTTAGATGCAGTTCCTACCTATTTAGCTGATATGTGATTCTTTCATGTTAATAAACATCTTTGTATTGAATAAGAGGAACCCTCTTAATTTCAAATATTGTAATCCCACTTCAATACGGATCATGAAATTTCTAAATATTAACATTTTCAGAAGGTTAGGTAAGGCCTGAAGCAAATGTATCAGTACACAGCTTTATGTACACACCCTGGGAGGGAGAATTATCATGCTTTATCAAAATTTGAGGGATCCTTTCTGGTGAACTCTAGTGCTCATACTATGGATATTTCGATTAATTATTTTTATTCATTTAATTTATTTTAGTTATTTATTCATATATTTTGAATTAGATTACAATTGATGCCCAAGTGTGAGGTGATTATTTTATTTTATTCATATTTGATTATTTTAATCACATTGCAATGGTTATTAATTATAATTATGTTGTTTTTATTATTATTGTTATTCAGACAGATTTCAACCTGGAGCTTACAGTTTTCATTTAGATCTCTCAATCAGCCTGGATGGAGCTGTTGCTTGGGATGGTTTCCAGGTATTAGATATTCTTTTTGTTCAGTCTAAGACTGAATTGTGAGAGGCAGCTGTTCCAGTCTTCAACTTGATGCCTCAATCCTCTTCTGGTGGTATCAGCAAGTGCAATATCATCTACACATAAGAGAGTCCAAGGGACACTCTGTTGCAGGTCATGTGTGATTATGTTCATGATGTGGATAAATAGCAATGGGGACAGTGCGGAGTCTTGGTGTTCACTAATTTTCACTGGGAAGCGCTTTGAGATGCCGACAGTGCATCATGCATTACTTGTAGTGTTCATGTATATCATCTTGATCCATCTGATAAGAATTTCTGGTACACTATTTTCATGACGAGCACACTAGACCACACTGTGTGGAACATGGTTAAAGTCTTTTCAAGATCAAGGAAGGCAATATGCAGTGGTTTTTGTTCCTCTTGGTGCTTTTCTATGAGTACTCTGCCAGTGAAGATTGCCTCAGTTATTCCAGCAGCCTTGATGAAGCTGGACTGGTTGGTAACTAATGCTGACGATTTCATGCAGTCGTTGTCTAAGGATTCTCTTTAAATCTTCACTGTGTGCAACAGGAGGTGAATTGGACAGTAATTTGCACATTCTGCTGGATCGCGTTTTTGCTTAAAGATATGCACAGTGATGCTTGTAGCCCAATCACTGGGAACAGAGCCAGAGTCAACTATGGCACTGAAAAAGTTGGTCAACCAGTTGATTGCAGGTTCTTTCCATTCCTGCAACTTCCAGAAGTCTGCTGGGAGGTCATCTGGTCCTGGTGACTTCCCCTGATATGATGCTTAAGATAGAACCTGCTGTTGGATTACCTTCTGGAATAGGAGGATGTGGGACTTCAGTGTTGTAAATCTCTTCAAAGAGTTGTTGCCAACATTTGAGATTATCCTGCTTCTCCTGTAATATTGCTGACCATCTTTGTCTTTTATGCACAAATAGTGCTCAATAACATGTACTGACTTTGTTCTGTGTTTCATCAGCCAGAAGATAGTTTTCTCTCCTTCCTTTGAGTCCAGTGTTGTACACAGTTCATTTAGTGACAGGCGTAGCTTCGGTGACAGCTTTCTTAGTCTCATGTTTGGCTATGACATATTTTTCTCTTTTCTCTGGAGTCTTTTGTTAAGCCCAGTTACTATATGCTTTCTTTTCATGGACATTTTCTTGGACTTGGACCATCCATAACCACATTTTGATTGTCAGTATGGTAGGAACTAGGTTTTGTTGTTCCCAAGGTTGCTGTGGCAGTTGCAGTGACAGATTTGCAGAATGTGGTCCATACATTGTCAGTTGCATTCAGGTCAATAGGAGGAAAATTTATACTGTCTGTTAGGGTATCCTTCTGGTCTTTAAGCTTCCACCACTTGATCTTCTTAAGGGTATTTATCCCTCCACCTCTACGTTTAAAGATCCTTACATCTGCCGTGAGCAGCTTATGTTGAGGGGCTACACAGTCAGATGGTACGACCTTCACATCTGTTGTCTTATTATACTCATATTAACCTTGCCTTCACTTGCTCCCTGGCTTCTATTTTTCCCCAAGTGTCATCAGACATTCCTTCCTAAGATGATTGTGGAATCCAGGTATCTTCTCACTGACTTCTAACAAGGAAAGGGCACGAACTGAGGAACCGCTGATCTTATGTAAATTTTGCACACATGTTAAATGAACCAAAAATAACACAATGGCCAAAATACTTCTTTCGGAAATTAATTTGTGAGACCTACAGAAAATGTTAAAGTTTGTATGTTTTAGTTGGCGTGCTCAGCTATGCAGTACTGGACCATGTGCTAAATTAACTCATCGAGAGGCCGCTACTCCATACCCTAACCGCAACTTGCAATGTTCAACAACTGATTTGAGGTCACACTGATATACGCTTAAAAAGGAAGGCAGTTCAATATTGGAGAAGTTGTAAGCAGCACCTGCTTTCGTTTTCATCGGTGAAACAAAGGTTCCGTTGTGCCGAAAGCAAAAAAAGTTTTATATATGTGGGAAAAGCATGTAAAGAACAGTGGGACATGCCATGACAAATTGAGGGCAATAGCATCTACCATCAGAAAAAAAATCAACTTTGCCCATCAAAATATTGAAATAATTCATGATGTGACCTATGTGGGCTATGCAAGTTGTTCATGAAAAATAATGTGCAGCATTTAAAGCATGCCAGATATTGGTATGTAACTTTGAAAAGCACAGTGGTGTTGTGTCACGGAAAATAACATTTGTAACAATGAAAAAGCAGACCATCGAAGAAGTAGAAACCATAGCAGCAACAGAAATATTCGTAGAAGTTAAATCTGTTATAGAGTCCTACGGCCCCAACAATGTAACAGTGATCAGAGTGGATTCAGCCTGGAGATGTGCATGGGAAGGATATTGACTTTAAAAGGGAAAAAAATCAGTTACCGTTGCAGTACAATCTGTTTTGTTCACCACCCACAGTTACACCATAATGGTGAGAGTTACCGCAAGAGGCAAACTTATGGGGCTTTTATGCATCACTTTAACTCTTTCCGTTCTAACTGCAAGCATAGCTCGCAGCGGCCGAAATTATGTTCAGGACGCGCTGCGGGCATAGCCCGTAGTAAGGTTTGACAATTCACTAAAAATCGAGAACGAGCTATGCACGCATTCTGGTGGTTATATCGTGTTTCTTCGTGTATTAGTTACGAGAGTATTTAAGCAGATGGCAATATTATATGTCAAAGTCAGAGAATTTATGATATTTTTGAACTGCATGCATCAGTAGATGTCATAATACCAACATAATGGTCCGTTATTGGACATTATAAATTTTCCAGCTAACTCATTCTTGGTTGCCTGTGTTTCGCCCTCGTGTGCTAAGTTAGGCTCGTCAGTTGGGACTTAGCACACCACCCAAGATGCAAGGCTAGTGCATACCATGGAGGCCACTGCATAGGCTATTTGAAGCCACCAGCAGTGCCAATGCACTATGAGAGCTATGTCTCATTTTCAAAAATAGATGCCTGCCTGGCCATCATATGATGTAGATGTTGATTCCCATAGGGAACCTAAAATATTTGTCCTGAATGAGTAAATTTATAATACCAATATAATGGTCCGTTATTGGACATTATAAATTTTCCAGCTAACTCATTCTTGGTTGCCTGCGTTTCGCCCTCGTGAAAATTTATAATGTCCAATAACGGACCATTATATTGGTATTATAAATTTACTCATTCAGGACAAATATTTTAGAAAATGAGACATAGCTCTCATAGTGCATTGGCACTGCTGGTGGCTTCAAATAGCCTATGCAGTGGCCTCCTCGGTATGCACTAGCCTTGTGTCTTGGGTGGTGTGCTAAGTCCCAACTGACGAGCCTAACTTAGCACACGAGGGCAAAACGCAGGCAACCAAGAATGAGTTAGCTGGAAAATTTATAATGTCCAATAACGGACCATTATATTGGTATTATAAATTTACTCATTCAGGACAAATATTTTAGGTTTCCTATGGGAATCAACATCTACATCATCAGTAGATGTCACTCAGTGAGCTCTAAGACATGGTTTCTCGCGGCGAACATGTGCTTGACGAAAGTGATATTTTCGATATTTTATGATATATTGAAACAGGAACGCCCGTACTTCAGTTTATCGGAGAGCATGAGAAACGACAAGGCATATACGGCCCATGCTAAGAGAGTGAGAGAGAAGGGTAGTGAAAAAAATTATGATTAAGTGGATCCTTCAGTTTATTCAATAGATATGCAAAGAATGATGTCACCTTTTACAGCTGAATCGTGGGGTTGTCCTTGAAGGCATGGAGGGGACATCGTCCGGCGTTGTCTTCCGTCGTTGGTGTTTTCTCTGTATTAGTGTTGATGGCGACTCGAACCTGAGGCAGGAACGGGGAAATGTGGAGCTTCCACATCGGACGTCATGGGACTCTGGTGTGACACCTCTCTAAGGCGAAGCACACCGAAATAGTTCCCACAGTCAATGATGTTGAACGCACTTTAGCAGCAAGGATAAAGTCAGAGTCACAGTTCCACGAGAATAAGATGGAAGGAATTATCATATTTGGAATAATAAACAAACGAAAACAATCTAGGACCTTCCGAGGTGCAGTGATTAAGCACTTCACAAAGAAAATTAAATTCACCGGGTACAGTCTCTGCACTGTACACCATGAGCACAATATTCACACACTTGTTGAAATAAACGACAGTCCAAGTTCTGTTATGTTGTAATTTTCAGAAGATTATCACTGGCACTTAAGATCATACATGATTCAGAACAGGTTATGATGGTAATTGGCATGGTCCCTCAGAAAGAAATTACGATACCGTATTCCACAAGTGAATACTGTCTTTAAGAGGGAATGTTGGCACAGTTCTATTACGAACACAGTTAAATGGATAGACACAGTCTTTAAATGAAATGAAGGCTGGCACAGTTTTATTACGAACACAGTTCCAAAAAATGGATAGACACAGTCTTTAAACGAAATGAAGGTCGGCACAGTTCTATTATGAACACAGTTCAATGGATAGACACAGTCTTTAAATGAAATGAAGGCTGGCACAGTTTTATGCTAGAAACACTATCGCTGTTTTCACACAGTCTTTAAATGAAATCAAGGTTGGCACAGTTTATGCTAGAAACACTATCGCTGTTTTCACACAGTCTTTTAAATGAAATCAAGGTTGGCACAGTTTATGCTAGAAACACAGTCTTTAAATGAAATCAAGGCTGGCACAGTTTATGCTAGAAACATTCATAGTCCACAAACGAAATATAATCGCCCAGTCGTACAGACTGATAAAAACGAAATTACGTTTTTGTTCATGCACAAAGTTCAAGCCCACGGAAAAAGCTTCTAACACTAACGTTTCTGAACTCAAGTATACAGCCGGACCGAGTGACGAATTATATCGCGACGTGCTTACTTGCACACACACACTGAACTTACGGCTTACTGCCGACTCCCCTCTCTCTCTCTACCTACGGCACACTTCAGCTGCACACTGCCCACACTGCACACTCTCTACTTTACCCCAGGCTGGCGATTCGCTTATATTACCGAAGGTCGGTGGGCGTGGCTACACATGTGGGCCCCAAGAAAATTTTATATCTTGGCCATCTTTACACCGATTCACATGAAATTTCGGCTAGCAGCGTTCATTATTCCTGCCTGCAAGGTGACGTTATTGAAAAATTGATATCACATTTCGTTCATGCTGCAATGTTATGGAACACGAAAGAACCTTCTGCGTGACGTCGCTTGACCTTGGCCGGTGTTCTGGAACAGCGCGAGCTTGCTTGCAGTTCCCACAATGCCTGTGCGCTCGGCGCAAATTTTAAATGCTTACGGCCGGGTGTTAGCGAGTTCCTCTTAATAAATGAATGAAACGTGAATGCTCGTAGGGCGTTCCCGTTTCAGTATGCCTAGAGCATGTTCCCGCGTATTTCATATTTGCATGAATACGTAAGATTGTCTATATAGTCGTAAAGTTGTCTGTTTAGAAGACTTATTTTCTCTTTCTCAGAAGTACTTTGTGGTAAATGGAACAATAATTTTATATTTGAGTAAGTTTTAACAAAATTTATCAATTAAAATAAAATTTCGTAAGAGCTCCCATTTTCGTTATTGTAATTATTACTGTTATTATTATTGTTACCGTGTTTTTGTGGTAGTTATGCGTGAAAGAAGGTGCGGGTGTGAACGGGTCTCAAGCTACGAAATTATAGTGCATGTAAAATTAACAAGGTTATATTTTCTTTTCCAAATAAAGAAATAACAATCATGGCAGGTACAGAGTAGCAAGGCAATAAAAATACAATTACAATATTTACAGGATTTGGGCTTCGAGCCCCAGCCTCACACTTCTTGAGCAATTAGCCCAGTTTTACCCCAAACACAAGTTTCAACAGAGGGGCAGAAAACCCCATTCATGCCTAGGAGCACTTGCTCCAAAATACACAGTAAGGCCTCCTTGAGGCACGCAGAAAACAAAATTTTCGGGAAAAGAGCAACTTGCTCTCAAAATTCAGGCCTGTCAAAGGCCACACCTAATTCCACCTTCAAGCTGTCCTCCAAGGACATATACACAGGGGTAAAATACCCAACCTACTGAGGTCTATTAAATGTGAAGAAGGTTAATTACATGACCTCTAAAATAACAATTAGAGAGGAGGCGATCTGCACTCCTAATGCATTTGTTTTTAAAACCTAATCTGGCTCTAGGCCACTAATGCAAGGGCTAATCCCATACTACAGAGGTGACTTTAGAAAAGAACAATTTGCTTTACGTTAACGAAGAATAGGTTGAGAAAAATAAGTTCACCTCAAAACAATATGATTGGGAGCTCGAGAGGGTAAAGCACTCTCTATCCCGATATGCAGTTTAAAGATAGAATAGATACATTTTAAGGAAGGTTACATTATGGAAAAACTTCGGACCCGCCCCGAGAGTTAAACTGCTGAGCTAGCAAAGAAAGAAGTTATTAATCGGCCATTACCTTGTTGTTGACCGCTGCCGAAGAAAGAGGCGCTTCCCGCCCCCTGCTATGTACTTTACACACTGAAAGATGGAACAGAAGTGGCGCAGAGACCCTCAAATCAGCAGTTTATATACTCTCGCGGAAAGTTCGAGGCGTTTCAGGAAGGAAAACACCCGCCCACAATCTTTTTATTGGTGGATAACGAAAACCCCTACACAAGATGAAGAAGAAACACATTATTGGTGGAAAATTAATTTAAGAAATTCGGGATTGGCTAAATTCAAAACAAGGGGAAAGAAAGGGTTAATATTGCCAACTTAAACAATGACTGAAAGAAATTTAGCAAAGAACAAACTTTTGAAATTAAATTTTCTCCAAAAAACAGTTCTTTCACTCCGCACTAGGGTGCACTATTGTTGATCTTCAGTAGTGTCCTCTAGAAGAGAAAGTTCACACTTCTTACTACAAGCAAAACAAAAATACGTCGAAAATGACACAGTTCAAAAACTCCAAAATTTCCAGGTAGTGACATCTTCTGAGAAAGTAGAAAATTAATACCGTAGATAAAGTTCAGACTTCCTCCAGCAGAGGAGTTTCAACTGGCGCACATTTTAAATAAGCGGCGTGGAGGTGTACCGCCCGGTACAGACCCCCCCCCCCCCCCAAAAGTTCCTCCAGGGGTGACACATGCAATTTGTTTGGAAACAAGGTCCAAGTTTTGATGTTGATACGGAGATTAATTGCAGAAGTATTTATAGGATTTTCTTAATGTGGTTTGATTCAGTTTCAAAATTTTTGTTGTGACTGGCGAAGTAAAGTCTTTATGTTTGTAGAAGTTGAATTCAGAAGGAAAACTTTAGTTTTAAAGTTGAGGAAAAATTTTCTAAGTCCACCAGATATTATTGTTGAATTCTCAGGTATAGTAATTGCTGATAGTAACTGTCCATGTAGTTGATGTTGATTAAGTTGGATGGCCAGACCGGCCGTTGCAGCTTGCGTCCAAAGGCGGCCGCTCGGACCCCACAAGTACCCTGAGATACCGCTCGCCCGCACTATGAGGGGAGCAGTGGTGTTGAAGCACGCCGCGCCCGCGGTGAACATATACAGGCTGCGGGCAAGTAGTAGGTCGTGCGCCGCACATCAGCCTTGGCCGGGAGGAGAGCTCCGGCTCGCCGTGCACATGTCGTCCTCGCTGGGGTCGAGGGGGCCCTTCCTCTATCCCAGTCGCGGCACGGCGCCGCGCGGCTGCGGGGGCACTGAAATATTAAAACTAGGCGGCAGAATTTGTTGGACCATCATCTTTTTTAAGGGCACAGGCTTGTGGAGAGGTTGAGGGGCCAGCGGCGTGCAGATATCCATGGCATTAATTAAGCCACTGTGTAGAGTGGAGCAGGAGACGGGAGCGTGGTAATGGCCGTGGCAAGGACAGGATGGCAGTTTAACGGTTCGGGGCAGGTTTCACAAAAATGCTTACATATAAAACAAAATACTATAGAAGGGGCAGAAAGCCTTAAAAGTGAAACTCAAAAAAAAATATAACCTTCATATTCCTTTCAAGATAATATGAGGCAAGTTAGCACAGAAATTATACAGGTTTCACCTGCGACAAGTGAACCCTAAATATCCTCTCGGTGGCTGGATTGCTTAATAACAACGTAACCGGCGTAAGGAAATCGAGAATGACACACGGCCCATGGAATCTGGGGGCAAGCTTGCCCGCGGGAACAAAATTCTTGACCATTACTTGGTCACCTACCTTCAAAGGGGTAGGTCTCCGTCCACGATCATACCTTTCCCTAACCTTTTCATGAGACACTGTAAGATTGGCTTTAGCCTTCTTCCAAAGATCTTTAATGTTGTCCGGATCTATTGTCTCGGGTAGAATGTCACTCAGGGACCAGAGGTTAGAGAGCGGCGTGTTGGGAACAAACTTGAACATCAAAGAGGCTGGAGTAAATTTATGTGATTCATGAACCGCCGAATTCAAAGCAAAAGCTAACCAATGCAGGGACGTGTCCCACCTGGAATGATCTTCATGATGATAGGCAATAAGCGCGGACCTGAGATTACGGTTAACCCGTTCAGCCAGAGATGGTTGAGGGTAATAAGCAGAAGTAGTTACATGAGAGATGGACAAGTCAAAACAGAATTTACGAAAAAGATTTGATGTGAATGCCTTAGCATTATCAGACACAATATATTGGCACGGACCAAAAGAGGCAAAAATAGAATTTAAGCAAGTAATGGTGGACTGAGCGGTAGCCAGCTTAGTCGGAAATAACCAGGAAAATCTTGTGAAACCATCTACGCATACAAAGATGAACTTGTTGGCATTTCCCTTTGACTGGGGGAAGGGTCCTACATAATCAATATACAGGCGTTCCATGGGGCGCGACGCTTGATGCGAAGACAGAAGGCCTACCTTGGTGGACATGGTTGGTTTACTGAGCAAACAAGATTTACAAGCTTTTACTAGTTCACGGATTTCACCGTCCATACCCTTCCAGATGAACCTTTCACGAATCTTTTCACGAGTTTTAAAGATACCAAGATGCCCTCCTAATGGGGTCTCATGATAATACTTGAAGATCATAGGTACAAGAACAGCTGGAACGACAACTTTCATCATCTTATCATGCCTCGATGGGCAACATAAAACACCATTCCTCAGAACATAAGGGACAACATGTTCCCCAGAAGAAAGGGTTTCCATTATCGGAGCCAGCCTCGGATCTTCACGTTGGTACTTCTCGATATCCCTAAAGAGCATGGGAGCATCTGTTAAGATGGCATTAACATCAGATAGCATGGACTCGGGAGGAGATGAACTATCGACCGGTTCATGGTTCTCAACGTCGTTGGAAAACATACGGCTGAGTCCATCAGCAACAACATTTTCGGTACCTCTGATATGCCGGACATCGAATTGGAAGGCAGAAATACGGATGGCCCAACGGGCTATACGACCAGTACGATGCGGCCTACCTAAGACCCAGCTTAAGGCTTGATTATCTGTCTCCAGGTCGAATTTGACATGTTCCAGATAGAGACGGAACTTCTCTAAGGCAAACAAGACTGCCAACCCTTCGAGCTCATAGATAGAATACTTGGCTTCTTGAGCCGATAGAGTCCTAGATGCATAGGCGATGGGTCGCCTCCCTAGTTCAGTCTCTTGAAGAAGGACTGCAGCTACTGCTGACGACGACGCGTCGGTTTGGACGATGAATTTCTTCGAGAAATCAGGCATAGCAAGTACAGGGGCATTACAGAGAGCTAATTTAAGATCTTCAAAAGCGGCTTGTTGAGAAGGTCCCCACTCGAATTTGATGCCTTTCCTACGAAGAAGGTTTAAGGGCGCCGCTCTATTAGCGAAGTTAGGAATAAACTTCCTGAAGAAATTGACCATACCAATGAATCTGGCGATACCTTTAACGTCCTTGGGAGGTTTAAAATCACGGATGGCCTGTGTTCTGGAATGATCGACGGCAACACCATCAGGTGACACAATATGCCCTAGGAATGACATAGAGGGCTTAGCAAAGGCCACCTTGGACAATTTGACAGTTAACCCAGCCTTACGAAGGCGATTGAGAACTTCTCGCAGATGATCTAGATGTTCTTCAAAGGTCTCCGAAAATACGACGACATCATCCAAGTAGTGATACAAGTACACAAATTTGATGTTGGAGAAGACCCTATCTAGCAGCCTAGTGAGTACAGCTGCTCCCGTGGGGAGCCCGAAAGGCACGCGGTTGTATTCGTATAAGTTCCAGTCCGTGGCAAACGCTGTAAGATGTTTAGACTCTTCGGCAAGGGGAATTTGATTATAGGCCTGATTCAAGTCCAAGATAGTAAAGAACTTGGCCTTACGAAACCATGAAAAACAAGAATGAAGGTCAGGAAGGGGCACGGATTGCAACACCACCTTCCGATTGAGAGCCCTATAATCAATGACAGGCCTGAAGCCTCCTTGGGGTTTCGGGACTAGAAAAATAGGCGAAGAATACGCCGACTTAGAGGGCCTAATAATACCATCCTTCAACATTTGATCGATGATTTCTTTCAATGCCTTCATTTTAGGTGGAGATAGCCTATATGGTGGAAAACGGACAGGAATCGAATCCGTGACCTCAATTTTGTATTCAATAAGGTCAGTAACACCAAGAGTATCAGAGAACACCTCTGGAAATGACTGACATAATTTACGAATACTATCAGCCTGCTCCTCAGGTAGATGTCTAAGGTCTAACAACATCTCATCCTGGGTAGGCGAAATAGATGAACATGATACAGAATTACACTTTAACAAGGGAATTTTACAATTGGACGCAAATTTGAATGTGCACGACCTACTCTGGAGATCGAGCACAAGACCAGTGTAAGAAATGAAGTCAGCTCCCAATATAATGGGGCAAGACAAGTGCTTAGCCACAAACAATTTGATTTTCCATGTAAATTTAAAAATACGAATTTTGACATTTACAGAACCTAGGATTTCCAATGGAGATGAATTAGCCGAAACATATTGAACAGGAGATGAGACATAGTCAGGTAGTTTACAAACAGATTTCAATTTTGAATACCATTGGTCCGAAATAATTGAACAAACACTGCCTGAATCTAATAGAGCTGTTATAGGCTCGTTATTTAACTCAATCTTAAGAAAAGGAACAGGTGCGGGGGGATCCGCCGCAATCCTAAGACATTCTTTGGGGCATTCGAAAGATGAATTTGAAGATAGAACATTCCCTGAATTTTCGACCTGTTTACCAGGGGCTGAGCCTCGGGAAGAGGGATTAGTCGACTCAGCCGAAGCCACTAGTCATTTTTTATTATTGGCATTGGTGGAGTTTGCACCAGAAGTTGAGCAGGAGGGGGTGCTATTTGAATTTGGGCAATTTTTGGCGATATGTGAGAAAGCCCCACATTTAAAACAGCCTTGTGATGAACCGGCCCCATTCCTTGTCCCACTCGGCTTGATCAGTGGACACTTATTGCGCAGATGGTCGGGCGACCCGCAAGCATAACATTTACGGGGTGTGACTGGTCGGCGAGGTGGAGGCCGAAGATTACTAAAAGAGGGAGGGGGTTCTTTCGCGACACGCAAGGAGTCGGCGTATCTAACTCCTTCCGCTGAGACGGCCAATGTTTCAAGTTCAGAGAAGGTTTGCGGGCACGCCGCGAAACACAAATATGACCTATAGGATGGTGAAATTCCTTCCACAATAGCTTGTACAATCTGATCCTCAGGGAAGTGAAGAGCAAACACCCTAGTATAGAACTTAATATCTTGGATGAAATCTGCCAAGTTTTCATCCAAGCGCTGTACCCGATAATAGTACTTCTGAATAAGGGAGGACCTTGCCCTGGCCGGGATGAAGTTAGCTAGCAAGTGGGCGTGGAAGTCTTCAATCGATGATTGCTCGGCAATGGCTCTAACTATTTTGTCTGAGAGAATACCTATTGCATAGGGATAGATAATTTGCAAAATTTGACATGGAGAAAGAGAAAACACAAGAGCATGATCCTGAAATTCAACTGAAAATCTTAAAAATGAAATTACGTCACTGGTGGTATTAACGGAAAACTTAGAGATACCTCTGAGCAACATTGCCAATGGATGAGGCAAGCTGCTAAACCCGGGTGACATAGTAGGTAAAGGTTTCAATGGCAAGGAAGTTAATTCAGAACGTATGTTACTCAACGATGCCCGGCGTTCAGACTCGTTGTCCAATGGGGCAGAGATAGTTTGAGCGGCAACGGTTATCCTATTGGCTTCTCCCTTAGGAGGCTCTTCCTCGCTACCTACATTCATCGTGGTGGGTTGATCAATTTTGGGAGGAACTTCCCCAGTTAACAATTGAGTGACCTTGCTAGATAATTCAGAAATACTTTCAAGCAACGTACTAGCTTCCTTCCTCTGAACGTCATTCAACTTCAGAGACAAGAGATCGTTAACTCTATTTGAAAAATGATATAGCCTGGCTTGCACACGCTTAATTTGATTAGGAGAAGGATCATTTTCGTCAAAAAAACTAACTACCGATGCTAGCCCAGTAGTATTCTCAGTGATCGTGGAAAGAGAGTCGTCAATTTCTTTCTCTCCCAAATTGGGGATGGAAATGGGCAAATCAAGGGACTCTCTAAGCTTGTTGGTGTCTATCGCAACCGTGCCTCCAGATTGCACATTTCTGATAGTTAACTCATAGATCAACTCCTCCTTGCGCACATAGTTAAGATGGAGAACATCGCGAGGGCCGGGCATGATGACAGAACAATTTAAAAAAAAATCAGAAAATTCCAGCAACTGAGAAAATTGTTAGAGTATGAATCAAAGCAATGTTTAGCCGTCAAAAGGGGCTAAATTGAGACCCATTCAACCACGCTCTGCTACCACTTGTTACCGTGTTTTTGTGGTAGTTATGCGTGAAAGAAGGTGCGGGTGTGAACGGGTCTCAAGCTACGAAATTATAGTGCATGTAAAATTAACAAGGTTATATTTTCTTTTCCAAATAAGGAAATAACAATCATGGCAGGTACAGAGTAGCAAGGCAATAAAAATACAATTACAGTATTTACAGGATTTGGGCTTCGAGCCCCAGCCTCACACTTCTTGAGCAATTAGCCCAGTTTTACCCCAAACACAAGTTTCAACAGAGGGGCAGAAAACCCCATTCATGCCTAGGAGCACTTGCTCCAAAATACACAGTAAGGCCTCCTTGAGGCACGCAGAAAACAAAATTTTCGGGAAAAGAGCAACTTGCTCTCAAAATTCAGGCCTGTCAAAGGCCACACCTAATTCCACCTTCAAGCTGTCCTCCAAGGACATATACACAGGGGTAAAATACCCAACCTACTGAGGTCTATTAAATGTGAAGAAGGTTAATTACATGACCTCTAAAATAACAATTAGAGAGGAGGCGATCTGCACTCCTAATGCATTTGTTTTTAAAACCTAATCTGGCTCTAGGCCACTAATGCAAGGGCTAATCCCATACTACAGAGGTGACTTTAGAAAAGAACAATTTGCTTTACATTAACGAAGAATAGGTTGAGAAAAATAAGTTCACCTCAAAACAATATGATTGGGAGCTCGAGAGGGTAAAGCACTCTCTATCCCGATATGCAGTTTAAAGATAGAATAGATACATTTTAAGGAAGGTTACATTATGGAAAAACTTCGGACCCACCCCGAGAGTTAAACTGCTCAGCTAGCAAAGAAAGAAGTTATTAATCGGCCATTACCTTGTTGTTGACCGCTGCCGAAGAAAGAGGCGCTTCCCGCCCCCTGCTATGTACTTTACACACTGAAAGATGGAACAGAAGTGGCGCAGAGACCCTCAAATCAGCAGTTTATATACTCTCGCGGAAAGTTCGAGGCGTTTCAGGAAGGAAAACACCCGCCCACAATCTTTTTATTGGTGGATAACGAAAACCCCTACACAAGATGAAGAAGAAACACATTATTGGTGGAAAATTAATTTAAGAAATTCGGGATTGGCTAAATTCAAAACAAGGGGAAAGAAAGGGTTAATATTGCCAACTTAAACAATGACTGAAAGAAATTTAGCAAAGAACAAACTTTTGAAATTAAATTTTCTCCAAAAAAACAGTTCTTTCACTCCGCACTAGGGTGCACTATTGTTGATCTTCAGTAGTGTCCTCTAGAAGAGAAAGTTCACACTTCTTACTACAAGCAAAACAAAAATACGTCGAAAATGACACAGTTCAAAAACTCCAAAATTTCCAGGTAGTGACATCTTCTGAGAAAGTAGAAAATTAATACCGTAGATAAAGTTCAGACTTCCTCCAGCAGAGGAGTTTCAACTGGCGCACATTTTAAATAAGCGGCGTGGAGGTGTACCGCCCGGTACAATTAATATTGAAAAAATTATTGATTTTATATAGTACTCATTATTGTTGTTATTTTGTAATTGCAATGCACATTTTATATTCGCGAAATAGGATAAATATAACTGTATTTCAGAAAACTGTACTTGCTTAGTTATCCATCAGACTTTTCTTCCATTCGCAAAACATGGTATAATATATAAACAATTTTAAAATCTCAAGTGATAGTTGACATGATACAAAGAGCGCTTTTGAAAATTAAATTCTCAAACAAGCACAAAGAAAAAAGAATCATGCCAATATCTACTACAGGTACAGAGATATAATGTTTTAAAGATCCTTAAAAATGTCCAGTCCAGAACGTTTGTTAGGGATGTTAAGGCTCAGACTGGAATGGGTTAAGCGAGTCAAAAGGTGCGTTTCATAAGACAGTGAAAAAGAACATGTTTTCTCTTGAAAATATTCCTGTTAGTAGCACTAAAACTGGAAAAAAAATGGGATCTATACAAGGGAACGAATGGTTTAATGACGTATTCAAGCACAATACACCGCGCGGTAAAGTTGCACTCATTCTGCATTCCTTTTCTGGACCTAAATCTACACAAAATTAAGATGCCATACAGCTGGTGATGATCCCTCCAGGTGGCACAGCTTTCAGTCAACCACTAGATGTATACAGCTTAAGAGTATGGAAAGGCTTTGTATGTAGTTTGTCTGACACTGTTTGATTTTGGCGCAGAGGAACACCATCTTGTAAATTCAATCCCTGACATACCAACTGTCGTCTCCTTGTTCTTGTCACATGTGGCAATACACCACTGAAGCCAGTACTTACTCAAAACCCCAGGAGCCTTTGAGCTTCCTATGCAATATTATTTTGACAGCAGTGACATAAAACGTTCCACTTGCTCGTATCTTCACTTTGTTAGGTATGGTTGGTATGGAACCACTCTGTGCTTTCAACATTTCTACCACAAGCATCATTGTTACAGGAACTATATGGAGTAACTTGCTTTTGTGGGTAATGTCCCTTGTTACATTTATTAACATTTATTTTTACCATAACAATCTTATTCTATTGCCTTTATTGACACACTGTCAATGCGGGAATTAAAATATTTATCTTAATGCCACTACATCGTCTTCGCAATGTGCTACGCAGTTACTAACGGAATAAGAAAGAAGATCAGTGGTGCAGTCCCACTGTGTTAAGATGTTGGATAGCCCGTCTTCTCCTCTCAACATGGTGACAATTCTCTAGTGGAACTTGGCAAATCAGTCAAAATGACCTTAATTGGGCACTATGCAGCCAACTGAGTACAGTTAGCACAGATACACAGACTCTGGTACCTTTTCCATATTTTTGACATTTACTTTGGATAATCCCTATGATGCGTGACACTGCTGCTTATGTATGTTCACCTTGAATCATTGCCACAATTTTGGCTTTGTCAAACTGGGAAATACACATTATACATGAAATGTAAGTACTAGATGTTGTACTGCAACTTATACACTACATTACTACCAGTCTTCACCTGAAATGGCATAGTTCATCCCAGGCTCAACACAGACCATGGGCAGTGATAACTGTTGCATTGTGAAACAGCAATTGAATTACTTGTGTGTATACAGTACACTCAACCACTTACAACAGGCCTACACACACCTGTCCATGTAATGTGCATAATCTCACAATATTCCTAACTTTTTTGAGATATGCATACAGATATAAGAAAACATAAACATCCAATAATACTGCCTTGCAGAACTCCTCTCTTAATCACTACAGGGTCAGATAATGCTTCACCTACTCTAATTCTCCAGTTCTGTTTTATAGAAATTTAGCAACCCATTCAATCTCTCTTTTAAGTAGTTCAGTAGTCCTCATTTTTGTACATAGTCTCCAATAATAATAATAATAATAATAATAATAATAATAATAATAATAATAATAATAATAATAATAATAATGATGATGATGATGATGATAATAACAACAACAACATTTTTTGCGAGGGAGTGTGGAAAATCTTTCATAAGATGCTTGTGAGAGTCCGCACTTGACAAGTGTGTGGAGATTCTTACCTACTAAAAACCACACTCCCTTTTCCCACGACGTTTATCTCTGCCCCGGAAACCGCTCTCGCATTACTTCAGGACAGATGTCGTGCTTAATGCATCTTGTGCTTCATCTTCCTTCTTCTGCTTTACTGTCTGTCGTAATCGTCCAGGTCCTTCTTCTTCTGACGCAGAATATTTTCTACGTAGACTGTCACCTGGTCCCACTTCATACCATTACTGACCATGATTTCGGCCAACCCATACGCCCAGAGAAGGTATCAGTCTTTTCGTCCATTTCCCTCTAAAGTCATCTTCCCATCTTGTTTGCCATCGTTGCATTCTGCGACTAAGAGCCAAAGCCTTTGCCCTTTTCCTTCCTAGCTCTTCTTGTGTGAGCCTAATTTCTTGTCTTTCGAAGGCCAACAAGTCAATAGGAGCTACTGCTGCTACTACTAGAATTGCAGGTTATAATACTGTGCGATATACGCAAGCAATTCGTAAAGCTGCTCTCCATTGTACAGCCGCAATTCTTGTCCGATATTTAACAATTTTTAATGATTCAGCCCAAATTTCCAAACTGTATAGCAGTATCGATTGAACAGTCGACATGAGAAGCCGCCTTTTACTAGATTTCGGCCCCTTGATATTTCCCATGAGTCTACTCAGAGCAGTCATGGTTTTTGCTGCCTTATCTGTTACCCGTTGGATGTGATCCCAATATGTAAGCTTAGTATCAAGCGTTACACCAAGATATTTTGTGCTCCTAGTTGTTTCGATGGCTATCTGCCCAATCTGCATCGGTACAACAATATTAATCCTTTTCCTCTTCAAGAGGACAATTTCCGTTTTATGATCTGCGAGTTCTAACTTGTGATTTATCATCCATTCTTTGACACGTCGCATCACCTGATTCAATTTAAATTGAGCCAGCTCTAGGTTACGGGTTACTATCACAGCAGCCACATCATCAGCATAACCCACAAGTTTTACATCTTCTGGCATCTCCAGCCGTAACAAACCATCATACATGATATTCCAAAGGTGTGGTCCGAGAATTGAGCCTTGTGCTGCACCAGCTGTGAGCCGTTTTCTTCTCTGACCATTTTCCGTGTCGTATAACAATGTACGATATTTCAAATAGTCTCGCAGTATATACATGAGATATTCTGGTAGCTTGAAAGTTTCTTGTAGAGCTTCCAAAATATCACTCCAACTTGCCGAGTTGAAAGCATTTTTAACATCTAGAGTCACAAGAAGCGTCAGCTTTCTAGAGTAATGATTACCCATTTGAGCTCGTTCTGCTGTCTTCACCACTTCCTTCACAGCATCTAGCGTTGAGTGACCCCTGTGAAATCCATGTTGTTGGTCAGATAGGTTGAGTAATATCAAGCCTCAAATTCGTTTTCGCTCAATACTACTATTGCATGTATCATGCGTGCGCTCCATGTCCGTTATATTGTGGCCATATTCCATAGATGCTGAATTCAAATCCACAGAGTCATAATGGATTCCAGCTCCAGACATCGTGCCGAATAATAATAATAATAATAATAATAATAATAATAATAATAATAATAATAATAATAATAATAATAAAAAGAGTATTGTTGGAGACAAACCACAATGGAGAAAGGCTGAATTAATTAATTAATGTTATTTGTTTTACGTCCCACTAACTACTCTTTTACGGTTTTCGGAGACGCCGAAGTGCCGGAATTTAGTCCCGCAGGAGTTCTTTTACGTGCCCGTAAATCTACCGACACGAGGCTGACGTATTTGAGCACCTTCAAATACCACCGGACTGAGCCAGGATCGAACCTGCCAAGTTGGGGTCAGAAGGCCAGCGCCTCAACCGTTTGAGCCACTCAGCCCGGCGGAGAAAGACTGGTAAAGGTAGTTATGAAGTCAGCTGCTTTCAAACGCCTTCCTAAGGAACAGAAAACATGGACAAGCCCTAGTACAAGTTGTAGTTTATCTTGGTCATTGGATTCTGGGGGACCGAGAACATCATGCAGGAATGAATCGGAGCTTCCCAGACCTCTTCCACTGAAGCGAAAACACATCTTAGCTACGTTAAGCATCAACACATTACTTAAAAGTGGCAAATTAAAAGAACTAACAGACATATTGGACAAATTTGACATTCAAATTCTTGCAATACAAGAAACTCGATATGCAGACGATATAATCACATGGAATTGGGGAACTACAGAATTTATAAATGGAAGCCAGCAATATATATATATATACTTTTTACATCATTATGCCACACTTAGGAGTTTGATTGAACCAGCTTAGCTGATGTGTTGGCCTTCTTCTCCTCCCAAAATCTCTTCATCCCCTCACTGAGCTTCTTCCTTCATTCTTATGTCCAAGTTATAGTGGCTCTGGTGTTGGGTTTGTCTTCAAATTGGTGATTGTCGATTTTGGTTCTGAATTTACATCTGTCCTGTACAATGTCTTTTGAGATGTTGATTTCCTGGAGATCTGTTTCAATTTCACGAAGCCGGCTGTTCTTGGTTTAAGATGAAAGGGCCAGGTTGATGATTCTTTTAGTTAGTCTGTTACTGTTCATTCTGATAATGTATCCATAAAATTTCAATTGTCTTTTCTGAAAAGTGTGAGATAATTTTTTCAGAATGACAATATATTTCCTGGGATGATTTTCTTCCTCCATATTCCCTCTACACAAACTGAGCCAAAAACTTCTCTTAAAATTTTCCTTTCCTATTTCTCTATGTCTTTGGTTAGAGACCCGCCACCAATGATTAAGGTTTCAGAAGCTTTAACGCTTCAGGTTTGATTACTGTATTATAGTGTCTAAGTTTAGCTTTCCCAGATATTGATTTTC
Source organism: Anabrus simplex (assembly GCF_040414725.1). Taxonomy (NCBI): domain Eukaryota; kingdom Metazoa; phylum Arthropoda; class Insecta; order Orthoptera; family Tettigoniidae; genus Anabrus; species Anabrus simplex. The sequence continues at coordinate 233,092,427 of NC_090267.1, read as the reverse complement.
TATTGTACCTGTTCCAAGTGATCCTGTAAGCTTTCTGTACTTTGGAAAATCTTTCTTTATTCGTTTTGTGGTTTAAACCAGAGGGCTGAATAATTTCTCCAAAATATTTGAATTGGTTCACCTGAAAGATTTTACCAAATTTAGTTATCATAGGTTGTCCATCTAAGTATCGTGAAGCTCCTTCCATGTATTGAGTTTTCTCATACAAGATTTGAAGTCCCAGCAATACTAGCCTATATATTATTATTATTATTATTATTATTATTATTATTATTAATAATAATATTTCTGCCTGCAGTTGCCACTGGGTGAATTGAGTAGCTTAGTGGTTGTTGTTGCCAGTCATGAGCCCGGATAAAGGAGGAGGGTTAGCTTAAGACATTCACCACCAAGCATTCTCAGGCAATTTAAATGCTCTGTGCCAGAGATTTCTAAGGGAGGTGAACTGGTTTGACATAGTTACAAATATAAGTGCATATAAAGAAAATCAGCACACATAATAGCATCAAAATTTCAAGTTACCTTCAGTAATGTTTAAAATGAGCTGAAAGCGATTTTCAGGGATAATTTAATTGAATGTGGGAGTAGCAAACGTGTGTTGTCTAACATATTTCCAACTTAGGCTTTTTTATTATATCAGCCATCATTCAGAATCCTAAAAAATTTCTCATCTTATCTTAAATAACAGGTCTTCAATTATTATACCTGCAGAATTTAGTAAATTGTCTTTCTACTGTGCTCAAAAATTGTTCCATGTATCGGTTAGTTTCAGTTACAAGAAATTACAGAAATGTTGACATGATAAACTACATGAAGTATGTCATGCAAGATTCATCACTAGGTAATTTACTCATACCATTGTTCTTCAAAAAAATTGGGCATGTGTCTGGGTTAATCAGTGTCTGACCACACATCTGAATCAACATCAGATATATCCTCCAAAAATAAATCGTTAAATATTGCTGGACCTACCTCATCAGGCTCAGCATTCGTGACTTCATCAGATGAATTGCTATGATTTTCCTCCACACAAGGCACTAAATCAATTCCAACTCACAATCAGCATACACTTCTTTTAATATACCCCATATACTGCTTTCCTGCAAGTAATCTGCACTTTTGTACGATTTACAGGCCATTTTACAAGAGCGCAAAGACACTAACTGAGAACAAACACGCGGTTACTCAACAAGTGGGCAACAAGTGAAGATAGCACGTGTTCGGGTGTAAACAGGAACTTACTCTACTAAGGAATGTGGTTCGTATGTTTATTAATCGATACAATGATACTTCATTTGAATCTGTAAAAGTTAGACTGTATTTGCGTGACACCTGTGGGAGCTACAATCAACTATTTGAACATATGCACTTAAACGTCAATCGACGTGTTTGGCACTGCCAGCGCTCTGGTTTTAAACTGTCGATTATCGTGCTTGGTGCTGTGTGTATTACAGCCGTAAAATAACAGCCAGGAAACAACTTGAGGCAACCTTGAAGGTTCAATACCTTAGTTGTATCTCTGAGACCAACTTCAATCGATCTCCCCACTATCTTCAACTTGTTAGCATGATGGAAATGTCAGTTGACAAAACAATTACCCCAGGCCCTAGTACAAGTACCAGTTTATCTCGGTCATCGGATTCTGGGGGACCGAGAACATCATGCGGGAATAAATCAGAGCTTCCCAAATCTCTTCCACCAAAGTGAAAACACTTCATAGCTACATTAAACATCAACACATTACTTAAAAGTGGCAAATTAAAACAATCCCAACAGACATATTGGTCAAATTTACATTCAAATTCTTGCAATACAAGAAACTCGATATGCAGACGATAATCGCATGGAATTGGGGAACTACATAACTTATAAATGGAAGCTAGCAATATCCTTCCCAAAAACTCCATTGCAGTTCAGCACAGACTTTGCAGTCAAGACAAGCCTTACCAATAGCATTTTCAATTTCACATTTCCTTTGAAAGAATCTCACTCCTTTCGATCAAATTGGGAAACAAAGTGTACACATTAATCAATGCCCATGCTCCCACAAATAATCACAGTTAGAAAGATCCACATAAAGTAGATAAATTCTGGGAACTGCTGGAAGAAGTTTCAAATAAGATACCACAACACCATGTCAAAATACAATTAGGAGACTTCAACAAACAAATTGGTAAAGAAAAGAAATTTAGGAGCATAGGATTATATCCAGCACATAACAGAACAAACAAAAATGCAGAAAGATGAATAGACTTCTGCAATATCTTCAATTTAAAACTAATGTCAACACACTTCTTGGCCCTACCCAGAAAGAAAATGACCTGGAGATCCCCCAGTCAATATCTAGGCAAATTTCAAATTGATCATGTAGTCATCACAGGCAAAACCAAAAGGAAGTCATGAATGTTAAAGTCAAAAAAGGAATTATAGATTCAGATCATTACTTGTCCTTAGTGAAAGTGAAGTTTCAGCCTAACAGGTTCAAAATGAGAACATTGAAAACACCAAAAATTGACCCAGAATTTTTCAAATTAAATTCCAATATTTTCCTTGCAAATTTACCATCAAATATCCCCTCAGACTGGAATAATCTAAAAAATATAGTATGTAAGGCATCCCAGAAAATTGGCACACCGCCTAGAAAACGGAAACACAGATGGTGAAATAACACATGCGATAAAGCAATGGAACTAAGAATTAGAACATGGCAAATATAGAACTCTCATAAATCTGCAATCTAATGGCAAGAATTCCTTATTGTACAGAAGGAAACATCCAAAATTATTAGAGCAGGAAACGAAAACAAGATCTAACCCGTCTGAAGGAAATAGACCAAGAATTCCAGAAAAACAACTCTAGAAACTACTACAAGAATTTTAAAGAAGAATTCCAAAATTACCAAACGCCCAGTCTTTGCTTCAAATGTCCAGAAAATCATCAGAAACAAATAACAAGGAACACTGCAAACATTTTGCAGACTAATTTAAAAGTCTATTAAATTGCAAAAGACCACAAAACCAATTAACCTTTGAGAACCTACACCAAATCCAGACTCAGAAACTCCCATTTTAGAAGAAATCAAGCAAATAATTCAAGAATTGAAAGATAATACAGCGCCAGGAGAAGATGGGATAATTGCGGAAATGTTGAAAACAGGTGGTGAGAAAATGGCTTACGCAATTCAAGAAATCATACAGAACATTTGAAATACTGAGAAAATTCCATAAAACAGGAAATGTGCACTAATTCACCCACTCCAAAAGAAAGGGGATAAATCAGATATAAACAATTACAGAGGGATTTCCTTACTATTAGTCATCTACAAAATTTTCACTAAAGCCCTATTCAATAGATTAGAGAAACAAACCGACCACCTCATTAGAGAATATCAGGCAGGGTTCTGAAAAGGAAGATCATGCCCAGAGCAAATCTTAAACCTAAAAACTATTTTACAAATTCGTAAAACAAAATAAATACCTTTGTTGACTTCAAAAAAGCTTATGGTTCAATAGACCGAAAGACGCTATTGAACATAATTGAGGAATTTCAAGTTGACAGAAAAACAGGGAATTGATCAAGCAAATTCTAACAGGCATGACAGTGAAAGTTAATTTTTTAGGAGAAATTTCAGAGCTAATCCAAATTACAACAGGGGTCAGACAAGGTGATGGATTGAGACAACTACTATTCAATCTAGTTTTGGAAAAAGTGGTTCGAGAATGGAGAAATGAAACTAAAGGGATCAATATTGATAGACTTCTCAAAAAAAAATTGACCTTGATTGCCTCACCTTTGCAGATGACTTGGCAATCCTCTCCAACAACAAACAAGAAGCACTTCAGTCCGTAGAAAATCTTCAAGAAATAGCAGCAAGAACAGGTCTGCAAATTTCATATGACAAGAAAAAGTATCTGGAAGGTACAAAACCAAGATTTAACAACCATCCGCTGATCACCAGATAGGGGAAAATCTCCCAAGTATATAAATTCAAATATCTAGGCAAAATTATACTACCAAATGGGATAAATCAGCAAGCAAGGGTAATAGGGAGGTACATTCAGGGAAACAGGGTTGTCTAGGGAGCGGTGATAAGGGAACAGGGAACTGGAAATCAAGTGGGGATGACATAAAATTGTTAGTGTTGAACTGTAGAAGTATTGTAAAGAAAGGAATAGAATTAAGTAATTTAATAGATATATATTTACCAGATATTGTAATAGGAGTTGAATCATGGCTGAGAAATGATATAATGGATGCAGAAATTTCCTCACGGCACTGGAGTGTGTATCGACGAGATAGGATAGGAATGGTGGGAGGGGGAGTATTCATTCTGGTGAAAGAAGAATTTGTAAGCTACAAAAAAGTTAAAGATGAGACACATGAAATTCTAGGTGTAAGGCTCATTTCTAAAGATAATAGGCAACTTGATATATTTGGAGTGTACAGACTGGGAAAGGGTAGCACTGACGCGGATTCGGAATTATTTGATAGGATAGTCGGCTATGTGGGAAACGACATGGAAAGAAATGTGATTGTAGCGGGAGATCTGAATTTGCCAGATGTCAATTGGGAAGGAAATGCGAACGACAGGAAGCATGACCAACAAATGGCAAATAAGTTAATATGGGAAGGACAGCTGATTCAGAAAGTTGTGGAACCAACCAGAGGGAAAAATATCCTGGATGTGGTGCTGATAAAACCAGATGAGCTCTATAGGGAAACTGAAGTAATAGATGGTATTAGTGATCATGAAGCTGTTTTTGTCGTAGTCAAAAATAAATGTGATAGAAAGGAAGGTCTTAAAAGTAGGACTATTAGGCAGTACCATATGGCTGATAAAGCAGGCATGAGGCAATTTCTAAAAAGTAACTATGATCGGTGGAAAACGGTAAATAAAAATGTAAACAGACTCTGGGATGGGTTTAAAGAAATTGTTGAGGAATGCAAAAACAGGTTTGTACCTTTAAGGGAGGTAAGGAATGGTAAAGACCCACCTTATTATAATAGAGAAATAAAGAGACTAAGAAGGAGGTGCAGACTGGAAAGAAATAGAGTTAGAAATGGCTGTGGAAGTAAGGAGAAATCGAAGGAACTTACTAGAAAATTGAATCTAGCAAAGAAGGCAGCTAAGGATAACATGATGGCAAGCATAATTGGCAGTCATACAAATTTTAGTGAAAAATGGTAGGGTATGTATAGGTATTTTAAGGCAGAAACCGGTTCGAAAAAGGACATTCCAGGAATAATTAATGAACAAGGGGAGTGTGTATGTGAGGATCTTCAAAAGGCAGAAGTATTCAGTCAGCAGTATGTAAAGATTGTTGGTTACAAGGAAAATGTCGAGATAGAGGAGGAGACTAAGGCCAATGAAGTATTAAAATTTACATATGATAACAATGACATTTACAATAAGATACAAAAGTTGAAAACTAGAAAAGCGGCTGGAATTGATCAGATTTCTGGGGATATACTAAAGACAATGGGTTGGGATATAGTACCATATCTGAGGTACTTATTTGATTATTGTTTGGTCGAAGGAGCTATACCAGATGAATGGAGAGTTGCTATTGTAGCCCCTGTGTATAAAGGAAAGGGTGATGGACATAAAGCTGAAAATTACAGGCCAGTAAGTTTGACATGCGTTGTATGTAAGCTTTGGGAAGGCATTCTTTCTGATAATATTAGACATGTTTGTGAAATTAATAACTGGTTCGATAGAAGGCAGTTCGGTTTTAGGAAAGGTTATTCCTCTGAAGCTCAACTTGTAGGATTCCAGCAAGATATAGCAGATATCTTGGATTCAGGAAGTCAAATGGACTGTATCGCGATTGACCTGTCTAAAGCATTTGATAGGGTGGAACATGGGAGACTACTGGCAAAAATGAGTGCAATTGGACTAGACAAAAGAGTGACTGAATGGGTTGCTATATTTCTAGAAAATAGATCTCAGAGAATTAGAGTAGGTGAAGCTTTATCTGACCCTGTAATAATTAAGAGGGGAATTCCTCAAGGCAGTATTATCGGACCTTTATGTTTTCTTATATATATAAATGACATGAGTAAAGGAGTGGAACCAGAGGTAAGGCTTTTTGCAGATGATGTTATTCTGTATAGAGTAATAAATAATTTACAAGATTCTGAGCAACTGCAATGTGACCTTGATAATGTTGTGAGATGGACAGCAGGCAATGGTATGTTGATAAACGGGGTTATTAGTCAAGTTGTGAGTTTCACAAATAGAAAAAGTCCTCTCAGTTTTAATTACTGCATTGATGAGGTGAAAGTTCCTGTTGGGGATCATTGTAAGTACGTAAGTGTTAATATAAGGAAAGACCTTCATTGGGGTAATCACATAAATGGGATTGTAAATAAAGGGTATAGATCTCTGCACATGGTTATGAGGGTGTTTAGGGATTGTAGTAAGGATGTAAAGGAGAGGGCATATAAGTCTCTGGTAAGACCCCAACTAGAGTATGGTTCCAGTGTATGGGACCCTCACCAGGATTACCTGATTCAAGAATTGGAAAAAATCCAAAGATAAGCAGCTCGATTTGTTCTGGGCGATTTCCGACAAAAGAGTAGCGTTACAAAAATGTTGCAAAGTTTGGGTTGGGAAGAATTGAGAGAAAGAAGGAGAGCTGCTCAACTAAGTGGTATGTTCCGAGCTGTCAGCGGAGAGATGGCGTGGAATGACATTAGTAGACGAATTTTGAGTGGCGTTTATAAAAGTAGGAAAGATCACAATATGAAGATAAAGTTGGAATTCAAGAGGACAACCTGGGGCAAATATTCATTTATAGGAAGGGGAGTTAGGGATTGGAATAACTTACCAAGGTAGATGTTTAATAAATTTCCAATTTCTTTGAAATCATTCAGGAAAAGGCTAGGAAAACAACAGATATGGAATCTGCCACCTGGGCGACTGCCCTAAATGCAGATCAGTATTGATTGATTGATTGATTGATTGATTGAAGCAAACAAACAAAAATTACATTTTCAAGTAGCAACACCTGTTGGGACACCATCTATCAGCATCGATCGACTCAAACTCGATTTCTGGAAATCAAACTCGCATCCTTCTGGGTGAACCAAGTATGCCTGTACCATCTTGTCTAGACAACCCCTAATTTGGTTAAGACCTTGTCCTGTTCTGGTTTAAATGTACAGTATTAGCTCAATGAACTTGCATATTCAAAGCAGATGAAAAATTACCTTTAAGAGTATTTGTAGTAGGAGTAGTATTAGTAGAGCAGGCAGGTTTCAAAGAATGCAGATCATGCATGGACCAAATTACTGTAATATCCTAAAAGTCATAATAGAGCAGTACATGTAATACGAGTCTCCTCCGTACTTGGCATTTGTTGACTTTAAAAAAGCCTTTGATAGTGTACAACGTCAAGCTATCTTGAGAGAAATACATGGTTATGCAGAGGTTATACCTATCAGGTGGAACATGATGGAAACCTTTAAAATAGAGTCAGGAGTGACACAAGGATGCTATGCTATTCTGCTGACACTAGATCAAGTTATAAGAAAGGATTGTTGAAGGGAAGCCAAGAGAAATACAGTGGGGCCTGACTGAACATCTCGAAGATTTGGACTTTGTGGAAGATATATCTCTTCGGTCCCATTGAATTAGGCATATGTCTGAGAAAGTGAGAGACCTTGAAACCAAAATGCAAAGGGTGAAACTTAAAAATAAACATTGTCAAGGAGCTAAAGGTGAATGCTAGAAACACAAACCCACTGTATATGAAAACATAGAGCAAGTTGATTGCTTCTGTTAACTAGGAAGAAGGGCAAATGAAGATGTCCAAAATGGGGTCAACAAGGCCAAAGGAGCCTTTGCTTAGCTACAAAGAGTGTGGATGTCTTGAGAACTGAGAACGATGACAAAATTGAGGACCTTTGAGTCGAAAGTGAAATCAGTACTCTTCTAGCAGTGTGTGATGTGGAAGGTAACTGGAGACATAAAAATGTGAAATCCAACTTTCATCAAGAAATGTTCGAGAAGTATTCCAGGAGTGCGATGACCATATAATTTCAAATCAAGAAATTTGGGAGCACACCCAACAATGCATGCCTGAAGTGGAAACAGATATGCCACACTTTGCACCAAGGTCCTGAGAGCATACTAAAACAGGCTTTTAAATGGAAACTTCAGGGAGCTTGAAAAAGAGGGAAACCAAGAATAATGTAGTGTTGGAAAGTAGATGCAGAGCTGGTGGTGGTTGGAAAGTTCTGGAAGAATATCAAGACAGTTGCAGCAAATCGAGTCAAATGGCGAGTTCTTTTATCTGCCCTAAGTGGAACGTAGGGCTAGTAGCTAGGGCTGGTAGCTAGTTGGTTGGTCATATGGTTTTGGTTGCATAGCTGTGCGCTTACATTCAGGAGATGGTGGATTCGAATCCCACCATCAGCAGCCCTGGAGATTGTTTACTGTGGTTTTCCATTTCCACAGCATGCTAGTGTTGAGGCTGTACCTTAATTAAGGCAGCTCTTTCCCATCCTTGCATCACTGATGTATTAGTGTGACAGTAAACTACTAGGAAAATAAAGACCTCTTGTACAATTTAACATGTGCAATTCTATTTAATGTTTATTTCTATTTTTATCTCTTCTCAGAGTTTAATCCCCGAAAATTAGATGTTTGGGTTGGTGCAGTATCGAGCAGTACTGATCCTACTGATGATTCATCCATAGCAGCAAAGAGAGAATTTATTCTAGAACCGCAGATCCCAACTCACTTCACACATGTTCAGCTGCGAGGATCACGCTTGCCAAACTGGTTCCCAGGTAGGACTTTCTTATCTGCTAAGTATTTGCTCCACAACCAGTGTTTTTATATACAGTCGAACCTCCCTTCTGCGGACACCATCGGTTCCGAGGAAAAATGTCCGTTACGCGAGGTGTCCGCTAAAACAAGTTTGTAAAAATAATCAAACATTTTAATGGCAAAGAACATCCACCTTAAACAATCTAACCAACCATTGCTAGCTACAAAATTCTCAACTTTCAGATTATTTGCAATTTCTCGAGCTTTTTCTTGTAACATTGGTCCACTCACACACAGTTTCTTCATTCGAGCACACTTGAATCATTAATATATCGCAATGTTCACGTCTGAGGAAACTGACTCCTGCTTTCTTTTCACTCCTCGATTCCTATTTTCCTCCCACTCCTTTAAAATTTCAGTTCTATTCTTCACAATAATGTTTATTTGAGTTTTCACGCAGTTTAATTTTTCGGCAAGCTTTCTCACTGAAAGTCCCTTGTCACATTCTAGTGTATAATCACATTTCTTCTTGTCTTGAGATCTAAACACGATCGTCCCTTGTTACTCATATTTAACAGACAACTGAAATGCTACGGTATTTCTGTCTCACTAATTAGCTCCTGTACTGTCTTTTCCTTCTCAAGTTGACTACCTGAGCTCGACCTTATCAGCGAAAATCCGAGTTATGAATAGAATGATGCAAGAAGGGAAGAAAATCCCCACGTAACTTGTGAGTCAACAGTCTCTGGGAGCATTTCTGGGCAATTAGAATTCTCAGAATAGGCCTATACACCACTAGGTAGAACTGCATTCCAATGCACATACCTCGAAATAGTACAAACACTAAAAGGGATTTCCTTATGACTGAAGAATGATTTTAAAAGAAAGATGATGTGTGGTCCAGCATAATAAATTGTCCTGCAACATTTAAAGTGTCCGCTTAAGTCAAGTGGACGGGACAAATGGCGCTGTCTGCTGTCCGGAGTTCAAGGTGTCCACTTAAATGAGGCCAATTTAGCACTTGTCTTATGTAAAATAAAATCAGTTCCAAGGAAAATTGTCCATATAGGGAGGTGTCCACTGAATAAGGGTGTCCGTTAGGGCAGGTTCGACTGTATGTCTATTTATTCATCACCTTAGGGGACAGCAGTTAATTGTACCAACAACCTGTGGTGGCTGGTGATAATTTCAGGTGAGAAAGCATTCATAGAATGTGGTATAGTAAACTCTTGATTGTCTGTGTTTTTGAAGAGAACAGTGTGCACATATTATCGAAAAATGTGAATGCTCACACACACAGATTTTGCAAAATGTTTTTATTGCTTCCAGAAAAGTTCAAAATTTCAAGCCTGGTATTGAGAATTTACTTGGATAATACCAGGATATGAAAGAAATAAGAGACAATTCAACTCTTAACAGAACGTTGAGCATTTATCTTGCACATGCTCCCAACTTCAGGTTTAGATATTAATCAAAGCAAATTTTCACACAAAAAGCTCTTCTAAAAAATAACTACTTTGGTTGCAGAAGCACTTCAGCTATTTTCACTTGTAGGGAAGACACACACACCCATGGTTTTAAGTTTATTTATCACTCAAGGCTAGTACTATACTTCACCATACTTCACCATACTTCACCAAAAACAACCTGAAAAACCAATATTCTTAATTTATTTACTTTCTTCATGATATGGTATCAAAACATGTACAAATGCAAATGTAAAAGATCCACCAAATCAATACATCATATATTCAGATAAAATTATTATCTGATAGCAACTACTACTGCATGTTTCATCCAATTATTGGACATCTTCAGCTAATGCCATTAGTACTAAGTCATTAACACTAATATAAGTTATTAAAAGCACATTGAAATAAAATCTATGGGAAACTAGAGTATGACTCATTAAAATCTGAAACAAAACATCAAATTAAAATATGAATAGAAAGTGCATCTATCAAGTCGAAAAATCACACATATTCTGGCAAGCTAATCACTGAAGTGATCAACTCAACGAAGACCAAGGCCCTAAGGATGAACACCAACAAACTAGACCCATTTGTCTTCAGTGATGAACCTATAGAGGATGTGGATAGTTTCACCTACTTGGGCAGTGTAGTTACCAAAGATGGAGGAGCAGTACAGGATGTTTCTCAATGTATACAAAAAGCAAATGGTGCCTTTGTTCGGCTCTATCCAGTATGGAAGAATAACAAAATATCTATCAGGACCAAACTTTGCATTTTCCGAAGTAATGTCAAGGCTGTTCTTCTATATGGGTCCGAGACCTGGAAGGTGACTAAAGTGATTACCTCCAAGTTGCAGACCTTTGTCAACTGCTGTTTAAGGAAGATTCTAAACATCTACTGGCTGGAAGTAATCTCCAATCATGAACTATGGAGAAGGATGGGTGAAACCGAGATGGCCATACAGTTAAAGCGGTGGAAATGGAAATGGATAGGGCATACGTTGAGGGAAGGGAATGAAGCCATTGAGAGAGAGGCACTGGATTGGAACCCACAAGGTAAAAGGAGGAGAGGAAGGCCCAAACAAACGTGGTGAAGATCTGTACACATGGAGGCAATGGAAGAAGGCAAGACCTGGAGAGAGGTGAAGAGGTTGGCTGGCAACAGGATCTGATGGAGATGCTTTGTTGATGCCCTATGTTCCACAAGGAACAACAGGAACTAAGTCAAGTAAGTCAAGCAATCACTGAAGTCTTGATACACAAGGTCTTGATGCGGTGAAATCCAAATTATGTGCCCAAATTGTGTATCAACACATCAAAGAATAATTTTTAGACTTTAGTGATTAGCTTGCCAGAATATGTGTAATTTTACGACTTGATAGATGTAATTTCTATTCATATTTTAATTTGATGTTTCATTTTAGAATTTAATGAGTCATACTCTAGTTTCCCATAGATTTTATTCTATAATTCTTTTAATATTTTAGTGTTAATGGTTTACTACTAATGGCATTAGCTTAAGATGTCCAATAATTGGATGAAACATGTACTAGTACTTGCTCTCAGGTAATAATTTTATCTGAATATATGATGTATTGAATTTGTAGATTTTTTACATTTGCATCTGTACATGTTTAGTGATGTCAATGTGGAACCATACTGAAATTTTTAGTATGTTATCAATGTAGTTACTTCACAAATGTTAATTTTTCCCATCACTTTTGCTGGAAACGATAGATTCAGTTTTATGAAGTTAACCCTAGAAATGGAACTAAGTAAACCAATTTACTGCGAATTTTACAGATGGCACCAGGCAACAGGAAATCATGCCATGCATCCAGTATAGAAAAACAACTTCAGGCAGTGCTTATGCATGATATTAATTTGTATGCTCATATGCATGCTCACAAAATAGCAGATGCACTACTTATCCCTTAACAGCAAACACTTTTCAACCACACAGCTCTGTCCACCTCACTTTCATGCCACTTGCATGTGTTAAAACAAGGAGATTATGAACCTAGCAGCACCAAGCACTGTCAAGCTTAGAGAAACCCTAGTCTGAATAGGAAAGAAAATGAAGCCTTTGAGCAATTCAAGTGCAAGGTGCATACATGCTACTGCCAACTACCTTCCTAATCTCGTCAACATGGCGAAAATGGCACAATCATTTCACTCAAAGAAACACATTCTTCTTTAAAAAGTATAACATTTGTGATTGTGAGAGTTTCATTGTTTCTTTCTTGTAAAAGGGAGATAACGTCCTACATCTGGTATCAATTTCAGTTGTTAAAACAGTCTTGCTTTTTCAATATTGTTGTAAAAGACAGACAGAATAGGAATTATATATTGAACCAGAGTGACTTAGGCCCAAAGTCAATCATGATTTGATTTATGAAGGGAAATAGTACATTTATTGAAATACAGAAGTGTAGTTGAAAATATTTCATCTGTGTAATGTTGAAATATGAGCGAAGGAACACGACAGACTGGAGCCTGACGGATTAGCTCGACACAACAAAATTTAGCTACTTCACAGCAGGGGACCCCATTAGTGGCGACCAGGAAAAATACAAGTCCACAAATAAGTCTTGGTCGGAAAGAGAAGGGGGTAGTTTGACACAAAGGAAGCTTGCAACATGAGTAGTGCGCTGGGATATTTTTGGCGGACGGAAATTTCCGTGGAAACTTAAATCACGTGACCACTTATAGGCCAATCACGAAAATTTAAATGGAGACTCAGGGATACCATCTTAAGAGATGATGGATGAGATATTCTCGTAACTTCAAAAGTAATCAGTAATAAATTATTGTGAGTACACGGAGCAATGTAATGAATTTATTAGATGTCACGCATGGAAAAATAATCAATAATTATTGGCAAATTAAATAAATTGAAGGCTGGATTTCTTGGAAACCAGACAGCTTGAATGTCATTGGCTGGACGAAAACCACGTTGTAAGGGACGCTTCCAAAGGCGCGAAATGTGAGGAGCTAAATCCACCCGTATCTCCTAAATCTGTGATCGTTAGGAGTTCATATTTAATCCAGCAAATATGCTAGCGGAGTGGATTAATTTGATATAAATTTTAACGTCCAATTCGGAGTGCAAGTGCCGATAGTAAAAATCCACCCCTCCCTCATGGGTATGACGTCAATGAATCCGCGAGGGAAAGCTTCATCCATATATACGGGACAAGGGATACTCGCCACCACACTTGAAATGAATCTCTGGAGCTGAACCGTCGTTCGCAGCTGACTTCAAATCCGTCGGGCGTACAGTAACTCAACATTTAATGGCGCGAGCATCCGCCAGTACTTATAAAATGTGATCACGCTCAAGCAACATGAACTGGAAGTAGTTAACGTAGGACAGTGTTTGCCAGTTATAAATATCATAGTGAAGTCAATTAATTGCAATGTAAGAGTGAGTAATATAAATTGCACCGCAATAAGTACGTAAATAACATACTGTGTGACGAACAGTACTTTGAGGGAATAATAGCCTGTACTTTGGAATATCGAACCGCTATCATGAACACTTCAAGAGGGCCGTATGAAACAGGCGTATCGCGTCGGACGACATAAATCGCGACGGGCGTAAAATTCAACACACCGTCGTACGTGTCCATGTCCATTGTGCGGTAATTGGACGAAGCTTAAAACAGTGTAACATATTAAATTTTTGGGTCTAGGGTATTAATTTGTTTTATAAAAGTAAAGTTTTCAGTGTTAACATTGTCAATGGTGAAGTATTGTGATAATTAAGGTATTAGTGTAAAAATGGTAATGTGCCAGGAAATCATTTGTGGAACTACGCCATCAAGAATGGAGGAGTAATACGGCGGAGAGGGGCCGAAAGGAGCCTCTCATCTGCCAAGCTGCAATGGATTACCGATAACTAAGATGAGTACTAAAATGTAGATAATATTTGGGAAATGTTAGCGTGATTGGAAAAATGGGAATAATTTGGTTAGACTTGGTTACCTTCTGTAACAAGATGAGTCGCTTAACGACCCCATCCTAAATTTGTAGCACGGACAGTATTAAATAATAACAATGTAAATATTCGGGTCTTTTTATGTATTCAGTTTGTTGTAGGTGTAAATTTTGTAGATGTAGGGTAGTACGTTAAGTCATGCATGCATTCATATTTTCTTTGTAGTCAAGAATATATTTTTTTTAACATTTGATTTTGTTATCATAGTCAAATAGACCCGATATGTGCTTTTCTGTTTGTCAGTTTGACGAGTTATGTAATGACATTGAAGGAAAGTCCAGCCTTGTCATACCAAAGTAAAGTTGTTAAATTTGTGAGAAGCGATATTAATAATAATAATAATAATAATAATAATAATTCATGAGATATTGGAAATTTTAGTGAGCCGCGCGTAATAATAAAATTTAAGTGATAAGGTGTTGAGTTTGTCGGAAATCATTTAATGACGGGAGGTCGTTTTAAATTCGGAATTAAAGTGTGTGGTAATTTAACTTGATAAATTAATAATATTGAAATGTAGATCGGTGCTAATAATCCGTACATGTTAATGAACGTGTGGTTTAAATCACGGTCGAATATTTTTTTACGAATAAATGTCGTGTCTTAAATTTGCAATTCAGTAGCCGGAACACGAAGGACTAATATTACGAAACCATGATTGTCAAATTTTGGTAAATATAATTTCAAGATGTTACGATTATTTGTGGAGAACAAACTAAGGCGTAGATCAAAATGAGATAGAAAAATGTTAAAGAATCTGCAGTCAGATAATAAAAGGTCGTACGATGTCAGAAGTGGAATAAATAAGTCAGTTGATAATTCTGTGAGTAATAAATGAATCAAGGAATATAAATTCCGTACGAGAGACACTTAGGATATTGAAATGAGAGTAAAATGTACGGGCAGTGTCACAGAAAAATACTGAGTTACGTAGCGGGTAGAATTCGAACCCGTGACAGCATGTACGAAATAAATAGACTGCACCGCTATTCGTCGAGATACTACGGATCTAAAGATAATGAGAGTTCAGATTCCACATAAATGACCGGATATTGTAATCATTGTAATGACGAGTGATGACAATCATGATGGCGTGATGATAATAATAAATATTGCAGATAAAAGGTTGGACCGCCTTAATTAAATGAGCGTTGATAAAGATGTTAAACGGGAATCTAAATGAGAATATGCAACCGATAATAATAGTAACAATGTTAGGACGATGTCAAATCGTCGCGGTCAGATTAATAATAATTGTCATAATAATAACAGTAATGATGTCGTTGGTTGATCAGTGAAATAATTGTAACTGCGACCGATATCCCAATGAAATTTTGGCGGAAGTGACTGGTTCATTAATAATAATAATAATCTTGAGTGACATTAATAATAATAATAACATCTTGAGTGACGTTAATAATAATAATAAAATCGGGCGTCACCTATTCATTAATAATAATAATAATAATAATAATAATAATAATAATAATAATCACAAGAGGGATATACTAATAATAATAACAGTAATAACCATTTGTGTTTGCGTCCCGCATAATAATGACGATATTAATCAAACATGGCAGTGCCAGGAACCGTTGAGAATAATAATAATAATAATATTAATAATAATAATAATTTCAAGGATGATAATTTCGTGGATAAATGAATATTCTGACGATAGTGGATTAAATAAGTGGTGACAACATCCCTCTATTCGAGTAGTTTGAATAATATGAAAAATAAATATTGTAGTCATTTGTTACCTCGTTATCGTGCGGTTTCCGCACGGGACGAGTTACAGTAATACTTGGTGTGTTTGTTTACTTCGCTTGCGATGCGAGGGGAGGTCATCGGCACGGTATTTCCCACCGCTTCTCGTTATCTCATCTGTGGCAGTAGTCTACTGAGGCTATTTTGTAACATTTCAGATCATGTGTAAATAAAATATAAATGCTAATTCAGTTGTATGGCATCAGCTGGACATCGTAAGATAGGAACTGTCCGTGTAATCCATTTTTCGTAATTCACAAGAAACATTACCCAGTCCGAGTACCGGTCTCGGAAAAATGTATATAGCCGAGGTACATCATCTTAGTTAAATCGAGAAGCCGACCGTAACATGGGTTATGCTCGGGCTCCCGATAGAAGGAAGCTATATCCTTGAACAACGGTTCGATTCAAATGGAATCGATCCATAAGTTATACTCCACTTGTAATTTCTTTCAGAAGCAACCCAGCAACATATTGATACCACTTGCGGTATAGCAAGTGATTTATTTATGTAACATGTGTGGAAATTTAAATATCATTGCCAAATGTATCACGGATGGCGTAATAAACTGCTCCTTCTGGCAATTATTTCAAAGGAAACCATTCTCATAATCTTTTTATTGTAGTTAGATGATACCCTTTTTAAAGTTAACTGCAACTTCCTAGTCCTATCATGGAGTCCTTAAATTCAAGTTTACAATCGAGCTTTCCCCATTTTAATTTTAATTGCTCCGTTCATTCCCGTGTTCTATTATGCCTCTATATTTATATATTCATGGACTTAAAATAATGAACCGACTCCCCTGAGATAAATGCTAGTCTGGGACTCGGGAGGTGGACGGGTGCAATATTGGCCAAAACTTGAAAATGGCGGTCACAGTTCATCCATTGTCTCCTTCACAACAAATACATAAAGATCTGGTTCATTTGACCAGTAATCTTGAATGCTTGGCAAAGGAATTGTAAGCCTAAAAATGAGTAAATTTCATCTGACCTAATTTGATAAATAATCTTTTGTTTTTATTGAATATACAAATAACTTGGGAACTTCTGAAATTATATTAACCCTTCATTCACTGATAAGGCTTTTAAGTCCCACCTTTTAAAAATCACTGCAGAAACGCCACTCCATGATATCTGGAAACCTCATGGAACTTCTCAGTCCTCTTTTGGAATCTTGTGAGAGTTGGCAGCATCAATCACACACAATATATAGCAGCTATCTGGTTGACATGTGTTGCACTACACAGTAGTGATGAAGCCATTAGGGTGCATGATGGAGGGCAAAAAGCATTTGATTTGTAATGCAATTTTTACTGTTCAAATGTAAGCTATAGTTAACATATAGATTACTAATCTTGTGAAGACAGCAATAAAAATCATTTTTACTTATTATACAATCTTCCTGCAACAGCTGCAGGTTGCGTAAGGACAAAGAGTACCTTAACAACAATAATGAACAGATAATGTGATCGTATGGTGTTAAGTGTAGGCAAACGATTGAGGCAGCTCAAACATTTATTTGAGATCCGCAAGCAGGGTTCTTGAAGATCATGATGGACTTCTTGAGTGTGGTAATCGTGATGTTATGGATGAAATCTCTATTCAGCCCAAAGGTATTCCAGAAGTTGACAAAAAATGTAGGTATGTTTCCTTGAGCACCTGACATCAAGCTGATTACAGAGATGGATGAGAGCTTATACTTTTGCTTATAGAAGTCCACCATTTCATCATAAATTCTTTTTTTTTCCCACATTGACTTCTTCTGGCTGATTTTCATTAATCTCAAATCTAATTGTTGGATTAATGTTGAAGCCTTCAAAATAGGATGGCTTAAAAGCAATAATGTCAATGCGTCGACACCCATGATAATATGCTATCAAAAAGGAGCCCAAGAATTCAGTAAGTGTCAACTACGGGAAGAGTGATATTCCCTAAATAAAGCTCAGAATGAGAGTGAAGAGTGCGCTTCCGGCAAAAGTGCACAACAGAGGTCTTTACAGTTGAAAACCAAAAGCCATGTTCTAAGGTCCACTGTTCCACTCTTCTAATTGCTTGTTGTAATTGTCGCACGGCGATGGCCATATTTTGTGAGCTATAATGCAGCGAAAAATAGTCTACATATAGCGACGGTTTTACTGCTGAACCAGCAGCAGCAGCAATACCGTTCATGGCAGTCGCGAACTGAATGACACTGAGAACATATCCCTGTGGGACTCCATTTTCTTATACCCTCCCTATTCGGACGCAGAATAGATGGAGGGACAAAAAATTCTCAATAAATACCGGCAAGTTACCTCGGAAATTCGATTGATGCAGGACTGATAGGATGCTGGATCGCCGTGTAGTGTCATAGGCCTAAGTCAAAGAAAACAGTCACCAAATGCTGTTTTCGGAGAAAAGCGTCCTGGATAGAACTCTCGAGGCGTATCAAGTTGTCAGTAGTCGAGCGAGCGGCTCGAAAACCAAACTCGGACAAAGGTCCCCTTTCCTCCGGTATTATTAGACCTTTATATTTTTCTATGTATGTAAATGGTATGAGTAAAGCAATGGAATCACAGATAGGGCTATTTGCGGATGATGTTATACCATATAGAGTAGTATGCAATTACAGGATTATGAGTGATTACAATAAGACCAAGGCAATGTTGCAAGATGGACAGCAGACAATGGTATGATGGTGAACGGAATGAAAAATCAGGTTGTAACTTTCACCAGAAGGAAATGAATGTTCTCTCAGTTTTAAATTACTGTGTTGATGGGGTGATAGTACATTATGGGGACCACTGTAAGTACCTAGGTGTTAATATAAGGAATGGTCTTCATTGGGGTAATCATATTAATGATGGTGTAAAAAAAATTTTTAGATCTCTTCACATGGTTATGAGGGTATTTAGGTGTTGTAGTAAGGATATAAATGAGAGGGCATATAAGTCTCTGGTAAGACTGCAATTAGAATATGGTTCCAGTGTATGGAACCCATACCAAGACTACTTGATATGAGAACCGGAAAAGATCCAAAAGAAAGTAGAACAATTTGTTTTGGGTGATTTCTGGCAAATAATTTTTGAAAAAAAAAACCAGTCTTTTCTTCAAATCTAGAAAACATTATAAGAGGGTATGAAGGCAACATCAACTGAAAGGTTTCATAAATAACAAGTATGACAATATTAAACGAGTATGAATAATAAAAAATTATTAAAACACAACTTTAGAAGTCTGTTTAAGACTTATTGAAAAACATATGATTAGGACACCACATAAGCACTGTGAGAATTTATCTTCTCATTTATGTTCTTATAGGAGGCTATACTTGGCTTTTTCAAGAACTCTTATGAACACAAACTAAGAAGTGAATTTTAGTGGTTTAATCTTTTCTAAGTGAGCCTCCGTGGCTCAGACAGCAGCACGTCGCCCTCTCAGTGCTGGGTTCCATGGTTCAAATCCTCGTCACTCCATGTGAGATTTGTGCTGGACAAAGTGGAGGCAGGACAGGTTCTTCTCTGGGTACTCCAGTTTTCCCTGTCATCTTTCATTCCAGCAACACTCTCCACTATCATTTCATTTCATCTGTCAGTCATTAATCGTTGCCCCAGAGGAGTGCGACAGGCTTTGGCAGCTGGCACAATACCTATCCTCGCCACAAGATGGGGAGCTTCATTCATTCCATCCCTAACACCCAGTCATTGATAGGTAAACAGGTTGTAGGTTTTCATTTTCAATCTTTTCTAAGTAGCTGAAGTGCCCAAATTAGGGGCAAAACATGTTATGTTTTTTAAATAATTTTATTATGTATATATAATTCACGTGTAAATATATGTTGTATTGATAA
Source organism: Anabrus simplex (assembly GCF_040414725.1). Classification (NCBI taxonomy): domain Eukaryota; kingdom Metazoa; phylum Arthropoda; class Insecta; order Orthoptera; family Tettigoniidae; genus Anabrus; species Anabrus simplex. The sequence continues at coordinate 233,072,578 of NC_090267.1, read as the reverse complement.
GGTTTTGATAAGAATTTTTTTCTCTCCACTGAAGTAAGAAGCAGTATGTTCCAAGCTGTCAGTGGTCAGTGAAGAGATGGCGTGGAATAACATTAGTAGACGAATTAGCTTGAGCAGGGCTTTTAAAAGTAGGAAGGATCATAATATGAAAATAAAGTTGGAATTCACGAAGACACATTGGGGAAAATATTCATTTATAGGATGAAGGGTAAGGGATTGGAATAATTTGTGTATGTAGCCCTAAGGCTGGTTGGATTCTCAACAGCTCTGCCATCAGCTGTCATAGATGGCCTAGGCATCACTGAAGAGGCATACTAGGGAAATGAGGAGTAAGGTAGTTTCCCGTTGCTTTCCTCACCGAGACAGAAGTTGCTATTACATATCAGTCTGACAAGCCCACTGAAAAGCATGCACCAACCGACCATATGAGGAATATTTTCACACCATTCATAGTAGGGACTGGCTGCAGAAGGAACGGCATTACTAGCATCGCTCATACCTCAGTCACTTTCATATTGTCAAAGCCAAGGATAAGACAGAGACAGGTTAATGAAAGTAACAAAATTGCTCTAGCCTATACCAGAAGACATAGTGCAATGTAAACACTAGGTCCTGCCAGAAAAGGCATTGGAATAATTTATCAAGGAATATGTTTGATAATTATCCAAGTTCTTTGAAAATATTTAGGAAAAGGCTAGATAAACAAACTGATAGGGAAAATGCCACCTAGGCAACAGCCCTAAATGCAGATCACTGATTGATTGATTCTGATAGGCTCAGTGTCACAAAGAACGTGTTTTATTTCAAGAATGTTCACCTCCGTACCATAACGACACTATTAGCTTTCATCCTTGGTGTCCTGGGTTCTGTTTCTAGTACTGCCAGAGATTTGAGAATGGCAGGAGGAATGGTATGTGGTTAAACTCACTCACTCACTCACTCACTCACTCACTCACTCACTCACTCACTCACTCACTCACTCACTCACTCACTCACTCACTCACTCACTCACTCACTCACTCACTCACTCACTCACTCACTCACTCACTCACTCACTCACTCACTCACTCACTCACTCACTCACTCACTCACTCACTCACTCACTCACTCACTCACTCACTCACTCACTCACTCACTCACTCACTCACTCACTCACTCACTCACTCACTCACTCACTCACTCACTCACTCACTCACTCACTCACTCACTCACTCACTCACTCACTCACTCACTCACTCACTCACTCACTCACTCACTCACTCACTCACTCACTCACTCACTCACTCACTCACTCACTCACTCACTCACTCACTCACTCACTCACTCACTCACTCACTCACTCACTCACTCACTCACTCACTCACTCACTCACTCACTCACTCACTCACTCACTCACTCACTCACTCACTCACTCACTCACTCACTCACTCACTCACTCACTCACTCACTCACTCACTCACTCACTCACTCACTCACTCACTCACTCACTCACTCACTCACTCACTCACTCACTCACTCACTCACTCACTCACTCACTCACTCACTCACTCACTCACTCACTCACTCACTCACTCACTCACTCACTCACTCACTCACTCACTCACTCACTCACTCACTCACTCACTCACTCACTCACTCACTCACTCACTCACTCACTCACTCACTCACTCACTCACTCACTCACTCACTCACTCACTCACTCACTCACTCACTCACTCACTCACTCACTCACTCACTCACTCACTCACTCACTCACTCACTCACTCACTCACTCACTCACTCACTCACTCACTCACTCACTCACTCACTCACTCACTCACTCACTCACTCACTCACTCACTCACTCACTCACTCACTCACTCACTCACTCACTCACTCACTCACTCACTCACTCACTCACTCACTCACTCACTCACTCACTCACTCACTCACTCACTCACTCACTCACTCACTCACTCACTCACTCACTCACTCACTCACTCACTCACTCACTCACTCACTCACTCACTCACTCACTCACTCACTCACTCACTCACTCACTCACTCACTCACTCACTCACTCACTCACTCACTCACTCACTCACTCACTCACTCACTCACTCACTCACTCACTCACTCACTCACTCACTCACTCACTCACTCACTCACTCACTCACTCACTCACTCACTCACTCACTCACTCACTCACTCACTCACTCACTCACTCACTCACTCACTCACTCACTCACTCACTCACTCACTCACTCACTCACTCACTCACTCACTCACTCACTCACTCACTCACTCACTCACTCACTCACTCACTCACTCACTCACTCACTCACTCACTCACTCACTCACTCACTCACTCACTCACTCACTCACTCACTCACTCACTCACTCACTCACTCACTCACTCACTCACTCACTCACTCACTCACTCACTCACTCACTCACTCACTCACTCACTCACTCACTCACTCACTCACTCACTCACTCACTCACTCACTCACTCACTCACTCACTCACTCACTCACTCACTCACTCACTCACTCACTCACTCACTCACTCACTCACTCACTCACTCACTCACTCACTCACTCACTCACTCACTCACTCACTCACTCACTCACTCACTCACTCACTCACTCACTCACTCACTCACTCACTCACTCACTCACTCACTCACTCACTCACTCACTCACTCACTCACTCACTCACTCACTCACTCACTCACTCACTCACTCACTCACTCACTCACTCACTCACTCACTCACTCACTCACTCACTCACTCACTCACTCACTCACTCACTCACTCACTCACTCACTCACTCACTCACTCACTCACTCACTCACTCACTCACTCACTCACTCACTCACTCACTCACTCACTCACTCACTCACTCACTCACTCACTCACTCACTCAGAGGCAATTTCCTCTAAATTCAGGCTTGTATTATAATCAACATTTCTCAGGGACAAACTTTGCATACAGGTGGGTTAATTCTCCATACATACTCTAATTCATATAAATGATAATTTCATTCTCTCTGACAACAGGAACAAATTATATAAAATTAGGTCACTGGTAGTTGTTCTGAATAATAATTTCCATAGGCTTAAAGAACTAGATCAGTGTCAATATTTCGATGAAAGTATGAGTTTTTTCAAGGGGCATTCATTGATAAAACAGTAGAACCTTGTGATGTCAATAAATAGAGGCTGTAAGCTCTGGTGGCATTCCAATATAACCAGATGTATATATGCATTTGATGTGTAACAAGGTAAGAAGGTGATGACACTGAAGACGGTGCTGAACCTTATTTTGAATTTGGGGGATCGGTGGTGAAGTGTTTGATTTCCTCACTGAGGGACAAAACTGCATTGTAGTAATGGAAAACTATTACTCTTCAGTGCCACTTTTTGAAAGCTTGAAGTCTAAAGGCATATTTTCATGTGGGGTCATGCAACCTACGACTTTTTGTGAAGTGGGAAGATAATTGCAGTGTCCATTTCATTTCAAATTATCATGGCACTGAGACCTATGTAGTGAAAATAACAATGAAGGATGGTACAAAAAGTGAAAGTGAATGCACCAACAATTTGTGATGGACTGTAATGAACTAATAGGAGGGGTTGACAAAGTTGACATGTTGAGATTAATGTTAGATTGTTAGTCAAAGAAGTGATGGTTTTGGTTGCTTCATGGCTTGACACTTGTGAGTTCATACATTGCATATTGTGTTGCAATGGGGAAAATTCCATACCTCACGTATAATCGCTGTGCTGCCACAGGTCTGTTAACCCTACAGCAACAGATCCCAAAGAAGACATGAAGGCCATATAAGAACCAAGGGTGAACTTCTACCACACCTCAACAAACAAAACAAAGGAAGGCTATGTTTTCTCCATCACCAGACATTAAGGTTCAAAATAGATGGTCTTTTCCTGTGCATCAATGAAAATAGACATGTTTCTATGAGTGTCATCAAATGGTTTGAGCAAGATTGACTGTTCAATGTTCTTGTCCAGCATGTTCTTATGTGCACTTTCGACAATTTAGAGAACTGTAGTGAAGTATTTTGTGTTATTCACATGCACCTTGAAAATAATTCTGTTGATCCTGTCAGGACTTTCAAGTTCCAAGTAGCATACTGGCCCAAATCTGTATAATATAAAGCCAGGCTGATTGACTGACTCACTGACTGACATTAATGTTTAACCACTTCTGGATGAGCTATAAACTTAAAATTTGGCAAACTGATAGCTATTAGCCCATAACCTATGGAATAATTCCTTAAAGTTCACATTTTTACTCCCCACCCAAAAAAGCAAATTGGTGTGCGCAGTCTTTCAGGTGCGCTAGAAAAGTGCAAAAAGTTTCGATGTTTAACTTTTAACCTCTGAAAAATATTGAAATGTGGAGGCAACTTTCATGATGAGCTATTCTGTGTCTAAAAGGAAGTCGTATCACAAAACGGACAGCACATTTGGCACCAAGCATGAAGAGATCTACAACTTTGGTCCTATTACTTTTAGCCCTATTTCCAGCCTTTCTACCTTAGAGAGAGCTGTATTTTTCAATTTTTTATCAATTCTGTATATTTTCCATGTGTAATTTTACTATCCTCTTCAGTCCCGAACCTGCTTTTGCATTCGATATGTTATATTTTGCTCAGATTTAAAAAATTCACCAAAGAAAATTAGTGTGTTTCACTAAGTTGTTTTATGATGTGTAGCATATATGCTACATCAGGACTCAGAGTTGACTTTCCTACCATAATATTTTTTTCTTGAAATTGTTTTGTATTATTGTAAGTAAACAAAACCACATGTAGAGCATATACTACATACGGACTGAGGAGGCTGTTTGACACACTTATAAGACAGATAGAATCATGAAATTCGGCAGGCGCATTGGCACATCCATTGGCCATAGGCAGTACAAATTGCATGATTGTAGCTGGCACATATGTATGGGGAAATGAAAGGAACACTGGTGTGTGGAAAGTGTACTTATTCAGCCTAATCTAAATATCTAACTCAATTTAAGGTGAACCTGAGGGAGATACAACAAAACATCAAAGAACTGAAATTGTAGATCCTTTCAACCTCAGTACACCTGACAAGTTTTAAGATTGTAGCTGTCCATTAGGCGGGCAAAATAATTTCTCAACTTGTGAAAAAAATATGAAATTTGCCCTAGATCAAAACATTTACCTCTACAAACGGTATAAATAGCCGAGATACAAGAAAATGTCACAGGACCAAACATGTAGGCTACTAACGGAGATGTCTGGTGAAGCATTCCATTTGTAGATACCATATACCGTTTAACCACAGTAACTTCCAACTGAAGGTCTGTCCCTAGGTCTAAAAATCCAGGTCTATAGTATAGTCAGGGGAGATGCAATGAAATATTGTAGCACCAACTTTGATAAGTACGCCAATTTTGAAGAATGCTGCTGAGCATTAGATGTGAAAAATTATTTAGGAACCTGTAAAAAATGTAGAATATCAGCAGTGAAATGACATTAGTTAACGCCCAGGAAAGAACAAAAGTGAGATGTAATATATACTTCTGTACCTCCACAAACAGACTAAAGAATTTTCTTTTTGTTGCTAGTAGCTTTATGACACACTGACACAGATAGGTCTTATGTTGATGATAGGATAGGAAAGGCCTGAGAGTTGGAAGGAAGCAGCCGTGGCCTTAATTAAGGTACAGCCCCAGCATTTGCCTGGTGTGAAAATGGGAAACCACGGAAAACCATCCTCAGGGCTGCCGACAGTGGGATTCGACCCACTATCTCCCGGATGCAAGCCCACAGCCGCATGCCTCTAACCACATGGCCAATTTGCCCAGTAGACTGAAATAGACTTCATTTTCTGTACCAGACATTAGACTTCAAAATAATGGGTCTCACTGGCTAGAATTTCTTCAGGCAAGGTGAAGGTATGAATTATGTTTGTCAAAGAACATGAAAGAAATATATATATCAATTTACCTTAAACTGTATTAACAATTTTGAAAAAAAAAATTTTAAAACTATATTAATTTTTTTGAATTTTTTTTTAAATACTGTTAACAAAGGCTTAAACAAACAAGCCTTATTAACACTTTGAATCCTATGGATGTAAATATGCATTGATTCCAGCAATTTATATTTACATTGCAAAATTTAAAATTCTGAAGAAAATTCAAAGTTGGAAATATCATTGTTTTATGACTTCAGCCACTTATTTTCAACCTTCTTTTGCCTTTTACATAAATCATATTTCAAACAAACAAAGTATATCTTGCTCAAATTGTCTTCTGAAACATTTGTGTGTAGATCACTCACTATTGCTAAATAAAATAATTTATATTACATATTATGCACAACTGTATTTCAGTAAAAGTTTGTTTTATACTTTACATTTTGTAAAAAAATTTCACATATTATTATTATTATTATTATTATTTGTAAATTTATGTTCTAATGTGTGCTGAAATACTATTCATTTTGATTTACATAATTTCTGTTTTAGAAAGTTGTTCAGCATGATGGACAACCCTTCTACATATAATGGTTATGAGGATTTTATAAAAAAGAAAATTATAAAACTGTGAGTTCAAAATTAAAAAATATAAAATAAAAGTGTCAGTGAAGATTACATTACAATTGTGTTCATTTTTAATACATAGATTAGGCCCCATATTTTTTTATGTGGACAACCCTGAAATAGAGGTTTTTAAAATGTAAAATAGCTAAATAAATAAAGAGAAGAAATGCAATTATTCCAGCAGTGTTATTATTAGTTGAAATAAATATTCTATACATATTAGGATTTCTTGCCAGTTTTTCTTTCTAGAATTTCACCCACCTGTTAAGTCGACATCCCTGATAACAAATTGAAGGAAATATTGAAGTATAAGATTATTTGTAATTTCATGTATCTTATAATTGTATAAATAGATATTTGAGCTTTCTATTCTTTATATTATTATTGGATTGAAAAATAAGTAATGAAATACAAGGGTAAGAAATTAGAAGAAAGAAAATTTATTTTCAAATCAAATTAGATTCAATCATCACTGGTCTGTGAATGGTAATGGACAGGAAGCTGCATGCCTGTATCAAATAGGGTTTCCAGACCACAGGAAACTGAGTCATCACATCTTTGCTGTTGTTTATCGTCAAGTTGCTGAGGCAGAATCCTCCGTACCAAAAACTGTGGGGACACGTTCGTACGCCTGTCTTGGAAGAACTCATTCTCCAGGCTGTCAAAGATGATCTAATCAGCACAACGCAATTGGCTCGATCATGTGATACATTGCATAGTATGTCTACTCCTTAGTCCCATTTCCTGATATGGGGTCAGGGATTAGGTGTTCTGAAATTATATGGCATGTTTTTACAGCTGGATGCCCTTCCTGACACCAATCTTAGTCGAGGAGCTGATGAAGATGAATGATGGTGAATGAAATTTGGTAAGGACGTGGAAGGAATTGGCTGTGGCCTATGAAAAGTAACTGTCCCGGCGTTTGTCTGGAAGTTCATCGGTTAGTACCTACATAAAATATGCCTAAATATAATGAACGTTGCTCAGGCAAGTAAAAGAAACATTGTAGAGGAGAAAAAAAAGAGAAGACATATCAGATTATTAGGCTATGAACAATGACAGTCAGTTGTAAACAGAAAACCAGCTCATTCCCCTTTCATAATTATGCTCATTTTCATACATATTAAAAACTGTGCATTCTCAGAACTGTTTTCTGCAGATATATCATAAATGGCTCATCCTACCAGGTAATGAATCAAATAGTGTGTTCAGAATTCCCACAGTAGTTGTTACAAGTGCATTTTTTCAAAATTATTCATTGAAGAAATATAGTCCTCCCATGATCATTAAGGCATCAAGTCTGTATGGTCTGCCACCATGGTTAGTTTTTTTGAGTCTCATTGGTCGAAAACATTTTCATTATCAGAATGTTGGTTGGTAGAGTAGGAGATGGGGTGGTATATAATTTGTAATCGCTAGATTGTTTGCCAAAAGCCTGATTTCAATGGTGAACATGCAAGTGACTATTAACCATTAAAGGTGGCAAAACAGAGAGATGGCGTGCAGGCCATTATGGTTTAACCCATGATTGTGGTGTTGATTGATGGAAAGATTTGTTATTTGTCTGTATAACAGCATATTGTAACATGTAATTTACATATAGAGGCAATATGGAACATCCGCATGCTAAATGACACTATTGTGTCATGAACTGCCATAATTTGGAACGTTATAGTGATCCTAGTGTAAAGTTTTTCGCTTTCAATACGAAAAAGAAAGAAGACAAAAATGGATATTGGCAGTAACCAAATAAAGTATTATGAAATAATACCAGAAGTATAATTGACACCTTGAGAATGACAGTGGTGTAAGACATTAAGGGGAAGGGGAAGGAGATTGCAGGCTAAGAGCTCTATTCAGGATCAGAATTCAGGACAGGTGTCTGTGCAAAATCGGTACGAGTCACTCCAGGTAGAACAACAGAAGGAAGATGAGGGACAGGGAACTGTTGCTGAGATGTGTGGGAGTAGGAGGAAGGGAAAAGGTAGGAAAGGAAAATGTAGAGTAGATGATAGGAAAAGACAGGTGGAACAGGGTCATGGGAAGGAGAAAAGGGAGGAGGAAGTAGCTTCTGCAGTTATCAGGAAAGATAGGGCTGACCAGGAAGGGAGGGGATCAAACGAGGTGGGTAGGGTTGAGGCTCTGGTCATGGGAGATTCCATCGTTAGACACGTGGGGAAAGTGTGTGGAGGAAAAGGTACCAGGGTAGAGTGTTATCCAGGAATTAGGTTGAGGCAGATGTTGAGGAAAGTAGAAGAGAGGGAGGAGGGGAAGGAGAAGGTGGTAGTGTTTCACGTTGGTACCAACAACGTAAGGCAAGCTGATATAAGTACCAACATAGTTGGAGATGTGTGGGATCTGGTAAATGCAGCACGGGTGAAGTTTAAGAAAGCGGAGATTGTTATTAGTGGAATACTGTGTAGAAGGGATACTGACTGGAGGGTGATTGGGGATTTAAATGAGACTATGGAGTGGGTATGTGGGAAACTGGGAGTGAAATTTCTAGATCCAAATGGGTGGGTAGGAGATAGGGATCTGCGCTCAGATGGCCTTCATTTAAACCGCAGTGGTACGTATAAGTTAGGAAATTTGTTTGGAAGGGTAATAGGGGGGTACATTCAGGGAAACGGGATGGCCTAGGGAGCGGTGATAAGGGAACAGGGAACTGGAAATCAAGTAGGGATGACATAAAATTGTTAGTGTTGAACTGTAGAAGTATTGTAAGGAAAGGAATAGAATTAAGTAATTTAATAGATATATATTCACCAGATATTGTAATAGGAGTTGAATCATGGCTGAGAAATGATATAATGGATGCAGAAATTTTCTCACGGCACTGGAGTGTGTATCGTAGAGATAGGATAGGAAGGGTGGGAGGCGGAGTGTTCATTCTGGTGAAAGAAGAATTTGTAAGCTACGAAAAAGTTAAAGATGAGACACATGAAATTCTAGGTGTAAGGCTCATTTCTAAAGATAATAGGCAACTTGATATATTTGGAGTGTACAGATCGGGAAAGGGTAGCACTGACGCGGATTCAGAATTATTTGATAGGATAGTCAGCTATGTGGGAAACGACATGGAAAGAAATGTGATTGTAGCGGGAGATCTGAATTTGCCAGATGTCAATTGGGAAGGAAATGCGAACGACAGAAAGCATGACCAACAAATGGCAAATAAGTTAATATGGGAAGGACAGCTGATTCAGAAAGTGATGGAACCAACCAGAGGGAAAAATATCCTGGATGTCGTGCTGATAAAACCAGATGAGCTCTATAGGGAAACTGAAGTAATAGATGGTATTAGTGATCATGAAGCTGTTTTTGTGGTAGTTAAAAATAAATGTGATAGAAAGGAAGGTCTTAAAAGTAGGACTGTTAGGCAGTACCACATGGCTGATAAAGCAGGCATGAGGCAGTTTCTAAAAAGTAGCTATGATCGGTGGAAAACGGTAAATAAAAATGTAAACAGACTCTGGGATGGGTTTAAAGAAATTGTTGAGGAATGCGAAAACAGGTTTGTACCATTAAGGGTGGTAAGGAATCGTAAAGACCCACCTTATTATAATAGAGAAATAAAGAGACTAAGAAGGAGGTGCAGACTGGAAAGAAATAGAGTTAGAAATGGCTGTGGAAGTAAGGAGAAATTGAAGGAACTTACTAGAAAATTGAATCTACCAAAGAAGGCAGCTAAGGATAATATGATGGCAAACATAATTGGCAGTCATACGAATTTTAGTGAAAAATGGAAGGGTATGTATAAGTATTTTAAGGCAGAAACAGGTTCCAAGAAGGACATTCCAGGAATAATTAATGAACAAGGGGAGTGTGTATGTGAGGATCTTCAAAAGGCAGAAGTATTCAGTCAGCAGTATGTAAAGATTGTTGGTTACAAGGATAATGTCGAGATAGAGGAGGAGACTAAGGCCAAAGAAGTAATAAAATTTACATATGATAACAATGACATTTACAATAAGATACAAAAGTTAAAAACTAGAAAAGCGACTGGAATTGATCAGATTTCTGGGGATATACTAAAGACAATGGGTTGGGATATAGTACCATACCTGAAGTACTTATTTGATTATTGTTTGGTCGGAGGAGCTATACCAGATGAATGGAGAGTTGCTATAGTAGCCCCTGTGTATAAAGGAAAGGGTGATAGACATAAAGCTGAAAATTACAGGCCAGTAAGTTTGACATGCATTGTATGTAAGCTTTGGGAAGGCATTCTTTCTGATTATATTAGACATGTTTGTGAAATTAATAACTGGTTCGATAAAAGGCAATTTGGTTTTAGGAAAGGTTATTCCACTGAAGCTCAACTTGTAGGATTCCAGCAAGATATAGCAGATATCTTGGATTCAGGAGGTCAAATGGACTGTATCGCGATTGACCTGTCTAAAGCATTTGATAGGGTGGATCATGGGAGACTACTGGCAAAAATGAGTGCAATTGGACTAGACAAAAGAGTGACTGAATGGGTTGCTATATTTCTAGAAAATAGATCTCAGAGAATTAGAGTAGGTGAAGCTTTATCTGACCCTGTAATAATTAAGAGGGGAATTCCTCAAGGCAGTATTATCGGACCTTTATGTTTTCTTATATATATAAATGATATGAGTATAGGAGTGGAATCGGAGGTAAGGCTTTTTGCGGATGATGTTATTCTCTATAGAGTGATAAATAAGTTACAAGATTGTGAGCAACTGCAACGTGACCTCGAAAATGTTGTGAGATGGACAGCAAGCAATGGTATGTTGATAAACGGGGTTAAAAGTCAGGTTGTGAGTTTCACAAATAGGAAAAGTGCTCTCAGTTTTAATTACTGCGTTGATGGGGTGAAAGTTCCTTTTGGGGATCATTGTAAGTATCTAGGTGTTAATATAAGGAAAGATCTTCATTGGGGTAATCACATAAATGGGATTGTAAATAAAGGGTACAGATCTCTGCACATGGTTATGAGGGTGTTTAGGGGTTGTAGTAAGGATGTAAAGGAGAGGGCATATAAGTCTCTGGTAAGACCCCAACTAGAGTATGGTTCCAGTGTATGGGACCCTCACCAGGATTACCTGATTCAAGAACTGGAAAAAATCCAAAGGAAAGCAGCTCGATTTGTTCTGGGCGATTTCCGACAAAAGAGTAGCGTTACAAAAATGTTACAATGTTTGGGTTGGGAAGAATTGAGAGAAAGAAGAAGAGCTGCTCGACTAAGTGGTATGTTCCGGGCTGTCCGCGGAGAGATGGCGTGGAATGACATTAGTAGACGAATAAGTTTGAATGGCGTTTATAAAAGTAGGAAAGATCACAATATGAAGATAAAGTTGGAATTCAAGAGGACAAACTGGGGCAAATATTCATTTATAGGAAGGGGAGTTAGGGATTGGAATAACTTACCAAGGGAGATGTTCAATAAATTTCCAATTTCTTTGAAATCATTTAGGAAAAGGCTAGGAAAACAACAAATAGGGAATCTGCCACCTGGGCGACTGCCCTAAATGCAGATCAGTATTGATTGATTGATTGATTGATATTAAAGCAGAGGAGCGTGAGACATTGGGTTGGGATAAAACTGGGGAGGAGGGCCAGTACCTCGCTCAGGTGGCCTCACCTGGGCTGATGAACAGGGGCCTTGTGGAGGATGGGAAGATTGGAAGGGATAAGCAAGGAAGAGGAAAGGAAGCGGCTATGCCCTTGATCTAGTTACCATCACAGAATTAGCCTGGAAAAGCGGGAAACCATGAAAAACCGCTTCGAGGATGGCTGAGGTGGGAATCGAGACCCCTCTACTCAGTTGACTTCCCAAGGCTGGGTGAATCCCATTCCAGTCCCCATACTACTTCTCAAATTTTGTGGCAGAGCCAGGAATAGAACCCGGGCCTTCGGTGATGGTAGCTAATCACACTAACCACTACACCACAGAGGCGAACTGGTCTTGTATATTACTGTAACCGTTCCGGTATATAAACAGCTACAAGTCATAATAAGAATAATAAAAATAAGAATATTTGCTACCATTGTGCAACCACATAGTTACACACCAACACAATTTAACGCAAAGAGGCATGATAATAATGTGTATGAAATTGAAACCATACGCACCTTAAGTACAGAAAACAATAACAAACAAGTTAACCAATATGACAGCTAAAAAAAAGGATAGTTGAGAAGTGGCTGGGAGCCATATCCAGGTGGTGAAAGGTATTGGCAATGCTGAAGAAGCGAAATCAAAGGTGATTCTAAACTTTACTTAACAATTTATATTCAAATTAGAGTGCAAAATAATCAACAAAATATCTTTACAAATCGAAGATAGTTTTCACAATAAAAACAATTTATCCAGAGGGTAGACTTTTACTTATTTAATCTTAGATCTGACATCTCACATAACGTTCCACTGTTCATGGCGAAACATTTAAATCCCATAATACTGACGAAAGGAAAGGAAAGTGACATTATACAGCCATAAGTATGTACATGTAAAAAAAAAAAAAAAAAAAAAAAAAAAAAAAAGGAGAACAACTTTTAAAATATTTATCCTGACAGCTCAAAAATACTTCTGAGAAAGGGTGCCCGTCCTAAATGTGAATACTCTAAGATGACGCGGAATGACATACCATACAATCATAAGGATACACGTAAGAAAGAAAATACGTTTAAAAAGATAATCTTGGTGCAGAGCACCTTCAGTAGGCAGCCCCCTCAAAAACACATCTGAGAAAGTGTGCCCGTCCTAAAAGTAAATACTCCAGGATGAAGCGGGATAAATGAGACAGTCCCAAGGGGAAATTTACATTTTACGATTACATTGAAAGGCGTTGAATATCTAATATACAAAATCAAGAAATGGGAACTGTCTCTTAACACAAATCTAATATGACTTGCCGGAAGGCCAAGTCATTTTACACAAAATTTTGACGACTGAAGGAAAAAACGGGTAGGCTCCGGCAAAAGAAATTAAATGGAATACTACATTTGAAGATAACCTGAAAAATGAAAGCAACTAAGTGCTTACCTGTTGGAGGGGCCAAGAAGACCCATCACCAGCAAAAGGCAACTTCTCCCTTCAGTGGTCACCGTTCGAAGATGCCTCGGAAGAGCTTGGCTCTAGCGAAGTGCTTCTCTCCGGAAATTAGGAAATCGTAAAAAACAATCAATGAGTGTCTGTTCTTTTTCCTTCACCCACCAATCACAACAAGTTTTATTATAACCAATTAGGCACCAGTAATTAGTGCTGATAAAGAATATTGTGTAGCATCCAGAAACTTTGAAATTAACGCAATATAACCAGAAACTCAGGAATTGTCCCATTTCGATCTAGCGTGTGTACTACAGTATGTGCCAAAATTTTTACACTTTACTTCAATTTTTCCCACGACAATGAAACAATCTTGAAGCCATATGAAAATCAAATAATTCCAAAATTCATACACAAAAAAATACAACCACTAAATAAAAATACACGATATAAAATTTCCCAGTCTTACAATTTTAAATAATCACTACAATTACAACGTTAAATTAATCTAACCTGATAATTAATTTTGTGCCAATCCCAGACTTCACTCTTCTTTTAAATAAATCTGAATTCTTTCCTGCAAAATATATTAAGGGGAGTTACGACTGAATTTTGAAACTTCTTTAGTTTCGATTCTACTTTTACCAAATGTAGGTTTCACATTTAGTTACAAATAAACACATATTTTACCAAATTTGAGATAGGTAGATGTATTGGTTCAATTTTCTTTTCTCTTATATACAGGTGGGAAAAATAAAACTGGCCCAGAAAATATTTGTAAGACTGATGCAGAATTGACCCTCATTAATGAACAGGGGAACTGCTCATCACAGGAAATGCTGGAAACTATGATTTTGATGCACAAATAGGTTGCTGTGAAATGCCTGCGCATGCACATCTCCCAAGTATGTCGCTTTGCCATTATGTGTGAGTGAGCGAGAGGAGCAGACATGTTTAGTGACCAGTTGAATGCAGTACAAAATGGTGCTCATGATAAATCAGTGCGTGTTCAATGTCGAGGGTTATGCGAAGTATGATTCGTGGAAAACCTGTGCAGAACTGTTTGTGTACCGGCACAAGGAATACCCAAAACAATGCATGCGAGTGAGCAAAAACCAATTCACAACACAAATAAGAATAGCACCAAAAGAATGAATTAAGTTCAACTTACCTTCGCCTCAGTAATTAATATGAAATAAAAATTGTGGAAGGAATCCATTAAATTAAATTAAAGTAAATATTCTTGGATACACTAAGAAAACCAAACACTTGACAATTTACCAGTAAGAAGTATTTCAAACGAGAAGTCAAGACCTTGTAAGGTGAAAATAAATACCTTTAATGAATGGATAATCATTTAAAAATTACAAGTAACCAAAATAGTAAGTAATGTTATCTTTGAAGTAGTTCGAATTATTAAAATCATTAATTGAAGTTTGCAATAATTAGTAAGCAATGGTAACCTAGTACCATTATCATTGATTAACAGAAGTTTGAAACAGTTAATACAGTAACCTATCACCCATTAATGAGATAAAATAATTAATTAATAGGAAGTTTCCTTTCTAAAATAATTTATGTAACCTTGAACTAAAGAGTAATAAACTAATTAAGATTTGTTTCATGATATATAATCAGTTAATTGGATCCAATTTAAGTTCAAATCTAAGATCCAGTTCAAATTCAGATCCTACTGAAAGTTGAAATTTGTTTCCAAGTTGTAAATCTTCCAAATTAAAAGAATTAAAGTCATAATTCGCTGTAACACTCTCCCTTAAGGTTATCACCCAACACTATAAAGAAAATGACATGTTTCCACATTAAAATCACTGCAGAATCATTCAATAGGTGATGAAAAAAAAGACTAATATAAACTAGTATAAATGTTGTAAACCGTGTTATTAAATGTATTACATTCCAAGCGGAAATCCTGTTAACATAATTGTTTTAAATATTACACTAATTTTAATTAGAATTAATTAGAACTGTAATGTAATATTAGTTATATTATCCTTAATTATTTTCTTTATAAGTAATGTGACTCGTGTCACTAGAATTAATTCTTAAGATTATTCTAGCTATATATTGTTTTTGTTTTAATTTGTATTTTTAACATCTAAGTAATACTTGTTGTGAACATTGTAATTCAATCAATCAATCAATCAATGTATGTTTCTTTTCTTTTTTAATCCCATAAGAAAAAGAAGAAAACACCCCATAATAATGGTATGAAAAAAAAACAAAACACTGATGTGGATGAGAAACGTGTGGCAAAGAATAAAGGAAAATAAAAGAATTAGGAGAATCAGATATCAACTTTTTACATACCACATATTTTAGGAAGTACTGGTACACTTTCCCTTTTTATACATCACCTGATAGAAAAAGAAATCTTGGTTTAAAAATTAATAAAAAGTGCCTCTGAAAGCAATGCAGTGGACTCACAAGGAAGAATAAAATACACAAACAAAGAAGAAGAAGAAGAAGAAGAAGAAGAATCCAATGTTTATTTGTCAAAGTAAGTCTTTTCAGATGATATAAAATAAACACTTCTTAAATATGACATCAATAGCTTGAGTAGGTGCCATCATTGAATATCTAAATGTTGCACTGAAGGACATTTCAGATCAAGATAAAATCTTTTTGGAATCATCCAATGGGTAGAGGAATTGCATACAGAGAGATATATATTACCTGTGGTTACTTACATCTGATGAAAATATAATCCAAGTATGAACTATAAAACTCTCACCACCATGCCATAATGCCAATTTTAAATTTTATGAAAGCCACATCACATTCTGATTATCCACACAATTGCATTAAGAATTAGATGCCTTTACATTATCCTGGAAATTTAGGATTGTCAAAAAAATACATTGTGCCATGTACAACACATGTCAGCAAGGACACACAGACACATACATCCATCTTGGAGAAATGATCCCCAGAGAGTATTGATTTCTCGGGGAACCAGTGTGTGCAGTTGCACAAAAACGTAACAATCAATTATCACATATTTGTATAAGTTGAGACAGTAGCATGGCATTAATTAAACTGCAGCAGCAAATATATGTTTTAAATAAATGATAGTTTAACAGACGCAATTCCCCAATGTACGAGTTAAATATGGTCCAAATAATAGGGCCTTTCTTATGCATGTTACAGTTTGTGCAAGAGCTTAAGACTGGAAGTGTTCTGGTAAAACCTCAAGCAGAGTCTGCAATGCAAAACTTAGTGGCAAAATGCCGTGAAACAGGCTCTGTAGCAAATAAAAACAGCAACTATCCAAAAAATGTTTGAACACCAGAAATCATTGCTCGAGTGAAGGAAAGCCTTGGATGACGTTTATGTGTGCAAGTAGGAATCAAGAGACCGTCCTATCAAAACATTATCAAAATGACCTGCATCTGTATCCTTACAAATTTATTATTGTGCATACATTAAAGTGTCCAGACGAACCTTCGTGTATTGAGTTCTGGCGGTGGTTTCTGAGTAAAGTGGAGTCAGGACTTTTGTATCCTCAGTTTTTCATTTCTTCAGATGAAGCCATTTTCAGAATCTTCTGTGATTTTCATTAACAATGATAAATCCTGCATCAGTCGTATTGTAATTATTTTCTGGGCCAGTTTAATGTTGCCCACACTGTAGTACCAATAAAATACCACTATTTTTCTATCGTTGTAAATTTTGAAAGTTATCTTTCAACGTTTTAAATTTTGGAGAGTCCACTGTCAGGTAGCATATAAAATATACCCTCAGTTCTGACATCAAACAATTTTGGAGGAGTGATTATTTTTGGATCTAACACTCATTTGAAAACCATACAAATAGAATGTTTTAAAACCCTATGGTATTTAACATCTAGGGCATAGATGCGACCAAAATGTGAAATTTTGATTACATATGTTAAACAGTTATGAAGGAATGTTTTACCGAGCTCGATAGCTGCAGTCGCTTAAGTGCAGCCAGTATCCAGTAATTGGGAGATAGTGGGTTTGAACCCCACTGTTGGCAGCCCTGAAGATGGTTTTCCGTGCTTTCCCATTTTCAGACCAGGCAAATGCTGGGGCCACTTCCTTTCCATTCCTGCGCCTTTCCCAACCCATCGTCGCCATAAGACCTATCTGTGCCGGTGCGACATAAAGCAAATAGCAAAGAAAAAAAAAAGGAATATTTTATTTTAGGGGTAGAATGTTTTAAAAATATTTCTTATTTATCATCTAGGACATTCAAGACCAACCTTCATGACAAATTTTAAGTTTGTACGTGAAAGGTTTTCAGAAAAATTTATGCTGCGACTGTCAAACCCCATCTAAACTCTTTAAGGGCAGCAACATTGTGAAGCTACACTCAGTGGCTCAAATGGTTATGGTGCTGGCTTTCTGAGTCCAAGTTGACAGGTTAAATCCTGGCTCAGTCCAGTAGTATTTGAAGGTGCTCAAATACGTCAGCCCCATGTCAGTAGATTTACCGACACGTAAAAGAACTCTCTCCGGCACCTTGGTGTCTTCGATTATTATTTAAACATTTCAAAGAACATCAAATTTGACACCGAGGACATAAAAGAATAACTTTCTTGCACAATTACAACTTCACATGTCAAACGGTTTTGGAGGGATGACTAATTTTGTTTCCGGAGCTAACCTCATTTAATCTCTTAGGGGTGGAATATTTTAAAATATTTCCTATTTTATATTTAGGATTTAAAAATATAAATTGCCATTTGGAATTTTGTCTGCAAACATTAAATGGTTTCGGAGGAATGAGCATTTTTTTTTTTAGGTTCTTAACCCCCATTTAACACACTTAGGGATTAATCTTTTTTCACACCAGGTAAATGCTGGGGCTGTACCTTAATTAAGGTCATGGTTGCTTCCTTCCTGATCCTAGCCATTTCCTATCCCATTGTCGCCATAAGACCTACCTGTGTTGGTGCAACATAAAGCAAATAGTAAAAAAAGAAAAAAATTAAACCTGTCACTTAGCACCTATGATATCATTTGTAATAGAGTGCTCTTTTGTGGTGTTATTTGATTCACTTTTGAGTACAAAATTCATGGCATTAAATCGATCATAAATGAAAGTATCCCTCGAAGATTGCTCCTTGCTTGTGCCTATTTACATTAGCAATTCGCAGCGTTAGCTTGCGTGATAACTCAGGGAAGTCCATTAGAGCACTCTGAACCTCGTGACTTGCATGTTCCCCATTCAAAACCTCTCCACAGTGTTCATATGGAGTGAGGGTGTATGAGGATGTTGATGGCGATTTGCCCAGCGGATGGAGACGTTAAAACCTTGAGCAGAACCCTTAGTGCTGTTCGTTAGGAGTAGGCTATGTGCTGGTACCAGGTTGCATCCTCTCCCTTCCTACTATCGTATATCATTCATTTAATATCATTAACTCCTCTCATGAGGTTGACATCAGGAAGGGCATCAGGTCATAACAACTTGTTACGAAGATTCATCTCACTTCATACCCTGCAGAGAAATGGAATAAGGGTTGAGCATACATTGATATAAAAATATTTATGAGCTGCCTCTGAACCTATCTCCTATGTAGGAATTTTGTAAATCTTAAGCTTATATTTTTTTCCAATAGGCCTATGACTTTTACCCAAACAGTAACTATCATACTTTGGCAAAAAATGTTAAAATGTTCAATCTTTAAAAAGGAATCTTGAACATCACTCTTTTGTATATTTCATATGTCTCAGATTATAATTGTGCCTAATTTTTTTGTTTTGTTTCTGTTAGGATTCTATCATGCGCTGCCCAGTTCACCAGAGCTGGTCAATCTATCAGCATCACCAAGCCGTATATTGTACGAAGCATGGCAGAGTGTCCACCCAGACAATTTTACAGCTGATACCACATTTATTGTCAACAATTGAGATCAAAGGGCCAACAATAAGTTAAACA
This sequence comes from Anabrus simplex, assembly GCF_040414725.1. NCBI lineage: Eukaryota > Metazoa > Arthropoda > Insecta > Orthoptera > Tettigoniidae > Anabrus > Anabrus simplex. The sequence continues at coordinate 233,053,054 of NC_090267.1, read as the reverse complement.
GTTGATTCTTAAGGACACAGTGTCCCTGAGTTGCAAGGTGTATGTTTTGTTTATACAGTTCTTTTGTTAAGACAAGGAGTGTGCCTTTGATGTATATCTAAACTCTGTTCAACCTGTTGTGTATTCATCATTTATTTCTATGTACAACTTAGCCTGTAAATATATATATACAAGTTACGGATCTTGCTGCTTTCATTTTTTCACAATTTAACATGGCATTTAAATATATAAAATAATGTAACTTTAATCTTGTGACATTTGGATCTAAACTGAGTCAGCACATTTGGGGAAAGGTTCGGCAGTACGTGCTCACTCCAGCTTCATCTCTCTGTCTATATTGAGTGTTAATAACTTTTGCAGTTAAATTATTTTTTATTTTGTATTTAATATAGACTCATTTACACATTAATATTTAACTAGCTGTTGCTTACCTGCCATTGACAGTTAGTTTTCTCCAGCAGTAATGCCATCTAACACAGATGAGAAGCAGCAGAAGAGACATAGCACTCCTCAACTAACAGCAATAGTCAGTCAGTGTAAAGTTTTCATTGATAAGTGTAAGGGGCTTAGGACATAGTAGACCATCACATTTTGTTTTCTTCTGGCACGGTGATATTATGGCATTCAAGGCCTAGGCTTTCAACACCACTTCATCACTATTACCCCTCTCCCCCTCATTCTTTGAGAAATCAGTTAGGACATTGCACAACATTAGAATAGAATTGAGTACTCCCATCACCTAGTTCCGGATCACCTGAAACTAGGGAGAGAGCACTCTTTTATTGTTGCGATTCGTTAAAGTTTGATATATGCATTACATTTTCCTCTTATAATTATTTGACTATAACTACAATAAATATAATTCATTTTGTCCTAGATGTTAACAATGCTATATTGTCTAGGACAACATGTATCTTTCCATAGCTTATTTAATGCTTACTTTTGCGTCACAAGTCTTTTTGGAGTATCCTACAATTAAGAACATGCCTTACTTAACGATTGAATTACGAATATAATATAATGACACGACAATACAGCAATTTATATATTACTACATTTGAAATTATTTTTTAGCCTACTAGTAATTATATTCAATATTCTAGGATACGCAGGCCTCTTATCCTTATCCTTCATTACTCTCGTTTGTATTTGTTTTGCTGTTTTTAATTTCCTTTTTCCACATAGTCTTTAAAATACGAAAAATTTTGCTACTCTTCCTGGGGTAATCCACTCTTTATTTAATATTTTGCCAATTGAATAGAATTCTATTTCTCTTTCTATTTTTGTTTTGTATTCACTTACCAGATAGCCTATTTTACTCTCAGGGCTTCGGTTGCCCTACAGACACTTAATAGATGTGTTTCTTCATTTCTTCTCCACAGAGTAGACACTGATTTTTGTTATTTCTCTCACTCTCTCTGACCCTTATTTTTATAAATACCCATTAGCCACCACACCATTCCTCTCACTTCTCTGTTAGGAAGCTTTTCTCTCCTTATTGCCATATTATGTACGATTTTACAAAATTCCAGCAGTGTCCTTTTAGTTCCACATTCTGCCATAATCGTCTATTTCTCAATATACTTCACTCTGACCATTACTTACTCGCTGAATTCCTTATCTTTATACTGAATCTCTTTACCCCAGTAGCTTCTCATTTCTATTCTGTCGAGCATCCTTTTCACTTCCGTTAGCCAGTAATCGTCCTTGTATGCTAAAGTCATTCCCTCCTCTCTCCCCTTCTTAATCTTAACCAATATTTTATTATGTTCCTGGCTATATCTAATTATTTTGCAGAATTTATTATTTATTACATCTTATTTTTTCTCTCTACTTCAATGTTCCATATTTCTGCCTCATACGATGCTTTTGAAATCACTAAAGCATTTAAAATATTTTTATGTAACTTGCATTCAGTATTCAGCATCTTCCTCAAACACCTTGTGCTGGATAAAGCGGACCCTTTCATTTTTGCACGTTTTATTTGTTCATTCCACTTCTCATTTGATATCATTATATTTCCTAGATATTCTATTTTATTTACAACTTCCAGTTCTAATACCCCCTAATCTCCACCCTCTTTCATTTTTTCTTTATTTCCTTTTTTTACATATCATTACTTTTGTTTTATTAATATTTATTTTCAGATTCCATATTCTGCAATATTCAGCAGTTTTATTAAGACTGTCTTGCATATCCCAGGCTTGCGAGGGAAAGTAATTAACAACTTGCTTTACGTCGCACTGACACAGATAGGTCTTATGGCGACGGTGGGATAGGAAAGACCTAGGAGAGGGAAAGAAGTGGCCGTGGCCTTAATTAAGGTATAGTCCCAGCATTTGCTTGGTGTGAAAATGGGAAACCATTTTCAGAGCTGCCAACAGTGGGGTTCGAATCCACTATCTCCCGAATGCAAGATCACAGCTGCGCGGCCTTAACCACGAGGGAAATTAATAGGTCATGCTAAACCCTACGTAGCATATATTGTGATGTGTATTTTTCTTTACCAACTTAACAGAATAGCTATACACATACGCGTTACATTCTATATTTATTTATTAGTGCCTTCTGTACAGTGGCAAAGTTAGGGCTCCAGGTCCTCTCATACACTTAACCACGTACTAATCAGAATCATAAATAACATACTGAGGTACTTAAAATAGTTAAAACTACATAAATTAATAGAACTGAAAATAAATTTAAATAAATTACTAACTAAATTAATATTAAAAACTCTTAAAAATGACTAATTCTCAGGCACGCACATATTCATACTTCAACCATTCAGTCAGCTGTCCTCAGCAGTTAGTCTTGGCGGGTGACCTTAAATCATGATTTAAAAAAGCTAGTTTCTCTGACCTGAGCTGGTAGGAAATTCCATAATCTGGCGACAGTCACCACAAATGATCTATTAATTTTATCTCTGCGGTACAGTGGAATAGAAAGAATGAATCTAGTACGTGTATTTAAGTTGTGAAATGATGGTAAAAAGATGAATTTACAGTAGAAGAAATATACAGTGGCTGACTTTCAGCTACCACTCTATAGACCATCGTTAAAAGTGTGTAGCTGCCGACGTTTATCAGACATCGGCCACGAGACAGCCTGATAGTATGGGGTGGTATGAATATCGTACCCGATATTGTAAATAAATCGCAGACAGGAATTCAGTGCTCGTTGAAGTTTAAGTGTTTCTTCTCTCATCAACTAAAACGACGTCACGATAATTAAGAATAGGGAGAAAGAGTGTCTGTATTAGTTTGGCCTGTAGTTCAAATGGAAATACATCCCTCTGCCGTTTCATAGGGTGAAGCACTCCAAAAATATTTTTACGTATTTCTTTTGTGTAATCAGACCAATCAACTGTTCCATTCATCATTACGCCAAGATTTTTAACCGTTTTACTGTAGGGAATAATGTTACCATTCAGTAGGATAGGTGGGATTGCGACATTGTTTGAGCAGCTCAGTAGTTTTCGTGATCCAATTATGATTGCCTAAGATTTTGTGCAGTTTAATATAAGACAGTTTCGTTGTGCTTATATATTGAGTCGTCGGAGATCATTGTTAATATCTTGTCTTGCAGTGTCGATATATTTGAAGATCGTCAGCATAGAGGTGGTGTGTGTTATTTCCTGTCACAGATGGTATGTCATTGATATAAATACAGAAAATTTGGGGCCCTGGAATACTGCCGTGTGAGGCAACACTAAGTTTCATTTTCCATTCAGAGGCCTTGTCGTTTACTGTTACACGCTGTTGACGGTTACTCAAATAAGAACTAAAAACCTTAAAAGCAGCCAGGTCGAAATTTAGCAGTTTCATTTTCTTTACCATAGTCTGAATCACTATAGTGTCAAAGGTGATACTGAAGTTAAGAAGGATAAGTACAGTGAGCAGTCGTTTGTCCATAGCATTTCTAATCTTCAGTAACCTTCAAAAGTGCTGTTGCAGTACTGTAACCCTTCTTAAATTCAGATTGCAAAGGGTCCAAAAGAGCATTTTTATTTAGGTATTCCAGAACTTGCTCGTATACTAACTGTTCAAAGGCTTTAGAAAGCGCAGGGAGTATAGACATAGGATGGTAGTCAGAGGGTGATTGTGGGTCTAAACTCTTAGGTACTGATACAATATTGGCTGTTTTCCAGACAGTAGGGAAGTTCCGTTTAGTAAACAATAGCTCAGTACGTGCGTCAGTAGTATAGGCAGGACAGCACCCATAATGTTATATATAAAAGTAATAGGAATATCATCTACACCTGTAGCCTTTGATTTAATGGAATACAAAGCCTTTTTAACCTGATTTTCTGTGACACTGTGAAATGTGAATGGTGGATTGGCTGGAGGGGAGGGCAGTGAGTCGGTGCAGTTAATTGGGGTAGGTTGAATACTTATTCTACTAAAGTAATCATTCAGTTCGTCAAGTGGAATGTCAGGAGTTGTCTGTCTCTGTTGATGTTTTCCTATTCCCAGAGCTTTAAGTTGGTCTCATGCATGATTAGAATTTAAGTTGTTAGCTAAATTCCAGAAATATATACATTTTTTATTTCTGATTAACTGCTTTGTACGATTTCTTAAGATGCGGTAAGATTCAAAGTCTGTGTTCATCTAGGGTTTGTTTATAATGTCAAAATAACGACTCACGGTGGGCCAACATTCTCTTGGCATCATCATCTATCCATGGACAAGAAGGGCGAGAAACCTGGATTCGACTTGAGTGTGTGTGTATTTCTTTGCCGCATTGTTTGTATAAAATATCACTTCTTTATTGCTTATCACATGACCATTATTATAACATTATCGCATTTATTCTAAACCAGAATATTGCATCTTTACTCAAACTGTTTATTCTTGCATTCATTTCACTTGTACTCGGAATATATGAAATGCTGCAGTTATGTTGGGATGGGAGTAACAGAGGTTGGCAGGGGGGTTGTCGACCAAGGAGTCCAGACACCCCAGGAGTTTTAACGAATGTACTTTTATCAAGCATTTTATATATAATGTATATTAATATTAGCTTCCGGAGTCCGGGTTCGACTCCCGGCCGAATTGGGGATTTTAATCGCGTCTGATTAATTCTTCTGGCTCGGGGCTGGGCGTTTGTCCCAACACTCTCCTCTTCATATTCAGACAACATACTACACTACCAACCACCAAAGAAACACTCAACAGTGATTACATCCCTCCATATAGGGTTGGCGTCGGGAAGAACATCCGGCCGTAAAACAGGGCCAAATTCACATGTGCGGCACAGTTTGCACCCGCGAACCCACAGGTGTGGGAAAAGCGGTAGAAGAAGATTAATATTACCTTCCGGAATCCTCACGAATCATGCACTCTTACTTGGAACCAAGGACACTCATTTCCTTTTTAGGTATTCTACACCACCTAAACTCTGGAAGTTTGGACACCTATGAAAATAAAATTCTGGATGAATGAGCACCCACCAAACTGAAATCCTGGCTACGCTACTGACCCAGTTGGTTAAATGTTTTAAAAGGCAAATAGAATTTCTGAATAATTTGTAATATCCTTCAAGAACTGTCATATGATAATCTCATATTTTCTGAGAAGAAAATTTCAAAGTGGAAATCAACTTGGTATGTGGTAAATCAAACACTTGATAAAAATAAACATTTATAACAATTTAATTTCCATACGATTATTTCTGCAGTTCCACATAACAGTTTCATACTCCCAAATTTACCGACAAAACATTGAAAGACAAGTTAAACCTGTTACAATGAACTCTTTCCAACAGAGAATAAAATGAAGTAAGATTTTCCCTTTGAATTTCTTAAACAAAGTCATACACAATAAACAATAAAAAAATATGCTCCAGATAGCAATTAGCATATCATAGTATTCCACTTTGGAATATTAACTATAAACACACACAATATGCATATCAACAGTAACATTTTACATAAGTCTGTATCTCAGACTTTTATTGGACAATCCTACAATTCACACTGACAAAATAACTGTTCAGGAAAGCATAGTTATTTTGCTCCTTTTGAATTAATCTTTTCAGTTCCACTCAAACCTTCTGATGAACTCATTCAAATACGAAGTTTTATAAAATGGAAAAAGGCATTAGTAGAAACTAATCCATTCATTCATAAAGTGCTTTAAGATGCATGTTTTACACATATAATAAATATATGCATGTGTCCAAGAATTTCTAGTGCATATTATATAAATCCTGGATGAAAGGGAGATGAAAGTGTGTACAAATTTCATTTTATTTTGAGAATGTAAATGTTAATATCAAATAATAGTGAAGTGGTGAAAGTTATAATTATACCAGTCATGTGGTAAAAAATTAACAACGAAGGTGGTGCCTTATTTAGGCCATGTTCAAAATAATGTTGAGTAGTTACTTTTGTTGGTACAGGTACACTGGACTGCACTGAAAAGTTATTCCAAACCAGTAGTAATTGTAGTTGTATAATGTCCTTTTATGAGAAGAGAAATGAGGAATTTTGCCTTGAACAGGGGTTCATGAAAGAACCAATGAACCAACTAATTTTAGCCTCTTGCCATTTAAACACACTTAAATGGTTACCAACTGCATTGGGCTCACAACATGCAATCACAAGGACAGAAGATAATCTCCTAATAAACCACTCACCCAGTCCGATTATACACAGCTTCATTTCTCACCACCCAGGAATCTTTCTCATAATAGATGGGCCTAATACGATTGAATGAAATGTAACTTGGATAAAGAAAGAACGTTTTTATAGATTATAAACATAGAAGATTATCAGGGTAATCTTTTAATTCTTCAACATCCATATTCTGTCTTCGTGAAAAATGAAATCCTACTGTATCAACTACCATGTATCACTTGACGGTTGTCAATAAAGCAGTAAGTGCTTATTTCGTTGATTTATTTTTATTTCAATCACTCTTCAATATATCTTTCATATATTAGGCTTACCTTTTTCAGTGTAAAAGTAAAACTCATCAACACACAGACAGCCCAAAAGAATACAAGGAATATATATTGGTACATGATTGTGTACACAATTCTTGGTTTTTGTTTTTAAATTATTTTAGAAGAGAAATGGAGATAAATGACAGAATACACTGCTCTAAGGTTGTATAGTCACTGACTTTCACTTCTCTGGGAAACTGACTGAACCCTTATTAGGAAAAAGTACTTACAAAAAAAAAAAAGGAATTGGTACTATACTGAGACAAACGCTTAGTGTGGAATAATTTGAGTAATAACATCAAGAAGCAACTGGATCTAGCATTAGGAATTACTATGATGTGAACAGTGTCATGGAAAAATGGAAGAAATAAAAGAAATTGAAATTCAATTTGAGGAATTTGAAATTCAGAACTTATCTTAACGCTTCATAGGTCAGTGGTTAAATGTTTAACCACCTGAATTTTTCCTGGGTGATCAAATTGTATTTTTTTATTGGAAGAACATTATTTGTAGCAGAGGTAACTGTTGGTTGGATGTCATTTGATTTGATAGTGTTTTTTCAAACGAACTTCAGAACCTGGTGGCTTAATATTTAGCTTCTGTTCATTTGTACTGACAATAGGCTAGTGGCTAAATATGTGCACTATTAACTCCACATGGATTATTGAAAATGGTTTATTGAAGTGTCCACATATTTAGCGACAGTTCATGTATGCAAACTAAACGTAAATTAATGTAAGCATTAAAGGGTTAATGAAGTCCCGCTTTGTCTCCACTCCAGCATACAATTTCTAATTCCTAGGTGTTTGGAAAGAAACAAACAAATATTTAAAAATATTGAGTGCAACCTGACAGAATCTGATAATGTTCTTTTAAGAACGAAGCATGCCATTCTTTGTTTAATAGTGTATATTTTTATTCCTTGTTAATAGTGTGTTAGTTTTACAAGTGTGTTATATTTTAATATGAACTTGTGTGTTTGACAGACTGAAAAGCTTCTAAGGTACATTTAACTGAGTCGACACTGGAAGGTGTTCCTTCTTAACAAAAAGGTAGTTTTGGACATGATGTTATTTACCACATCTCCAGCATTACAGTACTCATTTCATTTCTTACATGAATTCATGAAAAATACCAGATGGAAAATAAGTGCTAAGACTGAAATTATTAAAGTAACATCAAATTCAGATCTAACATATTACTTTTACGTTTAAACGTCCACGAACATAACTTTGAGGGAAAAATGATGCAAGCTAGCTTATAGCTTTACAAAACTACAGCTTAGTGACCTCTAGCTTTACATGGAATACAAACTACAGTGATGTGACTTTCGATTTTAAAAATCCCACGTGCCACTGGCCAGGATATGAAATATAAAGTGAAGTAAATATTCCAAATGATAATTAACTGAAGAACTACGGTATTCTCTTCTACTGTATATGGTACACAAAAACTCTAGAACCTCCATAATTTTTGAGCAAAATGAATTATTATTTTATCTGAAACTAGAATTACCTGTCTCAACACTGGCCAGATTTCTTTCTTTTATTTCTGACATAAAAATATGAAAAAGGGGCCACGTCTTCAGCATTCTTTTTCCCCACTCAAATCATGTATGTAATGAAATTTCTTTCAAATTCCCATCTAACTTCGTTACATTAGCATTCACAGGATATCTAAAAGAAAAAAAATGTGATCAGTAAAGAAAATCAATCTTATTTTCTACAGCTTTAATTAAGAGAATTTTGACTTTGTATGATAAAGTTTTAAATATTTGGGTAAACAGAGAGGTGTATTGCAGATTTAGCACTAACATCATGTCTCTTTCCTCTCAACATTTTCCAGTCTCATTCAATGACTTTGGTATTCAATTTGGATCCTGACTTACAATTTATCAGTATTTCTAGTGCGCTATCACTCAGAGAATCAAGACACCACAACACGACTGGAGGAACAAGCGGGTAAACAAAGCGTGTGGATCACGTACTTGTTGTTCTTCAAACCATCTGGCAAAGGTCAGCGGTCTAATCTAGGACTACAAGGAACTGTACAGCCATCATTCATGTTTTCCAGAGGAGATACGGAAGTATTTCTAGCATAAAATGGTTTATTCAATAAGAAATCCATTAAAATAATCGGCCACTGTGTTTAATGTGTTGATAAGTATTTACTTATTTTTACTGAAGTATTTTAATAACATCAAATGTATTATATTAATGCCCCTGAATTTAAATATTTTCATAAACTTTTCCTGCAGGAGGAAGACTTTACTAATTTGTAAATACCTGGAGCCGAAATTAGGCTTTCACAACTGATACTAAATATTTAAGTCCTGAATACTGAAGTCCACTAAGTAAAGCTGATGGCAGCATTCAATTAAACACAATTTCACTAACTTACCAAAATAAGGATAGTAGATCTGTATAAATGATTGTATAAAAAATAATAATACATCATGCATTATGTAAGGATTTCACACTACACTTACCAAGGTAATGGTAGTAAGTCTGTGTAATTGATTGTAGTAATAATAATAATAATAATAATAATAATAATAATAATAATAATAATAATAATAATAATAATAATAATAATAATAATAATAATACATCATGCATAATATAAATTTCCACTCAAACTTTGTTATGAAACAAACTGCAAGAATCTAATGAGCAATACATTTGTGCACAGGTTCTGCTTGCATTAGTGAGTGTAAGTTAAGTAGACTTTGCCAGCTACTGTATCTCAGCCTCTCTGCAGAGATATGAACTCCTTACATTGTACACCTAAATAAAGAACACACAATGGCAGCTCTTCCCATCAACCTAATATTCTATTCACTATTTGAAAGCACATTACAGGCTATAGCTGCCTCTGTAAATATCTACAGTCAATGTTCTGAACAGTGAAATGATGCAATGTACAGCCTTGTATTATCAATGAACATCTGTAAATTCTAAGTACAAAAAGAAGAAGAAAACTGATGCATTTAAGAATTTATGCACAAAACAATCATCTTCATCATGATCATCCCCATCATCCTCTTAAAAGAATTAACAAAATTTATTTGTTCACATATTGTTTTAACAATGGGTTGTATTGTTTTACATGCAAACATACAAGACAAAAAATAGAGATTTTACACTCCATATCTGAGATTCACATTTTACACAAGATTTCACAGATGTAGACATTTACATTTTAGCTCAATCTGGCATCTGTAGAGACACAAATCAATTAGATCATTTCTTTGGCTCATCATCAGAGTTTCATGCACGAACACTGCCTGAGGTAAAAACCACTGCAACAACGGAGACAGTTTCTCCACATTTATATCATATATTATTTGTAAAACATTAATTTTAAACTAACTAAATATTTGCTATTATAGCAAAGTAAAGCAATGCTTGTCAGGGTCTCCTCCTTACAAATACATTACCAATAGTCAAATTCAACACCACACGGTGAACTGTGCAAGATTTTCAGAAAGACGAAACAATATTTATAACCTTATTTTGAATGAGGACATTACGAATTAAACTTAATTATTCCAGGACTCAATGAGCAACCCTGGGGAAAAGGCTAGTTTAAAGAAATTGTACCATGGATGTAAGTAAACTAAACCATATACCAAGTCTACCAGAATGTGAACAATAGAGATTATTAAACAATTAAAAGCATAAGAAAAAGACCTTCAACAAAGGATTCCAGGCCAACACTCAAAGCCATTCACCCAAAAGGAAATTTCCCCAAATCTGATTTCCCAAATGACTTTTTTCCCCTCAATGACAAATTCCAGGAAACTAACAACCCCAAAAGTTTTAAAATTATGTAAGTAATGCTTTATTATGCAGGGTGTATTAAACCTCAATGGTAAAAGAGAGAAGAGAGTATGACAACACAGGTCCGGAAATGCACAATTGCAGAATTATCAGACCTTTGCTTGGCTACAAAACTCTCCTAATTTAAACGCTCTGCACTTTGACTTTTACCTTTGGAGACATGTAAGGTCTGTGATGTATTTGAATGCTGATGATGATGAACCAACTCTCCATAGCGGCTTTGTAGCACGCTGTCAGACAGTATGCACCACATGAGTAATTTCTGATAGTGTTCGGCACTCAATGCAAGTACGAGGAGAGGCTTGTATTCAGGCAGGAGGTCACTTAGCACATTTAATGTGACATGTGTACAGTGTGTTCCAGCTGGTGCTACAGACATATTCGGTGTAACAGTGTTGAGAGTGTGAGTGTACTAACATTATTAAAGGTCAAATAACTCTGTATCTATGTTGTCACACCCTAATTTCTTCTCTTTATATGAGGAATCCATTCCAGAAATTTCGCCCTGAGTTATTATACACCCTGTACAGTAATAAAAAGTCACATGAATGTGCTGACAATTTTCTCAACTTGCCAGATTTAAATTAGATTGTGATATCAATGTTGAATATTCAAGTTAGAATATTAGTCTAGTAGTCTAGTCTACTGTTGCTAGTAATCATTCTTGAAAGTGAAAACATACCATACTTCCCCTAACCTCAGTTCTTCAAACAAGCACTCAGTATCAACCTGCTCTTCCTGTAGGACATAAACGTTTGAATGATGTTTCCTTATGTGACGGTTGGTACAGTATTAATTTCCAATGTCACAATATACTGATTCCAGAGTCATTGGGAAATGTGGATGTTCAGCAAATCTCCTGCCTGCTGACCTACCCAGGTTTCAGACTTGTAACATAATTGATGTTGAAGTAGTTTAAAATGATTTACACACTGTCATGTGCTGCCTCTTGAAGCTCCTTACATCCTTGTAATGCCAATGCCATCATCAAGGATTTGTACCCTTGCCTCTTGGTCTTCTCTCTCATAGTATGCCTCCTGTACATTCTCTGACTGCACACATCTATACACGCAATGGCCTAAGCAGAAAATAGCAGCAGGATATTCTGCTATTACCAAACGTTTCTGTGGCACTATTAATGACTACCATTTCAAAGATGCACTTAAGATGTTCTGGATATACGACTGTGATCTTCACTTTTTTGGCAGCGTCCAAAATCTGGCGCAGGACAACTGCATACAGAGCTTGGCTTCTGCTTGGAAGAAATGTGTACAAGAGTGGTGTGGCGACAAACTTGTCCTCTACGTACTATCTTGTGCTATACCAATTAAAGTAAAGAGCTGAGTGAATAAAGTAGGACGAATTTGAAATGTCCCATCGAGATACCAAGGTGTGACATTTCATCAGTAATTCTATATTCCGAAATGTCATAAACACAAATGCACAGGATTCTGAAGTCACCCTTTCGCTATAATTTTCAAACAACAACAACAACAACAACAACAACAACAACAACAACAACAACAACAACAACAACAACAACAACAAAATCCCCAAGAGACATCCTTGTGTAATGCTCTGAAACTTTTCCAGATTGATTAATGATTGAGGATTACCTGGTTGGTCTAGACTTTTTTGCCCTCTTCAAATTCTTACCTTCTGGTAACAGTGCAAGCATGCATGATGGAACCCTACAAAATTCATTCTTTAGCACATTTGCTGGAGTGTGTTCAGGGTGATTACTTGCAATACACTTCATGCTGATTTTCACTAGCCTTTCAATTTGTGGCATACGTATGTGGTGAATTACTCCTCAGTTCCTTTTAAAACCTGAAAGTTTACTCCATGTTCACTTGTTAGAGCCCTAGCATGACATTCCTTGTTCTGTATCTATTGACAGTACAATAAATTTTCCCACTGGGCAAAACAATTTAGCATAAATATACCCATGAAGTAAGAGTTTTACTCCTCTGCTGTCTGAATTAATAATTTTAGCATCCATATTTCCACGTTCCAAGTATGTATGTATATATATATATATATATATATATATATATTGTACCCGTCTAAATGGTGCCTCAGTTAATTTGGGAAAGATGGAAAAATTTTATTACGGAATATTGGTTTACGAGAGTGCGTGTATCAGCTGTTACCGTGCCGTGCCGATGGGAGCCAGCCGAAAGTAGGTCAACAGCTGTTGAAGGCCGCCAGCGCACGCAGTTACGCCACCTGACACACCGGCAGACGAGAGGGGAATATTATTCTCGAATCCACTCGCAGCTGTGAAAGACGAATCACGGCGCATGATGGCCAACAGCCAATGGAAATAGAGGAAGGTGCTAGAAAATCTTAGGATTTTTCTAGAACAAAGTCGAGGAAGAGTCTCTTGTGAAACACCGAACAGTACAGAAGAGTACCTTACGAAACGACGAACAGAATAATTTTGAAGAAAGTCGTACAGTCGTATTCTTACGGAGAAGATGAACAGTGCATTCTCTACGGAAAAGAAGAGTATTTGCAGACGACGTTAATACCTGTATAATTCTCGTGTGGCACAACCATTGCTTTATCTGAGTGCCAGTGCAACTTGTCGTTAGCTCAATGCAGAATCTAGCGAGTTTATTACAGCTGCACATTTTCCCGTGTGGAACTTGCTGAACCGCAGAGAGTTCGTGTGTTCATTGAAGCCAAGTCTTATAATAGAAACTCATGGAATGTTCCATTGGACAGTATAAAGGAAAGGCACGACCTTAAGGGAATATTCGAGAAGTAATCTGGCCTTTAAACATCGTAGTAACCAGTAATATTATCTGTCAGCTTTAAGACTTATCGTAACTAGGTGAATGTGTTTGGAAGTCGAAGCTGGTAGTAAACCTGGACCTGAAAATATTCGTTGCACCAGTTAAGTGTTGTGAATAATCTAGTGAGTTACAACTAGTGTGGATCCTCTTGTTAATGCAGAATTTCAGTTTCAGCTATCTCCGTGAAACCTAGCAGCCAAGATGTAACGAACACGAGGAAAAGCTTGGAATTTTCCGGAACTTTGCTGAGTAATACGACGATGCTGGATATGGCCATAGTCATGATGGATTAAACTCCAGTGTGCACACCAACACCATGACCTTGTACACCTGTAAACCACCATAGCTGAGGAAGAGAACGCCGACACCCATAGCAGCATCCCGACGCCACGAATTCTCATCGGAACTATAAGTACCGCTGTAAAATTTCTTCTCTTTTAGTAGATGCCTAGTAGATTGTATTCTTGCTTAGAGGAATGTAGTTTCTTTAGTAATGTTGTACTTAATGGTGATGGTAGAGTATTCATTCCTTCGTTGATTTGTGATTTCAATATTGTCCTATCTTTGCATTTTCTTGGAATAATGGTTTCCTTTTTTTTTCAAATTCGGTGATGAGTAATCCCTGTTGCCAGTGAGTTGACAAGGTCATAGGTAATTACGATCTTCAAAAGGACATTATAAGGGGTTAAGACCAAATAATAATTAGAATAATAATAATAAAAATAAAATAAGGTAATAATAATCATGACAAAGAGGATGTGATTAAATAGGAGTAAATTATGATTAAATCGTAATCTTAAAAAGCTGTTAGACATGTATGACGATTGATAATAGAAGGGAAGGTGATCGACGAGTAATAGGAACAGTTCATCGAGAGTTAGTTAGGAAATGTTATTAAGAATTCTAAAGGAATACAGTCAAGCGAAGTCTACGAGAGAGGGGAAGTTCGCCAAAGGATTTTTCAAAATTTTCAAACATTGTAAAGAAGTTTCTCGAAGTGGTAAAGAGTTTTTCAAAATTATAAAGACAATCTCAAACATTGTAAGGAGTTTTCCAAAAGTGATTTATACAGAACTTATTAAGAATAAGCTACAGAATTTCATGATAGTGATAAACGATTTAGAAAGGATTTTTCACAAGTGTGATAAAGTAAATCTTTAACAAAATTTTTTAAACAAGTAAATGCAATTTCGATAGTGAAGTTTCTCAAAGAGGTATTAAAGTAATTTACCTGAGAATTTTCTAAACCTGTGTTACAATTGATAATGATAGCATTGCTAAACACATGATTAATTCAATGTTGCAGAGTAAAATGTTGGAGGGAGTTTCATTGAAGAAGTAATGGAATCAAATGAAACCGAGAAGCATGCAAGGACTCACAGTCATTTTATTTGTTCACAAGCAATAATGAATTGAATTATTTTGGTGAAATATTGTATTATGTTCTTTTTATTTTGCATTTGTCCAGACTGAGTTTTCATTATTTTAATAAACATTGTTGTTATTTTGTCCTGATTTTCATTCAACATTATGTCTCCTATCCAGTCACCAATGGCCCTGTAAAAATAAATGTTCTGTCGGTCGGTCCCGTAAAAGCAAGTTGGCCCTGCGAACAGTCCACCCTTTGGAACTCTCGCTCCGCCGACTGAGTGACCCCGGAGAAGGGGACAATATATAGCAATGGAATCACTTGTAAGTTTGAGTCTTTGTATTCTTTTGAAATGTTGATATTTGGGGATTTTTACCCTTTGGAATTTTTTAAAATTATTCTTCTTCCGGCATTTCCATTTGGGCATGTATTCATTTAGGGCAATGTGCAGAAAATATACACAAAGAACATGCAAAGAGAAATAAGTCTAGAATGTGGCAGAACACAGATGTCAAGCAGAAACTCTATAAAGTAATTTTTAAACCCCCCACACCTTATAAAGTTGCTAATAAAATATGTCTTAACACAGCTCCCTTAGGGAATAGTTGAATTTAAAAATATTTATTACAATAAAACCAAAATGAAGATGAGAATAAAAACATTCATACAACTAAAACTGAACACTGTGTGTAAAAAAATAAAAAGATCTATTAAAATAAAACCAAAATCACGATGAGAATAAAAAAACCCACTCATCCAACTAAAACTAGGCACCATGTTTAAAAATATATCTCTGTTACAAAGAGGGTCTAATACCCTGATGAAATCTGCAAACATGAATAAAAAACTACTACTTTGCTGAGCAAAGTTGACATTATTCAAATTAAAAACTCCGAAGATGCATCACTAAAATTCACTGATATGTGAGAGATATAAACCAATGTGAATCTAGTCTGGCTAAGAAATAACAGCCGCATGATAATGAAATACATTAGGGTATTCTCATAAATGAGGGGCTGCCTGGCCGAGGCGGTAAAGGCGTGCTCGGTTCGCCCGGAAGGACATGGGTTCGAATCCGTCAGGAAGTCCTAAAATTTAAGAATCGAGATTTCTACTTCCGGAGGTGCACATGGCCCTGAGGTTCACTCAGCCTACACCAAAAATGAGTACCAGGTTAATTCCTGGGGGCAAAGGCGGCTGGGCGTAGAGCTAACCACCCTAACTCATTACGTGCCGAGGTTACGGATAGTGGAAGCCTTTACCTTCCACTCTTCCAAGGGCCTTCATGGCCTGTACGGAGATGACTTTGCTTTTATTATTCTCATAAATGCTCAGTAAATAATATTTTCATCCAACAACACTGAAATATAATATGACCGACTAAAATTTGGTATATTATTCTAAAGCAACAATATTAACAGGGTACTTCACTTGTTTCTTCTTCTTTGTCGTTTAGGCCTACTGAGGACCACGGGGCTCGTATCTACTCTTGGGTAAAGTTGTTGCTTTCTTCTTCTTCCAATACTCCTTTATTTGCTGACTATGAGCCAGCTTTCTCTCCTCGGTCCACTTAGTTCCTGTAGTCTTCTTACTTGTAAGGGACGTTGGGAAAACTCCGTGTCGGATGGCTTGACGGAACAGTAGTCAGTCATGAGTTTGTCCCAGTGGGATATCTAGTTGTTCCATATCTGACTTAACTGACGTGATCCATTTGTTCTTAGAAGCCTTGCCTCTTCATGTTACTGTGAATATCCTATTGGTGAGTCTTTTGGAATCCAGACGGGCCAAGTGTCCATAAAAGGTCAGGCGCCTCTTCCTTATAGACGTGACAATGTCCTCCTGGTGTTCATACAGTTCATCATTATGGCGGATTCTGTAAGTGCCTCCTTCCTCTCTGATTGGTCCTAATTTCCTCTTCAGGATCTTCCTCTCTTTTAACTCCAGCTTTCTGAGTGGGCCCTTCCTAGCCATTACAAGGCACTCAGAAGCATACAGAACAGATGGTTTGACTACCGAGTTGTAGTATCTGAGTTGAGGTTCTTGGAGAGATACTCAGATGAATAGATACTACGACACGAGTGATAAGCCCTTTCAAACTTTGTACATCTGGCATCTATGGCTGGGTTCTCGCTCTGATTCGCAGAGATCCATTCTCCCAAGTACTCAACTGCAGGTACTTCTCGTATGGCAGCATCTGTGAGGAATTGTAGAAGGGGCCTCCTTGATATTGGTCATAAATTCAGTCTTCTGGATGCTGATTTTCAGACCAGTCTTAACCGCTACACAGTAAAGACTCTGTAAAGTTGTAGGTAGCCTCCTCTATATTGTTTGCCAGTAGAATGAGGTCATCAGCAAAGGCTAGGCACGGGACAATGAGGTTGTCTCTCTTGTACCCATGCTTCAGTCCCGCTCCCGGTGGTAGCATCGTTCTCCATTCTCTAATGATCTTTTCCAGGACACAGTTGAAGAGAATGCAGGAGAGACCATCACCCTGTCTAACTCCTGTTCTGATTGGAAAGCTTTCGGACAGTTCATCTCTGAACCTGACCTTGGACGTCGTGTTCCTCAGAGTGGCTTGAACCAATCGTACGGTCTTTCCATCCAGACCAAGTTCCCATAGTATGGAGAAAAGGGTGTCTCTATCCACAGAGTCATAAGCTTTCTGAAAATCTACTAGGACCACCACCCAGGGATGTCTATCTCGGCTTTTGTAATTGAGAACTGTCTTAAGATTGTGTATCTGTTCTGGACAAGATCTAGTCTTACGGAAACCAGCTTGGTATTCACCTAACTGTGTGGTGACTCTATTGAGCAGGGCTACAGAGAGGATCTTGTAGATAATTTGTAACAAGGAAATACCTTTATAATTGTTGAGGTCTGTCTTACTTCCCTTCTTGTGGAGGGGATGAATCACGGCAGACGTCCATCCTTCGGGTAGGGACTCTGTTGTCCATAATTATTAATCTTTTTTTTTTTTTTTTTTCCCATAGCACTTTAATCAGTCATATATATTAAAGTCTAATAGTATTAAACATAGTTTTCCAGCTTCTACTTCCGCTCCCAAAACTTCTTCGTCCTGTCAGACCTGGTTGCCCTCTGGTTGTCAGTAATGGTGTGCCTCCTTTGTTCAAACGTTATGAGTTTGAATCGTGAGTTTATTCTTTAGAATCCTCATCTCTTCTCTGCCTTCAATTTGGAGCATTGATAAATTGAATTCTTCTAAATCATTCATAATCTCTGTGAACGAAGTGTTCTTTGTTTTAATTTTTCAGAAGTAACTAAATAACTGCTTCACTAGTCTGGTTTCTGGCAGTCTGAATATATGACAAAAAAGAAGCAATTCTCCTTTTTCACATTGTATCTATTATTCATTTGCATTCACGATATACCACTTTTCATTAGATAATCAACTTGGTGTTTCTTATTGATGTTTCTTCTATCTACTTTCTGCAATTTATCGGTTGTTGATCAAGTGTTCGACTTGGAGTGTGTTTCACTAGCACAAGTTGCTTCGGGTTTTACAACTTACTGAAATGTTGAAATTTAGCATTCATGGAGAGAGATTTATTTTTAATAAGTTGGCCAGGTGATTTGCTGTGCTGTTTTCAGTTTAGATGTTCTACTGTCGATCGATGTTTTCCCTTTTGTGTTCCAGGTTATAATTTCCCCAAGATATTGGAACTAATTCACAATCTTAATTTGTTTGCCATTGTCAATATATATTTTTTTAAATGATATTTGTTCATGGCGTCGACCTCTGCAGATCTTTTGCCACTACTTTCCCCATACAATAGGAACCTGCGTGCAAGTGTAATTGCGGAAGTGTAGTGTTAAATGTGAGGAAAGGAACGTTAAGGACGACACAAACACCCAGTCCCCAGGCCAGGGATATTAACCATTTACAATTTAAAACCTGACCCGGCCGGGAATCGAACCTGGGGCCGCCGGGTGACAGGCGGACGCATTGCCCCCTACACCGCGGGGCCACACATTGTCAATATTAATCAAATTTTCACTCAGTAATGTTTAGCGTGCCATGGAATACTATAACCATCTGAGTGAAACTTGCCATAAAATTGGAGACTTTTCCCAGACAATACAATGTAAATGAAATGTGGAAGTATGAGGCAGTACTGTTCTGGCAGTACATTCAGGTTATAAATCTGCTGCTATGACTGGGTTGGCATAAGTTAGAATCTAGTCTCCCAATCTAGAAGGGTGGCATTTCATTGTATTTTTTTCGGCTAGTCATGACTTCAAAGTGAACATTTTGACCGCAGTGTTCCTGGGAAGAGACCAAAAGGAAGATCTCATGATGTTTGGGAAACGCAGATTTTGAAGGACCTTGAAATTAGAGATGTAAACCGGTGTCCCATGTTCGAACACAGGACGAACTGGAGGAGGCTTGTACACAACCATACTGCTTGCTGGAGCGAAAGAAATGATGATGATGATGATGATGATGATGAATGGTTGAAATGCTGTGCAGTAGTAGAGGCATCTTCTATACATGAAACATATAGTCATGAACTTAAAGGAGGAGATGCTCTACAGTCCAGGGCACAGGTCACTATGGGTTTCCACAACCACTAATATACCCTTGAGTACCATCTGCAGATGGAGAAACAATGCAGGCTTACATTTTTATGTCTATGAGACTTCAGAAACAGAATTTTCTTCATATTTAAGTTCCCGCTCTGTTGTTACACTGGCATAATAAGTACAGCTCCACTGCCTAGGAATAGGAGATTTTCCATTGCACAAGGCAGAATTCTTTTCAGAATACCATTTAAAAGATTTTATTGAAACAGATGCATCAGACCTTACATTTTCCAAAAGCTCCGTCTAAATTCAAACATAAAATTCCAAGAAAACAATTTAACCAGGATGCACTTCTCTCCATACATGAAAAAATGAACTTCCAAAACAACTAAATGAAATGGCGTATCGCTTTTAGTGCCAGGAGTGTCCGAGGATAAGTTCGGCTCGCCGGATGCAGGTCTTTTGATTTGATGCCAATAGGCGAGCTGCACGTTGTGATGAGGATGAAATAATGATGAAGACAACACACACACCCAGTCCCAGTGTCAGTGAAATTAACCAATTATGGTTAAAATTCCCGACCCTACCGGAAATCGAACCTGGGATCTCTGTGACCAAAGGCCAGCATGCTAACCATTTAGCCATGGAACCGGACTTCATAAAGATGATGGAGCATCACTACACTCTCCCAGGCATGCTAATTCCTCAATCAAAAATTGATTGGTTGAAGAACTTGAAAAGGATATTTAGTAATGTAAACACTTAAAGTCTCGTAACCTAACCCCATCAGACTTTAATTTTTTTGTGTCATATTAAGGACACTGAATATTCTCCACACAAAATGTAAACCAAAGTATAACAGACACTGCTCTTAAGAGTCAAACATAAATTACCACAGTCAATCTTATACAAAGTCATACAGAAAGTAGTGTATTTCCGCTAACCATAAGAACATCAACAACTCAGAAAGAAAAGGCCATAGTACCAAATGTTGGAATATTTATGAAATTACTGCAAGATAAGTAGCTATAAAATGAAAAAGATTAGCTCAGACTAAGGAATTTCAGGGATTTACAAAATTGGGACAAACATTCAAAACTATTAGAATACAGTAAAACCTCGTTAATTTGAAGTCATTGGGACTCAAAAATCGGACTTCGAATTACGCGATTTCGAATTAACCGCCAATTCACAATTCAGAAGTACCAACCCTAGCCGCGTTACGAAATATTCTAAGACCCGTTACTGCATGCAGTTAACCTCGATTCAAATGCCATGAAAAAAGAAATATTTCCAAAATTTATCCAAAAATATGCATTTACGGTATTCAAATAATGCACTTGCATATCTCACTGGCAAATATAACCTCACGCAACGAAAGAAAGAAAAAAAAGCACGATTCAAAGACGAGGAGAAATCTATGCTGGCTCCTATGTGCAAGTGCTTTATTCATTGGAGTACTATACTGTATGCATTTTAGATGCCTTGTATTTACACAGAAAGTACCCGATGCCCTTAAAATCAAACTTTCCTATGACTCTAACCTTGTACGATTTCCCGCCATGGGACTTCTCTCGTGCTTAAATGTAAACACTTGCCGCGTCACAAAGTATTCTAAGACCCATTACCGGTAATACATGCAATCACCTCGATTCACAGTTTAAACATTTCCAATGCCATGGAAAAACTATTTCTGAAATGTATCCAACCAGGTGCATTTACAATGTTCAAATAATGCACTTGGATAAATCACTGACGAACATAACCTCACGGAACGAAAGAAAAAAAATCACACAATTCAAAGACGAGGATAAATTATGCTGGTTCCCCTGTGCAAATGCATTATTTTTTGGATATCTGTACTGTTTGCATTTTTAGATGCTTTGTACTGGGATGGAAAGTGCCCGACGCCCTTAGAACATTGTAGCTTATCGAACTTTTCTATGATGAGGGGATAAAGTTTCTCGCTTCCATGTGCATTGCAATTGCAACGCACTACAATGACCATCATCCCCAACCCTTGTACGATTCTCCGGCTGGCACTTTCTCCTTTAAAACCATAAGACCGTTTGGGCTCGCATTAAAATAAAGCAATGCAGTTTCATCGGCAATGACAGTATAGTTCGGTGCCAACGAATTTATTATATGAGCCACGCTTTTTCGTCAACTGTCGGCATCGCCAGTGTTCGCGCATTCTGTTTTCCCGCACACTGCCTGTTGCGTGATATTACGGCGTTCCTTAAAAGGTTGAATACAAAAGAATTCCGATTTCATTCAACTTGGCAATCATGAAGCGCACTGTAGACCCACCGAAGTGAGTGTAAGTGCGGAAAGCTACCCCTCCACGTTCCGGAACACGCGTTCTATTATGACGCGGATACATTTCGAGTTGAAATTACTCTGTAACATACTATTGTTTGAAAATGTAAAGGCAGTTTCGAATTAAAAGTCTGAATTTCGGTAATGGGGCCGACAATGTATTTCGAATTACGAATTATCCGTATTTCGAATTAAACAATTTAAATAACATGCAAAACTGTACCTCATGTTTCCGGGAACGAGACCTCCTTCGAATTACGTGGGATTTTGAATTAACCGATTTTGAATTATCGAGGTTCTACTGTAATGTGTTTAGAACATTTGAAGCAATTAAAAAGAAAAAGATGATTAGCAGGATTCTGATTACAATTTGGGATCACTATCACAATTTTTAAATAGCTTTACCAACTAGATTCATTAAACCCGACCTCAATTATATGCTTTCATCAGAAATCACCTTATATAATGCAATTAGGAGGTTGACAGATGGATGTTTATAGCAGATATCAATCACTACTGATCTGCATTTAGGGCAGTCGCCCAGGTGGCCGATTCCCTATCTGTTGTTTTCCTAGCCTTTTCTTAAATGATCCTAGCCATAAATATACAATAATGTTGGGCAACATGTCAGTGACAAAAGTAATTCATCTGAAAAAGTACCATTACGTAAAGAAATAAACCCCTCAGTTTCAAAAATTCTGTACATTCAGCCAGGAATCATTTACAGTGATTAGTGATGACATTTATTTTATGCCTTACATATATCATCACAATCTCAAACTTTTAAAAACTTCATAAAACAACATTCATAAATTATACACCTTATCATAACCGAACATCAAAAAATACTAGACTTATGAAACTACTATCAATGAATAGAAAATAACTACGACTAGAGTGCAAAGGATGGAGACCCTGATACTTGTACTGCAGGTAAATGAACATAAAGAATGGAATGTATTGGGACAGACTGAGCTTCTATAACAATGGTACAAGTTTTATATGACTAGAACACAAATTACAGAGAGATGACAATCTACAAAACTGTTCCATATTACAACAATTTTATCCATTATTGTCACAGAGATAGGAAACCTTTCAATCAATGGCAAATTATTATTCAACAGTGATAACCGTTAAATGATTTATACACCATATTTGAAGGATATGATCTTATTAAAAACCAAACCATACCCACAGTGGAAGATCATAGTTACTATGAAGCAGATTTTCTAAGACTAGGTCACACACGTCTTACTCAATGCCAGAATGTACATGATTTTAAGGTTACATACTGTACATTTCACAATATTTAATGAATAACTTTTAACCCAAGATTCAAGAAATAGCTCAGTATTTCTTTCACAAAATTGCACATTTCAAGTCTTCCATTATAAGTACAGAGAAAGATCTCCTTGTTTACTAACAATAATATAAATTATAAGGAAGTTTCCTTCAACAACAATAATTGTGTAACCATCTTGTCTCTGCAGCAAAATTTTGAATGCACCATTTACCTTCAGAATACTCCATTTCATAATGGAAATAATGTCACCCTTTTAATGCAAGGACAGGATAATAGGGCCATGGAACTGGAACAAGGAAAAAAAGTTGAAAAAGGCAGTGAAGAAAAAAAGAAATATAGTGACAAAGGACAGAAACGGGCAGATCCACAGGAGACAGTGGTGGGGGGATTCCCCCCCCCCCCCCAAATTATCAGATGAATATTTTTAAAAATGTCTGTAAATTTAAAATACCGTATTTACGCGAATAATCCCCGCATCATCTTTTAAATATTTGAGGCACTAAATTGGGGTGGGGTTATTATTTGAGTCAATATTGGCATTTTTTTTTTTTCAAAATGAGCCTTCCTGAAGTTAAGGGGTGGGGATTATTCGGTGGCGGGAATTATTCGCGTAAATACGGCGTACTTACGTGAATAATCCCCGCATCTTTTTTAAATATTTGAGGCACTAAACTGGGATGTGGGTTTTATTTGGGTCAATGTTGGCATTCATTTTCAAAATGAGCCTTCCTAAAGGTAGGGTGCGGGGATTATTCAGTGGCGGGGATTATTCGCGTAAATACGGTAATAAAAGTGTCCAGGGTGATATGATAATATACAGTACATAGTATCACTGTGAATTGTAATGAATGAACAATTTACATAGTAACATTGTGGCATTCGAAAATGAAATAACTATAGGTAGGCCTGTTGGCGGTTCAGCATACATCTTAACAGTACAGACAACTTGACCCCTTGAGGAGGGAGGGAGAGAGAGAGAGAGAGAGGTGGGGGTGGGGCAGAGAAAGAAAGAGCGCGCACAATTGTTCAATGCCCCACCCACTCGTGAGAAGGCGCAGTGAATAACGGGAGAAAACAACACCCCAACTGACGTAGTGAGCTAGCTAGCATCATAATTAGCTGTGCTCCACAATTCTGGTTCTGGTCTTTGGGAGGAAATACATAAATTGCAATATATGTCTTTTTTTTTTTTGTTTTGTTGAATTTTTGTGATACCATTAGCTGTTATTACCACTGGCACATTGCAGAGCATAAAATGGTATAAAGTACAAATTGCATTATTTTCTGCCCCAGGATTGTTTCTTACTCTATTTGCATTTGTCTGCTTCCCTGGGTTTTGCAAAAGTATAATAAACATATATGAATTAAAAGGTTACTTTAGGAAATTGCATTTTCCAATAGCTTATCCGCTGGAGGTTGTTACAAGCACATGACCGACAATGGCGTGTTTTATGCCAGAGTTGCTAAATTGGTTTGAAGCAAAGCCAAGCATTGTGACTGATGGGACCTCAAGCCACTAACTCTAGCCACTACACCAGAAGGCTGTTAATTAGTACCTAAATCAGTGTCGATTCAATTTTATGATCATGAGTAGACTTAAGTTTTAGAAAATATCAGTTGTGAGGACCTCTTCATCCCTAAACAGATTTTCAAAATGCTGCCCAGTAGGCCCTGCTCATAGCATGTCCCTGCTTGTCCTTTCCTTGCGATGGTCCTATGCTATTTCTTGTTTCTAGGGAGGCACAGCTTATTCCTGCCATCCTAACTTCTTATTAAAGTGACCACGGATTGTCCCCCTGTGGGTTGGAGTGGTAGAATAACACCCACGGTATCCCCTGCCTGTCATAAGAGGTGACTAAATGGGGCCCCAGGGGATTTTAACTTGGGAGCATGGGTTGGCGATCATGGGGCCCTTAGAAGAGTCTTGGTATTGCTTCCACTTACTTGGGCCAGACTCATCTCTTCTATCCCACCTCCCTCAGTCAACTCTTGTTCTTTTCCAACCCCAATGGTAATAGAGCACTAGAGGCCTAGGGAGTCATTTTTCACGCTTTTCAACGCCCTTGCCTTTCTTTGGTTGTTATCTTAATTTTTTGAAGTATCAGAACCCCTTCCATCCTTTCTCTCTGATTAGTGTTATATAGAGGATGGTTGCCTCAATGTACAGTACTTCCTCTTAAAACAATAATCACCACCACCACCGACCACAGATTGCAGAGCATGCAAGATTAATTTTATTACGTGTTTAACATTGCAATAACAACTGCAGTGTTCATCGAAGATGAGAAAACACAGGGCTAGTACTGGTAAGATAGTGACCGTGGCCTTAAGGTAAGTGGTGTTAAAGTGGGGAACCATGGAAAACCATTTTTAGGGGTGAAACGGTGAGCCTCAAACCCACTCCCAAAAGCAGGAGCAAGTGAGAGTTTCAAAACGGACAATCTCATCTCTGGTTTCGATTCCACATAAAACTATGCGCAACATAACTTATGATCACAAGGTTTAGAATTACGTAAAACTGCAACCTCACCTTCTTTTATTATTTGTTTCCATTATGACTTTTTATTTATTTTCTTATGCTTGAGATATGGCTCAAGATTTTGTACAGGATAATATTCAAATATGTCTGTTTTTTGCAAGTGCAAAAGTTAAGGGTGCTGTAAAAAAATTGTTTAAACATTTTGAAAGAATCCATAACATTTTCATAGGTTTTCATATTGGAAGGAAATTCTTATTAACCTTCGAATATATTATTATTTACAGGTTTAAATTTTAAGACTCGCTAACAGCAGCAATTCTGCTTAATGGTGCTGCATGTAAAATTTGTGCTTGATAAAGCAGAGGTCGGACAGGCTTTCACCGGGATCTCCTATTTCCCCATGTTTCTTTCATTCTAATGATGCTCCATTTATTCATTAATCACCTCCGCGGAGATGCATGACAAGTGTCCCCAGCCAGCACATTCCTCTTCCTCGATGTTAGTTAAGACTTCTCCACTCAACCTGGTAGCGATACTTCACTAGATTAGTGGCAGAGTGTCTGCCACTGGATCTTATGATCAAGGGTTCAATATCAGCAGAGGTAGTCAATTTCTCTTCTTCGTCATCTTCTTCCTGGTATTCTTCCGATCTTTTATGGCGTCTGCCTCGTTACATTTTGCCTTCCATTTTTCCTGGTCCTCAGCGCCTGTAGGGAGAACACCTGCAGCTTACACATCCTTCCTCAGACAGTCCATCCACTGCTTTTCAGGTCAGCCTTGAGGCCGTTGTCCATCTGGGCTGAGTAAGTGTTCACTTTGCAGTAGATTCTGCGTCAGCTCTGCCCATGTGACCATACCACCTCAATTTTACCTCTCTCATTTTGTTGGGAATCGGGGCAACACTAAGAGTGTACCTGACCTCTCAATTCTTAGCGAGGTCTAATCACATGACTCCCAGTGTCCATCTAACCATATGCATCTTTATTACCTGCAGTATCTGCTAATTTCTCTTCATCACTGGCAAACATTCCACCCCACACAATATCAATGGGCGAACAACTCTTTGATAAATCTTGAATTGGGCACAGGGGGATCTTGCAGGCACAAAGGACGCCACTCATGACCAGGTACCAGTTCAACCAGATAGCATTAATTCTGCTTGAGTGTCTAAAAGTGTGTCACCATTAGCTGTCACGTGGGAGCCAAGTTAACAAAACACAGATTATCTTCGGAAGTGGAATGTTGTCAACCAGTATTGTCCCATTTGTCTGAGTGCCACACTCCAGGTACTCTGTTTTTGTGAGGTTTATCCACAATCCAAAAGTTTTCAATCTTGTTTTCCACTGGGTAATCAATTCATTAAGCCTGTTTCGTGAGTCGCTAGCCAGTATAACATCATCTGTATAGAGAAGGGTCCACGGATAGGGTGTCCATGCTCAAGAAGAATGGACTGGTGGCAGGGTGGATCCTTGATGAATTCTCACTTAACCCGGCAACGCCGTGCGGTACCGTATAGTACCAGTGCGCCTTACTTCTGATTTTCTCATACTGATCCTTACTCGCGCCATAAATCTGGCAACTTCGCTTTACATTGTCAAGGAGATACTCTCTACAATGCCTAAAATCAACAAAAGGTTTTATTTGAGTATTTGTTTGCGGCAACAACTGCTTGTAATTTGAGATCGTGTCGAGAGGAATAAAAATGACTACCTGTCTAAAGTAAGTTGCTTTACTTTGTTTATAAATATTGAGAATACGATTTTGTATCATGTGATTTATTGTCTTAAAATATAAGTCCATGAATTGAAATAACAAGCAATTGGTCAGCATTCCTGTGTCAGCTGTTATGATACAAATTATTCCGTTGGTACCGTATGGTACCGCACGGCGCTTACCATGCCTCTCTGTTTACTTTCTCCTCCTTACTTCTAAGGGTAACAATTCATACTGTAGTTGCAAATAATGATTTATGTGTGTCATAAAAATCTATAATTGTATATTTTACTTTTAAAAATTAAACGGCATGACATACTGAACCACTGGAATCTAAGGTATTATCCGAGGAAGATGAAGGGGGTCTCGCAGATAACCTTACGGGAGGTCAATCACGGGTACCAGCAGAAATAGTGCTAAAGCAACAAATTCCGCACAGGAGTAGATAATCCATGTCCGATAATGATTCATGGCCCGGGAAGAGAGCGAAATCATCACCTCATCCACCAGATACCTGGATGGCGTATGGCCCAATTTCACTCCAATTCCCTAGTGCGAAATTTTCCACTTTTCGATATATGATGCCGACCGAAATATGAGGGTTTTCTTTACGATGAAATTATGAATTTCTTGTGCTCTGAAGTCAACAACTACCGGTATATGCTTTTTACAAACGAAAAATAACCCCGAAGAAATGAAAATTTCATCGGCATTTTCCTTCTAAGTAGCTATGTGTAAGTACCACAATCAGAAAAGGGTAGGTGCAAAATATTTATTACGACATATATATTTGGGTGGTATTTTAAGGTAAATAAATGCAGTTGTTTACACTTCTTAGTGTATCTGACACCTTGAGATTCAATGGCGTACATCACTATATCGCTCCGACAAACCAAAGCAGGAGTTGTGCGGCGAACGAATGCGAATTCCGCGGCCGCACAGAATGCGTCACGTGTAGTGTGGGCGTTTGTGTAAACAGCATTTTGCCATTCTAAACTAGTGAAGAGTGGAAATGGGTGACTAAATAAGAAAAGCTGAAATAATATTACTCGTATTTCCTAAAGATATGTCACGTCTGAGCTAATGTTATATTTCGGAATTCCAAAGGGATATCACAAATAAACCTATAAACACCGTTTCTTCTTTTGTTTATTGCTCAGTAATTTGTAAGTGATATTCTGTAACAATATTAAGCATTCAGTTCCATGGTATTCTAAAGAGGTAACAATTTTTATGTTCCAACCAAAAGCTATGTCAAGCGCCGTGCGGTACCGTATGGTACCAGGCCCTCATTTAAAAACCAACGATTCAATTTTTAGAAAAATGACTTTTAAATGTTCTCTGATATGTGAATGCTGGGTATATTAAACAAAAATTAAAAAAAACGAAAATTGAAAACTCCGGCGTTCCCGGGTTAAATGTCAAACGATGCTGAGACACCAGCTACTCAGCGGGGTGGAGCTTGTAGATTTGTGGTAGAGGAACTCAACCCAACGGACATATTGCTCTGGGTGACCATGGGTACAGAGCAAATACCATATGACTTCATGGGGAAACCGGTCAAATGCCTTCTCTAAACCTAGAAAGGCCATATGGACTATTTTTCTCTTCTCTCTGTGCCTCTCTGCCAGGACAGCATGGATAGCATCTGTTGTTCTGCAGCCTTTAACAAAGCCACATTAGTTTGATGAAACAGTAATGATATTTCTAGGCATGCATCAATCACCCACTCAAAGAAGTTCATGGGGTGGCAGAAGAGACAATTGGGCAGTAGTTGATGCAGACAGTAACATCACCCTTCCAGGTTGATGGTATGTCACAGTCTTCAATGCATTTGTTGAAGAATTTTGGCAGAATTGCAGTTCCACATTGCCCCACAAACTTTAGCAGGGATGTCATCAATCCAGTTGTTTCAATGTTTTCCATTGCGCAGATGGCAGCTGCAACCTCAGCAGGCATGATGGTCTGAACTACACTCTGCACTCGATTGGCAGTGGAGGTAGTTGGACATGGAATTACAAACAACATTAAGTGTTCGAAGGAGTTGTCCACGTTTGTCCTTGATGTGGATGACATGACCAATATCTTCAGTGGCACAATGGCGAGATCTAGTGATCCAATAGATAGCATTGGCTCCTCTGGGTTGATCTAAAGGTTCATAGAAGTCAGGAATGAAATCCTTGATGTCTGCTACTGTTTGTTTAGTGACTCATTCCAAGGCGTGTTCACCAGCTTCATTACACATGCCAAACCGCATCTACCATGCATTCATTCAAAACTATCCCTTGAGTAGCAAATATGGCTTCTGAGGTCTCCATTGATTAACAGGTGTTCGCTGGTGTCAATAGAGTGGATGTACAACTCCATATCTGCCCAAAATCAATCTTGTTCTTCTACTGGGCATGCTACCTGTAGTACATAACAGATGATGTGTACTATTGTCGATCCGGTGACAACTCCAATGTCAATCAAGCGATCGGATATACAGTCTACGTAAGTGATGGTATCTCTCAATCGTTTGGAGACGACAACTGTCAAGCCATTTTGGCAGTATGTTGTGCCACAGTATAAGAGCTTTTGTCCTTCACCAATATCACAGGTTTTCGCATCTTTCCACTTTGTCTACTAGATACAAGCAATGTCTACCCGTTGTAGCTTGGGTGATTTGGCCAACTCACAGATGCTTCCAGTCACTGTTCCATCGTTGAGCCTTGATAATTTGGAAACTAGGCCTCACCTTTTTCTTAACCCGCTCCTGCTTTGGGCAGGTAGCCCTTGCACATTTCTCACACCGATCGGGTAACATCGGATTGCTGAAGGCTACAAGAAAGTAAAAAGTCCTCAGCACTCCTTGTCGTACGATGTCAGGATGTTAAAGATCACTGTTGGTATGTTTGGTGCCTACCTGATAAAAATCATTAACAACTCAGTCACAGGTCACCCAATAGAGTTTAAATTCACTACTGTGATCTGGAAGAGTAAAAGTCAAAAATGACACGGAGGCAGTCAACATGGCATCAGCTCAATATGCCACCACCCTGCGGCTGATGCATTTCAATTATTATTTTACTTGACACTTGTCACCAGGGCTAATACCTCTATTTGCAAATAAAGCATAATGATTGACTAATTAATTAATTAATTTCCTTTCTTGCATCTACAAGCAATTTCAAACACTTTCAAAGTGTAACATCTTTTGTTATTGTCCCGAACCCCTCCTCCTGTCAAATTTTCATACCCACTAAGGCTGACGGTTGAAGTACCCCCCCTCCCCCACCGACTGCTCCCTGGATCTGACCTTGGGTAGAGAATGAAAGGAAAATAGTCATACAATTAATGAAATAACTAAAACAGTGGAATTACTCTTAAAATAACATGATAAACATAATAGGATGGCATCATGAAGCATATTTCTGGCATGACCAAGTCAAACCAAGATAAAATATTCCCAAAATATAAAGCTTTCTAAACAACTTAAAGCTTTCCTTAGGCCCCATATTGAACATAAGACTAAATATAAGGATGGCTTGTTTACAAACCCTTGTTGTAATATACAATCTCAGGAGGAGGTGACTTCTTCTTGATTACTTGCTGAAATGAAAACAGGATTAATTAGAAAACAAAAATGTAGTTGATTACATTATAAAACATTTTCACAACCAACAGAACTCCAATGACTATGAAATAAAAAAGTTTAATGCATTAGATCACCAAAATAAAGAGCATGAGGCAAGAATGATGATTAGCAAAATTAGTGACTATTACTGATCTCAATGTACCTGAAAAATTAATTCCACTCTGTCGTTTATTTCACGAGTCAAGTCATTCAGTGGAAAAATATTGTCCAAGTTTTGGAATAAACTTTTCAAAGGCACTACTTAAAAAAAATCTAAAAATACACACACACATATAGAATTATACACTGTTATGCCTTTCAGCATTCAGTCTGTAAGTCTCTATGAATTTACTAAATGCCTCCACAACCCTCTATTCATAACTAGTTTCTGCTGCCTCTTACTTCCATATCTCTTATCTCTAAATCACCAGAAACTAAGTCTAACCATTGTTGCCTACATCTCCCTCTACTTCTACCACCTTCCATGACATGACTGAGTCCACTGTTCCCCTACGTAACCTATCTTCCTCCATTCGCCTCACATGACACCCCTACCACTGCGTATAGCTACATCAATTGAGTTCAATCCTGACTTAGCCTTTATCTCATCACTAGCTCATGTACCTGGGCTACGCTATGGAATTCTAGGTAAAATACCATACACGTTCTGATTAAGATTTAATTAGGCCAAAGGCAGGCATGTACACAAGTGGAGGCACATGCTTCCCTAGTGTACCATCATTGCATTGTCTTATATAGGAGGCTTGCAGTGGTGTCTCAACGGCGCACTAGTGCCAGCGTCTTGGAAAGGTGTAGCATTTCAACTGATGAACCCACTGCTACACAGAGGTGAAACACTGGTAATTTCATGACTGAAAAATCTTAAAGTTTAAAGAGCTTAAATGTTTTAAAGATTTAATTGGATGCATGGCTCTTAGCGTTACCTGAGAAACACCATGGGGAGGTCGGTATATGTTGCTTCTCATATAAAGCCAGAGTTGAGGAGTTTTCACTACAATGGTAGGCCCCATTTCCTAATGCTAGTCACAGTTGAGTTTGGGTGTTTTCATTATAATGGCAGTCCCTTTGCCTACTGTCAGTCACACTTGACTTTGGAAGTTCTCATTATAATGGCAGTGTCCCTTGCCTACAGCCAGTCACAACTGTATTGAGTAGTTGTCATTATAAACGCAGACTCCCTTGCCTATTGCAGTTCAAATTATGCCGTCCAGGGTTATTGCTGAAGTCACGATCCAGTTGGGGAGTTTTCGTTATAATAACAGGCCCTCTTGTCTACTGCCAGTCACAATCTATTTGGGGAGCGTTCATTAAAAGCCAAGCCCCATTTCCCACTTCACTGAGCAAGTGGCCACACGATTTGGGTCACGTAGCTGTGGAACGCGCATTCGGGAGACAGTGGGTTCGAACTCCACTGTAGGCAACTCTGAAGATGGTTTTCCATTTTCACACTGGGCAAATGCTGGGACTGTACCTGTGTTGGTGTGACATAAAGCAAAGCAAATTGTAAAAAAATAAATTTAAAACAACCTAATTCCAGTTACATTCGAGTCTGAGAGTTTTCATTATAATGCAAGGCCCTCTTGCCTACTGCTAGTCACAACTGACTTGGAAGAGTTCCTGTTATGATGGCAGGCTCCCTAACCTACAGCCAGTCACAACTAAATTCATTATAATGGCAGGCGCCCTTGCCTTCTGCCTGTCCAAGGTTGTTGGTGAAGTCAGGTTGCACGTTATAAATTTCATATTAGAGCCCGTATTGTAAAAGTATCAACTAGTGAAAATTTAGATTTTATAATTCCACCTTTACTGTAATTGTCTTTATTACAAAGACTACATTAAATTACACTCGTGAAACATGTTACGTCCTCTTATAGGACATCTTCAGTCACAAATACAAATACATAACATTAAAAATAAGGTGAGGACACATTAAAATAAGTGAATGCAAAGTCTTTGTATCCTGTGACGCGGCGTGAAAGCGTCTTGTCAATCTTCAATGTTCACACTGCACCATTTTAACATTGAAGATTGACAAGACACTATCACGCCGCATCACAGGATACAAAGACTTTGCATTCACTTATTTTAATGTGTCCTCGCCTTATTTTTAATGTTATGTATTTGTGACCGAAGATGTCCTATAAGAGGACGAAACATGTTTCACAAGTTTAATTTAATGTAGTCTTTGTAATAAAGACAATTACAGTATTGTAAAGGTGGAATTATAAAATCTAAATTTTGACTAGTTGAAGTCGGGTTGTTTTATAAAACTTTCTTCTTAACAACATTTTTCCTTCACACATGTGGCTGCAGAATCACAAAGCTGTCAGGAAAACTTACACATGAACAGGCTACATATAACACGCCAAGGGAAAGACAATCATTCCTTAAATCCACACCAGCAACTTTTAAAGACTGCTCCGAGTTTTGTTTATCACTGCGAAGCATTCTTTAATGGGAAACTGCAATCATTTGAATAGGAAGTTGTAGTTGGACGAAATGAAAGAAATGGAAAGGATAAAAACCCTTTCTCCCAAATTACATCCCATGAAGATGGTTGCTTCGATCACATTATTATGTGAAAACTTTACTTGCAGCCTGATGCTGTGACAAAGCTTACAAGATATCAGATTCCATAACAGAATTTTAGGTGCTCCAAATTTCAGACTGAGAT
Organism: Anabrus simplex; assembly: GCF_040414725.1. NCBI lineage: Eukaryota > Metazoa > Arthropoda > Insecta > Orthoptera > Tettigoniidae > Anabrus > Anabrus simplex. The sequence continues at coordinate 233,019,427 of NC_090267.1, read as the reverse complement.
TGTGAGGTTAAAAACCTGGTGGATTTAAAGTGTGGAGGAACTCCAGAAGATAGTGGACTACATCCTCTATCTCAACCGTGGAGTCCACAGACATATCGCACCATGTTAGTAGGAAGTTTGAATAATAAGGAATTATTGATGTTTGTTTCAGTGTTGTTCTTAGGCATGAGCATAGCTCAATTTGGCCAACAAATCAGTGCCGTACTTTAAGTAAGATAGGGAATAGGGGCCGATGACCAAGACGTTAGGCCTCTTTAAACAACAAGAATCATCATCAACATAAATAACAAAAACAGGAACCATCTCCCTTCGTGGATACGAACGGTGAGGTAGCATTATGCTGCCATAGCAATGAGCTCCATGCCTAATTGTCCGGATCCATGGCTAAATGGTAAGTGTGTTGGCCTTTGGTCACAGGGGTCTTGGGTTCGATTCCCGGCAGGGTCGGGAATTTTAACCTTAATTGGTTAATTTTCCTGGCACGGGGGCTGGGTGTGTGTGTCGTTTTCATGATCATTTCATCCTCATCACAACGCGCAGGTCGCCTACGGACGTCAAATCAAAAGACCTGCATCTGGTGAGCCGAAATTGTCCTCGGACACTCCCAGCACTAAAAGCCATACCATTTCATTTCCATGCCTAATGAATCCTATTATGGAAAATAGAGTCTGCTGTGAGAAACAGGAACTACAGTATACAGAAGCTGAAGGTAAACAGAAAGGAAAACCTGGTTGAACTATAGCACAGATGCCAAATTTCAAGAAAGGCAATTCGTAATGCAGCCGTTATGACACGACGGGGGGGGTGGGGGTGTGGCTGTGTAATTTTTTTCCCGATATCTTACTTACACATCATTGAAAAATCAATGAACAACATACAATTCAACCAGATGTAACATATTCAAAGACTGGCATATAAAGAGTGTATGATTCTTACCAGCTAAAGTAACAGGTGATCTGCAGTACATATCTGACGAGGGAACACATACATGTGTTTCACTCGGATTCGGTTGAAATTTGGTAGGAATATTCGTGGGAGGCAGTAGAATGCTAAGGTGAAAACTGCATGTCCCCAGCGCAAGTTTAAACGCCAAAATAGAACAAATAAATGGTTGTAAAATTAGAAGTGCTGCAGGAGTATCTGGGTGTGGCGGAGAGGGAGGGAGGAGCGAAGCAGCGGACATGAGCAGCGTATAGTCGGGCTGCTCGCTCGAGTCGAATGAATGACCACCCACCCCCATCCTCCCGGCCACTCTTCTTTACTACACTGCACTTCGCACATACCTAGTATCTTCCCGATTAGAAACGTCAAAGCAGATCAAGAGGTGCACATTGATTGGTCGTCCGATGAGACAACATTCTTACAATGACAGGTAAAATCTGACGTTCTTATAGTCATTTTTATGTATGGCGATTGTTTATTTACTTTAACCATGTATGGTAATAATTGATTTTTTACACCTAGATACAAAAAAACGCCCACTGCAGAAGTCATTCAGTCCGTGGAATGTAGTAGTGTGCCTTCAGAATTGTTTTGCAGAGTGTGAAAAAAAAAGACACCCCATTTTCTGAAGATGAAAGGAATTTGGGATTGGAATTACAGTAGAAGTCCGCTATAGCGAATACGACATATAACGAGAACTCCGTTATAGCGACGACTTTTTTTGTTCCTTCAAAATTCCTATATTAAACTGTGTATCGTCCTTCGGTTACAGCGAGAACCCTATCACTGGCGCATCCGTTATTACGAGCGATTACGCGCGCCCGATTTTTTCCGTTACCGATATTTATGCACCCCAGCGATGATATTGCATGCGATCGATTACCTTCGGCATCGTTTCCTCGCTATGTGCATTAGCGATTTCTCTCGTCGACATTCGAAGGCGATGTCGGAGTCGATTAGTAATATCCGTCGACAGCTGTCCCGTAAAGAAAATTCGAAATGAAAGAGAACATATTTTCGTAATAAATGCATAAATAACGTGTCCAATAACGGTTGTCAACTCGTTAAAAATTAAGGCTGACTAAACGACCGCTTAATTTTGAGGCTAAATACTGCAATTAAGTAAGAATGGGATACACCTCGAGATATGGCAGAGTGCTTAATTGATTTCATAAGTTAGTTTGTATTTTGTCGCGTCTGGTTAAATTACGGAAAGGCTGTTATGAAAATTTATAGCGAGAAAGGTATAATTTCTCTACCGGCGCTTGAAATATGTTTTCATCATACGTTTAGTACGGTTAAGTTAGGATACGTGACGCTGTTTGAATAAGAAAACTGAAACGTTTGCAACAAAATGCTATCGATTATCTTCGGTACGGTATAGTTTTCTCACTTTGTGCATTTGCGAGCTCTCTCGTTGACATTCAAAGGCGATGTTGGAGTTGATTAGTAATACCCATCGACTGCTGTTCTCTAAAGAAAATTCGAAATGAAAAAGAGGATAATAAGTTTTCGTAATAAATGCGTAAATGACGTGGCCGATAGCAGTTGTTAACTCGTAAAATTAAAGACAGAATAAACGACATCTTAATTTTAATGTTATATACGGAAATGACGTAAGACTGTCATACACCTCAAGATATGGCAGAGTACATCACTGATTTCAGAGGATATTTCATATCTTCTCGCGTCTAGTTACGGCTATTTACATGTAAATTTTTCGCGAGGAGGTTATTTCTCTACATGCTTTTCAAATATGTTTTCATGATAGGCTACACATACGGTTAGGTTAGATGACGCTGTTTGAAGAAGGAAGCTGAGGTGTTTTCCACAGAAATCTCTGGAGTGATACCGTATTTCTCCCAATCCAAGACTTTTTTTTTCTCAGTATCTCATGCGAAAACTCAAGGGTTGTTGCATTCGCGGCCTAACAGTAAGTTAATGGATACCACTTGTAACTACCGCGGTAACCACGCTGCTTCTTTTCACACGCGCACAGAACTCATTGACGACCGCTTCTTTACCACACATCGCTACCGGTTGTACAGTGTACAGTGCCTGTGTGTTTCTCAAATCTGCAGAATGGCATCAAAATATGCGACCCTTCGAATTCTTAGAAAAGCCATGGCTACTCAGTGGCAGAGTCTATTGTACTTGACGCTTAGTAAAATTAAGGTTTATAGAGAGCAAGAATATTTTCGTGATGGATAGTCGTATTGTAAAGATACGTGGAAAAGGTATTGCCGGCAAATTTTAAACAGGTTCTAGTCGATATTATGATGCCAAGTTTATGTTTATTAAACACTCGGAAATGTAGAGTAATTGTGCAGCCGCAAGAAAATACGGCATAGGCCTAACTAAAGCCAATATTTGGCGTTAGCGTGAAAAAAAAAAAAGCGAACCGGTACTGTACAAAAAATGCATTCAGTGGTCCGCAACAAGGACGCATTAAAGAAGTCGATGATGAAATTGTGAGGTATGTGCACGAAAAACGCAAGGGCGGTTGGCCATACCGTGGAGCAATAAACTCGTTCGTTGACTTTCAACGTTCGCGATTAGACCTATACATCGCTAGCCGTTTAATTTGGCCGCACCCAACAAGCGGGACGTGCGTGTAGCGGTAGCCGGTTATATCTGACGCTGCATAAAAGTAACAGTTTTATAGACAGCAAGAATAATTTCCTGATGGTTCGTTGTATTGTAGAGACGCATGGAATAGGTATTGCCGGAAAATTTTCAACGGGTTCTCTTCGGTATTATGATGCCAATGTTAAGTTAATGGTCCTTAAACCCGCGGAAATAAAGAATAATTCTGCAGCCGCAAAAAAATGAAATACGGCGTGACGAAAGTCAATGTTCGGCGTCTAAAAATGCGTAGGCTTGTATGATTTTACAAACTTCTTTTTGAGCCTGATTTAATTTTTTTGAAGGAAAAAGTTGGGTTAATCTTGGATTCGGAGGAATACGGAACTATATTTTTTTTCAGAATGAAATTAAACATACACTTTCACGTAGTATCGGATTACGAAAAATAGCAAACAAGTAAGTCGTAGTGTGGACATCATCTGCGGAAACGCAAGTTTTGAACAAACTGATTGCCGTTTCATACCGACTTCAAAGTGCACGAAGGGTTTTCCGATTTTTATACAAAAATCGTATATAACGACAATCCGTTATAGCGAGTAAATTTTTCGCGCCCATGAATTCTCGCTATAACGGACTTCTACTGTATATCGTAAGTAGATGAATGTATATATATATACACTTTTACGAGAAAAACAAGCGTTCACAGGAATTGTGTTCTTGTCTCCGTTTTACAGGTCTAATTGCCGACAGGGTTTTGGATACCGATATGACAGTGGAACTGGATGGCACATTGGATATGTCAGATGATGACTTTGATTTCGAGGAAGACAATATTGAAACACCGTTATTTGACCTTGTCTCCAAAAATGTTGCTCCTAACCCTGCATCCACAACAACGGCTGAACGATGCCTAATCCCAATAACTTATAAGAAGAAGGTCGTCGAATATTGGCGAAACAAAGGTGGGAAACAGAGGAGCTTCGCATCAGTGAAACACAGGTTTTGTAAATTAAAGTTCCGGCAAGAGCTTTACAGGTGGGAGCAACAACTGGAAAACGGTGGCACAATGGGAGAAAAAAATAAATTTGTTACGAAGAAGACTTATCAAAAGTTCAAAGAAAGTAGACAACGAAACAAATTGTTCAAGATATAAATATTAAAAAATGGGCCTTAAAGTACGCTCGTCTAGTTAATTACGACACGTTTCGAGCATCTCATCCCTGGGTAATGAGTTTTAAAAAGAAATTCAAAATTGGATCAAGAAAAATTTGCAAATTTGTATCTAAAAAGTACCAATTTGAACAAGAAGATACTAACTGTAACGCGACACTGTTTGTTGAAGAAGTGTCGCAATTAATAGAAAGTCATGGCCCAGAGTGCGTGTTTAATACTGATCAGTCTGGTTTTCATGAAGAGTTCCATTCTGGCAGGACCCATAATGAACGAGGAGAAAAAGTCGTATTAGCGGAAGCACAATCTATGAATTCACTAACTCATAGCTACACAATACAGCCAATAATTTCGGCAGATGGACAACTCCTGCCGAAGTTGCTAGTGGTGTTGAAAAAAAAAAAAAAAAAAAAATGGCAAATTTGGTCCTAATATAGAAAAAAACTATTTACCGCACCAAATGTGTACACTTTGCCTTCAAAGTCTGGAAAACTGACCAAAGAACTTTTACAGAGATGGTAACAGGATGTTTATTGTGAGCTAGTACCAGAATACAGTGTTTTAGTTCTCGATTCCTGGACTGGACAGAAAGAAGAAAATATTTTAAATGCTAAAATTGGGAGTAAGAAAATCATTAATGTTCAAACAAATCCGAAAGGAGCCACTGGACTTATCCAGCCGTTAGATGTTTTGGGCTTCCGCATTTGGAAGCAATTTATACTATTTTGTACGATTTAATTTTGTTAAACTGGTTAGACATCAAGGTACATTTAAGGAACAACATTTTTAAAAGTGCAATCTTTGACGCACAACCAGTTCTCCTCTCCGCGTTTTCGTAGCATATGGCAGTACAGTTGGTACAAATGTGGCTATGTTAACAAGAAACCTTCACAATTTGTTAATCCAGTCCATTATTGTTTCAAAGAAGAGCCTTCCTATAACCAATATAATACTTGTGAAAGCGACAGCGCTGTAAGATGTGCATGGTGCACACAGTATCTGTGCCTTGTACACTGTTTTTTGTAAACAATCACTATTGCACTAATTACAACGAGTAACAAGAACTCGGGCGTGAATTCTTCAAACCTTATTGGCATCGTTGTTCAAACATCGTCCTTTGTACACTTGTTTCATGTGCTGTTTTCGTATTTACGTTTTGCACATCTAATCGGGAAGTTAAGGGGAACGCGCTAACTATACGCTGCCTGGCTGCTGGCGCAACTCGACACAGCCCGGTTGGCTCACGTCTGCTGCTTCGCCAAACCCCGATACTCCCGCGGCACTTCTAATTTTACGACTATTTATTTGTTCTATTTTGGCATTTAAACTTGCGCTGGGGACATGCAGTTTTCACCTTAGCATTCTACTGCCTCCCACAAATATTCCTACCAAATTTCAACCAAATCCGAGTGAAACACATGTCTGTGTTCCCTCGTGAGTTGAGGTTGAAGGATAATTTCTTTTGTTGAGTACTGTAGTTGCTTCTTTAGCAGCTCATAGTTCCTGTTTGGTAAACGAAAACTGGTGACATGCTTTTTCTTTTGATATCATGTGCATCCTCTGCACTAACAGAGCACTTAACAGTTCGGAGCAAGGACTTCAGTCTTGTTCTTCCTCATCATGCGCATCTAAAAAATCGCGTCTACACACACTATAAAACACATGTGCATGAGATTTTGAGGAATGCAGTAAACAGGGCCATTCTTCCGAGTATTCCTCCCTAAATTTTTGAACTACTTTTGGTTTATTACTAGCATCACTAGTCATGGTAACGACATCAAACGTATTTTCCTGCACAAGAAATTGCTTCATTATTTCAAACCTTTCACATGTATATTTGGCAAGCAAAATTGCAATAAATACTTCAACAGTCACGCACACAGTACTCACAATGAAATGGAGTTTGTCACCACTTTGCCACCAAAACAAAGACAAAGGAATTCGCATACTTGCATGGGTCTGATCATGTGATGAACAAAGACAACAACTCCACAAGATATACCACTTCACAGGTGCCTATTTTTCTGGTACTGGAAGCACACACTGAGTTCGGCGCGTGAAAACTTGAAATATTCTCAAATGAGGGAAAGAAAGGGGTTTAAATGATTACCGAGAAATCTGAAAATAATATTCTGAGAATACAGGCTGTATTCCTTTGAGCACTTCATACACTTACAAGGGACACCTTTGACCTCGAACGCTCGGAACCGAACGCAACCATGCTTAGAATGACAAGCAATCATAAACAAAACAGTGGTGTGCGTCATTTCCATGCAAAACGTTTCATTCTACCTCAAGTAACATTTTAATGGAGAGAAACAAAGTAACAAGATATCAATACCATAGGAAGGAAATTATATGTAATTTAATGGCGTCAGTGTATCATTACATTTTCAATCAGCAGCGCCAAAAACTCTGTGCTTAAAGTACTTATAATAGTGCAAAACACACATATACAGCAGTACCACACATCTGAAAGTACTTATATTAGTCCTCAAAGTGCAGATGTGGGATTTCGATGAACAGATTAAAACAAAGTGGGAGAGAACAATGTGCACACCTCACTAAAGCCATGTTACCACATTCCAAATCAATTTCACATTCACGCAGTCCAATATCAAAAGCCACACTAATTACATTTTCAAATGTTGGTATGTCAATGCCATAACCTGGCTTTCGTCAAGCATACTGCAACATAGGCTTATACGTAGGTGCAGCAAATTGATTGTAAATCACAGAGTGAAGTTTCACGATGAAGTAACGATCATGTACCTTCAACTAAAGCAATGTTCAGCGTCTACAAATAGTCTGAAAATGCCTACTGTATAAGAAAGGCATTCATATGATATTACAAAGCACTTTTTAAGCCTGATTAAAAATTTTTTGAAGGAAAATTCGAAAAAATACGGTAAAATAATTTTTTGTACAAAATAATTTTTTCAGAATGAAATTAAACATACACTTTCACGTAGTATCGGATTTCGAAAAATAAACAAGTAAGCCGTAGTGTGGATATTATCCGCGAAAACCCAAGTTTTGAACAAAATGATTGCCATTTCATACTGATTTTAATGTTTATGGGGGTTTTCCCGACTTTCACAAAAATCAGAAGTAACGGCAATCCGCTATAGCGAGTAAATGTTTCGCCATTGTGCATTCTCACTATAACAGACTTCTAATGTATATATTCATTCATTCATTCATTCATTCATTCATTCATTCATTCATTCTGAGTACCCTCCTGTCACTGTTCCCACCTGTTTGTACCAGCAATCATTCTTGCTACCTTCATGGTTGTTGCTCTTTATCTTGCCTAATGCGTCTCATTTTGGTGCTGCTGTTGGTTTTTGCAGTTTCCCTGTAACTGCATAAACTTTGGTGGTGCTATTTCAGGATCCAACCAGTCTCTAGGCTGATGACATGACATGACATATGACTCCTTTTTTCTGGCTACAATCAAAACATTCAGATGCGAAAACTCCATTATAATCGGTTCTAAATATTTGCAAAAATCCCTGTGCAACTAATCTGGCCTTGTACATCTTTCCTTTCGTGCAGACATCACAGGTGTTCCTAATTCCACAGTCTATAATTTTGATTTCAGTTGCAAGGTGATTATTTTTTCAACAACTTAACTGCTTCACATTACTGTGATCAAAACATCAATGCCAGGTGTATTGACAATTTTCGGCATGATCTTGAGACAACATAAAGGATTGTTACATGAGACAAAGTTTATACAAATTTGATTACAATGTTTGATTCTAAATACCCATTTACATCCAACAAATCTGTTAAGTTAACTGGAAGTTCTGCCAATTCCCACATTCCATTCTCTTCTCAATGAATCTATCTCGTCAACCATAGCTGCTATTCAGTGTTCAGCATCTGGTCTTGATAAGGTTTCTTTACCTGTGGTACGATTTTCAATGTTGCTTACAATATTCGCAGTCTCGATGAACATTTCAGCTGTTGTCCTTTCTTTTATTTGTATCTCTAAGCTGTAACTTCATTTCTCACTGTCTTGGTCCTCTTTAATCACTGCATCTTTGCATCCTCAAATTTAACACATAGACCCTAAGTATTTTTTTACTGTTGAGATTAACCTCACTTGATTTTTGAGGAATGTCAAAACTGACCTTCCGTTTTGTGAATTATTTGTGTACCCTACAAACTTGAGATCATGAGCCTTTGAGTCTAGTTTTCTTCTTTTTTCCTTTGGAATATGAACAAAACTGTACTAGCAAAAAATACTAAGTGACACAAGTCTGGTTTCTTTGAAAACTACAGCTCGAAAGTTGTCTTTTCAACCAGATTAGATAGTAGACAATTCTGTAAATAATCTGATGTATGTACTGATTCTCCCCAATCTTTATTTGGTAAACTGGCACTGGATAGCAAGCATCATGTCATTTACTTTAAAGTCTACTTTTTTCCTCAGCTACCCCATTTTGCTGTGGCAAGTATGCGGTCATGAACTGAGAATGGATTCCTTTTTGTTTGAAGTATCCTTGCAATGCTGAATCTGTGTGCTCTCTTCCCAGTCTGGCTCCACCATCCTCGGTTTTTTAACAAAACATGCCTTCATCTTTTCTGATGTCTCGCTTTTGTACTCTAAAAGGAAAATTTCTATGTAACAAGAGGATTCATCAATCATCATTCAAATATACCTCTTTCTGCTCAACATAGGCATTTACACTGGTGTATCAAATCCAACAGTAACCTTGTTGTACTTTCAGATTTCTTTGGGAAAACTTTTTGTGTCATCTTTCCTTTCGTGCAGACATCACAGGTGTTCCTAATTCCACAGTCTATAATTTTGATTTCAGTTGCAAGGTGATTATTTTTTCAACAACTTAACTGCTTCACATTACTGTGATCAAAACATCAATGCCAGGTGTATTGACAATTTTCAGCATGATCTTGAGACAACATAAAGGATTGTTACATGAGACAAAGTTTATACAAATTTGAACATTCATCTGCAATGGTTACAGTATCATCTTCTCTCTTTTTTTTTTATAGTTCTTTAAATATGACTAGTAAATTCTTTTGTGCTAACCTTTTGACTGAAGGTAAACTGTTCTGCAATATAGGTACAAACAAAACATCTGTAACATTACTTTTATCATTAGCACATGACAACGTGCTTTGCATTTGTTACCGTTGGCTAAACAAACATATATTTTTATCGACATGTCTAATTGGTTGAAGAATTCCCTACTATTTGTCATATGATTGGTGACTCCAGAATCATGTGTCCTTACTCATCTTCAGACTTAAATTTACACTGAAGCGCAAACTTCATCCCCATTTCTTGACGATTTTCTTCAAACTATTGACAACTTGATTGACATGGTCTTTCTTCTTTTCGGAAGTTAAATACTTTTGCATTCATTTTTAGCATATTCAATATGTATACAAAAGAAACAGTTCATGTTTCCTTACATTACATTACTTACTTAGGTACCATAAGGGCAGATTCTATAGAAGGATTTATTTGACCTGAAGATCTACGACTTATATTCATTAACTTTACTTTTACATATTCCAGAGTTAGATCATCATCAGACCTGCTTTCAAGTGATGTGATGAGTGTATTATATGAGCATGATATAATGCTTAAGAACATTAATACTACTGAACGATCCATCAACCTCTCACACCCAATGATGTTAACACTTTCAACACTATCATATTTCAGCATGGCCCCTGGCACTGAACTGGTCTTCTTCCTCAAATTCAATACGTTATTACACAAGAGCAAAACATAGAATATACCTGATTTTTTAATCATATGAAGATGATGGCCATCCAAAATGAAGATGTTAATCAGGAAGTGCATATCTAAAATATTTTAATTATACTAGTCATATGAAAAACATTTTAAAGATAAATGAGAAAAAAATTTACATTCAAGTTTTACCAATAAGCCTGTTCAAACAATAAAAATGAGTCATTTAATGTGGCTACTTTAGCCACAAATAAACACAAGTGCATTTGAAATACAAAATTTACCTATTTAGAATAGTTTGTTTTGGTACGGTAGCCTAAAAACATGGGGCTATGCAAAGTCCAACCTTGCAACTCCTTGCACCACCACCTATAGTACTTTCTTTTCGCAGTACAGGTGTATCATCAGCCTGCATTCTTTGTCTTAATGAAAAAATAAGCCCAAATTTCATGGGAGGTGAAGTATTTCTATAATTTGTATTTGGAGTAAAATAATACAGCTAAAAAAACCTGCACTCGAAAGTGACATAACAAATACATATCTTGCATTAATTATCACTTGATATGTTATCTGGCTCAAAAGCAAAGTATTCATCAATGTCATTATTTCTGAACCCGCTTCTCCCAATGAAATATCCAAGATATCACTATGATTGATCCGGTGTGAGGACTTATTTGCACACAGCTGACAGCGCGACATATTTGGCGTGCTCAGCACCCGGCACATCAAGTGCTTTGGTAGAGGTCATGGTAAGGAGAAACTACCCTTTTTATCGTTTAGGTTTGAACTTCTCGATAACCGCTGCATTCTAGTGGACACTATATAAACTACAACCTCCAAGCAAGGGACGGGGACCAAATGGGATACATGCAGCTGTCTATAAACACGCACAAAAATCATGCCTGTATCCCGTATGGGTATAGTGTTAACTGATTAACCAAATTAAGCAATTTATCACCATTTTCTCTTAACCTCAATGTACAAATTTTTATTGAAAGAAATACCTTACTTAAGAATGTAGTCTTTTGATGATATGCTTGAAACAGCTTCCCACATGTCTCAAGCAGTTGTTTCCACCGTGTTAATTGATTGTCCTCAACCAACAATTCAATAGTTGCTTGTACTTATTTATTTATTTATTTATTAATACATCCATAACAGGGTATATCCCCAATTACAATGGATGGTACAAAATACATTCAATATATAAATGGTACCTATATGTACAAAATAATATATAACAATTAAAAAACCAAGATTGCCTTGACTAAATGAAGAATAATTTAAACACATTTTCAATAAAACATACAAACATATAAAGTATTAAAGTTAAGGAAGATAAAACAAATAAGCAGAGAAAAAAATATTCATAAGAACAGCAAATACACGAACACACATACACTTGAAAAATAATAGTGGCATTACATACATCATATTTCAGTGCTGAATTTTCTCCAATAAATTATTCATTATAATGTAAATATTGTTTTAACATTTTTGAAAATAAAGGAAGTGATAAAGCAAAATCTATTTGTCTGCTGTCTGAAGATATTCTGTTATATACTTCACACATTTTTACAACAGGTGAATTTTTATGATGTGAGGTGCTTGAGAAGGGGCAGTAAAATGTTTGTCTCAAACAAAGAGTTACCCCCTTGGTATTGAAGTTTATTCTTTTAAGAAACTCTTGGTTATCTAATATTCCATTAACTGTCTTGTAAAGAAATATCTGTTGAGCTAATATTCTACGTGTACTGAGCTGCATTAAACCAAATCCATTTAATAGAGTTCTATAAGAAACTCTTTGATGATATGATGATCGGTTATATTTTTTAAAATATAAATATCGCAAAAATTTGTTTTGTATTTTTTCTATTTCGTTAATTGTACACATGTACTGAGGAGCCCACACTACACATGCATATTCAAGTTTACTTCTAACAAGATGACTGAATAAGATTTTTAAAGTATATTCATCGCTAAGTTCCTGAGTATTTCTAATAATAAACCCTAATTGTCTAAATCCCTCATTTGTAATTTTGTGAATGTGACTGTTGAATGAAAGTTTTGAATCAAGCATAACACCCAGATCATTTACTAAATTACAGCTCTGCAAGATCTCACCATTTATACTGTAGTTATTCACAGTCACATTCTTATTAAGAGAAAATGTGATCACAAAACACTTTTTAATATTAAAAAAAAGCCTGTTTGCAACACACCATTTGTAACAGTTGTTCAGATCGGCTTGCAATTCCATAGCATTATCATACCCGGTAATTTGCTTATAAATCTTTAAGTCGTCAGCAAATAGTAAGCATTTTGAATACTTTATTACAATCGGTAAGTCATTTATAAATAATAAAAAGAACAATGGACCAAGGTTTGAGCCCTGAGGGACTCCAGAATTAACTTTGAACTTGAATGAAGTATTTTGTGCGTAAGATACAAACTGTTTTCTGTCTAATAGATATGAAGAAATTAATTTCAGAAACTCAGAAGATAAACCAAATAATGATAATTTTCTCAAAAGAATACCATGATCAATTTTATCAAAAGCTTTTGCAAAATCAGTATAAACTGCATCGATAGGAAGCCCTTCATTCACTGAATCAGAAATATCCTGAATAAAGTTCATAAGATTAGTCGTAGTAGAACGCTTGGGATAAAACCCATGCTGAAATTCTGATACGTATGGTTTGATATGATTAAATATTCTAACAGAGTATTTGTTCAAAGAGCTTCGCTGGAGCACATATTGAGATAGCTCTGTAGTTCTCAATTTTCGAACTATCACCAGATTTAAGGATCGGAGTTATTTTACTTATTTTCCAAAATTTAGGAAATATTTGCGTCTTTAAAATTAAATTATATATGGTACATAGTGGAACCATTAGCACCTCTGCACATCCTTTAATAATGTAAGGAGTTATGTGATCAATTCCCGCCGATTTAGAAGCCTTAAGTTTTATTACTGCATCTTTGTACTCATCTTCGCGTATAGGACCCATCTGCAAACTATGAGCAGTAATCTATATCTAAAGAAGGGTGGGGTGCATAAACAGTTTGAAAATAACATGCAAACGCGTTGGCTATTCCTTGCGCAGTTACAAAATGGTTTCCACCATATGTCATACACTGTCTGAACAAACTATTATTTCGTTTACTTTTTATGAAACCCCAAAATGTTTTCGGATCATTTTTTATATTATCCTGTGACTGTAATATATACAATTTATATGCCCTTGCAATAAGTGTCTTAGACTGTTTTCTTAATTGTTTGTATATGTGAGCACTGTATTCAGAATGCTACATGTGCTTCCTGTGAATCTCCTTTAATTTCAACATTTTAATTATATCTAATGTAAACCAACAAGGGTACATTCTTTTCTTATTCAATGTTTTTTCAGGAACATATTTTGTGAAAAGGTTATTAAGGACTTCATAAAAATAGCTTACTGCATTGTTGGGGTCTTTACTCAATAGTAACTGATTCCAGTCATATTTTTGTAACGATGCATACAACTCATAAAAATCAGCCTTCTTGAAATTGTAGATGCTGACAAGTAATATTTTGACTCGCTCAATGTTAGCAACCAGTTTAAAATATAAAGCAGGATGATTAGAATCTTCAGGCACAAGGGGGTAATCTCTTCTGAATACATTAATATTTCCCACATAGTTGGACAGAACTAAATCAAGTGTTTTACCATTGGCATTTTTTACGTTATTAAATGAATTCAGATTGAGTAAAGCAATAAAATTAGCCAGAGCAAGACATTTTGGTCCACAGTTAAGTAAATTACAGTTACTATCATTGATCAAAGGTAAGTTAAAATCACCCGTTATAATAACATTATAATGTTGTATGAATTCGATGTTTTCAAGTACAGCAAAAAAATTATTATAAGTTTCTAAATCAGAGTTTGGTGGAAAGTAAACAGTTACCACGAGATATACCTTTTCACCTAAAATAAGTTTAACACAGACACATTCGATGTTCTCTACATCAATTTCTACAAGAACAGATTTAAAAGTACTGGCAACAGCTATCAACTTCTCCATCTTTTTTCGTACATTTTCATTTCAATTATCTTCTGCTGGCAATTCATTATGAGTAACATCTCATACACCTTTTAGCAGCAGGAGCTCAACTTTAAATTTCCACACTTCATAATTTTCATTGTTTAAATTGGAAGGGAAACGTACACGTTGTCCGACATGATCATATACCCTTAATTTATACTCTTTTACAAGATTATGGGTATATTGTCTTACCTGAGCCTCTGGTTCCAACTGATCCACACTAATGGATGCCTTTTGTTGAAATAGAGCACAGCACATGGGTGTAGCAAATGTAAGGAAGAAGCCGCACAGCAGTATTTGAATAGGGGCATTGGACCATGGATAACGACACAACGTGCCACGTTTCTCAAGATAGTCCATCACCACTGGTGTGAGAGCTGCAATCAAATCATTAAATGACAAACATACTGACCAAATGAACACCAAAATGTGAAAAATCAGCTGTATGTGACTACTGTCAAATGTAAAAAGGGAGGACAGTTACTTTAATTGATACGAGGTGGCTTTGAAGAGAAAGAGCGAGCTAATTTGCAGAAAATTCAATAATTCTATCTCAAAATTAACTGCCAATTTTCAAATATACACTGCCAAATTAAAAAAAAAAAAAACATGCAACATCTTCAAGGACTGTGTTCAGTGGCACCAGGGTATAATACAGCGAGCTTCTCTCATCGGTTGGCTGGCAGGCGCGCCCAGTTTATTTGCTTCCCGCCGACTCATCACTTCTCGTTACACAGCACAGTGACAGTACGGGGCTGCCCGCAATTCGCAGTTCAGGTCCCTGCTTAGAGCGTACTTTATATTAAGTGTTGATCTGTTGCTCCAGCTGTACTCAAATTGTGAAGTGTTATTTTGGGATATAATTCTCATAATGCCTCCACATGTGTACACGGTAGAGGAAAGGGTATTTATGTACGATAATTATGTGAAAACAGAGTCTTGCAGGGAAGTCATTAGGCGATTTGTAACATAATATCCAGGTGTACCCTCTCCACATGGAGACTCTCTGCGGAAACTCTCAAACAAATTGAGAGGAACTGGTTCTTTACTTGATAAGAAGCAAAGTGTTAAAAACCGTGTACTTACTGAGGAAGAAGTAAATTAAAATGCAGAAAGATTACAACGTACGCCTACAAAACCCCTAAGACGACTTGGACAAGAAGGCAGGGTTTTGAAGAGCTCAGCATGGTGGGCTACGGAAATGTCAAAATTGAAACCTTACGAACTGACTGACACTAACTGTCGAAATGGATATTTCCAGTAAGACTCTGCCTCCATGCATACAGCTAATAACACATTAAACTTAAATGAGGAAAATATCTGAAGACTGTGTTATTAGTATGGACTTATGGCCATCACGGTCCCCAGATTTAACTGTTTGAAACTTTTATTTATGGCGGAGCTTAAAAAAAAAGTGTATGCGAGAAACCCACACACGTTGGACAAACTGAAAGAACATATCCGGAGAGAAATAAGGAAGATGAACTGACGTGTGTGAATCGGAAGTTTTCTAAGACGATACCAGAAATGTATGGATGTAAGCGGAGAACATTTCAAACATCTCCCGTCATAAAGTACAAGCTTATTTTCTCAATTCTTAATTACTTATTTTCTTAATTTTAATTGTCATCTCATGTCATGTATGGATAAAGTGAGCAAAGTGCTGTTCTTGTAGCTATGCCGCAGAGCAGGGAGTGATGAGTCAATGGGAGGCAGATAAGTTCAGCGCGCCTGCCAGCCAACCGATGAGAGAAACTCACTGTATGTGCATACTAAGGGGTTGTTGTGATTCATTTGTCATGGACATCAGTGATCAGATGGCACTCAGGAAGCCTGTCCATGCACACTCTGTTTTGACTCTGCAGGCAGTAACTGTGCTGAAGTTAGAGGCGAACAGTGTTTGCAACATCCATTCTAGGGTACAACCATGCCCCGCTGATGAGTATGTGCTCCTGTTAAACAACTGCAGCCATTTGAATGGGGTTGCATTGTAGGCCTATGGGAAGCTGGATGGATGTATCGACAGATTGCTGCACAAGCTGGGCACAATGTATTGGTGGTGTGTCGCTGCTTTTAGCGAAGGTCTGTGGAACATCCCCACAACTGTAGACCAGGCTCTGGACGTCCGCGTAGTACAAATGCACGTCAAGATCAACGCATTGTGCGAGCAGCGGCGGCCGATCGAACATCATCCATCATCATCACATGTTACACCTGTTGTGTCACCAAGGACCATTGAGAACCGTCTGCTTGCAGGAGGATTACGATCACGTGTGCCTCTGGTTAGGCTACCACTGACATCACGGCACTGCCAAGCATGGCTACTCTGGTCTCGTGAAAGTCAACTGCAGAGGGGAATGGCGCTCTGTTTTCTGCGGTGACAAGAGTAGGTTCTGTCTTTATGCAAGTGATGGACATACAAGTGTACAGTGTAGACTGGGTGAACACCCTATTCCAGAGTGCATTTGCCCACAACACCCATGTCTCACCCCAGGCTTCGTGGTGTAGGGGGCCATCAATTACAACTCGCAGTCACAGTTGGCGTTTCTGCAGGGTAACTTAACTAGTGCCCGCTACATTGCACAGGTTGTTGTCCCTGTGCTACTGCCATTTCTTCGACAGGAAGGTGATGTGCTTTTTCAGCAGGACAATTCACATTCACATACAGCTGCTGCGACATTATGTTCTCTAAGTGGTGTTCAACAACTGCCCTGGCCAGCAAGATCACTGGATCTCTCGCCAATTGGACATGTATGGGGCATGATGAAGCGGGAACTTGTGCATTCTCCAGAGCCTGCAAGAACCATTGCCGAATTACATCAAAAGGTATAAGATGCTTGGGACGATCTATCACAGGATGCCAGTTGGCACCTTCGTGATTGTTTGCACGCACAAATACACACCTGTATTGCTGCCAGGGGGAGGTACACTGTGTACTGATGCGAGTGTTTGGGCACCCTTTACACCGACATGTGTGTTTCATCTGGTCTGAATTTGTAATCATATACTCCTGCAATGACAAACTACCTGTCACATTGCTTGTGAATAAAATGACTTTTTCCTTGAGGATGTTATATGTTTTTATTCCTGCAGTGTACATTTCTCAATGGGAACATTTTATAGAGATGTTCAGTTTACAAGAAGTTAAATATATTACTTAAACAACATTTTGAAATGCTACTACCGAGTGAGTGGCTACATTTTCCATGGCTTCCCATTCTCACATAAGGCACCATAAAGATGTCTCAGTGAGATGTAAAGCTAAAATATATTTTTTTAATGCTACTTCTAACATAATAAAAATTAACAGTTTAATTTAATTTTTACCACTCTACAATGTTATTACTTACTGTTTTCTCACATAATTTATGCATCCCAATATTTTTGGGTCCAAAGTGGAGAAAAAGAAATGTTCCCGTATTTGACGCACCCATTTCTTCGATCATCGATCACGCAGTTCTAGATGCGTTTTGAAGTAAAGATTCAACTACTCAAGTAACAGTCTTCCTATTGCATAACTCGGCATTCCAAATACTGCACAACATGCTGTTATTAGCTGGTAGGAAGTACCACTGCACTAGTTCAGTAATTGAATCAGCACAGAAGTGACTAGTGATACTATATTCCAGTCTGGTACAAACACATTTTACGAGCGTTTCGGGTACGGAACAGGCATTTTCTGTGATTTAAAAACCATTTGTTAATCCACAATGAGCAAGTACTCAAGTAATGCAGGCTCATATAAACTCGCGGTGAAACATACGAGAATAGAGTAGCGGGCCACAAGTATTCAGTGCGCTACTGGCTGTAACAGAAAAGTGCACTTCAAGCAACCAACACGTCTAGCAAAGCATTTCAAGGACCAAAAAGTGGCAAGTTTCCACAAGTAGAGGAGGATCTGCTAAAATATGTGATTCCATTATGCAAGGTTGGATATGCCGTTTCTCACAAAATTCTGTATTTTAAAGGATGAGAAATAGCTGCTGCACATGGAATCAGTCTCAGATTTTAAGGTTAGCCAAGGCTGCATGATTAATTTTATGAATTTATGGCCCGTCTCGCTCATATGTACTCTCATTGCGGAGAACCTTCTATGTTTCTCTGCAATGACGTATTCTTGGTACCTTATTGTGAAATTGCATCGGGCAATCAGGACGCAATTTCACAATAAGGTACCAAGAACACATCAATGCAGAGAAACATAGAACGTTCTCCGCAATGGGAGTACATATGAGCGAGACGGGCCATAGATTTACAGATATTAAACAAGACCTGGTAATTCTTAATAGACTGAACAAGGGAAGACTAATGAACAGTCTAGAAAGTATTCACATATTTCTAGACAAGTCAATTAATAGGGACAAGAACTTAAATGAAATAAATGAGCAGGGAAACCCCTTATTCGAACACATATTAAGATACACAGAGTTACTAGGAAGGAATCAAATACGCCCAGTGAACGCACTAAGCAATCACGAGGCCGCTACGTCACAGACAGAAGCCACCTCCCCGCCCGAAACAGCAAATGACGACACGTCCTCGCTGTCCCCCCTCCCTCCGAACCAAGCTAGCTTACAGTCCACAGCACACCGCTACAACACAAGGTCGAGAACAGCTGAAACAAACCCACAACCGTAGTACGGGAAGTAAAGACAACAAACAGGACAAGGGTAAGTTTATATTTCCACATCTTCCAATACTAAATAGCCTCCCTAGGCAATACATTTCTAGGCGACCACAACTAATTGACACAATCTTTTTATGCAGGTTACAGGTCGTAATACAGACGATTTGACTTAACAAGTTCTTGAACACCAAATAGTAGACTTCATTCAACAGCGGGCCACACTTTTCCACCTAATAAGAGACAAGTGACGGGGAAGAAATCCAGAAGAAGTTTTGAGAAGACATAAACACTTCATAAACATTTCAACAGGACCATTTTACCAAAAATCTCCAAGTTTTTAACAGTTAGTGATTTTATTGGAAAAGCTCTCAGGACTCATAGTGAACCTAAGACATTTTAGTCCAATAAGTGTTTTTAATATTAAGTTTAATGTCCAACTAACAACCGCCCTCAATGCACTCCCCCCCTCTCCCACCTATACACTTTCTACTAACACCTGTTTTTAATGTTTTAATGTAAATTATGAGATTGATTTTATGCTATTTTTACCTAAGCTACATGTAAAACAGCTGATGATGACTGCTAAGCAATCGAAACATGTTCTGTGATTATTAATGTCATTATAAATAGCCCAAGGCTAAATAAAAAAGAGAAAGTATCGATTAAGTGGAACCTTTCTTCATTTATTGATTGGATTGTGATTGAGAAGTGTAAAGTGAAGGAATATTCGCTCTTCCAAACAGGAAAGTCAGATCAGACACCTATCAGTTTCGATATGCCACAAAGTCGAACAAACAATAAGAAAGGGTCATCGAGTGTTATCGTACACACTACTGGAAGCGAAAAATGATATGCAGTACTGAAATGCTTGCTGTAACAGCTGATGGCAGAAAGCTTGCACCTTACGTTGTTCTAAAATGAAAAAAGAATGTCCACGTTTGTATCCAAGAAAAGGGATGGATGGACATGTCACTCGTACAAGATTGGATATGAACGGTTTGGGGAAATGAAGCAGGGTCCCTGTTTCGATGCCTGGCCCTTCTCGTGTTGCGACAGTTTTCGTGGCTACCTGATGGAAGACACTAATTTTTTTTTTTTTTTTTTTTTTTTTTTTTTTTTTGCTATGGGCTTTACGTCAAGAAATTATTGGAAACCATGAAAACCAATTTGGCAGCGATTCCTGGTGGACTGATGTCAGTGTTTCAACTTTTGGATGTTTTGATAAATAAATCATTCAAAGTCAAAGTGCAAAAACTATCAGTGCTGGATGGTGGAAAGTGTGCACGAACTTACTGTAACAGGCAAGATTCGGAAACCCCCTGTGGAACTCCTTTGTGAGTGGATATTGCATGCTTGGGACAGAATTTTTTCGAAGGTGATTGAAAAGAGCTTCAAGAAAAACAAGAATCTTGAATTCGTTAGATGAAGAGATGTGAGCAGTGATATCAGTAGCAGCAATTCTTCCTGCAGTGCTGGTAGTGAACTCAGAGTGTAGCCCATAAAAGATAAGACTTTTATTTTTTCCAATATGTCATTATTATGTACTTATATGAATTGTTCTTTTATTAGTTCATATTTATTTCACTTCAGGTTGTATTGTCAGCTCATTACGGAAAGAATATTTTCATGTGTCTGTACAGTACTTCAAACCCATGCATCCAACTTACCTGACGTACGCTATGCAACTTTTCAGAGAGAGAGAGGGGGGGGAAAAAAAAAAAACGCACGCCATAATTTTACACTAAATGACGATAACCGCAAATGAGTTGAACCAATTGTGTGTATATTTGTATATAATTTTTTAAATACCTGAATTCCTAGAATAATTTATGGATCCAAAGTTTCCGCCTGCATTTTTCATCAAAAAGTTGTGTTAATTACGCAAGAAAATACAGTAATAGCCATAATCTTTGTGTTATTTTATGATGTACTTATACATAATGTTTGTTAAAGTGGAGAAGGAAGCATAATTATGTAAATCACTTTCTGTAGGTTAGTCAATTTTCAATGGGTAACAATTTTGTGGGAATTTAGTGCTCTGCTTCTTCCTGGCCTCCAGGACCTTAGTGCCATGGGGAGGGAGGGGTTTGAATATCTCCTAGTTATTTTTAAAGGAACGACTTTAAAGAAATTCATTTTGTTATAATTTGTTGACAAAAAGTAACAGGTCTGTTGCTTGTTACTGTTGCAAAAGACCCAAAAACAAATAAAGGAAAATGATTTAAGTTCTAAACAAGTGGGTGGTAACTTGAGATTTATTATGAGAAAACCTAACAAGAAACCAGTAGTGGTAAAATAAGAGATCAAAATTCAACTGAATATCATACCTTCATCATGACTGTTGGTGTCCTTGCATTTTTTACACGATTCTTCATTCTCTGTACTTGGCCTTTTAACTCAAATTTCTTGCACTTGGCTCTACAGCCTTTTCTGCTCTCATTTTGTATCTTATCAACTGAGAGCCAAAATAAATTTGTTTCCCCCCCTGTCACTCATCTTACTGTGTTGGTTCAAAACCAGACCATAACACAAGCAACAAGGATATGAACTAATATAACTGACACTGGCTGGATACTGGTCTAACAATGGATGTGCCAAATTATATAATCCGGCATTACTCGCTAGGTCTTTACGTGTGCCATTACTCACTAGTGAGTGCAGTGCTCACCTTTAAGTTTAAAGGCCTGAATGTGTCCATATAAAGATGGCAGTATTTTTAATACATCAATCTGAGAGTGTTATTTATTTATTTATTTATCTAAGAACATATGCTATGGCTTTGGAGCCAAGTTCTGCATTTGGGAGACACGTGGGTTCAAACCCCACCATCGGCTGTCCTGAGAATGGTTTTATATGGTTTCCGTTTACACTTCCAGGCAGATGCTGGGCCACTTCCTATTCACAGGCCACAGCTAACAAATTCCTTCCACCTCCTTACCCAATTTCATTCACCACAATTCATTTCATCTTCACCAGCTCCGCAAATGAGGTTGGCAACAGGAAGGACATCCAGCCGTAAAACATGTGATATAAATTCATCTCACCTCATACCCGAAACGGGACTCAGGTGTAGATAAATAATTTATTTAGGAACATGAATGCTTAAGTTTATACAGTTATTTATTTAGGAACACGAATACTTGACCTGACATACATTTTAATTTAAATACAAGAAAAAAATCGTTCTAAAAAAATAATCAAATTTGAGATAGGGGAAGTACGCTCAGTATGAACTAAATAATGCAAACATATATTCCAGCATAAGAGGAAACAAAGATTTTACATAGTCGGTCATCACTTCTGTTCCTTTCAGCACTTTCCTGGAACACTATTTCCGGGTTCGAACATTTGTAACGGGAGCATGTGGGCCCCACTTGGTAATTCCATCCATTCCTGAGATGAATGGAATGCAGCCTTTGATCAACAAAAGTGCCTCTTCTTCCTCGAACTTGCAGAAATTCAGATTCAGAGTTAGGATCACTTTCGTAAACCTTGTCTGTTTCATATCCATCACTTTTGGTGTTTAAATCCGGTTCCTCCAACGTTTCACCCAACCATGAAAAGATCTGATCGGTGGATGCCATTGTAACTTGTATAAATTCACTAACAACAGTCAAAACACAAAAAATTCACCTTAAACACAAGCGTAAGACAAACCTTGACTTATTACAATGTGCAAAATTGAGTTTCTCGCCACTAGGGGAACAAAAGGTTACTTTCCAGTATCATGTTCCTGTGTATCCGTTACACTGCAGTATTAGGATAAAGTAACATAATACAAGTTGCAGGTCAACTTTTGGAAGGAACATTCCTTACCGGTATATCTGTTGTCTCTTGTAGCCCCTAACTGCACCTTAGTAAGTACTTATAAATAGCAATACTATAGCTTCATCTCACTTTCTTCTCTCCCACTGACCCTTTCGCCAGCTCGTCACCCACATTCTTAACCATTCCTAGAAAAATGTTTGCAATGACCCATTTATGTTCTGAGAACCAATACTTTGAAACCTTCCTTTATAAAAAGCGCTGAGGCTGCTAGGAAGCTAGCTATGTGCATTCGTAGATGTCCAAGGATCTGTAGTTAAACAGACACTAAGACCAGACTTTATAAAATATGTTGATGAATGAGTGTCATATACACTTCAGATGCCGCCAGAATTGGTCTTGAGAAAATAGCCCTATGAGGAAAGATGTAAGCAGAGTTTAACCCAGTACTTTTTTTTTAATGTCGCACCGACACAGACTGATCTTACGGCAATGAAGAACAACATTATGTCAAAGAGTGTAGAATGATTTTAACCAAAAAGTAATTGATTTTCAGTCTTCCTCACTTGACTCTCCTTGTTCATGTTTGTTCATACTATTCCTCATTCAACTGACTGGGCAATTATAAGTTAGAAATCCATTTTCAGTTTTGCTTGGTATTCATGATCAGAGAAGTGTTCTGTTCTAATTTTGAGTATGTTTGATAATACATAGTACGAGTGACTTTGTATAAGCTTGAGTGGTGTAAATAATCAGTAGAATCTTCAATTAATGTTAATTTTATACTATTTAAAAAAAAAATTTAAACCGTGTATAAACGTTACCCCACTCTTAAGTCATCTAAGATATAATTCGACGTGTTCTATTATTTTACACTTCATTGTGTTTCAAACTAGCTCTGCAGCGTAGCTTACAGTATAGACCATTGTAATACATTATTGAATTCTATCTGTTGGTTTTCCTCTCAGCCTCTTGCCACCCACTTCCATCTTGAGCATTCTTCTGGGTATTCGTGACTTCTCCATTAATTTGACATGCCCATACCATCTGAGTTAACATTTCTCTTTTATATCGTATAATAGTTCCTCATTCCTTACTTCCCCCTTATCATTTCTTACTCAGTCACTTTTATCATGGTATGGAATTCTTTATATGACATTTTCATATTTGTTAAATGAGAAATTCATACTTTATTTTGGACACTGACCATCTACTGGTATTTCTCATATCAGTCTACCTGCTTGCCAACAACGCTCAAGAAAAGAATTTGAATCAGAGACAATAAGCACAGAACCCACCAGTTTTTCAAGTTCCTTAAGTTTTTGTTCTTCATTATACTTTGTAAACACTTTTTCCCCACTTCTGTTATGCTGAATTCTTATTAGCACTCTTCCATGTCACTCTCCTCAGTTAACTGAAGACATTCAGCTGCATTTTCCCGACAAGAAAAATGAATGTTTTCTTCAAACTGAACATTTGTGGCTTTGCTGCAATTTTGTCTTCAGGTATGTCATAGGATATTTTTAAAGCTTCAGCATAATATTGTATTAAATTTTACTTTAATTTCTCCTTGCTCAATCACATATTTACTAAATTTTGTTATCAAAAAATAAAGGACAACAATAATACATGATACCTCATTTTTACCTGAAATACAGGATGTTGCCACCTATCAAAAAGAAAAATGTATAAAAATGCCTTGTGCAGGGTTGCCTGGTTTAAACCAATTAATTATTTTAAATACATTGTTTTATTTTTTATTCCTAACATTTTTAATACTTTCTGTTACTGGAACAACAATGACTCACCTCTGTAGTATATTGTGTACTGTTGGAATATTACAACACTTCTACTTTTGAAACTCTATATACTTTTCAAACAGATTGTTAGAAAGGGGATGTGTCAGTTATTACCGTTACCTTTGAAAACGAAGACCCTCAATCCATTATTAGGTGCGATAGTGCATGTTTGGTGAGTGGTGTACTCAGTAGCGAGTAGAGATGGGAGTTACATATCATAACATGATGCTGTATCCTAATCCATAACAGTAAGCTGTTCCAGAAATATTATGTTCCTCTGGAGACCCTAATACAAAAGTAACTGTCTCAGCAAAACCAAGGGAAGGGCAGGGATTTTCTGACTGGCTAACGGATATTAGGAACTACAGCAGCTTGCACAAAAAAAAGAGACACTGGACAAACTGCTTACACTGATGTTTACCACATGCCTGTTACAGAGCTATTAAGAAGACACAGGCTACAATGGTATGGACATGTAATAACAGACAGCAAAACAGCAAGGGTTTACTTTGAAAAAGAGGTGACAAGGAAAAGACCAATAGGGAGACCATGGAATCAATGGATGGACACAGTGAAATCACATGTCAGCAAAGAAGAATGTTAAGTGGGAGGATATAGAGGAACAGAAACTATAAACTATATTCTGACACGAAGAAGTGGTGACCGTTTGTACATCACACCCAGTAAACTGGAGCCAGAAATCATGAATATGAGTAAGGATGTAAAGGAGAAGGCATAGAGGTCACTGGTAAGACCATAATTAGAGGATGATTCTAGTGTATAGGACCCCTCACCAAAATTACTTTATTCCATAACCAAAAAAAGTCCAAAGAAAAGGAGCACTTTTGTTCTGGGTGATTTCCCACAAAAGAACAGCGTTACAAAAATATAGCAAACTTGGGCTGGGAAGACTTGGGAGTAAGATGAGAAGCTGCTTGACTAAATGGTATGCTGTCAATGGAGAGATGGCACGGAATGACATTAGTAGATAAATAAGGTTGAGTGGTGTTTTTAAAAGTAGGAAAGATCACAATATGATGGAGTTGGAATTCTATACGACAAACTGGGGCAAATATTTGTTTATATGAAGAGGAGTTTGAAATGTGATGTTACAGAAGAATGCTGAAGGTGAGATGGATAGATCGAATCACAAATGAAGATATACTGAATAGAATAGGTGAAACGAGATCGATTTGGCTAAATTTGACCGGAAGAAGAAATAGAATGATAGGACACATCTTAAAACACCCAGGACTTGTGCAGTTGGTTTTTGAGGGAAGTTTAGGTAGTAAGAATGGTAGAGGTAGACCAAGGTATGAATATAAGAAAGAGATTAGAACAGATGTAGGCTGCAGCACTTACGTAGAAATGAAAAGGTTAGCAAAGAATAGAGTGGCACGGGGGGGCTGCATCAAACCAATCTGTAGACTGATGATTCGAACACACAACAGGAAGAGGATTTAGGGATTGGAATAATTTACCAAGGGAGATGTTCAATAAATTCCAAACTTCTTTGAAATTTTAGAGAATCTGCCACCTGGGAGAATGCTTTAAATGCAGATCAGCGGAGACTGATTGATTGATGATGATGATTATTATTATTATTATTATTATTTATTAATAATAATACCATGGTATATCATTTTCATTAGTTATATAATATTTAGTTTTCATATACAAAGGGCACTAGGAAAGTTTTGCAATGTGAGTGAACGCTTTAGATCTTTTTTAAAATAATTTCCACCACACTCAATACACTTCTCCATACGTCTAAACCAGTCACTGAACCAACTCTGCCACTTTTCTTCGATTACATTTTCACACTCTTGATCCCATACTGACAGAAGCTCCTCGTTGGATGCAAAACACCGCCCTTTCAGCTTCATCTTCACTTCTGGGAAGAGTGTGAAGTCACATGGGACAAAATCAGGACTGTATGGAGGGTGATCAAGCACAGTCAACCCTGATCTGGCAAGAAAATCCATTGTTACATTAGCTCGATGAGCTGGAGCATTGTCAGTGATGCAAGAGCCAAGTGTTGAGCTGTGACCTTGGACAGAGCTGCTTGAGAGCCTGGATGACCTTAGGCAGACAAGTCTCACTGTACCACTTCGCAGTAACTATCCTTTGTGTTTCTTGCACAACCCGAGTCAGGAAGAATAGTAGTAGTGAAGAATACTGCAATCATCCTTTTCTTCATTGACCTTGACTTTCACACAGTCACAGGAGTATCCTCATCTTCAAACAGCCACACCTTGTTCTGGGATTTTGTTGGGACATCGTAATAATAAAGCAAAGTTTCATTAGCTGTAACAATGCTATTGACGTTATGCGAAGTGCCATTTTCAAACTGTTTTAGCCTTTTTCGGCACCATTTCACTCAATGTGCCCTTTGTTCCTCTGAAAGTTAATGGGGAAAGGGAACAAACTTTTTTAATATGGAGATGGTCATGTAGAACTGAATGAATAGCTGGTGCAGGGATGTGGAGGGTTTCTTCTACCTGCCGATATGTCAACCGCCTCTCTTGCTGCAACATTTTCCTCACAGCTTCAATGTTTTCCTCAGTCACTGATTCAGATGGTCGCCCTGAATGAGGATCATCTTCGACCCCAAAATTTCCCCTCTGGAACTCTTTGTACCAGCGGAAAATTGTTGTGCGATATGGACAGTCTTTCCCCAGCACAGGAGTCATTTCCTCCAGGCACGGGTAACAGTTAATCCACGAGCAAAACTGAAGCGGATAATTGCGCGATATTCACCTTTAGACCACTGACATCTTAACTCGCTTTCAGTCCCACTGCTTGGTAACAAATGGTGTGAAGGTAGCGCCCTGCTGTCTGCTAGACCAGTTTTCACTCCTCTTTTCATCCCTCACCATAACAGGGGTGTCCAGCCAACTGTTTTTGCATATTGCAAAACTTCCCTAGTGCCCTTTGTATCTTCAGTTTTTTCTACATTCAAACAGCAGTAGTGTAATAATGTGTCAGTGTTCTTAATTCTGTGCATATTTGTTTAATAAATACTGTGACTGTACAAAGTAAATAAAATGCTGAAAAATATCAGAAAAAAACAAAATACAATTACAAGTAAACAAGATAATACAGCTATGAGCTCAACCTATTATTGCATCTCACAAAAGCATTGCGCCCTTCCATGTAACAAATCACATCACACTTCAATGGAGGATTAAGGAATAGAGATAGTTCAGGAATATTTCAATTGCTTGGGAAAGGTTGAACCAAGGTTCGAAGATAATCATCCTGGTCCCGAGTGGCTACAAAGTTTTCTCAATCAACTTAAAGAACTGTCTGTCAGACTGGGACAAAATATTAAGATGAGCAGAGCTAGAGTGACACTATCAGGCAGCTTGTACTGACAGAGTTGTTGTATAATATAATAAATTATGATGAAACATATTTCACTGACGCCTCTGGCCAAGTGAAAGTGATCATGAAGTTCGGTGTAAAAACATGCGGAATGAATAACAAAACACAACCAAAACTTTTGCTTGGAAGGAAAGAGGTAAAACCGACTGAAGTGCCTACTGGAAGATGTTTATTAATAGGTAATCTTCAGGATGATAAGGATGAAAATCGAGGAACAAGCTCACAGAAAAGTGACGAAGATGGACTGCAATACAGAAATAACATAGTTTTCTTAGAAAGTGCTAGGTGTAAAATTCAGGCATAATGTTATGTATAGCAATGTTAGCAGAAGTTTTACTTTAGATGTTAATAGTTTAGCAATAACGTGATTGAGAAAAAATTATTCATTTTAATATTATCCTTACATTTATATCAGGTTTGAAGAAGAAAGGTAAGTTAATTGCTTTAAACATATTATAATCAGTTGATCAAACGCCACCATATATTGCTTTTGATGTATTATTTTTATGAGTTGACAAGACATACCTCTTCACTTGCATCAAATATCTATCCTGATAATCTGGCATTACAAAGAAGCACACTATTCAAGTAGCTATTTGCAGCTGCCGAAATGCTCAAGGTTTGATGCTCAGTGTTGTACAAACATTTCTATGTAATGATTTCCTAGGTTCCAATGATAACCTCATAGAAGCCTAAGTCTGCAACATTCATAGTTTCCTTCAAAACTCTTCACCTTTTTAAGCTGCCTGCAGGTAGTTTCGTAAATTCCAGATGGCTGGAGTTTATTATTAACTTACAAAAAACTCCCATTTAAAGGTCAAGCAGAGAAAAAGTCTGGCTCTCTAGTTTCTGGATCCAAAATTAACCAACAGAAGACAGGAAACAGACTACAGCAGATAAAGTCACTGCAGGAAATGATTAAGAAACTAAACAAGAATGACAGTATATACTTTGAATGGAGACAAATCTTGGATTTAACAGGAATAAATATTAAAAACTCTTAAGAACAGTCTGTGTTTCAGATCTATGCTCCATATCACACTGAGAAAGTGCCTGAAAAGATGGAAACAAAACAGTGTATTCTTTGTTTCTACATAAGTAGTCATGCTATAAAATAAAATAAAAAACAAACAGAACAGCAACTTTAGATTTGCAAGTTACTAGAAGGTCAGTCTAAATTTCAGAGAAACTTCAAACCGAATGTCCAAAATAAGGATTGTTTAGCCCGGCCCGGACCATGCATCAGCCAACTAGGTGAGAAAATGAAGTCCAAAAATGAAGAAATTAGAGTACATTTAGTTATTCATTATAAATTTATATTTTGAATTCTTTTAACATTTCAAAGTTAAAAATGTCAAAAACACACTATTTATTGGTTCTTCAAAGAGAAATGACATGCAGTATCAGCTGTATGTACTATTTGAGAATGTTTACACAAGACAGTACCGGTAACTATTTTTATGTATTCAGTATCTTAGTTATAATTTTCAATGACCCTGGTATCACAGTGAACTATTAGAATATAAACATTAACAACAAATATCCTCTTCAGACCACAAGTAAACAAATGTGCACCTCCATGACTTAAATTATTTGGTCAGTGGCTGCCTTTATTATGAATTGTGACTATAGGAATAAATTTGCAAACCTGAGTATAGAAAATCTACACTAATGGCAGCTTTTTATGGAGCACAACTACACAGGAGGGAAATATTCATTAGCAGCAAGATGGTTGATAGTTATGAGATGCCTCCGAGCAAGTCCTTAGTTTAATGCATTTTAATCACTGTGATCTTTAAATATATTTTTTTCACACCTTTATGTTTGATGACTGCATTCATTAAGCAGTTGTTTCAATAATTACCCCCACCAGTAAAAAATTATAAATTATGGAATACACATATGAACAAGATCTGTTACAATGGTCCAATGAAATTTACACTCTAGCTATTTAGACTATGAAGTGTTAAGAAAAAAAGAAAGAAAGAAAGAAAGAAAGAAAGAAAGAAAGAAAGAAAGAAAGAAAGAGAGAGAAAGAAAAAAGATAATTTGTCTGGTCTTGGCTCTGAAGAGACTATATGGACTTCTACTGTTGATGACAGTTCCATGCTGATAATTAACAGTATCTATGATAATGCAGCATATCATGCAACAATTTGTACTAGTAATGAATTACAGTGAAAAGGAAATACTAAAGTTAAAGGTATATTAACTGAATTAAAACTTCAAAACAGACATTCAATGATGTGCAGAAAAATAAACTATAGTGTTAGTACCATACAGGCAGAAAGTTAATGAGCAGTCTCAATACACTATCTGAGGTAAGTTGGAAACTAAAATCACACAACAAAACTCAAAATAAACTTTCTGCTCACTTGCACCAAATGAAAAGACTGCTAGCATTATTTCATTGGTGAAACCAAAGTACAAGGTGTAAACATTCTGAAAAGAAATACAAAATGAAAGCAAACATCAATAAACATAACAGAAAAAGAAATGCGTTATAAATGTAAACAATGGATAATTTGGCTATAATATATATACAGAAAGAAACATCAAAAAGGACACAAAATAAGATGAACACAATGACTTGATTTATACCAAGTGAGCAAAATAAAACTGGCCCGGAAAATATTTACAATAGGACTGATGCGGGATTGACCTCGTTAATGAACATCACAGAAGATGCTGGAAATGGCCTCTCTGAAGAAATGAAAAACTGAGGATCCAAAGGCACTAACTCCACTTCACACAGAAACCATCGGTAGAACTCAACATGCGAAGGTTCGTCTGGACACTTAACGCATGCACAATAGTAAATTTGTAAGGATACAGATACAGCTCCTTTTGATAATGTTTTGACACAACAATCTCTTAATTCCCACTTGCTCACATAAACGGCACTGAGATTTCGTCAGACTTCCCTTCACTCGAGCAATGTTTTCTGGTGTTCGAACTCTCTTCGGATAGTTATGGTTTTTATTTGCTACAGAGCCCGTTTCAGGCAATTTTGCCACAAGACTTTGCTCAAGGTTTCGCCAAAACACTTCTACTCTTAAACTCTCGTGCAATTATGCACAGGTTTTCCACAAATCGTGCTTTGCATAACACTCAACAATGAACATACGCTGTTTTATCGTGAGCACCATTTTGTATTCCTCTCACTCGCTTACACATAATGACACAGCGTTGTACTTGGGAGATGTGGGAGATGCACACGCGCAAACATGAAACAGCAGCCAATTGGTGCATTGAGATCATGGTTTCCAGCATTCGCTGTGGTTGGGCAGTTCTCCTGTTCATTAACAAGGGTCAATTTTGCAGTGTTGTTTTTACTGAAGGCAACCAATGTGCTCATATTGGAAAATTTATTGAATAAGATGCACTTCAATCTCTGGAATACTAATTTAATTTGGATAACCAATTTATTAAGGTCATTGGATTAGTGGCCCTGAAAGGCTCATTAACAATAGTCAGAAATCATTTATAGTCCTTGTAGACTCTCAGAGCTATAGCTTTCTTTGTCCTATAAGGAGTTCCTCACAGGTTTCAAAATACAGATCAAAACAATTTTTATGGAGTAATAGGATTAATATGGTATACTAATCCTTTATAGACAATATATTCTACACTACCTTTGTAGTCATCAACACTTCTCATGTAAACTTAAGCTTAGTCTTGTCAGCCTCCAAATGGAGGAAGCAGAAATTAATGCATTTCAAACTGACATATAAATTATTTAGAAAAATTCACTATCATCGACAACTCTTCTATAAATAGGACAGTTGCTCTTCTCTACTCTAATTCAAATCTCCCATCACTTCTATTTTACAGAGTCTCAAGATAAAATATTACATAATGTATATAAAGGTTCATCAGCCATCATATTTCCATACTTCGGAGCTAAATGACTCTCATACTATCATAGCCATGATTTATTCAGCCCCCACCAGTAAAAAATTATAAATTATTATATTATCATCAGTGAATCAGAGATTATGTATCTGACTCATGTTTCCAAGTCCACAGGTTCAATCCCAAGGTAATTGATTTTTGAAAGGTTAGCAAATACCTTAAAGACTTTGGGGTGGTGCACTTCGCACTTGCCCTACAATATTAACTCAGTCTTAGAAAACACCAGTGGAGTTCTACTTCATTACTAGATGGCAATGCAATTGGAATGTTGAAATTGGTTTCAGGGCAGTCAGGCTTGTGTCTTGAGCAATACTTCGTGGAATTCCACAAAAGACAAAAGTAATTGACTCCAAACAATGCCATATCTACCAGTGTTTATTGCAGCGCACTGTTATGTGCTACTATTGACTATGAATGTTGTGCAGCAAATGTTCACTCAGCAATTATTCTAGATGACGACACAGGTGCGTTACACTCCGTGCCAAATATTAAAGCTCATATTTTTGCCAGTACCTATGTAAACAAGTGGATCTCGTATTTGTGCATTGTTAGGCTGCTGTTAAACATATGCATCAGATTGTTAGTTATTATCTCTGTAGCCATTACAATTTGGCATACTTTTCTCTGATGTCAACAGAATACTGGAATAAGGGGCCCCCAGTGTGTCCCATGAAAACATTGCCCAGATCATCTCTCAGCAGAAGAAACACCATCTCGTAGGCTCCAAAAATCTATCACACTGCCTACAGGAACACATTTTGCCAATAAATGTGTGCTAAGGGGAACAGGCATAGATTGTGGATACTGTGCAGAGTGTTATGCAGAGGGGCGGCACAAGACAGTATGTTCTACTGCAGCACGTACCCTGGTATGTCTTGAAAAGTAGGAAAGATCACAATATGAAGATAAAGTTGGAATTCAAGCGGACAAATTGGGGCAAATATTTCTTTATACGGAGGGGAGTTAGGGATTGGAATAACTTACCAAGGGAGATGTTCAATAAACTTCCAATTTCTTTGCAATCATTTAAGAAAAGGTTAGGAAAACAAATAGGAAATCTGCCACCTGGGCGACTGCCCTAAATGCAGATCAGTAGTGATTGATTTGCTTGCCGGTTAGCAGCGAGATTGCTGAATAACACAGTGAGCTGATTGTGCTTGTATTTCACATTCCACCCAGAAATTAGAAATTTATGTTTTGTTGAGTGATACAGTGAAGCGAATATTTGTCGCCTGATAGCCTACATCTGAATTAGGAACATAATCATGTGAAGCTGACTAGTGTGGTGTATATTTGTCTTGTGACAGCCTAGTTATGGTTTCGGAAAAAAAGTTGTGAAATTCCTAACTAGAGAAGACAAAATTAAAATCCATCAGAAAGTAGACTGGCACCCATATCTTTAAGAGCACATAGGTAGCATGAATGTTAAACTTCGCACCTTTGAGTTTCGATTCGATCATTCGAGTTAGTCAAATCAAAGTTTCGTTGATTCAAAATGGCAGCCAAAGTCGCAGTCGCACACGGTCAAGGTCGAGGTACATTCAGGGAAATGGGGTGGCCTAGGGAGCGGTGATAAGGGAACAGGGAACTGGAAATCAAGTAGGGATGACATAAAATTGTTAGTGTTGAACTGTAGAAGTATTGTAAAGAAAGGAATAGAATTAAGTAATTTAATAGATATATATTTACCAGATATTGTAATAGGAGTTGAATCATGGCTGAGAAATGATATAATGGGTGCCGAAATTTTCTCACGGAACTGGAGTGTGTATCGTAGAGAGAGGATGGTGGGAGGCGGAGTATTCATTCTGGTGAAAGAAGAATTTGTAAGCTACGAAAAAGTTAAAGATGAGACACATGAAATTCTAGGGGTAAGGCTCATTTCTAAAGATAATAGGCAACTTGATATATTTGGAGTATACAGACCGGGAAAAGGTAGCACTGACACGGATTCAGAATTATTTGATAAGATAATGAGCTATGTAGGAAACAACATGGAAACAAATGTGATTGTAGCGGGAGATCTGAATTTCCCAGATGTCAATTGGGAAGGAAATGCGAACGACAGGAAGCATAACCAACAAATGGCAAATAAGTTAATATGGGAAGGACAGTTGATTCAGAAAGTGATGGAACCAAACAGAGGGAAGAATATCCTAGATGTGGTGCTGATAAAACCAGATGAGCTCTATAGAGAAACTGAAGTAATAGATGGTATTAATGATCATGAAGCTGTTTTTGTCATAGTTAAAAAATGTGATAGAAAGGAAGGTCTTAAAAGTAGGACTATTATGCAGTACCATATGGATGATAAAGCAGGCATGAGGCAGTTTCTATAAAGTAACTATGATCGGTGGAAAACGGTAAATAAAAATGTAAACAGACTCTGGGATGGGTTTAAAGAAATTGTTGAGGAATGCGAAAACAGGTTTGTACCTTTAAGGGAGGTAAGGAATGGTACAGACCCATATTATTATAATAGAGAAATAAAGAGACTAAGAAGGAGGTGCAGACTGGAAAGAAATAGAGTTAGAAATGGCTGTGGAAGTAAGGAGAAATTGAAGGAACTTACTAGAAAATTGAATCTAGCAAAGAAGGCGGCTAAGGATAACATGATGGCATGCATAATTGGCAGTCATACAAATTTTAGTGAAAAATGGAAGGGTATGTATAGGTATTTTAAGGCAGAAACAGGTTCCAAGAAGGACATTCCAGGAATAATTAATGAACAAGAAGAGTGTGTATGTGAAGATTTTCAAAAGGCAGAAGTATTCAGTCAGCAGTATGTAAAGATTGATGGTTACAAGGATAATGTCCAGATAGATAAGAAGACTAAGGCTAAAGAAGTATTAAAATTTACATATGATAACTAGGGCTCGGATGTTTAGGAAAAATATTTTTTTCTTTGTCTCCATTTTCTTGCCTGATTGGATTTTGATGCAAATCAGGTGATTATAGTCACAATTAAGTGATTTTTGTTTGTCATATAAATTCATATTTTGGCTATTTTTTGTCATAATGTCATATTTTGAGCTATTTTCGTAGAAACGTCGTATTTTGGTCACATTTGGGAGGTTTGGCGACAACTGTAGCTGTGCAAACTCATCGTCAACTTCCCGAATGAAAAGTAGTATTTACAAAACTCCTTTTCCGTGTCAAATCTGTAGTTAATACAAATGGAATACTCTGCCTCTTCTATCAAGATTGCGCAGGAATAGTTTTCCTACAGTTTGTCAGCAAGTCGGACATATATTAAGTCGAACTTTGGAATTACATCGAGTGCAATTACTCGCTTAGAAGCTGCTAGCTTAGAAATACATGCAAGTATTGAAATTGTGAGAAGTGTTGAACTTTCAGCACAATCACATGGAATAGTTGGCGTCAGTGTAATATGGAAACTTTGAAATTTGCTTAAACAAAGTGACTGTTTTTGTTGTGTGTGCAAGATAAATGATGTTCTTAGAGGAGAATGTACCAGTGCATTTCAAGATGAGTGCATACTCGACAGCAGTGATTTAATATTATTTAAATGTGCAACAACAGCGTCTTGTGACGTAGAAAGGAGCTTCCCTTTTTAAAGAATGTGTTAAGTGATAATTGGAGATCTTTTGCGCCTGATGCTTCGAAAATAAACCTTGTCATACACTTCAACACCACCCGCGGAGAAGAACGAAAAAGTTATACGAATTTGCACTATATACCGAGTCGCCCTACCATAATGTATCGAAAGACATCTATTTAATTCGTTTTGTGGTGCTCAATTTAAACTTTAACGCATTTGAGCAATATTAATGTAATCTGGGCTTAAACATTTTAAAATATTTTTAAAAATAGATTGATTTCTAGTTTTCTTCGTATTTCAAACCACCAATGAAGGGTACAAACATATTTTGACTTTTAAAATGTCGTGTGATCTATAATCTTAGCGAACTTAGTACTTCATAGGTATGTATTCACAAATGTTTGATAAGTGAATCAAGGACAATACACTGAATAACTGCTAAACGTGTATATTCAGAAAATTAATATGAATGTAAGAATAAAGAATTTAGTTAACAAAGATGTATCAAAGGAATTGACGTTTCGATGTATAACTTATTTTAAAATGGCCATATTTAGATTAATCACTTTCGGGTCATATTCTGTAATTTTTACGTCATATTTCGTCACTTTTGAGGTCATATTTGCTTGCTATTTGGGCTATTTTTAGGTCTTAAACATCCGAGCCCTAATGATAACAATAACATTTACAATAAGATACAAAAGTTGAAAACTAGAAAAGCGGCTGGAATTGATAAGATTTCTGGGGATACTAAAGACAATGGGTTGGGATCTAGTACCATATCTGAAGTACTTATTTGATTATTGTTTGGTCGGAGGAGCTATACCAGATGAATGGAGAGTTGCTATTGTAGCCCCTGTGTATAAAGGAAAGGGTGATAGACATAAAGCTGAAAATTACAGGCCAGTAAGTTTGACATGCATTGTATGTAAGCTTTGGGAAGGCATTCTTTCTGATTATATTAGACATATTTGTGAAATTAATAACTGGTTCGATAGTAGCCAGTTCGGTTTTAGGAAAGGTTATTCCACTGAAGCTCAACTTGTAGGATTCCAGCAAGATATAGCAGATATCTTGGATTCAGGAAGTCAAATGGACTGTATCGCCATTGACCTGTCTAAAGCATTTGATAGGGTGGATCATGGGAGACTACTGGCAAAAATTAGTGCAATTGGACTAGACAAAAGAGTGACTGAATGGGTTGCTATATTTCTAGAAAATAGATCTCAGAGAATTAGAGTAGGTTAAGCTTTATCTGACTCTGTAATATATAAGAGGGGAATTCCTCAAGGCAGTATTATCGGACCTTTATGTTTTCTTATATATATATAAAAAAATGATATGAGTAAAGGAGTGGAATCAGAGGTAAGGCTTTTTGCGGATGATGTTATTCTCTATAGAGTAATAAATAAGTTACAAGACTGTGAGCAACTGCAACGTGACCTCGAAAATGTTGCAAGATGGACAGCAGGCAATGGTATGTTGATAAACGGGGTTAAAAGTCAGGTCGAGTTTCACAAATAGGAAAAGTCCTCTCAGTTTTAATTACTGCACTGATGGGGTGAAATTCCTTTTAGGGATCATTGTATGTATCTAGGGGTTAATATAAGGAAGATCTTCATTGGGGTAATCACAATAATGGGATTGTAAATAAAGGGTACAGATCTCTGCACATGGTTATGAGGGTGTTTAGGGGTTGTATAAGGATGTGAAGGATATAAGTCTCTGGTAAGACCCCAACTAGAGTATGGTTCTTCTGTATGGGACCCTCACCAGGATTACCTGATTCAGGAACTGGAAAAAATCCAAAGAAAAGCAGCTCGATTTGTTCTGGGTGATTTCTGTCAAAAGAGTAGCATTACAAAAATGTTGCAAAGTTTGGGCTGGGAAGAATTGAGAGAAAGAAGAAGAGCTGCTCGACTAAGTGGTATGTTCCGAGCTGTCAGATGAGAGAGTGCGTGGAATGGCATTAGTAGACGTTTATAAAAGTAGGAAAGATCACAATATGAAGATAAAGTTGGAATTCAAGAGGACAAACTGGGGCAAATACTCATTTATAGGAAGGGGAGTTAGGGATTGGAATAACTTACCAAGGGAGACATTCAATAAATTTCCAATTTCTTTGAAATCATTTAAGAAAAGGCTAGGAAAACAACAGATAGGGAATCTGTGACCTGGGCGACTGCCCTAAATGCAGATCAGTATTGATTGATTGATTGAGTGTAACCTCCAACTGTTGACATTTCTAATGACATGAAATTATTACATTCGGCCAAAAAGGGTAATTAATGACTGTGTTGGAAAGTTTAGAAATTTATCTTACAAAAAAAAAAAAAAAAAAAGAATCAAGTTTAAATGAGAGTAGTGCCGAAGATAACCCACTGGGGATACTAAAGACAATGGGTTGGGATCTAGTACCATATCTGAAGTACTTATTTGATTATTGTTTGGTCGGAGGAGCTATACCCACTGTATAGACTAGCATATGATCATTTTTTTAAAAAAGGAAGAAAAAAAAGAAGAAAAACTTGAAGTTCTTAAATTTATATAAGTATTCTCATTCAGTTCAACAAAATTTTATGTTTTGATCATTTTTAAAACCTTTCATAAATTTTCTTTATTTCATTGATATGGTGTATTAGGACACAACACTTCTTTGAATTGTAAAAACAAAAGATTGTGTTATATTGTTTTATTCTTTGAATTGACCACTGATAAAGGGAA
Source organism: Anabrus simplex (assembly GCF_040414725.1). Classification (NCBI taxonomy): domain Eukaryota; kingdom Metazoa; phylum Arthropoda; class Insecta; order Orthoptera; family Tettigoniidae; genus Anabrus; species Anabrus simplex. The sequence goes on along the minus strand of NC_090267.1, from coordinate 232,981,130 downwards.
TGGTTGACTTCCCAAAACATGTATAGTTAAATAGTTTTCTTTCATTAATAAGTGTATTGACAAGGCAGATTCAAATAAGACTGTTTTAAATAGTTTTGTAATACATTGTAACCTCCAATTCACTGTCTAAGAGTGAGACCAGAAAATAATGTTTAACCCTTAATCGAGCGCATAGCGGTCTAAACGACCGACCTCTAAAAGTTTTGGTCAGGGAATCCGTCTGAAGGTCAGCTATGCTTCCCCTCCTCCAGACTATCTCTCCCAAGGGATCATCTAGCCACCTGATAGGGTGGCCCCTTCTCAGACACCGTATAGACAGGAAGGTAGATGTTCGAGTCAAGCTGTGGTCTTTTACACTGTTGCGCCCATTAGTGTAACTTGTGTCTCGGTCATTGTGACCAGTACGCGCCCAGCTGTGTTTTACTAGATTCGTTTAGTTTCGTGTGCATATACATCTCAATATGGATCCTGCTGAAGAGGAAAGTATCCGATTATTGATAAGAGTGTGTTGAAAGGGAAGAAAGTGAAAGAATAACAGTATTTGTGAAAGACAAAGTAGTAGGATGCCTATTGGAAGAAGTTGATGAGGTAGCAGAAGATACTTCCAGACAGCAGCCACAAAGTTATGATGAAAGTGAAACTGACAATCTTCAGGTTACTGACCATGATACAAATAGTGAGCTATCTGGTGATGACGGATGCGGTGCTGGTGTTTCTGAAGTGAATTTGACAGGCAAGGACGGTAAGACAGAATGGCGTGCGCACCCAACATTCGCAACGACTGGTCGTGGACCAGGTCATAATATTGTAACACGCCTTACAGGGCCTAATGGTTAAGCCAGGAATATTAAAACTCCAATTGAAACCTGGGAGCTATTTTTTCCAGACGATATTGTACAAAAGATTGTCGACTATACCAATATTTGGTTATAACAATGACAATAATTCTTCAGTGTATTCACATAAAGAAAATAGCGCAAATTGAACTTGAATATGAACTCAAATATACATAAAATATTGTATAATTCTCTCATATACATGTTTTTCACAAAGGTGGCTGTTATGCTGTAAAATTAGGGCTGCTATGCTGTAAAATTAGAAGTTTTTATCATTTGAAATACAAATTTTTCTGAAAAAACAGTGTTTTAATTTATGATTATTTATGCCAGAAATATTACAGTGACAATGGATGAAGGGAAGGATAGATATATATCTAGTTCAAACAGCTTCCATTTTACAAACCAAAAAAAATAAATAGAATGGAAAGTTATTTTTCAAAGCTTTCAAAATGTATTTGTAAATCAACTCAATTTTCAACAAGTTTTTATTTTTCTAATGCGGTCATTGAGTATGTACAAATGTTTTAAATATTATCTAAATAAAAGTAAACTTACTTGCAACAGTATTAAACTTCAACATTTTTATTAGATTCCAAGGCCGTACAATAAATTACGAAAATAATCGCTGCGGTCTAAAAGACCGCGCACGCCCGAGGGTGTTCGTTGAAAGAGCGCGCCCGATTGAGGGTTAATAATCCAACTGGTCCGAAATAAAAGTCTTCTACTACCATTTGTTTTTAGAAAGAGTGTTATCTGCAATAATACTCTGATATTTTTATGGGCCCCCGCGCAAATGTTTTCATATTTGTTGCCTGGTGTTTCTTACACCTTTCAGTGCACTGTTGTCATTTTATAATCCTCAGTGTAAAAGATTTTCATATTTGTTCTCTCGTGTTTTTCATACCTTTCAATATTCTCTGCTCATCTTTAGAAACGGTAGATATAGTTTTCACTGTACCCGCAGATACATGATGTAAAATGCCATCATACCAGAAAAAATAGTATCTAGCGTTCCCATATCCCTGTTGGATAGTTTTTATTTGTGTATTCAGTAGTACGTTTTCTCACTTTACACGTTCTTTTTCCTTGTCCCCTGGAGAAATGCCTTAACAAGGTTTTACTGTACCTCTGTCAAGTTTAAATCCATGATCTTGGGATCTGGAGGACGCTTTCAACCACTGATCTATGGTTACATCTTATATTAGGTTTCCACGAGAGATAAAAAGACTCTTACTAACACCATATTTACTGCAATATATTTCCATTGTACATACAGTACAGTTAACTGACATGAATTTATGGCCAACAGGCAATTTAAGTACTTGCTCCATTCATGCATTTAACTATACTCCTACAAGAATAAGAACAGCAACAGCACCAGCAGTAGTAATTGTCTGAATAGTGAAACACCTACCCATTCCTGGGGCGGCCATGCTAATCCTACTAATAGTGACAGCACCAATTCCATGCTGAGCAGCAACTTTAGACATGGTCAGCTTTTTTCCTTTCTCATCATTCACTGGGATACCTTCTTTCAGTTCTCTGAAATGAGACAGAATGACTTCTTTATGTCCAATGCATACTGAAGAATTATGCCTTGAATTCTACAAGTATAAAGTTTACCATATTGCTTCAACATTTTTACAACATCTTAACAGACATGTATTACCAAATATTTTAAATTTACTTTATGACTACCAGAACCAACCCTATATTTTATAGTTATCCCAGAAATCAGACTTGTGATGCACTACTTGAAAGGTGCAGTTTTATACAATTTTATCTCACTTATTGCACTCAAATAGTCTAAATAGTGTGAACATTACTGCTATGTTATTTATCACTATGTAAACTGAAAAAAAAAAAAAAAAAAAAAAAAAAAAAAAAAAGTTATTTCAACCTATTTGCAGGCCTGAAAACAGTTTCTTGCTTTATTTATAATAAACACAGACTATGAAAGTGATGCAAGCTACACATCAACTAATTTATTTATGCTACCTACTAATTTACAAGCTGTTATATTGTTTCTTGGACATTTTCATAACAAAGCCTAGGCCCAAACTTTGAAACACTATTCAAGACACTTCAATTTAGGTCTACTTAATATTTACAATATATCACCTTCAAACACACGAGTAGTATCTCTCAATCTATTTCACCATCTATTTTAAGTATTAAGTCTCCTTTTAGCATTTTTTCCACCTACAATCATAGATAATAAATTCAATCTTTTTCCTGCTCTGTACCGAATCCTCAAACTGTTTAACGAAAAATACTGTCAAGTGCCATCTAGCAACCAGTAGCAGCGATTGGGAATTAAATGGTGGGAAAAAACAAACAAACAAAAATACCAAACAAACAGACATAAACAAAGTAATCAGGTTTGAGGAATATATCGGGTGGGGGTATATATATTAAAACTGAACAAAAAAGCTACAAATTGGTAAGTTTTTGGATGCTCTCTGAGTGAATTTCAACAGAAAGGTAAAGGTTGAAAGTTTACCAATTTAAGTGTGGTAATAATAGGTTTTTGAGATTTTAATTCAAAACTATACAATCAAACTTTCACCAAAGGAACTATATTACACATTTATCACAATTAAACAGAAGTACGACATTATTATACAACTGAAAATCATTTAGTATTTGACTACACACTAAGAAACTAACAGACACTAAAGAGACTGCCAGAGTAACAAACGTGCACGGCAAGCGGGTGAATTATACCTCAATGTCCATGACCTTGAAAAAACCCTTTATTTACCCTTTCTCACAGCATATGAAAAGTCTCCAATATTTACCATGGCGCTGTACAAATAGGTTAGCCACGACGAATGACTTTTTTTGCATATTTCCACTAAAAATTTTGTTAATAATTAAAGGAAACAAAGATAGAATTAGCTGATAAGACAACAGGGCTTGTGAAAATTGCTTTTTTTTTTTTAAATAATTCCTATGATTCCTAGTTTCAGCAGGCTAAAATGGAATAAAAATGTAACGTGTGTGTCGTGCACCCCCTCCCCCCCCAATCACCGCTACTGCTAACAACAGAACTTGTTACTACATAGTACCATGAACATGTAGCTATAATCAAGCGCATATATATTGTGGGTGAGGATTTCAAATTCCGTCTCATTTTCATGCCCATGGAAATTTTGAAAGAATGGCAGAAGTGCCGGAAAAAAAAAAAAAAGTTCATAAATTATATAATTCACGGAGATGTTGAGTATGAACCAGCTCCTTTTCAGGAGGTTCCATAATGATTGTATTCAATTTGATGAATACCAACATGAATATAGTAAATCCTTAGCAAGCACCTTAGTTTGTGATCTTATTTTTATGTACCTCTTTTTTGGTTTTAGAATATAAAATATTGTATTGCAATTGTGCACACAAATACATATGCATAACATTTTATTTACAACATTATAAACTAAATTGAGTTTTTATTTATGGATATTTTTACTCTTTTTTCAAGCAACTGTAGTATGTATATGTGCTTGAATGATAGCGTGATATTTGAGTTCAAGTACGAATTACCACATTTACTTGTGTATTGTTCCCCTCGTCATTTCCCTGAACCCTATTCAGATATATTCAGTGACTTAGCAAATGTCATGGGACAGTCACCTCCTCTGGCCCTGCGAACTGCAGCGAGACGCCATGGAAGTGAGTTGACAAGTCCCTGGTAGTCCTCTGGACACAGCTGATACCAAATCGTTTGCAGAGCGGCCGCCAATGCTGGTCTGTTCGTGGGTGCAGGATCCATGGCACGGATATGTTCAATAGGGTTCATATCGGGGCTCCTGGGTGGCCATGGCAGTCGTTGGACCTCCGCTGCATGTTCCTGGAACCATTCCCGGGCGACGTGGGAGCGATGTGGCGGCGCGTTATCATCTTGAAACACCGCAGAACCGTCTGGGCGCTGGAAGGCCAAAAATGGGTGGAGATGGTCTCTGAGCAGCTCAACATACTGCGTACCATTCAAAGTCTCTTCCAGAACAACTAAGGGGCCCATTCCATACCAGGAAAATGCACCCCAGACCAGAGATACCAGCGCCCTGGACCACACCTTCGAGGCAGGCGGGATCCATCACTTGATGTGGTCTCCGCCATAAACAGTGCCTCCCATCGGCATGATACAGTTGAGATCGTGATTCGTTCGACCATATCACGTTACGCCATTGTTCCAGTGTCCATCCCTGGTGACTGGCAACAGATGCGCGTCGTCGTGTCCGATGACGTTGGGTTAACAGTGGCACCCGTGTGTGGCGCCGGCTCCCATACCCCATAGAACCCATGTTCCTATGGATTGTCCACTGGGAGACGTGTCTAGCATGGCCTGTGTTGAATTGAGCCGTGATTTGTTGCACGGTTGCCCGTCTGTCACTATTGACAATCTGTCTCGGATGTCGCCGGTCATGGTCATGGAGGGGGCTGGACGGCCGGTCATTCGTCTGTTGTGGACGGTGACACCCGCATTCAACCATTAACGATACACCCTGGATACGGTTGATCGTGTGAAGCCGAATTCCTGCACTTTCTATCCGTCAGGCACCGACTACTATACCCTGTTATAGTTTGAAAAGGTGGACCCTTTTAAGTTTCCTATCTTCCATTCTCAGTTCAATACGGACAAAAATGAAATTCTTACGATTTAAATACTATACCCTGTTCGAATGGTGTCAGCTCACGACGACGTTCCATGTTACACCTGTCACATGAACAGCCACTGCTCACAAGGTCTCCTATACAACTGCCGCTAGCACAGGGGGCGTGTGGTTCGCAGACAACACACCTGCGCATCAGTGCTCCGCTATTCCATGACATTTGCTCAGTCAGTGTACTTCTTTGAAAACTTCTTGTGTAATTTACCTGCCCTCTAGGCCTAGTCATTTTTTCGAAGTACAGGATTTCGTGAGATGACGTGGACTTTGATTATGCAGAACAACATCAGCACAATGGCTTTGTAAAGATTACATGGACAAAGTTGCCAAGTTCCAGCTATGTGTTCTACGTCAGCGGCAAGAACACAAACTACTCCTGTCACAAAATGGGAATGTGACTATACCCTAGTGCTTTTTAATATGTCAAGGAATACCACTGTGAATGAAATGGTTGCTTTAAGTGTGGTCCTCAAAATGAAAGGAGTAGAGAAGCTGCATTGCAAGATGATGCTGGCTATTTTTGCGGATTAGAGAAAACTTCTACCGTATGTCATATTCAAGTAGAAACTGCTTCCGAGAGAACAATTTCCTCAAGGAATTCTTGAACGTGTTTGTGAAAAATGGTTGGATAACAGCAGGGTTTACAAAGGGCTATGTTCGAGACGTGTGGGAATGGCACCTAGGGGCTTTATGGGCAAGAAATTCATGGTGCTGCACAATCTCTAGGGTTAAATATGAGTTGAAAAATCAAAACACAGTTCTAGATGCATTTCCAAGTGGAATAATCTCTTTGTTGTAATCACTGGATGTATCAATAAATAAATCTTTAATGACCATCTATGCTGCTATTACTCACACTCTATGGTTTCCAGAGAGTATGCACTAATGCCTGGCAGGAATATTAAAACATCAACTGACTGAAATTTTAAGTGCATGGATCCTCAGGGCATGGGCTTGGATTAAAGAATCTTCTGTAGAAACAAGCTTCAAGAAGACTGGCAACAGCAATGCCTTAGATGACTTCGAAGTACAACTTATGTCAGAAAAGTATACTGCACAGTGATGAAAAAGACTACAATCATGATGATTATGATAATGTGAAGACAGCACTTCCAAGTGAACAGGAAATCATAATTACTGTTTTTGTTTTGTTGATTTTCTGTATTTACAGACAGCAATCTCTTTATATGTACCACATACCTAATTTATACATTCTAATATTATGTTGAATGAAGATAATATTCATTTCCATTTTGGAATTATTCTTTTTTTACAACACTGATTCCCATCCTAGCTGTTTGATATACAGGTGTGAGACTTCTAGTTGACCACACCTGTAAGCTCTATCCCCTTATTCAAGTGTTTTTTTTTTTTTACTACTTGCTTTACGTCGCACCGACACAGATAGGTCTTATGGTGACGATGGGACAGGAAAGGCCTAGGAATGGGAAGAAAGCGGCCATGGCCTCAATTAATATACAGCCCCAGCATTTGCCTGGTGTGAAAATGGGAAACCACGGAAAGCCATCTTCAGGGCAGCTGACAGGGGGGTTCGAACCCACTACCTCTCGGATGCGAACTCACAGCTATGCGCTCCTAACCACATGGTCAATTCACCTGGTTATTCAAGGTCTGATGCCGGTACAATGTATCACTTGATCTGTACTTGTTTGATCCTTTGCATTACTTACATTGGCCTGTTGGGTTTCTTTCCTTCTGCTATATTTATCCTGCATTGTTAGTCCTTTACTTCCTCTATTCATCTTATCTTTTAGTCTCTTCCCTTTTCCTGTCATTATTTACCTTTCTTCTTATCCTAGACTTCCCATAATTCTTCTGAAGAAGCTGTGAAGCAGAAATGAGCTTCTTGGGGGCTGAGAAGAAATGCATATAGAAGAACTGGGCCTAATGAGGGAAGAGCCAATTTACTTGAAGATGGCAGTGTGTCCTTGTCATATTGTGTTTTCTTTCTATATTTCCCTCTTCCCACACTAACTTGACATTTTGTTTGTCCTATTTTGTGTTTCTTTCAATGTTACTATCTTTCTATATACGACTCGATAAACCACAATCAGTATCCATCTTAGAATCAACAACTGACAAAGCATTCATTGTATGACTGTGTCTCTACCTATGAGTTCATTCCCAATTACGCGGTCTTCTGGTTTTGCAGGTTGCTTATCAAGTGGTTCAGGGTTGCCCATACACGGCATAAAACAAGGCAACACTTGAAGTTCTAAGTGCCTGAAACAAGTCTGAAAAGTACACACATGGAGAATATCCCAATACAAAATTTTGGTAGACATCCTTGTCTTTAAGACAAGAAGCAAGAGACAGTTCTAGTTATATTTATAGTGATGATAGCAACAGTGATTATGCCTAGAAGAATTGGCACTGCATGAAGAAGGAAAAAAAAGAATTGAAATTACTGTAATGTACCTATGTTTATATCAACTTACTGTAATCTCATCATAGGAATGTTGATGCAATTAGCTGCTGCAACGGCTGCAAAAGGAACCCACCGTCCAACTATGGGAGGAGCTCTCTGGAAGAGAACACACAGCCCTTTAAATTAAAATAACCATTTATACAAACCTATGAGCCGTTAACTCAGTCTACCCAGACACTTCGTTAACGGCAGTCCACTTCGAATCAGCCATTACAACAAATGACCCAGTTCTTAAACAACAAATCAGGAAGCAAAAACCAGACACCTTAAAACACCACCACATAACCAACAAAACCAAGAACTTAGCTTTAAGAGGCAGAAGGTGTCACAATTGACCTGTGGATACTAAAAGGAACACTGTACCTGGTATCAGAGTGCTTATACTAGAAGAAAGAAGAACATGTATACTTCAAAATATGGTATTCTTTTTATATTCAAGAAGTTTTCATAAAACAGATGAACAAGGTAAGGTAATCGTCCTCTTTAGTTGAACTTCAGAAACAAACTATTAATGAGAGATTCAATTAATTATAAAACTTAAACGCAGCTGGCTGACTTGGTTAAATTACAAGAAAATAAAATTAAAATAATAACGTCAGATTGAGCATACACTACTCCCTGCTAATACCCGTTTTCAAAGTTAATTAAAGGTATTTTACAGATTTTTACATTTCTCCTCTTTCTTAAAACCAGATTCTCCTTTTTCCAGGTGAAGTTTTGCCTCATGAGTTTCCACAATATTTTATTGTGACCCCAAGAAGGAAATTATGGATTATCAAACCACTCACACAAAATGAAGAAAAGTAACACAAATGAAGCAGAAAATCCGCAAAAATCTAAAGGTGAATAAATAAACGAGAAATCACGCCATCAGATTCTACACCAAAACAATGTAACTCCATACCGCATGACTCAACACTACAATGGAAGAGTCCCGTCCCAATCCAGGACAAAACGCGTCTTTCTCTCATGGTAGAAAAACAGATAATAATCATCGTTACTACAGGCATGACCGGGCGAGTTGGCCGTGCGCGTAGAGGCGCGCGGCTGTGAGCTTGCATCCGGGAGATAGTAGGTTCGAATCCCACTATCGGCAGCCCTGAAGATGGTTTTCCGTGGTTTCCCATTTTCACACCAGGCAAATGCTGAGGCTGTACCTTAATTAAGGCCACGGCCGCTTCCTTCCAACTCCTAGGCCTTTCCTATCCCATCGTCGCCATAAGACCTATCTGTGTCGGTGCGACGTAAAGCCCCTAGCAAAAAAAAAAAAAAAAAAAACTACAGGCATGCAAGAAGAAAAGGTGTGCCAATAATCAAGCTGTGCTCTCATTGGCTGGAGAGCACCAACAAGGTTACAAACAAAGTTACACAACTTACTGCTGAGAGCAGCACAACCCAGAGTCAGAATATGCTCTCTCTAGTGCCTAGAAGGTGAAATAGAACATAGAAGGTTTTTTTTTAAAACGTAAGAATTAGTCGCTCCAGCAGAGTAGGCTATTAAATTTCAAAAACATGACACTCAATAGCGTAGAGAAATAATTGGAGGAAGACAAGTTGGGAAATAAACAAAATGTGACACAGATTTCTACGGCAGATAGGCCACAATGAAAATGTAATTGGGTGGAGGCTTCCAAACTCGATGCGACTGTATCACCTATTACGGAAAGATCATTCCTACATTAAATTAAATGAACCCCTGCCCATACAAACCTATTGTGGGAATGATAATTTCTATATCCTAACAACTTGTAATATAGTGTCCTACCAATCAAAAATGTTAATTTTTGAGTGTACATTTGGTACTACTCATTAAAGTATTTGCAGTTTCTCTGCTTCCTGAATGTAATGGTTTGCATTATGGGAGAAGGATAGTATCAATTTTTTTGTTATTACGAAGGATGGAACTTAAATAGTGGCAACTATTTATTTACAACATATACAAAAGAGGTAGCAACCTTTACTGTCCTTCAATGTAGTCACCAGCGTTTTGTATAACCTGTTGCCAGCGATGTGGAAGTCGTAGTATAACTTTAGCAGAGCCTGTTCTGTTGATGGTGCAAATGGACGGTCTACTGCCTGTCGAATCTTAGCAACAGTTCTGAAGCGAATGCTCACGAATCATCTGGGTTTCGATCACTGTCCAGTAACTCGTAGGTCGACATGCCCGATGAATGTCCGCCAGAGTTTGCCGACCGTCGTTGAAGGCTTTTACCCAACGTGCCACTGTTCTGTAAGGCAATGCAGATTCCCCACAAGCCTCTTGAAGACCTTGATGACACTGTCGTGCTGTACGACCTCTGGCACATTCAATCTTGATCCAACTCCGTTGTTCCTGTTTGGAAAACAGTGACGTTACGTTAGAACGTCACCTCACACGTGACAGTGTTTCTCTCGCTTGTGCTCACGCAGGTGATGTGGGAAGGGCGAGTCCATTTGCTCTGAGGTAAGATAGGTATGTAACCAACGTGTGCTATCAGCTACAATACTAGATTCCGTTACATGGCATCTCCACAGCAGTGTTGCCACTATTTAAGTTCCAACCCTTGTATTTATTTTTACTGTTGTTCTGAATTATGATCAGAAAAATGAGCCATGTCTCAAGGTCATATGACATACTAAACTCATGCAATTTTGTGTTCCTTGCAGAATTACACATGAGGATTCTATCAAAATTCTTGCCTTCAATACACAGAAAAGTCTTTTCCAAATAGCTTCATAAAAAACATTACTCTTTCTTTATATACTGAAAAGAAATAAAACTGTTCTACAAATATCCCCCAAAACACTGATTAAGAGACGAGGACAGAAGAGATGATCTAATTCAATCATTCCACTAAGTCTAGAGTGGATACTTAAGACATAATATCAGCCAACTTTTGTATTGGAAGAAGTCAACTGCTGCCTTCTTTCATTTCACCAATAGCTTAAAAAGGAACCACGACTTTAGGTCTCTCAAGCGACCACTGCTCAGATTGAAGACCTGTAGATTACAATACGAAGCATGACTAAATCTTCGACTTCTTAGACAGGGACTGCTATCTCCCCATCAGATAGCTCCTCAATTGTTTTCACATAGGCTGAGTGGACCTCGAAGAAACTCCGCATCTTTACAGGAGCACGTTACATTTTTGTCTATTTTGTGGGATACGATAACATTGTAAATATGTTTCAAGGCATTTTAGGGCATCTTTCTTGTGCAAAAATCCACTTTATTTACTTGTTTCTGTTAGTATGATGGATAAATTGTGCTTTTGTTCCAAGGAGCCATAAATATCAGTTGGTAAGTTTAGTCATTTAGCTGCAGGAATGTGGTTACCTGCTATCAGCTCATGATGTCAGTGGCCTAGAAACTTTGAGTGAAGCAGTTTCGGAGTGAAGTCGTGCTCAAAAAATCACAAAAATTAAAACATTATATTTCTCAGTATGGAACTATACTCTGTTGTAAAATCATCATCTTCTTCCTCAGCCCACCACTCCTGGATGAAGGTCTTTTCCCTTTCCATGTGGCTCTGCGTAGCCAGTCTCTTCCTGCAACTCTCTTGATGTCATCTTGCCAACTCAGCTGCAGTCTGACTACATACTGTCTGGTGGATCTCTGTTGCCACTGGAGGGTTTTCTTCGTCCACTGCTAGTCACCGTGCATCACGATGTGACCTGCCCAGCACTACTTGCTCCCAGTGCATTGCACAATGTCTGTAACCCCAGTGTGCCTTTGGATCTCCTTGTTCTATACTCTGTGTGCGAGACTAATATTGAGAATGGTTTGCTCCATGGCACGTTGGCAAGTTCTTTGGCGTTTGGACTCTGTGCGTGTTGTTGTCTCAAGACCATACTTGATGACCGGCAATACACACGACTCTTATATCTTCTGTTTGAAATCGGTTTATAGATAAATGCCAACAAATGTGTGGTATTGAGAAGGGGAAGTTCATAGATGGAGTGCTCGATATTCATGAAGATTTTATGATTAGTAGCACCATTAAAGAAAGAGGAGAAATAAAATATCTTGGTGTCACTTTTAACTATACATACCCCTTTGATGCAACCTCTTCTTTAAAAATCTTGCACAAGAGGTTAAATGCACTTACAGAATCACCTTTGCTAAAGACAGACCAAAAGCTCATTGCTTAAAAAAAAAAAAAAAAAAAAAAGCAGTCAGCCCTAATCTTGTATATGTTTTTCACATTGTTGAAATAAGACAAGTACCGGTTAACTTGTTAACTTCATGAAAGCTGCTGACAAAATGCTACAAAGCTCCCTAAAGGATATTTTGCAGTTACTTACAGATACACTCAATGATGCTCTTTAATTTAAGATTTAAAGGTCTCAGACTTTATAAAGCAACCTGGGAAGAGCATCTGAACAAATAAGCGCATACAACGTGCTTCACTGAGCCAGTAACCGCTATGTTTAAAGAGGTGTGATCTGTCATTCGATATGTCGCACTGTTTACAGGCCCTTAACATCACAGATATTAACAAATCCTCCAATAAAGGCAACAACCTTACAAATCCCAGAAAAATCCACTAAGAGCTAAGAAGTCGTGAAATGACAATTTTGTGCTCTTTGTCTCAGAAGGGGATCGGTGTAATCTATAAAGAGTTCACTCCAACCAACAACTGGATTAGGCATCACCAAGGACTTTCTGGTAGCAAATGGCGGGAGGCAATCGAGATGGCGTCAAATGTTTCTGCCGCATGAACTGTTCTGGGCAGAACTCAGGACAGAAACCTCAATAACGGATGTGCCACAGGGAAAGAAACAGTGGCTTATGTTCTGGTTTCCTCCCCCTACAGCGAAGTACTGAGAAACTCATGTCACCACAAGATCACTGATTGCAGAAGAACTCTGCAGTAAAAACTTCTGTGTACACGAAGAGGTCCACACTGAGAAACTCGTGTCATCACAAGATATCATGGACTGCAAAAGAACTCTGCAGTAAAAACTTCTGTGTACACGAACAGGCAGTAAAAGAGGAACTGACATAACTGCTTTTAAAGATAATACAACTTATAAATATTATTGTTTTGATTCTGAACTGGCATCAACTCAACTAAAGTTGAAAGAAGAGTCCCAAATTTCAATACTCATTCATAGCTAATTCATGAAAATACATGCATAATCCAGCTTAAAGTCAAACAACTTATTTAAAATGTTAGTACATGTTTTGTTCCTAAAATATGAAACATCTCAGCTAAAAAAAAGCACATGCGAAAAGTGACATATATATAAAACACTGATGGTAAGAATGAGGTTGGAAATGTATTTAAGTTATGCTAAAACACACAAAATATGTCAATATTCATAAGAAAATCTACATCCATGAGTAAGACGTGTTTGTACAAAGTGGTCTTCTTTCTACAAAATGTAAGCTCGAAGTATTACCGTTGTTACTTTATATAGCTTGAAACTGACATTACTAGACTTAAAATTTAATTTTTTTTTTTTTTTTTTTCAAGGATGAAGGAAACTCCTTGAGAAACCAAAGTTGAAGTTAGGTCTTGTGTAAACTTGTTGTAAAGGCATTGTGGAGGAAATGGAAGGGAAGAAAATTATAAGAAGAGAAAACCTTGGGAATGCGGGATGGGTATCAGGAAAACATTTAAACTGCTTGCCTCCCCGCTGTGCTTGCTTACTTACTTTGTGCTGTCAGCTGACTGAGTGTGTGTATTGTGTAGTTGAACTGTGAGAGAGGGAAGAGAGAAAGTAGGAGAGATGTCATAGGGAGAGGAACTGATGGGAGGAAGATTAACAAAATGCTTATCCGGAGCATTTTTGGAAACTTTTCTTTGTAAATCCAAAATAGAAACCTTTACCAATAGTATATTTACGTTTCCAGTAATCTCACTTATATTCAGATTAGGATTCTCCTTCTGATCAATCTCAATAGAAACAATTTCCAGGATGTTAATTAATTTGCCTCTATTCACAGTGTGTAGGATGGTCAAATCTTTCTCTATTATAGTGAATGTATGGCTGTGCTCGGTCGTATGTAAACTCATGGCCAAATATCTATTGTACTTCTCCACATTTAAGTTCCTGGTACCTTACCGAAAATTTCTCATTTGCCTGATGTAAGAAGTATTACAAACTGCGCATTTGAGCCTATATATATTCCTGAATTTAAAAATCTGTTATTACTTGCAACACTATCACAGGTCAACCGCACGATCCACACACTCACTCAGCTGACGGCACAAGGAAAGTAAGCACAGAGAGACCACCGGGGAGATAAGCAGTTTAAATGTTTTCTCGATACCCATTACGCATCCACCAGGTTTTCTCTTCTTTTAATTTTCTTCCTTTTCCATTTACACACTCCTTTACAACGTTCAGGCCTTGTTCATGGAATTCTGGAAAAAATTTGAGCTGCCTACAAAAAGCGTTGAAAGCATAGTTACCACCACCACCACCACCACCACACATGGATCTGTAAACATTCTGAGATCCCACTTGTTCAGACTTTGATAATAAAAATACTCTACCACCATTATATTTCCATAAGGTAAATACGCTATACTTTCTCAATAGTGGCAACCCGTTGATTCATTCAATAAATGTATATAACATTATTTACATTTTATATGGCATTTCTGCATTTTCAATAAGGCATTTTCTTGTATTTTATTGTGTATTAAAATCTTAGCTCTACTTATTACATAAGTGTAGTGAATGCAGCATATCTCTGAAAGCTCAGTTTGGAACACTACTATGCAATCTATTAGTTTACAAAAATCAATTCCATGTTAGTTCATTTTGTGTCTTCTTATTCAAGTGCCATATCCGGTCCCCCAGACATTGGTAGATCACCCTGGAGAAAGCACCCCATCCTTTAGCTAACTTGAAGAGTTGTTCGGTGTTGTTGATGCAAGTCCAGTCTTTGATGTTTTGGAGCCAAGACATCGGTGGTCTACCAGCTCGCTTGCCTTCTATCTTTCCTTGTAATATGATGTACTGTATAGAAGCCCGTAGTTTCTACCTTATAGAACATGGCCTAAATAAACTGTTTTCCTGGCTTTGATGATGTCTGCCAGCTCATGCTCTCCTTAACACTTCATTATTGGTTACAAAATCTGCCCAGGCTATTCTGAGAATTCTCCCATGTAACCATATTTCAAAGGTCTCTAATCTGTTCATGTAGGAAGCTTTGAGAGTACATGTCTCTACTCCATACAGCAGTGTTGACCAGACGTAAATATCTCAACAGCTTTTGCCTGAGTTTGACGTTTAGATTATATCATCATAAAAGAATGATCACATCTTTTGAGAAAGATGATATGGTAATCTCAATATGGTGTCTGATCTCTTTTTCAGTGTCCACATTTTCTGTTATGATGCTCCCAAGGTATGTGGACTGATGTAACTTGTTCGTGTCTTGATTATTTAATGAAATGGAGGCACCTTCATGGTTGCTTCTGCTAAATACTATGAACCTGGTTTTTGTGGTATTGATGTTTACAGCATATCTCAATCCACTGAGAAGAATTCTACTGCGCAGTCCTCGGAAGACCTTCAATGGTGTCACACATAATCAGGGCGTCATCTGCATATCTAATATTCTTTATGACGACTCCAGTTACTTTCACACCTAGCTCAGTATCATGCAAGGCTTCTTTGAAAATATGATCGGCAAAGAAGTTGAATAGGAGCGGTGAAAGTTATGTGACCTTGGGGTACTTCTCTTTTGCTAGCTGCTTTACGTTGCACCGACACAGATAGGTCTTATGGCGACGATGGGACAGGAAAGGGCTAGGAGTGGCAAGGAAGCGGCTGTGGCCTTAATTAAGGTACAGCCCCAGCATTTGCCTGGTGTGAAAATGGGAAACCACGGAAAACCATTTTCAGGGCTGCCGACAGTGGGGTTCGAATCTACTATCTCCCGAATACTGGATACTGGCCGCACTTAAGCGACTGCAGCTATCGAGCTCGGTACTTCTCTTTTGATACTTATCTCTGAAGTTCTTGTTTATCCTATCTTGACTGTGGCTCACTGGTTCCAGTAAAGATTTTTTCATCTAGTACAGCTTATTCCCTCACTTAATTAAGAGTATGTGCAGATATGGTGTCTTTGCAAGATACTTCTCATTATTTTGATATGATACATTTTTGTTAGCTTAGAGCAGTGGTTCTCAACATTTTTAAAATTGTGAGCACCTTAAATCACTCTCCATGTAAATGAGATCCTTGATCTTTAATTTTACTTAGAATTTCCATGATTTCTAGGGATAAACCTCTTGTAACTATACATAAACAACACTAAATCATGACTGAGCTTGTTCTTGAGTTATTTCACAAGTGAGAAACCTTTCTCGCACACATAGCTCATCCCAAGCAAAGCCAAACATTTGAGAAAAACACTTCAAAGTACTTGGATACTTTTAGTATCTTCTGATCCCCAAAAGGCTATGAATTTCTTCTCAAAAAACATGTTTCAGCTCTAAACAGGACTGGCAAATTCAGGTTCCACAAAAGCAGCCATCTTATTCTCTGGAATAATCTTGATTTTTCTGATGAAATCCACACTGAATTGAAAGGGATCATATACCATGTTTTTTTGTTTTGTGTGGGATTCTATTACTGTGTGTCCTTTAAGAGATGACAAAGTCAAATTTATTTTCTTTACCTAGCTTGAATTTTATTTCTGCAGTACAAAAGATCAGAAGGGATATGTTTCTGGAAGGTTCTACAAACGCCATTGTGGAACTCGCTTTTAGAACCTTCCAGAAACATAAGATCTTACATAAGATTTAACTCTAATTTAAGTGTGCAACACAAGTTCAACCGTCAACCTAAGACTTTGTCATCAAGTGATTTTATACGACATCACAATGCTTTTATTCATCTGTTAATTTTAATATATTCTGGTCATATTTATTGTAACACATGCATAAGGTTTTTACTTTTGTATGTCATTCCATCACCATCCCATCCCTTTGATCATCCACATCACTTCATTTTTAGATTATGTCTTTCGCTTGTAATTTTGGCTAAGCTGATGATGGTCCAAAAAACGGACAGAAACTAGTACCTGTTATTATTATATTGTAATGTTTTGATAAACTTTAAATGATTTTAAGTATTGAGAAGGTGGAACAATAAAATGTTGTACTCATTTTTAAGTTAAATCAAATAAAGCTGGGAGAGGATCAAAACAAAAAGAAGAAAAGCCGACTAATCAGGAAAACAGCATTTTCTCTAACCAGTTTGCTATGGAAGATTTACATAGAGCGCTGAATAAATGCAAAAATGGTAAGGCGGCAGGCCTTGATGACATTTGTATTGAGCAACTCAAAAGATTTGGTCCTGTCAGTAAGCAATGGCTCTTGGACTTATTCAACAACTGCATCAAATATTGCAAAATTCCTAAACTGTGGAGAAAAGCAAGAGTCATAGCAATACTCAAACCTGGCAAGAACGCAGGTGATCCGAAGAACTATCGACCAATCTCTTTGATGTGCCATTTATAAAAAATCTTAGAAAGAATGATTCTGGACAGACTATCTGAAGTGATAGACCCATTACTCATACCAGAACAAGCCGGCTTTCGACCAGGGAAAAGTTGTACTTCCCAAATACTGCACCTCACACAATATATAGAAGATGGCTATGAAAACAACAAAGTCACTGGACTAGTTTTTGTTGACTTGACATCGGCCTATGATACAGTTAATCACCATATACTGCTTCGTAAAATGCACAGTATAACTAAGGACTATAAACTCACCCAAATGATTCAGTGCTTTCTACAGAACAGAAGGTTTTTTGTTGAATTCCAAGGCCAGAGGAGTAGATGGAGGAACTTGAAGAATGGCCTTCCACAAGGGAGTGTGCAGGCACCTATACTTTTCAACATCTACACCAATGATCAGCCTCGCCCACAAGGGACAAAGAGCTTTATTTATGCAGACGATGTCGCTCTGGCAGCTCAAGAGGAAACGTTTGAACTAGTTGAAGAGGAGCTCTCCCATGCTCTACAAATTCTAAGTGGTTATTACCAAGAGAACCAACTAAAACCAAACCCATCAAAAACACAAGTCTGTGCCACCTAAAAAATCGACAGACAGCGAGAAAATTGCAAGTGATTTGGGAAGGTAAAATATTAGAACACTGCTTCACTCCCAAATATCTAGGAGTAACTCTTGACCGAGCACTAACCTATAGAACACACTGTCTGAATACCGAAAGGAAGATATTTGCAACAAACAACATTATCCGGAAATTATCGGGTTCAACCTGCGGGACGCATCCTCTCCTTTTAAGAACATCAGCAATAGCCCTCTGTTATTCAGCAGCAGAATACGCCTGCCCTGTCTGGTGTAGATCAAGTCATGCTAATCAAGTGGATGTCGCCTTAAATGAAACCTGCAGACTCATTACAGGATGTTTGAGATCTACACGACTTGATAAAGTTTATTGTCTAGCAGGTATCCCACCTCCAGATATCTGCCGTGAGTGTGCATCCAGACTGGAGAAATCTAAAGCACTGAACCTGACGACCCATACTTTATATGGGTACCATCCAGCAACCCAACGGCTCAAATCAAGGAAAAGCTTTCTCCATACAACTGAAAGCCTCACTGAATCACCATCAAACTTCAGAGTGAATTCATGGCGTTCCAGATCCAGCCACCTTGCAGGATGGATGACGCCTTCCGAAAGACTTCCCCCAGGCCACGAGAAAAGCTGGTCAACATGGATGACGCTAAACAGGTTGCGTTCAGGAGTTGGAAGAACAAAGACCAAAGATCTGAATTTGCCAGATGTCAATTGGGAAGGAAATGTGAACGACAGGAAGCATGACCAACAAATGGCAAATAAGTTAATATGGGAAGGACAGCTGATTCAGAAAGTGATGGAACCAACCAGAGGGAAAAATATCCTGGATGTCGTGCTGATAAAACCAGATGAGCTCTATAGGGAAACTGAAGTAATAGATGGTATTAGTGATCATGAAGCTGTTTTTGTGATAGTTAAAAATAAATGTGATAGAAAGGAAGGTCTTAAAAGTAGGACTGTTAGGCAGTACCATATGACTGATAAAGCAGGCATGAGGCAGTTTTTAAAAAGTAACTATGATCGGTGGAGTCTTATCTCCCGTATGCAGTTATCAGACTGTGCCTCATAAAAAGGCTTCTGATAAGTTCACCTGCATACACCCCAGCATCAGTGGGTAGGGTCTGACACATCCCACTCTGAAGAGTCTAGTGTCAGACCTAAGACGAAATGCTGGTTAATAGAGCAAACGCCTGAAAAGCCATACATCTAATTTTTTGATCTGATTTTGATATGCTCTATTGGTGGAAAAATATCTAGTTCCCTCCATGGGAACTTAGAATTTCCATTAGTAACAGCCACACGAAATAAAATTGTTCCCATTTTAGTTAAGATAACATTTTCAAGATATTAATCCGGGCTATCTGAGTTATAAATACCTGGAGGTGACTCATCAAACGGAACGTGGAGACGAATGTAACTGAGCTCGATAGCTGCAGTCGCTTAAGTGCGGCCAGTATCCAGTATTGGGGAGATAGTAGGTTCGAACCCCACTATCGGCAGCCCTGAAAATGGTTTTCCGTGGTTTCCCATTTTCACACCAGGCAAATGCTGGGGCTGTACCTTAGGACCACGGCTGCTTCCTTCCAACTCCTAGCTATTTCCTGTCCCATCGTCGCCATAAGACCTATCTGTGTCAGTGCGACGCAAAAAAAAAAAGATGAATGTAATTCAGGTTACAATAGTGCTCACATCTCCTCAAATGGTATTTCAGGTCTTCATATCCAAGCATACGGATATTGGTACGATCCCCATAGATCGGCTATTCTACCTTAGTTAATTTTATCCACATCATCCATGAGGTGAGGTAAAACGAAACAGTGTATTTCTTTTCAGGCTTGTAAGTCTGATGTATCAAAGGATGTCAGTAATTCATGTTGCCAAATGACCAAAATAAACTGCTCCTTGTTGCAATTTCAAAAGGAATCAGTTACCATATCTTTTTATTGTAGATAGTCAGTTATGCCCATGGAAATCAATTCTGTTACTTCCCAGTACGATTGTGGAGTCCTTTATTTATGTGTCTACGAATGAGCCATTCCCCTACCTTAATTTGTATGCCCCGTTCATCCCTGTGTGATTCCAGCGCCCTATATTTGTATACTGATTTTTGTTAGATGTAGAATCGGTCACCCCTGAGATTATTGTTAGCTTGGGAATCATAAGAGTGAGCGGGTGCAATATGTAACATCATCTCACGTTTTTCACACAACATTTCTTCTCACAAATGCAAAGAGGAGAAGAATTCTACCTAATCAATACTCGTTTATTGTTATTATTAAAAATACAGGACCGGTTACAACCCTAGTGGGTCATCCTCAGCCGACCACACACATACATATAACACATCGTGCAATTGCAAACATTACTATATCTAAAAAGGAATATCATGTGACGATAACATGTCAGGTTGTACTCATGAGTAGGGCATTCGTCAAATTGGAAATTAGGTATTTGTTATAATTATCCATGCAGCATGCGTGAATGCACATCTATAAGCAGTGAATATTCCTGAAACTTAAAACACTAACTTATAAGTATGCATAAAATAAAAACAACATATATGTAAAATACTTTCATGCTTGTAAATGTTTGAGTTTATGGCTTGCACTGTTTCTTGTATCTTCAGTTTGACTACTATAATTAAGTCTAATTGTCCATAACTGTACATTATATTAAAAACTCAATGGCTTGAATTGCGATATGAGTTACACTTTAAAAGTACCAATTTCCTGTTTACAAGATCTTTGTCACCATATGTACTTGAAGGATAAGAAACACTTTACATTTCTAAAGGGCAAAACATTGAAGTAGTGTAGATTCAGTTGAGGTTTGGACAGAAATGTAGAGATTACAGCTTGCCATATATAAAATCCTGCTGTTTACATTATAAGATGAATCATGATGTCCTGTGCCGTACTAAGTAAAGTTGTATGGCATTAAACCAGAGTGGTGGCTCCTTCCCTTTTCGTAGTCGTGTGAGAGTGTAATGATTATCTGTGAAAGATAAGAATAAGATGTGAGTAATACTAATATGCTGAAGGGATGTCTTTGAGTCATGTGAGAGAATCTATATGTGTACTTACTGTTACTGTAGTCCTGAGGTTGTATATGTTTGGGAGCATGTTGTGTACTGCTCCGTGTTCATCTCGGGCTAACGCCGGTTGCTGTAAGGGGAAAGGGTGGAGGGGCAGGGGGAGTGGCTGTTGAGGGGGTAGGGGTGGAGCTGGACGTGTCTTCCGGTGGTTCTCGGGCGCGTGTCAGGTTTTGTTTATTGATATTGAAGTTTGTTCCTTATATAGGATGTTTGGAAACGTTAACTGGGTGTATGAGTGTTTGAGGGTTGGTCATACTAATAAATAATTTGAAGAAAATAATTTGATCTCTCGCACTGCTCTCATTTTATCAGCTGCTGAAGTTAGCCAATCAGATCGCTTTGCAGGCAAATTCACATTGGTTTTGCGAGGTGACATTGCCAAATCTGTACGCAAGTTAATACCGGCTTGAGAGCCATGCCGAGAAATCAGCATCAGCGTAGTTGCTATGGTGCAATCCTGTCAGCTCGGAGGTCTGTGTTCAAATCTCCCCCCCTGGTGCAGGATTTCCCCCCCCCCCCCCCCCATTGGTGCTTTCAAGCCAGTCTTAAGCCACGTGCAGATTTAGCAACACCAGCTCACCAAGCCCATTTGAATTTGCCCACAAAGTGATCCAATTGGCTAACTCTAGCAGTTGATAAAGTAAGATACCAATTTTTTTTTTTCAAATTATTTATTAGTATGATGAACCCTCTAACACTCACTTACCTAGTTCATGTTGTTTCCAATCACCCTGTATTAAATTCTAATTACTTACACACCGGGCGAGTTGGCCGTGCGCGTAGAGGCGCGCGGCTGTGAGCTTGCATCCGGGAGATAGTAGGTTCGAATCCCACTATCGGCAGCCCTGAAAATGGTTTTCCGTGGTTTCCCATTTTCACACCAGGCAAATGCTGGGGCTGTACCTTAATTAAGGCCACGGCCGCTTCCTTCCAACTCCTAGGCCTTTCCTATCCCATCGTCGCCATAAGACCTATCTGTGTCGGCGCGACGTAAAGCCCCTAGCAAAAAAAAAAAAAAAAAAAATTACTTACAAAAGTCTGTATGAGATACATTCACTCGATGAACAGAGCATTTAAAACTGGAGGGGGGGGGGGGATTTTCTCTTGGTGAAAATTACAACCTGACTTTTCCCCACTTCTCTACCATACCATTGTCTGTTGTCCACCTCAAAGCTTCATTCAGACTGACTTGTTGAGTGTTTTAGCTCAACATGACAGAACATTTTATCTCAACATCATCATGTGTGTTTTTAATTTCATTCCGTATATGCCAATTTTTGTACCTTTACACACATTGTTTAACTGAAGATGTTCCAAATCAGGAATGAAATGTGCTTTTTTAATTATTTAACTAGATTTTAAGCTGGAATATGTTTTGTGATTACATAGACTAGCCATAAAAAGCAAATAAGTATTGGAAGGCAGGATTCTTCCTTCAACCTAACCTTAGTTGAGTTGATGCCAATATGGGACAGAAATGAGACTTAGAAGTTGTAAAGCAAATTGTAAATAAAAACCATTTTCGTAAGTGCCTCCTGTGATCTACCCTAACAAGTATCTATCCAAGGCATACATGCGATACAGTCCATCTCCTGATCTCCTGAATCTAAAAGATCTATGTCTATATCTTGCTGGAATCTTATAAGTTGACCCTCATAGAAATAACCATTTTCCTATACCGGAACTGCTTTCTATCAAATCAATCGGCAATTTCACAAACATTTCTAATATAATCGAAAAGAATGCTGTCCCAGAGAATACACAACACATGTCAAGCTGACTGGTCTTTAATCATCCATTATCACTTTCCTTTGTATAAAGGAACGTTGCATCTTTTTGTAAATATTTTAGTTATCATAGCTAAATATCAGTAATTAACTAGTATTAGTCACCTCCTCGATCTTAACATTATCCTTATGTCCAACTATCTTTGCATACTGCTGATCAAATACTTCTGCCCTATGTAAATCCTCACATATAAAACTCCTGGAATATCATTTCTGGAACCTGTTTCTTCCTTCAAGTACCTAACCTATACATGCCCTTCCATTTTTCTCTAAAATTCATATGTTTGCCAATTATGTTTGTCACTATGCTATCCTTAGGTGGCTTTTTTTTTTACTAATTTTAATTTGCAAGCAAAACTCTATTTCTTTTGAATATACACATTTTTATTTACCATTTTCCACTGAGAATTTTCTTTTAAAATCCCTGTGCCTGTCTTATCAAAAATATGGTACTTTTTAATAGTCTTAATTTTACCACATTCATTTCCATCACATTTATTTTTAATTATGACTGAACCAGTTTCATGATCATTTATCACTTCAGTTTCTCTGTAGAGCTCTCTCTGTGGGTGGAGGCAGTAGAATACTCACATGGTATCCCCTGCTTGTTATAAGAGGAGACTAAAAGCGGGCCCAGGGGCTCTGAACTTTGGATCGTGGGTGGAAACAATGCGGGGCCCTAGCCAAGTCTGGTACTGTTCCCATGTACTTGAGTCAGTCTCCTCACTTTACATTTTTCTATCTGACCTCCCTAGGTCAATTCTTGTTCTCTTCTGACCCCAATGGTATTAGATTTTTGAGACCTAGGAAGTATTTTCATGCCCTTCATGGTCCTTCTCTTTCCTTTATCAATACCTTCATTTTTTGAAGGATTGGGTCTCTTCATTTTCCCCTCTGATTAGTGTTAATGGAGGATGGTTGCCCAATTGTACTTTCTCTTAAAACAATGATCACCACCACTCTCTGTAGAGCTCATCCAGCTTTATCAGCACCAACTCTAGAATATTCTTCCCTCTAGTTGGCTCCATTACTTCCTGATTCAAATGAATAAGAATACCAGGCAAACAGAATATACAAGAAAGAGCTCACCTTAACAAGACTGTTGAGACCAAGGGCAGTAATAAGGGCTCCACCAGTAGCCAAGGCATAGGACTCTGCGAGTTGGCTGAAAACAAGCTTACAGTCAATATTACAATATAATATACAATAAGTATATGATCAGATTATTTCTCTTTCAGTAAACAATATGCTGAAGTACTATCTCTAAACATAAAATTTATATTTTGTCATTACATTATGAAAATTATCATTCTGTTTGACTGAAAAGCTTTTCCATGTCATATAAATTTATGCCTGTCTTGATGTATGTATGTTTGTTTATTCCTTCAAGTATCAAGTGAAAAGGGCTGGGCATTCTTTTAGGAAACTAGGCATATATTTCACAATTGTGTTACCATAGATGCCGGGCTAACTGCCATTACAATATTCAAAGGAAAAGGGGGACATTAAGATAGGGGTTTAAATGATTTTTAACCAAAATATTGAAAATGGTCAGCTTTATTTAGAAATGTTTAAGTCAAAACTTACTTTGAATTTAATTCTGAACATTTTGAAGTCATGACAACTCTCTTGATAGAGCTAACCTTAATGGAGGTATTTGCTAATTCAATTTTTTTATTGTCAAGCCCATCAACATGAAAATATTGTTCAATTGTTATATTTCAAACAAACCTTGCATTAAATTAAATTTTGAATGTTTCATGTTATGACAGCATTTTTGATGGAGCCAACCTTAATAGGTACTAATTCAAATTTTTATTCCTAAGTCAATCAACACTGACCTTCACTTCTTTATTTCCTGGCCCTTTTCCTCATTATATAGGGTTGGGACTAACGTGGATTAAACCCAGTTTTACGGCCGGATGTCCTTCCGAACATTAACCCCATATGGAGGGACGTATTCACTACTGCGGCGATTAGTAGTGCTATATGTTGTGTTTAAATGAAGACGTGTATTAAGATTTTAAAACACCCAGCTCTCAAGCGACACAAATTAACCAAACGTGATTAACATCCCCAGCCCAGCCAGGATTCGAACGCAGGGCCTTCTGAACTGAAGGCCACTAAACTGACTATTCAGCCAAGAAGCTGGACAAGAGTGAGCTTCACTTATATAGAATTATTGCTTACTATCTGCGAAGCTTTTAGTGACACTTTGGCTCCCTAGTGATGAATTGGTAGACCTCTGTTAACTTCGAGTTACAGATTGCCAATCTGTGACATAAAAAAATGAATCGATTATGCATCGCTGTAAGACATCTAGCGGTGTAATTGCAAAACTTTGAATACTATCATTATTTTTAAAACAAAGCAAAGAAATATCGGTGAAAGTGAGCTTTTGAAACCTATTGCAATGGTTGAGGAGAATCCAAGTACATCACATGAATGCCTTAGAAATTCTACTTGGAAAAGTCTATACACAGTGAGGACAGAAAAATAATAGAACATGTAGAAAACTGCTGTGATGCAGAAAACAAAACAAAAAAACAATTGCTATCCCCTCCCCTCAGTAAGTTGATTGAATGATCTGCCGCATATACGGGAAAATCTGTGTCCACAATTAAGAGAATTAGAACCTTTCCTGCCTCTCCTCACACCCCTAGTGAGAAGAGGTAGGCTACTATTTCATTTTGATCGATATTATTATGGATAATAAAGAAAAACGATACAACAGGACATGATATATACATTGTGTGTGTGTGTGTGATGCAATTGTGGGCTTTAGAAAATAAAGGTTTGGAAAATTCATAGCCTATCGATCACACTATTGATGCAATTCAGATTTCAGTTCCATTCAGTTGGCATTTCTGCTGGAAGAATTGAGTTCCCTCCTTGCCCTTCAACTCCCCCCCCCCCCCCCCCATTAAATTAAGTGTCACTAACAGTTTTGCAGATAGTAGTTATCATGGGGAGAGTGCTGGTTGTTGCTGCAACTGCCTTTTCACATGTTTATTTGCTCCTTTTTAATGAAGATTATGAAGATAACCATCAAAATGAGAAGAAACACTTGAAGGAATAATTACTTGAAGAATTAACCCAAAAAGGAATCATAAGGGAAGGATGGGGGAACTCTTAGGCCTCAGATACTCTAATATAATGGGCCAGAAGCAAAGAAAATTTGATGGCTTACAGTAAACCCTAAAAGATGATCAACAATAACACTGACCTTAAACATAACCATGTTTTATATAGGCCTTGTCAGTTACTATTAATTACTTTGTTATGAAATAATTAATTCTGTTACCAGTCACAATTTCTATTAATTTGTACTCCACAACATGTTTCAGAGCTTATACTCTGGTCGGGTGGTAAAATGGTGACATTTAATTGTTGCTTTATTTGACACACAATTCTTTTCAAAGAATATTATACTATTTCACTGCAGAGTAGTTCGACTTGCTTGGTCAGTGTACTGGCCTTCGGTTCAGAGGGACCCAGGTTCGATTCCCGGCCGAGTCGGGAATTTTAACCTTCATTGGTTAATTCCAATGGCTCAGGGGCTGGGTGTTTGTGCTATCCCCAACATCCCTGCAACTCACACACCACACATAACACTATCCTCCACCACAATAACATGCAGTTACCTATATGGACTTAATCTGAACCAGCGTGGAGGGGTGAGACTTGGTGAACTCTTTTCTAGGGTTACCGAGTCCTTTCCCAGCTAAACGCATGACGGCGCAGAACCGGCAGCCGAATGACGATCCACGACGGGAGCAGATTTGATGCAATTATGACGACATCGGGGCCACCAACAGGACATTGTGAGAGGCAGTGATACCGGATTGGGTAAGTTTCTCAGATTGTTGCAGGTAAACTGTGGAAGTATTGGTAATAAAATCGCAAAATTCGAAAACTTAGTTGATGTGAGTGACCCTGATATAACTGTTGGAACGGAAAATTGGTTATCGGATAATATATATAATTCTGAAATATTCATGTCAAAATTTCTAATGTTCAGACGGGATAGAGGGTCTAGAGGGGGAATTGTTATTTGTTAGGTCACAGCTAAACAGTACATTAAAATGTGTTCTAGATGACTGCGAAATAATTGGGGTGGAGGTAAATAATCCATCCAATAAACAAAATATAGCCATTATTGGAGCTTATCGCCTGCCAAAATCAGGTTTAAACACAATCACTCGTCTTTCAGAATTGACTTGTATAAGCTACGGGAAAAGAACTATAATTGCAGGAGAGCTAAATCTACCGTCAGTAAACTGGGCTGGGTCAACCACTGGGGACCTATCACAGGAAGCAGTTAAATTATTACTGTGGAATAAAGGCTTTTCCTAAGTCATTACAAAGAACACACGTAAATGAGCACTCTGAGATGTTTTTCTGGTCAGACCGGATGACGTTATCTCTTGTGACGTAATTCAGGGGATTAGTGATCACAGTGCTGTGGTACTCTATCTCTCTTGGGAGACTATTTGGTGCTATGCGAGGGGATACTCCATAGGTTTTCAAAACTATCTCAGGCTATGCTATACTAATTGGTTAAAGAAGGGCAAGGGAATGGATGACATTTGGGAGAACTTCAAAACCATTATAAATACTGGACTGAATAAATTCGTTCCCAAAAGGATAATTAGGGAAAATTCAGATCCGCCATACTACACCGCGACTATTAGGAAGCTTAAACGTTAGGCTAGGAGAGAGTTCAACAGAAGAAATAATAACGATGCGTGCAAAGCGGAGTATAGACATTTGGTGAAGCTTTTGCTAACAGATAAGAAAATGGCTGAAGAAAAATATCTGGACAATATCCTAAATGAAAATTGGAATTCCTGCCCTTTAAAAAAAAATATATACGAAGATTGAAGGGGGAGAACAAGTCAGTTCCTTCTCTTTGTATAGGAGGTGATTTATTGGCGACAATAGATATAAAGCGGTAGCATTAAATAAGCACTACGGAAAGGTTTTTAATCCGGTGGCACAGTTATTCAGGGACAATTTTCCGAAAACTAATAATGATTTCCAAATTATAGCTTCATTACTGCGTAAAGGTATTTCTAAACTTAGAAGATGTAAATTGTGTGGGCCAGATTCTATTTCCAGAGAGGCACTTAAACTCGGGAGTGAAGCGATCCTACCATATGAAGGTTCCAGAAGATTGGAAATCGGTCATTGTAGCTCCTATTCACAAAAGGGGTGACAAGAACAACTTGAATAACCACAGACCGGTAAGTTTGATGTCAATCGTATGGAAACAAATATTAGATTATTTGAGGTTAAAATGGGACGCTTCTGGAATGATATTTAAGGGGCAGCATGGTTTTAGGGAAGGCTTCTCCTGCGAGTCAGCTCTGTTCCTTATGCCAAGACATATCGGATAAGCTTGACAGTGGGTCAAGGATTGATGAAATAGTAATTGATTGTACTAAGGCATTCGATCTTGTGTCACATGACATCCTCCTTAACAAGTTAGGGCATATGGGCATTGACATCAGAGATGTGAAATGAATAGGAGAACTCCTCAATGGAAGAACTCAGAGGGTGCGCGTGGGAAAAACGCTATCTTCTCCAATAAGTGTTATGTCTGATGTGGCTCGGGGTAGCGTTATTGGGCCAATTCTTTTCATACTTTTCATGAATGATATGCCTGATTCTATAAAATCGGAAGTGTGCCTCTTTGCCGATAATTATGTCATATATCAGGAGATAAAGACAGAGGAGGATGAACTATTGCTTCAGCAGGATTTAGATAAGATTGCAAAATGGGCGTGTGCAAATCAAATGAAAATCCACAGTGGAAAAAGCAACAAATTGTATTTCAGTAAAAAGAAAATGACAGGAAAGAGGGATTACGAAATGGAGGAGAAAATGTTGAAGTTGATAGTTGTAAGTACTTAGGTGTTACTATTAGAAAAAACTTAAACTGGTCAAAGTAAGTGGAAAATGTAGTTAAGAAAACCTGGAGATCGTCACATTTTATCATGCGAAATCTCAAGAAAGCTAATTCTGGTGCCAAAAGTAAAGCTTATAAATGCATGGTATGACCGATTCTCGAATATTGTTCTGAGTGCTGGGATCCGTACAGGGTGGGTTTAATAAATTCCCTAGAGAAAGTTCAAAGAAGAGCGATGCATTTCGTAACTGGAAATAGGAGGAATACCACTAATTGGGAAAGTCTTGAATCTAGAAGAACTAGAGCTCGCCTGTGTGGTCTTTATAAGAGCTATACGGGAAGGGCTGCTTGGAGTAGTATTAGGAATAGGTTGGAACCTACCTCATACTTATTGAGAAATGATCATAAGCATAAAATTAGGGCCAGAAACCAGCATACGGACGTGGGCAGGTTTTCCTTCATTAACAGGACCGTAGGGGATTGGAATAAATTACCTGCAGCAGTCTTTGATAGATTCCCTTCCAGTATCAAGTCATTTAAGAAGACCATTAGTGTTTGTGTAAAGTGAAAAGTAAACGTAAATTACGGACACTGAATTTCTGATTTTCTGCTTGGTTTAGATTGTGAAACTAGGAGGGTTTTGTTTCTTTTCCTTGTGGTATTCTCTTTCCAGGGAATTGCTTGTTGTACTCATGTTGTTGTAGATGTTGTTGTTGTTATTGTGTAAGTACCAATGTTTTTAACTTTCCTTTATTATCACTTGTAATGTTAAGCTAGTAGTAAGTTCAACCTATAGTATTGTAAGCTGTAGTGTTGAGCACTGGGAAGTACTTAAGTTTTGTGTGAAGTTATATATGCTGACAATGATGGATTTAGATTTTTAAACTTAAACTAGTAGTATTTCTTGCAATATTTTCTTTCCAGGGATTTGCTTGTTGTACTGTTGTTCTTCTTGTAGGGCAATTATGTTTTTAACATTACTTTATTAACATTGTAATGTTAAGCTAGTAATAAGCTCAACTTATAGTACTGTAAACCGTAGTGTTAAGCACTGGAAATACTTAAGTTGTGTATTAAATTTTATACGATAATGCTGGATCTAGAATGTTATTCTAGTAGTATTTCTTGTATTTTTTTTCTGTGGAAGTGCTAGTTGTACTCCAGTTGATGTTGTTGGGTAGTTATGTTTCAAGTTTACTTGAACGTTACTTTTAGTATTAAGCTAATATTAAGCTCAACCTATAGTATTGTAAGCCGTAGTGTTAAGTACTGGAATTACATAAGTTGTGTGTGAATTTGTATATGATAATGCTGGATTTAGAAAATCAGCTAGTAGTATTCCTCGTAGCATTTGCTTTCCATGGAATTGCTTGTTGTACACTTGTTGTTGTTGTAGATATTGTTGGGTAATTATGTCTTAACGTTACTTTATTATAACTTGTAATGTTAAGCTAGTAGTAAGCTCAGCCTATAGTTTTGTAAGCCATAGTGTTAAGTATTGGAAATAATTAAGTTGTGTATGAAACTGTACATGAAGCTGGATTTAGAAAGTTAAATTAGTAGTATTTCTTGCTTGTTGTACTGTTGTTGTTGTTGTTGTTGTAGTAGTAGTAGTAGGGTAATTACGGTTTAACTTCCCTTCATTTCACTTATAATGTTAAGCTAGTAATAAGGTCAACCTATTGTACTGAAAGCCGTAGTGTTAAGCACTGTAAATACTCAAGTTGTGTGTGAATTTGTATATGATGATGCTGGATTTAGAATGTTCAACTAGTAGAAGTTCTTGTAATATTTTCTTTCCATATATTTGCTTGTTGTACTCTTGTTGTTTGCCTGTTTGTTTGTTGTTGGGTAATTATATTAACTTCACTTTATTATTACATTACTGTAAGTGACCATTGCCACCGGGATATTTCCCATTTGCAATACATTTGTTAATAATAATAATATGGCAAATGCCGCCCACCCTCATCGGAGGGTCTGCCTGTAAATAGGGGAAACCGGGGCAAGTACAGCTCCTTCCAGAACTGATCCTGACTCCCGGACTCTTAAGTGACGACCAAAAGCAACAAAGACTTGACATTTGCTTGGACCTGAAAGAACAAACTGCCAATGACCCCCACTTTTATTTCCAACGCCATCACAGGTAAGGAAACCTCGGTTTGCGAATTAGGGCTTTCATAGCTACAGATCTATAAATCACAGCAGTAGAACATTTCTTCATGAGCAAGTTAGCAATTCTTATTTGCTAACTAGGCAGGAGTGTGTACATGGTCTGCCACTGCTAGGCAGTGTCTTGGACACGTGTGACAGTGAATTTTTTTTTTGCCATTTGCTTTACGTCGCACCGACACAGATAGGTCTTATGGCGACGATGGGATAGGAAAGGCCCAGGAAGTGGAAGGAAGCGGCTGTGGCCTTAATTAAGGTACAGCCCCGGCATTTGCCTGGTGTGAAAATGGGAAACCACGGAAAACCATCTTCAGGGCTGTCAACAGTGGGGCTCAAACCCACTATCTCCCGATTACTGGATACTGGCCGCACTTAAGCGACTGACAGTCAACAGATGAGTACAACAGCATGCTGTGGGCGAAAAACACACCACCACACCCCAAAGGCCAAGAACAACATGCCCATGCTAATAAGTTTGATCAATAGTGTTTCTTGCCCAATTTCTGGTCTCTCCTCGAATTCACCAAAGTGAGGCGGCTTAGGAA
Source organism: Anabrus simplex (assembly GCF_040414725.1). Classification (NCBI taxonomy): domain Eukaryota; kingdom Metazoa; phylum Arthropoda; class Insecta; order Orthoptera; family Tettigoniidae; genus Anabrus; species Anabrus simplex. The sequence goes on along the minus strand of NC_090267.1, from coordinate 232,949,610 downwards.
GTGTCATGTGTAACCTTGAAGGCGTGGCTATAACGGCAGCACTAACATCCATGAATTTTGTTGAGAACCAAATTAAAAACCATAATCATAATTTTATGGAAGTCATACAAAAATCATCAGGTAGGTGCAATTTTAAATTATGAGTGTTCACTATGACAAATAATAAAGTACACAAAATTATACATAAAAATTGTTGACAAGTAATTAACCACACAATCTATTGATTAGCAATTATATTCTAAATATTAAGAAACTTAATTAATCAAAAATCAAAGATGTCAATAAAATTCAAGGACCTTCAAGGCCTTAAAAATTACGAGCTTTACAAGGATTTTCAAAACTCTATAAACTGTATAAGAGACTATCAAAAATAAAATGCAGCAGAAACATGATATTCATTCCTTCACTTTTCTTGCAAGTACAGTTATGAATTTTATGGCAAAAAATCACAACAAAAGAGCAGCTCTTTTTCATAAACTTTTTCCTTCACATTTGTCAATATCAGTACAAAAAACAAGTATTGGTGATTAGCAGATTGGTTGCTTCGCCAAACTAAGGGTTTATCAACCATAATTGCCCCTCGGTCAACAATAATACAATCAGCAAATATTAAACTTAACAAGTCCAGTTTATATCATCTATTACTTACTCATTTGTTATAGGAGAACCTCCACTTCTATTAGTATAGTTAACTATAGCATTGAAGGACTGATTCACCCACTGCCAGAATATTACAGCAGGTGCTGATCTGAAAAACAAATGTAATGAATGTATTTATCACATGAAATACAACAATACTTCTAGACCCTTTCTTCTTTAAATGAATAACTACTGAAATTTAACAATAATAAAATGAGAAGAAGAGTACAAATTCATATTTTAAAAGTTTATACATCTCAAATCAAACAGACTACTAACTGGTTATGATGTTTCGACGCTCATACTCGGAATGTGTTGATTTGATCAAGACTTTACTTCAAACATTGAACTTTTTAAATACTGACAATGTATTATAGGATTTTTTTTGTGTGTGTATATTTTTCATTTCACTTAATAACTGTTAACAACATTATGAGGATTTTCTTAACACAATCATAATGTATCTAACACTAACTGGTATGTAAAATGAATAGTCTTTTCAATCTAGGCATTAAGCTTCAAATTATACTATCAGTTGCACTTGCAAACTGCATCAAGTTCTTCGTCCAATTCAAGTTGTGGTAAATAACATTTCAGTTCACTTTCTTTCTTACACAAATGTGTTTGTTCATTAGCAGGTGTAAGTGTGTGTGTGCACTAAGGGAGAAATGGAAAACTTGTCAGTTTATCCTGATTTTATAAAATAGAGAATGATAATGGCGTCCTTTAAAGAGAGCAAGCCCCGTTGTTTATTCAAACTGACTTTATGTCACACTGACAGAGATAGGTCTTATGGCAATGACGGGATAGGAAAGGACTAGAAAATAACAGAAGAACAAAATAAAATTTGTCATTAAACTATGTACATTGTAATAGACAAAAGTTCAAATATCCATAAAAAATATGTTCTTGTGAAATCATGAATATCCAAGGTTTTACAATATAGCTAAAAAATAATCATGGACTCCCTTTATTTTGAATACAATAGAATTTATTGTTGTTAAACATCGTTCATTCCCCTGGAGTACATCCTGTACTAAATATTTTATGCTATACCTACAAGTAATATACAGTATCTACATAATTTTTTTTCTTTTTTTTTTGCTAGGGGCTTTACGTCGCACCGACACAAGTAGGTCTTATGGCGACGATGGGATAGGAAAAGCCTAGGAGTTGGAAGGAAGTGGCCGTGGCCTTAATTAAGGTACAGCCCCAGCATTTGCCTGGTGTGAAAATGGGAAACCACGGAAAACCATCTTCAGGGCTGCCGATAGTGGGATTCGAACCTACTATCTCCCGGATGCAAGCTCACAGCCGCGCGCCTCTACGCGCACGGCCAACTCGCCCGGTATCTACATAATTACACACATTTTTGCACATCTTCACTGATTTATAAGGAGGTGCACCAATTTTTTTTTTTTTTAATTCCTGTATCTTGTGGCTCGGTTTATTCAAACTCAGTTAACATTGAACTGCCTGTTAAAATAATTTAACAGTGAACTTAACCAAATTAGCATTTAATCAATATTGGTTAAGACTAACAATCTGTTAAAATCTCAGTTAACTGCCCAGGTTCAAGCAGTTAAATTTTCTGTTAGCTCAAAATATGGCAGGTGCATTAGATGCAGAACTTCTGTACCTTGAATATTTGGAATATGATAGGCCTTTTCCAAAAAGATTTACAAACAAAAGAGATGATTTTCATACAGTTGTTTCAGTTGCTTGATCGTACATTGACTAACGTCAATATGTAGATTGAATTCACTACAAATTTTCTGCCAAGCGTCACTTTTAGCACTGAGCAAGGGTCCATTAGTTTGCTTACTTTCTATAACTGGTAATTCAGTGTTTTCGCCAGCCGGATGGCAGGAATGAACAGCTGGGCGGGAAATACTATGTAAAAATTAATATGATCAAATTTCAGTTTATTCCCTCAGAGCATTAACAATAATATCAGACAGGTAAACATTAACTGCAAAATTGAACTATTTTAGTGTTATCACAAACAAGATATAACAGTATGGTATTTTGAACTTCTCGTGTTCTGCTGCTTGTTCATCATCATGTAACACCGGGACTTACCATTCGGTTGCTGTAGAGTACCATACGGAATCTAGTGCTCGCATGCTAATCTGGACACTGCTCGGGCATGATACTATGCGACAGTCAAGGTGAACATTTGAACTCTGATCTAATTGATGCAAATGTGCAGACAATAATGAAGTTTTATCGTTTAAATAAATATCCGGCTCCATGGCTAAATGGTTAGCGTGCTGACCTTTGGTCACAGGGGTCCCAGGTTTTATTCCCGGCAGGGTCAGGAATTTTAACCATAATTGGTTAATTTCGCTGACACGGGGGCTGAGTGTATGTCTCATCTTCATCATTTCATCCTCATCACGGCGCGCAGGTTGCCTAGGGGCGTCAAATCAAAATACCTGTATCTGGCGAGCCGAACTTGTCAGACACTCCCAGCAGGTTTGCAGTATTTACATTTTAATTTGACCCCAATATGTATAACTAAAACTTATCTAGGTTATTCTTTATTCTGTATATAAATGAGATTTGTTGATTTGAAAAAGTCATACCTTAACTTGGAACTTAGGCAGATGAGCTGGCATGACATTGTGCTACCAAGGCTATATTTAACCAAAGCTGCATTAGGCAAGAAAATTTTCCTCTGACACATCTAGGTGGTAACCGTTTGTACGCGTGGGGAAGCTATTTAGACATATGACTGATCTTGTAAAGCGCGTGACCACGTGGTTTCGATAGTGTGTCTGTATTCGCTAGCTATCGTGTGTCGATGTGGAAGGGATGACCAGGTAGAAGGGATCTAAGCAGTCATCACGAGTTTACATAAGTCGATGTAAGGAGAGCTCTAAGTGGTCTAAGAAGAAGTCTGGTCTGGTCTAAGAGGAGTGGTGATTAGTACTGGTCTGAGATGTGTGGTAATTTGTACAAGATCTCATGGAAAAGCAGCATCATCTAATTGCGAGGTAGAACATCTTTATGCAAGTTTATTTCAGTAGATTCATCGGAGACTTGGTGCTGTGGTCTGTAGATGTATAGGCAGTGTATATATCGAATTTAACCGATATGTGCAGTTAACAGTTGTCAGTGTATTTTGAATTCTGTATTGAATTCTCTATGAAATTCATGAACTTGGTTTGAGAATTGAATTAAATGTAGATAAATCTAAAATTGCATAGAACTGTTGTATTTATTTCAACAGTCTCTATACCGTATTTTCTCATGTATAAGACCCCTTCGCGTATTACACCCCCTTGGCTTTTCAAGACAAAGAAAATGAAAAAATAAAACTTACATACGAGACCCCCCAACGTTATTCATAAAGAACAACGATTCTGCTTTGAAGAAGCTACAAGCTTTATGCAGCTCTGATGACATCACACGAATTTGTGAATAATTTCGTCCGTACGACTCACGCAACGAAAACGCGCGTCGAAGTCATGCGGTACATCTGTGTTTTGTAGTTAAGAAATGTCTGCCTCCGTAGCGTAGGCCTACTGCAGCTCTGATGATGTCGCACAAATAGGTGAACAGTGTTGTAACCAAGGTTGAGATTTACAAAACACAACTTTATTATTCGCTTCAAATGCAAAATACACTATTTACACAAATAAAATGAAATTTAACTTGAAGCAAATGAATTAGGAATCTTGAGAAAGAGTCTATCTTTTGTACACTATATACAAGTTTACAGTATTTACATCCACTTCTATCTCGAAAAGATAGTCCTTGTGATAAGAAAAGTCGATAGTCGAAAACTATCCGAAGTACTGACATAAATGTTTTGGAAAGTCCTTCCTTGTTGAGTTCATAAAGGCAAGTTCAATGTTGGAAAAATTCTTACTTGGCCAAACCAAGGGAGCTTGCATTAATTAGGGAAATATAACGGTATGTAATAGTATGACTGGATATGGGCAGCGGAAGAGGAGCGGTGACCAGAGGTGAGACCTCGTACTGCCAGAAATTCAGTCCACCTGGTCGAAGCACATTTTCAAGAGGAGTAGCCTCCGTGCTCGACGTAGGGTGTATTCTGGAGCTGGACACCGGGGCAAGTGGGCATCTGGACAGGCTGGGGGTTCCTCTTTATAGTACACACACGACTGTTCAGGCACGCGCACTGAGGGCTGCGCGTCGAGGCTAGAAGAATGACACTTGGCGCGCGTGTAGCTGGCTGGCGGAGCGAGAAGGGAGCGCCGGACATACAACACCCTCCCCTCCTAAATACGCCGGTACGGCGTGAAATGGCGGCGGCGCTGGCGGCGGCTGCGATGCTGGGCCGGAGCTGCTGATGTCTCTGTTGGATTGTCCGGAGCTGGGACCGGGCGGAGTGGCGCTGTCTCGTCCTGAAAGGAACCCATTGTTATTAAATGATCTAAAGCTCGTTCAGCAATAGATTTATTTGGCTGAGCAATAGAATCAATCGCTGGACATGGGCGGTAGCGCAGACGTATCTGGTCTTGATGGCGGCAGATACGTTTCTCCTTAGTCTGTATTTCGTAGAGACGATGACCCAAAGATCTGCAGATGACTCCAGGTATCCAGAGTGGGTTTGACCTGAATGTCCGGGTGTAGACCTTGTCGTTGACTGAGAACTTCGTTGGTGAGATCTGAGACTGGGCCGGAAGAGGCTGCAACAGAGAAAGCAAAGTTCTGTGAGGTCGTCCATGGAGCTTCTGTGCAGGAGTGATATTATCAGCGCCGGGCAGAGTTCTGTAGTTGCTTAAGAGTTGGAGCAATGCTTGGTCTTTAGTTAAGCCTGAAGAGACAGCTTTTTTCATACTTCTCTTAAATGTTTGTACAAAGCGTTCAGCTTCACCATTAGATTGAGGGTGAAAAGGCGGTGCTAGGATATGACGAATGCCATTATATGTACAAAATTTCTTAAAAGCAGTAGCTGTAAATTGAGGTCCGTTGTCCGAAATGAGGACTTGAGGTAAGCCTTCTGTAGTAAATATCTTCTGTAGAGCACGAATGGTAGCTTCGGTTGTAGTAGTCGAATGCATATCCACTACATATGGAAAGTGCGATAGTGAGTCGATGACTATTAACCACATGGAATTGAGGAAAGGACCTGCGAAATCGATGTGAACTCGTTCCCATGGAATAGTAGCAGGAGGCCATGAAGCTAGATCAGAAGACGGGGCGTTCTGATTCAGTTGACATTGTTCACAATGACGGATGAGCTTTTCGATGGCGGCATCAATACCGGGCCAGTAGCAGTGTTGACGTGCTAGTTGCTTCGTTCGGGATATACCCCAATGGCTTTGGTGTAATAATTCGAGAACTTGTTTCTGTAGGCTAAGTGGGATAACCACTCGGAAGATGGTGCCTGCTTCTAGGAGTACGACTCCAGCACGAGTCGTGAGACGATGCTGCATACGATGATAAGGTGCAAGGTGGGCGGGAAGATTGCTCTGAAGAGGCCAACCGTTGCGGATGTAAGTACGCACAGTAGCAAGTGTACTGTCCTTATCCGTAGCTTTAGCTATGCAGGTAGCATCAATAGGAAAACTGGAGACAGTATCTTCAAGTTCTATGTCCAACTGAAGACATTCAGATTCTTGGGAATCGAAGGCAGTATCAGGACCAACTGGTAAGCGTGAGAGGGCATCAGCATTACAATGCTGGGATGTGGCTCGATAGACAATCTGATAGGAATAATCAGAAAGGAACATGGACCATCTTTGAAGCTTTCTGAGGGAATTCTCAGGGATCTTATTACCAGGATGGAATAAGTGTACGAGAGGCTTATGATCAGTAATGATCAGGAAATGGTTGCCATAGAGATATTCATTGAAATGGCGAATACCAAAGATGATGGCTAAAGCTTCTTTCTCTATCTGGGAGTATCGACGTTGATGGTCGTTAAGTGTTTTCGAAGCGAACGCGATGGGGCGTTCCCGTCCATGACGATCCTTCTGGGAGAGAACGGCACCGACACCGTAGTCTGAAGCGTCAGTAGCTAGCATGAGGAGCTTGTCGGGCTGAAAATGAGTGAGTTGTATAGCTTGAATTAAGGCGTTGTTGATGGTTTTCCATGCCTGTTGGCATTGCGGAGTCCATTGAAATTTAACACCTTTTTTACGTAGAGCGTTTAATGGAGCTGCCACTGTAGCGAAGCGGGGAATGAACTTATTATAGTAGTTCGCTTTGCCTATGAAGGACTGGAGCTGCTTGAGGTTCTGAGGCGCTGGCATGTTGACGATAGCAGAGACATGCTGTGCACTAGGGCGAATTCCAGTCTTATCAAGTATATGTCCTAGGTAGTGAACTTGAGGCTGAAAGAATGTACATTTAGCGAGATTCGCTCGTAGGCCATTGTCTTTCAATTTCTGTAGAAGGAGGCGTAGATTGTTTAGATGTTCCTGATGATCGTTTCCCGTAACAATAATATCATCCAGGTAGTTAGCACAACCGGGAATGGAGGCAGTGAGTTGAGCTAAATAGCGCTGAAAAATAGCCGCTGAGGATGAAACACCGAATGGGAGCCGCTGGAGCTGGAGCAGTCCGAGAGGAGTGTTGAGTGTTAGAAATTTCTTAGAGTCTTCGTCTAAAAGTAGCTGGAGATATGCTTCTTTAAGATCAACTCGAGAGAAGAATTGTCCACCAGCGAGAAGACGGAATAAGTCTTCTGGACGTGGAATAGGAAAGATATCTGTGTCGAGTTGTGCGTTGACTGTAGATCTAAAATCGCCACAAAGTCGAACATTACCATCAGGTTTCTTGATTACCACTAGTGGAGTAGCCCATTGACTAGAAGTAACTGGTACCACAATTCCAGTTTGTATCCATCTGTCTAATTCTTTCGTGACCAGGGCTTGAAGTGCTAGGGGTACTGGACGTGCTTTGAGGAAGCGAGGCTTAGCTCCGGATTTTAGCTGTATGTGAGCTGTATAGTCTTTTGCTGTTCCGAGCTGAGAGTCGAAGACTTCAGGAAACTGCTTTAGGAGATCGGTAACGTCAGAAGTAGGATGCAATGTAGATACAACGTTAATGTTGTCATGTATCTGGAAACCAAATAAGTTAAATAGATCCATGCCCATAATGTTGGATGCAGTGTAGTTGTTAACTACGAGAAGAGGAATGGCCTTCTGAATTCCTTTATAACTAGCCTGAAGCTGGATTTGACCTTTAATGTCAATTTTCTTTCTGTTAAACGTCACAAGCTGGATGTCAGCTGGAGAGCATAAAGGGGAACCTAAGTCATGGTATGTAGCCAGATTAATAAGAGAGACAGGTGATCCAGTGTCTAATTGAAAATCGACAGATCGAGTAGAGAATGAGAGAGGAACGATGATCTTGTGAGAATTCCTTGTGGGCAGAATAAGATTGATCTGATCAATTTCCATGTCTTGGCGGGGCTGTATATGCTTCGGGCGTGCTGCAGGAGTCTTAGCAGGGCGGAGCGAACTCCGACATACAGTCTTAATGTGTCCAAGTTTATTACATCGTTCACAAGTGGCTTTGAAAAAACGACAGTCACGACGTTCATGATGCTTGAAACAGCCTCGGCAGGAAGGCAGGAGTTTCGAGGTGCTTTTAGCATTGGGCTTCCTTGTAGCATTACGAGAGGGAACCTGGCGAGAATGCTTGGTAGAGAGCGCCTTATCTGGACGGTTCACTGTAGCAGAGGACTTGCGGGCCTGAGTCGAGACTTGAGCAACTTCGTGTGGAGAAGCTATGGCTGCGGCAGTCTTGGTAGTAAGCTCATAAACCGTAGCAATACGCTGGACGTCTTCTAAAGAAGGGTTACTCTGCTTGACAGCGTCAAAACGTATCTTGTCTTCAGGAGTATGTAAAATTACCATGTCTCGAATGAGAGAATCAGTGTAGGGTGAACCACAACCGTCCTTGGAGCATATGAACTGGCAGGGTTTAGCTAGACCACGCAATTCAGTTATCCATTCAGTATGTGTCTGATGGGGTTGCTTTCTGCTCTGAAAAAATTTATAGCGAGCAGCCACTATGTGAGGAGCTTTGGCATAATGTTCAGTGAGACGGGCCAGGAGCTGTGCGAATGGTACCTCAGAAAGGTTTTCTTCTGGACCTAATTTACGTAGTAATTCACACGTAGCATTGCCAACTGAACTAAGAAATAGTGCTCGGCGGCGTTGATCATCTGTGACAGAATGGCAGATGAAATGCTGTTGTAAGCGTGCTAAATAAACTGACCATTCTTCCTTAGCCGGATCAAAAGCAGAGAACGGAGGAATAGCTGATGGCTGTGTAGTGACAGAAATAGCTTGAATAGCCTGAATTAATGCTGCCTGTTGTTGTTGCATAAACTGTTGTTGTTGCTGCTGTAAGGCTTGGAATACCGTAGCGAGTTGCTCAGCTGTAGCCATTGCGATATGCGTGCAATAAAGAGCAAGGAGAGCTGTGTGTCAGAACTGGTTGTAGGCGCGACCTTGACCGGTATATGCTGGGAGTGAGAGAGAGAGCAAGCAAACACGCTGGAGCGTGCCACACAGGTGGAGCGCACGACAGAGAGCTGGGGAATGTCTGTTAAGTGGGCGACACACTGGGCACTGATTGACTTCGTCGCCAATGTCTAAGTGTATGAGGGCACTGAGTTTGCTGTACCTCGTTGTGAAGGAGTGGATGAATAGCAAGTTATTATCCTGTCGCCACAGAGTTGGTGACTGGGGCCGATGAATTGGAGTGTTTGTTGCGTTCCTTTTTTTTTTTTTTTTTTTTTTTTTTACCTCGTCGCCATAGAGTTGTGTTGTAACCAAGGTTGAGATTTACAAAACACAACTTTATTATTCGCTTCAAATGCAAAATACACTATTTACACAAATAAAATGAAATTTAACTTGAAGCAAATGAATTAGGAATCTTGAGAAAGAGTCTATCTTTTGTACACTATATACAAGTTTACAGTATTTACATCCACTTCTATCTCGAAAAGATAGTCCTTGTGATAAGAAAAGTCGATAGTCGAAAACTATCCGAAGTACTGACATAAATGTTTTGGAAAGTCCTTCCTTGTTGAGTTCATAAAGGCAAGTTCAATGTTGGAAAAATTCTTACTTGGCCAAACCAAGGGAGCTTGCATTAATTAGGGAAATATAACGGTATGTAATAGTATGACTGGATATGGGCAGCGGAAGAGGAGCGGTGACCAGAGGTGAGACCTCGTACTGCCAGAAATTCAGTCCACCTGGTCGAAGCACATTTTCAAGAGGAGTAGCCTCCGTGCTCGACGTAGGGTGTATTCTGGAGCTGGACACCGGGGCAAGTGGGCATCTGGACAGGCTGGGGGTTCCTCTTTATAGTACACACACGACTGTTCAGGCACGCGCACTGAGGGCTGCGCGTCGAGGCTAGAAGAATGACACTTGGCGCGCGTGTAGCTGGCTGGCGGAGCGAGAAGGGAGCACCGGACATACAACAAACAGCTTTGTGACTGACCCGCGCATTGCAAGCACGCATCGGTCATGCATATATGTCCGTGTTTTGCAGTTAAGAATGTCCGCCAGCGTAATGGTTAGCACAATTAGCTGCCGTTCTCAGGAGCCTGAGTTTGATTCCCCTTACCGTATTGCCAGAGATTTACGAATGGCAGGAAGGTTGATTTGCGGTAAAAATGGTACATGCAACTCCCTTCCACTGGGGGCCTGTCTAAACAAGAGCTGCATGACCTCGGTATGAGGAAACAAATTTACTTTAGTTAAGAAATATTCACGGTTGTTGCTAGGCCTATTAATATAGGCAGGCGAGATCATTAACAAAGCGATCTTTTAATATCTCGTAACTCGGGCCAATATAGGGTTTTTGGGAAAGAAGTAGATTTAAAACATGATAAAAACAAGCCAATCACAATTGTTTTACTCGCCAATGTACTTAACAAATAATACTAGTAATTTTTTTTAATGTCCCCACTTACATTCACTATTTTTGGAGACACCAAACAAGACATACTAGGGTATGTGTTAATAAAAAAAATGGGAGACAACGAACGTACGAAATAAAACATTATGATAATAACATTACCGCCACACCTGTAGATATCCATAAAAGCGGCAAACTTTGCTGTTATTTATTTCTATTCTTTCCGTCTTGGAACTTTTGGCACCATTCGGGCGATACCATACCTAACCTAAAAAATGCGGTCTCTCTTATCTCGTTTACAGCTGTTTAGGTAAATCCTGATGTGATAAATGTAGAGAAATAGGCATGAAATATGCTTAAAAAAGGGTCTGACTTTCAACAGCTGCAGTTATCAAAACAATGCTTCCAGTCACTATGTATTACATTCGGAAATACAACTCTTAACATACCCTAGTTATCAGCTTGTAGTTTGGCACGCTTTCAACAACATGGCTTTATTCAGAAGGAGTGGTTTCTGCTACAAATACACCAGCTGGGAATATCAGAGACCATCTCCAGAAACCATTTAGGAATAGCTTCACATAGTTTGGACTCTACAGTCAGGAAGGAAACTTTTTTTAAAAGGTTCAAAAAGACAGGACCTAAATGCTCTCGGTCTTGATTGCAGTTGCAGTGCATGGCTGACGAGGTAGAAGTGAAGATGACGTCACTTGGAATGACGACACGCCGGTAGCAGGGAAGTTAGCTGCACAAGACAATTAAAATGAAAACAGTTATCACGCTTACTGTGTAGTAGGCCTATTACTCAACTGACAGAGACAAAAGACTGGCCATTGAGTTATTTTGAATCAATATTGCATAATGTGATATGATACCCTTATCCCTTTTCTCTATGGGGTCGAGTATGAAGCGAGACAAATCTTTGTAGCGAGTTTTTAAGCCTGGCCCTTTCCGACGTTGAATTCATCAGAGGAACGAATGATGTGATATGAGTAACTAAAACAGATTATATTTATTTTATATGTAGGCCTAAAAGTAGTGTTCACCATTTATTGACTTAACATTTAGAAATACTACCTTCCAATGAAAATAGCCAGTATAACTCAAATACATTCATAGGTTTTGTACATGTAAACATTCTACACTGTTCTTTAACAAATTATAGTTCTTTATGGCCTTGAAGTCATATGCTCACTGCACCAAATTTGAGGTTATCGCATATTGGACGTCCCCTTCACTTTTTATGGCTGTAAAAGTGAAGAAAAAAGGGGCCTAATGCGCGAGTAAATACGGTATTAGTATCAAGACGTGTGAAACTAGAGTAGATGGCATACCTGAATATTACAGGTTCTTCAGTAACGTTTCCTAATTTCTAACAATTGAGTGGGCGGAACCGCATTGGAGGTTACTACACTCTGACAGGGAAAGTAGAAGGCTTCCGACTTCGACCCAACAGTTTTTCCAGGTATTTCAAGTTCAAAAGCGGTGTGTGCAGACATCAGGTAATAACAGCATCAGACATGTTATGAATAAATAACATGAAGAAGAATTTCATCAGCGGCGATCTCACAATTAATTCACACTGAATGCCTATAGTTTTTAAAAGTTTAGATCAAGTTTTATGTAACAACAAATCTCACAGGGTATTTTTATAGCGTTAAATTAAAGTACGGCAATGCAAGTTCATTATGATGTAAACTATAGTCATGAATTCAGTTCACTTTCAATAATAATAAGCGATTCTATTTCCAAGTACAATCTTCAATTATGGAAATGCAACCAGAATCTACAATAATTGTCTTGATCCATATTCCTGTATATTGCCAGATGTGTGAGTTTCTCACCTCACGCCTTGGGATAATTAAGATATGAGGCATGCTCTCCGAATTTTGTTCCTTATTACAGCAACTGGCGGTCAACCAATTTATAGTACATTTCGTGTTAAGGAAATTAACAGTAATTGTAGTGGTAGAAGTAGTTACAACATGTCGCCACAACGTGGAGTTCGAAAGATACAGAAAAAATATTCTGAATGGCAATATACATGGATCAATTTTTAATGAGTACGCATGTGTTAAGTTAACCGAGTAATGTTAGGAAGGTCATTTTGTTGAATTTTGTATTTAAGGGTAATGTCAGAGGAAGTGCAAGGGGAAATAGCTTTGAGATCGCAAAAAATTAGTAGAAAACCTAAGATGGACAAGGATAGCAATGTGCAGTCAGGTGATGAGGCTGATGTTATTGTGTCCAATGCCCAAGGTGATAACATGAATAGGGAGTTTGGTGACTAAGGTAGGACCTGCTGAAAGCCAGAAAATAGTACAAACTGAGGAATACGCTGTCACACAAGATCAAAGCAAGACGGGGAGGGAGGGATGGACCTTTGTTTATTCAATTTGCTGATGTCCAAAATGACAGCAGAATAATGCCATTGGTGAGAAAATTGAATCTTAGAATAATACCATGAGTGGGAAAATTGAATCAGAATAATATCATGAGTGAGAAAATTGAAGCGGCCATTAGTGATAAAATTGAACCTCAGAATAAGGTCATTAGTGAGAAAACAATCTCAGAATAAGGTCATGAGTGAGAAAATTGAAGCTCAGGGTAATAGTATTAATAAGAAGATTGATGAAGTTAGTAATAAGATAGATCATAAGCTGTCAGAGAGATAAGTAAGCAAATTAATAATTTAGAAAGTAAGGTAAACAGGGAGTGAAGTGATATCAAAGCCGAGATAGAATTGGGTCGGAGCAATCTCCATACAGAAATAGAGCAATTAGTGAGACATGCATCAAACAGGGGTATAAGATTGATGAATTAGGCGCCAAGATCAAGTCTAATAAGGGGGAAATCAATGAGTCTCAGTGGAAGAAAGGTTTGAAAAAGATAACCAATACAGTGGGGTAAGAAACTAGGAAATGTATTAGTAGGATGGAACATGTGAGAAGGAAACTTGGAGAAGCAGGTGAACTAGAGAGTGAACAAAAATCATGATCACAGAAGGTGAGAGAATCAGAAGAAAATTTGCAGGAGGAATTAAGATAAATTTCAAGAAGAGGCTGAGGAAACAGTGGAAGAAAAATTTCTGATTTGCCAGAGGGTACTCCAGCAAGAAGTGCGTGATAGTAGAAATGTATGTGAGATAACTGTAACTAATGGTTTAATCACTAGGGATCATGATATACCGAATTTTCTGGGAAAGAATTCAACCCAATGGAGTTTATGAGAGTAGTAGAGAAGAAATTTGCTGTTCAATTAAGGGACATTATTAGCTCGGAAACTGTACTGGAAATCTTATCTAATGCTTTCATAGGAGAGACTAAGTCTTGGTTTCAGTTATGTAGAAGCTCGATGTCTAGTCTAACTGAATTCAGGGAAAAATTCATAGTGAAATCTTGGAGTGAAGGTGTTCAGAGTAGAAAGGGAGAGAGAGTAATGTTTGGCAGGTATAATTCTAACGAGGGTGTTAGAATGACAGAATACTTTTTGGCTCATGTTTTGGTGTGGAGAAATTTAGAATGTATTGGATCTGAGGCTGACATAGACTTATGGCAAAGCACTATCACGATAGAATAAGAGAAGCCGTTTGTATGCAAAGAGTGGAGACGATTAAGGAAATGGAATTTTTGTTGGAAAGTTTTGATGCTTTGGGTAGTAGACTGAATAATAGTAGAACACAAAATAGGAATGTAGAGGGAAGGAGTAATCAGGACAGGCCTATGCATAATTGTAATTACGGAAAAGAATATCAGGAGAGACCTAATAGTAATTTCCACAGAGAGAGAAATTATCAAAATAGTTGGAAATATTTCAGAACTGGGAGGTGTGAAAATAGAAATCAACCAGAAACTGGGATAATATAGGCCATAACAATAATAATAATAATAATAATAATAATAATGAAACTAGAGGTAATAGACAACAGGAGAGGCCGACTGAGATGTGTAACCAACAGGCCGTAACCGAACCAAGTAATTTAAACACGCAACGGGCTGTATAAACAGGTCACTGAGACAGTCCGAATATGGCAAGTTCATGATAAAAAGGTAGACAAGTCAGTTGATGTCGACCAGCCTATAGTTCTAAGTGAACATGATTGTGACCGAAGTAGCAATAATTCAAATGTTTTAATGACAAATTAATCATAAAACATAAATTTTATAAGTGTAATTTAAATTTAGACATAAGGCAAGATTTGTTAAGTGATCTAATTGTAATGAGGATAATTTAAGTAGTGTTACTGTAACACCGACGATTGAACTGATGATATGGTGCAGGAAGGTTAAGATCTTGTTGGACTCTGGAAGTGAGAAATCATGTATAAATTTGAAGATGTATGAGGAAGTATTGAGAGAGAAGCATCAGTTAGCGGAAATTCCCTGTGAAGAATACGTTCATCATAAGAGCTGTTGGAAACAAATCTCAAAGGGTGAATAAACAAATTGCTGTCCCCATCAACATCAGTGGAGAATGTATTTTCCAACTATGTTTAGTTGTACCCAATTTAGTTTATGTCGTTATTTTAGGTACCGACTGGTTAACGTGTAAGGTAGGGGTGTATTCTGCCCGAAGGCAGGTCCGAACTTCCGCAGAGGTGTGCCTGAACCGGAGTTTACGTGCGGTAGTCCATTCCATTACCCCCCACCAACAGCCAGTGGCAACCCATCCAAATCTTGACCACGCCCAATGTTTCTTAACTTCAGAGATCTCACGGGATCCGGTGTTTCAACATGGCTATGGCCTTGGCGGTTAACGTGTCATAAGGCAAAATTAAATTTTGATCTATGTAATGTCAGTCTTATTTGGGGAAAGAGTAGCAGGGAAGTAAAGTTACCATATGATGATGTGTTAGAAATACAGTAGGGGTGTTCTAGTACCGAAAGGTCAAATGAAGTTCCTACTATGATGAAATAATTGATGTTTGCCATGTGTCTATACAGAGAGATTCTAGAGATGAATTGTATGAGACAGTGGAGAAATGCAATCTAGAGGAAAGGCAGAAGGACAAATTGTGTGAATGTTGATATCACATCAAGATGTTTTTTGTGACCGGCCCGGTAGAACACGTCTTTACAAACACAAATTCAATGTTCATGATAACTCAACTTTTGTAGGACTGAAATATCCTATTCCGTTAAAAAACGCTAGCGCTGTTGAAGAACAGATTGGCATTATACTAGATTATAATATAATTGAACCGTCATGTAGTCCTAATTTAAATCAACTTGTAATTATACCTAAGGAAGATCACACGGTATGTCTTTACATTGATGCCAGATTAATAAATATGAGAATTGAAGCCAATCGGCAAAGGGCTGAGACGGTAGAGGAACTTATTCAACGATTTGAAGGTACAAAATGGTTTTCCACTTTTGATTTGCCGTCATCTTTCTGGCAGATTCACTTAGAGAACTAGATTGTCCACTTACTGCTTTTGCGTGCAAAAATTGCTTGTATCAGTTCGCCAGGGTGCCTTTTGGGACGCGTACTTCATCCGCTGTGGTAAGGCCATGAGTAAAGTATTAGGGAGTGACATGGATAGTTTTGTGACCATGTACATAAACGACATTGTAATTGCATCCCACACATGAAGTTCAAATCAGGGAAGGGGATTTACGTTAAAACTGGGTAAATCAACATTGTGTTCACAACAAATCACATTTTTGGGACACACTGTATAAGAACAGGGGGTAAAACCAGAACACACGAGATTAGACAAGATAAACAACACTCCTACTCCACGTAATGTGAAACAATTGAAATCTTTTCTGGGAATGTGTAATTACTTTCGATGTTTTGTGCATAAGTACTCTGTTCTGTTAGAGCTGTTTCAAGAGCTACTAGAAGGAGGACCGAAGTGGAAGAAAGAACATGATGAGGCTTTCCAGAAGATTAAGAATGGGTTTAATGAAGCGGTTATGTTGAGATATCCTGTGCCAGATCATGAATTTATTCTCATGACTGATGGTTCAGAGAAGAATGTTGCTGGATGTTTATGTCAGAGAGATGATAATGGTAATTAAGGCATTGTTTCCTTGGCGAGTCGTGGGCTCAGTATGGCGGAGAAGAGATATACAATCACAGAGATTGAATTTCTTGCAATCTGTATTCATTAAGTAAGTTTAGAATGTATGTAACAAATTCGAGATACGGACTGACCATCAGGCCTTAGTATTCTTAAATAAGTACACACTAGTAATCGTATAACTCGTTGGATTTTAGTCATAAGTGAATATGATTTTAAGAAACGTCATATTAAAGGGAAAGATAATGTGATGGCTGACTTTCTCAGCAGGTATTTCCCTAAAAAGTAAAATACAATCTCTTTAGAGTTGAAAGAGGTATTCTGATTTGTGTTGGCTTTATGACAGATAATACAGCAGAGAGGAGCAGACTTCGTTATCTTTTGGTATGGCAGGAAAAAGAAGAAGAGTTGGCTGGACTGTTGACCTCGCTTAGAGATAAGAAACCAGGTACTATTCTTGAGAACGGTAAACTTATGTATAAATTATGTAATGGTTTTCTCACTAGGAAATGTTATTCTGGGCAGTTTAAAGTCTGTGTACCCAAAGCCCTACAAGAGGACATGATTTAGTATTAACATAACCCTTTCCACCCAAGCCCACACCATCGTGCGGGTTCAGTTTTAATTTCCCCCCGTCAAAACCCGCTCTTTTTTCCACGGCAATACGGACTGCAGCAATCGTGCGAGTTCCGCTTGTCATGCTTCAACTGTTTTTATTACTCTTCTTGGCCACTGGAGGGCAGGAGAAACAGTGAAACTTTTACCAAGGAGAGTAGCCATGTGCTCGGGGAGTAAGTAAATTATTTTATATATATTTTAATAATATACCATGAGTATTTTTATTTAGTCTCTTGTATAAATAAGCTAGGTTTATGACAGTATAATTGAAATTCAATTATATTAATAACAGGTCTCACAATACACTCTCAAATTTATAGTAGCACGATCGTGCTAGTTAGGTTTAATTTAAGGTTATGGCAACTTCTATTGTCAATACAACCGTTAATATTATTACGTCAAAAATAGTATTTTTAATATTAAATGCTAGTTGTGTGTTAATATATGACTTATTGTATGTCCGTAGAGCTTACTGAGGATAAATTACTCCAACTACTGGTTGAATGTGACATTGGTGAGCTGTCCAGTGAAGATGAAGACGAATTAGTGACCACAACCTCACTCTCCAATTCAGTACTCAATGATGAAACGTTAGATGATGATGATGATGATGATGATGATGATGTAAGAGAACACGAGAATGGACTACCAACAAAAAGCGAGTCAACTACACCTGTACAACCACAGGCACGCAGGTTGTTATTCAAAGAAAGGACATTCATCGAGAAGCCCCATCCTGGACCAAAAGACTATGAAGCCACTCAAGTATGTGGTTCTAGTGTTCATTATTAGTAGATCTGTAAACAGCTGTAGACTATTTCAGATGCTCTGCTTTATATTCTCTCCTGCTTTCTGCTGTGGCATTTTTGTGTACTTGCTGCAGAATTTAATTTTAATTATTTCTCTCATCCTAGAACCCACCACCTACAAGAACACCACTGCAGTATTTAAGGGACTACTTCACGGATGATTTATTAGAATTAGGATCACAGTACACCAACATGTATTCTGTAGCAAAAACTGGTAAATCCTTAGAAACTGATTCCACAGAGCTAAAGAAGTTTATTGGGGTGAATTTATTACTGGGGTGCATTCCCTATCCACGGTTGCCAATGTATTGGAAACGAGGTATATCTCTGAAACTCATTTCATAGCGCATGCCTAGAGATAGGTTTCTTACTTTACGCACAAATCTTCATTTTGTCAATACAGTTACGCCACTAGAAGAGGCAAGTAGTAATAGCCTTTGGAAGGTGCAGGCTGTTATTAATGCAGTGAGAGATGCCGGTGAAAATTTGCCATGGAACTTTGGTTATTACTCCATTGATGAGCAGATGACCTCTTTCACTGGACGCTGTAAAATGAGACAGTACGGTACGTGAAGAATAAGCCAAGGCCAGTAGGGTTTAAATTTTTTGTAGTGAGCTCAGCTTCTGGTATTGTTTTAGATTTTGAGATTTACCAAGGTGCTAGTACTCCACTTCCTGAGAAAAAGAACCTAGGTTTAGGGCCTGCAGTTGTCATGAGACTTGTTCGTTTCTTACCACAGAGTAGTTTCATTTACTTCGATAGATATTTTACTACTTTGCCTCTCCTGGAAAAGCTGCAAGAGAAAGGTCTTGAGGGTACTGATACGATCATGGTGAATAGAAATGGACAGTTAAATTAAAGGAGAAAAAGACAGAAAGAGGTGAAAGTCATCAGTATGTTCAATCAGACGATGCAATTGTTGTTGTTGAATGGAAGGACAACCAGCGGGTGGTAATGGCTTCAACATGCTCAGGGATTGAACCTGTAATCAAGGTGAAACGTTGGAGCAAAAGAGATAAATATATTGAAGTTGACTGTCCTGCAATAGTGAAAAACTATAACCAGTACATGGGAGGAGTCGAGTTGTGTGATCAGCTAATGGAAGCCTATCACACAAGGTTCAAGACTAGAAAGTGGACTCTGAAGTTAATTTTACACCTCCTGGACATGAGCGTTGTAAACAGTTGGCTAGTTTACAGGCAAGATTGCAGAGCCAACAAAATGGCAAAGAGTAAGATCTATGATCTATTGCAATTTAGGATTGCCATTGCAGAGGCATTAATTTCAATTCCAGATAGAAAGAGGTGGAAGAGGAGGAGGAAGAAGAAGAAGTAGTAGTAGTTTTACCTCCTAAGAAGAAGATGAAGATATACACCCCATCACCAATACCAGTGGCTGACAAGCGTTATGATGGGTATGACCACTGGCCATTAGTTAGTGGCATTGCCTCACCAAGATGTTGCCAGCTGGAAACATGTAAAAGTCGCACGAAAAACATGTGTGTCAAGTGTGACCAGTACCTTTGTTTGTCTAAGGAGAAACAGTGTTTTAGACTTTATCATGTAAAGAAGGTCAAGTTTGAGTATACCTTTGCTTGTATAAAAAGAGAATGTTTCATACTTCAACATGTGAACTAGAATTTTGTGCTGATTTTGATAAAAAAATGTGTTTTTAAAGAAATGTTTTAGATTTAAAACATAATATGTCATTGACTGATTTATTGTTTAGACATTAATGCATGTGATTGTACTTTTGTAATATACAACATTAATTTTACTTGAAAGTGAACAGTGTTAAATTGTTAAACATGTAAGTTAAGAACTATTAAACCCTAACCTGCACGATTGTGCTAGTGCTTTTTTGAGAAAATGGTGATCAATAAATTTTTAAAAGTATTTTTCCCTAAAACTACATCCAAAAATATCCTTGAAGACATTAGTAAAATTTTGAAATTATAAAAAAAACTCTCTGGATGGAAAGGGATATGGAGCTGGGACATTTTGGAAGGCACATGAGGAAAATACTCGCTACATGCGTTCTAGGTCAATGCTCTAGGCACCCGACTAGAATTCCAGAGGGGCCTAGGCAGGCTGATATTGCTGACAGATCTCGACAGCTTATTAGTGTAGATCTGTTTGGACCTTTAGTTAAATTCCAATATGTTTATCAATTTGCGTTTGTCTCGACTGATGCCTTCAGCAAATATGTCAAGATGTACCCATTGAGGAAAGCAACTGAGAAAAGCAATAAGGAGGGGTTGTCTCAAACAAGTCATGGACAAATATATTCCTGAGTTCGGATGTCCCCTCAGAATATTATCTGATCATGGCAGCCAGTTCATTTCGAAGATCTGGAATACCAAACTAAATGAACTGGGGATCAAAACTATATTTTCATCGGTACGTTGCCCACAAAGGATGATGCGTGAAACAGGACATATATTTAGGGCACATGTGCATGACAAACACAACTCATGGTTTTCACAGTTGGGTAATGTTGAATGTTGGCGTAACATCATGTTGCACAAGTCCACTGGATTTATGCTCTATGAAATTCACCACGGCAGGAAACCTACTGATGAAATGTTAGGTTTAAACCTGGGAGAGGAGAAATCTAAGGATTTTTATATCCAGCTGGCTAGGAGACAAATGAATTCACCAGCAGAAGGAAACTATATTGGATGAATATGAGCTTGGTGACAAGGTTTTATTCAGCAGAAGCTGGTCAATTTTCTAAGTTTTTCTTATTATATCAGGGATATTTCACCGTAGTGAAACGGATTGGGAAATGAGCTTATTCTTTAAAAGACAAGGAAGGAGGGATCGTAGGCACATACAATATTTATTTATTTACTAGCAAGATACCCATGCTTTGCTATGATTTTAAACTGAAAATTATTATTCAAAGTTTTACATTTTGGAGAGTCCACTGTCAGCTAAGCTTGTAAAATACGCCCTCAGTGTGTACGTGAAACGGTTTTGGGTGAAAGATTATTTATTTTCTGATCTAACACTCAGTTGAACCCCATACGGAAGAATTTGAATATTTTAAACCCTTCTTCTTCTTGGACCACGTTACAATTTCAATCCTTCCTCCTTAGTTCTTTCCTTTTCTTCCAGTATTCTTTCATTGTTTTACTGTGCTTCTTATTCTTGTCTTCAGTCCACTTTGTGCCTGTTTTCTTTTCCTTCCTCCCTTGGAATCCTTCCATTTGTAAGACTTTCTTCCTAAAAATCTTTCTTTCCAATAATTCTTCTTCTCGTATGCTGTTCCTTTCCAGGTCTTTCTTGACTTCTTGAATCCAGGTGGTAGTTGATTTCTTTTCCCAAAGGTACTTAAAGATTCGTTTAGTTAGTCTATTGTCATCCATTCTGTAAATGTGTCCAAGAAATAGCAATCTCCTTTTTCTTATTGTTTCAAAACCCTATTTTATTTAAAATTTGGGATGTAAAAGCGACCAACCTGTGAAATTTTGATTTTGTACGTTGAAAAGTAACGGAGGAATGAACACTTCTAAGTGGTGAATGTTTTTAAATATGTATTTACATCTAGGATATAGAAGACATACCTTCATAAAAATTAAGTTAGTGCCTGAAACAGTTTTGGGAGAATGGATATTGTGCTTTTGAGAGTCAACCACAATCTAAACCCCTTAGGGGAGAAATATTTTGAAGTATACGATATTTTACACCTAGGATATAAAAGAACGCCTTTCTCATAAAATTACACCTTTGTACGTCAAATGGTTTTGGAGGGAAGAATAATTTTGTTTACGGAGCTAACCTCATTTAACACTGTAGGGTAGGAACGTTAAAAAAATATTTCCTATTTCACACGTATGATTTTGAATTGGAATTTTGTCTTCGTACCTTAAACTGTTTCGAAGGAAGGAATGAATATATTTGTTTTCGGACCTTAACTCCCATTTAACACACTGTGCAGTTAAAATTGTTTCAAACCTTCTGTTATTCACCACATTCTTCAGTTCTTTCACCCACCGCACCCCCTTAAACGGATTTCTCGAAAACAAAATAATACGCATTTCTTTATTTTTAAAGAGGATTCCAAATACAAATTTTTAAGTTTGTAACATCCTCAGTTTTGAGATATAAGTATCCTCATAAAAAGAGTGCAACTTTTTTTTTTTTTTTTTTTTGCTATTGGCTTTACGTCTCACCAACACAGATAGGTCTTGGGGTGACGATGGTGTAGGAAAGGCTAGGAGTTGGAAGGAGGCGGCCGTGGCCTTAATTAATGTACAGCCCTAGCATTTGCCTGGCGTGAAAATGGGAAACCACTGAAAACCATCTTTAGGGCTGCCGGCAGTGGGATTCGAGCCCACTATCTCCCAAATGCAAGCTCACAGCCACGCGCCTCTAACCGCATGGCTAACTCGCCTGGTCAACCTATTTTTCAGTCCTTTTTCAACCCCCTTAAGTGAATTTTCCAAAAACAATAATACGTATATCTTTATTTTTAAAGGAGATTCCAAATACCAATTTTCACATCTGTAATATTTTCAGTTTTGGAGATACCAGTATCCTAATAAAAATAATTCAATCCTTTTTCAGTCATTTTACCCCCCCCCCCCCCCCCCTCAAGTGTTTTTTTCTGAAAACAAAAAAAAAATGTGTTTTTTTTTAGATTAAAAATACCAATTTTCACGTCTGTAACATGTTAAGTTTTTGAGATATACAAGAGATATGCTCATTTTAAAAATTCACCCCCTGTAACACTTCTCCTTAAGTGGATTTTCAGAAAACAAATTATGCGTGTTCTTTTACTTTCACAGGAGATTCTAAATACCAATTTTCACGTCTGTAAAATGTTACTTTGTGATATATCGTAGATATAATCATTTTAAAAATTCATCCCCTGTCACTCTTGTGAAGATTTTCCAAAATCAAAAAAATGTGTGTTCCTGTATTTTTAAGGAAGATTTCAAATACCAATTTTCAAGACTGTAACATCTTCAGTTTCTGAGACAATAAGTATCCTCACAAAAGGTATTCAACCCCTTTTTCACTTTTTTTTCACACCCCTTAAGAGGATTTTCCGAAAACAAAAAGAAATACGTGTTTCCTTATTTTTAAAGAAGATTCCAAATACTAATTTTCACGTCTCTAAACTGTTAAGTTTTTGAGATATAGATACAGTATTACCCCTCTTTTACACTTTTCAAGGGACCAAGGAATACTTGTGTAAAAGGGGGGAAAGTGTAAAACGTGGGAAACAACTTGTACAAGTATATATAAAAATGCTCTGGAAAAGGAGATAAAGTGCATATTATTAATTTATAGAGTACTTCAATCTCAATCGATTTACTGTACTTACTTCAAATAAAGGTCCATGTAAGTTAATTACTGTACTGTATTAACTGTTGACTACACTGCCTTTGTAATTCTGCTCATCATTTGTAGGTAGTTAAAAATTTGTGTAATATATTATTTTAATATTACAGTAGTTACTTTCTTAGAATGGCTATAGAATTATCTAAGATGCAATATTTTCTCTGAATGAAAAATTATAATTGCTACTATAACACAAATTTATTCCAGATGGAAAACTACACAATCACTGCTTCCTACCAAAATAGTCCCAAAACGATCTCTGTTTACACTTCTTATTTCTTATGACCTCTATTTGTTTTTCAAGCTCATAAAGGTTATGAACATTACTTTCACCCCTCTCTACAGAGGACAGATACCTGCAAAAAAAAATCCACTGCTGCACTTGCATCAGAAATGATAGGCATCACTTCACTGTCTTCCTCTGCTTCATCACTGCCACTGGTGGGAGACTCGGCTGCTGTTTGCTCAGCAACCAACTCCTCCACACTTCTTTCCTCTGCAGTGATCACAGAATCATCTACCTGAAGAAAATCTTCAGTAGTGCAGTCTGACTGCAACATTCTCCATACATCAGGTAGCAGGCCTCCTCCTTCTTCTTCTTCTTCTGGCAGCTGAGATTCGGCATGATTCTTGAAAAATCCTGCTTTCAAGAAACAATTTGAGATGGTAGTCTGCTTCACGGCTTTCCAAGACTTTGCAATGAAGTGAGGCGCATCCAGGATTGAAACTCTGAATGATGATGGATACTTTCCAGCATCCATAAGGAATAAAATTCGTTGCACCAGGTTCTTCCTATAAAGTGACTTAAAGGAGTGAATAACACCTCAATCCATAGGTTGCAGCTTGCTTGTGCAGTTAGCAGGCAGTGTCAAATGTGCTACTGAAATCGAGGAGAGTAAGTATTGTCACCAGTCTTTGGTCCATTGTGCGTCGTATGTCCTCAGTCACTTTCAGCAGGGCCCTTGCCGTGCTGTGTTCCTTCTTGAAGCCAGATTGCAATGGGTCTAGGAGAGAATGGTTGTTTAAGTATTTTAACACCTGCTCATGAACCAGATGCTCAAGTGCTTCGGAAATCACAGGTAAAATAGAAATTAGTCTGGAGTAGGATGGTTAGGAGGGGTCAGGTTTCTTAGGCACAGGGATAACATTGGCTAGTTTCCATAGTGAAGGAAAGGTTCCATATTTAAGGCAGTAGTTAAAACTGTGGGCAATAATTGGTAAAACACCAATAATGTTGTGTAAGAAAGTTATAGGGATATCATCCACTCCTCTGACTTTTGATTTGATAGTATATAATACTTTTTTAACTTTATTAGCAGTAACGGGGTGGAATGTAAAATGTTGTTGGTCAGGTAAAGGGTTCATTACGGAGTTGGGCACTGAGTTTGGAGAATTCAGTACATTAGGTGGTGGTCTTTCTTCAGTAAAAAACTCATTTAACTTATTGAGTGCTATGTCTGGCACATGAGGTTGTTGCTGAGGTTTCCCCTATGCCTAAGGAACGAAGCATGTTTCAAGCACTGCTAGAATTCATGTTTGTAGTTATGTTGCGCAAGGTAAGTAAATTTACAGTTTCTAATGAGCTGTTTAACTCTATTTCTAAGGACCCGATAATTTTCGAAGTAACTTTGGTTACAAGTTCGTTTAAAGCATCGAAAAAGTGCATTGCGGTGGGCCATCATGTTTTTAACCTCATTATTTAGCCAAGGACAAGATGGGCGAGTAACTTTTATCTAAATACAAAGTATGTTACAAGTGTTTATTTATATATCCACCTATTCAATACAAAGGGATCTTTTTAGAAATTAAATATTATTATAAAATGTTAAGGGACATGTTTCGCCCATATTAAGGGCATCATCAGCCTCAAATTCAAACCTGTATGGTGAAAAATCAGGATCCTGATTGCTCTTACAACATGTAACTTTTATCTGTCGCTTAGGGGCATGCTTATCATACAAAGTGATTACAAGGGAGACGAACTTGTCTACTTTCACGTCCATATAGTCCAATAGGAATATGTCATTCCAGGGTAGATGTAACCGTCATGTCTTAACTCATCCATATCAATGCCTTTTGTGTTTCTGGAAATAATATAGTTATATTTTGGCATTCGGAGGGAGTAGGATAGGTAGATAAGGTCATGAGTGGAGATGGCTGGGACTAGAATTTGGCTGCGAGTTATAACTTTCTTTGGATTGTTTGTCACAATGTGGTCAATGAGCGTGTGTGTTTCGTAGTTATCTGTGTGTGATTAGTAAGCTCTAAACGGAGGATGGTCATATCGCAGGAAGAAAACATGTCAATAAATTGTTTAGTTTTGTATGTTTTAGTAAGCAGGTAAGGGTTAAAGTAACCTATGGCAATAATATGCTCGTAACTAGGCAGTGGGTCAAGTAAGCGAAATTCGAATTCAGTCATATTTGTTATTTTGGGCAGCTTGTATACAATAACTGTAAGAAGTTTCTGTTGGTTAATAGTGACATCAACAAACATGAATTCTGGCCCTAGCTGTGCATTGTTAGATGATACACATATAACCTGGCTTTTTAAATTGTTTCTGCAGTACATGGTCAGCCTACCTCCTCTTCTGTCATCGGATCTATTGTGCTGCTACTTCAGGTATTGCTTAAGATAATTTTCCTAAACATGCAATCTGAGTAAGGCATACCACCCATCACTGATACAGGGTTCCTGATATATTCTAGTAACTTTCAGGGTTAGGAATTTTGAAATCATTCCACATAACTGATTCAGAAAAAAAAGGTCATAAACAGGTTTTAAAATGGCTTCACTCTCAGCAGTACACCCAACCTAAAAATTAAAATTAATTAAATAAAAAAACCATGAATCGATCAGGAGTACAAAAGAAAGGAAATATTTTTGTTAACATTGATGCTTTCACGGCCCGTAATTGTAGACATGATATGGGCTTTTGGGTTCACGCTGTGTCAAGAAAACAAGGTGAAAGTCTTTACGTTTCGCAGAGAACTTTGCTCCGCGCCTTCAGAAGAAAATCTTGTCTGTTCACGAGGAAGTCTTCTACAATAATGAGGGTTTGAATTTAAGAATATTTTACTGTTGGAGAATAGTAGTGGTACGCTTGTTCATCACCAGGTGGCTCGCTGTATGCTGGCACAGCACTCCAAGTGGAAGCTGACGACAACATTTGAGATTTTCTTCTTCAATTCTTCAGCTCTGTTCTATTCTATACTGGTGTCTTTCATTGCTTTCATTTTATTAGTTTTGAATTTCTTCTACCACATTCATAGACGACCTCCTTGTGAACAGTCAAGATTTTCTTCTGAAGATGCGGAGCAAAGTTCTCTACAAAATGTAAAGAGTTTCACCTTATTTTCTTGACACGGCATAAGCCCATATCATGTCTATAAAAATATATTTTCTTCATAACCAATATTCTCTTTAATGAAATGAATTAATATCTCGTTGAGCCAGCACAAAGGAAAAGCCAACTGCTCTCTCTCCCTCCACGACTACTGGCTCCAAAATTAAAAATTCAAAAAATAAAAAATTAACTTCCATAAGATTTCCTATACTAAATTTATAACTATTTTATGAATACTGGTGATGTAAACCAGAGGAAGTGTTGTTCAGTAGAGAACCAAAATACATCTAATAATACAAAGTGGTGTATGCTGATTAGAAATGACTTTCAGGGAAGCCTCATATCATCATCGTTCCTAGATTTCCAAAAGTTTTATAAATTATATATTACATGTTACAATAACTTACGGCAGTAATTAATACCTGATTTAAGACATAATTAGGTTTTTTCTTCTTAGCGGAGGATTTAGAACTGCATACTATGTGCCACTGCGTATACCATACTGTATATAATATTCCAATACTGATTATTGGTATGGTTTAAACTTTTGTGTGAAGTTCTATTATCATCTTGTGAATAGGAGATCATGCTTTTAAACTTCTTTGTATACGATCATATGTTAAGCTAGTAGTAAGCTCAAGCCGTAGTGTTAAGCACTGGAAATACTGAAGGAAACACAGTAGAAGAAGAATGGACAGTCATGAAGAATGAGGTCAATAGAGCTGCTGAAGAGATGTTAGGAAGAAAGGAAAGATCAACTAAAAATCAATGGATAACTCAAGAGATACTAGACCTGATCGATGAACAACAAAAATACAAGAATGCAAAAGATGAAGAGGGCAGAAAAGAATACAGGCGATTAAAGAATGAAGTGGATAGGAAGTGCAGGGCAGCTAAGAAAGAATGGTTGAAGGAGAAGTGCAAGGATGTGGAAAATAATATGGTCCTAGGAAAGGTAGATGCTGCATACAGGAAAATCAAGAAAACCTTTGGAGAAAGGAAAACTAGGTGTATGAATATTAAGAGTTCAGATGGAAAACCACTTCTAGGGAAAGAAGACAAGGCAGAAAGATGGCAGGAACATATCCAACAGTTGTATCAAAGTAAAGACGTAGATGATATCATTCTGGAACAAGAAGAGGTTGTTGATTCTGGTTAATACCCATTTGTGCCCAATGGGCACTTTTGGGCCCTCTAGGAAATTTAATTATTAGAGGAATCTACGATGTTTTAAATATGTCTGGGCATTCTCAGCAAGAAATAGACACAACAATGAGCATGTATGCGTGTGTGTCTAACAACTATCACATTTGATCACTTATTGACAACTACAAGGAAGGAAGGATGTTTGGAATGCCATCACAAGCTCCAAAGAGGAGGTAAGCTTCATACACACTATAATCTGTAATTGAATTGTTAGCTGAGAATGATCATACCAATATGTGCAATGATGTAATTGTCACTAGATTGTGTTCATGTGCACTCAGTGGGATTCTATGATACGAAAAGGTGGGCATGAAAGTGCCCATTGGACACGAGTCCTACAAACATGTTTGTAACCTATTACGCACTTTTTACCAAAGTAATTGCAATATTTCTCACACATAATGCTTGAAGATATGGTTTTACAACAATTATCTAAACCCTGATACAAAATAATTAAAGAAAAGATCCTAATATCAAAATCAGATTCAAAAAATATTTTTGATATCTGTACGTTTGTTATTTCTGTTGAATTTCAAAGGATAACTAGTCTGCTTATGATGCACCCTTGGTCTTGTTTCTGTTCAGAATATAACCATTATATCTCAACATCCATATTTTAGCACATGGCATTTACTGTGGCAAAGATAACTGAGAAGCTTCAGACTCTAGATTTGCCAGATGCTCTTGGTGCTGATGTTCGTATTGGATTTCCTGAAGGTGTAGCTCAGATGAAGATTTGGGCAACACTTCTACAGAAGTATGACACCGCTCTGAAGACACCACGGCCAATGCGATATTCTTACAGGATAAGCAACCTGCTTGCGAGACCCATGAAGGTCATCTCATCCCAAAAGGGCAAGCTAAGATATGTGCCCTTTGTCACAAGGTGAAGACGGTAATGGCTTATGAGAGATGCCAAGTCCCACTTTACAGATATTGCTTTGTTGAATATCACAAAGAGAAAACTTTTGTGTAATATACTCTAAACAAATATGATGAAAATATTCAGATTTGAGACTATATTCAAACGTTAGTTGAAATGGATGATTTAACAAAAGATTTGTAAAACAGCGTCTGTAATGAAATAAAAAGTTAATTAACAGTAAAGAAATGTAATTTATCATTATCAACTACATTTATAATTAAAATATCCTTCCGTGGTATTCTAATAGGACTCATGACCAATGGGCACTTTCATACCCACTCCTGTATTGCGTGAAGAAAACTATATTTGCGAAAATTACTCTTAATTTAATAAATATATCTCATTTGGACTTAAATGATTATCATTTTAAAAATTGAAATAAAAAGTTCCGGGCATAAATGGGTAAAATGGGAGACCCAATTTTGAGGTCAGAATTCGACAGAGCTTTGAGAGACCTAAACAGGAACAAGGCATCTGGAATTGATGACATTCCCTCTGAATTACTGACTGCCTTAGGAAAAACCAGCATGGCGAGGTTATTCCATTTAGTGTGTAAGATGTATGAGACAAGAGAAGTGCCATCCGATTTTGGGCAGAATGATGTTATACCTATTTCCAAGAAAGCCGGTGGTGACGAATGTGAAAACTACCGAACCATTAGTTTAGTATCTCATACCTACAAAATTCTAACACGTAATCTTTACACAAGAATGGAAAGACAAGTTGAAACTAAGTTGGAAGAAAATCAATTTGGCTTCAGAAGAAACGTAGGAACACGTGAAGCAATCCTGACTTTACATCTGATCTTAGAGAATCAAATTAAGATGGGCAAGCCCACATCCATGGAGTTCATAGATCTTTACAATGCTTAGTAAAGCTAAAGGTTCCACCTATTCAATACGTTATCGTAATGGTCTATTTAGAACATCACATATTTATTTAACTTATCATAAAATACATCTTTGGTACCAGTTTCGGCAATCCACTATGCCATCATCAGCCATTGAGTTTTTTATAGCAAGGAACATTCAAAAATTTAAAAATATGCAATAGCAAGTCCTATTCTTACATGAAAAACATTAAAAATATAGCCAAATAGCATAGGCCCATTGTACTATACAAATTAACATGTCTTTTTTGAAAAATACAATATTATTTAGTGCATCTAAAATTATTTTATATATAATTGGCAAAGTCTATGATTTGTTAAAAAAACATGTTGCTTGTATAACATAAAAAAAGGGTTAATACTAACTAGCCAAGTTTTAATATTTTCCATGTAAAATAGGACTTGTTGTTTTAAAAACTGGTTAAATGGCAAAAAGTAGATTCTTTTATCAATTTTACATGATTCTATTGTACATAAGGTATACCAAATCATAGACTTTGCCAATTATATATAAAATAATTTTAGATGCACTAAATAATATTGTATTTTTCAAAAAAGACATGTTAATTTGTATAGTACAATGGGCCTATGCTATTTGGCTATATTTTTAATGTTTTTCATGTAAGAATAGGACTTGCTATTGCATATTTTTAAATTTTTGAATGTTCCTTGCTATAAAAAACTCAATGGCTGATGATGGCATAGTGGATTGCCGAAACCGGTACCAAAGATGTATTTTATGATAAGTTAAATAAATATGTGATGTTCTAAATAGACCATTACGATAACGTATTGAATAGGTGGAACCTTTAGCTTTACTAAGCATTGTAAAATCTTGAGTCAATATGGACAAAAAATGAAGTTTTTAATACTAAATTCATAGATCTAGAAAAGGCAATCGATAATGTTGATTGGACCAAGCTATTTGAGATTCCGAAGGTGATCAGGATCAGGTACCGAGAAAGAAGAATTATCTACAATCTATATAAAAATCAGTCTGCAGTCATAAGAATCAAGGGCTATGAAAAAGAAGCAGCAATCTAGAAAGGGGTGAGGCAAGGTTGCAATTTGTTCCCCCTCCTTGTTTATATACAACAGGAAGGAAATCAAAGAAGAATTTGGAAAGGGAATCACAATCCAAGGAAAGGAAATCAAAAACCCTGAGATTTGCTGATGATATTCTTATTTTATCTGAGACTGCAGAAGATCTGGAGAAGTTGCTGAATGTTATGGACGGAGTATTGGAGAAGGAGTACAAGATGAAAATAAATAAGCCCAAAACAAAAGTAATCGAGTGCAGTCGTATGAATTCAGGTGATGCAGAAAATATTAGATTAGGAAATGAAGTCTTAAAGGAAGTGGATAAATATTGTTACTTCGGATGTAAAATAACTAATGATGGCAGAAGTAAGGACGACATAAAATGCAGGCTAGCACAAGCAAGGAAGGCCTTTCTTAAGAAAAGAAATTTGCTCACTTCGAACATTGATATATGAATTAGAAAAATGTTTCTGAAGAGTTTCGTTTGGAGCGTGGCATTGTATGGAAGTGAAACATGGACAATAACTCGCTCAGAAAGAAAGAGAATAGATGCTTTTGAAATGTGGTGTTACAGAAGAATGCTGAAGGTGAAATGGATAGATCGAATCACAAATGAAGAGATACTGAATCCAATTGGTGAGAAGAGATCGTTGTGGTTAAGCTTGACGAGAAGAAGTGACAGAATGATAGGACACATCTTAAGGCACCCAGGACTTATGCAGTTGGTTTCTGAGGGAAGTGTAGGGGCTAAGAACGGTAGGGCTAGACCAAGTTATGAATATGACAAGCAGATTAGAGCAGATGTAGGATGCAGCAGCTATGTAGAAATGAAAATGTTAGTACAGGATAGGGTGGTATGGATAACTGCATCAAACCAGTCTATGGACTGATATGAAGGATTTAATAAAATCTGACGGTTTCACTGGATAAAGGAATATCAGCTTTGCGTATTAAAATAATTTTCATAAATATTTATGAGTTTTATTCTCCAGAGATTAAATATGTAAAAATGTTCAAAATTTTTAAAATTTGAAAAAGGAAGTTTTAGTCTTACGGCACTCATATGCGTACAAATTCTGTCTTAAGATGTACAAAATAAGATAAGGATACAATATAATAATAATAATAATAATAATAATAATAATAATAATAATAAAGATATTTTTAAAG
This sequence comes from Anabrus simplex, assembly GCF_040414725.1. Classification (NCBI taxonomy): domain Eukaryota; kingdom Metazoa; phylum Arthropoda; class Insecta; order Orthoptera; family Tettigoniidae; genus Anabrus; species Anabrus simplex. The sequence goes on along the minus strand of NC_090267.1, from coordinate 232,917,720 downwards.
ATCGTTCTGAAACTAAAGATAGTCTATATCAAATTAATGATTTATATTACTAACTAGCTGATGTACCCGTGCTTCGCTACGGGATTCTCAGAAAGACTGACTTTGTGGTTTTCCTAACTGAAATTCCATAGGTCATTACAAAAACGTAAGTATGAATGTAGCGATTAAAAGCAATGCTATCATATAAAATACTCGATCAAATGGAAAGCTGCACGTTTGATCACTTTTAACGAACAATGCTGCGGTTAGATTGCGGTGCCAATCTAATAGTACAAACTTCCAGAGCTGGGATGACAGGCCGCAAATTGCCATGAACACTCATCTGCCATTATTCCGCTAAATATACACACTGTTCATTCCAATCAGTGCCTCAGAGTAGGGAATGAATAGCCCGAATGCTATGATGATCCAGTGTGTTACGTACCAGTAGTATCAGAAAATTTATAAACCAGGGAAATGGCATGCTAAAGAAGAAAGTTACCTAACTCCCCAGCTACTTCCCATCAATATTCAGGCAGGCTGTTACACTCGTACGACTGGGCGAGTTGACCGTGTGGTTAGCGGTGCGCAGCTGTGAGCTTGCATCCGAGAGATAGTGGATTCGAACCACATTGTCGGCAGTGCTGAAGATGGTATTCCGTGGTTTCCCACTTTCACACCAGTCAAATGCTGGGCCTGTACCTTAATTAAGGCCTAAGGCACTCCTAGCCCTTTCCTATCCCATCGTTGCCATAAAACCTATCTATGTCGGTGCGAGTAAATCAAATAAAAAATACTCTGTACGCAGCAGTAATCCTATCTACCGGAGAAGAGGGGCAACAGAAGACACAAAGCACATCACGACAAACAATGGTCAATGTAATGTTATTGTTGATCAATGTTATGAGCTTTCTATATTGTAGGCCTTCACATTTAGTTTCCTTTCGACTCTGTGATTTGTAAAATATTTTATGCCGTAAACTGTAGTTTCTTATTCTCCGACTTTACACACCGATTTTTATTAAATACTGTTTACCCATTTTCTCGTAACTCGGCGCTGATATGGACTTAGTAACAAAAATCCAAATTCATGAATATCTTTGCGATCATAGCCAGTACGGTAACAATGTATAGGACATGAATAATAGGAAATTTAATACTATATAACATTAGTTATGTAGCATTCATCGATTACACCTCTAATAAGAAATATTTGAGAATTACATTTTAGGCCTTCCCCTAAAAAACCATTTCACTCAGCGTGAATAAAATAATTTACAGCCTAGACTATAGCGACTTATTTCCTGACTTTGCATACCGATTTTCATCAAGATAGGACTATTAATAACAACAATATTTCAGAATTAAATTTTAGGCCTTCCCCTAAACTACCATTTTTCTCAGCGTGAATACAATTATTGATAGCCTAGATTGTAGCAATTTATTCCCCAACTTTGCAAACCCATTTTCTTTAAAATACGACCACTAATAACATAAATAGTTGAGAATTCAATTTTAGGCCTTCCCCTAAACTACCATTTCACTCAGCGTGAGTAAAATGATTTATAGCCTAGATTGTAGAGGCTCATCCCCCGACATCACATACCGATTTTCATTAAATTCTCTTCAACCGTTTTCTCGTGATGCGTGTACATACATACATACATACATACATACATACATACATACATACAGAAATTACGGAAAAGTAAAAAGTGCATTTTCTTGTTACTATGGACATGGCCGATACAGAAATACCATTATTTTCAGATTCTGAGCAATGTACAGACAAAACTCTTATTTTATATATATAGATTATCTTGTATCCAGTAATAACAAAGCTGAACTGTTGTTCATATTTTGGAATGTTTTTTTGCAAACACAATCCATCCCACTACATGACCCAGCCGGTACAACTAATCCCCCGTTTCTGCTGCGCAGTATTCTCGAATGTTGCCGAGCAGATATTTCATCCTTTCTGCAGTCATGCCTTTTACTTCCAACTTCTTAGGCAAGTTCTGAGGAAGATCATCTCCCTCGCAAATCAAACAATTATAGTTGGATAGTCCAATTTTTGTTGACACGTAATAACCCCGGGTATATTCTTTTTCACAGTAAAATGACTGAAAGATGTGAACTAAGAAACTCTTTTCCAACCATGTTGCCAGTCGTACATATTTATTAACAGCTCACAGGTTTTTCTTCTCCAATGATGATGGTTTTGTTAAGTTTTGACTCTGCGGTGCTATCTTAAATGAACGAGACAATATCTGTCAAACAGTACTTCCTTTTCATGAGACCAAAAGTCCAGTCACAAATTTTTTTTGTATGAGCCAGTAGCAGAATCATTATTTCTTTACGTAAACCTGACATAACTCTTCACATGGTAATGTTATTTTTACTCTGTACAATGCACTGTGAGCATGAAGAAACAAATCACAGCACCTATGACCAGGCTCCTGTTAAAATGACCAGTTATAAAATATGCAGCCAAGTAAATGTCTATAATTGTAACTGTGCATTATCTTGATACATAAGCTGGTGATTTAATATTTCAGTACAAGAAAACAATGCAGGAACTTCATTTAAGAAACCATACCTTAAGTCGCCAATTTTAAATTCCCATTGCAACTTAAATTTATGGTTTTGTTAGACTGCATAGCTTGCTTCCAAGGTTATTTTGAAGACTTTTCGATATGGTCACATGACTGTCACTCCTTTCATCACATAGTCCAAGGATCATGCTAACAGATGGCGCTCAAATCTAAATTTCTCACCCTTCCTGTAGAAGAACTATGGTTTACAATGCTTCTGTCAGCAACAACCAGATATAAAACTCCCCTCCATGAACTAATGACAAAAGGAAAATAAATGTGGACTGACTTCTTTGCCAATGATGCTATGATTTTTCAGGACCGGATGCAAGCAAATGATAATTTATTTATTGCAGCCAACTGCCATATACAGAGATTTTAAAAATACATACTTACAACACAAATACTGTGAAGTTAGTCACTATAGCACTGCGTCAATTCACATAGGCATAAAGCTAGGCTATTTGTTAGTGTTATTTCGTTTCGATGTTTTGCAAATTCATTCATACATACATACATTGCCCGATGTTTCATTCCAGGCTTGGGTCAATGTCATACTTTCATATGTGTGTACACCTGTTATGTTATGTGACCCTCTCAGACTGATTTTGATGGTTCCATCAGCTTCTGCTTTGAACATTAGCGAGTCATCTGGTGACAAATGAACGTACCACTTCCACTTCTATTACAGTATAACGTCTAAATTCAAACCTCATTGTTTGAGAAGCCTTTCTCGTGAACAGTCGAGATTTTCTTCTGAAGACACACAGCAAAGTTCTCTGCGAAACGTAAAGAATTTCACCTTATTTTCTTGACATGGCATAAGCACAAAAGCCTATATCATGACCATAAGAAGATATTTGTCATCTTCATCGATTTCAGTAGAGCTATTGATCCAGTAAATAGGAGTGTGCTTATTGAAAAACTTGAGAACCAAAAGTTAACAAGACTCATCTCAAATATACTGGAGGAAAATCAAACTGGATAAGTCAAAATGGTTTGTGTGTTGCAGGGTGACCTACTCAGCCCAATACTGTTGAATATTTTTGCAAGCAATGTAGTCTCCCAAGTCAAGGAAGGCACAGTGAATACAAGTATTTATGCTGATATGGTTCTCACCTCAGAAAACATAGAACTGCAAAAAGAGATGGGCCTTGTTACAGAGTGGGCAGAGGCTAATGAATTGGTAATAAACAAAAGACAGACAGAATTTGTAGCATTTTGGAAAAGGAACAGAACAGAAGCTATAACTTGAAAAGGATAAGTGTTGACACCAAGGAACAATTTTAAGTACCTGGACATCACCATCCTAGTAACTGCATCAACCTTTACAATTCATAAAAGGGAAAGACTAGCTGCTGGTATTAAAAAATATAAGCGACATCAGACACATATCGAGAAAGTCGGTAACCACAGCAATGAAATTATTCGAGGTGAAAGATATATATCTGTGCTCACTTATGGACTATAATAATAATAATAATAATAATAATAATAATAATAATAATAATAATAATAATAATAATAATAATAATAATAATAATACCGGCTTTATGTCCCACCAACTGCTTTTATAGTTTTCGGAGAGGCAGGGGTGCTGGAATTATTAAAATTTAAGCTTGTGACTTCCAATATTAGTCTGCGCGGAGTGACAGTCTTTTCTTCTAGGAGCCTTCTCGCGTTGGATATGTTCGGGGGGGGGGGTGGACAACGCTGCCAACCTCCCTAGTTAAGTACTAAGATGGGACAATCCTCCAAGTTAGAGCCATGAAGCGGCCTAAGACCTCTAGTTCCCCCTGTGCAAACACCATTGGCCTGCATTGGTTAGGATAGGTGTGCACAAGACCATTGGTCTGGATTGGTTAGGGTACGGGTGAGCAAGACCATTGGTCTGGATAGGTTAGGATACAGGCAGGGATAAGCAAAGTGCATAAGCCCCTAGGTTAAAACCGCAAAGCAGTATCAGGTCTCAATTTCCCCCTGTGCAAACACCATTGGTCTGTGCAGACTAGGACAGGGGTGCACAAGACCACTGGTCTGGATTGGTTAGTGTAGAGGGTGGGGAAAAGTAAAGGGGATCTGGGGATATAAGCCCCCAGGTTAGAACTGTGAAGCAGCCTGAGGCCTTTATTACTCCTTTACAAACACCACTGGTCTGTACTGGTGGAAAATTGAAAGTTGAATTACAAATTTTTTAATACTTCATATTAACGAGGAGTGATTGAAACACATTTTATAGGGTCCAGTGGTGGAAAGCTAAATTACAACTATTTTCAGGACTTTTTAAAAATAAATATTGCTCCAGGCCAATAACTACTGATTAGGGTATGGTTTAACTCTATTCAGTACTTTTTTAAACACAGATTTGTTTCAGGCCGATAAGAATCGAATCCTGTATTCAGCAATATCTGCACTTTTATTCTGTGTGGGTTGGTAATGCAATCTGGTTATTACAATTGACGGTGATGATGCCACATGCAACTTCACGTTGGCCAATAGAAACACAAGTTTGTACTTCAGCCAATACACAACGGCAACTGTCGTCCTTTATTTGGTTATACAAGTAAATGAATTTCCAGAGGCAGGATGGTGGGTTCCAGGACATCACAATGAACGCATCTCTTTTCTAAAAAGTGCAACGAAATGAAAATTAAAACTTCAAAATGTATCCACCGACTAGAATCTGAAACAAATGATGAAAAAACGATAGTGAAACAAAAATGGTTAGTGGATCCAATTCACAATGTCTAAATTACTGGGATGATTCTTATTATCTAAAGGAGTCCAAAATCCAGGTCACCGCCCCCTCATAATGGTACAAACCACTGGTAAAGCAGAATCATGCTGTTCCTCCTTTAGTGGTACTAATCAAAGGTAATGTAGACTGATGGTGTGTCTCGCATGGTGGTATTAATCACAGGTAATGTAGACCCATTGTATGATATAGCCTAGATGTTGATTCCCATATGGAACCTGAAATACTTGTCCTGAATGAGTAATTTTTTTTTAGACCCATGGTATGTCAAACACAACGGCACCACTCACAGGTAACACAAACCCATGGTGTTTTGCACATAAGGGAACTATTCACAAGCAACACAGATCCATAGTGTTCCTCACATAGTAGGACTAATTATGGGCGCCGGTATTCCTCACTTAGTGGAATTAAATCATAGGCCACGTATACTCACGGCGTTGCTCACATAGTGGTACCAATCATAAGCACGGTAGACCCACGGTGTATGACACATTATGGTAACGCCCACAGGTAACAAATCCCATGGTGCTCTTCACATAACGGAACTACTCTCGTGTAATGCAGACCCATAGTTTTCTTCACATAGTGGTACTAATCACAGGCGTTAGTGAAACCTGTGGTGTTTCTCACATAGTGTTGCTAACCACAGGCAACATAGACCCATGGAGCTTCTCAGAAATTGGTACTACTCATAGGTAGAGCAGACCCATTCTGAACACAGGGGAACCAACTTATTCCAGCGCAGCGTTATGGCACATGGACATTAGTCCGTCCAGCCAAATGGCCACACCCCTCGGCGGAATACACACAACAGTACTAACCACAGGCAACACCCAGACCTGTGGTGATTCTCACATAAGGGTACTATAACGTAGATCCATGGTGTTCCTCACATAATGGTAGTAATCACAAGTAGTCTCATGGTTCTAAAATCATCCTTCCTTGAGCGCCCTTTTTAGCAGCCTTTCATGACAGGCAAGGGATACCGCAGGTGTATTCTTTGTCTGCGTCCCTCACAGGGGGTTGTGTGTTTGGTCTGCGAGAGCTATTTTATTTTGCTCAAGTCCCCCGGCAAGCTGGTTAGGACTCCCCTATCCGCCACCTGCGATGTGCCATGTGGAAGTATCACCTCTCCCCCCCACCCCCGCTACGCCAGTGTAGTAGGTTCATTGAAATCGTGGTTTTTCAAACATTTTGTGCTATCTGTAAAAAGCTTCAAAAGCTGTTGTTCTGAAAGACAGCATGTCCTCTCACCTGTCAGAATCAACCATGGTTTCAGATGATGGCCTCATTTTTGTATACTATCTTCCACCCAACGTTAACTTCTCTGATTCAGCCAATGAAACAAGGAGTAACATCTGCTGTCAGAATAATGCTGCTTTGGTTTATCCTTGGAAAATACTGTGCTGGATACATAAAAATCTGCATAAAATTCTAGATGGTGACATGCACCATTCACAGTTCATGAAGCCTAGAATAGCCTCCCTAAGATTACTTTTACATGTTCATGGTCAAAATTATTGGAATAACTTAAATGAATGTTCTACAAGAAGAGATACAGGGTGGGCCAGAAGTCACGATCGGAAAGTATTTCATGTAACTTAACACATAGTTTCATGGTTACATGGATCTGGAAGTGTTCTAGGTTGAGAATAATGTTCATCCCTGCCTATAGTAAGTCTGTCTTCTGGTAGAGGTCACTCAAATTACAACAATGCAGGTGATAATTTGCTATGCGTCACTCCATGAAAACACGACATATCATCGTGTCGATTTGCTTGTAGTTCTGGTGACTGCTACCAAGGTGATACTGTTGTAAACATGTGTGTTATAATAGCAGATACAAGCAGATTTACAACTGAAGAATGTCATCTTCTTAGTGAACAGGTGCAGAAAAAGGTACAAACGGGTGAGAATCCCCTGGTCTCAAAATGTTTATATCTACATGAAAGACAACCCTCATTATTAAGAAGAAATTAAGCAACACCCTCCTCATGTAATGCTATGAGCCAGTGTTACCAGTGACCATATTATCAGGCCATATTTCTTCGATGGGTCGGGAACAAGGGAATTGTACCATCAGATGTTATCTCACTGGCTGTCACCTGAACTGAACAACGTAGTTATGCAACAGACGCCAAGGTGCCAGAATTGTGTCCCATAGTACGTCTTTGAGCACCTTCAAATACTACCAGACTGAGACCGGATCGAATTTGGCTAGTTGGGGTCAGAAGGCCAGCGCCTCAACCATCTGAGCTACTCAGCCCGGCATTTCTACTTCTGGAGAGATGCCCCTGGATACTACTGGACTCCTGTTCAAGACGGGTTGAACAACCAATTTCCATTATGGACTGGGACGTGGAGGGACTCTCATATGGCCACCCAGAAGCCCGGACTTAACACTGTGCGATAATTTGCTTTGGTCCTTCTTAAAGGAAAAGATTTCCGCAACTCGTATGACTTCCATTTAAGAGCTGAACGAAGAATTACCTGTTCTCTGAGAATGATCACTCCTCAAAAGCTGCGCCGGGCAAGCAGAAACATAGGCTATGGGAGCGAATCCAACTCTGCACTGAGAATGATGGTCAGCATACTGAGAAATATGTAATAACATTCAATTCTGTCTTATTCCATTCTTGAACGTATTTGTTTCTATTAAATGCAATTGTTTGCCTTTAATGCTGCTTCTTGTTTCAATGCAATAACATTAAACATTTCCAATCATGACTACTGGTCCACCCTGTAGATGAAGATAACTGTAATGGAGCATGTCTCAATCTCATTAAGACATATCCAGATTTCAGTACTGTAATGTAGATATAAATGACATGGAGGAGGGGTTTGGTTGTGATGAAAGTCGAGAAGGGTACAGGCAATCAGAAGACAAGGCCTATGACATCATCAGATGCATATACTCAGGAATATGATGGGGAATCCGATGATACCAATAAACTGTTCGTTGACACAGCAGGAGAGATAAATGTCAACACCTACCGCAATGGAAGTAGTTCAGATCAAAAATTAGATTTAGGGTTTTTCCGGTGTTTCGTCTTAGGTCTGACCCTACCCACTGACGCTGCGGTGCATGCAGGTGAACTTATCAGAAGCCTATTTAAGAGGCACAGTCTGATAACTGCATACGGGAGATAAAACTTCACAATGGAATTAATGCCCGCCTAGCAATTTCCATGGAAGTAGTTGGCACACTGATCAACTTGTCTGGACAGCAGGACTATGACTACTATCCTTTAATAAACTAAAGAACCATCAAATCTCCTGTTAGAAAAATGATCACCGAACAGATTCTAAGAAATAAAAAATTATTACTTTTTACTTTCATTCAAAATAAAAGTTTGCTATACCGTACTGTAGTGTAACCTATATAGATCCTTCAATGCTTTTGAGCCTAATGCTTGTATAGTCACTTAGGTTATTTTTTCAGCATACACCAAGGCTCCACATTGCCCCCATTGCTCTTTGTTCTCATCCTGGACACAATCACACAGGACCTGCAGAGGTGTGTCCCTCATCATCTTCCTTCCAAGTATTGGGCCATGTGACCCGTTACGGTCTTGCATTTTACTTTTTGCAAGACTTGAAAGCAATCAAATGTCCTTCCGACGAGTTGCTAGCCTGAAGGAAGTAAGTAAGACCATTGGTGGGGCTGCCACCTCTCAGCTAATAGACTAGCTGAAATCACAGCATTTCCTCCATAATGGATGTAACGGTTATACCGCCGTGACTCTGTCAACAGGGCTGGGAACAGGTTTTTTCATCTCGGGAAGGTGAGGTTGGCCTTTGGGCAGGAGAGGTTATGTCCTAATAATCATCAACATCCTTCCAAGTACTGGGCCATGTGGCCTGTTACGGTCTTGCATTTTCTTTCCATCGCTTCATTGGACGTCCTATAGATCTCTGTCCTCTTGGTTGATAGCGTAGGATCTCCTTTGGTAGTCTTCCTGATTCCATCCTTTGAACATGACGTTTCCAGTTTTCTTGCTGTTTTTATATGCAGATGATACCACCAGAAGTGGACTTCAGCGTCAAGTAGAAAATTGGAACAGCCGTTTCTCACAGTACGGTCTTAGACTTAACAAAAAGAAGACCAAGTACCTGGAAACCATTCTAAGCAATGGCTCAGTTCAAGCTGATGGAGAGACCTTAATGAAGACCGTAAGCTTCAGGTATCTAGGACGCCTGCAGAGTGATGGTGGGATATGTGATGAACTGCGAAGTAGGATAAAGACAGCATGGATGAGATGGAGAGAAGTCACAGGCGTACTGGATGCAACTAGGCCTACATCTGAAGTCCAAAATATATCGCAAGATACTACGTTCCGTTGGTCGATGGGTATCGCACTCCAACATCATTTCAAAAACGACACCGCCTGCCTTCAAATAGGCCATCACTGAGAAGGCATGGGAAAAACGTCTCAAATGATTTGATTTTCCGTGCTACCCCTGACATTCATCAACCAAGGTAATGGAGGTTCTACTGTAGTAAATTAAAGCAGTAACAAGGAACGTAACGAGAAGCTGAAATAAAAGGCTGAACCAATGAAAGTGGACAAAGAAAACATACGCAATCTATAAGCAAATTTGTGAACTTGTGTTACTGTTGGTATTAAATGGGCAAAAATAATTGGATAACATCCGAATAATTAATCCTAGACATACATACTTACTTATAAAACGTCATCATGCATCCTGTAATGGTCATGTTCATGGGCACTTGGGCTGACATTCGACCGATCAACATCATTTTCTCTCCAGTATCGGGGTGAAATGCAGAATCGTAAATTTCTTTGGCCCGCCACAGCTCGTCTTCTGTCAAGTTACCCATATCGCCTTTACGTCTAATGGGAAGAAGAAATAACCACATGGGCTGAGAATTAAGCTTATTAAGCTATATAAGCATAATGATACGAGTTCATTGGAAGTGGGATATTTACCTGTATTTTGTGACAATTTCCTTAGCTTCATCCAGCCGTTTATCAGAAACTAGTAAATTTAGAGGATTTGTTGTAGTGAAATAGTACCGAGCTCTGCCCCAGTATGTACTCTGATCCCATCTAGGTTCATCTATATTGATCTTCTTGTTTGCTGGCATATTTGTTTATTATAAGCCTGAAGAAATGAAAAAAATAATTGAGATTAATAGGCCTACAACATTCGCACTACACAAATCCAGTCAGTTTACCGAAACACTTCCTAGCAACTAAGATGATAGGACCGATAGGACTGGAGAGTAATGATGGACTAAAGAATACGCACTGGCACTGCCTTACCCTGTTACAGTCTACAACGAAGTGAACAAGCAACTATAAAATTATCTGTGATTGAACGAATAATTATTTAAAAAAAAATACTCAAAACATTAACTCGAAAATGGACTGCCTATAGAGACGACCGATTCATCATATCGAGAATTGGTGATCGATTCCGATTGCCTGAAAATTCTCAAGATGGCCGCAGTGGTTTTGTGACGTAATGTTTTTCTTCTGTCGATTTGTGAGTGATCTTAAAAAAACATTTAGCCTTTTGACATTTTCTCAGTATGAACGGAATTTAATTACAATGAATGGGAATTGATAGCTTTTGCCGTACCAGTTCTGAGGAGAGCCTAAATGGGAAGGGTTTTGAGATTCGGAGTTATGCAGTGGTGAAACGCAGGTTAATTTTACTGTACTCAAGTTGAAGGTGAACCAGGTGAGTGGTGCTTGTTCCTCTGAATTAGTGTTATAGCACAATAAAATAACATACACATCTTATTATATTAGGCGCATTGCGCATCATGGCTACTATGCAGTTTCGTTGCACGTTTCTTTTTTAATTGTAAGAAGAGTCTGCTGATTTAATGACAATATCTTTTTATTTCCTTTACAGCTGATTAGAAGAACATCCTACACCAAGAAGTTTAATAAGAGGAAAGAGGACAGTCTCGTATTAATGACACATGTTATTTCTCTCATGCCCTAAAAGTTTGTGACACAAGGTGTTAAAAGTGTGTCTTTGCTATCTGACTTGTAACCTGTATGTACATTTCCAGTATATGTACTCAGGTTACAGGTAAGATTTAATTTTGAAAACGATGCTGTATTTATGACAGTAATTTCTGTTTTTAAATCAATTTTTGGAATTAGTAAGTTTGGAAATTTAAATAGGATAGGGATACAACATTTAGTCCATGAATAACTGTCAGTTGAAAGGAGACACAATTATATATTGTATCACCTTTCAAAATAAATTTTAAAATAATTTTTCCTGACAATTATGAGTTGTGACCCATCTTCAACAAAATGGGCATGTGAATATTGCACTTACGAGAACTGGCCGTCTTCTCTTAAATGCACAATGTGCCGTGGTTCTAAGCCATTGTTGGGTGAAGACATTTATAGGCTTTGTGATGAAACTCCCTCCTCAGGTGGACCTAATTTAGCATCAGGTCCCTCTGGGCAGGAATTTTCAGTGTCTTCAAGCGATGGAAAGTGGGAGTGTCGTGCTTGCACGTATCTGAACTGGCCAAGAGCCTTGCATTGTGCAGAATGTCATACGTCACGTCCTGTTAGTACCACTAATCTCCATGAGCATTTACAGCCTTTAAGAATAGATCAGACTAGTGATGTTGCTACTATAACTTCAACTTCTGCATTGGCTGGAGGACCCATTAAAATCTTAACCTCACCATCTGTTGAAAAGAAAGAAATAAAAGAAGCAGAGAATGATCTCAGAGGCCGAATATCGGATAAATCACTTTATTCTAGGCAGCAAAATGTGAAATGGATTTGCAGTGTATGCACATATGAAAATTGGCCAAAATCTATGAAGTGTATAATGTGTGGTACCTCTCGAGTGGGGAATAATGCTGGCAGTAAGAATAGAAATCGTGGTAGCAATGGTAGTAGCAGCATGTTACAGTCGCCTGAACGAGACATCTCGCTGACGAATTCTGCTCGAGGGGGAGGAGGCAGTCAAATTTCTATCATTGAAGACAGCTGTGCAGTTAAAAGGTAATACACTATGTTCTTTTTATTAACTTTATCTGTTACAGTAGGCCTACTTAAGGATATAGAAAATTATTAGTGAACCAATTATTAAGTTGATAGTGTAAAGCTTAAATAAAATATAACCTGACAGTTCAGGAGGAATATGTGACTAAAATGAGAAGCAACCTACATTCTTACAAATTGGAGGTTATTTCTAGCTAGTAGAATGTAAGAGGGTAATAGCATCTTGCACTGAAAGCTACATAATACAGAATATTTATGCCTTAAAACTTGGCTAATTTTTCAGTAAACTTCATATATCGATTCTCAGCGTTTACTCAAAATTGTTTAATGTCAACAATGACTATTTATAATAATATCCTAGAAATAACTTTGCCAAGCAGAGTGGCCATGCATGTTAACCGCTATGGCTATGGAGCCAAGCTCTGTATTCGTGAGATGAGAGGGTTCAAACCCCACTGTTGACTGTCTAGAGAATGGTTGTCTGTGGTTTCCCATTTTCACTTGTAGGCAAATTCCAGGACAAATCGTATTCATAGGCCACAGCCGATTCCTTACTCAGTTTCATTTACCATCATTCAATCAATCACTGCTGATCTGCATTTAGGGCAGTCGTCCAGGTGGCAGATTCCCTATGTGTAGTTTTCCTAGCTTTTTCTTAAATGATCGCAAAGAAATTGGAAAATTATTGAACATTTCTCTTGGTAAGTTATTCCAATCCAATTAATTTCATTTCCATTAGCTCATCTTATGTTGGCATCAGGAAGGGCATCTGTCCATATAAACATGCTATGTAATTTCATCTCGCCACATCCCCGACTCCATATCAGGGAACAGATCTAAGGGTTTAGACATACATACATCCTGTAAACTATTTTCAGTGTGTATTTGTCTGTGGACTATCTTTGAAGATAGGTTTTGTTCATTTTGTACTACTTCCTACATTTGCTCCCCTTCCTCCTCTTGGTGCCTACTTTACGCTCTTGCCCCGCGTGTCAACAGACTTATGCTATGGTATCATGCTCTGCTGAAGGGGTAGAGAGCTGAGCAACAGCATCACTGGCTTTTCATGAATGCAGCTACGGTTCATATTCTGGCCAGTGCATTCTGAAGTGTTTTCGAAAGGAAAAGTCACATCCCTATGATTTGGTGCTTGTATTAAACTGCAGATCTTGTATTATTGCCTCAAAACAAATTGGCCCGTGAGCTGAAGAGAGAGAGTCTCCTTCCTTACGTTAGTACACTGTCCTGTGTCGCCTGATAATATCCATGTCGGATGTCAGTCATGAGAAGTACACTCGGTGTCCACAGCAACTCGCTCACAAATTTATCCACAAGATACAATGATGTGAAGAGTACGAAATAAAAGTAATTAGGCTGACTCACAGTTACATGAGAAATATGTTTCTTAATTACAATTACTTTTTCAACAAGTGTCGGCCTCGCGGTGTAGGGGTAGTATACCTGCCTCTTACCCGGAGGCCCCAGGTTCGATTCCTGGCCAGGCCAGGGATTTTTACCTGATTCTGAGCACTGGTTCAAGGTCCACTCAGCCTATGTGATTACTGTTGAATAGCTATCTGACAATGAGATGGCAGCCCTGGTCTAGAAAGCCAAGAAGAATGGCCAATAAGACTCCTTGTGCTGACCACACAACACCTCGTAATCTGCAGACATTCCGGCTGAGTAGCAGTTACTTGGTAAGCGAAGGCCCTTTGGGGCTGTAGCACATTGGATTTTGGTTTTTGGTTTTTTAACAAGTGATCAGTAAAATTACAGTTACTTCACAGAATGAGAATCTTTAGGAAATCACATTTCTTTTCTCATGGGGATGGTATAATACCAAAGTTTGCAAGTCTACCATGTAGATCACTCCATTATTATGTGTTCATTTTAACATAGAAACATTAAGTGGCTATCGTCACTAAGTGAGGATAAACAAACTTTCAAAGTAATTGCATCCAAGCAAAATTTGTATATTACTTTTGAGTTTTCATTATTTTGAAGATAGATAACTCAAAAAATTCATTAAAATTGGGGAACGGAAATTCCTCAATCCCTCCGCCATCACACATTCATTCTGCTTCCATTCTCGATCATGTAGTACGCGATTATCTAAATCTCAACCAGAAACCATAACAGTCTGCAAGTAAATGAATAAGTGCATATTGTATCCTAGACATTATACCCTTTTCCCACACTTGTGAGGTCGCAGGTGCGAATTGTGTCACACTTACGGATTTGGCCCTGTTTTACACCGGGATGGCCTTTCTGACGCCAACCCTATATGGAGGGATGTAATCACTATTGCGTGTTTCTGGTGTTTCTGTGGTGGTTGGTAGTGTGATTTGCGGCTTCTAACCATCCAGACCAATGGTCTTGTCCATATCCTATCCTAACCATCCGCACGGCAAGAACCAGTCCAGACCATTGGTCTTGTCCAGGTCCTATCCTTACCGTCTGCACAGCAAGAACCAGTCCAGACCAGTCGTGTTTCCACACGAAACTGGAGGCTTAGGGCCACTTCGCGGCTTCTAACCGTCCAGACAAACGGCCTTGTCCAGATCCTATCCTAACCGTCTGCACGGCAAGAATCATTCCAGACCAGTGGTCTTGTCGAGATCCTGTCCTAACTGTCCGCACAGCAAAAATCAGTCCAGACTAGTGGTCTTGTCCAGGTCCTATCCTAACCGTCCGCACGGCAAGAACCAGTCCAGACTAATCGTGTTTCCACATGAAACTAGTGGCCTAAGGCTGCTTCGCGGCTTCTGACTGTCCAGACCAATGGTCTTGTCCAGATCCTATCCTAACCGTCCGCACGGCAAGAATCAGTCCAGACCAATGGTCTTATCCAGGTCCTATCCTAACCGTCCGCACAGCAAGAACCAGTCCAGACCAATCCTGTTTCCACACGAAACTAGAGACCTAGGGCCGATTCATGGCTTCTAACCCTCCAGACCAATGGTATTGTCCAGATCCTATCCTAACCGTCCACACGGCAAGAACCAGTCCAGACCAGTGGTCTTGTCCAGGTCCTATCCACCAGCTATCGAAGCACTACTCACTCATTAGTTCCTAAGTACAGAGGTTGGCACCACTGAGCACCATTTGACAACATCCTTCCCGAGCGTATAAACAAACGACAGTTGTTTCGTGTGCAGCTGAATGTAGCAAGTACTGGGCTACGGAAGGTAAATTAATGCAGTGTTTTCAATAATACACACTGAATTGTGTTCCTAATTAGGGATCAACTTCTCTTTTAACAAACGAACATAATATTCACTATTCATATCTTTGTGGTAGACTAGTAAATTAAATTGAACTTGCCACTGAATGAGTTTGGTAAGATCGTAAATGTAATAACTTTCTTGCATTAACTTAAGTTACGTGCTGACAAAATAATGTGAAATGCTAGTTTCCTCAACTGCTCTCTGAAGGGACTTATATCAATAGACTTGCAGTCTTGCCTTTTATATCTTCTAACCTGTCTTTCACTGTTTTGTATTGTGAGTTATGGAATTAGTACTACACCATTTGTGAACGATTTGTTGCACGTAAGGTTTTGATGGTACTGGAGAACCAGGAAACTGTTTACGGAATTTTTGAAGGGTCCATTTTGCTGGTTTCCTCTTGTGCAAATAACATTCGACCAAAAATATTCTTTGTGCTGTTGTGTACCTAAAGATTACGATAATGACTTTACAACACACCTTAAAAGTCCATAGTTGCTAGGCCTAGCAGAATGCTACATTAGCTGTCAAAGCTTCTTTCCTTGCCAAGCTTGACGCAAGCCATATTTTGTGATCTCTGAAGCCATCTCTTTCAACTATTAGGTTCCTCATTCTACCAAAACTAATTTTGAATAAATACATTTATAAACTACCTGAGAAAGAAAACACATGGTAAGAATTATACCTGAATAAGAAACTACTTGATTAAAATAGGAGGACATGTTTCGTTCTTTCAAGAATATCATCAGATTCTATCCAACCACTCAGAATATTTAGAAATGTTTAAATGTTTAGAGGAGAGGACTTAATTAAGAAAAGTTCCAGGTTTCTTTCTCCATGAGCAGACGAAGAATACACCCACGTTTTCCGCTGCCTGTCATAAGAGGTGACTAAAAGGGGTGACCAAGGGATGATCGAATTAGAACCATGAGACTCCTTGTAATTAGTACCATCACACAGGGAACACCATGGGTCACTTTTACTTGCAGGTAGTACCACTATGTTAGGTACAGAATAGGTTTGTGATTAGTAGCTACAGTGTGTTCTTCCGGCTGGGTTTTACAGTACGCGTGATTAGTACCACTATATGAGCGACACCATGGGTGAGTGACACCATGGTTCTGCATTGCCTACAATTAGTACCCACTATGTGAGGAACACCATAATTTTGCGTTGCCTGTAAGTAGCGTCGCAATGTGAGAAACGCCATAGGCCTGTGTAACATGCGCGCATTACATTACCTGGAGAAGTGCCCTAATGTGTGGAATACCACAAGTCTGCGCTACTTTTGATTAGTACCGCAACATGACAAACACCATGGTTTTACTTTCCTAGTGATAAGTACCATTATGAGGGGCCGATGACCCCATGGATTTTGGACCCCATTAGCCTACAAGCATCATCGATTCAGTATTATGCTTCGAAGAAGTCCCTTGGTCAGTAATACTATTGTTTAACGCTAGTTTCTGGAAATGTGGGGCATTGTGGGTTGGATCCACTGATTGTTTTACATTCATATCCATCCATTTCATTCTTCATCCTCAAATTATGAATTCTGGTCAGTGGAAGATTTTGGACTTTAAAATTGTCATTACATTTTGTCTCATTTCTTACCATTAGGGGCCGATGACCTAGCTGTTAGGCCCCTTTAAACAACAAGCATCATCATCCTTCTCCAGGTCTCTTTTATGTGCTTGATAATGATTTCATGCTGTAATGAGGAAGTTTCTTCCAAAATCATGGAGACAGCTATCATTGAATTCATTGCTTGAATCCAGTTGCTTAAGGGACGTAATTGGCAGTTATTCCACCATCTGACTTCAAATATTTAGCATGTCTGCCAAATTCTTTGCACGGAAAACAAAGTAGTTTTTTTCCTTACTGGAGACTGGCGACAGTCACAGGGAAGTCTGAACGATGTTTGGCTGTATTCATTAGTCTACTCAAATCTAGTCCTGTCTAGCCCTGTAAGTTCCTTAGCCAAGATTGCTTTCTTTGACCTCAGCATCCCATCAATTTTACCCCGTAGGATCAATTTTAGGAGGTTGTACTTATCATTCCTCATAATATGCTCAAAGTAGGCTGTCTTTCTCTGCTCGATTGTGCACACTAACATCCGTTCCTTCCTCATGTTCCTAAGGACAACAGGATTGGAGACGGTAAGTCGATGAGATCTGTAACATTCTTCGGAAACTACACATCACAAACAAATTTATTCTCCTAATGGTATTACGTTTTAAAGTCCATGTTTGAGCTCCATACACAAGCACTGAATATACGTAGCATCTGTCAAAGTTGTGACTTGTCTCTAAGCTGAGTTTTTTTCACCCAGTACATTCCTCATTTTCAGAAAGCTAGCATAAGCTATTTCCATTCATACATGGATCTCTTAATCTAGGTCCAAGTCCTCAGTAATCCAGCTGCCAGGGTATGTAAACTTCTATACTTGTTCAACTTGTCTCCCATAAATGTTCATAAGAATGTGCAGTGTTCTCCTTAGGACCTTTCTAATGGGCGCACCGCCCAGCCATTTCAACTGACCGCCCAGATACTATAACCTAGATATCTGCTGGTTACATAATATTTCAAGTTGCTTTACGTTGCACCAACACAGATAGGTCTTATGGCGACGATGGGATAGGAAAGTGCTAGGAGTGGGAAGAAAGCAGAAGTGGCCTTAATTAAGGTATAGCCCCAGCATTTACCTGGTGTGAAAATGGGAAACCATGGAAACCATCTTCAATGCTGCCAACAGTGGGGTTCGAATCCACTATTTCCCGAATGCAAGCTCACAGCTGCACGCTCTTAACTCGCTCGGTTTACGTTATATTAATACATATTTCAGTCACTGAAAACCTACAGCCTGTTTTCCAGTCAGTGACCGAGTCAAAAATGGAATGAATGAAGCCCGATCTTGCTGCAAGGATAGGAATTGTGCCGGCTGCCAAAGCCTGTTGCAGTCCTCTGCGGCAAAGGTTAATGATTGACAGATGAAATTATAGTGGAGAGTGTTGCTGGAAGGAAAGAGGACAGGGAAAACCGGAGTACCCGGAGAAAAACCTGTCCCGCCTCCGCTTCGTCCAGCACAAATCTCAAATGGTGTGACCGGGATTTGAACCATGGAACCCAGCGGTGAGAGGTCAGCGCGCTGCCGCCTGAGCTATGGAGGCTACACATATTTCAGTCATTATGTGTCCCAAATTAAAATGTAAACACTGTAAAACTATTTTAATTTAAATGAAAAATTTTCATTATTGTCAGCATAGGCCTAATTGCGCGAGTTACATCGAAGTTCAGCTTATCATGTAGTGTTGTGCGCGAGCAGTGTCTGGATTAACGTGGAATCACATGCGAGCACTCAATTCCACGGGACCTAACAAGTCCGCCTGTCTCTCCACAGCAACCGAGTGATTATGAACGAGCCATAGAACACTACTCTGTTACGTCTTCTTCGTGATAACCCCAAAATAGTTCATTTTTGCAGTTAATGTTTACCTGTCTAATATTATTGTCAATGGCCTGAGGGGAATAGGTTGAAATTTTATCATATTTATTTTTTACATAGTATTCCCTGGCTACTCATTTCTGCCACCCAGGTAGCAAAGATTTCTGTGGAGAACACTGATGTGCATGTTACAAGCTCTAGTAATGACCATAACCTTTGTCTTTTCGGTGTGAATTTTGAGTCCCTTCTTCTACGATTTTGTCCATCAGATGCTGAAGACCTTTAGTACTGTTAACCAAGATGACAGTGTCACTTGTAAATCAGTCTGCCATTAATTTTTACTCCGTCTTCTGCTTCCTGAAGAGCAGTTCGAAAAATCTATTCCAAGTACAGATTAAACAGCAGGGGAGATAATACTCATCCGTGAAGTACTCCTGTTTTATCCCGGCAGCTTGAGTCTTGGAGTTACCAATCCTTATGGAAGCTTCTCGATGTTGATACATCTTTTTGACGAATAGTGAGATCTTTGCTATCTATTCTTGATGTGTCCAGACTTCACATGAATTTGGAATGTTTGACACAATTGAGTGCTCGGGCATAAACGCTGAAGCAGATATGTACATCTGTAGATAGATCTCTACAATTTTGTAAACGTGTCATCAGGCAGAACAAAGCCTTGTGTGTTCCCCCTTTTGCAAGATGCAGTCGAAAAGAAGTAGAGAGTCCGTCACCTTGTCTGACACCAGTTTTTAACTCAAATGGTTCAGAGATTTCATCCATCAATTTCCATGAATTTCACAGTGCTAGTAAGTTTGTGTTTAATCAGGTTTCTGGATGTGTCATCCATATCAAAATATTTGAGAACAGTCAATAATATAGATGTTGATTCCCATACGGAACCTGAAATATTTGTCCCGAATGAGTAAATTTGTAATACCAATATAAATGGTCTGTTATTGGACATTATATCATCTGATGGCCAAGCGGGCACCAATTTTTGGTATTGAGACAAAGTCTCTCGTAGTGCATTGGCACTGCCGGTGGCTGCAAGTAGCCTATGCAGTGGCCTCCATGGTATGCACTAGCCATGCATCTTGGTGGGTGTGCTAAGTACCAACTGATGAGCCCAACTTACCACACGGGGGCAAAACGCTGGCAACCAGGAACGAGTTTCGGGACAAACATTTCAGGTTCCTTATGGGAATCAACATCCATATCATCAGAAGAATGACATGCCGAGCCTTTTTGGATCCGGGATCTCAGTGGAATTTAATACAAGAAGGTCTGTATAAGAAGGTTGGTTTACCGAATGTCAAGACAAACACACAGATCATTAGAGTAGATTGTTCCAAAGTGGAAACAAAAAGGATTATGAGAGTACACCTCACTTCAAGGAATGACGGTTTTGAGGTGGAAGCAGAATTTCTAGTTTTGCCAACTATAACAGGACGATTGCCACAAGGACAAGATTATTATTCCAAAGTACATTCGCTTGGCAGACTCCATATTCAACAAGCCTGGAGACAGACATATTAATTGGTGCAGGACTTTATTAGAAAATAGTCATAGGTCCACCCAAGAATGAAGCTGAAAGACAATCAGCACTGAAAACACCCGATTAGACTGGATTATAGGCGGTGAAGTTTTTGAGAACAAGCAAGGATCTGCAACGACATGCATGAAAATTAGCAATCAGTAATTATCAGATCAGATGGAAAAATTCTGGAAACAAGAAGTAATTCCAGAGATTCAACATTACACATCTGAAAAAAGAATATGTGAAAGACAGTTCACGGACACCGTTCCCAGAGATACAACAGGTAGATTCATCGAAAGGATCCCTATCAAGCTGGATGTCATCCTCGGAGTATCAAGAAAACACGCTCTAAACAGACTAGAAGCATTAGTCAAGAAATTAAGCAGACGCCCCGAACTCAAGACTGCTTATGCAGATTTCATGGATGAATATAAAAAATTAGGGCATATGAGCTTGATTGAAACAAACCAAAATCAAGATGTACCAAATTCATTCTTCATACCCTATCAACCAGTGGTACATCCAGGTAGTGACACCACAAAAGTCAGAGTGGTATTTGATGCTTCGGCAAAAACATCACTCAATGACAAGCTCATGGCAGGACCTAATTTACAGCGAGATCTTTTTCACATTGTACTTAGATTTCGCAGCTATAAGTACGTCATGACGGTAGATGTGGAAAAGATGTTTCAGCAAATTCTCATCCATCCTGAAGATCGAGCATTACAGCAGATTTTGTGGAAAGAGGAATCTTCAGCCCCTGTGAGGTTTTATCAGTTGAATACAGTAATCTATGGAACAGCATCAGCACCTTACCATGCCATGAGATGTTTAAATGAATTTCCAGCAGCAACAAAGGCTATTTGCGATGATTTTTATATGGATGACTGCTTAAGTCGAGGAGACATTCTAGAAGACGTGATCGGGCTACGGCAGCAAATACAAAATATTCTCAAGAGTGGTGGAATGCATTTGAGGAAATGGAGGTCCAACAGCAAAGAGATCTTGCAGGATTTGGAGAGCAAAAGTGACGAAGGGACTTTACTGGTTTTAGATAGAGGTGAAGCTAGTAAGACTCTTGGACTCCTCTGGGACTTAGCACAAGATTGCCTTCATTTTCTAGTTGAGCTGGCAAAGCAGTTACCAAGATCCAAAAGAGAAGTTGCCTCCAAAATTGCACAGATTATTGATCCATTAGGCCTCGTGGGTTCAGTACTGATCAAAGGGAAGTTGTTGATGCAACACTTATGGGTAGATGGATTTGAATGGGATCAGCCATTGTCCCCAGAGCACCTTCGGATTTGGAACAAGTACTATACGTCATTAGAAAGACTGAACATCATCAGATTTATGAGAAACATAAATCCTGAAAATTGCTCTGGCTCTTTTGATTTACTTGGATTTAGTGATGCTTCAGAGAAGGCTTTTGGAGTCTGCATTTATGCAGTTTGTCAAACACAAAGTGGTCTCTACAATTCCAATTTACTTTGTCTGAAGACGAAAGTAGCTCCTTTGAAAACCATTTCTTAACTAAGACTCGAATTGGAGGCAGCCCTTCTTCTTGCACAACTTGTCAAAACAATAGTGGAGGCTTTGAAAGAAAAATTTGGTCACATCAGATTATGGAGTGACAGTACAATTGTTTTGGGATGGATCAACACCGAGCCCAGGCTGCTGAAGATATTTATGTCAAACAGGATTGCAAAGATTCAAGAAGCCACCGATGCAACCACCTGGAAGCATGTTCCTTTGACTGAAAATCCAGATGATCTTCTCTCAAGAGGAATTATTTCAGCAGAACTCGAAGACAAAACGCTTTGGTGGAGTGGACCTTCTTGGCTTTGCATGCTACGTCAACAACCAGAACATTCAGAAGAATTTGAAACAGAACTACCAGAGCTGAAGGTCACAGCAGTTACGTTGACAGCAACATCATCCAGCATTCTGAATACATTTTAGTCATTTCCGAAGTTATGCCATTTAGTAGTTTGTCAAAGATTCGTTTATAATTGCAACCTCAAACTGCCAGAAAGGAAAAAAGGTTCACTAGAAATACAAAAAACTTGTAAAACAGAGGAAAACAGGTAGTTCGGTGGACACAATTAGAAGCATTCTCTCAAGTACTACATTGTTTAATTAATAATCAAGATCTCCCAAAGAAGAGTTCTCTAAAGTCACTCAGTCCGTTTCTGGATAATGACATATTGATTAAGGTTGGAGGAAGGCATCGTTTTTTGGAGCTGACATCAGAACAGAGACATCCTGTGCTTCTACCAGCAAATCATCACATCACCAGAATTATCATGGAAAATGTACATCATCATCTGAAGCATTGTCCCCCAGAACAACTGCTACATGCAACTCAACAACGATATTGGCCTATTAGCGGCAGAAGAGAAGCGATAAATATTGTCGAGGTGTCTGAAGTGCTTTTGTTACCATCCTATAGTTCCAGAGGTATGCATGGCAGATTTACCAAAAGAAAGGGTCATGTTAGTTGTTCGACCGTTTGTTACCACAGGAGTGGATTATGCAGGTCCAATATCTGTAAGAGAAAGCCACAGTAGAGGCCACATTCATACTTACAAGAGTTATGTAGCTGTATTTACATGCTTCAGTACCAAGGCAGTGCATTTGGAGTTAGTGTCGGAGCTAACTACCGAAGGTTTCTTAGCTGCACTGCAATACTTTACGACGAGAAGAGGTTTGTGCAAGCAGCTTTTCTCAGATAATGGGAAGAATTTCATTGGAGCAGACAAAGCACTACAAGATATCCAGTCCTTTTTTGGAAAAGGGGTCAGCGACCATTACCCCCTCACTCGCTCATCAGCAGATGGAGTGGAGTTTCATTCCTCCCTGGTCTCCCCACTTTGGGGGAGTGGCAAGCAGCTGTAAAGATAATGAAAAGACATTTGCTGACTGAAACACAAGGACGCGTGCTAACTTATTGAAGAAACCTACACTATTCTTTGCTATATAGAGGCTGTATTAAATTCACGTCCCCTTACTCCCTTGCTAAATGATCCAAATGATTTAGAAGTTGTAACACCAGCACATTTTCTTTTAAGTGACTCGATCGTGCAACCTGTTCAAAGGGATTTGTTAAGAGAACCCAATAACAACATGTCACATTGGCAGCATTTGCAGAAAATTTAGCAGCAGAGATGGCAGCGAGAATACTTGCGGAAATTGCAAAAACGCTTCAAGTGGCATGATACCAATCGACGTATTGATATTTATTCTTTGGTGCTGTTTATGCAGGACAACTTTCCTCCTCTAGAGTGGCGCAGGGGTAGGATAGTTCAAGTTCACCCTGAACGAGATGTGAGGTGAGGTTTGTCACTGTTCGTACGGCTAGTGGAACTTTCATCTGAAGCATCAAGAAAATATGCCCTCTTCCCATTGAAAGGGATGACAAGGAGAACTGAATTAAAGATTTCCTGTGATATCTCTAACTTTGTGATATTTTTCATCAAAGATATAATTTTAATATTTCTTTCTTTTAATCATAAAAATATGTATGTATAGAGTTTTGTACTAATGCATATGATAAGAATATTTAAGTATTTTTATGATAGGTATAATATTACAGTAGTTAGTTGAAAGAACTCCTTTCAAGAGGGGAGCAAAATGTTATGAAGAGACCTTTAATTTTTATAAATTTATTTCATTAATTGAAGTTGGCACTTTCCAAGTTTATTTCTGATTGGTCGGATGATTATGTATTGTTAAAAGATTGTTACGCATACAACAGTCATGTTCGTCATCAGGTTGTGATATCGCATCATTAAGACATATCAAATTCAATAAAGTATTGAAGGCACCAAGTTCCTTTACTTCAAAATCAATCAAAACCATTAACATTAATAGTATTATTGGTTTTACTTCCCACTAACTATTTTTATGATTTTTGGAAATACCAAGGTGCCAGAATTTTGTCCCACATGAGTTCCTTAACAAACCAGTAAATCTACAAGAAAAGAGAAAATTGTGAATATAATGTTAGGCTAAAAGAAAACACGCTAGTACAATAATACACGTTTCTCCATCAGTATAATGATATTCGCTACAAATTAAACACTCCAGTGGATTTATCACATTTACATGCTGTTGATTGATGCTCAGTACTTGGAGAAAACTCTTCCGTTGTATGCTACACTGCACTCACAATAGAACCAAATTTAACAATGAAACAAACACTTTGTTGTTTTTAATCATGTTACTAAGTCCGCCTCCGTATCGTAATGGTTAGCGCTATTAGCTGCATTTGAGCCCCTTCAAATACCACCGCACTGAGCCAGGATCAGACGCGCCACTTTGAGCTCAGAAGTCAGCCCTCTACCGTCTGAGCTACTCATCCCTAAGACTTTGTGCCTAAGGGTTTGTGTATTCAGTGTTCTGATGAGAAAACGTGGAATGTAGAAGAAAAATAGTTAAATCTTTAATGAAGGCAAAATTAAAATTCTCTAAGCTGACAGTCAAATTGTCCCCAGCAGAAACATATTAACCCTTTGTGGACATATGGATCCAAGAAATTTCTGCAGCCAGGATGTGCATGTTTTGGAATAAACAAGCCAGTTCCTAAAATGTTTCGATATCGCGTGTTATTATTTCTAAACAAAATTTATATGCATTAAAAATATTCTTTTATATACCTAAAAACCTACATACTTTCCAAAATGGGGACCTTTCCAATTAGTATACAGCACATTGCATTGCGCAATTGCGCCAAACTACTTGTTGCCCAAAAAGTAGCAAAAAAAAAAATCGATAAGCTATGCATCAAGTTGTAGGTTCGTGTTTATAGGTTTCTAATTAGTACAGAATGTGGGTTCTTTAGGATTCCTGTTATCAGGCTTTACTTCCGTTCCACCTATCAACATTCAGTAAACTTCCTGCGCTTTCATCACTCCGACACTTTTATCACTCGATTGTTCTTGTGTCTCTTGCATTTCATTCTCAAACTTGCTATCATCACGGTTGGTTCCTTTTCCTAACACTTCAGTTATCTGT
This sequence comes from Anabrus simplex, assembly GCF_040414725.1. NCBI lineage: Eukaryota > Metazoa > Arthropoda > Insecta > Orthoptera > Tettigoniidae > Anabrus > Anabrus simplex. The sequence goes on along the minus strand of NC_090267.1, from coordinate 232,892,157 downwards.
TCCTCATCTAAAACACACTGCTTTCTTTTCATCCTGGAAGGGCCAGCTGTAATCTGGTCTGATGTCATGTGATCAGGCACTGAACATGCTTGTTCTCAAAGTTTATTCTCTTTGCAGATTTCCTAGTAGTTGTAAATATTGCATGGAAATGACAACAGAAGCTACTCCATGGCTCCTTGAACTCATCATCTCCTCTTCTTATTATCGACCAGTATTGTGCTTCTAGAGCCCTGGCTGGCAAGATGTAGTGTTTACAGTGTGCTATGTCTTCTGGTATGGGCTAGAGCAATTTGTTAATTTCATTGACCTGTCTCAATCTCATCCTTGGCTTTGACAATATGAAAGTGACCGAGGTATGAACGATGCTAGTAATACCATTCCTTATTCAGCCAGTCTCTGTTATAATTGGTGTGAAAATATCGCCCATAGGGTTGGTGGGTGCATGCATTTCAGTGGGCTTGGCAGACCGATATGCAATAGCAACTTCTGGCTCGGTGAGGAAAGCAACGGGATATTACCTCACTCCTCATTTCCCTATTATGCCCCTTCAGTGATGCCTGGGCTGTCTATGATAGCCTTTGGCGGAGCTGTGGAGGATCAAACCAGCCTTCAGGCTGAATACCCAACATTCACACATTGTGCTTCGAATCTGAATTGGGTGTTTAAGGCTCCCAACAAAATCTTGACTGGAATTCTCTCCATCTGTTCTTCCAGAAGTTCCCAAAGCTGGGCTACTTTCTCTGGACAGTGCATGTTGACCTCATTGATTGATGCAAGTGCATTGAATAGCATGTTTTTTTTTTTTTTCCGCCCCACAGCTAAGGGTCATAAGACGTAGTCTTTTTGAGGGTCTAGACAAGTTTACTACCAAGCTGACAACCTTCTTACTTGCGGATGGTAAAAGCCATGCCAAACATTGGCACGTTCTTACCTATCTTCACCATCCTCATTCCTTTATTGATCCTGAATTACTCTCTCCATTATGTCATCATCTTGATATCATGTTTCTTGCAGATCCAAAATCATTATGTTGCACTCATCCCTCACCTTCATCAGTTCTTTGCAATTGCAAACTTTGTGTATTGAGATAATATTCACTGTCCCAAAATAGTACTTCTACTTCATTTTGAGTTTTGTACGCCCAATCATACAATTCCCGTGAGGTTACATTTTCCCTTAATGTCTAGGTGTTTCCATGGTTTTCTATCACACCAAGGGTGTGTTGTTATGAAGAAACACTCTAGGATCTGGATATAACAAACAACACAAAGGTCCAACTTGTTGAAGCTCTTGTTTTCTCCATATTTCTATATGGTTGTGAAACATGAATCCATGGCCAAAGATAAACAACACATCAGTGCATTTGAGATGTGTTGATGCAGAATATTGCATGTACAGTGGAGTGAAAGAACAAATATATCCATCATTGAGCAGTTCAGCATCTCAAAACATATTTCTTCCTGTCTCAGTCAGAAGATCCTTCAGTTCTTCGGGCACGTCATGAGAAGAGATGGAGATAATCCTGAGAAATGCATCAGGCAAGGGAAAGTGGAAGGTATAAGACCATGGGAAAGGACAGCGTGCGGATAGATTGACCAAATTGAGAAACTCACTGATTTACCTCTTCAGCAGACCTTAAGAAGAACTGAAAACCATCTAGGTTGGAGAAATGTAGTTAATGGCGTCATGCCAGTCAGTAATGGGTAAAACAACTTGTGATGGTGTTACTCATGTAAGCAGACATAATGTGATAGATACATTTGCCAAATAATAATACTTCATTTATTTGTGTACACAATTTGCACACATTAAAAATAGTTGTGTATCATTTAATTGTGTTGTTATTTTGGCCTGTCCTATGCAGACCAGAAAGATGACCCTTAAGGTGTTAGTAAACATACAACTGCACGTACCCCAATCCACAGGCAGAATGCCACGCCCAAATATAAGGCAGTATTTCGGTTGAAGTTGTTGCACTATTGAGGAAGCAGAGGTGTGTTCTAAGCACTGTTATGAGCATCTAGGATGGCACAATGTGCAATGTAAACTAAACATGTGAACTTGTACACATTTGTATCATGAAGGATGATCAACAAAAGCACTTGCTTGATGTGTGGACCATAATCAAAGTGATGTGATTCGAGCATGGAAGCGATATTGGGAGACAGAAACTGTTGACAACTTGCCTCACACTGGTTGTCCAAGGGCTACGACTGCAGTCAGTGACAGTTCCTTTTGAGTTTCAGCTTGGAGGAACCCTGATTGCAGTGCCACCATGCTAAATTACAATCTTCTGACAGGCACGGGTCGCAGCGTTTCAACTCAAACTGTGGGAAATGGATCACACGAAGCTCAACTTCACTTGCAATGCATATGGCGAGGCCCAGCTCTCAAACCTAGACATCATGGGGCAGATGGGCCCAGCATTATGCTGAATAGTCTCTTCAGAATCGGCATAAAGACTTATCACCAATGAATGTGGCATAAGCCTTGTTTCTGATGATCATCGCCAATGTATTTGGAGGTAATCTGGTCAGGTTTCACAAATCAAACATACTGTCTAGCACATGCAGCAAGGTGGCGGTTCTCTGTTGTTTTGGGGTGGTATTATGTGGGGCCACTGTACGCCACTGCTAGTCATGCAGGGCAATGTAACGGCTGTACCTTACAGAGACGACATCTTCCAACACGTAGCAACACCGCATCGCTAGCATTTTGGAGGAGAATTTGCCTTAATGGACAATAATGTGCACATCCATCATGTTGTTCTCTTTAACGACTTCCTTCGTGATCGTGATATTGGTCGGCTAGAATGGCCATCATGTTCCCAGATGTGATCCCTATTGAATATGCCTGGGATAAATTAAAGAAGGCTGTTTATCGACGTCATGACTCACTAATCACTTTGCAAGATCACTATTGAGGAGTGGGACAATTTGGACCAACATTATATTGATGAGCTAGTGGACAGAATGCCAAGACCAATTCAGGGGCCAGCTTACCTGGTATTGAAAGTACTGGTGTGTGCTGTGTTCAGTAATTGAAATTGAAAAAGCAAAGCTATTTTGTTATGAGGCTCTCCACTTGTTTTGTTGGGCAATAAATAATGTTGATATGGTACCTCTGTAAGTTTTTTTAAAATATAAAGAGTTAGAAACTCTTTGGGCAAGTTCATACAAAACATTTTTTGATGTATGAAATATTAACCCTTTCCTCTTTAGGAGCAAACGTATTATTTTTTTCCTATTTAAAAACAGTTACTGGTACCTATTAGTGAATATATTTTATGAATATTTAAAAAAATGTAATGGTTCATGTTTGTGGGTTACTGTAGTCACGTCCTAGTTCGTGAACCATGGGCAACGGCTGAGTGGCCTAGTAAGTGGTCCTGAGAGTCGGGATACCAGTTGCTATGGAATGGGAGTGGGCATCTCAGACATATTCTGAGTCGTGGCCCTCCTTGTGCTCAGGCGGCTAGGACTATACAATTCACCGGTGGTCCATAACCCGTTAGAGGAGAGATCCTCACTTGGACTATGTGCAAGTAGGGCAGCATCCTGCTTCATGAATTTACCGAGCTCAGAACACTTTAAGCAAGCCTCGGACCTATGGGAGTAATGGAGTCCCACTCCCATTTGACAGGCGAGGGACTCCTTGGAAACAACTTGGCGAACGAAATAGAATTCGATGGGGAGCTATCAATATTAATGGGGCTTATGGAAGAAAGAAGGTAGAACTGGCTGAGTCAACAAAGAGGATGCATCTGGATGTGCTAGGAGTAAGTGATATTCGGATAAGGGGAGATAATGAGGAAGAGATAGGAGATTATAAAGTGTACTTGACGGGTGTTAGAAAGGGAAGGGCAGAGTCTGGGGTAGGGCTCTTTATCAGGAATACCATTGCACACAACATAGTTTCTGTTAGGCACGTAAATGAGCGAATGATGTGGGTAGATTTGTCAGTGGGAGAAATTAGGACAAGAATTGTGTCCGTGTATTCACCATGTGAGGGTACAGATGAGGATGAAGTTGACAAGTTTTATGAAGCATTGAGTGACATCGTGGTCAGGGTGAACAGCAAGGATAGAATAGTGCTAATGGGCGATTTCAATGCGAGAGTTGGGAATAGAACTGAAGGATACGAAAGGGTGATTGGTAAATGTGGGGAAGATATGGAAGCTAATGGGAATGGGAAGCGTTTGCTGGACTTCTGTGCTAGTATGGGTTTAGCTGTTACGAATACATTCTTCAAGCATAAGGCTATTCACCACTACACATGGGAGGCTAGGGGTACCAGATCCATAATAGACTATATCTTAACAGACTTTGAATTCAGGAAATCTGTTAGGAATGTACGAGTTTTTCGCGGATTTTTCGATGATACAGACCACTATCTGATCTGTAGTGAACTAAGTATCTCTAGGCCTAGGGTAGAGAAAGTGAAATCTGTCTGGAAACGAATAAGAGTAGAATGTCTCCAAGACGAGGAAATTAGACAGAAGTACATGGATATGATTAGTGAGAAGTTTCGAACAGTAGACAGTAAGCAGGTTCAGGATATAGAAAGTGAATGGGTGGCATACAGGGATGCTGTAATAGAAACAGCAAGGGAATGCCTAGGAACAACTGTGTGTAAAGATGGGAAAAGGCGAACATCTTGGTGGAATGATGAAGTGAGAGCAGCCTGTAAACGTAAAAAGAAGGCTTATCAGAAATGGCTCCAAACAAGGGCAAAGGCAGACAGGGATTGGTACGTAGATGAAAGAAACAGAGCGAAACAAATAGTTCTTGAATCCAAAAAGAAGTCGTGGGAAGATTTTGGTAATAACCTGGAAAGGCTAGGTCAAGCAGCAGGGAAACCTTTCTGGACAGTAATAGAGAATCTTAGGAAGGGAGGGAAAAAGGAAATGAACAGTATTTTGAGTAATTCAGGTGAACTCATAATAGATCCCAGGGAATCACTGGAGAGGTGGAGGGAATATTTTGAACATCTTCTCAATGTAAAAGGAAATCATCATGGTGGTGATGCAAACAGCCAAGCTCATGGGGAGGAGGAAAATGTTGTTGGTGAAATTATGCTTGAGGAAGTGGAAAGGATAGTAAATAAACTCCATTGTCATAAGGCAGCAGGAATAGATGAAATTAGACCTGAAATGGTGAAGTACAGTGGGAAGGCAGGGATGAAATGGCTTCATAGAGTAGTAAAATTAGCGTGGAGTGTTGGTAAGGTACCTTCAGATTGGACAAAAGCAGTAATTGCACCTATCTATAAGCAAGGGAACAGGAAGGATTGCAACAATTATCGAGGTATCTCATTGATTAGTATACCAGGCAAAGTATTCACTGGCATCCTGGAAGGGAGGGTGCGATCAGTCGTTGAGAGGAAGTTGGATGAAAACCAGTGTGGTTTCAGACCACAGAGAGGCTGTCAGGATCAGATTTTCAGTATGCGCCAGGTAATTGAAAAATGCTACGAGAGGAATAGGCAGTTGTGTTTATGTTTTGTAGATCAAGAGAAAGCATATGACAGGGTACCGAGGGAAAAGATGTTCGCCGTACTGGGGGACTATGGAATTAAAGGTAGATTATTAAAATCAATCAAAGGCATGTTGACAATTGGGCTTCAGTGAGAATTGATGGTAGAATGAGTTCCTGGTTCAGGGTACTTACAGGAGTTAGACAAGGCTGTAATCTTTCACCTTTGCTGTTTGTAGTTTACATGGATCATCTGCTGAAAGGTATAAAATGGCAGGGAGGGATTCAGTTAGGTAGAAATGTAGTAAGCAGTTTGGCCTGTGCTGACGACTTGGTCTTAATGGCAGACTGTGCCGAAAGCCTGCAGTCTAATATCTTGGAACTTGAAAATAGGTGCAATGAGTATGGTATGAAAATTAGCCTCTCGAAGACTAAATTGATGTCAGTAGGTAAGAAATTCAACAGAATCAAATGTCAGATTGGTGATACAAAGCTAGAACAGGTCGATAATTTCAGGTATTTAGGTTGTGTATTCTCCCAGGATGGTAATATAGTAAGAGAGATTGAATCAGGGTGTAGTAAAGCAAATGCAGTGAGCTCGCAGTTGCGATCAGCAGTATTCTGTAAGAAGGAAGTCAGCTCCCAGACGAAACTATCTTTACATCGGTCTGTTTTCAGACCAACTTTGCTTTACGGGAGCGAAAGCTGGGTGGACTCAGGATATCTTATTCATAAGTTAGAAGTAACAGACATGAAAGTAGCGAGAATGATTGCTGGTACAAACAGGTGGGAACAATGGCAGGAGGGTACTTGGAATGAGGAGGTAAAGGCTAATTTAGGAATGAACTCGATGGATGAAGCTGTACGCATAAACCGGCTTCGGTGGTGGGGTCATGTGAGGCGAATTGAGGAGGATAGGTTACCTAGGAGAATAATGGACTCTGTTATGGAGGGTAAGAGAAGTAGAGGGAGGCCAAGACGACGATGGTTAGACTCGGTTTCTAACGATTTAAAGATAAGAGGTATAGAACTAAATGAGGCCACAACACTAGTTGCAAATCGAGGATTGTTGCGACGTTTAGTAAATTCTCAGAGGCTTGCAGACTGAACGCTGAAAGGCATAACAGTCTATAATGATAATGTATGTATGTATGTATGTAAAAAAATGTATGAACACATCTCTTACAAAACTATGTCAAAAGGCAACATTAGGTAGGTGCTTACCGCAAAAGTTAAAAAAAAACCCCTCATCTAAACGTTTAAAAAATATATTTCTTGATGGACAGACTTGAAGGATAAAGTGAGTGAAGTTAAGGGCCATTGGCCCCTTATTTCAGTATTATGACAATAATAATAATAATAATAATAATAATAATAATAATTATACCTCACTCAACACCCTCTCGAACTGGTGTCGTACTTGGAAACTTATCCCCAATCCACAAAAATGCAGCCACATGACCATCTCTCTCTCTCCCTCTCTCTCTCTCTCTCTCTCGTTCTCCTCAACCTGATGGTTGGTGAGTAGCAAGACTGTCCTCGTCCAACGACCTTCTATCCTGAGCCAGCTGCTTGATTAGTTGATATGGACGTTGCCCTTTAATGCCTTCATTTTGTTCCGTATTGAACTGGGATTACAGTAAAATGAAAATGTTTCATTTTACTGCCCTTTAATGCCATCGAGGAACCCTGCTCTTGGTCGTCCTCTTCTAGTCTTTCCTTCCAGTTTCCCTTCAAGCAGTGTGGTGCACCATGATGAATGGCGGAGTAAATGACCTATCCAACCACATCTTTCTGCGATCATTTTCTCTAGACTGATGGTTTCTTCAGCTCTCTTGAGAACTCCTTCATTTATTAGCCTGTAAGTCCAAGGTATTCGTAACATTCTACGCCAGCACCCCATTTTAAATGCATCTATTCTTTTCTTATCCGCCTTTAATAGAGTCCAGGTTTCAGAGCCATAGGTCGCAATGCTCCAAATGAAGCTCTTAATGAAATGCTTTCTTACTGGTAGGGATATTGCCTTGGAGGTCAACGGGCTTCTTTTCTTATTGAAAGCTTCTTTAGACTGGGCTATTCAAGAATAGACGTCCTTTTTTGCACCTCCCATAAGATGTAATGATGCTTCCCAAATAACTAAACTGATTTACTGGAGAAAATTTTTCTCCTTCCAACCAAACATTAACATCCTCTTTACCATCCGGAGTACATTTCATTATCTTGGTTTTTGTTTTGTTAACATTCATGACCATAACACTATGTAAATCTCCTCTACTGACATCATATTACCTACTCAACAATCTCATCACTGTAATTATGCAACAGCGTGACTTAGGTGTAATATTCGATACAAAATTACAATTTAAGAACCCCATAGAAATATATACCACCTAGGCTATGAAATTATTAGGCATTCTCTACCACTTAACAGAAATTTCTGATCCCATTGCTCTTCGTCACTTCTTCCTCACGATCATTCAACCTCTCTTGAACTACTGCTCTCCGATTTGGACAACAGCCTCCACCTCCAATATTAACAAGTTAGATAGAGCAGTATCCTTCTTTGCTGCAGTTGTTAGGAACAGAAATCCCAAGCTCAGAAATCTGTCTATGCAGCAGGTATCAAGGGCAATAAATGTGTCACCGTTGCATATCAGGCGACAGGTAGCTGACCTGAGTTTCCACCACGGGATCTTAAATGGGCATTACCGTTCGGAACATCTTGTCTCACTCTTCTCTTAATACCAATATAATGGTCCGTTATTGGACATTTCTCTCTCCGTGTTCCTTCCCGCTCCACCAGAACCAAATACCTTCTCCACATTCCCCACACTCAGCGCTCAATACTTCAACGATCTTTCCTAATCCGCCTCCCAACTCTCTTTAACTCTTAGAGTGCCGGGGAGCGCGATCGCGCTCCTCTGTAGCCTAGTGAAAAGTGCCAGGAGCGCGATCGCGCTCCGTGTTGCAGCTGTCTATATAAGTCGTAATAGTTTGCACATATCTGACAGATGGCAGCTCCAGTCGGCATCACTCTGTAGTAGATACTACATAGTTTCTAAATCTACCCCTCAGAATCTCTGTGTGACATGTTGTGTTGATGTTATGATTTTTTGTATTTCAGCTGTTTGGCGCGTACCTGTAGACCATGTGTTTGTAATAATGGCGACTAATTCTCGTATTGTGTTTAAAATTGATGATGATTTGGTACAGTATATTGATTAATTGAGTGATGATTCTGATTATATCTAGTCAGGCGATGATTCAGATGATACTGAGAGTAATAATAATGCCGGTAACTTTTCAAACAATGACGACAGTGGTTATGTTATCCGTCTTACTCGTGTGCCAGATATGCATGACATTTCCGATTAAGACGGTAATGATAGTGATGAGAATAATGATGGAATTGACGGAGACAGAAATGACGATGATGACCAGATTCCAGATTTCCGTAAAATTCAGTCCCATCACGACGTGCAATTTAAGCCCTCTCCTGCATTCCTTGAGATGCCCGGCCGCTAATGTGCACCTCCTCCTGATGCTAGAGCAAGTCAGTATTTTAATCCATTTTTACAAGGACTATTATTCGTAAAACACTGATATTTTACAAACTAGTACCGGTAAACAATGCATCAGTATGCACAGGAATACCAAATTTAGGTGAGTACGATCAAAATACTAGGATGTACTGAGATCCAAATTTGAATTTTAAAATTTTTCAAAAATTGCATGAACAAATTTAATTTTTTGCTTGGAAGTATGAATTATTTTCGTGGTGTTAATATAATGAGTGAACAGAGGGATCACTTAGCTACAAGAAAATGTAAACTACAATGAGATATCTTGAAAAGTGAGGATAGGATATGCTTTTATCGTCGGTGCTGCATAATAGGCATTTTCTCTCTGGCATTCTTAGCAACCACGGCAGTAAGGGAGCCGGCACTAAGAGGGTTAACAATATTAATAGGAGATAAGACCTTGGTATAGCATCAAGTAAAAGTATATTCGGAAGGGGTTTAAACAGTCTCCTAAGGATAAGTTGATTGTGAAGAGGTTATACCGCCATTTTGACCCATGACGACTTGGCTATGAACATGGACATTCTCATGGTTTGTGATTCGGACAGTCTTTATTTTGTTTTTTTAATTTTGTTTTCTTTTGTTATGTTTGTTATATTTTATCATGGAAGTTTGTTTGTTAATTAGTCTGTTGACAGTGCAAGTGAAATTTGCTCATTGTAGCTGTATATTGTGCTTTGTGAATAAATAAATAAATAAATAAATAAATAAAAATAAATACACAGTGAAAGATACTTTGGCTTAGCTTTGCAAAAATCAGAATTTTGTAAAAGTGATAAATAAATGAATTTTTGATTTTTAAGATCTGAAATGTATGTTTTAAATTAATGAAATTAACATAGTGGTGTAGGGATGTGGCGACCACATCACACAGTGGAAAATCACTGCAGTCAGCTCCCCAAATATTGGCGGGAAAACCATAGCTATTGGGGGGTATGGAGGAAATGCCTACTCCCAGCCCTGACCAACTAGGGTGAACATTACCTCAGCAGAAGGTATAAAATGCCCTCTGGGGCTCATTACCTCAGTTGTAACAATGCTACCTATACTGTGGTTGTCCAGCTTAATACTTCGGCTTGTGGAAAGTAACCACGAAGCACATGATAATCACTACTTTACCCCGGAGGTTCATCCTCCTTCAACTTCGGTCGATGCAAGCAGGTCGTCAGATTCTGGGGAACCTGCATCATGTGCGGAGGGAGAGTTGGAGCTCCCCAATACCTCAACATCCTCAATACGCCAGACACAAAAGATCAGACCCAAGAGAACCTTTAAATTAAGAACCATCAAAATACAGACCATGATCAGAGTGAGGAAACTGAAACAATTCCTAGATGCTATGAGGGAACATGGAATTAGCATACTAGCTCTACAGGAAACGAGGTTCAGAGATTAAAATATGGTGGAATCAAAAGAATATGTAATATTGAAGGGAAAACCGGGTATCAGGATGAAGCAACAGCCGTTTATGTTTGGTACGGTGTTTATAGTAAACCGAAGCTTCTTGAGTAGTATAATTGACTGGAGGGTATCAATGCACATGCCTCACAAATGATGAGAACAAAAAAGACAAGGCAGGGACAGAGAACTTCTGGAACGCACTGTATAAGGTAGTAATGGAAGCAAACAAGAGAGGTGCCACGATCTTGCTGGGGGATTTCACTGCATAGCTAAGCACTGAAAGGAGATTCAAAGGCCCTGTAGGGGATTACCCTGTGCACAAGAGAACAATAAGAATGGAGAAAGGCTTGCGAACTTGTGCAAAAGACACAAGATGAAAATCATAACCACACACTATAAAGCCATGGCGAGTAAAAAGACAACCTGGGTTAAGTCCGGGCAATAGAATTGGTGAAAGGTAGATAGACCACGTAGCGATCCAAGACAAAGCTATGCGGAGATCATGCACACCAAAGTCAGGAAGAACAGCAGAATGGTGTCTGACCAGTATCTCACTGAAATCAAATGTAGATTGATACTAAACAGAACTACGAGAAACACAAACTCACACCAAATTGACAGAGAACTGCTGAACAGAAACAGAGATGAATACGTGAACAACCTGACAGTGGAGAGTAAATGGGAAAACTTAAAGGACAAGGTTAGAGAAGAATCCAAACGATTGGCCACTAACAACAAGAGAAGGAAGCATGAGTGGTGGACAGAAGTATGTGAAGAGGCAGTAGAGTACAGGAGGAAGATGTGGGTAAGGTGGCAGACTACCAAGAAGGAAGAGGACCCGTCACATTCGAGACAGTGAGAAGGATAGCTGCCAAGACGATCAGGAATGCCAAAAGGAAAAGGTGGAATGAGAGGCTGGAAGAAGCTGATCATGCATTTAAGAAAAACAAATCACGATCCTTCTTTAAGGAGATGAAGAGCAGGATAAAGGGTTATGAGGCAAAAGAACCTTTTGTGAAAGGACAAGATGGCGAGTTGAAAATAGGGGGGAAAGACGTATGCGAGGAAATGGCAAGATATTTCAAAGATCTACTGAACACAGAAGCACCCGCAAGGAGTATGACACTACAGTACAGCAGAAACATCAACCAAGTACAAGCACCCACCAAAACAGAAGTTGTGAAGGTAATCAAGGATCTCAAGAACAACGAAGTGGCAGGTAATGATGGTATATGCACCAAGGAGATCAAATGGGGTGGTCCTGCAATGGAAGAAAGCATGTACAGAATAAAAATGGACATCTGGATAAATAAGAAGATACCTAGCGACTGGAAAGAAGCCATAATTATACCAGTACATAAGAAAGGAGACAAAAGAATAACTACAGAGGTATCTCACTGCTAAACGTTGGGAACAAGATACTCTCGAGATTATTGCTGAATAGAGTGGAAGCACAGATTGAATCGACTGTAGGAGAATACCAGGGTGGTTTCCGGAAAGGGAGAAACTGCATGGAACAGATCTTTGGACACAGACACAGGAAAGGAAACGACACAATAGAGACATTTGTAGAATTCGCAAAAGCCTATGACCTGATAGACAGGAACTCACCACTGAACATCCTTCGCGACAGAGGACTGGATTCTATGACACATGCATTGGTGGGGGAAACATTGGAGGCTACAACCGCTAGAGTAAGATATCAGAGTATGTTGTCAGACAGCTTCGAAATTAAGACAGGAGTCCGACAAGGAGATGGTCTGTTGCCAATATTATTTAACCTAGTTTTGGATGAAGTGGTGAAGCAGTGGAGACAGTTAAATAGAACCATGGTCATTGAAGGTGTACAGATTGGATATAAGATCAAACACAATGTCATAGTTGATTGCCTTGCCTTTGCAGATGATATGGTATTGTTACATGAGAAGAAAGAAGACACGAAGTTGGCACTAGTAAATCTAGATGAGACTGCAGCAAAAGTTGGTTTAAAAATAGCCTACAACAAGACGAAGGTACTGAATACGAAGACCGATTGGAATGTAAAAGGCCAAGTGGTACAGAGAGTCGACAGCTTCCGGTACCTAGGTGAGAACATCACGGGTAAAGTACAAAGCAGCAAAAGTACCACAGAGAGAGCTCAACTGCTGCTGAAACTATGATATGCAGCCATGACTACACATAGAAAGAAGAACCTCTCAAACACCAAACTGCGACACTACATGATAACCATCAGGAATGCTGCATTATATGCAACTGAGATGCTGACATAGGGCAAGAGAGCATGCATACAATTGAAGAAGGAGGAAAGAAGAATCTTGGGACATATATGGGGCACCAAAAACCAAGGTGAAATCTGGGTACACAGATCAAGGCAGCAACTGTATGAGAGTATAGAACCAATCTCGAGTGTGATCAGAAAGAGAAGGTTAGGATTTGTTGGACATCTCATGAGGATGGATGATAGTAGGCTGATGAAGATATGGAATGCAACCTGCTTAACTGGAAATAAGTGGATGAAGGAAGTCAGAGAAGATTGTGTTGGCATAAAGGAAAAACTTCCGCTGATGGCAGTGCAGGATAGGTCCAAATACAGAAAGCTCGTGAAAGGTCACAGATGGACGGACACCAGGATCCAGATTCAGATCACAGAAGCAGGGAGAAAGAGGAGGAGTGAGAGAATGAAGAGGTATTGGGAAGAAAGAAGACATGCCGAACAAGTCACTCATGATCCTCAGGGGTTGTAAAGAACCGAATAGAATAGAAATTCACATAGAAGCCTAGCATGTAAACAGGGACTCAATTTTTAAAAAGACACACAGATGGCCTTTTCTTAATATAAATAATACATTTTTAATAAACTTATTTTTAAAAATGCTATTTGTTCGGAGCGTCGACCTAGAAAAATCTTTTGCCCCTACTTGAAAGGAACCTGCGTCTATTTGGAAATTGCGGAAGTGTAAAGTGTTGAATGTGTGAGTAAAGGAACATTAAGGACGACACAAATACCCAGTCCCCAGGCCAGGGATATTAATCATTTACAATTAAAAACCTCTGGGCCGGCGGGTCACAGGCGGGCGTGTTGCCCCCTACTCCGCTGGGCCGGACTAATAAACGTATAGAAATGTTTTCATGTTATTGAGCATCTGGAAGATTTTCAAAAATATATCAAATTATAGAACATTTTGTCTCGCATTGCATGCGCGCAGTATAGTGCCTACTATACAGCTATGAATTAATTGAACTTTCCACTTAACCCGTTGAATTGTACAAAGTATTGTATTGCTGAAAACTTTTGAAATCCTCTTCATATTCAGACAGCACACCACACTACCAACCACACGCCTAATGATTACATCCCTCCACAGAGGGTTGGCGTCAGGAAGACCATTCGGCCATAAAACAGGGCCAAATCCATAGATGCAATGCAGTTCGCACCCGCGACCGATCCGACCAGTGTGTGGAAAAGAAGAAGAAAACATATTTCATAACTAAAAATATGTTTTTATTTGGATCTATAGTTTTCATTTTTGAAAGCCCCCTTTTGCCCCACCCAAAAATTCTATCCCTACCCAAAAATAAATCCTGGGTACAGTGTTCCCTGAAAGTAAGGATTCACAAAGGCCCAAAGGCAATCAAATTAATTGTAACGTTGGTCACTAAAGGATATTTTTCTTGAAGAATCACGGAATAACATTTCTTACGTTGTGTAACAGTTTTCACTCACAGAATGGATAAATAAGACAATCGTAGTGCGCTGTATCAAACATTTGTGAGGTAAATATTAACCTCTTAACATGAAAGCCCGAGTATACTTGGGGTTTTATATATTTATATAAAATAAAATTCCGAGTATACTCGGGGATGTCGCTCATTGGTCGGTACCTAATTTAAAAGCCCGAATATACTCGTTTCTTGTTGTTTCTCAATATTTCTGCCAGATGTTTATGAAATTATTACTTTAGGGTCCTATTTTTGCCAACAGATGTCTCTGACTCAACCGTAGTCTCAGGTGACTCAGGCAGTTCGTTTTCGTGGCTTTCCAGCGATGTAGCATTGTGTGTTGATCCTTGTTTTAGGGCATTTCACACAGCCACAAGCATTTGAACAGTATTGAGTATCATGTTGTATTACTTGCCATCTGTTTAGTGCTGTGTTATTTATTTTAGAACCCATAAAAATTATCACAAGTATACTCGAGATTTTAAAGCAGGAACTTTTCGGTGGCTTATATTTCATTGTTAAGTTCTAAAAATGTATTTTTATTGTTACCACTGTCATTTGTTTTCAGTAAATAGCCCATTTTAACAATAAAAAAATTAGGTAAAAAAGATCACACTTTTGTAAATAATTGGTATGTTAAGAGGTTAATTTCAGCTGTTGCAGAATCTGGTCATACATGAATAAGTAAAAATAAAAATGCTAAACAAACTTCTCCTAGTGCTTGCATGGGTATTTAACTTGGGTAATTTGAATGTTTTAAAATCTATTCTCACAATCTAGTAGTAGATCAGTCAATACTGTTGCTGGTCCTTGATATAGATCAACAGCGGGTTGCAAGAGAGTTCTTTCTTCTATCAACAAGTGAGAACCTTTCTTTGGGATGATATTTCCACGAAAGCAAAATTAATTAATTTATTAAACACAATGTGTACAATCAAGTTTTTTTTTTTCACCACTCTGTCATTTCTGTGATTAGAGATTGAGGTCTGTTTACACATTCCACTAAATGGTATTTAGAGCATGGATTATTGCATTTCTTGCAGATGCAGTCTTCTTTGGGTTCATGGAATGCCTCATTCTGGCAGATCCTTTCATGAAACCCGTGGACAGCGAATCGTGTATATAAATGTCGAAGTTTGAAATTCAGTCCCTTCCAAATTTCTGACTTCATTTTATCAGTCTCCATTATTTCTTGGGGTATCTCGTCGGCTTTTATCCGTCTCTCCTCGATGATAGTTCTATATGCATGCGTTCCTGGTAGATCAAAAATGTGCTTTATGTCTTCCATGAAGAAGGTTTCCTGCGCTATTTTATATGCGTAGCTATTTCTTGAGAATTTTGATATTGAGAGAGCTCTCTTAATAAATCTCTCTTTGACGCTTTCTAGCTTCCTAAGGTTGTTAACCGACAAGTAAGGCCAAATTAATTGAATACCATATGTGGCAGTCGGCATAACTTCAATTTTGAATCACTGTTGATAGGGTTAGGTTTTGTAGTTTGGAGATGTCGTATGATACTTTCGTTGCTGCCATAGCTCGCTCCTGTACATGTAGAGAGAAATCAGTTCCATACTCCTCAGGTATTTGAAGTTGGATGCGAATTCTAAAGGTACTTCCCCGCATTTTAGTTGATCCCTATTAGAGATCCTTCCTCCCCTTCTAAATTTCATAGCCTTTATTTTGGAACTATTTATTTCCATAGAATTATCTTTCCCCCACACCCTAATGTTCTCCATGGCAGTTTGTAGGTCTTCACGTTATCTTGAGAGGATGACCATGTTTGACTGATCTTGAGTCTATAGATTGCCCAACATCCGAGGTCATTACATTAAAGAGAACTGGACTCATCGGATCCCCTTGTAGAACACCCTTGGTGTGAGTGATACTCTTACTCCTCGACGTGGTGATGTCATCATAGATTGTTGTATAGTTCACATTTAAAATTGATTTCAATGTTTCTAATTCACTATTGGAAGGGCCTATATGTTTTTCAACTTATGGATAAGTATTCTTCAGTTCATACTGTCAGAAGCCTTAGAATAGTCTATATAGATTGCATACAGCGGTCTACCAGGTTGCGCTAAGGTCATTATTATTTCTTGCACAAGATCCTGTACAGCTAGCGCGTCCATACCATATACCCTAGCAGAGTGTAGTAAATGTAAAATTGATTGCCTCATGATATAACATTCCTTATCAAATCAAATATGCTGAGGAACGTTGGAAATATAGAACTCTACCAAAGGAAAAGAAAACAAATTATGATTTATATATAGAAGTTATTATTCGAGGCAGAAGCGAAGCCTTATAAAATCTTAAAGTAATCAAAGAAACAAGCATCAACTCCTCTTGTAAACATGTCGCAATGGGAGTCACATTTTATGTCATCTTCTTGGAGAAACTAACATAAGGACAAGCGGCTTTGCAGTGGGTCAAATGAAGATAATATAGTGTAAGCATGCTGAATTGTGTCATTCAATGCTGCTGTCACTCCATCCAGGTTCCCCAGCCCTATTGTATGCATGATTGTCGGAATTACTTCTCAGCTGTTTTGCCATCTTTCCTCATCTATATGTCTAGAGACTCTCTGCTTAGGGGGTTCTCCTGACTGATGCAGTGTTCCATTACTTAATTGTATTTCCGCTATTACTGGAAGGTGTTTTCTGATTGCTTCTTTTTCGGCCTTCACCTGTGCGTGTCCTTCTACATTTGAGAGGATTAAGTCAGTTGTGCTCCTACCATTTGGAGCAATATATGTGTAATTGTTCTTCCTGTTTAGTAGTCTTAGCTGGTAGTCTAGAAGAAAGTCTGCGATCGCTTGAGATTTTGTATCCCATTTGTCTACGCTTCAGTTCAGGTCACCAAGTAATGGGGTTGGTTTGTTATTATCTGTGTTCTCCAGTGTCTTCCCTAGCTCATCTATTATAACCTCAGGATCTGTATTGGGTGTGAAGTACACTCCTGTTATGTTCATCCTATTAACGATTACTGTTAAAGTGTTGAATGTATGGATAATTTAACTGATAGGCTGTAGGTGCAGCTTTATGTAGCAGCTTAATCCGTCTGAGGGGCGGCCTCTGACGCCTTTCTTGCGTAGAGAGTGAATACCATAGAAGCCATTAATGTCTGTTTCTTCCATGCTGAAAGTTGCTGTGAACAGCAATATGTCATTCTCTAGAAGTGTGAGCCGGGGGGGGGGGTTCAAGGCCAATACATTCTTCAACCCTTTTACATTCCAAGTCATTAATCTGATGCATTTAGAGAGATTGCTGTTGTTGAAGTTGTTGCTGTGTGATCTATGCACTGGATGACCTCTTGTAACTGTAGATATTGATAATAACCTGATTTCAGAGTTAAAACTCAAAGGGGCGAAAAGTAACCCCCTTAGGCCAGAAATTTTCATTGTCAACTATTTCTTTGTCTTTCTCCAGGAGTGCTATAGTCTTGGTGCCAATTTGAGTTTTCCACCATTGTTATTCCCCTTCCCTATTTTGGCTGGGGGCAGGCGGTGAAGCTCTTGATTAGCAGATCGTAACTAATATCTGCTATTTTGGGTAACGCATTCATTTCTGATGTGCCTGTCAGGTTGCTGTCGGGCTTGTCAACTTGTTACTGTAGCATACTCTGTGTTTTCAATGTTGATTTCATGTTTATTTGACGAATTACTCATCAGAGGGCTGGATTCATAATGTAGATTATGAAATACAGGCGGTTGTTGGGTCGCCTCTTTCTAACCATTATGTGAACATTATCCAAGATGGACTGTACCTGCTGGTTAATTTTCTCCATGATTCTCACCTCTATGTTCGAAGTTGCCAAAGACTCTCTATGATGAATGTCAAAAGACTCAGGTCGTTGATGCACAATTCCACCGCCTTCTCCGTGATGGCTTGTTTCATCTACGAGAACTTTGGTTGCCATTAGTAAATTGTCCCTATAAGCGCTAGGTGACTCTCTATGATAAATGTCAAAAGACTCAGGTCAAAGATGCGCAGTTCCACCGCCTTCTCCGCGGTAGCTTGCTTCATCAATGAGAACTTTGGTTGCCATTAGCGAATTGTCCCTATGAGCGCTAGGTAACACTAGTAATTGGGCCATCATGTTTCCTGCTTCCTTTTTGTTTTGTGTTACCTCTCTCGACTGAGCCGCGGAAGCCGGTACCATCTTTTGCAGCTCTTGGCCAACAGATGGTGCCACCTATCCCAACCATCTATTGTCTTCCTGTAGTACAATGTCATTGTCAAATTGCATAACCTCGCTTAAACCAATCTCATTTACATGTTCCACATTTCTACATAGTTTAAATTTCAGTTTAATAAAGCATTCTCGTATAATCTTTACAGCATTATATAAGTCGTCCTTTGTTTCCTTCTTGAGATATCTGCTGGAATCCGCAATATTTTTAATACTTTTGAGAGCTGAATCTACACGACTTTCCATATCATTTGCCATCTTCATTGACTTGAAAGCAAAATTAGCAGCAATGTTCCATAGCTACTTCATACTGATTTTGACCTACGGAATTTAAACATGCTCTCTCACATGAAGAGAGATTTGTCATGATTCCAGGCATGAGAGATGAACTTCCCAAGGGTTATTATTCAGGAGACCTTGATCTACTAAGCCTAATTAAGAAATGGGGTAGTGAGACTGGGATTAAGACATTTCAGACTATGGTGGTTCAGACACATGATGAGCATGAAGCCTATGAGAATAGCCTAAGTGCACTTGGAATGAGATGTAGAATAAAAATGACTGGTGGGAAGACCTAGAACCTACTGGATGGATATAACCAAGACTGACATTGCAGCTAGACGAAGGACAATGGACAATGTCATGAAGAACAGAACATTTTTTATAAAGAGGAGAGTGGAAGAAATTTTTCAACAGAAGAAGGGAAACTGGGACTGTAAACGAATGATGGTGGTGATAGTGAAGCCTGATCATAGTTGAAGAAGCATTATCTAGATAGATAAAAGGTGACTTCACTTTGTAGAAGACAGTTGTATCATTTTATATTAGGATGCTCTTAACTTATTTCATAGCATCTCCTCTTAGATATCAAGAGATGCAGTTCAGCGAAGGAGCATTATAGCCAAAATAATATAAATAATAATGTTATTGGCTTTATGTCCCAGTAACTTCTTCTACGATTTTCTGAGATGCCAGAATTTAGTCCCGCAGAAGTTCTTTTACATGCCAGTAAATATACCGACACAAGGCTGACATATTTGAGCACCTTCATTTACTACCGGACTGAGCTGGAATCAAACCTGCCAAGTTGGGGTCAGAAGGCCAGCCCCTCAGTCATCTGAGCCATTCAGCCCAGCAAACCCAAATAATATAGTACCTCACTTCTCATCTAGGCTGTCCTGGTATGAATTCTGGCGAATATGTGTGGGATTAAAAAATAAACGTTACGTCCTTCTAGTTCACATTGCATACAAAACTTGTGGTCGATTCTTAGACACACTTCATTCTCTGCATACTGTAACACAGTCCTAATTCATTCCTACAGTGTGTATTCATTAGTTGCACAAAATATTTCATCATCAGTAGCTTAGTTGGATAGTTGTTTGCAGTTGAGAGAAAATTTTATAAAGCACAGTTTTTGCTGGTGAACTCATGGTTAATATTAAGGTGATCAGATTTTGAAAAGCAAAAGACAGGTTGCAATATATCTTATTTTCAAACAAGAGCAGGGTGGTGAATCTTGAGACTAATGTAAAATCCAATAAAATGATCATCATTTTAAATCCTGTAAAAAATTTAATAATTACCAAAATTTTCAGTGTTATTTGTTTGAATTCAATTTCAATAATAATAATAATAATAATAATAATAATAATAATAATAATAATAATAATAATAACAACAACAACATGGTCTCAATTACTGTGCGCACGCGTTTTAATTTTGTGCCATGTAGGCTGCCTCCAGTCAATTTTGGCATTCCATTTTACCCTACTGCTGGCCCTGCATTCAAGGGGGTAGCGTGCCTGCCTCTCACATGGAGGCCCGAGGCCAGGTCAGGGAATTTTACCTGCACCTGAGAACTGGTTTAAGGTGTACTCAGCCTATGTGATTACATTTGAGGAGCTGTCCGACATTGAGATAACAAACCTGGTCTAGAAAGCAAAGAATAACAGCCGAGAGAATGTGTCGCACTGAATTCATAATCTGCAGGCCTTCGGGCTAAGCAGCAGCCTCTTCGTAAGCCAAGGCTTATCAGGGATGTAATGCCCTGATGCGGGGGATTACCCTACCAGATGACAGAGTAAACTGCATCTCTCGTAGGCATCTGCAGCAGAATTTTAATTAATTTTGTCAGGTAAACACTAAGTGTGTCACCTGATATCTTCTACTTGCCATCATCATATAACCTGGGTGTAGAATGGATTCTTGCGGCCTTCAAAAGTCTGACTGCCTCTGTTCAGTTTGAACCCACGATCTTGGGATCCAGAGGCTGACACATTACCTCTGATCCTCAGAGGGAGTGTCAGTGAAAGAAAATGGGGCTGTAATTTTGTTTTATCATAGTACAGTTTTCATTTTGACATATCCCTTGAGTGTGTGTGGAACTCCCAACAACCTAAGTCTGCTATTTTCCAAAATAACAATCAAATGTGCTACATATACAAGTGAAATTATATTTATTAATATTTCTTTTCCTTCTTCCTGTCATTATTGCCATTAACATGTGAGGTCAGTTTTCTTTTTTGCATCAGCAGAACAGACACCTTTGACTTCCTCGCAAGCCATCCACTGACTGATTCATTGGATGACTATGGGATCTTCTTCTCTCAAGGATGAGCGTGACTACCCGTCAACAGATTCTGTGCCTGCTTTGACCAAATAACCTATGGTTTAATTTCTAATATGATGGTTTTCTGTGGTTTCCCATTTTCACACCAAGCAAATGCAGGGGCTATATCTTAATTAAGGCCACGGCCGCTTCCTTCCAACTCCTGGACCTTTCCTATCCCATCGTTGCCATAAGACCTATCTGTGTCGGTGCGACGTAAAGCCACTAGCAAAAGAAAAATTCAAATATGGTCAAGCCATGTTAAATCAATTAACTATTTCAGATATTTTTACTTGCCAACAACATTTAGCGTGGGTGTAGAATGGACTTTTCTTCCACCCTTCAAAAATCCAACTACCTCTACTTGATACAAGTGTCACGGAAGTAGACTCGAGCCTGTAGGAGAGTTTTGCTATCAGGTGCTGAGTAAGCCAAGGTAACGGACATTTGTCTTAACAAGTAATGTACCATCTATTACATTGAACGTTCTGTCTGAATGCCATGCTCCTACTATTCTGTCTTGGTCAGTTTGAGCCACAGTCTGAAATCATCAAACCGTTTATTCCATTGGTTGATCAGTTCTTAAAATCTGTCGTGAGCTGTACTAGCCAGCATGGCTTGTTTGTATAGGACAGTATCAAAGGAGGAGGTACTTGCAGGTATGCAAAACTTGATCATGCCTAAGGTGAAAAGCAGCAACAAAAAGGCAAATCCTTGATGTACACAGCCTGGATAAATGGCTGTCATGTCATGCACCTAGCAGATGTACACTTCTAGTACTTAGTTGGAATGAAAGGAACAGTATATTAACTCGAAGAATCCTTGATGTACACGGCCTGGATAAATGGCTGTCATATCATGCACCTAGCAGATGTACACTTCTAGTACTCAGTTGGAATGAAAGGAACAGTATATTAACTCGAAGTTCCCATGGCACTACAGGCCTGTTGGGCCTTGGCTACTAAGCAAACACTGCTCAGCCTGAAGGTCTGCAGGTTGCAAAGTGATATGTGGTCAGCGTTGTGAATCCTCAGGTTCATTATTCTTGGCTTTCAACGTGGGGGCCACTATTGCTTCATTACATAGCTCCCCATATTAATTATTCTCACGTAGTCTAAGTGGACCTTGAATCCGCCCTCAGATCCAGGTAATAAACCCCTGACCTGGCCAGGAATCAAACCTGAAGCCTCCTGGCAAGATACAGGCTCACTTACCCCTTAAGCACAAAGACCGTCCAGCTCCATGGTTAACTGATTACTGTACTAGTATTTGATCTAAACTGCTCCAGTTTCAATTCCCGGCTGAGTTTGGGATTTTAGCTTTCATTTTTTTGTTCCTCTGGCTCAGGGACTGAGTGTTTTTGCCATCTTCAACATTAGATATCATGAGTGTCAACTTGAAGACCTGTACCAGGCTTCTCCAGAGGCCACACACCATTTTTTTAAAATTTGCTTTACATCACACCGATTGCCTTAATAAAGGTACAGCCTGGTACAGTATTTGCCTGGTGTGTAAATCAGGAACCATGGAAAATCCTTCTTTAGGGCCACACCATTATTATTATTATTATTATTATTATTATTATTATTATTATTATTATTATTATTATTATTACCAGGCAGCTTCGTTTTCACACTCGAACCACTTTTTCTCAAACTTTTCACCCATAACAGAATGGTATTCTTGCTCGGAACTTTCTCATTTCGACCTAAGCCTAAGTGTTTGCGAAACAAACGCTGTGTTCTGGCAACAGAGTCAGCATTTTTGAAATAAGTCTCCATCACGAAATCTCGGTGTTCACCACTCCACGCCATGTTATCCCAGACGAGACGATGCACGTGTTCTTTAAAGACAAGACCTCGTGCACCACGACAATAACACCTGTTTGAAAGCTGTGGCCAATGCAACCTTTAGTTCGCTCCAATCTGCTGTATGTAACATAAATGGCACACCCTGCTCTTTTAAACTGAGCAACAAAATTGTGAATGACTTGATGCATTGCTGAGTTATGTACTTCTGAAATTCGTCAGGTATTTCTGCCGCACCCTGTACAGCTTGAATGATATAAATTGAGAACACTTGTCAAACTGGGCAGATTAAAACAACCTTCACCTAATTTTTTATGCCAAAGATTCATCCACCTTCTGATCAGGTGCTTGGAACAAAGATTTCAATCCTGACCTTTTTTTTGTCTACAAGGATACTACAAATCAACCGCTTCGTGCCAACAGTAAGGTTCTTCAAGATTTTCCCAAAAGTCAGCACAGACCTGTTCTCCTTGAACTTGATATCCAGGTCCCTGTCATCTCATCTTTTCCTAGATCAAGCTGGAGCATCCAGAAGGCTTATTGGCAGAATTTTCCCCATAGATCTTGACAAATGCTTGAGATGGGTACCATCCATATCATGTAATTATAAGTGGTTTGTAGGCGCTGTAATATCAACAGCTAAAAAACATATCCCAAGAGGTTATCGAAATAAGTATATACCTGGTTGGAATAAAGATAGTGAAGATCTTTATGAAGAATTTCTCAGAAGTTGTGACAATGGAATTGAAGTGGAACTGCTCAGAATACTTGATGTAGCTCGTCGGGAGAAATGGATGCAAACTGTAAAAAATCTTGACTTCAAACATTCCAGTAGAAAAGCTTGGAGCTAGCCCACGTGTTCAGAGGAAGGAAACCCTGGTATCATCTAACCAAATTGCTGATCAAATCACCTCTTTATCAAGATCTCCTAGAGATAAAATACATACAAGAATGGTAAAACAGGAACTTAGAAAAGTCAAAGCTAGTTGACAAACTCATACAGAATATTCACAACCATTTGTGCAAGATGCTAGTTCAGCACTTAAAAGCATAAAAGCTGGGGAAGCCTGTGGGTTTAATGGTATACATAATGAATTCCTATTAAATACTGGTCCATATGCCAAACTATGGTTAGCAAGGTTCTTTAGTGATATTATGAAGACTGGTCACATTCCTAAAGAGCTAAAGGAAACAAAAATAATGGCAATTCCTAAACCAGGAAAGAAAACAAGTAAGGCAGAAAACTATCGCTCTATAGCTCTCCTCAGTGCTTGCTATAAACTACTGGAAAGAATGATTCTAAATCGAATCAATAGCAAAATTATGGATCATATCCCACATGAACAAGCTGGTTTCCGAACAGGGAGGACCTGTACAAATCAAGTCCTTAGTCTTATAACTTATATCGACGCAGGCTTTCAAGACTCTATGAAGATGTCCGTAGTATTTGTTGATTTGACAGCAGCCTACGACACAGTATCGAGAGAGGGCCTCCTTTTAAAATTCTTAAGAGTGATTCCCTGCAGAACTCTAGCCCAATTATTAAATAACATGCTATGTGATACATATTTCCAAGCTATCCTGGGCAAGGAAATCAATAATCAAAGAACTTTGAAAAACTATCTTCCACAGGGCTCGGTACTTGCACCAGTCCTTTTCAATCTATGTATAGCAGACATCCCTCATACTGTAAGCAGGATATTTGCTTATGCAGATGATCTAGTCATTGGCATCAGTAGAAAATGCTAGTCATTGGCATCAGTAGAAAATGCATATAGGAAACTGAAAGGATATTGACAGACAATCTTTCAATTCTGTGGCAGTATTACCACAAGTGGTGACTCAAACCAAGCCCAAGTTAAGCAGAATTTTCATGTTTTCATCTTTATAACAAAGAGGCAAACTGACAACTGAAAATCTGCTTTAATGAAAATCTAGTTAAATATAATCTTATTCCAAAGAATTTGGGTGTCACACTTGATAGATCCCTAACTTATCGACAACACCTGAATAATACTACAGCCAAAGTTCATTCTACGAACAACATCCTTCGAATGCTGTGTGGTTCTTCATGGAGATCAACAGCTGCAACACTTCGTTGCTCTGCTCTGGAACTAGTCTGTAGTACAGCAGAATACTGTGCTCCTATTTGGCTAAACAGCAACCATACCAGCAAACTTGACATCCAGTTCAATACTACAATGCGTACAATCACAGGTTGTCTAAAACTTCACCAACATTTTATCTTCCAACTTTAAGTCACATTCATCCACCTGCACTGAGAAGACAGGATTCTATGGTACATGATTATAAGAAAATATTGGATCACTCTGACCTTCCACTTGATGATTGCATTGCAAATGCAATATCTGGTAGGTTAAAATCCAGACACCCAGCAATAAAATCTGCTGTTGAACGTTTTAATAAGAGCTTCAATATAAATGATTGTTAGGAAGAAAAATGGATCCAACATGCACCACCAGACATTATAACTGTTTTAAATACCTAATCTAAATCAGCTGGTTTTGATCTGCCTTGACATACGTTGAAAACTGCCAACAGGTTTCGTACAGACCATGAAGTATGTAATGACTTCCTCTACAAATGGAACAAAATTTCTGATCCATCTTGTGTTTGTGAAGCGATTCCCCAGACCATCCAAGGTGGTAGTATTTCACGTTGGTACTAACAACGTAAGACAAGTAGGTATAAGAACCAACATAGTTGGGGATGTGTGGGATCTGGTAAATGCAGCACAGATGAAATTTAAGAAAGCAGAGATTGTTATCAGTGGAATTCTGTGTAGGAGGGATACTGACTGGAGGGTGATTGGGGATTTAAAAGAGACTATGGAGTGGGTATGTGGGAAACTGGGAGTGAAATTTCTAGATCCTAATGGGTGGGTAGGAGATAAGGATCCGCACTCAGATGACCTTCACTTAAACCACAGGTTTAAAAGGGTTATAGGGAGGTACATTCAGGGAAACAGTGGCCTAGGGAGCGGTGTTAAGGGAACAGGGAACTGGAAATCAAGTAGGGATGACATAAAACTGTTGGTGCTCAACTGTAGAAGTATTGTAAACAAAGGAATAGAAGTAATTTAATAGATATAGACTTACCATATATTGTAACAGGAGTTGAATCATGGCTGAGAAATGATGTAATGGATGCAGAAATTTTCTCATGGAACTGGAGGGTGTATCGTAGAGATAGGATAGGAATGGTAGGAGGGGGAGTATTAATTCTCATGAAAGAAGAATTTGTAAGCTATGAAAAAGTTAAAGATGACAAGCACGAAATTCTAGGTGTAAGGCTCATTTCTAAAGATAATAGGCAACTTGATGTCTTTGGAGTGTACAGACCAGGAAATGGTAGCGCAGATGCATATTCAGAATTATTTGATACGATAATCAGCTATGTGGGAAACGATAAGGAAAGGAATGTGATTGTAGCGGGTGATCTCAATTTACTAAATGTCAATTGGGAAGGTAATGCAAACGACAGGAAGCATGACCAACAAATGGCAAATAAGTTAATATGGGAAGGGCACATGATTCAGAAAGTGATGGAACCAACTAGAAGGAAGAATATTCTGGATGTGGTGCTGGTAAAACCAGATGAGCTCTATAGAGAAACTGAAGTAATAGATGGTATTAGTGATCACGAAGCAGTTTTTTGTCGTAGTTAAAAATAAATGTACCGGGCAAGTTGGCCGTGCGCGTAGAGGCGCGCGGCTGTGAGCTTGCATCCGGGAGATAGTAGGTTCGAATCCCACTATCGGCAGCCCTGAAGATGGTTTTCCGTGGTTTCCCATTTTCACACCAGGCAAATGCTGGGGCTGTACCTTAATTAAGGCCACGGCCGCTTCCTTCCAACTCCTAGGCCTTTCCCATCCCATCGTCGCCATAAGACCTATCTGTGTCGGTGCGACGTAAAGCCCCTAGCAAAAAAAAAAAAAAATGTGAAAGAAAGGAACAGATTAAAATTAGGACTGTTAGGCAGTACCATATGGCTGATAAAACAGGCACGAGGGAGTTTTTAATAACTATGATCGGTGGAAAACGGTAAAAAAAATAAATAAACAGACTCGGGGATGGGTTTAAAGCAATTGTTGAGGAATGTGAAAATAGGTTTGTACCTTTAAAGGTGGTAAGGAATGGTAAAGACCCACTATATTATAACAGGGTAGTAAAGAGACTAAGAAGGAGGGGCAGGTTGGAAAGAAATAGTTAGAAATGGCTGTGGAAGTAAGGAGAAATTGAAGGAACTTACTAGGAAATTGCCAACGGCCATAGCCGTGTTGAAACACCGGATCCCGTGAGATCTCCGAAGTTAAGCAACATTGGGCGTGGTCAGGAGTTGGATGGGTTGCCACACGCTGTCGGTGGAGGGTAAGGGAATGGAGGAGCGGAAAGGAACTGGCCACCCTGCCGCACGTAAACTCCGGCTCAGGAACCCCTCTGCGGAGGTTCGGACCTGCCTTCGGGCAGAATAACCCTTACCTACCTACCTACCAGGAAATTGAATCTGGCAAAGAAGTCAGCTAAGGATAACATGATGGCAAGCGTAATTGGTGGCCATACTAATTTTAGTGAAAAATGGAAGAGTATGTATAGGCACTTTACGGCAGAAACAGCTTCCAAGAAGGACATTCCAGGAATCATTAATGAACAAGGGGAGTGTGTATGCGAGGATCTTCAAAAGGCAGAAGTATTCAGTCAGCAGTATGTAAAGATTGTTGGTTACAAGGATAATGTCCAGATAGAGGTGGTGACTAATACTAAAGAAGTATTAAAATTTACCTAGACAGCAATGACATTTACAGTAAGATACAAAAGTTGAAAACTAGAAAAGCAGCTGGAATATATAAGGTTTCAGGGGATATACTAAAGACATGGGTTGGGATATAGTACCATATCTGAAGTACTTGTTTGATTATTGTTTGCATGAAGGAACTTTACCAAATGAATGGAGAGTTGCTATAGTAGCCCCTATATATAAAGGAAAGGGTGATAGACATAAAGCTGAAAATTACAGGCCAGTCAGTTTGACATGCATTGTATGTAAGCTTTGGGAAAGCATTCTTTCTGATTTTATAAGACATGTTTGCAAAATTAATGACTGGTTTGATAGAAGGCAGTTTGGGTTTAGGGAAGGTTTTTCCACTGAAGCCCAACTTGTAGGATTCCAGCAAGATATAGCAGATATCCTGGATTCAGGAGGTCAGTTAGACTGTATTGCGATTGATCTGTCTAAGGCATTTGATAGGGTAGGTCATGGGAGACTAGTGGCAAAAATGAGTGCAATTAGATGACAAAAGAGTGACTGAATGTGTGGCTCTGTTTCTAGAAAATAGAACTCAGAGAATTAGAGTAGGTGAAGCTTTATCTGTCCCTGTAAAAATTAAGAGGGGAATTCCTCAAGGCAGTATTATTGGACCTTTATGTTTTCTTATGTATATCAATGATAGGTGTAAAGAAATGGAATCAGATATAAGCCTTTTCGCAGATGATGTTGTTCTGTACAGAGTAATAAATAAGTTACAAGATTGTGAGCAACTGCAAAATGACACCGATAATGTTGTGAGATGGAGGGTAGGCAATGGTATGATGATAAACGGTGATAAATGCCAGGCTGTGAGTTACACAAATAGGGAAAGTCCTCTGTTTTAATTACTGCATTGATGGGGTGAAAGTTCCTTTTGGGGATCATTGTAAATACCTGGGTATTAATATTAGGAAAGATCTTCATTGGGGTAATCACATAAATATGATTGCAAATAAAGGGTACAGATCTCTACACATGGTTATGAGAGTATTTAGGGGTTGTAGTAAGGATGTAAAGGAGAGAGCTGGTGAGACCCCAACTAGAGTATGGTTCCAGTGTATGGGACACTTACGAGGATTACTTGATTCAGGAACTGGGAGAAATCCAAAGAAAAGCAGCTCAATTTGTTCTGGGTGATGTCCGACAAAAGAGTAGTGTTACAAAAATATTGCAAAGTTTAAGCTGGGAAGACTTGGGAGAAAGGAGGCGAGCTGCTCGACTAAGTGGTATGTTCCGAGCTGTCAGTGGAGAGATTAATTTAATTTAGTGTGGCTATTCCTAGCCGAGTGCAGCCCTTTTAAGGCAGACCCTCCGATGAGGGTGGGCGGCATCTGCCATTTGTAGGTAACTGCGTGTTATTGTGGTGGAGGATAGTGTTATGTGTGGTGTGTGAGTTGCAGGGATGTTGAGGATATCACAAACACCCAGCCCCCGGGCCATTGGAATTAACCAATGAAGGTTAAAATCCCCGACCCGGCCGGGAATCAAACCCGGGACCCTCTGAACCGAAGGCCAGTACGCTGACCATTCAGCCAACGAGTCGGACAGTGGAGAGATGGCGTGGGAGGACATCAGTAGACGAATAAGTTTGGATGGTGTCTTTAAAAGTAGGAAAGATCACGATATGAAGATAAAGTTGGAATTCAAGAGGAGAAATTGGGGCAAATATTCGTTTATAGGAAGGGGAGTTAGGGATTGGAATAACTTACCTAGGGAGGTGTTCAATAAATTTCCAATTTCTTTGCATTCATTTAAGAAAAGCCTGGGAAAACAACAGTAGGGAATCTGCCACCTGGGCGACTACCCTAAATGCAGATCAGTAGTGATTGATTGATTGATTGATTGATTGATTGATTGATTGATTGATTGATTGATTGATTGATTGATTGATTGATTGATTGATTGATTGATTGATTGATTGATTGATTGTTCAACAGTGTAGTATTATGTCATACTTGGGTGATCTGAAGGACTTTCTAATGTTGTCGAAATGCTGTTAACTGGATAGACAAATTAACTCTCATTGTAATAATGCCCTAGTTATTTTCGTATATAATTTATATATTATTGTATATTCCAATGTGTTGCCATATACTAAATAAAATAATTATAAATAAATAATAATAATTATTATTATTATCATCATGGTGACACAATCATATGCCTTTCCCACGTCCTAAAAAGACTAGATTGAATGTCTTTCTTTTCTTCTTAAATGTCTTTTTGGGTGACATTCTTATTTTAATCTATTCATTTTAATTTTAATCCTAATGAATTTATAATCTTCTTTTCTAGTTTTTCTAGTCTTTCCTGATCATATTAGTTCTTGATTTACTTATATGAGTTAATAAAAATGTGATTTGCTTTATGTCCCACTAACTACTTATACAGTTTTCGGGGACTTATATGAGTAAGATGGGCTAGAGTATAATGTACTTTCATAAATCGAAACCGACTTTCAACCTATTAGGTCGTGTTACATACATTGAGTACGTGTTGAAGAGATGTTAAGTACAGATCAAAAATGGCCAACCGGACACCAGTGGGATCTGGACCCACAACCTCCCGATCAAAACAGCATTCCACACTGCCACAATCACAGTACGTTTTCTTATGATATATCCATCCTTGGGCCCATAGAAATGATAATCTGTGTTATCATTTCCAGCATGTTATCACCAACAAATTCATCAATTTATCATAACAGTCTTTGATGCAACTTTTGTGCTTGATAGCGGTAAGTTAGGCAACTTGAAAAACAACCATTATAGTAGTATAGGGGACATCCCTGATGTTTGCAGTGCAGGGACTGGTTCATTTAATCCTTGACCTAGTCAATGAAACATGCTGTTCCAAGTTGCTATAGTTTAGGTACACAAGGTAATTTTTCTCTGATAAAAAGAATAGCACATTTATCCTAATGATATAACTTAGATTGGCATTAAAAATGATTTAGTTGTTTTGCTCATTGCTGAGTGTCGAGACCTCATAACTCTATCATTTCTGCATTGCAGCCTTGATGATATGCCTCCACCCAGAGCGGTTTTCAGCTCTCCTTAACATGTTCTGAAGAGGTAGGCCAGTGGTCTACTGCCTCTAACTTTGCCTTGCAAAATAGTCTTTTCCAAGTTCTCTTCTGAAAATGTGTCAAAGGAACTGGAGGTAACACTCACTCACACAGGAAGATAGATGTTTCCGATCTTGTAAACAAGTCAGTGAGTTCATCTTCACTTTCAGCTATAAGGGAAGTGTCATCTGCAAATCCAGGTTGCTAATTTTACCAGCCATCGAGAGCTCTCTTGAAGACCCACTCTGCATATATATTGTAGAGTTGAGGTGATAATATACAGCCATGCCTTACTCTATTTGTCACATTGAAGATGTCCAAGAGATCACCATCCACTTTTACGGTTGCTGCATGGTTTTTAGAGAGACCATTCAATAATGATATTAAATGCAGTGGAACACCAAGTTCCTTTAGCACCTGCCACAACTTGTGCCACATAACACAATCAAAGGCCTTTTTGTAATCAAGGAAGGAAAAAAAAAAAAAACAGAGACACAAAACTCACGACTTTTCTCGATTATCTTCCTCGTGTTCCTTTACCTGCGACAAAATCTGCTTGTTCTGAGGTTGCAGGAATGGTTTTAGGCGTTGGTTTATTATGTAGAGCAGGATTTTGCTTGCATGAGGTATTAATGAAATAGTACGATAATTGGAATAATCCCTAACGGACCCTTTTTTGTGAAGAGGGATTAGTACAGATGTTGTCCAGTCCTTGGGACATTCACCAGTTTTCCACACTATATTGTATACTGAATGTAGAACACGCATGCCTTCCTCCCCCATCACTTGATGGTATTTCCAGAGAAATGCTACAATATCTGGGGCTTTGTTCTTTGGATGTTGACTGCATTCACAATTTCACTGAAAAGAATATCAGGTTCCTTGTCATACCTCATAGAAATTTCCTGTTTGGCAAAATTTTTTTCCTTTACAATACAGCGTTTCACTGTATTGTTTCCATCATTCTATTGCTTTGTTCTTATCGGTAATAAGGTTGTCCTCTTCATCTTCAATCACCCATCTTCGTGGTTTGAACTGACGGGTAATGCTGTTGACTTTTTTGAAAGGATCACATGTTTGATTAAACTTTTGATGACGGTCTGTTTCACTACAAATACTAGTGAGGAACTGTGTCTTGTCAGTTCTGCAATCGCGCTGTATTTCACGGCAAAGTGCGCTGTATGCTTCTTCGTGTTGCTTGGTTTGTATGCCACGTTTCTTCAGTATGCTCCTCTCGTCTATCAGCAGTAGAGTGGTGTTCTATATCCAGGGGTGCTTAGCTTCGGGAGGCTTAGTAATTGGTTCAGGGAGAGGAAAGTTAATGATTGTCTTGAGGTTGTGCCATGTTGGGGAGGCTGGTCCTTCTTCCTGTACTTGCTGAAATTTTGGTCTTATTCTTTCCCTGAAATCTTGGAGGACATTTTTGTCAGTAATACACACCTGTCTCACTCTCTCCTTCTTTATCACTTTCAGTTTGATCTACATTTTCATGAATAGCATAATATGATCACTACCACAGTCTGCTCCAGGATAGGTCTTGCAATCCAGTACAGAAGTCCACCAAAGTTGCCTCATCAAAATTAAATCAGTCCAATTTCGAACCCTGTCGCCAGGACAAATCCGTGTGTATCGACGCCATGGGTGATGCTGGAAGAGGATATTGCAGATAGACAGGTTATTGCTAACACAGAATTCCAGCAGACGCTCACCACATTCGTTGCCCACACCTAAACCGTGCCTTCCAACCACATGTCTCAAGTGACTGTCTTTAGTAGTCTCGCCTATCTTTGCATTAAAATCATCCTGAATGACTAATATTTCCTTCTGAAGTATTTTTATGGTAGTGTGTTCCAGCAATTTGTAGAATTCATCAGTTTCTTCATCCAGTGCAACAGCAGTGGGAGCATAAACCTGAATGATGTAGATCCTACAAGGATAAGCAATTTATCTTAATGGAGATGGATCTTAATGTAGTGACAAAGTCGACACAACCTTTCCAGTGTGTCTTGCTGAATCCAGGCCTGTTCACATCAGGTAGTCTTATTGCTCTTTCAACAGTAGCAAGTTTACCTCTCTGTAAGAGACCTCATACATTCCAGATTGTGATTTTTCTAACTACACACAGAGATGGTTTGAATTGATTTGCACGTTCTGAGGCTTCTCTCAACCATGTCCCCTTCTGGAGAGCCGACTGGGAGACTTACTCCATACACTGATTTATGATTGAGTAAAGCCATGAGGTTGTCTTGGGAAAATTAAACAGTGATGGCTTTCCATTGCCTTCCACTGACCCTCAGTTCCAATCTGTTCACCGATCCAGCTTCCCGCTAGGGTTTGGTACCCAACCTTCCACTGGGTTGCTCGGCTTAACAGGGGTACCACGTGTAGGTACGGACTGGAGAATAGAGGTGAGAGAGGCTATGAGAATTCTCTTGAAATATTCTTATATTCGCATCACACCTCCATTTAGCCAGAATCTCAAGGTGGTTGCAGAGACTCTCCCTAGGTCAGTTCCCAGGGCCCGATTTGCTACTACTATCACTATCAGCCATATTCAATCGTTTTTGTGATGTGGCCTCTAAGTCTGAAGCAAGGTAGGTTTTCATGAGGTCTCTCCATCTGGGACGGCCTTGAGCGGTGTTCTGCCAATTGATCCCAGTAATCTTCCGGATGTTTTTATCCCATTTGTCCAGTGGTCTTCCCTTTGGTCTCAGATGATCTTTCAGACTCCACTCAAGCACAAGCTTTGTCCACCTACCATCATTTCTCCAAGCAACATGGCCTGCCCACTGCCATTTTAGGGTAGCCACCCTTTCTAAAATGTGACTGACCTGATGTAATCTGCTCTCTTCCCGTCTTTCTTCATGAAGCCTGGCATAAACCATTCCGTAGCTCTTTGGGCTGTTGTGAGTTTTTACTTAACAAACTCGCTCAATGTCCAGGTTTCACAATCGTAAGTCAGTACAGGGAGAACTCTCTGGTCAAAGGCTATCTTCTTTAAGTGGGTTGGCTTGTTGGATTTGAAGATTGAAGAATTTCTTCTGTAGGCTTGCCATCCTAGTTTGATATGTCAGAAGATTTCTGGTCTTAAGTCCCCTTTCATGTTTACAAGTTGGCCAAGATAGACATACTTATTGACCTTCTAGTGTGGAGTTTCTCCTGTGTAGCTTATCTGCTGGGGTCCATTTGTTGAGCATTACTTTGGTTTTAGAAAGTTTCATGGATAATTCCACTTTTTGACAGGCTGAGACAAGATCTTGTATTAGAGTTTGTAGCTCATCGATGTCGTTGCCAAAAGTGTAATTGCCGGGCTGAGTGGCTCAGACGGTTAAGGCGCTGGCCTTCTGACCCCAACTTGGCAGGTTCGATCCTGGCTCAGTCCGGTGGTATTTGAAGGTGCTCAAATACGTCAGCCTCGTGTCGGTAGATTTACTGGCACGTAAAAGAACTCCTGCGGGACTAAATTCCGGCACCTCGGCGTCTCCGAAAACCGTAAAAGAGCAGTTAGTGGGACGTAAAACAAATAACATTATTAAAAGTGTAATTGATAAATCAAATGCATAATAATGGCTCTTAATTTTTTTAAATGCCAATTTCATGTATATTATCAAGTATATTGTAATAAAAGAACAGTAGAGTGATAGACTCTCAGTGGAGGGAATGCCACTGGAACCCATCATGCTGGAGGCCAGCTGCTTCAACAGGACTGGCCTAGGGCCTAGTGTTGGCTACTGAATGCATGATTCGAAGCAGTGTATCGATTTATTCAAGTGTCCGAGTGAATCGATTCACAGGAACGGCGAGCTCACGGCACACGATTCAGCTTACTCCCAGCGGACAGTGCTGAGTGGCGCACTCACTGGACGTTAACAGGGAGCCGAGCTTCCGCTGCAGCGTGACAGTGAATCATGGCACATCGAAAGAATCGTGAACGAGCACGGCTCAGTAAGACACATGATACACACGGCTCCTTATCGGCTCACTGGACACGCGGAGAGCCGAACTTCCGCTGTAGCGAGACATACAGTGAGCCATGGCACATCGAAAGAATCGTGAACGAGCGCGGCTCAGTGAGATACATGATACACACGGCTCCTTATCGGCTCACTGGACACGCGGAGAGCCGAGCTTCCTCTGCAGCGAGGCATACAGTGAGCCATGCTACACTGAAAGAATCGTATGCTATAATGGACTCTCGAGCTCAGCTCATTTGAAAATAATACCCATTTGCATTCACTGTCCTCTTCTTACAGGGAGATTTAAATAATAAATGGATTTATTTGCAGTGTTAAAAAGGTAGCTCAACATAATTCTGAAGTAGCTAATAAGTAGGTAGGCTATTAGTTTATACTATTTATTAGTTTAATGAAAGTATTATAACTTAGTTAATATTTGACAATTAAACTCGACTCTAGCCTGTCCTATGACTATGAGTCATGCTCATGACCACTCAAAAGTACCTGTTTTATATTGGGAAGAACGGCTCAGTATTCTCTCAGTTCGTATGTCACATCGTTGCACAAGACTTCAATCATATGTGGACAGATACAATAACAGTATGTTGAATCAGAAAACCAGCGGGCTACTGTACATCTCGGGTAGCCTATACAAAATGTGACGATTTAAAAAAATCCTCAGCTGATAGAAAAATACTTCTTTTAATGACTGAGCGAGTTGTCGTGCGGTTAACATCGCGTGGCTATGTGCTTGCATTCGGAGGATGGTGGGTTCGAATCCGACCGTCGGCAGCCGTTAAGATGGTTTTTCCGTAGTTTCCCCCTTTTCACACCAGGAAAGGCTGGGATTGTACCTTAATTCAGACCATGGCTGCTACCTTCCTGATCCTAACCTTTCCCACCCAGCGTCGCCGGAAACCTTCGATGTATTAGAGTAACTAGCATTTTTTCTAAGAAAGGAGTTCATAGTATGAAGACCAGATGGCAGCTGCGAGCACTGAATGCTGTTGCTGCTGTCTTACCAGCACATACTACACAGATGCAGTAGGAGCGGTGACCAATGAGCCGTGAATCGGATCACTGTATCGATTCAGTAACGTGAACGGAATCAAATGAATCGATTCAGTAAAATGAATCGAATGTCCCATCACTACTAGGGCCAAAGAGGACCTTACCTGCCAAAAGGACTCAGGACCAGGGAGCATCACGCAGTGCTGGAGCAACTGAAAGAGTTACGTACTGCGATGCAGAAGATCACAGAATACCACTGCATTGTGAAATTCCCAGCATTATCATTATGGCAGTAAAACTAAACGATGGTCCTCATTACAGGTGCTCCTTAAATGGGGCAGGGGTGCGAAGAATCTCTCGTACTGCACATATTAGATTAAGGAAAGATAATCTCATTACAGCGGTGACATGGAATGTCCGTAGTTTGTTTGAAGCTGGCAGACTGCACACAATCCAAGAGATGAAGAGGCTGGACATTGAAATACTTTGTATCAGTTAAATGAGGAGGCCAAGCTCCAGGAAAGTGCCTACAGGATGAGCGCATAGTTAATTACCATGGGCAGGACAGCAGACAGCACCGCAGCGTCGTTGTGCTCATCGTGATGAAGAAGTAGATTGGGCCGTCAAGGCAGTAGTGCCCTACAAAGACCAGATCGTCGTGGCCCAAGTTAGTCCCACACCGGTGGATGTCTATTTCATACAGGTCTATGCATCCAAAGCTGACAGTGGCATGGACTTATTCGAGTCCTTCTATAAGACCTAGAAGAACTTATTAAATCAGTCAGGAACAACAGCATCAGTCAAGAACAATGCATGGCCATATTAATGGGAGACCTTAATACAAAAGTCGGAGAAGGAAACGATGGCGAAGTAGTTGGTGGTTTCGGGTTGGGAAATAGGAATGGACAGGGGGACAGGCTTGTCCGGTTTTGTGTTGAGCACATCTGGCGATCACCTTCTTTAAATTGTCAAAGAGATGCCTTTACACTTAGAAGTCTCCAGTGGTTAACCCACAAAGAGTGGTTAGGAATCAAATAGATTATGTCATGATCAGGAAAAAGTTCTGGAATGCAGTGTAAGCTATTAAGATCATGCCGGGAGCAGACATCTCATCCTACCACAACCTACTTTGTGCCACTTAACGCCTACACCTGAAGAAAATACATAGACTTAAACTATCCAACAGGCTAAACGTCAAAGTACTCTGCGATAACGAGAAGAAACAGGAGGTTGTTAAACATCTAGAACATTAATTTGACATCCAGGGGGATGCAGATACTGTGGAGGACATGTGGACTGAGTTAACAAACTGCATTATGGACATCGCACACACCATGCTCCATCTGAGATCTCTTAAAAAGAAACCATGGATGAATAATGCCACCCTGGCTCTCAGGCAGGCGAGACATCAGTATAAAAACCAAGATCCCAGTAGATACAGAGAACAAGGATCAGATGTGACATCAGGAAGGCCAAAGCCACATGGCTCAAGAACCGATGTGCTGAAATTGAGGACCTACATGGGCACCCTGTCATGTTCCATCTACACAAGGAAACTCATGAGGTGGTTGGCGTAGGCAGACTGGTTAACTGAGCTGCCTGACAAATAGAAACTGCAACCTGATCCTGAATGATGTTGCAGTGATGGAGGAATATGCAAGAACTGTTCGATAACAAGAAGGAAGACCTAGAACAAGGAGAAGTTGCAATGGGCCCATTGATTACTGTTGCTGAAGTAGAAGAGGCACTTAAGAGGATGAAAACTGCTAAAGCTCCAGTTCCAGATGAACTTCCACCAGAAATGCTTAAAATTCTGGGTAAGCAAGGGAGAAAATGAATGCTGACACTGTTCGACAAGATTTATGAGACTAGAAAACTCCCTAATGACTGGTGGCAGTGAACGTTTTGAGCTTGCCAAACAGACGTAACGTAAGAGAATTCAAAGACCGCCGTATAATCAGCGTGATGATCACCGTGCTGAAAACCTTCCTGCAGATGATTCATCACTGTGTCTACAAGAAAATCAAAGAGCACATTGGCAATACACAGTTCAGATTCCATAAAGGCCTTAGAACTTGACAATCCCTGTTTGGCATTCAGGTCCTTGTTCAGAGATGCAGAGGGGCCAGTTGCCCGGTATTTATGTGCTTCAATGACTTCGAGAAAGCGTTTGACAGAGTTCCTCGTGAGAAAATGATGGCCATATTGAAGGAGACAGGTATAGATGACAAAAGATAATCTCATAATTAAAAACCTATATTCGAAACAGAAGGCTTGTGCTTGAGTGGGACACTGACTCAAAAATGAAGTCACAATTAAATGAGGTGTGAGGCAAGGCTGTATTCTGTCCCCACTCCTGTTCATCCTGTTACTCGGACACCTGCTTTAGGAAGGCTCTGCAGGATATAGATTGCGGCATCAAAGCGAATGGAACAGAGTATTTTTTTCTCTCTCCTCAAGTATGAACATTTTTGCACTAGCACAAAGTTAGTTAGATAGATTTATTAACCGCCAACAGGCTATTCCCAATTGCAGATAGCGTACTACACCTATAATCTATTTCCTACAACTAATTATTTACATATAATTGCATATTATTTACAAATAATAAAAAAACTATAATGTTCAAAAGTTACATCTTACAATACTACATAGAGATCTATTGTTTTGCCATATATAATACTCCCTTTCTAATTGTCTTTATATGACAGAAGAAATCCACAGATTTTCCAACACCGTTCAGTGTCCGCAGTGACTGTATTAACCATGAACCCCTGTAGTGTTCAGTTCTACACTTGATCTCGTGAAAGGTGACTCTATTTCTTGTGTTTCGTGCCGGAACATGAAGTGGTATTAGCTGCAGGAGCTATTTGTTATGCATTTTATTGTGAACCTACGTTAGCACATTTTTGGCGCAACAGTAAGCTCTCCATTTGCAGCTGTTGGCAAAACTCATTATATAATGAAGACGTCATCTTAATTCTGAAGCCTCTGTAACTAACCCACTTCAAAACTTTTACCTGAACTCTCTCTAGTGAGTCAATTAAATATTGTTGGGATGGTATCCAGATCTCGGTACCATATTCTAACCCTGATCTAATATAAGAAATATGTAGAGTTGTCAGAGTTTGAACAGAAACAAAATCCCTACAATTTCTCTGAAGAAAACCCAGAAACCCAAGAGATTTCCTTGTTATATAATCAATATGGTCCTGGAAGGAGAGACCATTTGCATTACTTAATATGATACCTAAATCATTGGTGATATCTACACGATTTAAATATACGCCACTGAAAGCATAATTATACTTGACAGGGCATTTCT
This sequence comes from Anabrus simplex, assembly GCF_040414725.1. Taxonomy (NCBI): domain Eukaryota; kingdom Metazoa; phylum Arthropoda; class Insecta; order Orthoptera; family Tettigoniidae; genus Anabrus; species Anabrus simplex. Next base: position 232,853,183 of record NC_090267.1, on the reverse strand, counting down.
TAAGAGTGAAGCTGATTACATTGCACTTTGAAACATTGACCTCCAACATCCACTTCTTACATCACTCACTCATACGGAGGACATCTGATTCCAAAAGTTAACAGTCATTTTCAGACTCTATTACCTTAAATATTTTTAAATCATCTGCGTAAAACAGACACTTGCTCGACTGAAAGATAAGAAGGCAAATCAGTAATCACCAAAATGAATAGGAGGGGCCCTAGAATTGAACCTTGTGGAACACCTGATGTTGGGTGGTTAACATGAAACATTTAACAAAAATGTCACACACACACATACTCACCCCCCACCCCCCACCCCATGCTATCAGTTTTTATAGTTCATCAGAAAAGAAATGTTCAAAAGTTCTTTTCCTTCTTATTCTACATTCTGTATTGACCTTCGCATAGTACTAAATCCAGATGCTCAAAAATATCTGTAAGTTCAGAGCTTTCAATGGCGTATAGTTAAATCAAGTAGATATCAGCAATGATTTAGGTATCATATTAAGTAATGCAAATGGTCTCTCCTTCCAGGACCATATTGATTATATAACAAGGAAATATCTGTAAGCAAACCAGTGTCGGCATTAAATAAAAACCTTTCACACTATTTCAAACTCCTTTCACTTTATTTAAATGTCTACATTGTCATTGTCACTTGCATCATCTTCTACATCATTGCCACCACTTGGATTGATAAAATAACTGTCACTATCAGCATCACTGTCCTTTGAATCTAACAACTTACACACAATATAATTTTCAGTTTAATCCTTCAGTTTGTTTTTGGCTCCAGAAACACTGTAATTCGCCACGCTGATAGCATGGCATACTATATGCAAGAGCATTGTTCTGTAAGCGAGGCAGGGAAAGATCCCGAAGTCAACTTCTAAGCGGTTGACACAACGAAGCAGTGAACATCATCAGATATGCTGATGACATTGTCTGTATGGTCAGCAATGCGGAGATCTTGCAGCAGATTTTGTTGGAAATGGTGGAGATGAGAAAATATTTGTGTCAACTTGAACTTAAAAAAAGACAAAATACATGATTGTGAGCAGGCGCCCAGTCGTAGATCCCGGTTAGTGGGTCAACGGAGTTCCAATACAGAAGGTCGAGAAAATCCTGTACCTAGGCAACATCGTCACTGAGCACTGGGACAATCCCTAAGAAATAAAGTGCCGCATTGAGAAGGGCAGGGCAGCATTTACAAGCCTCCGTCAAGGGCTCTACCACTGCAGCTTCGGGTTAGGATAGCACGATGTTGTGTGTTCTCCATCGTACCGAGTAGAGTCCTGGATTATGACAAAAGCCTAACGTATCCACACAGATGCACCCAAGATGCTGTCAGTTGGCACAATGAATTTATTCACAATTATTTACAAATTAATACACACATAACCTTAATCACCGTATCACAAAACAAAAACACTTCACTGTAGGACATCAACAAAGCCGCCATCTTTAAACAGTTGACAGCTGACACCGAATACCACAGAGGTTACACTTTGAAACACTGTTGAAAACAGATGACTACCGATCAATTCAACATGGAGACTGCCTTAACTCGGCATGTCAGCCACGTGCTACTAAACAATAACTTCCAGACCTCAAATTCAGTAACTCAACAGTAACTGACTTCACCGTCAAGATCGTCTCTTTATGTATATCTGGCCAGATTTCCAGAAAGATACGTTACAAAGGAAACTACCTTTTTAAATATTCCAGAATGTTCAATACATAGAAATAGTTTACAGAATATTCCCTTTTGTTCTAGTGTCTATACCATTCTGGAAGTTACAGTGTGTTTCACAATAATGGATTACAATTTATATATCCAGGTAAGAATAAATTACATAATATTAATTTACAAGGTATTTACATTACCGGAACTGATATCAATGTCTATGTACAACATATGTTCCGTGACATAACCTCACACATAACATGATCATTCGACTACGTAAATAATAGTAATACTAATACTAAATGGATGTAACACTTCACATCTATACATACAAGAAATAATAATAATCACAATCGTAAAATAATAATAATAATAATAATAATAATAATAATAATAAAATAATAATTGAGCTTGATATATACTTTAGTTATCAATGGGTGAGAGAATAATGTTTTCAAGTTATACCTGTTACCACACTTGTGTCAAGCCAGCGTGAGAAGATTAGAAGCATTTGAAACGTGGGGCTACCGTTGCATGCTTCATATTAGCTGGGTAGACAGCACACGCAATGAAGGTATTGACCAGGGGGGGGGAAACAGTAGAGGGCTATTAGTATCACGAAACTCTTTTACTTTGGTCATATCATAAGGCACCCAGAAATTTTTACCCTCCTTCAAATTATTATACGAGGGAAGATCGAGGGGAAGAGAGGTACTGGGAGAATCTACACCTCTTGGCAGGAGAACTTGTGACAGTGGTTTGGACAAATAACTATTTCGCTCTTCCGCTCAGCCACCAACAAAACTAACATAGCCAAAATGATCGCCTACATCTGATGACAGCTACAGACTAGAAGAAGAAGAGTGATAATACTTGCCCTAATCATACATACAGGGCATTCAGAACGTAGTGTCATGCATGCTTCACTGGGCGTGGCATCTAGCGGTTGACCAACAAGGCACGCTGTCTTAAGGCCAAGCTGCATCACTCAATTCTGTTAGTTGCAGTTGAGCGAAGTTAATGAACATATCAGAGGTGTAAAAATAAAATTCAGGAAACTCAAACGTCAAAAATAACCAGTGTTTTGCCCTGAGTGCGGCATGGGCTCATCGGTTGGATACCGCACCTTGCCCAAGACACTGGCCGGCTAGTATCCCGGTAGCGACACCACTGCAAGCCATACATGTGATAAGCACAATGCAGTGCCGACGTACTAGGGGAGAATTGCATCTCCACTTGCTATATTGCCCTCCCGGCTAGCATGGCCAATATATGGCTTCCGATTGAGATAGCTAAAAATAAAATTCAGGAAACTCAATCGTCAAAAATTACCAGTGTTTCGCCCTGAGTGCGTCATGGGCTCATCAGTTGAATACCGCACCTTTTCCAAGACACTGGCCGGCTAGTACGCCGGTAGCAACACCACTGCAAGCCATACATGTGATAAGCACAATGCAGTGCCGACGTACTAGGGGAGAATTGCATCTCCACTTGCTATATTCCTCTCCCGGGCTAGCATGACCAAAATATGGCTTCCAATTGTGATAGCTAAAAATAAAATTCAGGAAACTCAATCGTCAAAAATTACCAGTGTTTCGCCCTGAGTGCGGCATAGGCTCATCAGTTGGATACCGCACCTTTTTCCAAGACACTGGCCGGCTAGTACGCCGGTAGCGACACCACTGCAAGCCATACATGTGATAAGTACAATGCAGTGCCGACGTACTAGGGGAGAATTGCATCTCCACTTGCTATATTGCCCTCCCGGCTCGCATGACCAAAATATGGCTTCCAATTGAGAAAGCTAAAAATAAAATTCAGGAAACTCAATCATCAAAAAATTACCAGTGTTTCGCCCAGAGTGCGGCATGGGCTCATTAGTTGGATACCGCACCTTTTCCAAGACACTGGCCGGCTAGTACGCCGGTAGCGACACCATTGCAAGCCATACATGTGATAAACACAATGCAGTGCCGACGTACTAGGGGAGAATTGCATCTCCTCTTGCTGTATTGCTCTCCTGGGCTAGCATGACCAAAATATGGCTTCCGATTGAGATAGCTAAAATTAAAATTCAGGAAACTCAATCGTCAAAAATTACCAGTGTTTCGCCTTGAGTGCGGCATAGGCTCATCAGTTGGATACCGCACCTTTTCCAAGACACTGTCCAGCTAGTACGCCGGTAGCGACACCATTGCAAGCCATACATGTGATAAACACAATGCAGTGCCGACGTACTAGGGGAGAATTGCATCTCCTCTTGCTGTATTGCTCTCCTGGGCTAGCATGACCAAAATATGGCTTCCGATTGAGATAGCTAAAAATAAAATTCAGGAAACTCAATCGTCAAAAATTACCAGTGTTTCGCCCTGAGTGCGGCATGGGCTCATCAGTTGAATACCGCACCTTTTCCAAGACACTGGCCGGCTAGTACGCCGGTAGCAACACCACTGCAAGCCATACATGTGATAAGCACAATGCAGTGCCGACGAACTAGGGGAGAATTGCATCTCCACTTGCTATATTGTCCTCCCGGGCTAGCATGACCAAAATATGGCTTCCGATTGAGATAGGTAAAAATAAAATTCAGGAAACTCAATCGTCAAAAATTACCAGTGTTTCGCCCAGAGTGCGGCATGGGCTCATCAGTTGAATACCGCACCTTTTCCAAGATACTGGCCGGCTAGTACGCCGGTAGCAACACCACTGCAAGCCATACATGTGATAAGCACAATGCAGTGCCGACGTACTAGGGGAGAATTGCATCTCCACTTGCTATATTGCCCTCCCAGCTAGCATGACCAAAATATGGCTTCCAATTGAGAAAGCTAAAAATAAAATTCAGGAAACTCAATTGTCAAAAATTACCAGTGTTTCGCCCTGAGTGCTGCATGGGCTCAATAGTTGGATACCGCACCTTTTCCAAGACACTGGCCGGCTAGTACGCTGGTAGCGACACCACTGCAAGCCATACTTTTAGCTATCTCAATCGGAAGCCATATTTTGATCATATCAGAGGTGGGATAGCAGTGATGTGATACACTAGACAGCTGTGGATAATTCCTGTTGAAGTGTATGTTTTAAAGAAGTTCTGTGAAAAGTGTTTACATAAATTTTACCGTCATTATCTAGAGGTTCCTTCACATCAAAAAATACTGTAATGTGATTGTTTAGGTAGTGTAGAGAAACAGGCTTTGTTTCCAATAGGAAGAAGCGGTGTCTTAAATGAGCTCTCAGCAAGAAACAGCTTCAAGATATCCAAGCGAGGATGAAACAGAGTCTGAAAAAAATTGATTTGGTGGCTCTCCCAAGAATGTAGCATGTCTGTAGGTTCTATATCTGCAGTTGATTCATTAAATCTTATTACTGACCTGGATGTGCACTTGCATGTTTTGCAGGTAGATTTTACAATCTAGACACAACATAATTGTGGATCCTACATTTCTTTTTTATTATTGAGTAGCTGATGTACCTGTGCTATGTTACAGAATTCTACATTTTATACAGAATTCTAGGTTAGGTAGTGTACACTTTGTGGGTAAGATAGTATTAAATTGTATAGCTCTTACTGTTACCCCAGAAACGTGATATGGAAGTCACCAAACATCTTTTCTCATGTTAAGGCTGGGTCAGGGAATTTTCATTGTAATGGTAGGCCCTTTTGCCTATCATCACTCACAATCAAGTTGGGAAATTTTCATTATGTTGGCAGACACTCACTCTCCACCTGCCTTTCTACATCCTCAGAAAGACTGTCTTAGTGGTTTTCCCAACTGATATCAACTTAGGTCATTACAACGATGTCAGGAGGAAAGTCGTACTTAAAATCAATGCTGTCATATGAAATACTCGATCAAATGAAAAACCACATATTTTCTCACTTTTAAGGAACAGTACTACACTGCTGATCTAACAGTCCAAAGTTCAATAGCTGGAATGACCCGGTCGCAGACAGCCCTGAGCACTCCTGTACCATTATTCCATTAAGTGAACACACTGCTCATTCAAATCAGCACCTCAGAGTAGGGATCGAATTGGTGGAATACTATGATGAACCAATGTGTTACGTACCAACAGTATCAGCAAATGTATGAACCAGAGGAATAGCATGCTAAAGAAGAAAGTTATCTAACTCCCTGGTTGTTTCCTGCCAATATTCAGTCAGGCTGTTATATTCAATACACAGCATTAATCCCATCTATTGGAGATGTGTGGCAGCATAAGAGACAGAGAGAATCACAACAAACCAATGGTCAATGTAATGTTACTATGCGCATTATTACAGGAACAATCAGGTCTACTCCCACAATCTGGCTGCCTGTCCTAAGTAACATACCACCTCCTAACCTGCGAAGGAAAGTAGCTTTGATCAGAGAATACAACAAGATCCTAGCAAACCCTGGACTACCGGTACACTCTGACATCTCAGACCTCAAAATCAAACGACTTCGTTCGAGACATCCACCTCTTGCAGCCGAGATCAATCACATCGGATTCAACATCACCGATTCCTGGAGGGAAGAATGGATGCAAAATGCTCCAGCTACATGCCTGAAAATGCCATGCATCGATAAGACAGTTCCAGGGTTTGATCAACCCCACAAGGTATGGTCAATGCTCAACCGACTCAGGACGGGACACGGAAGATGTGGGGATTCACTTTTTAAATGGCGAATGGTCTCCTCGCCGCTATGCGACTGTGGTGCACTGCGACAAACTATTAAACACATCAGGGAGGAATGCAGCATCAGAGCATATGGAGGGCCATATGAAGACTTCTTGATGGCAACCCCAAAATGTATTGAGTACATACAAGATCTAGATATTTGTTTGTAGATTGGTTCATTGGTTATTTTTGTTCATTTGTAATAACGTATTTGTATGCCATACGCTAAATAAATAAATAAATAAATGTAATGTTATTTTTGATCTATTTTATGAGCTTTCAATATTGTAGATCTTCACATTTAGTTTACTTCCTACTTTGAAATACCATTCTTACCACAGTTGGTATGGTAAAAGTGAATAAAACATAAATGATCAGAAATTTTATTCTCTGTAACTTTTATTATTTTTGGATCAATAACATAGATATTTAAAAATTAACTTTTAGGCGCTTTCCCCTAAACTATCATTTCATCCGGGGTTAATAAAATAATTTATAGCCTAGAAAATAGTTTCTTACTCCCTGACTCTACATACCAATTTCCATTCAATTCTGTTCACCCATTTGCTCGTGGCTCAGCGTTGATATGGACTTGGCAACAAAAATACAAATTCATGAATATCTCTGTTATGATATGGTAAAATATTAACAGACATAAATGATATGAAAAATCGAGCTCGATAGCTGCAGTCGCTTAAGTGCGGTGAGTATCCAGTAATCGGGAGATAGTGGGTTCGAACCCCACCGTCGGCAGCCCTGAAGATGGTTTTCCATTGTTTCCCATTTTCACACCAGGCAATGCTGGGGCTGTACCTTAATAAGGGCCACGGCTGCTTCCATCGCATTCCTAGGCCTTTCCTGTCCCATCGTCACCATAAGACATATCTGTGTCGGTGCGACGTAAAGCAAAAATATATATATATATATGAAATGTAATTATGTATAACTAGTTATGTAGTATTTATCGATAGGACCACTAATAATACCAATATAGTTGGTCCGTTATTGGACATTATATATATTCCAGCTCACTCATTCCTGATTGTCAGTGTTTTACCCCAGTGTGCTAAGTTGGGCTCATCAGTTGGTAAATAGCACACCTACCAAGACGCATGGCTAGTGCATACCATGGAGGCCACTGCATAGGCTACTTGGAGCCAGCGGCAGTGCCAATGCACTATGAGACTCTTTGTACCATTTTCAAAAGTTGATGCTTGCTTGGCCCATAGGGAACCTGAAATATTTGTTCTGAATGAGTAAATTATGCTTGTAACTTGCAATCTGTTAAACAACCTTTTGTATCACCCTGTATTCACCACGTGGAGGCTTTGATAACGAAATTGCTGCGTTTTGCAATCAAAACCTCTAGAATTTGTCTATATTTGGTAATTTATTTTAATTGGTCAGAATAACGACCTTCTTCATTGGCAAAAATTTTGGGTCGAATGGTAGTAAGCATCCGTGATTGGCTGTTTGCGTGTTTCTCAATTTCTGGCCTTTGGCTCCTCAATAGGAGCAGGGCTCTTGTCCGCGTCTTTGGTTTTCGTATATCCTCATGGTCGGATGCACTTCGGGTGTAGTCCCATCAGTGGCTCCAGCCACCTCAGGGTAAGCATTTTTCCTTTTCTCGAACTTTAAATTGAAATGTAAATTTATTTGCTTCAGAGTTTACCTTAGACCGTGGTTTTTGCCGTTTTGTTTTGTAATGCTCGTCAGCTAGGCATATCCTTTTCCTTTCGAGGCAATTCCCTTTCATTAACCTTTTTAATTGTGTCATCTAAAATTTAATTTTCCGTCCGGGGTTGCCTCCCATAGTCCTGCGTCGATTTAATGCACACTGTTTGGAGCTGTGTCTCTCACTGATGTGTATTAGGAAGGCAGCAACTCTAAAGGCCTCTGCATTAGATTTTTAATTCCTGTGTCAATTTCCCTTGTAAATTAAATGTAATAGACTGTAAATCTCCTTTTCTATTTTCCTTGTAAAACTGTTGTAATTGATTTTATATTTCCCTGTTAAACTTTCCTTGTAAATTTTAATTGCAGAAGTTGATCTCATTGTCTTAAATGTAATCTTAATATTTTACTGTTTGTCCCTAGACAGATTTTTGTGGAGATGAACTTGTAATATACAATTTTGTTTTTCTGAAGAACCATAGATAGGAACCTCATGGTTCGTTTCCCCTTTGTTTTTCTTTATTGATCATGTTCCTTTATTTTAAATTGCTCTTATTAAACTATGTTAAAATTTCCTTATTTGTTAGTAAATGTGGACTGAAGGGTAACCGCTCGCTCATCTTTTTCCCTACAACGTCATGTACGGATCCCAGTCTGCTTACTACCATTCGACACAAAATTTTTGCCAATGAAGAAGGTCATTACTCTGACCAATTAAAACAAATTACCAAATATAGACAAATTCTAGAGGTTTCGATTGCAAAACGCAGCGATTTTGTTATCAAAGCCTCTACGTGGCAAATACAGGGTGATACAAAAGGTTGTTTAACAGATTGCAAGTTACGACAAGCACAACTACAGGAGATCTCAAATACCAAAATAATAATTTTTTCTACCAACAATCATAACGATTAAATAATTATAATTGTCTTTCTTATAAGTCCTGAAAATCTTATTAATATTTTTATATAAATTCACAAAACCAATGATTCCCTGACTTCTTCGAAAATGTCCTTGAATGTTCCTTAGTTTTTGCAATGGCGATTTTACAGAATTTTAGAATAATGACAAGACAAGAATTAAATGATCACATCTTGATAAATTGACACTTTCACGTTATTAACGTCTTACCACTTTCTCTGTTATAAGGCAGTTATGCTAATGAGCAGTGCAAACTGCTGCCACACAATCATATGAACCATCAGAGTTTCTGGCTGTGATGACCAAGAAAGTCAGCAGATCCTTACAGTAGAACCTCATTAAGTTGTCCTCCTTTATCTTGGATCTTTGGATAACCCAGACCAATTTAGAGGAACAGATAAAAAAAAAATTAATATACATATGAAGTTTGAGAAGCCTTGCACAATTATGAGAGAGAAAGCTAAAATTTACAAAGAAACATTTCAGAATATATAAACGCATTTTGTATGAGAATTACAGGCAGAATTATTTAATTAGTGCATACAATCATGCTTGCAAGTGGTACTCCAAACTGACACAGCAGAAGCTTACAAGTTACTTTTCCAAGAAGTAGGCTTTGCTGTTGGCTACATATGTTTATTGTGATAGCGTGCTTATAATTTGTAAATATGTTTCAAACCTGTTATGTTCAATATATAGAAAATTGTAAGTATGTATATCGCCTGCCAGCCCTAAGGGTTAGGGGTAGCATGCCTGCTTCTCATCTGGAGGCCCTGGGTTCGATTCCTGGCCAGGTTAGGGTCTTTTGCCTGGATCTGAGGGCTGTTTCGTGGTTCACTCAGCCTACATTATTACACTTGAGGAGCTATCTAATGGTGAATGACCCTGGTTTAGAAACCCAAGAATAATGGCTGAGAGGATCTGTCGTGCTGACCACTGTTACCTTGTAATCTGCAGGCCTTCAGACTGAGCAACGATCACTTGGTAGGCCAAGGCCCATTAGGGCTGTAGTGCCATGTTTTTCAAATTTTAAAAAATGTATATTATCTTTTATTGATCTTTCCCACATTCTCTCGTTAACCTGGATTTTTATCCCAGATTGGCTCAAGTCCCAGTTGATCTGTTTTAATGAGGTTTTGTTGTGTTTTGGAAAGGAAAGTTATGAATTTGTTGCCAAATAGAATACTTGTGTGTCATTCATATGTCATTGTCTCTAAGGAAGAATCCAATTGTCATAAGTTATTGACTGTTTCCACTTACAGTATATGCAGGTTTAACTCATGCCGTAATTTTGCCACTTTCATGTACTGTTTGTGTTTCAGTAAAGTGAACCTGAGGCGGTTAGAACGAGAGAGAGCTAACTCCCCAAATAACTGTGAGTATGAACGCCGCCTGAAGCAAATACGTCAACGAATGCGTGAAGCAGATTGGGCATGGCTCAATGCATGCCTTGGTGTTCTTGAAGGAGATCCAAATCCTGTAGAGGCTTACTTATCGTCAGGTGGAGATCCAGCTCGACAGCTTACTCCCAGTGAGATTGCAATACTCAACCGCCCATCAGCATTCGATGCTGGACATACCCTTGTGCATCTTGCTATTAGGTGATTTTTTTTTTCTCTTTTAATTGCTGTTTGTTCTAATTTTTGTCAAGGTATTTTTTATTAATCTAACTGTTGCATCTTTCAGAAATGGAAGAGAAAACATGAGTTACTCTTTAGTATAGTTCTATGAAAGTGATTTGAGATCTTAACTCTTTGACCTGTGATCATTTCCCATGAGTGGGCACTGGGAAATTCTGTTGTTTTTTTTTAATTTTTCTATTCACACGTTAAGTTAATAATTGGGCAACCAAGAACATTCGAGTTGCATTAAAATCCTTCCTTTTAACTGAAATCTTTTAGAAATATAAGGGACTTTCATTCGCTGATGATCCTACTGGAGGAAAATTTGTGTGAGAATCCCAAGAACAATGTTGTTCTTAATATTTTTTGCATTACATGCCACAGTTGCTCATTGCATTATGAGGTGTTTCCAGGCTGCCATTTTCTATGCTGTGGAAGAGCTTTGAGTATAGTAAAACCCTGATAAAACTATTCCAATTAATACGCTATTCTGGATAATACTCAGGAGTGTACTTTTTTTGCTTTATTCCTGCTTGTCTCCCCTCATTTGGCAACCAGCAGTTACTTTCACTCCATGTAGAATAAATTATTTTATGTTAATTCATTGTTTCCATTTCATTTGTTCAAGAGTATGATTACCTAGTTGTACCACCTCTTAAAACAAAACAAAAATTTAGGGGCCAATGACCTTAGATGTTGGGCCCCTTTAAATAACAAGCATCATCATCATCATCAAGACAAAAATCACCACCATCCTTCATGGACGGGAGGCAGTATTACCTGTTGCTGCAACTATGCCAACCACTCTTCAAGCCAGACAATACATACAACTCCTGGTAGTATTGCTCCTCTTAACTGCTGTGGTGAAATAGAGGGAAGTTTTATTTTGTAAGTGAAAAACAAATATATTCAATCCATATTTTGTGGGTTGCGAGTGTGGACAGAAGACACTGAACAAGATTAAGGAAGTAAAGGAAAAATTGGAATCAGGACAGTTTATTGTAGTCAAGAGAGACACCAATACTGATGCCCAAATAAGTCAAGTGTGGGATAAATATTGATGTATTATTATTATTATTATTATTATTATTATTATTATTATTATTATTATTATTATTATTATTATTATTATTGCTATTGTTATAGCATTGTTTAGGACATTCCGTATTTGTACCTATGGTCCACATTATTTTTTAATGTCAACTACATTTATGAATAGAACATTGTGAGGCTACCCTATGCTGTTGTTCCATAAGTCATATTTTAAAAGATATTAAGGATTAGATATTTGGATTGACTTAAAGAGAGCGAAGTATCTGCATCGTAGTACATACATATTTTACTTGAAGTACAGTTGTACATCTTGTCCATCAAATACCAAGGTGGTATGTTTGTATGACTTCTTCAGATGAAGGATATTCAAAATCAGTGTTATGCATGAAATGCTTCAAAGCAGTTCCCATCATTAGTAAAACACAAATGCACATTACACACTTCTATGTCAGACTGGTCCTTTTGTTATTAACATGCTCTTTTTTCCCTGAGTCACATGTATTTCTCTTTTTTGGAATAGATGGTTGTGGAAGTGATCTCTTTTGACTACAGTAGTGTACTCCCCAATAAGTCTTCTAGCAACCATCTGTCGATATTGAAAAGTAGTTATATTCTGTAAATGTCAAAACATTATTGTAAATAATGCAAGCATTATTCACTGTTATGTCTAGGATGCCTAGATTAAGCTTTTCAGTTACACTTCCTGTCGAACAGCATAACATCTTGTGAAAAAAGCATAGAGTCCTCTTCATCAAGAACAAGGCAGGATGTGGATCATTCGACTTAAGGCCAGCAAGGTCATTCATGAGGGTCAAGGAGGGGGGGTATGAAATGGGAAGGAGATGTAATGAACTGATTGGAATTTGGACAAATATTATTATTTGTGGAGGAGGAGGAGGAGGAGAAGGAATGTAGCGATTAAAAGCAATGTTGTCATATAAAATACTCAATCAAATGAAAAACTGCACATTTTCTCACTTTTAATGAACAGTACTATGGTGATACAGATGTTGATTCCCATAGAAAACCTGAAATATTTGTACCGAATGAGTAAATTTATAATACCAGTATAAATGGTCTGTTATTGGACATTATAAATTTTCCAGCTAACTCATTCCTGGTTGCCAGCATTTCGCCCCAGTGTGCTAAGTTGGGCTCATCAGTTGGTAAATAGCACACCCACCAGGTTTCAGGTTCCCTATGGGTGGTAAAAGAGAAAATAATTTTACTAATAAAGAATGTCTATGAATCATGTTTTAAAAATCAATGTGTGTGTGTGTGTGTGTGTGTGTTACTGTTGGCTTAGCCTGTCCTTGTGCGCTAGTCAGGAGTACGCCGTGCACTGCTTCGTGTGTGCCGAGGACTAGCTATTGCGGCATTGGAAGGGGGAAGTCGTGGGGCCAAGGAGACGGACTTGGGGAGGAGCTGGGGTAGGGCGGAGCGTGTCTATTGGAGGTTCATTTGTGTGTTTTCGCTTTTGTTTGTTGAATTTCTTTAAATAAATGTTTTTTAAAGGTGGGATGGCAGCATTAAAAAGGATGTTTGCTTTTTCTGTGATCTCGTTCAGATTAAAATTTGGATTAGCATATTGATCCATATTGATATAGAGTTCTTCCAATATATTGTGCAGGGAGTATATGCTTAGTATTTCCATGCTGTTTTCAATATTGGAAAGTTCATTATTATTATTATTATTATTATTATTATTATTATTATTATTATTATTATTATTATTATTATTATTATTATTATTATTATTATCGTCTATGTGTTGTCCTGTAGATGAGAAATGGTTATGTTTTATAGCGTTAACATGTTCATTATATTGGGTAAAAAAGCTCTTGCCAGTACGCCCGATATAACTGGCTTCGCAATTATTACATTTTATTCGTATACACCTGAATGACTGTACTTATTATTTTTGTTAAATGGTTTAATGTTGTGCAGGATTGTGGCATTATTGCATGAGGTTTTATAGCCTATTCTTAAATTTCATCATTAAAGATGTTAGTTATGGGGTGAATATTGGTGTTGTTAAAGGTAAAAATCACGTAGTCTTTCTTTGATTTGTTTTCTTTGATTAGTTTCAATTTCGGCTGGTGTTTTATTTTTCGGATGATTTTGTTTATCATGTCTTTATTATATCCATTTTCCTTAGCTGTTAGGTGGATAAGGTTTCATTCTTTTTTTTTTTTTTTTTTTTTTTTTTTTTTTTTTTTTTTTTTTTTTTTTTTTTTTTTTAGATCTTTGTGAGATAATGTTATGTTAAATGCTCTATATATCATACTATAGTAGGCTGATTTCTTATGAGCGTTGGGATGAATGGAATCTTGCTTTATTGTGTTAGATGTATGAGTAGGTTTCCTGTATATTCTGTATGTTAGGTGATCTTCTTGCTTGGTGATAGATACAAAGGCCATCTTGAAAGTTGTACCCGTTTGCGCAATAAAGACACAAGAGTAAATATTAACAAATGTACACATTTTTATTGGAAAGAGCATATTTTACACTACTTCTCCACATAATCTCCAAGCAAATTTATTCTTTTGTCATAATGTGGGACGAGTTTTTGTATTCCAGCGTCATAGTCCTCCGCCGCCAGCGTATTGAGATACGTAGTCACGGCTCGTTTAAGTTCTTCATCGCTGTCAAATCTTTTTCCCGCCAGAAAGTCTTTAAGCTTCGTAAGAAGATGAAAATCCGTAGGGGCCAAGTCCGGGCTATATGGGGGATGGTCGAAGGTTTACCACTTGAATTGCTGCAAAAGTTGTATTATCTCAGCTGAAGGAGGCCTGGCATTGTCGTGAAGGAGAATGACGCCTGTAAACAATAGACCTCCCCGTCGATTTTGTATTGCCTGCCGTAATTTCTTTAATGTTTCACGATATGCATTAGCATTAATTGTCTCCACGGGCCATAAAATCAATGAGCAGTACACCTCAGCGATCCCAGAAAACGGTTGCCATGAGTTTCCTGGTGGACAGAACTGTCTTGAATTTTTTTGGTTTGGTTGGTGAATGAGCATTATGCCACTCCATTGACTGTCGTTTACTCTCAGGTGATGCATAACAAACCCATGTTTTGTCCCCAGTAATGATGCGAGTCAGGAAAGAGTCTCCTTCATCGGAATAACGTCCCAGAAACGTCAGTGCTGCAGCCATACGCTTCGTTTTGTGCTACTGTGTAGGCATGCGAGGGACCCACCTTGCACAGATTTAAATTTTTTTTTTTTTTGCTATTTGTTTTACGTCACACCGACCCAGATAGGTCTTATGGTGACGAAGGGATAGCAAAGGCCTAGGAATGGGAAGGAAGTGGCCATGGCCTTAATTGAGGAACAGCCCCAGCATTTGCCTGGTGTGAAAATGGGAAACCACGGAAAACCATCTTCAGGGCTGCCGACAGTGGGGTTCGAACCCACTATCTCCCGGATGCAAGCTCACAGCTGCGCGCTTCTAACCACACAACCAACTCGCCCGGTGGACAGATTTTTAAATAATTCATCAGTTGTGACGCGGAGATCGTTCCTCACGCATTTGTGTACTGCGCTCAGCAGTTGGTCTGTAATGACAGATGGTCTCTCTGAACGCTACTCGTCGTGTGCATTCCCCCCTCCCCAGTTTGAAGTTGCAACATTAGCGCCGAACAGACGACTCGTCCATCACATTGTCTCCATACACCTCCGTTAATTGGCGATGAATATCACAAGGTCGAATGTTTCGTGCATTAAAAAATTTAATCACGGCCCTCACTTCACAACTGGCAGGGTTCTCAATTTGTTTAAACATTTTAAATGATCACAGACTCAACAAAGGCAATCCTAGCATCACGCAACTTCGCACAGAGCAGGCAGACAAGCCACTGACGCGATCTGACCTTGCCCAGCGGCTACCCGAGTCGTCAGCGCTTCATGCGGCGTTAACGGGTACTACTTTCCAGATGACCCTCGTGTGTCTAAGTAAATTAAAGTGTGATCTCTTTCGGGTTCCATTGTAAATTTAATGATGGGTCCAGTCTGTTTATCTGTTCTAGTAAGTTTTTTCATCTGTAAATCTACGGTCTACAACAACAAGAATGTCGTCCACGAACCTACACCAAAAGAAAATATTCTGGATTTTACTGATTTCGGAATATTCTAGATGGTCTATATATATATCTCAGCCAATATTCCTGTTGCCGGTGATCCCATAGGGAGGCCCTGTTGTTTATAGATAGTGTCATGGAATCTGAAATAATTGTTATTAAGGGAAAATTCAAGCAGATTCATGAATTCTTCTATTTCTAGAATTCTTGGGCTGCTATGATTTTTAAGACTGGCTTCTATTAGTTTTATTGTTTTTTGTATGGGTATGTTAGGGTACATATTAATGTCATATGATACTTGACTGTGGTGTTGCTCAATTTTCAATTCTTTTGTGATTTTGTAAAATTGTATTGAGTTTTGTATTGCTTTCTTAGCTAAAAATACTTAATGCTTCTTAAGGAATGTTTGAATAATCTGTGATAATTTATATTTTGGACTTGATCTGAAATTTATGATGCACCTCATGGGAACGTTTTCCTTGTGAATTTTAGGATATGCTTTGGCTGTAGGCAGTCTGGGATTCATTATGGTCTGTTTTGAGGTTTCTTGTTTAAAAGGAAGTGGGTGTTTTTTAGTAGTGTTTTAAGATTTTTCTGAATGTTGGTGATTGGGTCTTTTTGTTTAATTTGAAAAGTGCTGTCAAGAAAGCATTGTTTGGTTTTAGTTATGTACTCATTTTTGCCAGTAATAACGGTGGTATTACCTTTATCTGCCTTCGTTACTAGTAAGTTGTTATCCTTAATTTTGTCTAACCCTTTATAGGTCAGTGGCTAAATATTTAGCCACTTGAATTTTCCCTGAGTGATTAAATTTTATTTTTTATTAGAAGAACTTTATTTGTAGCAGGGTAGCTGTTAGTTGGATGTCATTTGATTTGATATTGTTTTTTCATAAAACCCTTTGAAACGAACTTCAGAACCTGGTGGCTAAATATTTAGCCACTGTTCATTTCTACTGACAATAGGCTGGTGGCTAAATATGTGCACTGTTAGCTATTAACTGCACATGGATTGTTAACAATAGCTAAAAATCATTATACTTACATGAAATTATGAAATTCAGTATATAATCTAGCAAACACTCCAGAAACACTTAATATATAGCAACAAACTGAGAATATACACATGTGATACTGCTAGGTATGCAAGAACTCAGTGTCTGAATATTTAGCCACTTTTGTCCCAAATGGTAGCACAGTGCAGGAAATGACACACAGAACAGAAAGTGGCCAAATATTAAGCCTCTGAACGTCTGCAGACACCACCAAATTCAATAAGGCTCATTATCAATGGCTTCTGTCAAGCATATTCAACTTTATTGAAGTGTCTAAATATTTAGCAACTGTTCATGTACGCAAACTAAACATAAAATAATGTGAGCGTTAAAGGGTTAAGTCTCTTAAGTTCTATGCCACTGATGGCATTTTTGTTGTTGCTGTTATTATTAAGCTTGTTGATGTATTGTGACAATCTTTTCTTGACTTTGTATCTACCGAGCTCGATAGCTGCAGTCGCTTAAGTGTGGCGAGTATCCAGTATTCAGGAGATAGAGGGTTCGAACCCCACTGTCAGCAGCCCTGAAGATGGTTTTCCTCGGTTTCCCATTTTCACACCAGGCAAATGCAAGCCATATTAATTTAATCTTAAAACAAACATTGTTTAGAGGACAATGACATTTATAATTTATAAAAATTGAACTGTGATTTCTTATGATACTAATGTTACGGAATAGTAGTTATAAAATATGATGTTGGGACATGACATATACAAAACATGTTAAAATCATTGTAAACAAATTTAAAATATTGTCCAAAAGAAAATTTGTGTCATATAAAATTCTAAAAACGGGCATCCTAGGTGATATTTACATGGACACGATTGAACACACAAAAATCAGAACTTTGGGGCCGATGACCTTCGTTGTTAGGTCCCTTTAAACAACAAGCATCATCATCATCATCATCATCATCATCATCAAAATCAGAACTAATATTAAAGGGATTTGTCTATGGTTGAGGTACGTGGATGACACGTTCGTAATAATTGATAAGAATGTCACCAATAGCAGCGAAGTCTTAGAAGGCTTGAATAATATCAACCCTGTCGTAGGTTTTGATATGCATATGCCATTGGGCATCATGGCAGAACATTTACCTAGACCACCTAGAACATACACACATCAGCAAAATAAAACACATTTTTTTACTGGACCAGGTTTGTCAATGACACCTTCACAATTTTAGATGGTAGACACACCAACAGCCTAACCATTCTTGAGGAGTTGAACAATCTGAACCCCCATATACAGTTCACACTAGAAACAGAGTCCAACCGTTCTCTAAACTTTCTAGACCTAACAGTCACAAGAGATCAACACTCCCTCACTTACGACATTTACAGGAAACCTACACAAACTATCAACACCATAAAACAACACTCAATCCACCCTAGCTCCCATAAAAAAGCAGTCTACTATAGCTTAGTCCACAGGGCTTTTAATATTCCATTATCTCACTGCAATCTAAAAAAGAACTAGACACCATCAGGACAATTGCTCTTTCTAAAGGGGAAAACAAAAGGTTCGTCGACCAATTTATATCTAAAATCCAAAACAAACCTAAATCTACTCTCATTAAGGAAAAGAAACAAAAGGACAGTTTTTCAGTTTTTACCTTCAACAACAATCCTGTTTATCAAATAACTAACCTATTTTTAAAACACGGGGTAAAAATAGCATTCAAAACAACCAATAACAATTGTTCCCATTTCCACAATCCAGGCACCAATAAATTGGACAAATATGACAAATCAGGCATCTACAGATTACAGTGCCAAACTCGTGCAGCAAGCTACACTGGACAAACAGGACGGAGCTTTAACACCAGATACACCGAACACATCAATGCAGTTAAACATAACAGACATTCAGCCATGGGTCTACACATGCACGAACCCAATCATAAATTTTCCAACATAGACAAAGACCTGCAAATTATTGAAACCATAGAAAAGGGACCCCTACTCAATATCAAAGAAATGTTTTACATATCGTTAGACCAACAAGTTCACTTTAATCATAACCTGAACGAATCCACCGATAAAACAAACATCCTTTACGAGGCCATTCAACCCCTCATCATCAAGACATATGTAGATAGAACGGCTCGACAAAAAGCACTTCCCCTCTCTCACATACCCCCTCCACTCCTCAACCAGCCCAACACAAGCCACACACCTTCCCCTCCTCTCTCCGCCCCCTCTACTAGCCAACAATAGCACCACACACACACTCACACAAGCACAGTCGAACAGATCGCAACCCACTCTCCTAACAGCAGGTGAGCGTGAGCGAGTAAGTAAAACTAATATCATTTCAATTTAACTCAAACACACACACAACAGTTTCTCATTCTTTCTTTCTTTCTTTTTCCTCAGACACCTTCAGTGCACGTTTTCATAAGCCAAGGCCATACCATCACCATTCTACATCAACAATAGTGGACGACGGTTACAACTGCATCAGCAAATGATCCATAATGAAGGATGTTTCCCCAGCTCTTCTACCAACTTAAATCTACTCATAAGTTTGTCCATCTATCCTAAAACACTGCAGGAACATATAAACTAAACCAGCAAGTTCTAAATATTCTCATTGTCAAACATATTCTCATTTCAACTGTCTTATATCAGGTTGTTTAAATCAGGGCCGACGATCAAATTCTGTGTTCCACAAACACACGGTAATAATTCTAAATTATACCCAAGACCTTTCTGTAATACTAAGCGTCTCAAACCAATGTATAATTTCAGCTGATTACCAAACATTTCTTGTAATTGTGTGGTCATAATGGTTAACAAGTTTTGTTTTTGTTTGGTCTCATATTCCAGTTGAGTGTGGCAAGACCGCTTGACGGATTTGTGCCGAGTTGCACGGACACACAACAGCATTTCTACTCATATCCAAGAACGTTAAAGTGCCATGTGTTTCACATTTGTACATAAACTTTCAATCAATGTGTATATTCTCAACTATGATTGTGCATTTATTTCCAATAAATTGTAGCAGGACCAACGGTTCTATTCTCATTCCACGAACACATGACAAATTTTTTGAAACCAAACCAAGAACTTTTAGATGCCAAGTGGTTTGTCTTTGTACATTTAATGTATATATGTTTCAACTAGTTTAATTAGTTGGAGGCAAGTCTGTCAAGCCTAGGAACATACTTGAAATGCCAATTGTTTCATATCGATGCAAATGTCTCATATCGTAAGTGTGTTTTCAACCAGTGCAAGAAATTCCAGTATTTCCGTGTCTATAAACGCGCGACAGTCTAGACCAGAACCATGTCTTTGTACATTTGTTTCAAGGTGTGTGTATTTTATCCAGTTTTTTAAGACAGAAACAGAACTGTCAAGTCCAGGAACACTCTTAGAGAGCCAAGATTTCATATCCTTATAAGTGTCCGTGATACCTGTTCAACAGTGCATGTGTTTCCAATGTTACATGTTCCATGAACACAGGACAGTTTAGGCCAGAACTAGGAACATATTAAGTTCCAAGTGCTGCTTGCCATGTATGCGTTGCATTTCAAAGTGATGTCTTGCAATCCATTGATGTTTTTCCAGGCTATCATCTTTAAATTTTCTTATTATGATGATTGTTATCAGATTCCCCCTGAATTAATTTTCAACAGGAACTGAAGATGACTCCAAGAGAGTCGAAACCGGTCTTCTTATAATTTTAATGTATTTTACAGTGTGTTGAATGGTGGATCATCCCTCAAGCTCTGTCTTATTAACTCTGTCTCAATATCAACCCCAACGTAAATTTCACTAAGGAAGATGAAGACAAAGGCTCCTTAAATGTCCTAGACATAAAGGTCACCCGAACTAATAACACCTTTGGGTTTCAGATTCATAGAAAGCCTATACATTCGTCCGTAACCATAAATAATTCCTCACTACACCCCAATTCTCAGAAACAGGCATCTTTTTATAGTTTGATATACAGAGCTTTAAGAATCCATTATCCCCTACAAGCTTAAAAACAGAATTAAATTACATAAGGAATCTTGCCAAAATTAATGGTTATAAGATCGAAATGGTAAACCACTTACTTCATAAGATTAAAAACAAGTTATCCACAAACCTTATACCAGACAAACCTAAAAGAACTAAATACACCACTTTTACATATAGTAAGTAACCCAGTTGTCCACCAAATTGCTAACACTTTCAACAAATATAATATGAACATATCCTTTAGAACAACCAACACAACACAGAATATATTTTTCAATTATAATAAAATCAATAATAATATAACAATAACCGGGCGAGTTGGCCATGTCGTTAGGAGCGTGCAGCTGTGAGCTCGCATCCGGGAGATAGTGGGTTCGAACCCCACTGACGGCAGCCCTGAAGATGGTTTTCCGTGGTTTCCCATTTCCACACCAGGCAAATGCTGGGGCTGTTACTTAATTAAGGCCACGGCCGCTTCCTTCCCATTCCCAGACCTTTCCAGTCCCATCGTTGCCATAAGACCTATCTGTGTCGGTGCAACGTAAAGCAACTAGCAAAAAATATAAAATAACTATAAATATTCAGGCTCAGGAGTCTACAGGTTAACATGTTCCCAGTGTGGAATTTCATATGTTGGACAGACTGGACAAAGCTTCTTTATAAGATACATGGAACACTTCAATGCGGAAAACCACAATATATATTTGGCAATAAGCACGCACGTGAAGGAAACTGGTCACCGTTTTACATCAATAGAAAAGGATCTCACAATAATCAGGAATACAGACAAAGGTAAACTTCTAAATGAATTAGAGAATATATATATTTTTCTGGACAAAACATTTAATAAAGATCGAAAACTTAACGATGATACGGAAGTCAAGAGTCCCTTATCAACGTTAACGCCTAAGCTATTAAAAGCAGTCAATCCAAAGCAGAACATAGTCCCACGAATATTTAAATTCTTTGAATCAAAAACTCCCCTTATCTCACTGAATACTAAGCCTGCACTTGCCCCTCCAAACAATCCCCCTCCCACATTAACATCGACTTGTAACGCTCCGCCCACCTCCGCTTTCCCTCAGCATGCCCCTCTTCCTCTATCACGTTGTTACAACATGAGAAGTAGGAACTTCAGACAGACCAACGCTGCTAATACAGTAAGATAGTCATAAATACAGCAAATGAGTAAGTAACAGTCCAATTGACCTCCTGAATCGAGGATATCTGCTATATGTTGCTGGAATCCTACAAGTTGAGCTTCAGTGGAATAACCTTTCCTAAACTCAAACTACCTTCTATCAAACCAGTTATTAATTTTGCAAACATGTCTTATATAATCAGAAAGAATGCTTTCCCAAAGCTTACATGCAATGCATGTCAAACTAACTGGCCTGTAATTTTCAGCTTTATATCTATCACCCTTTCCTTTATACACAGGGGCTACTATAGCAACTCTCCATTCATTTGGTATAGTTCCTTCAAACCAAACCAAACCAAACCAACCCCATGGCACTACAGCCCTTGAAAGGCCTTGGCCTACCAAGCGACCGCTGCTCAGCCCGAAGGCCTGCAGATTACGAGGTGTCGTGTGGTCAGCACGATGAATCCTCTCAGCTGTTATTCTTAGCTTTCTAGACCGGGGCCGCTATCTCACCGTCAGATAGCTCCTCAATTCTAATCACGTAGGCTGAGTGGACCTCGAACCAGCCCTCAGGTCCAGGTAAAAATCCCTGTCCTTGCCGGGAATCGAACCCGGGGCCTCCGGGTAAGAGGCAGGCACGCTACCCCTACACCACGGGGCCGGCATAGTTCCTTCATGAAAACAATAATTAAATGAGTACTTCAGATATGGTACTATATCCCAACCCATTGTCTTTAATATATCCCATGAAACCTTATCAATTCCAGCTGCTTTTCTAGTTTTCAACTTTTGTATCTTACTGTAAATATCATTGCTGTCCTAGATAAATTTTAATACTTTCTTTAGTATCAGTCACCACCTCTATCTGGACATTATCCTTGTAACCAACAATCCTTACAAACTGCTGACTGAATACTTCTGCCTTTTGAAGATCCTCACATACACACTCCCCTTGTTCATTAATGATTCCTGGAATATCCTTTTTGGAACCTGTTTCTGCCAGAAGGTGCCTATACATACTCCTCCATTTTTCACTCAAATTTGTACGGCTGCCAATTATGCTTGCCATCATGTTATCCTTAGCTGACTTCTTTGCTAGATTCAATTTCCTAGTAAGTTCCTTCAATTTCTCTTTACTTCCACAGCTATTTCTAACTCTATTTCTTTCCAGCCTGCACCTCCTTCTTAGTCTCTTTACTTCTCTGTTGTAATATAGCAGATCTTTACCATTCCTTACCAGCTTTAAAGGTACAAACCTATTTTCACATTCCTCAACAGTTGCTTTAAACCCATCCCAGAGTATGTTTACAGTTTTGTTTACCGTTTTCCACCGTTCATAGTTACTTATTAAAAAAATGCTTCATGCCTGTTTTATCAGCCATATGGTACTGCCTAATACTCCTGATTTTAATATCTTCGTTCACACTTCCACGAACCTACTACGCTGGTGTAGCAGGGAGAGAGGTGATACTCCCATGTGGCATGTCCCAGGTGACGGATAGGGGGGTCCTAACTGGCTTCCCGGCGGACTTCAGGGAAATGAAATACCTCTCGTGGACCAAACACACAACCCCCTGTGGGTGGGGGATGCAGACAAAGAATACACCCACAGTATCCCCTGCCTGTCATAACAGGCGACTAAAGGGGGCAACCAAGGGATGATTATATTAGAACCGTGAAACTACGCACTATATGAAGAACACCACGGGATAGTACGAGTCCCTGTGGTTAGTACACTTAGGTGATGAACACCATTGGTTTGCGTTGCCTGTCAATGGTGTCGCAATGTGCAAAACACAGTAGGTCTGTAATACATGTGCGAATTTCATTACCTTTGAGTAGTACCATAATGGGTGGAATACCGCAAGCCTACACTACTGTTGGTTAGTACTGCAATATGGCAAATACCATGGTTCTACTTTTCTAGCGATAAGTACCATTATGAGGGGTCGATGATTTGAATTTTGGACTCATTTCGACTACAGGCATCATTGATTCAGTATCGTGCTATAGAAGCAGTCCCTTGGTAATACTATTGTTTTACACCATCATCTGTACATGTGAGACACTGTGGGTCGGTTCCACTGATCGTTTTAAATTCATATCCATCCGTCCTTCCCTCCCTCCATCCCTCCCTCCCTTCCTCCCTCCCTCCATCTATCCCTCCATCCATCCGTCCATCCATCACACTTCTTTTTAACTACCACAAAAACAGCTTCGTGATCACTAATACCATCTATTACTTCGGTTTCTCTATAGAGCTCATCTGGTTTTACCAGCACCACACCCAGAATATTCTTACCTCTAGTTGGATCCATCACTTTCTGAATCAGATGCCCTTCCCATAGTAACTTATTTGCCATTTGTTGGTCATGCTTCCTGTCGTTCGCATTGACATTTGGTAAATTAAGATCACTTGCTACAATCACGTTCCTTTCCTTATCATTTCCCACGTAGCTGATTATCTTATCAAATAATTCTGAATCAGCGTCTGTGCTACCCTTTCCTGGTCTGTACACTCCAAAGACATCAAGTTACCTATTATCTTTAGAAATGAGCCTTACCCCTAGAATTTCCTGTTTGTCATCTTTAACTGTTTCGTAGCTTACAAATTCTTCTTTCACAAGAATGAATGCTCCCCCTCCTACCATTCCTGTCCTATCTCTACGATACACCCTCCAGTTCCGTGAGAAAATTTCTGCATCCATTATATCGTTTCTCAGCCATGATTGTACTCCTATTACAATATCTGGTAAGTATATATTTAGTAAATTACTTAATTCTATTCCTTTCCTTACAATACTTCTACCGTTGAGCACTAACATTTTTATGTCATCCCTTCTTGATTTCGAGTTCCCTGTTCCCTTAACACCGCTCCCTAGGTCACCCCGTTTCCTTGAACGTACCTCCCTATAACCCTTCTAAACAAATTTCCTAACTTATAAGTACCACTGCGGTTTAAGTGAAGGCCACCTGAGCACAGATCCCTATCTCCTACCAAATCATTAGTATCTAGAAATCTCACTCCCAGTTTCCCACATACCCTCTCCATAGTCTCATTGAAATCCCCAATCACCTTCCAATCAGTATCCCTCCTACACAGTATTCCACTGATAACAATCTCCGCTTCCTTAAACTTCACCCGTGCTGCATTTACCAGGTCGCACACATCCCCAACTATGTTGGTACTTATACCTGCTTGTCTTACGTTGTTAGTACCAATGTGAAACACTACCACCTTCTCTTTTCCGTCCTCCTTCTCTTCTACTTCCCTCAACATCTGCCTTAACTGAATTCCTGGGTAACACTCTACCCTGGTACCCTTTCTTCCACACACTTTCCCAACATGTCTTAACGATAGAATCCCCCATGACCAGAGCCTCAACCCTACCCACCTCATTTGATCCCCTCCCCTCCTGGTCCACCCTATCTTTCCTGACAGCTGCAGAAGCTACTTCATCCTCCCTTTTTTCCATCCCATGACCCTATTCCACTGTCTTTTCCTATCCACTACTCCACATTTCCCTAAACCATCTAGAATATTCTGAAATCAGTAAAATCCAGAATATTTTCTTTTGGTGTAGGTTCATGGACAGCATTTTTGTTGTAGACCATAGATTTACAGATGAAAAAAGCTTACTAGAACAGATAAACAGGCTGGACCCATACATAAAATTTACAGTGGAAACCGAAAGAGATCACACTTTAAATTACTTAGACAAATCTATCACCAAGCAAGAAGATCATCTAACATATAGAATATACAGGAAACCTACTCAAACATCTAACACAATAAAGCAAGATTCCATTCATCCCAACATTCATAAGAAAGCAGCCTACTATAGTATGATATATAGAGCATTTAACATACCGTTATCTCATGAAGATCTAAAAAAGGAATGAAACTGTAATCTCTGCAAGCTATTGAAATTATCAAATGGATAAATGGTGACTAAAATAAGTATAAATAACAAGAATGGGCACCACCTGCAAACAATTGCAAGAATAATTAACTCTGTAGAGCAACGAGCGACTCCCTCTCCCAAGGCGACGGTCATCAGGCTGATGAAGCTCCAGACTCACTTTATAACCTTACCTGTTCCTATTTACCCCTGAAATTGAAGTTGGGTAGCATGCCTGGTTCATCCTTACTCCACTGATAAAAGATTTAGTGCAAGTTTCATTCCATGACTTTACTCCCAAAATAATAAAAAATATATATAACAAATACCACAATAATCATCACTTGATGAGACCAACTCCTGTTCGCCGTTTACAAAGGGAAAATATACAGACAACTAAAAACCACATACAAAAAAAATCAGTTGATGAGACCAACTCGTGTTTGCCGCTTACAAAGGCAAATTACAAACATCTACAAACCACCAACAAAAAAATCACTACTTGATGAGACCTACTCGTGTTTGCTGTTTATAAAGGCAAATTACAAACAACTACCACCAACAAAAATCATCAGTTGACGAGACCATCTTGTGTTTGCCGTTTGTAAATGGGCAATTATACAAACCACTAAAACCACCAACAACAAAAGAAACATCACTTGACGAGACCAAGTTGTGTTTGCCGTTTACAAAGGCAAATTACAAACCACTAAAACCACCAATACAAAAAAAAAAAATCACTTAACGAGCCCAACTCGTGTTTGCCGCTTACAAAGGCAAATTACAAACATCTACAAACCACCAAAGGATTATTTTCACTATATACATTTAACATACCTCCAGGTAAGAGTCTCACTGCACTCTCTACTGTTACAGAAGAAAATCCTAATCTGGTAAAGAAAAGTACGACGACTTTCTCTACGTACGGATGCAACCTTCTTTATGAAGAGCATCCCTAACCTTATTTACACACTTCTTCATCGACGTCTTGAATCCTTCCCTTTTGCTGCACAGGTTAGTGTGATGCCTCACATTTCTCTAACTGAAACTGCATGCTCGGCCAACGATGAATTCCTTTCTCAAGAAATGTAGAGCTGTTCAAGCTCTACAAAATGGTCCGCGAGGGCATACAATTATAATGTAGATCCAGTATGCACCACCACATCCACTGTACATTATCTTATAAAAGAATTGTAGTATAGGCCTAATTATTACAGAGTTTGAGTATCAAACACTTAGTAACATCTTTTACAGAACGTCCACCGCAAAGCTGGAAAGTCGTTAGCATCTGTGATTATACCATGTTCACTCCGTAAAAGATACTCACGAACAATAGAAGATCGCATAGGAAACTGCGCAAAATGTGTAGCTCCCGCGCACCGGTCCGAATGAGAAACACACAGAATCAGCATCAGAATCAGAATTAGAATGACTTGTCGCACATGCGTACATACTTATATAGGCTTGCCACACTTGGTTATAGCGTCCCGAAAAGTTTACTGGTAGCAACGCTCTCACAGACACTTCTTGGCGCGTCACTCAGTCAACCCAACCTCGCTTAAAACAAAGCCCTCGTATTGGCTATCGAGTGTCTGATGTGACATAGAACATCCACTCACGTATATCCACATTGATCCACTCCAATCTTCAGCCTATACTACCTGCCATACCCCAGGTTTCCAAGCCACTTTGTTGCAACACATTCAACTGACTTCAAGAGTCTTTCCCAATATAGCCACTGTTTTCCATGTTGCACAGTTCTTGAGCAATCTACACTGCCATGCCATATGCAGACACTTACACAAATTAAAGTTACATATATATATACATACACAATTCCCTACTACTAATTCTTCTTCTAATCTTATGTTTTTACATATAAGTGAACAAAATTACATGATTTGCATGACTTCAATATTACAAACTATTTTACAAAAATTTCCTAACCTAACAATTTGGAGATCGTACATTCGTACAGTTGCAAAACCTAATCCCCCAAATAGCTAAGCTAAATGGATATCATAAAGACATGATAAAACAAAATCATCCGAAAAATAAAACACCAGCCGAAATTGAAACCAATCAAAGAAAACAAATCAAAGAAAGACTATGTGATTTTTATTTTTAACAACACCAATATTCACCCCATATCTAACATCTTTAAAAGACGAAATTTAAGAATAGCCTATAAAACCCCATGCAATAATGCAACAATCCTGCACAACACTAAATCTGTTAATGAAAAAACAAGTACAGTCATTCAGGTGTATACCGAATAAAATAATTACGAAGCCAGTTATATCGGGCGTACTGGCAGGAGCTTTTTTATCCGATATAATGAACATGTTAACACTTTAAAACACAACCATTTCTCATCTATAGGACAACACACAGAAGATTATTATCATAAATTTTCCAGTATTGAAAATGACATTGAAATACTATGCATAAACTCCAAATTCCAATATATTTGAAGAATTCTATATCAATATGGATTAGGGTTGGGCGCTATGTCCCTATTTCGGCGCACTGTGCTGGTGCACAGTTATGTTCCTCTGCTCCAGAACACGGAGTGTCAATTGCTCCAAAACATTCTCAAGCAAGACTGAGTTAGTGACTTGCTATCCCGTCAGAAGCGCCACTACACACTGCCCCCCCCCCTTCGCCTACTAGCTGACTATCGATACCGGCAGTGTGCCGCCACCAGTCCCACCACCTGCTGCTCGTGTTGAAGTGTTCCATATTCTGTCATATCCTCTTTGTTCTGTGAGTTCCGTTGCACCGGCCACTGGCATTTTGTTCATGCAAATAAATTAATTTGTTCTGTTTTGTGTTCAACTGTTCTATGCGAGTGCTTTCATTGAAGCCTAGGAATATATACCGTATAAAAGACGGTTAATTTTCCATAATGCCGCACCAGAGTCCTGTTTGGGACGTTTTTTACTAGAACAAAACCCAACAGAGTGAAATGCAACATATGTTTTTCTATTTTGTGTGCAAAGGGATCTTCAACCAACACAATGACGAGACATTTCAAACTTAAACATCCCACAACAGACATTTATCAAAGTAGGTTTGTATCGGTACATCATGACTCAGAAGATGAAAAGGCAACAACTGAACTTTCAAGTCCTGTGCCTGCCACATCTGTTCAAGTAATAACTGGATAAACCTATCTTCCTGTGTCGCTAATGGAAGCTGTTTCATCCTCATCTACCACCAAAGTTACTACTACTACTACTACTACTACTACTACTACTACTACTACTACTACTACAACAGGTACGTCCGATCATACACTTGAGTTAAGCACGTTAAGCAGAGGGAAGGTAACAAAGATCGAAACAAAATAGAATACAAGCCTATTCACCCAGGCCTATGTCAACAACTGAGAAGGAGAAACTTGACGAACCATTGTTGAAATGGATTGCAAAAGATTTTTTTACCTTTCACTATAGTTGAGGCTGAGGAGTTTCAGAAGTTTTTAACGATGTTGAATCCTAATTATAGTCTCCCCAGCCGTAAAACACTTTCGAATAGTCTCTTAAATAAACCCTATGACAGAACATTGCAAGATGTCAAGGCTAACGCGTCAGAAAATGCTTCATATGTAGCCCTCACAACAGATGGGTGGACTTCATTGAAAAATGAAAACTATATAGCAGTTACTGCTCATTTCATATGTAAAAGGGATGGTACACTCTCTTCAAAGCTTCTGTCCTGCTCGAAGTTTGTAGGAAGATACACAACAGACAACATTGCCGAAAAATTCAAGAAAGTGGTAACAGAATGGGATCTTCAGGACAAAATCGTGGCCTGCACAACAGATAATGCTTCAAATATGGTTAGTGCGGTTCAGAAGTGCAACTGGTGGCACGTTCCGTGTTTGGCGCATAGTTTGAATCTAGTAGCACAATCGAGCATGGAAGAAATAAAACCAACGAGAGAGAGAGAAAGTAAAACATATTGTCGAATTGTTTAAAAGAATTCTTGGAGAAACTTCACAGCACTCAAAAACAGATGGGGCCATCCTGTTCTGACTCTAAAGCAGGACTGCCCAACACGGTGGAACTCGATATACGAGATGATGAGTAGAGTCATTCAGACCAAGGAACCACTACAAAGTACTCTTGCAATAATGGAAAATAATTATGTGGAAGTTTTAAACAATGAAGACTGGTACATAATTGAGAATCAGTTGAAATTCTACGATGCTTCGATGAAATGACGAGGGAAGTCAGCAGTGAAAAGCATGTTACCCTTTCAAAGATTGGATTGATAAGTAGGAACCTTCGATCTCATTACCAATGGCTGCGTGAGATGGAATATGACAGTCTGGCCATTTCTCGACTCTTTGGCAAGATATATGAAGAACTGACAAGTAAAATTCGTAACAATAACAATAAATATATCGTGGGAAGCAACACTTTTAGATCCAAGATTTAAGACGTATCATTTTATGAAGGATGAAAGCAAACTTAAAGAAATAAGGGAAAACCTTTTTAATGATGCCGCTACGGTTATTGGCACTGCACACCAACAGACAGCTGTTAACACATCAGGTGGAACACAAGAGCCCTGTTCAAATGAGAATCAGGCATATGGGTCTACAGTATCATTTTCGAGCATACTATGGAAAAACTTTGATGCAGCCGTAGAAGAGCTTGTTCAAGCGCCAACTGTTAATTCAAAAGCAGCAAGTGTCATACAGATGGACAAGTATTTAAATATGCCCCTTCTGCATTGGCTAGAGAATCCTCTTCGATGGTGGAATGACAACAAAGATACCTTACCAGCCCTCTACGACTTAATGAAGAAGAGACTTTGCATTATGGCGACATCAGTTCCCTGTGAACGAGTGTTCTCAAAGCAGGGACAGACCATCACAGAAAGCCGTACATGTCTAAAAAGTGACAAAGTTTCAAAAATCATGTTCCTGAATGCAAATATGCCGTGAACATTTTTGAGCACCATTTAAAGTGTAGTGTTGGAAGATTAACATTTGTCAGTAGTTTCAATTAATTTTTATTTTCGTGTTCTCCTTGTACAGTATAATACATTGTTTAATTTTTATTTTTGTGTTGTCGTTGTATACTATATAGTGTTTAATTTTTGTTTTCATGTTCTCCATGTACAGTATATAGTGTTTAATTTTCTAATTTCCATTTCTCCTTGTACAGTATATACTGTTTAACCCTTTATAGGTTGCTAGTAAATATATTTACAACTTGGGTGCCATAGAAACTGTTCAGATGATAATACCCTAAGTGGCTGTAACTGTCTGCTTTCTAGTCCAGTAACGCTTTCTGGTAAGAATACTTACCACTTTTTTCGAAACTCGCGCTTCACGGCTATTTGAATTGTTTCACTTCCGGAAGTGGTACATATGTTTACCAGAGAGCAGCACTTGAACTTAACTTGTGTAAGGATTTTGTTGACCATAAAATACAGCTCATTTTAAGTGAGATACTGGATTTCCCTGATTTATAAAGGGCAAAAATATATATTTTTTAATATTTTGATTATTTTGCAAACATAGATTTCATATTTTGTGGTTAACTTAGAAAGATTTTATCAAAATTATCATTGGTCTACACATGAAGTACCAAGAAAGGCGAAATAGTGTGCTCGTTTTGCATATTGATAACATACTCATTTTCAATGCAGTTGGAAATATAAATATCGGAAAATAGACTTCAGAACTTCTAGTTATATGTTTTACATATGCCTTTTCCTACAGTATTTTGGCCAACATCTTATATTCACTAATATGAAAACATGCAGCAAGTATGTAAACTTATGGACATGCGTTTTATCAGTTACAAGATGCATTAGCTTCGTAGATTATGAAAAATGGATTTATGTCCGAACAACACTTCATGTGTATTTCAAAAAGCGTACATTTAGTCCATCTGTATGGTATTCAGCCCCTATGAGTTCAGGGGTGTTTACAGAAAATAATAATATTATTATAAAAAAAATAAATTTGAAGGGTAATTATGGATGTAAGAGGCCTCATGTAGTGACACCAGTGCTTCCCATAGGGGAGGGGGTGACAAATCAGACTTTTATTGGGGGGATATATCACAAAGGGGGGTAGCAGCCTTTCGGTAGTTGCAGGGGCGGCAGTCTAGATGATTGACTGATACGGCCTTGTAATAATACTCAACATGGCTTAGTTGTGTTGATACTGCTACACGGCTGAAAGCAACGGGAAACTACAGCCGTAACTACCTCCCGAAAACATGTAGCTCTCTCTGTATGAATGATGTACTGATGATGGCTTCCTTCCGGATAAAATATTCCGGAGGTAAACTGGTCCCCCATTTGGATCTCCAGGTGGGGACTACACGAGAGGGGGCGATCATAAGGAAGATGGATACTGACATTCTGCGAGTCGGAGCGTGAAATGTTAGAAGTTTGAATCTTTGTGGTAGGTTAGGTAATCTGAAAAGGGAGATGGATAGACTAAAGTTAGATGTAGTTAGTATAAGTGAAGTACGTTGGCAGGAAGAACAGGATTTTTGGTCAGGCGACTACCGAATTATCAACACAAAATCAAATAGGGGAAATGCAGGAGTTGGTTTAATAATGAATAAGAAAATAGGGCAGCGGTTAAGCTACTACGACCAGCATAGTGAAAGAATTGTTGTCGTCAAGATAGACACCTAACCAATGCCCACCACAATAGTGCAGGTCTATATGCCTACTAGTTCAGCAGATGATGAGGAAATCGAAAGAATATATGAAGAGATAGAAGATTTAACACAAATGTAAAAGGCGACGAGAATCTAATTGTGATAGGAGACTGGAATGCTGTGGTAGGCCAAGGAAAGGAAGGTAATACAGTAGGAGAATTTGGATTGGGACAAAAGAACAAAAGAGGAAGTTGGCTGGTTGAATTCTGCACTGATCATAATTTAGTCCTTGACAATACTTGGCTCAAACACCACAAACTATGGCTGTATACGTGGACGAGACCTGGAGACACTGGAAGGTATCAAATAGACTTCATTATGATTAGGCAGAGATTCAGAAACAAGGTGTTGGATTGCAAAACTTTCCCAGGAGCAGACGTGGACTCTGACCACAACTTGTTGGTCATAAAATGCCATCTGAAGTTGAAGAAATTGAAAAAAGGAAAGAATGCAAAACGATGGGATCTAGACAAGTTGAAAGAAAAGAGTGTGAGGGATTGTTTCAAGGAACATGTTGCACAGCAGCTAAATGAAAAGGCTGAAGAAAACACAATAGAGGAAGAGTGGATAGTCTTGAAAAATGAAGTCAGTAGGGCTGCTGAAGAAATGTTAGGAAGGAAGAAATGATCAACTAAGAATCAGTGAATAACTTAGGAGATACTAGACCTGATTGATGAACGACAAAAATACAAGAATGCTAGAAATGAAGAGGGCAGAAAAGAATACAGGCAATTAAAGAATGAAGTGGATAGAAAGTGCAAGGTAGCCAAGGAAGAATGGCTGAAGGAGAAGTGCAAGTATGTCGAAGGTTGTATGGTCCTGGAAAAGGTAGATGCTGCATACAGTAAAATCAAGGAAACCTTTGGAGAAAGGAAATCTAGGTGTATGAATATTAAGAGCTCGGATGGAAAGCCACTTCTAGGGAAAAAAGACAAAGCAGAAAGATGGCAGGAGCATATCCAACAGGTGTATCAAGATAAAGATGTAGATAAT
The DNA here is from genome assembly GCF_040414725.1 of Anabrus simplex. NCBI lineage: Eukaryota > Metazoa > Arthropoda > Insecta > Orthoptera > Tettigoniidae > Anabrus > Anabrus simplex. The sequence continues at coordinate 232,819,713 of NC_090267.1, read as the reverse complement.
TTGGTTCTGGAACATGAAGAGGCTGTTGATGCTGATGAAAAGGGAGATCCAATTTTGAGGTCAGAGTTTGACAGAGCTGTGAGTGTCCTAAATAGGAATAAGGCACCTGGAATTGATGACATTCCCTCTGAATTACTAACTGCCTTAGGAGAAACCAGCATGGCAAGGTTATTCCATTTAGTGTGTAAGATGTATGAGACAGGAGAAGTCCCATCCGATTTTCAGCAGAATGTTGTTATACCTATTCCCAAGAAAGCCGGTGCTGACAGGTGTGAAAACTACTGCACCATTAGTTAAGTATCTCTTGCCTGCAAAATTTTAACACGTATTATTTACAGAAGAATTGAAAAACAAGTTGAAGCTGAGTTGGAAGAAGATCAATTTGGCTTCAGAAGAAATTTAGGAACACGTGAAGCAATCCTGACTTTACGTCTGATCTTAGAGGATCGAATCAAGAAGGACAAGCCTACGTACATGGCATTCGTTGATCTAGAAAAGGCATTCGATAATGTTGATTGGACCAAGCTATTTATGATTCTGAAGATGATAGGGATCAGATACAGAGAACGAAGACTTATCTACAATCTGTATAAAAATCAGTCTGCAGTGATAAGAATCGAGGACTTTGAAAAAGAAGCAGCAGTCCAGAAAGGAGTGAGGCAAGGCTGCACTTTGTCCCCTCTTCTTTTCAATGTTTACATAGAACAGGCAGTAAAGGAAATCAAAGAGAAATTTGGAAAGGGAATCACAGTCCAAGGAGAGGAAATCAAAACCTTGAGATTTGCCGATGATATTGTTATATTATCTGAGACTGCAGAAGATCTCGAAGTTGCTGAATGGTGTGGATGAAGTCTTGGGTAAGGAGTACAAGATGAAAATAAATAAGTCCAAAACAAAAGTAATGGAGTGCAGTCGAACGAAGGCAGGTGATGTAGGAAATATTAGATTAGGAAATGAAGTCTTAAGGGAAGTAGATGAATATTTTTACTTGGGTAGTAAAGTAACTAATGATTGCAGAAGTAAGGAGGACATAAAATGCAGACTAGCACAAGCAAGGAAGAGCTTTCTTAAGAAAAGAAATTTGCTCACTTCTAACATTGATATCGGAATTAGAAATATGTTTTTGAAGACTTTCGTGTGGAACGTGGCATTGTATGGAAGTGAAACATGGATGATAACTAGCTCAGAAAGAAAGAGAATAGAAGCTTTTGAAATGTGGTGTTACAGAAGAATGCTGAAGGTGAGATGGATAGATCGAATCACGAATGAAGAGATATTGAATCGAATTGGTGAGAGGAGATCGATTTGGCCAAATTTGACGAGAAGAAGAGATAGAATGATAGGACACATCTTAAGACACCCAGGACTTGTTCAGTTGGTTTTTGAAGGAAGTGTAGGTGGTAAGAACGCTAGGGGTAGACCAAGGTATGAATATGACAAGCAGATTAGAGCAGATGTAGGATGCAATAGTGACGTAGAAATGAAAATGTTAGCACCGGATAGGGTGGCATGGAGAGCTGCATCAAACCAGTCTATGGACTGATGACTCAAACAACAACATTGTTATTTTATCTGAGACTGCAGAAGATCTCGAGAAGTTGCTGAATGGTATTGATGAAGTCCTGGGTAAGGAGTACAAGATGAAAATAAATAAGTTCAAAACAAAAGTAATGGAGTGCAGTCGAACGAAGGCAGGTGATGCAGGAAATATTAGATTTGGAAATGAAGTCTTGAAGGAAGTAGATGAATATTGTTACTTGGGTAGTAAAATAACTAACGATGGCAGAAGTAAGGAGGACAAAAAAAGCAGACTAGCACAAGTAAGGAAGAGCTTTCTTAAGAAAAGAAATTTGCTCACTTCTAACATAGATATAGGAATTAGAAATATGTTTTTGAAGACTTTCGTGTAGAGCATGGCATTGTATGGAAGTGAAACATGGACAATAAATCGCTCAGAAAGAAAGAGAATAGAAGCTTTTGAAATGTGGTGTTACAGAAGAATACTGAAGGTGAGACAGATAGATCGAATCACGAATGAAGAGATACTGAATCGAATTGGTGAGAGGAGATCGATTTGGCTAAATTTGACGAGAAGGAGAGATAGAATGATAGGACACATCTTAAGACACCCATGACTTGTTCAGTTAGTTCTTGAAGGAAGAGTAGGTGGTAAGAACGGTAGGGGTAGAGCAAGGTATGACTATGACAAGTAGATTAGAGCAGATGTAGGATGCAATAGTTACATAAAAATGAAAAGGTTAGCACAGGATAGGGTGGCATGGAGGGCTGCATCAAACCAGTCTATGGACTGATGACTCAAACAACAACATCATATCCCAAAATTCTCATTCCCCTAGGCACTTGCCTGGCTGAATGCATATTTAATTCTTATTTCCAGTTCAGTCCTGGATATTACTGTTGTAATTACAAGTGTGAAAGATTTTGACTTCTTCATTTATTTACATTCAAACTCTGTAGGCTTTCTTATATATAATTATGTTTAAAAATAATAAATAGAAGATGTAAAACATCGATGTAGCCTGTGTTCTTAGGTCAGTCTTTTCTGCTCATGACCCCATGATTCTAGTGCAATTTTCAGAGCCAGTGTGACATTTATAATTATATGTACTTCTTGTTCCATGCTTTCCATCTCCATTTTGCACCTATTATTTGCAAAACACTGTGGAAAGTTGTCATGTAAGCAAAGTGGTAAATATATTTACCAGTGCTCTCTGGGTAAAAATACTTACCACCCCATATTGCATAATCAAAAAATGTATTGACTCAGATTTTGGTCAAAACCCAAACAGTAGACCCAAATGACATGGTATTTAACCAAATAAGTAATTTTTTTTTTCCCCCGGGGTTTTGCCCGATAAAGGATTAATTTGTATTTTAGTGTTCTGCTTGAATATTGTGTACGTAAATGGAGTACCAGTACTGACGAATATTTCTTCAATTGTGCGAGTATATGTTTAATTAGTGAAAATAACATTGTGACATTTGTAAACACATCTACTGCCAGTGTAATTATGACAGGTGTATTTCTGAATGAACGGAAACATTTTTATCCTAAAAACAACATTTTAGACATGATATTTCTCGGTGCATATTTGAGATTTCTGACTGGTTTTTCACATACTATAATCTATTAGTTTCATGGTCCATATTGATAGTTCAAGTATGAAGGATGAGTTCTCCACCTAATCAATGCTTTATTTTACATAGTGTCAATATTATTTACATAAAAAGACAGTACCGGTTTCGACCTGTAAATAGGTCATCTTCAGCTGCTAGAGAACCTACTTGATAGCGACTGTACAGAATAAATACTACTAAAATTAAATAAACATGAATGCCACTATTCTAAAATTACTTAATGTTAAGATATGTACATATGGTACAGTTTTGGGGTTAAGGGGCTATTTTCAAAAATTACATTTACTGAAGTTGGAATTGGATACAGTTCTTAGAGTTTATCAAGAGTTTAAACAAGGATGCCATTAAATAAACATGAATGCCACTATTCTAAAATTACTTACGTTAAGGTATATACATATGGTACAGTTTTGGGGTTAAGGGGCTATTTTCAATTCCCACCTTTAAAACATTTATTTAAAGAGAGTCAACAAACAAAAGCGAAAACGCACAAATGAACCTCCAATAGACACCTTCCGCCCTACCCCAACTCCTCCCCAAGTCATCTCCTTGGCCCTACTATTCTCCCCCCTCCAATACCGCAATAGCTAGTCCTCGGTGCACATGAAGCAGTGCACGGCCTTCTCCCGACTAGCGCACAAGGACAGGCTAAGCCAACAGTAGTAACACACACACATTTATTTTTAAAACATGCTCCACAGACATTCTCTTCTTCTTCTTGTCCGTTTCACCCTCTTTGGAGTATGATAGATCTATCAATGGTTAGTGAGTTGTGTTTTCCTGTCCTCCCAGCACTTTTTCATTCTTTCAGATCTTGTCTTCCTCTCTTCTTCAGAAATTCTGTATAGTCGTTTGGGCTTCACCCTGTCCTGAAACCTCTTTATTTTATCTTTGGTTATTTCTTCGCAGATTCATCTACAAGCATCTCTTCTATAATTTGGAATTCTCGTAGGTCCTTTTCAGTTTCCTTAAACCATTTCGGCTTGGTTTTCTTATTACAGAAATAGCCAAAGATTCTTTTAGTTATCCTTTTCGGGTCCATTCTTAGGATGTGGCCATAGAAGTCAATACTCCTTTTCCTTATTGTGTCGGAAATCCTTTCTGATTTCCAATACAAGGTTTCATTGCTGATGTGTGAAAGTTCTCTATTGTCAAATTCTTTTTTTTTTTTTCCCACCAGATCTTTTGACACACTACAACAAACGCGAGTATGAAGAAGGCAACTTTTGCACATTAGTTAACAGAACTTCAAAGCCCAACAAATCAATTCTGAGATGAGCTTATGAAGACGTTATAGAAACACATCAACATACATCATCATACAATAATAAATCTCCTACTGACGCAGAATTTATAAACACAGCAATACGTAACTTAGCAATAAGAGATTTTATATTTTAAAATAGGTTTATAACATAAAAACAAAGGATTGAATGTGTGAGAATATGTACAAACATAAAGAACAGTGTTTTAATGGACGAGTGAACTTTCTAGACTGTCAAAGTTACTCCTTCAAGCACGTTTTATCATCATGACATATCATTATTTTAACGTTAGTCATTCGCAATCAACACAGTAATATTTTACCAGCTCAACATTGAAACGTTTTCAAATAAGTGTGGCAGCAACGCAACACTGTTTTAAATGAGTAAACATCAAGATCAGCATCAAAACGAACTTGTGAACTTTGCAGACTTTTAAAAACAATTTTTCCAACCATATTTTATTACCACAATACATCACCTTAAGTTAGCAGGAGTCAGTCATTCATAATTAGGACAAGCTGTGTTTTAGCATTGTAAGTTGTTATTATTAAGACGATAGGTTCTACAGCTGAAGATGACCCACTAAAACAGTCGAAAATGGTACTGACATATTAGCATGTTTTAAGTACTTTACAACTGAATAAATGTATTGATTAGGTGGAAAGCTCCTTCTTTATATTTGTGAATAATTATATATTGTAGGCTTTCACATTTAGTTTTCTTTCAACTCTGTGATATTAGGACGTCTTATAAAATTATTTATAGCGTAGACTGCTCTTCCTTTTTCTCCGACTTTACATACCGATTTTCATTAAGTTCTGTTTACCCATTTTCTCGTGACTGCACTGATATGGACTTTGTAACAAAAATCCAATTTCATTAATATCTCTGTGATCATAGCCTGTATGGTAACAATGTGTAAGACATAAATGATTGGAAATTTAGTACTTTATAATTTTCATTATGTAGTATTTATCGATACAACCATTAATAACATAAATATTTGAGAATTAAATTTTAGGCCTTCCCCTAAACTACCATTTCACTCAGCGTGAATACAATTATGTATAGCCTAGATTGTAGCGACTTATTCCCCGGCTTTGCCTACTGATTTTAATTAAGATACGACCACTAATAACATAATATTTAAAAATTAAATTTTAGGCCTTCCCGTGAACTACTATTTCACTCAAGAGTGAATACAATTATTTGTGGCCTAAATTACTGCGACTTATTCTCCGCATTTGCATAACGATTTTCATTAAGATACTACCTCTATTTGCCTGCTGCCATTTCTTGATGGATACAGTACTTTTGTATCCATCTCTTAGCACAGGCCACAGTAAAATGTAGCTTCCACCGAAGTCCCAGTCTCATCCATGGCTGTGACAATATGGAAGCTGCTGGGGTATGGGTGGTGCTGAGTAATGACATTCAGAGCACGACTAGTGCATCTGAGTGTTATGAAAGGTGTTGCTCATAGGGCCGGTCGTGCTGCAATAGCACTTTCTGACCCAGTGAGGAAAGCAATGGCAAACTACCTCACTCCTCCTCTTGCCTAGTACGCCTCATTTTGGTGCTGCCATTGGTTTTTGCGGTTTCCTTATAACCGCATAACCTTTGGTGGTGCTATTTGAGGATCCAACCAGCCTCCGGGCTGATGACCTAACAGACAGACACTACCTCTAATAACATAAATATTTGAGAATTAATTTTTAGCCTTTCCCCTAAACTACCATTTTACTCACCGTGAATAAAATTATTTATCCCTTTCAGACTGGCGGTGTGAATTTTTGTTTGTACATCAAAAACTGACTAAAATGCTCTTAAATGCATATACTTTTAGTTTATTCTACAAAATAAAAATTAACATCTGAAAAAAAGCACCCGCACAATTGTGCGTGTCAGGAGTTAATTCACTACTTACAAAAAAGAAAAATTACCTCAAAGCATGTGAATATATGTATGTTCATGATCAAATGTTCTATTTTATGGTGGGGAATAATTTAAAACAATTAAATCTTCATTCAAACACAAGTAAACGTTACATTTTCTACATTGAGGAAGAGTTTTGCTTTTACTGCCCTATTGGCAGCAGCAACTTGTCGTCAGACCTGAAGGAAATCTGGAGGTGTCAAAACGTCAAAAACTTACTAAAATGCTCTCAAATATGTTTTTACAGTTTATTTTACAAAATAAGAACCATCGGCTGAAAAACAGAACCCACACAATTGTGCGTGTCAGGACTTCATTCACTACTTGCAAAAAAAAAAAAAAAAAAAATTTAAAAGTTCAACTCAGTACATGTGAATATGCACATGTACATGATCAAATGTTCTATTTTACAGTGTGGAACGATTTTAAACAATTAAAATCTTATACATTACATTTCTCATGTAGAGTACGAGTTTTGCTTTCACAGTCCTTTTTGTGACAGCACCCAGCACTCCTGCATGCATTGCCTGTAAGGAAACGTAGCCTGCACATATGTGTGTATCAACATTCAAAACCTCATGGTATTACGTACAATGTTGTAAGTTCACAATTTACGTTTGCTACACAATTTACGCACTTCATTGATTATATTCTGATATTCAGTAAAGCTTCTAAATTAATGTGAATGCAATAAATAAATACTTACTTCAGGCATTACTGCTTCCCGCCATCTTGCTAATGAACTGTATTTTTAAACTCTTCTTCCTGCCCTCTAGTGGTCAAGCACTAAATAAAAACAGCTGAAGTACATGCTACGTGTCCCGCACAAGCACTGCAGTCCGGTCTAGCGCCAAGGAAACGTCAAATAAGCTCAGACATAAATGAAATATGAACCCGCACAATTGTGCGTACACAGTCTGAATGGGTTATAGTCTAGATTGTAGCGACTTATTCCTCGACTTTGCATACCAATTTTCGTTAAATTCTCTTCAGCCATTTTCTTGTGATGCGTGTACATACCGACAGACAGAAATTACGGAAAATTAAGAAAATGCATTTCCTTATTACTGTGGACATGACTGATACAGAAATTACGTCCTTTTTAAATTCTGAGCAATGTACAGACAAAACTCTTATTTTATATATATAGATTTTAGTATAAATTTAACATTTTATTGCATTTTCAAAACATTTAAAAATGAAAATATAAGCATTACACATAAAATTGCTTTTGCAAAAAGTCTCTACCCATAGGTATATGGGTCATATATAGGCCTCGTCTTCTTGACCTCTGGTCTATCAACACCTAAATATGCTTAATTTGAAGGCGTGCACACTTAAACGTTCCTTTTTGCCAGTGCTATATGTCTGGCTATGAAAATATGTGAAATACTGAATGTGGCTGCTTGCAACCAATTGTATATGCAACAGAAATAGTTCCATTTAAAGAAAGCAACTTTGTATTACTGCTAAGGGCCACGGCCACTTCCTTCCAACTCCTAGCCCCACAAGACCTAGCTGTGTCGGTGCGACGTAAAGCCACTGGCAAAAACAAGCATAAAATACATTGCTTACTCTTTTACACGCCTCTTATTGTTATTTATCCAGGTGAAAACTGCCTATCACTATCTTGAACTGGTCAGAAGATATTTTAGCTGAGACACGTAAATGGACTACTTTATATATGTCCTGAATTGTTACTTGTTTGTGCCTTTCCATTACTGTTACTTATTGTGTAAGCCTAAATATTTCAATTGTATATTGGGCCATTAATTTGGATATTACCATGCAACTGCCAATCAATCAACCAACAGCAATCAGTGGTTGACTCGATTGTGGATACATGATAAACAGCTTGTTAAAGGCTGATTGGTACATAGGAATGGAGAGGGAAAAAGAAAATAAACCACCATATCCACTTAGCTTGTCCCAAATATTCTAAAAGACATTTTTTAAACATTTTTTAAATTTTCCGAGAACATGTCTTACGACTGTAACCATAAATGTAATACATATAAAGTTATACAGTTTGCATTTGTTTAGAGGTTGACACACGTGCGATAAACTGATATAACATGAAAACAATATTCTATCTACCATGGGTAAATAATGCAAGTATTGAGTTTGAATGATTATTATTATTATTATTATTATTATTATTATTATTATTATTATTATTATTATTATTATTGTTGTTGTTGTTGTTGTTGTTGTTGTTGTTACTTGTATTGTGCAGCTATTAAGTGTTTACATCCAATTCTTATTATTATTATTATTATTATTATTATTATTATTATTATTATTATTACATCATAGCCTATGTGCATACGATACTATCGCGTTGTTTATGAGGTTATGTCATGCAACATGCACTGTATATAGACATATTTCAGTTAATGTAAATACTTGTAAATTAATATTTTATTCTTACCTGTAATTATTTGTAATCCACTACAGTATTTTGAAACACACTGTAACTTCCAGAAAGGCATTAGATGATGGTAGAATATTTTGTACATTATAATCATGTTGTTAGGCACTCTAGAATTTACAAAAAGGTATTTTGGTAACGTATCTTTCTTGAAGCCTGGCCAGGCATGTATATAAGGAGGTGGTTTTGATGGTAATGACAAGTTATGGTGTAGTAGCAGTTTCATTGGTGCACACGTGTTTGTGGTTGACATGCAGTGGGTGCAGTCTCCATGTTGAAGTGATAGGCATTTGTTAAAAAATGGCAGCTTTGTTGATGAGTGTATTTTGCTAGTGACAGCAGTGAATAAGGTTGTGTGTGTGTTTAATTTATAGATAGATATGAATAAATAACTGTACCAACTGACAGCATTTTGTGTGCGTCTTTGTGGATACATTAAGGTGTTACAAACCACAATTTCTACGACCTCCAACATTATAGTACAGTAATATTAGAATTAATTTGTGCTTTTTCATCTAGATATTATCTTTATTGGTGGTGTAGTTTCAGCTCTGGGCCTTATTTTTACAATTACCTTGCAGAGTTCAGTGTCTTTGTCTCAGATGTGAGTTTGGAACAGGTAGAACACTTCATCCCTTGGGAGCATCTTGTCTAAATAGGATGTGGAAAGGAGACTCTGTGCTGCCTACTTGGCATTTGGTTGACTATCGAATCTGGTCTTCAGGAATAAAGATATAACAGTTCCTACCAAAAACAAGGTGTATAAGGCAGTCATCATCTCCATGTTACTCTGTTGATGTGAAACCTGGACTCTGTACTGCCATAACATCAAGAATTTTTAACCTTTTCATCCTCAGAAACATAGTTCCATCTTAAATATCAAATGGGAGAACCATATCTCCAGTCTTGTAGTTCTTGAGAAAGCATGCATGAACAATGTGAAAACCTCTTGTCATTCGTAGGACTGGGCATGTCTGCCAGATGAGCGACACCAGGCCTCCTTGCCGATTCCTATATGGTGAACTTTTCTCATGCACGGAAACCCTGTGTTGCCCCTTTGAAGTTTTATAAAGACCGGCACAAACCATAAAGATCGCAGGCAAACCCTCAAACATGAGACATGCTTGCCAAGGATCAGTCACTTTGGTGCCAAACCACCTGTTTGAGCAAGAGTGTCGCAGGCACAAAGAGTCTAAACAACAGATACACACACAGGGTCTCTCATATAAACTCAGATGGAGCGTACAGTGTTTGTACTCTGTGCTACAGCAACTGCCTCAGCACAATTTACGTCGCGTGCGGCCGCCCTGCTTTAAGCGTGTATACAATCTTATATGAAATCTTACCCTATAAAAGATGCTGGAAGTGTCATCCTTCATAAAGAGGGACTACATAAACACCATTAAGATTTTCTGCACACCACTAGCAAGAGTTATGACTGTTTACACAACCATTAAGATGAAACTAGGCCTCATCCGAAAAGAACACTAGCTGTGGGCCGAATAAACGATCATTCAAGGATGCAAGATGCAACTCACAATATCTCACTCTTGTGGCTGGATCAGTAGGTTTTAAGCAATGGGCCCATGGAAACCTGTACGGTTTGATGTGTAACAGCTTTGTAGCTATGTGTGCAGAAGAAACCGAAACCTTCACTTGTACTAATTTTGTGACTGATTTAGTCAGTGACTGTTCAAGATTCGCACCAATGTCATCTAGCTTTTCCTCTGTTTCTGTTCGTTTGCGCGCATATTTTTTATTGAACACTGAGCCAGTAGTTTCAAATTTATTTACTATTACGTGAATCTGTGCTCATCAAGGTGGCACTTCATCAGGAAATTGCTGAACAAATGCATTGCGTTACCAAGGAGTCAACTTGTACTTATAACTTTTGCATACAAAAATGCGGTGTTGCATTGATAACTGTCTCACCATGATAACAGCTGAGATTCCGACTGGCTTTTGTAGCTAGGTCAAACACGTGCATGCTCCTTGCAAGGTCAACAACTATGCACGCGCCTGCCATACATCTGCTTAGGTTAACTTCATGGACACCACAATGAATTGCAAATGTATACCAGCCACAAATTAAGAATTGTCAGTTTTAATCATATCTTCATGTGCCGTTCTGACAATGTCCAACAGCATTTCAGCATGATTTTAACAAGCACTACAGGAATATTTCATATTATTTACGTTGGTTTATGATGAAACACCATCTAGCAGTCCTGCGTCAGCTGGTGGTTATTTACAGTAGCATCCAGTGGCTTGCATACTGCTGACACCATTCAAGTAGATTTGGTCATTGATGATCTGACTACAGAATCAACATTTACCAGTTGCTGTTTTGCAGTTGCAATTGGGGAAAAGACCAGTAAAAGTATGTATGGTATCTAGTTTGAAAGCTCGAAAAATTTTACTCCAGATACTAAGAATTTAGAGCCTAATTTATTTATTTTTCAAATTTTACACATAGTTCATCCCAGATTTTAATATCAATTGTATTTTTGTACATTTGTTTTAATGTCAATTGTGTGCAGTTGCAATTCAGCTAGCGAGGTGAACAGATGTAGTGCTGAACGTGTGGAAAGTATAGGAGTGCGCGAATATGGGAGTTACAATCGAACAATACAGGTGTGCTATATGCAGATGGCAGGGCAGATACAAGGTGAAATCATTACAAATGGTGAAAATCGGTCTCAACATTACACAAACAGTAGTTTCATTAGTGGTGGTGATGGTGCTACTAGTGATCGGTGGAGTGGAGATAAACTCTGGCCCTGGACTGTCATGGGAAGATATTGAGAAGATCAAAGAGGCCATGCAAGAATGCAATGCAGAGAAGACCAAGGAAATGTTAATGGAACAAATAAATGAATTCAAGGATACAATCAGAACTCAAGGATATTAAAGAGAGCGTATTACAGAATAAAAACGAAATACATGGTATGAAGACGAAAGTACTGGAGCTAGAAGAAAGATTAAGGAACCTCGAAGAAAAAGGAAAAGACACGACTGAAAGAAGATAGGAAGAGAAACATAATAATCTATGGATTGGCAGAAACAGAAAGAGAGAACTTTAATGATATGCTAGATAAAATACTTTCCCTAATCAGGGAGAGTTTGAAGATTGAGTGCAACGAGAGTGATATCGATAATGCCTTTAGATTAGGAAGAAATATGGGGAAAAGACCAGTAAAAGTATGTATGGTATCTAGTTTGAAAGCTCGAAAAATTTTAGAAAACACGAGAAACTTGAAAGGCATGAAAATATGGATCAAGAAAGATTTGGACAAAGAAGAAATGGAAAATGTGTGAACACTACGTTTTCACCAAGGAAAAGCTCGGTACTCGGGACTAAAAGCATCTATCCGTGGAAACAGACTCATAATATCGGCCGATTCGTGGAGCAGGATATGAACAGTTGGCCAGCTCCGCGAGCTGGGACATTGCCCTGATGTGTCAGCTATGCGGAAGACCGGCAGTCTAGTGAGTGACAGCAGTAAACCTGAGTCAACAGGTGTGTGTTCAAACCAACCAAGCAAGGACAATGAACTGGATGACGCGGCGACCAAAACCAGAGATCACCAACTCAGGAGAGTAACCCAAGAAGAAGAGGAGGCAAGACATCACAGGGAGAAAAGAAGAAAAGAAACTTAAGCCAGCGTTAAATTTGAAAGATATATGGGCAAAAAAAGGTTTGACAAGGTCTGAGGAAGCTAGGGATTTAGAGGAGGAAATACTTAGCTCCCCAAGTGGATCCATTATACAATTAGAAAAAGCACGAATGACGAGAATGGCAACATCAGATATACATATGAACAAATAACTAGACTGGGTAGTGGGATTAATAAATATCGAGGGTATATTAAGCAAACTAGGAAATGATGAATTTATAGATCTAATGAGAGATAGTGAGATTATTGGGATAGTAGAGACTTGGTTGTCATGTAGCAAAAATATGAAAATACCAGGATGGAGTAAAACGAAATATAAAAGGAGTTTAAAAGGGCGTTACCCGGGAGGGACAACAGTTATCGTAAAAGACGAAATTTGCAAGCAGGTGGGGATATGGGAATTGGGATGTGAGGAAATGATTTGGGTAAAAATTAAAAAAGGAAACCAGAATGGGAGAGAAATTTTTATTGGTTTTGGTTACAATCACCCAGCAGGGTCCCCGTTTGAGAAGAAAAACTTCTTTGAACAGCTTGTTGATGTAGTAAATCAGATCAAATTAGCAAATGAAGAAGCGGGAATAATAATAATGGGTGATTTCAATGCAAGGGTTGGCTTAAAGAATCCATTACACGATAAAGAAATTGATGAAATATTAATAGAAAGTAGGAGAAGCAAAGACAAAGAGTGTAACAAAAATGGAGAGAAATTACTGGAAATATGTGCGACATAGGAATTGTACATCTTAAATGGGGGATGGCTGGGGGACGAATCAGGTAACCTAACATATATAGTTGAGTCAGGAGGGAGTGTTATAGACTTGGTGTTGGCATCTAGAGAGGCTTTAACTTTTATTAAGGAAATTCAGGTAAAAAATTGGACAGCGTCTCATCTTTTCCCAGTTGCTATTCGATTACTGTGAGATAAAGACAATCAAGAAGATAAACAACATTTCCACTATGAACAGAGAAAATTAATAAGGTATAGGTGGAGTGAGGAAATGAGAGAAGAATTTAGGGACTACTATAGTGGCAAAACCTTTGACATTTTGAAGATAGGTATGGAGTATACGGTACAGGATAATAACATAGATGAAGCCGTTAGAATGCTTGAAGTGGTATACCGAGGAGTGTAAAGAAAAGAAAAATCAAGTAATCAAGGCTTTGAAAAAATACAGAAATGAGGGATCTCAGGATTTACGAGCAGATTTTTGTAAAAAGAGGAAGGAATACAAAGATTTAATAAGCGGTAGTAAAAGGAACTGGCAGGACAAAGAGGCACAATTATTACTTAAGTACTGTAAAGAAAATGAAACTATGAAAGTATGGAAAAGAATTAGCACAGACGATATAATAACCACAGATGAGGTACTAGATACATTGAAAAAAGGGAAGGGCTGCTAATGGAATTACGTATGAATTTTGGAAAGAGATAGGAAATAACAGCCAGATGCTAGAAATAATAACTAAAACATTTAACAAAATCTTTGATGGCAGAAAATTTCCCAGATGTTGGCAGGAAGGAGTAATTTGCCCGATATACAAAAGAAAGGGAGACAGATCGAACACAAATAACCATAGGGGTATTACCTTGTTGGATTCACTCAGTAAGATCTACACCGGTATTTTAGCTAAAAGAATTATGAATTGAGCAGAAGATTACTCTATACTCTCAGTGTACCAATCAGGATTCAGGAAAAGAATGAGAACTACAGACAATATATTTGTAATCAAAACATTAATAGACAAGTACATAAGGTGGAAAGGTGGCAGATTATACATTGCAGCAATAGACCTTCAAAAAGCTTTTGATTCGGTTAGTAGACGGGCGGTCGTTGCGAAGCTGGCTGGAATAGGAATGTCAATTAAAATGATTAAAGCCATAAAAGAATTATACGCTGAAGTGATATGTTCAATGAAAGTTAAGGAAGATCTAATGGTTGGCAAGATTCACTCGAACATTGGACTTAAGCAGGGATGTAAACTATCACCATATCTGTTTTTGCTTTTTATTAATGATGTAATCGAATGCCAAGGGAAGGAGGATAGGACAAGCCCTTGCTTAAACAACAAAGAGATTCCTGGCCTAGTCTTCGCAGACGACATCCTGCTGCTCTCACTAACGATAGTCGGTATGAAAAGTAGCCTTAAAAAATGTCAGAATACTGTAGTACATGGAATTTGAAAATAAATACCAAGAAAACGAAAGTAATGGTTTGTAAAAGAGGAAATAAATCAAAAAGAAACGAAAAGTGTTGGTGGGTAGATGGTGTTGAATTAGAAGTTGTAAATAAATTAGAATATTTAGGAATTATAACAACATCGAATGGGATGTGGAAAGAACAGATACGTCATGCAAAAATAAAAGGATTGGCCGCCCTATCAAGTATAAGATCTTTAGAAAAAAAGATGCCAAATATGGAATATAAGCTATACAAAAATGTTTTTAATGCTCTTGTGGTATCAAGATCACTGTATGGTGTAGAAATATGGGGTATAGAAGTAGACAATAAAGAACTAGATGTTATAAGTAATAAATTCTGTAAAATAATAATGGGTCTACCAGAATGCTCAGCAAATAGTGGAGCTGGAAGTATATGTGAAAATATCAGCATCCAAGCAGATATAAGCAGGAAAGTAGTAAAATATTGGTTAAGATTAAAAATGGGAGAGGGGAGGGAAATATTGAACCTAGCATACCAACACCAGATGAGACACCTAGATGAGGAATATTGGTTATCGAAAGTAAAAAGTATGCTAGATAAAATAGGAATGGGAGAATGTTGGGACAAAGAGATGAACACCAAAGAGAACAGATTCATTAAAAAATTAATGATTAGAGTGAAGGACATTGAGAAACAGATGATTAGGGCAGAATGTGAAAATAAAAGAACACTAGCAGAATTTTGCGGAATTATTCAAAACATGTCAATAAGAAAGAAAAAAAAAAAAGAATCCCAAATAGGGAACTAAGAGGTGCGTTGTGGTGGCTTATGGGATTATATAAAAACAACGGACTAAGAGAGAACCATAATGAAAATCATTGTTTATTCTGTGGCAAAACAATGGAAGAAGCTCATTTACTGAGAACATGTAAAGGGAACAAATGTACTGAGAACTAAATACGTTGGGGAGGAATATAAATTAAAAGTAGAAAGAGAGAAGGAATTTTATACACTAACTAAATTGTTAAATAAAGAATGGATCATCCCAGGAAGAGTAGCTAAGTTTTTCTGTATTTTAAGAAACATGTGGCAGAAAGAAATAAGAATAGATTAACAATAACGGAAAGTAATGCCATTGTTAGTAAATGTGATGTTGATGAGTGTGATGATAGACAAGTAAACTGGAATTATAAGTAGTATAATTAGGAATGAGAGGTAACATGTAAACAGAATAATGCAATAAGTAGAAACATGAAGACAATGTAAGACACAAGTTCAGCAGAGATGTAATATGATGACTGTACAACAAGTGGTAGTGGACCGTATCAGGAGAGGTAGAAGTGGAATGTTATGACTTGCTGTGTCAGTCAGGTGAGATGAAGGAGGATACTACCTCCACATAGATGGCCTTGCGCCAAGGTGCCAGTGTGCCGTAATGCCGTAATTTATTTTAAATTTGCCATTCTAATTTTAACTTCTCACTTTAATGTAGTAATATAGTAGTAATAGTAGTAGTAATGTAGTAATATATAATATTGTTAAAGTCTAGGACAAAATAAATTATATTCTGTATAGTAATAGTCAATAATTGTGAAAGGGATATGTAAGGCATGTATCATATTTAATGAATTGTAATAAACGAATGCTCTCTCCCCAGCTTCAGGTGATCCTGAACTGGGATACGGGAGTATTCATATTTTAAAAAAAATGTCAATTGTGTGTTTGTACATTTGTTTAGTTATTAGATGTATTACAGTGAGACTAAAGATGGCCAGCCAAGGCCGAAACTAGTCCCTAATTTAGTAATGTAATTCAAAAATATTGCATATTGTAGTATTGAAGAGGTGGACCATTATGACAGTAATTTAATAATTATTACTGTGTTCACAATTCAATACGGATCTAAACCATGAAGTTTATATCCCATGATATTATTTGTGAGGTTATGTCATGAAACATCTGCTGTATATATATTAACATGTGTTTATTTAATGTAAGAACACATAATTAATAGTATATAATTTATTATTACCTGGATGTATGATGTATATGATGTATAATCCAATGTAACATTATCCAGAATAATGTACCTTTGACACAAGATAGTTATAGAAAATTCTTTCTTCTTCTAGAAGCCTGGCCACACAATCTATATAAAGAGCTAGTCCTGAGGATAGTGTGAAGTTGTTTTAATGAGACCTGTGTGGAAGTCGTGGTAGCTGAGCGTTTGAAGTCAAGTCTGTGAATTGGTTTTGTTGGGTGGGTAGTTGATATGCAGCTGTTGCAGTCTCTTCTTATTCTTCGTAATAGTGTTTTGTTTATGAAGATGGTAGTTCATTAGCATGTGCGTATGGAATATGTAAATACAATTTTTAAATAAATAGTGTACACAACTGACAGCATTTTTGGTGCGTCTTTGTGAATACAACAACCTCCCCATCCTATGGATGAATGATGAATCACCATCAGCAGCATCATATGCCTTCACTCCATATGAGCACTGCGGAGAGGTTTGGAATTTAATCCAGGCTTTTGGCACGCAATCTAGTAATTAGAAATTGTATACCATCACCTCTCCTACCCTGCCAGCCAACATTCTGATGGTGAATTTTTTTTCGACCAACAGAACTCAAACTGGCTAACCACGGTGTCAGGCCATTTAGACTTCAGTGCCGTAACGATAATGGCCACCAGGTGGAATAATAATGATAATAATAATAGTGGTACTGGTAGCAGTAGTAATTAAAATACTGCTAAATTGCATTTCAGTAACTGGTCTTAAAAAATGAACAACACCGAGCAAAATGCCATGTGGTTAGGGTCTCGCGGCTGTGAGCTGGCAGTCAGGAGATAGTGGGTTCGAACCCCATTTTGCCAGCCCTTAAGATGGTTTTCCATAGTTTCCAATTTTCACACCCCCTAGCCCTTTCCTACACCATAGTTGCCATAAGATCTGTCTGTGTTGGTGCGACGTAAAACAAATGGCAAAAAAAAAAATAATAATAATAAGTGAACAACGCCCCCTCCCCTTTCCCCGCCATTGAAATTCCATCTACACCACTAAGTAGTACCTACTTTCCAAGTATGATGAAAGAGGAACGAGATTCTATATTGTAGGGGTGATTTGGAGATAGTAATTCAAAGCATAAAGAAAGGTAATTTGGTTTATGAGAATTAACTATTCTGTGGAAAAGAATTAATTAGTGCAGTTTATGATGCTATGGCACCTGAAGCCATGACAGTTTCCTGTAATACTGTATTATACGACTATCATATTTCGATGTATTGAGAACTGAATTACGGTAGTTGGCTATGCGGCACGTGCCTTTTACTAGCATCTGGTTGGTGGTTTTCAGTGGTTTCTCCATTTTCACATCAGGAAAATGCCAGGGCTGTACTTTCTTAAAGCCCATTTAGAAAAAAACCTTGGATCAGCCCATTTCCAAAATGGAGTTGCCTGCAGGAAAGAGGGACCATCACTCTATCTGCATCCCACCAGCCCTCTCCGAAGTCATTAACCGGATAGCGCATAAACAGATGATATCGTACCTAAACCTTAATGCTCTTCTTGATTCACTACAATCAGGATTTTGGAAAGGTCACAGCAAAGGGACAACTTTAATAAAGAATTATAGATGCATTAGACTATTCATGGACAAAAGACACCTGACTATTCTCACACTCTTGGACTTCTGTGGTGCTTTCAACTCTGTCAACGTTCAAATTCATCTTGTTAAATTGCACACACAAGATCTAAATGGTCATAGTTAGTGTATAGTCACTGTAAATAAGGTCTCATTTCGGTGTATATCAATAATCTACCCAATGTTGGTAAATTTAGTAGTATCATGTTTATGCTGACAACCTCCAAATTTACCACCATTCTGTAGAACTTGACCTTCACATAGCTATTCAGAATATGAATGAAGGGCTGGGCTGAGTGGCTCAGCCTGTTGAGGCACTGGCCTTCTGTCCCCAACTTAGCAAGTTTGATTTTGATCCTGGCTCAGTCCAGTGGTATTCAAAGGTGCACAAGTACATCAGTCTCGATTCGGTAGATTTACTGTCACATAAAAGAACTCCTGTGTAACTAAATTCTGGCACCTCAATGCCTCCAAAAAGCATAAAAGTAGTGTGGGATGTTACTGTTGTACATACTATCCGCACACTTTATCTTGGTGCATTTACATCCTAGTGCTGAATCGGTCGACCTCGGCGATCTTCGAGATTCATACTGGCAACCTTTGAAACACAAACTATGAATCGCTTAAGCATCGTTGTGCGACATCTGGCGTAAACTTTACGTACTGGTACTGTTGTTGTTTACACATCAAAGTCAAAGTATAGAATTCATGCTAGGAACAAGATTCGCATCGAGAGATATGTTTTATAATGTTATATAATATGTATGTGACATAGTTGTTGGCTTAAGATGACAACGGTTTAGAAATTTCATATCGATCGATCATATTCGCGATTCAATTCAGATTTCATTTTCATTCAGTTGGCAGCACTATCGATACCAGGACAGCTCCCTCCTTACTCCTCACCCCGTACACAAATGCATCAAGATAAAGTGTGCGGACAGTACTTACATCTTCATTATAGACTGTTATGCCTTTCGGCGTTCAGTCTGCAAGCTTCCTTGAATATACTAAATGCCACCACACTTCCTTCATCATCATCATCACTTCTTCACTCCAGCAAGCCGGGTGCAGTTGTGTACGAGCCTCCTCCAGTTTGTTCTATCCATCCACTGATGCTGCTCATATATGCGACACCAGTTCACATCTCTAATTTCAATGACCTTCAGTGTCAGTTTTTCCCAAACATCACAAGGTCCTCCTCTTGGTCTCTTCCCAGGAACATTGTGGTCAAAGTATGTTCGAGGAGTCTTGTGAGGGTTCATTCTTTTCATGTGACCATACCGTTGCAATCTCTTCACTTCTAGAGTCTCCAGCAAGCTTCTTTCCAATCCAAGCTGTTGTTGGATGTCCACCTTCCTTATTTTATCCATTTTTGTTTTTTGTTTTTCTGTTGCCTGAAGATGACTCTTTGTTGGTTCAGTAAGTGTTGCTGCTTCCAGGCCATACATCAGTATAAGTACTAAATATATTTTGTACAAGCTGATCTTGGAAACTAACGGAAATGTTTCATTCCAAAGTATTTGACGTACAGCGTGATAGAATTTGGAAGCTTTCTGTATTCTGTAACTAATCTCTTGGATGTATGGTATTGTCTGATGGCAGAACACTACCTAAATACTGGAAGTTGTCTACAATATCCATCTCCTCATCTCCAATTCTTAGATGAACAGTTGGAGAGTTTCTACTCATCACCAAGCCAACTGTCTTCATTTTGCTGATTTTGAGACCTAAGGTTGTAAAAGCTTCATGCCAGAGATCTAGTCTAGTTTGTACTTCCGCTTCTGTCTCACCCCATACCATTACATCATCAGCAAAAACCAGGGCATTAGTTGTTGTATCCTTTCTCTCAACTGCTTTTAAAACATCCATTGTGATTATGGAGAGAAGTGGTGAAAGACAACTTCCTTGCTAGACTCCACTCTTCGTTTCAAACCAACCTGACCTTCCATTCTGGACCTGGACACAACACTTGGTTTCATCATATAATCGTACTCGTGCTGTGATGTCATCGGGCACTTTCTTATGTCTCAAACATTCCCATATATGCCTGCGTGGTACATGGTCATATGCTTTCTCGATGTCCAGAAAAACAGTTATAAGTGTTTTACCTTTCTCCCAATACTTCTCATAGAGCATTCTGGTGGCAAAAATGAGGTTTAAATCCATGTTGTTTCTCCTCAAGTGTAGGTTCAACATATTTCCTAATCCTGCTTTCAAGGATGGATTCGTAGATTTTGAGGCCATGTGACAGCAGACTTATACCTCTGTAGTTTGTACATTTCTTTCTATCACCTATTTTCAACAATGGGATGATGACTCCTTGCTTCCAGTCATTGGGTATTACATTTTCTTTCCAGATTCTACTTAGTACCCTGTACATCCACTGTTGTCCTACCTCTCCTAGTGCTTTGATCATCTCAACACTTAATTCATCTGATCCAGTTGATGTGTTTGTTTTTCAGCTTTGATATTGCTGTCTCTACTTCCAGTCATGTCAGATTAGTGGTATTTGTGCTGCCAAAATCATAAGGTTCATCGTCTAATGGGGTGACATTTTCATAACAGTTCAGCAAAGTTTTGAAGTGCCTTTGGAACTCGTGTAATATTTTGGTCTTATCCCTAGTCACCTCACCATTAGGAAGTTCTACAGATTGGATAGATTCATTTTGTGTTCTTCTATTCTTAACAATACTGTGTAACAGTTTTTTATTTCCATCCTGCATTATTTTGGTAGCGAGATCTTCCTTGCATTTCTGCTTTTCAGCTACAACCAACTGTTTGAATTTTTTCTTTCTGTAAAGTGACAGCTTCTCCTCTATTTCTTGTTGATCTCCCTGCGTTCTTGCTTGATATAAGGATCTTCTTGTACGGTCTCTCATTGATAGCCTTTTTAATATCATCATTCCACCAGGCAGTTTCTTTAGGTTTTCTTATTTGACTCTGTCATTCACATTTTTTTTCTGCTGTACCAACCACAACCTTCTTTAGAGTATCCCATTCTTCATCTACCAATTTCAGTTCTTCTCTTGGCAACAACCTGTGGACACCTTCCCTGAATTCTTCCTTTACACTTGGCTCGGTTAGTCACCAAGTTTTTATTTTTGGGACTCTTTTGTTACAGACTTTGGGAGGTCTTTTCTCTGCAATAACTGCAACCAACAGTCTATGGTCTCCACCAAGGTCTTCACTTGGAATGACCTTAACATCATTGACATTTCTCCATACATTTTGATCTATCACAATATAATCTATTACTGTACCTATTTTATCATCCCAGCCATATATTGTGATTTTATGGGAGTCCCTTTTCTTGAACCAAGTGTTATGCACTATCAGGTTGTTTCTCATGCATAGATGTAGCATATATTCTTCCTCTTCATTTCTCTTTCCCATTCCATGAGGCCCCAGTATGGATTCATATCCTGTTCGTTGTGAGCCAACTTGTGAATTAAAATCACCCATTACAATTAGATTGTCATACTCAGTGTGTTCTTCCAAGTTATTAAGGAAGTTGGCCTTTTCCTCTTTTGAGCATCCTACCTGTGGAGCATAGACTTGGATCACATTGTACTTTTTCCCTCCTAAGTTCACAGATAACTTAATTATCCTTTCACTAACAAACTCAACTTCACTACAAGCATCTATGTCTTTATGTATTAAAAATCCTACTCCATTCTTAGACTCTACTTCATTTCCAGACCAGTGGAGAACGGGCGAGTTGGCAGTGCTCGTAGAGGCGCGCGGCTGTGAGCTTGCATCCGGGAGATAGTAGGTTCGAATCCCACTATCGGCAGCCCTGAAGATGGTTTTCCGTGGTTTCCCATTTTCACACCAGGCAAATGCTGGGGCTGTACCTTAATTAAGGCCACGGCCGCTTCCTTCCAACTCCTAGGCCTTTCCTATCCCATCGTCGCCATAAGACCAGTGTCGGTGCGACGTAAAGCCCCTAGCAAAAAAAAAAAAAGACCAGTGGAGACTATAGTCCAATCTGATATTCATTTTCCCACTTTTCTTCCACTTTGTTTCACTCAGGCCCATGATCAGAAGTTTCCTCCTTTCCATGAGGTCGACCAGCTCTTCAGTTTTTTTTTTTTGTCAGGATATTTTATGTTCCCACTCTGATACTTTGTCTTCGTTTGGTTTGGGTAGCTGGTGTAACATCGGGCTGTAAACTTTCATTCGCACCAAACTGTTGTTGTTGTTGTTGTTGTTGTTGTTGTTGTGAATTTCTACATCCGAGGCTCATATTATTCTTGAAAGCAACTTCTTCAGTAATCCCTCTGTTGACCTGCTGAGCCTAACAGAGACGGAGATTTTCTTTCAGGGTTTTCTCCCTTAGCCTTTGGTGTCCAGTCACCTCGACCTACAAGGCAGCAGGTTGTACTCATATTAATCCCTGAATACAGGGCTGCCTCTTCCGGCATCTCCACCGTACCGAAGTCCACCTTCTCCGCTGTAGAAGTCGTTGAGGTCTTCACTCGTAACCATGAGCTGGGACCCTTACCAGATGTTACACACCGGGTGAGTGTGCTCTGGGACTCACACAGGCAGGGGTGCCACTTCCTGGGTAGGGCTGCCTCCGAAAAGGGTCCCTACCTGCTACCTGCTATGCTTCCTTAAATTTACTAAATGCCACCACAATCCTCTGTTTGTAACTAGTGGTTTCATTTAGTTATACCTCTTACCTTTAAATCCTTAGAAACTGAGTCTAACCATCGTTGTGTTGGTCTCCCTCTACTCCTTAATCAAGGCCATGGTCACTTCCTTCCCCTTCCTATCCCATTGTCGCTATAAGACCTATCTGTGTCATTGTGACATAAAGCATATTAAAAGGAAAAAAATCGTTGTACTTGTAGTGAAGCAACGTGGTAAGAGTGGCTTACTTGGCTAGGAAATGAAAGACTGCTCATAATAGTGTCTAGTCTCCTCGTGTGCTGTTGAGCACATTGGGTGACGAGGTCTCTACTGCTGTTGGTTCCCCATGAGCAATTCTGCATCATTTCAGGGTGCACGAATGAGCTTGGGTTTACCAAGTTCCTGGTGCATGACCACTCAAGAGTATACAATGTAGGAACATATGAAGGATATGGCCACATGATTGGAGTCACCGTTGTGCACCGGTGATGTGAAGGCCAGGAAAGATGCCGCATTGCAGCACCTCCTTGTTTGTTGCTTTGAGGATTCATTGCAAGCAGCGGTGTACCGTCTTAATGACATCTTTCACGTTTCGCTCGCATAGTGTGTGATGGGGAGGACAATGTGTAGCTTGATGTTGTTAGAAATAGTGGCTGCTAACAATGTGGGTTAGAGTCGATGGAAAAGGTTTGGCTTTCCCAATAGGAACCCATCATAGAATGGCAACATAAAAACTTTTTTTAAAATGAAATGTCATTACGATCCAGGGAGAAAGAAATGGACACATTTCTGTGTGGGTATTTCTTGCTCTTTGTTTTTTCTCTTCTCCAGGTTGTCTGTGTTGTCTCTGTCATGTATTTGTTGTGCTTGTAGTTACCTGATTGCTCTGTGAAAGAGTTTATGGTTAAATGGTATAATTTTTTTGCTTTGCCAGATTCCATCGAGAGGACATGTTGGCTATGATGCTGTCTCAAATCGAAGGCTCAGGCTCGGGGGTGAAGAGAGTCCCATCCTATGTGGCTCCGGACTTGGCAGCTGATATTCGCAGACATGTCGCAGCCAATATTCGACAACGTAAGGGTTCGTTTCCCTGCCACTTTGTGACTGAAATCACAACCTTCGCTTTACCTGCTGGTAAGTACATATTTTTATTGTTGCCCTCTGTTGAAGTAACTGTTCATTTATAGCAGATTCCATTACATAAAACAAAGGAAAATTTATGAAGTGAATGTATATACATGAAAGAACATGGTTTGGTCCATAGTTTATTTAACAAAACAAATCCTTTAGGTCATTAGTTGAGGTTTAGTCTCCTGATCCTAAGATCATGGGTTCAATCCCGGCAGAGGTAGTCAGATTTTTGAAGGGAGGAGGAAAGTCCATTTCTCCATGTCATACGATGTCAGTATACAAAAGATCTCTGGTGACACATTTGGTGTTTATCCGGCAAAGTTAATTAAAACTCGGCCATAGATGCCCAGGGAGATTTGGTTTACTCTGCAGTCCAGTAAGTTTAGAGTAAAATAGATTTTTTAAAAAATTTTATTTAATTTTTTTAATTTTTTTTTCTAGTTGCTTTACGTCGCACCGACACAGGTAGGTCTTATGGCGACGATGGGACAGGAAAGGGCTAGGAGTGGGAAGGAAGCGGCCGTGGCCTTAATTAAGGTACAACCCCAGCATTTGCCTGGTGTGAAAATGGGAAACCGAATACTGGATACTGTTAGGCATAGATATCAAGGATAATTAAATAAAAAACCACCTATTCAATTCAAGCTGAGATCGAGGCTAACATTTCTAAACTCCCTTTAGAAACACAAAATGATACCAGATTTGAGGTAAAAAAGAAACTACCAAAACTAGCGGAAGAAATAAACGCATATTCAAATTTCGACCACAAAAAATTGATCCAGAACGTAAAAAAGAAAATAGACGACAACAACATTATTGTCACAAAAGCGGACAAAGGAGGATCCACAGTTCTCCTAGATCAAAACACATACATTCAAAAAACAGAAGACTTTTTTAAGGACAAAATATACACAATAGTCAACAAAGATCCAACCACGAGAATTCAGCGAAATCTAAAAACTCTAATAAGAAGTTCTAACTTTCTTTTCAATGAACAAGAACAACAAAAACTTTTTAACATGAACCCTAGTATTCCGACAGCCAGAGCCTTACCAAAGATTCATAAGAAGGACATTCCAATACGCCCTATCATAAACTGTAGAAACAGCCCCACCTATAAAGTATCAAAATTCATTCACGGCTTTCTAAAAAAACATTACGTATTCAATAATAAACACCCTTTAAAAAATTCATTCACTTTTTGCGAAATTTTAAACAAGTTTAAGCTGCGCCCCAATCACTCAATGTGCTCCTATGACGTCGTAAATATGTACCCAAACATCCCTACCAAAGAAACTGTAAGAATTATCAGTGATAATATCAATAAACACAGCGACCTTAGTAAGATGGAAATTGAAGAATTCATGAAGATATTAAATTTTGTCTTAAGCAACAACTTTTTCTCTTTCAATGGAAAGTTTTACCAACAAAAAGGCTTAGCGATGGGCGACCCTCTTTCTGGCATCTTAGCAGACATTTATATGGACATAATAGAACACACAAAAATTATAACACAAATAAAACGCGTATGTTTATGGCTGAGATTTGTAGACGATACCTTCATAATTTTCGACAAAAATGTCACTAATAGTGACGAGATCTTGGAGTCCCTAAACAAAATTGACCCCAATGTTAAGTTTACTAAAGAGGATGAGGTTAGGAACTCATTAAACTTTTTGGACTTAACTATTACACGCGGACATAATACCTTCGATTTTCGAATATACAGGAAACCTACACACTCTCCCTTAACTATTATGAATTCATCCATACACCCCAAGTCCCAAAAACAAGCCTCTTTCTATAATTTAATTTATAGAGCTTTAAAAATTCCTCTTTCTCCCAACAATTTAAAAATTGAACTGAAGTACATAAGGAATCTTGCTCAACTGAACGGGTTTAAAATAGATATGGTCAACCGTTTGATTAATAAAATCAAAATTAAATTGTCCACTAACCTCATCCCAGAAAAACCTAAAAAAAACCAGTTTCGCCACATTTACATATAACAACCCAGCCGTCCATCAGATCTCAAATACTTTAAAGAAGCACAATATCAATATAGCCTTCAGGACAGTTAACACTAATCGAAACATGTTTTTTAACCACAACAAGGTCAATCACAATAGCAACCATTATTCAAGGTCCGGCATATATAAACTAACATGTACACAATGTGGTTTTTCTTATATCGGACAGACTGGCCGCAGCTTTAACACGAGATATCTGGAACATTATAACGCTCAAAAACACAATAAGTACTCAGCGATGAGCCAACATATGAGAGAAACGGGCCATCACTTTACATCCATAGAGAAAGATCTTACCATCATTACAAGTTACATGGAAAGTATTGAATAGGTGGTTTTTTATTTAATTATCCTTGATATCTATGCCTAACGTCATCTTCAATACGGAACAATAATGAGAGTTGTTACTTGTAATACTGGATACTGGCCGCACTTAAGCGACTGCAGCTATCAAGCTCGGTAAAATAGATCATTGAGATTGATGAGCAGGTGGGCAGATGTCATCAAATTAAAATGTCTGCTCATGGGTAGCTGAGGTCATATTATTATTATTATTATTATTATTATTATTATTATTATTATTATTATTATTATTATTATTATTATTATTATTAACAAAATTTACTCAATATAAAATGTCTACGTGGTTCTACATGCAAGGTTTATCTCAGTGGATCTTATTTTTGTCTTATTTCCAACCATTTATTATTCAAGCTCCATTTACACTGATCAGCCAGAACAATATGACCACCTACCTAATAGCCAGTTATGTCCACCTTTGGCACCGATAAGAGTGGCGATGCGTCTTGGAATGGAAGCAATTCTGCCTTGGTAGGTTGCTGGAGGGAGTTGGCACCACATCTGCACACACAAGTCACCTAATTCTCGTAAATTCCAGGGAGTGGTGCGATGAGCTCTGATGCCACGTTCAATCACATCTAAGATGTGTTTGATCGGGTTAAGATCTGGCGAGTTGGGGACCAGTACTTCAGTTGCAACTTGCCACTGCCTTCCTCGAACCACTCCATCACACTCTTGGCCTTGTGACATGGTGCATTATCTTGTTGAAAAATGCCACTGCTGTTGGGAAACATGATCGTTAATTAAAATATAAACAAAATAGCAGAATCGTTGAATGGCTGATAGTTGGCAGTTGTCACTGACTCATGTTTCTACCCAATATTAACACATAAGCTGTCATTTATAAGTCACCAGTATTGAAATGAGTTTAGTTAACACTTCTGTTAATTACTTTCCAGAGGCGTCTTTGTACACTTTATTAGTGGTCTCTCCACTTGGGGCAAGAACCCAGCCGAACAGTGTTTGCTCTGGAACATGTACATGTACGTGTGATTTCCTGGGGAAGGAACATGAAAATAAAATAAAATAAAATAAAATGCTTATGACCTCTTTTTTTGTGGTGTAAAACTGAACTTTAAGTCACATGCTGAGCTTTATTTTGTGATACAACTGACCCTTTGTCCATTATTTTGGGTTTCCGCAGATAAAACATGCTCATGTTTAGTAGATACCTACATAGGTGCCATTTCTGGAACACATACAAGCGTAATTTCCTGGAGAACCATTTACTGTATTACATGAGTAACCAACTGAAGTTTTGAGTACTACCTCCTAAGATTTTTAATCACTGATATCAGGAATCACTCAGTTTGTAGCAAAGGTCTTCACTAAAATTATTCTTACCTAACTGGAGTCTGTATCGATACACCAGGTTTTCTTTCAATAAACATAAAAATTTACTATGTCAAATTACGGGCTGGATAGCTTTATGTATCGATACCAAAACTGCAAATATCAAATAGCAAGTGTGGTACTGATATAGGTAATATCGTAATGTCCTTACACACACAAATTAGCTGAAGAATATATTACTACATACACATATTCCCTTTTTCCCCACCATGTCACTTGCTGGAAAAAATTGAAAATTCCTTTTATTTATACTGTACCTTGCTAGTCAGGTCGGTTATATCCTGATACCATTCGCGACAGTAGACGGTACTACCTGCAACTGTCTGGACGAGTGTTGGGTGGCCTTTACCAAACCTGTCAAACTAAGAGAGAACCAATGGCTAAGGGCAGAGGAGTTCACCCGTAGAGGGCTTGTTGAAGCCTGGAAATGGCACATAAATTCAACAGGAAGCTGCTGCCTTGCAGATATGCAGGGGACTGCTAGAGACTGAAAATCTTCTGTAATGTTAGGCCTAGCAAGTCGGTTGGAGAGTAACTGTAATCGCTTTCAACACTTATAGGAGCCTCAGATGCAAACAAAGAACTCGGAGCAGACAACAGCACCTGCAGCCCCATGCCAGGTATGATGGCATACAGCCTGATGATAGGTCAGGTCTTGCAAATATTTGCAACATCACTGGGGAAAACAACACACTTGAATAGGAACGAGCAGTGTACTGAGTTTGACTGGGAAATGTGAAGAGTTAGTGGACATCATGGAGAGAAGGAAAATATCAATCATAGGACTGAGTGAAACTAACAGAAAGGTAAAGGGAAGAAAGAGTTGGTGAAGAACTATACTTCTACAGGAATGGTAACAACAGAGAGGTGAGAAATGGAGTAGGATTGATAGTGGCAAACAAGTTAGATGGTATTACAGAGATCCAGTACATAAGTAAGAGGATTATAAAGGCAACAGTTCACCTAGGGAAAGAGAAGCTAACACTGGTGCAAGTGCACAGCACCCCCACCCAGACAGGTTGCAGTCAAGATGAAAAGAACAAGTTTCTGGAAGACCTAAAAGAGCAGTAAATAGAAGGCAATAATCATCAGGGACCTCAACGCACAGCTCGGGACAGACAGGAATGGCTATGGCTATGAGAAGATGATGGGACCACATGGTCATAGGGGAAGGAAATCACAAGGGAAACATCTCCTAGGCTTCTGCATAAGAAACTGCTTGGTAGTAAAAAACAGTTGGTTCAACAAGATAGTCGGTCACAAGATTACCCGATACAGCTGGGATGGACAGAACAAGAGAGTCATTGATTATGTCATTAAAGATAAAGAAAGAAGTAGACTTGTACCCAACGTCAAGGTGATTGCAAGTGAGAACCTCAATAGCAGCCGTCGGTTATTAGTACCAGATCTGAAAGACGTTAATGTACCAAAGATAACAGCTAGGAAATTACCTAAAATTAAGATGTGGTAACCACAACGAATTGGAAAGAACACAGACTATCAGGACCGTGTAAGAGGACAACTGCATACAGAAAAAATGGAGAGTGGTGAGGCAGAATGGAAAAGATATAAAACCATCTTGATAAAAGAAGCAGGAAGACAAGGGCGAGAATAAGGGAGAAAGAGACACACTGGTGGAATGGAAGAGTAAGATTCTCAATAAGGGAAAGGAACATAGCACAAAAGGAATGAGATTGAGTGAAATCCAAGCCAGAACAGGTAAGGGACGAAGGAAAGATCAAGGACCTTGAGCAAGTTTACTGGGACAAGAAACTGAGAGTTAAAAGAGTAGTAGAAGAGGAGAAGATAAAGTGCTGGGAGAAATTTCCTCAAAAACTGGAGGAAGATGGCAGAGGCAATATGAAACTAACTTATTCAGAGTAATCAAAAACAAAAGGAATTCAGTTAAAACCATCAAAGCAATTGAGGATCGCAATGGAAATCTAACCAGCAAAAGAGGGGACATTAGAGAGGTTCATGGGAATCATTTTGATCACCTATTGAACATGATAGAAGCAGATCAGAGAAAAAAAGAACCAGCCGGTGAAGCCTACACCAAGGGACCTCCCATTACATGAACAGAAACAGCCTTTAAATCAACATGGACATGATTAAAGCAGCAGGAGTCCAGGGTTTACAGTGGCTACACAGGGTGCTCAATGCAGTTTGAAAACATGGCAGGATACCTACTGATTGGTGCAGGAAAGGAAATCGCCGAAAATGCTCCAACTACCGGGGAGTAACACTCCTTTCTCATGGGCTTAAGATTCTTGAGAAAATGTTAGAGAGCAGATTGCAAGTCATCTTAGAGCCACAGTTAGAAGAGGAACAGTATGTCATTATGCCTATCAGGTCCACAACAGTTCTAATCTTCAATGTCCATATGTTAATGGAGAAATATTGGGGAAAAGGCAGAGATCTGTTTATGGTTTTCCTTGATATTGAGAAGGAATATGCATTGCAAGAGAGAATATATGGGAATGCCTGAGAAAAGGGAATATGCCGGATGACTGGTGAGCAAAGTTCAGATGTTGTATGAGTACTGTACCAGCTATGTGCAATTAGGTGATGGACGTTCATCCTGGTTCCAGATTAAAAGTGGAGTCCAGCAAGGCAGTGCACTATCCCCATTGTTGTTGATCAACATCATGGATGACATAATGAAGAACATGAAAAAAACCTCTGGTGAACTAAATGCAATGTCTTTTGCTGATGACTCTAAGATCTGGAGAGAAACTGAGGAACAAGTACAGTTGAGACTCAATGGATGGAAGGTTAAGTTCCATGAATTCAATTTCAAGATAAGCCAACCCAAAACAATAAACCCAAGGCAATAAACAGAGAGGGATGACCAGCAAACATCATGCTAGGAAACCATTCACTGGAAAGTTTGGAAAACTTTACATACCTTGGCAGTATAATATCTCGAGATACACTAGCCACAAAGGAGGTGGCAAATAAGAGTGCAGAAGAGCTCTCACTTTTACCAGCAAGTATGAACACTCCAGTGGGATCCCAAAGTACCAACAAAATCAAAGCTGGTGATGTTCAATCAGTACTTCATTCCAGTCTTAACCTATGGTATCAAAATCTGCACCTTCACTAAGAAGGACTCGTTATGGTTGCTGGCATGTGAGATGAAGTTTCTGAGGTCCACAATTCAAAAAACAAAACTGGACAACTTATGGAATGACATGTTTAGAAAGGAAGCTAGGATTGAGACATCATTGTTAGATTGGATCAGCATGTAATGAGGATGGAGCCAATAATAATAGCTAATGTTAACTTCGAGAGACTTGCAGCAGGAGAACGGACCCATTGGATGGACATCATGAAGATGGACATTTGCAGATCAGGGAAGGACACTGGAGGATGTCAATTACCTGGATCCGCCCAAGATTTTATTTTTTGAGAATCAACTTGTAGCTTTTAGCATTGGGTAATGTGCATATGAAGATCCTGGAAAAACTTTAATTTTATTTATTTGACATGTAACTTCTGAGAAAAGGCTCGTGCCATATATGGCATGCTGGGCAGTTTGTTTCATATACAGGAATTTGGATGTTATTCCGAATTTGGCTTATTGATATGCTTTCATCCAATACTTTCTTTTGTAAATCATCAATATACAAGTTTTTCTTCAATACAGTGAAACTCGGTTAAGAAGTCCCCGCATAAGAAGTTTTCATGCCTAAGAAGTGTGATATTCTTGCTCCCTTGATTGGTTGCATTAAGATGTATGTATATTTTTCCCATTTTAAGTGTTCTGTTGTATATATATTTCCCGGTTAAACAGTTCAGATTTTAGCCCCTTGAGATATGAAACGTCCACTCAATGCAGCTCATGGTTAGAACCCTCCAGTCTCTGCACAAGTTGCACCCTGTGTTAGACCGTTTGCACTCTTGTGGTGTGTCTCTGGTGTCACGGAGCCTGTCCGGGCTTCCCAAGGCCACACGATGTCACTCTGTGGCAACACTTAACGCCAAATGCTCACTCTCACCTTGTGGAATTGAATCGAACCCATCAGTCGAAATTTCTACTCCACCGTTCACATCCAGAATAGAATCGAATGGAGTTCTATGCGGGAAACATAAATCACGCAGTGGATGGTTTGATAAAAATTTAATGCAGTAAGTTGTGTGCCACTGCAGGGTGAAGTCATTAGTCGAGGTGACTTGAACATTAATTAAAAACCATAAAATGTAATTGTCCACAACAGATCAGCTTCTTATGCATTACTGTTTGTTAGGAATACATGTACGACAAACGTAGGGAATGCCACTTATAAAATTGTTCACAGTAAATACTGTATAATAAACACTTAAAGATACGTACATTCCAAGCTATGTCAGTTATTGTACTGACATACCATACTGTATATGGACTCCAACATGATAATATGATTCTGAAATAAGGTCAACAATAATTGCAAAATAAACTAAGTACCTTCTTCTTGAGGTGCCTTCTCCTAGCGGAGGTTAGTGCTCCACATAGCCGGCTCCGTACGTGATGTTGCAACGTGGAAAGAATCTTCTGAAGTACATTTGTGTCATCTTCAGTTGTCCTTCAGCCATGAATTCCTCCTCCTGCCTACAGACCTTTTCCCCTGTATCTTACCTTCAATGATGAGTTGTAATAGCTGGAATAGCTGGTACTTCTTGCCTCTCATAATGTGCCCTAGACATTCGGTTTTCCTTTTTTTTTTTTTTTTTTTTTTTTTTTGCAGTAAATAGTAGTTCTTTTTGTTTCTTCATGCGATGAAGGACTTCGTCATTCGAAATTTTCAGCACCCAAGGTATTCGGAGTAGGCGGCAATATAGATACATTTCAAAAGCATCAATTCTTTTTTCCAGATTTTGGTCAAGGGTCCAGCTTTCACGTCCAAAGGGAAAAATGGAGAACACATAGCACTGAATCATTCGCATTCTCAATTGCAGATTTAGATCCGATCCTGTAAATTGCTGTTACATGCTAAAAATTGTCTCCTGGCCTGTTCTATTCTAGATTATATCTCTCTCTTGGAATCACATTCCTCATCTAGCACAGTGTCCAAGTATTTGAAGGAGGATTCTTGTTCAGTCTTATTGCCTTTTATTGACAGGGTTGCTTGGATTTTTCTTTTAGAGAAGACTACAAAGTTGGTCTTGGAAGCGTTGACAAACAAGCCAACGGTACCGTATATGCCTAATGTACCCCGAAATTGAATATTCTAACCTGTTTGATTTTTCATTCCCTTGCTTATTTCCTTTGAGGCATTGTGTATTACATTGTTGCAATAATACACATAGGTCTTATCGTAGAGGAAATTATGTTTCTCTACTAAACTGGTAAGATTTTCAGTGTCCATTATTAGTGAGGTGAATAAACTATTACGGAATAAAACTTCCGACTCTATGCAGGAAACAGCCGTCTGAAAGATCCCGATCATCGAACAAATGTTGACGTTGTTGGGTGTTGGTGCGAGAGGGCCTGAGAGAGAGAGAGAGAGAGAGAGAGAGACTCTCTCTCTCTCTCTCTCTCTCTCTCTGCTGTACCATGTGTTGGTATAAAATTCAAAGTTATTTTTATTTTTACCTTTATAGAGCTAAACATTTTATTCTCATGTCACTCATTATTACATTGCATTATTAGTAGTTTTGATTGATTTTGAAGTAAAGGAACTAGGTGCCTTTAATGCTTTATTAACTTGATATGTCTTGCTTATGTGATATCACATAACTTGATGATGAAGATGACTGTTGCATGCCTAACAATTTTTAACAATACAAAATCATCCGACCAATCGGAAATAGGCTCGGAAACTGCCAACTTCAGTTAATGAAATAAATTATTGAAAATTGAAATTCTCTTCGTGATATTTTGCCCCTCTTGAAAGGAGTTCTTTCAACTAACTATTGTAATCTTATACCTGTTGTAAAAATACTATTCTTATCATATGCGTGAATACAAAACTCTATACATACATATTTTTATGACTAAAAGAAAGAAATATTGAAATTATATCTTTGATGGTAAATATCACAAATTTAGAGATATTACAGGAAATCTTTAATTCTGTTCTTGTCATCCCTTTCAATGGGAAGAGGGCACATCTTCTTGATGCTTCGGGTGAATGTTCCACTAGCCGTTCGAACGGTAACAACCCTCACCTCACCATCTCATCCAAGGTGAACTTGAACTATCCTATCCCTAGGCCATTCTAGAGGGGCGATGTTGTCCTCAGTAAACAGCACTAAGTAATCAACATCAGTACGTCAATTGGTATTGTGCCATATGACGCATTTTTGTAATTCTTGCAAGTATTCTCACTGCCATCTCTGCCACAACTGCTGCTGAATTTTCTGCAAATGCTGCCAACATGACAAAAGTGGTTATCGGGTTCTCTTAACACATCCCTTTGCACAGGTTGCACGATCGAGTCACTTAAAAGAAAATGTGCTATATTATTTGGATTATTCGGCAAGGGAGTAAGGTGACATGAATTTAATACAGCCTCAATATCACACAGAATAGTGTAGGTTTCCTCGAAAGCTAGCATACGCACCTGTGTTTCAGTTAGCAAATATCTTTTCATCATATTTACAGCTGCTGCCCACAATCCTCCAAAGTGGGGTGACCGGGGAGGAATGAAATTCCATTCTATCTGCTTCTGAGTGAGTGAGGAGGTAATACTTGTTGACCCCCTTTCCAAAAAGGACTGGATATCTTGTGGTGCATTGGCTGCTCCAATGAAATTCTCCCCATTATCAGAGAAGAGCAGCTTGCACAAACCTCTTCTCGCCGTAAAGCATTGCAGTGCAGCTAAGAAAGCTTGATCGTTAGCTCTGATGCTAACTCCAAATGCCTTGGTACTGAAGCATGTAAATACAGCTACATAACTCTTGTAAGTATGAATGCAGCCTCTTCTATGGCTTTCTCTTACAGATATTTGGACCTACATAGTCCACTCCTGTGGTAACAAAAGGTCGAACAACTAACCTAACACTCTCTTTTGGTAAATCTGCCATGTGTACCTCTGGAACTGTAGGATGGTAACAAAAGCACTTCAGACACCCCTTGACATTATTTTTCGTTTCTCTTCTGCGCCTGACAGGCAATATCGTTGTCGAGTTGCATGTAGCAGTTGCTCTGCGGGACAGTGTTTCAGACGACGATGTTCATTTTCCATGATAATTCTGGTGATGTGATGATTTGCTGGTAGAAGCACAGAATGTCTCTGTTGTGATGTCAGCTCCGATAAACAAAGCCTTCCTCCAACCTTAATCCGTCACTATCCAGAAATGGACTGAGTGGCTTTAGACAATTCTTCTTCGGGAGGCATTGATTATTAATAATTAAGCTGTGTAGTACTTGAGGGAATGCTTCTAATTGTGTCCATCTGACTACCTGCTTCTCTGCTCTACAAGTTTCTTGTATTTCTAGTGAACATTTTTTCCTTTCTGGCAGTTTGAGTTTGCAATTATAAATGGATCTTTGACAATATGCTACTATACAGCATAACTTCGGAAATGACAAAAATGTATTCAGTAGAATGCTGTAAATGCTG
The DNA here is from genome assembly GCF_040414725.1 of Anabrus simplex. NCBI lineage: Eukaryota > Metazoa > Arthropoda > Insecta > Orthoptera > Tettigoniidae > Anabrus > Anabrus simplex. The sequence continues at coordinate 232,784,381 of NC_090267.1, read as the reverse complement.
TTGATGTTAATGTTGCTGTCAACATAACTTATCTGCTGTGACCTTCAGCTCTGGTAGTTCTGTTTCAAATTCTTCTCAATGCTCTGGTTGTTGACGTTGCGTGTGAAGCCAAGAAGGCCCGCTCCACCAAAATGTTTTGTCTTAGAGTTCTGCTGAAGTAATTCCTCTTGAGAGAAGATCAACTGTATTTTCAGTCGAAGGAATATGCTTCCAGGTGGTTGAATCAGTGACTTCTTGAATCTTTGTGATCTTGTTAGCCACAAATGTCTTCTGCAGCAGTGGCTCAGTGTTGATCCATCCCAAAGCAATTGTACTGTCGCTCCATAATCTGATCTGACCAGTTACCTTCAAAGCACTCACTGTTGTTTTGACAAGTTGTGCAAGAAGAAGGGCTGCCTCCAATTCGAGTTTTGGGAATGAAATGGTTTTTAAAGGAGCTACTTTCGTCTTCGCACAAAGTAAATTGGAAATGTAGAGACCACTTTGAGTTCAACAAATGGCATAAATACAGGCTCCAAAAGCCTTCTCTAAAGCATCACTAAATCCAAACAAATCAAAAGAGCCAGAGCAATTTCCAGGATTTATGTTTCTCATGATTCTGATGTTGTTCAGCCTTTCTAATGACGTATAGTACTCGTTCCATATCTGAAGGTGCTCCATGGACAATGGCTGATCCCATTCGAATCTATCTACCCATAAGTCTTGCATCAACAACTTCCCTTTGATCAGTACTGGACCCACTAGTGCTAGTGGATAAAAAGTCTGTGCAATTTTGGAGGCGACTTCTCTTTTGGACCTTGGTGACTGCTTTGCTAGCTCAAGTCGAAACTGAAGGCAATCTTGTACTGAGTCCCAAAGAAGTCCAAGAGTCTTACTAGCTTCACCTTTGTCTAAAACCAGTAAAGTCCCTTCATCCCTTTTACTCTCCAAATCCTGCAAGATCCGTTTGCCGTTCGACCTCCATTTCCTCAAATGCATTCCACCACTCTGTAGAATATCTTCTATTTGCCGCCATAGCCTGATCACGTCTTCTAGAACGTCTCCTCCACTTCAGCAGTCATCCATATAAAAATCATCGCAAATAGCCTTTGCTGCTGCTGGAAATTCATTTAGACATCTCATGGCATGGTAAGGTGCTGATGCTGTTCCATATTTTACTGTATTCAACTGATAAATCCTCACAGAGGCTGAAGATTCCGCTTTCCACAAAATCTGCTGTAATGGTCGATCTTAAGGGTGGATGAGCATTTGCCGAAACATCTTTTCCACATCTGCCATCATGTCATACTTATGGCTGCAAAATCTAAGTACAGTGTGAAAAAGATTTCGCTGTAAATTAGGTCCTGTCATAAGCTTGTCATTGAGTGATATCCCGAGTAATGTTTTCGCTGAGGCATCAAATACCACTCTCATATATTTGTGGTGTCACTATCTGGATGTACCGCTGGTTGATGGGGTATGAAGTATGAATTTGGTACATCTTGATTTTGGTTTGTTTCAGTCAAGCTCATATGCCCTAGTTTTTGATATTCATCCATGAAATCTGCATAAGCAGTCTTGAGTTCTGGCTGTCTGCTTAATCTCTTGACTAATGATTCTAGTCTGTTTACTGCATGTTTTCTTGATTCTCCGAGGATGACATCTGGGTTGGTAGGAAGCCTTATGATGAATCTACCTTTTGTATCTCTCGAAACGGTGTCCGTGAACTGTCTTTCACATATTCGTTCTTCTGATGTGTAATGCTGAATCTCTGGAATAGCCTCTTGTATCCAGAATTTTTCCATCTGATCTGATAATTGTTGATTGCTAATTTTTATGCACGTAGTTGTTGATCGTTGTTTATTCTCCAAAACTTTACCGCCTATAATCCAGCCTGAAAACCTACAACCTGTTTTCAAGTCAATGACCGGGTCAGGGATGGAATGAATGAAGTATGATTCCTATCTTGTGGTGAGAATAGGAATTGTGCCGGCTGCTGAAACCTGTCCCACTCTTTTGGTGCAATGATTAATGACTGACAAATGAAATGAAATGATAGTGGAGAGTTTTGCTGGAATGAAAGATAACAGGGAAAACCGGAGTACTTGGAGAAAAACCTGTCCCATCTCTGCTTTGCCCAGCACAAATCTCACATGAGTGACCGAGATTTGAACCACAGAACCCAGCGATGAGAGGCCGATGCACTGCCGTCTGAGCCACGGAGGCGTACACCACCTATAATGCAGCCTAATCAGGTGATTTGCAGAGCTGGTTGTCCTTCAGCTTCATTCTTCTGTGGACCTATGGCTATTTTCCAATAGTCCTGCACCAATCAATAGGTCTATGTCTCCAGGATTGTCGAATGTGGGGTATGCCAAGCAAATATCCGTTGGAATAATAATCTTGTACTTCTTGATTTTCAACTGTGGCAATCATCCTGTTATAGTTGGCAAAACCAGAAATTCTGTTTCCAACTCAAATACGTCATTCCTTGAAGTGAGGCGTACTCTCGTAATCCTTTTTGTTTCTACTTTGGAACGATCTACTCCAATGATTTTTGTATTTGTCGTGACATTCGGTAAACCAAGCTTCTTATAACAACCTTCTTTTATTAGATTCCACTTAGATCCCGGATCCAGTAAGGCTCGGCATGTCATTCTTCTTCTACGAGCATATTTCACTTCAATTAAAGCTGTTGACAAAAATATTTGCGAAGCTATTTCTTTCACCAAGCTCACATTGAGAGAAGCTGGTGAATGCTGAGATTCGACACAAAGGTTTATGGGCACTTGGTTTTCTTTAACATTTTGTTTCTGTTTGTCATCGTCCTCAGCATGTAAAAGTGAGTTGTGTAGAAGTCCACATTTCTGCATTTTGATCCTCTACAGTTTTTTGCAATTAGTCCTGGTTTCAAACAGTTACGACACTGTCCTTTTTCTCGGAGCAGTTTTCCTCTGTCTTAAACTGATTGCTTAATTAATTCTTCACATTTAAAATGGGATGACTTCCACCACACAGATTACGGCTTGCCTGAGTCGTCGTCATCGTCATAAATAACTTTCTTGGCAATGTCAATTGGGAAGGTAATGATAACGACAGGAAGCATGACCAAAAAATGGCAAATAATTTAATATGGGAAGGGCAGCTGATTCAGAAAGCGATGGAACCAACTAGAGGGAAGAATATTCTGGATGTGGTACTGGTAAAACCAAATGAGCGCTATAGAGAAACAGAAGTAATAAATGGTATTAGTGATCACAAAACGGTTTTTGTCGTAGTAAAAAATGAATGTGAAAGAAAGGAAGGTATTAAAATTAGGACTGTTAGGCAGTACCATATGGCTGATAAAACAGGCATGAAGGAGTTTTTTAAAAGTAACTATGATCAGTGGAAAACGGTTTAAAAAAATGTAAATATACTGTGGGATGGGTTTAAAGCAATTGTTAAGGAATGTGAAAATAGGTTTGTACCTTAAAAGGTGGTAAGGAATGGTAAAGACCCACTATATTATAACAGGGTAGTAAAGAGACTAAGAAGGAGGTGCAGGTTGGAAAGAATTAGACTTAGAAGTGGCTGTGAATGTAAGGAGAAATTGAAGGAATTTACTAGGAAAATGAATCTAGCAAAGAAGTCAGGTAAGGAGACAACATGATGGCAAGCATAATTGGCGGTCATCCAAATTTTAGTGAAAAATGGAAGAGTATGTATAGTTACTTCAAGGCAGGAACATTTTCCAAGAAGGACATTCCAAGAATCATTAATGAACAAGGGGAATGTGTATGTGAGGATCTTCAAAAGGCAGAAGTATTCAGTCAGCAGTATGTATAGATTGTTGGTTACAAGGATAATATTGAGATAGAGGAGGTGACTAATACTAAAGAAAGACTAAAATATACCTATGATAGATAACATTGACATTTATAGTAAGATACAAAAGTTGAAAACTAGAAAAGCGGCTGGAACTGATAAGATTTCTGGGCATATACTAAAGACAATGAGTTGGGATATAGTACCATATATGAAGTACTTATTTGAATATTATTTGCATGAAGGAGCTATACAAAATAAATGGAGAGTTGCTATAGTGTGTATAAAGGAAAGGGTGATAGACATAAAGCTGAAAATTACAGGCCAGTTAGTTCGACATGCATTGCATGTAAGCTTTGGGAAAGCATTCTTTCTGATTATATTAGACATGTTTGCAAAATTAATAACTGCTTTGATAGAAGGCAGTTTGGGTTTAGGAAAAGCTGTTCCACTGAAGCTCAATTTGTAGGATTCCAGCAAGATATAGCAGATATCCTGGATTCAGGAGGTCAAATGGACTGTGCTGCGATTGATCTATCTAAGGCATTTGATAGAGTAGATCATGGGAGACTACTGGAAGAAATGAGTGCAATTGGACTAGAGAAAAGAGTGACTGAATGGGTGGCTAAATTTCTAGAAAATAGAATCAGAGAATTAGAGTAGGCGAAGCTTTATGTGTCCGTGTAATAATTAAGAGGGGAATTACTCAAGGCAGTATTATTGGACCTTTATGTTTTCTTTTATATATATATCAATGATATGTGTAAGGAAGTGGAATAGGAGATAAGGCTTTTTGCAGATTATATTATTCTGTACAGAGTAATAAATAAGTTACAAGATTGTGAGCAACTGCAAAATGACCTCAATAATGTTGTGAGATGGACAGTAGGCAAGGGTATGATGATAAACAGGGTTAAGAGTCAGGTTGTGGGTTCCACAAATAGGAAAAGGATGTCAGTTTTAATTACTGCTTTGATAGGGTGAAAATTCCTTTCGGGGATCATTGTAAGTACCTAGGTTTTAATATAAGGAAATATCTTCATTGGGGTAATCACATATATATGGTTTTAATTAAAGGGTACAGATCTGTGAACTTGGTTATGAGAGTATTTAGGGGTTGTAGTAAGGATGTAAAGGAGGGGGCATATAAGTCTTTGGTAAGACCCCAACTAGAGTAAGGTTCCAGCATATGGGACCCTCACCAGGATTACTTGATTCAAGAACGGAAAAAAATCCAAAGAAAAGCAGCTTGATTTGTTCTGGGTGATTTCCGACAAAAGAGTGGCGTTACTAGAACGTTGCAATGTTTGGGCTGGGAAGACTTGGGAGAAAGGAGATGAGCTACTCGACTATGTGGTATGTTATTGGGCATTATAAATTTTCCAGCTAATTCGTTCCTGGTTGCCAGCGTTTTGCCCCAGTGTGCTAAGTTGGGCTCATCAGTTGGTAAATAGCACACCTACCAATACGCATGGCTAGTGCATACAGTGGAGGCCACTGCGTAGGTTACTTGGAGCCACCGGCAGTGCTATGCACTATGAGAGACTTTGTCTCATTTTCAAAAATTATTGCCTGACTGGCCATCAGATGATATACAGTAGATGTTAATTCCCATGGGGAACCTGAAATAGTTTGTACCGAATGAGTAAATTTATAATACCAATATAAATGGTCCGTTATTTGACATTATAAATTTTCCAGCTAACTCATTCCTGGTTGCTGCCATTTTGCCCCAGTTTGCTAAGTTGGGCTCATCAGTTGGTAAATAGCACACCTACCAATACACATGGCTAGTGCATACAGTGGAGGCCTCTGGGTAGGCTACATGGAGCCACCAGCAGTGCCAATGCACTATGTGAGAGACTTTGTCTCATGGCTTCCACTGTATGCACTAGCCATGCGTATTGGTAGGTGTGCTATTTACCAACTGATGAGTGCAACTTAGCACACCGGGGCAAATTGCTGGTAACCAGAAATGAGTTAGCTGGAAAATTTATAATGTCCAATAACGAACCAACTATAAGTTTACTCATTCAGAACAAATATATCAGTTTTCCTATGGGAATCAGCATCTTTATCATCTGATGGCCAGGCAAGTGTCAATTTTTGAAAATGAGACAAAGTCTGTCATAATGCATTGGCACTGCCAGTGGCTCCAAGTAGCCTACGCAGTGGCCTCCACTGTGTGCACTAGCCATGCCTATTGGTAGGTGTGCTATTTACTATATTTACCAACTGATGAGCCCAACTGGGGTGAAACACTGGCAACCAGAAATGAGTTAGCTGGAAAATTTATAATGTCCAATAACGGACCAACGATATTGGTATTATATAAATTTACTCATTCGGAACAAATATTTTATTTTTCTTATGGGAATCCGCATCTTTATCATAAGTGGTATGTTCCGAGCTGTCAGTGGAGAGATGATATGGAATGACATCAGTAGACGAATAAGTTTGAATGGTGTCTTTAAAAGTATGAAAGATCACAATATGAAGATAAAGCTGGAATTCAAGAGGATAAATTGGGGCAAATATTTCTTTATATGAAGGGGAGTTGGGGATTTGAATAACTTTCAAGGGAGATGTTCAATAAATTTCCAGTTTCTTTGCAATCATTTAAGAAAAGGCTAGGAAAACTACAGATAGGGAATCGGCCTCCTGGGCGACTGTCCTAAATGCAGCTCAGTAGTGATTGGTTTGTCCTTCGAATTTGCCTTCGTATTCAATGCCATTGTTGTGATCCATGATGTCAGAATGTGCTTGAAGATTCTGGTAAAATTGTTTGGCATCTGCAGATTAGGTGCATCAATGAACCAAGGTCTCCAAGTTTGGCTTCAGAGATAGGTTTTCCATTAGGCCACAAAGGTGTTAATGCCTGATGAAAGGGAACTCTAGTTTCCCGTGGTCGTCCCTTTCTTGACTTATTTAGATTTACTTCCTGAGATTCATCATCACATTTAGTTTTGACATACATAGCGAATGGCTTTGATTTGAAGAGCTGGATTTCTTTCCGTTTTAGCGAGTTTATCTTGCAACCATGGACATCAGTTTTCTGATTCACGATCATTTTTTCGAGTTCTATTGAACTGAAGAATGATGTTTATTTCCATCTGGTGAACAACAATGGGGTTTTTCCACGCGCAGTTTCTAATTACATTTAAGTAGTCCTCTGCAGTGTATAAACGCTGTTGAAATTTGAAGGCATGCTCAATATCTGCAAAGTCACTGTCGTTGGGAAGAAAACTGTGACCAGGTACTAGAAATCACATAATTATCTTCTGAAGAGTAGGGTGTTGATCCAATACTGCCTTCATCATCAAAACAATTTTAATATTACGGTTCTGACCACCGCAAGAATCTGACCATAATATAAGCTCATAAATAGCGGATGCTTCTTCCAGTAGGTGTTTCATTAAGCATGAGCCGACTTCTTGTGTCCCGCGACCTGCCACACCTTCCAGCCAAACGTAACAGTGACTTTTATTATTACTTCCCTCATATACTCCGCAGTTGTATAACCATAGCTGACGTTTGTAAAACACAATGTTCATTGGAATTCGTCGCAATGGTAATGTTTTTTCCATGTCAAAAGTAATTGTTTCCAGTCCTTCAGTTTCCTTGGCATGCAGTAAATTATTTCTCTTCAAATTCTGCACTGCTTCTGCTTCAGCTAAATGGTTTGCCTTCTTATCAAATCAAATCAAATCAAATCAAATCAAATCAAATCAAATCAAATCAAATCAAAATCTCTTTATTTGCAAATGAGGTATCTACCTCGGTGGCAAATGGTACACTAAAATACATTATTGTCAAGCACTAAATATTAAATTAACAAGAGAGGAAAATTTTCCTATAATACAATATTATACAATTTACACTAACAATTTTTTCTATTAAACACACAGCTCATCCTTAATAAATTTATATTGTTTACAAAATTCTACTTATATCTCTCGTACTACTTACAAATATAGTCAACTGATATACAGTATGTGGACTTACTTCAAATGATACTATACAACTGGTATAAGATTTTACATTGCATTTATTTATTTATTTATTTATTTATTTATTTATTTATTTATTTATTTATTTATTTATTTATTTATTTATTTATTTATTTATTTATTTATTAATTTTTTTTTTTACCCATTCTGGAACCTAAGTAGCATAACGACCTGCTGCGTCTTAACCAGAACCCCTTTTGCCACCTATTTTCAAAGTTCCTGAAGGGCCGTCACAGCTACCATAGCGGTCCCAGGGCCCTCGAAGTCCCCACTGTACTTCACCCCTACAGGCAGTCCCCTACTTTGGCTGTCCAAACTCCTTAGACCAGGGGATGGAATTAATTTATTCACACACATTTTTTTATATACAATAACCTGCACTGGTCGAATGCCCTCTAACATTTCATTTATTTTCTCTGTTGCTGTTTATTCTCTTCTTGAATATCTGTACAGATTTTGGAAAAGGATCAAACACTACCCCTGGTAAACTGTTCCACTCCTTCACACCCTTCCCAATGAATGAAAATTTACCCCAATCGCTTCTGCTAAAATTCCTTCTAATTTTATATTTGTGGTCAGTCCTGCCGATATAATTATTTTCCAACTGAAGCCTCTCACGGATATCTCCCCATGCTTCTTCTCCTGTATAGGCTCTATATAATCCTGTAAGTCTAGTTTTCTCCCTTCTCTTACTTAAAGTTTCCCACCCAAGTTCCTTTAACATTTCTGATACACTACTCTTTCTTCTGAAATCCCCTGTTACAAATCTTGCTGCTTTCCTCTGCACACTATCTGTTTCTTTTATTAGGTATTCTTGGTGAGGATCCCAAACACTGTTTGCATATTCCAATAAAGGATGAACCATACTTAAGTAACTTTTTTCTTTTAATTCTTTATTGCATCCTTTAAGTAGCCTCATTATGACATGTAACAATCTGTATGCTTTCCCAACAATGTCATCAACATGACCCTTCCAGTGCAAATTACTTTCAAATCTCACACCTAAGTATTTGCACTTGCCATCTTTTGGGATAACAACCTCATCCAAAGTATATTCAAATTTAGTTTTAAAGCTCCTGTTTGTAAAAGTTGTAACAGTTGATTTGCCTCCATTAACCTTCATATTATTTTCTTCAACCCATTGTTGGATACTTTCAAGGTCCCTTTGTAATTCTGAACAATCCTCAATGTTATTTATTTCCCTATAAACAATTATGTCATCTGCATACAATCTTATTTTTGATGTTATATTGTTCCCTAAATCATTTGCGTATATTAAGAAAAGTAACAGACCGATTATACTACCCTGTGCAATTCCCTTCCAAACTTTCTCTTCCTGCGATACATTATTTCCTACTTTGACTTTCTGAACCCTTGAATTTAGAAATGTTTTTATCCAACGTGTAACCCTTACATCCAATCCTATTCCCTCCAATTTCTTTAATAATATTCCATGTTCCACTCTATCAAAGGCTTTGGAAAGATCTATGGCTATGCAATCTAACTGACCTCCTGAATCCAATTGATCTGATATGTCCTGCTGAAATCCCACCAGTTGTGCCTCACAAGAAAATTTCTTTCTAAATCCATACTGGCTCCTCATGAACCAATTTTTATCATCACATATCCCTCTGATGTACTTTGGTATTAAACTCTCCAGTATTTTACAAACTATACTGGTCAGGCTCATTGGTCTGTAGTTCTCTGGTGTCCTTTTATCATCCTTTCCTTTATAAATTGTTATTATTATAGATTCCTTCCATTCCTTTGGTATTACACTATTGTTTATGACATAGTCAAAGATAAATTTTAAATAAGGCACTATGTACCACCCCATTGTCTTTAATACCTCCCCAGTAATTTGATCTCTTCCTGCTGCTTTTCCTTGCTGAAGCAGTTGGATTTGTCTGAAAATATCTTCATTAGTGAATGAGAAGCTTCTTGTTTCCCTCTGCGTCTCTCCCTCTCTATCTTCTGTTTCGGTTTCCAACTCCTGACAATCATCTACTGAATCTCTGAATTCCCTACTAAATAGATATACTTTTTCAGTATCTGTTAAATAGTGTTCACCCCCTTCTCCCACCATTGTAAGAATTTGGATTCCTTTTCCTTTTTGATTTCTGATAAATGAATACAGCTTTTTCCATTTCCCTTTGTGGTCATTACCGTCTTGAAGTATGCCATTCATATAATTCCATAATTCTCTTTTGGTTCCTTTTTCACTCTATTCAGTTTCCTCATTAGCTGTTTTCTAGTTTCTCTACTCTCCCTACCCTTTTTGATTTTCCTGTTTACTATTCTACATTTTCTTTTTAATTTTCTTATTTCCCTTGTATAATAAACAGGGTCTGAGGTCATTTTACCCTTCTTAACAGGTACAAATCTCTTCTCTCCTTCCCAAATGATTCCTTTAAATTTAGCCCAAAGTGTATCCACAATACTCCCTTCACTTATCCAACAACTGAATTGTGATTTAAGGTAAGTCCCAAATTCATCAACTTTAGTTTTTCTGTACAATTTCTTGTCTTGTGTAACCCTCTTATTAAGCCTTTTTGGTACGAATCCTACATCCATTATTACAGCCTTATGGTCTCCTATTCCTTCAATTACCTCAGTTTTATCAACAATTTCCCGTGGTTTAACCAAGAATACATCTAGTAAGTTATTGAGACGAGTCGGTTCTTGTACTACTTGTGTAAATCCTCCCTCCCAAATTAACTTATTTGCCAGTTTCTGTTCATGGGCTTCACTTGCAGCTCCATTCCATTCAACTTCAGGCAAATTTAGATCTCCCCCAATTATTAGCATATCATTATTATTGTTTTTGTGAGTATAATCTATTATTTTCTCAAATATTTCCATGTCTCTTTCCTCTCGTCCAGGCCTGTATGTTCCTATAATTCCCACCTCCTTCATATTATCACAAACTAATTTTATCCCTAATATTTCATCCCTTTCATCGGTAAACCATTCATGTGAACAATAAGTTTCCTTCATCAGAATAAACACCCCCCCCCCTCCCTTTTTATCTCCCCAGTCTCTACGATAGACTGTGTACCCTTCTGGAAATACTTCTCTATTACCCACCCCTTCTCTCAACCACAATTCCACTCCTATCACCACATCAGTCTCATAAGATTCCATCAATGTACCAAATTTTAATTGTTTATTTACTACACTTTGACAGTTTACCAAGAGCAATCTCAGACCCCCTTCCTCCCTAAAACTTGACTGTTGCAATTGGGTAACTTGAAATTCCTTACTTTCCTGAGTTTCATTTTCTAGTTGACTGAGCCAGCTTGAAGTACAGCTGGCTTTTTCTACTAGTTTTCCTGGTCAGTATTATAACTCAAGGGAGTTGCCTGTTTTGCAGTACAGCCTGTTTTATCTGACAGAATATCTCGATCATTCTTGACACCTCTAATTTCAGCATCAAGAGAATCACATAAATTGCATGTGTCCTTTTTGAGTTTCTTTATTTGCAAATTGAATTTCGTTAGAAGAAGTTTCTTGTACATTGAAAATGAAACTGGATTTTTATTTTCCCCCTTGTACATGTCATGCATCAACGGAAGGGTCGTATCACTACTTAGAAACTCCCTTTCGGTTTCTTTCCGCAATAATGGGATTTGTACCGTGGATATTTGTTGACGTGTTCAATAACACCTTGAATTCTCTCATTGGATATTTTATTGCTCCCACCACCAATTCCACGAAGAACTCGAACTCCGTTGCTACTCTTCAGAGCTTCAGAGCTCGATCAACCGTACAGCTGGAAATCCTCAACGTCTGCAGAAATATAGATTTACAAACTTGAATACCGGCAATCTTGTATTCCCTGGTGAAGGACTTCCATTCTGAAGATTTTTTCCTCTTCCTCCTGATAGGCACTTCAGTCACCATACTAGTTATGAGCGCAGTTTGGGCATCATGGGATTCAACACTATAAAATTCCTTGAAGTCACGTTCACGAACATCTAAAGAGTTTTTCTCACCGCACTTGCATTCACAAAGAAAATTTCTAAAAGTTTTCTCTTCTTTTCCCTTTCCAACCGAGCTCGATAGCTGCAGTCGCTTAAGTGCGGCCAGTTTCCAGTAATCGGGAGATAGTTAGTTCGAACCCCGCTGTCAGCAGCCCTGAAGTTGGTTTTCCGTGGTTTCCCATTTTCACACCAGGCAAATGCTGGGGCTGTACCTTAATTAAGGCCACGGCCGCTTCCTTCCCATTCCTAGGCCTTTCCTATCCCATCATCGCCATAAGACCTATCTGTGTCGGTGCGACGTAAAGCAGATAGCAAAAAAAAATTCTCTGTCCACGTTGGGTCATGTAGGACTTATTCTATATGCATCTTTTCTTCCGAACATCGTGGTTTTGCATTGGATAGGATATTTCCTCTTCCTACCTTTACTAGGTCGTCCTTGGTTGCCATTTTTCGCATTGTTAGTAACGCTGCTTTCGGTATAAAGTCCATTGTTGTCAGAAAGATCATGTGCTTCATTGCCGCACCACTCCTCATTGTTTGCGTAGTTCTGCTCAGTGGCTTCCTTACTGGTATTAGGAATTTAATTCCCTGTATTCACGACTTCAGCTTTAACTTGGTCACCTTGGGAATCCTAAACAATGAAAAAGAAAGTTAATGGATGATAATAAAACACTAACCTATGTTCGGACACTTTGTATAGCATTGAATAAATATGCCCGTAATTTTAAAATTCGAATTACACACAAAGGTTCTGAAGTACAGTACATATATGCACCGCAACAAGTTCGGTAACACAGGCACAAAGTTGTCTACTTCAAGTGGCTCTAGATTTTTATATACAGCCCGATGAGATGACTCCCAAATCTCACCTTCGGCACCTGTATTCACATCATGTAGTCCCACCACAGGAATGTCTTTTTTTGTTAATTGTAACTGGCATTACGTTATTATTTGGATTCTAGAACAGTAATAAAATGTTCGAAATATGATTACAATATATTGTGAGTATCATTATGGTTCTACTACTGATAATATACTGATACATAAACAATGATATGTCTACAGAAATGGCCCCACTTTCATTATTCTGATGTGGAATTCATTGATTTGGTGCATTTTACCTAGCATAACATGTTAAAACACTGTTACAGTGAAGCTCTCGCAGCTTCTTGAAATAAGTATATCGATACAAAAAATATTGCTTTCATTGTAGAATACTGTATTAGATACCGTACAACAATCTCATTTTGATACTAACCTTAGAATGTTCTTCTAGAGAATGATTCAAGTTCAGTGACACAGGCACAAAGTTGTCTACTTCAAGTGGCTCTAGATTTGTATATACAGCCCCATGAGATGACTCCAAAATCTCATCTTCAGCACTTGTATTCACATTATGTAGTCCTACCACAGAAATGTCCTGCTTATTAATTGTAACTGACATTACATTATTATTTGGCTTCTAGAACAGTAAGAAAATGATCGAAATACTATTACAATTATATTGTGAGTATCATTATGATTCTAATACTGATGATTATCAATATTACTGATACCTAAACAATGATATGTCTACAGAAATGGCCCTGCTTTCATTATTCTGACCTGAATTCCTTGATTTGGTGCGTATTACCTAGCATAACATGTTAAAACACTGTTACAGTGAAGCTTTCACAGCTTCTTCAAATAAATCTATCGATACAGAAATATTGCTTTCATTGCAGAATACCGTATTAGATACCATACAACAATCTCATTTTGATACTAAACCGAGCTCGATAGCTGCAGTCGCTTAAGTGCGGCCAGTATCCAGTAATCGGGAGATAGTGGGTTAGAGCCCCACTGTCGGCAGCCCTGAAGATGGTTTTCCGTGGTTTCCCATTTTCACACCAGGCAAATGCCGGGGCTGTACCTTAATTAAGGCCACGGCCGCTTCCTTCCAATTCCTAGGCCGTTCCTATCCCATCATCGCCATAAGACATATCTGTGTCGGTGCGACGTAAAGCAAATAGCAAAAACAAAAAACAAAAATTTTGATACTAACTTTAGAAAGTTCTTCTAGTGAATGGTTCTCGGACGCAACTTTCTTAGCAAGCTGCATTAGTAGCATTGTCCTTCTCCTTACTTTTGGAAGTACTTGATACATCACTGAACTTCGTCACTTGATAAACCACTCAATGTATCACCACATAAAAATGTTAGCACTATTGGAAACGCGGGCTCCCTCGCTGTCATTCGCGCGCAATGTGAGGAATGTGGCGCTTAGTTTAATGATGCAAACTGGAACGTTGCATAGTCTACTGATGCAATTTACTTTTTTACTGATTCCCACTTTGTTGCTTAGGTTTTCTGTCTACTGACAACTAACGGCCTCTTGTAATGCAGTGGGAAATTTTTTATAAATAGTTCAAGCCTTCCTCTACAAGATGACGCTAAAATCTCAATTTTCATCAAATGGCGCTTAGTCTACTGATGCATAACGGCATCCAATTAATTATATCCTATGATACGAGTATATGCATATTTACAATATTGCAAATCTTCATTTACAGATTAACTGCTGCAAAACGATACGTCATATCGACAAACGGATTGTACCATAAGATATCTCATTTAGCAGTCCAAATGGCTGGTCTTATGATATTTTCTGTATCTCATCTATTTATGGGTAAGAATGAGTTATAAACGTTGAATAGAATGAAATTTGGGTAAGGTTTTCTCACACTTTTGGATACTTATGTGACAGCCACAAACAGAATTTGGCTCACATATGGATACTGGGTGGGCCAATGTTCGTGTGGAATTCGATGATTCTTTCATATAAATGATCCAAACTATGAATTATTTGTCTACAAAGTGAAAAATGTATGTACAATCGAGAAATAGAGACAAATTTAACGTATAAGGAATAGAGATACGACAAAATGTCATAGGATCAAAGTTGTAGATTACTCTAAATTGAAAGTGATACGACTTCTCGTTTAGCCACTAAATACCTCGAAATGAAGGTCTGCACTGACGTTAAAATTGCCTCAATATTTTGATATTTTTCGGGCGTAAAAAGTGAAGTATTTAAAGATCCTGGAAGCTTTCTGTTGGTTACAGGCTAAGACATAAATAATTTTTTGCCGAATTTCAATATTCTAGCTCGTCTGGTAGATTGTGCTGCATTCTTGCTATGGGGTCAAAGGGGGTAAAAATGAGGACTTTCAGGAAACTAAAGCTAACAAATATGCAGATGATCATTATTACACCTGAAACAGATAACTGTACAAACATTTTGCCAAAATAGTCAATGTACAGACACACGGTCGTTACGATTTTATTCATATAGATAAGAAATCTACTCCATGTACAACACCTTTTGGGCTATGTCCGCTGGACTTAGCCTGCAAAACCGACCGTTCATGATATCTCACTTATTAATCCTCCTATCGAAAAATGCACATAAGAAAAAAGTTTTAGAAATGGATTTCCATCAAGGTTGGTCGATTTCCAGCCAGGTTTGCCTTGTATATATTATGGGAGAGTAAAATCACTGTTTTGGTTCCCTATAAACTCCCAGTCCATTCTGGGAATTTGACATGGTATGGACCTAAAAACATAACGTTGGACAGATGGATGCTAAATATGAAGTTTGGTTGAAATATCTCCAGTAGTTTTCAAGAAATACGCTTTACACACACCCGCTCTTGAGTTAAGTCCGGTGGGACTTGCATTGAAAAACGATCCGTTAATGATATCTCTCTTATTAACCCTTGTATTGAAATGATGCACATCAGAAAATTGGTTTAGAAATTGATATCCCATTAAGGCAGGTTGGTTTCCATTAAGTTTGGTTGTGTATATTTTGTGGGGGTGTAAAGTCACGGTTTCGATTTTGTATAAACCCTCAATGTTCAGGGATGTAGAAATAATATTGGCCCTAAAACCTACCCAAGGACATGTGGATTCTAAATATGAAGTTTGGTAGAAATATATCCAGTAGTTTTCAAGTTATAAGAACTCAAACAAACCAACAAACAAACAGACCCCAAAGCTAAAAAATATGCAGCTTGTCATTACTACACCTGAAACGGATAAATGAATGAAAATTTCGCCAAAAATGTCAATGTACAGACACACAATTGTTACAATTTTATTTATATATATAAGGAATCTGCTCCACATACACCTTTTAGCTATGTCCACTGGACTTAGCTTATAAAAAGGTCTGTTAATGATATCTCCCTTATTAATCCTCATATCGAAATGATGCACATGAGAAAAAAGATTTAGAAATTTATTTCCATTAAGGCAGGTAGATTTCCATTCAGTTTAGTTGTGTATATTTTGTGGGAGTATAAAATCGCGGTTTCGGTTTCGTATAAACCCCCCTTTGAGTTCAGGGATTTAGAAACAATACTGGCCCTACGTAAGTGGTTTGAAAAGTTCTCGGAATGTACTAGAATTAAGTATCTTACCTCGGTGGAACTGCTTTTATTTTTCAACATAGTCTCCCTGTAGACTAATGCATTTGGTCCAGCGATGTTCCAATGCCTTGATCCCATCTCGAAAATGAGATTCCTCCAGGCCTGCAAAATACCTCTCCAATTCGGCTGTCAGTTCTTTCCTTGCAGAAAGTCTCCGTCCACCGAGGAAAATTTTCAGCTTGGGGAATAGATGAAAGTCTGATGGTGCCAAATCCGGTAAATAAGGTGGATGTGGCAACAATTCTTACCTCAGTTCATGACGTTTTGCCATGGCAATAATACTTGTGTGCTGCGGAGCATTGTCCTGATGAAAGATGACCTTTTTCCTTGCCAAACCAGGCCTTGTTTCGCGTATCTTTTCCTGTAGTTGGTCTAGGAGGTTTGCATAATATTGCCCCATAATTGTTTGGCCAGTAGGAAGATAATCTATCAGCAGAATGCCTTTTGCATCCCAGAAAACTGAGGCCACGACCTTTCCGGCCGAATGCACTGCCTTTGCTTCCTTTGGTGGTGGTGAATCACCATGTTTCCACTGCTTTGACTGCTGTTTTGTCTCTGGGGTATAGTAGTGGACCCAAGTTTCATCTGTAGTCAGAAACTGGCGCAAAAAATCTTGTTGGTTGCACTGAAAACGGGCCAGACTTTGTTCAGACATTTCCAATCTGGTGCGTTTATTGTCCAATGTCAAGAGCTGTAGCACCCATCTTGCGAATAATATTTTCATACCCAATTCTTCGTTTAAAATATAATATACCCGTTTAGAACACATCCCTACAGCTTCAGCAATCTCCTGCACTTTCAGTCGACGATCCTCCATGACCATTTTATGCACTTTTGCGATAAATTCTGGGGTCGTAACACTTTTTGGCCGTCCACTACGCGGATCATCATCCAAGCTCTCCTGACCAAATTTAAACTCACTGGTCCACTTGGCAACAGTTGAAAATGAAGGAGCAGAGTCCACCAGTGTGTTCTGAAAGTCGGCATGAATTTCTTGTGCTTTCATACCTTTCTTTACAAAGTACTTATTCACTGCTCGAATCTCAGTTTTTCCCATTGTCACAAATCACTACGCAGGAACAACAACAAAGAGTCGTCACTACCACACTCCTGCAGCTAGAGCACTGACGCGCCACGTGTTCACTCACAAAGGATGTGTGGTTATTTCGTGGGAACCTCGTTGCTCTAGCACTGACATCTAGCAGTGATTCCGAGAACTTTTCAAACCGCCCTCGTAGAACGTACTCAAGGACAGGTGGATTCTAAATACAAAGTTTGGCAGAAATATATCCAGTAGTTTTCAAGTATAAGAACTCACACAAACAAACAAACAAACAGACACCAAAGCTAAAAATTATGCAGATGGTCATTATTACACCTGAAACGGGTAACTGAATGAAATTTTGCCAAAATAATCAATGTACAGACACACGGTCATTATGATTTTATTTATGTAGATTCAGAAACTAAGTGATCAAAAATGTCATCTATAAAAATTGACTCAAACAGTTGAATGCACGATTTTTCTCAGAGTTTGGTGAAGTCATTGTTGGGAAATATTCCTGAATGTGCGCTAAGGTTTTGCTTTTCCCATTTTGCAGGAATTCAAGGTACCTTTCTGGGTCTTACTTGTACCAACTCAGCTTGATCCACTTCAACAAGCACATCTTCAAAGTCTTGATAGTCAGTTGGAGTTTCATAGGTCACTAATTCTGCATTTGCTCGAAGCTAACTATCAGGTAAATTGTCGGTGAAGCCACCTCCATCTTCATCTCCGCCGTCCTTGTCCGACAAAACTACAGTGTCTGGGGGCTCAATGAATACCTTTCCTACATCGGAAAGTTCATCATATTCCAACAAGTCGAGTACTTCTCGTAATGAATTTCTCCTAGAAAAATTGATGAATCCATAAATGTGTAATGCGTGAAAAGACAGGATGAATAACTGCATAAAAGATACATTTCAACAAGAAAACCGCAATGCAGTGTCAATTTTATATGAAAATTATACTCTGTGTGATTAAAAATGGTTAAATTGAAACATATAACTTACAGCCTATACTATTATGCATTGCTAGGTTGATAAAGGAGAATGAAATGAATGGAAAGGAACATCAGAACTATTACAATAAGGTTGAGTTGTGTCAAGCAGAAGTACAGCACTTCTGCCCAGCGTGCCAGATAAGTACCACCAAACTTCTACTTCAAATGAAAGGACACCAATCATCCCCAAGACATATCTTCTTCTTCTTGCTATGGGCTTTACGTCGCACCGACACAGATAGGTCTTATGGCGACGATGGGATAGGAAAGGCCTAGGAGTTGGAAGGAAGCGGCCGTGGCCTTAATTAAGGTACAGCCCCAGCATTTGCCTGGTGTGAAAATGGGAAACCACGGAAAACCATTTTCAGGGCTGCCGATAGTGGGATTCGAACCTACTATCTCCCGGATGCAAGCTCACAGCCGCGCGCCTCTACGCGCACGGCCAACTCGCCCGGTCAAGACATATCTTAGCTAACCACCATACATATGAGCACCTTAGAGAAAAATATAGCACAACAGGCTCCATATAAAATGAATATACAAGTAAAACAGGAATTACTTCAAACGTGCAGCCATTACTGGCACTCGTGAAAACAAGACTTCTTTTTATGTAGCCATACCGTACTGATGAACATGGTATACTAAAACAAAACAAACTTCTCTGCACATGACAGTACCGTAGTAAACAATAGAGTGCATACAGTTTCAATAGTAAGAGTCCAAGAAGACGGTGTACTTTACCGTGCCATATATGGCACGCTGGGCGGATCCAGGTTAACAGCAGAATGTAACTCAGTAAGACAGGGTGGAAGAGGCTCGCCAACAGTACGTGGAAAACTGGAAGTGTAAAATGATGATGATGATGATGATGACGACGACGATGACTACTGTACCTTTATATGAGCTAAGCATTATTTTCTTGTGTCACTCGTAATTGTTATGTTGCATAAGTAGAATGTAGAAAGAGGATGAGGAGATATGATATAAACTTCTCGTTTGGAAGGAATTGTTTGACGTTTAGATGTGTTAAGAGGAAAGCGCTGCTACTGCCAATGCAACTTTATTACCCACATGTAATAGCCCCGAAATTTTTCTGTGCACTCATTTCTGTAATTGACATCAAACCTGTGTTTCTTGTCTTCATTTCCTATAGCATTAAAAGGATTAAAATTGGTAGATAAATTTGAAGGTGCTGTTTACTGTGTCAAACAGGGGGATAGACACCTTTAAAAATCAAGACGGCATCATTTACAAAATATTTAGTGGTGAAGCCTGCGCCATTTTTCATGGCACGTTGTTCATTACTCGTGTTCTGGTTTATATTCAAACCTGTATATCTGTTTTTCTTATGCTTGATTCAGTCGCTTTACAAAAGTCAATGTTTCGTAGTTTTGTCGTCAGGTGGCAGTGCTATACTCCATCTTTAATTTCCAGGCCTTGCTTCCTGTCGTAATGATGTAATGATGGTTATTCCTTGTTTTTTTTTCCAATGGGATCGAGGAGTAAAAACAACAAGATGGACTCCACACTAAACGAGACCGCTTTTCTGACCTATCAAAAGGTTTTCAGCAGATTTAAACCTTGATTTTCCCTGTATGACTATTTTAATTGTTCCTTTATATTTCTCAGGTGCGTACATTTTATTCTATCTTTTTCGTATGTTCATTTTTATTTTACCCTTTGGTGCGTGCTGTTCTGTCCTTGAGCGCACGGTTGTGTGTGTGTGTAAATGTGTTGGGCGAGTTATTTGTCTATTTGATATATGGTCCCTGTGCTTTGAATTTGTGTGCTTTGAATTTATGTGCCTCTACATTTATTCTTCGATTACATGAGTGTTGGTCATTCTTGTCAGAACCTACATAATTGGATCTGTATGGATTGTGTCCTTGTACACCTTGTGTGTCTTGGTTTGCCTATTGCACGACCCTCGTGTTCGATGCTTCTCATTTCTACAGAATACTGTCCCTTATTGAGGCAATCTGTTTTGGTAACCTGGCTTGATGGGGAGACCGTTGTGCCCTTTGGACAGACCGATGGCCTACCGCCACATATTTATTATTGTGCTCGGGTGGATGGTTGTGCATGCGTGGGTGTTGTATGTATGAATTGGACGGGAAGCCGCACTATATCATGTATATTTTGCCCTTATTAATTCATGTGATGTTTTTTTAATATTGCTCCTTTATTTTTGCTCGTACCTGACCAGGCCTTGTGTCTGACTTATTTTTGATGGCTGGCATTTTATTTCTCATTCCCGGTTTTCTTTTTCTTATTCTTCTGCTTACTTGACTATTGATGTGCGCAGTCTCGTGGTTTCCAGCCACGGAGGTTCATAACTGATTTTCTCTGTCCCCTTTGTCCCTTCTGATGTATATTTTTTCTCCTTTCTGATGGGTCATCTAATGAATGCTATAATGAACTAAGAGTAATAATATAAGTAAGAGAACATCGACCATGCGGGCATCTTTGGAAAAAAAATGGAGAGAAAAGCATGATAGTATTGTGTAATTGAATGTTTTAATTTGAGCTTTATTACCGTTCGCTATTTGGTGGGAAGCTTGGCCGAGAAAAACTTGGATGTCATGCTCTGTGTGTATGTATTTCTTTTTAACATTTTCTGTTCAGTATCCTACTTGCATGTTCCATTGATTGATTTTCTCCTCTTAATTTACTCTTTCAATAAATTGCAAATTTGTATGCTAATTTGCTTTTGATTTACAGTAGCGTTAGTCCTTTATTATTACTACTATTATTAAAGGACTGATTCTCAGTTCAAGGCTGATACGTTGTCGCCTTTCCCTATCATGATCACCAGACCTCGTGTTATTGGTGCACTCGTTTCCTCGTGTTTCCCGTATTGATTCTCTCCTTTGTCCTCCTGGGATACGTGTGCGGGTATTGGCTCAAGCATGATGTTCTTAATGTTGATGAAATCAGACTTTTTTTTTTACCAGGTTATCTCAGATGAATCTGTAGTTTTCAAGGGAGAATCTTGCTACAAAGACAAAGTACGAACTATGGTAATGGTTGGTGCGAATGTGGAAGGAACCGATAAACTACCGCTACTGGTGATAGGAAAGTTCAGGAACCCATGCTGTTTAAAACGTGTTAGGCTCTACCATGCAAGTACACCAGCAGCAAGTCAGTTTGTATGAGAAGTTCTGTCTGTGAAGAGTAACTTGGTTACACAAGTTAGTAGTGAAGATCCAGGGTGCTGGGAAATCATACAGGAGTGGATGGAGATAACAAGTTATTTCAATGAATTCATTGCCATTGAAGAAATGGAGGGAGCAGACCATCGATCAGATCTGCAAGGAAATTCAGGGAGGAGATGAGTAGACTGAAGAAGAAGAAGAAGAAGAAGAAGAAGAAGAAGAAGAAGAAGAAGAAGAAGAAGAAGAAGAAGAAGAAAAATAAGAAGAAATGGAAGATAATTTTAAAGACCATCTTGCAGTGAACCATCTTGAACAACAGATGTGGTTTATAGAAGGTCCACCTAATGTGCCCTAGAACACATGAAAAAGAATGTGGGAAATGGAGAGGTTTATACAGCAAGAAAGCAGTAAAATCCTCAAACAATCAACCCTGGACAATTTCTTTTCCAAGTTGTAGCCTAGACTTTTGTGTTTGAAAATCTATTTGATGTCTAATAGAGTACTTATTTTAGATAATGTACTGTTACTATCTAGCCTTTCATTGTTCTTAGTATTTCTTATCTATTGCACAAATGTATATATAATATTTTGAGTTCTCTTATAAAATATTTCTATAATACAGTATGTCCAATTATTTTACTTTATTTCTAAAAATACATGTTTTGATAATCAAATTTTAATAATGTGCCTTTTCTTTTAGCAGCCGTTATATTATTGGCCTATGTTGGCATCATTCACAAATAAGGAAATTTGTCACCTGTGTGGTTTATGTGTATTTCAAGATATAAGTTTTCAAGCATTAGCCCTTTTAAGAAGTTTCCTGCTTAAGAAGTATTTTTTTAATGTTCCCTTGGAAAACTTCTGAACAGAGTTTTACTGTATTTACTTTTGATTACATTAAAGAATATGTCCCTTATACCCGTATGATTTTTGTATTCTAAGCAATTAGAATTTAGTATTTTAATATTTTTTCTCCTATCTTCTTCAGAAGTAGAATTCTAGAAATGTTGGTATAATTATATTCCCAGCTTTTATGTAGGAATTTATGATGACCTTTCTAATATTTAGTTGTGTGTTGGATTTCAATAAGTCTTCTGTTCTCACAATTGTTTTCTGATTTCAGAAGTGGAAGATCTTCCCCCATCAGTTCAAGAACAGCTTTTTGAAGAGCTTCTAGATCGTGATGCACAGCAACAGTTGGAGTCGGAACCTCCAGTGTTGAACTGGTCATTGGAGGTAACGGTGCGCCTGGGCTCCAGGTTGTATGCATTGTGGAATCGTTCTGCTGGAGACTGCCTACTCGACTCAGCTATGCAGGCTACATGGGGTGTATTCGATCGTGATAACATACTTCGCAGAGCCCTTGCGGACAGCTTACATCAAGGAGGACACGTGTGAGCAGGCTCTTATATTTATCATTGCGTCAAACCCTCCACACAATAGAGAAGATCTCATATTGATGAAAAATGACTTGTATATCAGTGCACACTTGCATGCTCTACCCTTGACCCTTAAAGATCCCAGTTAGAGTATGATTCTAGTATATAGGACCCTTACCAGGATTACTTGATTTGAGGGCTATATCATGAGATGCGATACAAATGCAGTTTCGCAAAGAAGAATTCCCTGAACTTTCAAAGGCAGTGTCAGATACTTCTAATGAAAATTATTAAGGAAGTAGGTAGTATGTATAGTACGCGCACCTTTTAGTAATAGATGGACACCCTAGTGCTGAATCGGTCGACCTCGGTTATCTTCGAGGTTATCTTCGAGATTCGTATTGACAACCTTTAAAACACAAACTAAGAATCGCTTATGCATCGCTGTGCGACATCTGGCATGCACTTTAAGTATTCGTATTGTTGTTGTTTACACAGCAAAGCCAAACTATAGAATTCATGTTAGGAACAAGATTCGCATCGAGAAATGTTATATAATGTGTGTGTGACACAGTTGTTGGCTTAAGATAATAAAGGTTTAGAAAATTCATATCGATCAATCTTCTTATCGATTCAGTTCAGATTTCATTTCAATTCAGTTGGCTGTATTACTGGAACTGGCAGTGCTACCTCCTTACTCCTCAACCCAGTACAAAAATCTGTCACTAAAAAGTGTGCGCATAATACATGATACTTGCGTGTGTTTATCTCAAAACAAAGTTATATTTGTTATAAATAAAATAATGATTTTACAAAGCACATTTTAAGCCTGATGTAATATTTTTGAAGGAACATATAGGGGTTGTCTTGCATTCAGGGTCATCTTGGATTCGGAGGAATATGGTAATTATCATCATTATCGTCATCATTCATTCATTCATTCATTCATTCATTCATTTTGTTTCGGCCAACTAAGGACCACGTCATTTCAACTGTTTCCTTCCCTGAACTTCAACATTTGCCCAATACTCCCACATTCATTGCTGGTGTTGTTCCTTTCTTGTTTTGGTCCTCCACACCTTCCCTGTTTCCAGCTTTGGTTTTTCTTGGAAATCCTTGAGGTCTTAAATGTTGCTTTTATGTGGGTTGTGCTCCTGGATGTCATTGTGTGTGGTGCCTACCTCTTGTAGATCTTTTTATACTTCACTGAACCATGTCCCTTTTGTCTTCTTATTCTGGAAGCAGGAGAAGATCCGCTTGGCTGACTTTGCAGAGCTCATTATATATCTTTGTATTTATTATTATTATTATTATTATTATTATTATTATTATTATTATTATTATTATTATTATTATTATAATTATATATGTATAATTCGCTGGGGCCATCAAGGACCACGTTAAGTCTTGTTGCATTTGACATTGAACTTGGCCTTCTTTAGAGCACAAATTTCCCTCATTCTTTGTGAGTGGGCCTGCTTACGCTCCTCTGTCCAAGGGGCACCGTGTCTTCTCTTCGGTTGCTCGTCTCGGTTTAGCCCGTTCGTCAATATTTTCTTGCGGAAGAGATCTCTGTTAAGGGCGTCTTCAGCTGAGATATGTAGCATTTGCAGGTCTTCTTTGGTATTTCTAAACCAGGGAATTGTGGTTTTGGGGTTTGAATCAAAAAAGTGAAAGATTTCTTTAGTTAACTTTCTTCCATCCATTCTTTTCTGATGACCGTAAAATCGTGCCCGTCTTTTTCTGATTGTTTCACAATGAAGTATTTATTTATTTTCCACCTAGTCGATACAATGATTGCCTAAGGCAATTTTTATTGGTCAAAAGTGGTACATGTTTCGTATATTAACAACATCTTCAGCCACATAACAATGTTTAGATGAAAAATATAAAATAGACAAAGTAATGCTTTAGAGGAAGTGTCCTTGAAATTAACATAAGATTGACAAGATTAAAACAAACAAATAACTCAAGAGAAAATATATAAATTATTTCTACAATAGAAAGCAGTCGTCAAGGAAACACTTGTACAATATTCCATAGAGAAATTGTCCTAATAAATATTCTTTTCTTAATAATCCATGAAAAAAGATCAATTTATAAATTAAAAATTATACAATTTATAAGTAATTATCGAAATGAAGAAATCCTGATATCACAGTGCGGCTCTTATTATTAATGTAGATGAAAATATAACTAGGAATTCATTTTGTTTCGGCCAACTAAGGACCACGTCATTTCAACTGTTTCCTTCCCTGAACTTCAACATTTGCCCAATACTCCCACATTCATTGCTGGTGTTGTTCCTTTCTTGTTTTGGTCCTCCACACCTTCCCTGTTTCCAGGAATTAGTTATATTTTCATCTACATTAATAATAAGAGCCGCACTGTGATATCAGGATTTCTTCATTTCGATAATTACTTATAAATTGTATAATTTTTAATTTATAAATTGATCTTTTTTCATGGATTATTAAGAAAAGAATATTTATTAGGACAATTTCTCTATGGAATATTGTACAAGTGTTTCCTTGACGACTGCTTTCTATTGTAGAAATAATTTATATATTTTCTCTTGAGTTATTTGTTTGTTTTAATCTTGTCAATCTTATGTTAATTTCAAGGACACTTCCTCTAAAGCATTACTTTGTCTATTTTATATTTTTCATCTAAACATTGTTATGTGGCTGAAGATGTTGTTAATATACGAAACATGTACCACTTTTGACCAATAAAAATTGCCTTAGGCAATCATTGTATCGACTAGGTGGAAAATAAATAAATACTTCATTGTGAATCTATTGAAGTGCGATACGGACCATGAAGCTGATTTTATGTAATTTTTCTGATTGTGTCGGTAATTTTCTCTATTTTGCTGTAGACTTCCTTGTTGGATCTCTTATGGTGGATTCCATTTCTGTACTTTGATCCCAAGATTCCTCTCACAATTTTGCGTTCTCTTTTCTCCAGTTCTTCAAGGAGTCCTTTGTTGGCATTTAGAGACAGGGTTTCGACTGCATATAGAACTACTGGCTTCAGAACTGTTTCATAGTGACGTATCTTGGTGTTTTGGGAAAGGCATTTTTTGTTGTAGATTGTGCGGAATGTTTGGTAGGCTATTTCCAGTTTGCGTACTCGCTCCTGAAGTGCTTCTTTGTCCAGTCCATTTTTCATGATGATCTCACGCAGGTATTTGAATTTGTCTACTCGGGTGAAGTCCCCGTATTTTGTATGGAGTTTTGGTGGAGCCTCTTTTATGTTAGTCATTACTTCTGTTTTCTCAAATGATATCTGCAAACCAGTTTGTTCGGCAATTTCCTTTAAAATTTCAACTTGAGCTCTAGCGGTTTCTATGTCGTTTGAGAGAACAGCAATATCATCGGCAAATGCTAAGCAGTCTGTTGTGATCCCCTTGGATTTGGTTCCTATTCTCAATGGACTGTAGTTGGTTTCCTGTAATCTCACCCGCCAGGTTCTGATGATCTTTTCAAGAACACAGTTGAAGAGTATCGGGGATAGCCCATCACCTTGTCGGACTCCTGTTTTGATGTCAAAGGAATCCGAGAGACATCCGTGGAACTTCACCTTGGATTTTGTATCGGTCAGGGTGGCTCTAATTAATGCCAGCAGTTTCAAATCAATTCCAAATTCATTTAAGATGTTTAGCAGGACTTCCCGGTCAATGGAGTCGTGCGCTTTCCTAAAGTCCACAAAGACAGACACATACTGCTTGGACCTTAGTGTACAATATCTGATGATCGTTTTGAGATTTTGGATCTGTTCACCTGTTGAGCGACCTTTTCTGAACCCTCCTTGGTATTCACCTATTTGATGTTCGACTTGTGCTTCCAAACGCTCCAGGATGGCCAGTGATAGAATTTTGTAAGTCACGGGCAACAAAGATATTCCTCTGTAGTTGTTGATGTTCTTAATGCTGCCTTTTTTTGTGTAGTGGATGGATCAAAGCTATTTTCCAATCTTCGGGTAGGGTCTCCTTGTTCCAAATTTCTTCTATTTGCTTTTGCAAGATATCAAGTGATTCCTCTGGGGCATATTTCCATAGTTCTGCTACTACTGAGCCTTCCCCCGGCGCTTTGTTATTTTTGAGACGGGCAATGTGGCGCTTGATTTCATCTCTGTCGGGTGGTCTGGAATCTGGGTACCTGAGTAAGGGTTCCTTGGTCTCAATGGGACTTTGCGGTTTAGAGCAATTAAGTAAATTCTTGAAGTAATCTGCCAGAATGCTGCAATTTTCTTCATTTGACGTCGCCAGTGTGCCGCCCTTTCGCTCAAAGCATAGAGATGGTGGTTTATAGCCAGTGAGTTTGCGTTTGAAGGCTCTGTAGTACTCTCTGTTTTCATTCTTCCTAAAGTGTTGTTCTATCTTTTCAATGAGAGATTTTTCGTATTTACGTTTCTCAGTTCTGAACACCCTAGCTGCTTGGGCACATTGGGTTTTGTAGGTTTCCCAATCATTTTCTGATTTCGTAGAGTAGTACTGTTTCCACGCATTGAGTCTTTCTTGGAGGACTGATTCGCAGGTACTATTCCACCAGGCATGCTTTTTGCTTTTCTTGATTTCTGCAACGTCTTTGGCGGCTTCAACAAGGAGACTTTTGGCGTTGTTAAAGTCACAGTCATTTGGTCTAGCCTTCTCCTGGAACTCCTCGACCCTTTGCCGAAGTTTATCATTGTCGAAGCGTGTGATCTGTTTGGTTGTCTTCCTTGTGTTTGCGGGAATTGGTTTGAATTTGATAAGAGACATATAATGATCTGAGGCCACATTGATGCCTTTCTTTACCTTGACATTCATAATCTCAGGGCTGTTTCTCCTGGAGATTGCAACATGATCAATTTGGAACTCTCCGAGAGCTTGGACGGGAGAACACCAAGTCATTTGCTTTCTGGGTAGATGGCGAAAGTGGTTCGACATAACTTGCAGGTTGTGATTTTCGCAAATGGACACCAGTCTTTTGCCGTTGGGATTGGTTCTTTTGTGGGCAGGGTAATTTCCTATAACTTTCTTGTACTTCTGTTCACGACCTAGTTGGGCATTGAAGTCACCCAAAAAAAGCTTGACATGGTGTTTGGGGATTTTGTTTAATTTTTCATCCAATAGGTCCCAGAAATTATCAACTTCGTCTGGATCAGTCTTTTTCTTATCGTTTGTAGGAGCATGTGCGTTAACTAGGGCGTAGGTTTTGTTCGTGCATTTAATTGTGAGTATAGACAATCTGTCATTCACAGGTTCGAAATTTGCAACCGATTTAAGGATCTTGGTTCTAACAGCAAACGTGGTTCCAAGCATCACAGCTCCATTGAGGATTCCTCTTTGCGCTTTGCTCTTGAAAAATCGGTAGCCTTCGGATTCAAAAATCTCTTCATCTGGGTACCTTGTTTCCTGTAGGGCCATTATGGATATCTGATTTTCGTGAAGAGCTTTGGTGAGGGTTTTCAGCTTGCCAGTTTGTGTAAGTGAATTTATGTTGAAAGTTGCTAGAAAGGTTTTAGATTTTGGCCTGAGTTTTTGACTCTTCGGGGTACACTGAGACGCTCCGACTCGTCTCTTGCATGATGTCGAGTCTCCCCCAGAATCCGAACGAGACTCGTGCGCCGTGGTGTTCACGACGAGGGATTTATCCGAAGATTTACCCCCTGGGGTATGTTTCTTGAAATGTTGTGCCATCATGCTTTTTGACTTGACTTTGCTTTGGACGGGTACCCATCCTTTTACAACTAGGGTTGTTAGCCCTAGAGGTTGCCTCAAGATGTTTTCTGGCTTCTGGTCATTTACCAGTCTTCGCCGTAACCCTGTCAAGGGACCAGTTTTTTTTTTCTTTTTTTTTTTCACGGTGGTATTTTATTTCCCTACTACCCTCTGACTCTGCTGGCAGCAGAGCCAGCGAGCTTCCCCAATTCCAATGGGACGCACCCGATGGAGGTAACCGGTAAATCCCCACACGGAATTATTATTATTATTATTATTATTATTATTATTATTATTATTATTATTATTATTATTATTATTATTTCACAACGTTATGCTTGGTAATATAGCACATATTTCAATATTTTACATATAAGAAATAGAACTTAATCGTAATTTTTATTACCATATTTCTCCGAATCCAAGATGACTTTTTTCCCCCTCAGAATCTTATGTGAAAAATCAGGACTTGTCTTGCATTCGCGATCTAACAGTAATGAACACCACTGGCAGCTACCACGGCAACCATGCTGTTTCACTTCACTCCCCTCCCCTACGCGCGCATAAAACTGGTCATTCCACCTCCGCATCTTTATTTTGCCTATAGGCTTTATCACTAGCCGCGGTAACCGGTTGTACGGCTCCTGTGTGTAACGTCCTGGTTCTTGGAAAATAGTGAAGAGTGAATAACATTCTGCTTGGCGGTAGACAGGCTCGCAGCTTGAGCGACAGGCCGAGCGACAATCCCCTGAGTAGATTTTAAAAAAAAAAAAAATCCCTGTATTAGCCTCTTCAAAAACGTATCTCAAATCCGCAGAATGGCATCAAAACATGAGAGCTTTCGAATTCTTAGAAAGGCCATGGCAGAGTAACGTGTGTACCTCGCACTTAGTAAAATTAACAGTTTCACAGACAGCAGGAATATTTTTATGATGGATCGTCGTATTGTAAAGACACATGGAGCAGGTATTGCCAGCAAATTTCGACAGGTTCTCGTCGATATTATGATACCAATTGTAAGTTAATGGTTATTAAACACGAGGAAATGAAGAATAATTGTGCAGCCGCACGAAAATACAGCATAACTAAAGTCAAGGTTTTGCGTTAGCGTGAAGACAAAGATAGCTTAAAAATGTGTTATGTACAAAAAGTGCATTTTGTGGCTTGCAACGAGGACACTTTAAATAAGTCGAAGATGTAATTGTGAAGTATGTGCGTGAAAAACACAAGGGCGGAATGGCCGTACCACGGCACAATAAACTCGTTGACCTTCAACGTCTGCATCTTCATTAAATTGCTAGCCGCTGAAGTGGACCAAAGCCGACAAGTGAGAGTTGCATCTAGCGGCAGCCGGTTGTACCTGACGGTAAAAGGAACAGTTTTATAGACAGCAGGAATATTTTCCTTATGGATCGTCATATTGTAGAGACATGTAATAGGTGTAATGGATTCTCTTCGATATTATGATGCCAATTTTAATTTAATTATTATGAAACTCGCAGATATAAAGAATCATTTGTGCAGCTGCAAGAAAGTACGGTACCAGGCGAGTTGTCCGTGCAGTTTGGGGCGCGCAGCTGTGAGCCTGCATCTGGGAGATGGTGGGTTCGAATCCCACTGTCAGCTGCCCTGAGGATTGTTTTCCGTGGTTTCCCATTTTCACACCAGGCAAATGCTGTGGTTGTACATTAATTAAGGCCATGGCTGCTTCCTTCCGACTCCTAGGTCTTTCCTATCCCACTGTCGCCATAAGACCTATCTGTGTCGGTGCGACGTAAAGCCCATAGCAAAAAAAAAAAAATATATAAAAAAAATAGTAAGGCAAGACAAAGATAGTCTAAAAATGCATACTGTACAAGAAAAGCATTCATATGATTTCACAAACCACTTTTCAAACCTGATTTTAAACTTTTTGAAGGAAGAAAGTGGGGGCCGTCTTGCATTGAGGGTCGTCTTGGCTTCGGAGGAGTATGGTATTGTTATCATCATCATCATCATCCTTTTGTGTTTGTCTCATTGGCTGCAAAAGATTCATTGGTTTCTTTTTGTATCTTTCAGTTTCTATCCTCGATGGAAAGAATATGAAGCCAGCCAGGCTCAGCTATTAGAGTTTAGTCTAGATGAAGGTCAGTGGGAAGAAGATTGGACAGGGCTCCTATCTTTAGCCAGTCAGCCTGGATCCAGTCTGGAGCAGCTTCACGTGTTCGCTCTGGCCCATATCCTGCGTAGGCCTATCATCGTCTATGGGGTCAAGTACGTTAAGAGCTTCCGAGGAGAAGCCATCGGTTATGCAAGGTTTGAAGGTAAAAACACCTCAAAATCACTTGTCATAACTCAAAAATGTATTACATTTTTGTGCACGTTCTGTGTCTCAGTAATTTCACATGCTGCGAGTCATGCATTTTAATTTTCAGGATAAACTATTGTTTATAAATTTGAGTTTCATTACTTATAATTAGGAACAATTTCATGTTACAGGTAACCATATATTATGGGGTGACACATTGCCACCTGCAATGAGGGGCATGCAATATTATAAATTTTCACTGGAAGTGTAGTAGGATACATTCGTGCAATAAAATAAATTCTCTCTCTCTCTCTCTTTTTTTTTTTTTTCCATCACCATTTTCTCCCAAATATCATACAGTAGCATTACCTTCAGATAGAACAAATTCTTTCTTACCTTCTGGCGCCATGGCTAAACTGTTAGCGTGCTGGTCTTTGGTCACAAGAGTACCGGGTTAGATTCCCAGCAGGGTCGGGAATTTCAACCATCATTGGTTAATTTTGATGACACGGGGCTGGGTGTCTGTGTTGTCTTCATTATCATTTTATCTGCGTTTGTAGATACAAATGTCATTCCTGCTGGTAATATTTCTAAAATTGAATACCTAGGTCATAAACATGGTAAATGATTATAGTGTATCTTAGACAAGGGATGTGTGGTTCTTTGCTGTCCTTGCCCTTAGTAGGAGAAATGCTTTATGACTATGCATAAACTACCATTCTAGGAAACAGAAGATTATATTATTGACTTATTTCCAGGCGTGTACCTGCCATTGTTGTGGGAACCTAGTTTCTGTGTCCGTTCGCCGCTTGCCCTCGGCTACACTCGAGGTCACTTCTCTGCCTTGGTGCCTCTTGAGCCTTACAGTCGACTTGAGGGAGGCCTAGCTGGAGCAAATAACTTGGGTCCAGGATCTGACGAGCTACAGGTTACCTTTCTGCCACTAATGGATCGAGAACGCAAATTGTTACCTGTGCATTTCCTCACGCAACCAGAGGTGAATGTTGTTAATATTTTACATTCTGACTAAGACTGTTTGAAGATGGATGGTAAGAATGTTTGTTTTCAGCTGGGGCGGGAAGAGAGCATCTTACGCCAGTGGCTGGATGTATGCGTCACCGAGGGTGGTATCTTAGTGGCTCAGCAACGGCTACACAAGCGACCTCTCCTCGTAGCACAGATGGTGGAGGAGTGGCTTAACCACTACCGGCGGCTAGCGTAAGTTGAAAATCTTTTTATAACCATAAAATTGTATTCTAATTTTATAAGGAGAGTATAGTGAACATTAAGAATCCAAACTTACAACATATATCTCATTAACGACATTGTGGACTGACCAGCTCTAAATAACGTTGCTTGTGAGACCAACATTCGTGTTGTAGAATCATCTTATAATTTGATTTGGTTTCACTTGAATAACACCCTTATTGTTGATTGTCTGGATTATCACACACAAGATTGCCTTCAGATACTTAATATTTTAAAAAAAGCCCACTAATTTACAATAATAATAATAATAATAATAGTAATATGGCCTCAGCTATCATGCGCAGGCATATTAATTTGATGTCATTTAGGCTGCCTGCTAGTCAGTTTTGACATTCTGTTTGACTCTGTCAAATGACAGAGTAAATCAGATCTCTTTTTGTTGATCTATAACTTTTGTCAGGTAAACACTAAATGTGTTACCAGAGGTATTTTACACACTAACATTGTTCGAAATATGGCGTCAAATAGACATTTTTCCGCCCTTCAAAGATCTAACAAACTCTGCCGGGTTTTGGATCTGTAGGTTGACTCACTACTACTGATCCACTGAGAGATTTATTACACTCTGAATGGCAAAAACAAAAGGAAAAGGAAGTGTGTTTATTTGCCTGAAACCTTGTTTTCTTTATTGTTTACACAACACATTGCATTGGCTGTGTTGTGTGCAGTATGGATCAGAGTTCACTGTTAAGATCTTTTGCAGTATTTTGTGACATTTTTTCCTAAAGCTACAAATTTTTGCCATTTCACGAATAGAATTGAAGGACACTGGCTTAATTCACTATCTTGCAATTGAATATTCTCTTGCTGTCACTGACCACTTGCTTTTCTCACTCCAGTATTGTGTTTTTCTATCCCTGGCAAAATGACAGGCTTCATACGCCATGGCATGCTACCCACAACATCCTGGATAGTTTTCTGGGGGATGCACATCCACTTCCCCATTTTTTCTGGTTTCATTTTGTGCAGGGTGTCAAAATGTCATTGTCGGACATTTTGCCCAAACATATCCTGTAGGTGTTCAATGGGATTGAAGTCTGGGCTACGTGCTTGCCATTTGAGGGTTTATATTCCAGTGTCACAAAGAAATTCTAGTACACATCAAGCAAGATGAAGTCAGGCATTGTCGTTCATCAGTATGAAGTTTTTGCTAACAAATGGAATAAAGGGGATTGCACGCTCTGTTAACACCTTGTCACTGTATCAGTATGCATTCGGAACATTTTCATCAATGATGACAGGCTCCATTTGCACCTCAAAGGTTTACCACCCGAAACCGTAATAGAACCACCTCCAAATGATGCATTCTCAGAGATATTTTAGGGTGAACATCACTCCTCAGTCCTTCTCCATGCTCTCTCCCTACCATCAGGAAATCAGAGACAAAATCATAACTCAACGGTGAAGAGCATTCCTGACCACTGGTTCACAGTCCAATTCCAGTATTGATTCGAGCTGGGGAGTAAGCTGCACACCAGTGCATTTGCATTACTGTCCTGTCTCACTAGCAGCAATGTTTCTCACTGCCCTGTGATGATTTCTGGCCTGAACCACGGCAATCTTGCAAAACATGAAAGATTAGGAACCCTGGCAGTTGTAGACTTCTGATGACCTGATTCATGTTGTCTTTGATAGGTACCAAATTTGCAGAGAATGCTGAATACTTCCAAATGATACACCAATAAAATTGGTGGCATAACAAACGCTTCGTCCATTCTTGATTAATGCAATGGCTCTCGCAGCATCTTCTTGGCTAAGAGGCATCTTTACTCAGATGCGAGACAAAAACTGAAGAAATTTTCTTACTTGTAACAAAAATGATGTCTTTAATAGCTTCCAATCTTGTCTCACAGAACCTTTTAAAATTAAAGATTGTATTGCCTGTGGATGCAATAAAATCGGCACCTAGCACTTATGGTTGAAAAGCAGCTCGTGGAGTGGTGTTTATTTTTTATCTTTCCCTTATCTCTGAAATTGTTGAATAGATGACTCTCGGCTCAAAGAAACCTCCCTGAATGAAGACCACTTCAGTTTTTACAGTCAGTTTTTGTGCCAGGTAATATACAGTGAAACCTCGTCAGTGCGTTCCTCATTAAGATGTTTTCCCGCATAGCATGTCGTAAATTTGAAGTCCCGATTCTCATCGTATTAAACCTATATAAGAGTTCCTCACTTATCGCATCGCGAATATTCTCTGTTACCACTTAGTATGATCATGTTCTTCCTAAACCTGAAAATATTATATTTGTCATCCCTTCTGAAAAAAACATGATTTCTAACTTGGGTAAGAGCCATCGCCTCAGTTGCATGATTACAAGGAAAGGCCTTCCTAAACATCAAAAGATAAGTTGCACTGTTGGGGAGCAAGCCGTTAACCTAAGGAATGTTCAGTTTTGCTTGCCGGTTAACAGCGAGATTAGGCTGTACTTGTCATTATGGAAGAGGTGGCCAAAATAGACTGCTTTCTTGCCTTTCACATGATTTCTTGGCATAACGGAGCACCTCCTCGTTGTTGTCATGAAAATAACAAAATACTTTCAAAATCATGATACTTGGTCCCATCTTATTTTTCACATTTTATTTAATCAAATTTTGTGCCTTTCTCCTTAATGTTTTGTATATCCAAATACAGACAGCACTTGGAGTACCTTTGTTATTGATTTTTTTCATTTCCAGAACTTTATGCAAACATACAATTTCTGCCAGCAAACAGAGTACAAGAGCATAATGAATTAGAGGAAATATTTTCTATGTTGCACTGAGTATGAATGCTTCTTCCACAACTTGATCACATTGTGGTAGTATCTTTGCAATTTTTGTGTGCATTTCATACAAATGAATCATTATTTAATAGCTGGTCTGAGTTAGAAGTGTTGTGGTCAATTCAGGGATGATGGGTTTTTGACTCCCATGCTTACACATTATTGATAAAGCTTTCCTCTTATGTGGTAGTTCCTAAACTGACACCTTGCAATTTTGTGAGCAGATTTCCTTGATAATAGCTACATACACTGACATGTCAAAAATCTTTGGATAGGCGTTTATTATTGTGTAGGCCCTCCTGAAGCTTGGCTAAGTGCAGCAGCTTGTTATGGCATTGATTCCATAGTGGAAGAAACACCTGTGGAGAGATTCTGGCCCATGCTGTTTGTAGTTGCAGGGTCTTGGGTGTGAATAGATCTCACCACCATGTCCCATAAATACTCAACAGGGTTTATATCAGATGAACGAGGTGGCTACAGCAGTTGTTGAAACTCTCCAGAACGTGCCTTGAACCAGTTCTAGAAAACTTGTGGCCCGATGACACGGTGAATTATCCTGCTGCAATATCTCATAGTTTTCGGGGTACGTGAAGTCCATAAAGGTTTACAAGTGGTCACCGAACAGTTCACCGTAGTGGTCAGCAGTCAACGACCTGTTCAGGGGAATCAGCAGATCAAGCTTATGCCACTTGAACACACCCTGCACAATTATGGAACTACCACCAGCTTGTATGGTGCCTTCTTAACAGCTAGGGTCCATGGCTTCATGGGGGATTGCGCCATATCCAAACCCTACTCCTCCTTCATCATTTTCCATTTCCAGTCTTCTGGGTCGGGTTGCAAATCGAGAACCTCCACAGTCGTCTCTCTCTCCACTATTCCCTTCCTTTTCTCCAGTTTCTTCCACTTTTACTCCTCTCTTCTCTATAATCTCCATCAATCATCACTTAACCGTCTTCAATTTCCAGGGTGGAGGGACCCTGGAAAAAAGAAGTACAACACAGGAAAATGGAAAATCCGACAATGAATGAACCATCAACAATTTGGTTAAACATCACAAAAATGAAATATATATACTTATCATCTTACAAATACCCCTAAACCAAATCAAACTACATCCCCAATCGGCCTTCTGCCTACCAAACAACCGCTTCTCGGCCGAAGGCCTGCAGATTACGAGGTGACGCATGGTCAGCGTGACAAATCCTCTCAGCCGTTATTCCTGGCTCTCTAGACCGGGGTCGCTACCTCACCATTAAATAGCTCCTCAATTACAGGTAATCGTAGAATGAGTGAACCTGGAACCAGCCCTCATATCCAGGTAAAAATGACCTCACCGGGAATCGAACCTGGGCCCTCCGGCTGAGAGGCAGGCAAGTTAGACCGTGGAGCCGGCTTCAAACATTAATTACCGGTACACGACTTAAAAAATCTCAAAACTTTACATTCAGTTTTACTAGGGAAACTTCGTCAGTTTCCTCTGAAAACTTTTTTCAGTTCAGCAACTTTGATCAGCCAAACGCTTTGAAAAATCTAATACCCGTAACGCCAAGCCAAACAACAATCGACCACAAGTAGTTTTTAATTCTGTAATCTAACTTTTAAAAAGCACATTAGATACAAAAGCGCCCAACATGATGGCAAAATTCCATTTTTTTAAATCTTCCATTGTAATTTGCTCACCGGTATACTGTTCGTAGTTAATGGTAATTTTGTACCATGTAAATTAGGCCTACATAGACTTTTAAAGGTTATGTTCAATTCTGCCTGTCACTAATCACAATCAAATTGGAAAGAGAGAAATTTTCATTAACACTTCTGAAATTACGGTTATTTGCAACCTTGAGTTCAGCTGGAAAGCGTGCTCGCTGTACAAGTCGGTACGAGTGCGAAATGATACAAAGTTTTTAAATGTCTCATGGTGCATTGGTGCTGCCAGTGGCTCCAGGTGGCCTGTGCAGTGGCCTCCACGGTGTGCACTGGCCATGCGTCTTGGTGGGTGTGCTATTTGCCAACTGATGGGCCCAGCTTGGCACACTGGAGCGAGGCGTTGGCGCCCATGAGGGGGTTAGCTGGAAAATTTATACTGTCCAATAACGGACCATTTATATTGGTATTATAAATTTACTCACTCGGGACAAATATTTCAGGTTCCCTATGGGAATCAACATCTATAATCATCTGATGGCCAGGCAGCCATCAAATTTTGGTAATGAGACAGAGTTTCTCATGGCGCATTGGCGTTGCTGGTGGCTCCAGGTGTTCTGCGCAGTTGCCTCCACAATGTGCACTGGCCATGAGTCTTGGTGGGTGTGCTATTTGCCAACTGATGGGCCCAGCTTGGCACACTGGGGCGAGGCACTGGCGGCCAGGAGTGGGTTAGCTTGAAAATTTATAATGTTCAATAACGGACCATTTACATTGGTCTCTATCTTGCCTTGCAGTTTTTGGAACCTTGTTCTCTCTCTAATTTCTATGTTTCTGATGTTATTTCTTCATGTCTTCTCAGTTGTTCCTCTAAGGAACTTCATCTTACCTGCTTGGATTCTGCTTTTATCACGTTTTGTTGTAGCCCATATGCCTGCTGTGTATATCAAAATTCATGTGTAATACATGGAGTACAGAATTTTCTTGCATTTCTCTGGGACTTCCTGCTTCCACACTAAACTTCTCATACATTGGTAAAACCCATTGGCTTGCTGGATTCTCTTTCCAATTCCTTTGTTTATTTTACCATCTTCTGCGAGCATAGTCACCAAATATTTGTAGCTTTTCACAACCTCTAATGGTCTTCCAATTTACTTCAATATTCCCTCTTCTTTCTCCATTACTTCTCGTTATCACTACCATCTTACTCCAGACTTATTTTCATTTCATATTCCTCTGTATCTTGATTCCATACAGTAACTTGTACTTTCTTTTCATCTTCTCCCATATTATACTTTGTCATCTGCGTAGAGTAAAGCCTTTGTCTCTTTGCTTATCATTTTTTGTTTTACATTCTTGTGAATTTCATCCATAACTGTGATAAAAAGTAGAGGGGATAATACACTTCTTTGTCAGAGTCTGGTTTCTACATTGAACCATTCTATTTATCTTATTTTGGTCTTTGCTTACATACCATACTTTCTTCCAATGCATTCCACACCAGTTGCCGTGGTACACTGTCATATGCCTTCTCACTATCTGTAAATGTCATCACTAAATCTTTCCTGAACTCCATCTTTTTCCCACCATGTTCCTTAATGTAAAAATTAGGTCAAAAGTTGGTCTATTGTTTCTAAATTTATGTTGCTCTTTCTTCATTTTTTTATCTACTTTCTCTGAAATCAGACCAAGCTACATTGCCAGTCCTCCAGAGTCCAATTAGCAATGTCATGTGTCCAGGTGAAATGCTGTAACCAGTGTCGTGGTGTTAACAATGATGCAAGTGTAATGGACTAGTATAACATGGAAACAATATTCTCTAACCCATGGGTAAATAATGGAAATATCGAGCTCGGTGAATATTGTTATTATGACTTGTGAAGTGTGGATGGCTATGAAGTTGTTTACATCAGTTATTATTAGTAGTAGTATTATTATTATTATTTACAGTCTTTATTTGGTATAAATCATGATCGTATTATTTGTGAGATTATGTCATGAAACATCTCCTGTATATATATTAATATGAGTTTATTTAATGTAAGAACACGTAATTAATTGCACATAATTTATTATTTACCTGTACATATGCCGTCCTACTAATAAACGATGTATAACTTTTATACAAGGTTTATACACCGTTTATGAGAAATAGCAAGTAGCGGGGGGAAAAATACGAGTGAGCAGTTTATTTTCGTGGTATTTACTGTCTGCAGTAATATAATCGTGGTGAAATATTCGACTTATCCTTTTAACATTCAACACACACTGAAAGAGTGGACGATAACATTGACGATTTTCACAATATTTTAAACATAGAAGACATACACCATTGAGAGGTTATAGAGGCTAGACATCTTCGTAAAGTAAAACACTTTAAAGAGAAGGAACGACAATGAATAACTATAAAAAGAAATTATGGTAGGGCGTATTTTTGTGTAATCAGTCAATCGCTCAGTACTGATCTGCATTTAGGGCAGTCGCCCAGGTGGCAGATTCCCTATCTGTTGTTTTCCTAGCCTTTTCCTAAATGATTTCAAAGAAATTGGAAATTTATTGAACATCTCCCTTGGTAAGTTATAATTCCAATCCCTAACTCCCCTTCCTATAAATGAATATTTGCCCCAGTTTGTCCTCTTGAATTCCAACTTTATCTTCATATTGTGATCATTCCTACTTTTATAAACGCCACTCAAACTTATTCGTCTACTAATGTCATTCCACGCCATCTCTCCGCTGACAGCCCGGAACATACCACTTACACGTAATAAATATCATTTTGTATTGATTAGGTGGTCTAATAAATAACTTAATGTTATTATTTCAATCACATACCACTTAGTCGAGCAGTTCTTCTTTCCCTCACTTCTTCCCAACCCAAACTTTGCAACATTTTTGTAACGCTGCTCTTTTGTCGGAAATCACCCAGAACAAATCGAGCTGCTTTTCTGGATTTTTTCCAATTTTTGAATCAGGTAATCCTGGTGAGGGTCCCATACACTGGAACCATACTCTAGTTGGGGTCTTACCAGAGACTTATATGCCCTCTCCTTTACATCCTTACTACAACCCCTAAACACCCTCATAACCATGTGCAGAGATCTGTACCCTTTATTTACAATCCCATTTATCTGATTACCCCTATGAAGGTCTTTCCGTATATTAACACCTAGATACTTACAATGATCCCCAACAGGAACTTTCACCCCATCAATGCAGTAATTAAAACTGAGAGGACTTTTTCTATTTGTGAAACTCACAACCTGACTTTTAACCCCGTTTATCAATGTCCATCTCACAACATTATCGAGGTCACGTTGCAGTTGCTCAGAATCTTGTAAATTATTTCTCTATACAGAATAACATCATCCGCAAAAAGCCTTACCTCGGATTCCACTCCTTTACTCATATCATTTATATATATAAGAAAACAGAAAGGCGGTGAACGTGCAAAATATGTCGGTGAACTGCAGGAAGATTTTTTTTTTTTTGCTAGTGGCTTTACGTCGCACCGACACAGATAGGTCTTATGGCAACGTAAGGAAGAGATTCCTACGAGACTTGGAACGAGTGTATACGTGTTGTATAATAATACAGTGCTTATACCACGTTTATTAATAAGAAAAATATACAATACTTATACAGGGTTTATTCACTGTATAACTATACAAGTGTTAAACAACTATATAAGGATTTTTTATTAGTAAGACGGATGATGTATAAATCCAGTGCAGT
The DNA here is from genome assembly GCF_040414725.1 of Anabrus simplex. Taxonomy (NCBI): domain Eukaryota; kingdom Metazoa; phylum Arthropoda; class Insecta; order Orthoptera; family Tettigoniidae; genus Anabrus; species Anabrus simplex. The sequence goes on along the minus strand of NC_090267.1, from coordinate 232,744,147 downwards.
ATTGTGCAACACACTGTAATAGTCCGGAACAACGTATCTTTAGCTCTAGAGAGTTACAGAAAAATCCATTAATTGTAAATAGGCTATTGGAGACTCTCGAAATTACGAGGAAACATGTGTCATATTATTCTAAAAGCCTGGACAGGCAATATATATAAAGAGGCAGTCTTGAGGGTTGAGTGGAGTTGTTTTATTGAGAGTTATGAATGCAAGTCATTAATCAAGTATGTGAATTTGTTGCGTTGGTAGTTGGTTGACATGCACATGTGTGCAGTCTTCTTCTTATCCTTCGTAACTGTTTTGTTCGAGAGCGAGTGTTCAAAATGGTGGTTTATTGATGTGTATGTATAATGTATATATAATTGGTAAATAAAAACAGCGTACACAGTTGACAACATCACGTGTGTGCGTCTTTGTGGATTCACTAACAGTTACAAGATATTAGAATCATTCCGTATTGACGGTTTGCACTTTACAATGGCGAAAAATGAGAGTATCCTGCTATTCAATACATCTATATTCCGTCATTAGATGGAGCAAACAAATTCAGACATGTTTCGGCTCGCTTGAGCCATCTTCAGTGAAAAAAATTAGGGGGGTTGGAATAATTTACATAATATAAGTAAATTAATTTACTTATATTAATTTACTTATATTATGTATAGATGGCTCAAGCGAGCCGTAACATGTCTGAATTTGTTTGCTCCGTCTAATGACGGAATATAGATGTATTGAATAGGAGGATACTCTCATTTTTCGCCATTGTAAAGTTCAATAACAGTGGCATTCTGGTAGGTCTTCTGCTCCCATATACCACTGACATTAAAGAGCACTGCACTTCATACCTGGTACAGGTCTTTTCATTTCCAAGATGTCATAGTACGGTGGCACCACCGATAATTTTTTATTTATTTATTTATTTATTTATTTTTTTTTTTTTGCTAGTGGCTTTATTTTGCACCGACACAGATAGGTCTTAATGGCGACGACGGGATAGGAAAGGCCTAGGAGTTAGAAGGAAGAGGCCATGGCCTTAATTAAGGTATAGCTCCAACATTTGCCTGGTGTGAAAATGGTAAACCACGGAAAACCATCTTCAGGGCTGCCGACAGTGGGATTCAAACCCACTATCTCCCAGATGCAAACTCTCAACCGCGCGCCTCTTACCACACGCCCAACTCGCCCGATCACACAATTATCTTTAAATACTGCTATCCCATTACTTTAGCTTTCTTCAAATTGAGTAATTATTTACTCTGCACCTACCTCACAGTTCAGAAAGTCTCAGTTGTGGGTTTTGCAGTTCCTTCCTGATTTTGAGTCGGTTGTTCTGCATACTTCATCGCATGGTGTTTTTGTTCATTAGGAAAATTACTTCCATTGTTAGAATATGGTTTTAGATTACAAATTCATAATTTTCATCATAATTTCTCTTTACACAAATGCAATCAGTTAATACAATCCTGTGAATGTTGTATTTAACCATCTGTGCATTATTATGTGTCTCCCTTGGCCTCTCCTTTCATGTGTAACTTTGTAGCTTGTTTTGAGATTTTTTTCTTCATTCAGCTATTCAACCCTTTGACATGTAATTATTTTGCTTGAAAAGGCACCAGGGAATGCAATTATTTGAATTTGTATTCAACAGTGACTTTATCTTACGCTCTTTCACTTTATTTACAGCCTGCCTGGTAGTTTTCATCATTAAGGTGTCTAGTCCATAAGATCTGCCACCATGGTTAGCCAGTTTAAGTCCCTTTATTTAAAAAAGAAATTAATCATCAGAATGTTGGCCAGCAGGGTAGGGGAGCTGGAGGTATACAATTTGTAACCACTAGCTTGCGTACCAAAAGCCTGGATTCAGTTTCAAACCTCTCCGCAGTGTTCATATGGAGTGGGGGCGTATGACGCTGTTGATGGTGATTTGTCCATCTGATGAGAATGTTAAACCTTGAACAGATCCTGTGGTTTTGTTTGACTGGAGTAGGCTATGTGCTGATTCAAGGTTTCACCTTCTCCCTACCTCATTATCATTATCTCACACCCAGACATGCAGTTCACCCATGGGGCGTCAGATGGAAAGACCTACACCAGGCGAGCCAAACTTGTCCTCGGACACTCCCGGCCCTGAGTCATATGCTAAATAAATAAAAACTTCATATAACCATAGAATAGCCACATTTGGTCAAGATGCTTTCAGGTGTTTCTGAGTCACAGGGTAGTAGTAGTAGTAGTAGTAGTAGTAGTAGTAGTAGTAGTAGTAGTAGTAGTAGTAGTAGTAGTAGTAGCAGCAGTAGCAGTAGCAGCTGCTTTACATCGCACTGACTCAGATAGGTCTTATGGCGACATTGGGATAGGAAAAGGCAAGGAGTGGGAAGGAAGCAACCGTGGCCTTAATTAAGGTACAGCTCCAGCACTTGCCTGGAGTGAAAATGGAAAACCACAGAAAACCATCTTCAGAACTGCTGACAGTGAGGTTCGAACCCACTATCTTCCGAATGCAAGCTGATAGCTATGTGACCCAAATCGCACGGCCACTTGCTAGGTGTTGTTGTTGTTGTCATCATCATCATCATCATCATCATCATCATCATTACAGTAAAACATATATTCAGATTAATGTGGTGCCAGGTGGTCTGGAAAACACAGTATCTGGATTTAGGCCTACAATAAATTTACACTATGTGTTAAAATCAAACATAGCACTGTATTTAAGAACACTATAAAACGTAAGGAAATAAAACGTTCATGATTCTTTTACTCAGTTTTCTTTTTAAAGAAGGTTGTTATCGTAGCCTGTTTAACTCACTGCAGTCTTCTTTTTTTGTTTCCTTTTTGACAGCCAGCACTACCACAGTAAAAATAAATATTATATTGTAATGCTCATAACTGACTTACACAGACTAAGGCAATACAGTAGGTGCGTGATATTGCCGAGTGCATGAGTCAACAACCCTCCTGTTCCTCGCAGTCCCAGTGTGCATTTTCTCCTTGCATTCCTTGTTATGTTACAGTCCAACTCAGTAATGTAGTTCACTACATACCAGCCCAAAACTATTAACTTGTCCTATGCATTTTTAAAAGAATCTCCAGAAACCAGGATGATTATTGGAAAGTTTGAATATTATTGGGATGGATATGAGAGGTAATGAATTGTTGTTTACCTGAAGCTTTTTTTTTTCTGTTTTTTTTATTGTTTTTTTTTTTTTATTGTATCCCTCAAATTTTTCACTTTTAATTCTTTTCATGTTTCCATTTCTCACTCTCTCTTTCTGTCTTCAGTAACTTACTTTTCAAAAATGTCATTTTTGTTGTCTGTTTTTATCCTTTTTTGACTCCAACCATGTGTGATCTGAGATATATCATAATAGGTACGTAATATGCCGTGTACATTATTTTTTTAGCCCCTGTTAATATATGCTCTTTTCCATAGCAGATTCCATATTTTGTTCTGAAGAACGCCTGCATTATGTTGTGCTGCTGGTTTCTATTTCTAGTGTTGACTTCTCCAATAATATGCTTTCTAAGTTCTTTAATATCTCCACACCTTCAGTACTAATGTTTGGCAGTATGTATCAAAGACAAAAATATTGCAGTTGCAGGGATCTTTTCTAAATAGTTAGGAGGTGAATTAATGTACCTAGGCATGCCATAAGTTCTGTCTCTGGTATGTGTTGGTAATTATAATATGTTAGGATGGCATCCCTGCAGTGGTATTTGCAACAAAGTGTCATTCTAATCGGAATTCCTGCAAAGGAAGGAGTTGAAGATCAGCCACCGCACAGTCAACATGGGATGGGGAGTAAAAGAGAACCATACCACTGTGGTCGTGTCACAAGTTAAACAAGATTCCAGTGCATATTTTTAAAAACTTGTTGCGACTGTTATAATAAATAAAAATTTGTGTATCAAACTTTTAATTGATACAAGACTTCATTTAAGACTTCATCTGTCAATGTTAGCACTGGAATTGCTTCATCATACCAAACAAGGACACCAGCAGCTATTAAAGCTGCAAGTGAGAGAATTCAAAGAAGTCTGCTCTGCGGGCAAGGAATCATTACACCAGGGATGAAAACCTGCCACAAACGTTCTTGTGCATCATTAAAGATCTCAGGCTTGGATTGAACTTATGAAGCCTAGGAATCAAGAGCTTGTTAGAGAAACACCTTGGCAGTTACCACCAAATTTTCTTTATAGATGAGGAAATTTTCACACAACTAGAATGACTTGAGTGTATACTTGCAGCTCTGGGGAAACCACTGCCAACTTTCTGATAGTGAAAGGAGGTCCCCCGTCCAGTATCAGTGATGGTTTTCCGGGAAGTATCTTTTGAGGTTGCCACATCATTGTCTTTCTGTGTAAGAGGGGTGAAAATTTAAAGTTACTAACTACCAAGCAACATTTTGGAAAGGGTTGTAAATTGGATATTCCAGCAAGTGCCCGAGTTCAACGCTGCTTGTTGAAGCTCTGATCTTACTTAGTCTGCTGGATTATTTATAGAATATTTAATAGGAGAAGTCTTGCTCTAATTGCCATTGAAGAATCAAGTCCTTATAAGTAGATTGAGGATGGTTGCCCAGTTGTACTTCCATTTGAAACAATCATCACCACCACCTTATAAGTAGATCTGGTGAAGGCAGCAGCCTCAGTACTGTTTGAAATGGTGCATTTTGTGTTACATGTCACCAGATTGCTTGAAGAAGTTTGTCACAGCAAAGTGTGGATATTTTGAGTAGTTTGTGTATGGTATACTTTACATGTAGTCAGTAAAGAAAAAAATATCATACATTAACTTCTTATAGTTATTGTTTCTCCATACCGTAGCTACCTTTGTATGAAGGATAGAAGTTGTGGCATGACTAGGTATTTATCATCTACAACAGAGGTGCTCAGCTGGACACCCGTTGAGGCTAGCCCAGTGCGGCCGGGCTGGCCTGATGTAAATGCGGGTAGCTTACATATCAAGCATATGTCACAGTGAAGCGAGAGAGCAAACACACTTTTCAGCTAAGGGAGGGAGCGTTGACGTTCACTTGTGATTGCAAAGCACTCCTCCACTACTCAGCAAAATGCTGATTGGGGTGCACTACTTAAAACAAAGCACTATAATTGCCCCCCCCCCCCCAAAAAAAATACCGACCTTTTCAAGATATTCTGGATTGATTTATACTGCGCTCGATTTAAACAGTCAGTTTTATTATATTTATTCATTCAAAGAAAACTGGCACATTACAATTTTTTTGTTACAATCTACAAAGGTACAGGGTTTAAGCGTACAAGCTACAATTTACAATTCCTTGGATGGCCATGATACTATTTCCATTTTTTTTAAAAGTAAAATTCCTGTTATTCACTAAACAAAAAGTTATATCATTACATAATTCAACAAGTTTACTGCTTGATTTTGCAGTGTAGTAGTGTTGTGTGACTTTCTCTGTTCACTGAATATCCAAAAATAGTATTTACAATTTAACAGGCTTCCAATGATAATAGCTAGCCTCTACATGGCGAGAGGGAGTTTCATCACAAGTGAGGACATAGATATTTGCTATCCAAGATTAAAGTATAACAACAATGTTATTGGCAGTAAGCATGATTGGATTGTTTGTAAGTTTATCAGATAATTTAAACTCAAACAACCAAAAGCCACAGCTTATCTGCCTTAACTCCATATTATATTAGAAATGTTCCTAAAGCACCTCTTAAAATTTAATAGTGAAACTTGTAATTCATTACGTACATTATAAAAATAATTGAGGTTATAGGCCCAACTCTTTGTTGTATCCTGTCAAAATACATAAATTGCAATGAACGAAAAGAACTTATTTCTTACAACATAAATTGAAAATTAGGTGGATTTCTGCCCTCTTTCTTTCATTATTTTCTGCCTCCATTTCAAACTCTGGTGTCACAGCAGTATTGAGAGTGACTGGAAGAACTTGGCCCAATCTTGATGGCCTGTGACGTAGCCACATCATCACTGTGGTTAAATAGCATACGTTGCACTCATCGCCTGCCAGTCCACCCACTTACAGTGCTGGATGCCCGCGGAACGGAATGCCCAGTGTGAGCACCTCTGATCTACAACTATTGCATTGACCTGCAAAATAAATTTTATTCCTTGATGTCTCAAATGTGAAAGGTTATTTTAATTTTTTCATGCTAAATTGAATGGTGAGGACCATTTGTTTTTGTCATACGATTTTCTTATAAATCACATAAATAATGCTAAAATATTGATTTTTAGTGTAATAAAGAACATTGAAAATTGAATTCAAAATTTAGAACCTTTTCTACTAAATAAAACTGACTACTTACCTTATAAAATATCAGTTACTGAAGATTAGAATTTTTTTCTTTGCTTGAAAGGAGGACTGCTTTGATTTACGTTTATGTCCTTGTTGTGTATCTTCTCTTTTCAAGCACCAACAGTAGTCTGCCAACATTGCTACGATCCATCGTCCCTGGTACCTTCTCTCCATCTCTTTTATTTCCTGGTGAAATCTTTCACCCTGTTCATCACTCAGGGTTCCCAAATTATCAGGAAAGTAGTCAAGGTGAGCGTACAGAAAGTGGAGTTTTAAACTTTTATTGTACCGAAGTACTTCTAGTCTTGTGAATATATTGTATATACATCAATAATCCATACTACCACATAATCCATGCATCCTAATTTTAGGAAAGAATTTAAAAGAAAATTGGCTTTAATTTCTGTTTTATTTGCATAAAATTAATCCTACAAAATGATGTACTCCAGAACTGAATAAAATATAAATTTGTTTTATGCATCATAATCTTCACATGCTGTTGAGTAGGCAACCTGCTCGATCAGAATTGTCATGCGGTTTGTTTACCTTCCCCTGATAATTTTAATTGGCTAGTTTCGTGTATGTGTTGTCATAATGAGTGTGCTGTTTGGTATTAGCTGTATAGAAATATGGGTGAAATGTCCAACGATTGTTTTTTGAAGTTGCATTTTGGTTGTTTTTTTTTGCCAGCTGCGAGTACAACTTTCTCTAACATCATATTTCTGCTTGCACAGTTTCCAGTGTTCTCTGCATCTTCAAGAACCGTAAGCTTTTCTTTAGTCTTGAGTGAGCACTTACAAGAACTTGTAGCCATGCTTAATACGTGGTTCACACTTCACTTTTAACATGCTACTGATCCCACACAGACCAAGGCCAGACAACGCTATAGTATAACGGGATCCATTTTTTTTTTTTTAGGTGAAGCGGTACTAAACTTGTTTTAAATAATGCTCTGTGTGGAGTATTTGCTTGTATACAGTATTTTTCAGAGTTTTCATACTGCGTATCTGTTTACATTTACAAGAAACTTGCTGATTACATGTTTGAAAGCACACCATGCTTGACGCTCTACATCATTCATAATTGTCCAGAAATGCAGTGTCCTTCATAAGCTGTCTAATCTGAGGTCCATTAAGCACTTCTTTCAGACAAAACTAGGAATTTACAGCTGAAATATTTCAAGGACAAACTGCTCTTGTCTAGGGCCTTCACGATTCAAAGTTTTATGTTCATAGGAGGCAATTATATAATTTTAGGGTACACTGGACTATCAGGAATAGGTTGTTTTATTTTTCTCCTGGATTTAAGTTTTCTCTTAGGTCATTCCTTCATTGTCCAATGATTATCACTTCTACTGTCCCTTCAACATAAAAATAAGGAATTTTTTTTAACACTCCTTGTTGGCCTAATAAAACACCAGAAACCTTTAGTTTTTCACTTGATAGCTACTGATGTTCCTGATACTTAATTTTACATAGGTTGATCAAAAGGTTAGTTGCATTAACGCGCCACAGCAGTGCGCTGTGTGTCGCTAACGTGGGCACAGCGGAGAAAGGGACAGATACTGCCCACACATCTGTTACGCAGGTTGCTGTTGTGTCTCGTCTAGTATTGTGTGCATAGCGGTCAAATGCAATGGCGCGTCAACTGGAAGTTCACTCCAAATATGAGGTGCATGCGACAATCCGATTCCTATGGGCCAAAAGGAAGAATTGCATGGACATTCATCGTGAAATTAGTGCTGTATATGGGGAGCGAGCCATTTCCCGGCAAGGTATCGTAAAGTGGTGTCAGCAGTTCGAAGCCGGACGCACGGATATCACAGACAACCATCGCGAAGGCAGGTCCGCAATGTCCAAGACCCGTGCAAAAGTCAACACTGCGAATGCGGTTATTAGACAGAAGCAGCGCATTAAACTGAGAGAAATTGCCACACACCTGAACATGTCGTATGGCAGTATGTTCGCCATTGTTCACGAGGACCTTGGATATCGTAAGCTGTGTCAAAGATGGGTCCCACATCTTCTCACCGATGAGCACAAGGGACAACGTTTCCAATCCTCCCTGGCATTTTTGCAACGCTATGCCGTATACGGCAACAGGTTTCTGCGGCGAATCGTCACAGGCGACGAAACGTGGGTCCACCACTTCACCCCCAAACCAAAGCGAACATCAATGGAATGGGTGCACCCCTCATCACCACAATGGAAGAAGACCAAGGTTCAACTTTCAGCTGGTAAGGTTATGACGACAGTGTTCTTTGACATGGAGGGTTTGCTGCACATGGAATTCATGCCAAAAGGAACGACGATCAACACGTTGTCGTATTGTCAAACGTTGCACTGGTTGCGTACAGCGATTAAAGAGAAGCGCCAGGGAAAATTGAGCGCCGGTGTGATTTTGTTGCACGATAACACAACACCTCACAATGCCCACCAAACGAGAGAACTGCTGCAGCGTTTTAAGGTGGAGGTCTGGCAACATCCACCCTACAGTCCCGACCTAGCGCCATGTGAATTTCATCTGTTCGGTAAGCTCAAAACGGAGCTCGGTGGTCGACATTTCCAGACCGATGAGGAGGTGAAGGCCGTTGTCTCCAAGTGTTTGCAGAACGCTGGAGGAAATTTCTATGCATCCGGCATCGACAAGTTGGTTGTGCGTTCGCAGAAATGTTTGTAGTCTCTTGGAAACTATGTGGAAAAGTGATGTTACAGTGTATGTCATTATAGTAGTGTTGCTGTTGTATAGGTGGTGTAATAAATGGCCATAACTGGGAAATGCAACTTATTTTCTGATCTGCCCTCGTATCTAAAATGGTTAGCACAACTCTTCAAGCAGATCATTAAGAAGGGTCTTACACTGAGCGATTGGCAACAGAGCATCACAGTATGCATCGTTAAAAAGAAGGGAAGCCCAGCTGAATGTGCTGATTACCGGTCGATTTGACTTTTGTGTCATGCGATGAAGGTATTCGAACATGTTCTTGATAAAAGGATTCATGAGATTGTCCAGCTCTCCTGAAACCAAGCTAGATTGGCGAAGAATTGTGGCACAATTGAATTGATCCATGCGCCGTTCACGAAGGTTTAGCGCTGTCACCGTTCTTGTTCATTCTAGTGATAAACAGTGTATCAGCAGACCTGCACCGTCCTTTGTCATATGGATGCTTCTCTACGCAGACTATGTCATGTTGGCCTCTGAGACCCAGGTTGATCTCTAGTGTCAAACCCAAGAATGGAGCAATTGGCTGGTGCAATACAGCCTGCACCTCAATAAGAAAAGACTGTATATATGATGTCATATCCACAAGCAATCGGAAACATTTTGGTAGATGGTGAAAACCTGCCACAAGTGACAAGATTCAAGTATCTTGGCTCCGTGATAGATGATGATGGCCAACTTTTCAAAGGGGTCAATGCAAGGATATCCACAGCCTGGATGAAATGGCAAACAACGGCCGGCATCACTTGCGTCCGGAGGTTGAATGATAATCTCAAATCGAAAATCTATCATATTGTCATCCAGCCTGTTGCACTATATGGTTACAAATGTTGGCTGACTATGACTGAGACATAGCATCGACTGGGCATCGTGGAGACTAAGATGCTGAGGTGGACAGCCTGCGTCATTAAAGTGGATTGGATCTCCAATGAATCCATCAGGGAGAGATTTGACATTGTACTGATTCAATACAAAATGCATCAGATTAATCTACAATGGTTTGGACATGCACAAGGACAAGGGCTGACACTAGTGCAAAGACGGGTTACATGTTAGAAGTTGCTGGTAGGAGACCAAAAGGATGACTTTAAGACTTCTTTTTGAAGCATCAGTAAACAAGCTCCAGTCATTCTTATTGTTACTTCTCCCAGTTGAAGAATTAAACCAGGTATGTCACAATAATAAATCAACTGGTCTTCCATTTTGAAGAACTGGCTAAATTCTTGATTTTGATTCAAGCAGATTTGTTCTTGTAATCTAGAACCCAGTATTTCACTCTTGTCCTTGCCAAGACTCAAGTCCCACAATAAATTGCTCAATTCGGTTTAAATAAAAACCTGGGACTTATTTTCATTAGTGGGTGGTGAGAAATCTTCGTCGACATGAAAATTTTCTGTAGACTCAGAGGAACATGAATTTTTTGTGTCCCTAAGTCAGTGAAATGGGAACTGGGATATCTCTTCTATGGGGCACAGGTCTTATAGCTGATATTACGTCTTCTGGGTATTTAATTTTAAACATTAATTTTGTTGTATGCTGATACATTACTCAAACGGAAGTAACCCACATCATGGTGATTTTTTGCTTTTTTTTTTTTTTTTTTTTTTTTTTTTTTTTTTTTTTTTTTTTTTTTTTTTTTTTTTTTAATTCTCGCCATATCATAAGAATCCCAAATGGCATGGTTTCAATTTTCAATTGTACCTAGTTCTTCAGTACAAGATTTACATGCAGTATGTGGAACCCATTTTCTTGTTGTGATCTCCAAGTTTAACTTTAAAATATGCAAAATACACTTTCTTAATAAATGACATAATATTATTTTTCTGTCTTTGTGACAAGTAGAACCACACACATATAAAATAAATTATTGGGATTGTTATGGCCTCCATGGCTCGAGCGGCCTCTTATGCTGGATTCTGTGGTTCAAATCCCAATCACTCCATGTGAGATTTGTTCTAGACAAAGGGGAGGCGGGACAAGTTTTTCTCCAGGTACTCCGGTGTTCCCTGTCATCTTTCATTCCAGCAATACTCTTCACTGTCATTTCATTTCATCTGTCAGTGATTAATCATTACCCCGGAGAAGTGTGACAGGCTTTGGCAGCTGGCACAGTTCCTATCATGGCCGTTAGGTGGGACATTATTAATTCCATTCCTGACCTGGTCGAATGACTGGAAATAGGCTGTGGGTTTTCATTGGGATTGTTCACACACACAAGACTGCTGAGATATTTCTACTGACAGAAACCATATTATTGTTAATTCTGTAGAACAACACAAAGCACGACTAAAAGCAGCCCAGAACAGTTAACATTTAATAAGACGATACTACACTGCCGTCGACCGCGACTAATGAAATACACCGAGGGCTTAGAGGGGTAATGTTCTGATGTGTTTTCCTCTAACTGCTGGGTTTATCTGAACTTAACAGAGATAAATATACAAGATCTGGCATTCTTATCGTGAGTCACCTTTGACATATTAATTCCCCATTTCTGGATGCACATTGGCAACTTAACAGGCATGTTTAATACTTTAAACACATGGCAAGTTAGAGATAAGCAATTTAAGGGTGTACAAGCAGATGAGGGGTGGTTTGTTCTGCGGAAACATATACATTAATGAAGTAACACTTCTGTGTAATAATATAATTCATACTTTGCTATAATTGTGTTCACTGTTACCATAACAACTTCATCTATGTCCACTTCACTAAAATTAATTTTCATTTTATTTTGGAAAACGTCCACCACTTTATATATAATAATATACTTTCTTCTCAATCTGTTCTTCCTCCATCCCGTATATGTATAAACATTTCTTCATCCTTTCTTGGCTGTTGACTACTGTCTCTCTTTTCAATTTAAACACCTCCTCTTCCAGATTTTTTACCTTCTCTCTTAATGCCTGAATTTCTTTCTCATTACTTCCTACCTTTGTCTCAACCTCCACCTTATTCGTTTTAATCCATTCTCTCATATCACCATGATCCTTGATCTGAGCTTGCATCATCTCCATTAACTTCTCAAAAGGGCACAGTTATTTTACTACTTCTTTCACCACCTTCCGAATCTTCTCTATGTCTTCCCAACTCATATTTCCACTGGCGTTCGGGCCGGGGTTCAATTCCACCCCCACCCACCCAATCCCCCGATCACCAGTAGCACAATTATCACCTCCGCCACCAATAGTACCTCACCCAACTTTCTGTTCACATCCTTTCCTGTGATGTCCGCTTCGTAGTCTTCTTCTCCCTCCTAAGCCAGCTCCCGATGGCCGTCCGGTACTGTTCCACTCCCACCATAACTCTCCGCACTCGCTACTCCACACATCTGCACCTGTCGCTTGCTTAGACTAGACTGATGGAATCAATCAAACTCACCACACTATCAGAATCAATTAACGCTACCAAAGGTTCATTATTCACTTCAACTTTAGCAAAGATAGCTTGGGAAGCAACATTACCAGAGATCTTGTTACACCCTAGTGGACAGATTACCCTTTCAAAACCTTCAGAATTTTTAGGATCATGCGATTTACACACCTTTTTGCTAGTCATTAGTCATTGACCTATTTTTTGAGGAGAAGAAGGGCAATTATTTTTAAAGTGTTGCCTATAACCACATATATAGCAACAAACATTTGTATTACGCTTTATAGAAGGACGTGCATTCCTGAGATGGTCTTTCGACCCACAATTAAAACATTTTTTAACATTCATAGCTTTATACGTTTGAGGGGGAACGGGGCACATAGGATCGACAGGAGGATGAAGATGAATGGGTTTGGAGGCATCTCCATACTTCACGTCTTCCGCAAAAGAACACACAGCTTCCAAATCATCAAAGTTTGTTGGGCACTTAGTCAAAGAGATGTAGAACCTGTATGCGGGCGAGATTCCTTTCAAAATCCTAGCCACCATCTTTTCCTCAGGTACTGAAATTTTTAAAACTTTACAATAGAATGTAAGATCCAAAACATAGCTCAAGAGATTTTCATGCAGGAATTGAGTTCTAAAGCAATGTTTAGGAGTTAAGCTCTGGAGAGCTGAAGACAGAATGAATTTAAAGAGAACCAGTTCATGCAATTCAATAATTTTTAGATTCCTTGAAATAGCCTCCGAGATTTCTCTTTTCAAAATTCCCTCACAATGGGGGAAGAGAGCTCGAATTATACCCAGATCATCCACAGAATTGACACTACCAGATTTGGTAAACTTGACTAGGAATTGCAAAAATCTTATGCTCTCCTCAATCAAGTTCACAGAAAAGTTCTTTACCCCATGAACAAGCTCCTTTAATGGGTTATAAGAAGGTCTAGAATTCAACCGGGATACCAGATTTTCTAAGACAGGGCAGGTAGCACAACATAAGGACTGGTGATTAGGAGGAGGACATGACATGATTAGAGGAAGCTTCAGAGGTGGGATTATAGTTATTTCCTTTTTCAGAAATAGATACATTTTCCATATCCCTATCATTATGTCAAGTTCTGCGGAGATACTAGTGGCAATGTTTAACAATTTAATGCATTCCGAGGTGAATTCAGCTTCGGGATGGATGGATAATAAGTCCTGGATACGCCTTATGTAATGATGCACTCTAGCCTTAAGTCTATTTATTTGACCCTTGGAGGAAGTTTGGTCGATGAATTCTTCTCGGATAATTTCTAATTCAGTTAAAGAATTTGTAATAAGGTTCAAACTCTCACCAACGTTGCACGGTAAGATGAAAGAAGGGTTGATAGGCACCTGAGAGTTGCTGGACAGGAGAGCAGCATACTCAGCAACAGACTTAGCTGGTTTAACTCCACGAATGGAGAATTCGTACTCAAGCTCCGCTTTGCGAAGCTGATATGGGAAGATCTTGGCACGGGACATCGTTGTAGTCATGCAACTACAAAATCAAGAGATTAAGATAAAGGCACTTCCTTTTACAGCACTGTTTTATAATAGTTTCCCTACTTGTCTTACTTTGAACTGTTGAACCACTCAAAATTATACAGTGACCATGTCAAGGGAGGGGGGATGCAATTAAATAAACAGTTAGCTACGAGCACAAGAAACACAATAAACATGACTCTGCTAATGTTCACAGCAACTGATTTCAATAAAGTGAAAGAAAAGCCTACATGAAACACTGAGCATAAGCAAGGAACCAACCATGCTCTGCTACCGCTTAATGCAACAGTCGCACATTATTCCCATGTTGCCCAGACTGCCAGCATAAATAATACTGACCTTACAAGGAGTAAGGGCAGAATCAAACAAAAAATGGAAGAAAATGTCACCTAAAAACGCACAACAACCGAAGAAAAACAGAAGGTAGTTACCCTAAACTCTGCGGCTGACATCAAACCATGGATGAAAATTAAATTGCGTCACTGTATTGAATTTTGAGCAATCAACAAGAAAGACAACACCATATTTCTTTTCTAAATAATCAAAATCTTTAATTAAAAACATTAGTAGAACAATTAAATACTGATCTTCAAAAGAAAGAAAAGAATAATAATAATTTTAAGTAAACTGACAAATGCCATTCTCTCTGCTGGGCAAGTTGGCCGTGCGGTTAGAAGCGCGCAGCTGTGAGCTCGCATCCGAGAGATAGTGGGTTCAAACCCCAATGTTGGCAGCCCTGAAGATGGTTTTCAGTGATTTCCCATTTTCACACCAGGCAAATGCTGGGGCTGTACCTTAATTAAGGCCACGGCCGCTTCCTTCCCATTCCTAGGCCTTTCCTGATCCATCATCGCCATAAGACCTGTGAGTTGGTGCGACGTAAAGCAACTAGCAAAAAAAAAAAAAAACAAGACCTTTCTAATTATTGGTCGATCCTCATTAATAAAATTAGGAAACAAATTGCTTACAACTTGCTTTACCGACAAGTTAATCTTCGTACACCTCGGTACCTTTTGTTTTAATTTAATTCAGTCTTGACATCTAACTTGATATACCTTTCACTTGAAATTCGGTAAGAAATAATAGTTTCATGCCCTTGAAGTATTTGTTTTTAAACAAAAACTTAAACCTTTAGGAAATTGCTATGCGAGGAGTTCTCACAAGGAAAATTAATACACATTCCCCAGTAGATAGAAATAAAATAATCAAATCATGCAAAAGGAATTAAACGTAGAATAGTTGATAAATATCTAGAAGTACTAAAATGGGATCAAATGTTTATAACACAATCAAGCTTAAATTACTTTCAGGTAAATTAAAAAGCTCGATCCTCAACCACCACAAATCCGATTATGACTCAAATTAATAATCATCACCATGACATCAAAAACACGCCCACCTCTAAAAGGGCTGGGCCAGTCACCAAGCCGAAGTGCAACAATGGCAAACAAGATGGGGGGGGAAAAAAATGGAGTAGAAAGTCCCAAAAATAAAGGGAAAACAAATTAAATTAAATAGAATCAAATAAGAGAGGAAATGAACCTCCAACTCAGAAATCCTGTGAAAACTGCCTACTAAACAGGGCTAGACGATTACCAAATATAATAATAATAATAATAATAATAATAATAATAATAATAATAATAATAATAATAATAATAATAATAAGATGGTTAGGATACCAATTTTGAGTAGCCAAACAATGCAGTTTCACCATCGGAACACCGACTTAGACAATTTCTTTAGACCCCAAAAGCATGAATAGTCCACAAACGCTAGTTCATAGAATGTATTATACACAGATTTAAAATTCAGGTAGGTCCCACGCAAGTTCACTTTTCAGTAGGTTTTTAAAACTTTGTTGAAATACAAGTAGATGTATAACGGAGATGATCCAGTAATAGATAAGAATGGTCAAAACTTACAGTCTTAGAGATGTAGCAGGAATACCAAGGTACATGCCACATAACTTACAATCACGAGGCTTGAAGATAATCACGTAAAATTAATCCATGGTCATATTGAAATCTAAGATGAGTGCAGTATTGTTCAAACTGAAGAAATAAAACAAAACTTCTTGGGGGATTATCCCTGGCATATAAATGGTTCTATCCAGGATCCATTAGATTAGTTGAAATCATGGCGTGGCGTGAATACTGGACACGTCCAGCTTCCATGCTCGCAGCAGACAGAATCACCCAATGGCTAGCACCAACACCGACAGCCTTCGTCTACTCTCGCCAGGAAAAGGTGTGCAAGCAGGCTGCGCAGTAAGTTAGAGTAAAGGCTGATAAGTTCAGGACAGCTACAGGAGGGAGCATCACCTGTCGAAACATAAGTAAAGTTCAAATGAGTTGAACCACGTTCTCAGACGCAGAAAATATGAACAGTTCGTGACTTCTGATCACATTTAAAATAAAACTTAGTCCACTCCTTGGTGAAATGATTCAGTATACAAATTTCTACAGTAATAAAACCCATTTCCAAAAATGTCCATGAAGGGAGCTTATTTACGTTAATTCCGCCACAACCTTAAAAGAGCTCTCTTCTTAGTCATGTTTATTTGCAAAAACAGAGATATAATCTACCTTGTCACTCAGCCTTTCAAAATTGGGCCAAGCATTTTTAAGTGTAAACCTGGAATTCTGTCAGAGGTTCTTGATCTCATTAAGGCTAAATAAAGGCAGAAACATTCAAGCACTTACAAAACGTAGCAGTTATCAACTTCAATGAAATGAATATAAATGGTCATGTGTTGCGATTCATATGATGTGATTTTAGATCCACACAATTCCCTGGAATTCACAACAAAATAATATCGCTGTATGTGGGAACAAAAACATTCATTAGGATTAGACGAACCAGAGAAGATATATGGACATTTTACGAAAGAATGCTGTGAAGAAGAATCTTCTCTGGGCAGTATTATCATCATTTAAGATGAGTTAATATCTAATCTCCAGTAGAACATAAGTCTAGATGTATAACAAAATATTCTTAAATTATTGCATTTCCTGTAACCTACAGTCTTATAACTTGTATTTTTCTTTCTTTTGAAGCTGCAATAATTATCTCTTGGATACTAACTGTCCTTTATGTTAAGTTAAAAAGTGTTGAATTCATGTATTTACCTCATTTGTATGCTTATTAGTTTGAGTACTTTATTCATAAAATGTTATTTTACTCAATTTTGCAATCACCGCTGCAAGTGTATGTGTATCGTTACAGCTACAGATGTGAGGCACTATATTTTTGTATTAATTTTATATGATAAATGTTATGTTCTCTAAAGACACATGACTAAGTGGAATGTAATTAAAATATCTATCAAGATTAACTCAAAAACCTCTATGCTAACTGTAGGCCTGCCTTCAGCACATAAGACATTGAATCTGGTGGTAGCACTATCCTCAGGGTGACGTCACACCCACCAGCCAGTGGCAGCGCAGCTCCCCAGAATGGCTTACCAGTTAGTATTCTAGTTACATTGCAATTGTGTGATGGCAAATGGGATGAAAAGTCAGATTGTAAGTTTCACCAAGAAGAGAAGTCCTCCCAGTTTTAATTACTGCTTTGATGGGGTGAATGTACCTCACAGGGATCACTTTAAATACTTAAGTGTTAATATAAGGAAAGATTGTCATTGGAATAATCACATTAACATGGTTGTAAAGAAAGGTTCGTATGGTTATAAGGTCATTTAGGGGTTGTAGTAAGGATGTAAAAGAAAGGACATATAAGCCTCTGGTAAGACCTCAGTTAGAGTATAGGTCCAGTGCATGGAACCCACATCAGAATTACTTGATACAGGAACTGGAATAGATCCGAAGAAAAGCAGCACAATTTGTTCTGGGTGATTTCTGACAAAAGAGTCGTGTTCAAAATGTTGCAAACTTTGGGTTGGAAAGGCTTGGAAATAAAGGAAACGAGCTGTTTGACTAAGCGCTATGTTCTGAGCTATCGGTGAGAGATGGCATGGAATGACATTAGTAGACGAATAAGTTTGAGTGGAGCTTTTAAAGGTAGGAAATATAATTTTATGAAGATAAAGTTGGAATTGGAGGAATTATGCCCTCGTAGGAAGAGGAGTTATGTATTGGAATAATTCATCAAGGGAAATGTCCTATAAATTTCCAGGTCCTTGAAATCATTTATGAAAAGACTAGGTAAGCAATTGATAGAGAATCTGCCACATGAGTGACAGCTGAAAATGCAGATCAATGATGATTGATTGATTTTGATATTGTCCATCGTCGTTCTTATATGTAACGCCAAGAAACATCTTTTGGGTCATGTAAGCTATCACCTTTCATTCGGGAGATAGCAAGTTCAAACCTCACTGTCAGTAGTCCTGAAGTTGGTTTTCTGTGGTTTCCCATTTTCACACCAGGCAAATGCTGGGGCTGTACTTTAATTAAGGCCATGGCCACTTCCTTCCCATGCCTAGCCCTTTCCTATCCCATCATCGCAGTAAGACCTATATGTATCGGTATGAGTAATGCAAATTGTTTAAAAAAATTAAAAATAAACACAAAAAATGTTTTACTCCTGATTTTACTATGGCAAGCAATCAGTCGATATTGTTTTGCTACATTCTCTCCAGGAAAGACTTTGCACTGGTTTGTCTCTTTCGGATCTCTTCTCTTACACAACAAATTGCAATTACAATTGTATTGACAACAGCCCTGTTTCACAAATTTTTTGATAACTTTTACTTGTCAATACAGATCAAGTAGAACTGAATATGGTATGTATTGGCTGGTATTCTTGGCTTTTTAGACCGGGGCTACTATATCATTGTCAGATAGCTCCTCATTTGTTTGCACATAGGCTGAGTAGACCTCAGACCTTCCTCTTGAATCCTGATAAAAAATACCTGATCTGCAAAACCTGGGCCTCTGGTTAAGAGACAGGCTCAATACCCCTGGACTGCAAGACCAACCAATAATAATAATAATAATAATAATAATAATAATAATAATAATAATAATAATAATAATAATAATACCAAATGTGAAAAATTAAACAGTATTTTATCTTAGAGGGATCATTTCCTTTCATGCATATCTTGGAGGGATCATTTCCTTGGCCAGGTGGTTATGGGCTCACTGCTGTGAGCTTGTATCCGGGAGATAGTGGGGTCGAGCCCCACTGTCGGCAGCCCTGAACATGATTTTTCGTGGGTTCCTATTTTCACACCAGGCAAATGCTGGGGTTGTACCTTCCCACTGTACCACTTCCTTCCCACTCCCAGGCCTTTCCTATCCCATCATCACCATAGGCCTATCTATGTCGGTGCAATGTAAAACAAATTGTAAAAAATCATTTTCTTTCATGCATATGAGAAAGAAAAACCTTGAAATGTCGAGTTAAAAACATGGAAACAGCTTTTCATTTCTGTATACTCACTTATCAGTCTAGGCTGATCTCGTTACAGACCAAATACCACCACTACATCGCAGTAGTATGTCCTGAACCCTGTATGCATTCATTCATGATGGTGAAGTGGTGAAGATTCAAATATAACAGGAAATGTTCCTGCAAGAGATCTTCTGCCTACTTCAAGATTTTGAGAGTAAATATTATCTTAGAAAAAATGCAGAGCTGTACATTAAATTTAAATGCTCTCACTTTCTGTTGGGAAGTACCATCTCATGTTTTGCGGTCATCTCTCTCGATTGCCTACCAGCATAATATCATGCAAGATTTTTATTCTTCTCATGACTCCACAAGCTGCACCTTTTCTTTCAGTGCTAAAACCGGTTGCCTTCCAAAGGTTGAATTTTTACTGCCCCTTTAAAGTGTCATTCAGTGTTGAGTATGGCGCAGCGTATTTCTCAGAGGCCGTCCAAATGCTTAACCTTGCAGTCTTCACACATCTTGGACTGCATTTTCCATGTATACTGGATTAAACTCCTCTTTCCTCTATGACCCACCTTTGTCTTATAATGTTGTGGCACCGAGTAAGTAGCTATCCAGTTTGGATCACATAGCTATCCGATATTTATAGTCTCACTGCAATATCTGTAAACTTGGACAATTCACTATCTATTGATCAGTACCACGATACAATTTTATCTCGCATAACATTTCATGCATTTTACCATTTTATATGCACATTAACACATATAGCTCATTTTATCAATCTTATTAATTCACAACATATATTGGTCCGGGATATTGATAAATAAAAGTGTACCTTATTTAGGCTGATGATGACCTACACAGGGTCAAAATTAGTCCCGTAACAACACATTGTAATGTATACATACGCATTACAATTATTGTAAAGTATTGAGTAGGTGGAATAAAATTTTGTTAATTAAAATTATACCTAAAGGGGCAGAAATATATTCTTGGATTGCAATGACAGCTTAAGTTTTGTTCAGGCCTCCATATTTAACATAAGCAAGAACAAAATCATTTCTTGGAGGTTCACCATCTTTGGAAACAGAAATGCAGCAACTTCCTCTGCAGTTGATGTATAGTATCATCGTTACTAGTTCCAATACAATAATTAGAACTTAATTGTGTTGATCACACATTTTTTGCATTTGCCGATATTTCTCCATCTTTCTTGTGTGAAATGGCGTAAGGATTTTTGGCAAGTGTGTTGGACAACATTCATAGTGTACTGAATGCCAGTGAATGCTGGTCATTCTGGGCATGTAAAATGTTAGTATGTATTGAATCATTGATGTACAATTTGCCATAAGTATGTGCTGAATTGCTCGGTACAGTATATGCCATTGCCAGGAATGTCTTGCTGAGATGCAGCAATAGGAATTTGATCCTTTAAACCTGCACAGAGATTGTTGATTGTGGCTTCTGTGTTATTAGCAGCTCTGGAAACACACCTGGTCAAAATTGCAGTCAGTCGTTGTGAGATCTGTAGGGGTTTTTTTTCTCGGAGATGATTCTCTGTAGAATAGCTGGGTATGTGAGAACATTTCCTAGCAGACATAACAACGTATTGATTTGTATAGCAAAGGTAACTCCACAAGTTCATAAAAATGTATCTTCAAGTCACAGCTCGTAGTAACCCCTTCCACAATGTTTCATACTTACTCCTATTGCTTGAAATTGGCATTTCTCCTGCTATAGCACTAATAATGATGATATCAGCTGTCACAGGGTATGTAACAGAGGATCTTGGAACTGCTTGAAGAAAATAAAACGTCAATCCTCTTCAAACTACCTTTTTTCCCCGGTAACTCTCATGTTGTACGCCTTAAAATGAGGGGTCACTCCTTGAAATCTTTTCAGCTGTTTCCTCATGATTTCCACTGCTGAAAACAACTTATCAAATTAAAAAGGGCATTTCAAATACAAAAGGTAATCCTATGTACAATATGTTTAGAATTACAACTGCTTGTATAGTACTCATAAATGACTTATTGATATATTTGTTATTGCAAAAACCTTATACATGCTGAATATGCTGATTTGGTATTTGTTGGCAGGTTTTGTAAGGAAAATATCTTTGCTGCTTGTTGAGAATCTTGTAGATTGTTCCCTAACTGCAGAGTGCCAGATTCAAGAGTTTATCCATATTTTCAACATACTTTGTGTGATCTGTATTTCCTCTAATAATTCAAATAAACAACCTGTGGAAGAAGCAACATTGAACACAAATGACTTGTAGATGTACAAATTGATGGAACAGTTCACTACAGTATAGGTTCAAAATTCCCACCACTGATTTCAGTGCTCTTTTCAGTTGGCAATAGCACATCTAGCTATTCAGATGTCAAAATGGCATGGTCAGCATGGCCACCACGGCCAGTCCATCTTTGGGATATGTTAGATGTAGATGATGTATTACCTCACAGCTAGAAAGTACAGCAACTCTTGTCATATTAGGAGAACATGTCTCATCTTGTAGTCAAAGGAACCTCTTCCAATTATGGTGAAAGGTCATTTCTCAGGAAGTCTACACATGAAATGGTAAGACAACTGGCCAGTTTAACGAATGTTGATCACACCGTACCACACACACACAGAGAAGCAACATTGAAGTTTTATTTCCACAATGCTATGTGGATTATCTTTGTACCTCTGATGTGAGTTACGAGTAGTATTGATACCATCACATGTAAAAGTAGCCTCGTTTGCGAACAACATTGATGGAACTAATCAGTGATTAGCAATTTATTACCTACAAAATTCCAGTTGTCTGAATTCATTGTTTGCATGAAGGTATGTCACACACGAGCTGATGATGAAGAGGATACAAACCATTCAACATAATATTCACCATATCTGTGTATACCTATTAGCTTGACCATGATGGACACCAGTGGTCCGTATTGACTTAATTACTACAGTTACATAGTATATCTGTGTTTGTAGAATACCAATACATGTGGACATTATTGAGGTGCTCTTTGTAGAACTACATTCTACTGACTGAAAAATGTATTCTTCTTCTCCTTCTTCAGGTTGTTAATTTGGATGGTTAGAGGAGATGCAGACCATGCAAAGTATGTTAAAAATATGGGTAAACTCATGAATTTGGCACTCTGCAGTTAGGAAACCATCTACAAGATTCTCTACAAGCAGCAAGGGCATTTCCATTACAAAACCTGCAAACAAATACCATATTAGCATATTCATCATATATAAATATATGCAGCATTGTTCAGAATATATGTTGTATCATAGTAGATTAAAACTGCGATCACAGCATGCTCGTCATCTGTTTCCTACTACAATGCATGATGAAAGTGTAAAGGCTCAATTCAAGCAGTGATGACTCCCCATCCATTGAAAACTGTGACAAAGGATGTAGATTTATGCATCAGTAAGTCTGTCTGTCTGTCTGTCTGTGTCTGTCTGTCTGTCTGTCTGTCTGTCTGTCTGTCTGTCTGTCTGTCTGTCTGTCTGTCTGTTTATTTATTTATTTATTTATTTATTTATTTATTTATTTATTTATTTATTTATTTATTTATTTATTTATTTATTTATTTATTTATTTATTTATTTATTTATTTAATTAATTTAAGGTTGTTGTTAAGTGAACAAGCAGTTGTACTTTCACACAAATTGTAAATTGGACACATATTAATTATTCCTTGTGCAAACACGCTGATAAAATAGAATTGCTTACATTTAACGTGTTTTTTTGGCTGTATTTGACACTCTGCTTTCTAACCCATACAGACTTGTTTTCTTCCTTTTGAGTACTCTTTTTTATTTTACAAATCATTGCCATATTTTCATTCAAAATGAATTATTCAGTTTTGCAAGTTCAATATTTTCTGAAGTTATGATTTTGATACCTGAAATATAAAATTTACTGTTTAATGTATGTTTGGAACTTTTCACAGATCTGTAAATTATGAATATCTGTTCTTTTACAGACAAGTAACACACGCACCATTTACGCGCCCAACTCCTATCCAGGATTACTCAAGTGATGGTGGGGACACAGATGATGAATAGAACAGTCAAAAGTCTGTCCAAGTAAGTGTTCAAGATTGAGCAGAAGAAAGGAGTTCAACTCACTAACTTCCGTATAAGTTACTTATTTTAACAGTGCAGTACAATAGTTATTTTCATGCTGGTGTGAGAGTAACAGAGTTTATCTTCTCTTTTCTGTTCCTTGTATAAACTCTTCATAAGACAGTACCTGTTAGATTACGTAGATATAGTATTTTTACTAGGACACGATTCTTGGATTTTAACAATTTCTGTTGGTCAACTTTGTGTGGATAGGATGTTAAATTACAGCAAAACCCTGATAATACATGCCTCATTAGCTGTCCCTTGCTGTTATCAATACAAATCAATATAAAGAGCCTTGTATTTAGCACTTTCTAATTCAACTTGTAACAAATCTTTCAATATCTAAAAATGAGAGAATACTAGATGTATCATAAATATTTACATTCACAAACTTGATTAGAATATACATAACCTAAAAAAATAGACTTAACAAGGCTATTTGGTAGATTCTTTTCTTTCAGTTTGTGTGTATTATTTTTTCAAATGGGTACTAAATGCATATTGTGCAAGCATCTTTTATGCAAATTATTTATACAAACCATTTCTTAATGCTTTAGTAGTATATCTGAGGTTCCCACACTACATAAAGGGTATGGTAGTTGAGTGGTATATTCTATGACTTCTCGCCAAGGTGGCTGTGGTTCAAAACTGGCCCAATGCATGTAGGATTTTTTTTTTAAATGCCCCAGTGGTTCAGATTGGATGTAAAATAGAGTGACTCGTGGCTTTGATCACAATATCAAAAGTCATGTAAAACTACAGGCTAGCTTGCGAACTGATGGGTATTTCTTTGGAGGATGCCTTGAAGTATTATTTTGACAGGTAGGTGCCATTGTTCCAAGATAATTCATGAATCTATGTACTGTGCTAATTGAAAATTCAGTAGATGCTGGTTTATTAATACTTCAAGCTTATTGAATTTGGATGAACATTCTTCAGTTAAACTATATTTGGATATCAAGCTTCAGTTCTCTCGTGTCATTTTCTCAGTAACATACCTTCCTTTTTCATTTGTAATTTTGATGTATTAGAAAACTGTTTTATCTGGGTTTTACTGTATAAGAAAGTCATGAACAAAGTTTAGTGTACATATTTCAGGTGAATTTGCTAATAAGTTTTTTCAAGGGTTATGAACTTCATGTTGTTGGTCCGTATTGAACTGAGATAACATATAAATTATACACAGGAGAGTTTTCCACCTATTCAATACTAAGTTGTATTTACAATGTTATTTACATTACATGGGACTAGTTTCAACCCTCCTCGGGGTCATCATCAGCCATATTAAACACAATATTTAACGAAATCCTTACTGCTTAGTAACATGTTTTAGGATTTTGTTAAATATTGTGTATGTTTAATATGGCTGATGATGACCCTGATTAAGGTTGAAACTAGTCCCTGTAATGTAAATAACATTGTAAATACAACTTAGTATTGAATAGGTGAAAAACTCTCCTGTGTATAATTTATAAGCAAGTTATTTTCCATGAAATATTACCATTCAGTCAGTTTCAACGGTTTGTATCCTCACCTGTCATAAAATACAGTTGTAAAATAACTACCCTGTGCACTATAACAATGGTTATGCTGAGTAAAGAAACAAATGGTTGGGATAAATGCTAGATACGTTACTCCATCTTCTCTGATTATTCTGAACTACACATCTACAAAATGTTAAGTTGGAATCACAAAATATGAAATGGAAGTAGTAGTATTTTCAAATGATATCAGTTCGCACACCATGAATGACTACAATGATCCTGAATTTTTACAATTTAGATGATAACCAAAAATATGAAAAATATTTTAAAAAAGAAAACACTGAACAATTTATCATTTATGAGTAGCATAGGTGATGATTTAAAATAGCCACTGAATCTTTTAAAATGTCCACTATAATTTTTTCAAGAGTGTGCTGAACTCCAAGCTTTTTCAGGCTTTCCCTTGTATGCTTGGGTACACTGCCTCTGCTTCCAAATAGCAGACCCATAAGGGATCAGTTTTCTGGGCGAATGTTGTATCTCTCTCTCAGATATGGGATGCATGGTACATGAATACTCTTCTCTTCCGGGTCATCTTCCTTGGCTAAGGATAGGTCTCTTTCAATCCAGATGGTTAGATTAAGAATAACAGCTGTTTGAGTCTCTTGGTGGATGGCAACGAGATTTGCTCTTCTGTTGGACCCTGTGGAAGAAATAGTGTACTTCTTCATAAACTCTCCAATCTTTCAGTCCAGGGGCTGCTCTCACTCTATGATGACTGATGTTCCTTAGAAATTTTCCTTGATTGATTCTTAGGCCAGTTGATGCTTGGAAGATAAGATTGCTGATACTGGATTCATCTTTTGCCATCAGGGCTATGTCATCAGCAAAAGCTAAATAAGACACTTCTTGTAATTTGTTGACTTTTGAAAAACCATGAATATCGGAAACATCATGCTCAGAAAGCTCTTTCAACTTATTATCAATAGCCAGATTAGGCAGACAAGGGGATACAGGACTGTCTTGAGTAACTCCTCTTTTTAGCTGGATGGTTTTTGGCTTATTGAAACCTACTTCAATTTGAATTTGGATGTCAACTAGCAGATTTATGACTAAAGTCCTTAAATTTTCAGGCATCTCATACGAAGCTATAGATCGGCGTATATGATTGTGACTTACAGAATGAAAGGCTTTAGTCACATCTAGAAAAGCAATGTAGTAGTTCATTTTCATTTTTGAGACAGCCATTGATCAGAGATGTATTTATATGGGTACTGGGAGATGGAACAAATCCTCTGTGACAGGATTAAAAACTCATGTAATTATAAAACTTCTTGTCTAGAACACATTCTAGATGAAGTCATTTACTGTAGTTGCTTATGTGTACTTGTTGACACACTTCAGTAAGAAATCGATCACTGATGAGTAGGCTCATTGGTTAGGTTTGCCAGATCTTGTAACACAGAAACTGGGACATACTACTTGAACATAAGAAAAGTGCAAGCTCTTACTATACAAGTTGTTATTCTCACTACTTATGTTAATTATAACAATAATAGTAACAATAATATTAATAAGAAAAATTCCACTTTATCATAAAAATGTTTAAACTATTTGGCATAACTATGAGTATCTTCTGAATTTTTACCTTAACATTTCTACTACTGGGCGAGTTGGCCATGCAGTTAGGGCTGCACAGCTGTGAGCTTGCATTCGGGAAATAGTGTGTTCGAACCCCACTGTCAGCAGCCCTGAAGATGGTTCTTTGTGGTTTCCCATTTTCACACCAGGCAAATGCTGGGGCTGTACCTTAATTAAGGCCATGACCACTTCCTTCCCACTCCTAGGCCTTTCCTATCCAATCGCTGCCATAAGACCTTTCTGTGTCAGTGGAAAGTAAAGCAAATTGTAAAAAAAATATATATATGTATACATTCCTACTGCTGCCGCACTGGCTGCATCTAGTATTTGCCTGACTTCAAAGTCGTGGAGAGGAGATCTTGCCGCTGAGTGGCGAAATCATAAAACTCAAAGCAGATCATTTGGTAATTAACAACAGGGTGATTCATGAAGAGTTACCACCACTTAGGGAGTAATAGTTCTTACAAATTGCATTGATTCTAACCATTAGAAGCATGGCTTACAGTTTGGACCTTTAATATACTGTCTTACACAGTTGACTTAGCATTTTCAAAAATACCTCCATCCACTTTAATACACTTACGCAAACATTGAATTTTAAAATTTCTTTTGGAACATATTAAGGAATTCAAAACATATGTTGAGCTTCAGAACACAAGCCAATTAAGTAAAGAATTATTTTTGGAGAGTTTAGTTTATTTTACTTTTCCAACAAGCAGTGTGTTTTACAAACAACTAAAATTATCGTAAATCTGTAAGTATTGAGAAGGTTCATATTACAATTTTTGCTCAAAATGTTTTCATCATTCAGCTCTGTAAGTGGCAGTAACTCTTTATGAATCACCATGTATCCATGGATACACTATTTTGTGGTCACTTCTTTCTCGTTTTGTGAGGTACCATTCTTCTGAGTACTTTTCATGGAAAGAACACTTTCTCTTTGAACAACAACAATTTCTTCGCTCCAGCAAGCCGGGTGCGGTTGTGTACAAGCCTCCTTGAGTTTGTTCTATCCATCCACAGATGCTGCTCATATATGCGACACCAGTTCACATCTCTAATTTCAAGGTCCTTCATTATCTGTTTTACTCAAACATCACGAGGTCTTCCTCTTGGTCTCCACCCAGGAACATTGTGGTCAAAGTATGTTCGAGGAGTCCTGTGAAGGTTCATTCTTTTCATGTGACCATACCATTGCAATCTCTTCACTTCTAGAATCTCCAGCAAGCTTCTTTCCAATCCAAGCTGTTGTTGGATATCCACATTCCTTATTTTATCCATTTTTGTTTTTTGTAGACAAGAACGGAGGAACTTCATTTCTGTTGCCTGAAGACGACTCTTTGTTGGTCTAGTAAATGTTGCTGCTTCCAGGCCATACGTCAGTATAGGTACTAGATATATTTTGTACAAGCTGATCTTGGAAACTAACAGAAATGTTTCATCCCAGAGTATTTGACATACAGCGTGATAGAATTTGGAAGCTTTCTGTATTCTGTAACTAATCTCTTGGATGTATGGTATTGTCTGATGACAGAACACTACCTAAATACTAGAAGTTGTCTACAGTATCCATCTCCTCATCTCCAATCCTTAGATGAACAGTTGGAGAGTTTCTACTCATCAACAAGGCAACTGTCTTCATTTTGCTGATTTTGAGACCTAAGGTTGTAAAAGCTTCATGCCAGAGATCTAGTCTAGTTTGTACTTCTGCTTCTGTCTCACCCCATACCATTACATCATCAGCAAAAACCAGGGCATTAGTTTTTGCGTCCTTTCTCTTAACCACTTTTAAAACTTCATCCATTATGATTATGAAGAGAAGTGGTGAAAGACAACTTCCTTGCTGGACTCCACTCTTCGTTTCAAACCAACCTGACCTTCCATCCTGGACCTGGACACAACACTTGGTTTCATCATATAATCGTTGTACTCGTGCTATGATGTCATCGGGCACTTTATGTCTCTAACATTCCCATATATGCCTGCGTGGTGCATGGTCATATGCTTCCTCGATGTCCAGAAAAACAGTTATAAGTGTTTTACCTTTCTCCCAATACTTTTCATAGAGCATTCTGGTTGCAAAAATGAGGTCTGTAGTTGATCTATGAGGTCTCATCACCAAGCCAACTGTCTTTGTTTTGCTGATTTTGAGACTTTCATAATAATAATAATAATAATAATAATAATAATAATAATAATGATAATAATAATAATAATAATAATAATATCATCTACATACATACATTATCATTATAGACTGTTATGCCTTTCAGCGTTCAGTGTGCAACCCTCTGTGAATTTACTAAAGGTCACCACAATCCTCGATTTGCAACTAGTGTTGTGGCTTCATTTAGTTCTATACCTCTCATCTTTAAATCGTTAGAAACCGAGTCTAACCATTTTCGTCTTGGTCTACCTCTACTTCTCTTACCCTCCTTAGCAGAGTCCATTATTCTCCTAGGTAAACTATCCTCCTCTATTTGCCTCACATGACCCCACCACTGAAGCCGGTTTATGCGTACAGCTTCATCCATCGAGTTCATTCCTAAATTAGCCTCTATCTCCTCATTCCGAGTACCCTCCTGCCATTGTTCCCACCTGTTTGTACCAGCAATCATTCTTGCTACTTTCATGTTTGTTACTTCTAACTTATGAATAAGATATCCTGAGTCCACCCAGCTTTCGCTCCCGTAAAGCAAAGTTGGTCTGAAAACAGACCGATCTAAAGATAGTTTTGTCTGGGAGCTCACTTCCTTCTTACAGAATACTGTTGATCGCAACTGAGAGCTCACTGCATTAGCTTTACTACACCTTGATTCAATCTCACTATATTACCATCCTGGGAGAACACACAACCTAAATACTTGAAATTATCAACCTGTTCTAGCTTTGTATCACCAGTCTGACATTCAATTCTGTTGAATTTCTTACCTACTGACATCAGTTTAGTCTTCAAGAGGCTAATTTTCATACCATACTCATTGCACCTATTTTCAAGTTCCAAGATATTAGACTGCAGGCTTTCGGCACAGTCTGCCATTAAGACCAAGTCGACCGGGCGAGTTGGCTGTGCGCGCAGAGGCGCGCGGCTGTGAGCTTGCATCCGGGAGATAGTAGGTTCGAATCCCACTATCGGCAGCCCTGAAGATGGTTTTCCATGGTTTCCCATTTTCACACCAGGCAAGTGCTGGGGCTGTACCTTAATTAAGGCCACGGCCGCTTCCTTCCAACTCCTAGGCCTTTCCTATCCCATCGTCGCCATAAGACCTATCTGTGTCGGTGCGACGTAAAGCCCCTAGCAAAAAAAAAAAAAAAAAAAAAAAAAAAAGACCAAGTCGTCAGCATAGGCCAAACTGCTTACTACATTTCCACCTAACTGAATCCCTCCCTGCCTTTTTATACCTTTCAGTAGATGATACATGTAAACTATGAACGAATAATAATAATAATAATAATAATAATAATAATAATAATAATAATAATATCACCTCAGCTAACATGCACAAGCATTTTGATTTGATGCCATTTAGGCTGCCTGCATGTCAGTTTCAAAGATCCATTTTACTTTACTGGATGCCAGAGAAACCAGGATGCTGTTGGACCACCTATGGCTGAAGTTTTAAGTAATGTTGTTGGATTAATATAAATGAGTCGCCAGAGAGAATCTTTTACATGCCAACATCACATGAAATAAAGTGCCTATCAAAAATCTAACTACCTCTGCCTGGTTTTTATCTGTGATTCTCGGATCCAAAAATCTGACTCCCTCTGCTCGATTTGAACCCACAATCCTTGATTCCAGAGGCCAACAATACAACTTATCCTCAGAGAAAGCTGCTCAACAGGGAGACAGTGTTCAGCTGTTTACAAATTCACAACCACAGGTCACAGTAGGTGGTAACCAACTAATCATAGCAACAGCGAAAAAATTTTATTTCATACTATGATGTATGTGCCTTCTTCTCGCACTCAAAAGAGGCTGGAAAATGACACTTCACCGTACTGTAATTATTTTCTGCACTGGTTTTTTCAAATCGTGTCTGATTGGTTGAACTCCACTTCATAGCAACGTAAACACGGATAGTCAGAGAGATCATGAATCGAGGAACACCAAACTTAACCTTGTTGAATTGTTTCTCCACTTCATTGCAGCACCGAAGTTCCCATTCCCATCTACACAAAAAATGGCATGTCTCAAGTAATCTGCTACCATCACCATCATCCAGCAGATAAATATCATATATATCACAGTATATCACATAAAGTTTGTATTCATCATCATCATCTTCGGTTTGCCCTTCCAGCGAGCCGGGTAGTGTGTTTGAAAACGAGCGTCTTCCAAAGTTGCCTTTTCAAAAATATTTTGTTGTCCATGACAATGGCTGAGTGGCCTAGTAAGTGGTCCTGAGAGTCAGGATACCAGTTGCTATGGAAAGGGAGTGGACATCTCGGACATATTCTGAGTCATGGCCCTCCTTGTGCTCAGGTGGCTAGGACTATACAATCCACCGGTGGTCCATAACCCGTTAGAGGAGAGATCCTCACTTGGACTACGTGTAAGTAGGGTAGCATCCTGCTTCATGAATTTACCAAGCTCAGAACATTTTAAGCAAGCTGCGGACCTATGGGAGTAACAGAGTCCCACTCCCATTTGACAGGCGAGGGACTCCTTGGAAACAGCTTGGCGAACAAAATGGAATTCGATGGGGAGCTATCAATATTAATGGGGCTTATGGAAGAAAGAAAGTAGAACTGGCTGAGTCAGCAAAGAGGATGCATCTGGATGTGCTAGGAGTAAGTGATATTCGGGTAAGGGGAGATAACGAAGAAGATACAGGAGATTATAAAGTGTACTTGACAGGTGTTAGAATGGGAAGGGAAGAGTATGGGGTAAGGTTGTTTATCAGGAATACCATTGCACGGAACATTAGGTACTTAACACATTGCGGACCGGGTGCCGTTCGCCCCATGCACAGCCCTGTTCCTGGCCACTTTCTAACTACCTCTAAGCTGGAGTGCATGCATACAAATAAACTGTCAGAACTTCAATAGCTTTTGAAGGACTATTGTGTATTTTTCTATTGGCCTTCCTGAATAATTGTTGAAATGCAGGGTATTTCTTGAAATCTATTTCAGCTCATAGTTTTCGGAAATATTGGTCTTTTTATTAGGGGATCGGTTGGCCAGTAATCTTTCAGACATGATTTCTTCACCTGCCGTATCAATATACACAGAGGATTAATATTTTTATTTCCCTGCTAGTGACATTAGTCCACTTTAGTGTTTTAGGGGATAAGTTATGAGAATGTGATTTCTGCTCATAGTGTAAGTTTGTCTTTTCAGCTACATACTGAAAAAATTCCTCACCAAACATAAGTCCTGCTACTTGTCGTATGTTTCCAGATTCATTAGGCCATAACTTTATACCAGGAGCACCTACAAAATCCTCTAACCTAGATTCACTGTTGTCCATAACCCAGTCGTCATAAAACACTGCATTCTTTACAATATTTAGAATATTTACACCCGTAACACAAATATAACTTACGACTCGTTCTGCGCTACGTGAGTTCCACACCTTGCCTCGGCATCACTTGAAACATTTCCGTTAGAAGATATTTCATCGTCGAACTCTAAATACTCAGCATCACTTAATATTCGGAGCCTGTATCAGCACATAATTCGCGAATAATTTCATCTTTGTGTAAACACGTGCGATCGCTAGGCGCTGCCATCTTGCATGGCTCTTCGAACTTTGTAAACATGTTGTCAAGAAATGCAAAGAAACTCTACGATATGAAGAATACTCGAAAACAAATGCGACTATCGAATGTGTAGAACCATACGTAACAGAGTTCTATCACCCTTGACCTCCAAATAGTTCCCGTACATCTCAAAAGATAGCACTAAAGTTCAGTCTGCTGAGTCTGCTGCTAACACGAGATAACTCGGGACCGGTCCGCAACGCTCGGCTAGGCAAACACGAGTTTTCTCGGGACCGGTCCGCAATGTGTTAAATGAGCGAATAATGTAGGTAAATTTGTCAGTTGGAGGAATTAGGACGAGAATTGTCTCAGTGTATTCACCATGTGAGGGTGCAGATGAGGATGAAGTCAACAAGTTTTATAAAGCATTGAGTGACATTGTGGTCAGGGTCAACCGCAAGGATAGAATAGTGCTAATGGGCGATTTCAATGCGAGAGTTGGAAATAGAACTGAAGGATACGAATGGGTGGTTGGTAAATGTGAGGAAGATATGGAAGCTAATGGAAATGGGAAGCATTTGTTGGACTTCTGTGCTAGTATGGGTCTAGCAGTTACGAATACATTCTTCAAGCATAAGGCTATTCACTGCTACACATGGGAGGCTAGGGGTACCAGATCCATAATAGACTATGTCTTAACCGACTTTGAATTCAGGAAATCTGCTAGGAATGTACGAGTTTTCCGGGGATTTTTCGATGATACAGACCACTATCTGATCTGTAGTGAACTAAGTACCTCTAGGCCTAGGGTACAGAAAGTGAAATCTGTCTGGAAACGAATAAGGGTAGAAAGTCTCCAGGATGAGGAAATTAGACGTAAGTACATGGATGTGATTAGTGAGAAGTTTCGAACAGTTGAAAGTAAGCAGGTTCAGGATATAGAAAGTGAATGGGTGGCATACAGGGATGATGTAGTAGAAACAGTGAGGGAATGCCTAAGAACAAATGTGTGTAAAGATGGGAAAAGGCAAACATCTTGGTGGAATAATGAAGTGAGAGCAGCCTGTATACGTAAAAAGAAGGCTTATCAGAAATGGCTCCAAACAAGTGCCGAGGCAGACAGGGATTTGCATGTAGATGAAAGAAACAGAGCGATACAAATAGTTCTTGAATCCGAAAAGAAGTCGTGGGAAGATGTTGGTAATAACCTGGAAAGGGTAGGTCAAGTAGCAGGGAAACCTTTCTGGACTGTAATAAAAAATCTTAGGAAGGGAGGGAGAAAGGAAATGAACAGTATTTTGAGTAATTCAGGTGAACTCATAATAGATCCCAGAGAATCACTGGAGAGGTGGAGAGAATATTTTGAACATCTTCTCAACATAAAAGAAAATCTTTCTGGTGGTGTTGCGAACAGCCAAGCTCATGGGGAGGAGGAAAATGATGTTGGTGAAATTACGCTTGAGGAAGTGGAAAGGATGGTAAATAAACTCCATTGTCATAAAGCAGCAGGAATAGATGAAATTAGATCTGAAATGGTGAAGTAGAGTGGGTAGGCAGGGATGAAATGGTTTCATAGAGTAGCAAGATTAGCATGAAGTATTGGTAAGGTACCTTCAGATTGGACAAAAGCAGTAATTGCACCTATCTATAAGCAAGGGAACAGGAAGGATTGCAACAACTATCGAGGTATCTCATTGATTAGTATACCAGGCATCTTGGAAGGGAGGGTGCGATCAGTAGTTGAGAGGAAGTTGGATGAAAACCAGTGTGGTTTCAGACCACAGAGGGGCTGTCAGGATCAGATTTTCAGTATGCGCCAGGTAATTGAAGTATGCTACGAGAGGAATAGGCAGTTGTGTTTATGTTTCGTCTATCTAGAGAAAGCATATGACAAGGTACCGAGGGAAAAGATGTTGGCCATACTGGTAAGGTAAGGGTTATTCTGCCTGGAGGCAGGTCCGAACCTCCGCAGAGGTGTTCCTGAGCCAGAGTTTACGTGCGGTAGGGTGGCCAGTTCCTTTCCACTCCTCCATTCCCTTACCCCCCACCAACAGCGCGTGGCAACCCATCCATCTCCTGACCATGGCCAATGTTGCTTAACTTCGGAGATCTCACGGTATCCGGTGTTTCAACGCAGCTACGGCCGTTGGCACCATACTGGAAGACTATGGAATTAAAGATAGATTATTAAAATCAATCAAAGGCATTTATGTTGACAATTGGGCTTCATGATGATAGAATGAGTTCTTGGTTCAGGGTACTTACAGGGGTTAGTCAGGGCTGTAATCTTTCACCTTTGCTGTTCATAGTTTACATGGATCATCTGCTGAAAGGTATAAAATGGCAGGGAGGGATTCAGTTTGGTGGAAATGTAGTAAGCAGTCTGGCCTATGCTGACGACTTGGTCCTAATGGCAGATTGTGTCGAAAGCCAGCAGTCAAATGTCTTAGAACTTGAAAATAGGTGCAGTGAGTATGGTATGAAAATTAGCCTTTTGAAGACTAAATTGATGTCAGTAGGTAAGAAATTCAACAGAATTGAATGTCAGATTGGTGATACAAAGCTAGAACAGATTGACAATTTCAAGTATTTAGGTTGTGTGTTCTCCCAGGATGGTAATATATTAAGTGAGATTGAATCAATATGTAGTAAAGCTAATGCAGTGAGCTCTCAGTTGCGATCAACAGTATTCTTTAAGAAGGAAGTCAGCTCCCAGACGAAACTATCTTTACATCGGTCTGTTTTCAGACCAACTTTGCTTTACGGGAGCGAAAGCTGGGTGGACTCAGGATATCTTATTCATAAGTTAGAAGTAACAGACATGAAAGTAGCAAGAATGATTGCTGGTACAAACAGGTGGGAACAATGACAGGAGGGTACTCGGAATGAGGAGATAGAGGCTAATTTAGGAATGAACTCGATGGTTGAAGCTGTACGCATAAACCGGCTTCGGTGGTCGGGTCATGTGAGCCGAATGGAGGAGGATAGATTACCTAGGAGAATAATGGACTCTGTTATGGAGGGTAAGAAAGGTAGAGGGAGACCAAGGTGACGATGGTTAGACTCAGTTTCTAACGATTTAAAGATAAGAGGTATAGAACTAAATGAGGCCACAGCACTAGTTCCAAACAGAGGATTATGGAGACGTTTAGTAAATTCACAGAGGCTTGCAGACTGAACGCTGGAAGGCATAACAGTCTATAATGATTATGTATGTATGTATGTACTGTATGTATGTATGTATGTATGTATGTATGTATGATAGATTTCCAGTTCCATCCTCTTCTCTTCGCGTCTTCCCTCAGTTGGTCTAACCATCTTCTTCTTGGTCTTCCAGCTGATCTTCTACGTGTTATTCTCTTTTCCAAATAAACACATGGT
Source organism: Anabrus simplex (assembly GCF_040414725.1). Classification (NCBI taxonomy): domain Eukaryota; kingdom Metazoa; phylum Arthropoda; class Insecta; order Orthoptera; family Tettigoniidae; genus Anabrus; species Anabrus simplex. The sequence continues at coordinate 232,708,498 of NC_090267.1, read as the reverse complement.
AACCTTGTGCTGTTCATTCGTTTAACATGCTCAAACCATTTATGTCTAGATGCCCCAAGTCTTTCCTCCATTGATTCATTTAGACCTAGGTTGGATTGGATCTCTTCATTTTTCACATGATCAAGTAGTGTCTGTTGTAGGGCAGTTCTAAGAAATTTCGTTTCACAGGCTTGAATCCTACTATAATCCTTTGATGTTAGTGTGCAGGTTGGGAATTGAATATGACTTGTATGGGGTCATTTTTGTTCTTTGTGGGACCTTCTCATCCCATAGTAGGTGTGTAACGATACTATAAAAGTTAGAGCCTTTGGTTACTCTGTTTATTATTTCTATCTGAGCTGTATTATTACTAGCCATTACGCTTCCTAAATATCTGAATTGATGTACTTCTTCAACTTGGTGGTCCTGTATTTTTATGTTGCTTTCTGTATTATGTCTGTTGATTTTCAATGCTACTGTTTTTGATGGGTTCATTTTCATTCCATAATCATCAAACTTCTTGCACCATGCATTCAGATTATTTTGCACTCCCTCCTCTGTTTCATCCCATATTGCCACATTGTCTGCAAACACCAGAGCCTGAAGATCTTTATTACCTTTTTCTTTTAGTTCCTTTAAAATGGTATCCAAAACTGCTATGAATAGAAGAGGTGATAAGGCACCTCCCTGTTGTACTCCTTTGCTTGTATTAAACCATTGTCTGACTCGTTGGCTGAATGGTCAGCATATTGGCCTTCGGTTCAGAGGGTCCCTGGTTCGATTTCTGGCTGGGTCAGGGATTTTAACCTTCATTGGTTAATTCCAGTGGCCCGGGGGCTGGGTGTTTGTGCTGTGCCCAGCATCCCTGCAACTTACACACCACACATAACACTATCCTCCACCACAACAACACGCAGTTACCTACACGTGGCAGATGCCGCCCACCCTCATCGGAGGGTCTGCCTCACAAGGGCTGCACTCGGCTAGGAATAGCCACACGAAATTATTATTATTAAACCATTCAGAGTGACCATCTCCAATACTGACACAGCTTTTGCAATTAGTATATAGCATTTGGATCTTCCTAGTAAGGTACTCTGGTACACCAAGTTTTCTAAGACTTTTCCAAATAGTTGATCTAGGAACACTATGATATGCCTTTTCAAGGTCCATAAACACAATAATTAGGTCTTTTCCTCGTTCCCAGTGTTTCTCTGCCAGGTCTCTGAGTCAGGTCAGAATATATTCTGCTACCGTACTGGCCGAGGGTCTGGCAGCCGATACCAACCCAGGCAAACTAAGGGAAAACCAATAGCTGCGAGGAGTTTTCCCTTAGAAAGTTGGATCAGATGAGACCTTTGTGTGGGAAATAACACATAAATTCATCAGCTGCTGCCTTGTAGTGAGGCAGGGGACTGCCAAAGGCTAAGGGAGACCACCCTGAAAGAAAATCCTCTAGTACGTTAGGCCTAGCAAGTCAGTACATGAGTACAATGCAGTTTCTTTCAAAACGAAAATGAGCCTCCGAAAGTTTGTATTACCTTCCTTAATCCAGGACCAGAGGACCACGTTTACAACTATGTTAGCTTAGTGAACTGTTCACTGCTTCAAATAACATTTATTTTTTATGTTTATTACAACACAACCCACTGTACACACCTCGTATATCTTTCATAGCAAGACACAAACAACAGAACTAGGAAACATCAATAGATGGGTCAGTCCTGGACCATTTATGTTGTGATGAATCAAACTTACTGTATTTACAGTTACATTCATTTAATTCAAAGTACCATAGTATGAATAAAAATCTTATAGGCAACAGCCACTAAAGTGATAAGTTTACATTACTTGTTTCGAAATTCTACGTAAGGCTCGGGCGTAAACATCTCACTCGTAATGTAAAGGATCATTTTGCATGAGAGTTGTGTAAATAATTATTATGCATCTAGCCTGGTATATACAGGGTGTTTCTAAATTCCCATTACAGACTTTGAGGGCTTGCAGTGGGGACCAAGACGGTTAAATTTAGCATAGGAACTTGTGTCCGGAAACGTACCATCTTCTCGCTACCCGCAAAATTCCACCATGGCACACTTTCACAGCTCACGCATATTTGACGCTCTGTCTGACTTCTGCTGCTTGTCGTCTGGGTCCAATTACAGGCGGGGCTCAATGTGACAACCATCGACATCAACACAGACAGTATCATGTTCTCGTACACACGATCATCAATACCTGGGTCCTCCAACATCCACCACAGCCATAACCCACGCCAGTAGATCTTCCTCCGATTCCAATAAATTAAGTATATATTTTGGTTCCACCTATTCAGTACAAGAATATTTATGCAAGTTACATTACTATTGTTTACAAATGGTACCGGTTTCAACTCCAGATCTGGGTCATCATCAGCCGATAGTTCAAAAAGTGCAAGATACAAAAAACACAAAATAGACACATAACAAGAAGCAAAAGGCATAAAATTAATAGTTAAAAAATAATTGCGATGTAAGTTCACATGAACCTGTATATCATACCAATATGATGAGTGGGCTAGAGCATTAAAAGTCTTTAAAATCTTGATGTGAAGATAAACGAATAATGATAAATCTCACAAAACATGTGAAGGATACATGAATCTGAGTCATTAACCTGTGAAGGATACATGAATCTGAGTCATTAAAACTTTAAAATACATATAACTATTTGTCTCGCTGCGAGGAAAAATGAAGTCAAACACCCAAGTGATGAGTAATATAAAATGCAGGTTTCAGCAACAAATAAGAATCATAGTTGACATTCCGACGGTGCTTTTGAGATCTATGTCCAAGTAATTCTTGAGATAACGAGGTTTTTATGTGAAGGTCTTATTTTACTGGACAATGGTTGTTGTTAGTCCCAGCTCAATGCAGAACAAGAAAGACATAATGAGAATAAGAGCCAAATTAGGTGTGCGAAGAACTGCAGTTGTTGCAATTAAATCTATGAGCCCCAGATTTTGAAAAAAATAATTGTTAACTGAAGTAGAGTTGTGTAAAACTTCTACATTCCTGTTATTGCTTCTAAAAGCTCCTCAGATTCCACAGGGGTCTCGTAAATCAAGTTTTCATACGACCCCACAGGCCATAGTTTAGCGGTATCAAGTCGGGTGAACGTGCAGGCCAAGCAATCGGACCAGTCAATACTGATCTGGATTTAGGGCAGTCACCCTGGTGGCAGATTCCCTATCTGTTGTTTCCTAGCCTTTTCTTAAATGATTTCAAAGAAATTGGAAATTTATTGAACATCCCCCTTGGTAAGTTATTCCAATCCCTAACTCCCCTTCCTATAAACAATATTTGCCCCAATTTGTCCTCTTGAATTCCAACTTTATCTTCATATTGTGATCTTTCCTGCTTTTAAAGACACCAATCAAACTTATTCGTCTACTAATGTCATTCCACACCATCTCCGCTGACAGCACGAACATGAGAGTGTTTACATGTAACATACCACTTAGTCAAGCAGCTCGTCTTCTTTCTCCCAAGTCATCCCAGCCCAAACTTTGCAACATTTTTGTAACGATCTTTTGTCGGAAATTACCCAGAACAAACCGAGCTGCTTTTCTTTGGATTTTTTACAGTTCATGAATCAAGTAATCCTGATGAGGGTCCCATAGACTAGAGCCATACTCTAGTTGGAGTCTTACCAGAGACTTATATGCCCTCTCCTTTACATCCTTACTACAACCCCAAAACACCCTCATAACCATGTGCAAAGATCTGTTCCCTTTATTTACAATCCCATTTATGTGATTACTCCAATGAAGATCTTTCCTTATATTAACACCTAGATACTTACAATGATCCCCAAAAAGAACTTTCACCCCATCAACGCAGTAATTAAAACTGAGAGAACTTTTCCTATTTGTGAAACTCACAACCTGACTTTTAACCCCGTTTATCATCATACATTGCCTGCTGTCCACCTCACAACGTTATCGAGGTCACTTTGAAGTTGCTCACAATCTTGTAACTTATTTATTACTCTATGCAGAATAACATCATCAGCAAAAAGTCTTATCTCTGATTCTACTTCTTTAGTCATATCATTTATATATATAAGAAAATATGGAGGTCCAATAATACTGCCTTCAGGAATTCCTCTCTTAATTATTACAGGGTCAGATAAAGCCTCGCCTACTCTAATTATTTGAGATCTATTTTCTAGAAATATAGCAACCCATTCAGTCACTGTTTTGTCTAGTCTAATTGCACTCATTTTTGCCTGTAGTCTCCCATGATCCACCCTATTAAATGCTTTAGACAGGTCAGTCGCGGTACAGTCCATTTGACCTCCTGAATCCAAGATATATCTTGCTGGAATCCTACAAGTTGAGCTTCAGTGGAATAACCTTTCCTAATCCCGAACTGCCTTCTATAGAACCAGTTATTAATTTTGCAAACCTGTCTAATATAATCAGAAAGAACGCCTTCCCAAAGCTTACATGCAACGCATGTCAAACTTTCTGGCCTATAATTTTCAGCTTTACGCCTATCACCCTTTCCTTTATACACAGGGGCTACTATAGCAACTCTGCATGCATTTGGTATAGCACCTTCATGCAAACAATATTCAAGTAAGTACTTCAGATATGGTACTATATCCCAACCCATTGTCTTTAGTATATCCCCAGAAATCTTATCTATTCCAGCCAATTCTCTAGTTTTCAACTTTTGTATCTTATTGTAAATATAATTGTTATCATATGTAAATTTTAATACTTCTTTAGCATTAGTCACCCCCTCTATCTGGACATTATCCTTGTAACCAACAATCTTTACATGCTGCTGACTAAATACTTCTACCTTGTGAAGATCCTCGCATACACACTCCCGTTGTTCATTAATGATTCCTGGAATATCCTTCTTTGGAAGCTGTTTCTTCTTCTTTGCTAGATTCAATTTCCTAGTAAGTTCCTTCAGTTTCTCCTTTCTTCCACAGCTATTTCTAACTCTATTTCTTTCCAGTCTGCACCTCCTTCTTACTATCTTTATTTCTCTATTATAATAAGGTGGATCTTTTCCATTCCTTACCACCTTTGAAGGTATAAACCTATTTTCACATTCCTCAAGAATTGCTTTAAACCCATCCCAGAGTCTGTTTACATTTTTATTTACCATTTTCCACCAATCATAGTGGCTTTTTAAAAACTCCTTCATGCCTGCTTTATCACCTGTCCACTATGCCCAAATCTTTGGTGCAGATGAACTACTGTACGTACAGCTTACTGCTGTGTACGTAGTAAAGAATTACTGCTGTACTGTAGTATGAACAAAAATCATATGTACAGCAGCAGCTACAACATGTCTCAACGATTCACACACTCAACTGAATAGTATGGAATGTCATTAAACCTGTAGGGGTATGGGGCATCACGTGATCATTTAATGACGTACGTACTCTAGTCAGTGGCGTCGAAAATGTGGGAGATTTGAGCATGTGCTGTGGTGGTCTTTCACAGGTAGCGAGAAGACTGTACATTTCCAGACCCAAGTTCCTATGCTGAACTTAACCGTCTTCTTCCCCACTGCAAGCCCTCAAAGTCTGTAATGGGAATATAGAAACACCCTGTATATCAAGTTTATAAATTTAAGTCTTCTACTAGCTGACGATTGAGAAGTTATAAATTCAACCACTCCGCCAACCGAAAATTGGAAAGCCAAGAGAAAGTTTAATTTAAAGTGTTCGCATCATTCAGCTCTGTAAGTGGCAGTAACTCTCCATGAATCACCGTGTGTCCACGAACACACTATTTCGTGGTACATGGAAAAGACAGGCATACTAAAAAGATTTTTGAGGACATTAAATTGAGTATGACTGATTAAATATTATCATTATTCCCGTCAGTCATATGTATTTGATCCGAGGCTTGTTTGATTGATGATGATGATGATGATGCTTGTTGTTTAAAGGAGCCTAACATCTAAGGTCATCGGCCCCTGTTTGATTGTTGAAAGCGATGTTAATATGCTACTACTGACTTGCTAGGCCTATCATGGATCTTTGCGTTAATATTTTGTTATGCACTAGCTGGTTGGTGCCTGACATGCATTTCATGTCAGTAAGGTTTATGGTTTACCCGCCAACACTCGGGAGGCTAACTGCAGTGGTTACCCACTGGGGGATGGGGTCGCCGCATTCCTACGCCACAATAGAAAGAGAAGATTGGAAGAGGTTCTGTGTACGACCTGCATAGCCAGACACATATCTGGAAGAAGAAGAGGAAGAAGAAGTCGTGTGCAGATTTTGGAGATAGTGAGTCCAATGGTGAAGTTTCTTGGAGGCAGTTCAGGCACTGCTTATCTACAGTCATTGAACAGCCACACAGACTACTATCCTCAATATTAAATGTACGAATTCCAATCGCAAATTTTTTGTTGATGTGCATGTTTGATTGAATGATCACTAGATAGTGACAAGCGCCATTACACATACTGATTGGTCTCTAGCTGGCAACATAGTCACTCGAGAGACAAGTTACATCTTGCTTCCAAAGCTGTACAGCTTTATGTCTTCTTAACAGCGCACGTTGAGCAAAATGCTCACGGTATGATGTGACTTGTTTTTATAATAAATACCAATTGATTTTATGTGTAAATATATTTATAAATTAAATTAACATATGAAAGTTATAAAGCATTATAAAAAATTACAAATAAACTTTTTAGGACCTATTGTAAGCTGCATCTTGTACTAGTTGTTTTTTATTTTATTTTATTTTATTTTATATATATATATATATATATATATATATATATATATATATATATATATATATATATATATACACATACTTAAAACCAAAAAGAAGATTACATTCAGAAAGGATGAAACAATATTGGGCTGACAAAAAGAAGGAAAACCTCCATAAACCTGACTAAGTTGGCTAAAAAATTAAAATAAATAAATGATAATATATACTTGAACAGTCGGTTACACAGTAGTCCAACTCCTTGGCTGAATGGTCAGTGTGGAGGCTCTCGGCTCAGAGGGTCCTGGGTTCGATTTCTGGCTGGGTCAAAGATTGTAATTGTGATCGATTAATTTTTCTGGTTCGGGGACTGGGTGTTTATTTTTGTCCCAACACTGTCCTCTTCATATTCAGACAACATACCACACTACCAACCACACCACTAAACACGCAATAGTGAGTACATCCCTCTACATAACGTTGGCATCAGGAAGGTCATCCAACCGTAAAGCAGGGCCAAATCCACATGTGTGACATAGTTCGCACCTGCGACCCCACAGGTGTGAGCAAAATGGTAGAAGAAGAAGAGTCAGCCACCGCCACCAGTTAGTACTGCTTCACGAACAACTTTAGTTGTCATTTTATGTTGAATTTGGAAGAGAAGCCCTTTTAACTACATAGGGTTTCAAAAGTTCTTTTGCTAAGTTCTTCAGGTAGACACGGCAGTCTAGTAGTTCCTGTATTCAATTTGAAAAATAATATACACTACATTCATTAGTGTGAAAAATACTGGTAACATATATATTGGAAAACTATAACACACAGAAATCAGCGCGAATGCGACTGGTCGTGCATGAAGCAGATTGTTCACTACTGCAGACGCTGATAATTCCTCCCTCCCTGTCCTTTCTCAAAGTCTCAGATGCACATGTCAGTGCATCCGTTCTTCTCACAAAGCTGCTTTGCGAAGGTATACCAGAACTCAAAGTTGAAAACTACGTGCTGTTAAAAGACCAGACGATTTTCAATGACTGTGAGCATTTTGCTCATTTACCAACCACTGGCAGGTAAAAGTATGGAGACCCATTTAACTTCAGTGATGCTGTATAGCATTTTCTTCTTGGTTTTACAAAGAGAAATACAATATCTAAGACGAGGAGTGTTGGCTACACCTAATTTAGACATTAAAATATTTTGACAGTAAAGTAACTAGAAAATTTGAATTCTCTTGGTGTACATAATATTCGTGGCTGACAGGTTTTTCCAATACCAACAAACAGTTTCATTATATGTACTGTATGTTTTGTTTGGTACTTTGAAGGGGCAAAAGTTGTAATTACATAATACTATATCCCATGAGTGACTCGGGTAATTTAGCATAATTGCCATTGTAAGGAAATGAATTGGTCATCCAACCATTTGGTTCATTCTGCCATCTAGTAGGCTTAGAGCAAATCGGAACATCAAAATTGGTGAGCAAACCGCCAGATGACGTCGCATTAAAATGTCTGCGTACGGTTGCTGAGAGTTTACGATATTATTGTTGTTGTTGTTGTTAGATTTTTGCAATAGCAAAATGCTTATGAAGGATTATACTTTTGTATCTTAATTTCTGATGCCCTGCAAACCACTTCTTGATATGTTTTGAAATGCAAAATTTACTAAAATTCAATATAACTGCAAAACCAGGAATTTTTTTATCTTACCTCGGATCGAGTAGGGGTATTTCAGTTGCCTTGACAAAGAATACTGCAATGTATTTAAAACGTCGGCAAACTGTACGTAATGTACAGAAAATAACATGGTTCAACCTAGAAAAAGAACTAAATAACAGGATTTTAAAAAAAATAAAAACTTCATTTAGGTTGTCGATTTCGCTTTTTGAACTTAAATCCAGGAGTTTGTGCACCCTTGTACTGGTTGCAAATTCTTCTTCTTCTTCTTCTTCTTCTTCTTCTTCTTCTTCTTCTTCTTCTTCTTCTTCTTCTTCTTCTTCTTCTTCTTCTTCTTCTTCTTCTTCTTCTTCTTCTTCTTCTTCTTCTTTAGCCTTGTCCTGGAAGCTCGTGGGTCGGTCAGTGGATCATTGACCTCCAATTCGCACTCTTCCTTGTTGACTGTAAAACTCAAATACCAAGAGTTTACAATATATTTAGGTTCCTGCAAACAGTGTAGATGCTGAAAGATACACTTATGTTCATAAAAACCAGAACACCTTGAAAGACTAGAGATAGGAAGTTTATATTCACAATACATGTGCATTAGTATGTTCTGAAGAAATGATTAATATTTAAATCATTTTGGCCCTCAGGATCAAGGTCCACATCCAATATCTCTGCGCGACCACCACCAACTGGTAAAATGTGCCTGTGGCTCTTGTTGTCGCTATAAACCGAAGGTAATGGATCAGTGTGACTTGAGCAGATGTGCAGGATGCTTCACAGTCATTTACGAGAACCATACCGTCAAATGAATGAGTTTGAAAGAGTGCGCATAATTCTCATGAGAGAACGTGATGCATCCTTCCGCAAAATTGCTGCTTGTGTGGGACGAAGTGTGTTGGCAGTGCAACGGGTGTGTACAGAATGGTTTGGAGAAGGCCGTAGAACATGATGAGATGGGCCTGGTCGCACCACTCAGACCCCCCACTGAGAAGATCAACACCTCATCCGAATGGCATTGCAGGACAGATTTACATCCTCCTTGGCTCTGGTGCAACAGTGGAAAAGTGTAACTCATCGTATACTATCAGGAGTGACAGTCCTTCGCCGTTTCTTATGGTCTTAGTTTCTGGCACATCGTCCACTTCTCCGCCTACCTTTGACTAATGTGCATAAACATGCTAGACTGCAATGGTGTATGGAACAACATCACTGGGGACGGGAATGGCAGCAGATAATGTTTTCAAATGAATTCAGGTTCTGTTTGTTTTAAAAATGATGGCTGCATTTTGTTTCGCTGCAGACAGAGGGAGAGGCATCACATTGACTGCATTTGCACAAGACATACAGCACCAACTTACGGCCTTATGGTGTGGGGTGTTATTGAGTACGACCACAAATCACAGTTGGTGCGTGTCCAGGGCATTGTGACCAGTTTGACCCACGTGAATGATATCCTGCAACCCGTAGCCATACCCTTTCTGCACGACACTCCAGACGCCATATTTCAACAGGACAATGCATGACCACATGTTGCTGCACGAGCACGTTACTTCTTGTTGTCACAGGATGTCAGACTGTTGCCTTGGACTGCCCGATCACCGGACTTGTCACCAGTCGAAAATGTGTGGGATGTGGTGAAACGACGGGTGCGGCACTGTGCCCCAATGCCAACCACCAAAGATGAACTGTGGAACCAGGTGAATGCAGCATGGATGGCTATACCCCAGGATGTCATTCACGCCGTATACACATCGATGCCACCACGCATGGAACAAGTTGTCAGTGTCCATGGAGGACCCAGTGCCTCCTAGGCAACAGGACACATACTGAACATGTTCTGTGAATATGAATTTCCTATCTCTAGTCTTTCAAGGTGTTCTATTTTTTATGAACATGTGATGTATTTCAGTAAAATCAATTTGTGATAGGAGAACCTGAATGGCAAACTGAATGTTCAGGTATGTTCTATGATTTTCTTCTGCAGTACCACTGATTCATGAATATGACCAGTTAATTTTGTATATTTTCTTTTTATTATTTTGATTCTGCATCGGTATATATTTGTTCCTTTTTTTCTATGGTATGCTTTAGCCTGTATCAATTTAAAATGAGTGTACAGTTTTATTATCCTTTGTGCATTTTCATTTTCATTTTATTAGCTCTTTGTGAATGCAAATTTAAATTCTTATTCAGATTATCAGAATGCATGTATCAGAATTTAGTCTAATTCTATTTTTTTCCTTCAAACACTATAAATTGCTAAATTACAAATGTGTAAACACAACAAAATGCTAAATGTACAAATCAGAATGCTCAATTTTTATTTCAAATTATCAAGCCTAGTCATCATATAGATCTGATTCTACACAAAAATTTAAGATAAGGCATTCTGCATACTCATTTCATTGATTACTAGCTTTGTCACTGAACAAATCATAAGTTGCAGAATGTTATGTTTATTATTATTAACAAATACATTGCAGTTGGGAGATAGCCTGGTAGCAATGCTTGCTTACAGTAGTATGACAACAAAGTAAAATTAAAATATAAATTACACGACAACATCAAAAATACAGCACATAATTTCATGAAAATAAAAATTATGACAAAATATATCAAAGCAAAAAATTTCATGATAGCAAAATGAAGAATAAAAAGGAAGTGCATTAAGAAAAGAAACAAAAAACACATTTTAAAAAGATATGCAAGTTGTATAATAAGTAGGGTTCGGAAGTTTATGAGCAAAAGATGTACAAAATATGCAAGCAAATATGCGTTAAATAGTAGCTAAATATGACCTTAAAAGTTAAAATACGACTCAGATTTTTTTGGGAGAGGTAGCAAGTATTAGAGCATTGATAACATTAAACATGTCAAAAAATGATTAGCGATAATATAGCCGACACATTTTATCATGCAAACTGACAAAGCTACATTAGGTAAATACATTTATACATTCATACAGTATCACAGCCCTGAGGAACAGTTCCCATTCTATTTTCCTAAATAATAACCAAAAATAAATAATTAGCATGTTTTTTTGTATCTGTCAGTGTACCTTCGTACAGCATCTCTCTCTTGGAATCATATATTCTAAACCTGCTACTGATCTCTTTTGGGAAAAGAAAGAAAAATACATCTGCTAAGTATTTTGAAATCCTGTATGTATGAAAATTTATGCAGATAACATGTACCTTGATAAAAACAACTCCTCAACTTGAACAAAAATCATCAAAATATAACCAAATATGGCCTTGTATCACTAAAATGAGCAAAATATGACCAAAGCAATAAAATGGCTTAAATATGCATTTATACGCTAAATAAAATTGCTTTAAATGGGGTTGGCAACCCATCATTTACAGTTACAGTATTTCTCAGATTTTGGGTAAAATGACCTTAGGATTGAGGTATGATTTTTTTTCTTAACATCCGAACCTTAGTAATAACATAATAATGAAGAGCAATTGCAAAGAAATTAAGAGAAAATTTTCAGAAAATAGCTTAACATTTTCACGGTAGCTTTGAACATTATTACAATGCAGACACTTAGAAATTCACCCAAAATTTACAGTATATTACACATCAAATGCATCAAGTTCATGCACAACTTAAATATTTCTAATAACTTTAATGAATCTATCAAGTGAGTATGTGGGAAACTGAAGTGAGATTTATAGATTCAAATGGGTGGGTAGAAGATAGGAATCTGTGCTCACATAGCCTTCACTTGAACCGCAAGGTGGTTTGTTTACGAGGATTGTAAGGAGGTTACTTCAGGGAAATGAAGGGGACTAGGGAGTGGTGATAAAAGTACAGGGAGCTGGAAGGATGACATAAAATTGTAACTGTTAAATTGTAAGAGTATTGTAAAGTGTTTATCATAGAGATAGGGTAGATTTGATGAGGGGGAGTATTCATTTTAGTGAAAGAATATTTGTAAGCTATGAAAAAGTTAAGGATGTGAAACATGAAATTCTAGGGGTGCAAGGCTCATCTCTAAAGATGTAAGATATCTCACAGATAGAAAGACCAAATTGGTGGGCACAGATCATTATGTCCTACTCAGCTTCACTGAGCTCTCACTGTACGTTCATTTCAACCACTAGAGCTAGTAAACATTTTACTGAGTGCTCCCAGTCTGACGCGCAGCTGTGGGCTTGCATCCAGGAGATAGTGGGTTCGAACCCCTCTGTCAGCAGCCCTGAAGATAGTTTTCTGTGGTTTTGCATTTTCACACCAGGCAAATGCTGGGGCTGTGCCTTAATTAAGGCCACAGCCGCTTCCTTCCCGCTCCTAGCCCTTTCCTACCCCATCGTCGCCGTAAGACCTATCAGTAATACCAATATAAATGGTCCGTTATTGGACATTATACATTTTCCAGCTAACTCATTCCTGGTAGCCAGTGTTTTGCCCCAGTGTGCTAAGTTAGGCTCGTCAGTCAGTAAATAGCACACCCACCAAGATGCATGGCTAGTGCATACCGTGGAGGCTAACTAACTACAAATGCTTTCATTCCCCTTCCTGAAGGGGAGGGGCAGGCCACCCTGCAGGTAACGCCTTCACTCTGGCCAGGAGTTTCGGCTGGTTGGAGAAGCAATGTTATGGAGAGGAGGGTAATTTGATGTATGGGATTAGGAGGTGTGTGCGGATAGTATTATAGGTATCGGGGATGTGTGCAAGGATGAAATATTCAGAGGGGAGTGCAAGGGTGGTCGGGGAAAAGGTGAAGTGCAAAAATGGGAAAGATGAAAGTTAGAAGAGAGGTCTTGGGTGGAGATGCAAGGTGAGGAGATGGAGGATGGCTTTGATATTAGAAAGAGAAGTGATAAAAAAAACGTAGAAGGTCGAATATCGGAAGAGGTGGGGGAATGAAACGAGGTGGGGGAGGGGGTTGACAGACTTGTGGGAAGTGGAACAGGAGGAGCGTCTGGCCGGGGGCGACGATGTGAATTAGCTGAAGGGAAGCGAACAGGTTGGGGTGGAGAACGAGAGGGCTCCACTTTGTGGCGGTGGCCGTTGATACAAGCGCCGGTACGGATGAGATGTTGAACGTCTTCGGCACTGGGAAGCTGGAGCCGCACCATATAAGTAGGGCTGTTGGTGTTGTGGATGCGAATCACGTGTCGGGCGGGAACGCCGTCCGCGTGGAGTTCCTGGAGGACCGCCCGTTCGGAGATGTCAGGTGTAATCTCGCGTAGGACGCAACTAAACTTGGCATGGAAGGATGGCGGTTGCTGCTGCGGCGATGGTGGCGGGTCTTGAATGGACGGCGGAGTTGGCACCACTGCGTAGGTCTTATGGCGAATGGTCGCTCCGGAGGCAAAGAGGCGTTGCAGGTCGTCCTCTCCCGGGAGATGTACCAAAATCTGCGATGTTGGAGTGAAAGTTATGTCATCCATCAATCGGTAGGCGTTATAAACTGGGATGCCGGCTGTACGAAGGTCGTGGTAGATGGCATCTTCAGAGATAGTTGGATCTACTCCGGGTATTAGGCAGTAAGACATGGTGGGTGGGGAAGGCCGACTGCCAATGAGGCGTCATCCTATATCCTATTTGAGGTCGGCTGGGTAGCAAGTAAAGTTGAGGGCCACCCGGCCGAGCAAAAATCTTGGAGGTGCTGTGGCGAAGTTTCCCCTTGCACCAGGCGAGAAGCGTTGTGATGTGATGTGATGTGTGTGTGATGTGTTCTGCCGTGGAGGCCACTGTATAGGCTACTTGGAGCCACCAGCAGTGCCAATGCACTATGAGAGACTTTGTCTCGTTACCAAAAATTGATGCCTGCCTGGCCATCAGATGTGTAGATGTTGATTCCCAAACGGAACCTGAAATATTTGTCCCGAATGAGTAAATTTATAATACCAATATAAATGGTCCGTTATTGGACATTATAAATTTTCCAGCTAACTCATTCCTGGTAGCCAGCATTTCACCCCAGTGTGCTAAGTTGGGCTCATCAGTTAGTAAATACCCTATGGGAATCAACATCTATATCATCTGATGGCCAGGCAGGCATCAACTTTTGGTAATGAGACAAAGTTTCTCATAGTGCATTGGCACTGCTGGTGGCTCTAAGTAGCCTACGCAGTGGCCTCCATGGTATGCATTAGCCATGCGTCTTGGTAGGTGTGCTATTTACCAACTGATGAGCTCAACTTTGCATACTGAGGCGATTCGCTGGCAACCAGGAATGAGTTAGCTGGAAAATGTATAATGCCCAATAAACGACCATTTATGTTGGTACTATAAATTTACTCATTTGGGACAAATATTTCAGGTTCCCTATGAGAATCATCAACATCTATAAAACTTATCAGTGTCAGTGCGACATAAAGCAAAATTGTAATTGCTCCCAGTCGTATATAGTCTCATGACATACGTTTAGATCAGTTACATATAACTCAGAAACATTATTTTTACAGTAGAAGTCCGCTATAGCGAGTACGGCATATAACGAGAATCCCGTTATAATGACAACTTTTGTCCGTCCCTTCAAAATTCCTATATTAAACTGTGTATTATCCTTCGGTTACAGCGAGAAAACTATCACTGACGCATCCGTTATTATGAGCGATGATGCACGCTCGATCTTTTACGTTGCTGATGTTTATGCGCCCGGTCATTATACTGCATGCGATCGATCATCTTCGGTACCGTATCGTTTTCTCGCTATGCCCACTAGCGAGCTCTCTCGTCGACATTCAGAGGCGAGGAAATGAAAGAGGAGAACATGTCTTCGTAATAAATGCGTAACTAACGTGTCCGATAACCGTTGTTAACTCGTTAAAGATAAGTGCTGAATAAACGATCGCTTAATTTTAATGCTAAATACCGCAATTAAGTAAGAATGAGATAGGCCTACACCTCAGGATATGGCAGATTACGAGGTTAGTTTATATTTTCTCGCGTCCGTTAAATTACGGAAAGGCAGTGGTTTAGTTGGACCGGAACACTGTTCCGGAAAATATTTTCCCGCTTTAGAATGACGTTACCTTTTTACATTCAGTAAGAAAATCTTATAATAGCGCTGAAACATCATGTGCCCTAGCGGATTAATATCGAACCTTACGGTTTTATGTTCATAAGGTTTACCTTTTTACATTCAGTAAGAAAATCTTATAATAGCGCTGAAACATCATGTGCCCTAGCGGATTAATATCGAACCTTACGGTTTTATGTTCATAAGGTTCGATTGCTTTTACACTCCTGTGCGGTTTTCTGGTTCTTTAAGGTTGGCTACATTGCTACTGGATTCAGCGGGAAGTGAGCACAACAACTTTCTTCCACTCATTATGTTTGTGTGAATCCAAGTTTTATTTTATGTTTTGCTCAATGTGTTGCTTTGAAGCAGATATTATGGAATCTCTCTGCAGTTAATGAACATCAGTAGCCCCATAGTACCTTCCAGTTTTCCAGTGGCTGTGAAAATGAGTTGTGAGTGTGACCATGAATTTACTGAAGTGGCTGGGTTCAAAAAAACCGTACTGGGGGTGAATATGAAGAATCAAAGAATACTAATATGGTGTGTGATGGCTCAAGTAAAAACGAAACTGAATGGAGTTCTGAGAACATTAGTTTCATTAAAGACGTGTTTATAAAGACAGGGCCTGGGTTAAGTGTTGCTGAAACGTGTGATGCAGATTCAAGGGAGAATCTAGGTTATGGTTCTACACCTTCTACCATCGACTGTGAAATTGAAGGACCTAGCTACCGAAAACAAAATTTTCCAGACTGTTGGAACGTGTCTCAGTACCGTTATTGTTTGTCAGAGAACAAGTGGTTATTTGCAGAAAATAAAAATTTAGGCTGCAATATATGTAAAGGGGGAAGTATATTAGGATTAGGAGTTTCTAAAGGGGCAGGACTTATGCTAATGAAAGTATGGGTAGAATGCAAGGTTCATTCCAATGGAAATAATATTAATCAACAACAAACAAGCCTTTGGAAAAATATTTGAGGACAAAAATTGAGAATCTCACCAAAACAGCTATGTTACGAAAGTCAGAATCTAATAAAAAGATATTTGAAAGTTGCTTGGACACTATGAATGTCAAACACCTAGAAACCACCGTTCGAAATACCACCGTTCAAGTATTTCAAACAGCATACTCAATTGCGAAAAGAAATAGACCCTTCGTAGACATCCAGGCTTATGTTGAACTTCAACAATTAAATAGTTTAAATATGGGACGAGTTCTTCATACAAATTTTAGTTGTGCTAATATTATTGAACACATTTCACAGGAAATGAGAAATAAAATAACAAATTCTATAACAGAAAATAAGAGGGGAATCAGTATTATGATTGACAGATCAACAACAATTAGTGTAAAATCTGTTTTAGTATTATGTTTGAGATGAACTCTTTCAGATAATTTTGAAGTTGTTTCCTTTTTTCGGGACTTGATAGAATATGAATCAACTACAGCAGATGTTATTACTCGAGAGATATTCAAGAATCTTTCTTCATATTGGATGAATGAAAACTTTCTGGCGGAACATTTAGTTGGTCTAGCATGTGAAAAAATGGAGTAGGAGCACAGTTTTTAAAGTTATTTCCAGATATAGTAATCTGGCACTGTTTAAACCATTGCTTGGAATTGGCCGTTTCTGTTACAAGAAATGAAGTTAAAGGTGTTAACCATTTCCATTCTTTCTTTGACAAATTGTATTCTTTATACAGCATGTCTCCCAAAAATCAAAGGGTACTAAAGATTTGTGCTGCTTCACTGGAACAAAGAGTTAAGAAGATTGGAAAACGTTTACAATACGATGGGTAGCATCAAGCCAGAGAACTGTAAATGATGTCTGGGAAAACTATAGTGCACTAGTAAAACATTTTAGTGAAGCCAAAAATGACCACCAGAGAGACTCCAAAGAAAGGGCAGAATTCCAAGATCTAGAAAATATGTTAAATGTGTAGAATTTCTAGAAAATATTGCAATTATGTATAATGCTCTTGTTGAGTTAGCTGTTCTTTAGAGTTACAGAAAAGAGAGACAAATCTGACAAAGGCTCAAAATGCAATAAAGCGCACTATAAAAGTGTTTGAATCTATGTGTAACTCGGCTTCTGGAGAATACTGCAGAACAGTTCTTAAAGCAGCAGAAAACGAAAAGTTTAGAAACATAGGATTACATGATTCTAAAAATTTTTAAAAATTGACAGAAATCAGTTTTTCAGAAGTCCTGTGAACAATTTAAATAACAGGCTTATGGAAAATGGGTCCACATCATCTCATCTTGGTTCCAGCTCTAGTCAGCAGAGACATGAGAGAATGACAAAAGTTATCAGTGGTTCAAAGATACTATACAAAAGTAATTGGCCCTCCACTTCTACTTTGGATATTTGCTATGGTGATGAGAGTGTTGGCAAACTTTGTGACTTTTTCCACATGTCAGATAAAAGGAGGAACATTAATGCTTTTGTCGAGACCAAAGAAATTCCAGTGGAGTTAATGCCTCTAATCAAGACTGTACAGACCATTCCCATTTTTTCAGCAGAAGCTGACAGAGCTTTCAGTACCATGAATGAAATCCACACCGAAAAGAGAAATAAGCTGCTGGTTGTAAGATCAAGCAGACTTATTTTCATAAGCAGCGTTGGACTTCCTGTGCATAGATTTAACCAACAACCGTATGTCAAGTCATGGCTACGAAAGGGGAGACGTTAGCTGATGAAACAACTTATCGTAAATATGAGGCCACTGATTTTGACACCCAATACGAGAGAAATTTGGAATTGCTGAATTAATAAGGTGAGTTCCTGTAAATATTTTGTTCTAACTAAATCACTGCGGAAAGGCTATTATCATGTAAATTTGTAGCGAGGAGGTTATAATTTCTCTACTTCCGCTTGAAATATGATTTCATCATACATATAGTACAGATAAGTTAGGATATAAGATGCTATTTGAATAACAAAACTGAAACGTCCACAAAATGCGATCGATCATCTTAGGTACGGTATAGTTTTCGCGCTATGTGCATTTGCGAGCTCTCTCGTCAACATTCGAAAGCGATATTGGAGTGGATTAGTAATACCCGTGGCGTCTCCGAAGACCGTAAAAATAGTTAGTGGGACGTAAAGCAAATAACATTATTATTATTAGTAATACCCGTCAACTGCTGTTCTCAAAAGAAAATTTGAAATGAAAGAGGATAACACGTTTTCGTAATAAATGTGTAAATAACGTGGCCTATAGCAGTTGTTAACTCTTTAAAAATGAAGGCTGAAGTAAACGATCTCTTAATTTTAATAGTATACCGTATCCTGAAATTAAGTAAGAAAGTGATACACCTCAAGATATGGCAGGGTACACCACTGATTTCAGAGGATAGTTTATATTTTCTCGCATCTAGTTAAATTTCGGAAAGCTATTCCCATGTCAATTTTTAACGAGGAGGTTATCGTTTCTCTACATGCGTTTCAAATAGGTTTTCATGATACATATACGGTTAGGTTAGGTGATGCCGTTTGGAAAAGAAAACTGAAATGTTTGCCACAGAAACCTCTGGAGTGATACCGTATTGCTCCGAATCCAAGACAACGTTTTTTCTCAGAATCTCACGTGAAAAATTAAGGGTTGTTTTGCATTCGTGGCCTGATAGTAATGAACACCACTGGCAACTACCGCAGTAACCACGCTGTTTCTTTTCACTCCCCCGCGCGCGCGCGCGCGCACACACAAAACTCGTTGACAAACGACCGCCTCTTTATCATAGGCCTACATCGCTAGCCGCAGCGACCAGTCATACAGTGCCTATGTGTAATGTCAATGGATCTCGGAAAATAGTGAAGAGAGAATAACATTCTCTTATCCTCTACAAAAACGTTTCTCAAATCTGCAGAATGACATCAAAACATGCGAGCCTTTGAATTCTTAGAAAGGCCATGGCTACTCAGTAGCAGAGTTATAACGCGTTTGCTGTACCTGACGCGTAGTAAAATTAAGTTTTATAGACAGCAGGAATATTTTCGTGATGGATCGTCGTATTGTAAAGATATGTGAAACAGGTATTGCCGGCAAATTTTCAACGGGTTCTCGTCGATGTTATGATGCCAATTTTAAGTTAATGGCTATTAAACACTCGGAAATGTATAATAATTGTGCAGCCGCGAGAAAATACGGCATAAGCCTAACTAAAGCCAATATTCGGCGTTACCGTGAAGACAAAGATAGCTTAAAAATGCGTACTGCACAAAAAATGCATTCAGTGGCCCGCACCAAGGACGCTTTAAAGAAGTTCAAGAAGAAATTGTGAGGTATGTGCACAAAAATGCATGAGCGGAATTGCCATACAGCGGCGCAATAAACTCGTTCGTTGACTTTAGAAGTCCCCGATTAAGACCTATACATCGCTAGCCGCTGAAGTTGGCCGAATCTGGCAAGCAAGACGTGTGTGTAGCGGCAGCCAGTTATATCTGACACTGAGTGAAAGTACGGTAACAGTTTCATAGTAAGCAAGCATATTTTCCTGATGGATCGTCGTATTGTAGAAACGCGTGGAATGTGTATTGTCGGTAAAAATCTTCGAGTTCCCTTTGATATTATGATGCCAATTTCAAGTTATTGGTTATTAAACCCGCTGAAATAAAGCATAATTGTACAACCGCAAAAAATACGGCATAACTAAAGCCAATGTTTGGCGTCTACAGTCTAAAAATGCGTACTCTATGAGAAAGACATTCATTTGATTTTACAAAGCACTTTTTAAGCCTGATTGAAATTTTTTGAAGGAAAAAGTGGGGGTCGTCTTGGATTGGGAGAAATACGGTAATATATATTTTTCAGAATGAAATTAAACATACACTTTCACGTAGTATCGGATTTTGAAAAACAACAAACAAGTAAGCTGCAGTGTGGATATCCTGGAAAACTCAAATTTTGAACAAATTGATTGCCATTTCATACTGAATGTAATGTGTATGGGGTTTTTCTCAACTTTTACAAAAATCGGATATAACGACAATCCGCTATAGCGAGTAAATTTTTCGCCGTTAGGAATTCTCGTTATAACAGACTTCTAATGTAATTCAATGCTGTTTCAACAGGACTTGTAATAACCTACGCTCATTCAGAACTAAATACAACTAGGTTCCATATTAACCAGTTCCAAGCATAACCTCTAAGCATGTAATAAACTTCATATTGAATTCAATACTGACATTGACTAATCGCTTTTCAAGAGACATATTGTTTTATTTATTTATTTATTTATTTATTTATTTATTTATTTATTTGTTTGTTTGTTTGTTTGTTTGTTTGTTTGTTTATTTATTTATTTATTTATTTATTTATTTATTTATTTATTTATTTATTTATTTATTTATTTATTTATTTATTTATTTATTTATTTATTTATTTATTTATTTATTTATTTATTTATTTATTTTCAGTGGCGAAGTTAGGGCTCGAGGCCCTCTCTTCCACTTAACCACATACTAATCAAAACCATACATAAAGTTATGAGATATTTAAAATAGTTAAAACCAAACAAAAAATTAATAGAATTGAGAGCAAATTTAAATACATTACTAAGTTAATAATAAAACTAATTAAAAGTAAGAACTCTTAATAATGACTTATCCTCAGGCGCGCACACATTCATACTTCAACCATTCAGTTAGCTGTCCTCAGCAGGTAGTCTCGGCAGGTGACCTTAAACCTTTGTAAAGAGCTAGTTTCTCTGACCTGAGCTGGCAGGGAATTCCATAATCTGGCGCCGGTCACTACAAACGATCTATTAATTTTATTTGTGCGGTGCACTGGAATAGAAAGAGTGGATCTGGAATGTGTATTTAAGTTGTGAAATGATGATGTTGAAATGGTGGATCTAATACATCTGTTAAAAAGTAATAATCTTCAAGACTTCCTATACCATGTATCTTTGAGTAATATGATTGATTACTATAAAGGGAAGTCCCAGGCTGTAGTTTGAGAACCAAATGTACTACTTTGTGAAAGGGACTGTTACAAAATTGACTGACCATTTTTTTTTTTTTAGTTTTTTTTTTAGTAATTTATAAATTTCATTCAGATAGAAAGAATCAAAGTGTGTTTAGTGCATATTTAAAGATTAAATAGAGACAGGGAGACAAACACAGTAAAACATCTTGGCTAGGAATCTTCATGAATCATACTGTAGATATGAAGAAAGAGGATGAAGTCAAGCAGAAAACAGTAAATTAGGCTAACAAATATGGTCTTTTTTTTTTTTTTTTTTATGAAGTGGAAATTACTAAGTCACTTTCTTAGTATTGACTTAGTTAACATGTAACATTTAAGTTTTCTAATATGAAGATTTAAAAATGTACCTGTAAATGAAAACATAATTAATAACAGAAAAACATGTTTCATTCTAGAAGGGGAGAAAAAGTGATTTGATAGAATCTGATGATGTTTTGTGAAGAACAAAACATGTCTTTCTGTTATTAAAGTTTTCTAGATATTGTCTAGTATTTCTTAATCTTGCATTAGTTTTGACAGAGTGGAAAACTTAAATTTCACATATGTTAAGTACAGTCTTTCACTCCAAGATTTTTGGTACTTCAGTCACAGGAAAGAAATATATCCATGTTATTGTGTTCAACTAGATAATTATATGATAGTAGAATTCCTCTGAACAGAAAACGGTTCATAATGGAGACTGTATAAAAGAGAGAAAGTTTACAGGTCTGACCAGTTGACAGAAGAAGGTGATTTCTGGTAATTTTACTTCTGAATCCCAAAGAGTAAAATTTAAGATCACTCTATCATAGAATTCTAGAGGTGAATCAAATTGTTGCAATGTTCTCTTCTTCAGTGTTTCTTTCTTTCTTTCTTTCTTTCTTTCTTTCTTTCTTTCTTTTGTTTTAAGCATTGACATCTCACTGGGCTATTTGGTGTGATATTTATTCTTCGTTGATAGTCAGTGGTCATCTTGCTATGTATCATCATCATCATTTTCATCTAGAAGCGTTTTGCCCCAGGTCTGAGTAAGACCTTCTTCTGTTTCATATTTGTGA
Source organism: Anabrus simplex (assembly GCF_040414725.1). Taxonomy (NCBI): domain Eukaryota; kingdom Metazoa; phylum Arthropoda; class Insecta; order Orthoptera; family Tettigoniidae; genus Anabrus; species Anabrus simplex. Next base: position 232,686,115 of record NC_090267.1, on the reverse strand, counting down.
TTCCAAATTGTATAGCCTAAAGTTTGTATCAACAAGTTTGGGAGTGTGAACTGTTGGTTATAATCAGATGGCAGAGTGTAAGTTAAAGGTTTAACTGTGCTTGTCTTTCAGGCTGCTTGTACCGAGTCCCATGCTCCGTTCACAGTCAGAGGGAACATGATGGTCCAGCATTGTTGTTATTGTTAAATCTCATTTATTGCTTGCATGAGTTTATCAAATTGTTTTGTTGAATAATAAACACAATTACAGAGTACAGATTTTGCTTTCCTCTAGTGTCTTTACCATAGAGAGATAATACAGTAAAACTTCTTTTATATGTTTTTCACCAATATATAACTGTTTGTTATTATTTTCCTTCTTGTATTATTTCCTACAAAGATATAAGTTATGGACTTTCTACTTTAAAGCTATGTTGTTGAGTCCTGGAAAAGGTTAAAGTTTAATTCTGTTTGAGGCTGTTAGTGGAAGATTAATGCATATCATCATAAATATGCAGTTTAATGAAGAAAGCTCTTGCTGCTGTTCATTTACTAAGGAAACAAAAACTAACCTTTCAAGAAATATACATTAATGCAGCATAAAAATTCTAACTGTTGCTATGGTGTGCAGTGCATAGCTGTTCCTGTATCGTACTGGTGATAAAGGTCTTCACAACAATGTTATACTGGATTCATACCACAAAGAGGAAAGAATCTAAATGTTCTGGACATGTTGTGGAGGAATTTTACCTTGTATCTTCAGCAGAAATCGTAAGACTTCAGGCAGATATTTTTTATGAAGTGTCTAATTTTTTTAAGTCGCATGACATGGACCCAAAAATTATTATGTCTACAAAGGTTATTATTATATACAGTATTCTTTAAAATTGATCAAATAAAGAAATGTTATCCCTGTTGTTTTAGCGGTAGTTATCAGAAACAGTTATCCAAGTAAGTAAGTAAGTAAGTAAGTAAGTAAGTAAGTAAGTAAATTGCAGAGCAAGATGATCCCATTGTCGCCAAAAATTTACCTGGGTTAATGCAAAAAAAAAAATTAAATCAATGATCGAATGGACTCAACTACCATGTGTACCATGTGTATAGCTGGGACTGTACCTTAATTAAGGCCACAGATGCTTCCTTCCCACTCCTAGGCCTTTCCTATCCCATCGTTGCCATAAGACCTATCTGTGTTCGGTGCAACGTAAAGCAAAATTTAAAAGAAACCTGTGCAAGCATTTTAATTTGACATCATTTGGCTCCTTACTCGTTATAATTTATGATTATCTTATTGGGTATATAACACCTTTACTCCCAGATGCAGTGAGACTGTAAGGCTAGCAGTTATTTATGAAACTAAGTATAATATTTACATGTTGTTTGAGAAATCAGTCCATAAACTGTTTTGGTTTGGTGCAGCCCTCCATGCCACCTTATCCTGTGGCAACCTCTTTATTTCTACGTAACTATCATATCCTACATCCTCTCTAATCTGTTTGTCATATTCATGCCTTGGTCTAGAGAATTTACTTATGTATATGAGGAGAACAGTAAGCACAAAAAGAGAAGATATTTTGGACTTAGCTTTCATCAGTAGGTTGTTATATGGATTACCGTGAAATATGAATCATATTCATACCAGAAACCACAATACATGTAACGTGAACTATTTCTTACTCTTCTTCTGCGTTGAAGTTTTCAAACTAATGATGGTTTTAGGGAAGCCTTTTGGATATATATAGTGGTTTGACTGTGTGTTTATTTTCATATTTTCTCTTGCAGTAATTATAGAAATAATTGGAAGCAGATGATCTGTGAACACAGTGAGTTCTTCTAGTTCTTTTTATTATATTCCTTTTGAATTGGCCATCTAAGTTCCACAATATCAAACATTTTGTTTGGAGCAGGCCTTAATTTTTGCCCAGTAATCTCGCATTTTCTGGCTATGTTGTTCCTTTCACTCCTTCGTCCAGAGGGTGTTTGTCTTCTTTCGTGGAGTTTTATCCTGGAACCCCTTTTGTCTTAACATCCTTCTGAGTGGTAATCGGTCTTTGATGTCACCTTCTGTTACTCCTCGGTCCTGCGTGTCTTTGATCACTTCTGTTAGCCATGGTATGTTGATCATTCCAGTAGGTAAGTAAGTAAATAAAAAGCTGGTTAGTCAGTCTGTTTTGATTCATCCTTGAGACATGACTGTAGAAAGTCAGACGTCTTTTCCTAGTTACGTCTGTGATCTTCGCAGTTTACCTGTACAACTCCTGGTTGGGTCACCTGTTTTCATCCTTTTCTCTGGTTGGTCCCAGTATCTTCTGAAATATCTTTCTCTCTTTGACCTCCAGTTTGTTTGTCAGTCCTTTTCTCTTAAGTGTCACCCACTCAGTGGCATGCATGGCTTCTGGACAGATGACTAAATGGTATTGCTCGAGTTTGGTACAGCGAAAGAAACCCTCCTTATTGTAAGTGTTCTTGATTATTTGGTATGTCAGCTTTAGTTTGTTTGTCCAGGTTGTTAGTGCTACTCCTTCTGAGATATTGGGTTCCATCCATTCTCCAAGATACTTGAACTTGTTGACTTTCTCAATTTTGCCCAATTCCATTTGTAGTTCACCGGGGGCATCACTGATGTTGGTAAGGTATTTTGGCAGCATGCTGTCTAAGTGTATTGAGCTGCTTCACTGCACCCTCTCTTTTATGTCCCAAGTACATCCCACTTGAGGCTTTTTGTTTATCCAGTTCCTTCTGTCACTCTCTGATGACCTTCTCTAATGCACAATCATTGAAGAGGAGAGGGGAGTGCCCATCACCCTGTCTAACCCTTGTCATTATCTCAAAGTTTTTCAGAGTGTGTTCCTCTGAAGTTTACTCCTGATCTGGTGTCACATAAGGTCTTGGATAAGGCTGTCAGTCTTCTGGTCCATTCTCATTTCCTATAGAATTCTCAGAATACTCTGTCATCTGAGAATCAGTTGGATTAATTATCTAGATACTATTAATAATATTAATATTGCATAACTATTTATGGGTACATGTATTCCAGCCATTACCAAGAGAGTTGGTAGCGCAGTATAAGCCATGTACCTGTATGCTTACATTCTGGAGATGATGGGTTCATATTTCACTGTCAGCAGCTCTGAAGATGGATGTCCTTGATTTCCCATTTTCATACCAGGCAATTACTGCAGTTGTATCTTGATCAAGGCCTCAGCTGCTTCCTTCCCAGTCCTAGCCTTTTCCTATCCCATTGTTGTCAAAAATTTATCTGAGTTAGTGCAAAAGAAAAATCGAATGGGCTCAACTACAGTGTACAAGCATTTTAATTTGATGTCAACTAGAGTGCAAAGTTATCACTAGCAAAATGCAGTAATAAATAATTTATAGTCCAGCTGTTAACCACTACCATCTTGTTATGGGCTAGACAGTTGTTTCCATGTGCCTTCTGCATCAATCTACATGTCTTCCATAATGGCTTTTTTTTTTTTTCCAAGTTGCTTTACATCGCACCTACATAGATAGGTATTATGGCGACGATGGGATGGGAAAGGGCTAGGAGTAGAAAGAAATCGGCCATGGCCTTAATTAAGGTATTTGCTGGGTGTGAAAATGGGAATCCATGGAAAACCACCTTCAGGGCTGCCGACAGTGGGGTTTGAACCCACTTTCTCCCAAATACTGGATACTCAGCACAGTTAAGTGACTGCAGCTACCGAACTTGGTCCATAACAGTTCAGCTACACTTCCTTTAACCCTAAAACTGCAGACTGTCTTCCTGGAAGACGGTGTAATATTTTGTCAAACCTAGTTATGTAATCATTTATCAGATGCCATCGATTTCAAATTATGTTTGCTCAGGATTGTTTTGTCTTCCATTCTGAAAGTCTTCGAGAAATAAATGATTACTTGGAGGTAGTTATACGGCTAGAGAACTGAAAAGCAACAAGGCTGCTAACTTTGTTGATGATACTGAAATTGAGCTTTTCATTTTTAACACTAAAACCGCCGGAGCGGTCAAAATGACCGCTATACATTTTCAAAGCCCTATTTTGACCACATTTTCTGTCGTATTGCAAAGAGCTTCAGTGACTTTTCCTGATTACTGGTCAGAATCATCCGTATTAAATTTAATTAATTTTGCATCATTGGTTAGGACGTAGGTAATAAGTATACCTAGAACCGCCGGAGCGGTCATTTTGACCGCTGTATTGATTATCATTAGGGGCCTTATTTTTTGGTGAAATAAAACTGTTGATTTTGGTGTTAAAACTGACACTATTTTGGTAGGTATTTCGTGAAATAAATTGTTATACTGATCGATGTTTCCTGCGAAATCTTCCTTGTAGTAGCGTATGGGGTAAATGTAACTAACTTTGTGATAAGGGGTTTTAAAGTGAACTCTTGTAATATATCATTGTTATTAAATCTTAGAAAACCAAATATGCAAATTGTTATAGAAATAAATATATAAACCACAAAAAAAACCCCATGGCACTACAGCCCTTGAAGGGCCTTGGCCTACCAAGCGACCGCTGCTCAGCCCGAAGGCCTGCAGATTATGAGGTGTCGTGTGGTCAGCACGACGAATCCTCTCGACCGTTATTCTTGGCTTTCTAGACCGGGGCCGCTATCTCACCGTCAGATAGCTCCTCAATTCTAATCACGTAGGCTGAGTGGACCTCGAACCAGCCCTCAGGTCCAGGTAAAATCCCTATGTCCTGGCCGGGAATCGAACCCGGGGCCTCCGGGTAAGAGGTAGGCACGCTACCCCTATACAGTAAAGACAGTATTATTTATCTTTCCTTTAATATTCATTCTCTTCCTCATGCCAGGATTATCCTATTTTTCTAGAGGCATGTTGGCTTGCATGAATGCTTTTTTTGTATCTATTACAAATTTCTCTCTATAATTTTTCAACACCTTTACGATATGTAAAGTATTGCCGATTGTTATTTGCCGCTTGGAATTATGTTCTTTTGCTTCATTCTGATTCTCCGCACTGTATATCGTAGTCTACATTTCAACTTTACGAATATTACCGGTACACTATTAATACATTAGAATCTTTCTTGCAACATCAAATACATAGAACCCCTCACTGTTGTATTCTTCGGCCCTCGAAAAACCTGTTGTGACTTCAGTTTTTGGCATTTTTATACTTAAATGTTGGACATTTGCCGATAAAGGTTCGTAAGTAACGAACTCTCATTGCGCACTGCTGTATCTACGACTGGTCTTGTATCTTGTTACGACCACAACGCTATTTGCTGTAATCGATAACAGATATTGATTTTTATCGACTGCCTTAGAGATCGCGGAACTGAATACACATACCTTCGATACACAGTGCGTACTGCTTTGTGTGCATTTGTGTGGGGAATATACAGCGCTATCAAGCAAATGAGAAGGAAACTACAATAGTCAAGTTCTCAGAAGCATTTAAACGTTTATTGGAGAGCTCTTCTGGTACCATTTTGCATTTTTCACACCAAATGGTGTATATTTCGCGATTATTTGTGCAATTTGTGCAATAAATCAAATTTCGCGATATTTCGTGAGTTCATTTTGCTAAAATACGGTATTTTTAGTACCTGGGAAGTCGTATATAGACAAGAAAGAAGATATAAAGAAAACTCGTGCATATCGTTATTACCAAAAAATACGGCCCCTAATTATCATATAAAATGTGTTAGAATATGTGCTTATTTCTTTGGTTGAGATAACATTTATTTATAATTATTCTCCCTGGAATAATGTAAACACAACTATGAAACTCTGATAGTCTATCTACGGCCCTTGTTCATTCAGTCTATCTACGGCCCTTGTTCATTCTCTTCTTTATTCATTTTCTAAAGGCGGCTAATGGGTCACTCTCCTCTGAGAGTAGCGAACATTCTTCCACTGTCACATTCCCTAATGATAAACGTTATTTTGATGTCAACATTTCAACTTTGGTACTGAAATTCAGCATTTAGACTGCAATTATGCCTGGTATAGGCCGAGAGCTGAATGTTTTCAATTGTTCTATTGCAGCAGTAGAAAATGTAATACGAAAAGCTGGAAATAAGAAGGGACGCATCAACACAAGCCTCCCAGGACCAAGTAATACGTTACTAGGTACAGATGGCATCACGGATTGGACTGTAGGAGAGTTTGTGAAGACTACACCTGGCAGGATGGCTTATTACAACATCTTGAAAGAAAATCCAGGACCTGCTCCATATTCAAAGCGGTATGTTTCTGATGACAGTGTAGCGTGTGCATGGCGTCATTTTATTGATGAATCTATAGTGAAACACATCGAACACTGTACGGAAACTGAAGCAAAACGTGTTTTAGGAGATAAATTGTGGAGTGTAAGTTTAGAAAACTGCAGGCATTCATTGTCTTAGTGTATGCACGTAGTGTTCTTGGAACCAGTAGCACTAAACTTGATGAACTCTGGTCCAAAAAGTGGGGGCCACCATTCTTCAGTGAAACAATGGGGAGGAACTGTTTTTCGAGAAATCCAAAGATTTTTGCATTTTGACGTCAGAATTACCAGATTAGAACATTTGAACACTGATAAATTTGCGTTAGTATCAAAAGTATGGAACAAATTCATTGAAAATTATCAATTGACTTGTATTCCAGGTGAAAATCTGCCTGCTGATGAGCAGCTTTTTCCAAGCAAACCAAGGTGTCCATATTTACAGTACATGCCTAACAAACCAGATATCTGGAATTAAGTTTTGGCTTCTTGTGGACGTTGACTCAAATATTTTCGTGCAATGGGTTTCCTTACCTGGGAAAAGACGACCTCAGACCACGTGACGAGACTCTACCAGAAAGTGTAGTAATGAAGTAGTGGAGCCGTTTCAAAAGAAGGGGCGAAAAGTGACTATAGACAACTTTCTTTACAACAGTGAACCTTGGTAAGAAGTTAAAAAGTAATGGTACGAATATTGTTGGAACCATTAGACGAAATTCCTAAAGCTGTGAAGGCTATGAAAGCTAGTCTTTACGACTCAACTCTCCTGAAACATTCCAATGACTGACTCACTGTTTATAAAGGTAAACGAAACAAGAACATCCTTCTATATAGTACTTTGCACTCAGAAGTCGAATGTCAAGCTAATCCCTAAAGGATTCCCAAAACAGATAAATACAACAATACAAAATATGGTGTGAACATGGTGGATCAAATGGGAAGAAAATATACTGTTCGATCCGTTACACGAAGATGGCCTGTTCATGTATTCCATAATATTCTTGACTTGGCCGCTATCAATTCCTGGATCATTTTCAAAAAGTGACAGGGAAGAAGATCAGTCGCCGAAATTACATCCTGAAGCTAGCAGAAGAGCATCGTATGGGGTACATGGGATCGAAACCAAAGTCTGTGGATACAGAACCCGAATTTAGGGAGCCTGTGAAAGGAAATGTACAGAATAGGCAATGCCAAATGATGAATTGCAGGAATAAGCCAAGAAGACAAGTTTTACCTGCCGAAAGTGCAAACAGCGAGTGTGTGGTTTGCTCAATGTACATAACTAAGGTTGTAGTATGTAGTTCCTGCTTCAAAAGATGCAGGATTGCACCAGCGTGTGCAAATACACTGAAGGAAAAGAAAGACACAAATATGTTGTGGTACATGGATTTGGCAAACATGTTTCAGGTCATAAATTGCACTAAATGAAATGTTACAGTAATTTTATTTTCTGATAATGAGTAATAAATATTTTACCGTTTAGACTAAAAGAATTTGAAGTAAAAACAATGTTTGTTTATTAGATAAATGTGTTTTATAGAAACGTTTATGTGTTTGTAATAAATGAGGAAAATATTACATTTGCAATACTCTTAAATAATTTGAATCTTTTCCGTGTTAGATCCCATAATTAATGTTTTATAAACTTAGTAATACATTTTTGAAACGATGATAATGAGTTACTATATGTATTGAGAATAAAAATAATAATTCCAATACAGCGATCATAGCGGTCAAAATGACCGCATCGGCGGTTCTAGGTATACAGTATGTTCCGGTGGTCCTAGTGTTAAAGATTTGTGTGACCGTACTGACAATGACAGTGAGTATTTTGTGGAAATGGATGGGTTGAAATGTTGGAATTTGTGTTGATTGTTATAAGGACCTGATCACAACACAGTAAAAGAAAAGACACAGCTAAGGAATTAAGATGAAGACAATGTTCTAAATTAGTAAACAAAAATGTCATAAGTATCAGGCTAGTTCAGTCATTTCTTTTTGAATATCTAACAGGAAATACTGAAAACTGTTGCATGAATAAGCAACACAACTTGTGAGCTGTCATAAATCATGTCTTAAAAATAAGTTATATCATGAAACTTTCATTCTGTATATGGCAAGGATTAATATTTTCTTTAATTTAAATATTTGAATTCATTAATTTTATTGTAATTTTTTTTATGAGTATCATATTTTTGTTGTTTTTGTCATAATTATATAGAAAAGTATTTCAGTTTTCTGTTGGTATGTAATAAGACAATGTTAGGATTGAGATATATGTACAGACAGAGTTTTCTATTATCCTGTGCATTGGGGCAAAATGACTACAACTTCCCCATTTCAACAATCATGACAAGAGGAACAATATCACAGATTTAATACTCAGATTGCACACAAACTACAAATTCAGTGGCAGCAGAAAAAATCTGGAAGGCTCAGGGTAAATGATGAGCGCAAAGAAAGCAAAGGCGCTCCACGTTGAAGAGGTGAAGAATGGCCAAGCTCAGATGTAACTGTGCCGAATTGACTGCACTTGGATGCAATGAAGCCATACCCTTGATCATTGACAGCAGGTACCAATGTGGTGAGATAGTTGTATGCAGGTGGAGTACTAAATTCCTCTTATGAACTTTAAAGTTTAATAACCATTTCAGTACACTTTCTATTGGTTACATTGCGCATTCCTATCTATGAAATGTCACTGTAAAATTTGTCACAAATGGAACATAATAATTGCTTTTACTTAAATGAAGTGAAAAATCTGCGGTAAATTAAGAAATACCATCGTTATTAGAGAAATATGAATACATACTTAAGGCCTGCGGACAGGACTCCTTTATGTCGTATTATGCTGCTGGTGCCGTCTTTTGTTAATTTCTTGAGGTCCAGGGCTAGCACCAAGGAATGGGATAATTGCTTTTACTTAAATGAAGTGAAAAATCTGTGGTAAATTAAGAAATACCGTTGTTATTAGAGAAATACGTAAGGCTTGTTGACAGGACTCCTTTATGTCTATTCCGCTGCTGGTGCCGTCTCTTGTTAATTTCTTGAGGTCCAGGGCTAGCACCGAAAAATGGGAGTGCTGTGGCTGGAACTCTACGGAAAAACAACTAAGGACGCATTCAACAACTTGGTGCTGCACATTACAGAGAAATATCGCAGGTACCACAAAAAGATTTTTGTTGAAAGAAAAATAGCATGATCCCTGGACCAATAAATCACTAGTCCACAGAATTCTTCTTATGTACATTGGCCATAGCTTTTTATCGCCTATTAAATCTTGCCTATCGCGATACAATTCAGGAAATAATGTCATTGACAACTGAAGCAATGAAACAAAAGCAAAGAACTTCTGTGAACGTACCACCAAAGGTACTTGTAAAGTAGTAATGTAGGTATACGTAATATTCTTCAAAAATAAAATATTTCTTAATTTACCGCAGATTTTAGACTTCAGCTGTGTAAAAGCAATTATTACGTTCCATTTGTGACAAATTTTACAGTGACATTTCGTAGATAAGAATACGCGATGTAACCCTTTCTATTTTTAAATGGGGCAATTTTTACTTTGATGAATATTGCTGCTTTATACCATTTCAAGAACTGATATTTTATTTTAAAATATGGCTCAGGCTGAGCTCTCCATTAAGACACAGAGTAACACATTTTGATTTCAGTTTATAAAATATGGTTTGAAATGTAACTAAATTACTGTGCCATAAAGGTGACATCCAAGGTTCCAAGGATAGCAACAGAGTGCATCATTATAAAAGTGACCATGATTTTGTCCTATAGGCTCTTCTCTAATTTATATCTTTTCCTCCAGTCAACAAAAGGAAGTGGAATTGTACTTCTGAACCCAAAGAAGAGATCAGTGACTGATTTCCTTTATATTATTTCAGCTAAGAAATATGGTATTGTGGGTTCATAGATGGCTTTCTTTCCCTTATCCACTTCCTCAGGTTGCTTGCTTGAAATTTCAAACAGAACACTGGGATCAATAATTTCTTCTTCATTTGTCTTCCTGTTAATGGGAATAATGTTGATTCTACAATTACTGGCATTTTCAGCAAGGCAATGTATCTCGTCTAATTCCTTCGTTCAAAGAGCATTGGTAATCATCCTACAAATGGTGAGGTAGAGAACTTCATTCAAAGTTATGAACAACTTAATGACACACCACATTTTTGAATCAGCTATAGCCCTTCTAGCAGTGAGGAAAACCAAGAAAGAGGAGATTGAAGAAAGAGACGAGCAAGAAGATGAAGATTAAAACAAGATTTGAGCCCACGAACAAGCTCGCAGTGCTTTAGTGATGTAAAGCAATTTGCCATTACATCTTAATCTTCCATTCTTGAACTAATGTACTCAGCTCATGACTGCATTCAGAAAGGATTAGAAAGAAGTGGAAACAAGTTTCTTTGTTTGATCTGTGGAAGAAAGCTTAATGTTGTGAAGTGCTGTATACAGTTTCATGATGGAAATAAGTTTAAAAAGCGTATGTCCAGTGTTCTGAAATAGCATAATATAGTGTTGTGATAGTGCCTAAGTCATTTACTGTGTATTATGCTGTACAAAATAATAAAGCCCAGTAATAATAATAATTAACAAATCAGTGTACTACATAGGCCCCTTCATCAATCTGGATAGCCGAGCGCCATGCGTAAGCAATAAATAATATTTTAAAATACCGTATACTGTATTATGTTTTGTGTAGTGGTGGTGGTGATTGGTGTTTTAAGGGAAAAACACAATGTTTTGTGTAATGTGGAAACTTGTCTAATTCGGAAAATAATTTTGGTCCCTTGCAATTCCACTTTGAGCAAGTTTTACTGTAGTATGGTTTTTGATGCCAGTAAAACTACAATGTGTTGACATCAGGAGGTGAAAATGGGAATACAAGGAATGGAAGTTAGCATCAGGGAAGCTTACAAGTTGAGAATCAAGAACCAAATGTATCCAAGAAAAAATTATATCCCAGGGTCAAACACTGTGGATGGAAGGGAGGGGAAGATTGCAGAGTGAATGAAGGAGTAGGCAAGTATGAAAGCCCAGAAGCAGCTGAAATCAGATTAACATTGTCCATAGTTGGTCAAAATGAAATACTAATAGTAACAACACTTTGCATGCATGCACATGTATTTGCTATTTTTCAGCAAAATAAAGAACGCAAAGAACCTGAGTACCTGACTGTACAGTGTGTTTTTGTTCAAGATAAGGGTTCGTGATACAGTCTACCTAAAACAGTTGTACAAATTAGTTTGTTTAACCCATGTGTTGTCAGAACCTCATCAGTTTCATAACAGGGGAAAAAAAATGCTTGCACACACAGATGGAACCAAATACCTTATTAATAGAACTTTGGTAGCTTGCCTGTGCAGTTAAGATATTGCTGTAGAGGAAGAAGTATTTTACCAGAACCGTGCACATTTCAAAATTGCAGAAATGTGTCCTTCAGCCAGGTGTTACGTTGCAGATCTGTCGACTCAAGCTGCAAGTAATGGGGAACATTCACAAACAAAAGCAAGAAATGTGTGATAAACAAATCAGTTTCGAGTCCTTTGAATTATTAGCCAGCACTTTGGCAAAGGGACTGTGCTGCTGTTGCATGGCCATACTGCTAACCTCCTCCTCAGAGTTTGTCACCTCTGTGTTCTAGGTGCAAAGCAGGGGTACTGTTTGGCCAGATTGCTTTTGGACATCTTCTGTTGTGATTGACTATTTGTATATTTGTCATATTTCACACCTGTTAACAGAGTAATTATTTGTTGGGTTGATTTTAGGAATGCTGCACCAAAAGTTTGCAAGAAGAACTAGATAATGTACATTAATAATCAGTGTATAATTAGCTTCTGATATCTATTATAAGATTGATATTGCCACCTGGAGATTCACTTCAGTTTTCTCAATCATATCATGCTACATTCATATTCAAATTGCCTAATAATAATATTATAATAATAATAATTATTATTATTATTATTTCATATTGAAATGTGTTCTCAGTTGGGCTGTCTGACTTGCAGTAAAGTGTCGCCAACTGTTATTTTAAGTTGTTGAGCTAGATCTTTTAAACCTTGTTATAGTTTCATGTGACTGTACTGCTCCTTACACAGTGATGAAAGATATTGGCTCTTAATGTGGTTGTTTTGCTTGATACAGGTGTGATTATTAAGAAGGTATATTGGGCAATATCTAATTTCTCAAAGTGAAGCTTGCCACTGAGGTATTTAATTGATCTTCAACATAACCAATATTTGGAAACAGGTTTCTTCATGTGATGGACTTAGCACTTGCTGGTCAGCAACCTCTGTTAGTTGATGCATGATAACCGGTTTTACAGCAGTGTTTATTATACTGGTGTGCTTATTTGTAGTTAATTAGTGCTAATATTAGGAATGAAGCAACCACGGCCTGTAAGTTACTGTAGATACCAACCTGTCATTTGCCCAGGAAACTATAGAAGATCCCATCTAGAATGACCAAAAATTTTAGCCCACTTGTCTTCTTGAAGTAAACCTTGTTCCAGGCTCTCAAACTCGTCTTAAATTCATTGTAGGGACAGGAATTATATCAGGCAGGTAAATTAAGCTCCAGAAAAAAGTCTTACTAGCAGGACAGAAAGTCACAATATAAGGTTGATTGGTTGCTAGGTTGATGGATGAACGTTTATGTTATGTTGTAGCCTGTCTGATGGCCATCTTTATCAAGTCTCTGTGGACTAAAACCTTAACTGGCTGGTTCGAGTCCCTTTGATGGGAAAAAATATTCACCATCAGAATGTTGGCCAGCAGGTAGGAGAGGTGGTGGAATACATTCCTAATCTTGAGATTGTGTGCCAAAAGTCTGGGTTCAGTTCCAAAACCTCTCTGCAGTGCCCATATGGAGTGAGGACATATGACGTTGATCATCGTCAGTCACCAGTGCTCTGCACTTAGGGCTGTCACCCAGGTGGCAGATTCCCTATGAGTTGTATGAATAGTCTTTTCTTAAATGATTTCGAAGAATTTAGAAATTTATCAAATGAATATTTGCCCAAATTTGTCCTCTTGAATTCCAACTTTATCTTCATATTATTGTTTTTCACACTTTTAAAAACTCCATTCAAGCTTATTTGTCTACTAATATTCATTCCATGCCATCTCCCCTCTGACAGCTCAGAACATACTGCTTAATCAAGCAGCTTTTCACCTTGCTCCCAAGTCTTCCCAGCCCAAAGTTTGCAACATTTTCATAACACTTCTCTTTTGTTGAAGATAACTCAAAACAAATTGTGTTGCTTTCCTTTGGATCTTTTCCAATTCTCAAATCAAGTAATTCTGGTGAGGATGATTCATCCAACAGAGTCAGTTATTCGACAGGAGTAGGCCGTAACTTTAAAGCTTTTCAGTCTGCAGAAAACACCAATTGTAACATACCTGTGCTGTAACACCGGATTTCACCTTCTCCATCATATTCACCACGATGACCACTACCACCGCCGCCACCACACACTGCACAACACATCCAGTCATCATACTGGGCACAGAAACAAATACACTTGCATCATGATCTTCAATTGAAAGGCTTGAAAATGACATACCCCATGCCACCATTCCCAGAAACGAACGAACTTGACATAAACGCAAAACCTTAGCTGACATCAGCATCTCACCAGTTATGAGCCTCTAAGAGATAGTAACCGAGCTCGATAGCTGCAGTTGCTTAAGTGTGGCCAGTATCCAGTACTCGGGAGATAGTAGGTTTGAACCCCACTGTCGGCAGCCCTGAGAATGGTTTTCCGTGGTTTCCCATTTTCACACCAGGCAAATGCTGGGGCTGTACCTTAATTAAGGCCACGGCCACTTCGTTTCCACTCCTAACCCTTCCTGGTCCCATCATCGCCATAACACCTATCTGTGTCGGTGCGACGTGAAGCAAAAAAAAAAAAAAAAAAAAAAAAAAAGGAGATAGTAATCCCTTAAGCTTCAACTGTGAAGGGTGCAGAACTGAAGGTTGTTAAACACATCTAAGACACATTCAAATACCATGCATACCAGAACGATACAGTCACATCATCTTCTGTGCCTTGGCTCAATTGGTATTTGAAATTGCTTCAGTGTGAGAGACATCAGTAGATTTACTGATACCTTAAAGAACTCTTTTTCAGGGAATTCCAGCACTCCAATATCGCTTTGATATTTGGTTCAAACTTTTTCTCAGGTTGAAAGTTTTCAAGAATTCTTCACATTGGATTTGAATTTTTGAAAAACACTTAATTGAAGTTTTACTGTTCAGTAGAGTACATCATTTTTTACTTGATAGCCTTTAAAAATGAATAATATAGGAAATCATGAAACCTTGGAATTGTACTTAAAAAATATTCTATGTTGTTCATTATTAATTTCTTGTTCAAATTGTCTTAAAGGTGACACTTTTCCATTTTAAACTCAGATACTCCTTTTCCTTTTCCATAGCAAAGAAGCAGTAGTCTGATAGCCTTATTATGGAACTGCTGTTTCCTGTCCCCCATTTTGTTACCTCTGTCCCAAATGTGTGACTACTTTTTTTTCTGTGTTACACTTTCCCTACTCCTTAAGGTATTTTTTTTATCCCTTTATGAATTTTTAGATTCTTTTTCTAGTCATATTGAAGCACTTGCTTATCAATTCTTTGTATATTGTTATGCTCTTGGCTTATCTGTCAACTATCAATTCCTAAAGGGGATAAATACTCTATACAAACCCTCTGATATGTACAATGTGGTGATAATTAAGTTGAGGTTGACCATTCTTACTGTAAATTTACTTTGTATCATGTTAGATTTCATGGTGAAAGAAATCTGTAATTTCAGCTCAGTTACGATTTGTTGCAGTAATTGGCTATTTCCTTTATACATGTAGCAAAGTTACCTGTAGAGATTTGTGTCTCCCCTATTCTTCCTCAAAACCTTTTATTGAGAGAGTAGAAATGGTACAACATTATTAAATAAGTTTTGAAAGTGTCTGCATGTGGGCTTGGTATTGCTGTTGTTTTGTTAAGTACCGAATTTGCAAGGGGAGTTTTGGTTATTCTTAAACAGAGTGAACAGTGCTGCAGTATTTATTACGTAACAATACTATTCACGTGTTTTGTCCTCTTTACCCCCCCACCCCCCAATACATTGCACAATTATTTTTGGACTTGTATTGCAAAAGAATGCAAGAAGGAAAAAAGGAACAGTTTGGAACTTCTCTGTGTAACATACACCAATGACAGCTTTAAAATGTCTGCTATTAAGAAGTGCCTACTGTTCAGAAAAAAGCTTAGAATGCTATAAGAACTAGTTTTTCACAACGAAATGCTATTACATTTTTACTGAAATAATGACACACATTTATATTACAATATTTACAGAACACATGGCTAAGCATTATTCCTTTTATGAACATCAAAGTTTTTAATTCCTTCTAGCTGTAATGAACGTTTTCTTATCATTGAACTTTACACATTTCTTTCCATAAAACCCGGGATGAGTGGCTCAGACGGTTGAGGCGCAGGACTTCTGGGTGGGGGCAGTAGAATAACAGCCATAGTATTCCCTGTCTGCCTGACATTAGAGGCGACTAATAGCGGCCCCAGGGGCTCTGAATTTTGGAGTATGGGTTGGCGACCGTAGGGCCTTTAGGTGAGGCCTGGCATTGCTTCCACTTACTTGTGCCAGGCTCCTCACTTTCACCAATCCTATTAGACCTCCCTTGGTCAGCTCTTGTTCTTTTATGACCCTGACGATATTAGAGCACTCGAGGCCTAGGGTGTCGTTCACTTTCACGCCCTTCGTGGCCCTTGTCTTTCTTTGGCTGATTCCTTCATCGGATCCCGTCCATTTTTTCTCTCTGATTAGTGTTATATAGGGGTAGAGGATGGTTGCCCTGGTGTACTTACTCTTAAAACAGTAATCACCACCACTTCTGCCCCCAAATTGGCAGGTTCAATCTTGGCTCAGTCCGGTGGTATTTCATGGTGTTCAAATATGTCAGCCTCGTGTCGGTAAATTTACTGGCACGTAAAAGAAATTCTGGCACCTCAGCATCTCCAAATACCGTAAAAGTAGTTAGTGGTACATAAAGCCAATAACATTATTATCTTTCTGTAAAAGCCAGGCTGAGTGCCTCAGATGGTGAAGGCGCTGCCTTAGGGTACGAACATGCCGAGTGGATTACTCCTCACTCAGCGCTCAACTGGGAATTAAAAGTGCAGGAGCAAAAAAATTTACTGACTACAAATAGTAACTGGGTTTATGGGATATAGCAGATGGGGGGAGGAGAAGTATATACATCAAAACTATAAAAAGGCCACAAAAATAGTAGGTTTTTTAGGCTCTCTCAGCGAATTTCAACGGAGAGGTAAAGATTGACAGTTTACCAACATAAGTGCAGTAATAATATTTTTCTAAGATTCTGATTCACTATTATACAACAAAACTTTCACCAAAGGAATATCATCACACATTTTTTACAAATAAAAAGAAGTGCGGGATGATTATACAATTAAAATCATTTAGTATTTGACTATACCCTAAAAAACTAACCGACATTAAAGAGACTGCCAGACTGACGAATTCGTGCAGCAAAGGGGTGAATCATACCTCAGTGTCCACAATCTTAGCAAAAAAATATAGTCCTGGTACTCTTCCTCATAGCACAGGCGAAGTTTCCACTACTTGCTGTGGTGCAATACAAATTGGTTAAATGGGACGAAGGACATTTTGTGCATATTTCCGCTAATGAATTTTTTTAATGATTAAAGAAAACACTACAACACAGTTATAAAACCGGAAGCTACATATGCAGCGGAAACACTTTTTCACCTGAATGAACTATCAAAGACTGACAGACTTCAGAAAATTGAAAGGAGCGCGCAGCTGTGAGCTTGCATCCGGGAGATAGTGGGTTCGAATCCCACTGTCGGCAGCCCTGAAGATGGTTTTCCGTGGTTTCCCATTTTCACACCAGGAAAATGCTGGGACTGTACCTTAATTAAGGGCATGACCGGTTCCTTCCCATTCCTAGGCCTTTCCTATCCCATCGTCACCATAAGACTTATCTGTGTCGGTGTAACGTAAAGCAAAATAGCAAAAAGAAATAAAATTGAAAGGAGGATTGGAAGAACCTGCATCAACAAAAAATACCATAAAGATGGATAGTGGCGGATAATACCTAACAAAGTCGTATACAAAGCAAAAAATAAATAAATAAAAAAATAAAAATTGAAAGGAGGATTGGAAGAACCTGCATCAACAAAAAATACCATAAAGGTGGACAGTGGCGGATAATACCTAACAAAGTCGTATACAAAGAGCTAGAACCCATTACAGATACTATGCATAAGAGGAGACTGGGATTCTTTGGACAATCATGAGAATGCAGGATTCGAGGCTTCTGAAATACCTAGTACAACGCAATCTCGTCTCAAAAAATACCACAACAGGGTGTAAATGGATCAGAGAAGAGAGGATCTGAAGGAAATAGGCCTTACAACAGAAAACATAACAAATAAGATAAAATTGAATACAAAGCTCAAGAATACAAACCTCCGCTTTACCCTTACATGAAGCAAACCAACAACATGCATATTTTCAACCGAGGAAAGGGCTCAAAGATCGGAGCGCCTGAAAAAGTACTGGGTGGACCGCAAAGCCCGAACAATCCTTTCAATGAGACCTGAACGATGGACTGACTAAAATGATCCTATGCCGTCATAAAAGAAGAAGAAGAAAAGAAAACAAAAGAAAGAATTAGCTGATAAGACAACAGGGCTTGTACAAATGCCCTTTTTAACCCTGGTGAGAGTGCGTAAAAATAATCCCGTGAGGAGGTGCACACGGTGTTTTGGACCGGGTCATAAATAATATAGCACAAAGTAAGCAAAAACTATTTTTTAATGTTACAGAACTAATAAATAATTTTGCTTGAACTTGTAAATAATGTTCAAAGCTATTTTGATAATACAAAAATCGGCTGTTAAACTATTGACATTCATTCTCCGTCATCACAAGATTCTTGACTTTCCGTACTGCACCGAACACGTCACTGCCTAGTGTTCTTTATAGATATGTCACTGGCATACACGGCATCTAGTCTTGGTTTTTCTGTTGGGATTTTTTTTCTTTTTTTTTTTTTTTTCTTTTTTTTTTTTCAGTAGGCACATCTTCCAGGCCCTTCTAGTTCTTGTGGAGCTGTAGAGGACTGCTCTTCTTCAGACAATCGTAACATTTAGCAAATGTTCCTTTTTTAGCCCCGTTGGGAGAGTTTGAATGCCGTTCTTGCACATATCTCACGCATAGCTGTTGGTTTAGTTCTTTCAAGTAATTACGCCTTTGAATGTTAAAGTTGCCTTTCGCATGCTTGTAAATAATGTACGAGTTAATTGGAGTAATGTTCAAGATAGTAAAGGACAAAGTCATTGGCCAACAGTTGCTTGTGCGTGAAACTTGACTAACGCTCTTTATAAGTCTTTCGATTTCTCTTTCCCTGAATAGACTTCACTATATAGACAGGCACTATTTTACACGAAAATAAAACAAAACTGACACATTCATGGTATATTAATTGAAAAAATAAAGTAAAACTTAACTCATAAACACACACACGTCGTGGGGCGCGCCAGGAGTTTGAGACCAAGTCTGGCAAGTAATGCATTTAGGCTAAAACTAAGGAGCATGAGGAATGAATTGTTTACACACACTGATAGTGGACGGGTCCAATGTAAGGTACTGAGGGGATGGAAGCTAGCGGCCCGCTATGTTAAGATTTATAAACATTTATCTCCGAACCCGGTCGAAAAGACCGTGACGTGCCCTCTCCAGGGTTAATAAAACCTACAATTCCTAGTTTCAGCTGGCTAAAATGGAATAAAAATGTAATATTTTCTCCAAATGGTGGGGGGGGGGTAGAACTGACGTTCCTCCTTTTTCCCTCTCCCCAATCGCCGCTACTGGCGCTCATAGCAGTGCATTTCACTCATCCCTCACCATTCAAAGGTTCACATACTGGGTGGGAGATCCTCGCTGTTTCTTCATTAAAGTGGAAATGTTTTCCATCCATTTATGATTGTGCAGTATTCACGAGATCACATTGTGCTCTTTAAATTTAATTTTTGTTTCTATGCAATTGTTCATAGTTATATATGTACTAAAGTAGTATTTAGTGATGATGAACTTACAATATAAAGCAAATTGTACTTGATTTCAATTTCTGACAGGAGATACAGTGCACATCCAATTAATAAGAGAGGGCAGAAATTCGGTGAATTCCACCATTTACACCAGGAAGTGAAGGAAGACCCACAGGAATTCCACGAATATTTAAGAATGTCTTCACAAACATTTCAATGTCCGACTCCTTGGCTAAATGGCCAGCGTTGAGGCCTTCAGTTGAGAGGATCCCAAGCTCGATTCCCGACCAGGTCAGGGATTTTAATCGCGTGTGATTAATTCTTATGGCTCAGAGACTGGTTGTTTGTGTTTATCCCAACATTTTCCTCTTCATATTCAGACAACACACTACACTACCAACCAACACAGAAACGCAATAGTGATTACATCCCTCCAAATAGGGTTGGCGTCAGGAAGGACATCTGGCCGTAAAACAGGGTCAAATCCGCATGTGCGACACAGTTCGCACCTGTCACCCAACATGGTGTGAGAAAAAGTGGTAGCCATGGTTTCCCATTTTCACACCAGGTAAATGCTGGGGCTGCACCTTAATTAAGGCCATGGCCGCTCCCTTCCCAATCCTAGGTCTTTCCTATCCTTTCATGCTGGTCCAACGTAAAGCCAATTGCAATTTTAAAAAAAAAAAAAAAAAAAAGGTAGAAAAAGGAGAAAAATGCAGACATTTCAATATTTGCTAAAAGGTAGTGGTGATTATTGTTTTAAGAGGAAGTTCAGTGCAACAACCATCCTCTATATAACACTAATCAGAGAGAAAAAGTGGAAGGGATCAGACATTTCATAAAATGAAGGTATTGGTTAAAGAAATGGCCACGAAGGGCATGAAACAAAGACTCCCTAGGCCTCAAATGCTCTAACACTGTTGGGGTCGAAAAAGAATAAGAGTTGACCAATGGAGGTCGGATAAGATAGATGAAAGTGAGAAACGTGGCACATGTAAGTGGAAGCAATGCCAAGACTCAGCTGAGGGCCCGTTATTCGCCAGCTCACACTCCCAAGTTAAGGGTCCATTTCAGTCACCTCTTATGACAGGCAGGGGATACCATGGGTGTTATTTTTATTTGCTAAAAGGAATTGAAGGTAATATGAAATCACAGAAGTACAGCAACTATCATGTCAACCCTATTTCCATTGAAGGAACACTGGTCATTACAATAATGTAAGCAGTAGAAATGTAAAATTATTCCGTTTCAATAAAGTAATCCGTACATTATCAAAAGATTAAATTTATGGAGTATAGAGATAATATTAACCTGTTAGCACCTGAATTAATTTTTTTCTGAGATTAATTAATTTATTGCATTTTACCACATGTTTTGGACCAAAATAAACTAATGAAAGAAGTTTCAGAATTTTGGGAATGCTAGGTCATAAGATATTTGATGTTGCCATATGGCAACGCTAGGTGCTTGCACTACCTATTTTTTAACAATGAGTTTTGATATAAGAATTTTAGTTACAGAGTAGTTTTTGTTTGTTGTGGAATAACATTGTTGAAAAATCTCAGCATTATTTATATTACTTTTTATTCACAACGCAGCTAAAAATATAGAACGATTGAATAAAGGAAAAAAACCATTTGTTTGCAGTACAGAGAAACATATATGTAGTTTTTTGCCTGTCAAAACAAAACTCTCACTGGAACAATAGAATAAAATCAAAAATAGGAAAACAGAGAACCAAAGAACTTCACATGCAGTTACACACTATAGAGTAACTACAGTAGTCAGTATTTTCTTAGGCAGATACGAGGCGTGTTTTTTAAGCAAGGTCTGTTTGAAAATATGTACTCAATGAAAGGTTATTTCAAAAAAGTAAAGTTATTTTCAGAAAGTACATACTTCACTCTATTTTTTGACATAGTTGCCAAGTTTGTTCAAACACTTATCGTAACTCGTAACCAATTTTAAAATAACTTCTTCATAGAAACTTGCCACCTGCGCCGATAACCAAGAGTTCAATGTCGTTTTCACGTTGTCGTCATCATTGTAATTGTTGCCACTGAGGTGATGTTTGAGGTGGAGGAACAGATGATAATCGCTCGGCGCAAGATCAGGACTGTAGGGTGGGTGGTCTAAAACTTCCCAGCCGAAACTGTCCAATAAATCGCGGGTCTGACCTGCAGTGTGAGGTCTTGCATTGTCATGGAGGACAATTCCCTTTGTCAGCATGCCGCGTCTTTTGTTTTGAATCGCTCTGCGTAGCTTTCTCAGGGTTTGGCAATATGCTTCTGCATTGATAGTGGTTCCTTGTTGCATGAAGTCGACCAACAAAACACCATGCCTATCCCAAAACACTGATGCCATGATTTTGTGCTGGGACAGAGTCTGTTTGGCCTTCACCTTTATAGGTGAGTGTGTGTGTCTCCATTCCATGCTCTGTTGCTTTGATTCTGGCGTGATATGCGAAACCCATGTTTCGTCTCCAGTTACGATCTGACTTAAGAAGCCGTCACCTTTTTCATCATAATGATTCAAGAACTTCATTGCATACTCAAATCTTTGGTTTTTGTGGTCCTCTGTTAGGAGTTTCGTGACCCAGCAGGAGCACAGTTTCCTAAACTTTAGGTGTTCAGAAACAATGTTGTAAAGCACTGATCTCGACATGTCAGGAAATTCGTCTGAGAGACCTGTTATTGTGAAGCGCCTGTTCTCACGAATCTTCGCTTCAACTGAAGCCACCAAATCGTCTAATCAAAGAAGGGTGACCGGAGCGGTCCTCATCATGGACATTGTCACGGCCATCTTTGAATTGTCGTACCCACTTACACACTTTGGTTTCACTCATAACAGTATCACTGTACACTTTGCAAATCTGTCGATGAATTTCTGCAGCAGACAGGTTCCTTGCTGACAAAAAAACGTATTACTGACCAAACCTCACACACGGCGGGCGAGTTGATAGTCTTAAACATTTTGAAAGCAAAGAACAGAACCGTACAGGTTAGCTATGGAACTGAAACTGAGCACAGTCTTTCCCGGGGCATGTCGGTACATGACACGCGCTCATTGCGATATGCGTGCGAACTACTAGTGTCTTAAACAAAACAAAACAAAACGGAAGAGCAACAAATTTCATCAGAAGTTATTTGTGGGTCTGTACAATTTAAAAACATTGCATACTTTCTGGTCTCTTGAACTGAATGTTCAATCAGCTGGTTATCCACAAACAATTCAAATATGTCAACAATATTCATGGATTTGTACTTCCTGTAATTAGGCTCCAGAAATGTTAACAGTCACCCTATATCGAAATCAGCCCCTTCGGTCTATCTTTGTTTGTAATTTGATTTATTATTTTCTCTATCAGTTACCTGCTCATTTGCAGTTTCATTTATTGAAACAGATCTTGCATCAGTAGACACAAAAGGCACTTCATCCTCTGGTAACACACCTTCACCATCATAACTAATCTTAATTCTTTCATTATTTACAAGATTCATTTCAGCACTGGCACGTAACTGTCAAAAGCTGAGTTTATCAGTAAGCCCGCCATTATCTTCATCGCCAGGAGCCCTTGTGCGTAACTGCACTTACATCGGGTGGTTCCACTAAAATATCACCATTGAGATCTTAAGTCAGTAGCATAACCAGTTCTTCTGAAAGGGAAAATCCCCTCCTGCAAGGAAGATGTATGAGTTAGGATAAAGTATCATGATCTGACAGCTGCAGAAATTTTACTGAGTATAAACGCTTAGCGTTGCTAATGATTCAACAAGAACTACTACGGCATTGTGTGCCCGTACTATTTCATATGCTTAAAACATACATAATTAAGTGTGCATAACACTATTTTAAACACAGTCTAGTGAAACATCTTCATTTATAAATTTTATATCCTTCTTACGCGAAGCTGTCAGCCATTTCATAGGAATGTGAAAATAACTAAGAGTTCACCACTCCTTGTGTCACAACAGTAGATTTTAAAATTAAATGAATGTGATTACTCGATTCTACAAACACTTTTCTAACTGTCGGATGACACCACAGTCTTCCAGATTCTTTCCTGTTGCCAACAGTACTATAAGAAAAAGGTGCATAAATCGTTGCCATATGGCAACGTACGGCACTAATGGGTTAAACAAGTAGCCTACTAATTTACCATTGATATTTAACCTTCAATGAATGTAGGCCGATAATATTATGAGTAGGCAGCTGTTGCCATGAGCCAACCAATTGCAGAACATCACTCAAGAAGCACATCGCTCCAAAATCAAACCAATTTGATTCTTGAGTGAGGAGTGGAGAGAAGAGGGATGAGTGAAGTGCTGGCATGAAAGGCACTATTGAAATATATGGGTTTGTTTTGCATCTCTGCTTCCTGTGTGAAGAGAAAGGGGTGATGAGCACTGAGTGAGGAGTAATCCACTCAGCATTTTCGTACCCTTACTGAGTCCAAGTTGGCAGGTTCGATCCTGGCTCAGTCCAATGGTATTTGAAGGTGCTGAAATACATCAGCCTCATGTCAGTAGATTTACTGGCACATAAAAGAACTCCTTTGGGACTAAATTCTGGCACTAGTGTGTCTCTGAAAACCGTAAAAGTAGTTAGTGGGCATAAAACCAATAACATTATTATTTCTTCCTGGAAAATTTTACAACACACTCCCTTATATATTCTTGAATCTCCAGATGGTTTGAAATAATTATGTTCCTATGTTTTATACACATTGATGATTTCAACTACCTTATTCAATGTTAATTGTTTGTGATTCTGTGCCATTTTAACACACTTTACAAGATACAGTACAACAAATACTTCGCCATACGATGAGCTGCACCAATTAGGTACGCAATAAATACGCCCGATTGCCGCCAAATTGTAACAACTACTCAGCAACAATACATCTTGTACCCATCACTGTTCCCTCCAAATTCCAGGAATTGTATTTTCTTTCCGCTGTCTGCCATTTGGAAGTTTCAAATTAATATTGGGTTATACAGTAGTTTATGGTGTCTGCATCCATTACTGAGAATGCCTGATGTTTAAAAGAAGCTGTATCATTTTAAAACAGGGAGTTGAAAAATGTCCACTATTTAGAGATGTTCTTTTATGAGAAGTTCCACTGTATTTTCAAATCCAGTATTTTATATGCTTTACTTGTTGCATTAGGTAATAGGAATTGACTTCAGTAAATACCACCACCGTCTCAATCCTATATACTGCCTGCTCTATGCTATGCAGTTAACATGCTGCTCAGCATGACTTCTTAGTGTCACAGACCTCTGCTAGAGTTGCTAGCTAGCACGCCCAGTTTATCTTCGTACCCACCTTATTATGTTCCCTTGCATTTGCATGGAGTATTTATGTGTGTGTCTCTGGATGTAAAATGATGAATTGTTGTGTTCCTCTCTGTATATCATAGCAAGGAATCCAAATTCTTCAGGTGTGAGGTTTCATGAAATTTCCCCCAAGTAAAGAACTTTGGGGAAATTGGTTTTGCGCTATATCTAGCCAAGGATCAACCAATGATAGTCAGTGGATTCCATCCAATTATTCTCGTGCTTGTAGCTTGAATTTTAGAGATTGAGATAAAGATAAAACTAAAAGAAAAATGCATTGAAGCTAGAGAGTGTGCCTAGTCATTTTTCGAATTACCCTCGTTATCTTCAAAACAGAAAAATAGCTCCATCAGGCAGTGACAAGATATTTCTTCAGAACAAATCTATGGTGAAGCAAGCTCTTCAACTGCATGAAATACATTGAATTACGAGTACGAAATTCATGTGAACAATGGTGTCTCAATCCAAGTCAGTATATCGAGTAAGAATGACAGCAGTCATCAGAAAATCATTCATTAACGGCTCTGATAGAGAATTCTGAGACTGCAATAAAAGCTGATAACTAACCTTAATGAACTTACGACTATAGAGGTAATTCAAAGTCAAACCAGAAATTGATCGTCTGAATAAAGTAAAGGAACCAAAGACCATTTTTCTTTTAGATCAAATCCATAATTTTCGCAAGACAAAATATGCGCGGTCAGAACAAATCACACAGTACTGCGTGGCATGGAGAATAGTATCCCAAACGGTTACAAATATGGGAGGATTCCTGGTCTGGTGTCACTTCCATCACAAAGTACTTTGGACAGGTAATCTAAATGGAAAGTATTGAGTGTGGTGACGGTATTTTCCAATTAGTGAATAAAGACTTAGAGCTGAATGTAAAGCTCTCAGACCAACAGAGAGGAGTGTAATAGTGATTTGCCAATTAAACGACTAATTAGGTACGGCTCCTCTACGTCCGAACCAGTGACGAAGTTTGTTTCCGTGCTCAATGCTGAAGATGTATGCGGCACAGATATTGGAAAATCTCCTACTTTTGCGAATAAACTGTTGTGTTTTCTTGTAAACGGACTTTCAAATAAGACTTAGAAGTCTCCAATCTATTCCTTTTTGTTCAGAAATGATTAATGCCCTTGTCTGACAATCATAGAATCAAGGTTTCTATGTTTGAACATTTTGGAGAGGGAAAATTGAGAACCTGTGTGACTCATCCACATGATCTCCCAGTCGTAAACTTCTTTTCAGTTTTGCCTATTACCACTTGATAAAATAATGAGAGATCCCAGTTCCTAGAGAGAGAAATGAGAGCAATGGCATCACCCACAAATATGTGAAAGAAGTTTATCACCTACAGAGAGACTTGACATTCAAGCGTGTTTGGTATTACAAAAAAACACATTGAACAGAGGAATTTGGAAAAGATGAATGCTCTGCTGTACAAATATTTTCCCAGCGGTTACTGCTGCTATTCGCTTCAGGAAAGAAAACCATACCCGTATATAACCACAAATTTAGACTTTTCAGGAGCAGAATCAACGATGCGCTTCATGGAATCAATTTACAAATTTTTCACATTCCATGACGTCATTGACGGAACTCAGCACGTTCGGCAAAACAATCCACCTATTCAGTACATATTTACAATGCGTGTATTTACATTATATGAGAGTGGTTTCAACCCTACTCGGGGTCATCATCAGCCATATTTGAAATCATAAAACATGTTTCTAAGCAGTAAGAACAGTATGAGGCAAATATATAATTAACACTATGATGTGTGGTTGAATTAGGTGAAGTGCTATGGTGCTCAAAATGCTCAAAATAAGAGTGAAATATTATGAGTGACAATAGGTGAACAATATATGATACAAGTACACAAACACTTTAGAAAGTCTGGGTATAAAAATACAAATGAGATGCTCTATGTTGTGAATCAACTTGAGTCCAATTTTTAGACACATGGTGTTTCAGATAGAATTAAGTAGATCCTGGTAATACATTACGGTTGTGGACCGAGTGTTATGGTACTAAGACTGAACACAATATAACGGACACTTATAATAAAAGTATACAAGTATATACAAATGTTTGAGTAACAAATATATAGTTGATACTCTCTAGAAGAATCTGTGAGGAGTTGATATACATTGTATCAGCTTAAGCAGGAATTTTGATACTTGGTGTATTAGGTAACTAAGCTATGTTGATATGACTGCAGGGTTGATTGTTAGAACTGTGCAGATTGAATTTGAAGTTTTAGAATTCTTCTGGAGTTGTAAGTAGACACTGTACGTGATGATATTAATGGGTAAAGCTGCACACACTGCCGTGGTAGGTTCCATTTGTTCCGCTATGAACCGAGAGTTCCACCCATTAATATCACCATGTGCAGTGTCTACTTACAACTCTAGAAAAATTCTAAAACTTCAGATTCAATCTGCACAGTTCCAACAATCAACCCTGCAGCCATATCAACATAGCTTGGTTACCTAATACACCAAGTATCAAGTGGGTTACTGTAGTCACCTGAGAGTCAGGATACCAGTTGCTATGGAATGGGAGTGGGCATCTCGGACATATTCTGAGTCGTGGCCCTCCTTGTGCTCGGGCACAATCTACCCGGTTGTCCCTAACCCGTTAGAGGAGAGATCTTCACTTAGACTATGTGCAAGAAGGGTAGCATTCTGCTTCATAAATTTACCGATCTCGGAACATTTTAAGAAAGCCTCGGACCTGTGGGAGTAACGGAGTTCCACTCTCATTTGACAGGCGAGGGACTCCTTGGAACCAGCTTGGCGAACAAAATGGAATTTGATGGGGAGCTATCAATATTAATGGGGCTAATGGAAGAAAGATAGAAAGAAAGAAAGAAAGAAAGAAAGAAAGAAAGAAAGAAGAACTGGCTGAGTCAGCAAAGAGGATGCATCTGGATGTACTAAAAGTAAGTGATATTCGGGTAAGGGAAGATAACGAGGAAGAGATAGAAAATTATGAAGTGTACTTGATGGGTGTTGAAAAAGGAAGGGCAGAGTATGGGGTAGGACTGTTTATCGAGAATACTATTGCACACAACATAGTTTCTGTTGGGCACGTAAATGAGCGAATGATGTGGGTAGATTTGGCAGTTGGGGGAATTAGGACAAGAATTGTCTCAGTGTATTCACCATGTGAGGGTGCAGATGAGGATGAAGTTGATAAGTTTTATGAAGCGTTGAGTGACATCGTAGTCAGGGTCAACAGCAAGGATAGGATAGTGCTAATGGGCGATTTCAATGTGAGCGTTGGAAATACAACTGAAGGATACGAAAAGGTGATTGGTAAATGTGGGGAAGATACGGAAGCTAATGGGAATGGGAAGCGTTTGCTGGAGTTCTGTGCTAGTATGGGTTTAGCAGTTACGAATACATTCTTCAAGCATAAGGCTATTCACTGCTACACATGGGAGGCTAGGGGTACCAGATCCATAATAGACTATATCTTAACCGACTTCGAATTCAGGAAGTCTGTTAGGGATGTACGGGTTTTTGGGGGATTTTTTGATGATACAGACCACTATCTGATCTGTAGTGTACTAAGTATCTCAAGGCCTAGGGTAGAGAAAGTGAAATCTGTCTGGAAACGAATAAGGGTAGAAAATTTCCAGGACGAGGAGCTTAGACAGAAGTACATGGATATGATTAGTGAGAAGTTTCGAACAGTGGACAGTAAGCAGGTTCAGGATATAGAAAGAGAATGTTGAAATTCAGAATTTTGTGAATTTTGGTTAGTTGTGTTCACTATAAACACAGTGACTCAATAAATCACTATTTTGTCAGTCTAAAAGTGGAGATGTTTCTCAATTTTAAGTAAGAGATACCATCTCCATGGTGGATTGTGACCTAATTAGCAGGCATGGCATGTATACAAATAATAATAATAGCATTAATTATTACAAAATTCGAAAGATCTACTTAAATTTTCATTTCAGTGTGTCACCCACAAGCTCTTATATTCATGTCTAATGGAATCATGGCATCCCATGACATAGAGCATTATTTCCACCAATCTGACATTCCTACCAAAAACCTGGAAATTGTAGTGACTGCCTTGAAATATTCCATCCAAATCCTGAAGACCATACCTCCCAAACTTTTTAATGCAACTATATACAGTATGTCGAATGTGCTGACCAACTTAAAATTATTTTTAAAATTCATCTGTGTGTGTGGGGGGGGGGGGGGGCAGGGGGTTGTCCTCAGGGGCAATCTCCAATTGGGGAAAGTCAAAATAAATCAATTTTAGAGTAATCATATAAAGCAGATTAACTGATGAATATTTGTACAATGATTTCTTACAGTTGCTGAAATGCTTGAAATGCCGCCATAGATGCTTTCACAGCCTGTACTTATAGACATGATATAGGCTATTGGGCTTATGCCATGTCAAGAAAATAAGGTGTAATTCTTTATGTTTCACAGAGAACTTTGCTCTGTGTCTTCAGAAGAAAATCTCCACTGTTCATGAGAAAGGCTTCTCAATTAATGAGGTTTGAATTTAGACGTTATAATAGAAGTGGGGGTGGTACGTTCATTCGTCACCAGATGGCTCATTGAACGCTGTACAGCACTAGCGTTTGAAGTGGAAGATGACGGAACCATCAGAATCAGTCTGAGAAGGTCACATAACATAACAGGTGTGCACACTTATAAAAGTATGACATTGACACAAGCCTGGAATGAAAACATCTTTCGATGAGGAATGTGCGAATTTGGAAAATACTGAAACAAAATAACAATAGTGAAGGGACAGGGAAGGGAACTACCTACATACCTGCACCCACACCACATTTATAACGCTTTTCTCTGGACAAAGTTTAATACTCTGGCAATGGACCATCTTAATCGTTTCTTTTCAACTTAAGGAAAGCATGCTTGCTTAATGCACAAATGGAATAGTCCAATTCCTTATCTTATGTTTTTAAGACTGCTTACCGGATGAGTCAGCACATCATGGAGTGATAAATAATGGACTTCTTGTGGGATATTAAGGTGCATTGGCATTGTAAATATGCCGACATTTCAATTATCCGTCAGTAAGAAGAAAGGAAGTACTGGATGCTGAAGGAAGAAGCTAAGTATGGGGAGATGTACAGAGCCAAATTCACAGACCAAGTCAAAGGGCCTGCCCCTAGGCAGGACAGTAGTAATAATAATAATGATGATAATAATAATAATAATAATAATAATAATAATAATAATAATAATAATAATAATAATAATAATTTACAAACCTACTACACTGCCGTAGCAGCGGAGAGGTGATACCATTACTTTTCTCAGGTAGTTTATAAATGTATTTATTCAAAAATTAGTTTTGGCAGGCTGAAAACCTAACAGTTGTAAATTAACTGAGTTGATACTGAAAAGAAATGGCTTCAGATATCACAAAAATATATATATCTGTAATCAGGCTGGCCCCACAAGTGGTAGCATGCCTGCCTCTTACCAGGAAGCCCTAGATTTGATTCTCAACCTGGTGAAGTATTTTTATCTGGTCTGAGGGTGGTTGAAGGTCCTCTCAGCCTCCATGAGAACAGTTGAAGAGCTATCTGACCATGAGTTAGCAGTCCCAGTCTAGAAAGCCAAGGATAATGGTCATCTCGTAATCTGCAGGCCTTTGGGCTGAGTAGCAGTCTCTTGGTTGGCCCATCATGGGAGTAGCACTGTAGGGTTTAGTTTTTATTGTTACATGTATATTCAAAATCATTATTAATTTGTATGGTTTCTTTGCTTGAAGTATTACGGTGGGGGGGACAATGATTAGTGTAGTGGCTTAGCTGCTGGCTTTCTAGTCAGGCAGCTGAGATTCGAAACCCAGTCGATCTTGGTCAGGATTTTCACCGGAAAGATCACATGGCATCAGGAGGGGCACCCAGTCTTAAACCCCTAGCCAAAACCAAAATGAGCTAATGTGACTAGCAGCCAACCCCAGAAGTACCTGGGTAGGCTGAATAAAGTTTTCTTTGTTTGAAACATTGTCACAGTGATATGTTGTATGTTAAAATATTATTGGACCAAATGTAGCATAGAAACAAATTTATTCTCTTACTGTTATATTCTTGTATTGTCATTTGATATTTAAAACAATTATGAAAAGATTGAAGGGTCTGTAATATTTATAATCATAAAGTCTAATATTCAATTTAATAGGCTCTAGAGGCACTAGCACCATCACATACCTTGCTCTTGCACTTACAGTTCTGAGGATAGCCAAAATCCTCAATGTATACCATATTCTAAGACATGCTTGTTTGTATGAGTGTACAAGTTCCCTAACTTTTATTCCAACTTGAAGATTAAATGTTGCATGTAATTTACTGTTTCATCTGAGGACATAAGTTTACTTTACCTGTTGATATAACAATTACATAGCTATCTTTTAAATGCAGAGGCATCACACCTACCAGTCACTCGAATAAGTGATCTTCAGTTTGAATGTCAAGTAAATCAGCATTTTTTACTTTGTGAGTAAGTGAGTGTATTCTAATAAAAACCCTTTTCAATAAATTATAAAGAACTGCAATCAATGTTGATAACAAATGTATTATTTATTATAAATATTCTTACAGTAGGTCTACTGTACATCATATTACTCCTATGGCAGATCATAGGATAAAGAAATGTCCCTTCTCTCCTTTTAAAATTTATGGGTATGGGACTTAATAACAAAAGTAAGTAAAATATAATTAGAGGTTGGTGCAGGTGGACAGTTGCCTTCTGATACTACTGTCAACACAGTAAAATTACTAGTTGAAAGTGACCATTCATGATAATGAATAGCAGAGAATGATAGTATTCAAGACCTGGAAATGAGTTCCTGTTTTGAGTGGGCAGCTACCTACACCCCATAAGCTACCCTTCCTTCCTCCGATAGCCCGGTTACTTCTGCACAACTAACATTTTGTTAACATTGATGTTTGATTAAATATTGAGAAGATTGGTTAATTAAGATGTACTTATCTCTCTATATTTGACTTGATTTGACACTTGTTTGTTCCTTTCCAAAACTTTCCTTCTGTTGATTGTATTTGGTCTATCTGCTGTATGCCTTTTATTTGAAGAGCTGTTGTCTTTGTGAATATTGACTTTCGTAGAAGTATGAGTTACAGTCTGTTGAAAATAGGCCACTTTGGACTCAGTAATATCATATTCAGTTTTCATATTATTATTATTATTATTATTATTATTATTATTATTATTATTATTATTTTGTTGTTGTTATCATCAACTGTCTGGAAATTGCATGCTAATGATGGAAAGGTGGAATCATCCTGTGTTCAGAGGACATTGGAGGCAAGTAGACAGGGACAGAAGGAGATGATCACAGCCATACAGTATGTACATGATTATAGCACCAAAGTATTTAAGATACTCAGAATACTTTCCTATTTAGTCATTATTTTGCATAAAAGCACCCATCCTAATAAGACTAGAATTGAACAAAATACAACCTCTTTTCCTAAGAAAATGCATTAAGGCGTATTGGATCATATCACCTTCCATACAATCCAGATGCTCTTACAATGTTAGGTGAACTTAATTCTTGCATATAAAGAACTGTTGAGCATGTACTGTAGTGGTAAACAAGTGGCAGGACAAGTGCCGAAACAGTCACAGGGATTAAACTAAGTCAGTCTTTAACCTAGTTATATATGGTGGCCTGTTTTCAGTTGACTGATTTTATTTGTATGGTACATCACTTTGCCTAGTCTTCTAATTCAACAGTGAAAAGTAAGGTGATGTATAATTCTAAAATTCTATTGCTAGAATAATGTCCTAACTGAATTATACAACAGCATACACTCCTACCCAGTAAACTTGGAAATAGGAAATAGCCAATAATAGAAGCTTAAATAAATAATTTACTGTATTGTTGAAATACTATGTATTCAGATGTATATGTAGTCATTATTGATAGAACTATCAACACTTAACACATGGTAAAATTCTCATAAGTACATTGGAAACGGCTTGCAGTGAAACCCATTTGGTAGGACATTCGTTAAAGTTCTTGGTGATTTAAGACTCTTGAGAGATAAATGGTTGACCAGTTGTATTTTGGGGACAGTATGTTTATAATGCCTTAAAAGCTGCAATATTTGAATAAAGATGTATTCTTCCTCAAGGAGAATGCTCTCCACACAGCTTGACTAGGCTGCAATTGTGCGATCGTTTCCTTCTTCCAAATAAAGAGTGACCTTAAAGCTTATTACATTTAGTTAGGTGAATGATCTGAGTTGACTTTGACTTCTAGCTGCATTGCAGTTTTTTGTACCTGTTTTCAAAATGTAAAAACTACTTAAAAGGCGTAGGCAAGCCAAGAACCATAACTAAGGTGTTTATAGTAGTGGAATGTTATTACGGAAAGTAAACTGAAGTAATTTATTTGTTAATAGAATATGTATAAGAAATTCAATAATGATATTGTTGGAAAGAAAATAAAGGTTATAAATAAATCCATGATTAATTTATGTCCAGTACTCCTATTTCCTTCTTGATGATTATTATTACAAACCAGACAGTTGAGAAGATGACGCTGTGTGTATTCCTCATCATTTTACAAAGGATTATACTGAATACATTGTTATAACAGCTCTCTGAAGAGGGGATATTAGGACCAATCAGAGAGGAAGAAGGCATTTACAGAATCCGTCATAATGATGAACTGTATGAACACCAGGAGGACATTGTCACGTCTATAAGGAAAAGGCGCCTGACCTTTTATGGACACTTGGCCCGCCTGGATTCCGAAAGATTCGCCAACAGGATATTCACAGTAACAGGAAAAGGCAAGGCTCCTTAGAACAAATGGATCACATCAGGTAAGTCGGATATGGAACAACTAAATATCCCGCAGGGACAAACTCATGACTGACTACTATTCCGTCAAGCCAGCTGACACAGTTTTCCCAATGCCCCTTACAAGTAAGAAGACTACAGGAACTAATTGGACAGAGAAGAGAAAGCTGGCTGATAGTCAGCAAATGAAGGAGTATTGGAAGAGGAAGAAAGCAACACCTTTACCCAAGAGTAGATACAAGCCCAGTGGTCCTGAGTAGGCCTAAACGACAAAGAAAGAAAGAAAGCTCTCTGAAGTCATTTGAATTACTGCACTGTTGCTTCTTATTGGTGCAAGGTTGCCTGAGAAAAGTTCCAGCTATTAATAAGTATGTAGAATTCAATGATGTAATTTTAAAAGAAAAACATTGCGCTTGTCAGTTCTTAGTTATAGAAAATGATGATGATAATAATAATCGTATGGCCTATTGTGTGCTGGCATTTAGATTTGACAACATCCAGGCTATGTCCCATTTTTCACCACCAGATGACAGAGAAACCAGAACCCTATGTGGGTAACGTATGGTTGAGCTTTAATTAATTTTGTTGAGTAAACACGAAACATATCATCAGAGATGTTTCAAGCCAATATTGCACAATATGGAGTGTCAAATGGACTTTTTTCCACCCTTTGACTACCTCTGCTTTGTTTGAGTCCACAGTCATGGGATCCAGAGGCTGACTCTCTACCACTGATCTACAGAGGAGCTAGTTGTGAAGATGATGATACTGTAAAGGTAAAGAAATCTTCAAGATTAAATAATAATAATAATAGAGGTTTAACTCAATTTTACCGTGCCAACTCATCATCCTTTTATTGTCTCAGTAGATGAGAGGTAGAATATTTGATTTACAGTTTTTGTTAGTACATGTCAAGATTGTTGAAATGTTCTGATGCACTTTGCAATCACCCAGCTAGCAAACTATTCAGTCTTTGAAACCCTACAAAAGAGTGTTTACACTATTAAATGGTCATGCAATCAGAATGTTATGAGGGTAATCCCAAAAATAAGATTCCTATATTTTTACAAATACATAACTCTGTTCATGTGGCTGCTGGTCACAATATTATGAAGTGTGTTTCCCGCGCTCGCATATAAACATGTGCACGCCGCGCTGAGGCACTCAGTCTTGGATTTGCAACCGTTGAGAATGGAGCTCCCGTTGGATGTTACCGCCAAGTGCGAAGTGCGCGCAGTTATTCGGTTCTTGAACGCAAAAGGTACTGAACCAATTGAAATCCATCGCCAATTGACGGAAGTGTATGGTGAGTCGTGCATGGATGTCAAAAATGTTTGTAAGTGGTATAGAGAGTTTGCAGCCGTTCAGATGAACAAAGGAGTGGCAGACCATTAATTTCCGTCGAGACAGTCGTGAAGGTTGAGCAAATTATGCATGAAGATTGGCGGATCACCCTGGATGATCTCTGTACTTCGGTTCCTGAGGTTTCCCGAAGCGCCGCTCAAAGAATTTTAACGGAAAAGTTGAAATACCGGAAGGTATGCGCAAGATGGGTGCCACGCATGCTGACTGAAGGCCAGATGTGGCAACGAGTTGATTCTTCCCGTGCATTTCTTCAATGGTTATGAACTTCATGTTGTTTATTATTTTATTTCTATTTGCTTTACGTCGCACCGACACAGATAGGTCTTATGGCGACGATGGGATGTGAAAGGCCTAGGAAGTGGAAGGAAGCGGCCGTGGCCTTAATTAAGGTACAGCCCCGGCATTTGCCTGGTGTGAAAATGGGAAACCACGGAAAACCATCTTCAGGGCTGCCGACAGTGGGGCTCGAACCCACGATCTCCCGATTACTGGATACTGGCCGCACTTAAGCGACTGCAGCTATCGAGCTCGGTCTTCATGTTGTTGGTCCTTATTGAACTGAGATAACATATAAATTATAAACAGGAGAGTCTTCCACCTATTCAATACGATAGTTGTATTTACAATGTTATTTACATTATATGGGACTGTCCGACTCGTTGGCTGAATGGTCAGCGTACTGGCCTTCGGTTCAGAGGGTCCCGGGTTCGATTCCCGGCCGGGTCGGGGATTTTAATCGTCTCTGATTAATTCTTCTAGTCCGGGGACTGGGTGTTTGTGTTTGTCCCAACACTTTCCTCTTCATATTCACACAGCACACTACACTACCAACCACCACAGAAACACGCAATAGTGATTACATCCCTTCATATAGGGTTGGGGTCAGGAAGGGCATCCGGCCGTAAAACAGGGCCAAATCCACATGTGCGACACAGTTCGCACCCGCGACCCCACAGGTGTGGGATAAGCGGTAGAAAAAGAAGAAGAAGATTTACATTATATGGGACTAGTTTCAACCCCGAGTAGCATATGTCACATCTACCACCATTTTCACATGCATCGTTTTCTTCTTCCAACTTAATTTCTAGAAGTACTGAATATTTCTTACCATTCCATTTCTGTCAATGTATTTTATTGCAGACATTCTCTGACTTAAAGTACAACCCCGAGTAGGGTTGAAAGTAGTCCCATATAATGTAAATAACATTGTAAATACAACTGTTGTATTGAATAGGTGGAAAACTCTCCTGTTTATAATTTATATGTGCATTTCTTCAACAGTTTGCAGCCAAACAGGACGACTTTTTGGACTCAGTTGTCACAGGTGACAAAACCTGGGCATTCCACTTTATACCTGAGACCAAGCAACAATCACGCCAGTGGCGGCATCCCTCTTTGCCAAAGCCATGGAAATTTAAGCAAACACAGTCTGCCGGTAAAGTCATGACAACTGTGTTTTGGGATATTGTTGGTGGACTTTATGCCCGCTGGGACCACAGTTAACGCTAGTGACAGGTACTGTGAGATCCTGAAAAACCTCAGACGGGCAATTCAGAACCAAAGAAGGACCAGAACAAGAATAATCATACTACATCGACAAAATGTCAATATTATACGGCGGCTTCGAATCCAAAGTTGAGCAAGGGCGTAAACATTTTCCATGACAACGCTCGCCTGCACATCGCCCGGCAAACCATTGCTCTCCATCAACAGTTTCAGTGGAACATCATCACCCACCCACCCTATAGTCCAGACTTGGCGCCCAGTGTCGGTATCACTTGTTCCCTAGGTTGAAAGAATATTTTGGCTGGAAAGCACCGACGACGAGGTGAAAGATGAGGTTCACAACTTTCTGAACAGCATGGTGGGGAACTGGTATGTCATGGGCATACAAAAACTGTTACAGCATCTACAAAAATGCATCGACCAAAATGGTGATTATGTAGAAAAATAGCTAAATGTTCAAGCTGTAAAATGATGTAAACCATTGTTGAAATTAACAGGTCTATGTATGTATTAAAAAAATAAGAGACCTTATTTTTGGGATTACCTTCATAACATTGGTCCTTAGCCAGCCTACAAGGGATAGTAAACAAATCCACATGTTTCGAGGAACTCGAGTACCTCTCAATGTCTTGAAGAGGATACACGTCTCATGAGCCACTTGAGAAGGATGCTTGTGACATCTCGGTGAGCAGGCGGTTTGTTCTTCACTTCACAGCAAATAACATAAGACATGTGCAAGGGCGAAGAAAGATGGTATGAGGTCAGATTGACCCCAATCAACAAATGAGGCAGATAACAGAATCTGTCATTTCAATTGAGACTAAGCCTTCATTTTATGTTGGGTTGGAAAGATATACTCTTCTGCTCATAATTTGATGGCATTAATGTTGTTCACATTTCTCACACAGTTGAGAGTCATTCCTCCATACCTAATGAACACATAAACATTTTATACACTCTAATGCAAACTTGCATTTTTTTCAGGTAAAATATCAATGACCTGCTCCTTCAAGACTGTGTTTGGTATCCTTAGCATATGTCACACCGACCACCATTTTCTTCTTCCAACTTAATTTCCAGAAGATGGTCCTCGGAAAGGTAGATGCTGCATATAGGAAAATCAAGGAAACCTTGGGAGAAAGGAAATCTAGGTGTATGAATATTAAGAGCTCAGATGGAAAGCCACTTCTTGGGAAAGAAGACAAAGCAGAAAGACGGATGCTGACATTCTGCGAGTCAGAGTGTGGAATGTTACAAGTTTGAATCGTTGTGGTAGGTTAGAGAATCTGAAAAGGGAGATGGATAGACTAAAGTTAGATGTAGTTGGTATAAGTGAAGTCCGTTGGCAGGAAGAACTGAATTATAAACACAAAATCAAACAGGGGAAATGCAGGAGTTGGTTTAATAATGAATAAGAATAGGGCAGCGGGTAAGCAACTACAACCAGCATAGTGAAAGAATTATTGACGTCAAGATAGACACCAAACCAATGCCCACCACAATAGTGCAGGTCTATATGCCTACTAGTTCAGCGGATGATGAGGAAATCGAAAGAATATATGAAGAGAGAGAAGATTTAAATACAATATGTAAAAGGTGACGAGAATCTAATTGTGATCGGAGACTGGAATGCAGTGGTAGGCCAAGGAAGAGAAGGTAACACAGTAGGAGAATTTGGATTGGGACAAAGGAACGAAAAAGGAAGTTGGCTGGTTGAATTCTGCACTGATCATAATTTAGTCCTTGCCAATACTTGGTTCAAACACCACAAACGACGGCTGTATATGTGGACAAGACCTGGAGACACTGGAAGGTATCAAATAGACTTCATTATGATTAAGCAGAGATTCAGAAACCAGGTGTTGGATTGAAAAACTTTCCCAGGAGCAGACGTGGACTCTGACCACAACTTGTTAGTCACGAAATAATGCCATCTGAAGTTAAAGAAACTGAAGAAAGGAAAGACTGCATAAAGAAGGGATCTAGACAAGTTGAAAGAAAAGAGTGTGAGGGATTGTTTCAAGGAACATGTTGCACAATGGCTAAATGAAAAGGCTGAAGGAAACACAATAGAGGAAGAGTGGATAGTCATGAAAAATGAAGTCAGTAGGGCTGCTGAAGATATGTTAGGAAAGAAGAAAAGATCAACTAAGAATCAGCGGATAACTCAGGAGATACTAGACCTGATTGATGAACGACGAAAATACAAGAATGTTAGAAATGAAGAGGGCAGAAAAGAATACAGGCGATTAAAGAATCAAGTGGATAGAAAGTGCAAGGTAGCTAAGGAAGAATGACTGAAGGAGAAGTGCAAGTATGTCGAAGGTTGTATGGTCCTGGAAAAGGTAGATGCTGCATACAGGAATATCAAGGAAACCTTAGGAGAAAGGAAATCTAGGTGTATGAATATTAAGAGCTCAGACGGAAAGCCACTTATAGGGAAAGAAGACAAAGCAGAAAGTTGGCAGGATCATATCCAACAATTGTATCAAGGTAAAGATGCAGACAATTTGATTCTGGAACATGAAGAGATTGTTGATGCTGATGAAATGGGAGACCCAATTTTGAGGTCAGAGTTTGACAGAGCTGTGAGTGACCTAAATAGGAACAAAGCACCTGGAATTGATGACATTCCCTCTGAATTACTGACTGCCTTAGGAGAAACCAGCATGGCAGGGTTATTCCATTTAGTGTGTAAGATGTATGAGACAGGAGAAGTCCCATCTGATTTTAGGCAGAATGTTGTTATACCTATTCGCAAGAAAGCCGGTGCTGACAGGTCTGATAACTACTGCACCATTAGTTTAGTATCTCAGGCCTGCAAAATTGTAACATGTATTATTTACAGAAGAATGGAAAAAGAAGTTGAAACTGAGTAGAGAGAAGATCAGTTTGGCTTCAGAAAAAATGTAGGAACACGTTAAGCAATCCTGACTTTACGTCTGATCTTAGAGGATCGAATCAAGAAGGACAAGCCCACGTACATGGCATTCGTTGATCTAGAAAAGTCATTCAATAATGTTGATTGGACCAAGCTATTTAAGATTCTGAAGATGATTGGGATCAGACACTGAGAATGAAGAATTATCTACAATCTGTTTAAAAATCAGTCTGCAGTGATAAGAATTGAGGGCTTTGAAAAAGAAGCAGCAATCCAGAAAGGAGTGAGGCAAGACTTCAGTTTGTACCCCCTCCTTTTCAGTGTTTACATAGAACAGGCAGTAAAGGAAAGGGAATCACAGTCCAAGGAGAGGAAATGAAAACCTTGAGATTTGCCGATGATATTGTTATTTTATCTGAGACTGCAGAAGGTATCGAGAAGCATGTGAATGGTATGGACGAAGTCTTGGGTAAGGAGTACAAGATGAAAATAAATAAGTCCAAAACAAAAGTAATGGAGTGCAGTTGAACGAAGGCAGGTGATGCAGGAAATTAGATTAGGAAATGAAGTCTTAAAGGAAGTAGATGAATATTGTTACTTGGGTAGTAAAATAACTAACGAAGGCAGAAGTAAGGAGGACATAAAATGCACACTAGCACAAGTAAGGAAGAGATTTCTTAAGAAAAGAAATTTGCTCACTTCTAACATTGATATAGGAATTAGAAAGATGTTTTTGAAGACTTTCATGTAGAGCATGGCATTGTATGGAAGTGAAACATGGACGATAACTAGCTCAGAAAGAAAGAGAAAAGAAGCTGTTGAAATGTGGTGTTACAGAAGAATACTGAAGGTGAGATGGATAGATCGAATCACGAATGAAGACATACTGAATCGAATTGGTGAGAGGAGATCGATTTGGCTAAATTTGATGAGAAGAAGAGAGAGAATGATAGGACACATCTTAAGACATCCAGGACTTCTTCAGCTTGTTTTTGAAGGAAGTGAAGGTGGTAAGAACGGTAGGGGTAGACTAAGGTATGAATATGACAAGCAGATTAGAGCAGATGTAGGATGCAATAGTTACGTAGAAATGAAAAGGTTGACACAGGATATGGTAGCATGAAGAGCTGCATCAAACCAGTCTATGAACTGATGAATCAAACAACAATTGAATATTTCTTATCTTTCCATTTCTGTATGGATGTTTAGTCCGTCAGCGATGCCGCTGGTGGGATCCTCAACAGCTCTGCCATCAGCTGTCTTAGATGGCTTAGGCATCACTGAAGAGGCGTACTAAGGAAATGAGGAGTGAGGTAGTTTCCCGTTGCTTTTCTCACTGAGCCAGATTTGCTATTACATATCAGTCTGCAGAGCCCACTGAAATGTATACACCAACCGACCCTATGAGCAACATTTTCACACCATTCATAGCAGGGACTGGCTGCATAAGGATTGGCATTACTAGTATCGCTCATACCTCAGTCACTTTCATATTGTCAAAGCCAAGGATAAGACAGAGACAGATCTATGAAAGTAACAAAATTGCTCTAGCCTATACCAGAAGACATAGTGCACTGTAAACACTAGGTCCTGCCAGCAAAGGCGGTCCATTTCTGTCAATGTATTTTATTGCACACATTCTCTGACTTAAAGTACAATTACACCTTGGTAAAATTTTCCTTACCGAGCTCAATAGCTGCAGTTGCTTAAGTGCGGCCAGTATCCAGTATTCGAGAGATAGTGGGTTCAAACCCCACTGCCGGCAGCCCTGAAGATGGTTTTCCGTGGTTTCCCATTTTCACACTAGGCAAATGCTGAGGCTTACCTTAATTAAGGCCACAGCTTCTTCCTTCCTATTCCTAGGTCTTTCCTATCCCATTGTCGCCATAAGACCTATCTGTGTCAGTGCGACATAAAACAAATAGCAAAAAAAAAAAAAAAAAAGATTCCTTTCATTCCTTTCCTGCTGAGAAACTTTGTATCTCCATTATTCTTTGTTGTCCTTTACAAGACTGTTACAGGATGACAAACCTATAAATGCAATACACCGAATTATCTGTTACCAAGCAAATTGGCTACACAGTCCAAGGGATTAAAAAAAAAAAAAAATGCTATTTGTTTGGGGCGTTGACCTAGAAAGATTTTTTGCCCCTACTTGCACCATATGTGAGGAACGTGCATGTATTTTGTAAATGGCAGAAGTGTAAAGTGTCGAATGGAAGGAAACGAGCGTTAAGGACGACACAAACATCTAGTTCTCAGGCCAGGGATATTAATCATTTACAATTAAAAACTCCTGACCAGGCTGGGAATCAAACCCGGGGCCGCCGGGTGACGGGCGGACGCGTTGCTCCCTACACCGCGGGGCCAGACAGTCCAAGGGATACAGCTGTTAGCATGTATCTTTGGAGATCGTATATTCAAATCCCCCTATGGGCAGACCTCATGATGGTTTTCCATAGTTTCCCATTTTCACACAGTCACTTCTTTCTTAGTCCTAGCCCTATCCTACCCCATCCCATCATTACCATAACACCTGTGCGAGTCAATCATATGAAATTAATTTAATTTCGGTCTGTATAGATGATTTGTCACTACCAACAAGGAAGAGCGGTCCACCTATTCAATACTGTATATAATATATTAATATTATTTATTACTTCGGGACTAGTTTCAACCCTTGCATTGGGTCATCTTCAGCCTTAAATTACAAATGGAAAAGAACATTACATGTAACCTGAAAATACCAACACCTAATATCACTATTGGCATGTCTTGAAGCACTGATGAAATATATTGTGGTTAGAAATGAGTCTATAAAAATTGATGTCTCTTGCACATATGTCCAGCACTTTTGTGTCATGTTTCCTTTTCAGAAAATCGAAG
The DNA here is from genome assembly GCF_040414725.1 of Anabrus simplex. NCBI lineage: Eukaryota > Metazoa > Arthropoda > Insecta > Orthoptera > Tettigoniidae > Anabrus > Anabrus simplex. The sequence continues at coordinate 232,643,942 of NC_090267.1, read as the reverse complement.
TCTTAATATTTCACGCAAGTAATTTTTGTACCCGAGGTACACCCCTACGCCGCACATTTAAATCTTGCGCTTATTAGAACTCCTCTACAGGAGAAACACTGAACTTGGAACTAGACCTACTTAAACTTTTCCTCAGAAGATGTCACTACCATAATTTTGTGATTATGAAGTTCCCAGTACTGTGTAAATTTCACCTGGTTTTGTTTTCTGTTAATCAAGGAGTTTGGGCATTCTCTCATAGATGTCTCTGCTAAAAAACTATGATCATGCACCCTGGGGTGAAGTGAAGGAACTCTTTTGAGGAAATGTTGTGTATTTATAAGTTTTTTTTTTTTTACGAAATTTCGTTCATTCATTTTTTGGGTTGGCAATATTGATCTTTTCTTTCTGCCAGTTTTGAATTCAGCCAATCCCTAATTTCTGTAATTAATTTTCAGCCTATCACAGGCTTTTTCTTCAATTTGGTGTGTAACTTAAATTTAACCAATAAAATTCTGTGGGTGTGTCTTGATTATTCATGAAAGGTCTCGAACCTTCCCCGAGGGTTTATAAAAAGAGGGTTATCACGGCTCTTCGCCATTTGATCCACATCTAACTTAGTGTGTGTGTCAAGCAGGAGGCAGGAGGTGCCTCTTTCTTCAGGCAGCAGGTCTTCAGCAAGGTAATGGCCAATTAACATCTTTATTTCTTTGCTAACTCCGCAGTTTAACCTGAGGGAAAGGTCTTAAACCTTTACTATGTAACTAGCTTCTCTAAAATGTAAGTTCTGCCAGCTAATGTAAATTTCCATCAACTTTTGACTGTAAATCGGGGATAGAGAGTGACGTACCCTCTCGAGCTCCCCTGTATATTGGTTTGAGGTGACTACGTTTTGTAACTGGTTTTCTTCCTTTCTGTAATGCCTTAAAATTATTCTTATACGAGTCACCTCCATAGGTTGGGAATAGCCCCTGTGTCATCTGCCTAGTGCCCCTTAGGTTTTTAGAATTCAGTTCTAGGAGTGCAAGTATTCACCTCCATTCTATTTGGTGTTTCGGACCATTTACTTAACTATTATTCGTGTTCCATGAAGACCCAGTAAGTTGGGTACAAGATACCCCTGTTTCATTTTTTTAAGTTGTGCCTTGATGGCAAGTAATTGTAAGGTTTTGATATTGCCTGGGATAGGCTTGAAAAACTGAGAGCGTGTCAGCTCTTTTCAAGTGTTGTAAAAGTGCCTCTGGGAGGCTTGAGGTTAAAAATTGGGAGCAAGTGCTCCATGTATTGAGGGGTGTTCTGCCCTTGCATAAATGGTGACCTTTGTAATTTTGAGCAGGTAGCTCAGGAATTGTGTCGTAAGGGCTTGAAGCCCAAGACCTGTCTATACCACCAATCTTGTCTTTACTAGACCTGTTTATTGCTACTGGTACCTGTTACATTGTTATTTGCTGATTTTGAAATTCCAAATATATATAACCTTTTTAAAGCTTTTTCTTGAATATCTACAAGTTAGACGAAACATGTTCCGTATTATTTAATAATGTTGTTTAAATAAATAAACAATAAACTTATGGTATTGTAAAGGTGGAATATTGACTTAATCTTAAAGTATTAAAGAATATATCTTTTCTTTTTACAGATCAAGAAAAATTGAAACTATTAAATATGAATCCTGGTTTACCCACAGTTAAAGCCCTCCCTAAAATATATAAAACTGACGTTCCTATCCGGCCAATTATTAACTATAAACCCAGCCCTCTATATAAAATTGCACAATTTGTTCAACGATTTTTAACTAAGAACTATCAATTTCTCTCTAAAAAATCCATCAAGAACACTACCGAACTAATTGAAAAAATGAAGTCATTTAATGTACAACCCAACCATACCCTTCATTCTTTCGACATAGTAAATATGTATCTAAGCATACCCACAACCAAAGTTTTCTCCACCGGGCGAGTTGGCCGTGCGCGTTGAGGCGCGCGGCTGTGAGCTTGCATCCGGGAGATAGTAGGTTCAAATCCCACTATCGGCAACCCTGAAGATGGTTTTCCGTGGTTTCCCATTTTCACACCAGGCAAATGCTGGGGCTGTACCTTAATTAAGGCCACGGCCGCTTCCTTCCAACTCCTAGGCCTTTCCTATCCCATCGTCGCCATAAGACCTATCTGTGTCGGTGCGACGTAAAGCCCCTAGCAAAAAAAAAAAAATTTCTCCATTATTGAAGATAACTTAAACAATCAGAGTTCTCTCAGCAAATTAGAAATACAAGATTTTATTTCTCTTCTGAAACTGGTCATCAAAAATAATTTCTTTAAATTTGATGAAACCATCTCTCAACAAAATGGAATGGCCATGGGATCACCCGCATCGGGAATTCTAGTGGACATTTATTTAGATTTTCTGGAATATACAAAAATAAATAGCAACACTTTTCCAGACATCCTCATGTGGGCCAGATACTTTGACGACACATTTGTTATAATGGATGAAGAAATTGAGAATGCGACCTCTACCCTGCAAGAACTAAACAACATTGACCCCCACATCAAATTTACGCTAGAGTCCGAAAACAATAAAGTAATTCATTTTCTGGATTTAACTATTCTCAGAAATCCATCTGCTCTTTCATACAGAATCTTCAGAAAACAGACACAAACTGCCAATACTATCAGAACAATCGCCAAATTCAATGGTTACAGCAGATCATTTATAGAACAGATTATCAATAAATTTAGACACCGGCCCAAGACTACTCTCACAAAAGAAAAACCTATAACTAACATTTCATCTACTTTTACATTTAACGACGGTATCCATCAAATCACCAATGTTTTTCGAAAACATAACGTAAAAATCTTCTTCAGAACTAATAATAGGACCTCAGAAATTATACATAATTCAACATCAGTCAACACCTCTAACAGATTTTCCCAATCTGGAATGTATAGATTCAAGTGTATCAACTGCAGCGCCTCCTATGTGGGACAAACAGGACGCAACTTCACAACCAGATATTCAGAGCACGTCAACGCAGTAAGATATAACAAGTTTTCTGCTATAGGGCAACACATTCACGACTCTAATCATAAGTTTACTGATATAGAACATGATTTTGAGATACTTCAAATAGCAAACAAAGGGCCAATTATGAACATTGTCGAAAATTGTTTCATTCATTGCGATCAATATTTCAACCCTAACTATAATTTAAATGAAATTTCCAAGAAATCTAATATTTTTTATGATCTCTTAATTAAATGCTTAAGAAATATTAGACCACCTAAAAACAATTCGATCTTTCAAACCATACGCAGTACATATCCACATCATTTATCCCCACTACCACATCCTTCCGCTCCACCTTAGCTCCGTGACAGTTGGTCCGCCTCTACCCCTCCCCTCTCCTCCCTTCCACCTCGCCCCTTAACCTTATATTGCACCTATCAGTCCAGCTCCGTCTGCCGATCACTCAGGCTGCTCAAGGTGAGTTCGTTTCTAGTATTCTCTCGGTTTTTCTAGACTTTTCTTTTTGATCTTTCCTTCCGATCTTTTGCCTAATTCGACTTTTAATTTCTTCCTCAGGTTCCTTAACCCATACTGAAGTGGGAATTAATTCTGTGGATCTAACCAAGTTCATGTTTACGTTTATGTTTCGGAACCAAACTACAGAACACACATAGTGTCAACTTCATATGACATTAAACTCTGCAGCATAATTTAACACTTTTAGAAAACTAAAGATACATACAAGCTGGACAAACCGCCATGGGTATACAACAACGGAGTCATCATTTTAACGGATTTTAAAATGAAATGCAAATTCATCATGTACCATATTTTATTTTATATTCATCTGTGCAAGTGGTTATAGTGTGTTTTTAAAGTTGTTTTAAAGTCATATTTCATATTCATCCATGCACGTGTTATAATGTGTTTAAAGTTGTTTTTTTAAGGTTTTATTGTGTTTGCCCGGTTTGACCTTGTGGCTGATGATGGCTCATATTTGGTGCCGAAACTAGTACCTCATGTGAACGATATGTGATTCTTTCACGTTAATAAACATCTGTATATTGAATAGGAGGATCCCTCTGTAACGATCACTCACCTATTTTCGGCTACCGTCATCTGGAACTTCATCTATGTTCATATACTCGCCGATACTTCACTCATCTAACCGGCCTTGGACCTTCTCTGCTGCCGCGCCGTGCATCCATCCTGGTGAATTGCTAACTACACACTGAGTCTCCTCTGCGTTACGTCATCTGCTACGTCAGTGTCCGATATTTCTCGACGTTTTGTGTACTTTTTTCCGGAACTTTCTGCAGCGGTATAAAGGCTTCCCCCACATACTCGGTCTTCAGTCCAGCACTGATTCCGAGTGTGGTTGGAGGGTCGTCTGAGGACTTCCCAGTATTTGCTGGGAAGCTCCACTTCTTTTATTTGCTGCATTGGGTGAGCAACAGAGTATTTATTTTATAATTACCACTATTATTCTCCTCCTATGGATTTTGGAGTTATCTTCATTGTTGTGGCCGGTTTTCTTTTAAGTATGATATGAGTGATATTTTTTCTTAACAAATGAACATTGAGTAATATCCAATTTCAAGAGTTGGTGAGTGATTGAACTTGTGGCCTGGACGGTACAACTTATCACATAAAACTGTTCCTGCATTTGGCAATGTTTATACTCAGGCGACTCCCATTATTGTGATCCCCGTCCTTGGTCCTTCCCGTGCCTTTCTTCTCTCTTTGTTTACCTTTTTGGAAATTTGTGTCCATATTTTCCGAGGCTTTATAGGTTACCGCGTTCATTTGATTAGTCAAATATTATAATTTGTAAATGGTCTAGGGATTCTATTCTAATGTACGTCATTCACGATGAGTGTTTTCTTTTGTGTGTGTCAGGTTACAAAATTGAGTTGTAAAATTTAAAATTGATTTCCTTTGTAGAAACAATATACTGTTTTGATTAACTTTTTTTTCTTCTTCTTATTACATCCACTAACCTCCAATTGGTCCCAGCTCTTTTCTCCTTGAACGTCTTGTCAAAGAATCTTAATCAACCTATACGTTGTTGCTATAAATCGTCACAAAATGGTAGCAGAGTAACTCACCCGATTTATTTACTGTTGTCTTTTTTTCAATTTTTCTCTTTTTTTACTCTTTGTTACTGTGCTCTCTTTTTCAACATGGCAACTTTTTCCGATAATTTTCCATTAAACTCTTCTGATAATTCTTTATATTTACCCCCGTTTTCCCGGTCTCTACCTAATCCACCTCATACGGATTTAATTACTTTTGATGACACTTCGTCCTCAGAACCTTCATCCACCATTTCTTCGTCTTCGCATTCTTCCACTTCAGACTTATCTGATTAAGACCTAAAACCAAAACTTCCAAGTACCGCTTATCATTTACATCCTGAATTTTCTAGGCCACTCACCTCATCGCCTATCTCCCCAAATCCACTCATTTCTACATTAAATTTAGAGATTATTAAACAGTCATTAACACAAGTGCCTCATTTAACTGATACAAATCCTCGAAATTTAACTATATGGCTATTTTTTGTCCGGAAATTTCTTAAAATTAACCTTGCCCCATTTTCCCAACTCATTAGTTTATTAACGTCTAAAACTACTGGACATTTAACGAATTTTTGGCTTGAAAATATGGCACATCTTCAGGATTGGGCTCAATTTCGCACATGTCTCCATAATTACTTTTTACCTTATGAGGTACGTCATACATTGAGTTTGGAATTTGTCCGCCGTCATCAACGTTCTGACGAACCTGTACACGATTATTTAGACTCACTTCTTACTTTTAGTGATGTTCTTAATATCGCTAATAATCCATCGGAATTAATTTCAATTGTTACATTTTATGCTGTACCTTCTTTCCGACAACTTCTTCAGATACATTCCCCCCCTACCTCTTTGCTACAATTGTATACCGCAGCACAAGCTCATACGACTTACTCGTATGCAGATATTTCCTACTATGCTCGTGTCCCACCACCACCGCCAGTCTTACCTTCTGCTACTACCTCTCCCCCGGTGTCATTATCATTACCAATATCTCGTTCTGTTACAGTCAGTAAACCTATTATCTGTTACCGCTGTAGAGGTACAGGACATATAGCTAAATTTTGTGCCTCCCCCATCTCGGGAAACGCCCCCAACCCTCGTCCGTAGGCAGTGGACGCGTTCACGGGGCAAATCTGCCTGATCAAATACCTGCTTTTCATCACACCTTTACCACTCGGCAACCTTTTCGATCTTCTTACACTCAACCAAGCGTCAAATATGATTATCACATTTTTTGCTCATTACCCAAAACTTCACATATTGTAGTCTTGCTCCACAATATTCCTACTATTGCACTTTTAGATTCTGGTTCGACGACTTCGTTAATTAGTTTAGAACTCTTCCAATCTCTTCAGACTATTTTTTCTCGTCTTCAACTTTCTCAGTCTTCCCTTCGTTGTACTTCTGCATCAAATAATCTACTTCAGACTCTTGGTCAAGTCAAGCTCAACTTAAAAATTCAACATTTTTCGTGGACCTATTCTTTTAATGTTGTAGAAAATTTATCATATCCATTAATTCTAGGATATGATTTTTTTCGTCATACTGGTTTGGTACTTGATTCATTTTCTTCCTCTATTCGTTTCACCTTTTCGGATATTAGGATTCCATTAGTGAATTGTTCTGATTTCCCTCTTTCACATTTTCCTTCGGTTCGTAAGGACCATGTGTATTGTAATCGTTCTCAATCTGCCCAACTTGATAATTTGTTAGTTGAATTTTCTGATGTTGTCACCTCTAAACTTGGAACAGTTTCCAATTTTCAAGCTCATATTGATCTCACTGATACCACGCCTGTTCGATCTCCCCCGTATCATTTGAGTCCGCCCAGAATGAAAATTCTTAATCAACTTGTAGAGAAAATGCTGGTTGATAATACCATCGTACCTTCCACTTCGGACTACGCCTCTCCCGCGTTCGTTGTTGATAAACCTGATGGGTCCTTTCGTTTTGTAGTTGATTATCGTAAAATTAATTCTAAGATCCTCTACGATGCTTACCCCATGCCTAAAGTTCAAACTGCGTTTCAACATTTTTCCAATGCACAGTATTTTTCCCTTTTAGATTTCAATTCGGCCTATAATCAGATACCCTTAGATGATAGTAGCTCTAAGTATACTGCCTTTATTACTCCTACTGGGCTGTATCAATTCACGAAAGTACCTTTCGGATTAAACCTTGGCTCACAAATCATGCAAAGATTTGTTGACAATCTTTTTTCTGATATAAAATATCAGTATCTATTTCCATATGTGGATGATCTTTTGATTTATAGTCCTGATTTTGACACTCATATTAAACATCTTCGTGAAGTACTCTCTCGGTTACGTTCTGTTAATCTTACCGTCAATCCTTCTAAAATTATTTTAGCACAGACTTCCATTAAATTTTTGGGCCATATTCTGTCCAATAATGGCATTTCTGTTGATCCGGATCGGGTTTCTGCAGTTGATCGCATTCCTCCACCGAAAAATTTGAAGCACTTGCGAACATTCTTAGGTATGGTTGGTTTTTATAGTAAATTTATCCCTCACTATTCTCGCATATCTGAGCCACTTAATTTACTTAAACGAAAAGGCATGAAATTTCACTGGGGAGAACAGCAACAAACTGCATTTATTTCTCTCAAATCTGCCTTAACCAAAGCCCCTGTTCTTCAAATACCTGACTTTGATTTACCCTTTGAAGTTTTTACGGACGCCTCTGACGTTGCGGTTGGAGGAGTCTTACATCAAAACCGAGACGGTAAACTTCTTCCTATTGCTTATTTTAGTCGCTTGCTCTCGCCTACTGAACGTCAGTATTCTGTTTATGAAAGGGAAGCATTAGCGTTAATCCTCACTATTGAGCATTTTTCGGAATACCTTGACCATCGGCAATTTCTTGTTCAAACTGATAATCAGGCCTTATCCTGGCTACTCAACAATGCCCCTAAAATAGGCAGGACCGGTCGATGGCTGCTCCGCCTTTCTCGTTTTAAGTTTTCTGTAAAATTCGTTTCAGGTTATCAAAATTCAGTCGCTGATGCTCTTTCTCGCCTTTTTGACCAATCTCCCTCTTCAACTTTAGATCAACTTCCTTCTTATGAAATCAATGCGATTTCTTCTCTTATTGATTTTCCATTATCTTTTGACTCGTGTCATCAGCATCAATCTACCGATTCTTACTGTAAAGATATTAAGATTTCTCTTTCTGCTACTAACTATGACGGACCTTTCCGGATCCATAATGAATTGCTGGTTTTTAAACCAACTCCTAAATCAACCCCTAGAGTAGTCATTCCTTCCCCTTTACGTTCGATGCTGTTTCAGTATTATCATGGATCTCCTACAGGGGGACACTTTGGGCGCGCTAAAACTTATTCTCGGTTGGCATCTCAATTCTTTTGGCCCAATATGCGTAAGGATGTCTTCACTTGGGTTAAATCTTGTACTTTATGCCAAAAACACAAACCCCGGAACGCATTGTCCTTTGGTGCTCATTCCGCCACACCTTCTACTTATCCTGCTGAGAGGTATTATATTGATGTTGTCGGACCTATCACTAAATCCTCCCACAGCAATGCATATATTTTTACTCTGCTTGATGGTTTCTCTAAATTTTTGATTTTGCGTCCGTTGCGTACGCTTTCTGCTCAGACTATTATTCGGCTTTTGAATGATCAAATTTTCCCTATTATTGGTCTACCGAAATACCTAGTTTCGGATAACGCTACCATTTTTACCTCACAATCCTTTTACAACTTTTGCTTTATGAATGGTATTAACAAGGTCTTTACCTCCCCCTACCATCCTCAAGCCAATCTCGTCGAACGATATCATAGAAATTTGAAAGTTCTATTGTCCATTTTTCATTCCGAAGATCAACGCCATTGGGATTCTGAATTACCTGCCTTTGCCCTAGCACTTAATTCTGCCATCAATAACTCCACCTCTTTTTCCCCGGCGAAATTGTTTTTGGGTAGAGATTTGCAAACTCCTTTGGATTTAACATGGGATCTACCTTCTTTGCTCCTTTGCCCCCCTAATCAAGTCACTCAAGCGGAGTGGAAAAGGGCCTTAACTAAATTGCACCAGGCACGGGAGGTCCATCGACGGGTTCACGACCGTGGGCACCGTCCATCAAAATTTAAACTTTTAGATAAAGTACTGTTAAAGAATCATCCTCAAAGTTCCGCGAATGATCATATATCTGCTAAACTTTGCCCTCGTTGGACAGGCCCTTTTTCAATCATTCACTTCTCTACTCCGGTTTCTGTTTTATTACAGGATGCAAATGATCCTTCCATTGTTAAAAAGGCCCATGTTTCGCAGTTGAAACAGTATTTTCAGTAATTTCTTTCTTTTTCTTTTCTCTTTTGCTCTACCCAGTGACCCTTCAACCCCACCCGGGTCAACTGGACTCTCCCATCTTGGTGAACATTGGGGAATGTTCCCCTTCTTTTGTTTTATTTTTTTTATATATTATGTATGTTAAATACCCTAGACCATACTGTGTTTGTTTATTGTAAATTTTTAATCCCCCCCCCCCTTTCCCTTCCTTGTGCCTTTATTATGTTTATTTAAACTTTGTTTCTTGCCGAGTCTGCTTTTGTTCCAGCTCCTCTTTTTCTTCCTTCCTCTTCGCCCGTCGCCATTCGTCGGGTCCATCTTGATTTCCGGAATCCTTCGGATTCCTGGCCGGCGGGGGAATATGTAACGATCACTCACCTATTTTCGGCTACCGTCATCTGGAACTTCATCTATGTTCATATACTCGCCGATACTTCACTCATCTAACCGGCCTTGGACCTTCTCTGCTGCCGCGCCGTGCATCCCTCCTGGTGAATTGCTAACTACACACTGAGTCTCCTCTGCGTTACGTCATCTGCTACGTCAGTGTCCGATATTTCTCGACGTTTTGTGTACTTTTTCCCGGAACTTTCTGCAGCGGTATAAAGGCTTCCCCCACATACTCGGTCTTCAGTCCAGCACTGATTCCGAGTGTGGTTGGAGGGTCGTCTGAGGACTTCCCAGTATTTGCTGGGAAGCTCCACTTCTTTTATTTGCTGCATTGGGTGAGCAACAGAGTATTTATTTTATAATTACCACTATTATTCTCCTCCTATGGATTTTGGAGTTATCTTCATTGTTGTGGCCGGTTTTCTTTTAAGTATGATATGAGTAATATTTTTTCTTAACAAATGAACATTGAGTAATATCCAATTTCAAGAGTTGGTGAGTGATTGAACTTGTGGCCTGGACGGTACAACTTATCACATAAAACTGTTCCTGCATTTGGCAATGTTTATACTCAGGCGACTCCCATTATTGTGATCCCCCTCCTTGGTCCTTCCCGTGCCTTTCTTCTCTCTTTGTTTACCTTTTTGGAAATTTGTGTCCATATTTTCCGAGGCTTTATAGGTTACCGCGTTCATTTGATTAGTCAAATATTATAATTTGTAAATGGTCTAGGGATTCTATTCTAATGTACGTCATTCACGATGAGTGTTTTCTTTTGTGTGTGTCAGGTTACAAAATTGAGTTGTAAAATTTAAAATTGATTTCCTTTGTAGAAACAATATACTGTTTTGATTAACTTTTTTTTCTTCTTCTTATTACATCCACTAACCTCCAATTGGTCCCAGCTCTTTTCTCCTTGAACGTCTTGTCAAAGAATCTTAATCAACCTATACGTTGTTGCTATAAATCGTCACACCTCTTAATTTCAAATAATGTAATCCCACTTCAATACGGATCATGAAATTTCTAAATATTGATCTATGTGGAACATGTCAAATTCGACTTGGAAACAGATAACCAAGCCTTAAGCTGCGTCTTAGCTAGGCCGCATCGTACTGGTCGTATAGCCCGTTGGGCCATCAGGATTTCGGCCTTCCAGTTTGATGTTAGGCATATTAGAGGATCGGAAAATGTGGTTGCGGATGGATTAAGCTGCATGTTTGCTAATGATGTGGAGACCTCTGAATTGGAAGATAGTTCTTCTCTTCCCGAGACATACCTCCTGGTGTAAATGCAATTCTAACTGATGCCCCCATGTTGTTTAGGGACATTGAAAAATATCAACGTTAAGATCCAGTGCTGGCTCCTATTACGGAAACCCTTTCTTCTGGGGAACATGTCGTCCCTTATGTGTTGAGGAATGGGGTTTTATGTTGCCCTTCGAGGCATGATCAAAAGATGAAGGTTGTGGTTCCAGCTGTCCTTGTACCTATGATCTTCATGTACTACCATGAGGCCCCATTAGGGGGGCATTTAGGCATCTTCAAAACTTGAGAAAAGATCCGAGAGATGTTTATTTGGAAAGGTATGGACGGAGAAATTCGTGAATTGGTAAAGGCTTGTAAATCTTGTTGGCTTAGTAAGCCCACCTTGTCCACTAAGCTGGGTCTATTGTCTTCTCATCAAGCGTTGCGCCCCATGGAACGCCTCTATATCGACTACGTAGGACCCTTCCTCCAATCTAAGGGGAATGCCAACAAATTTATTCTTGTATGTGTAGATGATTTTTCACAAGGTTTTCCTGGTTATTTCCCACTAAGCTGGCTACCGCTCAGTCCACCATTTCTTGTTTAAATTCCATCTTTTCTTCTTTTGGTCCGTGCCAATATTTAGTTTCTGATAATGCTAAAGCCTTTACCTCCAATCTCTTCCGTAAATTCTGTTTTGATCTGTCCAGCGTATTATCCTCAACCATCGCTGGCTGAGCGGGTCAATCGTAATCTGAGATCGGCGCTCATTGCCTATCATCATGAAGATCATTCCAGATGGGATACGTCCCTGCATTGGTTGGCCTTTGCTTTGAATTCCGCAGTTCATGAATCGCATAAGTTCACTCCTGCTTCTTTGATGTTTAAATTTGTGCCTAACACGCCGCTCTCTAACATTTGGTCTCTTAATGATATTCTACCAGAGACAATAGATCCCGATAATATTAGAGATCTATGGAAGAAAGCTAAGGCCAATCTTAAAGTTTCACATGAAAAGGTTAGGGAAAGATATGATCGTGGACGGAGGCCCACCTATTTAAAAGTAGGAGATCAAGTTATGGTAAAAAAAACTTTGTTCCCGCGGGCAAGCTTGCCCCCAGATTTCATGGGGGGTGCATCATTTTAGATTTCCTGACTCCTGTTACATTATTGGTAAGCAATCCAGCCACAGAGAGAATATTTAGAGTCCACATCTCGCAAATAAAACCTGTGTAACTTCATTGTTAACTTACCAATCAATTTAGCAGGAGCTTTGAAGGTTATATTTTTTTAAAATATTTTAATGCCTTCTGCACTATGGTTTCCTTTCTTTATGTATATGATTTGAATGTACGATCTTTCCCTCTGATTTTCCTGCTGTCAGTTGCCGAGTGGCCATTACCAAGCCCCCCGTCACCTGCAAATCCACACAAATGGCTAAAAGAATTCCACGCCGCTTGCCCCTGAGCATCACCAATAAAGATCGTATCTTCTATTCTCAAGTCACCAACAACACTTTTCTGTCGCCGAGATCTTACTGTTTCAGTGCCCCACAGCCGTTCGTTTCCATACCACCACTGAGGTGGGGTACGGGTCCACTCCACTCCCATGAAGTCTACCTGTGTACGGTGCGCCAGAGTCTATCTTCTGGCAAAGGCTGAAGTGCGGCGCCCCTACCGCCAACTGATCTGGGGACTTCAAATGCACTTCTAATCTGCGGCGCCCTTCACCACGACTACACCTCTCATAGTAGCGGTAGAGGTGTACCTGAGAGTACTTGAGGGGTCCAGGCGATCGGCAGCGGCGGCAGTACTTGCCGTCAAAATTATCAACATGTATTTCAAAGTATACTGCAACAAAGACACTCTAAAAGCTGAAGTTTAACTAGTTGCTACCTGACTACTTCAAAAAAACTTAGAATTTTTTTTTTTCTCTCTTCAAAGTTAAATAATTTTTTCAGAATTCTTCTGTGTCACCTCTTGGAAGGACATTTGTGGGGGGGGGGAGGTGTGTACCAGGAGGTACACCCCTACGCTGCACGTTTAAATCTTGCACCAATTAGAACTCCTCTACAGGAGAAACACTGAACTTGGAACTAGACCTACTTAACTTTTCCTCAGAAGATGTCACTACCGTAATTTTGTGATTATGAAGTTGCCAGTACTGTGTGAATTTCAACTGGTTTTGTTTTCCGTTCATCAAGAAGTTTGGACATTCTCTCATAGATGTCTCTGCTAAAAAACTACGATCATGCACCCTGGTGCGAAGTGAAGAAACTTTTTTGAAGAAATTTTGTATTTATAAGTTGTTCTTTACTAAATTTCGTTCATTCATTTTTGGGTTGGCAATATTGATCTTTTCTTTCCGCCAGTTTTCAGTTCAACCAATCCCTAATTTCTGTAATTAATTTTCAACCTATCACAGGCTTCTTCTTTGATTTGGTGAGTAACTTAAATTTAACCAATAAAATTCTGTGGGTGTGTCTTGATTATTCATGAAAGATCTCAAACCTTCCCCGAGGGTTTATAAACTGAGGGTTTTCATGGCCCTTCGCCATTTGATCCAAATCTAACGTACTGTGTGTGTCAAGCAGGAGGCGGGAGGTGCCTCTGTCTTCAGCAAGGATAATGGCCAATTAACGTCTTTATTTCTTTGCTAGCTCCGCAGTTCAACCTGAGGGAAATGTATGAAACCTTTACTATGTAACTAGCTTCTCTAAAATGTAAGTTCTGCCAGCTAATGTAAATTTTCATCAACCTTTAACTGTAAATCGGGGATAGAGAGTGACGTACCCTCTCGAGCTCCCCTGCATATTGGTTTGAGGTGACTACGTTTTGTAACTGGTTTTCTTCCTTTCTGTATTGCCTTAAAATTATTCTTATACGAGTCACCTCCATAGGTTGGGAATAGCCCCTGTGTAATCTGCCTAGTGCCCCTTAGGTTTTTAAAATTCAGTTCTAGGAGTGCAAGTACTTGCCTACATTCTATTTGGTGTTTCGGGCCATTTGCTTAACCATTATTCATGTTCCATGAAGGCCCAGTAGGTTGGGTACAAGATACCCCTGTTTCATTTTTGTAAGTTCTGCCTTGATGGCAAGTAATTGTAAGGTTTTGATATTGCCTGGGATAGGCTTGAAAAACTGAGAGCGTGTCAGCTCTTTTCAAGTGTTGTAAGAGTGCCTCTGGGAGGCTTGAGGTTAAAAATTGGGAGCAAGTGCTCCATGTATTGAGGGGTGTTCTGCCCTTGCATACCGTAAATGGTGACCTTTGTAATTTTGAGCGGGTAGCTCAGGAATTGTGTAGTAAGGGCTTGAATCCCAAGACCTGTCTATACCACCAATCTTGTCTTTACTAGACCTGTTTATTGCTAATGGTACCTGTTACATTGTTATTTGCTGATTTTGAAATTCCAAAAAAAAAAAAATATATATAAAACCCTTGTTGAACTCCGCCAGTGCCGGTCCCAAGCCCGGGGCTTCATCTCGCAAGTGATGAGGAAGGAGGAGGGGGAGGAGTAACACCTCGTAAAAAAACCAGGGTTCATCTGGCTCCGGATGATAGCACCCTGTAAGGGCCCCTGTTTGGGTTACAGACGAAGAAGGCGATCAACAGCTTTCACAGAAATAGAATACCCTCAATAACCTCAATGGTGTTGAAGGTGAAGAATAATCTATCCCCGACAGTTGAGCTACAATCCAGATACATCTGCTGGAAAGGAGCAACCCTAAGGCTTACAACTTTAGTGGTATCATGAGCTGACCCCGGTCGGCTCCCCCAACAACTCCCATTAACTCGCATGATGGAAACATTTCTTACGGAAACTACTCCAGGTGGCAGCCTCAAGAGGAAATCCACCACTGCTACAAGCAGTGCATTTGGGCCATCGGATTCTGGAGAGCCCAAACCACCATGCATAGATGAGTCGGAGCATCTAGGAAACCCATTGCCATCAGACACATCCAGACTGAATACAACAAAATTAAAACCTAAATGGAAACACTTTTTTGGCATGCTGAACATAAATTCACTCCTAAAAACAGGAAAACTTAAACAACTTACAGACGTAATGGACCAGCAAAATATTCTGATCATGGCACTTCAAGAAACAAGATTCATGGATGACATCGCGATGGAATCAAGCAACTATAGAATCCTGAAAGGCAAGGTTGGCATAAGGATCATGAAGAATATGCCACACTTAGGAACAGCATTTGTAATCAATAAAAAGATTCTAAATTCGGTTATAGACTTCCAGTCTCCAAATGGAAGGCTCTCACTACTAACCATTAAGTGTGCAAAGAAAATATACACCCTCATTAATGCTCATGCGCCAATTAATGACGACAATCGAACTAACCCACAAAAGGTAGATGATTTTTGGGAAGAATTAGAATTGGTGACATCAGAAATTCCTGATAATCATGTGAAAATACTACTTGGGGATTTCAACGCACAGGTATGACGAGAAAAAGTCTACAAGAGAATAGTGGGGGATTTCCCAGCTCATAGAAGAACCAACAGAAATGGGCAAAGACTTATAGAGTTCTGTAGGAACTTTAATTTGAAACTGATGTCCACTCATTTCAAGAAGCTTCCTAGGAAACAAACGACGTGGGCATCACCAAACAAACTATTAGGAGAATATCAAATTGATCACGTTGCAATCTCCCATAGAAGTCAAAAAGAAATCATGAATGTTAAAGTTAAGAAAGGAGCCAACATAGACACAGATCACTATTTAACAATCATCAAGATAAAGTTTATTCCCAGCAGCAAGAAGAAACGCACAAACAACAGAGTACTAAGATTCGACACTCAAAAGCTGAAACAGAACAGCAACAAGTACCAAGAACTGACGAACATTGAAACAACTGAATGGAAGCAAATGCAGCAGACCATGATAGGAGCAGCCAAAGAAACAGCATTACTCAAGAAAACACGAAAACATCCATGGTGGAATGAAAGATGTGAACAGGCAATATCACTCAGACTACAAAGATGGAAGAAGTGGTACTCATCAAAGAAAGAGGAAGATTACAACAGCTTCAAAGAACAAAGAAAATCAACAGCAAAAATCATAAGAGGAGAAAAAAGAAAATTTGAGAAAGAACAACTGGCTGCAATAGAACAAAACTTCCAAAAGAATAACACGAGGGACTTTTACAAGACATTTAAGAGGAGTCTTTCTAAATACCAACCACCGAGCTTGTGTTTCAAGAAAGAGGATGGCACCATCGCAACAAACAATGAAGAAAATTGCCAACTGTTAGCAGAATACTTTAAACAGCTACTTAACTGCCCAGTTCCAGAGGAGAAGCTCGCCACAGAACATACTCAACAGAACCCAGACTCCACACCGCCAGATGAAACAGAAATCACAAATCTAATCAAGAAGCTTAAGAACAACAAAGCAGCTGGTGAAGACTCAATAACGAGTGAACTATGGAAGCATGTGAGCCCCCAAATGATCAAAAACCTATGCCAGTTAATGCAAGAAATCTGGAACACTTGTAAGATTCCTGATGATTGGAAATTAGCCTTAATACACCCACTACACAAGAAAGGGGACAGAACAGATGTCAGCAATTACAGAGGCATCTCACTCCTTCAAGAGACATATAAGATACTATCTATGGCATTGCTATCAAGATTAGAACAACAAGTTGAACACAAAATTGGCGAATACCAGGGAGGCTTTCGGAAGGGACGATCATGTGTGGAACAAATTTGGAACCTTAAGACAATACTGAAGGACAGAGATTCAGTTGATAGGAGCACATTGTTTAACATCCTTAGAGAAATGGGTACAGATAACAAGACATTACAACTAATAAAGGAGACCTTAACAAACACATATTCAAAGGTTAAGTTTATGGGAGAGATATCTGAACCCTTTGAAATCAAGACAGGTGTAAGGCAAGGAGATTGCCTATCCCCACTGCTGTTCAATTGTGTCCTGGATAAAGTCATCAAAGAATGGGAAAAAGAACTCGCAGAAAAAGGCATTAAAGACCAAATAAGGATAGGATACAAGAAAGAGAACATCACTATCAACTGCTTAGCATTTGCTGACAATCTTGTACTGTTATCAGAAAATATTGAATCGGCGATAATACAAGTTAACACTTTAAAAGAGGTAGCAATGAAAACTGGTCTGCAGATATCATTTGAAAAGACACATTTCATGACCAACATTAAAGAAGCCCCAAGATACATAGTAACAACAAACAATGATAAGATAGATAAAGTTGTTAAATTCAAATACCTTGGTGAGATTATACAACCTAATGGGCTTGATAAAGAAGCAAACCGCGAGAGAGCCAGAAAAATGGAGCTTGCATTCCACCTTACAAAAAACACATATAACAAGAAAGCGATCTCTATTAGGACAAAACTACGCCACTATCAGGCAGTAATTCAACCAGAGTGCTTATATGCTTCAGAATGCCTGGGATTAACAACCAGGAAAGACATTGAAGAAATCGAGAAGAAGGAAAGAAAGATTCTAAGAAAAATCCTCGGTCCAAAGAAATGTACGGACACATATCGATTACGCAGTAACAAAGAAATATATAAAACATGCAGTAGGATTTCAGATGTCATTCGAAAGCGAAGAGTTAAATTTTTTGGACATATTTCAAGAATGCCTGATAACAGACTTGCCAAGAAAATCTTTAACCACTTCAATAAGCCCAATAGGAAAGGCAGCTCTTATGAAAAATGGTTTGTTAACACGAAGAAGGATTTGCAAGAAATGAACATCACACATCAAGACATCCACAATAGAACCACCTTCAGAAACAAGTTACACACATTTAAGGGTTTCCTAGAGCCAGAAACAGCGACCAAGAAGAAACAACAATGGACGGCTGAAAGAAAAGAAGCAGCAAGCAGGAGGATGAAGGAGTACTGGCGCCAAAGAAAGTTTAAATCATGAGGAGTTATTTACGTGGTCCACAGCTGGCCAAAATCGATAGAAGAAGAAGAAAACCCTTGTTGAAATTTTAAATGAACTTTGACTTTATAGTTAGACCCATTCATCCCAGCACCTTCTTTCACCTCTGCTTGTCCACGGGTATCCCCGTTACAATTTTAATATAAGAAAAATCCACCTCTCCAATACATACAAAACTGTTGCACATAAATTATACTAAAAAACCAAACCAGACCCCATGGCGCTACAGCCCTTGAATGGCCTTGGCCTGCGAAGCGACCGCTGTTCAGTCCGAAGGCCTGCAGATTATGGGGTGTCGTGTGGTCAGCGCGACGAATCCTCTCGGCCATTATTCTTGGCTTCCTAGACCGGGGCTGCTATCTCACCATCAGATAGCTCCTCAATTCTAATCACGTAGGCTGAGTGGACCTCGAACCAGCCCTCAGGTCCCTGTAAAAATCCCTGACCTGGCCAGGAATCGAACCCGGGGCCTCCGAGTAAGAGGCAGGCACGCTACCCCTACACCACGGGGCCGGCATATAAATTATACTACAACATTTTTATTATTATGAAGGTATCAGTTTTGGCATGTTTTCAGTGTCATCATCAGCCTTTTGTAAAACCAAGCAAGAGAATAAATTCACATATAGCAACAATACACACACACACACACACACACACACACACACACACTAGGTGAAATTCGTATAACGACACACATTTAAAATATTTTATATAAAATATATGAGGATTGCTAGACGTTGGTGGTATGATAGTCTTATATTGTTTTGGTACATAAGTTGAGGCACTTTCTGTAAAGTTGAACTTTGGTATGATAAAGCTTAATGAACACGTTGAAATCTTACTGTCAGCTTTGTGCCACACTGCGGCAAGGTTTCACATTCCGCTTGAATTGAGGAACCTCGGTCCTCCATATCATCCTGGAACCTACATGTACACTGAAAACCACCTCTCGACGTGCATAGTACATTTTTAATATAAGAAGACTATGCCCCCAACAGTGTTCAGTGCTACATTTCACTATTAATAAGATACTTATCAAGAGGTTCTTAATGTTAACAAATCAAGATTATGAAGTTAAATTCCACATATCTCATATACAGTACATGGTTTTTAATATATAGTGCAGCAGGTTAGATATACGAGCTGTGAACAAAGGCACAACAGTCCTCCGGACACTTACAAAGGTTTTCAATTCATATTCAGCTCATTTTTTCTTTAAAGAATCATGTAAAACCTAAGAAAATGACCACAAACAGACTTGCAAGGTTATTTTTAAAAAGTGGCATTATGAACTACCTTTATCCATTTAATTTTAGTTTTGTTTAACTTTGACTTCAGTTTTAATCAGAATGAACCTAAAATGATGCCGGTTGGTTGCTTTCTGATTAATGCTCTCCAGTTTATAGAATATAATATTTTTAGCACACATTTATGAGTACCAAGGGAAAGTAATGGAGCAGGGATAATTTCATAGAAGTCACAGAATATAAAGAGTAATGCTATATTTGTCCCCAGTGGGTCAGTCTTTGATACAAAAATATATTAGGTACAACTGGTCATTTGAAAAGTCATACATACTTCGAGGTAGTCTAACATTGGCTAGTATCGTTGCCATAAGACCTATCTGTGTCGGTGCGACGTAAAGCCCCTAGCAAAAAAAAAAAAAAAACATTGGCTAGTAACTCTTCTACTTTGCAGGCTGACTGGGATTACACGCCCCTGGAGAGCACCACGCTATTAACTTGGATTTGAGAGAAGTTTTGAGATTATCAATATTTTGCCTGCCAGCCTTAGTGCTCATTAGCATGAGTAATTCCCATCCCTAGTGCAATTCTGTGGCTTGAGTACATCTAAGTTTACTTGCCTGCAAAATAGCACACATTTCCTTCTCTGTTAAGTGTGAACGGAAATTTTATTTCAATATGCCATATTGATGTTGAAATTTATTTTTCCCTATCATTTAAGATTTTCTTAAAAGTTACTATAGGTCATCCCATGTTAAGAAAACAGTATTGCTCTTATGAAAACAGGGTTGCCATACTGAACAGCTCTGTTCAACAGCATCACAGGAAAACCATGGCATGTATATTGGTGAAACTCAGTACTTAAGTTCAAAATAAAAGAAGGAAGAAACTAAGCTGCAATTTTTAAACAAATCTAAGGTACAGACAGGGGTTTAAGGGGGCAGGGTTGGCTTATTTACCTGTATGTTTTTACAACAACATGGGTAAACTACTGCACATACAATACCACAGTATTGAAGTTCAAGGCAACCTGGGAGAAAATAGACAACAGACAATTGTTTGTGGGTTACTGTAGTCACGTCCTAGTTCGTGAACCATGGGCAACGGCTGAGTGGCCTAGTAAGTGGTCCTGAGAGTCGGGATACCAGTTGCTATGGAATGGGAGTGGGCATCTCGGACATATTCTGAGTCCTGGCCCTCCTTGTGGTCAGGCGGCAAGGACTATACAATTCACCGGTGGTCCATAACCCGTTAGAGGAGAGATCCTCACTTGGACTATGTGCAAGTAGGGTAGCATCCTGCTTCATGAATTTACCGAGCTCAGAACATTTTAAGCAAGCCTCGGACCTATGGGAGTAACGGTGTCCCAACCCATTTGAGAGGCGAGGGACTCCTTGGAAACAACTTGGCGAACGAAATGGAATTCGATGGGGAGCTATCAATATTAACGGGGCTTATGGAAGAAAGAAAGTAGAACTGGCTGAGTCAGCAAAGAGGATGCATCTGGATGTGCTAGGTGTAAGTGATATTCGGGTAATGGGAGATAACGAGGAAGAGATAGGAGATTATAAAGTGTACTTGACGGGTGTTAGAAAGGGAAGGGCAGAGTCTGGGGTAGGGCTCTTTATCAGGAATACCATTGCATGGAACATTAGGCACATAAATGAGCGAATAATGTGGGTAAATTTGTCAGTTGGAGGAATTAGGACTAGAATTGTGTCGATGTATTCATCATGTGAGGGTGCAGATGAGGATGAAGTTGACAAGTTTTATGAAGCATTGAGTGACATCGTGGTCAGGGTCAACAGCAAGGATAGAATAGTGCTAATGGGCGATTTCAATGCGAGAGTTGGGAATAGAACTGAATGATACGAAAGAGTGATTGGTAAATGTGGAGAAGATACGGAAGCTAACGGGAATGGGAAGCGTTTACTGGACTTCTGTGCTAGTATGGGTTTAGTTGTTAAGAATACATTCTTCAAGCACAAGGCTATTCACTGCTACACATGGGAGGCTAGGGGTACCAGATCCATAATAGACTATATCTTAACAGACTTCAAATTCAGGAAATCTGTTAGGAATGTACGAGTTTTCCGGGGATTTTTCGATGATACAGACCACTATCTGATCTGTAGTGAACTAAGTATCTCTAGGCCTAGGGTAGAGAAAGTGAAATCTGTCTGGAAACGAATAAGGGTAGAAAATTTCCAGGTCGAGGAAATTAGACAGAAGTACATGGATATGATTAGTGAGAAGTTTCGAAGACAGTAAGCAGGTTCAGGATATTGAAAGTGAATGGGTGGCATACAGGGATGCTGTAGTGGAAACAGCAAGGGAATGCCTAGGAACAAATGTGTGTAAAGATGGGAAAAGGCGAACATCTTGGTGGAATGATGAAGTGAGAGCAGCTTGTAAATGTAAAAAGAAGGCTTATCAGAAATGGCTCCAAACAAGGGCCGAGGCAGACAGGGCTTTGTACGTAGATGAAAGAAACAGAGCGAAACAAATAGTTGTTGAATCCAAAAAGAAGTCGTGAGAAGATTTTGGTAACAACCTGGAAAGGCTAGGTTAAGCAGCAGCGAAACCTTTCTGGACAGTAATAAAGAATCTTAGGAAGGGAGGGAAAAAGGAAATGAACAGTGTTTTGAGTAATTCAGGTGAACTCATAATAGATCCCAGGGAATCACTGGAGAGGTGGAGGGAATATTTTGAACATCTTCTCAATGTAAAAGGAAATCATCCTGGTGGTGTTGCGAACAGCCATGCTCATGGAGAGGAGGAAAATGATGGTGGTGAAATTATGCTTGAGGAAGTGGAAAGGATGGTAAATAAACTCCATTGTCATAAAGCAGCAGGAATAGATGAAATTAGACCTGAAATGGTGAAGTATAGTGGGAAGGCAAGTATGAAATGGCTTTATAGAGTAGTAAAATTAGCATGGAGTGTTGGTAAGGTACCTTCAAATTGGACAAAAGCAGTAATTGCACCTATCTATAAGCAAGGGAACTGGAAGGATTGCAACAACTATCGAGGTATCTCATTGATTAGTATACCAGGCATCTTGGAAGGGAGGGTGCGATCAGTCGTTGAGAGGAAGTTGGATGGAAACCAGTATGGCTTCAGACCACAGAGAGTCTGTCAGGATCAGATTTTCAGTATGCGCCAGGTAACTGAAAAATGCTACGAGAGGAATAGACAGTTGTGTTTATGTTTCATAGATCTAGAGAAAGCATATGACAGGGTACCGAGGGAAAAGATGTTCACTATACTGAGGGACTATGGAATTAAAGGTAGATTATTAAAATCAATCAAAGGCATTTATGTTGACAATTGGGCTTCAGTGATAATTGATGGTAGAATGAGTTCTTGGTGCAGGGTACTTACAGGGGTTGGACAAGGCTGTAATCTTTCACCTTTGTTGTTCGTAGTTTACATGGATCATCTGCTGACAGGTATAAAATGGCAGGGAGGGATTCATTTTAGGTGGAAATGTAGTAAGCAGTTTGGCCTATGCTGACGACTTGGTCTTAATGGGAGATTGTGCCGAAAGCCTGCAGTCTAATATCTTGGAACTTGAAAATAGATGCAATGAGTATGGTATGAAAATTAGCCTCTCGAAGACTAAATTGATGTCAGTAGGTAAGAAATTCAACAGAATTGAATGTCAGATTGGTGATACAAAGCTAGAACAGGTCGATAATTTCAAGTATTTAGGTTGTGTGTTCTCCCAGAATGGTAATATAGTAAGCGAGATTGAATCAAGGTGTCCTAAAGCTAATGCAGTGAGCTCGCAGTTGCAATCAACAGTATTCTGTAAGAAGGAAATGAGCTCCCAGATTAAACTATCTTTACATCGGTCTGTTTTCAGACCAACTTTGCTTTACGGGAGCGAAAGCTGGGTGGACTCAGGATATCTTATTCATAAATTAGAAGTAGCAAGAATGATTGCTGGTACAAACAGGTGAGA
Source organism: Anabrus simplex (assembly GCF_040414725.1). NCBI lineage: Eukaryota > Metazoa > Arthropoda > Insecta > Orthoptera > Tettigoniidae > Anabrus > Anabrus simplex. Next base: position 232,620,733 of record NC_090267.1, on the reverse strand, counting down.
ACAATGGCAGGAGGGTACTCGGAATGAGGAGATAAAGGCTCATTTAGGAATGAACTCGATGGATGAAACTGTGCGCATAAACTGGCTGTGGTGGTGGGGTCATGTGAGGCGAATGGAGGAGAATAGGTTAGCTAGGAGAATAATGGACTCTGCTATGGAGGGTAAGAGAAGTAGAGGTAGACCAAGGCGACGATGGTTAGACTCGGTTTCTAACGATTTAAAGATAAGAGGTATAGAACTAAATGAGGCCACAACACTAGTTGCAAATCGAGGATTGTGGCGGCGTTTAGTAAATTCACAGAGGCTTGCAGACTGAACGCTGAAAGGCATAACAGTCTATAATGATTATGTATGTATGTATGTATGTATGTATGTATGTATGTATGTATGTATGTATGTATGTATAATTTTTATAGGTTTGTGGTTGGGGATGCAGTTAATGGCATTTAATTAATTTGCCCAGGCAACACCGGGTACTACTGTCCCATCATATTGCCCCACAAAACGAATGGTAACAATTAAATGTGCTTGTGAAAAAGTGGTAAAAATGTGGCAAAAATAAAATGCGCTTAAGAAATGTCACTTCCTACAGGTAACACCAACGGGGGTGGACACCAAGCGCGTGCGCTCGCTAGGTTGGTCAAATATTAAAGACGCGGAAAACTTGCTTCGCTCTCACGAGGAGCCTGCAGCCGGAAAAATGGTCCGATCACCAGGTAACCAATGGGGCATTCGCATTACTCCTGACATCCATATTCACCCATTAAAAATATTATTCCGACCAATAGAGTCTCTCATCCATATTCACTAATTTAAAATATTGTTATTGTGGCCAGTGAGGTCTCTTCATTCTTGATGAGGTATTCGTAAGTTCTTTACAAGAACATTTCATTACACAACACTAATTTTGTCGCCGGAAAAGGGCATGTGGCAGTACACGCTGCCTCAGAATTTAGATGACAATTACCACAAAATTTCACATAATAATAATAATAATAATAATAATAATAATAATAATAATAATAATAATAATAATAAGTGCTACAAGCAAAGCACTTTAATGTATATAGTTAATTAATGTTCTTAATTTCTTTTGTACATTAAACAATGAGTCAATAGTTTCATATCCAAAATGGGATAAAATAATAAATAAATTTTAAAAAATACAATGACGAGATTTCGATGACTTCCACTCTTGCTGCCCCAACTGGTCACATCCTCTACCTCCTAAATGTGAGCTATGCTCGCAAAATACATTTTAAATTTACTGGAGGTTTTAGTATGTTAGGAAAAACTTAAAACGGTCCACCTTTTCAATACAAAAATGTTATATTTATTTATAACATGTATTTGCACTTGGAACTAGTTTCGACGTTGTGTTTGCGTCATCATCAGCCAAAATGTGGGAAATAGGCAAGATGTAGGCATTTATATTACACAAGGCGTTACATTAAACAATACACATCTTATAAGGAGATAAAAACAGGGACGAATATAGAAACAAATGAATCGTTGAGAAAACAAAAGTTATACATATTAAAAATAACCTTAACCACATATCTTGCAGTGCGAAAGTGTTCTTCTTGAATGATTCCTGAATATAAAAAACACATGGGCACACATTTCTGGAGAGCCAGCAGGCAGGACAAAGTAAAGTGAAACCTTAAGAGTTCTTCTGAGAAGAGTTCCTCATTTTTTCTATGTTCCGACTAACTAATGAAGTCTCCCTTGAGTTCCTGATAAACATACATAACAGGAAATTCTCCTTCACTCTCAACAATAGCTCTAAAGACCAACGGTAAAATTTTTATTTTAAATATTGTGCAGAGACGTGAAAGCATGATTTTGAACATGATATAATTCCTTCATATAACCCAGTTTTTTAATACAAGGTGTTGCATTAAATAATACACATCTTACGAGGAGATAAAAACAGGGACGAATGTAGAAACACATGCATCGTTGAGAAGGCAAGTTATACATATTAAAAATAAGCTTAACCACATAACTTGCAGTGCGAAAATATTTGCCTTGAATGATTCATGAATACAAAACGCGCGCGCACACACTTCTAAAGTGCCAGCAGGCAGGAAAAAGTAAGGTGAAACCTTAAGAGTTCTTCTGAGAAGAGATCATCATTCTTTCTATGATCTGACTAACTAATGAAGTCTCCCTTGAGTTCCTGATAAACATACACAACAGGAAATTAAACAATATACATCTTACAAGGAGATGAAAACAGGGAAAGTTATACATATTAAAAATAACCTTAACCATACATCTTGTAGTGCGAAAATATTCGTCTTGAATGACTCATGAATACAAAACACACGCGCATACATTTCTGAAGAGCCAGCAGGCAGGAAAAAGTAATGTGAAACCTTAAGAGTTCTTCTGAGAAGAGTTCATCATTTTTTATGTTCCGACTAACTAATGAAGTCTCCCTTGAGTTCTTGATAAACATGCACAACAGGAAATCCTCCTTCACTTTCAACAATAGCTATAAAGACCACGGTAAATTTCATTTTTAAATATTGTGCAGAGACGTGAAAGCATGATCTTGAATATAATATAACTCCTTCATTTAACCTAATTTTTTACACAAGGTGTTACAAGATCATGCTTTCACGTCTCTGCACAATATTTAAAAATGAAATTTACCGTGGTCTTTATAGCTATTGTTGAAAGTGAAGGAGGATTTCCTGTTGTGCATGTTTATCAAGAACTCAAGGGAGACTTCATTAGTTAGTCGGAACATAAAAAATGATGAACTCTTCTCAGAAGAACTCTTAAGGTTTCACATTACTTTTTCCTGCCTGCTGGCTCTTCAGAAATGTATGCGCGTGTGTTTTGTATTCATAAATCATTCAAGACGAATATTTTCGCACTACAAGATGTGTGGTTAAGGTTATTTTTAATATGTATAACTTTCCCTGTTTTCATCTCCTTGTAAGATGTATATTGTTTAATTTCCTGTTGTGTATGTTTATCAGGAACTCAAGGGAGACTTCATTAGTTAGTCAGATCATAGAAAGAATGATGATCTCTTCTCAGAAGAACTCTTAAGGTTTCACCTTACTTTTTCCTGCCTGCTGGCTCTTTAGAAGTGTGTGCGCGCGCGTTTTGTATTCATGAATCATTCAAGGCAAATATTTTCGCACTGCAAGTTATGTGGTTAAGCTTATTTTTAATATGTATAACTTGCCTTCTCAACGATGCATGTGTTTCTACATTCGTCCCTGTTTTTATCTCCTCGTAAGATGTGTATTATTTAATGCAACACCTTGTATTAAAAAACTGGGTTATATGAAGGAATTATATCATGTTCAAAATCATGCTTTCACGTCTCTGCACAATATTTAAAATAAAAAATTTACCGTTGGTCTTTAGAGCTATTGTTGAGAGTGAAGGAGAATTTCCTGTTATGTATGTTTATCAGGAACTCAAGGGAGACTTCATTAGTTAGTCGGAACATAGAAAAAATGAGGAACTCTTCTCAGAAGAACTCTTAAGGTTTCACTTTACTTTGTCTTGCCTGCTGGCTCTCCAGAAATGTGTGCGCGTGTGTTTTTTATATTCAGGAATCATTCAAGAAGAACACTTTCGCACTGCAAGATATGTGGTTAAGGTTATTTTTAATATGTATAACTTTTGTTTTCTCAACGATTCATTTGTTTCTATATTCGTCCCTGTTTTTATCTCCTTATAAGATGTGTATTGTTTAATGTAACGCCTTGTGTAATATAAATGCCTACATCTTGCCTATTTCCCACATTTTGGCTGATGATGACGCAAACACAGCGTCGAAACTAGTTCCAAGTGCAAATACATGTTATAAATAAATATAACATTTTTGTATTGAAAAGGTGGACCGTTTTAAGTTTTTCCTAACATCCTTTCTCAGTTCAATACGGACAAAATGAAATTCCTATGTTTAAAAAAAGGAGGTTTTAGTCACATGACATATGCGACACACTAACATCTTGATGGCGTTCACAACTGGAACGTCCATTACACATCGAAGTGTTTGTTCCCTCTTGACCCCTGGTTTTGTTGACATGTAGCTGCTGACACAGACGATTGCCAACAGCTCCCATACACCTTCAGTCCAACCATGGCAATTAGGATACTTTCAGACCAGCTCACCCAGACAGTGACGTGTGGCGCAGCAATGCACAACTGCCCGCAGTGTCGGATGGTAGGGACCAAGAGATTCAGCTTGCCCTCCAAACAGGTACGGTGGGTTGCCCATCAGTGAATGGGACCCTTACCAGGATTACTTGATTCAAGAACTGGAAAAAATACAGAGAAAATAAAAGCAGCTCGATTTGTTCTGGGTGATTTCCGACAAAAGAGTAGCGTTACAAAACTGTTGCAAAGTTTAGGCTAGGAAGAACTGGGAGAAAGAAGATGAGCTGCTGGACTAAGTGGTATGTCACAGCAATATATAATAAGAAGTATTTCTTATCCACCTATTCAATACAAATCACCTTTATTGGTGTTTACATTTTCATACAATTATTTCTTCTAAGGGACATGTTTCGCTCTTGTAAAGAGCATCTTCAGCCATTTATTTTAATCTTAAAATGATGTTCGTGAACAGTTGTGGACATTAAAAAGACAATAGTCAAAATTAAAATTACAGTAGTCTAAAAATCTAGTTACATCACATCTAAAAACAACTTTAAAACACTTCAAAAACGTGATAACATGAACATTTAAAATTATCACAATGTCCATTCAAAACCTTGTGTCTGAAACTAATATTGAATCTTCGTCTTATAAACAGTAGTAAATGTTTTTCTATAAAAATAGCACCACGGTGAACATCATCCCTACGGAAAAACGAAAATTAAAATGCAACTTATGTGACGTAGTATTTCCAGAATGTAAGTTAAAACAGAGTGCCCACAAGCTTAATTGGGAAGACACAATGATCCATAGCTTTCAACATAACAGCCAGGACGTAGAACGAATGCAGGAGTCAAATGTGGGCTCTAGTTGAAAATGATGTTTAACTTGTTTACAAATGTTGATCGTAAGCATGAGTCATGTTACTCAAATTTGCGAGGTATAGAATGTCGTATTTGACCTCCGACCAATTTGTACAGATAGTGGAATCTGTAAAGAAGAGAACGGAAATTTAATATTATGAGTGTGTGTGACTTTCCTAACTGATCACATTTAAATGGGAACTTACTTGTTATTATTGAGATGAATAGGTACGTCCTGCCGATTTGGAGTTGCTAACTTGTCTGCCAGTTCAGCTTCTAGTATTGTATTTGTTTGATAGAGGTGGTGGGGAACCTTAGTGGGAGAGGGGATGGGCGGATCTTTCTGCGTCATTGCCGGTATAGGAGGTGGATAAGAAATACTATTACATATTGCTGTGATTAACATCATTCAATACGGAACAAACGTGAGGATAATGACCTGTAAGTGGTATGTTCCGAGCTGTTGGTGGAGAAATGGCGTGGAATTACTTTAGTAGACGAATAAGTTTGAGTGGCGTCTTTAAGAGAAGGAATGATCACAATATGAAGGTAATGTTGGAATTGGGGCAAATATTCATTTATAGCAAGGGGAGTTAGGGATTGGAATAACTTACCAAGGGAGATGTTGAATAAATTTCCAATGTCATTGAAATCATTTAAGAAAAGGCAAGGAAAACAACAGATAGGGAATCTGCCAGCTGGGCAACTGCCCTAAATGTAGATCAGTATTGATTTAGATTTTAGATGTAGCAAGTTTTTGCTGCCACTGTAACACAAACAAATACGCAGTCAGAAAAGGGAATAGATGATGCAAAGCCATTGTCCAACCGTTCAGAAGAGTTTGAAGAATAATTAAAGAGGTCGAGGGTGGTTTTATAATTTTCTTCACTTAATTCTAATGACTAACTTAGTCACCCAATTGTTGGCTCACCAAGACTACATCAGGAGATTCCCTCCCACACTGGAATTTGGGATACCAGACTCCCAGGGCAACAAGCACTATTCATAAAATTTTGAAAAAGGTTTAAGGAAACAAAACCACAGGCATTTACCCCAGACCCCAGACCCAAAATGCAAGTAAAGAAATACATTTACCGAAAGAAAAACATATTGTAATGAGGATACAGAACAAACATGTTACAATTCACTAAATAACTTTTTTACACACGTTAGTTCCAAACAGTTGAGCATAGCAGGTATGACAGGTCAGCACAAAAGAGAAAACATCCTCCAGGTAATAAATTACCCAAACTAGACCTTCATTACAAACTGAAATGCTATACACATACAAATTTACTTGGAATTGGGGCAAATATTCATTTATAGCTATACACATACAAATTTACTACCCATATCCCCCTTAAAATTTAACTTTATGATACCAACCTAGGTGTATTCTTAATTACCAGGCATAAGAAAACACAAAACAGTAGGAGGTTACATTTTGAATGTTGCAAGAGAATCCAAACTAGGGTGAATATTACAAGTTATTGCTTTAGCTTGCAATGTTGCTCGCATTACTCTATGAAGGACAGTCATAGGAATGAGGTTAGTAAGTCACTATCCACTTCATCATGCCAAACTAGGGTGAATATTACAAGTTATTGCTTTAGCTTGCAATGTTGCTCACATTACCCTACGAAGGACAGTCATAGGAATGAGGTTAGTAAGTCACTATCCACTTCATCATGCCATGCACATCACTTTAAAATTTAGAACTGATAAAACTCACATCATGAGCTCGATAGCTGTAGTCGCGTAAGTACGTCTATATCCAGTATTCAGGAGATAGTGGGTTCGAACCCCATGAGACCTATCTGTGTCGTGCGACGTAAAGCCAATAACAAAAAAGAAACTCGCATCACATAGCACGTGTCACTATACCCAACAAGAAAATTCAATTTAAGTCAGAACACTGAACTGAAAATTCCATAAAATTTACCGTTAAGAGGAGTATCCAAATGAAAAATAAAATTATTCAAGAACGCACGTACTGAAATCCAACTAACTGATATAGAAAATAAAAAGGCACAAATACCACCTTCATACCAGGAAATATCAGATTACAGCAAAAATTAAATAAAGAGAGAGTAATTAAAAATAATTAATTAAAGAACTTTTACTAAACTGTAATACCTGCAAATTTTACTACAAAATTTATGACTAATTAGAAAGACTGAAGAACAAATCTTAGCAACCTGCGATGCAACAAAAGAGATTCAACTGATATAAACAGCTCAGGATAATGATACCGAAACCAAACTTTCAAAGTAAACCTTCCTAGTACATAAATTACCAAAAACAATGGACACTATTTTCCATCTAGTCATCTAATACCAAGAAAAAAATTAAAAAAGAATCTCATATCAGATGAACGCCAGACTTCAAATGTATTGAGAGCACAGGTGCACATCCATAACCTGTCAAATTTTGCCATAACAGATTTACCTGGTCCAAAGATATGGTGAACATGTATCACCCTATGAGATTATCCAAGCCCTCGTATAACCCTCCCTAGCAAATATAGGAATACACAGGATAATAAAAACAAGCGACAAGGAAACAGAAAATTGTACGATTGAAAAGCTCAACAGATGATATAGGAACATTTTCGAACAGATAAAAGAAACCCCACAATCTCCTATCTGATTCAAGAATTTAGGAAATGCCTAGGAACGTCCCAAGCAATCCCATACTTACTCAGAAACAAACCAAGGTACAGTAAAAGACCGAAACACAACACGACCAGAAATTTAGACCTGAGCCAAAACGAGACATTACAGGAAATTTTAAATAATCACACACGAAGAATAATGCCAAATAAAACACAGCAGATGACAAGAAACAAAATTTGAAAATAATGTGGCGAAACACCAAATTTGCAAAACAGAACAAACACTTCAAAAAGATCGACGAAAATTTACGAAGTTAACCTAAAATTTGTTGCTGAAAAATTACCAAAACAGATGTTTGAGAAAATCCAATGAGACTCCATGCCAAATCTTATCAACACGTACATGATGACCTGTACGATGATCACAATTTAAATTTATATCATCTGTAAGAAGAAGAGGAAGAAGAAGAAGACTATGACACCACAAGTTACTTTTAAGATGGAATAGAGCACTCAGACTCGAAGTAGGTCAAGCAGTCAGCTGTTTTCAACAGATACATACATCAGCTGTTTGAAAGATAAGCATGTGAAGTCACACGAGGAGGTACAGCAGTTAGCATAATTTAATGACATAGTTCAAAGCAATAGGTGATTATGCGGGTGTTACAATCTTAACACATGGATCCAGAAAACTTCAGATTAATAAATATTGAAATTTATCACAGAAGACTTAAGCCAGAACACGGCACACGTAATGTGATGATGTAGCTTGAAAAAAAGAACGTGCTTAGCCGAAGGCTTACCACAAATAAAACTTAATGAAAATTGATAATAAAACTGAAAGAAAAATGCTGTAGACAGTGACTTACCATTTCCTCCTACAGTTCAGGTAATTACAGGCTGAAAACAGCAAAACACAGATTCCACATTGCTGACCGAATGCCAGCTACATTCAGATGCCTTATACGGAGATAATAGGCAACTCCCTTGGGATGTGAATATTGAGCACGATCAAGCATCATGAAAACACAAATAAACATAGATTAGTAATGCACATACAGCAATTGCATATCGTAAAAGAAAAAATGACATCCATTACGTTACACTTTTCACAGTAACAGCAATATGAAGAAAAGGTAGAGATAAAATTTTTATGGAATTAGAATTTAACCTAAATGATTATGGTTAGCTCGATGGCAATCACTATGTACCAATCCTTCATTCACAACCATGCTCTGCTACCAAAATGTCACCTCCTACAGGTAACACCAACAAAATAAAAATATAATAATAAAACTTAATAAAATAAAATTTTAGCACATACTCGAGGTTATGTAAAACTTAAATTACAGGTTGACCAAAATGACAACTATGGAAAGGATGTGGAAGTGGCGTGAAAACCCTACAAGGTCCATGTGAATTTATTTGTTGAAGTAAAAGAGAGGTACATGATAATCACCCTCAACTCTTAGTTTACTAAATTAACCAGTTGAAGATAAGATACAAAATCAAAATAATGACTCAAATACACAAGTAATATATTAGATGAAAATTAAGAAAATGGAAGTTCCTGCAAACACGAGGTACATACTAATGATCTTTAAATAAAATTAAAAAATACAATTGTGGAATATTTAGACTCTTAGGACAGTAGGAAGTTTAAAAATCCTCACACAGAATCTGATACAGAGTTACAGGAGGCAACCCCAAGGGAAATTTAAGTTTATATATTAATTATACAATTCATAAAACCAAAATAAAAAAGGAAAATTGTCTCCAAAAATCAAACAGAATGACTAGCTGCAAAACGAAGTCATTTTGACAAACATATTGATGAATGCAGATGTCTAGAGTAAACTCTGACACACAAATTAGATATTACATTACGATGGAAAAGTTACATTAAAATAAGTTAAGGGCCGAAACACAACGAACTAGTGCTCACCCCAGAGGGGGGGCGGACGCCGACCGCACCAGCGTGCTAGGTCAGTCATATGTTAACACGTTCAATGCGGATCGTGACGCTACTGTATAAGCAGGTGTGGAGCGCGCGCCTAGCGCGTCATGGTACGGTTGCTAGAAAATGTGAATCACAGGTTTCCCGCATGGTGAGTAAGGCTCTGATTGTCATCCCACACATCGTGTAAGTCCAGCCTACTAGCAGATTCATCCGTAGTCATATTTGCGCATGCGTATTCCATTTCCCCGCATATTTCCTCTCCTGAGTTGTCGTCATACATCATCATTCATTTGTGGGATTTTTGAGCAGCAAGACCACTTCAATGCAAGGCAAGACACTGCATTTTCAGTTTATTATTACTTCAAGAGAATTACAAGTGATTCCGCTTCTCAAATAAATGTGGTAATTTCCATTACTGCAATATGTTCAGTTAAAAGAACTGAACTTTTAATTGTCCTTTATTCCTGCATCATATTTGTAGGTAACTTGAAATAACGTGCAGTAATTACTTTTGACTGCGTCGTGTTGCTTATGTTATCTTCATATTTATATTTTTTTGCAGATGGCCGACAGTGTGGTTCCTTCAATGTTACGAGACCCACCAATTTAGCCAAAGTGTTTCATTTCTGTTTGTCAAATTCTGTAATAGAGAAGTGTAGATATGAATATATTTATGTGTGTAACATACCGTATGCATTTGTTTGCTATCCGCGGTACATAATGCACAGTAATCTACCAACGCGCGTGGCGCGTGATCCATCTCGTGACCAATATTACTTCTCGATTTCAACCACCGTGCGGGTCACGCACCAGGCGCGTGAGTGGGATAAATCCACAAGTTCGATTGAACTCGTCCCACCAACGTACAAAACTTCGATAATTACAACTTTTAAAGAGTCCCACATGCTCAGCTAATACGCAGTGAACGTGTTAAAGACGCAGAAAACTTGCTTCGCTCTTACAAGGAGCCCAAAACTGGATAAATGGTCCGATCACCAGGTAACTAATGGGACAATCGCATTACTCCCAACATCCATATTCACCAATTAAAAATATTGTTATTCCGGCCAATGAGGTCTCTTCATTCTTGATGAGGTAAGTTCTTTACAAGTTCAAGAACATTACAATAATTGAAATTAATTAATTGGGGTCTTCCTATTCAATACACAAACATTTATTAATGTGAATCGTTCACATGAGGTACTAGTTTCGGCACTGCACTTGTGCCACCATCAGCCGAGTCAAATCAGGCAAACAACAATAACTAGAAACAACTTTAAAACACACTGTAACATCTACATAGATTAATATTAAATAAAATATGGTACATGATAATATTGCACTTCAGTATAAAATCCTTTTAAAATGATGATGACATCGTTGTTTTGTACGTATGGTGGTTTGCCCAGCTTGTATATGACTTTAGTTCTTTGATCAAACAGGCTGCTCAAGGTGAGTTTGTTTCTAGTCGTTTCTTGTCATTTCTAGATTTTTGTTTTTAGCCTTTCGTTCTTCTTTTTAGTCTTTCCTTCCTATCCTCTGCCTAATTTGGCTTTTAATTTCTTCTCTAGGTTCCAGAAACCCCATATTGAAGTGAGAATTAAATCTTTGGGTCTAACCAAGTCCATCATATGCACATTTATTTTCGGAACCAAACCACAGATCAAACAAAGTGTTAACTTCATATGACTTTAAACTCTGCAGCATAATTTCAACAAGATCAAAGAACTAAAGACATATACAAGCTGGACAAACCACCATACATACAAAACAACAATGTCATCATCATTTTAAAAGGATTTTATACTGAAGTGCAATATTATTATGTACCATATTTTATTTAATATTAATCTATGTAGATGTTACAGTGTGTTTTAAAGTTGTTTCTAGTTACTGTGTTTGCTTGATTTGACTCGGTGGTTGATGATGGCACAAGTTCAGTGCCGAAACTAGTACCTCATGTGAATGACATGTGATTGATTCACATTAATAAATGTTTGTGTATTGAATAGGAGGACCCTTATTAATTAATGTCAATTATTGTAATCCCACTTCAATACGGAACATGAAATTTCTAAATATCAAGTTTGAGAACATTTCATTACACATACACTAATTTTGTCACCGAAAAAGGACACGTGGCAGTACACACTGCCTCAAAATTTAGATACCAATTACCACAAAATTTCACATAATAATAATAATTTGCAAAATTTCACATAATAATAAGGATAATAATTGGTGCAAGCAAAGCACTTCATTATAAATAGTTCATTAATTTTCTTAATTTTTTTCCTACAATAAACAATGAGTCAGTAGTTTACACATCCAAAATTAGATAAAATAAAAATACAATGATGAGATTTCGATGACTTCCCCTCTTGCTGTCTCAACCAGTCACAAGAAACAAAAGCTAAATAACAAAACCAAGCACAGATAAAAATCAAAGCTAATTTCTATATCAGTACAAGTCATTCTGTGATGCATTGCTGCACAGCACAACATCAAAATCTTCAGTAACAACTGCTGTACAGTACAAGAATATTAGAACACATGCACAAATAAACAGATGACGTCTCCATAACAGTGATAAGCTGCCGGTGATTAACAGCTTAACGGATTACGCATTGCATGTACCAAAGCAACTCAGAAGGAAAATGAAGGAAGGCAACAAAGTGATGGCTGTTCTCATCATTGTGCTTTCTCCCTGCGATTGTATTCATGAAAGAAAAGCTTCAGAAATGATTTTAATAACTTACAGTCAAAAACATGCCCCATCCATTTTCTTTCTTTTGTAATACAATATAAAGTACATTATAATATTTCTTAATCACAAGGAAAGAATATCATGTTAAAACACTGCATATGAATTTGGTGATGAATGATGAGCACTCGTTAGATCAATTAACTTAAAGGGAAGAGTGCATTTTCATGTGGAAGTTAAAGAATGTGTGTTATTCATGGAATGGGGCTAAAAAATGTTAAAAACTGCTCATTTTAGGAAATTCTAAAAAATTAGTGCTTCTTGATGAAGAGAACATCCTATTTGAAACACGGTGTTTTGTTGGAAGTAAAGGCTTTCTTTTTTCTTCTCCCCTTTTAGAACAGAACATAGACGTTTGGTTTGATTGAATCTTTCAAATAGAAATGAAAATTTCTACATTAAGATGTTGAGAAATGTAGATATTAACTGTGATGTGGTCAACATGTTGTCTACTTGACAAAACAAATTCTTGATTTGGATGATATGTTCTTGGAATAAACTGGATACTTTCTTATCTTCTGACGTTCTGTCAATACAGCCCAAATTGTTCTTGTAATCAAAATATTTTCTCTTTGAGAAGTCAGTTACCGTATCTAATTCTAGTTTGTCAGATCCTCTACTCTTCAATATTATGAAGCTACAATAATTTCACTGGGAACATTCACATGATTAAACTATTCCAACTATTTACTTTGTCATGACTGTGAGCTGTGTTCATTTGTAGAACTTACACAAATCATTGTCATTTACCTGAGGGAGCTTTCAGTCCAGTACTCATATCTCGTACAAAGGCAACCCTTGGTGTTAAACCACATGTATGATGTACAGATTCATTGAAATTATGTCTGTTATTAACTAACTTTCATCAATATAGATCAAATTCTCACTTTGACTCCAGAAATTTTTTATGTTTCTCAATTAGTAGTATCTCTAGTTGATGATTTCATCAAAGCTGTTTTGTAACATTTCCTTTTGATAGCAGTTTAATAAGTTATTGGCAACCATGGGATGGAATGAAGGGTAATACTGGGAAGGTGAAAGCCAAGGGCTTAATTATGGTACATCCCCAACATTTGGTTGATATGAAAAAGGAAGACCATAGAAAACTTCCTTCAGGGTCGTTGATGGTAGATTTGGAACCCACCACATGCCCGATGCAAACTTATATCTATATAACCCATAACAGATATAAAGGTCCTCCGTTCTTGTCTTAAAAAAAAGGAGAGAGAGGTATGTGGATATCCAACAGTAGCTTGGGTTGGAAAGAAGCTTGCTGGAGACCATAGAACTGAAGAGATTGTATTGGTATGGTCACATGAAAAGAATGGATCCCCACAACATTTTGATGGCAGTGTTCCTGGGAAGAGATCTAGAGGAAGACCTCATGATGTTTGGGAGAAGCAGATTTTCAACAGTCTTCAAATTAGAGAGGTAAACTGGCATTGCATATATGAACATCTGTGGATGGACAAGACAAACTGAAGGAGGCTCATACACTACCACACCCGGCTTGCTGGAGCGAACAAATGATGATGATGATTATGATCCATACCGCATTACCAGCACGCATTTCCAAAACTCACTTTACCCACTTTTTACAAATATTGAACTTGTTTTAAATTCAAATACTGTACATCATTTTGTGCATAGTTTATGTACCAAAGTCACCTTCGTGGATCTAAATCTTTGTTTAAAAATGCTGTGATGTTCCTTACCTAGCCTTTTACAACCCTGTAAGTTTTCCAAAGAGTGTCTAATGTCAACTTATCTTTATGAATCAAAACAAGTCTAATCCTAAATAATTTTGTATGTAACTCTGACCTATCTTTCCAAAATATGCCTTAGCCACATTAATGGAAATACTGAAGTGATGCACTTTTATAAGTAGAGATAGTTATTCTACTCATTGTGGTAAACAAAACAAAAATGGTACCATGGTAGGTGTTTATGTCACTGGTTTAGCAAGTATGTACTCGAGAATATTAAGTAAATAAACTTAATCTTTGCCATGGTTGGCCATTATTTTATATTACAGGAGAAGGTTTCCTGGAAGAATATAAAAAGTAGTAAAGAAAAGGGATGCCATCATCAACCCTGCAGAATATATTCTCTCAATTAGGTACTTTTCATCAATTAGGTGAAAGAGGAGAGGAATGAAGATGTATGTATGTATGTATGTATGCACGCACAAGGGCAAGTCAAATATAAACGAGCCTTTTTGATTTTGACACCTGTTTGGTGCGCATTTGGTTCGAGGCCGTTAGAGCACGCAAGAAGGGGTCTCTCGGAGGGGCATCGTAGCTCGGGGTGTCTTGTCCATGCTGTATCCAGTTGCTCTCATGATGAGTAAGAGAGATGTACACCCGCGTGCAGTGCAATGCATCATCAAGTTTCTCGTCCAAGAAGGCGTTAAAGCTGCTGAAATTTGTCGCTGGTTACATGCACAGTTTGGGGACAGAACCCTCTCATGGGTCCAGGTGAAGTACTGGTGTAATGAGTTCAAGGATGGACAGGAGAGAGTTGAAAACAAGTCACCGCCGCACCACAGCACAGAACATTGCGGCTGTTTGAGAGCTTATTGAAGTTGATACGCGAACAACGGTGCTTCAGATCAGCCATAGGAATGTTCTAACAATCATCCGGAAGAACCTGGTTTTCCAAAAGGTGTCAGTTCATTGGCTCCCAAAGCTGCTGAAGAAGAGCAGAGGGCTGCATGGCTTGCAATTTCTCACGAGCTTCTGACAAGGCCCAAGGCAAATTGTCAGTTGTGGCGAGACCTGGGTCCACCATCACATTACACTCCCATGTCAAAGAGGGCCAGTATGGAGTGGCGGAGATGTGACAAGAGGCCATCGGTGAAAGCCATGGTCTTCTGGGACTACAGAGGAATACTGCCGGTTGGTTTCCTCAAGAAATGTCAGACCATTACTGCAATCTTCTTTGCCAGGTTTGCATTGCCTAGAGGTCAAAAAGGCATGGCATCCCAATCAGATCTGTAGTGCTCCTTCATGACAATGACCCCACACTGCAAGACTAACCCAGCAAACATGCGCACATCCGCCAAGGTCCAGACTTGTCACCGTGTGATTTCCACATGTTTGGGCCACTGAAGGGCGCTTTTGGTGAAGAGCGCTTCATAACCAACAAGGAGGTGAAACAGTTTGTGCACAATGGGCTTCAGACATGCCCAGCTACCTTCTTTGAAAATGGGATGAAGAAATTGCCTATCCAGTGGCAAAAGTATATAGATAGGATGGTAACTTTTGTCAAAAAGTAAGAACAATGTAAAATGTACATCATTTTGATAAATAAAATAGTTACAACAAAAGGCTCATTCATATTTGACTTGCCTATGTATGTATGCTGAAAATCAGCTGTTTCAAATCTGGAAGACACCGGGATGCTGGCACCATAAGCATAGGAGGCGAGCATCAAAACTACTATGTAATGCACCTTATAATATTGCATTCTTTACAAGAGGAGTGGTCAATATTATTAGAAGATAGTACCACTTGAAATAATAAACACAAAACCAGGTGTATCACAGTTATTTATTCATCCAACAACAATTATACATCATTAGGGCCAAAAGACAGCTTTGAGTGTCTCACATTTATTATCAACATTAACCATAAAAGTTAGCTCAGACAAAACTAAAAGAGCTGCATTAACAACAAAATGTATTACAAATTGCTAACAAATAACTAAAATTAAAGCATGTAACAATCATATTTCACATATAAAATCATTATGAGGTAAGTACTTTCACATATTCACAGATGAAAACGAATATTATCCAATGAAATTTATTTCATGAAATATTATTCATGTTGTCTCTTTTGTAGCTCCTATGATCCTAGTAAAAGTGTTCCAAGTGAAATGGTTCAGAACCTCCAGAAATACATTACATATATGGTATTTTAGTCAATAACCTCTCCGGACTCCAGGTCCACGAATGTGCACCTGCACTTCTCAACTATTTGGTCAGTAACTACCTATTTTACATGAATTTGGTGGTGGTGACTTACAATCTGATGACTACAGGAACACATTTGCAGACCCCTGAAATAGTGAAATCTAAATCAGTGGCAGCTTTCATTACAGCAAGATTGTGCTGGATATTTTAATTCTTTTTGGTTGTTGAGATCTTCAAGCATTTCTTCTACCTTTCCTGCTTCATAGTTGCACTCATCCCTCAACTGTTTCAATAATACATCCTGAAATATTGTATTTCAATGAAAATATTAAAGTGCAAACATGTGGCAACATCCATTGCAACGGTCCTGTTAAATTAATATTCTTTTTTTTTTTTTAAGCTAAATCAGAGTTATTTAAACAAAAACTTGTTAAGAAAGAAATTAAAAGATCCTTTGTTTCACTTTGTCTTGTCCTTGGTCTGAAGAGGATAATGATTCAACTTTATTTTATATTACATTTCTTAGCTGGAAAGTACAGACAAATTCAAATTAACAGAATCAAGCAACCTTCTTTTTAACAAATGAGTTAATTGCATCATTACTTAGAAAATAATGTTTACACAATAGAAATCTTGCTTAACTCCTTGACTGGGTTTGATGCCTAAAGGCATTAACAGCAGCTGCACTTGTACTGGGTCTGATGGCTTAAAGCATTTTTGAGTAAGTTGGATCTGGCATCTGGCTATTTTTGATTGCTTCTGCCATGTATTGGCGAGTTTTTGAAACTCTTTCCTGTATATTACGTTGGAGTTTTGCTAGTCTTGTCTTAGATTTTCTGACTCTGCTTCATGTGAGTAACACACGCTAATACTGCAGCCATGTGATCTGCATGACGTGGACTCGCGGGGTTCAAGTCAGGTATTCCGTGTAGCCTCGTGCATACCGGCATTGCCTGTTTCGTGATAGTATTTCATGCCGTAATTTTATCGCACTTTGCGTCATTTCTAGCTGATTTGTGAGCAACAAAAACGTTCATCTTTTGCTTCACTTTTAGCCAAGAGGCACACAGACCTACTTGCAAAGCCAAACAATGCATGAGTAAATAGTGTACATGAAATATATTATTCTTATAATAGATAAAATACTTCTGATGTTCCCTTTTGTGTACACTTGTTTGTAATAAATTTCATAACAATGTTGATAATAATAAGAGTACAAATTATTTATTATTCTTTTAATTAATTAAAATTATGATCACCAAATACCTTTGATGTGTTAGTGCAACATTAAAGCAAAATGCCACTTTTAATTTAAATATTCATATTAATTAATTAAAATTACATCTTCCGTTAATTTGTTATATCTGTCGCAAGCTACTGTGCACAAATCACAACTGTCAGTTGAGCGAAATAATTACCCACTGGCTGTTTGGCGCTAGGAATCTATTTGCCCAGTCAAGGAATTAATTAAAAGTAAGTACTGTTGGGAGTATCCTCCTAATTATCAGCACTGCTTTCAACATAATATCCATTTTTTATCACCATCATTACAATTAGCATTTGATAAGTTGTTACTTGGAATCAAAACTCTAAATAAATTTATAAGAAATGAAGATAATCAGAGAAAAAGGAACACACAATAAGACAAACATAATGGCAGGTCAGTGTGGGAAGAGAGAGCAACAGAATGAAGAGACAAGTACAAACATGAAAACACTAATGGACAAAGGCAATCACTACATCTTCATTCACTACTGTCTTCAAATAGATGGACTCTCTCCTCATCAATTCCAGTCCTTCTCAGCCTCTAATGAGCTTGATTCTGCTTCCTAGCTTCACTTTACAAAGGAAAAATCAAATGTATCCTCCTAATTCAATACAAAACAATTCCATTATTAGATGGAGCAATAAAATTCAAACATGTTTCGACTCATTTGAGCCATCTTTAGTGAAATAAGGGGGGTTAAAGTAATCTACATAATACAAGCTGAAAATGTGCAAAAAATATAATGAAGGAACAAAAGAAAAAAAAAATAGAGACATGATGAAAATAAAAACAATAACAATTCCATCTACGTCTTTATACTCGCCCTCGTGATGAAGCTGGGAAGCAGAAACAAGCTTTTCAGGAGCAAGTCCATCTACTTGAAGACAGCAGTGAATGAAGATGTAAAGATTGTAATCATCCTTTTGTATTCTCATGTTTGTCCTTGTCTCCTCTTTCTATTGCTCTCTCTTCCCAAATAGACCTATCATTGTGTTTATCCTATTACAAGTTCCTTTCTCTCTATTTACGACTTGTTTTGACACTTGTTTGTTTCTTTCCAATACTTAATTTCTCATAAAGATTTTGTCAAGTGTTCCCGAAAGTGTTTAGTCTTTACTCTATTCTAAATCCTCCTTGAGAATTACGCTTTTACTTGTTCCCATCCTGCTTTTTACAAAGTTTTCCCTTTTTTCTCACTATGTATGAATCAACTTTACTCTCAGATCTTTAACTTGAACATTTCTATCTGAAAGGCACAATCATCAAGAGAGAAATTTTAATAATAAAAACATGCTTGTACTTTCTAACATGGACCTTTTGAAATGAAATGTCCATAGAGCTTTGGTATAAATAGAAACTTCTCAGGTACGATGTTACTAAGGTTGGCAAAGACTGCATTACAATAATAAAACAAAATAATGAACTTTCCACTTCTTCTTCTGTTGCAGTGAATTGATCTTGGCAGTTACAACAAGCTATCTACATGTATTTGTATGTGCTTGTTGACAAACCATAAGGTTCCTAATTAGAGGGCCAATGGTTTAATCCTAATAATGCTAATTAGATCTGTCTCATCATCCACCACTCAAACAGCAGCAGATTAAGTCAATTTGCTGTCAAAATGAGTACAATAGGAAATTTTCTCCTCCACAGTTTATTTGAAAGTAAATGTCTTTGAACCTCCTTAAAAAAATCCATTGCCTATTGTCAGGATAGAATCATCACCACCACAAGAGTACTCAAACCTCACTTTTCAATTCACAAATTTATATATGTACAAAATCGTTTCACAAACACACCACACCAAGACATAAGTTACAGCAATAAGCAAGTGTCTTAGCTATATTAGCTTTTTAACTGATGACAAAATAGCACTGTAGATGATTTGTTTATTCACAGTTACAGTGGTACTGTAGGATGGTTTCTACAGCTTCTAGGGAAAATATCCATTGAGCTAAAATAAATGCAATAATTAAATATCATGTTTACAAGCAATATTGTTGTAATAATGCTGCAAGATCTGAAGCAATTAGAATTTTGAGATTTTCTTTATTTCCTAAAATTATACTTAAATTCATGAAATGTTAGTGCAAGTCTTTTATGAATACATATATTTTTTTCGGTACAAATTAGAGCGCAATACAAATCAGAGAGCAAGAACGCCTATAAATCCAACATGTTTGCAAAACTGTGCATTGTACCTACATACCTACTATCACATACGCTGCAGGTCAGTCCTGCACAACTGGGCTTCCCTCAAGCAACAGCTATGGGGAGCAGTGGGCCAGACTTTCTGTGGCCACCGCACAACTTAGTACATGCTATGTGCCTGGAGGCACTGGATACGACCTTCTCTGTCATAGATCAAATGACTGTCTCCTTCCTGTGCATGCTGTGAAAATTTTTCCACGACGTATGTTTACAACATGTGCTGGAACATAATAACAATATTGTGGCAGTTACGGCAACAGAGACTTAGTCATTCATGGCCTTCTGTTTGGTGCAAGAGGAATGGTTTATTGATTGATGGTGAATATACTGTTTATTCAGGAATAAATAAGAAAAACCTTTGCTTGTTAGTGCAAAAATATCATTGCTGACTCTGTAGCAATTATTCAGCATCATTACATATAATGGATTTGGTACAATGTCTTTGGCTCTTGTAGCAAAACAAGCAGCAACATTTTATAATAAATGTTTTCTACCTCTGGATTGTAAAGCCATTTCTTCTCATTTTGTATTTAGTTAATCTACAATTGATGATGATTGTTGTTTAAAGGGACCTAACAGCTAAGTCATTGGCCCCTAATGGTACGAATGGTACTAATCACAGGCAACAACCAAACTCGTGGTGTTCCCCACATAGTGGTATTAATTAGAGGCAACATAGACCTGTGCTGTTTTTCATATTGTGGTTCTACTCGTCAGTAACGCAGACCCACTCTGAAATCAGGGGAACCGACACATTCCAGCGCAGCATACAGCACCTTTCTCGCATGACCATAAATCCAAAACAATCAGTGGATACAATTCATGCCCTTCTTTTCTGAGACGATGCTTGTTATAAAAAGCGGTACAAAATCCAGGCCACCAGCCCATCATAATAGTACTAATCACAGGTAATGTAGACTCATGGTGTTCCTAGCATGGTGGTACTAATCACAGGTAATGCAGACCCATGATACGTGAGACATAATGGCACCACTCACAGGCAACACAGCCCCAAGGTGTTCCTCACAGAAGGGCACAACTCACAAGCAACGCAAACCCATGGTGTTCCTTACATGGTGAGACTAATCACAGGTGCTGGTATTCCCTTGGTGTTCCTCACATAGTGGAACTAATCACAGGCCACATATATACATACTCTTGGTGCTGCTCACCTGGTGGTACTAATCATAGGCAATGCAAACCCATGGCATATCACACATCATGGTACCACACATAGGCAACACAGACCCCTGATGTTCCTCACATAGTGGTACTAATCACAGGCAACAGCCAAACTCGTGGTGTTCCCCACATAGTGGTATTAATCAGAGGCAACGTAGACCTGTGCTGTTTTTTCATATTGTGGTTCTCCTCGTCGGTAACGCAGACCCACTCTGAAATTAGGGGAACCAACACATTCAAGCGCAGCGTACGGCACCTTTCTCGCATAGACATTAGTCCATGCAGCCGAGTCAAGTGCCCCCCCCCCAGTACTAATCACAAGTAACATCAACCTGTGGTGTTCCTCACGTAATGGTACTAATCACAAGTAGTCGCATGGTTCTAATTTCATAACCCCTTGATCGCCCCTTTTAGCCGCCTCTTACGACAGGCAGGGAATACTGTAGGTGTATTCTTCATCTGTGCCCCCCCACCCACAAGGGGTAATCTGTAATTGTGAGGTGCTTTAGTCTGTCAATACTAATTACAATAAAATAAATTTAGAAAATACCTGTAAAGTATGCCATTAATTAAAAAGAGAATGACATGTTTTGTTCTTGAAAGAACATCATCAGATTCTATCAAATCACTCTTAATTACTATTAATTGATGAATATTATTAAGTTAAAATTCTGTGTATACTATTCTAATAATTGTTGAAATGTTAGAAATTATCTTAATGAAGTACTCCTCTTGTGCTATCTCTCTTCACTAGTCTAGTTAGAAGTACAAAGTGGTGCCACCCGGTGATGGATAATTCTTTTTCGTGCAATGTAAACAGTTGAAACAGACACACTGGCAAACTCAGATGTTATTTTTGCAATATGGTAAAACCTCGTCAATTTGAAGTCGTAGGGACGCAAAATCGGACCTCGAATTGCGTGATTTCGAATTAACCGCCAACTCGTACTTCAGAAATGCCAACCCTTGCCGCGTCAAAAAATATTGTAAGATCCGCTACTACAGCCTTTCAAATGAAATGGAA
The DNA here is from genome assembly GCF_040414725.1 of Anabrus simplex. Lineage (NCBI taxonomy): Eukaryota > Metazoa > Arthropoda > Insecta > Orthoptera > Tettigoniidae > Anabrus > Anabrus simplex. The sequence continues at coordinate 232,598,801 of NC_090267.1, read as the reverse complement.
TGGAAAAGAACCATTTCCAAAATGTATCCAACAAGGTGCATTTACAGTATACAAATAATGCACTTGGACAAACTCACAGACAAACATAACTTCACACAACGAAAGAAAAATGAAAAAAAAATATTCAAAGACACAAGAAGTCTATGCTGGCTCCCCTGTGCAAGCTTTATTCATTGGAGTACTGTACTGTATGCATTTTTAGATGCCTTGTATTTGCACAGAAAGTACCCAACACCCGTAAAACATCGTGGCTTATCAAACTTTAAAAATAATATAAGAGAATTTATTGGACTCCAACCTATTCAATACATTATATTATTATTGAGATTCTTTCAATATGGAAAATAAACTGATTTTCATTACTTGTAATTATCAAACTTTCCTATGATGAGGGGAGGAAGTCTTTCACCTCTCTCACCTCCTTTTAAAAAGTCTGTTTGGGCTAGGCATAAAAAAACCAATGCAGTTTCCTTGGCATTGACAATATTGTTTGTTGCATACGAATTGATTATAATTATGAGCCACACTTTTTCGCCAACTGTTGGCATCGCCAAAGAGAATCCCCAGTGTTTGCGGATTCTGCTTCTTCACACACTGCCTGTTACATGATACTGTGGCGTTCCTTAAAACACAATACAAAGAAATCAAGATTTCACTCGAACTTAGTAGCCATGAAACAAACTGTCAACACCCCAAAGTGAGTGAAAGTGCGGAAAGCTATCCCTGCATGTTCCGGAAGACGCATTATATCATTACACGGAGAAATTTTGAATTTAAATTACTGTGTAAAATACTATTTTTTAAATGTAATGGCAGTTTTAAATTAAAAGTCTGAATTGTTTTCTGTTTAAAAATGACATATGGGGGCAGCTTTCTTCCATCTGCGGTTACACAAAGCATAACTGTACACCCAGTATCGAAAGGTACTGTAGGTGAGCCAGGAACGCGGTTGCCAACATTGATGTAAATAAAACCCGCACCCCAATTTCGTGCCTCAATTTTTTTTTAAAGTATGCGGGGAGTATTCACGTAAATACGGTATGCAGGTATCTAAGTATAACAGTAAGGTTATAAGCTCCGAAAGAGAGCATGAGAAGAAATATGAAAAATATTTACCTGGAACATAAAAATAAGATCAGCCATATAAAGAATCCATTTGTTATCTAAGGAGAAAAAGTAAAAGAAATTGATCCTGAATCCCATGCTCTTTGGTTGGGTACATTATTTTATTAATAACTCTGCAAGGATACTCCATGCACAAGAGAACTGCTTGTTGACACTTTGTCCATAACTTTTATAACTTGTTTATAACATTAATACCCTAAACAGGTCACAAAGTTGTACTCAATTCAAACATTTGGAGAAAGTATACATTCCCAATGAATTTCCAACTTTCATGCAAGTCTGGATGTACAAATGTGATATATATCATCTCGTCCAGCTCCCACCGGGATAGTATATTACCACAATGCTATTAAGAAAGTTATTAAGTTGTTGAAAAAGAATAGTATTCTCTAGTAATGAAATAGAGATTCTATCACAGATACAGAGAGAACATTTGATAAAAAAGATGCATCATGCATAAAGTGAAAGAAAATATTTTCCTTTAGAGTAAGGTTGTATTTACCTAAATTGTTTCATTTACCATAAATATATAGGTTTCAATAAGAGCAAGGGATTCAAGAACTGTCCGTAAAAACTGTGAACAGAGAAAAGTTCTATTTAAGAATATACAAAACCTACATCACATACACCGTATTAGTTTTGATATAATTGTGTGGTTTTCATGAATATGCAATAAAATAGCCTTATAAAATGCAGGATTATTAATGATAAAATAGTGTTACCCCTAGTCCTTGATTTAGTTTATGGAGAGAGAGAGAGAGAGAGGGGGGGGGGGGAAGAGAAAAGAAATTCAAAAGGCCTAGTAGACCGAATTGCAGCATTAGGGCCTACTGTTATTAACTTAAAAAGCAAACAAAGATTGCAGAAAGTATGAGGTAGGTTACACCATACTACTATATTTCCTATTCAATAGCCTATCTACAGCCATACAACAGTCTTTAAATGCATTTGTCTCTCTAAGAACAGTAAAAATAAAATAAAACAGATTGATTACAACATTCTTGCGAATTTTCATACAACTGAGTAAATGTATAAACAACTAAAAAGAAAGAACCACTGACAATGATGATCCATAATACTGACCTACTTTTATGTATTCAAATTAACATACCATGTAACTCCAGAGAGTATTTATTTCAGAAATAGCTCAGAATGTCCACAAACCGGCAATTTGTGTTGAGTTAACTAGTGGTGAATTGACGCTATCCAACATTTCAAAGCTCAAGTCGGAAAATTACACGAAAAGTGTAACATCATCATGTAAGGAAGCAGATGGAGAGCAGAAACTTGCCAGGTAAGAATGCAACCAACTGGTCCGTAATTTTAATACACTTAACAATAGAAGGAGTGGCTTTGAAGATGTAGTTTCTAGTCATTAATGGAGCAAAACAAGATGAGAAAGAGACAAATACCGTATTTACACGAATAATACCTGCATATTAAAAAAAAAAAAAAAATTTGAGGCACGAAAATGGGATGCGGGTTTTATTTGCGTCAATGTTGGCATTTGTTTTTTTCCGAAATCAGCCTTCCTGAAGTTAGGGTGCGGGGACTATTCGGTGGCGGGGATTGTTCATGTAAATACGGTAAAGGCTGATATCTGATCTTATGTGAATTCATCGCAAGTGGTTTTCCCAGGCCATGAATTCAATACGCAGACATCAAGAAACTGGACCCCATAGCCTGAAGAACAACACACTATCCCATAATGAGTATTTTAAAACAATCCTTCAACATTCTCACATTTTGTACCTTCTTTCCACATAACTCACAGTTATGTTTACACCAAAAACCAAACCAAACCAAACCCCATGGCACTACAGCCCTTGAAGGGCCTTGGCCTACCAAGCGACCGCTGCTCAGCCCGAAGGCCTGCAGATTACGAGGTGTCGTGTGGTCAACATGACGAATCCTCTCAGCCGTTATTCTTGGCTTTCCAGACCGGGGCCGCTATCTCACCGTCAGATAGCTCCTCAATTCTAATCACGCAGGCTGAGTGGACCTTGAACCAGCCCTCAGGTCCAGGTAAAAATCCCTGACCTGGCCGGGAATCGAACCCGGGGCCTCCGGGTAAGAGGCAGGCACGCTACCCCTACACCACGGGGGCCGGCGTTATGTTTACACAAATGTAGAAATTCAAGAATATTTTCACTAGCCATGAAATGTGTCAGCCACTAACAAGTCCAACATGACTGCTGTGACTGCACCTAACCAACTTCAATTCAGTCTTGATCAGCTTCCTACTCCAGTCTGATTAATTCCTAGCCACTTCAGTTCAGTCTTGACCAGCTTTCTACTCCAGCCTTATTACTTCCTTTTATTCAGTCACATGTTAAACATGGGAATATCTCAACTCTGATCTTTCCATCCCCGTTCATACCCTGCTTCACCGAACAACATTTCCCGCTTCATTTCGTGGGAAAATTGGGGTTTAAGATTAGATAACTTCTAATTACCATTCCAACTCCACCCACTCTGCCTGTTACTACCATATTTCCTTTTGGATGCTGTATTTTTGCATCTGTATCATGGTACAGGCCAGAGCAAAATGTAGCTTCCACCAAAGTCTCAGTCATTCATGTTCGTGACAGTATGGAAGCTACAAGTAATGAACTTTATGTTGTGTTCTGTATGGACTTATGCTGCAATATGAATGACAATTTCTTAAATAAGAAATTAATGGTCAGATTGCCCTGTTCAATGCTTTATACACATTGCTGAAGTATGAGTGGAACTGAGTAGAGACATACATAGCATGACTAATGCATCTGAATATTATGAAAGGAACGATTCATAGGACTAGCCATACTGCAACAGCACTTTCTGGCCCAGTGAGAAAAGCAGTGACCAACTATCTCTTTCTTCATCATGCCTTGTACACCTCATTATGGTACAGCCATTGGTTTTTGTGGTTTTCCAAAAACCACATAAACTTTGGTGGTGCCATCCCATGATCTAATCGGCCTTCAGGCTGATGACTTGACAAACTTCATCTACAAAGCCTGTAACAGCATCAAGTATGCTACAATATTTGGACCCATAAAAATAGTACCAAAAATCCTAAGTCAATGAGACGTTACTCTTCATGCTTCCATGATGTTTGAATTACCCTTCATCTATTTCCTTAAACTCACATACAGAAATTCATTATATAATGCAAATATCACACAAAATCATTTTTGTTTGAAACAAAAGACTGCACAGGAAATAAAAACACTTTCTACACATTTCGAATGTAATAAAAGTATAATTTTACACCTAAAGATGTATTTTTGTAAAGATTCAAGTTTTCTGTAGATAGGAAAAAAATGTAGAATCAGGGGTGCCAGACTTCCCATTAAGAGCAATTTGGTCTATCCCTTACAAGTTTATTAAGGGACGCCAATAATTCCATACTGCATTTACTAGTATAATTCTTGCCATTGCACAATTTATGTACCCTGTTCTTATTCTTTTTAATAATTAAAAGCGGAGTCTTTTTTTCACCTCTGACACACCTGTTTTCTCGATTATTTACTGTGCAGTTCTGTGAGGGTTGCTGTGAAATGTAGGTGGCAAGTAGCAGCCTTTCTATTTTCAAATCTGATATTTCCAAATTGCTCTGCTCAACTAGTTGAGTGTGTGAGTCAGCACTGACCTGATGCAAAGCAGGCTCTTTGCTGTCTGTTACGAACATACTGTATTCTATGCGAATGCAGCATGTGTGTTCTCTGGTCTCGTAACAGTTTGTTATTAATCACAATGAACAAGTATGGAAATAAATACTCCATTGTAATAATAATAATAATAATAATAATAATAATAATAATAATAATAATAATAATAATAATGATGTTCCTGTGTAACGTCCCACTAACTCCTTTTACGTTTTTTGAGACACCATACTCCATTGCATAAACATGTGGTACAGTACCGTACAAAAAAAATTTCATTATGATCCGTATTGACAGCTACTGATTAGGTGGACCCATTTTACCTGCCAAATGTATTACAGCAATCAAATACGCCAAGATTCATAGGAATAGGTTAGCAGGCTTTCAATTTTCAGTGTCCAAGTACAATGTGTGGTACTAGCAGAAACAGAGAAACTCACCTCAAGCTACCAACAAATGTCACAAAACATTTTGTGGCCCCAAAACTGGTAAGTTTCCACAAGTAGAAGAGGAACTTCTGGAATACAGGACATCATTGTGTAATGGTGGTTATGCCATTTCACATGACATGATTTCTTTTGAGATAACTGAAAACACTTTAAAAAAATATGGAATCTTAAACATGTTAAGATGGGAATGAAGATGATTTGCTCTGGAAGGATGTAAGTGGTAACACCAGCAGCACTTCTTCCTGCAGTAACGACAATGAATAACATACAAAGGAAAGGATTTTCTTCATTTTTGCTGGTATGCCATATGAATGTGTTTGGTACTTATTAACTTGCAATGGGAAGAAAATCTTTCCCATACCCGCAGGCTACTTCATATTCGTGCTGACGTGCCAGATGTAAAGTTACGCTTTTGACTGTTGATGATATAGATCAGGGCCTCTCAGGGTGCATGCGCGTGGTGCATGCACTGTGCACGGTGCAAAGACGACTTCGCTTGGTTGACCAGAGTGCAGGCCCCTCCACTCCTCTCTCCCCACACCTGTCTCACCCGTTCGGCCTGTCTCCGCGTTCCTCACCTTCACTGCTGTTTCTCCCCCACTGCGAAATGTTTACGTGTGGTGAGCGGAGACGCTCAGTTGTATGGGACAAGGTTACCAGTGTTATTAAAAAAAATAAAAAAGTGAATTAGAAATACACATCGATGGCCTAGAATGAATACCTCGTATCTCACAAAGTTCTTCCTATCCATTATTTCCTTTAAGACTAGTTACGTCTCCCAGCCACATATGAATTTGCAGGCCATCAGAATAATGTTCGTTGTGTTCTTTCTTCCTCTGCCAATGTGTGAAGGGAAATGAACCTTACCGTACCGTACTATAGGAAAGTATGTCTGAGTGACGTATTTACTAACTCCTAGAGTATAATTTTTATAAGGTTCATTTTCCTTTACTTGTAAGCATAGGAAAATAAACCCAACGAACATTGCTCCGATGGACTGCATATCCAGATGCGGCTGGAAGGCGTGACCAGTCTTAAGGGAAATAATGGATATGAAGAACTTTGTGAGATACGAGGTATTCAATCTAGGCCATTGACATACATGTTTGAGAGGAATGTAAACATAATTTAAAAAAATGCAGAACCCGTAACCACAATGAAAATGCTACAGTACTGGAACAAACCTCATTTGTGGATATAGAATGCTCTTCTTCAAGATGTTTCAACTTCCTTAATTCTTTCTCTCTGACGTTTCCTATGATTTCACAATAATTTTCCGAATGTAGTCTGTTGTAGTGTCTTTCAGCAGACGATTTTCTTACGCACGTAATTATCGTCCCTATCGTCCCACAGATTAAGCATTTGGCGTTATCGTGAGGACAGACAAAAAAAAAAAAAAACGAAAGTTCCCAGTTCGATTGAAATGGACTTTCGGAAGTCTTTGCTTTCTTCGAAACAGGTTGCTCCATTATTATGTTGTTGTGCGCTTATCTATTTCACTCATAAACACGTCGTCTACCACCAAACGCTTCGTCGCTCTCAGCACACTACACCATCCGAGTCGAGCCGAGTTGAGGCGAAGCGTACCGATGCACAGTGCACAGAGCCTATGCACCTCGCTCTGCACGCGTGAGAGTTTGGGCGTTTGAGAGGCCCTGATATAGATGTTCATTTCCATAGGGAACCTGAATTATTTATCCTGAATGAGTAAATATATAATACCAATATAGCTGGTCCAGACCCAGCCAACAGCTGGAAACTGCAGATGATGATGATGATGAGTTGGTCCATTATCGGACTCCATTGGTGGCTCCAAGTAGCCTACGCAATGGCCTCCACGGTATGCACTAGCCATGCATCTTGGTAGGTGTGCTATTTACCAACTGATGAGCCCAACTTAGCACACTGGGGCGAAATGCTGGCAACCAGGAATGGGTTAGCTAGAAAATTTATAATGTTAATAATAATAATAATAATAATAATAACAATAATAATAATAATAATAATAATGTTATTTGCTTTACGTCCCACTAACTACTTTTACGGTTTTCGGAGACGCAGAGGTGCCGGAATTTAGTCCCGCAGGAGTTCTTTTACGTGCCAGTAAATCTACTGAAATGAGGCTGATGTATATGAGCACCTTCAAATACCACCAGACTGAGCCACTCAGCCCGACTCAATTTATAATGTCCAATAACGGACCAACTATATTGGTATTATTTGACTGTTGATAAAAAAAACTGACTTGATAATTTTACACCAAATGACGATCAATTTGTGTATTTCCTGATGGTTTATTTGTCATTGTGTTTAGCCTCTGGAGAAGCCCAGAGCAGGTCATTCTAGTTGACTCCCATGGGCGGCCTGCACATCTGAGGGAGGGAGGGAGGGAGAGAGAGAGAATGTATGTGTGTGTGGTGGTAGTGGTGGTAATGATGATGATGATGACTGTGATATAGGAAGAGGGTGGTACTCAGTGTTGATACATAGCCTATTCCCATTCAGTAACACCAAGGGGTCTGCTCAAGGCTAGAAGATCCCTGATCCAATGACGGAAATCACTATCAACAGAACCATGTCTTCACTCCATACGAACAATGCGGAGAAGTTTGGGATTGAACCCACGTTCTTGGCATGCAGTCTAGTGATTAGAAATTGTATACCACCACCTTTCCTTCCTACGCTGCTGGCCAACATTCTGATGGTGAAATTTTTTTTCACCACCGGATTCGAACCAGTGAACCACAGTGTCACATTATAAAGACTACACGCCTCAACGATCATGGGACATTTTCTAAGAGTCTTGTATATATATATATATATATATATATAAAGTATCTACCTTTCATTGTAAACACATTTTTTTGTACGTCAGAATTACAAAAATAATTTGTGTATCTGGATTTTTCATCTATATTTTTAGTCAAAGTGCATTAATTACACGAGTAAATACAGTATTTACAAAACTAGAAATGTGAAATGTATGCAAAAGTAATTTGAAAAGAATGATCATTATCAACAACATTGCACACTGTGAATTCAATTAGAAACAAAAATACTCAATATTTTACATTGTTGAGTCACATAGGCTGTCATTAAATAAAAGAAAATTCAATTAAGATGATAAAATAGTGCTGTCCCTAGTTTCTTTATTTAATTAATGGAAGAATTTATAACTTAACAGGAGCACATTTGGTGTCATTCTAGCTTCTTATTTGCCTAGTGGCTGAGCATATAGCCAACCAGCTTAAAAGGGAAGTCTTCGAAGTGTTTCACCCTGATTTTGTTCAAATTATACATCCTGGTAACTGAGTTAGTGTACATTTCAAAAGTGAAAACCGTATGTGCCCTGATTAATATTTAATGCCATATTTTAAATGTTGAAAGTGGTGAAAATATGCACGAAGACACACCATGCAGCAGCTCATGGCTGAAGTAAGACTGAGACTGGTGAGTCACAGTCGTATAGTTGACTGTCAGCTGACCACGACAGGTTGATAATTCCGGAGTAGTATGAAGACATAACGAAAACAAAAACTTCCACAGTACAGTAAGGTTTGACTTGCGGCAGTTTCAATAGTCGAGTTCCTAACATTATTCTTCCGCTCGGACATATAGCATACAGACAGTTGAGTGTTACGAATAATACACACAACATTGCACATTAAAGTATTAACCCAACAAAAATTGAAAATACACTGCCTAATGTATAGGCTTTGTGCTCTAGTCGATAGTCGACAACATGGTGTTTTTAAACATAACCATGTGTGCTGTATCTATAATAATAAAAGGAAGTGTTTGTATGTCTGTGTGTCTGTGTGTCTGGGCGTGATTCCCAGCAAAATCTACAGCAGGAAGAGATCTGAAATTTTGAACATAGGTAGATGGAATGGGGCCCGAATGCACCTCGAAGCCGGAATTTTCATTTTTGCTTTCGTTGGTGAGTTATGAACGAAAAACCATCGGAAAACGTGTATTGGGATATGACAATTCAACGTGCTGTCACCAAGATTAAATGCAAGGAGTCACTGTCGCTAGGCAACGTACATAAGGTAGGTAAAGAACACAATTCAAGGAGCCATTTTACGTCCAGGGCGTAGGAACCTGTTTATGGTGTCTGTCTTTGCGCGATGCCCAGCAAAATCTACAGCACGCAGAGATATGAAATTTTGAACATAGGTAGATGGAAGGGGGTCCGAATGCACATCCAAGCCAGAATTTATATTTTCGTTTTCGTTGGTGAGGTATGAACAAAAAACCATTGGAAAACGTGTATTGGGATATGACAATCCAACGTGCTGTCACCAAGATTAAATGCATAGAGTCACTGTCACTAGGCAACGTACATAAGATAAGCAGAGAACACAATTCAAGGAGCCATTTTACGTCCACGGAGTAGGAAGTCGTTTTTGGTCTTGTATGGTGTGAGGGCATATGACGCTCTTGATGGTGATTCGACCTTTGGATTGAGACGTAAAGTCTTGAGCTATTCGAGAGGAGTGCGCTATGTGCACAAGGAAGTGTTTGTCTGTCTGTCTGTCTGTGTTCATGTGTGCGACGCCCAGCCAAATCCACGGCAAACAATGATCTAAAATGTTTGTCACAGGTGGGAACAGGTTTTCATCTAAGACGCATAGCTGTGTCTAAGAGCAATTCTTGCACCAAGACATGAAGCTGTCAACATCACCAACAAGCAACACTCACAAGAATTATCCGGTTTTCTATAAACTGAAAAATCTATCGACACTACATGTCATACCGATGAGGCTGTCAACTACACGACACAGATTTTGAACAATTTGGAGTCACCTGGAGCACCCTCGAACATCTTGGGGTGGACGATTGTGGCACTGATTATCCTTCTCAGGAATATGAATCCTCCTTTCTGCAATGAACACGGCTCTGAAATTCATGACGAATATTATTGAAGCCACCATGATGACTGAGCAAGCTGCGGGCGAAGTAGTATTCCTCGGACTGCAAGTCCATTGAGTAGTAAGCCATTTTCGGTCTGCGACACGAGGAGCCACCAGCCCGTAATATTCGGAAGTGTTTGTGTGTGTGTGTGTGCGAAGCCCAGTCAAATCTACGAGACACAGAGATCTGAAATTTCGACATTGGACAATCGCTAAAGTTGTAGGACTCCATCTTCAAAAACGGTGCTTCTGCCATTGTCAACTGTACGTAGATTGTTCAAGAGTTCGAAAGGCAAGCAGAATACAGTATACGTCTTACCTCCAAATGGAAGGACATTAATATAGTTTATTCCAAAGCTCTATAAGGAAACAATATATTTTGTATAATATAACATGGTCTTTTACATGGTTTTAATATTATTTGTACCATCCATCAACCCGGTACCTTAAGCACTGAAAGTAACAATATAATAAAAATAAGATAATTTATTTCATGCAATTTTCGTCAAAATAATGTGAGTTAATAAATATAATGTTTTAATTTGTTTTTAAATAAATATTTTAGAAATATCTAACGGCTGAATTAATAAACGCGGGCAAAGCTGCGGGCACATGCTAGTTGTCAAATATAACACAAGATTGTTCATTTTCACCACCATTTTATCATACCAGTGGATGCTTTTCTTTCTGTTGTGTCTTCCATGCTATTCCTAAATCATTACCTTGTCATGGACAGTAAGACAGTGTGACCGTGACTCATGCTTCTCAACCCTACCTCAGCCATGAACTACTGCACAGTGCATCTCTACACAAATTTTCACAACATTCAGTGATGAAATATAGCATTAAATATTAATCTAGGCACTTTTGAAATGTGTATTAATTCTAGCCGATGCAAACTTAGAACAGAATCAGAGTGTAATGTTTCAAAGACTTCCCTTGTTAAGTGCCGAGATTACAGATAGTGGAAGCCTTTCAATTTTCATTCTTTCAAGGCACTTCTTGACCTGTACAAAAATGGCTTCGCTTGTGCCTTTCTCTGCATTTTGTAATAACAATTTCTACATAATGGAAGATAAATAGAAGAAGTGTAATATCAAGAAATCTAAAAGACCTTGTGTGTTTAATTAACCTCTCAGCGTGGGAAGACTTTCACTACCTGACTACCCTGTGCTGTGGGAGGAGTATAACACCAAGCATACGAGTGCAGGCTTTTAGTTGATCGGGTGTAAATGATAAACGGTTCAATGAATTTTACGAAAATGTTCAGTATGTTATTAGTGCATAAACACATAAACAGCATAATTTACTGGAATTATCCATGGTCAATGAAGTACAGGACTCTTCTGAGCTTTCAAATCGAACAAGAGATATGGCTGAATCAAATATAGAAGTAGCTAGTACCCGGATTTTTTGAAAAATAAGATCTCAATACAGGTTTCTGTACTATACTGTGCTGTACTGTACTGTACTGTACAATGCAAAAACTACATACATTTCCTCAAAAGTAACTGGTACACATTCATTTACCCTCGATCGGAAAGGAAATAACATACTGTGCGACCGCATGCGAAGTTGAAAATAAATATCTCCCTATTCTTTACGAACTCCACAGTAGAAAACAACTAAACATTTTTTACACAAGACACAGAACAAAGCAGTTCTTTGCAGCATTCTGAGACCCATAATTTGCCATAAACATGTTCTTTTGCCTTCTATAATTATCCATGTCTTCTCACACAAACCCACCATTAATAACATTACGGCGATATTTTCCCGTGTATCAAAAGCAATATCAATGTCACAATCACTACTTTCACTCCGGAATTATATATCCGTGTCCTTGCTTAACGAAACTAAACTTTCCGTATCATCAAATGGTAATACTAAATTCCCATGAAGGGAATTAGATATTTTTCCACCAATAGAGCATATCAAAAATCATTTGGAATTGCTAGGCGGGCATTAATTCCATTGTGGAGTTTTATCTCCCGTATGCAGTTATCAGACTGTGCCACATAAGAGGCTTTCACCTGCATACACCCCAGCATCAGTGGGTAGGGTCTGACACATCCCACTCTGACGAGTCTAGTGTCAGACCTAAGACGAAATGCTGGTTAATAGAGCAAACGCCTGAAAAGCCATACATCCAATTTTTGATCTGATTTTTTATATGCTCTATTGGTGGAAAAATATCTAATTCCCTTCATGGGAATTTAGTATTACCATTTGGAATTGCTAGGCGGGCATTAATTCCATTGTGGAGTTTTATCTCCTGTATGCAGTTATCAGACTGTGCCACATAAGAGGCTTCTGATAAGTTCACCTGCATACACCCCAGCATCAGTGGGTAGGGTCTGACACATCCCACTCTGACGAGTCTAGTGTCAGACCTAAGACGAAATGCTGGTTAATAGAGCAAATGCCTGAAAAGCCATACATCCAATTTTTGATTTGATTTCCGTATCATCATACGATAAAACATAGTTAATCTTCGAATTTGTGATCATAAGAAAACGTCTAGCTGCCATGATGTCAACAACAGAACTTGTTGATTTTTTCAGACGCGATACATCATATGTGATCGATAAAAATTCGATAGATATATGCATCCAATGAAAGGTCGATGCTTCGTCTGTAGATACATCTTACTACATTTGTAATGGTTCAAGAAATATTCGCTAGATGGAAGCACAAATCAGAAGCTGCTACACGCGTGCAATGTACGTCACTCTGCGACAGAGAGCGTTGGGGAGTCCGTGTGCAGTGTACGGCACTCCACGTTGAGTGGTTAATATTAAATGGCTCTTTTTCCTTTGATCCTTTAGCACTGCAATATCAGGCAAATTTCTCGTATTTATACAGTAATACCATCTGCTATGAACACTATTTTAACCCATAATATAATAATAATAATAATAATAATAATAATAATAATAATAATAATAATAATAATAATAATAATTTTGTGGCCACTTGCTAAGAATGAAACCAACATGATTATCAAACTGGATCTCCACCTATTTTAAAAATAAGATGACTCAGCCAACTTGGTTCAAGGAGGTTAAAAGGGACCTACAGGAGATGGGGATCACTTCAGAAGATAAAAGAATGTAACTCACTCAGGAGGAAACTCAAAAACCACCAGGGTTTTCAAGAAAGACCAAAGTTGAAGACAGGAAAGACTGGAGAGAGGACTGAAAAGAACAACACTGGCAACGAATGAAGGAGAACTGGGCAAAGATCAAAGCCCAGAGAGGCACGCTGAAATAATGTGGTCCTTGATAGGCCGATATGAACAAAAAGAAAGCCAATGATGAAAATAATGATAACCTGTAGCAGGAAAATGCTTGGGTTATTATTCTTACTTTAGTATGAACACAGAAAAATGATTTCCTGAGAAGAATGTATGTTATTTCTGTTCTTTTGATACACGCACATAAATATATGAAATAAAACAAACGGGCAAACATCTGGTGCCACAGCCCATTAACCTGCCAAAGCAACTGCTATCCAGCCCTATGGCCAGCAGATACTGGAGTGCCGCACAGACACTGCGAGAACATCCTTATTTGTACTGCTTGGCATTCCTGACTGGATCTGCTGCCTCTGATGTTAGGCATATCCTCAGCTGGTCTCACGAGACTGAGTGAATATTTTGATCTGACATATCTGGCAACCCTGTAGAGGATGACTTACAAAGTCACATAATACATACATGAAGTTGTGAACTACCAGTGTCAGAATAATGATTTGAGCAATAATTTCTCAGATTTCCTAATTCAAAGACTGATCCATCTTATATCAAAAACCATACCAAGGCCTTGTATTCAAACATTCAATATCACAATATCTATGATCCTCCAGACATTCAGTATATACATCACATAATACTGCAGCCACAAAATAGAAATTGCATGGTAAACTGTTCCTAGTTATGTGGTGTTATAATAATTGTGAACTTATACCATAATATTCTACATGAGCTCTGAATGGTAAGTTTAACTTTACCATAACAGCACATACATGAAGAAGCATATCTTCCTACCTGACTATCACAGAATGAGCAAATTTAAAAAACTAAAAACAATAAAATGTTAAAAATAACAGACAGAATGAGCAATATATACATATGTAGATACTTCACATATAAAATTTCAAAACAAAAGATGGGAAGTTGTCTTATATTACAATCCTTTTAGCCCCAGTAGATATTGCTGCTGATACAGTTCTGTGGCTAGTTTTCCAAGGATCTGACTGGCATTATGCAAAGAGTTATTAGGATCTACACAGTATTTCACAGCCAAGTCAATACAGTTCTTTAGTTCTTGATAGTTCTTATTAGTTGTTAGAGCTTCCAAGTTTGCCAGAGCCTTGATGGCCTCAGCACTAGGAGTAGGCAGAGCACATTCGGGAGTGTTTGATCTGCGACACAACATTCCGCGAGGTTGCTGGATGGGAACCGTTCCTTCTGGAGTACTGCACCTAAGAAAAAAAGAATCAGTTATTGGGAGAATGTAAGAAGAAATCTCTTTTGAAACGTTCAATTAGAATATAAGAAACTTCAGAACAAGGAGGTTACATTAACTATACTATACACATTTACAGAATGATGAAAATGTGAATGATGAAATAATGTTTTATCCTTTAAAACTGGTTAGTTACTTTCTGAAAAAATGTTGATGGACTCAACAAGTGGGTGATGTCTGACACTTTTATCTAGGCATTGAGCTTTTCCTCAAAATTTGATCCTCAACATTTCATTCATATATAAAGAAAACAGCAAGACTTTATGTATGCCGACTGCATGGGCCCTGTATATTTGCAAAGTTAAATTCAAAATAGTTCACAACCTTGGGAAAATATCCATACATTCCAGTATTTCTTCCATGTTTCACTGTATAAGGTGTTATTATCACTACTTTCTATTTATACATATTCCTCACACACATACTGAGTATAACTAAAAAAACATGTGACAAACCCCTGGGGAAGTGATAAAGGACATAAAAACTAGGAAAAATGTTCCTATAAACAAATGGTTCGTTTCATTTAGTTTTGGATTTACAGCCATTGTGCTGTTCATATTTAATTAGTATCTTACATGAATTTTCATTTACAAAAACCTCTACATAAGGTATTCAAAATAGCCACCATAAGCTTTTAACATACATTTTTAAGCACTGTATCCTTGACTGCCTTACTCTTTCTAGGGGTCTGCCATACCTACTGACAACCTTCTCCAAGTCACTGGCATAGGATTTCCATGTTATGAATAGGTCTTCAATACAAAGTGGTCTCTATATAACCCCATAAGTAAAAATCCAATGGAGCGAGATCAGGAGAGGAGCAGGCTACCAAGTCAGTCTCTCTCGACCTACCTGTTCTGTCTGGGAATTGCAAATCTAAGTTTGCTCTACAGCAAGAGAAAAAATGTATGTCCATACATAAGGTGCATATCTGCTAATCCTTGATTATGTAACTACTAGCTGCTGCGGCAAAAATGGCATGTGATTTTGAATAAAAGCAAAACGAACATGTTATACTGAGAAGGTAATTACATGTACACATGATATAGGCTTTTGGGCTTATGCCATGTCAAGAAAATAAGGTAAAATTCTTTACGTTTCGCAGAGAACTTTGCTCTGCGTCTTCAGAAGAAAATCTTGACTGTCCACGAGAAAGGCTTCTCAAACAATGAGGTTTGAATTTAGATGTATAATTACATATAGCTTAAAATAAAAAAGAGCAACATCTTCGGGTCATGTGAGACGAATGGAGAATAGGTTACCTAGGAGAATAATGGACTCTGTTATGGAGGGTAAGAAGGGTATAGGGAGACCAAGACGACTATGGTTAGACTCAGTTTCTAACGATTTTTATCTGCACACCAGAAACTAAGCAACATTAACCATATGTTTATATCAACATTTCTGTGTGTTTTTAAGCCCTATGACAATTAGCCTCAGGTTTTCCATATGTTAAATTACACCCAGACATAATTACTCTCAATCAGACTACCACACTAAATGGTAGATAACTTCTGTAAAATAAATATCAGAATCAATATAAAAGCAAATTAAGTTGTGGGGTGGGATCATGTGGGATGAATGGAGGAGGATAAGTTACCTAGAAGAATAATGGATTCTACTATGGAGGGTAAGAGGGGTAGAGGGAGACCAAAATGACTATGGTTAGATTCAGTTTCTAATGATTTAAAGCATGAGAGGTATAGAACTCGTAACCCCTAAATAAGGAAAGGTTACAAGTAATAGAAATATTAATGTTTGCTACCGTTGTGCATTCACATAGTTGCACACTAACACAAGACATGACAATATGTACGAAATTAAGACTATAAGCACATTAAGCACAGAAAATAATAACAGGATAACCAACATGACGGCTAAGAAAGGATAACAGGGAAGCAGCTGGGAACCATATCTAGGCAGTGGAAGTTATTGGCAATGCTGAAGAAGTGAAGTCAAATGTAATCCTAAACTTTACTTAACAAATTTAGATGCAAATTAAAACATAAATCAATAACAAAATACAGCATTAAAATTTGAAAACAGAAATCCAGCAGTAATTACAATTTACCCCGAGGGTAGCATTTAGTTATCTAATCTTATACCGGAACATCACACATGACATTCCACTATAATGAAGATGTACATGTAAGAAAGGGAACAACATTTAAAATATAATCTTAATAATGTTATTTGTTTTACGTCCCACTAACTACTCTTTTACGGTTTTCGGAGACGCCGAGGTGCCGGAATTTAGTCCCGCAGGAGTTCTTTTACGTGCCTGTAAATCTACCGACACGAGGCTGACGTATTTGAGCACCTTCAAATACCACCGGCCTGAGCCAGGATCGAACCTGCCAAGTTGGGGTCAGAAGGCCAGCGCCTTAACCGTCTGAGCCACTCAGCCCGGCAAATATAATCTTGGTGCAGAGCATCTTCAGTAGGCAGCCCCCCCACAAACACTTCTGAGAAAGGGTTCCCGTTCTAAAGGCGAATACTCCAAGATGAAGCAGAATTAACGAGACAGCCCCAGGGTGAAATTTACATATTATGATTAAATCGAAAGGCGTCGAATACATAATTTACAAAATCAACAAAGTGGGAATTGTCTCTTTACAAATGTGACGCGACTTACCGAAACGGCTAAGTCATTTTAATAAAATTTGGAAGCTGAAGGAAAATAAATTAAATGAAACACTTGAAACTAAATACCAGAAAGGTGAAAAACGACTAAGTGCTTACCTGATAGAAGGGCCAAGAAGATCCGTTACCTTGAAGGCAACCTTTCCTTTCACTGGTCAAACAAAAAAGACGCCTAGGAAGAGCAAGGCTCTAGCGAAACGCTTCTCTCCAGAAATTAGGAAACCTTACAACAGCCAATGAGCGTCCGATCCTTTTTCCTTCACCTACCAATCACATTTACTTTTATTTTCTCCAATCAGAGCCCAGAAATTAGTGCTGACCAAGAACGTTAAAGAAGCATCGAGAAGGAACGAAATTGATGCAACTTTACGAAACCGGAAATATCCCACGCCAAACTGGCGTGTGTGGTACAGGGTGTTTCCTAATACATCTTACTTTAATCTTCCCATAATAAAGAAACAATCTTGAAGCCATAATAAAATCAAACAATTCCAAAATTCACATACCGAGGAGAGACAAACAAATGCATAAATACATTACATATAAAATTAACCCATAAAATATATACAATTCCTCGCCGTCTTCCGAGTCCAAGTAATTAAGTCCAAGTAATCACTACAGAACTAAGTGAGACCACAGCACTAGTTGCAAATAGAGGATTGTGGTGACGTTTAGTAAATTCACAGAGACTTCCAGACTGAACGCTGAAAGGCATAACGGTCTATAATGATAATGTACGTAAGTTGTAACAGTCATTAACTTAGATGGAACAGATTACTCATAAGTACATTAGAAGTATAATTTTGGTACCTGATGGGAGAGTTTGTAGACGCCAATGCTCCTGGGCTATTAGGTAAAGTTCTCACAAGTGTCTGGTCTCCATCAGGCAACTGAGCCAATACGTAGACAGATATAGCTCGACTCAGCAGACGACACCTACAACAGAGAATAATAATATGTCTATATGCACAGCAAACTACACTGAAGCTTTGAACTATAGTCTGACACACATAAAATAATGAGAAAGATGAAGTACAATACATGCAACACAACAGAAAACTATAGTAATACTTATGAAATCTAGCAAATCCATAATCTGTCAAAGTGTGTCAATAAGATAGCATTTACAAAGAAACACAGAAGAAAGCTAAACACACAGTTCTCAAGTCTGCGTATTAGTAATTCTACACGGACTTGAGAGAATGCATACTGAGCATGTACAGAGAAAACAACGTGAAGAGCATGGGTCGGCAACCAAACAATACAGGTGACTTGTTATTTGCCAAAGATTTAGATAATGGAAAGGATTGAACAAGTGCAAACCAAGCTATGGCTTATGAAATGATTTAGAGTAAATACAGATAGACAGGAACATAAACAAGATAGGCTAGCATGAGCACAAGAAGTAACAGAAGAGAGAGAGCCAAGGACATACGTTTTTCCTCCCTTGTCATCTGTTTACATTTCTTCATTTTTGTCTTGTAGATTTGCATTGGCTCCTTCCGTTTTTATATGAAACCATTCTCAGAAAGCACTGCTCTTTCTTAGCACTGTTTCTTTGCACATAAAATTTCACCATATTTACTCCCTCTGTTAGCTGATGCTTATGATTACTATTATTATTACGATGATATTTTCTTTGCTTTTCTCTTGTTACTAGTCCTTCAGCACACTATGATAACATATGATAACACATATGATAACAATGACATTTACAATAAGATACAAAAGTTGAAAACTAGAAAAGCAGCTGGAATTGATCAGATTTCTGGGGATATACTAAAGACAATGAGTTGGAATATAGTACCATATCTGAAGTACTTATTTGATTATTGTTTGGTCGAAGGAGCTATACCAGATGAATGGAGAGTTGCTATAGTAGCCCCTGTGTATAAAGGAAAGGGTGATAGACATAAAGCTGAAAATTACAGGCCAGTAAGTTTGACATGCATTGTATGTAAGCTTTGGGAAGGCATTCTTTCTGATTATATTAGACATGTTTGTGAAATTAATAACTGGTTCGATAGAAGGCAATTCGGTTTTAGGAAAGGTTATTCCACTGAAGCTCAACTTGTAGGATTCCAGCAAGATATAGCAGATATCTTGGATTCTGGAGGTCAAATGGACTGTATCGCGATTGACATGTCTAAAGCATTTGATAGGGTGGATCATGGGAGACTACTGGCAAAAATGAGTGCAATTGGACTAGACAAAAGAGTGACTGAATGGGTTGCTATATTTCTAGAAAATAGATCTCAGAGAGTTAGAGTAGGTGAAGCTTTGTCTGACCCTGTAATAGTTGAGAGGGGAGTTCCTCAGGGCAGTGTTATCGGACCTTTATGTTTTCTTATATATATAAATGATATGAGTAAAGGAGTGGAATCAGAGGTAAGGCTTTTTGTGGATGATGTTATTCTCTATAGAGTGATAAATAAGTTACAAGATTGTGAGCAACTGCAACGTGACCTTGATAATATTGTGAGATGGACAGTAGGCAACGGTATGATGATAAACGGGGATAAAAGTCAGGTTGTTTCACAAATAGGAAAAATCCTCTCAGTTTTAATTACTGCATTGATGGGGTGAAAGTTCCCTTTGGGGATCATTGTAAATACCTAGGTATTAATATAAGGAAAGATCTTCATTGGGGTAATCACATAAATATGATTGTAAATAAAGGGTACAGATCTCTGCACATGGTTATGAGGGTGTTCAGGGGTTGTAGTAAGGATGTAAAGGAGAGTGCATATAAGTCTCTGGTAAGACCCCAACTAGAGTATGGTTCCAGTGTATGGGACCCTCACCAGGATTACCTGATTCAAGAACTGGAAAAAATCCAAAGAAAAGCAGCTCGATTTGTTCTGGGTGATTTCCGACAAAAGAGTAGCGTTACAAAAATGTTGCAATGTTTGGGTTGGGAAGAATTGAGAGAAAGAAGAAGAGCTGCTCGACTAAGTGGTATGTTCCGAGCTGTCAGCGGAGAGATGGCGTGGAATGACATTAGTAGACGAATAGGTTTGAATGGCGTTTATAAAAGTAGGAAAGATCACAATATGAAGATAAAGTTGGAATTCAAGAGGACAAACTGGGGCAAATATTCATTTATAGGAAGGGGAGTTAGGGATTGGAATAACTTACCAAGGGAGATGTTCAATAAATTTCCAATTTCTTTGAAATCATTTCGGAAAGGGCTAGGAAAGCAACAGATATGGAATCTGCCACCTGGGCGACTGCCCTAAATGCAGATCAGTATTGACTGATTGATTTCAGCAGCATTCACCAAAACTGCCTTGAATATTTCCCATTCTCTTCCACAGTTCTAATATCATCTTCTGATAGATTATTTTTTTAAAATTATTTCTTGATATCCTTTCTTAGGCTCTTCCTCTTTCCAGTTCCACAAAAACAATGCACTGCTCACAAAATTCTACTGAATGGTTAAAGCCATCTGTATGAAAGGCAGATATCTTGAGGGCTTTTTACATGCATTTTACATAACGTGATGAAGATGTTGGCCTCTGATGGTATGAGCTGAAATTATATTTTAAAATATACCCACTGGCTGGAATGAATATGATTACAAATTTAAAATAATCAGTGGATCTGATACACAGGGCCTAATTTTTTCATAAAATGAATTTAAAATTCAATAATATATTAACAAACACATATAACATGCTGAAAGTTAAAATTAAAACATAAAACTAGTGGATAAAATACACAATTCAAATTGTTACAGGGATACCGTGGAGCACAGAGTGTAAGAAGGTGCGGGCGTGAATGGGTAGACAGAGAAAAGTTCAAAGCACAATTTTAAAACTAAAATTTGAATTTTATTTCTTTCCTGAATTCAAGGCTTAATGAATACCACCAAATAACAATTGATAGACAAAGATGAGCTTGTGAGCTCTAGTAACAATAATGATTTGAAATTCTAACAATCAGGTACACAATAACTTGGAGAAAGAGCTTGTAGCTCCACAGTTACGTAGTTCAAAAGAGCACCACTGCTCCATTCAATTAAAACTCTCGGAAACTGTGCTCCAAAACACATTCTAAGATCAATACAAGCAGTTTCCACTGTCTTACCCGCTTGACAGTGTGAGGTAAACAAGATTTTGTAATTTGATTATTAGTTATTGTTAAGAAGTTTTGATTGACTTAAATAGGAATAGTTAGACCTTAACCCTTTAACCGCCAAAGTCCGATTGATCGGACGTTCCGGAAAAAATAATTTCCAAGTTATTTATTTGTTTTAATAATGTATAATACATGTTTTGGACTAGTATTGGATTAAATAAGACTATATACAACAAGTTTAGTTGAGGAACTTGCTGCCGAGTGGCTTGATGGCCAAGCAGCAATTCAGCTTCCGCAGGCGGGTAACGAACCCCTTACTTTTACCGGAAAAAAAAAGAACGCAACTGTTCTGTATTCAGAAAGATTAGTACTAGTCAAGGTGGTAAATGGAAAAAAGACCAGATACATTTGTAAACAGTGTAAGAAGAGTGTACACCCTTTGTGCCTCCCTAAGCACAGTTGCTAGAGCATGTCAGAAACATGTGTAAGTATTAGTAAATAATTTCTTGTATCATATTTTTAAGGCAAAAAGTGAATTTTTGAGCATTAAGTCCATGTTAAATAGATATTAGTAGTAATGTTTTACAAAACGAACCAGGAACTGCAGCATTTGCATATAATGTAAGATTAGAAAATTTCATGTTAATGTAATAATAATAATAATAATAATAATAATAATAATAATAATAATAATAATAATAATAATAATAATATTGTAAATGTAATATTGTACATAAGGCTCTATTTTTCATATATATAACATAGGAAACACCACCTCTCTAAGATAATGCAGCTTTTGATAGTAAAAAGCTTTTTTTTTTCCTTAACGGTTTTTGATCATGAAATACTTTTTTTTTCAAAGAAAGGAAATACTTATTTGAATTATCAATTCATAAAATAAAAATTTATAAAATAAAGGTGCTTTAATTTACATCAATAAAATGTCCAAAGCATTACCTTCGAAACAAAAAAATGCCCATCCAATTTACATAAATTGAACAGAAGTTATTACAAATAATTTACTGCAAGGTAAAAAGTGCTCATTAGGTCCTGGCGGTATAGGACATGGACACCGTGTATGAGGCTGGCGGTCAAAGGGTTAACAGAGGCAATAAGTGCCCATTCTACATGGCTTTAGTGATCAAAAGAAAATGTTCAATATATCAGCCGTAAACCAAAATGCTAGGAGAACACTTGCACTCCTTTGAAAATACACTCTGAAACACTTAAAACCCTATGTAGGCTTATGGCCCGAAGTTACAGAGGCTAAGCCTATACTACAGAGGTGACTAGATGGAGAAATTTTAAGTTCCAGAGAAGAGATAAATTTTAAATTTTACAATACCAAGTTGAATGGTAATTAAAAGAGGGTGAACACTCTTTACTCCCTAAGTTAGAATAAAGTCCTTAGACTTATTTGAAAATTTACATTGAAAAGATAATAGATTTACATTAGGAAAGAAAGCTTTCTGAGACTATCACATGATTAAAAGATGTCTGCCATTACCTTGAACTGGTGGGCTTTCCGATGACGGGCAAGGCTTGCCCCCTGCCTTCACTACGAACACACTCTAAACCTCTTGACTGGAGTGATGGAAAAGACAACATGGTCCAAAAGGACCCAGCTTTTATAGTGGAGGGGAAGGTTCCAGAACTCTCTGGGTGGACTTCAACTTGCAGGAAGGAGGCCCACATGCTATGATTTCAGAGCCTTTAACCCCATAGCAACAGATCACTTCCGAGCAGCGTTAGTCAACTTTTTGTCGCCGGTGGCGCTAACCATCGGACTTCAACTCTCGTGGGCCCAATCTTTGTATGGTGATTCATTACAGAGAAATGCATCAAAGTGTCAGACCTGCCAATCTTTTGAATGGGGAATCAGTAATCAGGGTAATCAGAGAAAAAAGGGAAGCATCGACATGGACGATGCAAATTTCAATTTTCACTTTTAAAATATACCTAACCTAACACAAATGTACATATTTAAATACTTGTTTAGTTATTCTGGTGTAAATATAGTGTTGTAAGCATGCCACCTTTTGTAACTGCTTCTCAGCGAATCTTTTCTTGAAACATACAGCACCACCATCTGATGCCATTTTTAGTTTCTCAACGAGGAGCAATGACAATCTATTTCTACTTAGTGAGTACCTAAATTCAGTTTGATTTTTTCTTATAATGCTAAAGATTCTTTCTGTTTGTGCATTACTATGTGGCACTGATAAAACAACATACATAACCTTACTGAGTGTGATATATTTCATTTGACCACTCTCATTCTTTAAATTTGCAACTTTACTCCAAGAAACATCAATCCTAGGAATGCTGAGCAAAAAGCAAGAAGAAAGGATCTATGAGAAATGGAGCAAAAATATGCTGGCAGATTACTGCTGGTTACTGAAGAGAGAAAATCCAACTACAGCTCACAAGCAAACAGCAGTGCAACGAAATTTCTTAAAATAAGTCAATATATCATAAAATTGAAACTGTAGATTGTCATTCTAGAACATGTTACCAATAAAACAGAAAGTGCAATGTGGTGTTTACAGATGCTTTTAATTAGTGTTTTTCCTCAAGCCTGTTTACATATAACCTATACAACAGTGTAATACAGGAGTGTTCAAATGAGTAAATAGAACGTTCTACAACCGTTTATAAACACACGTGGACTTGTCTACATAATTCCTAATGTTTTCACATGTATCTGGATGACAAATCATTACTGCAAGTTTCCAAAAACCTCCATATGTAACAGAATGAAAGTGGGTTATACCCAATATTGGAACATTACAGAGTTTTCTACAGTTTTCAACTACACACAGATTTTGAGGTTATACAAATGTACAATACATATTTACAAAACATGGTTGTACTTAACATTAATTAAAAGATAAAATATATTAAATATATTAACTGAAGGTTTTACAAGAGTCAGGTTATGTGTATGTATAACAATTATTCCCCCTGAAACCTTCAATATCTATCCTGTACATTCCTTACTCTAGGTCTTAAATTATATCTTGGTGCCCTTATATTTATGTCTTCATCTCTTTTATGCTCACTGGTTAACTACACACAGACTCCCTCAGTCACACAGTCCTCTTGCTGGCGCTGTCACAGTCCACAGTTTGCAGCTAGGCGGTTCGATCGGAGGCTGGGGGATTCGCCGGTTCCGGTCATTGGTGTCCTCGTTCCTGGTGACGATGATCTGCAGGTCCTTGCGTGGCACTCGGAGCTCCGCTGGCTTTCCCTTCGCTCGCACCTTTGTATTCTATCAGGACCCATGCGTCTTCATAGTCCACCGGTATGATGCATGGGACAAGCTCACCCGTCTTGTACTTGGCCCTGTTGAGTCTTCTCTTTTTCCGGGGTGCAGACCTCACTGTTCTTACCGGGACATGGCTCCATGCTGGGACCAGTGTCCTGGTCAGGTGGCACACTTGTTTGTCGGTTGTCAGTTCAGAACCCATTGGTTCTCCATCTCCTAGAGGGGTTCCCACTGGCCGTGTCATTGCCATCGCTGCCTCCATCTCCTGGAATATTGTATGAACCTCCTCGTAGCGCTGTTTCATGCCGAACATCCTCCCTGGGCGATCTCAGTGCCGCGGAGCTTACTGCAGTTGTCGGCCGCCTTGCGCTTGGTGTCATACTAGTGCGGACCGTCCACAGTCGCGTCGCCTGGTCGTTTGGTCTCGGCGTCGAATATCCGCAATGTTCCATTGGCGCGCCGAGTCCTCTCCTGCAGCTGGACACGGTAGTCGGCTCTCAGCTGATGGAAACTGCCACGCCCGTTGAATTCTCCCATAACTTCCTCCCAGGTCGAACATGGCTGAGGGATGAATCGTACTTCCACCTCCTGTCCACGTAGTCCGATGATAGGGTATTTGGCTCTTCTGATGTCGATCCTGTCTCAAACTGGGCCCGGCATGTTCACCAGGAAGTAATCCCGCTGTCCCATGGAGTTGCCACCTTCAAGACGCTGGAGCCGCCATCACTGTTTGTAGGCTTATCTCATGTCTCCACGGCTGTCATATTTTCACGTAGGCTACTCCCTTCCTCTGCTGGGCCTTGACTATGGACTCTACAACCGCGAACATCACATGGGACTTCTTCCCATTCGGTACGTTGTCGTCCAGCACAGCATGTGTGATCACCTCGGTTTCGAGATAGCGCACTTCATTGCCCAAAGAATTGATTTGGTGCTTTATTTCTTGAGACTAGGTCTGAATGAAGGAAATTAACTGTTCAAACATCGTCACAGTCCTCTGGTCATTCTTCATTTTCGAGTCAAATATTGTCCGAGAGTCCTGTCATGGTCGCCATTTTTATCATTCTCAATGCGATTTTATTTTGGTGTAGTTAAAAATCACACGAGATATGTTCACTTACTTGCATAAAACTACTTTATTGCTGCTACGTCTATTCCTTAACAACTCACAGTTATACGCAACACAACACTATTAAGGGAAACACAGTGAAGCAATTCACAGTCGATTCTGTCAAGTACAGATATCAACAAGTCCTAACATTGATGAGTCAGTTCACCATCACACAGTCAATTCTGAAAAGTACAGATATTAACAAGTCTATACACTGGTTATTCACTTTACCATCACAAGGCAAAACTGACTACCCTCTCACTCAAGTCGATTCTGACAAATAGAGATATCAACACACTCTAACCCAAACTCTACAATCTCTTACCGCAATGTCTCTCTGTCACTGTCTCACTGACTGACTGATTCACCACGGAGTCCAACACTAACTGACTCTTGGTCTGTCAGCTCGATATATATGCTGTTTGACAAACAGTCTAGAAATAATGACTTCCGGAAATGTTCTTGCAACACTCTAAATGGAATACATCTGAGCACACAAGGGACAATAGATCAACCGGCCTCTCAATTGGAGTAGATAAAACTGGAATGTTTGATTACCGTTTATAAAAACACATGGATTATTATGGCAACTGTGTTTTGGGATAGGTGTGGTGTTCTGTTAGTCAAATTTGTGCTACTAGGGACAACAATAAATGCAGATCCGTACTGTGCGACCTTGACGAACCTTCAGTGCGCCGTACACAATAAGCAATGAGGCCTAATGTCATCTGGAGTTTTATGGCTGCATGATAATGACAATGTACAACCTCATTCTACTGATCAAACTCAAGAGTTAATCAGGTCCTTCAGATGGAAGCAAACAGACCACTCACCATACAACCCGGACTTTGCACCGAGCGATTACCACCTGTTCCGCTACCCGAAGGGGTTACTTACTGATCAGTGGTTCGACATTGATAAAGAAGTAAAAACAACAATTGAACAAATGAAGATTGGTTGTCTTCACAGGTTGCTGAGTTCCATAGTGTGGGCATAAACAAATTCGTAGAACACCATGACAAATATTTCAATAAAGGAGGTAACGATGTAGAAAAGTAACTTAACCTATCAGCGTGGAGTGCAGAGCACGGCTTGTCATGCAGTGAACATCGCGCGCGGTGGAGTGACGAGCACTGCTCGCACGGTACATGCATGTACTCTACTGTGATCTAAAAGGTTACGATCGAAGCTGTTTTTGTTTTAACACATTTCTCCTTGAAGTGGAATGTTTGAGCTTTCGAACGATATATCTTGATTCCTATTTCAATAGCATTTTGTCACTGAAATTCGAGAGATATTTCAAGGAATATATTGAAACGGGAATGCCCTGCGAGTATTCGCGTTCATGTATTTCTTGAGAGGAACTTGCTAACACCCGGCTGTATGTATTCAAAATGAGCGCCGAGCGCACAGGCATTGTGGGAGACAGCATACAAGCAAGCGCTGCTCCAGAGTGCCAGCCAAGGCCAAGTGACGTCACACCGAAAATTCTCTTCTGTTCTATGGCATTTCATCACAAACGGAAGATTAAATCATAATTTCGAGAACGTCATCTTGTAGGCCTGGACAATAAATGCTACTAACCAAAATTTCATTAAAATCGGTGGAAAGATGGCCGAGATATCAATTTTTTAAGATGCTCATATTTACAGTCACGCCGTCCGACCTTCGGCAATAAAAGGAAGTCGCCAGCCTTGAGTGGGTCAGTGTGTCACTGGATGTCTCAGTGTGTGTGTGCGAGCAAGCACATCGTCGTGAACCAGTCGCCTCACTATGTGATATGGTTCGTTACTCTGTCCGGCTGAGGACCGGGGTTCAAAAGTGCGTAATACTAGTGTTGAAAGCCTTCTCTGTGGACTCTAACTTCGCGTGTAAGCGAAAGCTTATTCTTGTTAATATCAGTCTGTTGAGCCGTGTAACTGCATTTCGTTTGTGAATTGTGTAATTGAAGAGACTGTACATTTTGAAACTGTGCTTAAAGGACTTAGGGCATAAAGACTGTGCTTTAGTTGTTTCCTCTACAAGAGACTGTGTTAGGCTATTTCGTAAAAAATGTGCCCTAGCGACATAACAATTCTTTTATGGACAGTGTACAGTGCCTCCTTTTCTTCCAAAGACTGTGTCAATCACTCCGTGAGAAAACAGTGTTAATATTTCCTTTGCATAAAACTGTGCCAATCTTCATTTCTTTCAAAGACTGTGTCAATCCATTTCATAAAACTGTGCCGATACTTCCCTTCAAGGACAGTGCTGATTCGTGGAATAAGGTACCTTTATTTCTTTTTGAGGGACTACGTCAATTTCCCTCATAAAGACTATGTCTGAATTTACGTGTAATATTATGCCTCAGTGATAATTTTACCTCTGAGAAGTTACGAGATTTTTTTTAAAGACTGAGCTGTAACAGAACTTGGTTCTCTTTCACAAGACTGTCAAACTGTTTCTTTCTGTTTTCGCAGAAGCTTTAATTTATTTCTACGAGTGTGTGTGTGTGCTAGGACAGTGCATGTACTCATTGCAAACAGTGCAGAGACTGTGTCCAAAGGACTTGATTTATTTTCTTTTGAGACTGAGTGAAGTGCTAAACTATCGCATCTCAGAAAGTTCCAGATTATTTTCATTGCTTATTATTTCAAGTTCGATAGTGCATCCAACACCATTTACAGTGGAACCTATTCGACCGTTAATAGTGTCTTGCCTTAATTCGCAGTGCAGTGCGGTAGAGAAGTGTCGTATCAGATTCCATTGACATTCTGTGCGAAAGTTCTACATTTCTCTGCTCCTTTCATAGGACTTTGTGGAATACAAAACTTAACAACTATTCCACGCTGCACTATCATCAGACGACCGCCCCAGGTTCGAGTCTCCTTCAACATCAAGGGCTGACAACAGCCGTGGGTCAACTCCGACAACGTGGGATGACTTCGACGACGTGGGACGACACCGGCGCTGCAGAACGAGGCCTCCTCCACATCTTCAAGGGGATTCTAACTATTCGTCTGTAAAAGTTGATATAATTTCTATGCATTTCTTTTGAATAAACTGCAAATTCCACTTTAAATATGAACTTATTTCACTACCCTTCTCTCATACTCTCTAAAGCATGAACCATACACGCCTTGGCGTTATCCATGCTCTCCGCAAAACTGAAGTACGGGCGTTCCTGTTTCAATATATCTCTGCCACAAGGGGCAAGCACTGTTTTTGTCTGCTATCTGGCGACTATTATGCACACTTCTTGCATTATACCTTCATTTCCTCTCAGGGAAGAACCTGACTATCAACAGAATCATAAATTTTATCTACTCACGGATCTCTTAAGAATGTTTTCTTCCTGTCCTTTTTCCTTATCATGCTCTGTCTTGCATTCCATCGGAAGTGAGCGGAGATGGCTTCTACAAGCAAATACGGATTATCGAGTGTGGAAATAGAGGATTGTCGCAGGTGAACAATATAGTGGAAGGGGAAAGTGTTTTTGAAGACTTCATTTGTAAAGTATGATATAATGTTTTATTTGTAATGACCTAACCTGTACTGTGTAATATTTGTAACATATGTATTTGTAAATAGTAGATTTCTATTCTGTACTTACTGGAAGTATCTAGAAAATTGTTGAACAGGGTGTGTGCCTTTTGTGGGTTATGTTTTCTAGAAGGAATTTTCTAACTATTCTGGAAATGGAAGATTCGCGAACGTGTGTATTCGAGAATGTTAGTTAAAGTTCGCGACGGGAGTAGGAATTGTGATTGGTGAACCTAGGAGGGGATGGGCAGACGCATGCATTCTGATTGGCTACTCCAAAGGCCAGGAGTTTTCTATATATAGTGAGCGAGGCAGCGTTCGTGAGAATTCTGTCTTGTCTTGGCCTGATCTGCCTTTAGTCTGTGTTGGTCTGCGTCGTGTGCGACACCTCGCTTCCGGGATGGCACACCTTCGGGTAAGCACTCGTGAATTCCGTCTGGCTAAAATTTCCGCAATGTTCGGTTGCAATATCGTATAGGAGTCTGCCCTAGCCTAACCTAGATTCGCCAAATTAATTATTTATGATGCCTTAGCTTTTCTGCTGGGGTTCCCTGTTTGTTTTCAAGGCATTCCCATTTCTTACTTCACTAAATATGTAGATTGTAATTTAATACATTTACCTTGGGGTTTGCCTCTGGTAGTTCAGTGTCTCTTGATATACGCTAGAATTTAGGAGAGTACATTCACTTCACTGTAAATTGTAATTGTTTTTACATTGCTTTTAACCTACTAACTTGCATTGCACTACTGGATTTGTAACTAGTTGTATAGTTGGTTTGACTCATAGTGAAGCCCATTATCAAAGAATCTTTAAGATATGTGTATCACGGAGCGTACAGTTCGTAAGTTGTAAGTTGGTGGATTTTGTTTGGAAAGTATTTGTAAAATTTTCATTTGTAAATAATATTTTTCAAATTTAAGGATCACGGCGAATTATTTCAGAATCTGCAACCTAAGCCATATCCATGCCCTCAGAAGGTCGTAGTTCCTTCCATTTTCCTGATTCATCGTCCACTAATTGGCCCTACTGATATTTCGTATTGGCAGAGATCTGCGTAGGCCAGCTGATGTTTCTCTGAGTGTATAGTGTTTTCCGATAGTGTGTAGTTGCTCTTACTTCCCTCCTCTATTGTGTTTAGTACTAGTTTTGTGTAACCACCGTAGTAAAGGTAACATCATGATCCTTAAATTTGAAAAATATTATTTACAAGTGAAAATTTTACAAATACTTTCCGAACAAAATCTACCAACTTACAACTTACGAACTATACGCTCCGTGATACACATATCTTAAAGATTCTTTGATAATGGGCTTCACAACAAGTTTCAAACTTCAAACCAACTATACAACTAGTTACAAATCCAGTAGTACAATGCAAATTAGTAGGTTAAAAGCAATGTAAAAACAATTACAATTTACAGTGAAGTGAATGTACTCTCCTAAACTCTAGCATATATCAAGAGACACTGAACTACCAGAGGCAAACCCCAAGGTAAATGTATTAAATTACAACCTACATATTTAGTGAAGTAAGAAATGGGAATGCCTCGAAAACAAACAGGGAACCCCAGCAGAAAAGCTAAGGCGTCGTAAATAATTAATTTGGCGAATCTACGTTAGGCTAGGGCAGACTCCTATACGATATTGCAACCGAACATTACGGAAATTTTAGCTGGACGGAATTCAAGAGTGCTTACCCAAAGGTGCGCCATCCCGGAAGCGAGGCGTCGCACACGACGCAGACCAACACAGACTAAAGGCAGATCAGGCCAAGACAAGACAGAATTCTCACGAACGCTGCCTCGCTCACTATATATAGAAAACTCCTGGCCTTTGGAGTAGCCAATCAGAATGCATGAGTCCGCCCATCCCCTCTTAGGTTCACCAATCACAATTCCTACTCCCGTCGCGAACTCTAACTAACATTCTCGAATACACACGTTCACGAATCTTCCATTTCCAGAATAGTTAGAAAATTCCTTCTAGAAAACATAACCCACAAAAGGCACACACCCTGTTCAACAATTTTCTAGATACTTCCAGTAAGTATGGAATAGAAATCTACTATTTACAAATACATATGTTACAAATATTACACAGTACAGGTTACGTCATTACAAATAAAACATTATATCATACTTTACAAATGAAGTCTTCAAAAACACTTTCCACTTCCACTATATTGTTCACCTGTGACAGGATGTCTTAGAATAGTTGAGAGGTTCTGACGAAAGTTTGTTAGATTCAAATGGTGAATTGAGTGATGTGGACGACATCCCTGTATGCGAAGTCCTGGGTTCGGAATCAGATACGAGTGACAGTGCGCAGAATGGCAATGTTCATGTCACGGGTAATACATTTCGATGGGAAAACATGTCTGATTTCATGGGTCAAATAGAACCGTTTATAGCAAACCAAGGACCTCAGAATGAAACAGTCGGAAAATGTGATGGTGTGAAGGTTTCTAAGATGTTCTTTATGGACGAGTTAGTGGAAATAATAGCTTGTGAAATAAATTTATATGCTGAGCAAAGAATCTGATCTAGGGGCTTATTACCACTTCATTCCAGAATGCGGGATTGGAAACCAGTCCACAACAAACTGTGCTATTAAGGTAAGATAGCATCATATTTTCCAAAAGAAAGGAGTGTTCTAAACGTGTATGTGAACAATTTATTAAAATCCATAAAATAGTATCAAAGTTGCATGAATTTGAGAAAGTTTAAACACAGCACTCAAAACTCCTCCCGCAGCACAGAGAGGACCGGGCATTTAAATCCACCGTGCTGAGGGGTTAAGGTGGAAGGAGAGAAATTAAAAAAAGTTTTTACAATATCCTTTTGTTTTTATTGAAAAACGGACTTTACTTAACAAATAGTATTGTATATATACCTATATTTAGTTGTACATTCAATGTGTACAAGTATTCAAATAACTCAGGAGTATGATTTCCAGCATGGGTACTGCAGATAAAGAAATAGTAAAAAGAGTGGCTAGTGGTTCTAACTTCTACAACCTCGTAAGACATTTACTTTGGGATAACAATGTGCCCCTGAGAACCAAAATGACTGTATAAGTCGTACTTTGTGCCCATTCCCACATACAGTCTAAGAGTAAAAACATTTACACTGAAAGAGAGCAAAGTTAGTAAAGTGCAGATATATGAAATGAAGGTTTTATGAACTATCCTCCACAAAACACTCATGGACCATGAAAGGAATTATGACATCAGAATGGAACTGGAAGTGGACTCTCTAGAAGAGAAGCTAAGGACTTTGAGACTAACATGGTATGGAATTGTAAAAAGAATACTTGGCACAAGAACATCATGTCCATGCATAGCAAGAAAGACTGAAAGGAGGAGGCCAGTAAGAAGACCTAGGAAGAGATGGGCACACCAGCTGAGAGAGGATGTGGAGAGAAGAGGAGGGAATTGAGAGTCAGTAGTGAGAGAGAAGGCATTTCTGGACAGAAAATTATGGTGAAGACTCGTTCAATATCACCCTACCTGGCACGCTAGAGGGGGTCTATGATAGTGATGATGATGATTAGTTGTTTTACATATTTATGTATGTCCATAATGTTGGTATGTTTGACACAAGTAAATTTAAAAATGAAGAAAACAAGCAAGCTTGTAGTCTTTTGTGACTGCTGATTTCATGATCATAAGCCATGGGACTTCAAGATTTTACACAGCGTCCAAACTAGGGGATGTAAATTTCATTTTAAAAATCCTGCGTGCACTGACAAGAAATCAAATCGTGATCACCTCGTTGAGAAGCCAGCAACTATGCCACTTGGCTATCACAGTTACAATAAGTAATGAAAATGTCCAAGTAATTTACCTGACAGACACCGGGGACTGCTTGCGTAGGCCAATGGCTCCCAAGATTCCCCATCCAGCTCCTGCTCTATCATCGGCAAGTTGTAACAGTATGCTGACTAACTTACGCAGGCTCTTCACTGCTGCTGCAGCATCACCTGACAGCTCACACTGACGGAGAGAGAGAGACAATACTTTGCTCCATAACAGTGGGAGCTTAGCCTCCACGGTTTCCCTGAAACACAAAAAAGGCTTTTCTTTTAAGTGATACCTACATGCCCTATATTTATATTCTAATGACAAAACTTAGTTATTTTAGTTATTAACACACACCTGATGTAATATGGTTTTATGCTGTGAATAAAGTAATATAGATGACTAGCACCTTGTAGAAAGCCATGTTGTCTTTTGTGATCGCTCCAGTCTAGAGTGTGTTCGTCAGAGGCGGGGGAAAGAGCTCCCTCGTCCATCTTCCGGGGGTCCAGCAGCTCACGGTGATGGCAGATTCTACTTAATAACGTAATAGTCTTTGAAAGCTAGCTTGAGAGGAAGGTTTCAATTTTCTTTCGCTATGTAACTTTTATTTCTTAATGAAATTTCTCACTCAAGTCTAAAGAACTTATTCGAAACAGGGAATAAAGAGTGATTCCCTCTTGTATCCCTTTTAACTTGGTGTCTAGGTGACTACGATTTTGTAACCTTTAAAATCTATCTGGTAATTTCTGTAACTTAAATATTTTTCTCCATCTAGTCACCTTCATAGCATAGGCTTAGTCTCTGTAACATCGAGCCATAAGCCCAAATAAGGTTTTAAGTATTTCATGTAAATTTTAAGGAGCGCAAGAGTTTGCCTTCTTACCATTTTGATTTTCGGCCAGTAACTTTAACCTTTTGTTTATACCAAAGGCCAGGTAAATGGGTACTTGTTACCCCTATTAGAGTTAACCTTATTCATTTCATTTTAAAGCAATAAGACTGTTGAACAGTAAAGACAGTGAATACTGTTTACTTTTGTTAAATGTAGGTTGTGCCCTTGACAGGCCTGGAAAGTGTAAATTTGTAGAGCAAAGATGCTCTTCCTTCTGGTGTAAAAGAAATTGGGAGATCCGTCTCCTTGACTGTTGGTTGAAAGGAGCAATAGCGCTCATGTAAAATTTGTAATTAGGGAGCTTCAGGCTCAGATTAATTGGTCATTAGTTGATTATTCTGATTTTTCTAACATTGTTATCCAAGCTCACGAGCCGGTTCTGTACATGATTTGTAATTTGCATAGCACAAAACTCACCGAAAAATTTAGTTCCATTTACCACAGAAACTCTTTCTAAACAATGTTTGTGGTATTGCCGTTTGGGGCTAAGACGACCAAGCGACACAGAAATGTACAAGTGAGAAAAAGTCTTCTCTCAAGATGAAAAAACAAACGTTTCTTTATTTTTACAGGAGATTCCAAATACCTATTTCCACGTCTGTAATGTTTTCAGTTTTTGAGATAAGAATCCCCATAAAAAGAATTCAACCCCTTTATCAGTTCTTCCCCCACCCCCAAACACACCAAAGTGGATTTTCCGAAAACAAAAAAATACATGTTTCTTTATTTTAAAGGAGATTCCGAATACCAATTTTCACATCTGTAACATCTTCAGTTTCTGAGATATAAGAATCTCCATTAAAAGAATTCAACCCCTTTATCAGTTCTTCCCCCACTCCAACCCCACCAAAGTGGATTTTCTGAAAACAAAAAAATACATGTTTCTGTAATTTCAAAGGTGATTCCAAATACCAATTTTACGTCTGTAACATCTTCAGTTTTTTGTGATATAAGCATCCTCATAAAAATTATTCAACTGCTTTTCGTTTCTTTTCACATCCCATTAACTGTCTTTTCCAAAAATAAAAAAATAAGTGTTCCTGTATTTTTAAAGGACTTTCCAAATACCAACTTTTATGTCTGTAACATGTTAAGTTTTTGACATACACTGTAGATATACCGGTACTCATTAAAAATATTCACCCGCTATTTCAATTCTTTTCAGCCCCTTAATTGGATTTTCCAAAAAGAACAAAATACGTGTTTCTTTATTTTTAAAGGAGATTCAAAATATCAACTTTCACATCTGTAACATCTTCAGTTTTTGAGATATAAGTATCCTCATAAAAAGAATTGAACATCATCTTCACTTCTTTCCACACCCTCCCTCCATAAGTGGACTTTCCGTAAACAAAACATACATGTTTCTTTATTTTTAAAGGAGATTCAAAATGCTAACTTTCACGTCTGTAACCTCTTCCATTTCTGAGATATAGGTATTCTCTTAAAAAGAATTAAACTCCTTCTTTACTTATTTTACCCCCTCAAAAGTCGATTTTCTGAAAACAAATGTTACATGTTTATTTTTAAGGATATTCCAAATACCAATTTTCATGACTGCAATATCTTTAGCTTTTATAGATGTAAGTATCCTCATACAAATAATTCAACTAATTTTTCAATTTTTTCACCCCCTTAAGTGGATTTTCCAAAAACAAAAGTAGGCTATATGTATTTCTTTACTTTGAAAGAAGATTCCAAATACAAATTTTAATGTTTGTAACATTTTCAGTTTTTAGATATATGTGTTTTCATAAAAGGAATTCAACTCCTTTTCACCCCTGCCCCCCCCCCCCCC
This sequence comes from Anabrus simplex, assembly GCF_040414725.1. Taxonomy (NCBI): domain Eukaryota; kingdom Metazoa; phylum Arthropoda; class Insecta; order Orthoptera; family Tettigoniidae; genus Anabrus; species Anabrus simplex. The sequence continues at coordinate 232,563,015 of NC_090267.1, read as the reverse complement.
AAGTTGATTTTCCCCAAAAATGTGTGTTCCTTTACTTTATAGGAGATTCCAAATACCAATTTTCACATCTGAAACATCCTTCATTTTTGAGATATGAGTATCTGCATACAAATAATTCAACTAAATTTTCAATTCTTTCAACCCTCTTAAGCGGATTTTCCGAAAACAAAATATACATACTCCTTTATTTTTTAAGGAGATTCCAACTACCAATTTTCACGCCTGTAAAACCTTCAATTTTTGAGATATCAGTTACCCAATAAAAAGAATTCAACCCCAATTTCAATTAATTTTACCCCACCCCAACCAAGTGTTTTTTTCCAAAAACAAAAAAATACATGTTTCTTTATTTTTAATAGAGATTAAAAATACCAATTTTCACTTCCTTAACTTGTTAAGTTTTTGAGATAGTGTAAATATGCTCATTTTTAAATTTCACCCCCTTTTCAGTTCCCCTCAACTGAATTTTCCTAAAACAAATCTCTGTTAATTTACTTTTACATGTGATTCCAAATACCAATTTTATGTCAGTGACATGTTATGTTTCTGAGATATACTGTAGATACAGTCTTTCTAAGAATTCACCTCATTTGTCACTCCTGTCTACTCCCCATTCATTTAATTTTCCAAAAACAAAAAAATATGTATTTCATTATTTTTAAAGGAGATTCAAATTACCAGTTTTCATGTCTATAATATCTTCAGTTTTTGACATATGAGTATCCTCATAAAAGGCATTCAACCCATTTTCACCCTTTTCAACCCTCCTAATGGGATTTTCCAAAAACAAAAAATATGTGTTTTATTTTTATTTATTTTATAATATTTTATTTTTAAAAGAGATTTACATGTGTAAACTTTTAAGTTTTTGAGATAAAGATACATTCATTTTAAAAATTCACCCCCATTTTCATCCCCTTAGCGATGGAATATCCAAAAATCCTCCCCTAGTGAGCACCTACATTGTAATATAAATGTATCCCCAAAATTTAATTTCTTTACGGTCGGTCCATCGGTCGGTCAGTCAGGACATGTTATTATATATATATATATATATGTTTTGAAGAGCACAGCTGCCTGGTAAAAGATAAAAAGTGTAGGTGCAATAACACCTATGCTTATGCCTATTTTTCCCCTGTGGGTGGGGGCGGTAGAATAACACTCATGGTATCGTTGCCTGTCATAAGAGGTGACTAAGAGGGGTTCCAGGGGCTCTTAACTTGGGAGCGTGGGTTGGCGACCACGGGGCCCTCAGCTGACTATTGGCAATGCTTTCACTTACCTGTTCCAGGCTCCTAACTTTCATCTATCCGATCCAACCTCTCTTAGTCAACTCTAATTCTTTTCCAACCCCGACGGTATTAGGTTATCGAGATCTAGGGAATCTTTCATTTACACGCCCTTCGTGGCCCTTGACTTTCTTTGGCCGATACCTTAATTTTTGAAGTGTCGCATCTTTTCATTTCTTTCTTTCTGATTAGTGTTATATAGAGGAAGGTTGCCCAGCTGTGCTTCCTCTTAAAACAATAATCACCACCATCACCACCTTATGCCTCTTTCCAATTAGAAATTCTTCTGAGATATCATGAGGGCAGTTATATTTCATCTTAATTAAATGCAGTGACAATATCATGGAAGCTACCAGAAGCATCAACAAATTCCTTGTTGGAAGTATTTTTATTTTTTTCATATCGTTATGCCCGACTAAGGAGCATTGATGAACTCATTTAGCTGATGTTTTTGCTTTCTTCTTCTCCCAAAATGTCTTCATTCTCTCACTACGTTTTTTCCTGTGTTCTTCTGTCCAGGTATTAGTGGTTTTAATATTTACTTCAGAAATTTTGCCAAATTTACGCCACCTAATTATTGTGGGGCTCCTTCTATGTATTGAGTTTTCTCATATCAGTTTTTAAGTCCTGTTTTGATGGCAATTTTATGGATTTTTTGAACTGAAGGAATTGCTTCTTGCATATTACTGGAAAGAATTGCTAAGTCATCTAGAAAGGCCAGACACTTCACTTGAACTCTATCTTTGAGTAGTCTGCCAAAGGTCACTTCTTTAATTTCCTTTTCCCAGGTTCTGATTTTTTTTTTTCAAGTACAATTATTATGTTTGAATAGTGGAGAATAGTATTGTGTGTGATGTTTGAGTTGCATAAATGTTGAGTACAAAAAAAATTCCCAGCTCTGAGACAACAGAATTAACCATTCAAGATTAAAATCCCGTGGCCCGGCCAAGAATCGAGCCCGGGGCCCCAAGGGCTGAACGACAAGATGATGACCACTCAGGTATGGAGCTAGATACTTGTATTATGTTAACTCAATGCATGAGACCAAGAATTCTTTTAGGAACCAATGACACTACCGACAGCAGTGAGTTGCTTTAATTCCATAAAATTTCTTCTCATCTTAACAACAACTTTTTGTTATAGGATCTGGAACAGCAACTAAATAAACTTTTAACCATATCCATAGCAAAATGTGAGGGGCATGATTAGCGAGTTAGAGGCTGACTTTCCTCCCATACACTCAAGGTTCAAATCCTGTTGGATGATGTCAGGAAGGGCATCCAGCCTTAAACCCCCAGCTTAAAATCAAATGAGCCAAGGTGGCCCCAGCAACCCCAGAAATAAGTGGTAAGCTGTAGAAAGAATCCACACAAGATACCAGGGAAAAACTGGAGTTCAGAGATTCTGGATAGAGACTCAGGTGCAGCCATCCAATGCAGAAGCAGAGTAGCTCTTACTTAGAAATTGATGAAATTATATTTGAATCAAAAATTATTCTACAACTTCTCCAGAAAGGGGTACTATTTTATCTCTGAATATATTTACAGGATTGTTACTAATTGTAACTAATTTATATACGTGAATAATCCCTTCCATTCAATAGTCCTTACACCCTAATTTTAGGAAGAGGTTCAGTGAATAGCAGAATAAGGCAGTAGATGGCACATGAACATCACCACCTACAAAAAGAACTCGACCATTGCTTACATCCTCGATCCAACTGAGAGGTTGAAATTCCACCTAGCTCAACCACAGGTAGAACATGAAAACAAAAATCAAACCATATACCAACTAGCAGTAACATACTACCTGGCTAAGTACAGGCTTCAACAAATTGAAGTGATTAGTCTTGTAGCAAGTGCTTGGGGGGAATTTCTAACATCACCATTCAGTAAGTTTCCAGAATTCCCTTAAAAGGGTTGGTCTCTATATCGTTTGTCACCATTTATATGAACAATTATGAATTTTTCCAGTTCTCCTGTCTTCTTCTTCTTCTTCTTCTTCGTGAATGGGTCACCTAGGACCATGCGGAATCAACATTTTTCAGCCTTCTTTTTATTGCCCAGTAGTTCTTCATCTTCAATGATTGTGCACGTCTCTGGTCCTCCGACCATGACGTTCATGTGGGTTTCCTTTCTTATTCCTCAAATCCCCGTGTTTGAATGATGTTTTGTATTTCCTTTTGATCTTGTAGATTTGGTGATCCTAATTCAGTGAGGTCTTTTTTTAATAATTTGTACCACTTTGGTCTGTGGCCTTCTTTTGTAGAAATTTGTAAATTTCATGCGAAAGTTTGTAAGGATTCATTCATTCCAAATGCCCTGTAAATCAGGTTTGTCACATTCAAACTGCATCTGTAATTTTGCAAATGTGCTTTTATATTTTGCTATTAGGTTTAGGGTAATGAGTTACGTTTATGATTCTTTGTCCCAAGATTTTCCTCATGATTTTTCGTTCCTTAATTTCTAATTGTTCCATTAATCCCTTTTGTTGTAGGTTCAAAAAGTTAATAATTTTTAAATTTATTTTCTAGTTCAGATTATTTTATTCCTTGTCTTTCAGATGTATATTGTTCCATCTTCCATGGTGAAATGCATTTTATCTTTGTAGTTGTATAGATTTGTAGGCTTCATTTTTTAACATTTTCAAATTTCAATTAATACTGCGTTCTTTGTACAAAATGTATACTTTGTAAATCCTGGCAATCTTACAAACCAAGAAATAAAAAAATAAAAATTTGTTAACTATTTATATTGATTTTTTTTTTTTGCTTTATGTCGCACCGACACGGATAGGTCTTGTGGTGACGATGGGACAGGAAATGCCTACGAGGCGACGATGGGACAGGAAATGCCTAGGGATGGGAAGGAAGCGGCCATGGCCTTAATTAAGGTGCAGCCTGGTGTGAAAATGGAAAACCACAGAAAACCATCTTCAGGGCTGCCAACAGTGGGATTCAAACCCACTACCTCCCGGATGCGAGCTCACAGTTGCGCGCTCCTAACCGCACGGCTAACTCACCCGGTTATTTATACTGAAAACCATAAATACTAGACAACAATAAATCTATCTGGTCTGCAATACTAATATGCAAGAGTAACTATGAATTTCTCTGGTGCAAATAGATAACAAACCTGTGAAAATTAACTATTTATTCTTCATAATTGGCTGTGTTGGTGTAATCCAAGTTCTTCTGTAAAAACTGAAGTTCTTTTGTTCAAAAGCACTTATAAGGCATCCACAGCTAGCCATACAACTTTTAATTTGAAACTCTCTTTCTGTTGCTTTCAACCAACATATTTCACTCATGATCGCACATCCAAATTGTCTCTTTTTTCACTCACATAAGGTAGACCTTGTTATACGCGATAGTTAAACAATTAAATTGAAATAACAAATAACGTAGTTCAACCTATTTAATACAAGTAAATAAGAAATGTAGTGTTACAACACGATAGTTACGTTCCGCAGAATTGCCGCGCATAACGAATTCGTGTAAATCGAGTCATTTTATATATAAAATACAGGGTTAAGTTTTCGTTTACTCACATATTAAGTTTAAAATATCAGAGATTCTTAGTAGGGAAGGGTTATTCTGCCCGAAGGCAGGTCCGAACCTCCGCAGAGGTGTTCCTGAGCCGGAGTTTACATGCAGTAGGGTGGCCAGTTCCTTTCCGCTCCTCCATTCCCTTACCCCCCACCAACAGCGCGTGGCAACTCATCCAACTCCTGACCACGCCCAATGTTGCTTAACTTCGGAGATGACACGGGATCCGGTGTTTCAACACGGCTACGGCCGTCTAAATAACCATTATCACATTTCTGAAATGCATTTTAATACAAACTTTATACACTTAAACATTTAACACTGAAACACACAATAATAAACTAAACTCTGCATACAAGCTCTTCGCTTTGGCTTGAATAGCAGCTTCAGAGAGAGGCATGTGTTGTAGGTTGTGATGTTCAATCCAATCCATTCTTTCCATCACTTCTGAGCGAGATTTGGTCACTCTAGTCACACTTAAGTTAGTGGAAGATTGACAGTTTTCGAATTGATCCTGCATTCTCATGAATAGTTCTCACAGTGGATTCACTAACTCCCAAAGCACGCTGAATATCAACAGTATGCTCACCTTTCTCATTTAAATCTAAGAATTTCATTTTTGTCCGTATTGAACTGAGAATGGAAGATAGGAAACTTACAAGGGTCCACCTTTTCAATACAAATAAATGTTATAGTTTATTTACAACAGATATTTACACTTGGAACTAGTTTCGACGCTGTTTGGCGTCATCTTCAGCCAAAATGTGGGACCTATTCGACTTTCTCATTGAATTTTTCAAAAACATTAATATCCCGAAAAACAGATCTGTCTTTCACATTATGCATAATACTTTGTCACGCCACACACTTTCACCACATCACCCTCCATATTTCCCCTCCTTCCACTCCTCCTCCCCTACCGCTCCTTCCCTCTCCCCTCCTAATCCAACAATGGCCGCTCCCCTGACCTAAACTATCCAATACGCTTTGTTCCTCTTCATCTCGCGCCATAGCTTTACCGCCTTAGGTCCCGCAATAAACATCATAGAAACCTGCCTCCACCCTACACATAACACTGTAACAATACACCACAAATACTGGCACAGTCAACCTCTAAGCTCTCAGAGGAACGTCTTCCTTAATTCCAATTTTATATTTCTTGTCGAGCTGAATATGTTTACTACACCCTCAACAAAGTGATTCTTTATCTACCATGTTCATCTCACACTTGGATTCAAATATGCATTTGTACCAGTTTGGATATGTTGAGCCCTGTCTCATACTTATGCTGCGCTTGACCTATATGGCACCTGACGAAGAAATCCTACAAATTTTAATTATTTAACTGCCAATTTCACCGTGTACCACGAAAAGTTGAATATGTTATTTGTATTTGAAAATATTATTTAATGAGTCCTAACTCGTATGAATTATAGCTTTTGCATTCACCCTTCATGGACTGTTTTGAATTGACATTACTGAATATCTACAATTCGAACCTTCACTGCCAAGTTCATCTCGCAACATAAGTTCAGATGTCACATGCAATTCTAAGAGGCTGTTAAATCCTAACTCACATTTGAACTACACTCGCACCAGTGCCATTCAATGAATGATTGAACGCAGACCTTTTGTGCCAAATCCATCACGAACCTACACTGTCGAGTGTGTTTCATGTGTTTTTTGCACTTATCGAGTCCAAACTCATGCTTGTGCAATTCTTGTCTCACCCTTTACAGCTGTTTTTTTTAAATTGATGCTTATCGAATAAGTGATTTCAATCCCTAACTGCCAAATTTCACCTCAACCCAAATATTTTATAATGTTATGTGCATTTTTGAGAAGATTGTGTTCAATGAAATATAACCTATGTTTTGTACTACACTCGCGGCAGGCAACATTCAATGGAAGAGTGTCTGAAATAATTTGAATCTCCAATGCCAATCATCTCGTACTTCCGCATGGTTTTGTTACAGTTTATATGTTTATATGTTTTATTGTTTAAGTGATTATGTTATCTCATGTTTATACAATTTTGACTCACCCTTCATGACCACTTTGAAACTGACATTCTACTTCGCATCTTCATGTTCTCTCATTTAATCACACTAATGTAACACCTTGTAATATAAATGTCTACATGCTAGCCTATTTCCCACATTTTGGCTGAAGATGACGCCAAACAGCATCGAAACTAGTTCCAAGTGTAAATATATGTTGTAAATAAACTATAACATTTATTTGTATTGAAAAGGTGGACCCTTTTAAGTTTTCTATCTTCCACCTTTCTCATAGCGATCCAAAACGTCTCACTTGGTTTTTAGCTTATACGACTTTGGTACATGCTTCTTTCTTTCGACAGGCAGTATTTCTTTCCTTTTACCCAGCATTTTAAATACGAAACCTGTCAAATGCAACTTTATAGCGTTACTGACCGGAACTGACGATTCATGTTTCGAGAAACATGACAAATGATGCGTGTAGAGATGCGCTTGTCCTGTTTAATCTTGGCATGCAACGTAATGTACGTTACAGAATTTGCCACGCATGTCTCTACCCATCTTAATGCATTACAGCTTCCATGTACTGTTAACAAATGGCATCACTAGACTTAAAACCAAAATCACGTGTATGCGAAATCACGGATAACGAATCTGCGTATAACGGGGTTTACCTGTATTTGCATATCTTGTTTCGTCCACAAAATGCCCTGTGGTTACTGTATTGTCTGTTTTAACACAAGCCTTATTTTCCCTCCAATCACGTATAAAACTTCCATCCAATTTGTACTTTCTTCCCATAGTACGATTACCAACTTGCTCTGACTCTCCAATAATGTGGAGTTTTCTTTAGCCATGAACCTAGAAGGAAAACTCCCAACAGCCTTCCTAAATATGTGACACTACTTAATTCTTTTTTTTTTCCTTTCAAAATGGCGCCTGGTAATGACGACGTAGTGTTTTATTCTCCGAGTAAATTAACCGTAAAATGTGACGAAAAGTGCGGAAAATGTCGAAGATTAGTGAAAAATGGAATGTTGTGTGATTTATGTGATCGATGGTGGCATTATAAGGGCGGAAATTGCCCTAGAGACGTAAAAACTAATGAAAATGTTGACTGGATTTGTGAACAGTGTGTTCAGAATGTTGTTGTTGGCGACGGCGTTGACGAAGCACCGAAAACAGTCGATGAGGAATATAAAAGTGCATTAGAAATTATAAACATTCTAAAAAAGGACAATGAGACTCTTAAAGTTGAAAATCAAGAATTAAAAGAAAGACTGCGATCGCTAGAATTTGGGACTGACCATTCTTCAAGTGACATACCGGTACCAGTAACAAACTCGAGCGCGTGGTGTCAAGTAGTTCGTGGATGGCCGGCTAAGAAGAAATCTACAACTGAATTTCCGGAAATAAACATCAGAAATAGGTTTTCTGCCCTAAATAATTTAATTCTGGAAGAAAGTGATCGCGCGCGTGAAACCAAATCATCGCGATCCGCTGCTGTTGCCGTGCCGAGTTTAAAATTTAGGCCTAGAATTCAGATTCAAGACCCAGTTAGGCCTAAATCAGTGAAGGTAGCTGTGTTTGGTGACAGCCAAGGAAGGGGAATTGCGGGAGTGGTTAAAGACGAGAATATAGCAGCAACCGGAGAAATATATCCAGGAGCTTCTATCAGCAGTGTTCTGGAAAACGTAGAAGTAGCAACTAGGAACTTCGGGAGCGGCGATGCAGTGCTTATCATCGGTGGGACGAACGACGTAGCTCACGACGACGCCAAGAATGTAAGATCACAACTTAAACATACACTAGGGAAGCTGACCCACACTAACGTCTTTGTAGTGAACGTGCCCCACAGGCATGATTTGAGTAGACTCGTGTGTGAACATTGAAGTGGACAAGGTCAATACAGATATTGTTAAAATTTGTAAACATTTTCGGAAGACTCAGGTTATTGAATGCAGCAGTTTTGAGAGATACTGTTATACAAAACATGGCTTCCATCTAAACAATTCAGGTAAACGAAAGATAGCAAATATTGTTCTAGATTTTATTAATCTTAAGATATGTACTGTAAAACAGGCAACTCCCATGAGTTATAATGCTGACCAGGAAAACTAGTAGAAAGAGCCAGCTGTACTTCAAGCTGGCTCAGTCAACTAGAAAAAGAAACTCAGGATAGTAAGGAATTTCAAGCTACCCAATTGCAACAGTCGAGTTTTAGGGAGGAAGGGGGTCTGAGACTGCTCTTGGTAAAATGTCAAAGTGTAGTAAATAAACAATTAAAATTCGGTACATTGATGGAATCTTATGAGACTGATGTGGTGATAGGAGTGGAATCGTGGTTGAAAGAAGGGGTGGGTAATAGAGAAGTATTTCCAGAAGGGTACACAGTCTATCGTAGAGACCGAGGAGATAAAAAGGGAGGGGGGGGGGTGTTTATTCTGGTGAAGGAAACTTACTGTTCACATGAATGGTTTACCGATGAAAGGGATGAAATATTAGGGATAAAATTAGTTTGTGATAATATGAAGGAAGTGGGAATTATAGGAACATACAGGCCTGGAAGAGAAGAAAGAGACATGGAAATCTTTGAGAAAATAATAGATTATACTCATAAAAACAATAATAATATGGTAATAATTGGGGGAGATCTAAATTTGCCTGAAGTTGAATGGAATGGAGCTGCAAGTGAAGCCCATGAACAGAAACTGGCAAATAAGTTAATTTGGGAGGGAGGATTTACACAAGTAGTACAAGAACCGACTCGTCTCAATAACTTACTAGATGTATTCTTGGTTAAACCATGGGAAATTGTTGATAAAACTGAGGTAATTGAAGGAATAGGAGACCATAAGGCTGTAATAATGGATGTAGGACTCGTACCAAAAAGGCTTAATAAGAGGGTTACACAAGACAAGAAATTGTACAGAAAAACTAAAGTTGATGAATTTGGGACTTACCTTAAATCACAATTCAGTTATTGGATAAGTGAAGGGAGTAACGTGGATAACTTTGGGCTAAATTTAAAGGAATCATTTGGGAAGGAGAGAAGAGATTTGTACCTGTTAAAAAGGGTAAAATGACCTCAGACCCTGTTTATTATACAACAGAAATAAGAAAATTAAAAAGAAAATGTAGAATAGTAAACAGGAAAATCAAAGAGGGTAGGGAGAGTAGAGAAACTAGAAAACAGCTAATGAGGGAACTGAAAGAGTGAAAAAGGAAGCAAAAGAGAATTATATGAATGGCATACTTCAAGAGGGTAATGACCACAAAGGGAAATGGAAAAAGCTGTATTCATATATAAGGAATCAAAAAGGAAAAGGAATCCAAATTCTTACAATGGTGGGAGAAGGGGGTGAACACTATTTAACAGATACTGAGAAAGCATTTAGTAGGGAATTTAAAGATTCAGTAGATGATTGTCAAGAGTTGTAAACCGAAACAGAAGATAGAGAGGGAGAGAGACAGGCGGAAACAAGAAGCTTCTCATTCACAAATGAAGATATTTTCAGAGAAATCCAACTGCTTCAGCAAGGAAAAGCAGCAGGAAGTGATCAAATTACTGGGGAGGTATTAAAGACAATGGGGTGGTACATAGTGCCTTATTTAAAATTTCTCTTTGACTATGTCATAAATAATAGTGTAATACCAAAGGAATGGAAGGAATCTATAATAATACCAATTTATAAAGGAAAGGGTGATAAAAGGAAACCAGAGAACTACAGACCAATCAGCCTGACCAGTATAGTTTGTAAAATACTGGAGAGTTTAATATCGAAGTACATCAGAGGGATATGTGATGATAAAAATTGGTTCATGAGGAGCCAGTATGGATTTAGAAAGAAATTTTCTTGTGAGGCACAACTGGTGGGATTTCAGCAGGACATATCAGATCAATTGGATTCAGGAGGTCAGTTAGATTGCATAGCCTTTGATAGAGTGGAACATGGAATATTATTAAAGAAATTGGAGGGAATAGGATTGGATGTAAGGGTTACACGTTGGATAAAAACATTTCTAAATTCAAGGGTTCAGAAAGTCAAAGTAGGAAATAATGTTTCTCAGGAAGAGAAAGTTTGGAGAGAAGCAAACATTCTCTTCCTCAGTGATAATACAGGGTGGCCCATGAAATGTCATACATTGAAAATGGTTTATAAAATGTATAAATTTGAGATCAAAAACATGTCCTTTTGTGAATGGAAGGCTTATTTCATGTGTGATTTGAGAGAGGGCAGCACATGTCACGCATGTATCCTGGCTTCCAGTTATAGAGCATGGCGGACAAAGGGAGGTTGATGCGTGAACAGAAGATGAAAGCAGTGTTGTTGTTTGCAGAAACAAGGAGTGTAGCTCGGACTTATTAAATGTTTCGTGTTCATTTCAGTGCCCGGTGGGCTCGCTGCCGGTAGACTATGTATAGACTGGCCAGCAAATTTTAAACCGAACGCAGTATCACGAATAGAAAATGGCCCCATCTCAAGCTGGTCCGCTCACCGAAGAATATTGCTGCTGTGAAAGTGGCTGTGGCTCAGAGCACTTCCAAATCCATCAGAACTGCCTGTGTTTGGTTGGGCATCTCTCGCCAGTCAATTAAAAAAAATAGTGCAGTATAAGCTTGACGTTTTTCCCATACAAAATGACAACAACTCATAAACTAATGGCGCATGTCAAGTAACGGAGAATACAGCTTGGGCTATTACAGAAGGTGATCCCATACTACACAGCACATGATTCAGTGATGAGGCGTATGTTTATCTCAACGGCGCTATGAAAAACACAGAATACCAGTTTTGGATGAGAGAGAGAGAGAGAGAGAGAGAGAGAGAGAGAGAGAGAGAGAGAGAGAGCGTGCGCGCTGAGTGTGCGCATGCGTGCTGGACTTTCCAGTCATGGAAGTATTGGGCCAACCATTTTCAATGACACAGTCAAATGTGTGCATTACATGGACATGGTGCAAAATTGTTTCCTTTTGCAATTCGTTGCAACAAGACTACCAATAAAGACACAATGGTTCATGCAAGATGGAGCCTGTCTGCACACAGCAAATATTATTCTGAACTTCCTGCATGAACATCTCGGGCCCCATGTGATGTCCCATCGATATCTCGAATGTTTTCAGTGCGACTCAATCTTGCCACCATATAGCTCCTATCTTAATCCCTGTGACTTCTTCCTGTGATGATTTGATGAAGATAATCTACCAACAAAAACCAGAAAATGTACTGCAATTGCAAGTGGCCATTCTAACATTTTTCCAAAAGCTGAGTGAGGACGTATCATAGAGTTCGTCTCAAAGCTGTTGTATGCTGAGAAGGTGGACATACTGAATATGTCCTGCATACTGACTAATCATCCAAATTTCAGTGAATGTTGTAATACCATTTGTTATTAAATATGTTTTATACGAAGGCGATTCAAATATAAATAGGATTTATTTTTTAAAATTTATTGCATCAACAACAACAACAAAAAATCACATATAGAGATCATTCTTCTACATAGTGTCCTGCCTTCGATGCACATTTTCTCCATCGGAATACTTGCATTATCGTTGAACCGCTGTCCTTCTAGGTCTTGTTTGAGTGATCCAAACAAATGGTAGTCACAGCGCGATAAATCTGGACTGTACGGAAGGTGTTCTAGAGGTATCCAGTGAATTTCCTCCAGTTTTTCCCATGTTAAAGCAGCAGTATGTGGCGTTGCATTTTTATGGAGAAGAATGAATTAAATATATTTTGGATCCACCTTTTCAATACAATAATAGTTTTTGATGCGAGTTATATCACATGCCATTCACAAAAGAATGGTACTAGTTTCAGGACTAATTCTGTGTCATCATCAGATAATGATGTGAAGGTGCAAATTACAAATACCCAAAATCAATATAAAAACACATGACAAGAAATATGCAATAGCCAATGATAAGTTAAAAATAAGCTTAAAAGTATGGTTACAGAAACTTATAATGTAAATATGGTGCATTAGACCATGACGTAAAATTCTATAAAATCTTGGGTGAAAAACAAGGTTGTAATATAATAATGGCGTATGGCCTCTGAAGAGGCCTGGTGCGGGTCAGTTTCTCGCAGATGGCCTATTAGGTGACCTGCATGACTGTGAAGATTACGGCCCTACTTAGGATGATTTCTAAGGCTGAATACATCACACACATACCCAGCCCTCGAGCCATTGGAGTGAACCAATTAAGGTTAAAATCCCCAACCTGGTCGGGAATCTAACCCGGGAACTGCTGTTATTAACATTTTTTGTTTGTTTTTGAGACATATTTGGTTTTGTCCATTATGACTGTGGTTTTGCCTTTCTCTGCTTTTGTGAAGATTAGGTCATTTTCATTGATTTTCTTTTTAAGTTCAGAAATTTGTTTATTTTCAGAGATCAGCTTATTGTCAATGGGGTTAATAGGGGCGATGAAGCCTGAGTTCGCCTTGTTGTTCTAGCGGCATTTTATTGATGGTTGCTTCGGACTCTATAACTAAGTTAGTGACTATGTTTAGTTCGTTCATGTTTGGCTAGTTGTGTTTGAGGCCTTTCGATAGGATAGAAATTTCTTCCTCATTTAAAATTGTCTTGGACAAATTAACCACAGAAGGGTGGAATTGTTTGATCACGTTTTCTGACACACTGGACTCTTTGAGCTGACATTTTCGTGGTGTATATCATTATTTTTTTAAGGTGTTTAATTTCTTATCTAATATAATGTTTTTCTGATAACAAGTCAAACAATCTGTCATTGAGTTTGGAAAAGGTTCCATTGGGCACTAGCAAGCAAGTTGGCTGCTTCAAGGTGAGTTTCATATAGTCTATTATTTAAAAAGGATTTTTCTTGTGTAAAAAAAGGAAACTGGAAAAGTTATTCACTTCCAAAAATAAAAAAAAAGCATCAACCCTATTGACAATAAGTTGATCTCCGAAAATAAACAAATTTCTGAACTTGAAAAGAAAATCAATGTAAATGACCTAATCATCACAAAAGCAGACAAAGGCAATACCAAAGTCATAATGGACAAAACGGAATATGTCTCAAAAACAAAATAATTTTTCAATAACAGCACATTCTCAATGGTTAAAAAAGACCTGACACAAAAAAATTCAGAGACTACTTAAACAAATGTTAAAGAATACCTCCTTTCTTTTTACTGATCAAAAAAAATCAAAACTATTAATTATGAACCCATGTCTGCCCACAGCAAAAGCCTTCCCCAAAATTCATAAGACCGGCACCCCCATTCACCCAATAATTAATTACAGACCTAGCTCTTTGTATAAAGTATCTCAATTAGTTCAAAAGTTTCTGACTAAAAACTACCATCTTCTTTCTAACAAGTCTATCAGAAATATCACAGAACTTATTGAAAAACTAAAGAACTTTCACATTCAACCTAAATATTTCCTCCATTCTTCTGACAAAGTCAACATGTACCTTAGTATACAAACTGCAAAGCTTTTCCCCCTCACTGAAAACAACTTAAACACAGTCTCCTCAGTAAACTTGAAATCCAAAACTTCATTTACATTCTAAAATTAGTCATCAATAGGGCCCGGATTTTTAGGTTCTTAAAAACAACGTTTTAGTTTTTTAATAGCTCAAAATAGTCTTTTTTAGTTTTTTATCCTCCTGAAATAGTTTTAATGATCATTTCAATCATTACTAAAGTTATACTATTCATTCAAACTTTTTTTTTTGCAGTCGCTTAAGTGCTGCCAGTATCCAGTAATCGGGAGATAGTGGGTTCGAACCCCACTGTCGGCAGCCCTGATAGTTTTCCGTGGTTTCCCATTTTCACACCAGGCAAATGCTGGGGCTGTACCTTAATTAAGGCCACGGCCGCTTCCTTCGCATTTCTAGGCCTTTCCTATCCCATCGTCGCCATAAGACATATCTGGTTCGGGGCGACGTAAAGTAAATGATGACTTGCCTTTAGGCATAGCTACTTCTGAGATGCGTAAGCTTCTTAAACTGCCTTCAATAATAACTTGATTTATAGGGAAAATTAATTTTAGTCTGTCACATAATAGTGTGTATAGAGCTAAACAGCCGTAGCTGGCGGTAGTCGACCGTACACAATGAGAGATGCACTGAAGCTGGCAAGTTAGGCGGGCTTGTCCCTGCTAGATACAGGTCAGTGAATGCCAGGGAGTTGTCTCTTGTTTTGTGCTGTACCCTAGTGGAATAGTATCCTATCACATTGTTTCGCTCTCACTAGTTATACTGACAAACCACTTCCAGTTCCAAACCATGAAGTCATTTCAAAAACTCGTGCATAATGTTTATTTTTTAAAGGAATAATTCAATTTCATTAATATTTGGTACTTCTATTTCAAAATAACGTAATACTGTCTTGAATAGCCCATTTAGTTTTTTTAAGGTTTTAACGTCTTATTTAGTTATTTTTAGGTTTTATAAGATTCGAGTAATTTACTCCAATGGGAATGAAATGGATAAGTAAGTTAAAATACTGCAGTTAGCTAGCAAGGAATAAAATAGTTTAAAACCTAAAAATCCGGGCCCTAGTCATCAATAACAACTTTTTCACATTTGATAGTACTATATATTAACAAGATGGCTTAGCAATGGGCTCGCCGGCCTCTGGAATTTTGGCAGGAAACTATTTAGACTTTTTGGAACACTCGAAAATTAACAACAGCAACTTTCCAAACATTCTCCTATGGACCAGATATGTCGGTGACGCATTCGTAATTATGGACGAAGAAATTAATAATGCGACCTCCACCCTTCAGGCTCTAAATAACATTGATCCCCATATTAAGTTTGCAATCGAGTCTGAAACCAATAAAATAATCAATTTTTTAGATTCGACCATTCATTGACAACCTTCTTTCTTATCCTATAAATTTTTTAGGAAACCTACACAAACAGCTACCACTATCCACCAGGACTCCACACATCCACAAGCACACAAACTTGCAACCTACAAAAGTAAAGTTCATTGCGCCTTTACAGTACCTATGTCAATGAAAGACTTAAGTAATGAACAATACTATACGTGCAATCGCTAAATTCAATGGTTATAATAAAGCTTTCATAGAACAGATAATAAATAAATTTAGACACCGCCTAAAGACCACACTTACTAAAGAAAAATTCAAAGCCTCTACTTTTTCCACTTGTACTTTTAATGACGAGGTTTACAAAATTACTAACATTTTCAGGAAGAATAATGTAAAAATATCCTTCCGAACCAACAACGGGAATTCAGAGGTTCTACACAATTCCCTCTCAGTCAACAATTCCAATATTTTTTTCAAAATCTAGTGTCTACAGATACAAGTATAACGACTGCAGTTCTTCGTATGTGGGACAGACTGGGGCACAATTTTACAATCAGATATTTGGAACATGTTAATGCCTCAAAATATAATAGGTTTTCGGCGGTAGGTCAACATATAAGTGACTCTAATCACAACTTTACTGACATAAAACATGACTTAGAAATCCTTAAAAGAACTAATAAGGGGCCTCTCCTTAACATAATCAAAAATTGCTTTATTCATCTCAACCAATATTTTAACCCCTATTTTAATCTAAACGAAATTTCAGAGAAGCCTAAGAATCTTTTTTATTTTCTCGTCAACCGTTTTAAAAGTGTTAGATCTCCAAACATGAGCTTGATTTTTCACGTTATGCGCAATACTCATCCTCAACAGTTATCCCCACTACCCCACCCCTCTGTTCCACCATAATCCCACACCCCTGCTGTTGCTTACCCTCCACCCCCTCCCTATTCTCCCTCCTTTCCGCTGCTTCGGCTTCTACTCTTGCATACTTTCAGAAGTCCAGTCCCACTCTACTAATCAACTACTCCAACATGCTGCACAAGGTGAGTTTGATACCTTTCTTTTTTCTTTTCTTCCCTTGCATTTGGTCTATCATACCTAATTTGGCTTTGTTTTTCTTATTAGGTCTTTCTTGTCCCATATCGAACTGGGACACCACCACGGTTCTTGTAAAGTAAAATCTTCACATGATCAACTTGTCTCCTCTGAAACTGCCTGATTTAAGACTTCAGTGACACTGTCGAATACCACAGCTTTTACAAAACATGATATATTCTTCACATGGATGATATATGTTTTACGCTTCCCTCTTAACAAGGCACAAAATATAAAGATTTTAAAGACTTATATCCTTTAAGCAGGATTACCTATCACGTGTACATAGGTTTGACAACCTTGTTTTTCACCCAAGATTTCATAGAATTTTATGCCATGGTCTAATTCATCATATTTACATTATAAGTTTTTGTACCATACTTTTAAGCTTATTTTTTAACTTATCATTTGGTATTGTATATTTCTTGTCATATGTTTTTATACTGATTTTGGGTATTTGTGATTTTCACCTTTACATCATTGGCTGATGATGACAAAGAATTAGTGCTGAAACTAGTACCATTCTTTTGTGAATGGCATGTAATATAATTTGCATCAATAACAACTATCACTGGATTGAAAAGGTGGATCCAAAATATATTGAATTCACTGTAATCCCAGTTCAATATGGAACATTATGAAATTCCTAACTTTCAATGGAGAAGAATGACGTTTTGGATCGGTTGCCAGTGTCGCTTGTTGCAATACGCAGCTTTTGCTTCATCCAAAAAGCGACAGTAACAGGCTACATTAACTGTCCTTTGTTCATGAAGAAAATCCACCAGCAAAACGTCTGTGGAGTCCCAGAAAACGGTTGCAAGCACCTTTCCAGCAGATGGACGTGTTTTGGCCTTTACCGGACCTGCCTTGTCTCTTTGCCACCACTCCATGCTTGCTTGCTTTGACTGTGGGGTGTAATGATGCACCTAAGTTTCATCACAAGTCACAATACAACACAAGATACCTCCTCAAAGCGACGCAGGAGTCTCTGACGAACTTCCTGGCATAAAGTTTTTTGTTCCTGGTTGAGGAGATGAGGAACCCACCTAGCAGATAATTTTCTGAAATGGAGTTCATTTAGGATGATGGTTTGAACACTTCTGTAACTTATTCCTATGGCTAAAACAATCTGAGAAATTTTTATTTACCAATCTTCACCATTAATGTCACGAATGGCAACAATGTCTGCAGTGATGCTTGTCTGCTGTCTCCTTTCATGAGGTTCATTTTCTACAGCTTCTCTTCCTGCCACAATTTTTTTTTAGCCCACTTATATACTCGAGTCTACGAAAGTGTTTCTTCCCCAAACTGTGCGTGGTGGAGTCCCAAAATTTCAGAAGCTTTGGTACCCTCTATTGCAAGAAACTTGATAATGATGCATTGCGCAACAGACATGTGCACCTTTTGCTCACTAATGGCGTACTGAAGCAGTTCAGCTCTCCACAGTCGTTCGTGCCCGCAGACCCCTTCTCTAGACACAACATCCTGACAAAGCCCCACCTCGAAATTATGACGAACAGCAACGGTACATTCAAATTCCGATTTACATTTGATCTGACCTTATTTTAAATATTCTATACACAATTCCCAGTGTAGGACATTTTGTGTGTCACCCTGTATAAACTTATAACAGACCCTTTTTTTGTTTTTTTTGTTTGGAGTATATGTTATGAGCAATTTGGTGGATTATATTTATTTATCATAATTCTTCTTAGACATGGGTATTTTCACAGCTCTATTAATTAAACTGTAAAATATTGCCTTTATATGTTAACGTGGGTGATTAAAGTCGTTCTAATAATAGTCTCTGTTTAAGTTGGATTTCTGAAAACGTAAAATCAAAATTACCATAATGGCTAGTAACTTACATCCAAATAATTCTCAGACTCCATTGTGAAAAGCATGTGTACATCCAAAATACTGAAATACACTTAATAAAATGGAAATTGCAACACCATGAAGGCATTGGTCGTTTGTGTTGATTTTCAAGATATGGAATGATGCCACATATGTATATAAACGATCAAAGTTTCAGACCCATTGGATTGTTGCTACAGGTCTCCCCACGTGATTGGTCTTGGAGGAATCAACTCCAGTATACGGACTCTTGTGTAGCGTAGTTGACTTACAGTCTGTGCAGTGAAGTGTTCCCCGTCAAACATGCCTCAACGACGGAGAAGAGCTCGCTATCAACAACTGTCGCCGTTTGAGAGGGCTTGGATAATTGGGCTGTGTGAGGCTGGATTATCGCTAAGAACTGTCGCTGCACGTGTTGGCCCACAGGCATCTACGGTACAACGTGTATAGCAGCAGTGGTCAAATGAAGGTACCAACACTCGTAGACCTGGCACAGGCCCGGCGCGACCGACAACGGTGAGAGAGGTTTGCCGCATCATTCGGATGGCCCGGATAGAACCCCATGCAACAGCAGCGCAAATTCGAGCAGCTGTGGCACCCCACGTTGCATAACAAACAGTTGGTAATCGCCTGCGTGCAGCTGGCTTACGAGCCCTTGTCCCTGCAAAAGGTGTTCCACTGACCCCACAACAGCGACGTGTAAGGCTGGTCTGGTGTCGAGAAAGATCGACGTGGGTCGACGAATGGCATAGGGTCGTCTTTAGTGATGAATCTTACCATCGCCATAAGACCTATCTGAGTTGGTGCGACGTAAAGCAACTAGAAAAAAAAAAAAAAGGTGATGAATTGCGCTTCTGTTTTGCCCACAGTGATCGCCGGAATCGCGTGCACCGACGTACCGGGGAGAGGGGCCGCCCAGATCTTATTGTCGAGAGGCACACAGGACCAACACCAAGCATTATGGTCTGGGGAGCTATTGGCTTTAATGTGAAATCACAATTAACGCTTGTTGAAGGCACTATGACTGCTCGACAGTACGTTTATAGGGTACTCAATCCAGTGGTTGTCCCTATGATGGCGAACATTGCTAATGGGATGTTTCAGCAGGACAATGCCCGGGTTTACACTGCACGCATCTCCAGAGAAGCTCTCCACGACATCACAACCTTAGAATGGCTCACCAGATCCCCGGACCTCAGTCCTATTGAGCATGTGTGGGACATGATGGGTCGACAGCTGCCCAACCGTCCTCAGCCACCCACAACTCTGGAACAACTGACCCGAGCAGTGCAGCAAGCATGGGCCACAATTCCTCAGGAAGGGATTCAGGGCCTTATTGACTCCATACCTCGATGAATTCATCAATGTATTGCAGCTCGTGGTGGGCACATCCTGTATTGATTGTTGTCCAAACTTGCGGTCAGAGGGACCTGAAAGTGTAATCATCGAATCACAACCGAACACCCGTCCTGCATTTTCAATTGCAGCAATGTAGCACCACTCCTTCTGGGTGTTGCAATTTCCATTTTCTTCAGTGTATTCTAATAATCCATCATTGACAATAACAAAGATATTATCATCAATGTATCTTAACCATGCAATCATTCCATCTATTTTATTCATTATTTTAATATATTCCATGTAACCCATTTATATGTTCGCTTAAGTTCCTGATGTGGGAGAACCCATTGGCAGACCTTTCGACTGTTTGTAAATTTTATTGGCTAAAACAACTGGTAAACGATTAGCCCTATTGAAAAATGAAATCAAATGTGTGGCCCTGAAATTAAATTTTCTACAAGAAACGTTATATACATTTTTTTCATAACTCTGTTTTCGAGAAAATTAATCTTTGTTGTACTTTTGGCTCCAGTTGCCTTCACTAGTGAGTTACTTACTCATTTGCGCCTATGGAACGGTCACGTAAAGCCATGTTCGTCATCATTTCTGTAAGAAGTTGTAGTTCCTTTGTTGACAGGCCAGCTGAAGAATGAGTGTGCCATATTGCAAAAAGTGTTCAGAGGCTACAGTTATACTATTGAGAGAGCTAAGCGCGCCCAGGTATTTATGTACACGATGAGAAGGTCATAAATATTGTTTACACGAGCACGTTGTAAGACACACACATACTTTTGGGCCACCTTAGTTTAACCACTTTAATAAAAACCAAACCCTACGGCACTTAACGCCCTTGAAAGGGCCTTCACCTGCCCAGAGACTGCTGCTCAGCCCGAAGGCCTACAGATTATGAGGGGTCGTCTGGTCAGCTCGACACATTCTCTCGGGCATTATTCTGGGCTTTCTAGACCGGGGCCACCATCTCACCATCAGATAGCTCCTCAATTCTAATCACGAAAGCTGAGTGGACCTTGAACCAGTCCTCAGGTCAAGAGAAAAATCCCTGACCTGGCCGGGAATCGAACCCGGGGCCTCAGGGCGAGAGGCAGGCACGCAACCCCTACACCATGGGACCATCTTAACCACTTTAATACTTTGTCATAAATCTGTATGAAGAACAGGTACTTTAGCTAATGTTTAATAAAACTGCATATTAAATATCTGCAGTTAAATGAGCTTTAAACGATCAATACTGCAATTCATTGAATATTTATCGAGTCTTTTGTTGAAATTATTTAAAGATGTACATCGACAACATATATACTCTACAATTTCTCACGTATTCTTTCAGATTTTTTTTTTTTTTTTTAGCAAACTCTGCCTTTCATAGATTTTTTTCTAATTTTTGTGCTAAAATTAGTTTCACTTCTCTCAAAGAAGAGAGCAAAGGGCATCTGTTTACATAAATAAAATATAATAATGTTATTTGTTTTACGTCCCACTAACTACTCTTTAAGGTCTTTGGAGACGCCGAGGTGCCGGAATTTAGTCCCACAGGAGTTCTTTTACGTGCCAGTAAATCTACCGACATGAGGCTGTCGTATTTGAGCACCTTCAAATACCACCGGACTGAACCAGGATCGAACCTGCCAAGTTGGGGTCAGAAGGTCAGTGCCTTAACCGTCTGAGCCACTCAGCCCGGCAAATAAAATATACTACCATGCAAAATTCGGTTTAAATATCTTCAGTAATTTTTTAATTACAGTGACAATTATGTGTAAAAATTGAAATAACCAACAAACATATGACAGAGTGGGATGAAGCAAGTGACATGAATGGACACATACAGACATATCTCTTGTAGTACTGGGGATACTTAAATAACTATTTTCATTCAAGTGGAAAGAATATTTGATAAAATATAAATTGACTAATACATGCATTTTTTTTAATCCTTTAAGGTGTACCCCTTAACCTGAACCCAATTAAAGTGGCATGGATATGAAGGTGAATGTTCAATTTCTATTCATTGCAGTCTTGAGCATATTTGTTTTACTACCCAATGAGAAGCCTGAAAATAAGGCTCAAAAATGTGCAATAATATAACAAATCAACATAACACTATAATATAACATGTATTTTAAAACTGAAGAATCTACTCACGAGGGCTTGATAGTCACCAGCCACTCAACAAGGTTAGCCAGTACACTACCCTCCTCACGTATATCCCTACAGAGGGGTAAGCGTTTTAGAAGAAGAGCATATAGACTGAGCACATGTCCTGAGGCTAACAGTCCATCCTCCACTGGGGGTTGACGAGGTACACAGGGCTGCAGAATGCTCACAGCATGCTTCCAAGTTGGAGGCTCCACCTGAGTTACTGGAAACACAGTTCAACTGTCTTTTATTGTGGGCAATTTTAATAGGCATTTAGGAAGATAGTCGAGTTTGAAAGTCATACAGTCTTCAAGAATGAAATATCACTCATTTTATATTATTTTAAACCCTAATACTGGTGCAGAAGTTTCCTTCAAATGCTGAAGATATGTTTCTTCAATGTACAGTCTTACTTTGAACTTATCTAAAACAATAGTTAAATCATCAGATATATGTATGATCATTCTTCCAGGCATAACACTAAAACAAATTCTCAAGCAAAAATAGATAATACATAAGGAAATATTACAACAATTATAAATTAATAGGAAAAAAATTCTGTTCTAGAATTTCAATTAATATTTCATTACTGTAACTTCATATGTAATACATTTATCAAGTCATTCTGGATATTAACTGTGTTTATACACTCTAAGTCCGGCTCCATGGCTAAAGGGTTAGTGTTCTGGTCTATGGTCCAACGGGTCCTGAATTTGATTCCGGGATGAGTTGGGGATTTTAACCTTCATTGGTTAATTCTAATGGCTAATGGGGGTGGGAGGTGGATGGGGGCTGGATGTGTTTGCCATATCCAGCATTAGAATTCAACATATAAGGGCAGATCAAATATAAAAGGGAATTATTTTTCTTGCAACAACCAAAAAAATACAGAGATCATTTTTCTATATAGTGTCCTTCCTTCAATACATATTATCTCCATCGGATTGGTAAGTTTTTGATGCCATCCTGATAGAAAGAAGAGGGATGTGTGCAGAGCCAGTTGTGCACAAACTCTCCTACACTTATATCAACATCAAACCGCTGTCCTCCTAGGTCTTGTTTGAGTGATCCAAATAAATGGTAGTCGCAGGGCAATAAATCTAAACTGTACGGAGGGTGTTCCAGAGGTGTCTAGTGAATTTACTCCAGTTTTTCCAACGTTAAAGCGGCAGTATGCAGCCTTGCATTATCATGGAGAAGAATGACGTTTTGGATTGGTTGGCGGCGTCGTTTGTTGTGATACACAGCTTTTGCTTCATCCAAAAGGCGACAGTAACAGGCTGCATTAACTGTCCTTTGTTCGTGAAGAAAATCCACCAGCAAAATGCCTGCAGCGTCCCAGAAAATGGTTGCAAGCACCTTTCCAGCAGATGGATGTGTTCTGGCCTTGACCAGACCTGTTTCGTCTCTTCGCCTCCATTCCCTGGTTGCTTGCTTTGACTGTGGGGTGTAATGATGCACCTAAGTTTCATCACAAGTCACACTACAATGCAGGATACCTCTTCAAAGCGACGCAGGAGTCTCTGACAAACTTCCTGGCATAAAGTTTTTTGTTCCTGGTTGACGAGACGAGGAACCCACCTAGCAGATAATTTTCTGAAATAGAGTTCATTTCGGATGATGGTTTGAACACTTCTGTAACTTATTCCTATGGCTAAAACAATCTGAGAAATTTTTATTTACCAATCTTCACCATTAATGTCATGAATGGCAACAATGTCTGCAGCGATGCTTGTCTGCTGTCTCCTTTCATGAGGTTCATTTTCTACAGCTCCTCTTCCTGCCACAATTTTTTTTTAGCCCACTCATACACTCGAGTCTACGAAAGTGTTTCTTCCCCAAACTGTGCGGGGAGCCGTCTCAAAATTTTGGAAGGTTTGGTGCCCCCTTGTGAGAGAAATTTGAAAATGATGCATTGCACAACAGACGTATGTACCTTTTGCTCACTTATAGCATACTGAAGCAGCACAGCTCTCCACAGTCGTTGACGTGCGCCAACCCCTTCTATAGACACCTCCACCAATACCTTGGCAAAGTCACATCTCAGAATTATTACTAACAGCAGCGGTATGTTCAAATTCCCGTTTATATTTGATCTGCCTTTGTAGATTCTCTCACACGCGCAGGTTGCCTATATGCGTCAACTCTAAAGACCCACACCAGGCCTCCTCAGAGACTACACGCCATTAAAAAAATTAAAATCTGCAGAAGTCAAGGAAAAACAAAGAATAATAATAATAATAATAATAATAATAATAATAATAATAATAATAATAATAATAATAATAATAATAATAATAATGAAGCATCATGCATGAATAAAATTGAAATATCTTACCATATGACTAAAAATTACTGTAACAAAAATATCTATATCTTTGAATGCAAAAATCAAACATTATTACACTGTCATCTGGCCAGAGGCTCTATATGCAGCAGAATGTCTTGCCATGAACAAAAAAGGCATGATGGAGAAATTGGAGGCTAAGGGGAGAAAGATTTTGAGGAAAATCTTAGGTCCAGTCAAAAACAAAGGCGAGTTTAGGAGGCGGCACAACCAGGAGTTGTCCTCACATGTGGACACATGGTCCGAATGAAGTCAACACAGTCAATGAATCACATTTTTACTTTCCTCCAAGAGAAAAAAGACAAAGTGGGCATGGTTCAGTGAGGTACAGAAAGATCTGCAGGAGATTGGGATCTCATTTGAAGATATCCAGGAGCATGACCCACTTAAGAAAAAAACTCCAAGAACATCAGTCTCCAACCAAAGCCGAAGCTGAAAACTGGAAAGGCTTGGATGAAACAGCGAAAGGAGCAACACCATCTATGAATGAAGGAATACTGAACCAACATTAAAGCTCAAAGGAAACAGTTGAAATGAAGTGGTCCTTAGTTGGCCGAAACGAAACAAGAAGAATGATGATGATGATGATGATGATGATGATGATGATGATGATGATGATGATAAGACCTGCCTCTCTGAATAACTTAGGAGGTTCATGATGAGGGAAGGTAATATAGGCCAAAATGTCAAGATACCCAGAAAAATATAGGAAAGGACACATCAAATGAAAGAAAAGAAAGAAGAGAACAGTATGGAAGATACCAGCCGAGAGACTAATACCAGAAAAATAATCCAAGGAGAACTCAAAAATAAAACGCAAAACTAGAACCCAACACTGGACAATCAGGCATGATGTAATATTTGCAATTAAGGTATTAGCCTAACCTTCATGAACCAAAGAAGTATTCTTTAAAAATAAACTCTCTTATGTAATTTGAATATGCTTTATTCGACTTCATATATTTCCAGTATAGCCTGAAAGTTACAAGAAATAATGAAATACCAAATGAAAGATTTAATGTTGGAAACAAAGGTGATATCAGCTTAAGGCACTGTGCCATAGCAAAATAAAACAAAATTACAAGGACATAAAATGAAATGAAATTTGAGTTTAGCAGACACAAAGAAGTCTACCAACACTTCCTGTCACTTTCACGCTGAATGCATTGCAGCGTTCTTGTGACAACTGTCAAAATCTTGCAAAAAGATGGCTTCTGGTTTTAATTAGTTGTTCTTCAATGTCTCTGTTTCTTCTGTACTTCATTTTTCTGATTTTCTGTACCATTAATCAACAAAATTTGCTTTAATATGAGCTAAAAGCTGAAATATGCAGGAATCACCTAAATATGAATGTACTGCACTATAAAATATTTTCCTGTGGTTGCAAATCACCTCAAATGCATTTACATATTTGTATAGTAAAGCAGAATAACAGTAAAGAAAAGCAGCTGTATACTGGGTGGAACAGAAAGTGATGCAGGATGGGAAATAAACAAATAAACAAATGGTAACACTGAAGGGTGATGACAGTGATGACAGTGATGATGAATTGAACATAACAGCAGGTAAATTAAATTTATTTTGAAAGTGTCTCTTCTTATTACAGTGCAAGAATGAACTTTTAAGGTACAATGAAAAATATCCCCAATGCTATTTTTCGTTTATTTCAGATGCCAAACTTTAACATTAAATTAGGCCTACTCTATGACCCAAAACCATAAGTGTGGCAGATTTATGTCATGAAAAATATGAAAGTATAATTGTCTATTTTATCTATAATATTAAATTTATTGTTCTGCAACATTTTTATTTTAGTTAATGAGGAAATGATTTTCCAGCTAAAATATAAAATAATTTAAATACAAAATCATGTCTAAAGAAGAAAAACTTCATCCAGCTTTTTACCAGGTGGTAGTGTCCCAAGAATGGATGTGACATTCACATGCATTAGAGCTATGTTGATGTGCTGAATAAGAAAAGCAGTTGATTCGGGTATCGCCAGAAATCCAAGCAATCTGTTGGCCAAACTCTTTGGTAAAATTAAGGCCGTTGATACCCCAGATACCACTCGATTCAATGGCTACTACCACGGAGAAGAATTTGTCTAACAAATTGCTGTATTTTCTTCGTTTAGTATTTTCCCTATTTGCGGCTGCACCTCAAGCATTCATTGATGAAAGGGGAAGATTGGACTGGGAGAATGTGTCGGCACAGGTAAAATCTGCAATATATTTTTGAGGCGACTGTACTTGATTAATTAGTTCCATGTTTTGATACTCAACTAATTTTTGAGATTGCACATATAAGACCCACTTCAATTCTTTGGCAGTGTAACAAATAAAAAAACAAGTTGTATATGTGAGTAAATATGGTATACATTAAGACAAACTATGGATAAGCTGAAATGAAAATCACATGGGAACGATACTCTATATCTGAGTGAAATATAAAAAACAGTTGCCTTTTACCTTAAAAAATAATTAAAATACATTAGAAAATTATCAAATCATGTGTGTTATGCCATTGTAGTATTTATAAGAGATTATAGTACTAACCTTTAACCCTGTTCTTGTTATTTTTAGTGCCTTAATATTTTATGTCTATCACATTATAATCTCTCCTTATATATAAAGTTCCAATAATTGGACAATCTGAGGAGGGTAGAGATTTATACACATTACCTGTTTGTCGGAAGAATGCCTGAAGACAAGCCTCCAAGATTGAGCCTAGTGCTTCAGGCGATGTGACGGAAGTACCCAATATTCTTAAGAAACCCAAGAGAACAATGCAGCAGCAGTCCCTGCGATTGAGCCACATCACACAACTATCGACAGTAAGAGCCGCAATAACACTGCCAGCAGGTTGGTTGATGGCAGTCATAATCTCTGTCAAGAGAAGTCCAGCCTCTGCAATTTGCTGCTGGGGTGGTACACCTACAGAGGGAGCATATGTTTATGATGTCAGTTATTAATAACAATAAAGTAAAGAGAATTATAATAACCAGTAAACATCACAATACTTAAATCAGAACTGCAAGAGATTAATTCACACTCAGAACTGTTGAATAATGAAGAATTTTGCAGTATCCCGAGGTGACTTTAGGTGTCTGCTTATATACACAAGAAATTGTAAGTGGTTAAACTCAGCAATCATCTTTATATCGATCTGATTGTTACTGAACTTGTACTTTGTATATTCATTACTTTCTTTATAATAAATTACTAGCAAGATTACTATATTATTCAGTTGACCTGCAAGTTATGAAGTACAGTATAATCTTCATTTTGTTACCGGGGCATATACTCTGGTGGAAGGCAATTAAAAAAAAAAAAGTGAAAGTGATAAGTGCTATAATGATCTGCAAAAGATAGTGAATGAAATTAATGAAGAAGAAGGATCCAATCTGCATTCACTTTAAAACAGTCTACTTTTGAAAGTTTGGGAGTTATGAAGAAATGACAGAGGAAAAGGGGTTTAAGAATCTGGGGTGAAGAAACTGAAAAAAATATTCCAGATAAAAGAAATGCTCATGAAAGATTTTTGTCAACTGGTAAACTAGAAGATAAAATGAAGTATTACCATAAAAGAACAATGACAAGAAAGGAAGTCCAGAAAACCACAGGGAATGTTGGGAAAACTTTGTTTCACACTTGAAGGAAACATTGGAAAAACTTTGTTTCACACCTGGGGATTGATATAAAAAGACCTCAATTACAGACGTATCAATACCCAAGAAACTAAATAATGATATGAAAGGAAGACAAAAATTAATCCAATATCTCTAAAGGAGTGGATTATTTATTTTCAGAGACTTTTGACAGGTTCAAATGTTGAGCCATTTATTGTACCAAAATCACTGAACAACTTTGGAAACCATTACACTCAATGAACTGGAGCTAATACTCAGAAATGGAAGAGAATCTGGGAAAGACTCAATAAATGCAGAGCTATTCAAATACTCAAGCGACATCTTCAAGCAAAGATTTTTCAGATGTATACATTTAATTTGGAATGGAAACACACCACCAGAGAAATGGCAAAAAGCAAACAGATCTACATGACATCCGATGAAGCAGTAGAAAGAAAATGCACTTGGCCCAATACTTTGAAGGAAGATGGATAATGATGATGTGTTTTACCTGGGGACCAAATCAGAGATGGATAAGTAAACACAACTCAGGATACAAAATGTAAGCTAATATTGTCAGGGAAAAACTACTCAAGTATTATTGAAATGTAATTGGAAATGAACAATAAGGATTTTGAAAGGAGCTCATGTGCTGGTGCCTACTTTACCATTCAACTAGGAAATTCAAATATTTACAGAAGAATGAAACAAAGAGTTGAAACTGAGTTGGAAGGAGATCAATTTGGCTTCAGAAGAAATGTGGGAACACGTGAGGCAATCCTGACATTATGTCTGATCTTAGAGGATCGAATTAAGAAGGACAAGCCTACATACATGGCGGTCAGTTCTTGAAAAGGCATGTTGTTTGGACCAAGCTATACGAGATTCTGACGGGGATCAGCATCAGATACCGAGAACGAAGACTTAGCTACAATACGTATAAAAATCAGTCTGCAGTGATAGGAACTGAGGGCTTTGAAAAGGAAACAGCTATCCAGCAAGGAGTGAGGCAAGGTTGCAGTTTGTCCCCCCCTACTTTTCAGTGTTTAATTAGAAAAGGCAGTAAAGGAAATCAAAGAGGAATTTGGGAAGGGAATCACAATTCAAGGAGAGGAAATCAAAGCCCTGAGATTTGCTGATGATATTGCTCATTTATCTGAGAATGCAGAAGATTTGGAGAAATTGCTGAATGGTATGGACAGAGTCTTAGGTAAAGAGTACAAGATGAAAATAAATAAGACCAAAACAAAAGTAATGGAGTGCAGTTGAACGAAGGCAGGTGATAAAGGGAATATTAGATTAGGAATGAAGTCTTAAACGAAGTAGGTGAATATTATTAATTTTTTTTTGCTAGGGGTTTACGTTGCACCGACACAGATAGGTCTTATGGCAACGATGGGATGGGAAAGACCTGGGAGTTGGAAGGAAGCGGCCGTGGCCTTAATTAAGGTACAGCTCCAGCATTTGCCTGGTGTGAAAATGGGAAACCACGGAAAACCATTTTCAGGGCTGCCGATAGTGGGATTCGAACCTACTATCTCCCGGATGGAAGCTCACAGCCGTGCGCCTCTACGCGCACGGCCAACTCACCCGGTGTGAATATTATTACTTGGGTAGTAAAATAACTAACAATGGCAGAAGTAAGGAGGAAATAAAATGCAGACTAGCACAAGCAAAGAAAGCCTTTCTTAAGAAAAGAAATTTGCTCACTTCAAACATTGATATAGGAATTAGAAAGATATTTTTGAAGACTTTCATCTGGAGCGTGGCATTGTATGGAAGTGAAACAGGGACGATAACTAGCTCAAGTGGTGTTACAGAAGAATGCTGAAGTTGAGATGGATAGATCGAATCATGAATGAAGAGATACTGAATCGAATTGGCGAGGGGAGATCGATTTGGTTAAATTTAATGGGAGGAAGAGATATGATATTTATTCAAAACAATTTTTGAAGGTGTCCACCTTTTCAATACAATTTATATTTCCTTACAAGTAGAATCTTTACATTAACATCGATTGAGCTGTTTGGACGTTTTGCCCTCATTTAGGGCATCATGAGCCAGTTTCTGGACTCAAAATCTTTCAATACAACCAGAATTCTGATTATAATATTAAAACAAATTTAAACTATTTAGTTTATATTATTTTAAAATTTCTTGTTCTACAATACATAAAAGTGCCCATTTGACTAGACTATCAACTAGTGTGAAGTAGAATGCATCAAAATCAAAATTTTGTCAAAAGGAAGTATTGTTTTTGGTCACAACAATATAAAGTAGACACAGAAGAAATTATACCTGTTGTAAACAAAATTATTTTACAAGTGAAGCAGAAGTTGACCATAGGATGGATTTTCGGAAGAAGGTTAATGAAATTTTCGGTCCAGACCAATATAAGACTAAATTAATGAAAATTTTGAATAATCATAGTGAAGTCTTTAATGATAAACCTGGCAATTATGGAAACTATGAGCATCGCTTAGTAGTCAACAATCGGACCCCGTTTTGTAGAAGAGTCTACCCAATTCCAGAAAAATATTTTGCAGAAATGGAAAAAAATTATTGAAGAGATGCTGAAGAATGAAATCATTAGGAAGTCTACAACACCATATGTTAGGTCACTAGTTGCTGTTACTAAAGCAAATGGGTCACTGCAAGTATGTTTGGACGCTTGTGAGTTAAACGAGAGCCTTGTACCAGGCACCGAATAACCCAGATTATTTATTTATTTACATATTTTACACCCACACTGGAGCACTGAAATCAATACATTTGAGTTAATTTCTTCCTTTTCTTCTCCCAGAACTTTCTCATCCTCTCTGACCTGGAAGCCCTTTGTGTGTCCGATATAGTATATTGTTTCCGTTAACTGTTTTTAGTTTGAGACTTATGCTTTTGTTCTTCAAAATCCTCTTCTCTTTTCTGTCTTTGATTTGTTGCCGAGTTATACCAAATTCTTCCAAATCATCCTGAACTTCTTTGAACCAATTATTATTGATTTTATTCTTCAAAAAGTAATCGAATAGTTGTTTCAATATTCTGGTGTCTGGTAATCTTGATATGTGACAGAAAAAGGAAATTCTTCTTTTACGCATTGTAGATATTATTGATTCACATTCACGATAGACAATGTTGTTAGGCAACAATCTCCACTGTCCATCAACTTGGTGTTTTTTATTAATAATTGTTCTAAGAATTCTTCTCTCAGTTTTCTGTAATTTGTCTGTTGTAGATTTTACATTTAATTTGAATGAAGTTTCACTAGCACACATTGCCTCTGGTTTAACTATGGAATTATAGTGTTTCGGCGTTTATCGAAAGAGATTTTTTTTAATAGGTTGGCCAGGTAAGTCTTTGTGCTTGTTTAAATTTACTTGTTCTGTATTCTATAGCTTCCTTTTCATTTGTGTTCCATGTTACTATTTCCCCACGATATTTGAATTTCTGAACAATTTTAATCTCTTTATTACTGTTCATTTGAATAACTGGTAAATCAACTTTAAAAGTTGGCATCATTTCTGTTTTTTCTAATGAAATTTGTAATCCCATTTTTTTGGCTATAATTTCTAGTTGTTCAATTTGAAATTTAGCCTCTTCTATTGTATTTGCAAGTAATGCTAAATCGTCCGCAAAACCAAGGCATTTGAGTTTAATATTTCTACCGATCTTGATAGTTGGCTGGCATTTCTTGTTCCATTCACGCATAACCTTCTCCAATGCACAATTAAATAACAATGGTGAAAGTCCGTCTCCTTGTCGAAGTCCAGTTCTTACAGTGAATGATTCTAATAATTCACCTCTAAATTTAACTTTTGCCTTTGTATTTTTAAAAGTCATACTAATGAGGTTAACAAGTTTTTGGTGTAAGCCAAATTCTTTAAGGCTTTTTAATAATGATTCATGATGAATACTGCCATATGCTTTTTTTAAATCTACACACGTGATGACTAGACCTTTATGTTATTTGCTTTACGTCCCACTAACTACTTTTTAAGGTGCTGGCCTTCTAACCCCAACTTGGCAGGTTCGATCCTGGTTCTGTCCGGTGGTATCTGAAGGTGCTCAAATACGACAGCCTCGTGTCGGTAGATTTACTGGCACGTAAAAGAACTCCTGCGGGACTAAATTATGGCACCTCAGCGTCTCCGAAGACCTTAAAAAAAAGTAATTAGTGGGACGTTAAACAAATAACATTATTATTAAAGCAGATAAAGGCAATGCTACTATAGTTATGAAGAAAAGTGACTACGTAAATAAAGCACAATCCTTCTTTACTAACAATAACTTTAACGTAATAAAAAAGATTCTACTAATAGAATACAAAGAGAACTGAAAGCTCTAATTAAGAACCTTTTATTCTTGTTTAATGACCTAGAAAAATCAAAACTGATCATCATGAATCCCAAGTTATCTACGGCGAAAGCGTTACCGAAGATTCACAAGGAGGATGTCCCCATAAGGCCTGTTATTAACTTCAGAAGTAGTCCGACGTACAAAATATCCCAATATATTCACAATTTTCTTAAAACACATTATTTCTTTCAAGCTAACATGTCAGTTAAAAATTCCCTGGAATTCTGCAAGAGAATGAAAAATCTCACGTTACCAAAACATTACATCCTTCACTCCTTTGACACAGTCAATATGTACGCGAATGTACCCATCAATAAAACCATCGAAATAAAAACAATCTTTCCAAATTCAATAAACTGACTTTAGGGGAGATAGAAGAGTTTGTTCAGATCCTCAAGTTTACATTAAATAATGGTTTCTTCACTTTTAGTAACATCATATACCAACAGAAGGGTCTTCCTATGGGGTCACCGGCCTTGGGAATCCTCGCTGATATTTACGTAGATTTCCTTGAATACAGTCATATTATAGGTAAAATTAATGGGATCAAACATTGGACTCGGTACATGGATGATACTTTTATTATCCTGGATTCTCACATTACTGATAGCAACACCGTTCTTGAATCACTTAATAACCTGGATCCGCACATAAAGTTTACGATAGAATCCGAGAACAACAATTCCCTTAATTATCTTGATTTAACTATTACTCGCAATCAGAATAAAACCCTTTCTTTTAATATTTACAGAAAGCCCACTCACACAATAAACACAATCCACCAAACTTCTCTACACCCAGGGACACAGAAGAAGACAGCTTACAATAGTATGATTTTCAGAGCTCTTAATGTTCCTTTATCCCGTAAGAATTTTAGAAAGGAAATCGACACCATTTATGCAATAGCCGAAGGTAATGGTTTTAGTAAAGCTTTCGTGAACAAAATTCTCAATAAATTTAAAAATAAACCCAAGACCACGTTAGAAAAAGGATCTTCCCCTAAGGAGAAGTTTGCCATATTCACCTTTAATAATAATAACATATATCCTATTTCAAACATCTTTAAAAAATACAAGTTAAAAGTAGCATTCAAGAGCGTTCACACCAATGCAAAAACTTTTTTTTAATTCTCATACTGTCAACAGCAACAAAAAATTTTCTAACTCTGGGATATACAAATTAAAATGCCAATCATGTCTTTCAACGTATATTAGGGAAACAGGCTGCAGCTTCAATGTAAGATACTCCGAACACCTCAATGCCCTAAGTACAATCGCTACTCAGACATGAGCGAACATTGTAGAGAGAAGAAAAATCAATACACAACAATTGATCAAGATTTAAAGATCCTGCATTACAAACAGAAAGGTTCCTTACTTAATATACTAGAGAATATTTATATAGATATCGACCAATATTGCAATCCTGTGTACAACTTGAATGAAATCAGTGAAAAGAAAAATATTTTATTGGAAACCTTTGTCCGGCTCATCTGTGAACAATTCATTAATAAAAACGAGTTTCACTACCGACATTCTAGAACAGACCCGCTCTTCCATCAACACCCTCCTCCCGTGATCCACATCGTCCCTCCCTCCTCGCCCCTCCCCCTCCATTCCCCCTCGCAACCACATCGACACAGATACACAGTAAGCCACACACAGGCTTATTTGACAATGTGACTTGAGGCTGACAAGGTCATCTCCATTCGAGACAACAACTTTTATTTACAAGTAAGTTAAATGCGTTTTCTTTTCATACATTATTTTTTAACTTGTTTTTCATCCACTCATAATTCCTTTTTCTCATTACAGATGTTACACACATTTTAATCCATAGTATTGACGGTTTCACTACACTCCTCAGCACAGTGTTTTCATTTTAACAGTCAGCAAGTTTTATTTGACAATTCAAGAACGACCTATTAGACGAGAGGACTTTGTACCTCAATATGTTTTTAATTCACTAATCATGATCACTGTCACTTCACTTCATTATGATTTTTAATTTGTTTGTGTATTATGTAATTACTGTTCTGCTACTGAAGATGGCCTTGAGATTAGGCTGAAACATGTATAGACTTTGCTGCATCTAACAGATGACTTGATTTCTATTGATAAGGAGGATTTTATAAATATTTTCATTTGTAAAGTGATAACCGTCAATACAGAATGAGATTTATAACTTGCAAGGGTGTCTATTGAGTTCTATTTTCAAAATTCCAATATATTCAGTATAACTATCAGCAACATTCTAGTACCTAATGCTATGAATATTCTTTTTCTTTAGGAAGAATTACATCCTTGATGATTTCAGGTTTGTAATATTTTGCCAAGAAATGCATATTTTGTTTTTAATAAATTCAGCTAGTTTTGATCTTTAAAATACAAATAATTTTTAAACGTTTTTTATAGGGCCTCCCAACTCCCCTCACAGTCCTCCACTCAACCCATTGCCTTTAAATCTCTTTAATTAGAAAATTTATACAACTCTTGCTTTGGAAAAGAATTACAATCCCAATGAATATAAAATTGTTTGTAAGACTATTAAAACAATTACAAGACAAAAAGTTGACAAATTACCAGTTTTATATAAATAAATTAAAAAGCATATTTATAGCTTCATACTATATAACTGTTCGTTTTCAATTTACAATGCTATATTACACACACACAAAATATATTAGAAAAGTCTAATCTAACATCACTGCTTCTAAGTGACAACACACTTTTGGCTATTTGGATCACTTCATTAACACTTACATCTAATAAACACAGCCAAAGAAAGAGTATCACATAACACACACTGTGGAAGTAAACCATTCTTGAATAGATTCTGTACCAGGTTTATTCTAAGTAAAACCTTGTTCTAGGTGCAAAGTCACAAGAAAGACATACGTACACTTACGACAGTATTTTTTTCAATCTTTTCACCTTTTTCTCCAGTTCTTCTGTCTCTTCCTTAGCATTCTGCATCATACATCATTTCTTCAATACTGTATGTTTTATTTCTTCTGCTGCTAACTTTCTTTTGGCTGTGATGTTATCTGTACTCTTTTTATATTTTTCTAAAGCTTCATTTCTCAATGTTGGTGCCTTTTTGGCTGCATGGATCGTCTTTTTCAAAACACTGGCGGTCAATACTCCACCCACTGCAGATACTGCATCATACACCAGACGCTGTGTAATCAGGCTATTTTCATGAAGATTCTCTACTAGGCCTTCTTTGTTTATTGAAAAACCTCTTTCTAGAGTAGCGTTGACATGAACCTAAACAAGTACTTTTTGTGTGAAGTGGATCAGTTCTTTTGAAACATTGTGTTGAAAATAGGCAGTGCTAAGAAAATCATCCAATTGATCGGTTTTGGGATCAAACTTCTTGAGATACTTCACTACTTCTTCCTTTGATGAGAAATCTACGTAGCCTCATTTTGCAATATCAGCTTCCATAGGAGATAATTGTTTTGTCTCAACAAGAACTTCTAATGCAGCAGTTACCCTGCAGGTCCTAATAGACGAATTGGTCATAATTGCATGATTGAAGGAGCTGGCACCTCTAACAAACTTGAAAGCAAGGGGGCTTTTGACAAAAATCTTCATACAAACATCAACAAGAAATTTTCTGCAGTCTCCATAGGACTTTGACATCCAGATCAAGGAGAGGAAATGGTGCTGGATTGAACACACATTAAGGAAGCCGGATGGAGCTGTTGAGAGGGCAGCACCGGACTGGAACCCTCAAGGCTTCAGAAAGTGAGGTCAGCCCAAGAAGACTTGGAAGAGGACGATTGAAAAGGAAATCGCAGAGGTTGACAAGACCTGAAGCGAAGTGAAGAGAATGGCCAGGAACCGTACTGTGTGGAGAAATTTTAATAAATAATAATAATGTTATTTGTTTTACGTCCCACTAACTACTTTTTTGAGGTCTTCGGAGATGCCGAGGTGCCGGAATTTAGTCCCGCAGGAGTTCTTTTACGTGCCAGTAAATCTACCGACACGGGCCTGTCATATTTGAGCCCCTTCAAATACCACCGGACTGAGCCAGGATCGAACCTGCCAAGTTGGGGTTAGAAGGCCAGCACCTTAACCGTCTGAGCCACTCAGCCTGGCAAATGGAGAAATTTTGCCAAGGTCCTATGCTCCAGAGTGAGCAACAGGAAATAAGTCCATAGAATTGGAGAACTTTCACATTCTTTATTCCCTTACATTTTAAAGCTGCTCAGGCTGCAAATCCAATGTCAACAGCATGGAAGGGCTTGAGGTTTTCTCTTTTCTTCAAATCAATTGAGAGAAGTTTCTTATTAGTATTTGCTGACTCTAAAACCTCATTCTTTACACTTCTTCCCAAAAGTACTCAGATCAGAGAACATAAAAAGCAAAAGAGGATTATTGCTCTGATACTTGGAGAAATACTGTTCTAGTTCAAGGGAAACAGAACAGATGAATCCCAACCAAGCTGGAAGCAGATCATTTCTTGCAAAACTTTTTATAATTCCTAAGTTTTTTTTTTGGCTTTATGTCACACCGACACAGATAGGTCTTATGGCGATGATAGGACTGGAAAGGCCTAGGAATGGGAAGGAAGCGGCCGTGGCCTTAATTAAGGTATAGCCCCAGCATTCGCCTGGTGTGAAAATGGGGAATCACTAGAAAACCATCTTCAGGGCTGCCGAAAGTGGGGCTCGAACCCACTATCTCCTGGATGCGAGCTCATAGCTACTCGCCGCTAACCGCATGGCCAACTCGCCTGGTCCAAAGTTTTCTGATGCAGGAGGTTTTTCCTCAATAGCATCAACATACTTTTTAAGATGTGGTAGCATTTCCTTAGCTCTTGCAACAACTTTTGAGTTTTCGACCCATCTGATAGAGCAGAACTTCAGAGGAAAGAGATGTGATCCTGTTATGCGTTTGTAATCTGCACGTCTACTTGGAAAGTCCTTGAAGAAGTAATACAGAGAGTGCAAAAATCTGTGAATGTTCCATTCAGAGTTGTTGTGTGCCATTTTATATGCACTATGAATAGTATGCAAGAACCAGGTACCAATATCCAACAGTTCCGGATCTGAAGGTGAATCACCTAAGTACTTCTTTAGATCTTTCAAAAAAACTTCAGGTTTACATTTGGCCTGATCACTGATACTTGCAGCATTTTTTTTGCATCCAAACCAGTGTCTTTCAAGTTTTGCAAAAATGTCATCAGAAGTTCCCCAGCAATAGCATGACCTAAAAATGTGGATGTAAGATATATCTTGTTTGAACCAAGTTTCCATCCCAGAATTTAACAGCGATATCCACTGGACCCTTCTGAGCGACAGAATTTAAGGAAGTTAGGGGAAGTTAGTTACTGTCTACAATTCCAAGAGAGATGCTGCGCGATGAGGGTATCACGACCCGACGCCTGGTTATTAGAGAAAATCACAAGTTTTACTCTAGTAACTGTACTGTTACTACTGTACTACATACGTATTATTTTTCAATAAAATCACTTAAAGTTATAATGCCAACCTAAACAATTATTCTTATTACCCAGATTTTTGGAGTGCAAATATCCAGGGTAGATTATAAAGAATGATAATCTTCTGGTATATTTTATAATTTTTCCAGTATATGCTTCAAAATTCCAGTATATTTCCAGTATTTCCAGTACCTATATTAAATTCCAGATAATTCCAGTACTTCCAATATTTCCAGTATCAGTAGACACTCTGTTCTCTCAAGAATTAATTTGGCATACACATATGATGACAGTACATGGAGGCCCTGATAAAGTTACTGTAAAGCCACCATTCAAAAGACTTTCACATGGTCTAACATATATCAGGATATAAAGAATTTGTTACAGGCTTGTGACATATGCCAAAGAGTGAAACATAGCTCTGTAATTAGGGAACATTCTCCCATAGCTAGTTTACATAGTAAACCACGGCTATTTCCTACAGACCTGTATGGAGTCCTCCCAAAATCACGTAGGGGGAACAAAATAACATTGGTTACCATGGACGTATTTTCAAAATTTGTATCACTGCAGCTGATACAGAAAGCCAACTCAAAATCAGTGATTAGAAGCCTGGAGAAGTATGTATTGCCGTCTATGGGTAAACCTGAACAAATGCTAACGTACAGGGGAACACAGTTTACTTCCACTGAATTTAAACAGGCTATGGAGAAGTGGAATATAATCCATATTTTCTCATCCATAAAACACCCACAGTCTAATCCTGAAGAGACAGTAATGCGCCAGATATAGAATTTTTGTAGAATATTCTGTTCTGACCAGCACAAGAGGTGGGTTGACGTGATTCCTATTATGAAATGTTGCATTAATGAGGTGGAACACAGCTCAACAAAGAATATTCCTTTGGTGTTATATCACAATATTTATCCTAGTTGAACCTGGCATTCGATTGTTGAAGAATTACGAGAATCAAGACTGACTTATTCGCAGGTTATTGAAGAGGCTAAGGGTGGGTTTCCATTTGAGATCGACTGGGAGAGTAACTTTCGATATCCACTCTCAGGTTGTTGTCCATTTGGAAGCTAATTTCGGCCCGAATAACTATCAAGAGTACCCGGCAAGTAACTCAGCAAGATAGCTTTCACGAGTTCTTGTCACACCCTGTCCACTTGTGCACCTGTAGAGAGTGGAGATTAGAGAGTAGACGAAATGTCATCACACTACTACTGACAAGTCGCAGCAGCTGTGATTATCCTCTGTAAAAAAAAAAAAAAACTACTTTGGTAATTGTCATCTGTCCTGCTACCGCTTTTTCTGTTTTTCATTTTTTTCAATTCTTGAGATAGCTTAAACAATAGAGAGCATCGCATTATTGATTAATTTAAATATTGTACATATGCATTATATTATATACTTGTTATTATAATAATAACAAGGCTACAATCATTACAATATATTTCCATGCAAATTGATGTGATTAATAATAAAATATAAACTATCAATTTACTCTTAATTCACCTATATTAAACAGACTTACCTGATTCTTTAAGTTGTGAAGTTCCTTTGGACTTCAGCTCCGGAACACGAAAACTTCACACCTATTTCCTCTAAAGTTTTATGTTTCTTCACTCTGTCATGGTAATCGGTATATTTCACATTCCACAAAATTTCTCGATTTTCATACATTTCAATTAACAGTTTTGTTTACTTCAGTGACCAATTTATAGTAATCTTGAAATTGAAAATGGAACCAAGCTCTCGATAGCTTTGCCACAATTCGAACACAGTTCGTATCTGGAGAGCTAATCTCCGAGAGGGCTGGGGAGTACGTGTCGACTAGCGAGGACGTTGAGACAAGTTAGCTCACAGAGAGTTGCGAGCAAATTTCCGTTAGTTGCTCTTAGCACTGTGCCCATTGGCGAGTAACTGCTATCGAGAGGTTCTCGCCAGTATTTACTCTCGAGTGTATGGACAAAGAGTGCTATGAAACAGCAGGCTGAAAGGGGAATGAGACTCGCATCTAAGAAGAAATTTCATGAATGAAATTTGGTACTCATTAGAAGATATATTCCCTGTGATTCTCAGCGCAGTTTATTTTCTAAATATGTTCACCTATATGTCGGACCATTCATGATCATACAAGTGCTTCAATCAATCAATCAATCAATCAATCAATCAATCAATCAATCAATCAATCAATCAATCAATCAATCAATCAATCAATCTTGATTTATTGATTTATTTTCTAAATATGTTCACCTATATGTCAGACCATTCATGATCATACAAGTGCTGGGAAACAACACACATAAAATACAAAGTTTTCATAAGAAAAATGTTGCCACATTTATAAAGCTGCAAATGTAAGACTGCATTATGAGAACGACAACAATGTGGAATGTAATCTGATGAAGGAAGATTGTTGGGGCTGGGACAAAGAACAGCTGAACGAGACACTGGAATGTGACACCTGTCAGCAACAATACAAAAACATTAAAGAGAAGATGCTATCTATCTCGCACCTGTTAATCGAGGAACGCAACAGATTGAGACAAAGACATGCACAGTTAATTACTCAGGGACAGTTGCAGTGATGAAAGTCTACATTACAACTTATGTTGTAGATTAATTTAAAAAAATATATATATTACCTGAACATATTTTTTTTCCTTAAGCAGGTAAGCAAATGAAGCCTTTCATAAGGATGATAAGTGATGGCTTAATTTACTCCATGGAATTGTGAGAGTACATTTTGGCAATTATTCCTTTTTAACTATGGTATGACTGCTCAAGTTGTTAATTTTACCATGGAGCATAGAGGTATTCATGCAGAATGGATGTGCTATAACATTAATCATTTGGCCATATATAATATTGAGATTTGGAACAATTTTGAATGACATTTATGGATCATCAGTCATTCAATGACTTGAGTTGGAGGACTGCTTTCCAGTCGCAGCAGTTCGCCATTTTATCTCTGTCCCTATCATTCTGATCGTCTTGGTGAGAACACCACTAGTCTTATTGTCTGTGCAAACAAGCTCAACAATGGATATGGCAAGACAATAATGCACCAGGTTGCACGCATATTTTAATTTTACAAGTTCAAGAAATGTTCATGGAGTGATTTGTTTTCTGAAATTAATTCAGTTAAGGTGAACTACAAAGATACTGGATATGAGTGCAATTCTGTTTATTGGAAACCTTGTATGTTGCTAAACGAACAATTACAACGAAGAAATACGGCAATTGCTGATGATAGTGTATCCAGATTTTAGCAGTGTGCTGACTGTGAATGCTACATGAAACGCGTGAAGTGATACTGATGTCAAATCTATGGAATACTTGCAGTGTGGAAATATTTAGTCGATGTTTGCGTAGCCACACACATGTATAGACTGTTGTTAAATATAGATTGTAAATACTTTGTTTAGGTCAAGCTAGTTATAAGAGTTTGTTGTAACAGTTATAATA
This sequence comes from Anabrus simplex, assembly GCF_040414725.1. Lineage (NCBI taxonomy): Eukaryota > Metazoa > Arthropoda > Insecta > Orthoptera > Tettigoniidae > Anabrus > Anabrus simplex. Next base: position 232,521,653 of record NC_090267.1, on the reverse strand, counting down.
TAATTTTTTAAGGCAAGTATTGCTCTGTTTCTTTTGAAATTATGTGTGGTGTACTTTTCTCTAAAACAGTGTACTTAATACTCGATTTTCAGTTACATGTGAATGTTTTAAATAAGCCAAGTATGGAGAGGTTTGAGAAAGCTGAAAACATGCGGAACTGGAAACCCTATGATTATGGTTAAGTAACAACCACAGCATGCGGTAGCGGTGTTTCAGTAAAGGTAAGTACTCTATTTCTCCTTTCTTTCATTTTATTGAAATTCCTTTTTTCTTTATCTTTTCATTTAGTAGTGTGATTTAAGTAATGCCATTTATTTAAAAGCGAAGCAAATAATGTGGAGACAGTTTGAAAAGGACCACAATTATCCATTATTGTTTTTGTTTACCTATATAATTTCATCAGAAGTAACCCTATGTAGCACAATATAAATTTTTGGAAGATTCACAGTCATACTATGAGATTAGATCAGCTACGTGTATTTAAGTCCATCTGAATTATTTGATTTTTGTCTCAGTTGACGAATTTTATGGTGGAATGTGTGTTATCATGACAGTATTATGTGACTTGAGATCAAGTCTTCGTAATCGCTAGAAGCATATTTTAACATTAATGAGGTAGTGTGATCTTTGAAATGTGACACTTGACTCTCGCACATATTAGTATGAAGGATACTGTGACGTGTATATAAATTGAGTATGTTAGTGTAATTGAGTCCTCTAAATTATTAAATATGGTTAGAGAGGCAGATAGCCAGGAGTCTCTGGTACGTTATAGTGATGAATATAGGCAGGTAGATAGCCGGGAACCTTTGAGATAATAATATTGATGGTAATAATAATATGAATAAATAGACAGGAATCTTTGAGATGTTACTGATGGTAATAATAATGTGAGTAAATAGCCATGAGTCTTCGAGAATGTAAGAGTGAATAAGTAGGCTGGTAGTTAGCTGTGTATATGTCGTGAGGATCTTTGAAAAATAAGACTCAGTTATTATGAGAGGAAGAGTAGAATGTGTACACCATATATTTTAGATCACCGTAGTTGATGTTGATTACATTTGGGAGTTTAGTTGACTGTGTCTACATTTAAGTCATCGAGAGATATTATTGTCTTATTCCATCAGAAAGGAATTTTTCAGAAATTTTAATATTTCAATGCTTCCATATACATTTCCTTTATGTGTGTGTGTTGCATGATCTGTTATTGTTTATTTGGGTTATTACTGAGATCTGATCCTATTGTTTTATTCTCCACTGTTTCATTTATTTCTCACTTACGTTTGAGAATGATGGCTATTCTTGTATATCGTACGTGATTGGTCGTCTGAAATTCAGCAACCATTGCTTCATTCTCCTTGGCTGTGATTTGTTTATACTTTATCGACATGGATATTTTCAAATTATACCATAATATTTGGTTCTTTTCTTTTTCTAATGTATTTAAATTATGAATTAAGTTACTATCTATAAAGAAATTGTAATATAGGGAAATAGAGAACTTATCGAACACCGTGTCGTAAGAATAAATAATCGCTATACCAAACAAAACAAACAAAAGGTATAAATAATTGCCAGACAAAATAAATTGTAAATTTATTGTAATGTCAAACAAGATTACTTTAAACCAGGCTATATCAGACCAGATTATTTAAAACAGATTATATTAGATCAGGTTTTACCAGACCAGGCTCTATTATGCCATACTTTATCATAACGAGTATGCAAGAAGTTCAGAGTAGTAGGTAACTGTCATTTTTTTTTTTTTTTTTTGCTACTTGCTTTACGTCGCACCGACACAGATAGGTCTTATGGCGACGATGGGACAGGAAAGGGCTAGGAGTGGGAAGGAAGCGGCCGTGGCCTTAATTAAGGTACAGCCCCAGCATTTGCCTTGTGTGAAAATGGAAAACCACGGAAAACCATTTTCAGAGCTGCCGATAGTGGGGTTCGAACCTACTATCTCCCGAATACTGGATACTGGCCGCAATTAAGCGACTGCAGCTATCGAGGTCGGTAACTGTCATTTCAGAATAGTAAAGCACATATTGCTAGCCTATAAAAACCATATGTGATGAGTATAGATTGCTAAACCTATGTAAACAAACATAAATGTGGAAAGCAAATGTAAGTTGTCAAGAGCAAACCAGTATATTATAGCCAAAGCAGTTTGAGTAACTTAACATTACCATATATGAAGGAGATAATAGTTACCGCTAAGTAATTTTGACTCATATTTGAGATATGGAATATTACCACGTGTATGCTACATACCGGACAATGGTGCGTTGAAGGTTATATGTGTAAGTGAAATTTGAGGTGTAGTTTATTGCGTGATATTGCTACTACAAGTAGATTGGTTATGTGAAAGGATGTGAAATGAACAGATATGATACATGCTAAGGTCATGACAGACATATTTTCGTCGATACTGTCGGAATAAGTTCTACATTGGCAACTCAGGTTATTATGACTGGCATGGTAAAAACAGTTTTCTTTATTCTTGGAGCATACATATTTCTGAAGATGTGATCAATTATAGAGTCAAGATAATAGTTATTTGGACATTTTAGACATTACCTCCATTCATTCAGTCGTGGTCAACTGGTTTGGTTTGTTTTAATTATACGCACTGTCACATGCTTTGATAGACTACACTAGGTGCTTTATAGTCAGCCTTCATTATTTCTAAGTCCCTCATTACTTTCATTTGATGGCTGAATAAGACTCTCAATCCTCTCAATAATTCAATTTGTTATTATTTTAGAAGTTAGTCACCTGTTGTTAGTTGGGAAGTTAGAGATGGTAATGTTAATTGCTTGATTTACATAGATGTGCTCATGCGTTGTGTTGTGTACTCACCACAATGAACTTACTCCCTCGACATAAGAACTCTGCTCTATTTTATATATTTCTGTGTGTGCGAACCTTACTGAACTGACCAGATGATGACGCTGATGATGCTGATTACTGTGGCAGTATTAAGACAGCAGTGGGAATTGACTGAAATTTCTTAATTTATAGTTGGTCTTTTTGTTGTTGTTGTATAAGATTTAATTTTGCTTGGACCTTTGGACTTGGAAGAAGTCTGTTTTAGAAACTCGTTTTTATGCATTGTATCAAAATTATCATTTACCTCTGAATTTTAATATTGTTTTGTTGTCAAAATTTGTGAAACGGTGTGCAACTACAACTGCCCGTTTCCTGTTGCATAATCTAAGGCTGTTCTGGGACATTTTATTATCAACAAGAACAAAAAAAATTTTGATTGGGGAAAATAAGAGTTAATGTAGTTTGTGAATGTGAAAGTCAAGGGTAAATTCTAAATTCTTGTTGGTTCTCTTTGGTGGTTGCATTATTTCCTATTTTTGGATCTGATGTCGCTCCTTTGGCGGGAGACTTTGATCATCTGACCATCTCAGTGAGCAGACGTGCTCCTCCTTCGGTCCCGTCATGGGATACGTTGTCTCAGGGAAAGCACTGTTTCTATGTTTATTTCAGTTTTTAACGTCATTTAAATGTAATAATAAATTCCTTTTCTTATGCAGGAGTATAACCTCGAGATCTGCGTTCACCGCTAAATTGTTTTAGCTTTTCGGCTAAGATCTTGTACCTTTTGTTTTGGAGGCTTTTTTTTAACCTTGTAACTAAAAATGTAATTAACTTATCCCTCGGGTTTGCCTCCCCATATTTCTGTGTCGCCTTACATAAGTACTGAAAATCTATGCTTATTACCTGAAGTGTTTTAGGTAGTGATGCAAGTTTTCAGTACCTCTGTGTTTGATCTTATTTCTACTTTATGTAGATTGGGATTAGCCCTCGTTTTAATCATTATGTATCATTGGATAATTTTCTTTCAATTCAAATTAAGTGATAAAATTTCTTTTACGTTATGTGCATGTCTACAGGCATGCTTAACAAGGATTTAATTTGCGTTTTATAAAGATCTTCCTGAGTTCTTAATTTGTTCCTTTCTATTATGAGTTTTGATTTGTTTCCTTTTTCTTAAAATAAATGTGTGTAATCCAAGGGCAATTATCTTCTACATTTTCTTTCTTCACAAAAGGCTGCGTTCCATTACCTCTTAGGGTTCCATGCTGCTTTCCACATCCATTCTGTAGTTGTCATGTTTCCTAACCTGTTGTTTACATTTTATGGTGCAACGCTTTTGTTGAACCTTATGTTTTCTTTTACTGTGTTTAAAATTTCATAAATTTATTATATAATGTGTGTAATCAAGCTGTAAACGTTACACTGGTAGCAGAGCATGGTTTTGTGAACGAAGGATTAGTAGATGGTAACTGAACCGAGCTAATATTAAAATTAGGTAAGATTGTAAATGCACCTCTTAGACATTCTTATCTTGTATTTTAATCCCTTCTTTTCACGATGTCTCGAGCCGTTCCTACTCCTTCTAATTTGAGAAAGGGGAATTACGCTACAAGCTCCGGATTTGTAACGTAAATCCCGCAAGGACTGTTAGGCACGATATGATATTATTAGTTTCTTCTCTTAACCTACTGGTGACTATTCCTGAGCTAACCGCATATGAATTGGGTGAGTCCTTGGCCGTGATTAAGGATAAATTGCAGGTGTTTAATGCTATAATTTTGTTTTTTCATTCCTCTGAGCCTTCAGAAAATCAATTAATGTGGTTAAAGACCAATCACAGCATTACACGGATGGTATCCGGGATTTGTTGTCGTGGAATTTGCCGGAAAAAGAGCGGCAGGAGTGCAAATCATTGTTGACATCATTTTGTGAATTATTTGATAAAATTGTAAGTTTGCTTGAAGGACACAAATTTTCTAATTTGATATCTGATATTCAAGTCCCTACCTCTTCAGAATCTTGTGAAAGTGACTGCAACTACCTATTAATTGAATCTCCAGTTGTTCCTCAAATAAGTGAAAGTGTTTCTCCAGTTTCTATTTCTACAGCTTCTCAAGCATGTAATAATGTTATTCAGAAATATCGTCCTAACTTTTCACACGTAGGTAATTTTGCTAATTCTAGTAATGTCACCCAGATGTTCAATCCTTCTAGTAGGCCTATTACTCGATTGTACAATTCTAATACGGGTAACGTTTCCCAGGTTTCTCCTTCTGCTCTCTTTTCGAGTGCTTCTGTGCCTATAGCTTATGCATGTAATGTGTCTTCTGCACATGTTGGCATGCCAGCCAATATTTTGATGGTACCTACTATTTGTAACTCTAATGTTTCTCAGTGTCAACCTACCTTTGCTGGACAACCTGTTTCTCATGTGATAGTGCAAAACTATTCTGCTATCCAAGTGCCATCCATACCAAGTGTTCCTTTAGGTTGTATGACCCTTAACCAAGTAGTCAATGCCGCAGTTGTTCCTGCGACTATAACATTACAATCCAATGCCAGTCCTAACCTCACTTTCAGTACTCCATCCTTTTCTCAAGTGCGCTCGAATCATAGTCATTATGCTGCTGTAATTCATTCTCAGGACCACTCTGGTCCTTCCCATGTATCTTCTATCCCTACCCTTTCCCAGATTTTCTCCAATTTACTTCACCCATTGACAACTATTCTAAATTTACTGGCAATTCTCTTGATGAGGTTATTTCTTTCCTTCACTTTTTAAGAGAATTTAAAGATCAGGCTATTGTTTATAATTTGAGTAATGAGCACTTTTTTCAAATTGTATGTCCACATGTATCTGGGGCTCTTTCTGAGCATGTAATTAGAGCCATTTCTGAGAGATGGACTGTTGATCAGTTTCATGTGCATGTACTTGAATTCTTCATTCCTTCTCATGCGCTGTCTTTCTTAGTGCTGAAACACTATTTTAGAGTGCAGCATTTGAATTAATCTTTGTCAGAGTACATTCAGGATATTAAATTCTATGCTATGACTTTTATGCTTATTATTCAGAATCTCAAATGGTTGCCAGCATTGTTGAGGGGTTTGCTCCTAACTATTGGTCTTTCACCACGACCAGCAACTTTTGCTCAATTGGAAGCTATTACTCTTTCTGCTGAAGGTATTAGATATGCCAACCAACCATGTGTTGAGTTAGCTCTCCTCCTAACAGTACATCTTTTTCTCAGGTTACTAAAGCCACTTCTTCTTTTTCTTCAAAGCCATGTAATTCTCATGCATGTTTTATTTATGGTTCTCCTGAACATTTCCAGAGGAATTGTCCTAAGATTAACGTAGCCACACAGGCGCACACGAGATGCTGTCACTTGGTACAATTATTTTATTCACATACATTCACAAATTAACACACATAACCTTAATCACAGTATCACAACAGAACACTTCACTTTGAGAATATCAACAAGCTGCCATTGTTAAAAACATCTGTCAACACTTCAATATTGGAGATTACAACTTTGAAACACAGTTGAAAAGAGATGACTACTGACTGCCTACCCCGGCATATCAGACACGTGGTCACAGGTATAACCTTGTTACATCATAACTCTACTTCCAAACACTAACTTTCAATAAGTCAGCAGTAACTAACTTCCGTCAAGATTGTCTCTATATATAGGTGCCTGGCCAGGCATCTAGAGTGTTACCTTACAAAAATATATCTTCTCGACAACTCGAGAGTGCATAATACACAGATTATAATGGTTGGAATATTCTCAATCGTTCTCGTGCCTATTACCATTCTGGAAGTTACAATGTGTATCACAACTATGGATTACAATTCATATACAGGTAAGAATAAATTATAATATTAATTTACAGGTATTTATATTAACAGAACTGATATAAATGTCTATGTACACGATTTTACCTCACACACAATACAATCATTCAACTGCGTAAATAATAATAATACTAATACTAAATGGATGTACATGATGTACATCACTTCATAGCCATACAAGTAATAATAATAATAATAATAATAATAATAATAATAATAATAATAATAATAATAATAATAATAATAATAATAATAATTCAAGCTTGATATCTGCATTAGTTACCCATGGATGAGAGAATATTGCTTTCAAGTTATACCTGTTCATTGCACTTGTGTCAAGATTGGGTACTTAGGCAATTCAAAACCCGATGTGGGTAGAATTTCATCCACCAGTAATTCTTGTCAACACTGTGGATCGAATAGGCATTACTCCAGGCAGTGCCCTCGTAATTCTTCTGGACCTGGGCATCCTGGCAATAGTAATTCTAAATGACTAACTGCCAATTCTTGTGATTAATCTCAAATGATTGGTTCAAATTTTGTTTATTGTAACTGTATGTTAAAGGATGATTTGCCTAATTCTGAAGCTGATGTTACGTCCCAGTCTGAACCTAATGAAAATTCTCCACAATCTTGTAGCATTTCTGATATTCCTCCTTGTAAATTACCTCACATATGCTTAGAGGTAAATAATGAGCCTGTATGTGCATTGGTAGATTCAGGAAGGTGCATCACACTGATGAGTGAGAATTGGTATAATTCCATGAAAACTGTTTGTAAGTTACCTCTGCTGAAATTGGAATCTTTAACTTGCCACACACGGCTAATTCTAACCCTCTGAATATTGTACGATCTCTAAATGTCAAAATCAGAATCCAGGCTTTTACATGAAAAATGCCTGTACTAGTTTCCAAAGATTTATCTTGTCCATTCATTTCAGGTGCAAATTTTATTGCTTAAACTGGTATGATTTTAGATCTGCAGCTCAATGAATTACATTTTAAATTTTCCATAAGAATCTATAAGTTGTGTACTTGCTCCCCTATTCTTCCTTATCATGTCAATGCTATTCTTGAAGATACTGGTGAACCCAAAGCTTTTGATTTTGATCATTTGCCTGATAATCAGGCCAACTAACTCAGAAAACTGCGCTAAATTTCTTGATGGATTTACTGACAAGTAGGGTGTAATGTTTTAGAGTGCGAAATTGAAGGGAATGATAACATCCTTGTTCATTCTCCTTCGTATCGCCTGTTTACACCTAAAATGAAGACCATTAAAGAACAAATGCTTACTGACGGTGTAATACGTCCCTCTAAATCTGCTTATTCTTCTCCCATGTTTCTTGTTCCTAAACCGCAAAGTGGTTTTTGGCTGTCCTTGATTACCGGATTACAAGAAAGTACAGTAGACCTTCAGTCTGTTCCTCTTCCCAATCTTCAGTCTTGTTCTTCTTGGTTTGCTAATGCCAAAATTTTTACTACTTCATATTTGAATCATGCATATTATCAGATACCTCTTGCTTAGGAATCCAAGCACCCCACGGCTTTTGCCGCTGATTGGAACCTCCATGAATTTGAAAGACTCCCATTTGGCATGAGTACTGGAACAGCTGTCCTTACTCGTCTACTAGATAATATTCTGTCAGACATTAAATTCAAGTTTGTGTACAATTACCTTGATGACTTGATAATTTTCAGTTAAACATTTGAAGAGCACCTTATCCATCTCAATGAAGTCCTTGAAAGACTGCGTAAAGCAGGCCTATCCCTTGAGGTTAGCAAGGTTACTTTCGCCCAACACCAAATGTTATTCTTGCGGCATTTTGTGTCAAAGGAAGGTGTCTCCATTAATCAATCTCATACTTCTGCTATTCAAAATTTTCCTACCCCTAAAGATGTCAAAGCTGTAGCTAGATTCATTGGTATAGTCAATTTCTTTCATAATTTCATCCCCAATTTTGCTGAAAGAATAGCTCCATTAAATGTCTTGAGAAGAAAGGATGCCAAATTCATGTGGGGTGATGCCCAAATTGAAGCCTTTTATGATTTGAAATCTGCTTTATGTAATGCTCCTGTTCTGGTAATGCCACATTTTTCCAAATGATTCATTCTCCAAACAGATGCCACTTCAACAGGTATATCTGGTGTTCTTCAGGAATTTGAAGGTGGACATCGTCCCATTTCTTATGCTGCGTGTAGTCTAAATCGTGCTAAGTGGAAGTATTCTATTGATTACTTAGAAGCCTTACCTGTTGTTTTTTCTTTAGAATGGTTCAGAATGTATCTTGAACATCTTCCCTTTGATCTTGAAAGTGATAATCAGGCCTTGAGTCGGGTATTAGCCAAACCAAGACATACCAGTCATCTTGCGCATTGGGCAGTATGCATCTCAGCATTTCAGTTTGAAGCTAGTCACATTCGTGGCACTGAAAATGTAGCTGATAGCCTCAGTAGAATGTTCTATCCAGGTAGTTCTAACCCTCAATCAGATCCCTCTCCTAACCAAGTTTCAGCCATTGTGAATGTAGTTCTAACTAACTTGCCTTTTCTTTTCAAAGATATTTCCAAACATCAGGAGGATGATGCTAAATTGAAGGCTATTATTGACAGGATTAAATCTGGTGAACATGTTAAACCTTATGTTCTTAAGAATGGTGTGCTATGGTGTCCTGCTCACGGTAGAAGAGACCCAAAAATTGTTATTCAGTCTAACCTAGTTCCTGCTCTTTTAAAATATTTTCATGAATCCCCAGTTGGTGGTTATCTTGGTGTTTTCAAAACTAGAGAGCAACCCCGTAAACATTTAATTTGGAAATCCATGGACGGTAAAATCCATACTCTTGTCAAATCTTGCAAAACTTGTAACATTAGTAAACCTGCAACTAATACCTGCTTAGGTCTGTTGTCATCTGAGCAAGCTTCTCGTCCTATGGAGAGATTAGGCATTGACTACATTGGTCCTTTTACAAGGTCACGGACCGACCAACATTACATACTCGTGTGTGTGGCCGCTTTCTCGCGTTTTATGTTGCTGTTTGCAACTCGTACGGCTAATGCAATAGTAAATCTGTACCTAATATCTACCTAGGTCAGTTATCATCTGAGCAAGCTTCTCATCCTATAGAGAGATTATTCATAGATTACATTGGTCCTTTCCCGAGGTCAACGTTTCATACTCGTGTGTGTTGACACTTTCTCACATTTTATGTGGGTGTTCCCACTCGAATGGCTAATGCTAATACTACCATCTCTTGTTTGAAACATATCTTTGTTTCCTTTGGACCTTGTCAATTCTTAGTGAGCGACAATGCCAAAGTTTTTACCCCTGTTCAGTTTCCTAACTGCTGTTTTGATTTGTCAATTTCTCATGTAACTACTACCCCATATTTTGAAAATGAAAATCCACAGCTTGTTTCCAGTCATTCGACCAAGTCAAGAATGGAATGAAGGAAGCCCCCGTCTAGCAGTGAGGATGGGAAATGTGCCGGCTGCCGAAGCCTGTCGCACTCCTCTGGGGCAATGATTAATGAATGATTAATGAAATGAAATGATATTGGAGAGTGTTGCTGGAATGAAATATGACAGGGAAAACCGGCGTACCCAGAGAAATACCTGTCCTGCCCCCGCTTTGTCAAGCATAAATCTCACATGGAGTGACCGGAATTTGAACCATGGTATCCAGCAGTGAAAGACCGATGTGCTGCCGCCTGAGCCACGGAGGCTTCTTCCCCGTATTATCCAAGGCCTAATTATGCCGAAAGAGTTAATCGAAATCTTAGATCTGTTCTTATTGCCTATCACTCTGCTGACCACTCTAAGTGGGATTCATAACTGAACTGGTTGTCTTTTGCTTTAATACTGCTGTCCATGAGAGCCACAAGCAAACCCCCACTCCACTTTTGAAACATTGGTCCATTATTGATCTCCTTCCTGATGTTGCCAACCCAGAAACGATCCGTGCCATATGGCATTGTGCGCGTACGATTTTGAAGGTTTATTACGCTAAAGTTCAACGTAACTACAATCACGGGTGAAAGATGCACAATCTGTCCATGTGTGACCAAGTTTTTGTTAAAACTCATCCTGTCAGTAGTGCTGCAGACCATGTTATTAGTAAGTTAGTCCCCAGATTTCAAGGTGCCTGCACAATTTTTAAATTTCTTACCCCCGTATCTTTATTGTTAAGTGTTCCTAAAAGGAAGAGGATCAGTAGAGTGCATTTATCGCAGATAAAGGTACCCTAGTTATTGGTATTGTGCAATCCTCTATCTGTGACTATTTATGTCTTAGTTGTGAGAAATGTCTGTATTAATTTATGTCTGGCCAGCCCACATACTGTATATGTTACCCTGTGTATATAAGCCTTTGTGTATGATTAGTATTAGTAACTTAAGGAATAGGAACTGTAATTGTGATTTGTGATTATATTAGGTATCCTCTTTAGGTATTTTTTAATGTAATGGATTTTGTGTGGTAATGATTAGGTTATGTTTTTATGGTCACGACTTAGGAAATTGTACCTGTAAACTTAAGGCTCTGGGGTAAACTCCTGTAGACTTCCATGTTTTATCCTTGGTCCTTTTTCTAAATTAATAAAATAGTGCCTGTCCTTTTTTTTTTTTTGCTTTTGCTAGTGGCTTTACGTTACACTAACACAGATAGGTCCTATGGCAACGTTGGGATAGGAAAGGCCTAGGAGTTGGAAGGAAGCAGCCATGGCCTTAAGTAAGGTACAGCCCCAGCATTTGCCTGGTGTGAAAATGGGAAACCACGGAAAACCATCTTCAGGGCTGCTGACAGTGGGATTCAAACCCACTATCTCCTGGATGCAAGCTGACAGCCGCGCGCCCCTAATTGCACGGCCAACTCGCCCGATGCTCTGGATTTACCAGTATCCCAACTGTGGGAGGGAGACTCTCAATGAGCACTTACTGAGCCACCAGTTGGGAGATGCTCGTTTCATTATTGTAACAAAATAAATAAAAAAACCATTCTTGGATATCATCGTTTGTCTTCGTCAAAACCCTTCAGAATTGTTGGATGCTGGGCTTGCCTGTTCTATTCCCCTTTTCTGTTGCATACCTGTTGCAGTTGCTGCAAATTTTATGTCCATCTGGTGGGCATACTACTGTACCTGTCTGGATGCTGCACTACATTATATGGTCGCAACGGTCCAATACTGGGATTGCAGTCGACGGAACTCATGTCTTTATGTGGTTGAACTGAAAGTGTATGGGGAGTCTGTTGGCAGATGGCTGGTGTGGACAGCTACCTAAATCAGCGATACCCAAAAAAAAAAAGAAAGTGGATGCATATCGACATTCCTACAGTGAATGACATCAAAATTACGTAGCATGTGGCAAAACCTGTGAAATGATTGTCAGTTTTCGAGTGTAGCCTGAGTTTGTGAGGTGGAGGATGTGGCAGTATTAACCCGTAGAGTGGGGCTCGCTTCAGGTGACGCAGCTGGAGCGAGCCCGATGGTGGGCGTGCGTCATGTGAAGCGCGGAAAGTTTTTATTTTTTATCTGCGTTATGAAACAAGCGGTAGGTTTGAAACTTTCTCTGTATGTTCCGAGAGGTGCTGCCATCTGACAGAATTTTTTCACCTTCGTGTATCTAAGCAGTTCTCGTCTAGGAATCCCCTTATTATCCGCTACATAGCTGCGAAGCACAAGAACAAGCTATGTGGCGCTTGGCGAGAAGCTCAGTCAGTGTGCCGCGAGGAGCGTAGTATTTCGTGTCTCGGTGTGAATGTTTTCAGCTCTCATAAGTTGTTTTGTTGGTATATAAATTTATCTTGTGATTTATTGTTTTAATTCTTCATGTAGCATTTCCTATTTGTAGTCAACATGTCCAAAAGAATTGTAGATCTTCCGAGTGATGATATACGGAATATTCTCGAGCTCAGTGAGTAAGATAGTTGCAGTGATTCTAGTTTAGAAGTAATGGTGAAACTATCCCGCTATTAGATGCTCCGAGCACGAGTGCTTCCGTCGGAGTAGGCCTGTTGCCTAGATGCTGTGGACAGGTGTCGAGTTCGAGCTCTGATGAGAGTAATGAGTCAGAAAGTGAGAGCGATTTGCCTCCTACTCCACCTAATGACTGGGATGTAAGGGGATGTAGGAGAGCCCGATTTCCAGCTACATACCAAAGTGGAATTCAGAGCGAACTTTTAAATAAAAAAGAACCGGGCGAAATATTTGAGCATTTCATTGACAATGAACTGTGCGAACTTATTGCAGAGCAAACTAATCTATACGCTCAGCAGTCAATACAAGCTACTATAGGAACAGCTAAAATGAAAAGGAGAAGCAGGGAGAGGGATTGGGTTCCTACTAACAAGGAAGAAATAAAACTTTTATTTGGGATCTTTCTTCTTTAGGGTATAATTCAAAAGCCGAAGCTATCTCATTATTTTTCACGTTATAGGTTGTTTGCTACGCCCGTGTTTTATGAGACCATGTCCGAGAAACGTTTCTTCCTTCTACTGAAATTTTTACATTTCTCAGATAATGAGGCTTACGATCAGCAAGTATCCCCAAAACTCTACAAAGTGAAGCCAGTTCTAGACATTCTTGTATCAAAATTCAAAATGTCCTATTTACCAGATGATCGTCTAACAATTGACGAAAGTTTACTTCTTTGGAAAGGTTGCTTGGGGTGGAAAATGTACATTCCGAAGAAGAAAGCTGGTTTTGGGATGGAATTTTTTAAATTATGTGAGGCTAAAACAGGATATGTGTGAAATATCCTGTGGTACACAGGCATGGAAACTGAGCTAGTAAATGAGGTTTGTGGGGTAAATATTTCTCAGTATACCAAGCCCTCGAAAATAGTGTTTGCTCTAGCCGAACCTCTTCTAAATAAGGGATATCTCATACCTCTAGACAATTATTACAGTAGCCCGGCGATCAGCTCAATGAGTTTCAGACAGACGCTGTCGGCACTGTAAAATCTAACAGAAAAAATCTTCCGAAGGATGTCGTGGGGAAAAAGCTGAAAAAAGGGGAGGTGGCTTTTGCCTATAAAAACAAACTCATGGCCTTGAAGTGGAAAGACAAGAGAGACGTCTGCATGCTGAGTAGTATTCACGATGCGGAAATGCGCACTGTTCTAAACAAGAAAGGAGAAACCAAAGAGAAGCCGGTTGTATGTATTGAGTACAATGACTCAATGGGAGGGGTGGACTTATTGGACCAATGTATCGTGCCATACAGTATGGCGAGAAAAAGAATGAAGAAATATTACCACAAGATTTTTAGACACTTACTGGATATAACAGTGTTCAATGCTTTTGTGATATACAAGAAACATAGTGGTAAATTCACTCAGCTGGAGTTTCGTATTCAAATTGTGCAGAAACTATTTCAGAAGTATGCGAACGCTACCCCTAACGCAGCCTTGCCAATTAGATCAGTGAGACCTGCACCCGTTGACTTGTCAATTCAATTCTCGGGAAGGCATTTTCCAGATTTCAATCCAGCCTCGAAATCAAGACTGCACGCAAATAAGAGATGCGTTGTTTGTGTGGCGAAAGTACTGTTGTGTAGTATGCAATGTCGCCTTGTGCCCCTCTCCTTGCTTCAGGCTATACCATACAGTTGAAATACGAGCATTGCAAATATGCCAGCGAGTCTCAGGTTCCATACTCGGGGAATCTGAGAAGACTGTAGTCTACACTTGGTAAACGCTGTACAATCTGCATGTCGGCAACTATCAGTGACCATCCTGAAATAGTTCTTTTCAATTTTTTTCTCCAGTCACTTGTTATAGCTATTGAGTGTAAATAATTAGTGTAAATAGTGTTGAACAGTGTAGTGTAATTTTGTGTAATGTGGTGACAAAATTGTGAACTCATGGATTACTCGCTGCCCTCTTCAATGGCAAGTTATAGGCCGATGTGGTGAGCCCATTTTTCTATTTTATTTCAGGAAAATGTGATATTTGAGTGAATGTGTCTGTATTATTTAGAGTATATGATACTTTTTTATTTGTGTGTTATGCATTTCAACGTTGAATTAATATAAGCAATACAAATAATACTCCAAATCGGAGTAAATATGAAATGGCACATATGCAATTTTTGCACTGACACTGGATGAATTGAAAAAACATTTTAATTGTAAATAATAAGGCAATTATAAGACAATTTACACTGCAACGTATTATTTTATGCTAATTTTAACACAATATAATATTTAAGCGGGTGTAGGTTGGCAAAAACTATTTTTTTTAAGAAAAAAATTACTGAAAATGATTCCCCACTATGCAGGAGTTCCTCGTTTATGATCTCCCCACTTAACGGGTTAAGACAGCAATGGGAATTGATTGAAATTTCTTAATTCATTCTTTTTGAAATTATTTTTTGTGGTTCTATGAGATTTTATTTCGTTTGGACCTTTGGACTTGGAAGAATTCTGATTTAGAAACTCTTTTTTATGTGTTGTATCAGTTGCATCAGTACATTATGGCATAGACAACTTCATGAGAAACATGTCTTATATGAAGCTTTAATGAAATGATCTATGCATCTTCACTATGAAAATCATTACTTCAAGCAAAAGGTTGTACACAACTTACTGGCAACCACCACAGGATCTACATCATCCAGTAGCTTATGGACTGCCGAGCGGAACGCTATTTCTTTCTTTGTCAGTAATGCCTTATATCTGCTGGCGCAAGACAATAGTAGTTTCACACAAGCTCGAACAAACATCTGTCGTTTCTTCAAAGTTGTTGAATGGAAGTGAGTGGCAGTAGGAACATAGGCAGCAACAACTTGAAGTAACCTAGAAGCAAAAAAAAATTGAAATGAATTTCAGAAATAGTCTGATGAGGAGGCTTGTCAGCTTCCTTATGTAGTGTTTAAAAACCATCTAACCCAGGAAAAGATATGACTTGAAGGTTCCTTTGCAATCTATTTCAGTGGTATTCAAAGTGTGGCATGCGTACCACTAGGGGTACGTAGCGTCGTCTAAAGGGATACGTAAAATTATCGTAGCTTTTAACTATTTTCAGTGATCTGATCAGAAAAGAGTTAAGCCTGACTATTCTCAATAAAATCTTGTTTTGATTGCGTTTCTCTCTACTACTACACAGAATCCCCTTTCCGACTCTGTGTCAGTTTGTACCAGTTTGGTAAGTACAAATGCTTACTTAGGCTGCATTGCTCTTGTTTTAAGGCTTGCCATGTTGCCTGAAAAGGAAACAGAAGACTCCACTGGTCAAATAATTGGGCTATCATTAAGCAATGAAAATGCCAGGAAGAGTTCCACAGCCATTGCTGACTGCTCAGTTTTGGACTTCTTCTGTAAAGCTTACTCTGAAGGAGTCACGAAGTTTCCTTTGCCTAACAACGATTATATATATTGTATTATATATGAAGGGAATGATTGAATTCCTGAAACATGTCTGGTTGAATAAATAATTTTCTTTCATTAATAAGTGTATTGACAAGGCTGATTCAAATATAACCATTTTAAATATTTCTGTACTACATTCATATATACAATAATACAGTACATTCTTGTTATTGGACAACAAGGTGATGTAGTGACTTATCTGCTTGACTGTCATCCTGGCAGCTGTGGTTTGATTCCTGGAGTTGCTCCAGTGGAATTTACAGTTGCAAATCTCGTGATGTCAGGAAGTGCATGCAAACCTTAAATACCCGGCATGCAAACCTTAAATACCCAGCCACAACTGTTTCATGCCTCAGGGCATATAGGGACCCGAGCAAGCAGGACAAGGTATGGAATATGATGAAGGTGATGATTAAAGTAGTTAATATTATTTGGCATCCAGCAACAATCATTTGTTATTTCTGATATAATCGCAATATACTTACACTTCGAGGGTGCGAAGGTAAACCAACCGGATTTTGGGGGTACACCAACTAAAACGTTTGAATACCACTGATCTATTTCATACATCACTAGTAAATGATAACAAGACTTGAGCATAAAAACTAAGGATTTGAAATAAATTGCATACCGTACTTACATAATCCCCCCACCAGGTTTGTTCAGACACATTTTCTGAATTTAATTTTTCTCACATCTTACAATAAGAAAGTAGAACTCCTTTACAACTGAAGAGCATGTTTCGAGGATTCCAAGAATTGTGTAAATATTGTTGCACACAAAAAATCCAAGCTCATTAACCATCCCTTCCAATGACTCTATATGCTACTCATGTCTCCCTATGAGCAGGAGCAGAAATAAGGAAAGAAATAGCAGCAATCAGTCTCTCAAGGCAGTGATTCAAATGTGGTGTAAGTGAATTTCAAAATGGGAAAAAGAATACGAGTTTAAACTTAAAATTGTTATTTTACAGGGGGGAAAAAAGAAAAAAATATGTGAAGTGCTCAAGAAGAGAGAGTGGTGTAGAACCAAAATTCACTATTGGAGGGCTCGGAAAGAATGAACAAAAGTCCATGTATCGATTGTTTTGTGGCCCAAAATGCAGGAAATATCCCGAAGTCAAGAAAGAAGTGTTTGATAATGTAGTGGAACTGAGAAATTACGGCAATGCTGCATCGCATGAAATGTTGCAAATGAAAGGGAAAGATGTGGCAAAAACAAATGGCATCACATGTGTACAATTTAAGGCAAGCATGGTGTGGACTATTTGTTTTATGCAGAGACATCGACTTCATCTGCAAAGATATGTCTGCTGGTACATCTTCCAATTAAAACAGTGAAGAGAAACATACAGGTACACTGGTTTTTATTCAGACAATTAATGAGCTTATTTTAACACACAAATTTTTAGCTTGATATTTATTCTGCAATGTTTGTACTGCTAGAGTAAACTCCAAGGTCAAGATAATCAGTACTGCCAGCCATAACTCTCAAATTTTTAGGTGTTTTAGTTATTTGGTATTAATTTGATAAATACAGCAAATTGTGTGATGTTATTTATCACTAGTTGCCCGCCTCTGTAGCAGAATGGTTAATACTACTAACTGCCGTCCCTGGAGGCTCGGGTTGTGAGTTCAGATTCCTCTGGTGTCTGGTGGGCAATTTTCGTTCTGTACTTACCATCTCTTCGGGATGTACTGTCTGGCTGGTTACCCTACTACGGTAATGAGTAGACCGTACAGCCAGCGTCTCAGCGCCAAGTGTCAGGTGGTGGTAAATAACCTGATCCCCCTAAGGTGACAAACAGGATCGGGCATATGAGTTTCCTTAGGTAGGGTGACGATTCTCTCAGTGTAGGAAAGGACACTGGAACCCAAAAGCATCTGATCCCAGGTTAGGGGCAGTTGCAAAAGGCGTCAGTACTCCATGTTAGGAGAGCCCCGATTACCTACTTGTAGTAGCTTTAAAATGCCTTTGGTAGTGGCAACCCCATTGTAATAACAGCCTAAAACGAAAATGGCACTTTTAAATCAGCCTTGGAAAAGGCTAGGGTGTTCCCCAGAAGAGACATGCTGTTTTTATGCTGGGGGGTACTGTGAGAAGTGGGTGACCAGTAGAGGATATTATAAAGGTGGCAATAATCAACCTTGTGTCACGGACTAGAAAGTCAGAAGAGGTGACTGATTTTAAGGAGAAGGAAAATATAGCTATGATGGGATTGAGTGAGGATAAGTGGAGAAGAAAAGGAAAGAAGAAGTTGAGGAAGGAATACACTTTCTACTGGAGTGGAGGACATAAGGCAAAGAATGGAGTAGGGATAAGAACCTACATGATCTTAGTTGAGTATGTAGATAAAATGGACTACATAAATACATAGATAGTTAACAACAGAGAATGGAGTAAAGGATTTCATCCTAATGTATGCACCCCAGACCGGATACAAAGATGATGATATGGGCAAATTCCTGGAGAGACTGGAGAGAGAAATAAAGGATGTGGAATTGAATGTCGTGGAAGACTTCAATGCAATGGTAAGGCGTGACAGAAAAGGAAAGGGTCAAGTAACTGGACCTTATATATATGGAAAGAAGAATGAATAGAGACAAATTTGTGGATTTTTCTGTAAGAAATTGGTGAAAAGTGGGCAATACGTGGTTCAAGAAGACAAATAATAGAAAGACTACAAGATATGGATGAGGAAACAGAAGGCTAAAGATAGTAATTAGTTTCTTCTTGGTGGAAAGAACAAATCATATATAGCTGTTAGATATAACAGCCTTGCCAGAAGTAGCCTTTGATGGAGACCATCGAGTAATGGTATTAAAAAAAAAAGTAGAAAAATGGTGAAAATGAAAGAAATACAAAAATAAAAGTATGGAAATTAAAAGATGTGGAAGTAAAAGAAAAATTCCAAAATTAATTGAAATAACACATACCCAGAAATGAAGTGGAGAGTGCAGAAGTGGAATGAGACATGTTCAAGAAGGCATTTGTAAGCTGTGCAGAGTGTGTTTGTGGTAGAATAGCTGAAAGAATGAATGATAAAGAGACTCCATGGCAGAATAAGAGGGTAAGGGGAACAATTAAAAATAAGAAAGCATGGCAATTATGGAACAGGGATAAAACAGAAGAAAATATCTGGAAGTGAAAAGAAGTTGCAAGAATGTAGTAAGTGCAGAAAAGCTGGGAAGGACTTAGGTAAGAATATATGTATAGCAGTAAAAGGATGCTATATGGACTTGTAAGAAGAAAGAAAAAAAGAAAGTGTCTGCACAAAGCAGGTGAAAGGAAAAGAAGTAGATAATATGACAAACAGAGGAGATAAGGAAAAGATGGAAGGATTACTTTGATGAACTCCTCAATGTGAGAAGGGGTGTAGATTAGATGATATGAGGTAGAATGTGAGGACACAGAATCTGACAGTAAAAATCACGATATAAGAAGTAGAAACTGCTGTCAAACGAATGAAATTGGGAAAAGCAGGCTGTACCAAAAGACTGGACATAAAAGGAGGAGGACAAGGAGATATGCGGTCATGATTGCGGAATCACACTCATATTTCAGGCAGGAAAAATATCTGAAAAAGTATTACAAAAGAGAATAACAAGAAAGAAGGCTTTTGTAATGGAAGACCAACACTAGACCCCCATCTTAAATATAAGACAGTTAATGGAAATACATTGGGAATACAGAAGAGATATGGTACTGATATTCCTTGGTTTAGAAAAGGCTTACGATAGTGTACCCAAAGCAAAGGTATGGAAAGTAATGCAACAAAAAGGATTTGGAAAATGGATGAAAAAAATATGTGCAAGTAATATACAGAAGTTGTTGGAGATACATATGGGGAGAACAGAATGGTTTTGGAATTAAACTGGACTACAACAAGGAAGTGTTATCCATAATGGATATGGATGAAATTGTGAAGGAGAAAAAGATAAAATATGGAGACAGGGAGCTGAAAGTAATGCTGTTTGCAGATGATATCATAGTGTGGGGCACAAACAGAGAGGTAGTACAAAGGCAACTCAACATAGTGAGTAAGATAGTTGAAAATTATGGAATGAAAATCAGTGTGGAAAAGAGTAAGACAGTGGTGTTGTCTAGATGAGAAAGGGAATGGATAGGAATTATAAAAATAAAGGGACAAAACCTTGAAATTGTGGAGAGCTTCAAGTACCCAGGAAGTGAACTGATGCGGGATGCAAGGCCGGACACGGAGCACAGTAAAAGGATTCAACTGGGAAATGCACTTGACCCAAGTGTGAGAAACCTGATATGGAGGAAGGAAGGAAGGAAGGAAGTAACAATGAAGTGTAAAGAGGTGACTTATAGATGTACTACTGCCCAATACTGACATATGCAACATGGACCTGAACAATGACAAAAAGACAGGAGAATAAAACCCAGGTCAGTGAAATAAAATTAAGTACGATAGGAAAGACAAGAAAGGACATCGGAAGGAAATCAGAGAGGAAAAGCTTTTTGGCAGGATGGAGAGGGATAAACATAAGACGGTTTCAATATGCTAAGAAAATGGATGCCAAAGCAGATGATGGAAACTCAGACAGGAGGAGGGAAGGAAATAGGAAGACCCAGACTAAGGTGGTTGAAAACAATCAAGAATAGTACAATTAGAAGAAACCTGGATTAGAACACAGTTAAGGAGGAACAATGGTGGTCAGATAGAGGAAGATGGAAAGGTGGCATGAACATCCCAACCTGGCGGGAGCTGGACAAGGGAAATGGATAATGATGACTTAAACATCTCTTTGGCACGTACTATATGTACTCAACATGACCTAGGCAAGAGCCTTTCAAGTACATTGCAACCATGTAAATTAAATATTCACTTTTAGTTTGTATTTTCAATATTAGGTGGAAGGGAACAAGTTTTGAACTTTTCAGGAAATAGGTCATGTTTTCACAAATGGCTCATATACTGGAGGAAAGGAACGATATGCAGAGTGAACTGACATAAAGTATAAGAATTTATGGCTAATGGTTTATGAAAGAAGTCACTCACTGCATTGGTTGCATCTTATTACATCAACTAGTGCTGAATGTAAAAGGTGAGTCAGCTGAAATATTCACCTCAAATAATTCTTTAACTGTTAAAGAAATTGAAGATCTATTTTTGCTTTCAGTAATGTTACTAACGGGCTTTTAATCAAACTTGCAGTATTTTTCTGCGGTATCAGATATGTGCTAATCTGGACAGTCTAAGCCACACTTATGTTTACTGTTAATTTAGTTTGCATTTTCAATATCAGATGGAGTTTTGAACTACAGTAGAAATCCGCTATAGCGAGTACGGCATATGGCGAGAATTCCGTTGTAACAACTTTTTTCTGGTTTTCCTGGTTTTCACTTTACAAAGGAAAAAATTAAATATATCCTATTCAAAATACATAATTTGGAATAGTTTTCACACTTAGTGCAGTAGTGAGCTCTCTCGTCGACGTTCGAACTCGAAGGGGATGTCAGAGTCGATTAATAATACTCGTTGACTGTAGTTTTGTGAACACAATGCCAAAATGAAAGAGAACTTGTTTCCGTATTTTAAATGCTTGAATAACATGACCCTTAACAGTATTTAACTAATTAGAAATAAATGCTGAAATAAACTATTGCCTAATTTAAATGCTATGTACTGAAATAAAGTAAGAATGTGATACACCTCAAAATATGGCACAAAGTCGATGAATGATTTCAGAGGCTAGTATATTCAGTAAAAGCTTGTTAGGATGTTCCTACAGGGTACAAGGAAAGAGAATGTGTTAAGCAAGAAAACGTTCTATTGAATACACAAATCGGAACGACTGTATCCAACAGGGATATGTAAACACTGATATGTTGTTTTTTTTTTCCGACTGCATGCATTTTACGTGGTGTACGTATGGGTAGAGTGCAAGATGTAGGCTATCTACCATTTCTAAAGATGAGATGAGTGAATTAAAAGGCGTGATAAAGACGAAAACTTTTTCGCTGGGGCTTATTAGATAACAACATTGTATGAAAAGGTCTGTAAAACACCAGACACCAAACATAAAAACATTTGCACTGGGACTCATAAAAGTATCAGCACATTGTTTGCACATCACACTGTAAAACAAATGTCAGCTGAAATCTTATATTTCAGACCAGTGGGTTATCAAACATTGTTTCCTGGCCTCTCTCTTCGACCATGAATTATCTGCAAGAGGATTACTTTGACCGTCATCTCAAATGCTGACACAATGTGATAAACTGATATAAATTGAAAACAATATTCTCTCACCCATGGGTAAATAATGCAAGTATCGAGCTCAAATTATTATTATTATTATTATTATTATTATTATTATTATTATTATTATTATTATTATTATTATTATTACTTGTAATGTATGGCTATGAAGTGTTTACATCCATTTAGTAGTAGTATTATTATTATTTACGTCATATGTACAGGCAATACGATAGGATTATTTGGGAGGTTATGTCATGAAACATGTGCTGTACATTATATAAGTTTAGTTAAAGTAAGACCCTGTAATTAATAGTATATAATTTATTATTACCTGTATATATGATTTGTAATCAACTACAGTATTGTGAAACACACTGTAACATCCAGAATGATGTATCTCTGACACTAGATGATGGTAAATATTCTGTACATTATAACCATGTTGTTAGGCACTCGAGAATTTACAAGAAGGTATTTTGTAACTTATCTTTCTAGAAGCCTGGCCAGGCACATATATAAGGAGGCGGTCTTGATGGTAGAGACGAGTTACTGTTTAGTTGGAGTTATGGTTTAACAGGAGTTATACTTGTGACCTCGTGTTGTGTTTGGGCAGACATGTTTGTGAGCAGACAGCAGTCAACTGTTTCAAGGTCATAATCACCATGCGCTCCGTGATAGGCAGTTGTTAAAATGTTGGTTTATAGATATGGAGTTTTGTTGTGACGGCCGTTAATTAGGCTATATGCGTGTTTAATGTGTAATCTGTAGATAAATAGTTCTAAATAAATAAGTGTACAAACCGACAGCATTTAGTGTGTGTCTTTGTGGATACATCAACTGGCGACTATGACAGGACGTAAGAATTTACAAGTGAATACGAGTATAGTGCGAAATAGATCAAAACGCAAGTGATGCTAGAAAATAAGTCAGTGAAACAACTCGCAGACGAACTCGCCAAGAGAAATCTCCCAACAAGTGGGAAGAAGAAGTCGCTGCCGACACGATTACAGGAAGATCTCGTCGAAAAACTAGAAGATCCTGAAAAGTTTTTTAAGAAGTCCATGAAGATTCGGAGACAGAAGAAGAGGTAAATATAACAAAAATGTATTCTAACCTAATGACCATGATGCAGGCACTCAATGACAAAATCTCAGATGTTGATTCAAGAATTAATTCCACCTTAACGGATCAAATTTTGAAAGTAAACGACGAAATTTCTCAAGCTAACTCAGTTTTAACTGAACAAATAGCACAAGTGTACATGCAGGATTACCAAGTAGAACAGGGCCTAGAATCGAAAATTTCAACCGAAAATGAAATAATTCCATCCCAAATTAGCAATGTCACTAATAGATTAACGCAGCATATATCGGACATCAGGTCAAAACTGGGACAGATTGAACAGATTGATAGTAGGTTAAGCCAGCTGAAGAAGGGGACATCTCAAACCTCAAGGAGGAGGTAGAAATCCAGGTTTCCGGCATAAAGTAACAGGTGGAAAATCCTTATCTCTGCCGTCGAGGGAAGTTTCAGGACCCGTATTTCTGCTATTGAAGGAAGGTTAGAAAACCAGTTTTCGACCATCAAGGCAGATGTGCAGAATATAAAGGAAAGCATCCTATATGCAGCAGAAGGTAGATTAACTCAAACAGGACATACCGCCACACCTCTAACCCCCTCAAACCTAACCGGCAATACAGCTCACCTAGACCCGAAGGTGATTATAGAGAGCCTTCCAGAATTCCACGGGCGACTGGAAGAGAAGCCGACTAGCTTCATCGAGGGATCGGTCAGTCTGTTAGGTAGGACTAATCTACCAAAGGGCATCTTCGTGCAACTCATCACAAAGGGGCAAGCCGCTACTTGGTGGAATAACTTGAAGGGTTTCAATTTAAACTGGACGGACTGCAAGAGGGAATTCCTCACTAGGTTTAATTCTGAAGGAGTGAACAGCTCTGTAAAAAGGAAGCTCCTGACTGAGGCACAACCCACTGGCATGAGAGCTAGCGCCTTCATCCTACAGAAGTACCAACTCTTCAAGCGTCTGCACCCGGATAGAAGCGAAAACGAGACCTTACCAGACATCACAGAGCTACTCCACGATAAGATTCGACCCCTAGTAGAAGTATCACAACCGAGATCCTTTGATGATCTATGCAGAATCATCACCCAGCTGGAGGAGGAACACAAGAGTAAAGCTACGGAAGAGACAAGTGCATTTAGGAAGTGCTACCAGTGTGGAAGAGCGGGACACCTGAAGAACAAGGGCCCAGCCTTGATGTTGGAAAACTAGGTCCGGTCCATTCTGGATGGAGGGGGGATGAGACCAGGAACAGGAATGCGACTCAAGACACGACAGACAAGCAACCCTGGTCAAGTAAGTGCGGGATTGGTCAGATTGTGAGTAGAACAGGCTAACCCGCCAAGCTATCATCTTAAGGATTGGCAACGAGAATTTTTCAGCCATACTCGACAGCCAAGCAAGCCATTCATTTGTCAACGGGACAGTTGCTACATTACTACCACCTATGAAGTCTCACCATCTCGGAAGAGTAGTGGGAGCAGCGGACAGGGTAACCTATTCCATACAAGGACAGACTAACCTAACCGCTAAATGCATGAACATGCCTACTGTAATTGATGTTGCAGTGATTCAGAACCTGATACCTGACGTCGTATAAAGTCATGCCTGGCTCCATGGCTAAATGGTTAGCGTGCTGGCCTTTGGTCACAGGGTTCCCGGGTTCGATTCCCGGTAGAGTCGGGAATTTTAACCATCATTGGTTAATTTCCCTGGCATAGGAGCTGGGTGTATGTGTTGTCTTCATCATCATTTCATCCTCGTCACCTACGGCTGTCAAATCAAAAGACCTGCACCTAGCGAGCCAAACCTGTCCTGCGATCTCCCAGCACTAAAAGCCATACGCCACTTGATTTTCATTTCATATTAAGTCATGACTTTCTGGTGAAATACAAGGTGATCCTAAACTATGCAGCTCATGAATTCTTTTCGCGAAAAGACAGACGTCTGAGGGTCACCCGGCATGGTGGAAATCTCCGGACTCGCAAGGATACGGAAGTTGACGTAGACCTGGGAGATATCCGGTTAACGCATCTTCGACCAAGTGAGGAAGAGGAGCTGAGGCACACCTTAAAGGACTTTCCAGAAGTCATCACCAATAAAATAGGACGGATTACCACGGTAACGCACACCACTGAATGCAGCGCTTCCTCACTCATCAAGTAACGTCCATATCCAACCAACCCGGATAAGCGCAATTTTGTCATCCAGATGATTCAAGAAATGGAAGGGCAAGGTCTCATTGAACTCCCTACATCCTGTTGGGCTTCACCTATCGTCCTAACGAAGAAGAAGAATGGGGAGAATCGACCTTGTGTGGACTTCTGCAGGTTGAACGAGCAAGACCGTTAGTGATGCCTATCCCATGCCTTACCTGAAAGAGTCGCTGAAACAAGTAAGTGGGTCTAGGATTTTCAGCATGTTGGATCTCAACTCCGGATACTGGCAAGTGGAGGACAAGGAAAGTTCTATATCACTGACCACATTCATGACACTGAGAAGATTGTACCAGTTTCAGTAATGCCTTTTGGATTGAAAAATGCTCATGCCACCTTCATGCGACTGATGAATAAGGTATCATCTGGATATGCTGGAGATTTTTGCCAAGTGTATCTCGATGACATGTTAATTCAAAGCAAGACTTTTCAAGAAATCCTTGTACATCTGGGGAAAGTTCTGGAATGACTGAAGATTCATGGACTGACTTGCCAACTGGAGAAGTGCCACTTTGCCCAGTCCCGCGTAGAATATCTTGGCCATATCCTAACATCTGAAGGCTTAGAAAGGCAACTGGAGAAGATTCGAGCTATCAAAGAAGCTGAACACCTGCAGACCAAACAACAAGTACCGTACATCAGTTCCTTGCCTTGTGTGAATGGTATAGCAGCTTCGTGCCACACTTTAAAGAGAAGGCAATACCACTCACCGATCTACTCCATAACAACCACCCATTCTGATGGACCAGCAAGAAAGAGGCAGTATTCCATGATATTAAGGCTGCGATATGCAACACTCCCGGTCTATCCCATCCCGACCCTCAACTAAAGATGTGCCTGCAAATGGACGCCAGTGAATCCAGCCTAGGAGCAGTGTTATTCCAGGAGAGGAAGGACAGTGGAAGGGACATCATCGAGTACGCCAGCATACAGCTATCTCCCACCGAACAATGTTACTGCACTGCTAAGAAGGAAGCCTTAGTCGTGGTGTGGGCCATGGGCAAATTCAGAGGCTACGTGGAGGGAAGAAGGTTCCAGCTCTACACCAATAACGCTGCTCTCAAATGGTTGAACTCTGTCTCTGGCTCAAAGTCTAAGTTGATGTAATGGGCTCTGTTAATCGCAGAATTTGATTTTGATGTGTGTCTCATCCCAGGACTGACGAACATAGGAGCAGACAGTTTACCTAGGTACCCGGCAATGGAACCTGAAGCTAGGAGCACAACTGTTGAGGGGGAGTTCCTCCAGAAACACCAGAGTGAGCCTAAGGGACCTATCACATTTCAGTAGAATTGTAGTGAAGATAAGGTATAATATATTAGATAGTATCTTGCCAGTTATATTTGTGTTTTTCTTCGTGTACGGCAATCCTTTTGATACTTAAGCATTTAACCAAACGCAGTGTAGTGTAGTGTAGATACATTGTAGTATAGATACAGTACATTTAGATAGTGCCGTATCTTGCCTGCTATATTTGTGTGTTATCTTTCGTGTATATCTATTAGACCGTAATACTAATAATAATTTGTCTAAGCATTTAGCTTCGTTGGTAATCTTTGAGTACAGTAGTTCTTGAAAATTTCATTTCTGTTGTGCTTAGTAGTGACATACGGTACGGTACCAGTATCGTAATTAGGATACGTCTGAAAGTAGTTTAAAAATTACTGTAGTGTACTGTACAGTAGTATACGAGTAATATCCTATTAGAATTTAGTGTGCTTATTTTATTATTGTAAAATATTTGTGTAGTACTGGTGTAGTAGAGGTATCCGTAGAAACTCTTACTAAAATATTGTTGAAATTAGGATAGGCTTAGGCCTAATTGCAGTTTGAAATTGTGTAGTTTTTGTGTATTACTTTCGATATTCAGTAATTAACAGCAGCTTTTATCCTGTTAGGGGTTGTAGGATTAAAAAAAATAGAGCACGACTAAGTAGTATTGTAGTGTAGTCGTATATTAATTACCTTATTGTTGTGTACTATCCCAGACAATATATCCCTCCGTTCATTTATTTTTTTGCAAATAAGTTATTTTATTTTTTAATTTAAAATTTCCCCCCTAAAGAATGGCTAAGGAGCGCGAGTGTACTTATTGTGGGTGTGATGAGGCATTGAGGGGTATGAGGGAGGAGTTGGAAAGTTTGAGGGAGATAATTAGGATTCTCACAGAAGACAGGAAGGAAGATAGGACTCCCTCAAACAATGTACAGGTTACAGTAGGTGTACAAGAGGGAGGGGAAGGAAAGGGAGGAGTTGTAGAAAACAGGTGGTCTAATGTTCTAAGGGGAAGGAGATTGCAGGCCAAGGGCTCTATTCAGGATCAGAATTCAGGACAGGTGTCTGTGCGAAATCGGTACGAGTCACTCCAGGTAGAACAACAGAGGGAAGATGAGGGACAGGGAACTGTTGCTGAGATGCATGGAAATAGGAGGAAGGGAAAAGGTAGGAAAGGGAAATGTAGAGTAGAGGATAGGAAAAGACAGGTGGAACAGGGTCATGGGAAGGAGAAAAGGGAGGAGGAAGTAGCTTCTGCAGCTATCAGGAAAGATAGGGCTGACCAGGAGGGGAGGGGATCAAATGAGGTGGGTAGGGTTGAGGCTCTGGTCATGGGGGATTCCATCGTTAGACACGTGGGGAAAGTGTGTGGAGGAAAGGGAACCAGGGTAGAATGTTATCCAGGAATTAGGTTGAGGCAGATGTTGAGGAAAGTAGAAGAGATGGAGCAGGGGAAGGAGAAGGTGGTAGTGTTTCACGTTGGTACCAACAACGTAAGGCAAGCTGATATAAGTACCAACATAGTCGGAGATGTGTGGGATCTGGTAAATGCAGCACGGGTGAAGTTTAAGAAAGCGGAGATTGTTATTAGTGGAATACTGTGTAGGAGGGATACTGACTGGAGGGTGATTGGGGATTTAAATGAGACTATGGAGTGGGTATGTGGGAAACTGGGAGTGAAATTTCTAGATCCTAATGGGTGGGTAGGAGATAGGGATCTGTGCTCGGATGGCCTTCATTTAAACCACAGTGGTACGTATAAGTTAGGAAATTTGTTTGGAAGGGTAATGGGGAGGTACATTCAGGGAAACGGGATGGCCTAGGGAGCGGTAATAAGGGAACAGGGAACTGGAAATCAAGTAGGGATGACATAAAATTGTTAGTGTTGAACTGTAGAAGCATTGTAAAGAAAGGATTAGAATTAAGTAATTTAATAGATATATATTTACCAGATATTGTAATAGGTGTTGAATCATGGCTGAGAAATGATATAATGGATGCAGAAATTTTTTCACGGCACTGGAGTGTGTATCGTAGAGATAGGATAGGTGGGAGGGGGAGTTTTCATTCTGGTGAAAGAAGAATTTGTAAGCTACGAAAAAGTTAAAGATGAGACACATGAAATTCTAGGTGTAAGGCTCATTTCTAAAGATAATAGGCAACTTGATATATTTGGACTGTACAGATCGGGAAAGGGTAGCACTGATGCGAATTCGGAATTATTTGATAGGATAGTCAGTTATGTGGGAAACGACATGGAAAGAAATGTGATTGTAGCGGGAGATCTGAATTTGCCAGATGTCAATTGGGAAGGAAATGCGAACGACAGGAAGCATGACCAACAAATGGCAAATAAGTTAATATGGGAAGGACAGCTGATTCAGAAAGTGATGGAACCAACCAGAGGGAAAAATATTTTGGATGTGGTGCTGATAAAACCAGATGAGCTCTATAGGAAAACTGAAGTAATAGATGGTATTAGTGATCATGAAGCTGTTTTTGTGGTAGTTAAAAATAAATGTGATAGAAAGGAAGGTCTTAAAAGTAGGACTGTTAGGCAGTACCATATGGCTGATAAAGCAGGTATGAGGCAGTTTCTAAAAAGTAACTATGATCGGTGGAAAACGTTAAATAAAAATGTAAACAGACTCTGGGATGGGTTTAAAGAAATTGTTGAGGAATGCGAAAACAGGTTTGTACCTTTAAGGGTGGTAAGGAATGGTAAAGACCCACCTTATTATAATAGAGAAATAAAGAGACTAAGAAGGAGGTGCAGACTGGAAACAAATAGAGTTAGAAATGGCTGTGGAAGTAAGGAGAAATTGAAGGAACTTACTAGAAAATTGAATATAGCAAAGAAGGCAGCTAAGGATAACATGATGGCAAGCATAATTGGCAGTCATACAAATTTTAGTGAAAAATGGAAGGGTATGTATAGGTATTTTAAGGCAGAAACAGGTTCCAAGAAGGACATTCCAGGAATAATTAATGAACAAGGGGAGTGTGTATGTGAGGATCTTCAAAAGGCAGAAGAATTCAGTCAGCAGTATGTCAAGATTGTTGGTTACAAGGATAATGTCGAGATAGAGGAAGAGACTAAGGCCAAAGAAGTAATAAAATTTACATATGATAACAATGACATTTACAATAAGATACAAAAGTTGAAAACTAGAAAAGCGGCTGGAATTGATCAGATTTCTGGCGATATACTAAAGACAATGGGTTGGGATATAGTACCATATCTGAAGTACTTATTTGATTATTGTTTGGTCGAAGGAGCTATACCAGATGAATGGAGAGTTGCTATAGTAGCCCCTGTGTATAAAGGAAAGGGTGATAGACATAAAGCTGAAAATTACAGGCCAGCAAGTTTGACATGCATTGTATGTAAGCTTTGGGAAGGCATTCTTTCTGATTATATTAGACATGTTTGTGAAATTAATAACTGGTTCGATAGAAGGCAATTCGGTTTTAGGAAAGGTTATTCCACTGAAGCTCAACTTGTAGGATTCCAGCAAGATATAGCAGATATCTTGGATTCTGGAGGTCAAATGGACTGTATCGCGATTGACATGTCTAAAGCATTTGATAGGGTGGATCATGGGAGACTACTGGCAAAAATGAGTGCAATTGGACTAGACAAAAGAGTGACTGAATGGGTTGCTATATTTCTAGAAAATAGATCTCTGAGAGTTAGAGTAGGTGAAGCTTTGTCTGACCCTGTAATAGTTGAGAGGGGAGTTCCTCAGGGCAGTGTTATCGGACCTTTATGTTTTCTTATATATATAAATGATATGAGTAAAGGAGTGGAATCGGAGGTAAGGCTTTTTGAGGATGATGTTATTCTCTATAGAGTGATAAATAAGTTACAAGATTGTGAGCAACTGCAACGTGACCTCGAAAATATTGTGAGATGGACAGCAGGCAATGGTATGTTGATAAACGGGGCGAAAAGTCAGGTTGTGAGTTTCACAAATAGGAAAAGTCCTCTCAGTTTTAATTACTGCGTTGATGGGGTGAAAGTTCCTTTTGGGGATCATTGTAAGTATCTAGGTGTTAATATAAGGAAAGATCTTCATTGGGGTAATCACATAAATGGGATTGTAAATAAAGGGTACCGATCTCTGCACATGGTTATGAGGGTGTTTAGGGGTTGTAGTAAGGATGTAAAGGAGAGTGCATATAAGTCTCTGGTAAGACCCCAACTAGAGTATGGTTCCAGTGTATGGGACCCTCACCAGGATTACCTGATTCAAGAACTGGAAAAAATCCAAAGAAAAGCAGCTCGATTTGTTCTGGGTGATTTCCGACATAAGGGTAGCGTTACAAAAATGTTCCAATGTTTGGGTTGGGAAGAACTGAGAGAAAGAAGAAGAGCTGCTCGATTAAGTGGTATGCGGAGTGGTCAGCGGAGAGATGGCGTGGAATGACATTAGTAGACGAATAGGTTTGAATGGCGTCTATAAAAGTAGGAAAGATCACAATATGAGATAAAGTTGGAATTCAAGAGGACAAACTGGGGAAAATATTCATTTATAGGAAGGGGAGTTAGGGATTGGAATAACTTACCAAGGGAGATGTTCAATAAATTTCCAATTTCTTTGAAATCATTTAGGAAAAGGCTAGGAAAGCAACAGATAGGGAATCTGCCACCTGGGCGACTGCCCTAAATGCAGATCAGTATTGATTGATTGACCATCAGGAAGGAACTGGATCTGGGAGTAATCAAACAGTGGCAAGAACAAAACAAGCCCTGTATGACCATAACACAGTGGATTAGGAGACAGAACACCGATAGTCGACTTGCCCCGAGGGAATTCAAGCTGTGCTACAAGAACTTCTGGGTTGACAGAGGACTCTTGATGTAAAGATCACACCTCACCAATGTGCCTGCAGTAGTGGTGATCCCCAGACAGCACAGACGGACATCCTCTAGAAGTTCCACGTCAGCACTGAAGCCGGACATCCAGGAGGTAAAGAGAGGTATCAGTCTATTCGACGAAGATTCTTCTGGGTCAACATGTGGAAAGACATCCTGGACTACGTGAAGGGGTGCTACATCTGTGCCTGCACCAAGCCGAGCAACAGGAAGGGAGATTCCAGTCAGCGAGGAAGACGGCTGCAACGCCCTTTGGAGGTCATAGCTCTGGACTTGATGGGTCCTTACCCTAGAACATCATGGGGTAAAATGGGACTCCCGGTAATCACCAAACTCTTCACATGATGGACCGAGGCCTTTCCGATACCAGAAGCCACAATGGGATGCATCACCAGCCTTCTACAAGATGAGGTATTCAGCCACTACGGTTATCCACGGTGCATTCTGTCCGACAACGGGAGTCAGTTCACGTCAAGGAAGTGGCAGCAAATGATGGCAGAATGGGGTGTGGAGCACTGGACTACCTCTATCTACAACCCAAGGGCCAATCCAACGGAACGACGGAACCAGGAGCTGAAAAGGATGCTACGGGTCTACCTGACAGAGAAAGAACATCGATTGTGGGACGTTCAGATACCGCAGTCAATCTTTGCCCTGTAACGACGCATCAACCGTGTCACCAGCTATTCCCCAGTGGAGTTGTTCCTTGGTCAACAGCTATATGGCACCGGGGATTGGGAGATTCATCCGCCACCCACTTCTGGTCAAGATGATGCAGCTGTTTCCCTAGCAGAGTGGCAGCAGCAGCAGGACATCAAGGAGATGCAAGATTTGGCCGAGAAGAGATCCCTTACCCAGGCCAAGGCTCAAAACGTCAAGGAGACCCAGATCCTCCTACCAGGCCAACAAGTACTGCGACGTAATCACCCAGTGAGTAATAAGATTGGAGGGTTTCGCGCAGGTCTCGCATCTAAGTGTGTTGGTCCCGCCGAGGTGGATAAGCAGCTGGGCCATGGGGTCTACTTACTAAAGACCAACCGTCATGTCAAGGTCAACGCATCGGAGTTGCGGCGAGTCACCCAACCGCTGCGCATACAGAGTAAGCCTGGTACTACCATGGGTCCATCTGGAGGAGAGGCTACTGATGACACAGCTCAGTCTGATCATGAGGAGAACGCATCGACTATCATTGAGGAAGAGTCTGGCGGCAAGTCAACCCCGTCCCCTGACACGGCACGATCCGGTCAAGAGGAGTAGAGCACATCCAGCAACATCGAGGAAGGGAGAAGGTATAATCTACGACCAAGGCAAAGTTAACGAGTGTGACAAACTGTGGAAATTCTTTCAAGTTATAAGGGAGTATTGATGCAAGTGTGATAAACTGATGTATCTTGATACAATATTCTCTCACCCATGGATAAGTAATGCAAGTATCGAGCTCGAATTATTATTATTATGATGATGATGACGATTATTATTATTATTATTATTATTATTATTATTATTATTATTATTATTATTATTATTATTATTATTATTATTATTATTATTTCCTCTTCTTGTTCTCCCAGAACCTCTGCATCCTTTCACTTCTTATCTTCCTTTCTTTCTCAGATACCAATTTGGGTCTACATTTTGGTGGGCTTTCCTGAAATGTTTTGATGATGTCCACTCGGCTTCTAAATTCTTTTCTGTTGTGAATCATATCCATTATAAGTCCACTTTCTATTGCATCTCTTTTTACCTCTTCTACCCACTTCATCAAAGCTCTCAGTCCAGTGATGTACTTGAATATTTTCTTAGTTAGCTGCTTCTCATCCATTCTTTCTAGATGCCTATTGAATTTTAGCCTTTGCTTTTGTATGGTGACAGTAATCATCAGTTTTTCTATTCCTCCACTCCCTATCAGCATATTTCTGTGGACCTAAAATTTTCCTTAAGATTTTCTTCTCCTTTTTTTTCCCCCAAGATCTTGAAGATCACCCTTTTTATTCATTGTCAGGCTGTGTGAAGCGTAGAGACCCTCTGGCTTTACCACTGAGCTGTAGTGTCTAAGTTTCGCCTTGTAAGATATTGCTCCTTTCCCGTACTGTTCCGGGTTAACCTGTAAGATAATTCTAGTTTCCTAATTCTGGCCCTATTCGCCTCTTTATCCAATCCGTTAGGTTCTATCCATTCCCCTAGATATTTAAATTTCTCACTTGCTTCACTTTTAAGTGTCTCTCCCCTTGATATCAATATTCTATGTATTCCGTCTTCTCATATGAGACTTTGAGATCCATTTTCTCAGCGATCTCATGTAGAGTATTCAGCATAATTTGGGCGTTTTCTCAGTTGTGAGCAAAGAGGGCAAGATCATCTGCGAAAGCCAAACATTTAATTTCTCTAAGTTCTGTCCTTTCCTCCCTAAATGTATTCCCCTTATTCCTTTCACTTCCAAGGCTTTTTCCCAGGTTCTAATGATTTTTTCTAGAACAATATTAAAGAGAATTGGTGATAGGCAGTCCCCTTGTCTGACTCCCATTTTTATTTCAAATGGCTCAGAAATTTTACCGAAGAATTTGACTTTTGAGAAAGTTTCTGTCAGGGTTTGTTTTATTAACATTCTTGTTTTCCTGTCAATTCTGAATTCTTCTAGGATGTTAAATAGAGTCTGCCTGTCAATTGAATCATACGCTTTCTTAAACTCAACAAATATTACCACAGTGTTCTGGCTTCTCAAAGCTCTTGTTCTGAGAATGCTCTTCAGATTAAATATTTGTTCTGTGCATGATCTTCCTTTCCGAAAACCAGCTTGGTATTCACCAACGAGATGGTAACCTTTCTTGTGAAGTGGGTGTATAAGAGTACACTTACAATCAATGGGGATCTTTTCATCTCTCCAGATTTCCCCTATGATGGCGTGGATTGCTTTTGCTGCAGTTTCTCCTCCGAATTTCCATATTTCTGCAATAATTCCATCTTCACCCGGTGCTTTGTTGTTTTTAAGCTCATGTATTATTTCCTTGATCTCTTCTAGACTCGGTGGCTTGGAATCTTAGTTATCCTGAGATATTTCGTATCCAGTCTCTCCACAGGTTCTGCACAATGCAGCAAAATTTTGAAGTAATCTGCGAGAAAGTGACAATTTTCTTTGTTGTTCGTTACTACACTATCATCCTCCCACTTGAAACACAAACTTGATAGCTGGTATCCCTGTAGTTCCTCTCTGAAGGTTTTATAAAATACTTGAGTGTTGTTCTTTCGAAAATCATCTTCTATCTTATCTAACGTACTTGTATCATAATTTCTTTTCTCTGATCGTATGATCTTAGCTGTTTTCTTCCTCTCTTCCCTAAAAGTTTCCCATCTCTCCTCAGTTTTGTTGGAATGCCACCTACCCCATGCTTGTAGTCTTCTGTCCAAAGCTTCATCACACTTTTCATTCCACCACCTGTGTTTTCGTTTCCTAGCTGGATTCTCCAAACCTTCAGCTGCTTTAAACATTGACTTTTTGATCTCTTCCCAGCTGTTCATATTCAGCTTTGAAAATTTTTCAGAATATGTCTCTTTGTTTTGTTTCAGAGTATCTGTATCAATTCTAAGCTTCCTCTTGGTTCTTTGTTTGGGCTTGTTTGGTTGGAATCTTACTTTAATCTCTGAGAGGTAGTGGTCCAAATCTATGTTTAAGCTTTTCCTTACCTTGACTTTCAAGATTTCCCTTCAGTTTCTGGTCATAATAGCAAAATGGTCAAACTGAAACTCTCCCAGCAACGTGTTAAGAGATGCCCATGTTGTCTTCTTGCTCGGGAGTGCCTTGAAGTGTGTAGACATGAGTTTCAAGTTAAAATGTCTGCAGAAACGGATTAATCTTTTGCCATTTCTGTTCATTCTGTTATGTGCTGGATAGTCCCCCACAATTTTCCTGTACCTTCTTTCTTTACCTATCTGAGCACTGAAATCACGAACCAAAATTTAAATATGGTGTTGTGGAATTTTGGACGTGGTGTCTTCAAGAATTTCCCAAAAGTCATCTACCTTCTCCAGGTTTTCCTTGTTATCGTCATTTATCGGCGCATGTGCATTGATAATCATGTATGCTTTATTGCCAGGATCTAAAGGACAGAAATGAGATCCTCTCTGTTGGTGAGGTGAAATTGATGATGGACTCTAGAATGTTACTTTTAACCATAAAGCCCGTACCAAGGATAGTTACGTTTGCATTGGTTTTTATTGCCGGTTTTCCTTTGTAAATTCTATAACCACTAGATTCGAAGTGATTTTCATCAAGGTATCTTGTTTCTTGAAGTGCAAGTATGTAAATATCTCTTGCTCTCAAAACATCAGTAAGTTGTTTTAATACAAAGACATTTTAAAATACATACATAACACACAAACACATTAAAACTATCTTGTAAAAAAATCTGGCTGCTTTTAAATATAAAAAATTGATCAGAAAGTTCTATTCATGAGAATGCTATCTGATAAGGTGGTAGTTATGATGAGGAAGTTCAAAAATTGAGACTAGAACTATTCTCCTGTCGTATTGTACCAAGAAAGCCTAGGTCCTGGCATATATCAATCGAAAGAAACGCTATCCCAGCATAAAATATCCGTCCGACGTACGAACATCTAAGTAAAGGAATGTTCCAGCATGTACCAGACTCCACGAGCACACTAGGCGAAGTCAAGTGACGGTCACCTGTCGCTTGAAGCTCATCTCCCCTAGAGATATTGCTCGAAAATAATTTTCTTTTCGCAAGCTTTTCAATGCCTTCACCAATTTCAACGGGACAAACGCTGAATTGTAGCGGATGTCATAAAAGTTAATCCCTGTGAATTTCGAATTAATCCATCCCATGGTTGTTGAGTTATAATAATTTAAAGTCTAAGAAAATTATGCACTCACGGTCACATGGCCAAGAGAACCACCCCTCCCAGCGCTGGTATATATGTCAAGGCTAACGAGCAGAGCAGCGCAGTACAAGGACGAGTACACAGATGTGTGTGAGTGAGACAGAGGAGAGACCGACCCTCGTACAGTATGTCTGCGCAGTCACGGTGAAAGTACTTGCCGTCACGTTTCCAGAATACGAAGTTATATCGCCGACAAAATTATAAAAGACGTCGCACTGTATTTAGTATATTGCGTCGCGACTACAGTCTAATTCTAAAGACATTTGAGAATATAATACGAGTGAACTTATTGAAGTGCAAATACCAAATATTTAATGTTCACAGAATATATCATTATGTGTAGACTTAGTTTACTTCACATGATATTGAACTTTTACAATGAACAGAAACTAATGTGTAGAATTACCAGAACTAATTTCTTTTCGAGTATTGAACTGTGTTTCTTTATTCACGTAGTGTTCATGCCATAGTAGTATACGACTTACAGTAGTAATCTGGGTGAATACTAAGAACTTTTTCTGAGGTAATATGATGTTATAATAACAAGATAATCAGAAAATAATCCTTAGTGACTTAATGACCATGTTCAAAGACTGTGATTATAGACTATGATTTGCCTTTTTCAAGTGTGAATTGTGTAATTATGGACGTTTTCAGTAACGACTTTAAATAGTATTTCATACAGGAAGGACTGTGATTATTCATTTAACGTCTTAAAGTTCAATTACGCCATAAACTGTGTTCAACAGTAAATGACAGTGTCAGTGATAACTACTCGCACCAAGTGAATTTTCCATGTGCGAAAAATCACCTTAACGAGCTGCAATGCTACACGATCCAGTTCCAGCTATCATCACCTCATCGGGGGACGTCAACATGGTGTGTTAAGGGAACATCGCCGATCCTGATTCTCCATGGAATATTCCAGACGTCCATCCTTCAACATTTGTAGCAACATTTCTTTCATTAAATGAGTAGTAACAAACTGACTAAAATTTTCTCATTAATTTTGAACAGTGGAAACTTCAGTGCCGCGTGTGAACAAATATTTCAGAGTTCTCATAATTTCTCAGAAGTTCATCTTTTGTGATTAATTTAATTTTCAAATTCAATTTTCATATCTCATAGAAGAACTTTAGGCTTTTCAAGTGTGCTATACATCAAGGTTCACAAACTGAAAAACTGAAAAACTTTCAACAGAAATTTAAATTCTCATGATAATTTGCAATTACAAGTTTGTGCTCATATTTAGAAAGACTTTAGGTGGAAATCTAATACCTCGTATTCTCACATACGAAAGACTTCGTA
This sequence comes from Anabrus simplex, assembly GCF_040414725.1. Lineage (NCBI taxonomy): Eukaryota > Metazoa > Arthropoda > Insecta > Orthoptera > Tettigoniidae > Anabrus > Anabrus simplex. The sequence goes on along the minus strand of NC_090267.1, from coordinate 232,483,706 downwards.
ATCAGTGATATTCATTTAATTTTTATGAACAGAATTCAGGAAGATTACGTTCAAACTTTTAATTTCAATGCCAGATTTGAGTCCAATAATCATATTGCAGGGTGAAGAATTAATAAATTGTTTTAAAAATCTTTTTTAACCATCTAGTATTCGCTCTGCGAGTCTATCCTACTCTGTATCGGCTCCAAAACCAAGTTCCACTCCCTGAGGTCCTACTCATGACCTTCACCCAAGAACTTTTCCTGGTACAGAGAGGATAGAATATATAATAGATGGCGCCGCAACTTCAGGGGCTCGATTTGGAGCCGTGCCATAATAATAGATGATGCACCAGTAATAATAGATATAACCGCAACATTCAGGGTTCGATTCAAGTCATAATAAATTGCAATTTGAGTACAGGATTCGACTGCAACTATTACGAACACGAAGAACTTGTTGTATTTGACTTATTCGAATATTCCGGAAACATGGATAACTTACTTGCAGCAATCGAAGCTCTCAGACTTAGCATTAACGATCAGAATGCTAAGATTGATAGGTCCAATAACCAGATAACACAAATACAGGCGCAAATGGTAGAGTCTAATAATCAAATGAACACAAAAATAATCGCACTACAGTCACAGATAGTTGACTCTAATTCCCAATTGCAGGCTCAAAATACTCAACTGCAAGCGCAGTTAAATGAGTCAAGCAGCAAGGTCGAAGACTTAACTTCTAAAATTGACAGGACCTTGGACACTAAGTTTGCAGAGGCCGATAAAGTCATTAATAAAAGGCTCACTGAATCCAGTGCCCTTATCGAGCAATGATTCCGTGAAGCTCGAACTCGCATCGAAAAGAAACTTACCGACTCTAGTGCACAAGTTGAAGCCACTTTAAAAAACATGAGGGATCAGTTTGTTGAAAACTTAGAGTCTATCAAGGAAGAAATAAAGACAAAGGTCGTCAAGTCTTTAGACAAAGATCTTAGAAATGTTCTTCCTCCTGTTCAAGCATTTTCCACCGAACTCAAAGATTTACGAACTGAATTTCAAGAATCCCATGGTAACATTTCGCAAGCTCAAGTAAAGCTAGCTCAGGTGCAGGAAAACCTGCGAGATGCATTAAAGAACGACATGGGCAAATTACGAAGCGAGATAGGATTAATTAAGAGCACGCAAGGAGAACTCGACAAGCGTATTACAGGACAGCTAGACAGCACTCATACCAAGATAGCTGCTTTCTGTAAAGATGTACAAGTCATTAAAATTGACTTGAGAAATGAAATAAAAGATTTAGACGCCTCAATTAATTCCTAAATTGAGAATTTGTCTGAAGAAGTGAATCAAATTAAACTCAAAGAACATACAACTGACGTCACAATTCCTGGTTCATCGAGGGAAGTACACAGCACAACAACCCTCATTAAAGTACCAGATGACAAACCAGTCAAATTTTCAGGACGTGACGAGTATACTGCTCGAGAATTTTTGTTAAATGTCAACGATTACCTGGAAGAGAATAGGGTAGATGACGATAGAAAACTTAGAGTAGTATCCAACCTTCTAGAAGGACGAGCCTTGTCATGGTTCATAGCTTTTAAGAGCAACTTTAAAAACTATGATGACTTTAAAAAGACACTTTTTAAACGCTTTTGGGATTCTGAAAGACAACACCTCACCACGATGCAACTCTACTCTAGTAAATACAATACTTCAGTCAATACTTCCCGATATTCAGATTATTGTTGAATGCAATTAAAAGAATTTCAATTTTTAGATCCACCTTTGCCAGATATCAAACTCATTCAGATCCTGACACTTCAATATCCGCCTCATGTTCAAGAGATACTAGTCGCTGCCAACATTAAAACATTGGAACATTTCGACACTACTTTGCGCAGGTTAGATATGGCTAATATCCATTCTAGTCCGAAAACCAACAGGAGTTGAGAAATGAATACGAACTCTGTGGAAATAAAACCGCCGGACAGAGAGGAACCCAGGACACATGAAGAAGGCAGATTAAGCTCTACCAACCCAACCAGATTCCGGAATTTTAGACGTCAGAGGAATCAGGATAGACATCTTTACCAACCTAGGAATTCATGGAGACAGCGTGAAAGCACTCCTGAAGGAAATCGTGAGTCCAGACGACGAGAACTCGAAAGTAGATGGAAGGATACACGGGAATACATCAGGGAGAGAAATCGTAATCCTGATGAGCTTGGAGCCACGTCCCTGGAATACCAACATCAATTCGGACCAAAAGAACAAAGATCACCTGATCCTGAATCAATAGGCGCTATTAAAAAAAAAAAAAAAAAAAAAAAAACGCCGATCTCACAATAGGGAGATTGACTACAGAACACTACGAGGACGAGTTTTCAAACTATTGTACTGCTGTTATCAATTACTGGCACATTGACGATTCCGAATTACTATTCGAAGACGCACAAACACCAAGGCCAATCATTACCCGTTCATTACCTGTCATAACAGTATGCACAGGCAACCTACAGGTGATTACGCTCATCGATTCTGGAGCACAAGCTTAATTTCTGATAGGCTTGTAAACTCACTTAAAAATCAGAACAATGTTTTGTTATTGCCTGCAGCTCAGATCAAAGTAAGAGGGATAGTTCCTGATAAAGTTGTTAAGTGTAAATCCCAGGCATTTTTAGAGTTTGAAATTAACAGTCAGTCATTCGAACACATATTTTTGGTAGTATCACGTCTTGAACTTCAACTTAATACTTGGATCAGATTTTATGATCAAATACAAAGGAACCATTGACTATGATGCCAACCTCGTAAGATTAAAGAATAATTCCGTAGGACTACAGCTGGTAGGACGAAGCGACCTGGAAGTTCAAGAGAATGGAGCCCATTTCGAAGAAGCCGGTGGTGACAGTATTAAGCCCGCTGTCAGCGAGGTTGCGCCAGCCGTAGCAGAATGTCGAAAGGGTGACCAAAGTGAGGACGATGCAGAGTCCCTATTCAATGAGAACTCCATCATAGGTCCGGATTATATAATGTCAATAGCCAGTGTGGTTGAAGACCCGGAAATTAAATTAAAATTGGAGGAGGCTAAAAATGATGTTCTAGAAAAATTTGCATGTGTGTTTGATGACAAGCCTGGAGAGATAGCTGGCTACGAATATCATCTTAATGTAAATGACTTGTCCCCTTATCAGAAGAAACCATATCCCGTCCCTGAGAAATATCAAGAAGTTCGTGACTTAATTCATAAAATGACAGATGATGGAATAATTTCGCCTTGCGTAATTAAGTACCTGAATACACTAATGACATTCCTCTCAGCCTGCATCATGGAATAAAACCAGAGTGACCTTGGGACAGAATTCTACCAGCTCTACCAGATGCCATCGTGCCGCAACAAGTTAAGATCAACGACGCGCTGACCAGGTTAAGACATGCAGCTGCCATCAGAGAATGACGCCAGCGTAATAGGAAGTTCAGAAGACCATTAAATCCTGGAGACCTTATTTTAATACGCAGACCAGCTACTTCCAACCCTGAGAGAAGGATTTACGCTAAGTTCTGTCCACTATTTGTAGGTCCTTACCGTGTCCGCACTGTATTGAGAAACGGAGCTTATGAAATTGTAAGATTGGATGGCACTTTTGAGGGTATTTATAACTCAGCCAATTTAAAACAATATGTACCACAGGAAGAGTAAAGCCTGGAAAAGAAAATCCTGCGTATTTTCTTTTTGTCAAACCAAGGGGAAGATGTACCAGGAAAGCCTAGGTCCTGGCCCATATCAATCAAAAGAAACGTTATTCCAGCATAAAATATCCGTCCGACGTACGAACATCTAAGTAAAGGAATGTTCCAGCATGTGCCAGACTCCATGAGCACACTAGGCGAAGTCAAGTGACGTCACCTGTCGCTTGAAGCTCACCTCCCCTAGAGATATTTCTCGAAAATAATTTTCTTTTCGCAAGCTTTTCAACGCCTTCACCAATTTCAACGGGACAAGCGCTGAATTGTAGCGGACATCATAAAAGTTAATCCCTGTGATGTAACGATCACTCACCTATTTTCGGCTACCGTCATCTGGAACTTCATCTATGTTCATATACTCGCCGATACTTCACTCATCTAACCGGCCTTGGACCTTCTCTGCTGCCGCGCCGTGCATCCGTCCTGGTGAATTGCTAACTACACACTGAGTCTCCTCTGCGTTACGTCATCTGCTACGTCAGTGTCCGATATTTCTCGACGTTTTGTGTACTTTTTTCCGGAACTTTCTGCAGCGGTATAAAGGCTTCCCCCACATACTCGGTCTTCAGTCCAGCACTGATTCCGAGTGTGGTTGGAGGGTCGTCTGAGGACTTCCCAGTATTTGCTGGGAAGCTCCACTTCTTTTATTTGCTGCATTGGGTGAGCAACAGAGTATTTATTTTATAATTACCACTATTATTCTCCTCCTATGGATTTTGGAGTTATCTTCATTGTTGTGGCCGGTTTTCTTTTAAGTATGATATGAGTGATATTTTTTCTTAACAAATGAACATTGAGTAATATCCAATTTCAAGAGTTGGTGAGTGATTGAACTTGTGGCCTGGACGGTACAACTTATCACATAAAACTGTTCCTGCATTTGGCAATGTTTATACTCAGGCGACTCCCATTATTGTGATCCCCGTCCTTGGTCCTTCCCGTGCCTTTCTTCTCTCTTTGTTTACCTTTTTGGAAATTTGTGTCCATATTTTCCGAGGCTTTATAGGTTACCGCGTTCATTTGATTAGTCAAATATTATAATTTGTAAATGGTCTAGGGATTCTATTCTAATGTACGTCATTCACGATGAGTGTTTTCTTTTGTGTGTGTCAGGTTACAAAATTGAGTTGTAAAATTTAAAATTGATTTCCTTTGTAGAAACAATATACTGTTTTGATTAACTTTTTTTTCTTCTTATTATTACATCCACTAACCTCCAATTGGTCCCAGCTCTTTTCTCCTTGAACGTCTTGTCAAAGAATCTTAATCAACCTATACGTTGTTGCTATAAATCGTCACAAAATGGTAGCAGAGTAACTCACCCGATTTATTTACTGTTGTCTTTTTTTCAATTTTTCTCTTTTTTTACTCTTTGTTACTGTGCTCTCTTTTTCAACATGGCAACTTTTTTAGATAATTTTCCATTAAACTCTTCTGATAATTCTTTATATTTACCTCCGTTTTCCCAGTCTCTACATAATCCACCTCATACGGATTTAATTACTTTTGATGACACTTCGTCCTCAGAACCTTCATCCACCATTTCTTCGTCTTCGCATTCTTCCACTTCAGACTTATCTGATCAAGACCTAAAACCAAAACTTCCAAGTACCGCTTATCATTTACATCCTGAATTTTCTAGGCCACTCACCTCATCGCCTATCTCCCCAAATCCACTCATTTCTACATTAACTTTAGAGATTATTAAACAGTCATTAACACAAGTGCCTCATTTAACTGATACAAATCCTCGAAATTTAACTATATGGCTATTTTTTGTCCGGAAATTTCTTAAAATTAACCTTGCCCCATTTTCCCAACTCATTAGTTTATTAACGTCTAAAACTACTGGACATTTAACGAATTTTTGGCTTGAAAATATGGCACATTTTCAGGATTGGGCTCAATTTCGCACATGTCTCCATAATTACTTTTTACCTTATGAGGTACGTCATACATTGAGTTTGGAATTTGTCCGCCGTCATCAACGTTCTGACGAACCTGTACACGATTATTTAGACTCACTTCTTACTTTTAGTGATGTTCTTAATATCGCTAATAATCCATCGGAATTAATTTCAATTGTTACATTTTATGCTGTACCTTCTTTCCGACAACTTCTTCAGATACATTCCCCCCCTACCTCTTTGCTACAATTGTATACCGCAGCACAAGCTCATACGACTTACTCGTATGCAGATATTTCCTACTATGCTCGTGTCCCACCACCACCACCAGTCTTACCTTCTGCTACTACCTCTCCCCCGGTGTCATTATCATTACCAATATCTCGTTCTGTTACAGTCAGTAAACTTATTATCTGTTACCGCTGTAGAGGTACAGGACATATAGCTAAATTTTGTGCCTCCCCCATCTCGGGAAACGCCCCCAACCCTCGTCCGTAGGCAGTGGACGCGTTCACGGGGCAAATCTGCCTGATCAAATACCTGCTTTTCATCACACCTTTACCACTCGGCAACCTTTTCGATCTTCTTACACTCAACCGAGCGTCAAATATGATTCTCACATTTTTTGCTCATTACCCAAAACTTCACATATTGTAGTCTTGCTCCACAATATTCCTACTATTGCACTTTTAGATTCTGGTTCAACGACTTCGTTAATTAGTTTAGAACTCTTCCAATCTCTTCAGACTATTTTTTCTCGTCTTCAACTTTCTCAGTCTTCCCTTCGTTGTACTTCTGCATCAAATAATCTACTTCAGACTCTTGGTCAAGTCAAGCTCAACTTAAAAATTCAACATTTTTCGTGGACCTATTCTTTTAATGTTGTAGAAAATTTATCATATCCATTAATTCTAGGATATGATTTTTTTCGTCATACTGGTTTGGTACTTGATTCATTTTCTTCCTCTATTCGTTTCACCTTTTCGGATATTAGGATTCCATTAGTGAATTGTTCTGATTTCCCTCTTTCACATTTTCCTTCGGTTCGTAAGGACCATGTGTATTGTAATCGTTCTCAATCTGCCCAACTTGATAATTTGTTAGTTGAATTTTCTGATGTTGTCACCTCTAAACTTGGAACAGTTTCCAATTTTCAAGCTCATATTGATCTCACTGATACCACGCCTGTTCGATCTCCCCCGTATCATTTGAGTCCGCCCAGAATGAAAATTCTTAATCAACTTGTAGAGAAAATGCTGGTTGATAATACCATCGTACCTTCCACTTCGGACTACGCCTCTCCCGCGTTCGTTGTTGATAAACCTGATGGGTCCTTTCGTTTTGTAGTTGATTATCGTAAAATTAATTCTAAGATCCTCTACGATGCTTACCCCATGCCTAAAGTTCAAACTGCGTTTCAACATTTTTCCAATGCACAGTATTTTTCCCTTTTAGATTTCAATTCGGCCTATAATCAGATACCCTTAGATGATAGTAGCTCTAAGTATACTGCCTTTATTACTCCTACTGGGCTGTATCAATTCACGAAAGTACCTTTCGGATTAAACCTTGGCTCACAAATCATGCAAAGATTTGTTGACAATCTTTTTTCTGATATAAAATATCAGTATCTATTTCCATATGTGGATGATCTTTTGATTTATAGTCCTGATTTTGACACTCATATTAAACATCTTCGTGAAGTACTCTCTCGGTTACGTTCTGTTAATCTTACCGTCAATCCTTCTAAAATTATTTTAGCACAGACTTCCATTAAATTTTTGGGCCATATTCTGTCCAATAATGGCATTTCTGTTGATCCGGATCGGGTTTCTGCAGTTGATCGCATTCCTCCACCGAAAAATTTGAAGCACTTGCGAACATTCTTAGGTATGGTTGGTTTTTATAGTAAATTTATCCCTCACTATTCTCGCATATCTGAGCCACTTAATTTACTTAAACGAAAAGGCATGAAATTTCACTGGGGAGAACAGCAACAAACTGCATTTATTTCTCTCAAATCTGCCTTAACCAAAGCCCCTGTTCTTCAAATACCTGACTTTGATTTACCCTTTGAAGTTTTTACGGACGCCTCTGACGTTGCGGTTGGAGGAGTCTTACATCAAAACCGAGATGGTAAACTCCTTCCTATTGCTTATTTTAGTCGCTTGCTCTCGCCTACTGAACGTAAGTATTCTGTTTATGAAAGGGAAGCATTAGCGTTAATCCTCACTATTGAGCATTTTTCGGAATACCTTGACCATCGGCAATTTCTTGTTCAAACTGATAATCAGGCCTTATCCTGGCTACTCAACAATGCCCCTAAAATAGGCAGGACCGGTCGATGGCTGCTCCGCCTTTCTCGTTTTAAGTTTTCTGTAAAATTCGTTTCAGGTTATCAAAATTCAGTCGCTGATGCTCTTTCTCGCCTTTTTGACCAATCTCCCTCTTCAACTTTAGATCAACTTCCTTCTTATGAAATCAATGCGATTTCTTCTCTTATTGATTTTCCATTATCTTTTGACTCGTGTCATCAGCATCAATCTACCGATTCTTACTGTAAAGATGTAAAGATTTCTCTTTCTGCTACTAACTATGACGGACCTTTCCGGATCCATAATGAATTGCTGGTTTTTAAACCAACTCCTAAATCAACCCCTAGAGTAGTCATTCCTTCCCCTTTACGTTCGATGCTGTTTCAGTATTATCATGGATCTCCTACAGGGGGACACTTTGGGCGCGCTAAAACTTATTCTCGGTTGGCATCTCAATTCTTTTGGCCCAATATGCGTAAGGATGTCTTCACTTGGGTTAAATCTTGTACTTTATGCCAAAAACACAAACCCCGGAACGCATTGTCCTTTGGTGCTCATTCCGCCACACCTTCTACTTATCCTGCTGAGAGGTATTATATTGATGTTGTCGGACCTATCACTAAATCCTCCCACGGCAATGCATATATTTTTACTCTGCTTGATGGTTTCTCTAAATTTTTGATTTTGCGTCCGTTGCGTACGCTTTCTGCTCAGACTATTATTCGGCTTTTGAATGACCAAATTTTCCCTATTATTGGTCTACCGAAATACCTAGTTTCGGATAACGCTACCATTTTTACCTCACAATCCTTTTACAACTTTTGCTTTATGAATGGTATTAACAAGGTCTTTACCTCCCCCTACCATCCTCAAGCCAATCTCGTCGAACGATATCATAGAAATTTGAAAGTTCTATTGTCCATTTTTCATTCCGAAGATCAACGCCATTGGGATTCTGAATTACCTGCCTTTGCCCTAGCACTTAATTCTGCCATCAATAACTCCACCTCTTTTTCCCCGGCGAAATTGTTTTTGGGTAGAGATTTGCAAACTCCTTTGGATTTAACATGGGATCTACCTTCTTTGCTCCTTTGCCCCCCTAATCAAGTCACTCAAGCGGAGTGGAAAAGGGCCTTAACTAAATTGCACCAGGCACGGGAGGTCCATCGACGGGTTCACGACCGTGGGCACCGTCCATCAAAATTTAAACTTTTAGATAAAGTACTGTTAAAGAATCATCCTCAAAGTTCCGCGAATGATCATATATCTGCTAAACTTTGCCCTCGTTGGACAGGCCCTTTTTCAATCATTCACTTCTCTACTCCGGTTTCTGTTTTATTACAGGATGCAAATGATCCTTCCATTGTTAAAAAGGCCCATGTTTCGCAGTTGAAACAGTATTTTCAGTAATTTCTTTCTTTTTCTTTTCTCTTTTGCTCTACCCAGTGACCCTTCAACCCCACCCGGGTCAACTGGACTCTCCCATCTTGGTGAACATTGGGGAATGTTCCCCTTCTTTTGTTTTATTTTTTTTATATATTATGTATGTTAAATACCCTAGACCATACTGTGTTTGTTTATTGTAAATTTTTAATACCCCCCCCCCCCTTCCCTTCCTTGTGCCTTTATTATGTTTATTTAAACTTTGTTTCTTGCCGAGTCTGCTTTTGTTCCAGCTCCTCTTTTTCTTCCTTCCTCTTCGCCCGTCGCCATTCGTCGGGTCCATCTTGATTTCCGGAATCCTTCGGATTCCTGGCCGGCGGGGGAATATGTAACGATCACTCACCTATTTTCGGCTACCGTCATCTGGAACTTCATCTATGTTCATATACTCGCCGATACTTCACTCATCTAACCGGCCTTGGACCTTCTCTGCTGCCGCGCCGTGCATCCGTCCTGGTGAATTGCTAACTACACACTGAGTCTCCTCTGCGTTACGTCATCTGCTACGTCAGTGTCCGATATTTCTCGACGTTTTGTGTACTTTTTTCCGGAACTTTCTGCAGCGGTATAAAGGCTTCCCCCACATACTCGGTCTTCAGTCCAGCACTGATTCCGAGTGTGGTTGGAGGGTCGTCTGAGGACTTCCCAGTATTTGCTGGGAAGCTCCACTTCTTTTATTTGCTGCATTGGGTGAGCAACAGAGTATTTATTTTATAATTACCACTATTATTCTCCTCCTATGGATTTTGGAGTTATCTTCATTGTTGTGGCCGGTTTTCTTTTAAGTATGATATGAGTGATATTTTTTCTTAACAAATGAACATTGAGTAATATCCAATTTCAAGAGTTGGTGAGTGATTGAACTTGTGGCCTGGACGGTACAACTTATCACATAAAACTGTTCCTGCATTTGGCAATGTTTATACTCAGGCGACTCCCATTATTGTGATCCCCGTCCTTGGTCCTTCCCGTGCCTTTCTTCTCTCTTTGTTTACCTTTTTGGAAATTTGTGTCCATATTTTCCGAGGCTTTATAGGTTACCGCGTTCATTTGATTAGTCAAATATTATAATTTGTAAATGGTCTAGGGATTCTATTCTAATGTACGTCATTCACGATGAGTGTTTTCTTTTGTGTGTGTCAGGTTATAAAATTGAGTTGTAAAATTTAAAATTGATTTCCTTTGTAGAAACAATATACTGTTTTGATTAACTTTTTTTCTTCTTCTTATTACATCCACTAACCTCCAATTGGTCCCAGCTCTTTTCTCCTTGAACGTCTTGTCAAAGAATCTTAATCAACCTATACGTTGTTGCTATAAATCGTCACAGTGAATTTCGAATTAATCCATCCCACGGTTGTTGAGTTATAATAATTTAAAGTCTAAGAAAATTATGCACTCACGGTCACATGGCCAAGAGAACCACCCCTCCCAGCGCCGGTATATATGTCAAGGCTAACAAGCAGAGCAGCGCAGTACAAGGACGAGTACACAGATGTGTGCGAGTGAGACAGAGGAGAGACCGACCCTCGTACAGTATGTCCGCGCAGTCACGGTGAAAGTACCTGCCGTAGCGTTTCTGGAATACGAAGTTATAAACCGACAAAATTATAAAAGACGTCGCACTGTATTTAGTATATTGCGTCGCGACTACAGTCTAATTCTAAAGACATTTGAGAATATAATACGAGTGAACGTATTGAAGTGCAAATACCAAATATTTAACGTTCACAGAATATATCATTACGTGTGGACTTAGTTTACTTCACATGATATTGAACTTCTACAATGAACAGAAACTAATGTGTAGAATTACCAGAACTCACTTCTTTTCGAGTATTGAACTGTGTTTCTTTATTCACGTAGTGTTCATGCCATAGTAGTATACAACTTACAGTAGTAATCTGGGTGAATACTAAGAACTTTTTCTGAGGTAATATGACGTTATAATAACAAGATAATCAGAAAATAATCCTTAGTGACTTAATGACCGTGTTCAAAGACTGTGATTATAGACTATGATTTGCCTTTTTCAAGTGTGAACTGTGTAATTATGAACGTTTTCAGTACCGACTTTAAATAGTATTTCATACAGGAAAGTGTGATTATTCATTTAACGTCTTAAAGTTCAATTACGCCATAAACTGTGTTCAACAGTAAATGACAGCGTCAGTGATAACTACTTGCACCAAGTGAATTTTCCGTGTGCGAAAAGTCACCTTAACGAGCTACAATGCTACACGATCCAGTTCCAGCTATCATCACCTCATCGGGGGACGTCAACATGGTGTGTTAAGGGAACATCGTCGATCCTGATTCTCCACGGAATATTCCAGACGTCCATCCTTCAACATTTGTAGCAACATTTCTTTCATTAAGTGAGTAGTAACAAACTGACTAAAATTTTCTCATTAATTTTGAACAGTGGAAACTTCAGTGCCGCGTGTGAACAAATATTTCAGAGTTCTCATAATTTCTCAGAAGTTCATCTTTTGTGATTAATTTAATTTTCAAATTCAATTTTCATATCTCATAGAAGAACTTTAGGCTTTTCAAGTGTGCTATACATCAAGGTTTACAAACTGAAAAACTGAAAAACTTTCAACAGAAATTTAAATTCTCATGTCAATTTGCAATTACAAGTTTGTGCTCATATTTAGAAAGACTTTAGGTGGAAATCTAATACCTCGTATTCTCACATACGAAAGACTTCGTAATCAGTGATATTCATTTAATTTTCATGAACAGAATTCAGGAAGATTACGTTCAAACTTTTAATTTCAATGCCAGATTTGAGTCCAATAATCATATTGCAGGGTGAAGAATTAATAAATTGTTTAAAAATTTTTTTTTTTTAAGCATCTAGTATTTGCTCTGCGAGTCTATCCTACTCTGTATCGGCTCCAAAACCAAGTTCCACTCCCTGAGGTCCTACTCATGCCCTTTACCCAAGAACTTTTCCTGGTACAGTATGGTTGGTGTAACTGTCATTAGAAACTATAGACACATTTGCAAAATTACTAACTGGTTTGATAGAAGGCAGTTTGGGTTTAGGAAATGTTATTCCAGTAAAGCTCAGCTTGTAGGATTCCAGCAACATACAGCAAATATTCTAGATTCAGGTCAAATGGACTGTATTGCTATTGACCTATCCAAGGCTTTTGATAGGATAGATCATGGAAGATTACTGACAAAAATGAGGGCTATTGGACTAGACAAAAGAGTGGTTGAATGGATGGCTACATTTGTAGAAAATAGAACTCAAAGAATTAGAGTAGGTGAAGTGCTATCTGATCCTATAATGATTAAGAGGGGTGACCCACAGAGGAATATTACTGGACCTTCATGTTTTCTTACATACATAAATGATATGAACACTACTCACAGAAAAGGATATTTGAGGATGATGTTATACTGTATAGTGTAGTATGAGATGCAGAATTGCGAGCGACTGCAGGGGGACTTAAACAATATTGTGAGATGGACAGACAACAATGTTATGAATGTAAATGGTATGAAAAGTCAAGCTGTAAGTTTTTCCAAGAGGAATATTCCTCTCAGTTTTAATTATTGGGTTGATGGGGGTGATAGTACCTCATCGGGAACAATAAGTACCTAGGTGTTAATACAAGGAATGATCTTCATCGGGGTAATCATATTAACGAGGCAATTAAGAAAGGTTACAGAATGCTTCACATGGTTATGAGAGTATTTGGAGGTTGTAGTAAGGATGTAAAGGAGAGAGTGTATAAGTCTGTGGTAAGACTGCAATTAGAGTATGGTTCCAGTGTATGGGACCATTACCAGGACTACTTGGTATATGAACTGGAAACAATTCAAAGGAAAGCAGTATGACTTGTTCTGGGTGATTTCTGACAAAGGAGTAGTTTTACTAAAATTTTACAAACTTTGGACTGGGAAGATTTGAGAGTAAGCTGTCAGTGGTGAGATGGCGTGGAATGAATTAAGCAGAATAATAAGCTCGAGTGAAGCTTTTAAAGGTAGGAAAGATCCTAACATGAAGATAAAATCCGAATTCAAGAAGACAGATTGGGGCAAGTATTCATTTAAAAGACAAGGAGTAAGGGATTGGAATAAATTACTGAATAAATTATCAAGGGAACTGTTCGATTAATTCCCAAGTTTGTTGAAAATATTCAATAGATAGCTAGATAAAAAATTGTAAATATGAGGTAAATAATTGATAGGGAATCTGCCATCTGGGCGACAGACCTAAATGCAGATCATTCATGACATTGATGATGATGATGATGATGATGATGATGATGATGATGATGATGATGATGATGATGATAGAAAGTTTGTTTTGTAAAGTTTTGTCTAAATGTAAGTAACAAAAGTGGCAAATTAAGTGTGCCCTCCTATCCATTAATCAGTGGGCTCCTTTCATCCTGTATTACTAGTCTTATCATCTGTATTCATCTTTAGTTTTAGTCTCGTCTCTTTTTTGTGTGTTTATTTGAATTTCTTCTTATCATAAACTTTCCACATCAAGACTGAAGATCTGTCAAGATGGCAACTCAATTAGAGTTGATGCCTGTCCTTCTGATGAAGCTAGGGAGTAAAAGTGAGCTCATTGGGTACTGAGAAGAAATAGATGTAGAAGAACTGGAACTGATGAGGAGAAAGCCCATCTATACGAAGACAGCAGTTTATTAAAATGTAGATATGTCTTTTTTTTTCCCTTTTTTTTCCTTGTCTGACACACACACTTTTCCCACAGTGACCTCTCACTGTGTTATCCTATTATGTGTTCCTGATCATATCCTGTCTTTCATTATTTGACTTACTATGAAGTTCTGACCAAGGGGATAGCAGTATCAGTGCAGCCAAGGGAATAGCTACATCAGAGTAGCCTGGCCTTGTACATTTCAGTACAGGCATGGGGATAGCAATTTCAAAGGAACATGGTCTTGAACATGTCACTTTAGCCAAGGAAATAGTTACCAAAAGTAACATAGTCTTGAATATATCTTTGTAGCCAAAGGGATAGCAACTTGAAAGTAACATGGTTTTTACATTTCAGTCTAGCTGAAAGGATAGCAACTTGAAAGTAACATGGCCTTTTACATTTAGTGTAGCCAAGGGGATAATTACTGAAAGTAACATGGTCTTGAATACAGTAGAAGTCCGTTATAGCGAGAATTCACAACAGCGAAAAATTTACTCGCTATAACGGATTGTCGTTATATCCGATTTTTTGTATAAAAGTCGGAAAAAACCCATACACATTAAAATTCGGTATGAAACGACAATCAGTTTGTTCAAAACTTGCGTTTCCGCAGATGATACACACTAGGGCTTACTCGTTATTTTTCGAAATCCGATACTACGTGAAAGTGTATGTTTAATTTAATTCTGAAAAAAATATAGTACCATATTTCTACAAATCCAAGATGAACCCTAATTTTTCCTTCAAAAAAATTAAAATCAGGCTCAAAAAGTATTTTGTAAATTCATATGAATGCCTTTGTTGTACAGTAGGCCTACGCATTTCAGACTATTTTTAGACACCGAACACTGGCTTTCGTCATGCCGTACTTTTTTTGCGGCTGCACAATTATTGTTTATTTCCGCGGGTTTAACGACCACTAACTTATAATTGGCATAATAATACCGAAGAGAACCCGTTGAAAATTTGCCGGCAATACCTATTCCATGCGGCTCTAAAATACGACGATTCATCAGGAAATTATTCTTTCTGTCTATAAAAATGTTACTTTTACTCAGCGTCAGATATAACTGGCTACCTCTGCATGCACCTAATCGCGGACGTTGAAAGTCGACGAACGAGTTTATTGCGCCACGGTATGGCCATTCCGCCCTTGTGTTTTTCATGCACATACCTCACAATTTCATCTTCGACTTCTTTAAAGCGCCCTTGTTGCGGACCACTGAATGCATTTTTGGTACATTATGCATTTTTTTAGCTCTTTTTCTTCACGCTAACACCAAATATTGGCTTTAGTTAGGCCTATGCCGTATTTTCTTGCGGCTGCACAATTATTGTTTATTTCCACGGGTTTAACGACCACTAACTTATAACTGGCATAATAATACCGAAGAGAACACGTTGAAAATTTGCCGGCAATACCTATTCCATGCGGCTCTAAAATACGACGATTCATCATGAAATTATTCTTTCTGTCTATAAAACTGTTACTTTTACTCAGCGTCAGATATAACTGGCTACCGCTGCACGCACCTAATGGCGGACAATTACTTTACATTTCCGAGCGTTTAATAACCATTAATTTAAAATTGGTACCTATCATAATATCGACGAGAATCCGTTGAAAATTTGCCAGCAATACCTTTTCCACGTACCTTTACAAGACAACTATCCATCACAAAAATTTTACTAAGCGTCAAGTACAACAGATGCGTTATAACTCTGCCACTGAGTAGCCAGCCTGTCTAAGAATTCGAAGGCTCCCATGTTTTGATGCCATTCTGCAGATTTGAGAAACGTTTTTGTAAAGGCTAATAGAACTTCATTCTCTTGAGAGCTTTTATGTTTAATACTAAACTAACAGGGTGTGGGGTAATAAGCTTACTTTTGACAACATACCATATAAGTTCTGGGAAAAGGAGATTGGCGTTTGGTTTCCCCATTAATTTTGAGGTTAAGATAGTTTACTGCCAATGAAATGAAACTCTGAATTCGTCTGATAGAACAATATATATATTCTTTAAATAATATATAAAAAAATAGTGAGTCTTGTTGCGATAAAACAGATGAGAATATGAAATTATGACATTGCAACTGAAAGAAACTAGGCATGAATTTGAATTCTTCTTGACCGGACATTTAACAATTTATACGAAATATTTCCCTCACTGATTCACTTGACTGTACCTTCAACACTTTGAGTGTAATTACGACGTAATCCATTGCTCTGGTGTTTACTGTAGATGTGTCACGCCTAACGTGGTGATACATCCTTGCGACTGCTTCTTCTCCATATCATCTGACTTCTTTGTAAGTCAATATGGTATGACCTCTTGGCAGGTCCAGGGTTGCCCTCTCTGACTCCTTGGTAAGCCTTGCGTCCGCGTCTTCCACTAAGTGACGGACCAACCATTTGGTCTCACTCTCTCAATGACCAATATTGGCTCACTGAGTCTTCACCATCTCTCGTTCACACTGGTTGACTGACCACCTGGCCTCTTGATCTAGTAGACTACTTCACTGTACTGCATCCGTATAAGTAATGACTGACGCTACAATATGGAGCTACCTTATATAGACGTTGGTTGACACAACTACGTAATCTCCAGAAATAACAATGACATACTCCCACCTACGCGACAGATATTACACCCAGTGGTGAAATAGCCCCGCGGCTATTGAGTCCGTGCGCGCATTGCTAAATAAATACGATGACGTAGCCATTGAGTGGCGATGACTTGGCAGAATCGCCAGTGGTGTCGCAATATAACAACGTCACTTCCAATCTCTAATGTATACAACAATTCTCACTGTACAGGTATTGAGTGTTATACTACACATACGTATATATGTATACATCTAAGTGCAATCTTGCAAGCAACAGGCAATTGCAAAATTTAATAAAACGGATAATTACAATAATAGTACAATATCACAGATAACATAATAATAATACTGACATAATAATAATAATAATAATAATAATAATAATAATAATAATAATAATAATAATAATAATAATAATAAAATACAGATAAATCATACAATAATAAAAGTACAGATATAATCTTGTAACGGGATTTGAACCGTTACACTCTCTTCACTATTTCCTGAGATCCAGTGCCATTACACACAGGCACTGTACAACCAGCTGTCGCAGCTAGCGATGTATAATAAAGAGGTGTTCGTTTATTGTCAACGAGTTTTGTGTGTGCATGCGCGTGTGAAAAGAAGCAGCGTAGTTACCGTGGTAGTTGCCAGTGGTATCCATTAATGCACTGTTACGCCGCGAATGCAAGACAACCCTTGAGTTTTCGCATGAGATTCTGAGAGAAAAAACATCGTCTTGGATTCAGAGAAATACGGTATCACTCCAGAGGTTTCTGTGGCAAAACACCTCAGTTTTCTTCTTCAAACGGCGTCACCTAACCTGACCGTATATGTATCATGAAAACATATTTGAAACACAATGTAGAGAAATGATAACCTCCTTGCTAAAAATTTACATGTAAATAGCCTTTCCAAAATTTAACTAGACGCGAGAAGGACATGAACTATCCTCTGAAATCAGTGATGTACTCTGCCATATCTTGAGGTGTATCACATTCTTACTTAATTTTCGTATGTAACATTAAAATTAAGAGATCGTTTACCTCAGTCTTTATTTTTAACCAGTTAACAATTGCTATCGGCCACGTTATTTACGCATCTATTATGAAAACGTGTTATCCTCTTTCATTTTGAATTTTTTTTTAGAGAATAGCAGTTGACGGGAATTACTAATCGACTCCAACATTGCCTTCGAATGTTGACGAGAGAGCTCGCAAATGCACATAGTGAGAAAACTCTACCGTACCGAAGATGATCGATCGCATTTTGTAGCAAACGTTTCAGTTTTCTTAGTCAAACAGCGTCACCTATCCTAACTTATCCGTATTATACGTATGATGAAAACACACTTCAAGAGCCAGTAGAGAAATGATAACCTTGCTATAAATGATTATAATAGCTTTTCTGTAATTTATCCAGACACGAGAAAATAAAAACTAACCTCTGAAATCAATTATGCACTCTACCATATCTCGAGGTGTATCCCATTCTTACTAAATTGCAGTATTTGGCTTAAAATTAAGCAGTCATTTAGTCAGCCTTTACTTTTAACGACTTAACAACCATTATCGGACAGGTTATTTACGCATTTATTACAAAATTGTCTCTTTCGTTTCAAATTTTCTTTACGGAACAGCAGTTGACGGGTATTACTAATCGACTCTGACATCACATTTGAATTTAAAGTTAAAAATTTCATTGTTCCGTATTGAAGAATATTAAAGTTAAAATTGAAATAATTGATGAAGAGATTCAACCTATTCAATACAAAAGAATAATGTAGTGAATTACATTCCCATTTAATAATTGGTAGAAATGGTAGCGGTTTCGACCCTAGTCCAGGTCATCATCAGCCGATTAAGACGAAAAAACAATGCATAGGATCAGTAGAAGAGGCGATATAAAAATGAAATGGGGGTAGACACTGTAAAACTTAGAAGAAGTAAAATGCAAATCACTCAAAAGAAAACAGTGCGCAATTCTCTGAGCTGTAGCATAGCACACGCAGCACTAGGCAAAATCCCACGTTTACGAATAGCGGAGAATGGTTAAATGAGCCAGTTTTTAAATACTCTCAGGCATAAAGTCACATCACAATTGAACACGTACGAAGATCCATAATCGTGCAGGAGTTGAAAATGAGTATATCCATTGAAGCTCCCGGTGATTGAATTGTATTACATTTATCTATATACTTACTTTCCCGCGACTGAGGAAAATTACTGGACTGTCAAGCTATTCTCCATTTTACTTTGGGCATTTGAAACCACAGTGCCTGATATTGAATGCATCATGCTGATCACCGGGAGCTGGCAAGTTGCTTCAATGGATATACTCATCTTCAACTCCTGCACGATTATGGATCTTCGTACGTGTTTGATTGTGATGTGACTTTATGCCTGACAGTATTTAAAAACTGGCTCATTTAACCATTCTCCGCTATTCGTAAACATTGTGGGACTTTGCCTAGTGCTGCGTGTGCTACGCTACAGCTCAGAGAATTGCGCACTGTTTTCTTTTGAGTGATTTGCATTTTACTTCTTCTAAGTTTTACAGTGTCTACCCCCATTTCATTTTTATATCGCCTCTTCTACTGATCCTATGCATTGTTTTTCGTCTTAATCGGCTGATGATGACGTGGACTAGGGTCGAAACCGGTACCATTTCTACCAATTATTAAATGGGAATGTAATTCACTACATTATTCTTTTGTATTGAATAGGTTGAATCTCTTTATCAATTATTTCAATTTTAACTTTAATCACATTTGAATGTTGACAAGAAAACTCGCTAGAGGACATAGGGAGGAAACGATACCGAAGGTAATCGATCGCATGCAATATAATTGCTGGGGTGCATAAATATCGGGAACGGAAAAAATCGTGCACGCTAAATCACTCGTAATAATGGATGCATCAGCGATAGGTCTCTCGCTGTAACCGAAGGAAGACATACAGTTTAATATAGGAATTTTGACGGGACAGAAAGATATTGTCGCTATAACAAAGTTCTCGTTATATGCTGTATTCGCTATTGCGGACTTCTACTGTATTTCAGTATAGCCAAAGGGGTAGTAACTTGAAAGTAACATGGCCTTTTACATTTCAGTGTACCTAGCAAGTTGGCAATGCAGTTAGAGTCGCGCAGCTGCGAGCTTGCATTCGGGAGGTAGTGGATTCAAATCCCATCGTCGGCAGCCCTGAAGATGGTTTCCGTGGTTTCCCACTTTCACATAAGGCAAGGTGGGAAGCCTTAAACATTTCAGTGTAATGAAGAGGATTAATTTATTTAGAAGAATACATGCTGCATCCTGAGATGTTCTAAAAGAAATATACATTCCATCTGAGTATGATTACTTTTAGCAGAGCATTTCGTTCAGTTTGTTCGAAAGTGCACTAGACACCATTTATTTCGAAATATTTCATGGTATAAGATAAAGAAAACAATGTTATAAGGACAGATTGTTATGATGTGAATAGTAAAGCTGTGTATAAAGTAGATGACAGAATTTTAGAATTGAGAGCTCTACCGAATGCTCATATTTGGAGGCACAGAACAAATGAGGTCAATAAAATACTGTACAATGGCAGAGTAATGATCAGATGATATTGCTGGAGACCTAACATCTGTACTATAAATTTTAAATGTCTGTATCAAGTCCTTAACCCATTCACTGCCAAACTCGTATATATACGTTACTGAACGCCGTGCCTCGTCTGCCAAACCCGTATATATACGTTTTGGTGCAGTGTGTACTTCACCGATCTCACAAATGAACGCGATATAGTGTCATGCTTTGAGATTCCGTGGAAATGCTCAAACAAGTTCTGTACAGCAGATATACCACTCCATTTCACGTGTTTTGAAAGCAATCTGGTGTTATTTCAGCTTTGTTGGAGTGGACCATCTTTCCCGCTAATGTGTAGCCATCATAGCGTCTTGAAGTATACATTCATCTCTTGTTGACAAAGAAATTGAATGTTTCCTCATAAATAGTGATTCTGGAGAGCTATATTTTGATAGTGAAGATGGAGAATATCTAAGTGCGATATTGAACTACAAGAAAATGTGAGACAAAGTAGTAATGATGAATCTCGTGCAGAATTGTCACCTCTCCCTCAGATAAATTATTTTTTTCCCAAATGTAAATGATTTCGATAATAACAGTTCTTAGATCAACAATTTTATATTATGTTTCAGTAATAGTATCACCGAGCGGAGTAGCCACGCGTATAACATGCTACGGCTATAGAGTCAAGCTCTGCACTCGGCAGGCGAGTGGGTTCAAAACCCACCATCAGCTGTCCTGAACGTGGTTCGCCCCCCTTTTGCACTACCAAGCGAATGCCGGGACAGTTCCTATTCATAAACCACAGCCGATTCCTTCCACTTCCTTACCCAGTTTCATTCACCATCATTCATTTCATATTCATTACCTTCTCAACTGACGTTTGCATCAGGAAGGGTATCCAGCCGTAAAAATATGGTGTAAAATATAATCTCAGTTCATCCCCAACCCGTATTGGGATGCAGGGCTAAGGGGACGGTATGCATTCCATTAACAGTATCAATAAATATGCATCTGTAAACGTGCTTCTTCCTTTAAAAAACCCGGACCAGAGGGTTCGCCTGGTCATCAAAAATAATCAAGAAGTAAGTATAAATAACCACCTAATCGATACTTTATTAATGCCTCAGGCAAAATTGAATAAAATTAATAAAGTATCGATTAGGTGGTTATTTATACTTACTTCTTGATTATTGTCAAAACATCGATACGGTCATGAAATGGACAACTTGTAATGGTCATCAAAACTCGGCAGTGAAAAGGTTAAGTCCATTTGATGCAATTACGGGGTTATCAGCTAAAATGTTCACCACAAATAACAACTAAACAGTAAAAGCTATTGAAACTCTGTTTCTTACTTTCAATAATATTACTAAGGGGCTCAGAAGCAAACTTTCAGTACCTTTCCAGAATGTTGATATCTGCTAAAATGAAAATACTAACTTTGTAATTTTGTAAAAATTTTGTCTTAAAATTGTAAGTCAATACAATACATTAAATGAAATTAATTTGTTGTAATAAATGTACTTACTCTAAAACTGCAACATCTGTAGGACTAGACTCATCTTCTTCCAGGTTAAGAATGACTCTGGGATCACAGCTCATAACACACCAGTTAATCACAGGTTCATAGGCAGCTGAGTCAAGTAAGTGCCATGCAAATTTCTGAGCTTCCAGTAACAAAGGAGCAGCTTTCGAGGACTGGGAAGAGAAACAAAACAAAAAATACCTATTCAATCATCATCCTCTCACCAAGAAGTTTAAAAACTGCTCAAGACTTTTTGGTATATTTGCTAAATTTGAAGTAACAACGTAATTCATTAAACCAGCACTGTATGTATCAGTCTGTTGTTCCTTTCATGATAAAACCAAACCCAAACCCTGATCACCGTCGGCAGGCCTGAAGATGGTTTCCATGGTCTGCTATATTTGCTATATGTGCTAAGTTTGAAGTAACACAATATAATTCATTATACTATAACCGTTCAATGGCATGTGGGTCAGTTGAAGAGCCACTGAAGGTTATGCTAAGGAAGAGATCAACGGGAATTACTCGGAAAACTACGTCCAGCAGCTGCAGGTCCAGTTGTCATACGTCTAATTGTGTCTGATAGCTGCAATAACTCGCTCATTTAAATAAGAAATTGGATAGATACGAAATGAGGACGGAGATTCATAAGCTCAGAACCCATGGTCATCGGATGCTTACAGGCATGAAATGTCATTTAATACATAAGCAAAGGCTAGTTTACATTTTCAGCAGCAGGAAAAAGCAAGTCTAGCATGTGACATTTAGGTCCAGCAATAACATGCGGCGGAGGCCATGATTTAACGTTATAAGTTCAATGATCAAGAAGGCGCTGAATAGATAATTGATTGTATACGTCATGAAGACAAAAAATGGTGAAGTGTTCCTTTGTATAACTACCTAATTTGAAGAGATAACATTATCAAAGAGTTTATTCCTGAAATATCAAAAACATATGGAAAAGAAATTATAAACTAACGAACTTAGCAGAAAATATGAAATGTGGACCAATATTGTTAATGTAACAATTTTTTATTGGACTTTCGTTTTATGAACAATTGGATTGTAGAAAATAGAACTGAAAACTAAGATTGAAGGTTGACATAAGTGCTATTAACACGCATTAAGAAGAA
This sequence comes from Anabrus simplex, assembly GCF_040414725.1. Lineage (NCBI taxonomy): Eukaryota > Metazoa > Arthropoda > Insecta > Orthoptera > Tettigoniidae > Anabrus > Anabrus simplex. The sequence goes on along the minus strand of NC_090267.1, from coordinate 232,460,775 downwards.
GCTATTTGGAACTGTAGGACTTTAAAAAAAAAAACCACATTGAAAGACATACTAGGAAGATCTAATATTGTATAAAATAACAAGACTCAATATTTGTTATTAAAACAAGGCAAGTGTTTTGGGGCTAATAGTGAAATATTATGTAACATCTATATCATTGTGCTAATTCTGTCTATACAACTTTCAGGTCCATTTGCTCACAATGATTGAAGATTGTTCCTGCAATGTAATGATGAGAGTCAACATGTGGGTGTAACAGGATTAGTGTCCTGACAGACCCGGAACGATGGTAAAGTGAATGCCAGATTGAGACCGATGAAATGGAGAAATGAGAGCAGTGTTACGTTATCTTCAATGATAAGTATCCAAGATATCATCTTTCTTTATTCTATCTTGTAGAACGCACAGTAGTAGAGAAGATTTTATTTTTGTCATGAGGTGACATTAATGGAAACAGCTTGAGTGACCTAATGTGATTGTTGCAAATGCTCAGTGATATTCGTAATTGCAGCTAAGTATAGTGTGGAGATATTGAGGTCATTTGTCCCGTGCAAGGTTCAACTTGTAGAATACGCATTTTGTCGTTAATTATCCTGGATTTCTCTATAATTATCGTGAATATATAAGAGATGTTTTCTTCATAATTTTAAATAATACCAGGACTGAGAAGATATTTTTGTGAAGTGATACGATTTTAATGTCGATTTTTAGAAGGTCTTCTTATGTGATAATTTTTGTACACGCGTACGTTGTACAATTGCAAGTGTTTTGTGACATGCTTTGTAATGATGATAACAGTTCTTCGGATAAGATGCTTGTGACTTTCTTGGGATAGATAATTGTGAGTAAGCATGGTGCTCTTGAAAGTGATGACAAATGATAGGGTCGTTGATGAAGTGTTTAGATGGTGAAATGAAGTTATTATGGTAAATGATTTGTTGAGAATAGATATCACGAAAGTGTAATAAGTAATCTTCGAGATTTTCAATGAATCTAGTATTGAGAAATGGATTTAAGTGTTCATCATGCAAAGTTAAGAGAATCCTGAGATAGACAAGCAGTAAGGTTGTCATTAATGTTTTTCGTGTAACATTTCCGAAGGTCATAAGTGTAGATAGATGTACGATCATCAAGATATTAATTTGTGGTGTGACACGGTGCGGATATTAAATATATTGAACGGATAATCACTGATAGGAGGTCTTCGACATTAAATAACACTGACATGGATGTAGTGGAACATCATATTCAAGCAAGTTGTATTCATTTGAGTAGTTTCTTTGTAGCATGGATCTTTGTAGATGGTAGATCTTCACAATTTTTCAGGAAGAGAGTTCCGGCGAGACCAGGTGCAGTTAAATCATTTCCAGATCCTTTGTTTATTATGATGGTATTAGCTAGATATTGTGCATTTTTAGGTGGCGGTCGTGAGTTCCTGGGAGATGCAGTTCCTATTCGACTGAATTTATATTCAATCCAGTTACAATGTCTTTAAATGATGTATGATCACTTATTTAAGGATGACCACTGATGATAGGTTATTATTAGGAAACTCAAGTTGATAGGTAATTAGGCAATTTATGACAAAAACGATAACAATGATAGAGGGTAGAAAGATGAAATCTTGGATCAATGAACGATAAAAATAAGCAAGATGTTTAAGATTTTCATTTTATTTCTATAACAGGCGGACAATTAATGATAATGGAATAATTTTATAAGTGACACTAAGCCTTCAGCAAGTTCCATGTTTGATTTCATCATGATGGGATATTGAATTTTATATTAATTTTAATGATGTGATTAATTGTAATGGTATTAGCCAACAAAGAATTTGATCTCATTTTATTTTCATATTTTTCCAATCACATTATGATGTAAATATTATTGTCATTTAGTTCTAGTTACTATGATTTTATTAAATTGGGAAGATCCTTCCAAGAAACTAACACCTTTGATATCTTTCTTTATTTTTTCAAGAAATATTTTAGCCTTACATAGTTAGTTGAACGATTCCTTGTTATGACAATAAGAGCTTTGCATTAAATAGAAATAGAACCTAATCGATGCTCATCGAATGTCCATGCTATGAGTGGAGACTCATGTATCACCGCTGACTCCAGCTGAGGTATATTCACAACATCTACGAACCCTCAATATCCACGAACTACGGACGGTTACAATACCAGCACTCTATGTATCAGTCTGTTGTTCCTTTCATGATAAAACCAAACTCTATTTAAATTGTAATAATATAAACATACAATAGGTACAGGACAGTATATGGAAACATTTATAGTGAGCAGAATTCCTTCAGACTGGAGCAGCATACTCTGGAGCAGAGAAACACAAGGCAAGGGCACATGTTCGAAGGACACTAGGCTGCACTTCCCATTGGATGTTGGTGAGTTTGCAGATAAGATTGTTCCTGGTTTATACCTTCTGTTTGGTGTCTATACAGTGCTGTTTGCAGGTTAGGGTAAATCCAATTTTAACCCCAGATATTTGGGGTGATAACAGTATTTTCATCTGTATCACCCCCAAATGATATTCAGCTCCTTTCTTGTCTCCCAACTGTTCAGGTGGAATATGTGCACAGATGAAGACCCTGGTTCCAGTGTTTAGGAGGGTGTGTGTGTGTGTGTGTGTTTTGTTTGAGTTAGATTAAGTGTCCGACTAGCAAGTGACTTCCCTGGTCTGAAACCTGCTTGGTCAGGGGTGACCTTGCTCAATCCCTGTGATGAAACAGTAGAATCGATGTCAAGGTTTCTTAATAATTTCCAGCCTTGTCAACTATTACATTTCACATTCAAGGTTATGAATTTCATAATTGGTTCCATATTGAATCAAGATTACATATAATTTTACAAAGTTTATTCCACCTACTCAATACAGTACAATAATTGCAATGTCTATAAAAACATTACAATATGTTATCAAGAGGCATCAGCCTAAATAAGATACACTTTTGATTTGCCGAAGTTCTAAGACAAAATTATATTGTGGAATAAAAACTAGACGAGTGAACTGTGTATGTGGTGCGGTAATCTAAATATATAAAATAAGAGTTTTGTCTGTACATTGCTCAGATTTTGAAAAGAATGGTATTTCTGTATCGGTCATGTCCATAGTAACAAGAATATGTACTTTTTACTTTTCTGTAATTTCTATCTCTCCGTCTGTCTGTATGTATGTACACGCATCACGAGAAAACGGCTGCAGAGAATTTAATGAAAATCGGTATGTAAAGTCGGGGGATGAGCCGCTACAATCTAGGCTATAAATCAATTTATTCACGCTGAGTGAAATGGTAGTTTAGAAGAAGGCCTTAAATTTAATTATCGAAGATTTATATTATTAGCGGTCCTATCGATAAATACTATATAACTAAAGTTATATAGAATTCAATTTCCATTCATTTATGTCTGATACATTTTTACCGTACCGGCAAATGCTGGGACTGTACCTTAATTAAGGCCACGGTCGCTTCCTTCCACTTCCTAGGCCTTTCCTAACCCATTGTCGCCATAAGACCTATCTGTGTCGGTGCGACGTAAAGCATTCAATTAAGGTACAGTCCCGGCATTTGCCTGGTGTGAAAATGGGAAACCACGGAAAATTTCAGGGCTGCCGACAGTCGGGCTCAAACCCACTATCTCCCGATTACTGGATACTGGTGAATGCTATGATGAACCAGTGTGTTACGTTCCTGCAGTATCAGAAAATGTATGAACCAGAGGAATGGCATGCTAAAGAAGAAAGTTTCCCAACTCCCCAGCTATTTCTCGCCAATGTTCAGTCAGGCTCTTATACTCGGTACGCAGTAGTAATCCCATCTATCGGAGTTGAGCGGCACCATAAGAGACAAAGAACATCACAACAAACAATGGTCAATGTAAAGTAATTGTTGATCAGTGTTGAGCGCTTTGGATATTGTAGGCCTTCTGAAATACCACTCTTATCATAGTCAGTACAGTAAAACTGAATGAAACATAAATGATCGGAAATTGTATTGTCTATAACTTTTGTTATGTAGTACCGTACTTTTCTATAGCACCAATAACATAGGTACCGGTATTTAAAATTAAATTTTAGGCGCCTTCCCCTAAACTACCATTTCATCTCGAAAAAATAAAATTATTTACTGCCTAGACTGTAGTTCCTTATCCCCGACTCTATATAGCGGTTTTCATTAAATTCTGTTAACCCTTTTTCTCGTGGCTCGGCATTGATATGGACTTAGCAACAAAAATACAAATTCATTAATATCCGTGTTATCAGAGCCGGTACGGTAAAAATGTATCAGACATAAATAAATAGAAATTGAATTCTATATAACTTTAGTTATATAGTATTTATCGATAGGACCGCTAATAATATAAATCTTCGATAATTAAATTTAAGGCCTTCCCCTAAACTACCATTTCACTCAGCGTGAATAAAATGATTTATAGCCTAGATTGTAGCGGCTCATCCCCCGACTTTACATACCGATTTTCATTAAATTCTCTGCAGCTGTTTTCTCGTGATCGTGTACATACATACATACATACATACAGACAGACAGAAATTACGGAAAAGTAAGAAGTACATTTTCTTGTTACTATGGACATGACCGATACAGAAATACCATTCTTTTCAAATTCTGAGCAATGTACAGACAAAACTTTTATCTATATATATAAAATAAGAGTTTTGTCTGTACATTGCTCAGAATTTGAAAATAATGGTATTTCTGTATCGATCATGTCCACAGCAACAAGAAAATGCAGTTTTTACTTTTCCGTAATTTCTGTCTGTCTGTCTGTCTGTATGTATGTATGTTCACGCATCACGAGAAAACGGCTGAAGAGAATTTAATAAAAATCTACAATCTAGGCTATAAATTATTTTATCACGCTGAGTGAAATGGTAGTTTAGGGGAAGGCCTAAAATTCAATTCTCAAATATTTATATTATTAGTGGTCATATCGATAAATACTAAGTTATGTAGAATTAAATTTCTGATCATTTACATCTTATGCATTTTTACCGTACCGACTATGATATTCAGGAATTTGGGTTTTTGTTGCTAAGTCCATATCAACGCCGAGCCCCGACAAACTGGGTAAACAGAATTTAATGAAAATCGGTATATAGAGTTGGGGAATAAGAAACTACAGTTTAAGCTATAAACAATGTTATTCACCCTGGGTGAAATGGTAGTTTAGGGGAAGGCACCTAAAATTTAATTTTTAAATACCTATGTTCTTGGTCCCATGGAAAAGTACTAACTTACATAACAAAAGTTATAGAGAATATAATTTCCGATCATTTATTTACGTTTTATTCAGTTTTACCGTACTGACTATGATAAGAGTGGTATTTCAGAACCAGAAACAATTAATAATGTGACGGCCTACAATATCGAAAGTGCGTAACATAGATCAACAATAACATTACAGTGACCTTTGTTTGTTGTAATGTTCTTTGTCTCTTATGCTGACATTCAACTCCGACAGATGGGATTACTGCTGCGTACCGAGTATAACAGCCTAACTGAATACTGGCAGGAAATAGCTGAGGAGTTAGATAACTTTCTTCTTTAGCATGCCAATCCTCTGGTTCATACATTTTCTGATACTCTGTTTTGAATGAGCAGTGTGCGCACTGGCTCAGTTAGTAATAGTAGGAGTAGTAGTATGAACTGGTCTGGAATTAAAATTTAGTCTTTCAAAATTATAGTACCAGAATTCACTAAATAACTCAAAATCCAACCTTGAAAAGAGCCGTTTCTTAGAAAAAGCTCCTTCCTCTTCACTTTCATTAAATCTACATTAATTTTATTCCAAATTAGCAGCGAAGATGTGGTTTCTTCTCTGGCTTGGAGGAAAAATTGTCTCCACGTCAGATAGTTCTCTCCCCCGCCAGTGTAGGTAATTGAGATTTTCCGACTCATCGGGTACTCCCAGGAAGCCGATAAGTAAACGGGCATAGTTTTTGCCCTGGGACTATCCACTATTTGAACACCTCCCCGCCGAAAAAGGACGAAGATTGTTCACGGATGTCTGCATCTTGGTCATTCCAGCTCTGTAGCTTTGGACTGTTAGTTTGGCAGCATAGTACTGTTCGTTAAAAGTGAAAAAATGTGTGGTTTTTCATTTGATCGAGTATTTCATATGAAGGCATTGCTTTTAATCGCGTCATTCCTACAGACGTCATTGTAATGATCCATGTTCATTTCAGTTGAGAAAACCACTAAGAGAGTCTTTCTGAGAATCTATAAAGGCAGGAGGGGAGTGAATGTCTGCCATTATAATGGAAACTCCCCAACCTGATTGTGACTGATGGTAGGCAAGCTGGCCTACCATTACGATGAAAATTCCCTAACCCAGTCTTGATATGAGAAAAGACATTGGTGACTTGCCTGTCGTGCTTCTAGGGCAACGTTAAGAGCTATGCAACTTAATACAATCTTGCTCACAACGTTTATACTACCTAACCTAGAATTCTGTATAAAATTTAGAATTCCGTAGCGAAGCACGGGTACATCAGCTAGTATACATATAAAATGGTGGAGTGGATGAAATATTGATAGATAAAATTATGTTGTACTGATCAATTAAAAATAAAAATTTCAGGTTTACGTGTGTTGCAATTAGACTGTAAGAATAGTATCACAACGATTTTCTACGCTGATGATTAAAATTGCACGTTAAAAGTATAAAATGCCAGTCTGAATACAAAGTCCAGATGCTTCTATTGAATTGTATATTTCAAGTGCATCTTCAGGTAGAAAATTGAATGTTTGCATGTTGGACATTGGCGCAGAGGGTGTCTGTCTTGCTTAAGGTCCAATATTTCTCATACAGAAAATAAATGTAGGCAAAACCATGCGACTTCTTATAATATAATGGATTCTTCATTCATATTTCCAAGTTAATTCCCATCATTGAAAATAATCTGAACAAAAATAGTCATTTGAGTAAATTAGAGATTCAAGACCTAATTTTGTTACTTAAATTGGTCGTAAACAACAACTTTTTCATGTTCAATGGTATCATTTACCAACAGAACGGTCTGGCAATGGGTTCACTGGCCTCAGGTATTCTTGCGGAAATTTACCTTGATTTCCTTGAGCACACCAAAATTAACAACAAATTTGATAATATCCTCTTCTGGACCAGATACGTTGATGATGTTCTAGCAATAATAAATAAAAAATCAACTGGCGCTCCCACCACCCCTCAAGGGCTAGATAGTATTGACTCCCACATCAAATTCACTTTGGAATCAGAAATAGATCAAAAGATCAACTTTCTAGATCTAACCATCATAAGACATCCAGATTCTTTAACCTATCAAATTTATAGAAAACCCACCCAATCCGCAGTTACTATTCGTCAAACTTCAACTCACCCCCAACCTCACAAAAGAGCAACATATAATAGCCAATTTCTCCAAGCATTCAACATACCCATGGCCAAGAGATCTTTCCATTAAATTTAATACTATTCACAGTATAGCAAAATTCAATGGCTTCGGTAGCCACTTCATAGAAAGTATAATCAATAAACATAAATTTAGTCCTAAAACAACACTTAAGAAAAAAGTACCTAAATACGAATCCTTTTTCACTTTTAATAACGAAATTCATAAGATCACTAATATTTTCAAGAGAAAAGGCGTAAAAGTAGCATTCAAAACCAATAATAACAGTACACACATTCTAGATAACACGTCACACATCAACAAGGTCAACAGGTACGCAAAATAAGGTGTTTACAGGCTCAAATGTAACTCATGCACTAATATTTCTTATCTAGGGCACACCGGAAGAGGTTTTAATATAAGATATTCTGAACACATCAATGCAGTCAAATATAATAAATTTTTGGCTATTGGCCAACATATAGCAAAATTCAACTGCTTTGGTAGCCACTTCACAGAAAGTATAATCAATAAACATAAATTTAGTCCTAAAACAACACTTAAGAAAGAACTACCTAAATACGAATCCTTGATATAATCGAGAATTTTTATATACATCTGGACCAGTATTTTAATGCTAACTATAACCTTAACGAAATAACGGAAAAGTCCAATATTTTATTTGATTTATTCATTACCTATTTCAGGAAAAACAATTTAGCAGATCAAAAATCTTTCTTTAAGTTAATTAAAGGTCCTTTGTCGATACAATCACCATCATTCTCCCACTCTTCGGCCCAACCTTAAGCCACTTCGCAACTCCCCGCCCCTCCCTTCGCAGGCCACCCGCTCCACCGGGTTGCACCTCACAGCACCAGCTTTCCTCTCCTCCTATTCCTTGCCATTTCCATTACTCTAGTTGCACACCACCAGTCAAGTCGTTCACATTACGTGCAAGGTGAGTACTCACTCTTTTTTTTTTTTTTTTTTTGCCATCCTTTTCTTTAAAAATCTCAAGTTAATTCTGATTTTTTTTTCATCATCAGGTTTTATTGGTTCCAACTTCAACTGGGAATTCTGCTCATATCACAGGGATAATCCATTATATTAATTATATTATAAGAAGTAGCATGGTTTTGCCTACATTTATTTTCTATATGAGAAATATTGGACCTTAAGCAAGACAGACACCCTTTGCGCCAATATCCAACATGCAAACATTCAATTTTCTACCTGAAGATGCACTTGAAATATACAATTCAATAGAAGCATCTGGACTTTGTATTCAAACTGGCATTTTATACTTTTAACATCAAATTTTAATCATCAACGTAGAAAATCATTGTGATACTATTCTTACAGTCTAATTGCAACATACGTAAGCCTGAAATTTTTATTTTTAATTGATCAGTACAACATAATTTTATCTATCAATATTTCATCCACTCCACCATTTTATATGTATATTACCGCACCACATACGCATTTCACACAGCTAATTTTTATTCCACAATGTAATTTTGTCTCAGGACTTTGGCAAATCAAAGTGTATCTTATTTAGGCTGATGACCCACATAGGGTCGAAACTAGTCTCTTGATAACATATTGTAATGTATTTATAGACATAGCAATTATTGTACTGTATTGAGTCAGTGGAATAAACTTCGTAAAATTATATGTACATATTACATTTCACATCCAAAATTTCGAGGAAGGCATGCCATTTTTCTGTTCGTTGATGATGTGGCTTGAGAAGGTGTTCTCCTGTTTGTACTGTCTCTTCTGAGAAGGGATCATTTTCGAGGAACAATTCATGCTTTTTAGGAGTGCTTTTCATTCTTTATTAAGCCCAGGTATTGTATACTATCCTACAAACTCGTGGCATAAGTTTCGGGAGACACTCTTTACTAGTTCTACAAAGTCTCCATCACATTCAGGATCAGGCTTGATTTTTATCACTTCTTAGTTTAAGTTTAGAGAGAAATTATCCCATTGAGCTTTCTTAAAGTTAAAAGGTCTTCTGAAAGCAACTTTCTCAGGTTTGACCACTGCTTCCATAATACATAGAAGAGCTCTACATTGTGTTCTTGGAAATGGTTCTACAATATGCTTCTTGGTTTGGAGAGCAATGTGGTCTGAGACAAAAATGTGATTCATATCGTAACCCCGCCTTCATTGACTGCTGTTAAAGGAATGGGGCAGCTTTGGGTCTTGTATTAACCCTAGACTTATTCATTCAGCCCAGTCTTGTAGGTTTTTGCCATTTGTGTCTGTATATCCCCAAGAAGTACTATGACAGGTAAAGTCACTTTTGACTACTTTTGTTGGTTGAGAATCAAAATTGTATGTTTCTGTAAATTTCTATTCTTTATTTGGAGGCTTATATACAGATGTAATAGTGTAAGACTGAATTTCAAATGTTAAGATTCAATGTCATTAACAAAGGTCATATCTGCAGAGAGTATGCCAATATTTCTGAACATATACCAATAAACTTACCTGTCGAACATTAGGTTCATTAGCCAACTTGACAAGCAGATGTAAGAGACAGATGTGTGTTCGTGCAGAAAGAGCAGTTGGGTATGCTGTGAGAACATGGCCCACCCAACTCCACCACGGAACTTGAATGAACACAGTGCCAAGGAAGGAATGACAGTCAGGGAGGTACTGGTCCACCACCTGGAGGAACAAATTATGAGTTCACATACACCAGCATCCAGATGACCAGATGCGATAAAATACTAAATGAATCTGTCCATCTTCTACAACAAAGTATATAACAACTGTGATAGAAGTGGTTACGCTGTCTCATGAGAAATATGTCAATAAGAACTAGCAAGGAAAATGCACAAGAGTTTTGTGTATTTTTTATAACCAGAGTTGGTACAAATTAAAGAGCATAAATCAATAAATGAATCTGGTGAGTTGTTTGTTAATGGTATTATGCTAAAATTGAGTCAATAATTGCTAGAAATATAGCAGAGGTGCTAAGACACTTATCTTAAATATTTGAATATTCTACTCTCAATGCAGTGACATAATTGATTTAATATAAAGTTCATACCTTCAGCATTAACTCAAGATCCTGCATGCTGGGCCAGAAGCGTTCCCAAGGCAACGATTGAAAACTGCCGTGGACAACATTTAAGATGTAGTCCTTTACTGCTGAATGAGCAAAACTCGACACATAAAACTGCCACACAAAGCACAAGATGTTGCTGCAGGCTATAAGAAAACACAAAATTATGACTATATACATTCAATTATATTTGTGTGTTTGAGACAGAAAAAGGCATCTCCATCTATATATATAAAATAAGAGTTTAGTCAGTATATTGCTCAGAATTTGAAAAGAAATGGTATTTCTGTATCAGTCATGTCAACTGTAACCAGCAAATGCACTTTTTACTTTTCCGTAATTTCTGTCTATCTGTCTGTCTGTATGTATGTATGTATGTATGTATGTATGTATGTATGTATGTATGCAAGTATGCATGTATGCACAGTATGTATGTATGTATGTATGTATGTACACGCATCACGAGAAAACGGTTGAAGAGAATTTAATGAAAATCGGTATGTAAAGTCGGGGTATGAACCACTACAATCTAGGATATAAATCATTTTATTAACTCTGAATGAAATGGTAGTTTAGAGGAAGGTCTAAAATTTAATTCTCAAATATTTATATTATTGGTGGTCCTATCGATAAATAATACATAACTAAAGGTATATAGACTTAAATTTCCAATCATTTATGTCTTATACATTTTTACCTACTGGCTATGATAACACAGATATTCATGAATTTGTATTTTTGTTGCTAAGTCCATATCAACGCCGAGCCACAAGAGAATGGGTTAACAGAATTTAATGAAAATTGGTATAGGGCTATAGAGTCGGGGAATAAGAAACTACAGTCTAGGCTATAAACAATTTTATTCATCCTGGATGAAATTGTAGTTTAGGGGAAGGCACCTAAAATTTAATTTTTAAACACGCATGTTATTGGTCCTATCGAAAATTATTACATAACAAAAGTTATAGAGAATACAATTTCCGATCATTTGAGTTTTATTCTGTTTTACCATACTGACTATGATAAGAGTGGTATTTCAGAGTCGGAAGAAAACTAAATATGAAAGCCTACAATATCGAAAGCTCATAAAATTTATTGACCATTGCTTGTTGTGATGTTCTTTGTCTCTTATACTTCCACTCAACTCTGATAGATGGGATTATTGCTGTGTACCAAGTATAACAGCCTGACTGAATACTGGTGGGAAATGGCTGGGGAGTTAGAAAACGTTCTTCTTTAGCATGCTATTCCTCTGGTTCATACATTTTCTGATACTGCTGGTATGTAACATACTGGTTCATCATAATGTTCCAGTTATTCGATCCCTACTCTGGCGCGCTGTTTTGAATGAGCAGTGTGCACTCTTAAGGCAGAGGATCACTTAGTAGCAGTAGTAGGAGTGGTAGTGGTAGTATGACCTGGTCTAGAATTACAATTTAGACCTATTTCAAATTATAGCACCACAATTCACTATATAACTCAAAATTCAACCCGGAAAGAGCCGTTTCTTAAGAAAAGCTTCTTCCTCTTCACTTTTATTAAATTCTACATTCATTTTATTCCAAATTAGCAGTGAAGAGGGGGTTTCTGCTCCGGCTTGGAGGAAAAATAGTTTTTGCCCCAGGACTCTGCACTATTCAACACCCCCCGCCGAAAGAAGACACAGAGTGTTCACGGATCACACCTGTCTGTAGCTTGGTCATTCCAGCTGTGGAACTTTGGACTGTTGGATAGGCAGCGTTCGTTAAAAGTGAGAAAATGTGTGGTTTTAATTTAATTGACTATTTCATATGAAACCATTGCTTTTAATCGCGCCATTCCTACTGACGTCATTGTAATGACCTACAGTACGTTCATTTCAGTTGGGAAAACCACTAACACAGTCTTTCTGAGGATTTAAAAAGGCAGGTGGAGTGTGAATGTCTGACATTATAATGAAAACTCCCCAACCTGATTGTGACTGATGGTAGGCAAGTGTTCCTACATTTACAATGAAAATGCCCTAACACAGTTTTCGTATGATAAAAGACGTCTGGTGAATTCCCCGTTGCGTTTCTATGGTAACGTCAAGAGCTATGCAAATTCATACAATCTTGCTCACAACATATACACTACCTACCCTAGAATTCTGTATACAAGGTAGAATTCCATAGCGAAGCACGGGTACATCAGCTAGTAAAACTGAGTTTTGACATTGTCTTATTGTACCTTTTGCACTGTTTTCCAAGGTGTGAAGTACTATCTCCTACATGTAATGATATGCAATTTAACCACTCTGTGCCATCATGGTATTAAGGTAAAGAGAATTAAGTGGATCTTGTGTCCTTTTCCAAGTTTTTACCAACAGAATGCCACCTGCTCTGCAGAAGCCCACAACATACAAAGGTTGTGAAAGACATTTCTCCAGTTGAAGGTGATGAACAACGAAATATTAATTTTGTGTAATGTGCCATAAAGCATTAACATCAGAAATTATGAAATGGCAAAGAGGTTGAAGTTTCTGGTACTTGCTTTACACTGCACTGACACAGATAGGTCTTATGGCGACGATGGGACAGGGAAGGGCTAGGAGTGGGAAGGAAGCAGCCGTGGCCTCAATGAAGGTACAGCCCCAGCATTTGCCTGGTGTGTAAATGGGAAACCATGGAAAACCATTTTCAGGGCTGCCGACAGTGGGGTTCGAACCTACTATCTCCCGAATATTGGATACTGGCCGCACTTAAGCGACTGCAGCTATCGAGCTCGGTGGTTGAAGTTTCAATGACAAGCATTATTGTATTTTATTGTCCACTGATAAAGTAAATTTGCAATTTTTTAACTACTGTAATAACATTTTACTGTACATTATTATTTCTATGCTCCGAGTATTGTATTTTGATATGATGTGCATCCGCTATTATCCTTTTCGTGATACTGTTCTTTGATTTCTTTAACTGCCAACTTTTACAATGCCTTTCAGTGGGCTGGGAAGACTTGGGATTAATGAGACAAGCTACTTCACTAAACGGTATGTTGTTGATATTGGTAAACAGTATGTTCCAAGCTGTCAGTAGTAGAGGTATGGCATAGAAAGATAACAGCTTGAAAAGAGTTTTTAAATGCAGGGAAGATCATAATACATCATAAATCATAATGGAATTCAAGAGTACAAATTGGTGCAAATATTCATTTATAGGAAGAGGAATTAGATAACAAAATAATTTACCAAGGGAGATGTTCAATAAATGTCCAACTTCTTTGAAATCATTTAAGAAAAGATTAGGTAGACAGTGATAGAGAATGTGCCACTATGGCAACAGCCCTAAATGCAGATAAGAGGTGACTAATGTACAGAATATTTTGGTATTTGTTTTCATTACTATTTGCAGACCCTTCTTCTTTTTCAACAACAACAACAACAACAACAACAACGACAACAACGACAACAACGACAACAACAACAACAAGTAGTAGTAGTATTTTATATTTTCGTCTATGGCCATTAGAGACCACGTTAGGTAATAGTTACATGTTTCTGGAAGCCTTCTTCACAGCCCAAAACATTATCATCCTATCTCTGGCAGCCTGTCTTCTTTCTTCCGTCCACCCACGGTTAAGTTTTGGTTCGTCATGGAATCCCTGGAATTTGTCGATCACTGACCTAAACTTTGTTCAGTTAGAGAAGGCTTCTGAATTTAGTCCCACCTGTTTGAGATCCTTTCTCACCTCCCTGAACCATTTGTTTGACACTTTAGGTATGCTATCTGTTCCGGCCTAGCTATGGCTAGACCACCTAGTTACTCGCTACCACTTTAGGACAGATAGCAGCACCCTTCAGCACCCAGCCGGAAGTGGTGTGGATGGAAGGGGATGAGAGACTGTTATGCTTGGGTGCCTCGTGCGAGAGGAGATGAGAACATGTGACTGATTGTTATCGGGGCCATCTGCCCATCAATACTCAGTGTTATGTATTATAATGTGTTATATAAGTGTCGTAAATGTAATAAATATTGTTATTTAATCAAGTGAGTGATTTACATTCAAAACATGGTCCTCCGGGACACTTATATAACACATTATAATACATAACACTGAGTATTGATGGGCAGATGGCCCCGATAACAATCAGTCACATGTTCTCATCTCCTCTCGCACGAGGCACCCAAGCATAACAGTCTCTCATCCCCTTCCATCCACACCACTTCCGGCTGGGTGCTGAAGGGTGCTGCTATCTGTCCTAAAGTGGTAGCGAGTAACTAGGTGGTCTAGCCATAGCTAGGCCGGAACATGCTCCCCACCGTTGAATCACCATGATTCAACCGAATTGAACTGCCTGATATGCCCTCATGAGAGCTCAGTTCAAATATCACACAGGCACTGACATACAGAGTTCATGTACAGTAACCAAAATGAGTTGATCATTCAACAAAATATACATATAAACATAGGCAAAACAGAAACACAAGCAACAAAATATTTACACACTGTTAACAGAAGGTACTAAGTAGGTTGACTGTGTCCTCATCCATTATTATTATTATGCAATATGAATTAAGCACACTAAGTTCTCAGTTCAAATCTCACACACACAACACCATAATTACACTCTGAAATGAACAAGAAAAAATATTCACATGAAACGCTTATATTTTAGCCACAACGATCCTGTTTAGTTCTCAATAGGTAATGGAATTAACTTGTTAACAGGTCGTTTAAAAAGACCACTGGTTGTTCTGATGGTAGCCACTCGTGCAAGTCCATCCTTCTCAGGGTGAACAGTCTCCACCACAGCCAACTTCCAACAGAGAGGAGGAAGATTGTCCTCCTTCAGAAGAACAACTGTACCAGTAGCTAGGTTCTCCTTGCGACAGGTCCATTTTTTCCTCTGCTGCAGTGAGTTCAGGTAATCGGCAGACCACCTCTTCCACAACTGCTGCTGCATTGACTGGATACGCTGCCATCGAGCCAATCTGTTGATGGGCAGGTCAGTAATGTCAGGCTCAGGAATGGTTGTAAGGGGGGCACCAATTAGGAAGTGAGCAGGTGATAAATAATTAAGGTCACTGGGGTCATTAGATAAGGCAGATAGGGGGCGAGAATTAAGACAGGCTTCTATCTGTGCAGTAAGGGTACATAGCTCCTCAAATGTCAATAGCGCATTACCCGCAACTCTTCTCAAGTGGTACTTCATGGATTTGACAGCTGCTTCCCACAGTCCGCCAAAGTGTGGAGAGCTGGGAGGTATAAAGTGCCACGTGATGCCTTCCATCGCTAATGAATTCCTTATCTCTTCACAAAAGCTGGTTGAAAGGAATAGTTTTTGGAGATCCTGCATTCTTCTATTGGCACCAATGAAGTTAGTCCCATTATCACTATAGATGATGGAGCATTTCCCACGTCGAGCTATGAATCTCCTCAGGGCTGCCATAAAGGCATCAGTAGAGAGGTCACTCACCACCTCTAGGTGAAGAGCCTTGGTAGCCAAACAGATGAACAATGCAATGTAGCTCTTCGTTGTCTGTTTGCTTCTTACATTTCCCCTCTTGACGAAGAAAGGACCAGCATAATCAGTTCCTACATTAAGAAATGGGCGACTCTGTTGCACTCTGGTAACTGGGAGCTGTCCCATCAGCTGTTCAGCTGTTGACGCCTTGAATCTAAAACAGGTCAGGCACTTGTGGATGACTCTTCGAACAACTGCCCTTTCTCTTTCTCTTAATGATGCAATTACTAATTGAGCACCTGCATGTAAAAGCCTAATGTGTTCTGTCATCACAACAAGGTTTGTGAGAGCATGCTGGGGAGGAAGGATAAGCTGGTGCTTATTGTCATAAGGTAGTTTTGAATTTACTAGTCTTCCTCCTACCCTTAGCATTCCCTTATCATCTAAGAAAGGATGTAAATCTGCAATTTTACTTTTCCTTGAAATGCAACACTTAGAGTTGAGACTGGCTATCTCTTGAGCGTAACACACTTGCTGTGCAATTTTGATACAGGAGTGCAAGGCCATCTGCAGCTCTTGTGTACTTAATATCCCTAACCTCTTGTCTTGAGGATTGGCACTATTGTGAATAAATCGCCAACAATATGCAGTAACTCGAGTCAGTCGGGACAGTGATGAGTACTTCAGCATAAGTTCATCCCAGTTTGTATCTATCAACATAACTACAGGAAGTGTGCTTCGTGACTCAGGTAGTTCCTCTTCTGAATGGGCTGAGCTTGTGTCTGGCCATGATTCAGTGGGCTCAGATAACCAGGATGGTCCGTGCCACCACAGATTCATACCTCGTAGTTGTTCTGGAGCAACACCTCTGGATATTAAATCTGCTGGATTACAACTGGTAGGAACATGTCTCCATTCAGCCTTGTGAGTGTATTCTTGAATTGAAGAGACTCGGTTGGCCACAAATGTTTTCCAGCGAGTAGCAGGAGATGCGATCCAGGCTAATACAATGGTGGAGTCTGTCCACAGGTACAGCTTGCTGACTGGCAAAGACAAAGCTGGAAGGGTCTTGTGGAGTAGTCGGGCAAGTAGTAGCGTTCCACACAGTTCAAGTCTTGGTAGTGTCAGTTTCTTCACCGGTGCTACTCTGGATTTAGAACATAATAATCTGACACAGGTCTGTCCCCCTTTGTCGACAGACCGTACATAAAGACAAGCTCCATAAGCTTGTTCTGAAGCATCAGAAAAACCATGAATTTGTATATCAACAGGGGGTCCCTTACATGTGACTAACCGCTCAATATAAAATTCTCTTACTGCCTGTGGCTTAAAGTGAAGTTCTTCCCATTCTCTGACTAGTTGAGATGGTAGTCTGTCATCCCAGTTCAGATTGACTAGCCAAAGTTTCTGCATAAAAACCTTGTAAGAAATTACCAAAGGGCTGACCAACCCAAGTGGATCAAATATTGATGCAATAACAGATAAGACCTTTCGTTTAGTTACATGAGAGTCAGCATGATAGGGACTGTCTGAATACAGATTGCCACAAATGAGAAAATGATCAGTAACTGGATGCCATAATAGGCCTAAAGATTTCACGCTAGTGCCTTCATCAAGACTTAAAGGCAGCTGGGTTTCCCTGTCCTCTTCTGAAACTGCTTCTAGTAATGCTGGGTGGTTTGAACACCATTTTCTGAGGTGAAATCCTCCACTCTCTAGTAAATTAATAATTTCAGACTGCAACTGAAGAGCATCCTGGATATCGTCACAGCCGCTTAATAAATCATCAACATAAAAATCTCTGCGAACAACTTGTGCTGCTCTGGGGAACCTCGATTCTTCATCTTCAGCAAGTTGCTGCAGGCATCTGGTAGCTAGGAAGGGTGCTGATGCTGTACCATATGTTACAGTTGTCAGTTCATAGTGAGAGGGTGGGTCCCTAGGTGATTCCCTCCAGATAATCCGCTGAAGTTTCCTATCATCTGCATGAACCATGACTTGCCGATACATTTTAGCAATATCTGCGGTGAAGGCAAAGGTATGCATTCTGAATCTTAGAATGATAGAGTAAAGATCCTGTTGTATTGTCGTTCCAACCATTAATATGTCATTCAATGAAATGTTGTTAGAAGTTTTAGAAGATGCATCAAATACTACCCTAGTTTTGGTAGTCGAGCTACTAAGCTTAAAAACTGGATGATGGGGTAGATAATAGCTTCCATCTTCATTCCCTGACTGAGTAGATGTATCCACCTTAACCATATGCCCCATCGCCTCATACTCGTGAAGAAAGTTAGAGTACTCGTGCTTAAGTGAGGGCTGCCTGCTGAAACGCCGTTCTAATTGAGTTAGTCTTGACATGGCATGATTGAAGGAGTTTCCCAGAACCTCAGGTTTCTGCTTGAGGGGTAAGCGAACTATGAATCTACCTGTAGCATCCCTAGTAGTATTCTCTGTAAAATGTTTTTCTGTGGCTCTCTCTTCTCTTGTCATGACTCGTGACGTAAGCTCTTCTATTTCCCAGAACCGTTGTAGTTGGGTGTCTAACCTGTCCTCTGACTTCAAGAAACATGTAGTTAGAGTAGGATTTTTCTCTTCCCTACGATGGTAGTGTCCAGCAATAATCCATCCTAGTTCAGTGTCTTGAAGGATAGGATAATCTGGTGATCGAGTTCTGCGCCAAGGTTTCAGTAATGAAAAGAAATGTTCTGCGCCTATTAACAATTCAATGTCACCTGGCTGGAAGAACTTGGGGTCAGCGAGCTTCAAATCAGTGGGCAAGTTCCAATGCTCATGCTGAATGTAACTACTGGGCATGTTACCTGTGATACGTGGAAAGACAGAGCAAGTCATACTCACAGTGAAGTTACTTACAGTGGATTGCAATTCTAACTGAACACTGTACCTTGATTGAGAAATGGAATCATTTATGCCGCTGATTGGTATGGGATTCTTCATTTTCTTAAGGCCTAATCGCTGTGCTAGACTTTCAGTGCAAAGATTAACCTGGCTGCCACTGTCAAGAAGTGCCCGGCAGACCTGCATTTGCCCCCTACAATCTAGTACCTTGACCATGGAAGTGGACAGCAGAACCCCTACAGGGTCTTTTGTATTGCAGTATGTGTGAGAGGAGTTGGATGCAGTTTGATGGGCTGTACCTCCCTCTCTACCTGAAGGATTATGTAATGAGGTGTGATGCTTCCTACTACATAATTTACAGCCACGTGATTTGCACTGTTTGGCAGAATGCTGTGTACGCAAACAGTTAAAACATAAGTCCATTTCCTTAACCCTTCTTTGTCTATCTTCCACACTGAGAGCTGCAAACTCTTCACATTTAAATATCGGGTGATTACCATGACAGCAGGGACACTTTATGAGACTGGTAGTGGTGTAAGTGTAACGTGGTTGAGTATCCCCTTGAGGTTTAGGCTTATTTCTGTCAGCTTGTTGTCTGTGCGATGGTGCAGTGTGCTGTGAGCTAGGGAAGTTCTCCAGAGCTTGCCGTTTATGCTCAACAAATGACAGCAAGTCATCAAGTGATGGAACCCGAGTGTCTGCTTGTGATAATTCCCAGTCTCGTCTAGTACAAGCATCAAGTCCTTGAGCATACAGTTGAATCAAAATAACTTCATGCAATGGAATGTTAAGTTCTAGGGCCTTGAGTGCATTCAAATGACTATTAAAAGTGTTAGAGTACCTTAACAGTTCTGTGGCTGTTTCACTGAAAACTGATTTTAAAGTTAAGAGTGCCTTAACATGAGTAGCTGCTATTAGTTTCTTGTTCTCAAATCTGTCCTTCAACATTTTCCACGCTACCTCATAATTTGCCTCTGTGATGGGTAAATTTTGAATTAATTGGCTGGCTGGGCCCTTGAGAACAGATGCTAAGTAGTGAAATTTCTGGACACTTGGCAGATTATTGTTGTTATGAATCATAACTTGAAAACTGTCTGCGAATGAGAGCCAGTTTTCGTATTTTCCATCGAAATGTGGAATGTTAATAGCCGGTAACTTTAAACTCGCAACACTGCTGACCTGAGTTCTTCCTGAATCTACCGTGTCGCGTGATGACTCTTCAAGGTTCGCTATTATTTTACTCATTTTGCCCTTTACCTTGTAGTATTTGGTTTCGAATTCGGCACGCGCCTGATCATGAGCTTGCTCGTTTTCAACGTCTCCTAATTCTAATTCTGACTGCACGTCATCAAACTTCGACATTAATGCACTCATGTCTTCGTATCGCAGTTTAATTTCATGCGAATTCGAATGCTGTTGAGCGATGAAATTTTCAACAAATGTTTCCGAGCGGGTAAGTTGCGCTTTAAATCGCGATCTCTGCTTAAGAAGCTTTTGCCTTGTTGAAGATTCCATGATGGAGGGGGTAAGACAATAACAAGGAGAAAAGGAGAGCCTTAAATGAATAGTACTGACCTGCCTTCAGTTTAGTTTACCTCTGGTGCTGGAACATCGAACCTGGGACTGCCAGATGATGTCACTGAAGTGAACTTCCAAGTATTTCCATGTTACTGTAGAAACTAGTCGTCCATACTTCACGCCACGCTGCTTTCACGAGGTCCTCGTGGTGTAGATAATCCGGCCCGGTAATTGGACCATCATGTTTTGAACGTAAATCACTCACTTGATTAAATAACAATATTTATTACATTTACGACACTTATATAACACATTATAATACATAACACTGAGTATTGATGGGCAGATGGCCCCGATAACAATCAGTCACATGTTCTCATCTCCTCTCGCACGAGGCACCCAAGCATAACAGTCTCTCATCCCCTTCCATCCACACCACTTCCGGCTGGGTGCTGAAGGGTGCTGCTATCTGTCCTAAAGTGGTAGCGAGTAACTAGGTGGTCTAGCCATAGCTAGGCCGGAACACTATCTACTATTAAGAAAATCCTTTTCATTAGTCTCTTCTCATCCATTCTAAATAGATGCCCATACAATTTAAGTCTCCATTTTCTCATGGACTCAGTTAGCCTTTCATTGTCACGGTAAAGTTCTTTCCTTCCTCGCAACCTGTACTGTCCATCCACAATCTTTGGACCCATTATTTTGCAAAGGATCTTTCTTTTGAATTTCAGTCCCGCTTTCCCTGTCATTTGGAGGCATTCACTAGCATACAGACATTCTATTTTAATCACTGTATTGTAGTGCCTTAGTTTAGCTCGTCTGGAGATGGTTGTTTACTTCTTGTATATAGGATATGTCCTACGAAAAGCTGCAGGCATCTTCACCCATCTGGTGTTGTTCGCTTCTCATTCATTAGTTTTTAATTGCACTATTTCACCTAAGTACTTAAAGCTATCAACTATATTTTACCGTGTTCTGTCATCAGGTACCGAGGGGCTATTTTGATGTTTGTTATATATTTAGTTTTTTTGAAAGCAATCTGTAGTCCTGCTTTTTCTGCTTGTAGTTTTAGTACATTCAACTGTTCTATTGCTGTGTCAGTATTCTTAGATAGCAGTGCAAAGTCATCAGCAAAGGCAAGGCAATTAATCATGACACCACTTTTTGATCCTCCAATGTATACTTGGGTAAGTAATCCTTTTCTGTCCAGTTCCTTTTCCCATTCCCGGATAATCTTCTCCAACACACAGTTGAAAAGAATTGGTGACAGTCCATCACCCTGTCTGACTCCTGTTTTAATTTCGAACTGCTTGGAGATCTCTCCGTGAACTTAACTTTCGAATCTGTCTCAGTTAAAGTCTGCTTAATAACTACCGTTGTTTTGGCATCGTTTCCAAATTCCACCAATATATTGAACAGCACTTGCCTCTCGGCTGAATCATACGCCTTCTTGAAGTCTGCAAAAACCACTACCAGATCCTTTGAGAGATGATTCTCTAGTTCACGTTTCAGACTCTAGATTTGATCAACCCATGATCTTCCCTTCCTAAATCCCGCTTAATACTCGCCTAGTTGGTGATCCTCCTGTTCCACAAGTCTCTTCTGCAGTGCTTTATACAGTGTCTTATATGTTACAGGTGTGATGGAAATGCCGCGGTAGTTGTTAGGATTTGCTCTATCACCTTTTTTTGTGTAGAGGATGAACGACAGCATTTTTCCAGTCTTCAGGGATTACCTCCATTTCCCAGATCTTTTCCATTTCTCACCTTAAAACTGTGATTGCGATTTCTCCACCACTTTTCAGCATCTCTGCTGTGACAGAGTCTTCCCCTGCAGCTTTGTTGTTCTTTAAGTCTGTAATTATTTGATGGAGTTCTTTTTCGTCAGGGGGTATTGAGTTTTGATTCCATTGCTTTTGATCCTCTTTTGGCCATTTATTTTCAGGTTTTACACAGTTCAACAATTTCTCAATGTATGTAGCTAGTATCTCACAATTTTCATTCTTATTCACAGCCAATTTCCCTTCAAAATCCCATGGTAGATGGTTGATATCCATTTATGTGCTCTTTAAAGGTCCTATAAAAGGTTCTAGTATTGTTCTTAAATTCCATGTCAATACTTCGGATTTCTTCAGATATTTGATTCATTAGTCTTTGCTGTCTGTTTGCGTACCTCTTTGTATGTCTCAAATTTATCTTCTGTTTTATCTTTGTACCATGCTTTATAGGCTACAACTCTCCTATCAATTGCTACATCACAGTCTGTGGTCCACCATCGGTATCTGCGAGTTTGTCACAATGGTGCAACATCCTTAGCTATATTAGCCATATTCTCTCGAATATCCTCACAAGTCTCCATTTTCTTCTCCTGCATACGTCTTTGAAAGTCGTTTCTGTTTTCTTGAAGTTTTTCGTGGTTTACTTTTATTGACACATTCGGAGAGAGTCTCTTCTTGTTTAGCGTTAACGGCTTGAATTTTATGCGGGTCAAGATTGGCTCCTTTCCGTACTACCACATTCATAATTTCTTTAGTGTTTCTCCTTGAAATTGCAACATGGTCCAGTTTATATTCACCTAGGTCTTTCCGTAGAGCGCACCACGTTTTCTTCTTCCTTGGCAGTCTTTTGAAGTACGTGGACATTAATTTAAGATCAAAAGTCTCACATAAGTCAATAAGTCTCTTCCCATTCGTATTCGTTCTGGTGTGAGCTGGATAACTACCTACTATTTTTTGGAACTGACATTCTTTTCTGACCTGCAAGTTGAAATCACCCATCAGAATTTTGACATGATTGCTTGGCATCTTTAGCAATTCATTCTCCAATTGATCCCAGAATATTTTCACCTTATGGGGATTTTTTCTGTTGTCAATGTTTATGGGGGCGTGTGCATTGAATAATGCGTATCTGTTGTTTTCACATTTCAGTGTTAGAGTGGAGAGTATATCAGAAGGAGAAGAGAAGTCCGTTACAGAGTCAATTACTCGTTTGTTTACACAAAATGCTGTGCCAAGTTGCTGCAGATTTCTTCCAATTTTTCGTCCAGGTTTACCCTTAAAGATTCTGTAATTTTCTGAATCAATCGTATTAATATCAGTAAAACATGTCTCTTGCAATGCTAGTATTAGGATATTCTGATTTTCCATTTTATCCAAAATCTGTTTTAATTTCCCCGTCCGAAGTAGAGTCTGTATGTTGATAGTCCCAAAATAGTGATGTTTCTTTGTCCATAGATTTCGTCTTCGGTTAGTTGTGTTTGTCGTTAGTATGTCATCAATCTGGCTACCAGATGGCTCCAACTCCATCTTGCATGTTGGTACAAGCTCCCCAGAATCCGAAGGCCTGTTTGTGCCGCCTAATGCGGCGGTGGATTTCCATTGCTGGATACCACGTGGGGTAGTTTTCCTTGAAAGTGTTTCCATCATGCATAGCCTTACCTCATGGTAATGCTTGGTGGGACAGATTACTCTGTCCGCAGTTAGAACTATGGTTGTTAGCCATAGAGCCAGTTCTCCGCCCTTTCAGCCACTGGGAAATAACCTCTTCTGCCAACGAGACCATTGACTGCAGTCCATTTTCCCCCTCAGTTGATCCACAGGTGTTTATTTGGCTAAGCCTTATTCACACCTGTCCTGCATATCTACAGAAACATCACCTATCAGCCATATGGGACGTGCCGTGTCGGGGTTGAGGCCCCCTGCCCCAGTGTCTTCTGTGAAGTTATGACAAACACTTACTCAGTTCAGTGCCTGACCCCCATGGAAGCAAATCTAAGCTAACCTAAGGATGATGACGATGATGATGATGATAATAATAATTCTCTACAACAGCAGCACCAAGATTTGTAATGGAATTGCTTATTTTCTTTTTAATTTACAAATGCATTTTCACTCACCAGCATTATTATTATTATTATTATTATTATTATTATTATTATTATTATTATTATTATTATTATTCTCATTATTTTCCAAGGAAGGAAGCCCTAGTTTACCTAAAAGTATGTTAGGGATATTGTTTATAACAATACAATATTAACGGTTATTAATACGAGGGCGGTTTGAAAAGTTCTTGGAATCATCGCTAGATGTCAGTGCTAGAGCAACGAGGTTCCCGCACAATAATCACACATCCTTTGTTAGTGAACACGTGGCGCATCAGTGCTCTAGCTGCAGGAGTGTGGTAGTGACGACTCTTTGTTGTTGTTCCCGCGTAGTGATTTGTGACAATGGAAAAAAATGAGATTCAAGCAGTGATTAAACACTTTGTAAAGGAAGGTATGAAAGCAAAGGAAATTCATGCCGACTTTCAGAACACACTAGGGGACTCTGTTCCTTCATTTTCAACTGTTGCCAAGTGGACCAGTGAGTTTAAATTTGGTCGGGAGAGCTTGGATGATGATCCGTGTAGTGGACGGCCAAAAAGTGTTACGACCCCAGAATTTATCGCAAAAGTGCATAAAATGGTCATGGAGGAGAGTCGACTGAAAGTGCGGGAGATTGCTGAAGCTGTAGGGATGTCTTCTGAATGGGTATATTATATTTTAACCGAAGAATTGGGTATGAAAAAATTATCCGCAAGATGGGTGCCACGACTCTTGACATTGGACAATAAACGCACCAGATTGGAAATGTCCGAACAAAGTCTGGCCCGTTTTCAGTGCAACCAACAAGATTTTTTGCGCCGGTTTGTGACTACAGATGAAATTTGGGTCCACTACAATACCCCAGAGACAAAACAGCAGTCAAAGTAGTGGAAACATGCTGATTCACCACCACCAAAGAAAGCAAAGGCAGTGCGTTCAGCCGGAAAGGTCATGGCCTCAGTTTTCTAGGATGCAAAAAGCATTCTGCTGATTGATTGTCTTCCTACTGGCCAAACAATTACGGGGCAATACTATGCAAACCTCCTAGACCAACTACAGGAAAAGATACGTGAAACAAGGCCTGGTTTGGCAAAGAAAAAGGTCATATTTCATGAGGACAACGCTCCGCCACACACGAGTGTTATTGCCATGGCATAACTTCATGAACTGGGGTATGAATTGTTGCCACATCCACCTTATTCACCTGATTTGGCACCATCAGACTTTCATCTATTCCCCAAGCTGAAAATTTTCCTCGGTGGACGGAGATTTTCTACAAGGGAAGAACTGACAGCCAAATTGGAGTGGTATTTTGCAGGCCTGAAAAGAGAATGATACACAAAAGGTAAAAACGAATATAGAATACATTATAAGTGCTAGCAGGCTAGTCGTTACAACAGAAAGACGTCAAGGATTCAAGTCTATGTGTACAGTGCGTCGCATGATACCTTTCACAATATTTGCCGCAGCGTTCGCATACACATTCAGCGTCTGGTTGGTGAAACTTCTTCAACCTGCACAGCTTATGATGGAAGCCATGTACGGCAAAGCATGTGACCGTGTGCCTTTTGGCTATTAGCTGCAATAAATATTTATTATTTTGCAGGCCTGGAGGAATCTCATTTTCGAGATGGAATCAAGGCATTGGAACATCGCTGAACCAAATGCATTAGTCTACAGGGAGACTGTGTTGAAAAATAAAAGCAGATCTACCGAGGTAAGATACTTAATTCTAGTACATTCCAAGAACTTTTCAAACCACCTACGTACATTAGTTGACCAAAATACTGCATAAGAATATTACAAAATGTTAAAAAGAAGTCTAAGAAACGGGAAAAAGCTGAAGTGCAACACCTTTACATTACAGTAACTGAGGTGTCCTAACAAATTGTTTCTTTTGATGGCATATAGAGGACAACAGAAAATTAAATGAGCTACTGTTTGTTCTGATTGCACTGACAAAGGATCCTTCTAGTGATGGTATTTTAAACCGCTGAAAAATTTTTTTAAATTTACCATGTCCAGTCATAAACTGTGCAGGTACAAAAGGACGTTACAAGAATTTTGAGATTACAATAGAAGAATGGTTAGAAAGAACAACCCCTGCGTATGTCGCTTCGTGCTATTTGTCCATACAGAGTTCCAGCTCTCTTCCATTTCACTTCTAAATATCTTCTTCACATGAGATACAGGACACGTGGAGAAGCTGATATCTTGCTAACCTGTCCGCCCTGTCATTTCCAACAGTTCCAGCATGACCTTTTATCCAACTAAGACAGATATGCAAGTTGCTGTTTAAGATTAACAATCAATATATTTAGTTTAGCATGACTTTACTTTGCCAAATAAGGACATGGTGCTGTTCTAATTTTGGTTTCTATTTTCATATTAGAGATGATTATGACGATGATAATAATAATCATCATCACTGCATGGCCTCAGCTATGGTGTGCAGACATTTTAATTTGACACCATCTGGCTGTCTGCTCATCAATTTCGTCGTTCAAATTTACTCTAGCCCTACTAGATGGCAAGAGTAAACCTAATCTCTCTTGGGCATCTTTGGCCGAGTTTTAATTAATTTTGTCATGTAAACACTGAATGTGTCTTTTACATTCCAACATCGTACAACATGGAGTTGTTCTTTTTATTTTGTTAGGAATGAAGCCATACTTTTCAGCATCGAGTTAGTTAAATGTTATTGTTAAAACTTCATTTTTCCTTTTTCATTATATCAATACTTGTAAATTTATTTTTTGTCATTACTGGTTCATATTTCACTAAACTCTCTATGAGTGACAAGTTTATGCAATGTAAACAATACTTTACATATTATATAAGCATGTTTTAAGTTATTTGATAGAATCTGAGAATGTTCTTGTAGAACGAAACATGTCATTCTTTGTATAATAGTGTGTATTTTTACAGGTATGTTTATAGTGCTACAATTTATATTGTAACTGCAGTGTGTTTGACAGACTGAAAAGCTTTTGTTACATTCAACATGGAGTGTCGAATGGACTTTTCCTCACCCTTCAAAAATCCAACTTCCTCTGCTGGTTTTGAACCCGCCATCTTGTTTTAACAGCTGGGCATCAGTTTTTAAGTGCAAGCAGCAAGCAATAACGAGATTGCTCAGCAAGCTCTGTACAGTGTTGGTCTATGCACACATCACCTGTACTTAAATTAACAGTGATCGCATCATAGAAAATAACATTGTGCAGGACCATCACATGTAGCCTACACTAGCAGTGTAAAGAAAATTAACGGTTACAATAGTCCAGAAGGTAGCCTTATCAATTTGGGGAACAAAATCAGACCATATCCAGAAATTGAAAAAGAACTGTTAAAATATGTAACTGCATTAAGAAATGATAGCCATTCAGTTTTGCATGAAATGCTACAGTTAAAGATGCTGGAGATTGCAAAGAAAAGCTATATAAAAGTATCTCACAGTCAAGCAAGGAGAGGATGGCTGTGTAGATTCATAGAGAGGTACAACCTTTCTCTTCAAAGCACATCTGTATGTCATGGATTGCTGAAGGAGTATACCACAAACTGAGGAATTCCATTGGTATTTTAGATTCAAAATTAAATTTGCATAATTATGCCTCTCCCCCCCACCACCCACACCATTTTTGAGGTTAAAAATGCTTTTTTTTTTTTTTTTTAATCAAGAAAATTTTGCGAGTAAATAAAATATTATGAATCAACTTGTTGACTTGTTATAATACTTCAAAATTATCAATACTGTAGATAAAATAACCAACTACAATTCACATATATTAAGAATTTCCTACAAGTGTATTTGTCATATCCTAAATCAATAGTTTATCTCTACCTACAACTGTGACAAATTTCATCCCCCTGTGGGTGGGGGCAGCAGAATAACACCCACGGTATCCCCTGCCTGTCGTAAGAGGCAACTAAAAGAGGCTCCAGGGGCTCTGAACTTTAGAGGGTGGGTTGACTACCAGGGGGCCCTTAGCTGAGTCCTGGCATTGCTTCCACTTACTTGTGCCAGGCTCCTCACTTTCATCTATCCTATCCGACCTCTCTTGGTCAACTCTTGTTCTTTTCCGACCCTGATGGTATTACGTATGGAGGTCTAGGGAGTCCTTAATTTTCACGCCTTTTGTGTCCCTTGTCTTCTTTTGGCCGATACCTTCATTTTTCAAAGTGTCGCGACTTCTCCATTTCTTCCCTCTGATTAGTGCTATATAGAGGATGGTTGCCTAGTTGTACTTCCTCTTAAAACAATAATTACCACCACCTGTGACAAATTTCAAGGAAGCTGGAACTGCATTAACAGTAAGTAATTTCCTTTAGCTTTGTACATTTAGCAAGTGTTTGCCTTACAAAGTAAATCACCATGATGAATGTTTTGTTTTATGCACAGTTCTCAAGTTTTTCCTCAAGTTCTATAACAACACACACACAAGAATATGTTGAGTACTCTTAGTAGCATTTTATCTGATTCAGAGTTCACAGTTGGAAGACTATACTGAAAATTATGTGTTTCGTGAAGATAAAAATAGATTTTTTAAATACTTATCATTCACTATTTTAAATTTTCTTTTTGTTTGTTTTGTAATTATTTTAGTGTAGTTGCACCGCAGTCCTGACTGAGCAGGCAGAGAGAACGGATGTGCTGAGTGAGTGCTGAGGAATGGGGAACACCTTGCAACAACATAGCAAGCAAGCAAGTTGCTTTACGTCGCACCAACACAGACAGGTCTTATGGTGATGATGGGGCAGGAAGGAGCTAGGAGTAGGAAGGAAGTGGCCGTGGCCTTAATTAAGGTACAGCCCCCGCATTTGCCTGGTGTGAAAATGGGAAACCACAGAAAACCATTCGCAGGACTGCCGACAGTAGGGTTCGAACCCACTGTCTCCCGAATACTGGACACTGATATAGATAGGAAGAACAGATGGAGGAGTAAAGAGGTAAAGAATAAGAACACTAAGTTTATACAAGGAGTATTTTATTATACCACCTATTCAATACAATCCATTGTTGCATGGTTAAATTAACATAGCAAAAAAAGCAAAGTCATCTCCGTACAGGCCATGAAGGCTCTTGGAGGGGTGGAAGGTAAAGGCTGCCACTATCCGTAACCTTGGCACTAGATAGGGTAGAGTGGTTAGCTCTATGCCCGGCCGCCTTTGCCTCCAGGAATTAACCGGGTACTCATTTTTGGTGTAGGCTGAGTGAACCTCAGGGCTATGTGCACCTCCGGAAGTAAAAATCTTGTTTCTTAAATTTTACGACTTCCTGACAGGGATTTGAACCCACGTCCTTCCTGGCGATCCGAGCACGCCTTTACCGCCTCGGCCAGCCAGCCCCTAAATTAACATAGGAACTACCAAATTTTTAGGTACATTTTTCGGCCTTTTTTTACTGGGCATCATCAACCTTATCCAATCCTAAAACAAACATTGGTCTGAGGACCTTATTCAATTTATATAAACTATGCTGTAAAATCATTAATAACATTGACACTGTGGTGCCTTACTTTTAGAATACAAGGATACCTAAAAACATATATACACATATGAAAATTAATTTTAAAAATATTGAAATGTTCGTCTAAAAGAATTTTGTATCACATTGTTTCTTAAAACAATGTGATATCTTTCAGACAAATATTTTGTATCACATTGTTTTTATCTTTTAGACAAATATTTCAATATTTTAAAAATTAATTTTAATGTGTGTGTGTGTGTGTGTGTGTGTGTGTGTGTGTGTGTGTGTGTGTGTGCGCGCGCGTGCGTACGTGCGTGTGTTTTAGGTATCCTTGTACTCTAAATATATGGAACCACAGTGTCAATATTAAGCATTTAACAGCTTAGTTTATATAAAATGAATAAGGTCCTCAGACCAATGTTTGTTTTAGGATTGAATAAGGCTGATGATGCCCAGTAAAGGAGGGGCGAAACATGTACTTTAAAATTTGGTAGTTTCTAAGTTCATTTAACCACGCAACTGTGGATTGTATTGAATAGGTGGTATAATAAAATACTCCTGGTATAAACTTAGTGTTAAAGTTGTTTTCAATACAGAACAATGATGAGAATAATGACTTGTAAAGAATAAGAAGATGAAGGATATGAAAGGGGATATTGGCAGCACTTCTTGTGGCAGTGGTGATGGCAGTGTTGCTAATGATGGGGGAGTGGAGACGAATCCTGGGCCAGGCCCTGTAGGTGCTCTTGGATGGTAAGAAATTGAGGCAATACAGGAGGTGGTGAATGAGGCATGTCAGCCAGAGCAAGTAAGGAGTTGGTAATGAAATGAAATATGGCTTTTAATGCCGGGATATCCCAGGACGGGTTCGGCTCGCCAGGTGCAGGTCTTTCTATTTGACTCCTGTAGGCGACCTGTGCGTCATGATGAGGATGAAATGATGAAGACAACACATACACCCAGCCCCCGTGCCGTACGAATTAACTAATTAACTTTACAATGGCGAAAAATGAAAGTATCCTCCTATTCAATACATCATATATTCCGTCATTAGACGGAGTAAACAAGTTCAGACATGTTTCGGCTCGTTTGAGCCATCTTCAGTGAAAAAATTAGGGGGGTTGGAATAATTTACATAATATGAGTTGAAAAAATGCTAAAAAACATAATGAAAGCGCAAATGAAAAAACAAACAAAAGAGAGCCTAGACGGAAACAAAATAGCACAAATATACAATATTTACATCAATATGCAGAGCAAAAAAACAACTTATTGCAACAAAATTCAGTGAAACAGGAGTTAATTTGAAATAATAATTGATACTAAAAAACTGCGTTAACCTAAGAAACAAGGGAATGAGAAAACAAATGATGCAGATGGAAATGAATAATGGTAGCACATGGTGAGGTTGTGGACCTCATAGTTTACAAATTATTAGTTTATAAAAACGACAAAACAGTTTGAAATCGCTGTCAAAATCCTAGTGGAAACCCATCACATCAAAATGGTCAGGAGGAGAGCGGGAGCAAACATTTTGAGAGAAACCAAGCATGAATTAACCTGCAGGCGAAAAGCCTGTGATAAGGAGAAAAAACACCTTAAATTTAAGGCTTCAGAAATAGCAGCATTCTTAATATCTTCTCAATCTAGCGGTCCCTTTCTTCATTATTGTTTCATAATGTTGGCTGGTGTTTTGCCTTATTGTAGAGGGGTCGGAAGGGCCGCATATAAAAAATATGAGAAGCTGTGTTAGGTAGAAGACAGATGCATAGTAAATTGTAGTAATCTAGTGGAAACCGTCAATGAAGTTCTAATGGTGTGCAGTAGGTGGTTGTCCTCTCTAGTGGCCTGGCTTTCTCAAAGTAACGGTCTCGTTCGCGTGATCGAGTCTATTGTTGGTGCTACCATTATTCATTTCCATCTGCATCATTTGTTTTCTCATTCCCTTGTTTCTTAGGTTAACGCAGTTTTTTAGTATCAATTATTATTTCAAATTAACTCCTGTTTCACTGAATTTTGTTGCAATAAGTTGTTTTTGCTCTGCATATTGATGTAAATATTGTATATTTGTGCTATTTTGTTTCCGTCTAGGCTCTCTTTTGTTTGTTTTTTCATTTGCGCTTTCATTATGTTTTTTAGCATTTTTTCAACTCATATTATGTAAATTATACCAACCCCCCTAATTTTTTCACTGAAGATGGCTCAAACGAGCCGAAACATGTCTGAACTTGTTTACTCCGTCTAATGACGGAATATATGATGTATTGAATAGGAGGATACTTTCATTTTTCGCCATTGTAAAGTGAAAACCGTCAATACGGAATGATTCTAATATCTTGTAATAATTAACTAATTAAGGTTAAAATCCCCGACCCAGCCGGGAATCGAACCCGGGACCCTCTGAACCGAAGGCCAGTACGCTGACCGTTCAGCCAACGAGTTGGACAGGAGTTGGTAATGAACCAGACTAAGGATATAAAGCAGTGTATCAAAGAGGAGATGAAAGAACTAAAGAGGAAGGTGGAGAACAATAAAGAAGAGATAGAAATACTGAGAAAGAAGATAAAAAACCTGGAAGAGGAGCTGGTAAACGTGAGGAGGGAAGGAGCTCATGGTGATCAGAAAAGAAGAAGGAAGAATATTTTTATTTATGGAGTACAAGAAGGTGCAAGAGAAACAAAAGTGGACCTAGTGTATAAGGTAGTGGATGTAGTGCAAAATAAAATGAACTTTAGTGAGGTGGACATAGACGATGTATATAGAGTAGGGAGAAGGAAGGGCAATAGGCCCATTAAAGTGTCGCTATTATCCACCCTGATGGCGGATATTGTGCTAAGGAATGCAGGAAACTTAAAAGGGGAAGAAGTGTGGTTGAAGAGCAATATTGATAGTGAAGCAAGTATTTTAAGGAAACATTTATGGGCAGATAGATAGCAAGGCCTGAGAGCATATATTAGAGGTGAGCAGTTGGTAGGTGGAAACGGTAGATGGTAACGTGTGTGGGCGATGAACAAGTTACAGGAAATAGACAGCAAACGTCAGCAGGTTGGCGAACAATTGGCTGATGAATGTGAAAGGAATGTCGAGACAAGTGCAGATTGTGTTGACAAAGCAGTGAATAATAGTGACGAAGTGACCGAAGTCCAGTATACAGAGGAAGAAGGTAACGGGAAGAACACTGAGTGAGGAAGGTTTGGTGCTGACGCATGCAAGCGGAGCAGTAGAAGGAGAAGAAAGATGCCGAGAAGGACTAGGTAGGGGAAGAAGTCTAAGTCTAAAAAACTTGTGGGTAAGAAAAACAAAGGGCAGGACGAGAGGGCTGGTAAAGAGAGTGCTAAAATGGCCAGAAAGGAGGATATGGGAGCCAAAAGAGAAGGAGCAAGGGTAACAAGAAGTAAAGCGAGCTGTATAACAGAAAGAAACAAGTATAAGAGAGGGAGGGAAGAGGACGGAGAGGGGAATGAATAGCTACACAGAAAAATAGGTTTTGAAAATACTGAAGGGGTGATAAGCAAATTGGGTAGTGGGGAGGTGGTAAAAATAGCGGCCCTTTTGGATACATGGTTAGAATATGGAAGAGTTTATCGTGGAAGGGGTTTGTGGTAAGGTACATAACAAACAGAACACAGGGGAGGAGGGAAAGAAATCCAGGCAGAATAGAATTACTAATAAAGGAAGAAATATGCAATATGAGTGAAGTATTAGAAAATGAGATGGAGGAGGTGATATGGATTAGGTTTAAGCTAGGTGGTGGAGCGGCAAAAGAGGTATGCCTGGTTTTTCTATATAACCTACCTAGAGGCTTGGCACATGCAAATGAGTTTTTTTGAGGAGCTGATAGAGGAAATTAGTGGGATCAGTGAGAAGTATGAAGAAGCTGGGATGATATTGATGGGTGACTGGAATGCACGAGTAGGGGGCTTAAGTCCAATATATAGCAAAGAGGGGAAGAAAATAATGAGGGGTAAGAGACGGAGTGAAGAAATGGTTATGGGCAGAAATTGTTGGAACTATGCGCGGCAGGTAATCTGCACATTCTGAATGGATGGTGGAATGGGGATAAGGAGGGGAAGTTGATGTATATTACGAGGCAGCAAGGAAGGAGTGTTATTGACCTGGTATCAACCTCAGAGGATATGTTGGAGAGAATAAATAATACTGAGGTTGCGGACTGGGTTAAATCTCACCATGCGCTGGTATTTTTAAACTTGGGGAAAATGGAGGATGAGGATAGGTTGGGAGAAGGAATAAGGGGGTAGAGGAAAGGATATGAGACTCACTAAATATAAATGGACAGAGGAGGTAAAAGTGAAACTAGATAAGTATTTACAAAAGGAGTTCCATATTATTAAGGTAGGGTGTGAAGTAGCCTTGAGATGTAATAATGTGGATAGGGCCGTAGAGCTACTAGAATATCCCATCAAGAGGAAAGCAGCAAAGGTTAAAAGATACAGACCGGGCGAGTTGGCCGTGCGCGTAGAGGCGCGCGACTGTGAGCTTGCATCCGGGAGATAGTAGGTTCGAATCCCACTATCGGCAGCCCTGAAAATGGTTTTCCGTGGTTTCCCATTTTCACACCAGGCAAATGCTGGGGCTGTACCTTAATTAAGGCCACGGCCGCTTCCTTCCAACTCCTAGGCCTTTCCTATCCCATCGTCGCCATAAGACCTATCTGTGTCGGTGCGACGTAAAGCCCCTAGCAAAAAAAAAAAAAAAAAAAAAAAAAAGATACAGAAAGAAAAAGGAAGAAGAGGCAGAGGGTTGATATAATAGGGAGTGCAAGGAATTGAGGAAAGTAGCCATGAGGGCACTAAGAGAATTCAGGTAGCATGGAGGGAAGTAAGAGAGGGAAACATTTTGTAGACTGAGGAGGGAGACAAGGGAAAAATAATAGAAAGGAAAAAGTTATGGAAGAAGGAACAAACAGAGGCAATTAACAGGGAGTGTAAAAACTAACAAGGAGAAAGGGTATGGGAGAGAACCAACAAAATTAACAGGGAGAGAAGACTTATGTAAGACCCAAAATTGACTATAAAACATGGGTGGAATATTTTCATAAACTGTTAGGAAGGAAGGATGGGTGGGTGGCAGGAAGAGAGAGGGGCTAAGGTGATCGGGAGAGAGATAGCAGTAGGGAGTTACGAGCTTGATAAACAAATATCAGGGAAAGAGATGCTGGAAGTGTTAGGCAAAGCAAAAATAGGACAGCAGGGGGTGGGAACGGAATAACAAATGTATTTTGCAAAGAAGCGGCAAAAATAGCCTGATGAGGAAGAGTACAGTGAAATTATTTAACGAGGTATTCAAAGGCGCCAAATTCCCGAAGGAGTAGCAAAAAGGTATTATATGTACTATTTATAAAAATTAAGGAGCAATGAACAGTCCTAGTAACTACAGGGGCATAACTTTATCAGATGCACTGAATAAGGCATATAGGGCATATTAGCGAACAGGTTGAGAAACTGGGCGGAAGAGTTTTCCATTCTAACAATTTACCAGAATGTTTTAGGAAAGGACGGAGGACGATTTGATAATGTAATTATAGTTATGACAATAATTGATAAATATGTGAGGAAGGAAGGACGAAATGTTTATATAGCAGCAGCAGATTTTGGAAAGGCTTTTGACACAGTGAGTAGGAAGGCGCTGCTTGAGAGATTGAGTAGGGTGGGAATTTCAAAAAAGATGAGACACGCAATTGAGGCCACTTATGAGGAAGTGTATTGTAGCATTAGAATAGAGGAAGGGGTTGTAAGAGGTTTAATTGAATCAAATACAGGTTTAAAACAGGACTGTAAATTATCTCCAATTCTATTTTTGATATTCATAAATTACATATTAGACAGGCATGGGAAGGAGGAGTGGGCTTGTCCTATATTAAGAGAACTAGAAATCCCAGGTTTGACATTTTCAGATGATGTTTTATTGATAACACTGACGGGAAGGGGTTTACAAAAAAGTATAAACGAGGTTTTGGAATATGCTAGTAAATGGTCGTTGAGAGTAAATAGTATTAAGACAAAGGTGATGGTATGCAGGAAGAATAGGAAAAGGAAGACAAAGAAGAAATGGGTGATAAATGGAAAGGTAATAGAGGAGACTGATAAACTAGAGTATTTGGGCGTTTGTATAAGCAGGAATGGTAAATGGTCCGACCAAATTAAACAAGCAAAGTGGAAGGGGTGGCAGCACTTCAGGTATAAGAATATTAGAAAATAAATTCCCAGGTATGGATTATAATATCCAGAGTGGTGTTTAAAGCAGTGGTATTAAGTAGGGTGTTATATGGAGTAGAAGTATAGGGAGTTGAAAAGGATCATATTACATTAAATCAGATAGTGAATTTAGTAAAATTGTGGTGGGCCTTCCCAATGGCACGGCTAATGTAGTGGCTAGAGTTATGTGTAATGAGTACATAGAGGTCGATATCATGAAGAGAGTGTTGAGTTCTTACAGAAGATTGAAAATGGGTGGGGGGGCCTTCTCCTGCAGACGGCATACCAGTATCAAATTAAGATTACGTATGGGGATTACGTGATTGATGAGGATAAAAGTATTATTGAGAGGTTGGGTTTAGGAAACTATTGGGAGAAGGAGTGAGAAAGGAGGAATGATGTGAGTTGGAGGAAACTTTAAAAAGGATTAAAGGTGTTCAAGCACAGGAGTTCGAGGCTGACTGCAGGAGAAGAGCGACCCTAACCATCTTTAATAGAATTAATCAAGTAGTTAATATAAGAGTAGGAAATGTGAATAGGTTAGAGAGAAGAGGACTAATTTGGTGGATGATGGGTATATTAATGAATAAGGGATGGACTAAAATGAAAGACAATTCGATATGTATATTGTGCAGTGAAACACAAGACGATTTTCACTTGTTAATAGCGTGCAAGTGAACTCTATTGGAGAGAGAGAAATACATGAGTGAGGAACAACTGAAAGCCATGAATCAGCCAAGTAATGAATAGAAGATCATAAATTGGATAGTGAAAGAGTGGAAAAAACCAGGGAATATAAGCAAGATTTTAGAGGCAATTAGAAAATGCTGTATAAAGAGGTTAAAGGAAGCAGAATTTAAAAGTAACAGAGAGGATGTAGAAATAGGTAGTGAGTACAGTGTGTGTAATATCTTAAATTAGAAGCCAGAAGGCAGTTGTAGAAGGCAGTAAATTGAAAGTTGAGAGGAATGAAGGCACAAACTCAGCAGACTGTAGAAATAAGATTGATTCAGCAAGTCTTGGTATAGTGTGGTAGGTTACGAGAAGGCGGGAGCAGCCCTGTCAAGAAACAATGGAGTATTGAAGGACAAGGCTGTGCTCTGATGCATGACAAGCAAGTATGGAATGTAAGTAGCTTAAGTCTTGCTGATTCAATCAGGATAGGAGAGGCAGTTTGTTAGCCTTTCTTTTGAGTTGCTGGGTTGCCATTTTCTAAATTTCTAATTTTGAGTTCAGCATCGTTTTGTTCTGGGCTGCCGAGCTACCATTGTATCTCTTTTCTTTGCTGTTGTTGTTTCTTGTTAGTTTTCCTAGTTTTGCTTGGTTTTGTTTACTTACCTATAATATAGGGTCTATCAAATGGAGGAAACTCTGTATAGACTTACGCAAATAAATATTGAATAATGAATAGTTGCACTGTTAAATTTATTTTAAGAAATTTGAAATTAGCCTTTAAATTCAATCAGAAGATATAAGGAGCTATTAATTTAATTGTCACCAAACTTAAGCTTAATCTCACCTTAAGATTAATCTCACCTGGCAAGGTATCAAGAATAAATCGGATACATTCCACAAACATAACCACCATCTTCTGGGCATGAGGGCCATCAGCTGTGATCCATGGCAAGAGAACAGAGCGGTCATCTGTCAACTGCTGTATCCAAGCTGCAGTGGGTTCTTTAAGGTTCTTGGTCCAGTAAGGAGCAAGCCACGGAGAGAACATGTCACACAGGGATGGCCATAATTGCTCACACACTAGGAAAGAAACATGAAACTGTGCTACAAAAACACTCACAAGAAACTGCAACTTTAAAGTGGGCAGGCTTAAAATCTGTAATTTTCTTTCTACCCCAGTAACTTAAATTTTTGCATGCTTAAAGTACATTTATAGTAGTTAGTTAGGAGTTATAATGGTTATTTACGTTACACGGGCTGAAAATGTGGTTTTATATGAGTTGAGATGCTGAGATCAGAAATGAATACACAAAACACTTTTGCCCATGCAACATACAATATTTTATTTCATAGTATTTTTAATTTCTTTATTTTTATTTAATTAAGGTGAACATATTATGTTCAATTCCGGGTCTACCATTCAAACAGTCAATGACATCCATAAAAGAATTCAAGATGAGTCAACAGGTGTATTGACTTGTCCACATGACGCAGTGTGGCTATCTGGTAAGCATCGAAGTATCTCTTTTGCATGCAATGAAGGAGGTTTCTGATGGTATACTTTTACATTTGTAGAAGCAACTACAGTATTGCAAAGTTCCACTTTCCACATTATTTTGATGAACATAAACATAAGAAATTCAATACAGTAGGAAATAAATGATGATGTTCAGAGTTTTAAAAGTCTAATAATTACCTCAATTAATTTTTTACAGTTACATACCTGCCAACTTTACAAAACAAAAATTCAGGAGATTTTGACTTCAAAATCTGGAAAAATCAGGAGATACAATTGGTCAAAACTGCTTATTTTACATGTCTTGCGTAATACAGGAGTACTATGGTATATACTACAACACTTGTCTCAAAACCCAACTGTTGCTATACGAGACTACAAGGCTGAAAATGACCTATTTCTATTCCCATACTGGAAGTATGTGCATGAGATGATCGGTCTCTCATAAGCCTTGCAACTTATAAAATTCGAAAGTCGCAACACTGAATTTATCAAACTTTGAATGAGAACTAATCACTAGATCTGAGCATATAGTTAAACGATATGTCAAAACTTCACGTGTTGGAAAGTACTGTATTTCCTTTTTAAATCTTGTTTAAAAAAATTTTCACTCATTTCAATTTTACCAATGTCTATTGTATTATATATCTTAATCACTTCTTACTTTTGAACAAGGCATTCGACGTTTAGCATATTAATTATTCCCATGCCTAATCCAGTTCCTTGTCCGACTTGTTGCCTGAATGGTCAGTGTACTGGCGTTCGGTTCAGAGGGTCCCGGGTTTTATTTCCGGCCGGGTCGGGGATTTTAACCTTCATTGGTTAATTCCAATGGCCCGGGGGTTGGGTGTTTGTGTTGTCCCCAACATCCCTGCAACTCACACACCACATATAACATTATCCTCCACCACAATAACACGCAGTTACCTACAAATGGCAGATGGCGCCCACCCTCATTGGAGGGTCTGCCTTTCAAGGGCTGCACTCAGCTAGAAATACGCACTCGAATTATTATTATCAAGTTCCTTAAATAAGACTATACATCATGTTAATGTTTTAAATTAGAGGAATTTTTTGGATTATATCTTAGCCAAACAGGTACCTGTTTTGGTACTGAGGTGATGATAAGGCTGATGATGCCCTTTAAAAGGAACTCTCAAAGTGATGGCAAAAGGGGCTCTGGTTAAGACGCAGCAGGTCGTTATGTTACTTAGTTTCCAAAATGGATAAAATATAACTATGGAAATAAATACAACGTTCATTTTAATCTTATACCAGTTGTATAGTATTATTAGAAGTAATTTCACATACTGTATATGAGTTTACTATGTAAGTACAGGAGATATTATAAGTAGAATTTTGTAAACAATATAAATTTATTAAGGATGATGTGTGTGTTTAACAGAAAAAAATATTAGCGTAAATTGTATAATATTGTATACTAGGAAAATTTTCTTCGTCTCTTGTTAATTTAAAATTTAGTGCTTGACAATAATGTATCTTAGTGTACCATTTGCCACCGAGGTAGACACCTCATTTGCAAATAAAGAGATCTTGATTTCATTTTGAAAGGGGCAAAACATGTCCCATGTTCATAGTTTAATGAGGAAAGGACATTAATCTTATGATTGAATGTACTGTATAGGTGGAAAATAATACACAATAAAATTTTTATACATTTAAAAGACGCTGATAAGCCTTCCGAAAATAGTATGAGCTCATGCTCCACACCTGTGAATCAGTCGTGTAGTTATATGCCATTACTTAGCAAATGCATAGATCAATATATTGCATCACGCGCTTGCGCGATTACGTGAAGCGCAACCACATTATTATGCAAAGCGCAATGTTATTTTTATCAAGTAATAAATTAAAATTTGCCAGAATTGTCTCCAAATGGCTTCTAAAATCTCTAGAAATTTCACTAGTCTCTATTAGTGAAATTCTGTCACTAAATTACTAAAAAAAGAGTCCAAATTTAGCCACTAGTCTCTAGAATCGACCAGACTGATGTGAACGAACACGAACATAGCACACGAGAACAAGAGATTGAAAATAGATATACACATTGCGATATACAGGTTTCAGTAAATATCGCACATTCACGTGCATTTCTCTTATTAATAAATGTTGATATTTCATTTGAAAGTGGCCAATGAGCGAAGGACTTCTGGTCACTGGCGTAAAAAGCTGAAATGGTAGGATTTGAAAACAAATGTTTGAAGTTTACCGAAAAATAAGCTAAAATCAGGAGAAATAATAGAACAACCGGGAGGTGAGAAAAACTGCCGAAAATCGGGATTCTCCCGCCTAAATTGGAAAAGCTGGCAGGTATGCAGTTAAATGATGTTTACACTATAAATACAATAATGCACTGACTACTGAGATGATTTCAAGAGTTGTAACAACAACATACTCTAGGATCTCCAAGATATTTTTTCAGAAAATATGTTTTTCTTAACCGTTGCCTCAATTTTCTAATTTTGGACTAATTGTGAGTTATTTTAACAAAACTCACCATACCCAAAAACCTGTTTTTGAGGAAATGTATATTTCTGCTACCATTTTTCCAAAAATCAAATAGTAATTCATACTTGCTTTATTTTTCATGCAATTTTTCTTTATTTAGAGAATTTCTGATGTGGTGTCTTATTTCTAATCATGATTTTGATGAAGTTCATCTTCCAAAACTTACTAATTCCCAGGAATAGTAAATTTGGAGAGAAAATATTCAGCATTGTTCTTTTAAATAATTTTATTCAGCACCGGAAACCTAATAGATTATCATTAAGGAACATTACAGTGCAAGTTGGATGTTAGGTTTCTACATTCCAAGTCATCAGTTGTTGACAAAGCATCATGGGAACTGCTTGGTAATAATGAGTACTGCTTAAAACCAAGTATATGTACACTGGAATTAGTGAAGGACATAGTTATTTTTGATTTTTTTAAATGTTGTGCAGATATAGCATTTCTTGGGAAGAAATAGCCTATTTTTGCCCTGGATTTAGTTATCAAATAAACTGCTTTCCTTTCATCCAGAATTTACAAGATTTGGTATAATTTTGTATAAAATAATGTCACCAGCGGAAGCCTAACCTTAAATATTATATGACTGCACTGTTAGTTGAAAAATTAAAATTTTGGAAAGAAAGTACACAATCACTTTTCAAATGTTACAGCATTAATGTCAAGAAATATAGACTTGCATATGTACATACTTCACATATATAAAATACAATACAAAATTTCATGCGAATATCTTCAATATTTTTACAATGATGATGACAACCATACATAAAAATGATGTCAATTTTTTTTTCATCTGATGAAAGAGGCAAGTATATACAGTACAAGGGTTGGGGGAAAAGTCATAGCAACTATTTATTTTGTTGCAGATATGTGAGCAGATTTCAAACCGGTGTTTGTCATGCGGAAGCTATGCAGGCATAGTGTGTGTTCACAACAACAGATGGCTTTGTGATTGCTGGTAGAAGCACAGAGAGCACTGTGAAATCAGTTGTGTAGCCATTCTGCAAGATCACTAACAGTCACCTACATTGTCCAGGTGTAAAATATAACCAGTAGATCCCATGATGCCATTTAGTTATATGGTATGAGTCACCAAGGATGATATCAAAACATTCATTCGAAATTCCAAATTAAGCAACTTTAATAATTAGTAGAACTTGGATGAATGGGACAACTTGAATTTAAAGAATTTAAAAGGGCAGATCAACAGTTTCAACTCTTCAGCATGTTACCCAAGTCATTCTCAATCAATCCAAGCAGTGTGGCAAGGCACATTATCTTGAAGATAGTTGAGGACACTTCAGTCAATACTGTAGCAATCAAGATCTCTCTCAGACAAAGAAACCTTCTTCCAAACATGGAGAAAAACAACATTATTCGTAAACATATTTGTATTTGACATATCACAATACTTTTGGATATTGCCACTTCTCTAATTGAATTAATAAGATGTTGTGAATATAAAGGGCGAACTAAATAAATGCACATTTTGAGGGGGGGGGGGGGGAATCGATTCAAATAATTTCACTCCAGTGAACTCAACAAGAAAGAAGTTACTAATGTAATATACTTGCAGAAAAAAAAAAACCTTACAACCAAAACAGAGATTTTCATTACTAGAAAATATTTTCAAAATGTAGAATACATAGAATAACAACAACAACAGACAAATGACATACAATGAAAAAGGTATTTACAGATGAGGAACGACAGAAAAGATCAGGATGAATGAGAAGCTACTGGGCAATTTGGAAAGAAATTGAAGCAGATGACCAGAAAATGATTGACTGAAGGGGTCCAATGAGGCCATAAAAGCATAATAATAATAATAATAATAATAATAATAATAATAATAATAATAATAATAATAATAATAATAATAATAATAATAATAATAATAATATTATAATAAAATAAAATAAAATAAAATAAAATAAAATAAAATAAAATAAAATAATAATAATAAAATTATTATTATTATTATTATTATTATTATTATTATTATTATTATTATTATTATAATTAGCTGGGCTGAGTGGCTCAGACGGTTGAGGTGCTGGCCTTCTGACCCCAACTTGGCAGGTTCATCCTGGCTCAGTCCAATGGTATTTGAAGGTGCTGAAATATGTCAGCCTTGTGTCAGTAGATTTACTGGCACGTAAAAGAACTCCTGCAGGACAAAATCCCGGCACCTTGGCGTCTCCAAAAACCGTGAAAGTAGCTACTGGGATGTAAAGCAAATAACATTATTATTATTATTATTATTATTATTATTATTAAAAGCATAATAATAATCTATGTATATATTATAAGAGTTTACTAAAAACTCCTTTGGCAAATCTGTCCGTCCATTCTACTGGACTGATTTGCTTCATTTTGGGCTTTATTCTCTCTGGAATTACCTGCCGGTGAATCTGAGTAATCATAAAATCAAAACATTGAATGATCACTCCAATAACTGCAGGTGAAGGCTTACTAATCCGCAATACATTCTGTACTTAGAAGGTTGCTAAGTGATAAATATTTTCATTAATATTCTGATATGAATGTGATTTTCATCCTTAGTAATGTCATTACATGCAGCCATGTTTGATTACTACCTGTCAAGCCAGAGAGTATACACTTCCTCTGATCATAGAAGAATACTATTCCCTGCTAAGTACTCTGATTCTCTAACCTTTCCCAGCTTCCAAATATATTCATATATATATATATTCTATGACATAATACCAAGCTTTACATCAAGAACTGCAGGATAAAAAAGCAAATATGGATAGACTTTTACCAAGCAGGTGGCATGATGATGTCGGTCGGAATGGATGAATTCTGACTACAAACTGCAGCATACCAAAACGCGCTTCTGATTAAATGTCCATAAAACCACTGAAAAGGGCAGGCAAAACAATATGACTACAGCAGGCATATCAAGACGAGTTATCTGACCTATTTATAATGACTACTGCGGAGCAGTATGGATCATCTACTACTACTACTACTACTACTACTACTACTACTACTACTACTACTACTACTACTACTACTACTACTGGTGTGTGGCCTCCAAAGTGAATAAATTAAGAAGCTACAACACAGGTTTTCTCCAACCAATGTTCCTCCATAACAAAAAATCAACTTATATAATTTATTCACAGTCAATCATGTCATCACTGCTGTTGCCGTTCTCTCATTCTTGAACCTACGTTACCTGAGTTTGTGCATTGATGATGGTGATTAAAAATCTTGCTCCACAGTATAGGAACATTTGGCAATAACTTAGTAACTCTTTTAGTTTTACACGAGGTATGATGCTTGAACAGTTGTACAATTTTTGCAGATTATTTTTGTACCGGGAGGTACACCCGCCCCGTTCTTTCAAATGAAGCGCCTTGAACAATGCCATCTATGACTAAAACACACAACAACTAATACTAGAAGTTTGGATATTTCCCTACAGATGTCTCTACTATAAATTTGTGTTATGCCCTCTGGCATGAAGATCGACCACAAAAATTATTAAGTACTTTTTTTATTTTAAGGTTTACTACAGAGTTGATTATTCTTTGTTTTTGGTATGTTAAAATTTACAACACTTCAATCTCTTCCTGCCAACTTAAGATGTTGGCCAATAGAAAATTTTGTATATTTATTTTTCAGCCAATCAAACTATGTCTAGTATTTATTTAATTACCCAATAAGAATTGGGGGTGTGTTGGACCCTAGCCCAGAGCTCTCTAGAACCTTCCTCTTGGGTATAAAAGCTGGCACATTTTTGACTAGGTCATCTTATTCATCGGTCCAGTCTAGTGTGAGTGTTGGCGAAGGGAGTTGGGGGTGCCTAATCCATCAGCTCAGACAGTCCTGGTTTAACTAAGTAATAGGTTTTGGCACCTAGCTCAAGAGGAAGGTTCCCAATCTTTAATAATGTAACTTCAATTTTCTAAAATGTAAATTTTCAAACTTCTAACGTAAATTTAATAATAATTAAT
The DNA here is from genome assembly GCF_040414725.1 of Anabrus simplex. Classification (NCBI taxonomy): domain Eukaryota; kingdom Metazoa; phylum Arthropoda; class Insecta; order Orthoptera; family Tettigoniidae; genus Anabrus; species Anabrus simplex. The sequence goes on along the minus strand of NC_090267.1, from coordinate 232,416,232 downwards.
TTAATGTTATTTGCTTTACGTCCCACTAACGGCTTTTTAAGGTTTTCGGAGACGCCGAGGTGCCGGAATTTAGTCTCGCAGGAGTTCTTTTGTGTGCCAGTAAATCTAACGACATGAGGCTGTCGTATTTGAGCACCTTCAAATACCACCGGACTGAGCCAGGATCGAACCTGCCACATTGGGGTCAGAAGGCCAGCGCCTGAACCGTCTGAGCCACTCAGTCCGGCAATGTAAATTTCAAAACCAGCCAAAGGAACTTACATGTAATCAGGGAAGAGAGAGTGTGCTACCCACTCAGGTTCCCTATCAACTTAATTTTGAGGTGACTATGACTTTGTAACCATTTCTGTTTGTAACGCCGGGCTGAGTGGCTCAGACGATTAAGGCGCTGGCCTTCTAACCCCAACTTGGCAGATTCGATCCTGGCTCAGTCCGGTGGTATTTGAAGGTGCTCAAATACAACAGCCCCGTGTCGGTAGATTTACTGGCACGTAAAAGAACTCCTGCGGGACTAAATTCCGGCACCTTGGCATCTCCGAAGACCTTAAAAAGTAGTTAGTGGGACGTAAAGCAAATAACATTAATTATTAATCTGTTTGTAACCTGGTAACTTAAATATTTTATCCATCTAGTCACCTCAGTAGCATAGGATTAGTCATAAGCCCAAGTAGGGTTTTAAGCTTTTCATTGCAAATTTCAAGGAGCGCAAGTGTCCGCCTCCACACAATTTTGATTTTTGGGCCAGTAACTTTAACCTATTGTTTTTAACAAAGGCCCAGTAGAATGGGTTTTCAATGCCCCTGTGAAATTCAATTTCATTCCTTTTATGTTAAGCATACAAGACAGTAAATGCTGATCAAAATTGTAAAATGTAGGTTGCATCTTTGATCGACCTAGACGTTAAGTGTAAATTTTATAGAGCATAGATGTTCTTTCTATTATGTTAATGTAACGGTTGAATGGTGCCTTTGGAAGGCTGGTATGGTATAATGTTTGGAGAGTAGTCTCCTAGATAATTTTGTGGAGCAAAAGGTGCTCTTGGAAGATTGCATATTTTGAATACTCTCTCCCCTTGTGATGTAAAAGAAATGGGAAGATTCATCTCCTTGATTATGGAGTGAATGGAGCAGTAATATTTTTAAATTGGGAGCTTGAAGCCCAGATTGTTAATTGGCAGTTTGTTGATTATTCTGATTTTTTCTACACTGTACCTAAACTAACGAGCTAGTTCTGTAACTGAATTTTTTTTCGCTAAGCGAAATGTTTGTAAATTTTAACATCTGAAAAGAAATAAAAAATAGCAGAAAAAGAAATACAGCTCTAATTTTAAAGTTTTAAATTAATCTTCTGATTGTTGTATACCGACCCATTCATGCCTGCACCTTCTTTCACCTCTGTAATCCACGAAATCCCAGTAACAATTTTCATTTGCAAGACAGGACTTTTCTGGGTTGTAATATTTGGCTTTTCCTCTTTAAGTTTACCTGGTGTTTTCAATCCCAAATTATATTCATTGACATATTATGTTGGCATGAGCAGTCGAAGGAAAAGGGGTTGGTGCTCTCAGAAACACACACACTGATGCAAACAAAGAGGAAAGCTTCGTACTCGCAGCCACATCATTCAAAATCAGTGCTCGGTTTTCTTCAATGCTCATAATCAAAATAAGACGGGTGAATTCAATAAAACTGATTCACATTACCATTCTCCATAGCTCATTATTAAAAAAATACAATTTTCACCCTTTATCTTCACAACATTAACAGCCAATAACAATCTGCCACTCTAAGAGAAATGTTGGTGGTAGTAAATTATTACATCTATTATCCATAGTGAAATAAAGAATATCAAAGAACTCACATTTATCTGAAAGTGTCCCTCGGTCGTTCTGCAAAGTGCTTACAACCAGTGCATGTCCCACCATGCCCAGGAATGTAGTTAAGGGCTCAATATACACTCTATACTTAGGATACAGCCCATAAAGCCCATACTGGAGACGTTCCTTCATAAAGTGACTTCCCAGAAGAGCAGCTGTCTCTCGAAGCTAGAAACATTTATACACATTGTAAGTATACGGTATCTTTGTAAACATTAATTAAAACCCTCCTATAATATGTTATTTAATGTTTCCACACAGAATGTGCACAACAAATAAGTAAAATAAGTTCTGTTTTCCCTTTTGATAGTGAGTGATATGTTTAGTCATTTGCAATGTGTTCACGACTATTTCCTTTGTTTATAATTTCATAGTTTATAATTGTTCTATTACAAGTATTTCCTTTCTTACTTTGAGGGGGGGATGATAACATGTGATGATAATCTGTGTGTTATAATGTCCTCCGTAATTCTGAGCAATATTTTTGTGACCCAACAAACAAACAAACAAACAAACAAACAAACAAACAAACAAAGAAACAAACAAACAAACAAACCCGAAGGCTTGCAGATTACAAGGTGATGCATGGTCTGCATGACAAATACTCTTGTCCATTATTCTTGGCTTTCAAGACCAGGCATGCTATCGCACAATCAGATAGCTCCTATGATCTCACATAGGCTGAATGGACCTTGAACCAGCCTTTATATCCAGGTAAAAATCCCTGATCTGGCCAGGAACCTAATCCAAGGTCTTCCAGTAAGAGATAAGCTTGGTAACCCTACACCACTAGGCCAAAATTTATGTGACAGGGGAAATGCTGTTTTTGGTCCCACCAGGTGCTGCAGATTTATAATCTACCTTTGAAGACTAGGGTAACCCAACATGCACCATACAAAGACTTGGCAGAGCTAGGAATTACACTGAGGGCCTCCTGGTCTATTTCTCCAGCTCCTAGATTACATTATTAAAATATGTCAATGTGATTAAAGAATTCCACAAGTAAGTTTAAGCACATGAAGCAGGATTTTCTTGAGGACTATTTCCTTTACATGCCATAGGCAATGCAGTTCACAGCCATGTACATTTAATGATTGTATGGAAACAGTTGTATTCTAACTGTAATTCTGAAACCTATGTATAAAATATCTGGGTTTTCTTCACCTTCATAAATTAACAATAGAAGAATATAATGTAGTGCATAGTGATGCAGAAAACCTTCATGAGAATACGTGGATATTAGCGACATCCTAGGTACACCCATCTCTGGTAGGTGGCCGTTATATAAAATTATGGGTAACAAGCTCGCTACATTTTTACCCCAGCAAGATGACAGAATTTGGGGCAGAGATTGGAAAAATGTCCCAGGATTAGAAATAAGGTACTACCTTGGCATATTGTATTTCTGTAGTGAGTATTGATATATGGCTAAACCAGAATGCCTGCAAACATTAGGGACGTTCCCACTCAATGCGAAATTTAAAGAGGCTTGCCGTAAGTACTTATCAAGTAGAACCTGCTGACTTGCTGGATACCGGTAGTTGCTCAAGAAATGAATGAAGTGTAGTTACTTCATTTATGCGTAAACTATCATTTTAAAATTAAGGATATTATTATGTGTTTTATTTGTATTTGTAATATATTATAGATGTATGTTGTTCTAGTGGTGAAGTGTAAGAGAGGGTCTTAAGCTGACACAAGTAAAGACATTATCAATCAATCAATCAATCAATCAATCAATCAATCAATCAATCAATCAATCAATCAATCAATCAATCAATCAATTAATCAATCAATCAATCAATCAATCAATCAATCAATCAATCAATCAATCAACTTGCAATTCTCCAATCTAATCATCATACAATTTCAACTATGTCAGAGGGTTTCATGAAGGAAAGATGTGATGAGCAAAAGCAACTGATATCTACAGCTAAACTGCAGTAAAAGAACAAAAGAAAATTGAGTAAACTCCTGGTTATTCAGCTAATATAAGGTGTTAACAATAAGGTACAGCCAAACTTTCATGACACACACGTAGAAGAGGAAAATATGTTATATGGACATGGGTCTGGAAATGCTTTTATTTCTATGTTAGAACTCATTTTCTAGAATTCTACATAGAACATTATTCATGGGAAACACCGAAGCCTCCTTTAACGGAGGCTTCTCCCAAAGTAAATTGCAACATCGCTTTGCGTACGTCATATGTCTGGTTGCACACCTGGCCAGAGCAGGACAGAGCTTGTATTTTCTTTTCTTTAATACCGGTAATCTACTTTTATTTAATCGGTATATTGAGAAGAACTTCGGGGAGGTAACTGGGATATGTAGGTATAAATGACGGAAACAGAAGTTGAAAGAGATTGGTTTAATAATACAGCGAACATGAATATAAAAGTAAACATATTGAGTTGAAGTTATGGCACAGCAAATGCTCACATCAAACCAATGTAAACAATTTGTATTTTTTTTTATTTGCTTTGGAAGGAGTCATATAACTTGTATTCATGTTAAGAGTAATTATTGAGAAGAATAGTTGATGCAATTTAAATTATCATTCGCACAGTGTCTGTATTATCGCTACCACAGATGCAAGTATCTTCAACGATGTGGTTTATAGTAATGTCAGAAAATACTATCTGCACACTAAGTAAGCACAAAGCATCCTTTTGTTTTTGCTCACTAACAAACAAACGTTTTCATATTTCTCAGAATTCTGTGAAAGCAGATAATCCACCACGATTTATTATCTGGAGATATTTATCTTCACATTCTTGTACCTGACTATTTGCTACTAGGTTCACTTAATCCTCAAAGTTGACTTTCTTTATTGAGTTGAAACGAGATGTAACTGCAAATATAATAGTTCTAATTTATCAATCTCAGTCAATTCTAAGGAATCCTCCATTAAAATATTAGATGAATTATTATAAAACATGTTCTTCAGTAGAATTCATACTATCTTCTGCAACATATTTCAAACAGGGTTTCCACTAGTAAGGAAAGTCTGTTTTCCCTGTCTTTTCCCTGGGATATTCTCGTTTTTCCTGCATTCAAATTATAGGCACATGGTACATAAGAGTGATGTTTGAATATGTTTATCATAATCTGGAAACCGACAGTGTGATGATGAACGAATCCACTTCTCATTTTGGCTGACCTCTAGAAGGCTGCTGTCAAAGAGTGGGATTAAGATCGACCAGGACAGCCTCAACCACCTTGTGGACAATTTGTCATGACTGGTCGGGTCATAGTTCACTGCACGGGGTGGAGTAACACCATACTGAGAGGCAGAATCAGATTCCCATGTTTGATAGGCGGATGCATGTTACCGAAGAATAGTGTTTGTGTTGCGCCTGTCGTTACTTTTTTCTTTACATCAATCGTGTCATGCTTGACACAAAGTGTGTATTTGCATACTAATACATTCCCTGGGATCATCAGCAGCCTAGAAAGCCAGAACTCCAGGTGGTGCAAAATCTTTCTTGAGGTATGTTGTTGTTTTTTTTTTTTTTTTTTTTGCATTGTTTACGCCCACATTGGAGCACCAAAATCAAACCTTATACAACAAAGTCTTCAAAGAATAAGTTCAGCTTTTAACACTTCTTTAAAACTTCTTCATTCTGGATGATCTTGTATCCGTTCTTCTGCAGATATAACATACTGCTTATGCTGCAATATTTTTAGTAATAGTCTTGTGTACTTGTTATTTAAAATCCATTTCTCTTCTCTATTTTCAATTTGATTTTTAATAATTTTCAATTCATCTAAATCCATTTGTTATTTCTTTAAACCATGTTTTTTTTTGGTTTTACTATTCCAAAAGAAATAAAAAATTTGTTTCAGGAGTCTAGTATCTGGTAAGCGATATATGTGTCCAAAGAATGCAAACCCCCATTTTCGCATTGTGTCAATGATCAATTCACTTTCCTTGTAAAGTACTGAATTTTGCAAAAGTGTATTATTATCATTTAAATTCTGGTTTAATGTGAAAAGGCAAATACAAATTAATCAAGGGAAGTTATTCTCTATGAACATTTAATTTTACTATCAAAGACCGGGTATTACGTTTTCATTAACAGCAAATTGCACGCTACACCACACTCTAACTAGGTATGTCGCACGCCTTCTGTACTGCCACCTTTGAGCAGTTACCGCATATATGTCCTATCTTTTTCATTCCCTCTCCTTCACTATCATGTGCACTCACTCACTCTATGTATCTATCACTCTCTCTACCCCAAAATACTACTCGCTGTGTATGACTCGCGTAGCTTCTACACATATCTCGTTCGATCTTTACGTTTGAGTCCAGGATTAGATCAAAAGCTTAACGTTGATGTGACATGTCATTTCCCTTCAAAAGCTTAATGTTGATGTGACATGTCATTTCCCTGTGTTTTCTCTGTATATTTTCTGCATTTTTATTTTCCTGTGATTTCCCTGTTTTTTCAGAAAATGAGTACCCTGTCAGATCATAAACATTGGGACACATTGTAATATTGCCATATCTAGCTGAATGCAACCCCAAGACACTTTTTGAATGTATTTTTTGATTGTATTTTCTGTCCAGGTGTCCGACACTTATATTGTAGTTTCTTCCCACCAATTGCTGATAACAGCCAAAATGTGATACTAAATTACTGGTCTGTAACTTTAGGGAATATATATCGCAGATTTAAATAATTCAATTAACATTTTATTATTTCCATGAAAACCTGTGTGCAGTGATATAAAGCACTCAGAGTGTCTTTTACTGGAATATTTTCATTTACCTCATTCCAGTTTTTCAGCCAAACAAGAAATTTTAAAAAAAGTATCTCATGTGCTATGCTTTATGCCTTTAAATGGTGCTGACAAACTGTCCCTCTTCAGTACACATGTAAAGGGTCTCTTTATATTCACAATTGTCCACCATTTCAATATAAGGCAGTACCTAATAATAATGTTATTGGTTTTACGTCCCACCAACTACTTTGTCGGTTTTTAAAGATGGTGCCGGAATTTTTTTCAGCAGGAGATTTTTATATGCCTGTAAATCTACCGACACGAGGCTTACGTATTTTAGCATTCAAATACCACTGAAGTGCATCAAGAATGAACCTGCCAAGTTGGGTTCACAAGACCAGCGCTCTACCATCTGAGCTACTCAGCCCAGGATGAAGTACTTGATTCAGTACCTAGGAAGACTGACAGATCAGCAGCAGTTGCCTCATTGAAGATGTTTAGTGCTAAAGAAACTTTCTGTATTTCAGAATTTGAAGGAGAGACGGTTTTTATTAGATAATTCCAGGGCAGATTTAATCTTTCTTTCTTGTACAAATCATCTTCATCAGAAAACTTTGTTTCTAGTACTGTAACATAGTCTTCCATGATAGAGATAAAAGAAGTCTTGCCATCATTCTTGACATTTAACCAATTATTATGGATGGTTTTTAAAATATGCAACATATCATAGGTAACACATGTCTTAGCTAAACAGTTTGGAATATGGAAAAAAAGTATTTGGATTCCCCCCCTCTTGAGTTACAGTCAGCGTCAACTCAAGTCCTAAGTGGCGTTTTAGATGTTATACCGATAGTCAACACTGAAGAATTAAGCAAAATATCCATCCGCATGTAAACAGTTCCTCTCTTCCCCCCCACTCTCCATCTCGGTTTCCATCCTGAACGTGGCGGGTAAAGTAAGCGGCGTTTATAACATGCATAACATCAAAGGGACTGCTTAGGACTTGAGTTGACTCCAAGTATAGTAGATCAAACAATACTCTATGTACCCTATTTTTGTCAGTAACTATCGTCAATACTTTTAAATTACAATTTCACAAAAAATTAGAACAGATTTTTTATACTGTGTCAGTTCAGACCCCTTCAACTGTTTCACATGAATTAATTTTACAACTTCTTTTTTAGTGCCTCATTAAGGTTATCATTTTTCTTAACAAGTTGGTCTAGATGAATGTACAGATATAGAGGCTACAGAGTATAAGAACCCCTTATATGATTAAATTCTGGTGTATTTGAAAATACTTGGGGGAAAATTACGAAAAAAGGAATTGTTGCATGACCAAGGACAATAAACGAAAATTAACAGAAATAATTAAGAACACTTACAGTCACAGTCTCATAAATAAAGTCGCACTAATATGTGGAAACAAACTGGGCGGAAGAGGTCAGGTGGATGAATAAATGTAATTCCGATGTACCGACTAAAATAAGGATACCAAATTCAAGAAAGCAAATAACTTTAATTAAAGTGAAATTAGCTTAAGTAGTTTCCAACAATCATTAACTCCCAAAAGAAAATGAAGTAACCATCAATTCAAATTAAATGAAATATTAAACCTTTAAGATTAGTTAAAATGAATATACACATCAATCATTTTTCACATAGCAGTCCCCTAAGCTAATCATCAGAACCGATGAAAATTAAACCCATTCATATTTTGGGTATGCAACCAATTAATCAAGTAGGTAACCAAATTAATGTTAGTAATAATTTAATGACCATGGAAAACTCTTTGATTTGAGTATTGGAGCAGAAAACAGCCTCTTTATGGCTATCTCTGACGAACCCTTTTATGTCCTTAACAATTTATTAGTATACAAGCCCCTCACAAAAGTCTACACCTAAAGTTGTCCTCCCCAAAGCATTACAACCCAAGATTCGTTCCTGTTATCATGGTTCCCATGCTGGAGGCCATTTTGGAATCTCAAAACCTTTTCTTGTATTTCGTCTATTTTTTACTGACCCAAAATGTATCATACCATTCAGCTCTTTGTCTGTACTTGTGAATTTTGCCAGGAGGCTAAACCATGTAATGCATTACCTCCAGGTACCCATTCTCTGCACCTTCCTCATATCCCACTGAAGTTTTTTATAATAAACCTTGTCGGCCCCCTAACACGATCATCCAAAGTAAATGTATATATGTTTACCTTACTAGATGGGTTCTCGAAATTCTTAGTTATCCACTCAATTCAAAATGCCTCCACCACTACCATAATAAACCTAGTCAATCAAATTGTGTATTCCACAAAAATTAGTGTCTGATAATGCTGCTATTTTTACTGCAAAAGCATTCTATAATATGTGTTTCTCCCTAGGCATCAAAAAGATTTTTATTACACCCTATTGCCCTCAAGCGCATATGGCTGAGAGATACCATCAAAACTTCTATCTTACATTCTGATAACCACAAAACTTGGGACAGAGAGCTCCCTTCCCTAACTCTTCCCTTTAATTCTACTCTCAATGAGTCCACTAAGCATACTCCTGCTAATTTATTTTTGGGCCGTGAGCTTCACTCTCCCCTTTCCTTAAACTGGAAGCTCCCAACACTATCATATCAGCAGAACACTCGTTCTTCAAAACAAGCCTGGGAATCAGCCTTGAAAAATTTATACAAAGCACAGGAATTACATAACATAATTCTAAACATGTACCCTCCACATTTAAACTTAGGGATTCAGTTTTATTATTGAATCATCCTCAAAAGTTCAGTAATCAATAGCCAATCTGCAAGATTTTTCCTGAAATGGACTGGACCATATCGTATACTTGCTTTTCCCTCCCCTGTGAATGCCATACTGCAAAATATTTCAGATTTATGCAATGTTAAGCGCACTCATTTATCTCAGTTAAAACCATTTATCTCTTAGGCCACCCCCCCCTGCCCCCCGCTCCACCTTTCCCCCGGGAGAATGTCCGTTTTCTGCTAATTGTCTACACTCTTTCATGTTCATTTGAACAGATGTTTTATTCATCCATAGTGCTCTCTACTTGTATGGCTCCCTCAACCCCAATGTCCTATTTGTTTGTATTGAGAGCTCATCTCTCTTATTTTCTCTCAGCATAGTTTATACATGGGGGAAAAAAATCTCTCTCTCTCATCTGATGCCCTTGTGTGCGTGCGTGTGTGCGTGCATGCGTGTGCGCGCGCGCGCGCGCTCGTGCATCCACTCATTCATTGCCTCTTATTAATCAATCATTCCTTTCGTTCTTCCTCAAAATTTAATTCTTATTTAAAAAAATGTAAAATGTTCTGCCTCAAAATGTAATTCTTAGATAAAAATGTAAAATGTTCCTCAAAATTTAATTCTTATAAAAAAGTAAAATATGTAAAATGTTATATCTCAAATTCTATCTTAAATTCTCATACAAAAAAAGTGCTCTTCATCATGTCCATTTTCTTTCTTTGGAGCGCTCCACATTCCGTCCCCTTTCCCCTTTTCCTCCGAGAACACTACTGAGACTTTTGGACCTTTTTCTGCATAAAATTATTTCTTCTTCCGGTGTAATATGTTAAATTCTCTACAGACCTGTGTGCCACTGTCTCCTATTTGGCACTACCATCGATTCTGCACCACATCTCGTCCTCGAGCACCATTTCTTCGGCTACTTCTTCAAGAACCTACCATCTTCTACATGAATCAAGACTCCGGATCTTTCTGTGGCCTACACACACATACAAAAAATAAATTTAAAAAAATAAAAAAAAAATTTAAAAAAATTTGTGGACTTAACTTTTTTTTTGTAAGCATGGGGATATTGTGCTGTGATGTCCCGAACTTATCTTGTGTACCCCTGGCACTTCATATTTCACTACCTTCTGCCGGCCTTGTTTTGCACTTACTGACTGCCATCTTAGACAATCAGCTGATCAGCTGACTCTCCCACTCCCCTGACATGAACTCTATGTGTCGCAACTTCTAGAATGAACTCTAAGATTGTATAAATACTCACCACCCGGTCTAACTCGCCAGGCTGAACAAGAGGCCATTCTCTGCTGGATGTGCGAGCACATAACATTGGACAGAACTGGTTCTCTGCTCCCATCGACTGCTGGTGTTCTTCAGGTGAGACATAGAGATCACATAATGTAAACATACCTTTTCATTCATCTTTCTCCAGATGGTGAGGGAGTTGGGAGAGTCACCAAGTTAGAGAGCACTAAATTCCATTCTGTGTTCATGGCTACAGATCATTAAAGCAAGCTTGGACATACACATTCCAGTGTATTCAAACTACTTCTACCCTTCAAGCATAATTCTATCTTCGCATGTGTGCAGTTATTCCATATGCATCTAATGAGAACATTTTCCTTAGTGGTCATGTGTCTCGGTTTCCCTCATCTCCATCCCATCTCTCATTCTATCCCATATCTTGTTTAAAATTTTGAATAATTTATGGTACATAGATTTATAACACACTTGTATAAGAATTTAGCTACCTTTATCTAACTATGCTGATTAATGTCACAGTCGATCTTCTCGAATAGGGTTTCTTGTTTACCTAAACTTACATGCTCTTTATTCAATTTTTTAAAATACATTCTCCTGGTAGATTATACTATGTAAAGATTTTGGCACCAGTCTTTGTACATCTAGCGATCTGGATCAACTATATAAACTAAAGTTTGTCATCACCCTTTCTAATTTACACACACTATATCTTGCCTTAACATCACTTGTGAAAATTGTCTCAAATTCATTTTCAAATTATGTTATTCTATTGTACCCCGCCGGCCGTTAATGTACACACATATATATTTATTGAAGTAAAAGTTGTTATTGCCATCAAAACTATCTTTTCCTTTAATTGTACACATTACTACCACTCCTTTATATGCCGGATCCCTCTGGGCTTGTTTTCCACTGCACACAACAGTGTTTCATTATTATTACCATTATTTTTGGTCTTAAACTTGTTGTCTGTTATTGAACTCCGACTTCACCCCAACGTAATGTAACAACAGGAGGGATTTATAATTCGAGAAATGTATAACTCTATTGTAGACATACGTTCGTACTGATAGGTTTACAGTATTTCAGTCTCCAAATTATGTTTGTTCTGTTGGCATATTAGAAACATCTTACGTAAAACTAAACAAGAACCGTCAGATACAGAATTAACCAATCAACAACTTGCAGTTTTACCTTACAATTATCTGTTAACACCTTAAAGTCCATTATTTGATTGTAATTTTTTTCCACCTCGTGCATAATTCATGCAGCTTCTTCTATTCTTTTTTCTGCACCTCATCTTCTTTCCTCTGGGTCTGTACATGGATACTGTAGGTCTACTTAAATAATGATGTACATTACAAAACACTGTAGGTACGGTATTTTTTTAGGCAAAACTGGTTTTCTTCGTGGGAATTCCTTTCTATTTCCATCCCTGTTGACAAACACCTCCATGAGCTCTAAATCATCCTGATGAAAAGTGACCTTTCAGATGATGCCCAGTTTTCTGTGGGAATTGCTCAAAGCAACAATTTCCATAGTTCCACGTTCTTTGCGAACAGCAAACATGGCACATATCCAACATCTAAAACATAACATGTAATAAAGTTATGTTTTGAATTCATATTAATTTTCTGGATCCTATATATAAGTTACGATGAGACACGCATTCATATTTTGAAATGAGTCTGAAGTTTAAACATTTCACTGAAAGAATCTGAGGGATAGTGTAAACAGTGTGACGTGGCAGCTGGTTATGATAATAATCAATTTTAAGAGCTTATAACTTAATATTGTAAAATATTGATATGTCAGGAGCTGTACTTACCGTTATTAAATGGAATGAACACTATTCTTTAAAATAAACTTGTTTAAATAAATGTAGTTATGTATGGAGCTGCACGTTTTAGTCTGTCTCTTGCTATGTGTCAAGCTATATAAGAAACTAGCAAGATACCCGTGCTTCGCTACGGTATTATACTGAAATTTATAATTGAATGCTTATTGTTTTAGATATATAATCCACCGAAATTCGCGATCTGACTCGTTTTCTGCGAGAATCCACCAAAATTCCCGATCTGACTTGTGTTCTATTATTTTACGGCACGTTTCCTCCCATTTTTAAATCTTCCTTTCCAGCAATCGATTTCGTACTTCCCGGGCTAGGCTCAGGTATTCCTCCCGGTCAGTTGGGTCCGTAAATCTTTGCCATCTTTTCCTATAATATTTTTTATATGGGTAAAATCCTTCAGGAGATCCGGCGTGCTGTCATATTGGGTGCCTTGGAGGCAATGAACCCGCGGCCGGACTGCATTCTTAGTCATTACCCGTCCAGGAGCCGTTTCCAGCGCGGTCCGCACATTTGAGGACGGTCCGGAATATTATTATTATTATTATTATTATTATTATTATTATTATTATTATTATTATTATTATTATTATTATTATTATTATGTGTTGCTGGAATGGCTGATGACAGGGAAAAACGGAGTATCCGAAGAAAAACCTGTCCCGCCTCCGTTTTGTCCAGCACGAATGCCACATGGAGTGACCGGGATTTGAACCATGGAAGCCAGCTGTGAGAGGCCGGCGCTGCCGCCTGAGCAACGGAGGATCCTTATAAGCACATTAATAACAGTAAAATCAATTGGTCTCACCTCCTTCTACACCCCACCGCCGTTAAGTTTATTAACCGCCAACCCCCCCCCCCCCAAAAAAAAAAATTAAAATAATGCTTGTTTCTTTATGTTTAAGGGAGATTCAAGACACCAATGTTCACGTCTATTACCTTCAATTTTGAGATATAAGTATCCCCATAAAATAATTTACTAATTATCCCGCAAAAAATACTTGTTTCTTTAATAGTAAAGGATCTTCTAAATACCAATTATCACGACTCTAACTTCTTCAGTTTTTGATTTATGTGTCCTCATGAAAGGAATTCAACTCCTTTACACTCCCGCCCTCCAAAATGGTTTCCCCACCAAAACGCGTTTTTCTTTGTTTTTAAAGGAGATCCAAATACGAATTTTCACGTCTGTAACAACTTTAGTTTTTATTAGATGTATGTATTCTCATACAATTAATTTTTCAATTCTTCCCCCCCCCCCCCCTCCTTCATTGGATTTTCCGAGAATACGTGTTTCTTTACCTTTAAAGCAGATTGCAAATATCAAATTTCACGTCTGTAACATCTTCATTTTTGAGATATCAGTAGCCTAATTAAAAGAATTCATCACCATTTTCAGTCACTTTTACCCCCCCCCCTCCACCCAAGTGGTATTTCCGAAAACTAAAAATACACTTTTCTTTATGTTTAATAGAGATAAATAATACCATTTTTCACTTCTGTAACATGTTAAGTTTTTTAAATATACTGTAAAAATTCTCATTTTAAAATTTCACCCTCGTCGCCATAACACCTATCTGTGTCGCTGCGACGTAAAGCCCGTGGCAAAAAAAAATCACCCCTTTTGAGTTCCCCTTAAGTGGAGTTTCCAAAAACAAATCACCTATATTTCTTTACATTTACAGGAGATTTACACCCACTTTTTACATCTGTAACATTTTACGTTTCCAAGATATTCTGTAGATATAGTCTTTAAAAAATTCACCCCAATTTGTCACTCCTGTTTAACCGCCATTAATTGGCTTTTCGAAAAACTAAAAAATACGTGTTTCTTTATTTTTAAAAGAGATCCCATATGCGAATTATCAGTTCTGTAATATCTTTCGTTTCTGAGATATGTGTATCCTCATTAAAGGCATTCAACCCATTTTTCACCCTTTTACACCTCTCCTATTAGGATTTACAGGAAACAAAAAAATACGTGTTCCTTTATTTTTAGAGGAGATTCTAACTACCAATTTTTACATCTGTAAACTTAAAAAGTTTTGAGATATAGATAACTCATTTTTAAAAATACCCCTTTTTAACCCCCCCCCCCATTTATTGTATTTTCCACAAACAAAAAATACGTGTTTCTTTATTTTTAAAGGAGATCCCAAACACCAATTTTCAGGTCTGTAATATCTTCAGGTTCTGAAATATAAGTAGACTCATGAAATGCATTCGACCCCTTTTCCAACCTTTTCCACCCTTCCTATTAGGATTTTCCGAAAACAAAATATGCGTGTTTCTTTATTTTTAATGGAGATTATAAATACCAATTTTTACATCTATAACCTTTAACAATTTTGAGAAATAGATACACTCATTTTAAAATATTACCCCCTTTTCATCCCCCGCTTAATTGGGTTTTCCAGAAACAAAAAAATACGTGTTTCTTTATTATTAAAGGAGATCCCAAACACCAATTTTCAGGTCTATAATATCTTCAGTTTCTGAGATATAAGTAGCCTCATTAAAGGCATTCAACCCCTTTCTCACCCCCTTTTCACTCCTCCTAGTGCGATTTTCCGAAAACAAAAAAATACGTGTTTCTTTATTTTTAATGAAGATTCTAAATACCAATTTTTACATCTGCAAACTTTAAATGTTTGGAGATATAGATTCACACATTTTAAAAATTCACCCCCTTTTCACCCTTCCATTAATTGGATTTTCCAAAAACAAAAAAATACGTGTTTCTTTATTTTTAAAAGAGATCAAAAGTACCAATCTTCAAGTCTGTAATATCTTCAGTTTCTGAGATATAAGTACCGGTATCCTGATTAAAGGCATTCAACCCCTTTTTCACCCTTTTTCACCCCTCCTATTGGGATTTTCTGAAAACAAAAAAATACGTGTTTCCTTATTTTCAAAGAGGATTCTAAATACCAATTTTTACATTTGTAAACTTTTAAAGTTTTGAGATATAGGTGCACTCATTTTAAAACTTCACCCCCCCTTTCACCCCCTTAGCAACGGAATATCCAAAAATCCTCTCTTAGCGAGCACCTACATCTTAATATGAATGTATCCCCAAAATTTCATTTCATTATGTCCAGTAGTTTTGGCTCGGCGATGATGAATCAGTCAGTCAGTCAGGACAAGCTATTTTATATATATATAGATAGACTAGCAAGATACCCGTGCTTCGCTACGGTATTATACTGAAATTTATAATTGAATGCTTATTGTTTTAGATATATAATCCGCCGAAATTCGCGATCTGACTCGTTTTCGGCGAGAATCCACCAAAATTCCCGATCTGACTCGTTTTCTATTAGATTTCGGCATGTTTCCTCCCATTTTTCAATCTTCCTTTCCAGCAATCGAGTCGTACTTCCCGGGCTAGGCTCAGGTATTCCTCCCGGTCAGTTGGGTCCCTAAATCTTTGCCATATTTTCCTATAATCATTTTTAATATGGATAAAATCCTTCAGGAGAACCGGCGTGGTGTCATATTGGGTGCCTTGGCGGCACTAAACCCGCGGCCGGACTGCATTCTTAGTCATTACCAGTCCAGGAGCCGTTTCCAGCGCAGTCCGCACAACTGACGACGGTCCGGAACATAATTATTATTATTATTATTATTATTATTATTATTATTATTATTATTATGTGTTGCTGTAACGGCTGATGACAGGGAAAACCGGAGTATCCGGAGAAAAACCTGTCCCGCCTCCGTTTTGTCCAGCACGAATGACACATGTAGTGACCGGGATTTGAACCACGGAACCCAGCTGTGAGAGGCCGGCGCGCTGCCGCCTGAGCAACGGAGGATCCTTATAAGTACATTAAGAACAGTAAAATCAATAGGTTTCACCTCCTTCTACACCCCACCACCGTTAAGTTTATTTAGTGCCACCCACTCACCTCCCCCAAAAAAATTAAAAGAAGGCTTGTTTCTTTATGTTTAAAGGAGATTCCAAACACCAATGTTCACGTCTATTACCTTCAGTTTTGAGATATATGTATCCCCATAAAAATAATTTATTTTTTCACTTCATTTCACACTACTCCCCACCCCCACTAAGTGAATATTCCCGCAAAAAATACGTGTTTCTTTAATAGTAAAGGATCTTCTAAATACCCATTATCACGACTCTAACTTCTTCAGTTTTTGATTTATGTGTCCTCATGAAAGGAATTCAACTCCTTTACACTCCCGCCCTCCAAGATGGTTTCCTCCCAAAAACGCGTTTTTCTTTGTTTCTAAAAGAGATCCAAATACGAATTTTCACGTCTGTAACAGCTTTTGTTTGTATTAGATGTATGTATTCTCATACAATTAAGTCAATTAAATTTTCAATTATTTCACACACACACACACACACACACACACACACACACACCCTCATTGGATTTTCCGAGAATACGTGTTTCTTTACTTTTAAAGCAGATTGCAAATATCAAATTTCACGTCTGTAATTCCTTCATTTCTGAGATATCAGTAGCGTAATTAAAAGAATTCAACACCATTTTCAGTCACATTTACCCCCCCCCCCCCGCCACCCAAGTGGCATTTCCGAAAACTAAAAATACACGTTTCTTTATGTTTAATAGAGATAAAAATACCATTTTTCTCTTCTGTAACATGCTAAGTTTTTTTAGATATACTGTAAAAATTCTCATTTTAAAATTTCTCCCTTTTTGAGTTCCCCTTAAGTGGAGTTTCCAAAAACAAATCACCTATGTTTCTTTACATTTACAGGAGATTCCAAACACCCACTTTTTACGTCTGTAACATTTTACGTTTCCAAGATATTCTGTAGATATAGTCTTTCAAAAAATTCACCCCAATTTGTCACTCCTGTTTAACCGCCATTAATTGGATTTTCCAAAAACTAAAAAAATACGTGTTTCTTTATTTATAAAGGAGATCCCATATACAAATTTTCAGTTCTGTAATATCTTTCGTTTCTGAGATATATGTATCCTCATTAAAGTCATTAAACCCATTTTTCACCCTTTTACACCCCACCTATTGCGATTTACAGCAAACAAAAAAATGCGTGTTCCTTTATTTTTAGAGGAGATTCTAACTACCAATTTTTACATCTGTAAATTTTAAAGTTCTAAGATGTAGACACACTCATTTTAAAAAATTCACCCCCCCCCCCCCTTTTCATCCACCAATATTTGGAATTTTCAAAAACGAAAAAATACGTGTTTATTTACTTTTAAAGTAGATCCCAAATACCAATTTTCAGGTCTGTAATATCTTCAGGTTCTGAAATATAAGTAGCTTCATTTAAGACATTCAACCCATTATTCACCCTTTTACACCCTTCCTATTGGGATTTTCCGAAAACAAAAGAATACGTGTTTCTTTATATTTGAAAGAGGTTCTAAATACCAATTTTTACATCTATAAACTTTAAAAGTTTTGAGATATAGATACACTCATTTTAAAAATCACCCCCCCCCCCCATTAATTGGATTTTCCAAAAAACAAAAAATACGTGTTTCTTTATTTTAAAGGAGATCCCAAACACCAATTTCCTGATCTGTAATATATTCAGGTTCTGAAATATAAGTAGACTCATGAAAGGCGTTGGACAACGTTTTCAGACTTTTCCACCCTTCCTATTAGGATTTTCCGAAAACAAAATATACATGTTTCTTTATTTTTAAAGGAGATTCTAAATACTAATTTTCACATCTATAACCTTTAAAAGTTTTGAGATATAGATACACTCATTTAAAAATATTACCCCCTTTTCACCCTCTCTTAATTGGATTTTGCAGAAACAAATAATACGTGTTTCTCTATTTTTAAAGGAGATCCCAAACACCAATTTTCAGGTCTGTAATATCTTCAGTTTCTGAGATATAAGTAGCCTCATTAAAGGCATTTAACCCTTTTTTCACCCCTTTTCACTCCTCCTATTGCGATTTTCCGAAAACGAAAAAATACGTGTTTCTTTATTTTTAATGAAGATTCTAAATGCCAATTTTTACATCTGCAAACTTTAAAAGTTTGGAGATATAGATTCACTCATTTTAAAAATTCACCCCCTTTTCACCCTCCCATTAATTGGATTTTCCAAAAAAATACGTGTTTCTTTATTTTTAAAAGAGATCAAAAGTACCAATTTTCAGGTCTGTAATATCTTTTCTGAGATATAAGTACCGGTATCCTGATTAAAGGCATTCAACCCATTTTTCCCCATTTTCACCCTTTTCACCCCTCCTATTGGAATTTTCTGAAAACAAAAAAATACGTGTTTCCTTATTTTTAAAGAAGATTCTAAATACCAATTTTTACATCTGTAAACCTTTAAAGTTTTGAGATATAGATACACTCATTTTAAAATTTCACCCCCCTTTTCACCCCCTTAGAGAAGGAATATCCAAAAATCCTCTCTTAGCGAGCACCTACATCTTAATATGAATATATCCCCAAAATTTCATTTCTTTATGTCCAGTAGTTTTGGCTCGGCGATGATGAATCAGTCAGTCAGTCAGGACAAGTTATTTTATATATATATAGATAAATTGGCCATCTTCAGTCAAATAAAATATAACAGATCATGTGATAACTAGAACATATGTATACCAGACAAAGACAATGTTGCAGGCATAATTATAACATTAAAATACATATAATAACAAAAATTATGGTTGTGATCTTCTTGTTATAACATTATGTCTTTAAGTTGACTTAGGACCTCAGGCAAAGAAGTAAATCTGGAAATGATTAGCCAGAATTAGGAAGGAATAAACATACATAAAAGAAATTAAAAAGGCAAAAAATTATTTATGAGGCTCGCCTCTATAGTGATTCACTAAGAGGATGAAACTAGTCCCAAGACTGAAGTGATATTATTTACTTGATATATTGTATTGAATTGTATTGTCAATTTCTTTCTTATAATTGCACTTACATATGGAACAAAAATGAAATGTATAGCTTATACTTATAATAATGTGTCAAGAGTGTGGCATTGCTGCTCTTCAGTGGGCAGAGCCTCAATTAAAGGGGGCTATGGAAATATGCAGTAACAGAACAAACCAGCATATCACAAGAAACTCCTTCTTATATGAAATGTTCAAAATGACCATTTTTAGGATTGACACATGCATACCAATACTCTATGGACACATCAGCACATTTGGAATTCATTGTGACAGCAGGTTGATGCATATATCGATGCTAACGGAGCGTATTTTGAGCATTTTCTGTAAGAAAGAGTTCCGTGTGGTATGTTGATAAGTTTTGTTCCTGTGTGTTTCCCATGATTAATATACCATGTCGAGTTGTAGAAAATGAGTTCTAACTTAGCAATGAAGCATTTCTGGACCCATGTATATATTACATATTCTCTTCTTCTATGTCTGAGGAAAGTGTCCTGGAAACTTGGTCGTACCTTACTGTTACAGCCTGTATAGCAGAGGTTTTTTTTTTTTTTTTAAAAGAAGTGCAACATTTTAAAATTTCCATGCTTTAAAGTCTGTCATTATCACTGTTCCATTCAAAATCCTACAACTTTTCTTTTCTTAAATTTGTAGGGCAGTTTGTACTGGTATTCCTATTCCATAATCTGCCACCAACTTACTAGCCAACTACTCCTCTCTAAATTTTTTCTCTCTATAATTTCTAATGTCTGCATCATATGGTGTATGGTTAAGCACTGTCATAAAAGTATCATTTCTTTCAGTTTCAAGAAAGCCTATTTGAAAATCAGGAAAAATAATGTATACTATAGTACATTTTTCAATTTTTTTATGAAGAACGTGCAAACCAGATAACCAGCGGATGAATAATGAAGAGTTTACAGTATGCATTTACTAAACGACACACAATACTATTGTTAGGATAAATATGAATGGTTAAAGAAGGATAGAGATACAGATGAGATGGTGAAGAGACAGTTCAAGGGAATAATAACCGAGAACAGTAGAAGTCCGCTATAGCAAAAATTCACAATGGCGAAAAATTTATTCGCTATAGCGGATTGTTGTTACATCAGATTTTTGTAAAAAAAAGTCGGGTGGACCCCCACACACAATAAAATTGGTATGAAATTACAACCAGCTGCTTCAAAACTTGCATTTTCACAGATTGCCATACTATGGCTTACTCGTTATGTTATTTTTCCTAATACCAAGACAACATGAATGCTTCTGCGGCAAATGTTTCATTTTCTTATTCAAACAGTGTCATTTAACCTAACTTAACCTTATATGCATCGTAAAAATATATTTCAGGCGCCAGTAGAGTAATGATAACGTTTTTGCTATAAATTTAACAAGACACGAGAAAATACAGTGAAACCTCCTTGGAGATTTCTTTATCAAAATGATTTCTTGCTTAGCATGGCGGAAATTCAAAGTCGTGATTTATGGCATATTAAATCTATATAAAAATACCTCACTTATCATGTCACAGATTTTCACTATTACTGCATAGTACAATAACTTTTCCTAGCCCTGAAAATGTTATTTGTCTTCCCTTGTGAAAGGAACAGATTTCCAACACAGATTAGAGCCCCCACCACAGGAGACCGCCCTGAAAAAGTTGCGCGAAAACGGGAAATGGCCTTGAATTTCTGAACTTTACAGGGTAAATTATATCTTCAGGAAGGAAGCCGTTAGCCTCAGGAAAGTTCAGTTTTGTTCTCCAATTTTCATTGATATTGCTGAATAACCTAGAAAGCCTGTTTGTGCTTATATTTCTCATTCCTTCCAGAAGTTTAGAGATTTATTCCGTATAGAGTCATACAGCGAAAGGTACTGAATATCTGTCGCGTGATAGCCTACATATTGATGAGGAACACAATCGTGTTAAGTTGACTAGCGTAGTCATAATTATTATTGTGTAGCCCAGCTATAGATACCGCACTGAAAAAGTTGTGATATTTGCTTACTAATAAAGACAACATTAAAATCCAGGAAATGGACAAGCATCCACATCTTTCAACAGTGGCGCGTATGTTGAAACTCGCACCTTCGAGTTTTGACTCTAGTGAACTGAAGTGATGCAATCGAGGTGACGGTCAAAGTAATCCTCCTGCACATGGCCGAGTTCCAACCTCCAAATAATTCATGGTCGAAGAGTGTGACCAGAAAACAATGTTTAATAACCTACTGGTCCGAAACATAAGACTTAAGCTGACGTTTGTTTTAGAAAGAGCATGATCCGCAAATAATGTGCTCATACTTTTATGGATACCGGTGCAAATGTTTTATATTTATTGTCTGGTGTTTTACACACCTTATACACCATTGTTATTTAATACGCACCAGTGGAAAAGATTTTCGTATTTGTTCTCTCGTCTTTTTCATGCCTTTTAATACTCTCATCTTTAGAAACAGTAGATAACCCATCTGTTTCACTGTTGTACCCAACACATTATTTTTCCTTGTCCCCTGCAGAAATAACCAAACAAGGTTTTACTTAATAAACTAACCTCTGAAATCTGCCATCCTTTCTAGCCATATTAAAAAAAAAAAAAGGTTATTTACTTTACGTCCCATTAACTAGTTCTGCGATTTTTGGAGACGCCGATATGCCAGAATTTATTCCCGCATAAGTTCCTTTTACGTGCCAGTAAATCTACCAACACAAGACTGACGTATTTGAGCATCTTCAAATACCACCGGACTGAGCCAGGATCGAACCTGCCAAGTTGAGGTCAGAAGGCCTGCACCTGAACCGTCTGAGCCACTCAGCCCAGCGTGCTGTATTTTGAGATGTATCATATTCTTAATTAATTTCAATACATAACATTAAATTAATCGATTGTTTACTTCAGCCTTTATTTCTAACGAGTTAACTACTATTATCGGCCACGTTATTTACGCATTTATTACAGAAACATGTTCTCTTTCATTTTTGAATTGTGTAACAGAACAACAGTCAACGAGTATAACTATGTTCAAATGTCGGCAAGAGCATCTCCATGCACATAGGGTGAAAACTACACCGAAGATGATTGTTCACCTTCATTGTAATCGCTGGAGTCCATAAATATCGATAATGGAAATAACGCATGCTTAATCGCTCATAATAACGGATGCATCAGTGACAGGGTTCTCACTGTAACCAAAGGATAATACACAGTTTAATACAGGAATTTTCAAGGGACACAATAAGTCTGTCGTTACAACGGAGTTCTCGCTATATGCCGTACTCGCTGTAACAGACTTCTACTGCAATAGGTCATGAATAAATTATAGAAACCAATATAAATAAAAATGAGTTTTAAAGGAGGTAGCTTATAAACAATCTTGACAAAAAATAATCAGCAAAATGATATATAATTATATTACCACACACTAATCAAGCAAACTTGTCCATAAATAAATACTCATCCCTTAAACATAAATTCATTGTTCAAAACAAAAAAGAAAAATTACAAATTTACTATAGAGCAATAATAACTACATAGATTCAATATGATTACCAAAAATGATTATACTCGATATTAATAACATTCTTATTTGATCTCAACCATTCTACAGAGACTCTACAAATGCTAAATCATGATTTTATCTTTAGAATGAATCAAAAACAAAGAATGTACAATTTAAGCAACAACCAACATAAATAAAAGTGATGGTGGTAGTGGTATTCTAAGGAATCTTATCTGTGCATTTGCTGACATAAAGCCAGTTCCATCTGAATATAAATACAGTAACTAACCACAGTGTAGACAGTCTAACAAAGAGATATTTAAAATATAAACTGTACCTCATCATGGGTTAGTAGTTTCTGTTCAGTAGCATATTTACAAATTTCCTCCTTCACTTTGCCTAGATTTTGGCCTTGTCTGACACGCCGCTGCGATGTTTCTCCTCCAACCAGCAGAGCATTAAGGATATCAAACCACACGTCTAAGGAGAGGGACTGTGTCTCACTGCTGCGAAGAACTAGGTTCAGCACCTCTCCATAATGCTCGGGGAAGTCGTACATGAGTAACAGCCTCAAGTGTTTCCGAAACACCTGATAAACAGACATACAGGTTCTGATTAAATCAGACTATGTGATTAATATGTATTTATAAATTTGCAACAACTATCATTAAAAAAATGGAAAATGCATAATAGATAAATAACAAACACCCCACACTTACAACAGTAAAACAAACAAACAAAAAACAAACAAACAAACAAACAAACAAACAAACAAACAAACAAACAAACAAACAAATCAATCAATCAATCTAATCTGAAAGGTTATTAAGCCTGTGGTCTACGCTTTAGAGATGCTACTGGAAAGCTAGGAGTGAACAGGGAAAATTGTAAGATGGAAATTAAGTGGACCATAGACAGTCTGAAAGATAATAAAGCAGCTGGGGAAGAATTCATAGTGGCAGAACTGAAGCAGGCGAATGAGAATACTCTGGACATACTAATCTGTCTCTTTCAGGAGATTGGGAAAACGGGTACTATACCAGTAGAGTGGCAGTTAGCACTAATCCGTCCTCTCCATTAAAAAGGAGATAAGAACAATGTTGACAATTACAGAGGTATATCGATAGTGCCTGCTCCTTACAAGCTTCTTTCTAAAGCACTCCTTAACAGAACTGAAGTTCATCTTGATAAACATATTGGTGAATACCAGACTGGTTTCCGAAATGGCCGTTCCTGTCTGGAACAAATTCTAAATCTGAAGAACATCATCAGATACAAGATAACTGGGAGGTTTGAATAAGTGGTCATATTTGTGACTTCAGAAAAGCATACGATCGATTGACCGACAGTCGTTACTGAATGTTCTGGAAGAGTCTGGGGTGGATGCTATATCCAGAAACTTGATTAAGCAGATTCTCACCAACACAATATCGAAGGTGAAATTCAAGAATGAAATCTGATAGTATTTTGTGGTAAAGAATGCGGTCAGACAAGGGGACAGACTTTCTCCACTTCTTTCCAACTGTATCTTGGAAAAGGTAATTCGAGAATGGAGAAAATCGCTGAACGAAGAAGTAGGAAATGAATATCGATTTTGATTAGGCTCCAAACACAAAGGAGTGTATGTTGACTGTCTGGCTTTTGCAGATGAATTAGCCATATTTGCTACCAACATCAGTTCAGCAATCAGGAAGATAAACCTTGTTAAAGACATTTTTTCTACAACTTGCTTTACATCACACTGACACAGATAGGTCTCATAGGGATGATGAGATGGAAGGCCTAGGAATGGGAAGGAAGTGGCCGTGGCCTTAATTAAGGTAAAGCATCTGCATTCGACTGGTGTGAAAATGATAAACCAAGGAAAACCATCTTCAGCACTGCCAACAATGGGGCTCGAACCCACTATCTCCCGGATGCAAGCTCACAGCTGCTAGGCCCTAAACGCATGGCCAACTCGCCCGGTTCTTCTTAAAGAAACTGCAGAGAAAGTAAGACTACATATCTCCTTTGAAAAGATAAAAAACATGACAACATGAGTGATGGTCCAGAATGGATGTTAACAGACTGTGGAAAGATTGGAATAGGCAAGAAGTTTAAGTACCTGGATGAAGTAATCCAAGAGAATGGGCTAGAACAAGAAGCGACCAATATCTGCATCCGGAAATTAGAGCGTACAGAGCGTACATTCCAAGTGACTAAACACATCTATAATAAGAAGATGCTGGGTTTCAGAGCCAAATTAAGACATTACAGCACTGTTGTTAGACCAGAAGGCTTATATGCTTTGGAGACCCTGTGCATGAATAAAAAGAGAACAAGTCAATCAACTACTTAAAAGAAAACTTAGGCTACTATGGCAGATACCAATATAAATGGTCCGTTATTGGACATAAATTTTCCAGCTAACTCATTCGTGACGCATGGCTAGTGCATACCGTGGAGGCTGCTGCTACTACTACTACTACTACTACTACTACTACTACTACTAAACGTTTTCATTCCTCCCCTGAAGGGGGAGGCGGGCCTCTTAGACGGTGACGCCATCTCTCAGACCAGGAGATTTGCTACGGTGAAGGAGATGTGCGGAGAAGGTGAGGGTGGTGGGCGGCCGTGGCCTGTACTACGAACTGGAAAACCACGGAAAACCATTCTCAGGACAGCCGACGGTCGGGGTCAGCCGTGAGGTACAGCCCTGTCCCGTCTCCCGAATGCAGAGGCGTAGAGCCACGGTACGTACTACGAACTGGAAAACCACGGAAAACCATTCTCAGGACAGCCGACGGTCGGGGTCAGCCATGAGGTACAGCCCTGTCCCGTCTCCCGAATGCAGAGGCGTAGAGCCACGGTACAGCCATGGCCATCTCTCCTCTGCTCAGTTGGCCGGTCAAAGTACAGAGCTGTTAGACCACTTAAGGGACGAAACCCAAGGGCCGAAACCCACTCTGCATCTACCAACCTATCGTGGAGGACCAAGGACCAAGGGGGATGTTTTCATTCCCCTCCCCTTCGGGGAGGGGCGGGCCACCTAGAAGGTAACGCCTTCTCTCTGGCCAGGAGATTCAGCGGGGTTTGGGGATTTAATTGGTTAAATGAGAGAGAGGGAGGGTGCTTTTATTTGGTGATGTGGGGGATTGGCCTCTTGGCTAAGGGTGTAGCATCTGCTCTTTTGCTTTTTATTGGTTCTTGTTACAATGGTTTACAATTTTGGAAGATTACAGTACAGATTTACAAATTTTGGATGATTACAGTATTGGTTTACAAGTTACACAGATTTTAATTAATAGTATTGTTGTTGGAAAGGAGAAGGTGAATGGTTTGTTGATAGAAGGAGGTGATGTTAACAAGGGAAGTGAGTAGTAGGACGAGAAGGTTAGAGTTAGTAGGTGGGCTGCGATGGTGGGGGAGGCGGGGTTGGTTCCGGGGTGGGTTGGTGTTAGGGCGGGTGGATGGTTGAGGGTTAGAGCGAGAGGGTTCCACCCGGTGCTGTTTTCCGAAGAGCTGAATCCCTTGCTGTATTAGTCTTTGAGCATCTTCGGGTTGGTGGAGAAGGAGCCGCACCATGTAGGTGGGCCCGGCCGTGTTGTGGATCCTGGCTGCTTTCTTCAGGTTGAGTCCCGATCGCTGAAGTTCCTGTGTGATGATTTCCTGTGGAATGGCTGGATTGATTCCTCTAATAACGCAACTGGCAATGGACTGAGGCGCTGGTGGTGGTGGTGTCGGCGGAGTTGCTTCGTTGGACTCGGGAGCTGGTGGTGGTGTTGCTCTTCTAGTTTCCATGGTGACGCTGGTGGCGTCTTCTTCTTCGGGCTGTAGGTTTACTGGATCAGGCTGCTTGGTGGGTTGAGGGGACATCATTATGGGTGAGGAGTGTGTCATCACTGTGGAAGTTATGGGAGTGGTGGGGCGGAGGGGAGAGGTAGCAATGGTGGTGGTGATAGTGGTAGTTGTGGTGGTGTGCGGATAGGTCAACGGATAGCGTGGAGGGGTGTATGGAGGTGGTGGCCGTGGTAATGGAGGTTGGAGTTGCTGGGGTGGCTGGGCTCTCGGGATCGGTTCGAAGTCATTTTCCATGTAGGCTGGGCATGGTTCTGCGTAGTGTGGTCTTCCATTTATGTAGATGCCCCTTCTTATGGCATTTTGGACAGCTTCTTCTGTGGGAAGTTGGATCAGGACTCGGTCGGTGGGTATAAAATCCACCAGAATACGGCTTAGGTTTAATACTGGTACTCCTTTGTTTTTGAGGTACCCGAATAAGGCGGCGTCGGTGAAGGAGTGATCTACGCCAGGAATTATGCAGTTGGGCATGTTGGAGGGAGGCCGACTTCCAGTTTGGTGTCTTGGCCTGATTATGCTTTCTTGTCACGGCTAGGGTACGAATTGGAGACTGGAGTGTTCCCTAGCCGTAGTAAAAAGTGGCATAGATCGGTTTCCGAAGTTGGAGCCACTGCATAGGCTATTTGGAGCCACCGGAAGTGCCAATGCACTATGAGAGACTATGCCTCATTACCAAAAATTAATGCCTGCCTGGCCATCAGATGATATATATGTTGATTCCCATTGGAAACCTGAAATATTTATCCCGAATGAGTAAATTTATAATACCAATATAAATGGCCTGTTATTGGACATTATAAATTTTCCAGCTAACTCATTCCTGACGCATGGCTAGTGCATATCGTGCAGGCCACTGTGAAGGCTATTTGGAGCCACCGGCAGTGCCAATGCACTTTGAGATACTATGTCCCATTACCAAAATGAATGCCTGCCTGGCCATCAGATGATATAGATGTTGATTCCCATAGGGAACCTGAAATATTTGTCCCATGCGTCAGGAAGGAGTTAACTGGAAAATTTATAATGTCAACTAACGGACCATATATATTTACTCATTCGGGACAAATATTTCAGGTTTCCTATGGGAATCAACATCTATATCATAGTATGGAAGATCTCGGGCAACAGATGGCTTGACGAGCAGGTTCAACTAAAATCCAATAAAGAAGTATACAGCAAGATGGAATCGATAACAATTACAATGAGAAGATTGCTGTTTTATGGTCTCATCTTCTGTATGAATAATGACCAGCTCACAAAGAAATCTGGAATTAATTAAAACCAAAAGCACCTAAGTTGAGATGGTTCCAAGAGTGTGACAAAGATCTGAGAGGGATGGGCATTATGGAGGATAAAATAAATGACAGGATTAGTTTCAGGATGGTGAAAAGTTATCGGGGTTTAATGGTGGAGACAGAACCCAGAATATGGAGAGGCCCTCTACCAACGGAGCGGAAGAAAGTGCTGATCAATGGGCTCAAGAGACACTGACAGGATGTCAAAGCCGGCAGACGAACAGGACAAAGACACTGAAAATGAGACTGGTTGTTAACGCGCAGTCCATACAGGCTAATTCGAAAAACAAAAAACAAAAAAATAAATAAATACATAAATAAACCAATCAATCAATCAATCAATCAATCAATCAATCAATCAATCAATCAATCAATCAATCAATCAATCAATCAATCAATCAATCCTTAGTAATAGGTAAAATCTGAATGTTGCCCTAACTGACCGTTTTTTCTTCCACATAAAAGCTACTAGACCAATCAAGTCCAAATTTGGCTGCTACTTAAGGAGGCCATACAGTGATACAAAATGTGAAGTTTTTTTTTTTTTTAAGTACACCTAGGACCCTTAACTGTGAACATGCTGCCTGAATGCTTAGTCGTGTTTAAAAATGGAGTCTACCAGGTGCACTTAGAATTCAATTTCCTAGAAAAAGGTTTATATGAATTTTCTTCCTATCTCTTAACAGTTTGGGAAAAGGTGCTTTTCTGCATTTTTATGCATGCTCTATCCAATGAAAACCAAAATAACAGGTAACACAACATTTTATTATGTACATGGTCATTTCAAGTACTGTACAATTTTTTCCAATCTGATTGTAACTAAATGTTACACACCTGGGCGAAGAGCATGTATTATAGCTATCTTGTGTACAAATAAAACTGTCTTTCTTCCAGTACATTTAGAGCCATTTGTTTCATTCTGTCTCATATCATACTATGGGATATTAATAAGACGTCTACACAACTATGAGATTCACCATGAATGGTATACCTGTAACGAAGCCATGTAAAAAAAAAAACCTAACCCCATGGTGCAACAGCCCCAAAGGGCTATGGTCTACCAAGCGACTGCTGCTCAGCCCGAAGGCCTGAACATTATGAAGTGTCATGTGGTCAGCATGAGGGATCCTTTCGGCCGTTATTCTTGGCTTTCTAGACAGGGGCCGCCATGTCACCATCAGATAGTTCCTCAATTGTAATCATGTAGGCTGAGTGGACATCGAACCAGCCCTCAGATTCAGGTAAAAATCCCTGACCTGGCTGGGAATCGAACCCGGGGCCTCCGGATAAGAGGCAGGCACACTACCCCTACACTGCGGGGCTGGTATAAGGAAGCCTCGTAATGTTCCTAAATATGTTTTAAATCTTGTTTGGGGTCCCCGTTCTTGAAATAAAGGGGTGGTATCTGATGTATTGTTTGGGTGTTTTCTGATGTTCCAGAATCTTGGTTCTTGCTTCGTCTTTAAAGGGGCTTAACATCTGCTGATCCTGTTCCAGAATCTTGAAATGGTATTTACGCATAAGAGGTCCTAAAACGCTACCTTTGGTATCGGGCAATCTAAAATAATCCAGTGACATATGCTCATTTCTGGGGCACTATTGCATGTGATAGGAACATGAAATTATGTGCAGGCATGTAATGCAGATTCAAGTTCTGCCCATCAAATATTATAAAATTAACTAACATTTAGCTGATAGTGATCTGTACCGAAGCACAGGTACTACAGCTAGTACATATTATAAAATAAGGTGCCCCGTACATGTCCATCTGTGTTCATGCAGGCTAATTTCGAGAATCACCAAACTTACTTTGGTATGTTTTTCACAATTTTATAGAACACTAGCTGATGTACCCATGCTGTGGAATTCTACATTATATACAGAATTGTAGGTTAGGTAGTGTACACGTTGTGAGCAAGACTGTATCAAATTGCATAGCTCTTAACGTTACCCTAGAAACACGACGGAGAAATCACCAAACGTCTTTTCTCATATGAAGAGTGCATTAGGTAATTTCATTATAATGGCAGACACTCTCCACCTGCTTTCTTACATCCTCAGAAAGGCTCTAGTGGTTTTCCCAACTGAAATGAACATAGGCCATTACAATGTCATCAGTAGGAATGGCGCGAGTATAAGCAATCATTTCACATGAAATACTCGATCAAATTAAAAACACATTTTTTCACTCTTAACAAACAGTACTATGCTGCCAATCAAACAGTCCGAAGTTCCAGAGCTGGAATGACCAGATCGCAGGCAGCCGTGATCCGTGAACACTCTTTTTTCAAGGGGTGGGGGTCGAATAGTGGAGAGTTCCAGGGCAAAAGCTATGCCCTTTTACTAATCTTTTTCCTGGGAGTACCAGATGAGTTGGAAAATCTCAATTCACTACACTCGCGGCAGAAAAATCTGACTTGGAGGCAAATTTTTCTTCCGAGCCAGAGGAGAAACCCCCTCTTCACTGCTAATTTTGAATAAAATGAATGTAGAATTTAATAAAAGTGAAGAGGAAGAAGCTCTTTTTAAGAAACAGCTCTTTTCAGGGTTGAATTTTGAGTTATTTAGTGAATTGTGGTGCTGTAATTTGGAATATGCATTAATTGTAATTCTAGACCAGATAATACTACTACTGCTGCTGCTGCTGCTACTACTACGTGAGGCTCTGCCTTAAGTGTGAACACTGCTCATTCAAAGCAGCGTGTCAGAGTAGGGATCAAATAACTGGAATACTATGATGTACCAGTGTGTTACGTACCAGCAGTACGGTATCAGAAAATATATGAACCAGAGGAAAGACATGCTAAAGAGAAAGTTTTCTAACTCCCTGGCTATTTCCCGCCAATATTCAGTCAGGCTGTTATACTTGGTACGCAGCAGTAATCCCATCTATTGGAGTTGAGCGGCAGCATAAGAGACAAAGAACATCACAACAAACAATGGTCAATGTAATGTTATTGTTGATCAATGTTATGGGCTTTCAATATTGTAGGCCTTCACATTTAGTTTTCTTCCGACTCTGAAATACCACTCTTATCATAGTCAGTACGGTAAAACTGAATAAAACATAAATGGTCGGAAATTGCATTCTCTATAAATTTGTTATGTAGTATTTTTTGATAGGCCTTCCCCTAAACTACCTTTTCACTCAGCGTGAGTAAAATGGTATATAGCCTAGATTTTAGTGGCTCATTCCCTGATTTCACATACCGATTTTCATTAAATTCTCTTCAGCCATTTTCTCGTGATGCGTGTACAGACAGACAGACAGACAGACAGACAGACAGACAGACAGACAGACAGACAGACAGACAGACAGACAGACAGACAGACAGACAGACAGACAGACAGACAGACAGACAGACAGAAAAACAGACAGACAGACAGACAGACAGACAGACAGACAG
This sequence comes from Anabrus simplex, assembly GCF_040414725.1. NCBI lineage: Eukaryota > Metazoa > Arthropoda > Insecta > Orthoptera > Tettigoniidae > Anabrus > Anabrus simplex. The sequence continues at coordinate 232,384,824 of NC_090267.1, read as the reverse complement.
ACAGACAGACAGACAGACAGACAGACAGACAGACAGAAATTACGGAAAAGTAAAAACTGCATTTCCTTGTTACAATGCACATGACTGATACAGAAATACAATTCTTTTCAAATTCTGAGGAATGTACAGACAAAACTCTTATTTTTTATATTTTATATTTTTTTATATTTTTTATATGTATAGATTCATTGGGGACGGTTTAGATGTATGAAACAGTAATCTATTACAAAAAGGAGCTGAGTAGTGCCAATTTTAGTGAAAGGGTTGTCCGAACCCTCTTTTGGCTTATGCTGCCTATACCATCAAGGATAGATACCAAGTACTGTGTGTGTGAAAGAACTGCTGAGCATGAAAAGCTCTGAAAAAAGTCTGTGAAGGGATATTGAGGGCTGTGTTTTAAATAAGGATTGTTTGTCAACAAAATAAAAACCTATTCCTATTTTATGCCTTTATGCATATCTCTAGCAACTTTTTCACATGATGTTACGTATATTTTATTGTAGTGTGGGATAAGTTTTTGTAGATCCTGTTGTAGAAGTCTGCTGCCTGCAAGGAAAACCATTTCTGAATCATCATTTTTACTTTGTTGTTGGTGTGAAAAGACTTGCCACCAAGGAACTTATTCAAATGAAGAAAGAGGTTATAATCACTAGGTGCGGTTTGATAAGAGGCTTTAATTTGCAAAAGTGATGAACTTTGCATTTTCAAATTTGTAGTAATTTCTTTTTAAACCTGTAATTTTAATTTATGTAACTTTGTAGCTTATACTCAAAGACATGGGATTAGCCCAATGCTTAATTTGAAGAGAAATCTTCACTAGGGTTTTTCAGGTATGTTATCCCAAAATGCTAAGAGCCTTCAGCACAGCACAATATGTTTTATTTTCTACCTTTTACACTATTCTACTTTTCTGAAATCTTAATGTTTCAAGGATATGAAGCAGTTTTCCATTTTTATTAATGTTTTTATGATTTAGATTTGTGCATTGAATGTTAATTGTCATATTTCTTTCATTTTGCAGTTTTCTCTTTTGTTTTAAATATTTGTTGGTTCTCATATAAACGTTACTTCTTACTTGGTATCTCAAACCATAAAAGTTTATATTCTGCCTCTGTTAGGCACACTTCCACATCCTTCATTTTATTGTCATGATTTGAACTTCGATCTTGAAATTAATTAGTATTCCCTGTTTAACCCCTCAGCGCCGACCTCTATACGTGGTATAGACTCTCTTTTCTTCCGTAGCCGCCGACCTCTATACGTCGTATAGACCCATACATGGTTTCACATTTACGGCTATAGCGCGAAGAGTTTTGGAGTTACTGATATGCACATTGTTTCGTTTCCAAGAAGATATTTTCGGGTTCATCAGTGTTGTAAATAAGAATTGAAAAATCGTTATAAAGTAGTTGTTTTTGCAAGGGTAATTATTTGTCAAGTATGTCTGAGCACTAATCTCTTGCTTTTTTAAAAGTATGTTTGCTTCATTCTTTCCCACGGAATAAAATAAGGAAATGATGATCTGAGAAGTTTGTCTTTTCGTGTGATGTTCTTTGCTCTATTTGTACATTGGGAGTACGGTTTATTTATTATATTTGTCTTTATTTCTCAGCTTGTAATATTTTCGTAACTCTCCACGAGCGCTCTGTGTAGGCATTAGTTAGTGCTGCTTTCTGCCATACGATACGAGAACCAGTTGTTCATGGTATATATCTCGTTTGAAAGACGTTGTCTCGACCTTTTATCTGAAATATGTATCGAGTTGGTTTGTTTCGTCATAAATGTTATTCCCCTCATTCAGTTTCATCCTGCTCTTTTTGGTTTCGCTGCAGCTGCATCAGTCCGTGTGACGCGCCGCGCTCAATGGCCAGCTCCAGCCGTGGTTTGACTGACAGAAACGTGATTGAAATATTGTATAATTTATATGAAAGTTTAGTCGGAAGTAGTAGTGACAGTATAAGCAGCAGTGATAATGAAATAGATGATGTAGCAGTGGTAAATGATGAGAGTGGCGATGAGGAGGAAACAGAACTTGGAAACTTCGTGTAAGAGACTGTAGATAATTATACAGGTCAAAGAGAAGTTTTCAACGGTGAATTCTGATTGCTAAATTCTCTAATAATACTCACACAGGTCACAGAGACAAATATTGAGCAATTACCTTATCGGGTTCAGCTGGTGAAAGGTTTGTTTACAAAATACGCTCGGGAGGGAGCGAGGGGAACGAAATATTCAAGGCCGGTGCGCATCAGATAATACAGTTTCAAGGTTGCAGGAAAGACATTTTATCAGGAAATTAGCACCCAAGAGTTGGAAATCCAAACCTCAGAGACATTGTATCCTGTATTCAAAACACGGCGAAAAGAAGACGTCAGTGTACTGCTGCCAGGAGTGTGACTTAAGTCCCTGTCTCAAAGAGTGCTTCGAACTCTATCACACGGAACTAAATTAACAAGTAAATGTGAAACAATTATGTAATTATCTGCATGCACATAGTTCTGTCATAAGGAATTCAAAATTTCGTGAAAATCGGGCTACTCTTATACTTGTAGTAACGCTTTAAGTGAATCGATGTATTTCAGTCGCGCGTAGTTGAAATCTCATCCGGCCGCGGGGTAGGAAGCTATTTAAATGGCTGCGACGCTGAGGGGTTAAAGTTTAAAGTTTGTTTGTATACCACGAGGTAAAAATGTTAACACTATAATTATGCATCCCATGAAACCTTTATTTTAATAAAAATTCAGATAGAGGCTAACTAATAATTAATTTAATAACACAATTCACAGAAATACTAACAGTATGAAATGACATGGCGTATGGCTTTTAGTGCCGGGAGTGTCTGAAGACATGTTCGGCTCGCCAGGTGCAGGTCTTTTGATTTGATTCCCGTAGGCGATCTGCGCATCGTGGTGATGATGATGATGAAATGATGATGAAAACGACACAAACACCCAACCCCCATGCCAGCAGAATTAACCAATGATGGTTGAACTTCCCAACACTGCCAGGAATCGAACATGGGACCCCTGTGACCAAGGCCAGCACGCTAACCGTTTAGCCCTGGAGCAATATTGACCCCTTCAAATTTGGCCTACAATAAATATTTATTGTGTCTGCATGTACAAGGCTTTTATTTCATTAGCCCGGGTGATATTTTTCCGATCCTGTGTTGTAGAGACGTTCTCATTTGTACAGAACCAGTCCTACCAGCAAGGGAGCAGAGTATTGATTTTTATCGAGCTGTCAGCTGTCCCACATGACCTGCTAAGAGCAGTCAAGGTCGCTTCGATCTGAATTACGCATGTCCAAGTCTTCAAATGAAAGGTACTTTCGAGAATTGTAACAGCCTATCAGGTGTATGACAACGACCAATTACAAACCACTGTGGTGACACACCCTCGTTGTGAAGTGTTTAAATACCCCAGTTTCAGAATGAAACGCTCTCTGATTCTCGTACTCTTACTTAAGGATTTTCGCTGAGCTCTGACTTACACTCCGTCATTGGACTTAAAATACTTCCATTCGGCAGTGCAAATCAACTACCTTCATTAACACCTTAGTCAACGAGTCTGGCAGATTTTACAGGAAAAGTTACGTGTCATTCATCTCTAAACTCATCGCGTGTGTGTGCAGAATATCTTCTAAAATTGCTTGTTAGTTTCAGCTTCTACTGTGTCAGAAGAAAGAAGATCGCCACGTGTTGATTCGAGTGCCTCAAGATGTTACTACACTTTGAAGAGAAGACCTACCACAACTCTGCATTGAACATCACAGCTACAATGGTGTGTTAAAATGTAGGCAACTTCTGACATGGGGAGATAGTGACAGGAGTGGATAATCCACTAGATGTAATCCAGAGATTCCAGATCACCAGCAGAGATCCAGTTTCATCAATCATTTAAGTACCATTTTTCTAATGTTTATCTGTTCATCTTTGTAGAAATAATGTTTACTTATTCATTAGTGGTAATATTTCTTCTATTCTTGCAGTAGTCTTGAATATTTCATCCTTCTTTCACATGTGATATGATAGTATTGTCATGTGTGTGTGAGTGATTATTGGTCTCTATTAGAATAGCTAGAACGTGTGTGTGTCTTCCATGATTATTCCAACTGTCCCATTTAATAGTCTAGTGTGATTTAAAAATCATTGTCCTCGCCGATAACTAATAATTTATTTTGAAAATATTTTTTTGGGGAAGTCGTATGGGACAGATTTACGGCATGTTTTGTTATGATATAGATGTTGATTCCCATAGGGAACCTAAAATATTTGTCCTGAATGAGTAAATTTATAATACCAATATAATGGTCCGTTATTGGACATTATAAATTTTCCAGCTAACTCATTCTTGGTTGCCTGCGTTTCGCCCTCGTGTGCTAAGTTAGGCTCATCAGTTGGGACTTAGCACACCACCCAAGACGCAAGGCTAGTGCATACCATGGAGGCCACTGCATAGGCTATTTGAAGCCACCAGCAGTGCCAATGCACTATGAGAGCTATGTCTCATTTCCAAAAATACATGCCTGCCTGGCCATTAGATGATATAGATGTTGATTCCCATAGGGAACCTAAAATATTGCTAAGTCCCAACTGATGAGCCTAACTTAGCACACGAGGGCGAAACGCAGGCAACCAAGAATGAGTTAGCTGGAAAATTTATAATGTCCAATAACGGACCATTATATTGGTATTATAAATTTACTCATTCAGGACAAATATTTTAGGTTCCCTATGGGAATCAACATCTATATCATCTAATGGCCAGGCAGGCATGTATTTTTGGAAATGAGACATAGCTCTCATAGTGCATTGGCACTGCTGGTGGCTTCAAATAGCCTATGCAGTGGCCTCCATGGTATGCACTAGCCTTGCGTCTTGGGTGGTGTGCTAAGTCCCAACTGATGAGCTTAACTTAGCACACGAGGGCGAAACGCAGGCAACCAAGAATGAGTTAGCTGGAAAATTTATAATGTCCAATAACGGACCATTATATTGGTATTATGTTTTGTTATGCCGAATTTCTATATAAAATTTTTTTTCTTGTATGATTTAAGGCGTGTTAGTCTCGTCTGGCATATTGTCGAACCCTAGTTTACCCGAATTTGAGATCTAGTACATCTAATAATAATAATAATAATAATAAATTTTCACCTCAGGTAAATGAATGAATAAGGGTCATGAGTTTAAATATTGCTTGATCTTGTGTGTAAGATGTTAATGTGTGCTCAATTAGGATGAATATGAGCCTGGAATATGGCAGAATCTTGACAGATCATTTACTGTATTTTATTGACTTGCGAATGGATCATTTACTGTATTTATTGATTGTGGATTAATTTATTGAATTTATTTGAAGAATACGTGTGGGATAAGGCATAATTTCTTCAAGTGTGAGCACGTGTTAATTGATGGACGTGGAGTTGAGTAATAATGTCATGACTCATGAACCATGAAAGCGAATGCTAATATTTGACCTGTATCACGTGCGTTTCTGTCGATGACAATTTTTCCAGATATCAACCTCCGATATTATCGTGACCAACGTTGTAAAATTTTATCATCCTTGACCAAGTGATCATCCAGACTTCATCACATTTCTGAGAGACATGAATGGATTTTTCTTTACCCGATACCGTCATCGAGAGAATTCAGATGCCTAGGATAAAAGTCAAAATATAATATTCAAAGTCTAAAATTCGTTGTAAATAATGTAAATAATTCTCGTGTGCCTTAGCGTGAATGCTGTGTGTGTGGTAGTAATTTCAGTGAATTGTGATATGTTTCTTTTGACTGTGGTTGTGACCCGGCCACGTGTTCGTTATGTTGGGTCCTGGCATCGTTGTTTGAGTTGATTTAACCTTTTGAGAGTTGAACTTTTAGTAAATTTTATTTTGAAATTAAGTTGAGAAAGGTTCAGAGTATCATACAGTAATGAATAAGAAAGAATTATTTCAGTGGAAGAGATTCATTATTATTGTAAAGCTTACAATACTAAAAATCCGCAAGACGTGAGATGTTAAAGATTGACATCATGTTTTGTTCAATCGAATATTAAAGAAAGTTTCAGAGTAATAATTATTATACAAGCACGATTTTGCGAAATTAAGTCAGATAGAGACTTCTCTGAGTAATGTTTCCAATAAAAATTTATTTATTTTTCCAATTTAATGTATATCATGTTAATTCAGTTCTCTAAAGGAGTAAAGTTGCATTTGAGGAAATGAATGTTAACACAAGTGGATCTGATATTTTAGACGCTTAAACCTAACATGAGATAGACAGCTTTTTGAGACTGAATTATTTTCAACTTGTAAATATTAACGACATTATGAGAGGAGATCCTGCCATAGAAAGTTTACTTTTTTTCTTGTGTTTCGTTAGTAGTAGGCTAATATCCATCTGTATATTTGCAGAATTATTGACGTCAAAGCTATTTGGAGGAATTAAATGCTGTATTCAAATGAACAGGCAGAGAAGAGAAAAAAATTGATTTTCCGTCAAGATTTGTTTAAATTTAATTTGTTATTGTTTAAGTGCTAGTTGATAATAAATGTCAGAAACCTGTTGTTTGATATTTTTGTGTTATTGTCGCTAGTCCTTGTCTCTTTCCCTGCCCTCAAAATAAGCAAAGCCAGACAACGAACGGTCCACCCGTGAGAATCTCGTTCTCCGGTTGAGCAAGCCCGGTAAAAAGGGGACAATACTAACAGTAAAAATGAAACAAGATGATGATGATGATAGTACACACAATGTACTCTTGGGTTATGCCATGCAAAACAAGACAACGTAGAGAAAAACTTAACATTATCAATACAAAATATTCAATAATGAGATGTTACTAGTTTTACATCTGAACCAGGATTGCACACACCAACCAGAAAATCACCACTCTAACCTCTGAGCCATTCAGCTAGCAGAACTACACATAATACGGAATTCTCAACTAGATCAAATAGATCATTATACTTTTATGCTTGCTCTGTTGCAGCTGTAACGTAATACAAACATGGAAGATGGATGCTGAACTAACAGAATACATGATATAACTTTAAATTATATGTCTAGGAAACAGATGAAAATCAACGATTTACCATGTAAGACACACAAAAGAAAAACACGGGTCCCAAATTTTTGACTGCACCCTTCATCAGTGGAGGATAGAAAGTTGATGCTTATTGTTAAAAAGAACCCACTATGTGAGGTAAGGGGAGTGGAGGGACAAACAGACAAGAGAATAGAAAAAAAGAGGGGTTATCTAATGTCAAGGCCAGGTGCTTTCCTGGAATTGCGCACGAGTTGATGTCCAACTTCAGAATCTCTAAGGGTGCGAGGGTGGGAAGTAGGGGGTGAGAAACATTCATCGAACATTGTTTGATGGTGCCTGGAGTGAATGGAGACAGGAAGATCTACCTTATGTTGGGGGATTTGCAGGAATTGTGGTGGCCGCATATAGGTTTAGCTAGTGTATTGCTAGTTAGTCAATGTAGAAAGCTGGGCAGAGTGTGCACTGAAGCTGGTAGATAATGTTTAGTTTAGTGTAGTTTAGTTTATTGCCTTTTTTATATGGCGGGGCTCAGACTATGAAGCCTGCTATTATGCCAAACCATATTATACAACAGCTTTATACAATTTACAGAATATTATTTACACATACTATATTTCTAAAAATCACTAAAATTAATTTACTTAACCTCTATAATTTTGTATCCTTATTGATGATTAAGAACTAATTATTACTTTTTTACATTAGTGAAATCTACTTTTTACATATTTGAGTACCACATTAAACATTTTCTTTTAATAGCCTCGGATTGCCTATGCTTCTAATTTCAGCTGGGATGGAGTTCCAGGAACATATGGTAGCAGGTATGAATGAGTTGTTATACAAATTACTGTGGTGAATGGGAATGGACAAGAGGGAACGTGTGGATGACCTTGAGGGAGCTCTATCAGAAGAGGAGAGGTATTTACAGTCTGTTCTAAGCTAGTCTGGTTTGTTTGTTTTCAGAATACTGTGGAGAAGGGAAACAGCGTGGTATTTACGTCGTTCAGTCAATCTTAGACATGACAGCTGAGGGAGGAAAGGGCTAATATGAGTCTGGATCGGGATTTAATACGAATCGAGCACAAGCATTGTAGGCTCGCTGTAGTCTACATCAAAGTGTTTTGTGCATACTATTATAAACTACATCTCCGTAGTCAAATATTAGAAATATTAGACTCTGAACTAATATTCTTGTATTTCTTGGAAGGAAGTCCCTCATCCTTTTTGCAGAATGTAATGAATAGAATGCGCTTTGACAAATTTTTGTGACATGTTCCGACCAACTTAAATATTTATCGAATACTATTTCAAGGTTCTTTACATGATTGCTAAATGTTACTGGTATTCCACTGAGAGTAACACTGGGTATAGATGTGTTTTGTATTTTAGCATGAGATTTACATGTGCCAATTATGATGGGCTGTGATTTTGATGGGTTCACTTTCAGGCCATGTCTGCTAATCCAGTCATTAACATTTGCTAGGTCTTCGTTTAACTTGGTGTTTGAATTGTTTAAGTCATTAGGCTTTGTGTGAATATGTAATTGAATATCATCTGCATAAGGTGATATTTACAACTGGTCAGCATCTCAGATAAGTTGTTCATGTACAATGAGAACAGAAGTGGTGACAATACTCCACCCTGAGCCATGTCCATCTTAGTGGTTTGCCATGAAGATTTATCATTTCCCACTGATACACGCTGCTGATGATCACCAAGACAGGATTGTACCCAGATTAAAGTGCTGTAAGAAAATTTCAGCGCCTTAAGTTTAGCAAGTAATGTCTCTATCTACTCAGTCGAAGGCTTTGCTCAAGTCCAAGAGAACAAGTATAGTCATTTGTCCTTTATCTATCGCTAGTTGCATGTCGTCTGAATCCCGATTGATATTTGTCAAGTAAGTTGTACTGTATAATAGAAGTGAAGCTTCCACGGTGTGAAGAATTATTTAATTTATTTTCCGGGTTGAACCGTGTTGTACTTGTACGTATATCACGTACAGTTTGCCGACGTTTCGAATACATTGCAGTATTCATTGTCAAGGCGACTGAAATACCCCTACTCGATCCGAGGTAATCAGTCTCCCAGGGGTATTTCAGTCGCCTTGACAATGAATACTGCAATGTATTCGAAACGTCGGCAAACTGTACGTGATATGCGTACAAGTACAACACGGTTCAACCCGGAAAATAAATTAAATAATTGTACTGTATAAGATTTGCTTATGTACTATTTACTCCAACATTTTTCCTAATATAGGAAGGATACTAACAGAACGATAATCTTCGGGACTATTGGGGTTGTAGATTTTAGGGAAAGGTCGGATGATTGCATGTTTCCAATTCGAAGGAAAGACTCCAGTCATGAGTGAGTTATTAATGATATGCGTGACCGTTGGAAGTATGATATCTATGATTCTTTTTAAAAGAGACAGGTTGATTCCATCATGGCCAGTGGACCCTGACTTTATTTCACTGGAGACGCCCCTAATGTCACTGGGGGTCACATGAGAAAAGTAGAACTGCTCACCACTATGTCTTGCTTTGAGGATATTCTGTTAATTACTGCTGCTTTGGTCTGTTTGTCAATCTGAGAGGATCGTGACCTAAAATATGAGTTTAGGTCAGCTAGTGGTACATTACAGTTGTCATTTGTCTTGTTTTTGAATAATCCCACTTCGCGAAGAGATTTCCAAATCTGACTAGAATTTTGAGTGTTCAAAATATCATAAGAGTGACGTATTTTAGCATTTCTAATTAACTGTGTTGTTCTCTTTCAGAGTTTTTTATACTTTCCGAAATTGTCAGATGTAGGATATTTCACGTAATAATTATAGGCTGCATCTCTTATTTTCATCTGGTCGCGTATTTCTTGGGAAAGCCGTGGGTTTGAAGGTCTCTTTATCCTAACAGTGCGTAATGGCGCATGTCTTGTAATACAAAGTCAGAAGTAGTTCGTTAAAATAATTTACTTTTCTGTCGATATCATTTATGAACTGAATGTTGTGCCAGGGTGTGTTAACAGCATCTTCAAAAAAACGTGTCTTCATTAAAGTGTTTAAAATCTCTATATGTAATTAATTTTGCCTTGAATTTAGGGCACTTCAAGGAATACGCAGCGTAAACCATGTCATGTCGGGAGAGACGGGGAAGGGGCATTTGTCCATGAGTTAGGATTCGATTGGTATTATTAGTGATTATTAGATCGAGGAGCATACGTGAGTTGGCAACATGATGTTTACGGTTTAGGGGTAGTATTGTCAAATTAATGGATGAAAACATCTCGGTCAATCGTTTTGTTTTGTTTTGGTAGATTTGTTTGTCAAGTCTGTATTAAAATCTCCCATTAAAATCAGATGCTCATACCTGGGTGATAGGTCATGTAGGGTTTCCTCCAGATTTGTGATGTTACCAGTCTTCGGTGGACGATACACCACACCAAGCAAGTACTTCGTACTGCGAACTATAAGCTCAACGAACAAGAATCAGAGCTTTTGGAGAACTCAACGGGGGATTTTAATATCACCTTATACTTCACATCATCCCGTATATACGTACCGACTCCTCCACCAAGCTTACCACTCCTAATGAATAACCGTTCATACTAACAACAGATGAAGGGATAGATTGATGCACCCATGATACGGAGAATAGTATGGCATGCAGGTTGCAGGTTGAGAATATTTCAGAGAATTCCGGGAAATGTGGGAGAATGCTCTAGGTGTTTACATGAGCTATTTGTAAGGAGGTAGGGTAAGGCAAAAGAATGTCTTGAAGGAGATTAGTGGTACTTAGGGTGGGGGCTGGGAGATACAGGTAGTGACCTGCTTGGGACTGTGGGTTGGAGAGGCTGAAACTAGAGGCATTTGTTTCCTGGTTGCTTGTTGCTGCCAACTTGAAATTTAACTGTAGATATAAAAGGAAAAACTAGATAAAATTAAGAAACTAAAAATTAAAATTAATGATAAAAAATGTAGGCTATAGCTACAATTGAAATTCTGATTAAAGTTCTATACAGCGGTATTTAGTTTACAGAATGTTGGCTCATGATTAGTGAACACGATCGAGATCTTCGCGGTTTAACACAGGTATTTTACGAGTTCCCTGCTTAACATAAATTATGCCATCCTTCGACCACACGTTCCGCACACTGAACTTACTTATAGCGTCCTGCAGAAGCCGCAGCCTCTCTGGGATTAGGCCCTCTCTAATTGTTTTGTTTGTACCCTTGAGTTTCTTTTTGTTTACAAACACTGCATTTCTTTTCTGGTATGAAACAAACTTCACAATTATGGGTCTTGGATGGCCATTTTGACTTTTCCCAACCCTATGCGATCTGTCTATTTCGTCCATTGAGAGTTCCACCCCAATTTCACGAGCAATATCAATGACAATATTGTCCGTGTTTTCTCCTGCAGTTTCTTCCTTACCAAACACACACAAGCACTGTCTTCTTTGATACTGATCTAAACTGTCTGTTTTAATTTGCAGGTCCCTTTTTAATTCCCTTATGGTCGTGTCTCTTTCTTCCAGCGTTCGCTTTAGTTCCTCGATCACACTCGTATTGAAATTTATGGTTTCTTTCAGTTGTTCTACAACTGTCTTCGTCACCTGATCTCGAATGAGGTTGGCAAGCGTGCTGAGAGTTTCCTTACTACTTAGCGCTTCCTGCACTGCTTGCTTCACAATGGCTTCCACTGGCACCTCTTTAACTTTGGGGGGCATGGTTGTTTTTGTAGACATTTCGCTTCAGGTTTCACTGAACACTTCACGAACACTCAGGCGTGAATAACTGTACAAGTTAGAATAATGTATCGCACTTACGACTGTCAAATTCACCTCCTAATGCTGCACAAACCACGAGCCTCGGATTTCATGACTATACACTATCCACCATTGGATGAAGTACAGTCATGATGGCCCTGTATGAGGGTAAGACTTGTTGGTGATGATGCTGCTCAAAGTGGTGCTTGGTGTACAGGATCCTAGGATCCAGCTAACCCCAAAAACATTCTCACCCACTATGAACCATACCAACCTCCACCTCCTTCTGGCTCTTTGCCCTGTGAACACAGTTGCTGTACGACCTACCATTTCCATACAGCAAACATCATTTTTACTAGCAGCACCATCAATAAGTGTTACCCCATACAACGTTGTCATGACTGTACTTCAACATTATCTACCAGCTTCACTGCAGACTCTGCCCAGGTTTTTAAATCGGCTTAACTAGCAATATACTAGCTAAATGTATATGCGCCCACTGCAGTACCTGCAAAAACCCCAGCATAGATCTTCATGTCCCATTCACACCAGACATCATCAAACCATGTTCGATGAACGTTTCACAGTTCAAGTACTCAATTTTTTTTTTTTTTTTTTTTTTTTTTTTTTTTTTTTTTTTTTTGCCTTTATGTTGAACTGACAAAGATAGGTCTTATGGCAATGACAGGACAGGAAAGGCCTACGAATGGGAAGGAAGCGGCCATGGTCTTAATTAAGGTACAGATCCAGCATTTGCCTGGTGTGAAAACATGTAACCATGGAAAACCATCTTCAGGGCTACCGACAGTGGGGTTCGAACCCACTATCTCCCAGACACGAGCTCACAGCTACGCACCCCTAACCGCATGGCCAACTCACCCGGTCCTCAAACATTAACCCCCCTCCCTTACTTCCCACCCTCACACTTAGAAATTCCGAAGTGGGACATCAACTGGTGCTGAGGTCTAGGGATACACCCGGACTTAACATTAGATAACCACTCCTTTTATCCATTCTCTTGTCTGTTTGTCGCCCATTCCGCTCATGTCACACAGCATCTACTTGCCAACAGTGACCATTATCATTCTATATTCCATTGACAAAGACTGAAGCTGAAAATTCTGGACCCATGTTTATGTTTTTCTTTATGCAGGCAATATCATGATCGCCTCGAGGTCCAGTGAGAAACTGCAGGAGACACTTGACACGTTGGTGATGTAGACAGAAGAGAATAAACTTCAATTAAACAAGGAAAAGACAGTATCAATGACATTTAGGAAAGGAGGTAAAGCATCATAGTTTCCAACTTGAAGTATTTGGGAGTCACACTACAAACTAGAGGTAATGTTTTCTCTACCCACATCAACGACAGGACAAATGCAGCAATCAGAGCCATCAACGACATACAGAATTTGAATATCTATCAAAACAGCCCTGAAACTATTTGACCTCAAAGTCTCACCCATGATCACCTACAGTTTAGAAATTGTAAGGCCACATCTAAAAATGAAGCAGTTCGAGCAACTAGAAAAAGTGAAAGCTACTTTTCTGAAAAAAAAAGTACTATGTGTCTCGAAGTACGCCTTCAAGACTTGTGTACGAGTTAACCCGTGAAATTTCTACGTAGAGGATTGCCATTATCACCCACCGCTACCAACTAGACCAACATATCTACAGTTGAAAGAGAAATTAAGAGCAAAGAAGAGAGCGATATGGAGCAAATTTTACTCGACGGATGCAATGATTTACAAAGACTGGCAAGGAGGGAGATATGAGCTTAGACACTTGGTTACACGTTTTGCAATACATGGATTTCATTATAAGTTGTGTAGAACTAAGAAATTCCATCAACCAGACATGGACTGTGTATGTGAACATTGTGGTAAGAGCTGTGAACGTTATCATGCTATGATTTGTACTTGTTGGCACGAATCACTAACAGCCTTCTGCAGGGATGACTAATGTGTTATTAATGTAAAAATCTTTTGGCCATTGGCTGCAATAAATTATTATTATTATTATTATTATTATTATTATTATTATTATTATTATTGTTATTATTATTATTATTATTATTATTATTATTATTATTATTATTATTATTATTATTATTATTATTATTATTATTATTATTATTATTTTCAAATATGAAGACAAATCAGTCAGAAAAGATAGGAATTAAAAAGAAAAGTTTGCACTTATCGAAAAGATTACAGTTTTCATTTTTATATTTTCTAGAACCATTTTCTTCCTTACAATTTCAACATTCTGCTTTTCTCTTTCAGTTTTCAACCTTTCCTGTTCTTCCTCCAAATTTTTCAATTGTAATTTAATTATCCTTTCCTCCATTTTCTTCCTTTCCTCTTCTAATTGCTTTTCTTCTTGAAGCTCGGATTGAGGTCAGCATACTTCTATTGACAGTTACATTCCTCAAACCACCAACGTGTTTCACACTATCAAAAATTATTCTCTGGGACACAAGTGATTCTTCTAGAATTGAGAGAAAAGCCTGTCTCAACAAATGAATTACCATGGGATAAAATGAAACAAAGTGTCATTACAGACCAGAGATTTTCATATTTCTCATCTTTTCCTAAGAGATTGTAGTAAAATTCATCAAATCCCAAGTCATCCGTTCTTTTAGAAAATAAGTCATTAATTTGTTTGTTGATTCCTGCATTGTTCCGAGCTTCTTCAGTTAGCAGACAGAACTGTCGTTTGGTTTTTTCAGCACTTTCATCACATATTCTTGTACGGCTGTGCCAAGTTTTCAAGAATGACATCAATCCTTTTCATTGTCAAACTGGATTTGAGCAATATCATTTTAGGGTCTAGGGCAGTGAGAGCCCTTGATTAATGTCATTTTGGAGGACTTTTCTCTCTCTCAGTTTTTCTAACATGGTGATCAAGAGATTTTTGAACTCATTCTTAAAAGCAACTTTTTTCCTTTCCAGAACATTTAACTTGTTTGAGGAAGCTCTTGGCAGCATAATCAATATCCACTTTTTCTACTGAAAGCAGATTGGCACTATCTTGTAAGTCTTTTGGGAAGTACTTGCTTCAGGTATTTTTTCAGACTTCACAAATCTCATTATGTTTTTCATAAATTCTTCAAGTGGCATAAAAAGGTAAGGCACCATAGGTTTCTGACTTTCAAATCTTATGAGGAAAGGTTCAACATCTAACAAAATACTGCTAAAAGCACTTAATTTTGCCTTATGTAGTCAATTCTTCACAGCTTCTCTAAGGGATTGAAGGTTTGTTTTCTTCTTCTTTCCGATGAGGCCTGCCAAGGACCACATGCCAATTTCAATTCAGTTCTTCATACTTTGTTGTTTTCTCTTCCGCCTCCTTCCAATATTCTTTCATCCTTTCACTATGCTGTTTCCTTCTGTTCTTGGACCACTTCGCACCAGGCTTCTTGTTCAATCTTCCTTGGAATGCTACCATACATACTACCTTCTTTCTAAAAATCTCTCTGTCCACAGTTTCTTCTTATATTATTTCTTTCTAAATCTTTCTTTACTTCTTGAATCCAGCTAGTTGTTGCCTTTTTGTCCCAAAGGTACATGAAGATCCTTTTTGTTAATCTGGAATCATCCATTCTGTAAATATGTCCAAAAAATTGCAATCTCCTTTTTCTTATGGTTTCTGTTATGTTTTCTACGTTCTTGTATATTTCATCATTAGATCTTAATTTCCATACTTCTGTTGTTTTCACAGGGCCTAAGATTTTTCTCATGATTCTCCTTTCTAGTACCTCAAGTTTATCTAATCTACGAGGACGGTTTGAAAAGTTCTCGGAATCACCGCTAGATGTCAGTGCTAGAGCAACGAGGTTCCCGCGCAATAATCACAAATCCTCTGTGAGTGAACACGTGGCACGTCAGTGCTCTAGCTGCAGGAGTGTGGTAGTGATGATTCTTTGTTGTTGTTCCCGCGTAGTCATTTGTGACAATGGAAAAACTGACATTTGAGCAGTGATTAAATACTTTGTAAAGAAAGGTATGAAAGCAAAAGAAATTCATGCTGACTTTCAGAACACACTGGGGGACTCTGCTCCTTCATTTTCAACTGTTGCCAAGTGGACCAGCGAGTTTAAATTTGGTCGGGAGAACTTGGATGACGATCCGCGTAGTGGTCGGCCAAAAAGTGTTACGACCCCAGAATTTTTTGCAAAAGTGCAAAAAATGGTCATGGAGGATTGTCGACTGAAAGTGCGGGAGATTGCTGAAGCTGTAGGGATGTCTTCTGAATGGGGAAGAATTGGGTATAAAAAAATTATCCGCAAGATGGGTGCCACGGCTCGACATAGGACAATAAACGCACCAGATTGGAAATGTCCGAACAAAGTCTGGCCCATTTTCAGTGCAACCAACAAGATTTTTTGTGCCGGTTTGTAACTACAGATGAAACTTGGGTCCACTACTATACCCCAGAGACAAAACAACAGTCAAAGCAGTCACATCAAAGAAAAGTACAATAAGTTCCACCTTTTCAATACATTATATTATGTGACAGTTTTACGTTACAGTTAAACCTTCACATTTTTATACACTCGGGACCGGTTTCGACAGTGTCCCTGTCATCATCAGCCAAGAACAATTAATCGAGGACAATAAACCTTACAATACTTCAGGTATGATATAACAGTGAATATAAAATTATACATTATCTATCTACAAAAAGGTGTGAACATGTCCAGGTAAAAAATTTTACGATTTAAGAAAATCATAGTCCTGTAGGGTGTACACTTATAAAATTTCTAATTAAAATAACGTGTTAAAAATCTGCTGTTATATTATAGCTATTGCAGAGTATGTTTATAGGTGTAAATCTATGAAGTTTTGGCACTCAAGACATATAGCTATGTTTGACAAGTTGAAGGTATTCAAACATTTAGTTAAATGGTGTTCCACTTAAAATATGTGATGCAGTTCAGCTGAGGTTGTAATAAATATGTTTGTAGGCTTGATTTTGGTATTTTTAACACTCGAGACATATAGCCATGATTTTAGTATTTTTAACACTCGAGACATACATCCATGTGTGACAAGTTAAAAGTTGATAAAACATTTAGTTAATGGTGTTCCACTTAAGATATATGGTAAAGTTCAACTGAGGCTACAACTTGGACCTGAGGAGCAGATGATTATGTAAAATATCAATATAAGTAGAAATGAACAATTTAAATGGGTCACTGCTTGTTGATGTAGATGATCAGCAAGTCCTATTAAACAATTATACATGTCGACGTGTGGTTGTATATCATCTTGCTGAGAAGTAACAAAAGTCCTGGCTGAAATGGTGCTTGTAGATCTTATATTGTAGGTTGTGATTACGTAAATTGATTAGAAGGGATCCTGATCCAAGTCGGAACCTATAAGAAATAAAACGCGATATAAAGTTACCGTATTTAAGAAACGAAAGGGAGTTAAATTTCGCGAAGTATTGGTGAATAAGAAACTCACCTCAGGTGCCAAGTTGATGGTAGACAGAACGTAGTGGAACTGACAGGCTGAGGAGAGACGAGGCCTAGAAGGGAGCAGGGAGGGGCGGAGTTACTGAGTTAGGGGAAGGAGGCAACGCGGTAGAGGCGGGACTGTGATCAGGTGGGCGCGTGCGATGGTAGGGGAAATATGTAAGCGTGTTGTGTATTGTTTTGAAGATGGATCGGTTTTTTGGTATTTTAAGAGTGTTCATTATTTTGATAAAAGTGTCAAAAAGTATTGTAGGTTTTTCGGAGAGATCGTTAAGGTTAAAATTTGGGTTATGGTATTGATCGAGTGAGATGTAGAATTGTTCAGTGAAATCGAGTATGGGGCCTTTATTTATTATTTCAATGATGTCTATGTCGTTATTCATACCATAAAATTTATGTTTATAATCATGTATATGTTGGCCTATTGCGGAAAATTTTCTGTATTTTATCGCATTTACGTGTTCAGTATATCTAATTTTGAACGATCTACCGGTCTGTCCAAGGTAGGTGCTGAGACAGTCGTTACAGTGGAATCTGTAGACGCCTGATTTGTCAGAAGGGTTAGCGGTATTGATTGAGTTAGAATTGTATAGGATATCTAGATTTCTGTTATTAGTTTTGAAAGAGATGTTAGTTTTCTGTTTCTTAAATATATTTGTAATTTTGTAAATATTACGGTTGTAGGTAAAGGTTGAAAAAGATTTCGATTTAGTAGCTTCTTTAATTAGGTTCGATTTTGGGCGATGTCTGAATTTGCTGATTATATTTTCTATAAAATTCTTGTTGTATCCATTATGAGCTGCGATATTACGTATGGTATTTAATTCTTTGTTAAGGTCTGATTTCGACATTGGGACATTAAATGCTCGATGTACTAAGCTATTATAAGTGGCCCGTTTATGGCTTAGGGGGTGAATAGAGTCTTCTTGTATTGTAGTGGCAGTATGTGTAGGTTTTCTGTAGACATTATATTTGAAGGAAGATAGAAGTCTGGTGATAGTGAGATCAAGAAAATTAATAGTATTATTGGCTTCGGATTCCAGTGTAAATTTTATGTCTGTATCAATAGTGTTAAGGTGCGTTAAGGTGGTAGCTGCGTCTGTAGTGCGTTGGTCCATAATAATAAATACATCATCGATATACCTGGACCAAAGGTGTATATTACTAAATGTTGTGTTATTGTCAATTTTTGTATGTTCTAAAAAATCTAAGTATATTTCTGCTAAAATGCCGGAGGCTGGGGATCCCATGGCTAGGCCGTCTTGCTTGTATATTATTTTATCGAAGGTGAAGTAGTTGTTATTGATTAAAAGTTTCAAGATAGACATAAAGTCAGTGATCTCAAGTTGACTAAGTTGACTATGGTTATGCAAATTTTGAGGGATAATTTTAAGAAGTTTTTCTGGTTTAATACTAGTGTACATATTAGTGATATCAAACGAATGTAAAGAATGGTATGGTTGAAGTGTAAAGTCATCCAGTTGTTTGATAAGTTGTAGTGTATTCTTAATAGATTTTCTAGATTTAAAGGTGTAGTGTCTTTTAAGAAATTGCTGGGTGAATTGTGCTACTTTGTACAATGGGCTCGGTCTGTAGTTTACTATAGGACGTATCGGGACATTAGGTTTATGTATTTTAGGTTGTGCTTTAACGGTGGGAAGTCCTGGGTTCATCTTAATTAATTTGCTTTTTTCACTGTCGGTTAAAAGAAATGAGGTGTTTTTAAGCGTCTGTTTTAATTGCCGTTGGATGGTTTGTGTAGGATCTTTGTTAATTATTGTGAAAGTGCTGTCTGTGAAAAACATTTTGGTTTTGGATACATATTCTGTTTGATTCATAATAACAGTGGTGTTGCCTTTATCTGCTTTCGTGACGATAGTATGAGTATCTTTAATTTTATTTTTAAGTTGAATGATTTTATTTCTATCTTCAAGTTGAGATTTGGTCATGCTTTGGGTAGGTGATGTAAAGGTTTTCTTAAGCTGTTTGTTGACTTCGTGTCTGAGTTCATCTTGTATATCATGAGGCATCTTCTTTATCGCTGTTTCCGTTTCTACTATTAGTGTTTTCGCAACATTTAATGGGTTATAATTAGGCCAGTTGTGTTTAGGGCCTTTTGACAAAATAGTAATCTCTTCATCATCGAATGTTGTATTAGATAAATTGATGAAAGGAGAGTGAAAGTCAGCTATAGGGTGACTGGTAGTGTTTGGGTTGATCAGGTTATTAGATGGTTTGTTGGTTATGGAAGATCTGTTGAGGAGGGTTTGAAATTTGTTATCTAATGTGGACTGTTTTTGGACAAGCAAAGTGGATAGTTTACTGTAAATTTTCTCTTGGAAAATGTTCCATTGTGAGTCTGATAACAACATGGCAACTTCGAGGTGGGTTTCATACAATCGGTTGTTTAAGAGTGATTTTTTCTTATGTAGAAATTTCAATTCATTTTTGAGCCATAATTTGTTAGTTTTACGGTTAACTTTATATTGATGTGGTAAGACATGTTTCTTATTGTTATTTTTTAGAAAGTTTGGAGTCAGATCGTAGGCGATACATTTCTTTAAGAAGTCTATGTCTTTGATTAATTTTCCTATTTTGATTCTTAAGTTCATATAATAATGAGCTTTAGTTTTTGCCTGGTTGGCTACATTATTTAAAGTTAAGAACTTCATATTTAGGTTCCGTATTGAAGCAGAATTCACATCAAAGAAAAGTACAATAAGTTCCACCTTTTCAATACATTATATTATGTGACAGTTTTACGTTACAGTTAAACCTTCACATTTTTATACACTCGGGACCGGTTTCGACAGTGTCCCTGTCATCATCAGCCAAGAACAATTAATCGAGGACAATAAACCTTACAATACTTCAGGTATGATATAACAGTGAATATAAAATTATACATTATCTATCTACAAAAAGGTGTGAACATGTCCAGGTAAAAAATTTTACGATTTAAGAAAATCATAGTCCTGTAGGGTGTACACTTATAAAATTTCTAATTAAAATAACGTGTTAAAAATCTGCTGTTATATTATAGCTATTGCAGAGTATGTTTATAGGTGTAAATCTATGAAGTTTTGGCACTCAAGACATATAGCTATGTTTGACAAGTTGAAGGTATTCAAACATTTAGTTAAATGGTGTTCCACTTAAAATATGTGATGCAGTTCAGCTGAGGTTGTAATAAATATGTTTGTAGGCTTGATTTTGGTATTTTTAACACTCGAGACATATAGCCATGATTTTAGTATTTTTAACACTCGAGACATACATCCATGTGTGACAAGTTAAAAGTTGATAAAACATTTAGTTAATGGTGTTCCACTTAAGATATATGGTAAAGTTCAACTGAGGCTACAACTTGGACCTGAGGAGCAGATGATTATGTAAAATATCAATATAAGTAGAAATGAACAATTTAAATGGGTCACTGCTTGTTGATGTAGATGATCAGCAAGTCCTATTAAACAATTATACATGTCGACGTGTGGTTGTATATCATCTTGCTGAGAAGTAACAAAAGTCCTGGCTGAAATGGTGCTTGTAGATCTTATATTGTAGGTTGTGATTACGTAAATTGATTAGAAGGGATCCTGATCCAAGTCGGAACCTATAAGAAATAATACCATTCTTTACATTCGTTTGATATCACTAATATGTACACTAGTATTAAACCAGAAAAACTTCTTAAAATTATCCCTCAAAATTTGCATAACCATAGTCAACTTAGTCAACTTGAGATCACTGACTTTATGTCTATCTTGAAACTTTTAATCAATAACAACTACTTCACCTTCGATAAAATAATATACAAGCAAGACGGCCTAGCCATGGGATCCCCAGCCTCCGGCATTTTAGCAGAAATATACTTAGATTTTTTAGAACATACAAAAATTGACAATAACACAACATTTAGTAATATACACCTTTGGTCCAGGTATATCGATGATGTATTTATTATTATGGACCAACGCACTACAGACGCAGCTACCACCTTAACGCACCTTAACACTATTGATACAGACATAAAATTTACACTGGAATCCGAAGCCAATAATACTATTAATTTTCTTGATCTCACTATCACCAGACTTCTATCTTCCTTCAAATATAATGTCTACAGAAAACCTACACATACTGCCACTACAATACAAGAAGACTCTATTCACCCCCTAAGCCATAAACGGGCCACTTATAATAGCTTAGTACATCGAGCATTTAATGTCCCAATGTCGAAATCAGACCTTAACAAAGAATTAAATACCATACGTAATATCGCAGCTCATAATGGATACAACAAGAATTTTATAGAAAATATAATCAGCAAATTCAGACATCGCCCAAAATCGAACCTAATTAAAGAAGCTACTAAATCGAAATCTTTTTCAACCTTTACCTACAACCGTAATATTTACAAAATTACAAATATATTTAAGAAACAGAAAACTAACATCTCTTTCAAAACTAATAACAGAAATCTAGATATCCTATACAATTCTAACTCAATCAATACCGCTAACCCTTCTGACAAATCAGGCGTCTACAGATTCCACTGTAACGACTGTCTCAGCACCTACCTTGGACAGACCGGTAGATCGTTCAAAATTAGATATACTGAACACGTAAATGCGATAAAATACAGAAAATTTTCCGCAATAGGCCAACATATACATGATTATAAACATAAATTTTATGGTATGAATAACGACATAGACATCATTGAAATAATAAATAAAGGCCCCATACTCGATTTCACTGAACAATTCTACATCTCACTCGATCAATACCATAACCCAAATTTTAACCTTAACGATCTCTCCGAAAAACCTACAATACTTTTTGACACTTTTATCAAAATAATGAACACTCTTAAAATACCAAAAAACCGATCCATCTTCAAAACAATACACAACACGCTTACATATTTCCCCTACCATCGCACGCGCCCACCTGATCACAGTCCCGCCTCTACCGCGTTGCCTCCTTCCCCTAACTCAGTAACTCCGCCCCTCCCTGCTCCCTTCTAGGCCTCGTCTCTCCTCAGCCTGTCAGTTCCACTACGTTCTGTCTACCATCAACTTGGCACCTGAGGTGAGTTTCTTATTCACCAATACTTCGCGAAATTTAACTCCCTTTCGTTTCTTAAATACGGTAACTTTATATCGCGTTTTATTTCTTATAGGTTCCGACTTGGATCAGGATCCCTTCTAATCAATTTACGTAATCACAACCTACAATATAAGATCTACAAGCACCATTTCAGCCAGGACTTTTGTTACTTCTCAGCAAGATGATATACAACCACACGTCGACATGTATAATTGTTTAATAGGACTTGCTGATCATCTACATCAACAAGCAGTGACCCATTTAAATTGTTCATTTCTACTTATATTGATATTTTACATAATCATCTGCTCCTCAGGTCCAAGTTGTAGCCTCAGTTGAACTTTACCATATATCTTAAGTGGAACACCATTAACTAAATGTTTTATCAACTTTTAACTTGTCACACATGGATGTATGTCTCGAGTGTTAAAAATACTAAAATCATGGCTATATGTCTCGAGTGTTAAAAATACCAAAATCAAGCCTACAAACATATTTATTACAACCTCAGCTGAACTGCATCACATATTTTAAGTGGAACACCATTTAACTAAATGTTTGAATACCTTCAACTTGTCAAACATAGCTATATGTCTTGAGTGCCAAAACTTCATAGATTTACACCTATAAACATACTCTGCAATAGCTATAATATAACAGCAGATTTTTAACACGTTATTTTAATTAGAAATTTTATAAGTGTACACCCTACAGGACTATGATTTTCTTAAATCGTAAAATTTTTTACCTGGACATGTTCACACCTTTTTGTAGATAGATAATGTATAATTTTATATTCACTGTTATATCATACCTGAAGTATTGTAAGGTTTATTGTCCTCGATTAATTGTTCTTGGCTGATGATGACAGGGACACTGTCGAAACCGGTCCCGAGTGTATAAAAATGTGAAGGTTTAACTGTAACGTAAAACTGTCACATAATATAATGTATTGAAAAGGTGGAACTTATTGTACTTTTCTTTGATGTGAATTCTGCTTCAATACGGAACCTAAATATGAAGTTCTTAACTTTAAATAGTCAAAGCAGTGGAAACATGCTGATTCACCACCACCAAAGAAAGCAAAGGCAGTGCGTTCGGCCGGAAAGGTCATGGCCTCATTTTTCTGGGATGCAAAAGGCATTCTGCTGATAGATTATCTTCCTACTGGCCAAACAATTATGGGGCAATACTATGCAAACCTCCTAGACCAACTACAGGAAAAGATACGCAAAACAAGGCCTGGTTTGGCAAGGAAAAAGGTCATCTTCCATCAGGACAACGCTCCGCCGCACACAAGTGTTATTGCCATGGCAAAACTTCATGAACTGGGGTACGAATTGTTGCCACATCCACATTATTAACCTGATTTGGCACCATCAGACTTTCATCTATTCCCCAAGCTAAAAATTTTCCTCGGAGGATGGAGATTTTCTACAAGGGAAGAACTGACAGCCGAATTGGAGAGGTATTTTGCAGGCCTGGAGGAATCTCATTTTCGAGATGGAATCAAGGCATTGGAACATTGCTGGACCAAATGCATTAGTCTACAGGGAGCCTATGTTGAAAAATAAAAGCAGTTCCACTGAGGTAAGATACTTAATTCTAGTACATTCCGAGAACTTTTCAAACCACCTACGTATAGTTTAGTACCAGGCATTCACTTGCACATAAGCATTCTGGTTTCACCACTGTAGTGTAGTGACTTATTTTAAGATTTTTAGATAGACACTTTTTGTTATAAAAATTCTTTGTGATACCATATGCTCTTTCCATCTTGTGTACCCTTTCTTCTATTGCAGATTTATCTAAACCATTTTCTTGAATTATTTCTCCCAGATATTTGAATTTTGTTACTTTATCCACTGGACCAATATCTGTTGCCAAAAATTTTGGAGCATTCTTGATGTTTGTAATAAATTTTGCCTTTTCTACGGAGATTCTCAAACCTGTCTTGTTGGCTATTTCTTCCAAGAGACTGATTTGTGTTGTTGCACTTGTTAGGTTTTATGACAATATAGCAAAATCGTCAGCAAATGCTAGGCAATTTATTTCAATGCCTTTGTTTTTTCTCCCCAAAGTTACCGGGAAAATGTTATGCTCCTTAAGCTTTACATTCCAAATTCTTACAATTTTCTCTAGAACACAGTTGAATAGAAGGGGTGACAGACCGTCACCTTGCCGTACCCCTGTATTTATCTTAATAGGTTTGGATATCTCACCCATAAATTTCAACTTTGAAAGTGTGTCAGTACGGGTTTCACGCATTAGCTTGCCATTTCAGTTTTCACTCCAAATTCACTAACTGTTTTATCTATGGTTTCTCTATCAACAGAGTCAAAGGCCTTTTTAAAATCTACAAAAGTCACAACAATGTCTTTTGAATTCAATATCCTATGGCAAATTATGGATTTTAAGTTAAATATTTCTTTGTTTTATTTATTTTTACTTTTTTCAATGTACACTTTCACAAATTTGTCAATGTGATCATATACTTTAAGAGCCTGATCAACACAGCATCCATTTTCCAACCACCTTATTGCAGTGAACTTCTAAAGAAATGTGGTGCTTGTTGTTACGTCTGTATATTTAGCACGTCGAGATTGTACAGAGACCTGAAAAAATGAAAAAGGTCCAAGTCAATTTTGGAGATTCCAGTTTTCATAGCTCCATTCCCTGTATGCAAACTGCATATGCCTATATCAAGAAGAGATTGGCCCTCGGGGTTTAGTACTTGCAAATGATTTTCAAATTTTTAATAAAACTTGCAAAATATTTCCTAAAGGTAAGGCGAGTCCATGTATAAACCCATCTAATAAGTGATCCACAGCTTCTCTGCCTAAAAATACACTATTCCATTACCTTGCTGCAACTTTTTGAAGATTTACATCCCAAAACCTCACACACAAGCCACTATTTAATAAATTTGAACTTCATTGGCGGTTTCCACTATGTCTCACATACATTTTACCCAGCATTTGTTTTCTTCTCAAACATTGTTTCTCAATTTTTCCTTGCCCTCTTGACTATTTGTGATGGTGACTCAATGAAGACAGGCTGTCATTTTTAATTTTAGCACAGTGAATTTGTCCTCGCTCTTAAATGTAACACACTGCACGGTTTAGACTAAGAGGTGCACAACCTCACCATAATCACTTATTGTTTTAATTCCATCATGTCTCACTGTTTTCATTCTTTTCTTCATTATGTTTTAACATATTTTATAGATAGCAACAATTATATGAAAATGCTGTAATTTCAGCTAGTCCATTAGCTATGAGGTGGCAGCCCCACCAATGGTCTTACTTCCTTCAGGCTAGCAACCCGTCGGAAGGACATTTGATTGCTTTCAAGTCTTGCAAAAAGAAAAATGCAAGACCGTAATGGGACACACGGTCCAATACTTGGAAGGAAGATGATAATGATGATGATGACAATTATATGAAAAAACTTTAACCATTTTCCACTGAAGATGGCTTAAACGAGCTGAAACATGTATGACTATTATTACTCCATCTAATGATGGAGATGTGTATGTACTGAATAGGAGGACATATTAAATTTCCTATGTGAAGTGAAAAGCATCAATACGGAATGATTCTAATATCTTGTAATTGCATCAGCTGCTGAACTTAGCCAATCAGATCGCTTCATAGGTGAATTCAAATGGGTTTTGTGAGGCAGTGTTACTAAATCCGAACATTAATTAAAACTCGCCTGAGAGCACCAATCAAAGAAAAGGGTTTTCCCAGAAAGGGATTTAAACACAGACCTCTGAGCTGACACAATTGTACCATAGCAAGTGCACTATGGTAACATCAGGTGAAATCATGGTGTGTTTGTTTGTGATGCTGATTTCTTGGCATGAATTTCAAGCCAGTTTTAAGGCACATGCAGATCTAGCAACATCGCCTCGCAAAGCCCATTTGAATTCAGCCGCGAAGCGATCTGATGGGCTACCTTCATAAGCTCATGAAATAACGGCGCGAGATATCGAAAAAACCTTTTCAAATTATTTATCAGTGTGAAAAATCCTCTAATGCACATTTACCCGATTCACGTTGTTTCCTACCACCCTGTATAGATTTATAGCAGTTTGGCCCCACGAAAGCATGGAATGACATATGCAGGGCGAGTTACTTAATAATAGCAAGCTCCTATCTTCCTCATACGAACTCCCTTGGCCTGTTCTTGTTCACTTCTAATGCCAAGGGTATTATATTGTAAGACTTCCTAGTCTTACATTTTCCTATCATTTCATTGCTTTTTCATTTCTTTAGCTCATATCTTCATTTGTTGATGGGTTTAACTCTTACTCTTTCTCCTATACTTACTTTTGTACAGCAAAAGAGAGAGAGAAAAAACACATTATTTTGACTTTTAAAACAATTGCCATCACTAATCACCTTCCTGTACTTTATTTTTGAAAATCTGAAGAATGTCTTAAGATGACTTAGTATTCTGTGAATTAAGTATGCACCTCCAAAATAGTCTCTTTGCAACTAGCTCCAAGTCCTTCAAGTTCCACACCTCTCGTCTTTCGATAATTAAAAGTTGAGTGTAACCATTGTAGTCTTGGTCTCCCTCTGCTTCTCTTACCTTCCATCTATTTCACATAAACCCACCACTGAAGCTGCTTTATATACACAGCTCCATTCATTGAGTTCACTCCTTAGTTTTTATGCCCCCGCCCAATCCGAGCACCCTCCTGCCATTGTTCCCACCTGTTGGCACCAGCAGTCATTCTCGGTACCTTCATATCTGTTACTTCTGACTTACAAATAAGATTTTCTGAGTACACCTAGCTTTCACTCCCAAACAGCTACATCTGTCTGAAAAGAGACTGATGTAAAGATTAATTTCTTACAAAATACCACTGATCACAACTGTGAGTTCACTGTATTAGCCTTGTTATGCCTTGATTAAATTTCACTTACAATACTACCATCCTGGGAGAATACACATGCGAAGTACTTGAAACGTCCACCTGTTCTAGTTTTGTATTTCCTACATATATTCAAATGTTTCCTTCCAACTGATATAAATTTAAACTTGAAAATGATAATTTTCATACCATTCCAGTATTGTATTCTCTACTGACATTCAATCCTTTCTTCCCAACTGATATAACTTTAATTAATCTAGAAAATGCTCTAATTTTTTTTTTTTTTTACAAGTTGCTTTATGGTTCATGTTTGTGGGTTACTGTAGTCACGTCCTAGTTCATGAACCATGGGCAATGGATGACTGGCCTAGTAAGTGGTCCTGAGAGTCGGCATACCAGTTGCTATGGAATGGGAGTGGACATCTCGGATATATTGTGAGTCGTGGCCCTCCTTGTGCTCAGGCAGCTAGGACTATACAATTCACCGGTGGTCCATAACCCGTTACAGTAGGGATCCTCACTTGGACTATGTGCACGTAGGGTAGCATCCTGCTTCATGAATTTACCGAGCTCAGAACATTTTACGCAAGCCTCGGGCCTATGGGAGTAACGGAGTCCCACTCCCATTTGACAGGCGAGGGACTCCTTGGAAACAACTTGGCGAACGATATGGAATTCGATGGGGAGCTATCAATATTAATGGGGCTTATGGAAGCAAGAAGGTAGAACTAGCTGAGTCAGCACAGAGGATGCATCTGGATGTGCTAGGAGTAAGTGATATTCGGGTAAGGGGAGATAATGAGGAAGAGATAGGAGATTATAAAGTGTACTTGACAGGTGTTAGAAAGGGCAGGGCAGAGTCTGGGGTAGGGCTCTTTATCATGAATACCACTGCACGCAACATAGTTTCTGTTAGGCACATAAATGAGTGAATGATGTGGG
This sequence comes from Anabrus simplex, assembly GCF_040414725.1. Lineage (NCBI taxonomy): Eukaryota > Metazoa > Arthropoda > Insecta > Orthoptera > Tettigoniidae > Anabrus > Anabrus simplex. Next base: position 232,356,588 of record NC_090267.1, on the reverse strand, counting down.
TAAATTTATCAGTTGGAGGAATTAGGACAAGAATTGTGTCCGTGTATTCACCATGTGAGGGTGCAGATGAGGATGAAGATGACAAGTTTTATGAAGCATTGAGTGACATCGTGGTCAGGGTCAACAGCAAGGATAGAATAGTGCTAATGGGCGATTTCAATGCGAGAGTTGGGAATAGAACTGAAGGATGAGAAAGGGTGATTGGTAAATGCGGGGAAGATATGGAAGCTAATGTGAATGGGAAGCATTTGCTGGACTTCTGTGCTAGTATGGGTTTAGCTGTTACGAATACATTCTTCAAGCATAAGGCTATTCACCGCTACACATGGGAGGCTAGGGGTACCAGATCCATAATAGACTATATCTTAACAGACTTTGAATTCAGGAAATCTCTTAGGAATGTACGAGTTTTTCACAGATTTTTCTATGATACAGACCACTACCTGATCTGTAGTGAACTAAGTATCTCCAGGCCTAGGGTAGAGAAAGTGAAATCTGTCTGCAAATGAATAAGGGTAGAAAATCTCCAGGATGAGGAAATTAGAAGTACATGGATATGATTAGTGAGAGGTTTCGAACAATAGACAGTAAGCAGGTTCAGGATATAGAAAGTGAATGGGTGACATACAGGGATGCTGTAATAGAAACAGCAAGGGAATGCCTAGGAACAACTGTGTGTAAAGATGGGAAAAGGCGAACATCTTGGTGGAATGATGAAGTGAGAGCAGCTTGTAAACGTAAAAAGAAGGCTTATAAGAAATGGCTCCAAACAAGGGCCGAGGCAGATAGGGAGTTGTATGTAGATGAAAGAAACAGAGCGAAACAAAAAGTTGTTGAATCCAAAAAGAAGTCATGGGAAGATTTTGGTAAGCAGCAGGGAAACCTTTCTGGACAGTAATAAAGAATCTTAGGAAGGGAGGGAAAAAGGAAATGAACAGTGTTTTTGAGTAATTCAGGTGAACTCATAATAGATCCCAGGGAATCACTGGAGAGGTGGAGGGAATATTTTGAACATCTTCTCAATGTAAAAGGAAATCATCCTGGTGGTGTAGCAAACAGCCAAGCTCATGGGGAGGAGGAAAATGATGTTGGTGAAATTATGCTTGAGGAAGTGGAAAGGATGGTAAATAAACTCCATTGTCATAAGGTAGCAGGAATAGATGAAATTAGACCTGAAATGGTGAAGTATAGTGGGAAGGCAGGGATGAAATGGCTTCATAGAGTAGTAAAATTAGCATGGAGTGTTGGTAAGGTACCTTCAGATTGGACAAAAGCAGTAATTGCACCTATCTATAAGCAAGGGAACAGGAAAGATTGCAACAACTATCGAGGTATCTCATTGATTAGTATACCGGGCAAAGTATTCACTGGCATCTTGGAAGGGAGGGTGCGATCAGTCGTTGAGAGGAAGTTGGATGAAAACCAGTGTGGTTTCAGACCACAAAGAGGCTGTCAGGAAATTCTACGAGAAGAATAGGCAGTTGTGTTTATGTTTCGTAGATCTAGAGAAAGCATATGACAGGGTACCGAGGGAAAAGATGTTCACTATACTGGGGGACTATGGAATTTAAGGTAGATTATTAAAATCAATCAAAGGTATTTATGTTGACAATTGGGCTTCAGTGAGAATTGATGGTAGAATGAGTTCTTGGTTCAGGGTACTTACAGGTGTTAGACAAGGCTGTAATCTTTCACCTTTGCTGTTCATAGTTTACACGGATCATCTGCTGAAAGGTATAAAATGACAGGGAGGGATTCAGTTAGGTGGAAATGTAGTAAGCAGTTTGGCCTATGCTGACGACTTGGTCTTAATGGCAGGCTCGAAGACTAAATTGATGTCAGTAGGTAAGAAATTCAACAGAACTGAATGTCGGATTGGTGATACAAAGCCAGAACAGGTCGATAATTTGAAGTATTTAGGTTGTGTGTTCTCCCAGGATGGTAATATAGTAAGTGAGACTGAATCAAGGTGTAGTAAAGCTAATGCAGTGAGCTCGCAGTTGCAATCAGCAGTATTCTGTAAGAAGGAAGTCAGCTCCCAGACGAAACTCTCTTTACATCGGTCTGTTTTCAGACCAACTTTGCTTTACGAGAGCAAAAGCTGGGTGGACTCAGGATATCTTATTCATAAGTTAGAAGTAACAGACATGAAAGTAGCAAGAATGATTGCTGGTACAAACAGGTGGGAACAATGGCAGGAGGGTACTCCGAATGGGGGAGATAAAGGCTAATTTAGGAATGAACTCGATGGATGAAGCTGTACGCAACAACCGGCTTCGGTGGTGGGGTCATGTGAGGCGAATAGAGGAGGATAGGTTACCTAGGAGAATAATGGACTGTGCGATGGAGGGTAAGAGAAGTAGAGGGAGACCAAGACGACGATGGTTAGACTCAGTTTCTAACGATTTAAAGGTAAGAGGTATAGAACTAAATGAGGCCACAACATTAGTTGCAAATCGAGGATTGTGGCGACGTTTAGTAAATTCTCAGAGGCTTGCAGACTGAACGCTGAAAGGCATAACAGTCTATAATGATAATGTATGTATGTATGTATGTATGTATGTATGTATGTATGTTTATATTGCACCGACACAGATAGGGCTAATGGTGATGATGGAATAGCATAAGGCTAGGAGTGGGAAGGAAGCAGCCGTGGCCTTAATTAAGGAACAGCCCCAGCATTTGCCTGGTGTGAAAATGGGAAACCATGGAAAAACATCTTCAGGGTTGCTGACAGTAGGGTTCAAACCCACTATCTCCCAAATACTGGATACTGGCTGCACTTAAGCGACTACAGCTATCGAGCTCGGTAATGTTAATTTTAATACCATACTCACTGTTGCAACCGACGAATCAACATACTGGACCCACATAACAAAGTTCATTTCCATAGGCGGCACACAAATACAATTTTGAAACAAGTCAGACTGAGGACCAGACTGCCTTAAACGAGCAGACACAACACACCACACAGAGGGTGTTTTAACATATTTATTACACATGAATAAATACCACACATTTACATATATGTACAAAAAATGTAGAGACACACCAAGATGCGTTACTGCTGCTGGCCACCATGTTCAGTCTGATGATAATAATGGACGCGGCAGCACGTTGCCAACTGTGAAAATGACAAATCAAATGCAGCAGGCGAGTTGCCAACATAAAAGCCCTTTGAGGGATCTCTTTCTTGCTAGTGGCTTTACATTGCAACGACACAGATAGGTCTTATGGTGACGATGGGATAGGAAAGGAGTTGGAAGGAAGTCGCCATGGCCTTAATTAAGGTACATCCCCAGCATTTGACTGGTGTGAAAATGGGAAACCAAGCAAAACCATCTTCAGGGCTGCCGACAGTGGGATCTATGTCAACTGTCTTTTACACAATCGCAGATAAATGATTTTTTAAAAAAAACTTTATATACAACATATTATACAAAATATACAAATTATACAAAATCTTTGGACAATAGGCACAATAATTTTACTATGGCAAGGCGAAAGAGACCAATTTTTGTTTTCACAGTGACTGCAAGGGTAATATTATCACAACCAGGATGGAGCTCCTGGATTATACCAGTCTTCCAAACCAAAGGAGGAAGGTTATCCTCCCTCAGAAGCACTAAGTCTCCCACAGTTGAAGTCCATTTTCCTATGGAATCCCATTTACGTCTTTGTTGAGGTGATTGTATGTATTCCTTTGACCACCTCTGCTAAGAAACATGATACAGCAGTTGCACCAAATTCCATTTAGTCAGACAGGAGTGGAAGCTGTTGGATATGTCTGGAGAGACGACAGAGGTCAATCGTCTCCCTACTAGAAAATGTCCAGATGTCAAATAGCATTGATCACTGGGGTAGTTAGTCACCGAACAGAGAGGTCTCGAGTTCAACACAGACTCAATTTGATACAAAAGAGTACTCAACTCTTCAAAATAAAGAATAGAATTTCCTATGGTCCGCTTCAAAAGTGATTTTGCGGACTTTATTCCAGCCTCCCAAAGCCTACTGAAATGAAGACTGGATGATGGAATAAACTTCCATTTCACATTCAAATTAGATGAATAATCTTCTATTTCAGTACAGCTATCTTTAATAAATCTTAATAACTCATTGTTTGCTCCAAAAAAAGTGTGCCATTATCACTCAAGATGAGATTTGGAAATCCTCTATGGGCCGTAACCGCAATGAAGTCCTGAGTCGTTGGACTCTTCAAAGTTTCAAGATGTATTGCCTTAGTGACAAGACAAACAGACAGAGCAATGTATGCTTTAAACTTTATCTTACTCCTCGGGTTATCACCTTTTATGATGACTGAGCCACCATAATCAAGACCAACCTTAACAAAGGATAAAGACGGTTCAACTCTATACGAAGGTAACAGACCCATTATGTGCGTGGTGAGTAAAGCACGGGGAGCTCACTCTAAATAGCATTCCAAGTTTCAATAATTTCAGATGAAGGTTCCAACAGATCATAACAATCGATTTTCAATTGCCAAAGAGACTGCAGGATAAGTTTCCACTTAACCACAGCACATTCTAACAATCCAAGGGAATCAAATATGGAAGCAATGATAGTGAGAATGCTCCTCTTAGTTCGGTGCTTTCTTCAAATTTATTTGAAACTGAAACTCATCACATTTAGGATGCCACACAATACCTAATGTTTAAATAGCTTCATCCTTAGTGAGGTTACAATGTGACAACACATTTCTCTATCCTCTATAGGGACATTGGCAAAGGGTTCTGGACAATTTGACGTCCACTTTCAAGATGAAAATGTGCACTATCAAGCACAGAAATATTTCTGATTGAAGCTCCTTAGCTTCTTCAACTGAACTAGTACCTGTCAGCATGTCGTCAACATAAAAACAAGAGCGAATGATCTCTGATGCAGTGGGGTGAGATTCCTTGTGTTCATCAGCAAGTTGAACTAGACATCTCGTAGCAAGAATGGGGGCAGAACTTGTACCATATGTAACAGTAGTAAGACGGTAGTCTTTGCTCTTTTCATCAGTAGATTCACACCAAACAATTTTATGAAGATTTAGCCTCACTAAAACAGGCAAATTAAAACAACTCACCAACATCCTGGAAAAACCGACTTAAAAATCACTGCATTCCAAGACTCGATTCACAGATGAAGGACACTTTGTTACAGAGAATTTCAGAATGTACAAGGGCAAACCTACCATAAAAGTTAGAGACAAACTACCTCTCCTGAGAACCGGATCAGGATGAATTAGCACACATCTGTACATCTAAAGAATGTCAGCTGAAAGAGCAACAAAATAGGTTCAGAACCTTAAAACAATGGACAGCAAGTCAGGCTGAATAGTAGGACTAACCATTAACATAGAATTTAATGCTATCCCATTTAATGATTCACAATTTCCATCAAAAACAACAATCAGCTTGATTGTAGTGCTAGAATCCTTGAGCACACAATGATGGGGCATGTAAAACCTTAATAAGTTAGAAGTCTTGGGAGGTGCAATTTCCATGTGACCCATTTCACTGTATTCACGTATGAAATCTACATACTTCTTTTTCAAGTCAGACGCAGTGTGGATTTTGCAGAATGGTATGCCTTTTCCACCAGTTCCGCCGCACCGAGACCTACTCTCTCTGCCTTCCCTACCGTTAAGGTCTTCACCATAACCTTTGTAAGGGACCCTTATACGGGACTACCAGCCAGGTCAGCTGGACCAAGGTTTTTTAAAGAGATGTTACTCATCTATCACTCGCCCTTTGTCCTGACTTGTGGCTTCCCAGACACTGGGCCCAGGTTGGTGGGATCCGTCCGTCCATGGATGGATGGATGGATGGATTTCAAAGAAATTGGAAATTTGAACATCTCCCTTGGTTATTCCAATCTCTAACTCCCCTTCCTATAAATGAAGATTTGCCTCAGTTTGTCTTCTCGAACTCCAACTTTATCTTCATACTGTGATTTTTCCTACTTCCTACTTTTAAAGACACTGCTCAAGCTTATTCGTGTAATTATGTCATTCCATGCCATCTCTCCACTGACAGCTCGGAACATACCACTGAGTACAATTTACTAACTTCATCGTTCCACTGAGTCGAGCAGCTCGTCTCCTTTCTCTCAAGTCTTCCCAGCCCAAACTTAAACTATTGGTGTATTTTTTCCTCCTGAAATGAAAAAGACTTCATCAAATAAGCACTCACCTCATGCAGGATCAGCTTATCATCCTCTGGGTTCATTCCAGCAGATGTCACAGCTTTACCCACGAGTTCAATGAATTGAGATCTTTCACTTAGTCTGGGTCGTCGGGATACAAGCCACCGAGCCACATCAAACTAAAAAAAAAAAATTACCTATTAAAATAAATATTTACAACACTATACTCATTATTAACAATTAAGGCTTTAAATAATATTTTCTGGATTTTTCTCAAAATTTGGTCTTCTATTACAACGAAATGTAATAATTTAATTTTCAGTTCTTAACAGTGAAAAGATACAAGACGGAATTTGAGTACTTATGATGAAAGGAACAAACAAATGGCAAATAGATTTATAAATAGAAAGAGAGGGCCATAAATAGGATCAACAGAATTGCAGGTAGAGAGGGAATAACAGAAAGATGAGACAAGGGCAAACAGGAAAACACATAAGGACAGGGGCAATCTTCACATCTCCATACATTACAATTTTCACATTGATGGGCTCTCTCCTTATCAAATTCAGTTCTTCTACATTCAAATTTTCTCAGCTCCTGACAAGCTCATATCCGCTTTTCAGCTTCAGCTTCACCCAGAGGGTGGGCATCAACACTCACTAAAGGGTCATTTTATCAGATCAACAGCCATGATACAGAAAGTGTAGATTAAAAAGAAAGCTGGATAATAACAGGAAAAGGGGAGACAAAAGCAAAATACGGAACTTATATTATTACTTATGAAGTCATACATCAAGAGATGGGAACAAGAAAAGGAACACAAAATAGGACAAACACAATGACAGGTCAGTGTAGGAAGATTTTTTTTTTTTTTTTTTTTTTTTTTTTTGCTTTTGCTATTTCCTTTATGTCACACCGACACACATAGGTCTTATGGCGATGATGGGACACGAAAGACCTAGGAGTGGGAAGGAAGCGGCCGTGGCCTTAATTAAGGTACAGCCCACAAGCATTTGCCTAATGGGAAAATGGGAAAACACGGAAAACCACCCTCAGGGCTGCGGACAGTTGGGTTCAAACCCACTATCTCCCAGATGCAAGCGCACAGCTGTGTGACCCTAACCGCATGGCCAACTCGTCCGGTAGTGAGGGAAGAAGTAACAGAAAGGAGAGACAAGGACAAACGTGAACACACAAAAGTACAAGGACAATATCCACATCTTCGTACACTGCACTCTTCGAAAAGATAGGCTCTCTCCTCACTAATCCTATTCTTTCTACATCCATCTCTTCTCAGTCCCTGATGGGCTCATTATCTGTTTCCCCACTTTATCAGGAGGGTGGGCATCAATACTCTTTGAGCCATCTTGACAGATCTTCAGTTTTACTGCAGGATGTGTAGGATAAGACAAAAGTTGGATAAAAACAGGAAAAGGAAGAAACACAAAATAAATACTGGGGTAACATATTAAAACACAGGACAAATACAAGAGGATCCCAACTTGCACTTGAAATTTCAGAATTATTTATTTAGAATTTAGAATTTAGAATTATTAGAATTATTTAGAATTTATTTATTTAGCATATGGCTTTCAGGAGGTACAAGACACGTTCGACTTGCCTGGTGAAGGTCTTTCCAGACAACCAGGGGCAACCTGCACGTCTCGGTGTGAGATAATTCTGATAACGAGGTTGAGAGAGGGTGATACTGGTGTTGGCACATAGCCTAATCCTATTGAATAACACCAAGGGGTCTGCCCAAAAATGGATGAATCACCATCAACGGCATCATATGCCCTCACTTCACACTGCGAAGATTTTTGGAACTGAATCCAGGCTTTTGGAACACAGTTTAGTGATTATAAATTTTATACCACCACCTCTCCTATCCTGCCATATAACATTCTGATGGTGAAATTTGTTTAAATCAACAGGATTCAAACTGGTTAACAACAAAGTCACAACTTGTAGACTTCATGCCTTAACGATTTTGGCCACCAGGCAAGCAAATGTTTTAATTTGCAGTAAATGGAATTAAGTGTAGAAGAAAGGACACTGCAGGTTGTTTTTCCGTAGAGGAATAGGAAACAGAAATGGGCATAATCTTGAAGAAGGAATACAAAATTACATAGATAAGATGGAATTAGATAGATAAGATAAAGAATACAAATAATATGGTCATTACAAAGCAACAAGCATAAGCATCATCCATCATCATCATCATCATCATCATCATCATCATCATCATCATCATCATCATCCAACTCCAGTTTCAGGGGTGTGGTATACAAGCTCTTGCCACTCCTTCATATCTTCAAATATTGTTTGTTCTTGGGCATGTTCTCTTGTGAAGCCCTTTTCCTCCACCTCCAATTTCACTAACAATTCCGAGGCCTTCTCCTTGCTCTATTTCTTTCCACTCTGAGGTTGAAGTATTCGCTAACAGTTCTCTCAATATCATTCTCTTTATGTGTCCATATCACTGAAGTCTACGCTGATGGCTTCCTTGATGCTGACTTCCTTTCTTACTCACTTCATTTCTAATCTTGTCCCTTCTAGTCTTTTGATTCATAGTTCTAATGAATCTCATTTCTGTAGCTTGAATTCTGCTGAGGTCTTTGTTTAGTAGAGTAAATGTCTCCAAAATGTAGACGAGAGATGATACAAAACAGAAGTGATACATTGGATCTCTGGGGCATTTTGGTGTTCCGAAGTAGGTTTATGACTTTATTCTATAAGTCAGATGCATTCCAGGTCCTGTTGAGTATTTCCTGTTTGAATATGTTGTCTTTTGAGATTATACTTGAAAGGTACTTGAAGTGGGGAGCTGATTGTAATTTGGTTCCCTCCAAATATATACAGTAGAACCTCGATAATTCAAAATTAGTTAATTCAAAATCCCGCCTAATACGAAGCAGCTCTCGTTTCCGGAATCATGAGGTACGGTTTTGCGTGTTATTTAAATTATTTAATTTGAAATACAGATAATTCGTAATTCGAAGAACAATGTCAGTTCCATTACTGAAAATGAGACTTTTAATTCAAAACTGCCTTTAGATTTAAAAAAAAATAGTATTTTACAAAGTAATTTACATTAAAAAATATCCGCATCATGATAGAATGTGTCTTCCGGAACATGCTGGGATAGCCTTCCATACTTTCACTCATTTCAGTGTGTCTACAGTGTGCTTCATATTTGCTAAGTTCAAGTAAAATCGTAATTCTTTTGTACTGAACGTTTTAATGAACATCACAATATCATGTAGCAGACAGTATGCAGAGAAGCAGAATTCACCAACACTGGCGTTGCCAACAGTTGGCGAAAAAGCATGGCTCAAATAATCAATTCGTACGCACCGAACAATATTGTCAATGCCGATGTAACTGCATTGTTCCTTTTTAATGCTGAGCCCAAATGGACTGTCAGTGCCAGCTGGGAAATCGTACAAGGGTGGGGGTGATTGTACTGTGTTGCAATGCACACGGAAGCGAGACACTTCCTCCCCTCGTCATAGGAAAGTTCAATAAGCCACTATGTTATAAGGGCGTCGGGCACTTTCCATGCAAGCACAAGGCATCTAAAAAATGCAAACAGTACCAGCATAATTTTTCCTCATCTTTGAATCGTGTGTTTTTTCCTTTCACTGCATGAGGTTATGTTTCCCAGTGATTTATCCAAGTGCATTATTTGAATAATGTAACTGCACCTTGTTGGATACATTTTGGAAACAGCTTATTCCATGGCATTTGACAGGTTTAAACTGTGAATCAAGGTGATTGCATTTATTAATGGGTTTTAGAATACTCTGTGACACAGTAAGGGTGGTATTTCTGAATTACGAGAGAAGTGCCATGGCGGGAAATCGTATGAGGATAGAGTCACTGTACTCTGTTGTAATGCAGATGGAAGTGGGAGACTTTCTCCCCTGCCATAGGAAAGTTTGATAAGCCACGATGTTTTAAAGGCATCGGGTACTTTCCATGAAAGTACAGGTCATCTACAAATCATAAAATACAGTAATCCAATGAATAAAGGACTTGCACAGGAGAGCTAGCATAGATTTCTCCTAGTCTTTGAATCCTGTTTTTTTTTTTTTTTTTTCTCCTTTCTTTCATTGCGTGAGGTTATGTTTGTCAGTAAGTTATCAAAGTGCATTATTTGCATACTGTGAATGCACATTGTTGGATATATTTTGGGGGCAGTTGTTTTTCCAGGCATTTGAATGGTTTAAACTGTGATTCAAGGTTAACTGCATGCAGTAACGGGTCTTAGAATATTTTGTGATGTGACAATGACTGTAAATTTGTATGCTAGCTGATGATGGCCAAGATAGGCCGAAACCGGTACTAGTGCAATAATTCATTCACAATAAATGTATTGATCGGTGGAACATTTTTCTTGTCTATTACATACGGGAGATAAAACTCCACAATGGAATTAATGCCCGCCTAGCAATTCCAAATGGAAATCTGAAATTTGGAATTTCTGAATTACGAGTTGGCGCTTAATTTGAAATCATGTAATTCGAAGTCTGATTTTTGCATCCAGACGACTTTGAATTAATGAGGTTTTACTGCATTTGAATCTCTTTCTCCTCTACACATAGTAGTAATAATAATAATAATAATAATAATAATAATAATAATGACGTGTGGCCTCAGGAGAGGCCTGGTGCAGATCTTTCGAGTTGACGCTGTATAGGTGACATGCGAGCCTGTGAGGACAGGGCCCTACTTATGATGAAATCTAATGCTGAAGACGTCAAAACACCCAGCTCTCGAGCCATAGGAATTAACTAATGAAAGTTAAAATCCCCGACCCGACCGGGAATCGAACCCAGTAGCCCTTGAACCAAAGGCCAGTATGCTAACCATTTAGCCATGGAGACAGACTTCTGTTCATAGTCATTTCTAGTCTTTGTTTTACAAACTTTCAATTCACATTCTTTGAATTTGTTCCAAAAAGCCATTTTTTCCAGAAGTTCTGTTTCTCCTCATATCAACACATCATCAGCAAATACCAAGTTGTTTGATTTATTGTCCATTTCCTTGATAGATTTTACGATCCAGTCCATTACTATGATGATATACTTTGATGGCACTACTCTGTGAAGGTGTACAATGCTCTCCCTCAACATATACAAAAGGCAACAACAATTTCGAGATTTAACCAAAAAATAAATAATCAATGGATAAAAAAAGCAGTAAATTTTACATACCAAGTAATGTACAGTGGTCTTGTATTATAAATTTTTTAGGGTTTCCTCTTCTCTCAGACTATACCATATTTTAGAAATACGGTATTGTTGTATTGTGAATATTTTGTAAACTCTGCCAATATTCTGTCCTCGTATTGCACCATGAAGTTTTTTTTTTTTTCTTCATTATAACCTAAGAGTATTACTTGTGCTTATTATCCTAATGTTTTTTCTTTATACAGCTGAAGATGACCACTAAGTGGTCAAAACATGTTCTGTAAGAGTTAATATATATTCAATTTTGCCTGAGGCAAAAAATAAAGTATCGATTAGGTGGTTCTTTATATTAACTTCTTGATTTGAATGAAATCTCAGAAAAAACTAACATTCTATTTGATTTTTTAATTCTAGTATTTAAATATTTTAATCTTCCAAATAGGAGGTCAATATTTACTGCAATACACAATACCCTATCCATCACAAACCCCCACCACATTGTTCACAAGACCCACCTTAAACCTACTAATCCCCTTATAAAATATTTTTCTTCCCCTCATCTTCCTCCCCTCCAGACCTACCACATTTTATATCTCCTTCTCACAAGACTAACATCTTTTACCACTGACTGATTTCATATTCATACATACATACATACATACATACATACATACATACATTATCATTATAGACTGTTATGCCTTTCAGCGTACAGTCTGCAAGCCTCTGTGAATTCACTAAACGTCGCCACAATCCTCGATTTGCAACTAGTGTTGTGGTCTCCCTCTACTTCTCTTACCCTCCATAGCAGAGTCCATTATTCTCCTAGGTAACCTATCCTCCTCCATTCGCCTCACATGACCCCACCACCGAAGCCGGTTTATGCGTACAGCTTCATCCATCGAGTTCATTCCTAAATTAGCCTTTATCTCCTCATTCCGAGTACCCTCCTGCCATTGTTCCCACCTGTTTGTACCAGCAATCATTCTTGCTACTTTCATGTCTGTTACTTCTAACTTATGAATAAGATATCCTGAGTCCACCCAGCTTTCGCTCCCGTAAAGCAAAGTTGGTCTGAAAACAGACCGATGTAAAGATAGTTTCGTCTGGGAGCTGACTTCCTTCTTACAGAATACTGTTGATCGCAGCTGCGAGTTCACTGCATTAGCTTTACGACACCTTGATTCAATCTCACTTACTATATTACCAACCTGGGAGAACACACAACCTAAATACTTGAAATTATCGACCTGTTCTAGCTTTGTATCACCGATCTGACATTCAATTCTGTTGAATTTCTTACCTACTGACATCAATTTAGTCTTCGAGAGGCTAATTTTCATACCATACTCATTGCACCTATTTTCAAGTTCCATGTTATTAGACTGTAGGCTTTCGGCACAATCTGCCATTAAGACCAAGTCGTCAGCATAGGCCAGACTGCTTACTACATTTCCACCTAACTGAATCTCTCCCTGCCATTTTATACCTTTCAGCAGATGATCCATGTAAACTACAAACAGCAAAGGTGAAAGATTACAGCCTTGTCTAACCCCTGTAAGTACCCTGAACCAAGAACTCACTCTACCATCAATTCTCACCGAAGCCCAATTGTCAACATAAATGCCTTTGATTGCTTTAATAATCTGCCTTTAATTCCATAGTCCCCCAGTATGGCGAACATCTTTTCCCTCAGTACCCTGTCATATGCTTTCTCTAGATCTACGAAACATAAACACAACTGCCTATTCCTCTCGTAGCATTTTTCAATTACCTGGCGCATACTAAAAATCTGATCCTGACAGCCTATCTGTGGTCTGAAACCACACTGGTTTTTATCCAGCTTACGCTCAACGACTGAGCGCACCCTCTCTTCCAGGATGCCAGTGAATACTTTGCCTGGTATACTAATCAGTGAGATACCCCGATAGTTGTTGCAATCCTTCCTGTTCCCTTGCTTATAGATAGGTGCGATTACTGCTTTTGCCCAATCTGACGGTACCTTACCAACACTCCATGCTAATTTTACTACTCTATGAAGCCATTTCATCTCTGCCTTCCCACTATACTTCACCATTTCAGGTCTAATTTCATCTATTCCTGCTGCCTTATGACAATGGAGTTTATTTACCATCCTTTCCACTTCCTCAAGCATAATTTCACCAACATCATTTTCCTCCTCCCCATGAGCTTGGCTGTTTGCAACACCACCAGGATGATTTCCTGTTACATTGAGAAGATGTTCAAAATATTCCCTCCACCTCTCCAGTGATTCCCTGGGATCTATTATGAGTTCACCTGAATTACTCAAAACACTGTTCATTTCCTTTTTCCCTCCCTTCCTAAGATTCTTTATTACTGTCCAGAAAGGTTTCCCTGCTGCTTGACCTACCCTTTCCAGGTTGTTACCAAAATCTTCCCATGACTTCTTTTTGGATTCAACAACTATTTGTTTCGCTCTGTTTCTTTCATCTACATACAACTCCCTGTCTGCCTCGGCCCTTGTTTGGAGCCATTTCTGATAAGCCTTCTTTTTACGTTTACAAGCTGCTCTCACTTCATCATTCCACCAAGATGTTCGCCTTTTCCCATCTTTACACACAGTTGTTCCTAGGCATTCCCTTGCTGTTTCTACTACAGCATCCCTGTATGTCACCCATTCACTTTCTATATCCTGAACCTGCTTACTGTCTACTGTTCGAAACTTCTCACTAATCATATCCATGTACTTCTGTCTAATTTCCTCGTCCTGGAGATTTTCTACCCTTATTCGTTTGCAGACAGATTTCACTTTCTCTACCTTAGGCCTAGAGATAATTAGTTCACTACAGATCAGATAATGGTCTGTATCATAGAAAAATCTGTGAAAAACTCGTACATTCCTAACAGATTTCCTGAATTCAAAGTCTGTTAAGATATAGTCTATTATGGATCTGGTACCCCTAGCCTCCCATGTGTAGCGGTGAATAGCCTTATGCTTGAAGAATGTATTCATAACAGCTAAACCCATACTAGCACAGAAGTCCAGCAAACGCTTCCCATTCCCATTAGCTTCCATATCTTCCCCACATTTCCCAATCACCCTTTCGTATCCTTCAGTTCTATTCCCAACTCTCGCATTGAAATCGTCCATTAGCACTATTCTATCCTTGCTGTTGACCCTGACCACGATGTCACTCAATACTTCATAAAACTTGTCAACTTCATCCTCATCTGTACCCTCACATGGTGAATACACGGACACAATTCTAGTCCTAATTCCTCCAACTGACAAATCTACCCACATCATTCGCTCATTTACGTGCCTAACAGAAACTATGTTCCGTTCAATGGTATTCCTGATAATGAGCCCTACCCCAGACTCTGCCCTTCCCTTTCTAACACCCGTCAAGTACACTTTATAATCTCCTATCTCTTCCTCGTTATCTCCCCTTACCCGAATATCACTTACTCCTAGCACATCCAGATGCATCCTCTTTCCTGACTCAGCCAGTTCTACTTTCTTTCTTCCATAAGCCCCATTAATATTGATAGCTCCCCATCAAATTCCATTTCGTTCGCCAAGTTGTTTCCAAGGAGTCCCTCGCCTGTCAAATGGGAGTGGAACTCTGTTATTCCCATAGGTCCGAGGCTTGGTTAAAATGTTCTGAGCTCGGTCGATTCATGAAGCAGGATGCTACCCTATTAAAATTTTATCAGGTATAAATTAGAAGTGACTCAAGTAAGTTCTCGACGCTCTGGTTGACGCATAGCACGTGTGAGTGTTTTAAGTGACTCTTTACTTAGGAAGCCTGTAGGAGCCTTCTATTGAACGGATGCACAAAGACTACATATTGAAGAACCTTCTTTTATTCTTTGAATAGTGAGAGACTTTATGTTTATTTCAATGTGTCACTGCGCCAGATTTAATTATTAAGCCATTACTCTTCTGTTATGACACATGGTGTGAATGGTCAAAGTTACAGATTATGTCTTTGCTTATATATTTGTGATTCTTTTTATGGCTGATGATGACATTATATATGTTGAAACCGGTCCCCAAATTGAATAAAAGGTATTTGTAATATAAACACATACCTAATTAGTATTGAAAATGTTGAACCTAATAGATATCTTATCATTGACAGCAGAGGTAATCGTTATGTTTTTCGGAAGAAGTTCATGGTGAAGAATGCCATCTTTGTTTCACCAAACACACAACGTGATTTTCTATGGGTGGGCATTATCCTTGGCACGGGAGTTGCTCTTTTTTTCGATGGGCTGAGCTACACTTTTCTCTTCTTTATGTTGACATACAGGCACCATTTCTCGTCACCGGTGACAATGTTTGAAAGGAATGCTTCGTTGCAAGTGATAAATATTATTATGGATCCGTATTGAAGATATTAACTACAGGAATGCTTCATGCCTATCACAAGCCAACTGGTGCCCGGCAAGCAATGATGAACAGATGTTTACTCCTTGATCTTTGTTACTGTCACTTAGCACATGTGGCACCCGTATACCCAATTTCTGTACCTTACCCATCAAATGCAAATGGTGTACAATAGCTGACTGATCATATTAAAAAACTAGTGCCATTTCCCGCGTTGTTTAACAAAGATTCACATGAAGCAACTCATTCAAGTGATTTTCGTCAAAATCTGAAGGTCTTCCAGAACATGGATCATCAGACAAGTCAAACCGTCCTGCTCGAAAGCGGGAAAACCATTTTTGTGCTGTTCTTTCAGCGAGTGCTTCATTCCCATACACTTCACAAATTGTTCTCGCAACTCCTGCTGCACTGGATCCTCGGTTAAACTCAAAGAGTAAAGTATGTCGGAAATGGTCACTTTTCTCAACATTCCATATTTGTTTGTCTGAAATATACACATATAATACAATCACAATCAAGAAAACCTGTGTTTCACAACACACAAACACCAAACTCAGTTAAAACAACGGAATAACAATAATCAATCCCTTCACGCCGCATTGTTGCCAACCCATAAGAATACCACACGAACTTATGCATCAACCCTATATTAAAATTTACATATGATAACAATGACATTTACAATAAGATACAAAAGTTAAAAGTTGTTATGTTCAATCCCATTCTTTTGAAAATGGTGTAAAATTTCTGCCACAAATTTCTTGTGAAACAAGTCTGTGAAGCTTGCTTGGTCCATCCCCGGTCTTATTTTATTATAATAAATCTGCAGAACATGTTTTTTATTTATTTTTATGTTGCACAATTAAACATGACAAGATAACTCGGATACAAATACACAGGAGTTTACTGTATAGCACTCCACTGAGTTACTTTCAATACCTTAAAATTTAAGACAAAAAGAGATAAAAGTTAATATAACCAATTCTCACCTTAGAAAGTAAGACGAAGATACGTTCAGGCACTTGCTGACCAACAATAGAAACCACAGTCTGATACATCTGGAGGAAGGTTGGAGTACTTGCTGCAGCTGGAGTGAAGTGTGGGCCCAGGATACCACTCATGTGTGGTTGTTGGATGATAGTGGTAAGTAAGCGCATACACTGACTTTCATCTCCAGACACAAAGATCTGTAAAAAAAAAAAAAAAAAAAAAAAAAAAAAAAAAAAAAAAAAAAAAAAAAAAAAAAAAAAAACGGGATTGCAGACTTGTTAGTATACCCTTAACATACCAACTTAATTCTGGTTTGAATGTCAAACATAATTTTCTTCAATTAAAAGTTCTCTGTCAGAAACATCAGCATCATAAATTACTATAATTGGTTATGTATCTTTTTTTTTTTTTGCTAGTTGCACCAACTTCAGGGCTGCCAACAGTGGGGTTCAAACCCACTATCTCCCAGATGCGAGCTCACAGCTGCGCGCTCCTAACTGCTCGGGTAACTCGCCCGGCAGTGGTCCTCTTACGATAGCTTTTGTAACATTTACAATATTTTGGAGGGATTGGTTTGAAGGAAGGTAAGGCTTGAGAATAACAAAAGATTTACCTAAATGATTGTATTAAGAAATGTAGATGAAGGTTTCATTAGGAATCAATCGAATGTCCTCTTCCCTAACTGTTTGATAAGTACAAAGTTTTAGCAGTTTGTAGGCTGTAGAATGCTTATCCATTGTAACTGCAATGCACAAATGACCCAGCGTGCTCCTTGGTATTATTGCCTCAAAACAAATTGGCCCTCGAACAAATCTCGTAAGAAGCTGAGGAGCACCCTATCTTGTATCGCCTGTTAATCTCCTTGTTGGATATTGCCCATCAGTCGTCAGAAGTACACTCAGTGTTTGCAGCAACTCACTCACAAATTTATTCACAAGATAACTACTGTCATGTCATGGCGTGTGGCCTGCAGCAAGGTCTGGTGCAGGTCTTTTAAGTTGACGCTGTATAGGCGAAGACAACCTCAATTAAAAGCCTTCTTTTATTTCTAATCTTCTTTCAGTTGAAGCCTAACTCTTTTACAGTACTTCTCAAATTGATACAACATCCTTTGAAACCAATCCTCTCTCCTGACACAGGTCGTAATTTAGATATCGATGGAGTTGTTTTCTGAAGAATGCAAAATTCAAGGATTGTGTGTCGAAATGTCCAAAATCCGTTACACAGTTTTTCCCTTTCCATGTCTTTTTTCTGGTATACCAAATGAAGTTTCTTCAGTCTTATGCTGTCTCTGTTCTACTATTTTTCTTTTCTGATATTTGTTTAACGTCACACTAACACATTGAAGGTTTTTGGCAATGGAGGGATGGCAAAGGGCTAGGATTGGGAAGGTAGCATCTGTGGCCTTAATTAACGTACAGCCCCAGAATTTGTCTGGTGTGAAAATGGGAAACCACGGAAAGCCATCTTCAGGGTTGCCGACTGTGGGATTCAAACCCACTACCTCCGGAATGCAAGCTCACAGCTGCGCGACTATAACCGCATGGCCAACTTGCTTGGTTAAAATTCTCTTGATCATCCTCTACAACACTTTTGTTGCATTGGCTACTTTTTGTTGTACTTGCAATAACTCCATTCTGTACTGTTCTTGTGTTTTATTCTTTCTGTTCAGCTTCCTTATTCATAAAACTATGAATACTAAACAATCTCTCGCATTTGTCCTCTTGTTGTAGGATGCTAATTAGTTTCTTTCCTTCTTTCTTTCTTTCTTTCTTGCAAACCGGCCAAACTTAGGACCACTTCCTTCCAATCATCCCTTCTTCCTTCCTCTTTCTCCACAGTGCCTTCATTCTTTCAGAATGTTGCGCTCTTGTCTCTTCAGTCCATCTTCCCCCTCTGCGCTCTTTCTTTTCTTCAACCAGAACTTTTATGTTGGAAAGTCTTTTCCTGATTTGTTCTCTATCACGACATTCTTCATCTGCAATTCCTAACCTCTTGAGTTCTTCCTTCATCTGCTTGGCATATCCCCCACTGGCTCTTCAAGTAGTATATTTTATTAAAAATTTGTTTATTTAACCTTGCTGGATCCATTCTGACCATGTGTCCATAGAATCGCAGCCATCTTTTCCTTATTGTTGTTTCCAGGTCTTCTGTTCTTTTGTGTATTTCCTTATTTGATCGTAATCTGTTGTTTCCCTCTACCACCCTTGGGCCGTAAATCCTCCTCAATATTCTCCTTTCAATCTTTAGTAGTTTTTCCAGGTTTGTTAGTGTTGCTGTTTCCACCCCATACAGAATCACTGGTTTTACCACAGCATCATAATGTCTTAGTTTCGCATTGATGGAAAGATTTTTTTTGTTGTAAATGGCTTTGGTGGCAATGTTTAGCCTTTCCAACTTAAGTCTTCTATTTTCCATGGCCTCTTTATCCATCCCGTTGCTGCTGACAATCTCTCCCAGGTATTTAAACTGCTTTGTGACCTTCACTTCGCCATATTTCGTCTTCATTGTTCTCTTCACATAATTCCTGTCCGTGCTCATCATCTCTGTTTTTGTGAAGGAGATTTTTAAACCTGTTTTCTCGGCTATTTCCTGTAGTTCATTTATCTGTGTTGCTAATTAGTTTATAATATCACCTATTCAATAAATTAAATGTATTACATTAAATACATTACATACATACATACATACATATATACATTAAGTGTATTGCATTAAATACATTAAATATATTGAATATGTGATATTATAAACTAATTAGCATCCTACATATAGTATCTTCAATATGGATGCACAATGATAATTATCATTTGTCCTCTTGTTGTCGCGAACTTCAGTTTAGAATTTTCAGTGGCATAACTCACTTTGTGCATGAACGGTAGGAATATGTGCTGACAATGAATCGATTTGTTTAGCTACTGACCATACTTGCTCAGTCAAGTCTGTCACAAGAGGCAGCCCCCCCCCTTTTTTTTTTTTCCCTTCCCACCCCTCTTCTGCATTCTGCTAGTATACTAGTGTCAATCAACTTGGGATTGGTCTGCCAGCAGGCTTTGCCTTATATTTCAGGTGCCAAATTGATTTGAGGCAGTTATAAAACGTGTACCATAGCAATGACCAACAACAGTCACGAACAATGAAACTGACGCATCTCACGTTCCTTCCAGAATTAAAACTTGTCGCTTACAATAACCTGTATGCAAATTGCAAGATTCTAACTAAGGTGCTTAAGATGTAATGACTGGTGCTTATGATAACTTGGTGTTCTGTATATTACTGATGGTGGTTACGATAATTTCTCTTTTTATATTGTTTTTACCCTCTAGATTCATTTGACACTTACAATACTTTGCCAGCATGTGCAGTGGAGTCTGATTGAAGTATAAACATTGCAACCTCAATTTTGACAAAAAATGTTGCTTAAGATACTTCGCCTTTCCAGGGACGATATATATCGGCTGTATATTTGTTCAAATTACATGGTCCCGTGAATGTCCTTACTGAATCATGTTTCAAAATTTCCACATTATCTAATCCTTGAAGAAACTATTCTCACATCGACCATCCAGAAAGTTCGGTCCCATCAACAATAAATTCTCAATTGAGTGTTTTTTAAGATAGAATCGAATATAACGCATTCGAGAACTTTTGAGAATTAATACTTGCACTCGAAATCAACATTCTTGAGTAAAACACAACATAATCTTTAAAAGTCGAGTAGGCCTGATAGTAATTTATGCAGTACAAGACTTACATACACCAGTGACCAAATACCAAGAATTGAAAGGACGGCAATGTCATGTCTATGGATATTCGCGTTAATATCCCCTCATTGCGGTAATTAGAGCAAGTACCAGACAAGTGATTGGAGGTGAATTTGCTTCAAGGGTCATCTTCACATTGCATTTGCCTGGTATTGTTCAGGCAAACTAAAGAAATCACGAAGTAGAGTGGCCGCAACAGTTGCAAAGAGACTGAGTGCATTCCAACAGCTCTACTTGAGGACAGAATGAGTTTCGTTGAAAAAAAATCTATGTTTTGTCCAGGGTTAGATGTATATTTTTGACAGACTTTTTATGATTGTATCACCAAGCAGGTTTTCGGCATTTCTCTCAGGGCTCCAGTCACTGGGCTTTCAGACAGGAATTGAGTCATGAGAGTTTGCGATGTGCCTGGAAGATTTCTCATGTCTCATGACTTATTTTCACCACTGTGGTTCGTCATGGCTCACTTCTGAGCAAGTGGAACAAAGTCTTTACAAAATGTAGTTTCTCTGCACTTTTACTCATTTTGACACATTACCTAAGGTGAACCTTTCACATTTGCTAAAGTCTTCAATGATGCACCCAATTTTCTGGCACCCTCACGCATTATATAGGATTGCATTCTCGTGACCTGAACTATTGCTGCCCTTACACACATAAAGACATGGGAGGTCTTGGGATAATACCATATTGGCCTGAATATAACAGGGATTTTTACGTTTATACTTTTATGTTAAAATGTCCTTATAAAAACTGCAGTCATTTTACACTGTATATGCCGTCTAATATTTAAAAAGTTTGTATCATTTCTCACCTGTAGCCTATTGCCTTGTACAGCGAGTGTCTCAACGCACTCTGTAGCTGAGCTCAAGGTTAAGAATAAACTGAAATCTGAGTTTTTACGATTTAAAGAAAATTAATTTTGTGGCTTGTGATTAGTGGCAGGCAAAATTAAATATAATGCATTTGAGAACTTTTGAGAATAGATACTTGCATTCAAAACCATATTCTCAAGTACAACATAGCATTTAAATTCTAGTAGGTCTAATGATAAAATATGCAGTACAAGACTTACCACACAAAAACTCACTACATTTACCGATGAACAATTAAGAAGGGATGATTAAAAAAATAAGGTATTTTGCGATCATACTGTGCACTTTTGTATTGGATGTGCTTTATTTTCTTATTCTTTTCTTCCGATTTTGGCCTTCTTCGGACTGCAGGAAATAACTCGTGGACAGTCGAGATTTTCATCTGATGACGCAGAGCACAGTTCTCAGCAAAATGTAAAGAATTTCACCTCATTTTCTTGACACGGCATAAGCCCAAAAGCCTATACAGTACCATGTCTATACGTATGGGCCATGAAAGCATCAATGGCAAGAATAATTACATTGATGTTTACCCGAATTGTTGATGGTTTTAATTTATTCCTGGATTTTCTGTTTTTCCATATTGTACTTTTTTTTTCTGTGATTCCTCCAAAATCAGAGAATCGAGATTCCACTGTATTATATTAGACATTAGACTGCTACAAAGACAAAGAGTACTATAATCAATAGAGATTCTTTCCCAACATTTTATTTTTTGGAAGTTGAAAGTAAACAGGGTAGCTTCGAGATGGTTGTTAAGGTCTATTAGTGCAGTTCTGAAGGTGGTTATCGACCCTTTAATGCAGCTGTCACAAATGAGTGGAGAAGGTCAGCACTTAGTCCTAATCTTCTTCATGAAGTCCATGAGTAGCTGGGGAATAGCCTCTTGAGGACCGATCAGGAGGCCAGTGGTGCATAAAAACTTATGCTTGTATTTACCTTTGTAGTAAGGTACTGTTGTTTCATAGATTCATCTTCTTTCAAGGTTGGTCTTCATCCATCACAAACCAATAGTCGGGTCAATTATGTAGTGAACTGATATGTGAGCGTAGATGGCAATGAAATTTATTCACCTGTAGTGGAGAGACCATACAGTCCGACTCGTTGGCTGAATGGTCAGCGTACTGGCCTTCGGTTCAGAGGGTCCCGGGTTCGATTCCCGGCCGGGTCGGGGATTTTAATCGCTTCTGATTAATTCTTCTGGCTCGGGGACTGGGTGTATATGTCCGTCCCAACACTCTCCTCATCATATTCAGACAACACACTACACTACCAACCACTACAGAAACACGCAATAGTGCTTACATCCCTCCATAGAGGGTTGGCGTCAGGAAGGGCATCCGGCCGTAAAAACAGGGCCAAATCCACATGTGCGATGCAGTTCGCACCCGCGACCCCACAGGTGTGGGAAAAAGCGGCAGGAAAAGAAGAAGAAGAAGAAGTGGAGAGACCATACACCTCCTCATAGGTTGCAGTAGGGACCTATTAGCATGATGAAGTTCACCATGTTGACAGGATCCCAAGACATGCGCAAGTGTTTCTATCTTTCTGCTTCTCTCCATTTACTGAATGTCAAGCCCTTGCAGTCCCTAATCCATTTGTTAGCTGGTGTTTGTTGCTTAAAAAGGATTACTCCCTTTCCTTTATGAGGCTTATTACTCCAGTACTTGGATGCCTTGAGTCATAGTTCTTGTCTTACTTTCTTGTGTACCGAGCTCGATAGCTGCAGTCGCTTAAGTGCGGTCAGTATCCAGTAATAGGGAGATAGTGGGTTTGAACCCCACTGTCGGCAGCCCTGAAGATGGTTTTCCGTGGTTTCCCATTTTCACACCAGGCAAATGCCGGGGCTGTACCTTAATTAATGCCACGGCCGCTTCCTTCCAATTCCTAGGCCTTTCCTATCCCATCGTCGTCATAAGACTTATCTGTGTCGGTGTGGCGTAAAGCCAAAAAAATATTTTAAAAATTAAAAAATAAACTTTCTTGTGTCAACCCAACCATGCCACTTTGTCCAAATTCTTTCACAACCTGTAATATCTAATGATGTAAGACTGTCAAAAGTTTCTAGAGGGAAATTCCTAGTTGTACTGAGGACATGAATACCTGCGAGCTAAAGAATCTTGCATGTATTGATATATTGCAATAGGACTTAACAGCTTGTACAAAATAGACCCGAGCCTTTAAATTTTGTTTCAACATATACCACGTCATTGGGGATGTCAGGCAGGCAGTTGCAGCAGTTCTTTTAGTGTCCCTCTCATCATGATGTCTGAATTTTTAATAAATCTTTGAGGGATTCTGTTAGGAGAAACTGTTTGAAAAGAATATACATTAGACATGGGCATATTGAGGTATTCAAGACAGTGAACTTCTGATCCACTTGTAAAAGTGGCAAAGATACAAGGAGCAGCACAACAGACTGTAAATGTTTCAGTATTCCCTCTGATCTGATAACTATCTCTTGTGAATAGTTAACACCAAGGTAGCAAATAAAGGCATTTTTCTTTAAGCATTTGATTTTTTCATAGGTAGCCTACTGGCATGGCCAACTGCCAGGGTCTCTTCATTCAGCTGACACTTTATAATGCGTATCCCCTTGGATTTCGTTGTGTTAATTTCAAGACCTATCTCACTGAACAGCTGGATACCACAAGTGTCAAGTGTCAATGCCAAACTTCTGCTGTTACTGACGATAACTTTGTTATCTGCAAACCCCATGATTGTTAACAGCTCATGTTCCCGACTCAACTGGAAGCCTTAGTTAGACACAATTGAATTTTCACTCATTTCATCAATTATATGATCTATTAAAGTGGTGGTGGTGGTGATTTTTTTTCAGAGGAAGTACACCTAGGTAATTGAATACAGCAGGTGATAATGGCAACCCTTGCATGACACCCCTTTTCATAATAGAGGGTTGTGATTATCCTTTTGTTGTTTGAATCCTTGTCATGTTGTCTGTCAGTAAATTAATGACAAGATTACTGAGCTTAGAGGGAAACTGTGATGTTCTTAAGGTTTCCTCTAGGCTTACATTTTCAAACGTTTTCTGTAAGTTCAGAAATATGACCGACCCATCAAGGTTTCTAGACATGGCCTCGCCATGAATTGAATGAGGAAGTAAGCAGTTCTGAGATATGGAATACTGGTTAGTACGGAAAAGAGGAATATGGGTGTAGTCTATGTTGCCATAGTCAATGTGTACAAAATCCCATTGTTGATCACTAATCTGTTTAGAAGTAACAACTTTAGAGTTACATGTAATCAAAGTTACTAACCATTTAATAAGAAATTCACCACAGACTAACACCTTCAGCAAACCTCAACTATATGGGGCTGCTAGAATTCCACTCACATCTAACAGACAATCTAGCGAACAAAACTGACATTTGTCTCAAGTATTATTACAATATTATAAGTCCACCTGTTCAATACAATACAATATGATCCACTATTTCATATGGTCAAATATTTTTATACATAATACATAATACATACTTGTAAAACTGACATTTGTCGAGCAACCATCAAATCAATGGGAGTTACGGTAGGAAGAGGGAAAATCTAGCTGACTCATTAGCCCTGAACTTAATACTATTTCTTTTATAAACATTGGTCCAAAAATAACAAACATATGATATGAAAATTAAAATGAAAATTTTCAAAACTATTAACAAAAATTGTTAACTGGATGTTTCCTACAACTTCAAAGCTCTTCAGTCTGTCATAACATTAATTATAACACATCTAACACTATGAAATGAAAATGGCGTATGGCTTTTAGTGCCGGGAGTGTCTGAGGACAAGTTCGGCTCGCCAGATGCAGGTCTTTTGATTTGACACCCGTAGGCGACCTGCGCGTCGTGATGAGGACAAAATGATGATGAAGACTACATATACACCCAGCCCACGTGCCAGCAAAATTAACCAATTAAGGTTAAAATTCCCGACCCTGCCGGGAATCAAACCCGGGACCCCTGTGGCCAAAGGCCAGCACGCTAACCATTTGGCCATGGAGCCGGACATCTAACACTATAACATACCTATATAAAAATAACACACTGATAAACAAAGAATGACATGTTTTGTACTACAAAAAAATCCTCAGATTCTATCAAATCACTTTTAATCATGCGTATACACCGTATTTACTCACGTATTACACCCCTTTTTTTCCCACATTTACAGCAAAAAAAAAAAGTAAACGGGAGTAAAATAGGCAATAACCTCAAATTTTGTGCAGTGAACACATGACTTCTAGGCTATAAAGAACTATAAATTGTACATTCTACACTGTTCTTTAACAAACCTATGAATGCATTTGAGTTATACTGGCTATTTTCATTGTAAGGCTATATTTCTAAATGTAAAATGTCAATAAATGGTGAACACAACTTTTAGGCCCACATATAAAGTAAATATAATCTATTTTAATTACTCATAATATCATGTCATTCGCTTCATCTCATTAATTCCTCTGATGAGGTCAACATCAGGAAGGGCATATGGTTGTAAAAGCTTGCTACAAAAATTCCTCTCACTTCATATTTGACCCCTAAGAGAAAAGGGATAAGGGTATCGTATTATCATACTATGCAATATTGATACAAAATAACTCACCGGCCAGTCATTTGTCTCTGTCAGTTGAGCAGTAGCCCTACCACACAGTAAACCTGATCACTGATTTCATTTTAATTGTCTTGCGCTGCTAACTTCCCTGCTACCGGTGTGTCGTCATTCCAAGTGACGTCATCTTCACTGTCATCTCGTGTTCTCATCAGTCATGCACTGCAATCGAGACCGAGAGCATTCGAGGTCCCATCTTTTGGAAACTTTTAAAAATTAGTTTTGTTCCCGACTACAGAGTCCAAACTGTGTGAAGCTATTGCCAAATGGTTTCTGTAGATGGTCTCTGATATTCCCAGCTGGTGTATGTGTAGCATAGGCCACTCCTTCTGAATAAAGCAGTGTTGTTGAAAGCGTGCCAAACCACCAGCCGATAACTAGTGTATGTTACGAGTTGTATTTCCGAATATAATACATAGTAACTGGAAGCATTCTTTTGATAACTGCGGCTGCTGAAAGCCAGACCCTTATTTTTTAAGTATATTTCATGCTTGTTCGCACATTTATCACATCAGGATTTACCAAAACAGCTGTAAATGAGAAGACCGCATTGTTTAGGTTAGGTATGCAATCGCCCTGATAGTGCCAGAAGTTCCATGACGGAAAGAATAAAACTAAATAACAGGAAAGTTTGCCGCATTTATGGATATCTACAGGTGTGGCGGTAATGCGTTTTATTATCATAATGTTTAGTTTCGTACATTTGTTGTCTCCCATTTTTTTTATTAACACATACCCTAGTATGTTTTGTTTGGTGTCCTAAGTGGGGACATAAAAAAATCAATATTATTATTTGTTAGGTATGTTGGTGAGCAAAATAGTTGTGATTGGATTATTTTTATCATGTTTTAAACCTACTTCTCTCCCAAAAACCCTATATTGGCCTGAGTTACAAGATATTAAATGATCACTTTGTTAATGATCTCGCCTGCCTATATTAATAGGCCTAGCAACAACTGTGAATATGTCTTAACTAAAGTAAACTTGTTTCCTCATCCCGAGGTGGAGTAGCTCTTTTTAGACATGCCCCCAGTGGAGGGGCAACCATCCTGCCATTCGTAAATCTCTGGCAGTACGGTACTGGTAATCAAACTCAGACTCCTGAGAACGGCAGCTAATTGTGCTAACCATTACGCTGGCTGACATTATTAACTACAAAACACAGACATATATCACGACTGATGCATGCTTGCAATGCGCAGGTCGGACATGAAACTATTCACCTACTGTATTTGTCAGACGTCATCAGACCTGCAGTAGGCATACGCTACAGATGCGGACATTTGTTAACTATGAAACACAGATGTACCGCATGACTTCAACGCATGTTTTCATTGCGTGGATCATACGGGCGAAACTATTCACAAATATGTGCAATGAAATCAGAGCTGCAATAAGACTTGTACCTGCTTCGAAGCGGAATCATTGTTCTTCTCTGACGAATTACGTTGGGGGGGGGGTCTTGTATGCAAGAGTTTTTTTTTTTTCATTTTCTTCATCTCAAAAAGCCAGGGAAGGGTCTAATACACGAGGGGGTCCAATACACGAGTAACTACGGTAGCTTAAGTCAGACAGATGTATGTGATGTAGACAGATTTGGCGACTGCATAACTAGGGGATACAAATTAATAATAAGAAAGAGATGATAGAATGGTGTTATAGTTGATGGTCAACAGAAAAATTACAGAAGATGGGTCTTTGAAATGGAAGGATAATAAATAGAACAGATAAATACTACAAGAAAATGAGGAAGATATGAAAGACTGTGAAAATGGCAAAAATTTATTGGATTTCTGTGCTACCATGCAATTAACTGCTGCTATTTCATACATACATTAGACTATGCACAAACATAGAAGAAGAAGAAGAAGAAGAAGAAGAAGAAGAAGAAGAAGAAGAAGAAGAATAAGAAGAAGAAGAAGAAGAAGAAGAAGAAGAATTCCCACCATCAATGCAATGAAGTTTCGATTTAATGCCATTTAAGCCATCTGCATGGTGGTGGTGGTGGTGGTGGTGGTGGTGGTGGTGGTGACAATGACTGCTGGTGTATAAATC
Source organism: Anabrus simplex (assembly GCF_040414725.1). Lineage (NCBI taxonomy): Eukaryota > Metazoa > Arthropoda > Insecta > Orthoptera > Tettigoniidae > Anabrus > Anabrus simplex. The sequence continues at coordinate 232,328,558 of NC_090267.1, read as the reverse complement.
ATAACATACCTACAAACAACATTGAAAAAAAAAAAGGAATGTATTTATGAAGTGTTCTGTCATTATCTAAAACAAATGTGTATAGTAATGAGAGGAACCATCTCTATAAACCCCCTACACATTACTAGAAAATTACATTACCTGTCCTAATCTCTCCAGGCAACCTGTGATAAGCTGCTTTGTAGGAGGGTACAGAGCTGCATCTTCGTTGTACAAGCTGATCATGTGGTAGAAAAGAGTCACACCCACATCCTGAAGTTTTAACGCAGTTTCCATGTTATTCCGAGCTCTACTGTCCATGAACTCGTTCTCCAACAACCTGGTTTACAAAAAGAACAAAAATAAATTCTACTCAGCAAAGAAGGTCTGTAGTTGCTGACTAAGGTAAAGGATTTATGTTGCAATGAAACATCACGAAAGAGATGTGAATATATAATTTCATTTAAATAAGTTAATAGTGACTAAGGTTAAGTTATGAGTAGGTTCCCAACTTCCAATACTTATCAATTTCTATATATTAGGTTTATTAATTACATAATATAAACCATATAATCTCTAGTACATGTTTCGTTCCGATTATGGAACATCTTCAGCTAAAATTTGACAAAATGGCAAGACAATTAAAAACACATTGAGTTATGATGATACAAAAGCTAAAAGATATGATAAAATGGCACGAAGATTAAAACATATAATTATGATGATGAAATAAAGTTCATTCATGTTGGTTAAAAATTCAACAAGTCAGTGTTCAAATGACGAAGTAAGAACGGCGATAAGGTTCTTCTTCATGTTGGAGACGTGTACATTTTGTTAATCTTGAAGATAAATTGGAGAAATACAAGATTTTCTTAATGTATATTTATCGGGGGAACTCTTAATAAAATAACCATAGTTGAAGTTGAGTTGTGGTTAGATTATTTCTAAATTCAGTACAGAGAAAACCTTGTACAACAAAATGGCATAAAGCTACTCAAGAAAAAACTAACGACTTATGGCTCAAAAATGAAATTAAATTTCTATACAGAAAAAAGTCTTTTTTAAACTCTAAGTTATATAATGCTCATCTAGAAGCTTCCTCCCTTATGGCCCCTATTGAATGGGATTCCTTTTTGAAATATGGTGATACTAAAATTCAAAATATCTTAGATAAGAAACAAGAAACCTTGAACAAAAAACTTTACGGTCTTACTCTAAATCAAAAAAACATAAATCAGTCAAAAGAATCCTCCATTAACATCGAACCCAATTCAACCTTTCACCCCCCAACTAAGAATCTAACTGACGTTGTTTTCGAGGACAAAGAGTTGCAGATTATCAACAAAGGACCCAAACATAATTGGTCTAATCCATACAACTAAAAGCAATACATAACAACCATCGCTGAAGTAGAACAAGTCATAGCTCAGCTTCCAATAGATCGACAACTTGAAACTAAATTCAATGTCAAAAAGAAACTTGAAGAATTATTTAAAGATCAGAAAGTTAACACACCCCATTTACCCTCTACAGATATAAAAGGTCTAAAACAAAAAATAAAAGATAATGATCACAAAGGTGGATAAAGGTAATGTGTCAGTTATTATGCATAAAATAGAATATATAGAAAAAACCGAAGCATTTTTTTCAGATAATACTTTCACAAAAATTAAAAAAGACCTGACTAACTCTGTCCAAAGAAAACTAAAACAAATACTTAAAAAAATTAATTTCATCCTTAATGAGAACGAAATATCAAACCTAATTAATATGAATCCAAGACTACCAACAGCAAGAGCTTTGCCTAAGATACATAAACCTGACACACCCATAAGACCAATTATTAACTTTAGAAATAGCCCCACCTACAAAACCTCTAAATTTATAAATAGCTTTCTAAAAAAGTACTATACTTTCCAAAGCAGAACCACAATCAATAATTCAATAGAATTTTGTAAAATTATCAAGAACACAAAATTAAAACCATCTTTCACCTTGAACTCATTCGACGTTACTAATATGTATTCTACGATCCCCACGAAAGAAACTCTAAATATAATTAAGAACAACTTAAAGACACACAGAAAACTTAGTAACCATGAAATAGAAGAATTTATGTTACTTCTAGAATTTACACTTAACAATAATTACTTTTCCTTCAATAACACAGTATATCAACAAAGTGGTCTTCCTATGGGATCTCCAGCGTCAGGTATCCTTGCTGATATATACATGGATCACTTAGAAAAACATCAAATTTTAAATGATGAAAAAGGTATCATTATCTGGTTAAGGTTTGTTGATGACATCTTTGCAATTATAGATGAACAAATCAATAGTAGCACTAATTTATTAGACCAGATCAACAGTTTGGACCCTTTCATAAAATTTACGTTAGAAACCGAGAACAATAAAAAACTAAATTTCCTTGATTTAACAATCGAAAGGAAAGAAGAAAAGTTGGCCTTTACAATCTTTAGAAAACCGACTCAAACTATAAATACCATACGAAAAGATTCGTACCATCCTGAGGCACATAAAAGGAGTTCCTTTTCAAGCATGTTAAATAGAGCCTTTAACATTCCCTTGTCCAAAAACGACCTCCAAAAAGAAATTAATCTCATTTACAAAATAGCGGTAAGCAATGGATACACAAAACACTACATAGACAGATTAATGAATAAAATGAAGAATAAACCTCAAACGCAGCTGGTAAAAGAACATAAAAAGAGAAACTTCGCCACCTTTACTTATAATAACGGGAATATTTACCAAATTACTAACATTTTAAAGAAATTTAATTATAAAATTGCTTTTCGCACCAATAACAACAATCAACGTTTAATTTTCAATCATCAAAGCATTGCAAGTAATAACAAATATTTAAATTCTGGGATATATAGGCTTAAATGCTCAAATTGTGCCAATTCTTATATCGGACAAACAGGCCGTAATTTCTTAGTAAGATATCAAGAACATATTAATGCCGAAAAACATACGAAGTACTCGGCCATGAGTCTTCACATGACCGAATATAAACATAGTTTTACATTGATAGAAAGGGACTTAACCATTCTACGAACGCTAAACAAAGGCAAATTAATGAATATTCTTGAAAATATCTATATTGAAATTGATCAGAAACGAAATCCCAACCAGAATGTTAACGAAATTACGGAAAATATAAATATATTATTAGAAGAGGTTACCAAATTAGATTCATCTAGAAAAACCATCAAAAAGAATCCCAACAAACAACCAACACACCTCCTTCCGATTAGCTCCACCCTACACAATAGTCCCCCTACTTTTCCTTCCGTTTCCCCTAGCCTATCACAGCGCCACTCCCCAGTTAGCTCCACCCTACACAACAACTCACCTGCTCTCCTCACGTCACTTACCTCTCCTTCCAATACTCCCTGCCCACCGCAAGTGCCTTACACACGTACACAGGACTCAGTCAGTTAACAACACGACATAAAGGAGGACGTCAAATACGACACGACTGACTATAAGGTAATCAACTCCATTATCCTTCATTCTCGCGAACATACATTTTTAACAACGTTTTCTCCTTAAAAAATATCCTCTATTTTACTCATTCTTTTCTCGTTTCAGACTCATTTCAATAATTTAACCACAACTCAACTTCAACTACGGTTATTTTATCAAGAGTTCCCCCGATAAATATACATTAAGAAAATCTTGTATTTCTCCAATTTATCTTCAAGATTAACAAAATGTACACGTCTCCAACATGAAGAAGAACCTTATCGCCGTTTTTACTTCGTCATTTGAACACTGACTTGTTGAATTTTTAACCAACATGAATGAACTTTATTTCATCATCATAATTATATGTTTTAATCTTCGTGCCATTTTATCATATCTTTTAGCTTTTGTATCATCATAACTCAATGTGTTTTTAATTGTCTTGCCATTTTGTCAAATTTTAGCTGAAGATGTTCCATAATCGGAACGAAACATGTACTAGAGATTATATGGTTTATATTATGTAATTAATAAACCTATTATATAGAAACTGATAAGTATTGGAAGGTGGGAACCTACTCATAACTTAACCTTAGTTGTGTTGAGCCAATACGGAATAAATATGAGATTTATAAGCTGTAAGTTAATAGTGTTCAAGTTCAATAACTGATGTTAATAATACTAAAAACAAATGATCTGTATTTCCTTTTCCATTCTTACTGTTCACAGTCTAATAGGTTCAGTTACTGAACAGTACAAAAGGCAAGGTAGGATTCATTTGGGTTATGCTGATAACCTTGTCATAACAGAAGAATTAGAAAATATCAGTGCACACATGTTCTTATTTTAAATATAATGCTTACTTACATAAGTTTTCCTGCTTTTATAGAATTTTTAACTTCAGAAAGAAAGAGGGGGGGGGGGGGGGGCGGCAGTCAAAGTTATGTGAAATGAATTCTGAATCTAAAATAGCACAGGAATTCCACCACTTTTCAGTATGGTCTTTCAGCAATCACTGGCATAGAGATATCCTCCTCAAAGAGAAAGGTTGATCCTTTTCACGAATCTACGCAGCCACCCTCTGCTATACACTGACAAAATATTGTGCTTCTGATGCAATTTGGCTTCTCTTCTGTTTCACTATAAAAATTCCCTTCTTTCACCACTTTGAAATTTTGCAATATTTTCCTGAGTTCTCCAACTTTTTGGATATGAATATCCTTCTAGTTTAGTGATGTATTCCCCTAAATCATTGACATGTTCCTTGACGAATGTTGCCTCTGCTGAAATTATACTTATTTCATCATTCGACAGTGATTTCATGAAGTCGATACCAGAATTGCTGATAAAGCCCAGATCTTCTAAATTATATTACAAACATGCTTCTTAACATAGAAAGTGGCCTCGAGCCAAGTATTCTATCTTGTCAGCACTGGTACTGGAAACAGTTCTGGATTCTCAGATGGATACTTTTCTTTGAGAAATCGAACATATAGGTGTTTTTTCTTTCTCGCACCAAGAAACACAGCTTTAACTTTAGCCATCACTGCATTAAGTTTTGTCAGTTTTTTTGTGAATAAGCATCGCACCAAATTTAGTCGATATGCCCAACACTGAATGTGAACTGCATCTTCCACGAGGAAGGCACTCAGGGAATAATATAATATAATATAATATAATATAATATAATATAATATAATATAATATAATATAATATAATATAATATAAAAATACAAATTATTATTATTATTATTATTATTATTATTATTATTATTATTATTATTATTATTATTATTATTATTATTATGAAAGCAATATGGTCTGTTAGAAAGGCGAATCATAAATGTAATGCGTGATCCAACAGGGTCCATACGCAAATAATAATAATAATAATAATAATAATAATAATAATAATAATAATAATAATAATAATAATAATAATAATAATAATAATAATAATAATAATACACTTTTTCCTTGAAAGTTTGTACTGTTTGATTCTTCTTATCTGCCCAGTACTTCATTTGTTCTGATCGCAGTGTTCTTAATTCGTCTGAAATCTCTACAGGCCTTCTGTGCATCATTTCAGTTGAAAATTTCAGTTTCGTAACAAGGGTGGTAGTTTTATTCTTGTTCTCTACATCTGTAATTTCGAGTCCAACTGTTTTGAGAACCTCTTGAATTTCTTTGATCCGATGCCCTCCTGTCTTCTTTCCCAGATTTTTCATCACTAGTTGTCATAAAATCCTGTTTTCTGGTAATTGTAAGATGGGAAAGAAATAAGAGATTCTTTTCTTCTTCATCGTGGTGAGTCAATATCTCGATAGACAGTTTCATTGGGGAGGATTCTCCAGACTCCTTCAACCTGGTAGTTTTTATTTATGCAATTCTTCTCTCAGTTTAGAGGAGCTGATCAGTTCTTCTTTCATTTTTAATTTGGAATAAGGTTTCACAAGCATAAGTGACTTTGGGGAAAGTTACAGCTTTGTAGTGTTGGATCTTAGTGTCTATTGACAAGCATTTTTTGTTATGTCCATGTTAGAAATTGTGCTTTTTCCATTTTGTTGGTTCTATTTATCCATGTTGCTTCCTCGCTTAAGTTGTGCATAATGTTTTCTCCAAGATATAGTAGAAGTCTGTTATAGCGAGAATTCACAACAGCTGAAAATTTACTCGCTATAGTGGATTGTCGTTATATCCGATTTTGTATAAAAGTCGGAAAACTCCCCATACACATTAAAATCGTTATGAAATGGCAATCAGCCTGTTCAAAACATGTGTTTCCGTGGATGATATCCACACTACGACTTACCTGTTTGTTATTTTTCAAAATGCGATGCTACGTGAAAGTGTATGATTAATTTCATTCTGAAAAAATTATACTTACGTATTTCTCCGAATCCAAGACGATCCCCCACTTTTTCCTTCAAAAATTTAAATCAGGTTCAAATAGTGCTTTGTAAAATCATATGAATGCCTTTGTTGTACAGTACACATTTTTATACTATTTTAGACGCTGAGCATTGACTTTCTTTATGCAGCATTTTTTGTGGGTGCACATTTATTCGTTATTTCCACGGGTTTAATGACCATTAACTTAAAACTGGCATCATAAAACCAAAGAGAACCCGTTGAAAATTTGCTGGCAATACCTATTCCATGCGTCTCTACAATAGGGCGATCCATCAGGAAAATATTCTTGCTGTCTATAAAACTGTTACGGTGCTTTTACTCAGCGTCAGATATAACTGGCTACCGCTACACGCACGTCTCGCTTGCCGGGTTCGGCCAACTTCAGCGGCTAGCAATGTATAGGCCTTAACGCAGACGTTGAAGGTCAACAAACGAGTTTATTGCGCCACGTTATGGCCATTCCGCCCTTGCAATTCTCATGCATATTCCGGTACCGGTAACACACTATTTCATTTTCGACTTCTTTAAAAGTGTCCTTGTTGTGGACCACTGAATGCATTTTTTGTACCTTTTGTCTTCACATTGCCGCCAAATACTGGCTTTAGTTGGCCTAAGCCATATATTCTTGCGGCTGCACAATTATTCTACATTTCCGAGTGTTTAATAACCATTAACTTAAAATTGGCAACATAATATCGACGATAACCCGTTGAAAATTTGCTGGCAATACCTGTTACACCTATCTTTACGACTATCCATCACAAAAATTTTCTTGCTGTCTATTAATTTTACTAAGAGTCAGGGCCACTGTGTAGCCGTCGCCTTTCTAAGAACTCGAAGGCTCACATATTTTGATGTCATTCTGCAGATCTGAGAAACTTTTTGTAGAGGCAAATAGAATGTCATTCTCTCTTCACTATTTCCCGAGATTCAGTGACGTTACACACAGGCACTGTACAACCGGTTGTCACGGCTAGTGGTGTATAAGAGTCGATCGTTTACTGTCAACGAATTTTGTGCGTGCATGTGTGTGCGGGGGTGAAAAGAAGCAGCGTGGTTACCGCGAGAGTTGCAAGACGACCCTTGATATTTTGCATGAGATTCTAAGGGAAAAAAAAACTGTCACAGGTGTAGAATGTGTTGGAAAGTGGAAAGTGTTTATTGAAGACTTTATTTGTAAACCTTCCGTAGTACTTACTATATGATCTGAAGTGTGGTGAGATGATTTGTGTGTAACGAACTAACCTGTACAGTGTAATATTTGATAACATATTGTACTTGTAGATTTCAGTTCTATATTTACTGGAAGTGTCCAGAAAATTTGTGACGCGAAATTTCGAACAGGGTATGTTGCCTTTTGTTGATTATGTATTCTAGAAACTGTTCTGGAAATGGAAGATTCGAGATCGTGCGTATTCGAGAAAGTTAAAGTTCGCGACTGAAGTAGGAGTTGTGATTGGTGAATCTGGGTGACGATAGGCGGGCTCATGCGTTCTGATTGGCTACTCCAAGGCCAGGGTTTCCCTTACTAAGAGAGCGAGGCAGCATTTCGTGGTCTGGCCTGGTCTGTCAGCAGTCTATCTGGTTGTCCAAAGTTTTGACGTCGTCTCACTACCGGGATGGGCCACCTTGTGGGTAAGCACTCTTGATTTCCGTTCCAGCTTAAATTTCCTATAATGTTCGCTTGCCTTTTCATATAGGAGTCTACCCTAACCTCACCTAGATTCGCCACTTAATTATTTATGATGCCTTAGCTTTTCAGCTGGGCTTGCCTGTTTGTTTTCGAGGCATTCCCCGTTTCTTGTTTCGCTAAATAAGTAAATTGTAGTTTAATATTTTTACCTTGGGGTTTTGCCTCTGGAAGTTCCGTGTCGCTTGATGTACGCCTGAGTTTTTGAAAAGTAAGTTTAACTTCACTGTAAATTATAATAGCGTATTACGTTTCTTCTTACCTACTAAATTGCATTGTACAACTGGATTTGTAACTAGATGTATAGTTCGTTTGAATCTTTGAACTTGTAGGAAGCTTTTGTCAAAGAACGTGCATTAATAATTGGTGGGTGTCAGCCGAACATGTAGGTTGTATTTTATTATCGTTATGTGTCGGTACCTTCCGCATGGCGGAATTTGTAATACCAATATAAATGGTCCATTATTGGACATTATAAATTTTCAAGCTAACTCATTCTTGGTTGCCAGCGTTTCGCCCTCGTGTGCTAGGGTGGGCTCATCAGTTGGTACCTAGCACACCTACCAATACGCTGGCTAGTGCATACCGTGGAGGCCACTGCGTAGGCTAACTGGAGCCACTGGCAGTGCCAATGCACTAAGAGACTTTGTCTCATTATCAAAAATTGATGCCTGCTTGGCCATCAGATGACATAGATGTTGATTCCCATAGGGAATCTGAAATATTTGTCCTGAATGAGTAAATTTATAATACCAATATAAATGGTCCATTATTGGACATTATAAATTTTCAAGCTAACTCATTCTTGGTTGCCGGTGTTTCGCCCTTGTGTGCTAGGGTGGGCTCATCAGTTGGTACCTAGCACACCTACCAATACGCTGGCTAGTGCATACCGTGGAGGCCATTGCGTAGGCTAACTGGAGCCACCGGCAGTGCCAATGCACTAAGAGACTTTGTCTCATTATCAAAAATTGATGCCTGCTTGGCCATCAGATGACATAGATGTTGATTCCCATAGGGAATCTGAAATATTTGTCCTGAATGAGTAAATTTATAATACCAATATAAATGGTCCGTTATTGGACATTATAAATTTTCAAGCTAACTCATTCTTGGTTGCCAGCGTTTCGCCCTCGTGTGCTAGGGTTGGCTCATCAGTTGGTACCTAGCACACCTACCAATACGCTGGCTAGTGCATACCGTGGAGGCCACTGCGTAGGCTAACTGGAGCCACCGGCAGTGCCAATGCACTAAGAGACTTTGTCTCATTATCAAAAATTGATGCCTGCTTGGTCATCAGATGACATAGATGTTGATTCCCATAGGGAATCTGAAATATTCGTCCTGAATGAGTAAATTTATAATACCAATATAAATGGTCCATTATTGGACAAAGTCTCTTAGTGCATTGGCACTGCCGGTGGCTCCAGTTAGCCTACGCAGTGGCCTCCAAGGTATGCACTAGCCAGCGTATTGGTAGGTGTGCTAGGTACCAACTGATGAGCCCACCCTAGCACACGAGGGCGAAACGCTGGCAACCAAGAATGAGTTAGCTTGAAAATTTACAATGTCCAATAATGGACCATTTATATTGGTATTATAAATTTACTCATTCAGGACAAATATTTCAGATTCCCAATGGGAATCAACATCTATGGCGGAATTTGTTCGGAATTTATTTGTAAAATCCATTTGTAAATAATATTTTGAAAATTAAGGATCACGGTTGATTATTTCTGAATCTGCGACCTAACCCATATCCATGCCTTTGGTAGGTTCCCAGCCTCTTCCCACCTTCCTAGTTTATTGTTATCTAGTTGGCCCCACTGATATTACTAAAGTTGTTATCGGCGGAGATCCGCGTAGTTTCAGCTGATGTTTCACTGAGTGTGTAGTGGTTTTTGGTATTGTGTAGTTGCTCTTACTTTCCTCCCTTTATTGTGTTTAGTGTTTTGTTTCGTGTAACCACTGTAGTAGTGGTTACATTTGGTAGCAGAGGCAAGCGCTAGGTTGCGGACGAAGAAAAGTGAACCGTGATCATACCCAACCTAAAAAACCGTAAAAGTTGTGATTCGTGTATCGCTTGAAATCTTGTTTCTACCCGTCAGGATGGCTCGCGCTGTTCCTAATCCTTTCCATTTGAGAAAAGCAGAACTCGTTTATGAACTTCATATCCGAAAAATTAATCCAACAGGCAATGTCAGAGATGACACTAGCCCATTGAAACAGTCGCTTAACTTACCTATAACCATACCTGAGTTAACTACGGACGAATTGTGTGAGTCTTTGGCCGTGATTAAAGATAATTTAGCTGAATTTAACGCCATTCTTGTGTCCTTTTGTGCTTCTAAGCCCTCGCATGGCCAATTAGCGCGGGTTAAGGGGCAGTTACTACATTACCTCGACAGAATCAAGGATTTGTTGTCTCTCGAACTGCCGGAAGTTGAGTGGCAGAAATGTCAAGCCTTATGAGTACAGTTTTTGAGAATTTTCGACAGAATCAGTGGTTTGCTTGAAGTCAATAAGTTAAATAACACAGTTTCTGAAATTCAAGTGTCTATCCCATCTGAAATGTGTGACAGTGTTAACTCTGGTGATGCATCTGTTGCTGCTCAAGTGTGCAATCTGACACCTAGTGCTGGTGTTATTCAAGAGTCTGAGGTGACTAATGCTGCCCTGGGATCTTCTGTTTCATTGTGTGGAACTAGGACACCTGTAAGTCATTCTAATGATCTATCCCCTTTGCATGTTGGTACCCGTACAAGTTTCCCTGTTCTAACTGGTAATTCTGTTGAGGCTCAGTGTCTGCCCTCTATTGTTAATCAGCCCGGTTCAGATGCAATGGTACAAAACCACCCCCCTGTCTTAGCACCACCGGTATCAAGTGCTCCCTTAGGTTGCATAACCTCTACACAACCGGTTACTGCCCTGATGGTCCCTCAGATTAGTGAGAACCTTTCACAAGTGAGGTTGTCTGCGCCCGTAACATTGCAGGCTAACGTTAGTCCTAACCTAACCTGTACTCCGTCCTTTCCACAAGGGCACCCGAATCAAAGGTACGATGCCTCAGTAAACCCTCTGGACTATTCTAAGCCTTCCCAAGCACCCCCTACACCTGTTTTTCCCCAGATTTTCTCTAATCTGCCTCACCGGTTGACCACTGTGTTTAAGGGAGTCTCCACATTTTCAGCTAACTCTGTTGATGAGGTTATTTCCTTCTTTCGGTTCCTAACAGAGTTCAAGGATCAGGCAATAGTGTATAATCTCAGTAACGACCATGTATTTCAAATTCTATACCCGCAGGTATCTGGAGCTCTTTCCGAGCACATTGTCAGGGCCATTTCCGAAAGATGGTCTGTAGATCAATTTCATGCCCATGAGCTTGAATATTTCATTCCTGCTCGTGCCTTGTCTGCATTAGTGCAGAAGCACTATTTCAGAGTACAACATCTCAACAAGTCATCTGAATATGTTCAAGATATTAAGCTCCAAGCTAAGATTTTCTGGCTCCACTATTCAGAGGCCCAGATGATTGCCAGCATAACTGAAGGTCTTGCCCCGAACTATAGATCGTAACTGGCTCTTTCCCACCGACCAGCAACGTTCGCCCAGTTGGAAGCCGTTACAGTGTCTGCTGAAGGCATTCGATATGCCGACCAGTTACGCCTCACATTAGCCCCACCTCCTATGAGCATGCCCTCTCCTCAGGATTCTAAAACCACCCCGTCGCCTGCTTCCAACTCGCGTAATCCTCGTTCGTGCTTCAGTTGTGGCTCCACGGCTCATCTCAAGCGGGACTGTCCCAAGGCTAGGGCATTAGGCAACGTGAAACCTGCCATGGGTAGAGGCTCTTCCACCAATACTTCTTGCCGTAACTGTGGATCAACTAGGCATTTCTCTTGGCAGTGCCCACGTAAATCTTCTGGCTCTGGACCCCCAGGCCATAGTAGCACTAGATGACTAACCGCCAGTTCTGATGGTAAACCCCAAAACATGCCTTCTTGTCTTGTCAATCATGACTGTACCTTGGATGATTTACTTAATTCTGAGACTAATGATTGCTCCCAGTCTGACTCTGGTGTTCATTTTTTGCAATCTTGTAGGATTTCTGCCATACCTTCTTGTAAACTACCATATTTATGCCTAGAGGTAAATAATGAATCTGTCTGTACGTTACTAGACTCTGGGAGTAGCGTCAGCTTGATGAGTGAGACATGGTACGATTCTATGAAAACTGTTTGCAAGTTACCTACATTAGAACCCGTGTCCTTAACCTGCCATACTGCTAATTCCAATTCATTGAACATTGTAGGATCACTAGTGGTCAAGATTAGAGTCCGTGATTTCTCCTGGAAAATTCCAGTACTAGTAGCAAAAGATTTATCCTGCCAATTCATATTGGGTGCCAATTTTATTGTTAAAACAGGCATGATTTTGGACCTGCAGTTCAACAAATTCCATTCTCCCCTATTCTGCCTTGTCACGTTAACGCTGTTCCTGAAGATTCTGACGAACCCAAGGTTTTTGATTTTAATCACTTACCCGAAGAGCAGGCCAATCAACTTAGGAAACTCTGCAATAAGTTCCCTGATGTCTTCACCGACACGTTAGGTGTCACCAATGTCTCAGAATACAAAAGTGAGGTTACGGATAACATACCTGTTCGCTCCCCTCCGTATCGGTTGTCACCTCCCAAATTAAAAGCCCTGAAGGCTATCATTGATCAAATGCTCGCTAACAGAGTGATACGCCCGTCCAAGTCAGCCTATTCTTCTCCCACGTTTCTGGTCCCTAAACCGCAAGGTGGTTAACGGCCTGTAGTTGACTATCGGAAGTTGAACCATAAGGTAGTCCTCCAATCTGTCCCCCTTCCTGATTTGCACTCTTGTTTTTCTTGGTTCGCTAATGCAAAAAATTTCACCACCTTCGATTTAAATCATGCCTATTACCAGATACCTCTTGCCGAAGAATCCAAGCATCTCACAGCATTTGTGACCGATTGGAACCTATATGAATTTGAGCGCATCCCATTTGGCTTGGCGACTGGAGTGGCTGTCCTTACACGGTTACTGGATTATGTTTTATCTGACATTTAAGTTCAAGTTCGTTAATAATTACCTTGACGATTTGGTGATTTTTAGCGAAACCTTCGAGGAACACCTTGTCCATCTCAACGAAGTGCTTGAAAGACTGCGTAAAGCAGGTCTAACCCTCAAGGCAACCAAGGTTTCCTCCGCACAACCCCAGATGTCCTTCTTAAGCCATACTGTGTCGGGGAGGGGTGTCTCAATCGATCAGTCTCGTACTGCCGCCATCCAGAATTTTCCCCCTCCAAAGGACGTCAAGGCTGTAGCCAGATTCATTGGCATGGTTAATTTTTTTGAAAATTCATTCCCAATTTTGCTGAACATGCAACCCCATTAAATGCCTTGAGAAGAAAGGATGCCAAATTTGTGTGGGGTGATGCCCAACATGAAGCCTTCATGGACTTGAAATCTGCCTTATGTAATGCTCCTGTACTGCCTATGCCAGACTTTTCTAAACGCATCATCCTTCAGACTGACGCCTGTTCCTCAGGCATATTCGGTGTTCTTCTTCAGGAATTTCAAGAAGGGCGTCGTCCTATTTCTTATGCTTCTCGTGCCCTGAATCCTGCTGAGCAAAATTATTCCATTTATGATTTGGAAACCTTAGCTGTTGTCTTCTCTTTAGAACGCTTCAGAATGTACCTGGAACATCTTCCTTTCGATATGGAAACTGATAATCAGGCGTTGAGTTGTGTACTGGCCAAACCGCGAAGGACCGGTCGTCTAGCACGTTAGGCAGTGTGCATCTTAGCCTTCCAATCTGAAGCCCGCCACATTCGTGGCACGGAAAACAATGTGGCTGATGGCCTCAGTAGGATGTTCTATCCAGGGAGCTCTGACCCTCAATCAGAGCCAGCAGACCCCTCTCCCGAACAAGTATCAGCCTTTGTCAATGTAATTCTCACTGACTCTCCCTTCCTTTTCAAGGATATAACCAAATATCAAGAGGACGATGCTGAGTTAAAAGGTATTATCGACAGGATTAAATTGTTTAGTTTGATTAATTTGTTGAGGATTAAATCCGGTGAGCATGTTAAGCCCTACATTCTTAAGAATGGTGTCCTGTGTTGTCCTGCTCACGGTCTCAGAGACCCAAAAATTGTAGTCCCAACTAACCTGGTCCCGGCTCTCTTCAAATATTTTCATGAATCCCCAGAGGGCGGTCATATGGGCGTTTTCAAAACGAGAGAGAAGATTCGTAACCACTTCATTTGGAAATCTATGGATAGTGAGATACGTACCCTTGTCAATTCCTGTAAGACTTATAACATCAGTAAACCTGCCCCGAATACTCGTCTAGGTCTCTTGTCTTTGAAGCAAGCTTCTCATCCAATGGAGAGACTGTTCATAGACTACATCGGGCCCTTCCCGAGATCTCGGAATGGTCATCGTTTCATACTTGTGTGTGTTAATGCCTTTTCGCGTTTTACGTGGCTGTTCCCCACTTGTATGGCTAACGCCAACACCACCATCTTGTGCTTGAAACAGATATTCGCTTCATTTGGACCCTGTCAATTTTTGGTAAGTGATAACGCAAGAGCCTTAACTTCTGTCCAGTTCCGGAATTTCTGTTTTGATCTATCCATTGCTCATGTAACCACTACCCTGTATTACCCAAAGCCAAATTATGCTGAGAGAGTGAATCGTAACCTGCGAGCTGCCCTCATCGCTTATCACTCCTCAGACCACTCCAAGTGGGATTCCTCATTAAATTGGTTGTCGTTTGCGTTTAACACTGCTGTCCATGAAAGCCACAAGCAAACCCCTGCTTCGTTAATGTTGGCTTTTACCCCAAATTCTCCTCTATCTAATCTGTGGTCAATTAATGATCTTCTGCCCGACGATGCCAGCCCAGAAAAGATCCGAGCTAATTGGCACCGAAAGAACTTGAAGGTTTATTATGCTAAGGTCCAGCGTAATTACAACCACGAGCGAAGACTGCACGGTCTGTCTGTGGGTGATCAGGTGTTTATTAAAACACACGCCGTCAGTAGTGCTGCGGACCATGTTATCAGGTAAGTTGGTGCCCAGATTTCGAGGTCCCTGCACCATCTTAAAGTTCCTTACCCCGGTGACATTATTGGTGAGCGATCCCGAAAGGAAAAGGATCAACAGAGTCCACCTCTCTCAGGTCAAGGTACCTTAAGTCTGGTAGGGAGGGGTAAATACCATTGTTGGTGACCATGTAGACTTAGTTGTAAGCTATTTGTAGGAGTTTAGTTATAAGATAATGATAAGTTTACTGTACGGTATTTATAAAGTTTTAGTTATAAGATAATAAGTTTTGTTGTAAGTTAGTTGTAAGTAATTGTGTAGGTGAATACTTTAGGTATCCTCTAGTGTAATGGATTTAGTATTATAAGTTAGGTAGGTTTTAGTTTAGGGTCACTACATGGAATTTATTTCCCTTACTTTCAGGTTTAGGGTAAACTCCTGTAGTTTCCTTTCACCCCCACCGTAATCTTGTCAAATGAATTATAGATAGTAGTGCTTACCCCAGGGCTAGGTGCCCTAATATCCCTGGTGTGCGAGGGGGAGTCCCTACAGTATACACATTAAGCCACCCATTGGGTGACTCTACGCAAGATCTTTGAGCCCAGAAGCATATCTTTACCTCAAGTATTCCCCTGTCTGCTGCGGTTTGTTTATGTTACAGTGGCTGCAGTGACCAGCTTCTTCTGACGGCAACCTGAAGTGCCAAGTTGGGAGGTGCACTCTGTGCCTTGGGCGTTTCCATCCGGCACCACTGGACGGTGTCTCACCCACCTGCTTATCTGGTGCAAGATACCACTGGACTGCAATTTACATAGCTACCTGGGTTGGACTGAAATTGAATGGAGGCTGGCTACAAACGGCCGTGTCGGCAGCCGCATCATCAGCGAGAACCTGTGGCCTAGCTGTGCTGTGACTGGTGTGGAAACGTGGTGCAAAATACTTAGCCCATAACCTGACTAAGGAGGCTTTGAACGCTGTTTGGCAACAATGTGAGAAGTT
Source organism: Anabrus simplex (assembly GCF_040414725.1). Lineage (NCBI taxonomy): Eukaryota > Metazoa > Arthropoda > Insecta > Orthoptera > Tettigoniidae > Anabrus > Anabrus simplex. The sequence continues at coordinate 232,312,402 of NC_090267.1, read as the reverse complement.
TCTGGTTTACTAACAATTGGCAGAAGGATTGAGTGTACATCCTTTGGTGGACAAAGTAGAAATTGTCAAAGCAATTGCAAAAGTTCAGACGGCATTTTGAAGTGTAGTGACAGTTTGTTTTGTTTTTGTTAGAAAGTCAACTTCAAGAAATCACAATTGTTAGGGTCATGTATCTCTCCTATCTATAATATGTGAGAACGTTTTATAAATTCATCGTTTTCTCCCCAGTAAAATTATGTTATTGGTCGAGCGTGGCTCGACTTTCGGGGGGGAGGAAGATGTCACAGGTGTGGAATGTGTTGGAAAGTGGAAAGTGTTTATTGAAGACTTTATTTGTAAACCTTCCGTAGTACTTACTATATGATCTGAAGTGTGGTGAGATGTTTTGTTTGTAACGACCTAACCTGTACAGTGTAATATTTGATAACATATTGTATTTGTAGATTTCAGTTCTATATATACTGGAAGTGTCCAGAAAATTTGTGATGCAAATTTTTGAACAGGGTGTGTTGCCTTTTGTTGATTATGTATTCTAGAAAGTATTTTCTGACTGTTCTGGAAATGGAAGATTCGAGATCGTGCGTATTCAAGAAACTTAGTTAAAGTTCGCGACTGAAGTAGGAGTTGTGATTGGTGAATCTGGGTAACGATAGGCGGGCTCATGCTTTCTGATTGGCTACTCCAAGGCCAGGGTTTCTCTTATTAAGAGAGCGAGGCAGCATTTCGTGGTCTGGCTTGGTCTGTCAGAAGTCTATCTGGTTGTCTGAAGTTTTGACGTCGTCTCGCTACTGGGATGGGCCACCTTGTGGGTAAGCACTCTTGATTTCCATTCTAGCTTAAATTTCCTATAATGTTCGCTTGCCTTTTCATATAGGAGTCTACCCTAACCTCACCTAGATTCGCCACTTAATTATTTATGATGCCTTAGCTTTTCAGCTGGGCTTGCCTGTTTGTTTTTGAGGCATTCCCCGTTTCTTGTTTCGCTAAATATGTAAAATGTAGTTTAATATTTTTACCTTGGGGTTTTGCCTCTGGTAGTTCCGTGTCACTTGATGTACGCCTGAGTTTTTGAAAAGTAAGTTTAACTTCACAGTAAATTATAATAGCATATTACGTTTCTTCTTACTTAACTAAATTGCACTGTACAACTGGATTTGTAACTAGATGTATAGTTCGTTTGAATCTTTGAACTTGTAGGAAGCTTTCGTCAAAGAACGTGCATTAATAATTGGTGGGTGTCAGCCGAACATGTAGGTTGTATTTTATTATCGACCGGGCGAGTTGGCCGTGCGCGTAGAGGTGCGCGGCTGTGAGCTTGCATCCGGGAGATAGTAGGTTCGAATCCCACTATCGGCAGCCCTGAAAATGGTTTTCCGTAGTTTCCCATTTTCACACCAGGCAAATGCTGGGGCTGTACCTTAATTAAGGCCACGGCCGCTTCCTTCCAACTCCTAGGCCTTTCCTATCCCATCATCGCCATAAGACCTATCTGTGTCGGTGCGACGTAAAGAACATAGCAAAAAAAAAAATTTATTATCGTTATGTGTCGGTACCTTCCGCATGGTGGAATTTGTTCGGAATTTATTTGTAAAATCCATTTGTAAATAATATTTTGAAAATTAAGGATCACGGTTGATTATTTCTGAATCTGCGACCTAAGCCATATCCATGCCTTTGGTAGGTTCCCAGCCTCTTCCCACCTTCCTAGTTTACTGTCATCTAGTTGGCCCCACTGATATTACTAAAGTTGTTATCGGCGAAGATCCGCGTAGTTTCAGTTGATGTTTCACTGAGTGTGTAGTGGTTTTTGGTATTGTGTAGTTGCTCTTACTTTCCTCCCTTTATTGTGTTTAGTGTTTTGTTTCGTGTAACCACTGTAGTAGCGGTTACAAAAACGTCGTCTTGGATTCGGAGAAATACGATATCACTCCAGAGTTTTCTTCTTCAATTGGCGTCACCTAATCTAACCTTATATGTATCATGAAAACATAACTGAAACGCATGTAGAGAAATTAGTTATCCTCGCTAAAATTTACATGTGAATAGCCTTTCCGAAATTTAACTGGACGTGAGAAAATATTAACTATCCTCTGAAACAAGTGATGTATTCTAGCATATCTTGACGTGTATCACATTCTTACTAAATTTCAGTATACAGCATTAAAATTAAGAGATCGTTTACTTCAGCCATTACTTTGAACAAGTTAACTGCTATTGGCCACGTTATTTACGCATTTATTTCAAAAACTTGTTATCCTCTTTCACCTCGAATTTTCTTTAGAGAATAGCAGTCCTTGGGTATTACCTACTCATCGACTTCAACAATGCCTTTGAATGTCGACGAGAGAGCTCGCAAATGCACATAGTGAAAAAACTGTACCGTACCAAAGATGATCGATCGCATTTTGTGGTGAACGTTTCAGTTTCCTTATTCAAACAGCGTCACCAATCCTAACTTAACCGTACTATACATATGATGAAAACATACTTCAAGTGCCAGTAGAGAAATGATAAGCTTCTCGCTATAAATGTACATAACATTTCCGTAATTTATCCAGACACGAGAAAATCAATTATGCACTCTGCCATATCTCGAGGCGTATCCCATTTTTAGTTGCAGTATTTAGCATTAAAATTAAGCGATCGTTTAGTCAACCTTTATTTTTAACAAGTTAAGAACTGTTATCGGATATGTTATTTACTCATTTATTACGAAAATATGTTCTTTATTTTGAATTTTCTTTATGGAACAGCAGTCGACGGGTATTACTAACAGACTCCAACATCGCCTTCGAACATAGCAAGGAAGCGATACTGAAGATAATCAATTGCATGCAACATAATCGCCGAAGTGCATAAATATCGATAATGGAAAAAATCATGCGTGCTTAATCGCTCGTAATAACGGATGCACCAGTGATAGGGCTCTCGCTATAACCGAAGGATAATACACAGTTTAATATAGGAATTTTGAAGGGACAGCAAACTATTGTCAGTATAGTGGGGTTCTCGTTATATGCCGTACTCGCTATAGCAGACTTCTACTGCATTTAAATTGTAAGACTATGTAACTATTTTGATCATTTATGATGACTTTGTTTATGTCAAGGGGTTTCATTGGCATGATCTCAGTTTTCTCAAAGGATATTTGTAATCCTATTTTTAATGAGATTTTCTGGAGACTAGTGATTGAGCGTGGACTTCTTCCATGTCAACGGCTAAAAGAGCTCAATCATCTGCAAACCCTAGGCAGTTTGTCCTTATTGAGGGTTTTGCTCTAATTTTGATTTTAGTTGGGTTTTTACCAAATTTTCATGATGTAATCTAGAGCCATATTGAAGAGCAGTGGGGATAATTCATCACCTTGTCTGAGGTCTGTATTTATTGTAAAAGCATTTGACATTTCTTCCCTGAACTTTACCTTTGAAATTGTGTTGGTTTAAGTTAGTTCAATATTTTTTGTTAATTTAGGATGAAGGCTGTATGATCTGAGGATTTTTAAAAGAGTGGGTCTGTGTATACTATCATAAGCCTTTTTGAAATCTATGAATGAAAGAGAGAGAGATTTATTAAAGAAATAAATCATCCGTCCTCCAATGAGGGTGACCATTTGGATCCGGAATACAGTTACAATTTCAATGGAGTTTAAGAATATAAAAAAATGGAAATTCAATCATTAATGAATGCTGTTATCTTCATTTCTCCAGGGTTAGTGGGGGAGGAATGTTAATCACATTCTCAGGTACAGATGGAAATGAATGATTTGCAGACAGTCCCTCAGTATCTGTATTACTATTTTTTCTAACTCGTAGAATGGAACTTTCAAATTTTGGATGAAGGTTGATGTCTGACCAGGCAGGTTACCTCTTGCTCCGAATAGCAGGCCTCTGACAATCCACCGATCGATAAGTATTTTATCTTAGATGACAGGTAAGGCAAGCACGGAATATAAATAGCTTGCTTTTCTAGGTCCACATCCTGAGCCTGATTTAGGTCTCTTTCAAAGTGAATGATGGAATCTAAGACCATTGCTTTAATGTCCTTTCTATTGATGGCTATGATGTCAGCCCTCCAATTAGAGTCATCAGTACAGATGCAGTGAACCTCCTCATGTACCTCCCATCCACGCTGTCTTAAGCCTGGAGCAATTGACATTCTAACACGGTGGTGGCGATGGTTGCGCATTAGCTCAGTGCTCTGGCAGAATCCCAGCACATGTCCGAGGGTTTCTGTCTCCATGCAGCCATTTTGGCGGCAATGGGTTGTGTTGAATGACCTACCGGGAACTGACCTGACTGCAGTGAGGTTGCATGACATCTTCACTGCGTTTGTGTATTCAGAAGAGGACAGAGCTGATTTATGAGTCATCCAAGAGTTTGCTTTTGGACAGTCTGTATGTAACACTACTCCCTTTCCTTTATGTGGTAGCTGGCCCCACGACTGAAAGGATCAATTTCTCATCATTTCTCCCGTCAATCTTTGGGGGAAGATTTTCTTTTTGTATGTCAAGTCTGTGGAGTGCCATATCTTGTTCTTCAGGTAATTTCCTTACGTATGGTAGATGAACGTCCTGAATATAGAGTAAGCGATTAGAAATATTGTAATGCTGTATACTGGCTTCCCATTCTGCACAAATTATTCCCATCCCTCTGACCTTTCTGGCACTATACAGCATCGAATTTGGAGTATCATCTGGCAGCATCATTATTTCTTTAACAGAACTTCTTAAAATTTTGTCCAGATCTTTAAGAAAAGCGTTTGATAGTTGTGTCAAGAGGGGCACATTGTAGAGGGCAGATCAAACCCGGCCAAATAAACTTGTTAATGATCTTGATCTTTTGCTTTGATTTCAGAAGTTTTGTTTTTACCAGATTACTTCAGAAGTTATTGTGCTTATTAGTTTATGTCTGTCAAAAGAAATTTTGTTGCTGAAGTCAATTCCTAAATACTTGATTCGTTCATTGTTTGTTTCTATCGATGGGATTATTGATCCATCAAGTCTAGTGACATTTCCTTCAGTTAATTTTCCTTTCTTCAGGATTATAGATTTGTTTTTAAGAGTATGGATTATATAAACTAATTTCTGCAAAGTTGCTTTTACTAAATTTAACAAGGTAGTAGCATCACTTTCGGTTTTGCTGAGTATGACTGGGTCATCTGCGAAAGCAAATGAGAATAACGGTGGTAGATCATTGTCGTAGGTACGACATTGTAATTGGTGTAAAACCTTCAATCATTATGTTTAATATATTTAAATTACAGTTTATTTAATGCTAAATTATCTTTTATTTAAGGTTAAACATGACTAGTACATGGTTGCTCTGTAAATATGTAGTATAAAATTGTATAACCTCAAATACGTATTGTGTATTAAATTAACCTAAAAATCCACATAGTCGAAAGCAGTAGAAAATTCCATAATGTTCATATGTTAGACTAATTGTACTATAATTTGGTATATATGAAGGGTTCTGGAAACTTACTGTAAGGTTTTATTATCCAGATACATGTAGAGACATTATGAATGTTGTAGATGTTTCCATATGGATTAGTAAATAGTCGACGAATGTTCGAGTACCCATTCGACTAGCTGGTCGATCGATGTTTTGAGTGTGTTCCATTAGAGTGTTGTAAGAATTCTTCCAGAAGTCAATCATTCTAGATGGTTGATCGAGTAGTATAAATATCGAGCTGTTTGTCGGTGAAGTTCAGTTCTTAGATTTTGGTTCTTGGGACTCAGGCAAGTGATGGACTGGGAGTGACTGTTGGGCTCCGAGGTGGAGTCAGAGTATTGGACTCAAGCAAAAGTGAGTGAGGCGGTGAATTCAAGAGAGAGTATGTTACAGTGCGCGCGTCAGTGTTGTTGATATCTGTACTTGTCAGAATCGACTTCAGGGTACTCCGCTATTGAGTGTTGTATATAGTGTCATTTGCGACTGTGTATAATTGTGTGTTGTGACGTACAGTGTAAAGTAATTTATATAAGGAAGTGAACGTGTTCTCATGTGATATTTATTTATGTAAAATAAAATCGCAACATAGAACGATATCATCAGATAAAATATATTCATAACGTTGGCATATGTCATGGTCAGTGAGATTTTGTATTACAGTATTTATTGCTAAATTAAACAACAATGGTGAAATAGGGGACCCTTGAGCTACACCACACTTAATTTTGATGGGTTGTGATTTCTTATGATCAGCTTCCACTTTAACTGTGTTCTTTGTAAGAAATGATTCAATTAGTCTACATAAGTTTGGAGGAATTTCAGATTGTCGAGGAGGAATTTCAGATTGTCGATGAGATTGTTTGATATGTTCATGTCCGATAGAGTCAAATGCTTTTGTGACGTCTAAAAAAAATGACGCAACAATCCTTTTTGTTGCGTTTTGCATCCTGGAGGCAACCATATGCACCATATTGGATGCTTCTTGATGTATCTATCTGAACTAGGAGGTTCTTGCATATAATGTCGATCTTATTGTATCATTTTAGAATAACTGTAGTGTATTTTCCATTGTTACAAAATTTGAAAGCGATATCTTAAGTGGTTATTACAAAATAAGTTGTTTAGTGAAGGTACTCCACAACTATACCTGATAAGCAAATTATTACTCTAGGTTTCGCCGGACAGTGAGTCGAAGATAGTCTGTGGGAAAGGGTTAATGTATTATTTCTATACTTATTATTATCATCACCGTGGTATGTAGAGTTGAAATTTGATTCTCCTAATTCTTAAACATTTCTTTTCTCACCATTCACCATTCTGACTTCAAGTTAGTGTTTTGTTTTTTTCCTCTTATCATCATTATTAGTGTAGACTTTCTTTTCTTAGTACGCTTTGGTCAAGCAGGCCTTGCCTGTTGTTAGTAGTAGCTTGGCTTGGTCATTCCCTTTCTTGTGTGACTTTGTTTAGTAGTTTTGGTGGAAAACTCATATTTTCTTTTAACGTTATGTGATTATATAGGGGAATATTTTAATATTTTATATTTAATCGTTTTTTTTTTTTTTTTTTTTGGCTAGTGGCTTTGGCTTTACGTCGCACTGACATAGATAGGTCTTATGATGATGATGGGATAGGAAAGGCCTAGGAGTTGGAAGGAAGTGGCCGTGGCCTTAATTAAGGTACAGCCTGGTGTGAAAATGGTAAACCACGGAATACCATCTTCAGGGCTTCCGACAGTGGAATTCGAACCCACTACCTTCCAGATATCATTTAATTTGAAGACTTCATTAGACTGAGATTAATTTCAACTTCCATTGTGGTCGCATTTGAAATGCATTATTAAATTTGAATGGTTACTATGATGATAATATTATCATTTTAATGTGAAGGTTAATTAGGTTGAAACAAATTTCAACGTTCATTAATTTCACTATAGTTTACATTTTCAATTGGATCCAATCAACTTCATTGTAACTATCAAAGGAACTACAGTATGTTACTGGCCAGTATTTGAGATTAATATGAGAATTGTTTTCTGTTATCCATCAATATATTTTATTAAAATCTTCGGTAAATACCATAAGAGTTTGAAACATCTCCCAGTTTGATTAATTGGAAGTTAGATTTTTAATATTTTGTCTTATCAATAGTGATTTGTCAAGTGTCAATTTCCATTTTGAGCCCTGGCCTCTAATTTATTTATGGGTCCCTTCCATATTTTATTTATGTAATTTACTGTGGCCAAAGTAAGTTGATCTTGTTTCTCATTCTCGTTTTTGGTTGTTTGCACCGCGTCAGTTTTTGCATGTCTTTGGGCCATTGCAGTCATGTTAGATGAAGTACAGTTATGACGACCATGTGTGGGGTAAGACTTGTTGGTGATGCTGCTGGTAGAAGTGGTGCTTGGTGTATGTAAAAGGCAATCTGTTAAGAACATCTCTACCAATATTACAATAACCACGTCTATAATATTTCACAGGCATTTGTTTTAAGTTGCTTCTTAGTAGTCCTACATTCCGTAGTATTAAGCTTACGGGGTCGTCTAAGTTGTCATTCAGACAATTATTGGAGTGCAACTCCTGTGTCCCTATTTCCGCCAAAACGAAATCGCCAAACTATTATTCCCTTGAGCCAGAATTCTGAACGATTTGTTTTTTTCTAGGTCTTCTAGTGGGATACCAACTTTAAAAGCTTTTAGGTGTCCTCTGGAGCTCAGTGCTTGGCACCCTTGGATGTCTGTTATTCCTCGATTCTTCAGGTAGTTCTCTACATTTTCTGCAATGGTAGTTTTTTGCAGTTTTCCTTTGTACTGCCATGAACGCTGCATCCCCGCTCTGATCTCAGTGTCTGCATTATTCTATGTGCCTATTATCGCTGTATCTCTAGGTCCATTTCTTCTTTCGAAAACAATTGTCCGTTATGCTGTTTCTGTATTTTCATATTGTGATTTCATATAATCCGTGGAATATTCCTCTGCTGGGAGTGTTTCTAATTAATGACTGTTGGCCTTATTTCATAATGATTGGTGTCCACAGACTGTGAGATGTTGATTCTTGATGCATTTCTCAGGATGATACTAATTTTTACCTGCTGGTTGCTTTGTGTTTTGACAGGATTTCTGCGACATTCCTTTACTCTCCGTAGTAGTATGTCCGCTTGTTTTACCTGGATGTTCAGGAATAAGGACACCTTATGCAGTAATGTCTTTTCCATTTCTTCAATTTTATTCTTAATCTGGTCACGAATGATCTTGTTTTCAAGAACCGCTTCCGTTATTGTTGCAATTTCTGATGGGCAGGTGTTTAACCCATAGGTTTCTAACAGAGCGACACCTACTGCATCCACAGCAAATTACCTTTCTTTGTTTTAAGGGCGTTATGTTCCATTACAGTTATTCCTGAACATTCTCTGTGATAACACATTTTGCAGTTACCATCACAGCCTATCACATTAAAGTCGTGCTTGGATATTTCCTTTTTGTATTTTGGACAGTTATTAACTTGGCTTAAAAGTTTTAACTTCACTTGATGCCATTTCCTTACTGTCTATGACACCCTGAACTATTCTATGTTAATGTCTATTGCAGCACTCATTCAATTTATTGTTGCCCGTTGGCAGGAGCTCTTGCTCTGTGGCACACTTGATGTTATATTGATAATTCCTTGGTGGAATTGTGTGACGTGTACTGTATCTCTTTGGAAATCTTGAAGATGAACAATCCATGCTAAACAATAAAAATGAACAAGATGGCGGCAATTAAGAGTCCAAATTCACCCAAGTACAGTACAATGGGAAGAATTTCCTTAATGAAAATAGAGAAACTGTACACAACACTATCAGGTATGCAAAATATATCAATGCATCATAATGATAATGAATGATCACATTACAGAAACACAGCACTCCAGAACACAATGGGTATATTCTCCCAGTGAAACCAAAGAACAATCAAATTCACTAGTTTCACAGAAGACTAAATACAATATCCGTTATTTCACAAAGAAAAAAAAATACTTTTAATATTTGGCTGGAGACTTAAAAGTATATACCCAGTAAAAATCATGTAATGGTAAAGACGTTACTTTCAGAAAGAGTAGAAATATCTTCCAGGATTAAACACAAATTACAGAAACTAATGTTTGATACACATATTTCTGTGTGAGGAAATGCTGAAAAAAGATCACAACATACAATATCTCCAAATTAATTTTTTAATGTTGTTACTTCAGAGGCATCTGTTCTTTTATGGTGAAAAAACAAAATGGAATGAAGAATATCTGGTGATCTATATTCTGTAAATATACAACTTACGCAATGGTGTGTTCAATGAAGACACTGCCAATGCAAACCTTCTGAGGAGGAGGTTGTGTGGCTCGTGAAAGAACTGTCTCATATTCTCCTCGGTTTTGCTGGATCATGTGTTCTGTACCTTCACTCACACGAGCTTCACAGACCTGGAATTCGATAATAATGTCCTCATACAATTCGTAAATACTATATGTACTACTGCTACAGAATGGAATCATACCATACTACATATTTTAAAAATAAATTTAAGAGGATCTGACCATCAAACTTTATTACATACCGCAACAATACTTATGCATACATGCTTCCTCAGCGTGATATTTTTAGATCAATATCATATCATACTAATTATCAGTAACATGACGCAGACAACAATGTAAATCATTTATTTATTACAATGATAATAAAGGATTTAGTACTAAATTCAGCTTCCTCCAACTGGAGGCTGCTATGTACAAAGCATACAAACAAACAAAAAATGCAGAAATGAAAGATATTTAACTTTTTTTTTAATGAATCAAAATAATAGATTTTCTAAACATAAAATTATCCATGGGACGCTGCAAAAAAATTGAAATTCAAATCTTAAAAAAAATTAAAATAGGATATTGAATGAATTCTTCATGGTTACATGCATCTTCAATATCCCACTCTAAAATCATCACACACAGTAATTAATCCTTATTACCTGAAAATGAAACATTCAATTTATAATTGTAAATACGAAGGCGGATCAAACATAAACGGGAATTTGAATGTACCGCTGCTGTTAGTAATAATTCTGAGGCGGGGCTTTGCCAGGATGTTGGGGGGGGGTGTCTGGAGAAAGGGTTTGCACGTGCAAACGACGGTGGAGAGCTGGGCTGCTTTAGTACACAATGAGTGAGCAAGAGGTGCACACGTCTGCTGTACAATGCATCATTATCAAATTTCTCGCAAAAGAAGGCACCAAACCTTCCGAAATTTTGAGACGGCTCCCCGCACAGTTTGGAGAAGAAACACACTTACAGACTCGAGTGTATGAGTGGGCTAAAAAATTTGTGGCAGGAAGAGAGGCTGTGGAAAATGAACCTCATGAAAGGAGACTGCAGACAAGCATCGCTGCAGACAACATATGTTGTCATTCGTGACATTACTGATGAAGATCAGCGAATAAAATTTTGGAAATTGTTTTAGCTGTATGAATAAGTTATGGAAGTGTTCAAACCATCATCCAAGTTGAACTCGAGTTCAGAAAATTGTCTGCCAGGTGGGTTTCTCATCTCCTCAACCAGGAATAAAAAACGTTACGCCAGGAAATTTGTCGGACTCCTGCGTCACTACGAGAAGGAAGGAGAGGATTTCTTGCATCGTATTGTGACTTATGATGAAACTTGGGTGCATCATTACGTCATTAGCTGTAACTCGATCTGAGTATATATAACTTCTTCCTGCATAAAGTGAGCAGATCAACTCAATTTATGGATGTGTTTGCAATGACTAAACAGACCAATCTTGGCAAAAAAACATACACCCACACAAATCAAACTGAATGGATGCAGGAGGGCGCGGTTGTAACTGATGAAGCTTTCTTGCTTGTCGCTTGGCCTCTATATGTCTGTGGCGTTCTCTTTCGAACAAGTTGACAGCAGTGGATGCAGTGTTCCGCCACAGTAAACGGTCCACAGCACATACTTCCCAGGTCCGTATACTGTATTTATACCAGCTGTCTTCATGATGTGTTTCAGTTGGTCCTTAAAATGCTTAAGAGGGGCCTCCATGAGGTCTAGTGCTGAGCAAAGTTCACCATAAAGAATTTGGTGAGGGAGCCTGGTATCCTCATGCGGTGAACATGGCCTAAATATCTCAGTTGAAGAATGATAATTGTTGCCTCAATGCTATTTAGCTGCGCTTTGTCAAGAACTGCCATGTTGGTCACATAGTCCTCCCACTTAATATTCAAGATGTATCTCATTTTTTGTTGGTGGAAGCGCTCAAGTTTTTTGATATCACGGTGGTAGTGTCCAAGTATCACAGCCATACAGTAGCATGGAAATGACAATAGCTTTGTACACCATGAGTTTGGTATGCAGTTTTAGGTCGTTGTTCATGAAGACTCAACCGTCCAAATGCTGCATAAGCAGCCCCGATTCTTATGTCAACATCTTGTTCGCAGGTACACCGTTTAGACAAGATGCTACCAAGATATGAAAAGTGATCAACCTGCTCCAGTGTTGTGTCTAAGATGGAGATACTGAACTCAGGAAGAGTCAATCCTGGGGCAGGTTGTGCAAGTACCTTCGTTTTTATCACATTAATGGCAAGACAAAAGCGATCCCATGCAATTTTAAAGCAGTTGACTGACTGTTGTAGTTCTACAGGTGTTAGAGCAGGAGATGCGGTGTCATAGGCATACTGCAGTTCTGCCACCCTGGTAACCAGGTACATCTTTGTGAGTGAAGTCTTGTCAGATTGAAAAAGCCCCTATCAAAATGAAATTTAATTTCCATGCCTAAGTTGTTTGCAGATGATTCATGCAGAATGGCAGCCATGTACAGTGCAAAGAGTGTAGGAGCAAGCACACAGCCCTGTTTTGACCCATGAGTGATTGGGAATGAATCCGATACTGAGTTACCATGAAGAACCAGTCCAGACCTGCCACCATAAAGAGCTTGATCCAATTCCTCATAATGTTCAGGACATCCAAAATGTCTCAATACTTTCCCCACAGCAGATCTTGGTACTGAATCAAAGGCTTTTTCCAGATCAAAGAAAACTAAATAAAGAGGCTGCTGTTGCTTTCTGCATTTTTTCTGGCGCTGTCTAGCACAGAATATTATATCTGTTGTGCCTCTGGAGGTTCGGAAACCACATTGAGACTCAAGCAAAATGCTATCCGAGATAACTTGGAGCCAGTTTAATAGAATTCTTGCGAGAATTTTATCTGCAATTGACAAAAGCGGTATACCATGGTAGTTCCCACATTTGCTACGGTCACCTTTCTTGAAGATAGTTGCATTCTTCAAGTCGTCAGGTACTTCTCAAGTTTCCCAAATCAAAAGGATAAGTGTGAAAATTCTAGTCTTCAAGGGTATACCTCCATTTTGTACCAGTTCCTCCAGGGGGGTTTTGTCAGGACGAGGAGCCTTTCTTAGTTTTTGTTGATTGAGTGCTTTAATGAAGTCTCAGTATGTGGGTGGATCTGCCATCCATGGTTGTTGGGACTGCTGAGGGACATTACGAAGAAAGTCCTCAGCGACAATGGAGGCATGATTTAGGAGTGCAGAGAAATATTCCTTCCAACTCTCTAAAATTTCTCCATTGTCAGTTAAAATAACGGAGTTGTCAGCAGTCTTCAATGTCCCCGATGAAGATTGAATTGGACCACATATCTCCTTTATGACAGCATAGAAGTTTTGCAGGTCATCGGCATCAGATATTCTTTACAGTTCTTCAGCTTTTTCTTGCCACCAGTTATTCTTGATTTCCCTAATTTGTGTCTGACATTTTCCTTTAATTTCCAAGAAATGTGATTTCTTTACATTGGAAGACGGATTTTGAAGGAAGGATAGATGGGCTTCCCGTTTGGCATTGACTAGACACTTAATTTCTTCACTATTTTTATCAAACCAGTTTTGTATTTTTTCCTTCACAAAACCAATTGTTTCCTCAGCTGACTCAGTGATGACCTTCTGAAGCGTGGCCCACTCCTGATTTGTACTATCACTGCTGACTGGATGACTAGTCAGTTTGTTTGAGATCGCGTTTCTGTAATCTGTAGCAGTGGATTCAATTTGAAGTTTAGAAGTACCGAATTTCTATATGGGCAGGTTGTGGATGGATCTTTCTGGTTTCCAACAGACTGAAGTTCTCAACCAGCAAAAAAGGAGCTTATGATCTGTCCAGCAGTCATCGATGTTTTTTGCGGTCCTTGTAACAAGTATAGTCAAGAATGTGCCAGTGCTTTTAGCAAGTATGCATCCAAGTGGTCTTGTAGCGATTAGGCAGGCAGAACTGAGTATTAGTAATAAAGACCAAGGAGCTGTAGACCACTGGCATTACAGTTGTGATCATTACCAACTCTGGCATTGAAATCACCAAGTAGTAAGAGCTTGTCTCTTGGTGGCATTTTGGTGATGGTAGTGCTCAGCAGTTGTAGAATTAATCTTTAGCTTCTACATCAGCATCCAAGGTGGGAGCATATGCGGAGATGAGCGTCATAGATTTAGCTCCAGAGAGTGTGATTTGGGGAGACATAATTCTTTCGTTGATAGCGGATGGAGTTAGCTAATAATCATTCATCAATGTGGTCTTCACAGCGAATCCAACACCATGAATGCGGTGTTCTCCCTCATCTTTTCCCTTCCGGAAGATTGTGTAACCTTAGCTGAACTCTGTAAGTTTACCTTTGCTGGACACTCTGGTTTCACTTAGGGCAGCAATATCAATGTTCATTCGTCCAAGCTCATGGGTAACAAGCGCTGTTCTTCTCTCAGGTCTGTTATTGTCATTCAAATCAAGTACGGTTCGAATATTCCAGGTTCCTATAATCAAAGTTTTGGTAATCTTCGTGCTTTGACCGTATAAGGGGTGACCCGCTGGGTGTGGCCTCCCAGGCGGCTGAGAGTGTGACTACCGATGTTTAGCCCACATTTTCTAGGGCTTTCCCCAATCAGGGTGGGCAGCAGTGATCCTAAATAGGTCTGCCCAAACACAGATGCAGGACCGAATTCCTGAGTAGTCACGGGGTCTCAGAAAGACGACCATCACACATCTGCCGCCAACGAGCAGGTCAAAACTAGAGGCTTCCAGTTTCACCTAAAATCCTGCCTCCTCAATCCTTATCCCATCACCGTTGGACTTGAGTTGAAGGGTGTGACAGCAGGAAAGCATGCCACAAGCAGGATTTTGTGAAGGTGGATAGCAGCTTGCAAGAAAGTGACCCACACACTATGATCTCAGAACTATACGCTGCGACAAAAATAAAATGCGACGTGCAGGTTCTAGTACCATGACTGTAACAGACTGCAGCAGACTCGAAATACCAAAAAGCTGCGCCTTCAGAACCAGTCCGTCTGGCATGACCTCAACTGTTGAGAATCACAAAAAAGGAGGTTCCTCCCTCTGTTTTGCTGTTGTACCAAATACACAGATGATGGGTTCCAGTGTAATTTCCTACACTGAGGGGAACATCAACCCACCCAAAGCAGCTCATCCGCCTGAAGCCATTGGCCCCTATGAGGGGTCGAGTTATTTACCGCCGCTCAACACTCAGCTTTAGCAGTTTTTACAGCTGGTTACCAAACCAGCCAACCCTCCTACTTTCCCATTCTGGACTTGGGACCAGACGAGCATCATTACACCCCAGAGTCAAAGCAAGCAAGCATGGAGTGGTGGTGAAGAGACAAAGTAGGTCTGGTCAAAGCCAAAAGACTCCCATCTGCTGGAAAGGTGCTTGCAACTGTTTTCTGGGACTCTTGAGAACATTTTTCTGGTGGATTTTCTTCACGAAAAAAAGGGACAATGAATGCAGCCTATTACTGTCACTTTTTGGATGGCGTACAAGCTGCGTATCACAACAAGCGATGCTGGAAACTGATCCGAAACGTCATTCTTCACCATGACAATGCAAGGTAGCATACTCCCGCTTTAACACAGGAAATACTGGAGGAAATTAACAGGATACCTCTGGAACACCCTCTGTACAGTCCAGATTTATCGCCCTGAGACTACCATTTGTTTGGACCACTCAAACAAGACCTAGGAGGACAGCAGTTCGATGATGATGCAAGTGCAGAAGAGTTTGGGTGCAACTGGTTCTGCACACGTTCCTCGTCTTTCTATCAGGAAGGCATACCGTTTTTGGTTGATGCAATAAATTTAAAAACGTAATTCCTGTTTAAATTTAATCCGCCCTGTATTTTAAATATTAAATGAAAAAGAGTATAGAACATCGAAAATGTCAAGCAAGTACTGGATAGCATCTGCAGTGCCACAAACTCATCAATATTGATAAAGTGACTGATATATTATCTATTTTTTTCTCCAGAGAGATCTATAGTTTAATGTTATAAATAGGCTATAAACAATGTACAAAGAAATTAATTTGTGTTGACAGCTTTACAGGTTGGATGGGCTTATAATCAAAATGAAGAACTGAAGCAAGTACAAGTCCATTAAATGTGGAACATCATTAAGCAGAATTTTGGTATAATGAAAAGAAATTAAATAACTTGTTAAATGTCAAGGAGTATTCAGTTTGTTGGCATAGGCACGAAATATGACATAATGGATATCTTCATGTGGTTTTGCAATAAGTTCAAATCTATTAAGAAAACTGTTACTTAGAACTGATGCAAGTTATAAACAGATATAACTTGAAAACAATATTCTCTCACCCATGGGTAAATAATGCAAGTCTTGAGCTCAGATTATTATTATTATTATTATTATTATTATTATTATTATTATTATTATTATTATTATTATTATTATTATTATTATTATGACTTGTAATATATGGCTATGAAGTGTTTACATCCAGTTGTTATTATTATTATTATTATTATTATTATTATTATTATTATTATTATTATTATTATTATTATTATTATTATTATTATTATTATTATTGATGTACCGGAAGGTACACCTCAATGCCGCGCATTCAAAATAAGCGCCTTAATGAACTCCTCTATCGAACAAAAGTGGAAACTACTATAACAGAAACTTCGAACTTAATCGGAAGATGTCTCCACCGAAATATTAAGTAATTTTGTTATTGTGAAGTTTCCTAAACTGACTTAATTTCTCCTTGTTTTGTTTCCCATTCATCAAGAAGTTTGGACATTCTTCTACAGATGATTCCACTAAAAACTATGAACATGCACCCTGGTGCAAGGTGAAAGAACTTATAACTTAAAGAAGTTTTGTATTTCTAGGTTGTCCGTAACTGATCTATATTCATTTATTTCTGGGTTGGCAATACTTCCTTTTCTTTCCGCCAGTTTTGAATCTAGCCAATCACTAACTTTTGTAATTAATTTTCAACCAATTCCGTCTTTCTTGTTCACTTTGTATCTGCCAATGAAATTTAAGAGGGTGTGTCCTGATTAATCTTGAATGATCTCGAACCTTCCCTGAGGGTTTATAAACTGCGGCTTTTCGCGTTTCTTGGCCAACTGATCACCATCATGAGAAGTGTGTGTGTGGTAAAGCAGGAGGCGGGCGGCCTCTTTCGTCGGCAGCAAAGAACATATATATAAGGTAATGGCCACATAAATTATATCTTTCTTGTAGTAGCTACCTCCGCAGCTTAACCCGAGGGGAAAGGTCCGAATCTTTAATGATGTAACCGACTTTTCTAAAATGTAAATTTTCTTCTGGCTAATGTAAAACTTCATAAAGCTTTAACCGTAAATCAGGGAAAGAGAGTGAGCTACCCTCTCGAACTCCCACTCATCTTGGTTTGAGGTGACTGCGTTTTGTAACTGTTTTTCTTCCTTTCCGTAATGCATAAATTTAACCTTTATTCGTGTAGCTTGGGATTAGTCCTTGTATCTCTGGGCCAAGAGCGTTAGGATTTTATTCTTCATTATCTAGAAGTGCAAGTGTACGCCTCCATTTTGTGTTTGCGAATTGTGCCTAGAAAGGCCAGAGAGTGTAAGAGTCGTGTGTAATGGTGCCTTAAGCGGGCGGTTAAAATTGGATGAATGTTGGAGAGCCTGTTAACTCTTTTCAAAGTTTTGTAATTGTAAAGTATGCCTCTGGGAGGCTGGATATTGTGATTTAGGGAGTAAGTGCTCTTGAATTAAGGGATTTCTGCCCTTAACTAAATAATACCACTTCCATTTGTAAAATTGTAAAACTAGGGGCATGAAGCCCAGAATTGTAAAAATCACTGATCTTGGACTTTCTTAATTTTGTTTCAAGATTGCTTTTGTACCTGATGCTTCATTGTTCATTCATCCCAGCACCTTCTTTAACCTCTTTCTGCTCCATGGGTAACCCCGGAACAAGTATTATTATTATTATTATTATTATTATTATTATTATTATTATTATTATTATTACTACATCATATGTACATACGATATAATCACGTTGTTTGTGAGGTTATGTCATGAAACATGTGCTGTACATAAATATGTATTTGAGTTCAATTTGTAAATACTTGTAAATTAATATTGTATAATTTATTATTACCTGTAATGATGCGTAATCCGCTACAGAATTGTTAAACACACTGTAACATCCAGAATGACGTATTACTGACACTAGATGATGGTAGAATATTCTGTACATTATAATCATGTTGTTAGGCACTTTAGAATTTACGAGAAAATGTATCTTTCTAGAAGCCTGGCCAGGCACATATATAAGGAGGTGGTCTTGATGGTAATGAGTTATTACTTAGTTGGAGTTATGGGTTAACAAGTTACACTTGTGACCACGTGGTGGGACATGCGTGTAAGCAGTCAACTGTTTCAACTATGTTTTAAGGTTGTAATCTCCATGTTGAACTGATAGGCAGTTGTTAAAATGGTGGATTTGTTGATGTGTGTATTTTACTAGTGCCAGCAGTGATTAAGATTATGTGTGTGTTTAATTTGTAAACAGATGTGAATAAATAACTGTATGAACTGACGGCATTTCATGTGCACCTTTGTGGATATGTTAACAGGCGACAGTGGGACAGAACGTAAAAATTTACGAGTAAATACGAGTGTAAGTGTGTAGTAGATCAAATTGCAAGTGATACTAGAGAATATGTCACTGAAACAACTCAAGGACGAACTCACCAAGAGGAATATCATGACGAACGGCAAGAAAAAAACGCTACAGACGTGGCTACGGGAAGATCTCGTGGAAAAAGGAGAAGATCCCGAAAAGTTTTTCATCGAACTCGACAAAGATTCAGAGACAGAAGAAGAGGTCAATATAACCAAAATGTGTTCTAACCTAATGACCACGATGCAGGCACTGAATAACAAAATTTCAGACGTAAATGACAAAATTTCAAGACATCAACTCCGGCCTAACAGGACAGATTGAAGATATAATTTCGAAAGTAAATAACAAAATTTCAGACGTAAATGACAACATTTCAGGCGTGAATGACAAACTTTCAGGTAAAATTCCTCAAGCTAACTCAGTTTTAACTGGACAGATAGCAAGTGTACACACAGGTTTACAATGTAGAACAGGGCCTAGAATTGAAAATTTCAACTGTAAATAACGAAATTTCATCACAAATTAGTGATGTCACCCATCGATTAATGCAACATATAACGGACATCAAGTCAAAACTGGGACAGGTTGACCAGATCGACAGTAGAGTAAGCCAGCTGTAAGGGGTTATCTTGGACCTCAAGGAGAAGGTGGAAATCCAGGTTTCCAGGATAAAGCAACAGGTTGAGGGGAGGATTTCTAACATCGAGGGAAATTTTGAAAGCCATATATCTGCCGTTGAGGGAAATCTTGGGAGCCATATTTCTGCTGTTGAAGGAAAGTTAGAAAACCAGTTTTCGACCATCAACGGAGATGTGCAGAATATAAGGGCATCCTTCATGAAGTAAAAGATAGATTAACGCAAACAGGACGTATCACCATACCTCTAACCACCTCAAACCTGACCGGCAATACAGCACACCTAGACCCGAAGGTGATTATAGAGAGCCTTCCAGAATACCACGGGCAACTGGAGAAGAACCCCACTTACTTCATTGAGGGATCGGTCAGCCTATTAGAAAGGACTAATTTACCAGAGGACATCTTTGTACAACTCATCACACCGCGATTAAAGGGACAAGCCGCTTCTTGGTGAACAACTTGAAGGGTTTAAATCTAAACTTCAAGAGGGAATTCCTCGCTAGGTTTAATTCCGAAGAGGTGAAGAGCTCCGCGAAAAGGAAGCTACTGACTGAGGCACAATCCACTGGCATGAGAGCTAGCGGCTACGTCGTACAGAAGTACCAACTCTTCAAGCGTCTGCATCCGGAAGGGAGCAAAAACGAGATCTTACCGTATTTCTCCTGTCGAAGGAAGGATAGAAAACCGGATTTCGTCTATCAAGGGAGATGTGCAAAATATCAGAGAAAGCATCCTTCATGCAGTAGAAAACAGATTGACTCAAACAGGACATATTGCCACACCTCTAACCTCCTCAAACCTAACCAGCAATACAGGACACCTAGACCCGAAGGAGATTATAGAGAGCCTTCCGGAATTCCACGGGCGACTGGAGGAGAACTTGACTAGCTTCCTTGAGGGATCGGTCAACCTATTAGGAAGGACTAGTTTACCAGAGGACATCTTCGTGCAACTCATCACACCGCGATTAAAGGAGCAAGCCGCTACTTGGTGGAACAACTTGAAGGGATTAAATCTAAACTGGACAGACTTCAAGACGGAATTCCTCACTAGGTTTAATTCTGAAGGGGTGAAGAGCTGAGTGAAAAGGAAGCTACTGACTGAGGCACAAGCCACTGGCATGTAAGCTAGCGTCTTTGTCCTACAGAAGTACCAACTCTTCAAGCGTCTGCATCCGGAAGGGAGCGAAAACGAGATCTTACCAGATATCACAGAGCTACTCCACGATAAGATTCGACCCCTAGTGAAATTATCACAACCCAGAACCTTTGATCATCTACGCAGAATCATCACCTAGCTGGAGGAGGAACACAACAGCAAAGCTACAGAAGAGACCAGTGTAGCTAGGAAGTGTTACAAGTGTGGAAGAGCGGGACACTGAAGAATAAGTGCCCAGCCTTGACGTCGGAAAACTAGGTCCGGCCCAGACATCGAAAAACTAGGTCCGGCCTATTCTGGATTGAGGGGTGGTTCGGACCGGGAACAAGAATGTGCCTCAAGATCTGACAGATAAGCAACCCTGGTCAAGTAGGAGAGGGATTGGTCAGATTGTGAGCAGAGTAGGCCAACCCTGCCCAGCTATCATTTTAAGGATTGGCAATGAGAATTTTTCGGCCATACTCGACAGCCAAGCAAGCCATTCATTTGTCAACAGGACTGTTGCCAGATTACTACCGCCTATGAAGTCTCACCACCTCGGAAGGGTAGTGGGAGCAGTGGACGGGTAACCTATTCCATACAACAACAGACTAACCTAACCGCTAAATGCATGAACATGCCTATTGTACTTGATGTTGCAGTGATTCAGAACCTGATACCTGACGTCATATTAGGTCATGACTTTCTGGTGGAATACAATGTGATCCTATACTATGCAGCTCATGAAGTCCTTTTGGGAAAAGACAGATGTCTGAGGGTCGCTTAGCACGATGGAAATCTCTGGACTCGCAAGGATACGGAAGTCGACGTAAACCTGGGAGATTTTCAGTTAACACATCTTCGACCGAGTGAAGAAGAGGAGCTGAGACACACCTTAAAGGACTTTCCAGAAGTCATCACCAATAAAACAGGACGGGCTACCACGGTAATGCACACCATTGAATGCAGCGCTTCCTCACCCATCAAAGCAACATCCATATTCAAATCAACCTGGATAAGCGCAACTTCGTCATCCAGAAGATTCAAGAGATGGAAGGGCAAGGTCTTATCGAATCCTCTACATCCTGTTGGGCTTTACCTATCGTCCTACTGAAGAAGAAGAAGAATAGGGTAAATCAACTGTGTGTGGACTTCTGCAGGTTGAACGAGAAGACCGTTAGTGATGCCTACCCCACGCCTGACCTGAAAGACTCGCTGAAACAAGTAAGTGGGTCTAGGATTTTCAGCATGCTGCATCTCAATTCCGGATACTGGCAAGTAGAGGTCGAGGAATGTTCTAGACCACTGACTGCCTTCATGACACCGTGAGGATTGTACCAGTTTGCAGTAATGCCCTTTGGATTGAAGAATAATCCTGCCACCTTCATGCGACTGATGGATAAGGAGAGGTGCCAACCTTTGAAGTTGGTTATGAGTAATTCCATTTTTAACTCGCGCACACCCCCCCCCGCCGTCAAAATGTTTACGAGTCAAATCCAAAGCACCCTGTTTGCCCTTTCCTACACCAATCTATTTTAAATTATATCATTTTACACAATAAAATTTGCTCATTACCTGTTAGTTCTGGGATAAAAAATTCTTTGTAGCTTGTTTTGCACCCAGCAGCTGCTTTTCAGTGTAGGTTTTCCTGAAACATACTTCCCCCCGAGATGACATTTTCGTCTTCAGAACCATAAGCAATTTCTGTATAGATGTACTTAGTATAAGCCTGAATTCTGTCTGATTTTTCCTAACAACACTGAAAACTGTTTCTGTGGGAGAGTTACTATGAGGTACACTTAGTACTGCAAATACAACATTACGTAAGGTTTTATACATAATTTGTCAACTTTCATTTTTACGCTCTGCAATGTTGCCCCAATTCACATCAATGTTAGGTCCATGTACAATATATTCAGGGAAAGTATCACACTGGTAAACTGCAAATTCCTCTTCAAGTTTGTCATGTTCACTTTCTTTGACCAAAGTTGGGAATCTTCAAACAAAATATTCAGGAGACGAATAGGAAACCTTCATTCTGAGAGAGATGTCTACAACTTCGGCATGATGAAGAAATTCATCATCAAGGGGAAATTTCCTGATAATGTAACTGCAAGCTGCCATATAAAGCTCTCTTACAGAATTATAAAACATCTCTTCATCACAGTCATTATCTTTCAAGTATGCCCTAGCTTTTGCTCCAATTACCAAGTCCTCATTGGCTTTCTGGTATTTCCTCTTCTTGAATTCAACACTCAAAAGGCTGAATAGAACATGGCTGAACAAATCTGGTCAATAGGTCAGTTAAAAGACCAGTAAGTTTCCTCCTAAGAAGATGTATGGCTGGCGCATTTTGTTGCAGAAATATATTTACTGAGTTAAAAACAGGAAGTATACTCTGAAGAAAGTAGCAAGGGTCTTGTATGAAAGATTTCACAGTTTCAAATTGCTTGGTGGTCTCATTTTTATGCTGGGTCTCACTACAAACCACGAGTGTTAAAGCTTCCCCCTGCTCAAGAACTCTATCAATAGAATGAAGAAGCGAGAGCCAACGGGTACTAACATATTTCAAAATTTTGTGAACCTCTGTGCCACAAACAGCCTGATAAATTTTCAGGGCTTTTTTCCCGGAACCTCTTCGTGGATACAAATCTCTGAAAAATATTTAGACTTCTCAGGTTAAGGAATTTTAAAAATATTATTTTTACTGTTCCCGCGCTAAATGACCTTAATTGAAAAGGTAATATCGCATATCGCTTTGTTATTTCGAGAATCGAAATCAATCGAAATCAAAAACATTCTTCCGGTTTGCAGGCAGCATGGATATACAGTATTCGTTCTTGTTCTTTCTTTGCTCACTTTGTAGTTATTTTGTATATTGGTCCCAGTTTTAGTTACATTTCATCTGGATTGCCCTCAATATACAGTACTGTTGTTCATTAATGTAGATAATTGCCTGTGTTTGTTGCATTTCAGCCGTAGTTTGTACTACTTCTTACACGGCAATAGACATAACCTAAATCTGTCGACCACGAGGCGAGAATGAAAAGAATTTCAGAATATTTTTGTGTGCCTACCACCAAACACAAAAATTGCACAAGCAGTTCGTCAGGCCATCAAGCTGAAGTATCATCAAACTCAAGTGTGGAACTTGAAGCAACAGATGTGTCGACGAGTTCCATAATGGTATGTAAAGTTCAAAGTGAATTCCAAAGTCTGTGGCCTAGTTGTTGGACTGTAGAACAAAGGAATGATTTTGTAAAGAAAAACGACTGGTTGTATTTTCATGACGGCAAGTTAGGTTGCTCAGTGTGCAAAAATGTTGGAAGTTTATGTGTACAGAAGAATGTGGGCATGCAACTATCAAAAGAGTAGTTAAAATGTGAAATTGTATCTTACGGAGAAAATCGTAAACAGAAGCTAACATCTCTCAGGAAAAAAAATTTTTGACCACAAAAAAAAGTGGTGGACATAAAAGTGCTAATAAAATAACTGAAGAAGGGAAAAAAAAGAAAAACTTGAGACAGTACGTCTAAAGTCATTACAGAGAGAAAACAAAATTACTTGTAAAATATTTCGTACTGCTTAACCCTAAAACTCCATGGCACTACAGCCCTTGAAAGGCCTTGGCCTACCAAGCGACCGCTGCTTAGCCCGAAGGCCTGTACATTATGAGGTGTCGTGTGGTCAGCACGACGGATCCTCTCGGCCGTTATTTTTGGCTTTCTAGACCGGGGCCGCTATCTTACCATCAGATAGCTCCTCAATTCTAATCACGTAGGCTGAGTGGACCTCGAACCAGCCCTCAGGTCCAGGTAAAAATCCCTGGTCTGGCCGGGAATCGAACCCGGGGCCTCCGGGTAAGAGGCAGGCACGCTACCCCTACATCACGAGGCCGGCTAGTCGTACTGCTTATAACGTGGCAAAAAAGAACCAGTCTTCCTACAATTTCGAAACTGAACTTGATTTACAAGAATTAAACGGGAATGATATGGGGAGAATTTCGCATTCAAGTAATGCCTGTATAAATATAGTAAACCACACAGGCAGTAAAATGAGAACAAGATTGATAAAAAATGTACTTGATTCAAAGAGCAAGTTCTCTCTCATTCTTGATGAATCAACTATTCTAAGTCAAAAGTCTGTTCTGATGGTATATGTTCGAACCTACGTTGAAGCAATAAAAATGGCAGAACCGGTCAACCTTCTCATTGATTTAATTGAGTTAGATGATGTAACAGCAAATGGAAAAGCTTGATGTCTTCTATAGCAGCACTAGGGTTCACAGAAGATTTTCTAAAGGAAAATTTAGTTTCACTGACATGTGATGGTGCCGCAGTAATGTTCGGAGTACGTGGAGGAGTCTCAAAACTTTTCAAAGACAGATTTCTTGCCATTGTTTTGTGGCACTGTCCTAGCCATAGACTGGAATTATCAGTACACGATGTTGTGAAAGAGGTTTCTGGCCTCAATAGATTTAAGTGTTTTATGGACAAATTATATGTTATGTATCATGCCTCTCCAAAGAATGCAAGTCAGCTCCAGTCATGTGCAGCTACACTGGAGATGCAGATTTTAAAAATTGGAAAAATTCTGTCCACAAGGTGGGTTGCATCCAGCTATAGAACTGTTTTGGCTGTTTGGCAGGATTTTGAAGCACTGGTACTTCATTTTGAAAGAGGCAAATCAGAAGATGGTTGTGACAGAAAGGAAAAATGCACTTATGAAGGTCTTCACAGGAAAATAACATCTGTGGAATTTATTTTGAATCTGGGATTAATTTGCGATGCTCTGCAAGAACTGTCTGAACTAAGCTTAGATCTGCAGGAGAGAAATGCTGATCTTTACAAAGCCCACAGCAAGATTGAGCGTTTTGTTGATATTTGTGACAAGAGGTGGTCTGTCCCAGGACGTTACTATCAGAAAGCGCTTGAGGCAGCTGCAAATCTACAGTTTAAGGATCTTCCATTGCATAAGAAAAACAGAATTTATGATCCACCAATATCCCCGAATGCTTTCTATGAACAACTTAAAATTTCTCTACAGAAAAAAATTACTTTTTGAAGAAGACACTGAAATGTCAAGATGTGCAAGAGATTCTGGATTCTAAGAACTGGCCAGCAAACTCAAGAGAAAATATTCTGTATGGAGAAGCAGAAATAGGCAGACTGGCAAGAAGATTCCAACTGAATGAAAGAGAAGCTATTCGAGCCTTCAGAAATCATCTGAGAGAAGAAATACGTAGGGAACTTTCTCGGGTTCGGAGGTCTCTCAACACAATAGCTATATCTTCAAGTGAGTGTGAAAGGGGATTTTCTCAGATGAACTTGATTGTGTCTCCAGAAAGATCATCTTTGTCAGTGAAAACCATTACCTCATTACTAGAGCCCGGATTCCCATGCAAATGAATATTTTTAAATAGACTGTTTACACTTCTCAAATTTTGCAAATATTCGTTCCATGACTTTATGACTCTAAATAACCGTTGTTTTTCCCTGCATGTTTGCATGTTTTGGCCTTTTTAGGAGAAAATTCATGCATAATGCTTATTTTGAAGATTTTGGACTTAATAGCGAATATCTGAACATTTATACTGCATATCTGACTTTTGTTGTTGTTGTTGTTGTTTGTTTTTTAAAGGGCCTAACATCGAAGGTCAAGTTTATAAAAGACGTATTGTGGTGAAAATGCAAACATGTACAATTTGACCTTACTTTGTCCCAAAATCAAAATCAAACAGGGGAAATGCAGGAGTTGGTTTAATAATGAATGAGAAAATAGGGCAGTGGGTAAGCTACTACGACCAGCATACTGAAAGAATTATTGTCGTCAAGATAGACACCAAACCAATGCCCACCACAATAGTGCAGGTCTATATGCCCACTAGTTCAGCGGATGATGAAGAAATCGAAAGAATATACGAGGAGAAAGAAGATTTAATACAATATGTAAAAGGTGACGAGAATCTAATTGTGATGGGAGACTGGAATGCAGTGGTAGGACAAGGAAGAGAAGGTAGTACAGTAGGAGAATTTGGATTGGGACAAAGGAACGAAAGAGGAAGTCGGCTGGTTGAATTCTGCACTGATCATAATTTAGTCCTTGCCAATACTTGGTTCAAACACCACAAACGACGGCTGAATACGTGGACGAGACCTGGAGACACTGGAAGGTATCAAATAGACTTCATTATTATTAGGCAGAGATTCAGAAACCAGGTGTTGGATTGCAAAACTTTCCCAGGAGCAGACGTGGACTCCGACCACAACTTGTTGGTCATGAAATGCCATCTGAAGTTGAAGAAATTGAAGAAAGGAAAGAATGCAAAAGGATGGGATCTAGACAAGTTGAAAGAAAAGAGTGTGAGGGACTGTTTCAAGGAACATGTTGCACAAGGACTAAATGAAAAGGCTGAAGGAAACACTATAGAGGAAGAGTGGAGAGTCATGAAAATGAAGTCAGTAAATGTTAGGAAGGAAGAAAAGATCAACTAAGAATCAGTGGATAACTCAGGAGATACTAGACCTGATTGATGAACGACGAAAATACAAGAATGCTAGAAATGAAGAGGGCAGAAAAGATTACAGGCGATTAAAGAATAAAGTGGATAGAAAGTACAAGGTAGCTAAGGAAGAATGGCTGAAGGAGAAGTGCAATGATGTCGAAGGCTGTATGGTCCTGGGAAAGGTAGATACTGCATACAAGAAAATCAAGGAAACCTTTGGAGAAAGGAAATCTAGGTGTACGAATATTAAGAGCTCAGATGGAAAGCCACTTCTAGGGAAAGAAGACAAAGCAGAAAGATGGCAGGAGCATATCCAACCGTTGTATCAAGGTAAAGATGTAGATAATTTGGTTCTGGAACATGAAGAGGCTGTTGATGCTGATAAATGGGAGACCCAATTTTGAGGTCAGAGTTTGACAGAGCTGTGAGTGACCTCAATAGGAACAAGGCAGCTGGAATTGATGACATTCCCTCTGAATTACTGACTGCCTTAGGAGAAACCAGCATGGCAAGGTTATTTCATTTAGTGTGCAAGATGTATGAGACAGGAGAAGTCCCATCCGATTTTCGGAAGAATGTTGTTATACCTATTCCCAAGAAAGCCGGTGCTGACAGGTGTGAAAACTACCGCACCTTTACTTTAGTATCTCATGCCTGCAAAATATTAACACGTATTATTTACAGAAGAATGGAAAAACAAGTTGAAGCTGAGTTGGGAGAAGATCAATTTGGCTTCAGAAGAAATGTAGGAACACGTGAAGCAATCCTGACTTTACGTCTGATCTTAGAGGATCGAATCAAGAAGGACAAGCCCACGTACATGGCATTCGTAGATCTAGAAGAGGCATTCGATAATGTTGATTGGACCAAGCTATTTATGATTCTGAAGATGATAGGGATCAGATACCAAGAACGAAGAATTATCTACAATCTGTATAAAAATCAGTCGGCAGTGATAAGAATCGAGGGCTTTGAAAAAGAAGCAGCAATCCAGAAAGGAGTGAGGCAAGGCTGCAGTTTGTCCCCTCTCCTTTTCAATGTTTACATAGAACAGGCAGTAAAGGAAATCAAAGAGAAATTTGGAAAGGGAAACACAGTCCAAGGAGAGGAAATCAAAACCTTGAGATTTGCCGATGATATTGTTATCTGAGACTGCAGAAGATCTCGAGAAGTTGATGAATAGTATGGAAGAAGTCTTGGGAAAGGAGTACAAGATGAAAATAAATAAGTTCAAAACAAAAGTAATGGAGTGCAGTCGAACGAAGGCAGGTGATGTAGGAAATATTAGATTAGGAAATGAAGTCTTAAAGGAAGTAGATGAATATTGTTACTTGGGTAGTAAAATAACTAACGATGGCAGAAGTGTGGAGGACATAAAATGCAGACTAGCACAAGCAAGGAAGAACTTTCTTAAGAAAAGAAATTTGCTCACTTCAAACATTGATATCGGAATTAGAAAGATGTTTTTGAAGACTTTCGTGTGGAGCGTGGCATTGTATGGAAGTGAAACATGGACGATAACTAGCTCAGAAAGAAAGAGAATAGAAGCTTTTGAAATGTGGTGTTACAGAAGAATGCTGAAGGTGAGATGGATAGATCGAATCACGAATGAAGAGATACTGAATCGAATTGATGAGAGGAGTAATCTATAATCTTCATTTCCGTATTGACAATTGCACAATTAAAAATAGGAGAGGATTTCCACCAATCAATACTTATTTATTGCATATATTAAACTACAGGATCGGTTTCGACCTTATATTCAAGGTCATCTTCAGCTGAACCATATATACATATTAATATAATGAAGCTTTGATTAAGATTGTGGTGTTGAAGGAATGTCATATGATGATGATGTACATTTAGTTACATACAAATGGGGCACGTCTTAGCGTGAGCTGGCGTATATGTCATTCTGTGCAATATTGCAACTGTATGTCTAAAATGTTGAAGGTCTTAAAACTAGTGTATAAAACACGTATTTTCCTAAACTAACTTATATATATGTACAAGATAAAAACAATACATAAAAACACTTCATGTACATGAACATTCGTTCTTGCTTGGTGGTCAATACATCGACTAACTTCCGTATTTAAGTCTTATTCACAGTTGTACACTTCAGCTGCTATTCTTAGAGTTTGTAAAATTGCATGGATAAAAGTTTTGTCTTCCTGTGCGTATGTGAGATAAAACACTTTCAATTTAAAAAGGGTGCCAAATGTATGGATGAAATTCAAGTAAAATATGTTCAGTTCTGCTGTGTGTGTTGCCCTTTTATAAGAACCAATTCATGTTTTCTTATTGGCGTCCGTAAGTTTGGGTGACATTGGTTTCAAAGTAGTGGCTCCTTTCCCATTTGTAGCTGTGCAATGATGTTATGTTAATCTGTGGAAGATAAGATTGAGTTATAAGTGATATTGTGCGGAGGAATGTCTAAGGGTTATGTGTGTGAATTAGAATATGTACTTACTGCTCAACATAACAGAAGAATTCTACATCACTTTGGATCAGTACACCAATCCAAATTACAACATAAATGAAATCACAGAAAAAACTAACATCATCTTCAATACAGTTATCCCCGCCTTAAAAAACCCTTACCTTAAGTTAATCGATAAACAGAATGCAACAAGCAACAGAAAAATACCAAACAACACACCCAGCTCCATCCCTACCCCTACAACAACAACTCTCCCTACCCCTCCTTTCCTTCCCCTCACAGCAGCTAGCATAAGCCCAAGAAGAACATGAAGTAGTACATTACAAGCTCGCATGTCAAACACAACTCAGCTACACCAACAACAGTAAGTACATATTCTAATTCACACACATAACCCTTAGACATTCCTCCGCACAATATCACTTATAACTCAATCTTATCTTCCACAGATTAACATAACATCATTGCACAGCTACAAATGGGAAAGGAGCCACTACTTTGAAACCAATGTCACCCAAACTTACGGACGCCAATAAGAAAACATGAATTGGTTCTTATAAAAGGGCAACACACACAGCAGAGCTGAACATATTTTACTTGAATTTCATCCATACATTTGGCACCCTTTTTAAATTGAAAGTGTTTTATCTCACATACGCACAGGAAGACAAAACTTTTATCCATGCAATTTTACAAACTCTAAGAATAGCAGCTGAAGTGTACAACTGTGAATAAGGCTTAAATACGGAAGTTAGTCGATGTATTGACCACCAAGCAAGAACGAATGTTCATGTACATGAAGTGTTTTTATGTATTGTTTTTATCTTGTACATATATATAAGTTAGTTTAGGAAAATACGTGTTTTATACACTAGTTTTAAGACCTTCAACATTTTAGACATACAGTTGCAATATTGCACAGAATGACATATACGCCAGCTCACGCTAAGACGTGCCCCATTTGTATGTAACTAAATGTACATCATCATCATATGACATTCCTTCAACACCACAATCTTAATCAAAGCTTCATTATATTAATATGTATATATGGTTCAGCTGAAGATGACCTTGAATATGAGGTCGAAACCGGTCCTGTAGTTTAATATATGCAATAAATAAGTATTGATTGGTGGAAATCCTCTCCTATTTTTAATTGATGAGAGGAGATCGATTTGGCTAAATTTGACGAGAAGAAGAGATAGAATGATAGGACACATCTTAAGACACCCAGGACTTGTTCAGTTGGTTTTTGAAGGAAGTGTAGGTGGTAAGAACGGTAGGGGTAGACCAAGGTATGAATATGAGAAGCAGATTAAGCAAATGTAGGATGCAATAGTTACGTAGAAATGAAAAGGTTAGCACAGGATAGGGTGGCATGGACAGCTGCATCAAACCAGTCTCTGGACTGATGACTCAAACAACACTTGTCCCAAATGTCTTTATTTAGTTATGCACCTGTCACTTCTTGCGACGTTAAAGGTAATTTTCTGTGCTTAAGAATGTGCTGACAGATCAACGAATGAGCTTAAGTCAAGACAATTTGGAGAAATTAGTTGTTGTACTAGGTTTCAAAAGGAAATTAATTATGATAGTACATATTTTCTAGTTTTTTGAGCATGTTCTGCCATATTATAATGCATGAATACATGCATATTTTGAGATTTGATAGTGCATGGAAATCCGGGCTCTATTCATTACTATTTATAAGAATTATTGGACCTCCTTTGACGATATTTGAGCCAACGAAGTATGCCAAAACTTGGTTGTTACAAGGTCATCATTCAGCCATGGGTACAAAAAGCAAGACCAGAAAACGAAATGATGAGGATGATGACATGTCAAAAATTTGGAAATTGTTTTGAATTCAGTGTAAGTAGGTTTCAATGAAAATTACATGCTTTCTTAAATGTTCAGTAAATCCCATGTCTTCTTCCTTAATTTCCCTCCTGTGAGTTCCGACACCTCTTTTTCCAGGAAAAAAGCCCAGTAAATTTTCAACGTGCTTTGCCTTTTAGAACTCTTATCAAGATAGTAATATAACTGAACCAAAAAGTTCTCTACATTGACTGGTAATTGGGCTGCTGCTTTTTGTACACACATGTGTATGAGATGACACAAACAACCTGGGACATAAACAGAAGAATGCCTGTCCTTCAGAAATTTGGCAACACCTTTATTTGCCCCTATCATTGTGTATGCATTGTCAGATGAAACAGAAATGCAATTTTTCCATGGAATGGCTAAAGAAGACAATTCACCATTAATAACAGAGAAAATTCCCTCACCTGTATTGTCAGTACTCTCTAACAATGACAATAGAAGAGTTGATAATTGGCCTCTTTGAGCATTAAAGAAAGAGACAACTATAGGATAAAATTTAACTGCATTTGAACCCATACTACCATCATTAGCCAAAGAAAAAGGTGTTATTTGCAAAAGTGTACTTATTTCCTTTTTTCCCCTCAGATGCCATGTATTGAACTAAAGCAGAGGTTTTAGTTCTTGCACAACCATATTTCTGAGAGATTTTAGAGTTGGGGAACATTGATCTAAACAAATTTCCAGCATGGTCTGAAACTGATAACGGAATATTATGCTCTTGGATTCTATGTGTCGTCTGCAATCATCACGTCCACCGTGAGCCACAGAGAAATCACACGAACACACACTGCAGAACACGTGGTTTTCGCTAACACGTGACACAAGTAGGCATGACCATTCCTTTGTGTAACCGCTCGATATTTCTGTAACACTGCTGTCCTCTTAGAAGAAGATGCAATTTGACAATCACTCTGCTTCATTGCACAAAACCAATCACTTCTTTCTGAATCAACGACTCTGATAATTAGAACTGAAATGCGCTAAATATACCACTATTGATAAACTTAACCATGATAGGTTAAAATGAATGTTTGATCTGTATTGACTATTTTGAATGTAGTACAGAAATATTTTATATTTGAATCAGCCTTTTCGATACACTTATTAATGAAGGAAAATTATTTATTAAATCATATATGTTTCAGGAATTCAACCATTCCCTTCATCAGTGGTCAGATCTGATATTTGCAAAAGTTTACTTATTTTCTTTTTTGCCTCAGATGCCGTGTATTGAACTAGAGCAGAGGTTTTAGTTCTTGCACAACCTTATTTCCGAGATATTTTAGAGTCGGGGAACATTGATCTAACCACAGATGAAGGGAATGGTTGAAGTCCTGAAACATGTTTGGTTTAATAAATAATTTTCTTTCATTAATAAGTGTATTGACAAGGCTGATTCAAATATAACTATTTAAAATATTTCTGTACCACATTCTAAATATACCACTCGTTCTACGCACACAACAGAGAGCTGAATGCGCGCATTGGAGAACAGCAGAGCAAGGAGTAGAGCCTACCTCACGGCCAACTTGATGCGTCATTCCTGCGTCATTCTAGCTAAGAGAGCAGCATATATCTCTATACCTGGCCATGATTTCACAACGCTCACGGGAAACAAAAGGAAGTGATGACCAAATAACTACCAAATGTGTTTAGTTGCCAACTTACACACATTGAAACGAGGAGGGTTGACCAGTAATGCTCTAAAGGATTGAACATTTTTTACTTGTTTCCTTTTTTTCGTAGAAATTAATTTTTATCGTGACAATGTTGCTTTTCTGTAATAATTTCCCCTTCAACCGTAATAGCGAAGTGTAATCCGTAACCATTGAGGACAATCTGTAATAGTTGGCACCTCTGGATAAGGTATTATGAGGATATGTTGCAGATTTTTGCTAAGTGTATCTCGACGACATTTTAATTCATAGCAAGAATTTTTCAAGAATACCTTGTATATCTATGGAAAGTGCTGGAACGACTGAAGATTCATGGACTGACTTGCCAACTGCAGAAGTGCCACTTTGCCCAGTCCCGTGTAGAATATCTTGGCAATATCCTAACCTCTGAAGGCTTAGAAAAGCAGCCGGAGAAGAATCGAGCTATTGAAGAAGCTGAACGCCCACGGACCAAGCGACAAGTACATCAGTTCCTTGGCTTGTGTGGATTGTATAGCAGCTTCATGCCACACTTTGAAGA
The DNA here is from genome assembly GCF_040414725.1 of Anabrus simplex. Lineage (NCBI taxonomy): Eukaryota > Metazoa > Arthropoda > Insecta > Orthoptera > Tettigoniidae > Anabrus > Anabrus simplex. The sequence continues at coordinate 232,279,128 of NC_090267.1, read as the reverse complement.
GAAGGCAATGTCACTCACTAACCTAACCCATAACAACTGCCTGTTCCAATGGACCAGCAAGGAAGAGGCAGCATAAGGCCTTAAGGCTGTGATATGCAGCGCTCCCAGTCTAGCCCATCCCGACCCTCAACGGAAGATGTGCCTGTAGACGGACGCCTGCGACTCCAGCTCAGGAGCAGTGTTATTCCAGGAGAGGAGTGACTGCGGAAGGGACATCATCGAGTATGCCAGCACAAAGCTATCTCCCACCAAACAACGCTACTGCACTGCCGAGAAAGAAGCCTTAGCCGTGGTGTGGACCATGGGCAAATTCAGAGGCTAATTGGAGGGAAGGACATTCCAGCTGTACACCAATAATGCCGCTATCAAATGGTTAAACTCTGTCTCTGACACAAAATCTAAATTGATGTGATGGGCTCTGTTAACCACAGAATTTGATTTTGATGTGTGTCACGTCCCAGGACCGACGAACATAGGAGCAGACAGTTTATCTAGGCACCCGGCAATAGAACCTGAAGCTAGGAGCACCACTGTCGAGAGGGAGTTCCCACGAAAACACCAGAGTGAACCTAAGGAACCTGTCCTTATGGCCATCAAGAAGGATCTTGAGCTGGGAGTGATCAAACAGTGGCAGGAACAAGACAAGCCTTATAGGACCATGACACAGTGGATAGGAGACAGAATACCAATAGTCTACTTGTCTCGAGGGAATTCAAGATGTGCTACAAGAAGTTCCGGGTTGACGGAGGACTCTTGATGTACAGGTTGCACCTCTCCGACATGCCTGCAGTAGTGGTGATAACCAGACAGCACACGACAGACATCCTCGAGAAGTTCCATGACAGCACTGAAGCCGGACATCCAGGAGGCGAAGAGACATATCAGTCTATCCGATGAAGATTCTTCTGGGTCAACATGCAGAAAGACATCCTGGACTACGCGAAGTGGTGCTACATCTGTGTCTGCACCAAGGCGAGCAACAGGAAGGCAGATTCCAGCCAACGAGGAAGACGGCCACAACGCCTGTGGGAAGTCATAGGCATGGACCTGATGGATCCTTACCCTAGGACACCACGGAGTAAAACAGGACTCCTAGTAATCACAGACCTCTTCACAAGATGGATTGAGGCCTTTCAGGTGATGGGACGCATCACAAGCCTGCTACAAGACGAGGTATTCAGCCGCTATGGTTATCCACAGTACATTCTATTAGACAACGAGAGTCAGTTCATGACAAGGAAGTGGCATCAAATGATCACAGAATGGGGTGTGGAGCACTGGACCACCTCTATATATAACCTAAGGGCCAATCCAACAGAACAATGAAACCAGGAGCTGAAAAGGATGCTACGGGTCCACCTGATAGACAAAGAACATTGACTGTGGGACCGTCAGATACCGCAGTCATTCTTTGCCCTGCAACGACGCATCAACTGTGTCACCGGCTATTCCCCAGTGGAGCTGTTCCTTGGTCGACAGCTATACGGCATCGGGGATTGGGAGATTCATAGACCACCCACTTCGGGTCAAGATGATGCAGCTGTTTCCCTGGCAGAGTGGCAGCAGCAGCAGCAGCAGCAGAACATCAACGAGAAGCAAGTTTTGGTCGAGAAGAGATATCTTACCCAGGCCAAGGCTCAAGATGTCGAAGAGACCCAGAACTTCCTACCAGGCCAACAAGTACTGCGACGTAACTGCCCAGTCAGTAATAAGATAGAAGGGTTTAACGCAGGTCTCGCATCTAAGTGGATTAGTCCCATTGAGGTGGATAAGCAGCTGGGCCATGGGGTCTACTTACTAAAGATCAGCCCTCCTGTCAAGGTCCACGCATCGGAGTTGCGGTGAGTCTCCCAACTGGTGCACATACAGAGTAAGCCTGAAGAAGAGGCTAGTAATGATACAGCACCATCTGGTCAAGAGGGAGCACATCCAGCGACAATGGGAAAGAAAGGAGATACAATCTATGTCCAAGGCAAAGCCGACAAGTGTGACAAAGTGTGGAAATTGTTTCAAGTTATAGGGGGGATATTGATGCAAGTGTGATAAACAGATATAACATGAAAACAATATTCTCTCACCCATGGGTAAATAATGCAAGTATCGAGCTTGAATTATTATTATTATTATTATTATTATTATTATTATTATTATTATTATTATTATTATTATTATGACTCATAATGTATGGCTATGAAGTGTTTAATCCAGCTATTATTATTATTATTATTATTATTATTATTATTATTATTATTATTATTACATCATATGTTCATACGATATGATCGCGTTGTTTGTGAGGTTATGTTATGAAACATGTGCTGTACAAAAATATTTATAAGAGTTCAATTATTGTAAATACCTGAAAATTAATATTATATAATTTATTATTACCTGTATATGATGTGTAATCTGCTACAGAATTCTGAAACACACTGTAACATCCAGAATGACTTATCTCTTTTTTTTTTTTTTGCTAGGGGCTTTACGTCGCACCGACACAGATAGGTCTTATGGCGACGATGGGATAGGAAAGGCCTAGGAGTTGGAAGGAAGCGGCCGTGGCCTTAATTAAGGTACAGCCCCAGCATTTGCCTGGTGTGAAAATGGGAAACCACGGAAAACCATCTTCAGGGCTGCCGATAGTGGGATTCGAACCTACTATCTCCCGGATGCAAGCTCACAGCCGCGCGCCTCTACGCGCACGGCCAACTCGCCCGGTTGACTTATCTCTAACACTGGATGATGGTAGAATATTCTGTACACTATAATCATGTTGTTAGGCACTCTAGAATTTAAGAGAAGCAGTCAAATTGTTTCAACTATGTTTTAAGGTTGCAATCTCCATGTTGAGGTGATAGGCAGTTGTTAAAATGGTGGCTTTGTTGATGTGTGTATTTTGCTAATGACAGCAGTGATTAAGGTTATGTGTGTGTTTAATGTGTAAATAGATGTGAGAAAATAACTGTACCAACTGGCAGCATTTCGTGTGCGTCTTTGTGAATACATTAGAATTTAAAATGCTAAAGAGTATGGGACAGCAAAAACGTCAGCCAATGATGCCTGGCGCATGCTTCACTACAAAATAGTCAACAATGATGCAGAATACTACACAGATACTGTTGTTGTTGTTCTTGTTGTTGTTGCTTGGGCCATAAGTCCATAGATTGGTTTGATGAAGGACTCCCAGCCACCCTATCTTGTGCAAAACTTTTCATTTCTATGTAACTACTACATTCTACATCTGCTCTAATCTGCTTGCTATTTTCATAACTTGGTCTACTACTGCCATTCTTACAACCTACACTTCCCTAAAGAACCAAGTTAACAAGAATTAAAACTGATAATTATGTTATGTACAAGTAGGCCTAATATTTTAAAAGGAGACTGTACCTGAATGAACATTTACTGTCCTGTGTCGTATTCAGATTTCTCTCAGATTTATATCGTGTCCCAACTGCTTCCCATACCATTTTTATTATCATACCTACAACTTCAAACTCACTACCGTTCCATTTGTCGACATATTGATCTAATTTGTAACAAATAACCTCCACACTCAACTAGTTATGAGCAGCCATGTTGCTGTAATGTGTTTACATTCAGTCAGCTGTCTGTTCTATCTAAGAAAACGTATAAAAGAACACTTATTTTAGGATTCCGTGCATGCCAGTTATATCTAGGAAGCGTAGGGAATTCACTGGTTCCAAAAAGTTATATGTTTGGCAGACAGATGGCAGAGGAATTCTGTTTGAAAGTCGAGTACGCTTTACTACGCAACCCACAGGAGACAATGTGCGACTCCAGTACGCTTTATTATGCAACCCGCGGGAAAGAGTTAAATTACGAGTTGCATTCTTTAGTCGCCTTCTGAGAGACGCTATTGGCTTTTGGGCATTGGTGAACTAGACTGGCCATGAATTTTGCTACAACTAGGCTGATCTGAACCTTACCACTCACTGCTGCCATCATGACTTCACACGCATCGTGATTCTTGTTCCTTATCCTCTTCATACTGTCTTCATTCCTTTTCCTACCAGGTGCCTTTCGCAATCCTACCTGAGTGGATAGGTATTTCAGTAAATTTGGAAATATATGAGGCACTGCCCCTGGTTTTAATTTCTACCTCACACGAGGAAGTTTAATGTTTTTACTGTTCAAAATGAAACAGTCCGCCTTTATAAGTTAATTAAATCTGCCAAAAAATGCAGGTCACATATTCTGCTTTTGGCTAACAATTGCTTATCTTTCCACAGAATCTCTCATCCACTTCACAAACAGATTATTTCCTCTTGGCGGTATAAAAAATCATCTGCTGCCAGGCTTACTTCTGTAACCAGATTTATAACCAGAAATGAAACACAACGACATTTTCTCAAAATAATAGAAAACTAGTTTATTGCACACACAAAGCACTGCACAGATATCAATTACAGACTTTCGGAAAATATCAAAACAAACAAATTCCCTAGAGAGGCGTTAAAATTGTTACCAAGACTTCAGGCATGCATGTTATTACGTTTGTCCACAATTTGGCGCACATGTTGTTGCAGCTGGTTTGTTGTGACTGCAGCGCCACACTCCGGCAGAGCCACTAATGACAATCTTAAGAGAGCGGAGTGATCACACTAGGTATTCTGTTCGTCATGCTTCTGCCATTGTTAGTTATTTTACTGCCCAAGTAACTATATTCATCTACTTCTCTTTAAACTTCATTTCCTAACCTAATACTTCCTGCATCACCTGACTTTGTTCGACTGTGCTATAATACTTATGTTTTGGACTTATTAATTTTCATTTTGTATTCCTTTTCCAAGACTCTGCCAATACCATTCAGCAATTTCTCCAGATCTTCTGCAGACTCTGATAAAATAATATCATCGACAAATCTCAAGAGTTTTGATTTCCTCTCCTTGGACTGATCTCCTTTCCAAATTCCTCTTTTTTTTCCCTTTACAGCCTGTTCTATATAAAAAATTGAAGGGGACAAACTGAAGCCTTGTCTCACTCCTTTCTGGATTGCTGCTTCTCTTTTGAAGCCCTTGATTCTTTTCACTGCAGGATGACTTTTGTACAGATTGTAGATGATTCTTTTTCCTTGGTATCTGATTCCAAACACCATCAGAATCTCAAATAGCTTGGACCAATCAACGTTATCGAATGCCTTTTGTAGATCTACGAACACTATATAAGTAGGCTTGTTTTTCAAATTTGATCCTCTGAGATCAGACGTAAAGTCAGGATTGCTTCATGTGTACTTTATTATAGAGAGCAAACTACAAAACAAAAAACAACTATGGACCACAATCAAATGAAGAAAAATTGCATATGTAAGGCATGTGTTACGTGGTGAAATATATGAAATTTTACAACTAATACTGAAAGGCAAACTTCAAAGGGTGCAAGGGAGTAGGCAGAAGGTGAACATAACGTCTTACAAATATTCAAGACTGGATGGGCATAAAAAGCATATCCTTAAGCTGTTAAGAAAAAATTATGAGAAGTTCAAGATTTTACCTTCAGTCTGATTGCTGCTGGTCCAGCACATGTTATAATGGCTCCTCGTCGAGGTGTCTGTGGCTCTGTGTCACAAGCTGCATGTAGCAGTATCTCCATCTCCACATCACGGTACAGTGATGGAACCAACTCGAGGAAGTTGCAGTCCAAGGCTGTGTGCTCTGACATGCGCAGTGAGTAGATTCTAGTTAAAACAAGCAAACAAGGGCAATTAGGGCCTAATTCCCGATAACTAAAAGACAAGTTAATAATACTATAATATACGGCATATCTGAGCACTAGACTGAGCCAAAATCAAACCCACCAACCTCGGCCTTGGAAGGCCAGCACTGCCACAGTCTCAACCATTCAGCCTGGCACAATAAGAACAGGAGTAAGAAATTAGAAATGAAGGTTATCGATACAGTGAAACCTCGTAGGTGGGCTCCTCATTAACATGTTTACCCGCTTAGTATGTTATAAATACGAAGTCCCAATTCTCATCCTATTAAATCTATATAAAAATACCTCACTTATTGCGTCATGAATTTTCGCTATCACCGCTTAGTACGATCACTAGAGTTTGTGATTTTTAGCATTTGCGATAAATGCGAAATATGTCAAAACTTTGTCAGTGCATGTGCCTTCGTCTTATATGACCCGTACAAGTGGTTTTTAGCGATTTTGAATTAGCGATAAAATGCGAAATTGATTCAAAATGCGAAATTCTACGATTTACGCGAAATAGATGCGAAACTCGCAGTTTTATACAAAATAAAAATATATCTTTGTAAAAACAATGCATTTTTCTTAAAAATCAGATATATGTTGTTATTTATTTCAGGAGAAATAATTATTACGGCGCCCATTGCGATCGTAAAGCGGTAACATGCTTTGACGGACACTTCCGTCCTGCTGCACGAAACTTTTTTTTTTTTTTTTTTTGCTAGGGGCTTTACGTCGCACCGACACAGATAGGTCTTATGGCGACGATGGGATAGGAAAGGCCTAGGAGTTGGAAGGAAGCGGCCGTGGCCTTAATTAAGGTACAGCCCCAGCATTTGCCTGGTGTGAAAATAGGAAACCGCGGAAAACAATCTTCAAGGCTATCGACAGTGGGGTTCGAACCCACTATTTCCCGGATGCAAGCTCACGGATGCGAGCTCACAGCTGCGCGCTCCTAACCGCACGGCCAACTCGCCCGGTGAGAAGTATAGTAAAATGATACTTAGAATTATGATCTTGTTGACAATAAGCCTCTTTCTGTAACATGTAAACCAGTTTTTGAAATTCACTCTATAGTGGGGAGGGGGTTGGGTAATAATACGAAAAAATTGACGTAGGGAATAAATTTCTAACCCCACAGTTCTGGGATCACGTTACTAAGGAAACCAATGCCTATGCCTCTACATTTCTTGCTAATTTATCTGCTTCCCTTGAAACCAGTAATACTTACGAACAAAAACATTTGTTTCCTGATATTATAGACGAGCTAAAAGCTCACTTTGCTTTGTGTATTCTTATGTGATTAATCAAATTTTTGTTAAAGTGACGAGAAAATAAATGGTATGTAAGGGAATATTTCCTTTCACAAGTAATGGTAGGCCAAAGGGTTAAATAATTCAATGTGCGGAATTTCTTTCACTGGGTAAAGAGCACTGCAAGGAACAATCAATCAAACAGCAAATACACTTTCAAGCACCACGTTCATTCTCTTTGTGTGTTGACCCTTGATCTTAGTCGGTTATTCTTGACATTGGTGTTGAGTAGTAGTTCGGTTTAAAAATACGGTAGCGATTTATTTTATTGTCTGGTAGCCATGGGTAGAAGCGAAGTGACGATCAAACAGCATGCCGAAAGTCACAAATAGGGACATTTTTATGTAAGCGATACAGATGGCCTATATTGATGTGCCGACTCTGCAATCAAAGACTTAAAGATTTAAAAAATGTTTTGCAGTCCTTCCTTTGCTTTGGCAGCACTTCTGTCCATTTGGGCCTCTACGAACAGTGTCGATGTAGAGTTGTTTTTAGCAACTACAACATAATTGTAACTGATGAGCAGTCTCAAATGAAGGACACCTTTTAAGCAATTGGCATGTTGTAGTTTAATCATCATTGGAATTCCTCTTCCTTGTAGGTGTGTTGTACCGTGATAAATAAATACGTTCAGAATAGTATTTTTCACTTTGAAATTGTGTTTGTAAATTTGAAAATAAGCATCTTCCTGTGTGTGCATTAATACTTGCAGTCTTATGTTGATTTTTGTCTTATTTTCCATAGTGAATTCAAAACTGCAAGACGAGCAATATGTGATTAAACAGTATGATTTTACTCCCAACCGTTGTGTGTGCACTTTAGCAAATTATGCCTATTTTTAACCAATTTGCTACAAAACGCTAAATTTGAGAAGTTTAGATGCTACAAAACGCTAAATTTGAAAATCAAAACGCTAAATCTCTGATTTTTAAATGCTATAAACCACGAACTCTAACGATTACATTTTTCCTAACCCTGAAAATGTTATTTCTCAGCACTTGTGAAAGGAATGCGATTTCCAACTCGGGTAAGAAAGAGCCCTCACTACAGTTGCCTAATGGGAAAAGGCCTTGAATTCCTGAACTTCACAGAATAAGTTGCACCTTCGGAAAGCAAGCCGTTAGCCTCAGGAATATTCAGTTTTGCTTGCCGGTTAACAGTGACATTGCTGAATAATACAGTGAGCCTGTTTGTGCTTGTATTTCGCATTCCATTCAGAAATTAGAAACTGATTTTGTGTTGAATGGTGTAGTGAACAGTAGCGAATATTTGTCGCCTGACAACCTACATATAGATTAGGAACATAATCGTCTGAGGTTGACTAGCATGGTGCATATTTGTCTTGTGACAGCCTAGTTATGGATTCGGAAAAAGTCTCGAAATTCCTTACTTATGAAGACAAAATTTAAATCTATCTGAAAGCAGACTGGCACCCACATCCTTAAACATGCGGAGATAGCGCAAATGTTGAAACTCGCACTTTCGAATTTCGACTCGATCATTCGAGATGGTCAAATTTAAGTTCTGTCTGTTTCAAAATGGCGGCCAAAGTCACAGTCGCACATAGTCAAGTGTAACCTCAAATTCTTTGTCTAAGAGCGTGACTAGTAAATAATGTTTAATAACCCACTGGTCCAAAATAAAAGGCTTCTACTACCATTTGTTTTAGAAAGAGTGTGATCTGCAATAATAATTGATATTTTCATGGCCCCCGTACAAATGTTTTCGTATTTTTGTTGTCTGGTGTTTTTCACACCTTTCAGTGCACTGTTGTTATTTTTTAATCCCCAGCAGAAAACGTTTTTCATATTTTTGGTCTCTCGTGTTTTTCACACCTTTTAATATTCTCCTCTCATCTTTAGATAGGGTAGATAGAGTTTTCACTGTACCTGCGGATACAAGACGTAAAATGCTGTCATGTCAGAAAAAATCTTATCTAGTGTTTCCATATCGCTTTTGGAGAGTGTTTATTCATGTATTCAGTAGTACGTTTTCTCGCTTAGCACATTCTTTTTCTTGTCCCCTGTAGAAATGTCTTAACAAGGTTTTACTGTATTCAGTATTCACATTTCATTAAATCTGTTTCTTTGCTGTGCAAGTGCTATAGTAACAGCCAGAGCAGCAGTAAAATCCATCTTTGAATCTGTTCACAGTTCAGTTCATGCTAAAGGTAGTCTAAAATACCAAGCATTGAATTATTAGTGAAATAATTTCTGGAACTTCAGGATAGTGCCACATTTCATTTCTTATGTTTTCATATTGCCAAAGTGCATGACATAGGATCCATATTCATTACCTTAATTCACATTTGGAGAGGGTAGTACTAATTGTTTTACATTCAAGTTGTAAAATTCATTGGTTTTTAATGTGTTTTTTTTTTTTTGTATTGAAAGTAACTTCTTTTAAATGTGTAAAATTGAACGTGTTATTTTCCACCTATTCATTACAATCATAAGATTAATATTCTTTCCTCATTCAACTATGAACATGGGACATGTTTTGCCCCCTTTTAAAGGGCATCATCAGCCTTATCACCGCATCAAAACCAAAAACAGGTACCTATTTAGCTATGATACAATCTAAAAATTCTTATAAATTATAAACATTAACATGATGTATAGTCGTTATTTAAGGAACTTGATTAGACATGAGAATAATTAATATGCTAAAGGTCTAATGCTTTGGTCATAAGTAAAAATTGATTAACATATATGGTACAATAGACACTGGTAAAATTGAAATGAGTTAAAATATTTTTTAAACAAGTTTTAAAAAGGAAATACTTTCCAACACGTAAAGTTTTGACATATTATTTAACTATATGCTCAGATCTGCAATGTCTATTGTACCATATACATTAATCACTTTTTACTTTTGACCAAGGCATTAGACCTTTAGCATATTAATTATTCTCATGTTTAATCATGTTCTTTAAATAACGACTATACATCATGTTAATGTTTTTAATTTATAAGAATTGTTAGATTATATCATAGCTAAACAGGTACCTGTTTTTCGTTTTGAGACAATAAGGCTGATGATTCCCTTTAAAAGGGGCGAAACATGTCCCATGTTCATAGTTTAATGAGGAAAGAACATTAATCTTATGATTGATTGTACTGAATAGGTGGAAAATAACACACAATAAAATTTTACACATTTAAAAGAAGTTGCTTTACGTCGCACCGAAAATGGGAAACCACGGAAAACCATCTTCAGGGCTGCCGACAGTGGGGTTCGAACCCACTATCTCCCGAATACTGGATACTGGCCGCACTTAAGCGACTTCCATCTGGCATGAGTTTCAATAAGGTTACAACTTCAAAAAAAATTAATATCTGGTTAATCTAAAGTCCCAGCTCTATGCAAAATGCTCAGTAAATGGTAGATAAAAGTATAATCACACATGTGAAGTGATTTTCCCACCAACAGGTAGTTCATATACAAAATTCTCAAACTGGACACGATATTTCTAGTCTGGCATTAAATACTGTTACAAACTACCTACCAGGTTCTGCCACTTGCCTCACAACATCATCTGGTTCCATACAGGACAATCTTTCCTGTAAACAGTCTGCATGAACCTGCGATCCTGCTGCATTCAACGTCTGGTAATTACAGTATGGGCCAATTACGAAAACAGTGCCATGATAATAGCTCTGCACAGGTAAGAAAATAGCTTTCAGACATCTTTGATACCCTATAGAAGTTTACTCGTCTATCAAACAATCAAACACTTCAGTGAGACCAGGAGTATGTATGACCACCCTTGTTTGAGCCATTCAAAGTCTGCTAGGAAACCAGTGCTCATCAACGTCATTACAAAACATTCACTGAATCTTGTGCAGAAAAAAAAAAGTAGTCAGCTCCATGTTGGTAGATTTACCAGCATGTAAAAGAACGCCTACGGAACAAATTTTCAGTACCTTGGCGTCCCTCGAAACTGTAAAAATAGTTAGTGGGTCATAAACCAATAACTTTTTTCAATGGCACGACAGGTAAACATTTCAAAGAATGTCCAAAGTTCTAAAAAGTCATCTTGGTCTGAAATCACTTCATTGCAACACTGGGTATTTCCTACGAACAAAAGAAACAGAGACTGGCCAAATTCCGAGTCCTACTTAAGTGGTATGCACAAAATGGTCGTTTGATAATTATCTTTACTGATGATAAAGTTTTCACAATTGTGGAGCATTTTAACTGTCAGATTCAGTCCCAGCTCATAAAGTAGCTCCAAAAATCCACAGTGTTCATCATCCAGCATCACTTAACATTTGGAGAGGGGTTTCTTACAATGGCCTTTCAGAAATCCATTTTGCAAAGAAAGGTGTTGAAACATCTGCTAATGTGTACCAAAACCCAGCACTATGTTCTACTATAAAGCCCTAAATCAAACTTTGTTCATGGGGTGAAATTGGAGTTTCCAACAAGACTCTGTTTCAGCACTGAATCTCATATTTGTACCGCATTCACTTTACAGTATATAAAATATGTAATTACAGTAGTCCACCTAGTCAACGCTTTAAATGTTGAGTAAAACTACATTAAAAAATCTGGCCCTATTGGGCCTTTTTCAGCCTTGAAAAAGAAATATAGAGTTTATAGAAATACTCTAGAAAAATATCATACTAAAAGTCCGTAAGAAAGAATTGATCTTCAAACATTTTAACTTGTCGAAACATGTAATATACTGATCAAGGTGGACTAATGTAATTACATATTTTTCTTTGCTGCGTCAGCATGCAAGGCCTAGGCATCCGCACCGACAGAGATAGGTCTTATGGCGACGATGGGAAAGGAAAGGGCTGAGAGTGGGAAGGAATCGACCTGTGGCCTTAATTAAGGTACAGCCCCAGCATTTGCCTGGTGTGAAAATGGGAAACCATGGAAAACCATCTTCAGGGCTGCTGACAGTGGGGTTTGAACCCACTAACTCCCAAATGCAACTTCACAGCTGAGTGACCATAACCACACGGCCACTTGCTCGATGACAAGAATCTTCAAATGACTGTACTTACTGTGCATATTCAAGAAGAGACCTAAATGATGGTTTCAAGCCATTGAGCATTAGCCCTCTGTTGAAGAACATTTCATTTTGTATAAGTGGTATTACAGGCTTACTGGATTTCAGCACTGGCGGAGGAACTGGAGTGTCATACGATTTCAACCTGCAAACAAAGAAACAATGGCTTTACCTGTCACTGTGTTGTGTATGATTTATGCCATCATTCTGATGATGATAATAATGATGTTTAATGTTTAAAGGGGCCTAACAGCAAGGTCATCAGCCCCTAATTGTATGAGATGGAACCAAAGGACATGATAATTAAAATTTTAAAATATATCCACTGACTAGAATTTAAAATAAATGATGATGAAAAATGATTATGAGATTAAAACAATCAATGGATCTAATTTACAATGCCTTATTTTCTAATAAAATTATAGAAAATATAGGTTACAACAGAATAAGGCATTGTTTTGAAGTACAGAGATATATTTCAAGTTAGAAGTTAAAATAACACATTAAAATACGCAAATACAAACAAAAATAGAGTCAATGGGATAAAAGCATAGTTAACAAAAATACACTAATACAAAGGACATTATTACACACAATAAAAAAGACCACTATCCCTCATAAAACAGATGACGAGGTCTGCTGACTGCTCGTCATCTTGTACGATGAGGGAAATGACAGTCGGTAGTTGTAGACTACTGCGTAGATCGGCCAGGTGTGTACCATGGTTAGATGACCGCCACAAGTACACACCGAGGGGGAGATACACTCTTCAGTAGGTAGGAGTGTGTTACTATGCCATGGCCAATCTGAAGAAGACATAATACTACCGAGAAGCCCAAAGCAAAGTCTTCCATACCTTCGTAGTTCCTTTTGATCACTCTCACATTATTTGGGAGAGGGGTGGCCTGCCATACCTTCTTCCAATGGGACATAACCAGATGTCTCTGTTGAGAGCGAATGTCACTGCCTGGAACCCTGTAAGGCAATGAGGACAAAGTAACAGCCTCCTTGGCAGCCTTATCAGCTAACTCATTTCCCTCTACACCAATGTGGCTTGGGAGCCACATAAACGTAATTCTGGTGCCGGCATCCGAACACCCGGCCAGCAGGTCCTGGATCCGCTGCACCAGAGGGCGCCGAGGGAAACATGTATCTATAGATTGTAGCACGCTCGAGGAGTCAGTACATAGCATAAATTGCCGGCGTTCATCGAACAGTGTGTACCGCGGAGCTTCACAGGTGGCATAGAGCTCTGCAGTGTACACACTACAGATTTTCGGTAGAGGAAAGAGAAACCTGTTATTGTCAACAACGAATGCACAGCCTACTCCTTCTGCCCTTGAACCATCCATGAAAATAACGACCGAACCAGGGTACCAGCCAACAATGGACAGGAAGAGTCTCCGATAAATGGAGGGGTCTGTGTTTTCCTTCGGGCCAATGTGCAAGTCTAGAATGATTTCAGGTAGTTGTATTATCCATGGAGGTATCGTACTTGGTCGTCTGACAAGACAAGGAATCAAAGGTACATCAAACAATTTGTGACTGTTATCCAAGCTTATTCCAACCAGCTGCACTGCTCAAGGGTAAGCAGCGAACAGCCGAAGGTTTCCATTGTTGAGCACGCAAGGATAGCTTGGGTGAAGTGGTATCTCTTGCAAATTTGCAGCATAGGACAGAAGCATTTGCTGGCGCCGCAGGTGTAAAGGAGACACACCAGATTCAGCAAGTAGGCTAGCAATGGGGCTTGTATGAAAAGCTCCCATTGCCAACCTAACTCCACTGTGGTGAATGCTATTCAGTTTGGCTAGGACGCTTTTCCTTGCTGATCCATATGCTGCACTGCCGTGCTCCAATCTGGATAAAATAAGTGCCCTATAAAATCGTAGGAGCACCGTGCTGTCTGCTCCGCAAGTAGTGCCATTAAGAAACTTCAAGATATTAAGCTTTTAGCGCATTTCACTTTTAATTGCCACACGTGTGGCTCCCATGATAATTTGCTATAGAAAAGGAGCCCAAGAAATCGGTGTCAACTATGGAAAGAGCGACATTCCCTCAATAAAGCTCAGAATGAGAGTGAAGAATGCGCTGCTGGCAAAAGTGCACAACAGGGGTCTTTGCGGTTGAAAACCGAAAGCCATGTCATAAGGTCAACTGTTCCACTCTGCTAATCACTTGCTGTAATTGTCGCTCGGCAACGGCCATATTTTGCAAGCTATATATAATGCAGCAAAAAATAGTCTACATATAGCGACGGTATTACAGCTGAACCAGCAGCAGCGACAATACCGTTTTTGGCAATCACGAACAGAGTGACACTGAGAACCAATTCCTGTGGGACTCAATTTTCTTGAACATGGGGATTATCATTCTTCCTAGTTTAAAAGGAGCACTCTTGTACACTTAGACTCTACATTAAAAAGCAGAAGACTATCTTTATCAAGATAAAATGCAAGTAGAAGTCTGCTATAGCAAGTACGGCATATAACGAGAACCCTGTTATAATGTCAGATTTTTTCTGTCCCTTCAAAATCCCTATATTAAACTGTATATTACCCTCCGGTTACAGCGAGAGCCTTATCACTGACGCATCTGTTATTACGAGCGATTTTACCGATATTTCTGCCATTAAATTGCGTGCGATCGGTCATCTTCGGTATCGTTTCCTCACTATGAAGCTCTCTCATCGACATTTGAAGGCAATGTCGGAGTTGATTAGTAATACCTGTCGACTGCTGTTCCGTAAAGACAAATGGAAATGAAAGAGGAGAATATGTTTTCGTAATAAGTGCATAAATAACGTGTCTGATAGCAGTTGTTAACTCGTTAAAACTAAAGGCTGAAGTAAATGATCGCTGAATTTTAATGCTAAATACTGCAGTTAAGTAAGAATGGGATACACCTCAAGATATGGCAGAGTGAATAATTGACTTTGGAGGTTAGTTTATATTTCCTTGTGCCGGGTTGAATTTCAGAAAGGCTATTATTATAATGTAAATTTATAATTAAATTGAAAGAAGTTATATAATGGTTCAACCTTTTCAATACTCCGTTCAATAAGGAACATAATGAAATTCTTATCTTTAGATGTAAATTTATAGCGAGAAGGTTATAATTTTTCAACTGGCGCTTGATATATTTTTTCAAAGTTCATACACGGTTAAGTTAGGTTAGCTGATACTGTCTGAATAAGAAGGCTGAAGCGTTTGCCACAAAATGCGACCTGCGGTATAGTTTTCTCGCTATGTGCACTTGCGAGCTCTCTCATCAACATTCAAAGGTGATGTTAGAGTTGATTAATAATACCCGTCAACTGCCGTTTCGAAAAGAAAATCAGAAATTAAACAGGGCAGCATGTTTTCGTAACAAATACGTAAATAACATGGTCGATGGCAGTTAACTTGTTAGAAATATAAAGGCTAAGTAAACGATCACTTAATTTTAATACTCTACACTGAAATTAAGTAAGAATATGATACACCTCAAGATATAGCAGAGCGCATCACTGATTTCAGGGGTTAGATTGTATTTTCTCGCATCTGATTAAATTTCTGTAAGGCTATTCCCATGTAAATTTATAGCAAGATGTTATCAATTCTCTACTTGTTCTTGGAATATGTTTTCATGATACATATAGCACGGTCAAGTTACGTTAGGTGACACTGTTTGAATAAGAAAAACATTTGCCACAAAATGCAATCAATCATCGAACAGTATTGTTTTCTCCTTATGCATACTTTTTTTTTTGCTAGGGGCTTTACGTCGCACCGACACAGATAGGTCTTATGGCGACGATGGGATAGGAAAGGACAAGGAGTTGGAAGGAAGCGGCCGTGGCCTTAATTAAGGTACAGCCCCAGCATTTGCCTGGTGTGAAAATGGGAAACCACGGAAAACCATTTTCAGGGCTGCCGATAGTGGGATTCGAACCTACTATCTCCCGGATGCAAGCTCACAGCCGCGCGCCTCTACGCGCACGGCCAACTCGCCCGGTTTATGCATACTTGCAAGTTCTCTCGTTGACATTCAAAAGTGATGTTGGAGTCGATTAGTAATACCCTTGGACTGCTGTTCTCTAAAAGGAAATTCAAAATGAAAGAGTACAACGCGTTTTTGTAATAAATGCGTAAATAATGTGGCCGATAGTAATTGTTAACTCATTAGAAATAAAGGCTGAAGCAAACAATTGCTTAATTTTAATGTTATATACCAAAATTAACTAAGAATGTGATTAACCTCAAGATATGACAGAGTATGTCACTGATTTCAGAGAATAGTTTATACAGTTGAACCTCTCTTCTGCAGGCACCGTCAGTTTTGTGGAAAAATGTCCATTACGGGGGGTGTCCGCTAAAACAAGGTTGTAAAAGTTAATTGAACATTTTAACAGCAAAGAACATCCACCATAAATATAAGCATCTTTATTTTGAATTTTCTAAATAAATCCCAACTAAACATTTGTCTGGAAGATATTACAAGTGATTTTACAGGCTTTGCATTCGTTACAGCTTCGGGAAGTATAATCATTCAGCCGGGTGTACAAATTTAGCATATTTTCCTTTACTGCAATATTCTCGAAAAGGGAATAACGATCCAGCTTGACACAAACACTCTTTATTCAATTAACCTCAACTTTCAGGTTATTTGCAATTTCTCATGCTTTCTCTTGTAATACTGGCCTACTCAGTCATAGTTTCTTTGCTTGAACACATTTGAACCACTCGTATACCACAATGTTCACCTCTATGGAAACAGACTTCCACTTTCTTTTTTTTTTCCTCGGTTCCTATTTTCTTCTCACTCACTTAAAATGTCATTTTTATTCTTAAGAATTGTGTTTCCCTGCAGTTTAATTCTTCAGGAAGCTTTTCTCACTGAAAGTCCTTTTGCACTACACTTTTTTCTCATCTCGCTCGTCCCTCCTAGTCATGATTACTGGGCAATTGAAATGCTATGGTATTTCTGCCTCTACAATCAGTGCATGAAAATCTCTTCTTTGTGAAGTGTAACTGAACTACCTGACCTCGACTTTATTAGCGACAATCTGAGTTATGAATAGAATGATGCAAGATATGCCGGAAAATTCCTTGGTAACTTGTGAGTAAACAGTCACTGGCAGCATTCTGAGGCAGCTAGAATACTCAGAATGTACACTAATTAGAACATAAAATGATCCTAAGAAAATGTTTGGAAAGAACCCCGTACAGAGCAATTAGCTTCACGGCTACTTCAGCATTCCCATGTATGTCTCATCTCTCTTTTCCCTGGACTTGAAATAGTACAAATATTCAAAAGGAATTCCCTTATGTCTGCAGAATGATATTAAGAGAAGGAATGGCAGCCTTGTGTAAGGAATGTGTCCTGGATGCGTAAAGTGTCTGCTTAAGATAAGTGAACGAGCCTATCCGCTGTCAGAAATTCGAGGTGTCCACTTAAATGAGGCTTATTTAACATGGATCTTATGTAAAATAAAATTGGTTCCGTGGAAAAATGTCTTTATAGAGAGGTGTCCGCTGAATGAAGGTGTCCGTTAGGGCAGGTTTGACTGTATTTCCTTGGTCTTGTTAAATTTCGGAATATTCCCAAGTAAATTCGTAGCAAGGTGGTTATAATTTCTCTATGTGTGCTTGAAATGCTTACATGATGCATATATAATTAGGTTAGGTGATGCTGTTTGAAGAAGAAAACTGAAACGTTTGCCACAGAGGCCTCTGGAGTGATTCTATAATTTCTTCAGAATGAAATTAAACATATATTTTCACGTAGTATCAGATTTCCAAAAATAACAAACAAGTCAGCCATAGTGTGGATGTCATCCATGAAAACACAAGTTTTCAACAAACTGATTGCTGTTTTATACTAATTTTAATGTGTATGGGTTTCCCCCCAACTTTTACGAAAAATCTGATATAAAGACAATCCGCTATAACGAGTAAATTTTTTGTTGTTATGAACGGACTTCTACTGTAATAGGAAAGATGAATTTACCGTCTCAGAATTCTTTCACTAGGGTCATTTGCCTCTTCAGGACTGGAGAAAAGCACTTTTATGCTGGGATCTTGTGTTCGAAAACGAGACACCTGCCAGTCCCAAGATGCAGTCTGCTGAATTGCACGTACACCAGGATAATCCAAATATTCCAACCATGGTCTCTGAAATAACAAATAATCAACTATTTATTTATTTATTTATTTATTTACTTACATATAACAAGATACAGCTACAATGAGTGCATTTTACTTGTACTGTCAACAGACTAATTAAAAATGTAAACTTTTGTAATAAGATATAACAAACATAAAAGATGAGTAACAAGATCGGGTACACAGCCTATTAATAACAACTGTCCAAATCAAAAACCTTGAGAATATCCATATTCATAGCCAATTCATTGTAGAATTAACCTTAAGCCAGATTTGAGCTCATAACCTGGGGTACATCAATAAAACATGCATCATATTTCCACAAATCCAAGACGACCCTGAATGCAAGACGACTCCCACTTTTTCCTTCAAACAGATAAGTCAGGTACATGGAAAGAAGTGGGAGTACAGAAATTAAAGGCCAACCTGGAGGAAAACAGATTGAAATGGTTTGGACATGTCAAACGGATGAATGAAGTAAGACTACCAAGACGAGCACTGGAAGGACGAATGACACGGAAGAGAGGTTGAGGAAAACCAAGAATGTGATGGATGGACTTGGTGAAGAGTAGCACTAGAAAATGAAACATGGATTGGAATACTGTGTCGGAAGAAGAATGGTGGAACGACAGAACAAAGTGGAGAGGAATCATATTTGCTCCCACCCGGTGTCAGCTGGAAATGGAAAAATGTTAATGATGATGATGATAATGATGATGATGATGATGAAATAAGTCAGGGTTAAAGAGTGCTTTGTGAAATCATATGAATGCCTTTCTTGTACAGTACACATTTTGAAACTTTTAAAAAAATACTATTTGTTCGGGGCGTCGACCTAGAAAGATCTGTTGCCCCTACTGGCACCATATGCTATGAACCTGCGTGTATTTGGAAATTGCGGAAGTGTAAAGTGTTGAATGTGAGGAAAGGAACGTTAAAGACGACATAAACACCCACTCCCCAGGCCAGGGATATTAATCATTTACAATTAAAAACCCCTGACCCAGCCAGGAATCGAACCCGGGGCCGCCGGGTGACAGGTGGACGTGTTGCTCCCTACACCACGGGGCCAAACTTAAATGACCTTTGTCTTCATGCCAATGCTGAACACTGGCTTTAGTTATGCCGTATTTTTTTTTGCAGCTGCACAGTTATTCTTCATTTCTGCAAGTGTAATAACCATTAAATTAAATATCGAAGAGAACCCATTGAATTTGCCAGCAATACCTATTCAACGTCTCTACAACATGGTGATATAGATACTGAGTCCCATAGGGAACCTGAAATATTCCTACCGAATGAGAAAATTCATAATACCAATATAAATGGTCCGTTATTACACATTATAAATTTTCCAGCTAACACATTCCTGGTTGCCAGCGTTTCACCTCAGTGTGCTAAGTCTCTCATAGTGCATTGGCACTGCTGGTGGCTCCAAATAGCCTACGCATTGGCCTCCACGGTATGCACTAGCCATGCATCTTGGTGGGTGTGCTATTTACCAACCGATGTGCCCGACTTAGCACACTGGGGCGAAACACTAGCAACCAGGAATGAGCTGGAAAATTTATAATGTCCAATAACGGACCATTTATATTGGTACTGTCCGACTCGTTGGCTGAATGGTCAGCGTACTGGCCTTCGATTCAGAGGGTCCCGGGTTCGATTGCTGGCCGGGTCGGGGATTTTAACCTTAATTGGTTAATTCCAATGGCTCGGGGGCTGGGTGTGTGTGGCATATTCAACATTAGAAATCATCCTAGGCAGGGCCCTCATCTTCACAGACATGCAGGTCGCCTAATAGGCTGTCTACTAGGAAAAGACCTGCACCAGGCCTCTCCGGAGGCCATACACGATTATTATTATTATTATATTGGTATTATAAATTTACTCATTCGGGACAAATATTTCAGGTTTCCTATGGGAATCAGCATCTATATCAGTATAATGAAGACGTGGACGTTGAAAGTAAAAGAGTTTATTGCGCCGTAATATGGCCATTCCACCTTTGTGTTTTTCATGCACATCTCACATACATCGGTTTAGTGTAAGAGAAGGCCTAATGGCCTTAACTACACCAAGAAAGACATTTATCTATTTAATTTCATCTTCGACTTCTTTAAAGTATCCTTGTGGGAGGCCAGTGAATGAATTTTTTCATTGGGCATTTTTAAGCTATATCTGTCTTTACGCTAATGTGGAACATCAGCTTTAGTTACATTTTCTTGCAGTAGCACAATTATTCTTCATTTCCCTGCATTTAATAACCAGTAACTTAAAATCGGCATCACAATATCGACGAGAACCTGATGAAAATTAGCCGGCAATATTTATTCCACGTGTCTTTACAATACGACAATCCATCATGAAAATATTCCTGCTGCCTGTAAAACTGTTAAATTTACTGAGTGTCAGGTACAGTAGATGCCTTATAACTCTGCCACTGAGTAGCCATGGCATTTCTAAGAATTCCAAGGCTCATACGTTTTGATGCCATTCTGCAGATTTGAGAAACATTTTTGTACATGCTAATACAGGGACCTTTCTTTTTTCCTATTCAGGGGATTGTCGCTTGCTTGGTCGCCCGTGCTGCAAGTCTGTCTTCCGTCAAGTACAACCGCGGCTAGCGATGTAACCTATAGGCTTAATAAAGATGGGAACACTGAAGGTTGAGTTTTATGAGCTCACTGGGGTTGAAGGAAAGCAGCATGGTTACTATGGTAGATGCCAGTGGAGTGCATTTCTGTTAGCTTGCGAATGCAAGACGACCCTTGATTTTCACATAAAATTCTGGGGAAAACGAGTTGTCTTGGATTCAGAGAAATACGATACATGGATGTTAAAGGAAACGCATAGAGAACAAGCCCCAAAATAAAAGTGACCTTCCGAAATTTCAAGTCAGTCACAGTAAACAGAAAGCCATCACTTGAAGATGTATATACTAAAAAATAAAGCAGGTAAGGTGTGCAGTTACAATATATATATATATATATTTTTTTTAAGGAATTATGCCATCTTTACAGTTAGTTAAAGAAAGTCCTTTATCTAAGTTTGGAAATTGTAAAGATCATTTACATCTTACCCTATCTCCTTGAATGATGACAGCCAACTTATTGGGATCATACTGAGGTGGTAGAGCAGGCAAAAACAGACTAGGCTCTTGAAGTCTTGGTTCCTCCAACCACAAGGTAAATGTTCGTAGCAACCTATAGACACAAGAAATAACAAAAATGATAGAAAGTTTAAAACTTTATATTAGAAATCATCTATCTAGGACTGAAATGACTATCCCTCTCTTATTAGTCAATAAATACAAATTATCTATGACTGCTTCCTTACTTGGAGCCAGCTGTGTACCATTCACGCTTTTCAGCTGCCGTGTCCCCAGGCTCTGACAGGTCATCTCTGGCCTCTTCTGACTGGTTAGGATCACTGGCCTCAGTGCTCCGTGAACGGTAGTACTCAGCAGCATCCTGAAGTCTCTTTTTCAGTTTCTTGAGGAAACTCAGGTTAACCATGCCCTCAAAGAACTTGTCACCAACACCACCTCTATCTGGAACTCTATATATAATGACTAATATCAGAAAATGACATAGTAGATTTGTAATTAATACATGTATTATGCTGATAACAACAAAAGACTAGATATAAAAGATACAAGATACTTAAATAAAATATCTGATCCTTCCAAGAGAAACATTCATTAGTAAAAGTGATCTGTAGAGATATGAGCATGAAAAGGAACACCTAATAGGATAAAAATAATGACGGGTCAGTATGTTTATCTTTCTATGCACTCCTTTTCATGCTCCTATATCTCAACATATGATTTAATTTTGATGCTTGTTTGTTCCTTCCCATAACTTATATTGACCTGTTGGGATCCTTTCTCTTTCTGTGTTAATAATAATAATAATAATAATAATAATAATAATAATAATAATAATAATAATAATAATAATAATAATAATAATAATAATAATCCCGTGGGGGTTTCAGCCTGTTCCCCTATCGGGCGCGTCCCAGGTGGCAGATCGGGAGGCTCGCCGGACTTGTCCGGAGGGTTTGAGGGAAATAAAATACCTCTCGCGGACCAGAAACAAGCACAGCGAAGCTCACTACTTCAGTTGTAACCATGACACCGACATAGATCGATGTCCCCAATACTTTTAACTTGATAGCATGATGGAATCAACCTACAATATAATTACCCCAGGCCCTAGTAGACATACTAGTTTTTCTCAGTCATCGGATTCTGGGGGACCGAGAACATCATGTGGGAATGTATCGGAGCTTCCCAAATCTCTTCGCCCAAAATGCAAAACTTTGTTTGGTAGTCTAAACATCAACACACTTCGGAAAACTGGGAAGTTAAAACAATTAACAGACATATTAGATAACTTAAACATCCAAATTTTAGCACTCCAGGAAACCAGATACACAGATGAAAATCATTTTGACTCAGGAAATTATAGAATTTACAAAGGCAAGCCAGCAATCTCCCTTCATAAGAGACCATTACCATTGGCACAGGATTAGCTGTAAGAAGAAACATTGCAAAAAACTCAGTACTTAACTTTTCTTCACCTTCTGAAAGAATTTCAACACTATCCATTAAATCAGGAAACAAAGCTTATACATTACTTAATGTGCATGCACCCACCAATAACTACAATCAAAAAGATCCAAAAATGGTGGAAGACTTCTGGGAACTGCTAGAAGAAACTACAGCCACAATTCCAAATCACCACATAAAAATTCTATTAGGAGATTTGAATGCCCAAATTGGTAGAGAAAATAAATTCAGGACCATTGTAGGACTATACCCAGTGCACAATAGAACTAATAAAAATGGAGAAAGGTTAATTGATTTTTGCAAAAATTTTGATCTCAAATTAATGTCAACACATTTCCGGGCACTTCCACACAAGAAATCAACCTGGAGATCCCCAAATTTTCACTTGGGAGAATTTCAACTAGATCATGTGGCTATTTCTAAGAAAAATCAAAAAGAAATTATGAATGTTAAAGTTAGAAAAGGTATCATTGACTCTGACCACCATCTATTCTTAATCAAGGTCAAATTTCAACCAAACAGGTCCAAACCCAGAATAACAAAAAACCTGCATGTCGATCCGGAATTTCTTAAACAGAACGCTAGTACTTTCCTTGAAAGTATTCCTACTCACAATCCTTCAAACTGGTTAGAACTCAAAGACATACTTTTGAAGGCTTCCAGAAATGTAGGCACACCACCCAGGAAACGCAAACATAGGTGGTGGAATGGAATCCCCTAAAGAACAACTCACCTTTGAAAAACCCTTATCTAATCAAGATTCAGAACCCCCAACACTGGAAGAAGTCAAAGAAATAATCCATGGACTCAAAAATAACAAAGCCCCGGGAGAAGATGGTATAATTGCCGAAATGCTGAAGATAGGAGGTGACAGCGTAGCCCGGAAAATCCGCTCGATTCTTGAGAACATCTGGATCACTGAAGAAATCCCGGAAGATTGGAAATGTGCGCTAATCCATCCACTACACAAGAAAGGGGATAAAACGAACATCAATAATAATAGAGGAACTAGCTTGATACCAGTTGCTTACAAAAATTTTTCCAAAGCCTTGCTCACTAGACTTGAGAAACAAACAGACCATCAAAATGGTGAATACCAGGCAGGTTTCTGAAAAGGAAGATCTTGTACAGAACAAATCCTTAATCTCAAAACCATCCTCCAAATGCGCAAAACCAGACAAACAGTCATTACTTTTGTAGATTTCAGAAAAGCATATGACTCTATAGACCGTCAAACACTTTTCAATACTCTAGAAGAATTTCAAGTGGATAAAAAAACAAGAGAATTAATCAAACAAACATTAACTGGCACTACTTCAAAAGTTAAATTCCTAGACGAAATATCTGAGCCTTTTACTGTTAACACTGGGGTCCGTCAAGGGGATGGTTTATCGCCGTTACTATTTAACTTGGTACTTGAGAAAGTAATCAGGACCTGGGAAAAGGATACTAAAGGAATAACCCTTGGAAGACTACGTAAAGACAGAATTCACGTGCAATGTCTGGCCTTTGCTGATGACATAGCAATCCTTTCCAATAATAGGCATGAAGCAATTCATTCCATTGATTACTACATGAAACTGCCATCAAAGCGGAACTTCAAATTTCGTATGAGAAAACTCAGTACATGGAAGGAGCCTCACGATACTTAGATGGACAACCTGTGATAACTAAATTCGGAAAAATTATTCAAGTTAACCTATTTAAATATTTGGGAGAAATTATCCAGCCCTCTGGTTTAAACCGCGAAGCAAATAAAGAAAGAATTTCTAAATTACAGAAAGCATACAGGATCACTTGGAACAGGTATAATAAAAAATCAATATCTCGGAATGCAAAACTTAGACACTATAATACAGTGATCAAACCTGAAACGTTATATGCCTCAGAAACCTTAATCATTGGTGGCGGATCTTTAACCAAAGACATTGAGAAACAAGAAAGGATTATTTTACGAAAGTTTTTTGGCCCAGTTTGTATAGGTGGAATATGGAGAAAAAAATCATCCCAGGAGATATATTGTCATTCTGAAAAAATTTCTCACACTTTTTGGAAAAGACGATTGAAATTTTATGGACACATTATCAGAATGAACACTAACAGGCTAACTAAAAGAATTCTCAACCTGGCCCTTTCATTAAAAACCAAGAACAGCTGGCTTCGTGAAATTGAAACAGATCTCCAGGAAATCAACATCTCAGAAGACATTGTACAGGACAGATGAAAATTCAGAACCAAAATCGACAATCACCACTTTGAAGACAAACCCAACACCAGAGCTACTATAACCTGGACAGAAGAACGAAGGAAGAAGCTCAGCGAGAGGATGAAGAGATTTTGGGAGGAAAAGAAGGCCAACACATCAGCTAAGCAAGTCCAACCGTGCTCCCGAGTAGGGCATAACGATGTAAAAACAAATAAAATAATAATAACAACAACAACAACAATAAGTAGAAGAATAAGAAGAGATTCTTTTTACGTGGGAGTGTGGGAAATCTTTCACGAGACACCTGTGAGGGTCCGCACTCCACAAGCGTGTCAGATTCCTACTCACTAAAACCCACATACCTTTTTCCGACGACGTATATCTCCGCCCCGGAATGCTCTCGCATTACTTCAGGGCGGTGTCGTGCTTGTAATTTCTCAGGTTTCGTCTTCCTTTATTTCTCCTTTACTGCCGTTCATGAGCATTTAAATCCCTCTTTTTATGACACAGGGTACCTTCTGCATATACTGCTACCGGATCCCAAGATTCTTGGTTTCGTAGCATCACCTTCACAATAGTTTCTGGCGTCAATTCTCCTTGCTCAGCTTTTAAACATCTTCTCCGTGTAGACCAATGATAACATACAAAAAAATGTGTCACGTATATTGACAAGATCATTGCAATAAATACACGCCGGATCACTCTCTCTACCTACTCGTGTACTCTGCAAAATAACTGCGATAATGTTGTGAGATGACGATAAACAGGGTTAAAAGTCAGGTTGCGAGTTTCACAAATAGGAAAAGTCCTCTCTGTTTAATTACTGTGTTGATGGGGTGAACGTTCCTTTTGGGGATCACTGTAAGTATCTAGGTGTTAATATTGACACAAGTGCGATAAACGGATATAACTTGAAAACAATATTCACTCACCCTTGGGTAAATAAAACAAGAACGAGCTTGAATTATTATTATTATTATTATTATTATTATTATTATTATGATACGATCGGGTCATTGTGAGGTTATGTCATGAAACATGCTGTACATAAATATTTATGAGTTCAGTTAATGTAAATACCTGTAAATTAATATCATATAATTTATTCTTACCTGTATATATAATTTGTAATCCACTATGGAATTTTGAAGCACACTGTAACCTCCAGAAAAGCACTAGAACGATGGAAAATATTCTGTACATTATAATTTATGTATTAGGCACTCTAGAATTTTCAAGAAGGTAGTTTTCTTGTAATGTAGCTTTCTAGAAGCCTGACCAGGGACATATATAAGGAGATGGTTCTGACGGTAACAACGAGTTATGGTGTAGCAAGAATATATCTCATGTTGACATGCAGTAGTTGCAAGGTTATGTGTGTTTAATTTGTGAATAGATGTGAATTAAAAAAATTGTACCAACTGACAGCATCTCATGTGCGTCTTTATGGAAACGTTAATATCAGGAAAGATCATCATTGGGGTAATCACATAATAAATGAGATTGTAAATAAAGGGTACAGATCTCTGCACATGGTTATGAGGGTATTTACAGGTTGTAGAAGGGATGTAAAGGAGAGGACATATATGTCTCTGGTAAGACCCCAACTAGAGTATGAATCCAGTCTATGGGACCCTCACCAGGATTACTTGATTCATGAACTGGAAAAATTCCAAAGAACAGCAGCTCGATCTGTTCTGCGTGATTTCCGACAAAAGAGTAGCATTACAAAAGTGCTACAAAGTTTGGGCTGGGAAGACTTGGGAGAAAGAAGACGAGCTGCTTGACTAAGTGGTATGATGATGACATAGAAGTTGATTTCCAAAGGGAACCTGAAATATTTGTCCCGAATGAGTAAATTTATAATATCAATATAGTTGGTCCGTTATTGGACATTATAAATTTTCCAGCTAACTCAATTCTGGTTGCCAACGTTTCACCCCAGTGTGCTAAATTGGACTCATCAGTTGGTAAATACCACACCCACCAAGACTGATGAGCCCAATTTAGCACAATGGGTCGAAACGCTGGCAACCAGGAATAAGTTAGCTGGAAAGTTTATGTCCAGTAACGGACCACTACATTGGTATGATAAGTGGATGTTCGGAGCTGTCAGTGGAGAGATGGCGTGGGATGATATTAGTAGACGAGTAAGTTTGAGTGGTGTCTTTAAAAGTGGGAAAGGTCACAATCTATATATATAAAATAGGAGTTTTGTCTGTACATTGCACAGAATTTGAAACAAATGGTATTTCTGTATCAGTCATGTCCACAGTAACAAGGAAATGCACTTTTTACTTTTCCGTAATTTCTGTCTGTCTGTATGTATGTATTGAACCCATGACCTTTGCGCCCTAAGAACATTATGCATAAATTGACAAATCATTTAGAAGTTCGATTCTTGATAGCATGGATTTGACACGTGACGAGGGGGTGATTACCTTCGGTCCCACGCTCTGGGGTACGTGACGTCAGCCACACGTGTCGACGGCAGAAGAATCTCAAGTCATTTTTGTGAACTATTTCAAAGCGCGTGTACATGGCGTGACCCAAGCCAAGTCAAAAAAATATAGTGCCTATCAAAGGAGGTCAATCATCTCACAAATCGAACCCGTATAAATTTTAAATGTCCATGAACACTACTGCCAGAAATGTAGCAAGCATGTAGTCACTTTCAAAACTCTTGAAATTACAGTTTAAGTCAGAAAATTTATAGAAATTTTCTTGGCGGCAAAGGGAGATATCCGAAGAGAGGGGGTACCTGCTATAAATATGAAGGGACGCCATGACGAAGTCTCCTTCTCCGACATTTAGAGTACGAAGCGGACGAAAAACTGTTGAGCTGCTCTGTAAAATCAAACAACAAAAGTAGACTGAGTTCAACTGCAGATTTTAGCCATTGCGGCTGGGGTCTTGACTCCATGTGGAGATAGTTTCTTGAGTGGATATAATTGTATCAGATAGGACGGTCAAAGTACTGAATAAATTCTAATGTGATAAAGTAATTCGTGTGCGGAAGTAATTATAGTCCATCGTGTGCGCTCCACAAACAAGTGAAGGGTATTTTCTTTTTCTTTTTTTTATGCTTTATTCCAGGAAACCTGAAGAAATATAATAATGATCTGTAAAGCCATGAATATAAAAATGGCTAAATAAAATGCCAGGGTCGCAGGTGAGCCCTATGACGAACAATGGTGTGACTACATGAGGTAGGTGACTTTCCATCTTACTACCTATTATATCTTGTTTCATGATCTCTAAAAGTGTATTTGAATGGGGATATACGACGCAGTGGTCACCCCTATTAAGTTTTGTAAATGTGAGAATACGACTAAAAGAGTCATTTGTTTTATTTTTCACTTGGATAAAATTTTGAAGTCTTGCGAGTGCCGTATAATGTTGTAAAAAGTTATTGAATAGGGTTTCGAAGTGATATCACGTCCAATGTAGATCGTCATCTGTGTGAGTGTACTGCCTATATTTTGTGATGTCAAATTAAGATGTTCATTCGATGTAACATTTTTCTGTCAGCAATTTGACATTAATAATGTAGGAATCCACGGTTACTCATTTTCAATCGAGTGGAAGCGCGCTGTCGGGTGAGAATCTAGGGTGATGAATTTGGTCACGGAGAGAAACGTTTTCTAGGCCCATTTTAAACTGTGTCTGACTGACAATAAAAAGGTCTAGTAGAATGTTTCAGTCATTTTTTCGTAAAAATCAAGTTATAAAAAATACGATATCATGTTATGCGAAGTTATTCATGATTAATGCATTGTGCAATATTAGACGTCGAGATTTCTAGTAAGGATTTTATTCCAGTTCTTTGTCGGTGATAGTTGTGGAGTTGGGAAACAGAGGTTAGTTTTGTCGTATGAGTTGATATGAGATTTGTGAATCAGGTTGGACCTGTCATTGAAGCCGGGACATGATAGCCCGAGGAATATTTTATAATGTTGGGAATGGAAAGAAACACATAGAAATCCATAGCGGTATTAATTTGCGACGCGTATATTTATTGTGGGCATCTTGAAGCATAATCTGTGCATTTTGTTGGTTAGAACATCGTATTTGTTTAATTATGTCGGCAGAGTTTAAAAGGGAGCATTTTGAGAAGCCAGTCAACTGGAACAAACCAGGTGTTTCATGTTACTGCCAAGCGAACTTGGGGACGAGAGGCCTCAGCTGAGAGAGTTACACCGTATGATAACGGGACAGGCGTGGAATTGAGATTGTATTCTCGGCCGGGGAGAATGTTAAAATGCTGGATTTAGTTGAAATTCATAGCCGGTAATAACCTGAGTATTGTAGAATACTGTAAAATTTGTTTAATTGGGGACGTAATGAACATTTGAAATCACGAACTTAGAGTATAAGGAACAGAGTAACCAAATTCAGGGTTGTCCAAAATATAGAGCGATGGTTGTGATTATGGTTTGCCTGTGAGGGGTGCGCAAAATTTATAAATGGTATGACGAGATATGACATCGTAATTATATGGCAAGTCGTTTGGTTTGTACATAGATTCTTAGGATATCCAAGTGTTAATAACGGTTAGGACTCGATTAGATTTAAAGTGTGAGATCATGAGACAAGATATGTAACTGGACATGAAGTTTGTAACAATTCCTTTCCAGCCAGATAAATATCACAAGATTGAATTTACATCACAGCTGCGTAGGAATTTGTGAAGAAACCAGAGTCCGCGGAGATAGAATTTGTTCTTTAACATTTCATTATATCATTTAAATTTATTTAATTATTAAATTCAGTGAAACCGCATTTTGAAATAACTTTAATCAAGCGAATCACTTGGAGATGCATTCTGGAAATTTTAGTTTGTTTTCTGGGGAATATTTAAATGGTAAAGTAACGATTAAGGGGACATATCCGAAGGAAATGGATTTTACTGCCACAAAGTTTATGAGCATTGCTATTGTTGTAATTACTGAACTTTGATTGATTGAGCAGTGAATATGCTGGGGATAGTAAAGTGGAAACTTTGGTCATCAACCGATGTAATTTAATTGTGTTTAGCCTTCAGCCTAGAAACTTGGATGGTCAGGGGGTCATCAACCTCAGTGACTTAGATTAGGGCCATATGCTACTGTAGCATCATTTTCCTTGCGGTCATCATCCACAAAGACTTTAAAGTAACTTAGAAGTTTAGATGTCTGTCCATGACATAGACGCAGGTCACATCGATTCAATTAAGGGTCCATGCCGTAGAACCACTGTGTGGCACACATCAATTGGACTGCCTTAATTATACCCAGAGTCCAGAGTTCGTGTTACGAGGGCTGGACCATAACGAATCACTATGATGGTACATGTGGTCTCACATGGAAGCCGAATGTAAGGATTTCCAGACTTTCCTTTCTTAAATAATTAATAATTGAGACGATGGTTTCTAGTAAAAATGCCCATCAGGCAGTTACGTTAAAGTCTCACACCAGTGTTCTGACCTTTATGTAAAAATGATTGTGGTGTCCAGTGGACACAATTGACTTCAATGATGCCGTTGACATATCAGATTGCTTCAGAATTTTCCTGAATAAATAGGAATCTTTTAAACAGACCTTTCATTCCAGTAGATAGATTAGAATTACTGAACCCTACCTTTACCTCAGCAAGTGACGAAGAACCTGATACGACCCAAGAGACAGATCTCATGAACTTTGCTGATAGGTAAGAAAGGTAGGTATCCCTCAATATGGACCAAAGGGTTCATTAAGTACACGCATCACGAGAAAACGGCTGAAGAGAATTTCATGAAAATCGGTATGTAAAATCGGGAGATGAGCCACTACAATCTAGGCTATAAATAATTTTATTCACGTTGAGTGAAATGGGAGTTTAGGGGAAGGCCTAAAATTCAATTCTCAAATATTTACATATAATTTCCATTTATTTTGGAAAGACCACCTGTATTTACAGGCTGCCGCTAAGAACACACATCAATTTTCTGTAAATATCTATTAATTAAAGAAATTTCAAAATTAGATGTAGAGCTGGTGCCTCAGGATCTTGACGGAGCCTCGGAGAATGAGGGTCGCAATTTCGGGGATGAGCTTCATTGGGAGTTGGAAGCGCTTCCATGTGGCGACGAAGTGACAAGGTATGGTACCGCGAGCTCTGACCATTATCCCTATTATTTCAATTTCCTGAAGGTGGTATTTAGATTTATAGTAAGGGATAGTGGGTTTATATTTGTTAATCTTTTCTAGATTAACCTGCTCTGGCTGACCGCTATGGTGCTCGAACCTGACAGTGGTCCTATTGATAAATACTACATAACTAAAGTTACATAAAATTAAATTTCCGATCATTTATGTCTTATACATTTTTACTGTACTGGCTATGATAACACAGATATTCATGAATTTCGATTTTTGTTGCTAAGTCCACATCAATGCCGAGCCACGAGAAAATGGGTGAACAGAATTTAATAAAAATCGGTATATAGAGTTGGGGAAGAAGAAACTATAGTCTAAGCTATAAACAATTTTACTGACCCTGAATGAAATGGTAGTTTAGGGGTTGGCGACTAAAATGTAATTTTTAAGTACGTATGTTATTGGTCCTATAGAAAAGTACTACAACAAAAGTTATAGAGAATACAATTTCTGATAATTTATGTTTTATTCAGTTTTACCGTACCAACTATGATAAGAGTAGTATTTCAGAGTCGGAAGAAAACTAAATGTGAAGGCCTACAATACCGAAAGCACATAACATCGATCAACAATAACATTACATTGACCATTGTTTGTTGTGATGTTCTTTGCCTCTTATGGTGCCCTCAACTCCGATAGATGGGGTTATTGTTGCGTACCAAGTATAACAGCCTGACTGAATATTGGCGGGAAATAGCTGGGGAGTTAGAAAACCTTTTTTCCTTAGCATGCCATTCCTCTGGTTCATACATTGTCTGATACTGCTGGTGTGTAAAACACTGGTTCATCATAATATTCCAGCTATTCGATTCCTTTTCTGACGCGCTGTTTGGAATGAGCAGTGTGCACATTTGGCAGAGGCTCACTTAGTAATAGTAGTATGACCTGGTCTAGAATTACAATTTAGGCCCTTTCCAAATTATATCACTACAATTCACTAAATATTCAAAATTCAGCCCTGATAAGAGCCGTTTCTTAAGAAAAGTGTCTTCCTCTTCACTTTTATTAAATTCTATATTCATTTTACTTCAAATTAGCAGTGAAGTGGGGTCAGATAGATTTTTCCGCTGCCAGTGTAGTGAAATGAGATTTTCCGACTCAACGGGTACTCCTAGGAAACAGATTGGTTAAAGGGCATAGATTTGCCCTGGGACTGTTTGTTAAAAGTTAGAAAATGCGTGGTTTTTCATTTGATCGAGTATTTCATATTGCTTTTAATCGCGCCATTCCTACTGATGCATTTTGTAATGTTCTATGTTCATTTCACTTGGGAAAACCACTAAGACAGTCTTTCTGAGGGTGTTAAAAAGCAGGTGGAGAGTGAGTGTCTGCCATTATAATGAAAAATCCCCAACCTGATTGTGACTGATGGTAGGCAAGCAGGAATACCATTACAATGAAAATTCCCTAACCCAGTCTTCATATGAGAAAAGAAGTCTGGTGACTTCCCCGTCGCTTTTCTAGGATAACGTTAAGAGCTATGCAATATAACACAATCTTGCTCACAAAGTGTAAACTACCTAACCTAGAATTCTGTATACAATGTAGAATTCCGTAGCGAAGTACGGGTGTATCAGCTAGTATGAAGATAAAGTTGGAATTCAAGAGGAGAAATTGGGGCAAATATTTGTTTATAGGAAAGGGAGTTAGGGATTGGAATAACTGACCAAGGGAGATGTTCATTAAATTTCTAATTTCTTTGAAATCATTTAAGAAAAGGCTTGGAAACCATTAAATTTCTAATTTCTTTGAAATCATTTAAGAAAAGGCTTGGAAACAACAGATAGGGAATCTGCCACATGGGCGACTGCCCTAAATGCAGATCAGCATTGATTGATTGATTGATAGAAATTTCTGGAAGTATCTGTGACCCTGTTTTATGATATGTCAGTTGTTTTTTTTTTTTCCTAGTTGCTTTACGTCGCACCGACACAGATAGGTCTTATGGCGATGATGGCACAGGAAAGGCCTAGGAATATGAGGGAAGGAATCTGCCGTGGCCTCAATTAAGGTACAGCCCCAATATTTGCCAAGTGTGAAAATTGAAAACCATGGAAAACTATCTTCAGGTCTGCCGACAGTGGTGTTAGAACCCACTATCTCCCGGATGCAAGCTCAAAGCTGCGCGCTCCTAACTGCGATCTGCCAGTTGTAATCTGTGATTCGCTGTCCGATCCTTCACCTGTCAGATCACATGATTTAGCTTAAACTGAGCCAGCTCCAAATTTTGAGTTACTATCAAAACAGTTATATTATCAGCATAGCCCACTAGCATCATGTCTTCCGGCATCTCTAACCTCAACAATCCATCATACACAATGTTCCACAAATTTGGACCAACACAGCCAAAATGAAGTTCTTGGGGAGTATGATACAGAAGAGTAGATGAGACAAAATAAGGAATGAGAAAATCCGGGAAGAAATTGGAGTGGAAAAATTGAATGATAGAATAGAGAAGAGCCGACTAAGATGGAGAAAGAGGGAAGTGAACATCATGTTATTTGCAGATGATATTGTGATTTGGAGAGAAGAGGACATGAAGGTTCAAGAACAGTTGGATGCGGTGAATGGGAAGATCGAAGAATGTGGATTGAAAATAAGCGTAGAAAAGAGTAAAACTCTTGCTACGACTAGACAGGAGAAAGACAGGAAAGGTTAGATTAGACTTGCAGAGAAGCCCCTGGAAGTAGTGGAGACGTTCAAATACCTGGGGAGTGAATTAATGGAGAATGCTCGACTGGATACTGAGATTAGAAAGAGGATTCAAGCTGGAAGCTGTTTCTGTCATAGTGTAAGAAACGTGTTATGGGACAAAGATGTGCTAATGGAAGCAAAGGAAACTATATTACAAGATGTATTACATACCTATAACAACTTACGGAGCAGAAACTTGGACAATGACAAAGAAGGATGAGAGTCGAATACAAGCAGCCGAAATGTTCTTGAGGAGTATGATACGGAAGAGTAGAAGGGACAAAATAAGGAATGAGAAAATCTGGCAAGAAATTGGAGTGGAAAAAATGGACAGAATAAAGAAGAGCTGACTAAGATGGTTTGGGCACATAAAGCGACTGAGTGATGAAAGGATGCCAAAAAAGGTGATGGAAATGCAAATGCAAGGAAGGAAGGAAAGGCCGTTGACGACCACGATTGAGATGGAACGACACAATCCAATGCAGTATTATAGAATGAAACCTGGACTGGGACACAGTGTTGGATGAGTGGTGGAAAGACCGAAGAAAGTGGTGAGGAACCATATTTGCACCTACCTGGCTACAGCTGGATAAAGGGAAAAGATGATGATGATGATGATGATGATGAATGGACCCTTGTGCTGCACCAGCAGTGAGCTATTTCACTCTCTGCCCATCTTCTGTGTGATATACTATGAGTATGATCTTTCAAATAATTTCTCATTATGCTCATGAGATTCTCTGGTAGTTTGAAAGTTTCTTGAAGCGCTTCCAACATGTCATTCCATCGTCGTTATAAGACCTATCTGTGTCGGTGCGACGTAAAGTCCCTAGCAAAAAAAAAAAAAACATGTCATTCCACCTTACTGAGTTGAAAG
Source organism: Anabrus simplex (assembly GCF_040414725.1). Taxonomy (NCBI): domain Eukaryota; kingdom Metazoa; phylum Arthropoda; class Insecta; order Orthoptera; family Tettigoniidae; genus Anabrus; species Anabrus simplex. The sequence continues at coordinate 232,244,402 of NC_090267.1, read as the reverse complement.
CATTCTTGACATCCAGAGTCACAAGAGGTGTCACTTTTCGAGAATGATTACACATTTGTGCACTTTTCGCTGTATTCAACCTTTCCCACACTGCATCGATTGTCGAACGTCCTCATCAAAAACCATGTTGATTATCAGAGAGGTCCCTAGCTAGTTGAACTCCTAAAAGTATTTTGGCTGCAGAAGTTTCTCTAATCCTTTCCCAGCAGTATCCAGCATACATAAATGCCTATAGCCCCCAGATTTCCCTTTGCTTATTAAAACTAGCCGAGCTGTTTTGCAGCGAACACTAAACATCACCGATAGCAGGCAGCTATTGTACATTTTCAGCAGCAGATGTGGGCAGAAATCTGCTATCAGCTTTAGTATTTCTGCTGGAATACCATCTGGTCCTGGGGCCTTTTTATTTCTAAGGAAGCTAATTGCTCTTGTCAATTCTTCTCATGTAAAAGTGGTATGTCATCTATGAAGTCATCATCATCATCATCATCATCATCATCATCAGACCTCTCAGGATGATCTGGGAATAATGTATCTACCATATCCTTCATTGCATTTGAGTCCATGATCAAATTCGAGAAACTTCCTAGTTTCTTCATAACGATCTTGTACTCTAAACCCCATGGGTCTTCATCCACTTTCCACCATTTGTCGACTTTACTCTTTTTAACAGGATTTCTCACTTCTTTCTTTGCTGACTTATACTCAGCTGTGAGTGAGGTGTCTTCTTGGCTGACGCGTGCTCTCTGTACCCTCCGTCTAAGTTGCAGATGTCTTCTCCGGTCAGCAATTTCTTTGGTCGACCAATATGCTGAATGCTTCCTGTTTCATAATGTATTACGAGACATGGACAAATCACATGCTTTCCAAATAAGCTGCATGGCGAGTTCAACACGTTTCTCAGCTGCTTCTTCCCCTTTATAACAACTTTGTTCTGTTATACTATCCATTTAATTTCTTAAGACAGCAAGAAAATTCTCTCTGTCCATACTTTCTATATTCCACCATGTTGGTTTATACAATGTAGTATTCATCTGTGGAGTTTTACGAAGGATACGAAAAATAATGTACTGGTAATCACTTCCCGTATATTGTTCAATCATCCGCCAGTCATTGATTTTCGACAAAATGTCCTCAGATACAAAAGTCACGTCCGGTATAGTTCCCCTACAGCTTGGTCGTCGAAAGGTTGGCACATTTCCAATATTAGTGACCATCAAACCCAAACTAGCGGCCATCTTCATAGTTTGGCGCCCTCTAGAGTCGTACTGTGACATACCCCATTCTAGTGCTTGGGCATTGAAATCACCAGCAATGATTAAAATGTTGTCAAACCCTTGTAATACATCCTCTAGGCCATTCAGCTTAGCCTGAAAATCAAATACTGACTCATTTGAGTAAAATAGCAGCTCATGAAAGTATATCTACCAGTGCATGACACAAACAAAACCATCCCCACATCCTTGGTTTGATACTGGGCATTTACCCAAACCTGGTATCCAAATTTCAGCTGTCCCAAAATTATCAACAAACCATCCTGGGTGGTCCCTGTCCTGATAATGTTTACTAAGAAGAAATATGTCTACTCCTATCTCAAAGGTCATCTGCATCAAAAGATCATTAGCATTTTGACTCCTGTGCATATCTGCCTGAATAACCTCAATCATTTACCACTAGTTTTAGCCTTCTTGAGAGCTTCACGAAACACTGTGCAGGCTAATGAGCCAAGAGCATGACTTCGATTAGCTTCGTCAACATTAATGTCGCTACAAATTATGCATCTCGGATTTGCTTTGCAACCTACCACCCTATGCTCGGCTTCTCCGCACTTAAAACAAAGTTTGCTTCTATCTGCAACTCTGCAGTTACGAGCATGATGCCCACATGAAAGACATCGACAGCAGCAAGGTACCACGACCCTTTTTTGAATTCTACACTTCAACCATCCTATTTTAATTTCACCAATTTCCAAAATTTTCTCAGCCTCCTTATCTTCTATCCCAACAATAGTAAGATTTTGCCCTCTGCTGTTCGGATTATTAATTGAGATTATCAGTTCTCCTTCGAAATTCTGAAGATCCTGTCTTACAGCTTCCTCTACATCTAAAGTAGTGGTGATAATGCCCATGTCCCGAATTTCCAAGGTAGTGCGGGGGAGTCAAAGTCTTCACATCGTCATCCGCTCCAAGGACATCTCTCGAAGATTTATTAAAAATTGTCCCTGTTCTTGTTTTTTGGGGTTTTATTAAACTTGAGAAGAACCGCCCCAGTCTGAGTTTCACGAATAGATCGAGTGCTCACACCACTGTCTTCCGGTTTTATTTCACTCTGAATACCTTTCAAAACTTCTGCACAGGTCTTGCCGTTTGTTGGTTTGATAAAAACAGCATCTGAACGATCCCTTGGTTTTAAATGGGTCCGTTTAGCTTGGTTTTTCTCACTATCACTGACCTCCATTCTTCAAAATTCGCCCGATCTATTAAAGGTTGAATATCTTTATCCTCCTTCATTTCCCACTTCTTGTTTTTCTTATAGGCAACCTTTACCCATTTTTCTTTATCTTTCTCCTCCCTGTTTGTCACTAATGGTGTCACAGGCAATTCATTCATCTCTACAGTTGTTTGTTCCTGTTTTAGATTTTCCCTAGCTCTCTTCCAGGATGTTCTGCATGCCGCTCCAGCATCAAGAGCTTCCTCCAACTTTTGTAAGCCATTCTTAACTTCCATCTTAACACTAGAACCACCGGAGCGGTCAAAATGACCGCTACACGTTTTCAAAGCCTTATTTTGACCACATTTTCTGTCGTATTGTAAAGAGCTTCAATGACTTTTCCTGATTACTTGTCAGAATCATCCATATTAAATGTAATTAATTTTGCGTCATTGGTTAGGATGTAGGTAACGAGTATACCTAGAACCGCCAGAGCGGTCATTTTGACTACTGTATTGATTATCATAATAAAATGTATTAGAATATGTGCTTATTCCTCTGGTTAAGATAACATTTGTTTATAATTATTCTCCCTGCAATAATGTAAGCACAATTATGAAATTCTGATAGTCTATCTATGACCATTGTTCATTCTCTTCTTTATTCATTTTTCTAAAGGTGGCTAAGGGGTAACTCTCCTCTGAGAGTAGCGAACATTCTTCTGCTTTCACAATTCCCTAATGATATATGTTATTTTGATGTCAACATTACAACCTTGGTACTGAAATTCAGCATTTAGACTGCAATTATGCCTGGTGTAGGCCGAGAACTGAAAGTTTTCGATTGTTCTATTACAGCAGTAGAAAATGCAATACGAAAAGCTGGAAAAAAGAAGGGACGCATCAACACAAGCCTCCCAGGACCAAGTAATATGTTACTAGGTACAGATGGCATCACGGAGTGGACTGTAGGAGAGTTTGTGAAGACTACACCTGGCAGGATGGCTTGTCACAACATCTTGAAAGAAAATTCAGGACCTACTCAAAGCAGTATGTTTCTGACGACAGAGTAGCGTGTGCATGGCGTCTTTTTATTGATGAATCTGTATTGAAACACATCAAACACTCTATGGAAACTGAAGCAAAACGCATTTTAGGAGATAAATTGTGGAGTGTAAGTTTAGAAAACTGGAGGCATTAATTGGCTTAGTGTATGCTCGTGGTGTACTTGGAGCCAGTAGCACTAATCCTGATGAACTCTGGTCTAAAAAGTGGGGGCCACCATTCTTCAGTGAAACAATGGGGAGGAACTGTTTTAGAGAAATCCAAAGATTTTTGCGTTTCAACGTCAAAATTACAAGATTAGAACGTTTGAAAACTGATGAATTTGCGTTAGTATCAAAAGTATGGAACAAATTCATTGAAAATTGTCAATTGTCTTATATTCCAGATGAAAATCTGCCTGCTGATGAGCAGCTTTTTCCAAGCAAAACAAGGTGTCCATTCTTACAGTACATGCCCAACAAACCAGATAAAACTGGAATTAAATTTTGGCTTCTTTTGGACGTTGACTCAAAGTTTCCGTGCAATGGGTTTCCTTACGTAGGAAAAGACTATCTCAGACCACGTGATGAGGCTCTACCCAAAAGTGTAGTAATGAAGTTGGTGGAGCCGTTTCAAAAGAAGAGGCGAAAAGTGACTACAGACAACTTTCTTTGCAACAGTGAAACTTGGTAAGAAGTTGAAAAGTAATGGTACGAATATTGTTGGAACCATTAGACGATCAAGGAGAGAAATTCCTAAAGCTCTGAAGGCTATGAAAGCTAGTCTTTACGACTCAACTCTCCTGGAACATTCCAATGAGACACTTACTGTTTATCAAGGGAAACGAAACAAGAACGTCCTTCTATACAGTACTTTGCACTCAGAAGTTGCTTCAGGCTAATCCCAAAAGGATTCCCGAAACAGAAGACTTCTACTACAATACAAAATATGATGTGGACATGGTAGATCAAATGGGAAGAAAATATACTGTTCGATCCGTTACACGAAGATGGCCTGTTCATGTATTCCATAATATTCTTGACTTGGCAGCAATCAACTCCTGGATGTCTGTCTCCATTGCTAAAAGGTTAGCATGTTGGCCTTTGGTCACAGGGGTCCCACTTTCGATTCCCGGCTGGGTCGGGAATTTTAACCAAAATTGGTTAATTCCCCTGGCATGCAGATTGGGTGTATATGCCGTCTTCATCATGCGTCCTCGGACACATCCCGGCACTAAAAGCCATACGTCATTTCATTTCAACTCCTGGATCATTTTCATACGCTGACAGGGAAGAAGACCAGTCACCGAAATGACATCCTGAAGATAGCAGTGGAGCTTCGTATGGGGTACATGGGATTGAAACCTAAGTCTGTGGACACAGAACCCGAATTTAGGAAGCCTGTTGAAGGAAATGTACAGAATAAGCAATGCCAAATGAGGAAATGCAGGAATAAGACAAGTTCTACCTGCAGAAAGTACAAACAGCGAGTGTGTGGTTCTTGCTCAAAGGACACAACCAAGGTCGTGGTATGTAGTTCCTGCTTCTAAAGACGCAGGATTGCATCAGCGTGTGCAAATATACTGAAGGAAAAGAAAGAGACAAATATGTTGTGGTACGTGGATTTGGCAAACATGTTTCAGGTCATAAACTGCACTAAATGGAATGTTACATTAATTTTATTTTCTGATAATAATAAATACTTGACCTTTATACTAAAAGAATTTGAAGTAAAAACAATGTTTGTTTATTAGATAAGTGTGTTTTATAGCAACATTTTTGTGTTTGTAATAAATTAGGAAAATATTACATTTGCAATACTATTAAATAATTTGAATCTTTTCCGTGAGATCGCATAATTAATGTTTTATAAACTTAGTAATACATATTTGAAACGATGATAATGAGTTACTATACGTATTGAGAATAAAAGTAATAATTAGAATACAGCGGTCAAAATGACCGCATCGGCTGTTCTAGGTATACAGTATGTTCCGGCGGTCCTAGTGTTAAGATTCTAAGTGGAATAGCCAGAATGCATTTCACCAATGCCCTAGTAATCTCAAGATGTTCCTCCTGCTTATGCTGTTAATCCATTATCATTTCTTCACTCCTCCTCCCATTAGGTACTTGCATCATATCCTGTGTTCTGAAGCTGGCACATTCAATTACGTTTCCACTGCTATTCTGACATGAGAGAGGGAACTTCTGCCTCCGTCATCATGCAAGAAAGGAATCTAAATGGCCATGACTGAGCCGCGGTGGCGAGAAATCCTGTCTTATGTTCTTTGAAAGCAACTTATAACATATAATCCTGATTGATAAAAACACTTATCCACAATTAATTTGTCTACATGTCGATGAAATGATTGGATAAAGCTGTAAATCAATACTATGGCTACTAGAAGAATATTCCAGCTTCTAGTGACGCATATCATTATTACTTATGAATACATTATATGAGGGGGGATCAAATATAAACAGGAATTTATTTTGTATTTAAATTCATTTATTGAAAAACACAAGGCAATTACAATTTATTTTCCACATAGTTTCCTGCTTTGGAAATGCATTTGTCCCAGCATATGGGCAACTTTCTGATGCCCTCATCATAAAAAGAACAGGGTTGTGTCACCAGTCAGTTGTGTATGGAGTCTTCCACACTCTCGTCATCTTCAAATCATTGCCCTCCTAGAGCTTCTTTAAGTGGTCCGAACAAATGAAAATCCCAGGGCGATAAGTCCGGGCTGTAAGGAGGATGATCAAGTGTAGCCCGGTACATTTCCTGTAGCCTGGAGACAGTTAGAGCTGCAGTATGGGGCTGCGCATTGTCGTGAGGAGGAGGACCTGTCAAATCAGTTGGTCTCGTCTTTTGCGGCGATATGCAACCCTTGCCTTGTTCAACAGCTTGCAATAGTAAGTAGCACTGATTGTGCGTCTGTCATGCAAAACAAATCAATCAGCAAAATGCCTCGCCGATCGAAAACAACAGTTGCAAGACAGTCAAGTCTTAGCTTTCACTGCTGGTGCCACCCTTTTCCTCCGCCACTAATTACTGGGTTGTTTGAATTCAGGAGTGTAGTGGTGGACGCATGTTTCATTGCAGGTGACAATCAGACTCAAAAATGCATCACATTCTCATTCCGCAAACCTTGCTGTAAGCCTCTGGCAGACCTCCAAACATCTCATCTTCAGATTTTCGGTCAAAAGGTGAAGGATCCATCTGGAACACACTTTACGGAACAGTAGGTCGCTTGTGATGATTACTTGACAGCTCCCGTAACTGATTCTGACTTGTTCTGCAATTTCTGATACTGTCGCCCGTGGATCGTCGTCAATAATGTCTTTAACCGCACGAATGTTTTCGTCTGTAATGCTGGTTCAAGGACGGCGATAGTTTTGCTGATTTTCCACACCTTCAATCAATAAATGAAAAAAAGTTCCACCTAATCGATACTTTCTCTTTTCTATTTAGCCTTGGGCTATTTATAAAGACATCAATAATCACAGAACATGTTTCGATTGCTTAGCAATCATCGTCAGCTGTTTACATGTAGCTTAGTTAAAAATAGCATAAAATCAATCTCTTAATTTACATTAAAACATTAAAAACAGGTGTTAGTAGAAAGCGTTTAGGTGGGAGAGTGGGGGGGGGGGGAGAGAGTGCATTGAGGGCGGCTGTTATGTGAACATTAAACTTAATATTAAAAACACTTATTGGGCTAAAATGTCTTAGGTTCACTATAAGTCCTGAGAGCTTTTCCAATAAAATCACTTGCTGTTAAAAACTTGGAGATTTTTGGTAAAATGTTCCTGTTGGAATGTTTATGAAGTGTTTTATGTCTTCCTAAAACGGCTTCTGGTTTTCTTCCCATTCACTTGTCTCTTATTAGGTGGAAAAGTGTGGCCCGCTGTTGAATGAAGTCTACTATTTGGTGTTCCAGAATTTGTTAAGTTAGATCGTCTGTATTACGACCTGTAACCGGCAGAAAAAGATTGCATCAATTAGTAGTGGTCGCCAAGAAACGTGTTGCATAGGGAGGCTATTTAGTATTGACAAATGTGGGAAAATAAACTTACCCTTGTCCAGTTTGTTTTCTTTACTTCCAGTACTTCCACACAGTATTGACAACTTCACAAAATTTTTGGTAGTGACATCTTCTGAGAAACTTATGAGTTGATCCAGTTTTTAAAGTTCAGAGTTTCTCCTGTAGAGGAGGATTTATTGGCGCAAGATTTAAAACTGCGGCGTAGGGGTGTACCGCCCGGTACAGACCTCCCCCCCCCCAAATGTCCTTCCACGGGGTGACACAGAAGAAGTTTTTTTAACAAAACCACACTCTGCTACCACTTGTTACGGGGATACCCGTGGAATGCAGAGGTGAAAGAAGGTGCGGGCTGGAATGGGTCTAACTACAAGGCCGAGATACGAATTAAAATTGCATTAAAGGTTATATTTTCGAAAATAGCAAAACTTAACAATTTTCACATAAAATTTCAAACTTTAACGAATAACAACAAGTCAAATCAGGTACAAGACCAGGAAAGGCAAGATTTAGAGACAATTAAACAATCTGGGCCTCACGCCCTAATTTTTACAATTTCTGAGCTCTCAGCTCAACTTTACCAAGGTACATTCTTGTCCAAAGGGCAGAAAACCCCTTCATTCAAGGAGCCTTTGCTCCAAAAACCATATCAGGCCTCCTAGAGGCACTTTTGCCACATATAAAAGAGCTGACCTGCTCTCGATTTTCTGAGCCTATCAAAGGCCACAACAAACTTTACCATTAACTGCCCTCAAGGCACACTTACAAAGAAACAGGGGTATACTTAAACAAAATACTTTCCTTCTTAGTGAGCAGGAATCACAAAAGTTTATAAATATGAACCCAGGACTCCCTACGGCAAGAGCCATGCCCAAGTTGCATAAAAAAGATATACCTATCAGACCAGTAATCAATTTACGTAAGACCCCACATATAAAACATCACGATACATTCACAGGTTCTTAACACAAAACTATGTTTTTTATTCTAACACAACCGTAAAAAATTCTAGTGATTTGTGCAAGAAGATTAAGGGCTTTAAACTTAAATCCTCTCATGTAACATGCTCATTCGACATAAAAGATATGTATACTAATATCCCCATAGAGAAGATGATTAAAATCATAAAAACTAATTTATTAGAACACAAACGGATAAGTATACCCAAAATAGAAGAGTTTATGGCAATCCTTAAATTTGTACTTAACCAGAACTACTTTTTATTTAACAACCTGCTGACCTGCTCTCGATTTTCTGAGCCTATCAAAGGCCACAACAAACTTTACCATTAACTGCCCTCAAGGCACACTTACAAAGAAACAGGGGTATACTTAAACAAAATACTTTCCTTCTTAGTGAGCAGGAATCACAAAAGTTTATAAATATGAACCCAGGACTCCCTACGGCAAGAACCATGCCCAAGTTGCATAAAAAAGATATACCTATCAGACCCGTAATCAATTTCCGTAAGACCCCACATATAAAACATCACGATACATTCACAGGTTCTTAACACAAAACTATGTTTTTTATTCTAACACAACCGTGCACCTATGGGTGCTCCAGCCTCAGGCATACTGGCTGATATATATTTGGATTACCTGGAACATTCGTATATCATAGACCACATCAAAGGGCTTGATTTGTGGGTATGCTATGTGGATAACACATATGCTATAATTGACAAGGATTTCAATGATAGTCTTAGTATTTTGCACACTTTGAACATCTTAGATCGTAATATACAGTTTACTGTTGAAGAAGAAAAAAACGGGTCGATCAATTTTTTAGACGTTACTACAACTAAAAAAGACAACTAATTTCACTTTGGAATTTATAGAAAACCTACATTCACTTCATAACAATTCTCTACACCCCGATTCACAAAAAAAAAAATCCACGTAATACAGCTTCATTAATAAAGCCTTCGAAATCCCGTTAACCAATAAAGAGAGGAATAAAGAATTAGCTTTTATCCATCAACAGGCCCTCATTAACGGTTTTAGTTTAAAAACTATTAACGAGTTAATTACCAAACGTAAATGCAAACTACAAACAAATCTATTAAAACCGTCAGAGCAAACAAAAAGTACGCGAGGTTCACCTTCAACAACCCTAATATTTACGCAATCACTAATTTATTTAAGAAACATGACATCAAGGTAGCGTTCTCAACAAACAACAACACGAGACATAAGTTTTTCAACCATAATATGGTCAATAAGAACAGTGAAGAGCGTTTCCAGGATTTAGGTGTTTACAAGTTGATATGCAACCAGTGCAGGACCACATACATCGGACAATCAGGACGCAATTTCACAATAAGGTACCAAGAACACGTTAATGCAGAGAAACATAGAAGGTTCTCCGCAATGGGAGTACATATGAGCGAAACGGGCCATAGATTTACAGATATTAAACAAGACCTGGTAATTCTTAATAGACTAAACAAGGGAAGACTAATGAACAGTCTAGAAAGTATTCACATATTTCTAGACAAGTCAATTAACAGGGACAAGAACTTAAATGAAATAAATGAACAGAGAAACCCCTTATTCGAACACATATTGAGATACACGGAGTTACTAGGAAGGAATCAAATACGCCCTGCGAACGCACTAAGCAATCACAAGGCCGCTACGTCACAGACAGAAGCCACACCCCCCCCGCCCGAAACAGCAAATGACGATGCGTCCTCGCTGCCCTCCCTCCGAACCAAGCTAGCTCACAGACCACAGCATACCGCTACAACACAAGGTCGAGAACAGCAGATACAAACCCACACCCGTAGCACGGGAAGTAAAGAAAACAAACTGGACAAGGGTAAGTTTATATTCCCACATTTGTCAATACTAAATAGCCTCCCTATGCAGCACGTTTCTAGGCGACCACTACTAATTGATGCAATCTTTTTCTGCCGGTTACAGGTCGTCATACAGGCGATCTAACTTAACAAATTCTCGAACACCAAATAGTAGACTTCATTCAACAGCGGGCCACACTTTTCCACCTAATAAGAGACAAGTGAATGGGAAGAAAACCAGAAGCCGTTTTAAGAAGACATAAACACTTCATAAACATTCCAACAGGAACATTTTACCAAAAATCTCCAAGTTTTTAACAGCAAGTGATTTTATTGGAAAAGCTCTCAGGATTTATAGTGAACCTAAGACATTTTAGCCCAATAAGTGTTTTTAATATTAAGTTTAATGTTCAACTAACAGCCGCCCTCAATGCACTCTCCTCCCCACCCCACTCTCCCACCTAAACGCTTTCTACTAACACCTGTTTTTAATGTTTTAATGTAAATTAAGAGATTGATTTTATGCTATTTTTACCTAAGCTACATGTAAACAGCTGATGATGATTGCTAAGCAATCGAAACATGTTCTGTGATTATTAATGTCTTTATAAATAGCCCAAGGCTAAATAAAAAAGAGAAAGTATCGATTAGGTGGAACCTTTTTTAATTTATTGATTGAATTACAATACCGATACAGTAATGAAGTGGATAGTCTGTTTCCACACCTTCTCGTCCTTCCTTGAACATTTTTTGCCAGGCAAACCCACGCGTCCTTGACAATGTTTGATCATCGAACTGAGTTAGTTTTCAGTACATGCAGGACAAAATTATAACACTTGAAATGGAGCAAATGAAAATTGAGTTCTTACTATAAAGGGCACACTAACTGGTTACCCTACATTTATTAGATAAAAGACTAGGAACACATGATAAACACAAAATGAGAAAAGTAATCCAACAGGTCAATATAAGATTTTCTTCCTGCTCAGGAATTCCATGAGGTTCAACTCTTTGGGACCAATTCTGTTTCTACTTTTTATTGATAATCTCCCAAACTGTGTAAAATATTCCAGTTGATTGCTTTATACAGATGATCTGAAATCATACAGGCGTATTTCAAAAACAGAAGATTATCAGCATCTACAGTGTGATATAGATAACATCTGCAAATGTATTATAGAATACACTAAAATTCAATAGTTCTAAGTGGGTAACCTTTTCTCTCTCAAGAGAGAAAGTGCTGGTAACTTTCACTTACTCAGTGTTAGGGGAGAACTTAAAGAAAGTCATACAATACAGGAGGAAAATTTAGAGTAAGTAATATTTGCTGTAGGCTAACATGTTCCACTTTCTGGAAGTTCAAGCAATAGAAACAGCAAAAGGCAAGCCGAAAATGAAAACTGGAGAAAGGGTAATAAACTGACAAGGTAGAGTAAAGAGTGTTAGCAAGAAAGCAGTAAGAATTCAGACATCACTTACCCTGATGCAGAAGGGACTCTTGCCAAGAAGAGAATGAAGAACTTCTGCCAGACAAGTGGCAGTAGCTGATGATCCAAAGGAGTGTCTAGAGCTTGCTGTGCCCAGCGGTAGATAAACAGATCGCTGGACGAGGGGACAGGCAACTTCAGGGTATGTGCTGCTCTCTGTTTCAAAACTGTTTGATCTTAGTACAACTAATCAATCTATAATTACGACCAAGGACAAGATGGAAGAGAAATACTAACCATGATTATAAATAAACTCTCCTATAATATATCTTCAATAGTGAAATACAGTATAGAGAGAGACTATTCCAAAAACCACAAATGTTTCTAAAGTATATCACATGAACATCAGAAAGCAAAGGTAAACAAAACTTTGTCTTCATAAGTAATGGAAAGGAACATACAAGTGTCAAATCAGGTAATGTACAGAGACAAGGAACATGAAAAGGATATAGAATAAACACTATGACAAGTTAGTGTGGAAAAAGGAGCAAAATGATGACACCAGGAAAGCATGAAAACACCAAAGAACAAGAGCAATCTCCACAACTTCATACAAGTCTTGAAGTAGATGGACTCTCTCCTCATCAGTCTTAATGCAAAAATCAGTCATGTCTCTTTCGCTGCTGATGTACTTTAACAAACGTTAATAAACACTATCCTGTTCACACTAGGTAAACAAGACCAGTGTTTAGCGACCAGTTTTTGGTAGCTACATTCAGAAACAAACACATAATTAAATACTAAAAGAAACTTGAAAATTTAGGCCCCTGTCCATTATTTTGTAATAAGCATTGAAAACATGAAGAAACTGTGAAAAATCCATAGACGTTGAGAGTTTACATACACGTAACAACCCAGATATGGTCACTAGTGGAATCTCTAAGTAAAAGGAAATTCAAAACATAGTTTTCAAATAAGTGGAACAAACTTCCCATCATGGTACAGTGATACATACACTGAAGTGATATGGCATATGATCTGAGAGCAACAGCTTGCATATGACTTAACCCATTAGCACCTACAATTGCCATATGGCAATAAATGTTGCTATATCCAAACTATAACAGACGCATGAATGGTACAAAAGCGATTGTTCGATGTGTGAAGTCCCAACAATGCAGCATGATTGTCAGTTCCATTGCTCTGTCTTACCATAATATACACGGATGTGTGAGCATTCGTCTCTGTGGCAAGATGCAAAATAATGGACACTGATGTTGCGTAAGGATATTTATTCAAAAATATCTTCTTAGTTTTCTACTTCAAATTATTGCTTTAGATTTATCAATGCCTATTTTGTCACAAATTACAGTAATTCAAACCATTATTAACCAGGCTAAGACTATCTTAATCAGGATATTGTCATATGGTAACCCTAGGTGTCTGTACTTGGTGACACTGTCTAATAGATTTTTGTTTTGTTTTTTGTACTATTAAGAGAGGTTTCTCGCTAGCTGAAGCTCTTGACATTATACACTGATGAGCAACTGAATTAAAGATAGCTATCATATTGGCAACTCAAGTGACCATGGCTGCTCCGTGGTCCAACAGCTCTGCACTCTGACTAACCAACCGAGCAGAGGAGGGGCCACCAACCCCCTCACCTTCTCAGCGTCTCTCCTTCACCGCAACAAATCTCCCGGCCTCAGAGACGGCGTAATCGTCTAAGAGGCCCACCTCCCCCATCAGGGGAGAAAAGAAAACGTTTCAGTAGTACATAGTGTCCACAGAAATGTTCTGTCAAATTTCCCTGACTTTCCCTAACATTCCTTGACCTACTAAGAAAAATTTCCCTGACTCACGAAAACTAAATGAAAAGTTAATTCGCCGAATAGCACGTATACAAGGGGGGGGGGGGAGAGGAAATCCCAGCTTCCACCATCTCCATAGCTGGCCTAATTCTCTTTCAACTTCCTTTTGTCAATTATTTATGGAAAGCATTTACACTGATGGCACCTTACATATAAACAAATGTTTTAACTGTTGTGATTATTTGCGACTGACAGACTGGGGAATTTTATATCATGCAATTATTTATATTTTCTGTGTTGGGTTGTATTTTTTTGTGTATGAATTTTGGAATTATTTAATTTTAATATGGTTTTAAGATTATTTGATTGTCGTCGTAATTCTGGCACATGCTGTACCACACGCGCCAGATCGGCATGGGATGTGTCCAGTTTCATAATATTGCATCAATTTCGATGTTTCTGGATGCTACTCGATGTTCTTTATCAGATTTTGTTCCTGGGCCCCTATTGGTCATTATAAAATTAATTGTGATTGTTGGGTGAAGGAAAAAGAACGGAAGCTCATTGGTTGTTTTACGACTTCCTAATTTCCGGAGAGAAGCGCTTCGCTAGAGCCTAGCTCTTCCGAGGCATCTTTGAATCGTGACCACTGAAGGAAGAAGTTGCCTTTTGCAGGAGACGGGTGTTCTTGGCCCCTCCAACAGGTAAGCACTTAGTTGTTTTTCATTTTTCAGGTTATCTTCAAATGTAGTATTCCGTTTAATTTCTTTTGCCGGAGCTTACCCGTTTTTTCCTTCAATCGCCAACATTTCAGTAAAATGATATGACTTAGCCTACCGGCAAGTCATATCAGAGTAATGTAAAGAGAGAGTTCCCATTTCTTTTGTTGATTTTGTAAATTAGATATTCAACACCTTTCGATGTAATCATAATATGTAAATTTCTCCTTGGGACCGTCTCGTTTATCCTGTCTCATCTTAGTGTATTCCCTTTAGGACGGGCACCCTTTCTCAGAAGTGTTTTAAGGGGGTTGTCTCCTAAAGGTGCCCTGCACTAGGATAAATATTTTAAAAGTTGTTCTTTGTTTTACATGTACATACTTATGACTGTATGATGTTACCTTCCGTTTTCTTACGTCAATATTATGCGATTTAAATGTTTCGCCATGAACAGTGGAACGTAGTGCGAGATGTTCAGACCTAAAGTTTAAATAACCTAAAATTCTACCCTCGGGGTAAATTGTTTTTATTGTAAAATCTATTTTCGATTTTAAAGATATTTTGTTTGATTATTTGCGCTCTAAGTTGAATATAAATTGTCAAGTAAAGTTTAGGATTACATTTGACTTCGCTTCTTCAGCATTGCCAATACCTTTCACCGCCTGGATATGGTTCCCAGCCGCTTCCCTGTTATCCTTTATTAGTCGTCATGTTGGTTAACCTGTTTGTTACTGTTTTCGGTGTTTTATGTGCATATGGTTTCAATTTCATTCATATTATCATGTCTGCGTTAATTGGTGTTAGTGTGTAACTATGTGAATGCACAACAGTAGCAAACATTATTATTTTTATTATTCCTATTACTTGTAACCTTACTTATTCTGGAGGTTACATTACTGGTAACATGTAACATACATGTAACATATACCTTTATCTTATCATTTCCAAGGAACAAAGTACAACAAACTTATTAATACAGTAATTCAAATACGAAAATAAAATTATTTTACCACAGCAATCTAATACTATTTTATGTGGATTTAAAGCACTCTTGAGATCTAAAGTTATCTACAACAACAAGAAATTAACATTTGTAGTATATGTAGGTAACATGTGAATGAAAGCATTTTCAAGTACCATAAATAATTCATATGTCAAAAATTTTTTTTTGCAAAACTCAAGTTTAGTAAACATTGGAATTACATTTAAGGTATTAAAAAATGATTCTGGGAAACAAAGTACGAGGATTGGGGCAAAAGTCATGGCAACTATATTTTTTCTTGAAGATACCAGTCCGGTTTGAAAATGCGACATATACAGATGAAAGGACAAGGTGTTAACTACATGTGTGGACAATGAATAGCACTGAAATATCGTAACACGGTAGTATACAGGGCAATATGGCCTTCCCGGTGCAAAAGAATGACAACACAGTACACATAAAACTGACATCTTGCATCCGGGAGATCGTGGGTTCGAATCCCACTGTCGGCAGCCCTGAAAATGGTATTCCGTGGTTTCCCATTTTCACACCAGGCAAATGCTGCGGCTGTACCTTAATTAAGGCCACGGCCGCTTCCTTCCAACTCCTAGGCCTTTCTTATCCCATCGTCGTCATAAGACCTACCTGTGTCGGTGCGACGTAAAGCCCGTAGCAAAAAAAAAAAAAAAAAAAAAACTGACATGACAAACCTGGGCCTAAAGACCCTTAAAGTAGTCCCCTGCTACTGATACCACACGCTGCCAACGATGTGGGAGGCGCTGACTACTATCTGCCTCAACATTTGCCGCACCATGTGTGAATCAGGTCACTTGTTGGCGCACACCATTAGCAATGTCCTCTATGTTGCAAACAGCCTACCACGTAGTGGTTCCTTTATCTTTCGAATGAGATCAAAGTCACAGGACAAAATGTCGGGAGAGTACGGTGGGTGCTCCAATTCTTCCTATCCTCAACGTTGCAGTAGCTACCCTACACACTCTGCTTTATGTGGTTTTGCTTTGTCGTGCAGGATTATTGCTCTGCCCACAAGATCCGGGCGTTTCTCCCGAACGCCACGTCGTACCTGTCGCTCCAGGAAGTCCCTGTAGTACTGTGCGGTCACTGTTCTGCTATGTACAACGAAGTGGCAAACAATGACACCCCTGACATCATACGCGACGATCACCATCAATATGACTGGGGAAGGATTCTGACGGACCTTCTGCCTCCTTGGTGATCCAGCATGTCGCCACTCCACGGACTGACGTTTCAGTTCTGGTTCGTATGCCCTGGCCCAAAATTCATCGATGGCGATTATTCATGACAAGAATTTATCGCCATCCTGTTGCCAGCGTGCAAGGTGGTCAGAGCATTTTGCATAGTGCACCCACCTTTGAACTTCCATCAGTGCATGCGGTACCCACCGCGATATGATTTTGCGCAGCTGCAGCTCATTACACAATATCCTGTGGACGGTGCGTTTCTCGATGCCACTTGCCCTCTCTAACTCCAGTGTAGCGTCCATCGTCTGTCTTCATCCAAGAGCTGCTCGATGACGGTACATGCCACGTTGGTCCGCACACTGACAGGTTGTACCGAATGTTGCTCATCACTGGTTGACACACGTCCTTGCTGAAACTTTCCTACACACCGTGCTACTGTACGGTATGGTAGGACATTATTCCCAAGGGCTTCCAATAATTCATTGTGACATTCCATCGCATTTCTCCCTCAGAGAACAGCTATTTTGATGTAAGCGCACTGCTCAACACGGGTTACTTCCATCTCGCACGACACTCACCAATTGACTGATTTCACAGCCCTCACTGCGCTACTACCAGCTATCACAGAGTCATCTGTTGTTCTGCATACACACTATGCCTGCAGAACTTCCACACGACACATGTACGTTTGTGGTCCATTCACATATCTACAAGAAAAATAATAGTTGCCATGACTTTTGCCCCAATCCTCATAAGAATTGACTTTTTTAAATAGAGTAATTCAGTAAAAGGTACACTATAGGATGTGTAACATAAAAACTTCAGTAGCCTAATACAAACTCTTAAGGTCAAAAACAATCATTATAAAAAATATCAAAGCCACCTTAGTAACAGTGCTGCTGCTGCTGCTGCTGCTGCTGCTGATGGTGATGATGATGATGATAATATTAATTACATACACTCGTATCAGCACACTATTTTAATTCAAAACCTGCTTTCAGACTCTAAGGTCCGTCATCAGTGTTAAAATTATTTGAAACATTTACAGTACTTCCACATGAGAGAGTCATCAAAATGAGTTAAAGTAAGTTTAAAAAAGTTAAAATGAAGCCCTGTTGAGATCAACTGTAATATATAAAATAAAATAAAAAAGAAGAGTAACAGTGTGCAAACAATACATATAAACATACATAGATGTTGTACAAGGTACGACATACCATAGGAAGAGCTGGCTTATCCTCGTGCTCAGGCTGTTGCTTGAGTATGAAACAAACATTCAGCTTTAAGTACGGAGCGCGCTGGAAGCACGTGATATTACGTTACCTCAAGCTTGTGAACAAAATGTTGCTTGCGACTGTTTCATTTAAAATTTCATCAGGTTCCCTTATCTGTGCCAAGAATACCTCAATGTTAATATCTCAATGTTTTTGCGTGTGATTAATTCAAATCCATAATTACCTTTAAAAATAAATTTAATATCCTTTTCAATCCCTAAAAAGCTATGATTATTTTTATATATATGTTGTGCAAAAGTTGAATATTTTTTGTACTTTTTGCCTTGAAATATTCTTGATACCCTTCCTTCCTATATAAAACATTTTGCAGTAGTCACAAGTGAGTCTATATAATCCGGCATTGGTGTAGACATCTTTTTTGTTGATGCTATGTGCATTATATATATATGTTCTATCTTTATTTCTGGTTCTAAATGCTGTTTTGAGTTGAAATTTCTTAAAAATATTAGCAATTTTAAAAATTTGTTTTCCAAAACGCATAAATGTTACACATTGATTATGTTGAAAGATTTCCTTTCTTCTCTCATTGTCTTTCTTTTTTTTCCATCATTTTCCTTTTTATGTATCATTTTGTCTATCATTTCTGGGTTGTAGCCATTTGCTTTAGCAGTTTGTTTTACTACTCTCATTTCTTTCAGTTTGTTTTCATTACTCATAGGAATTTTTAATAACCTATTAATATAGCTGCTGAAAGCTGCTTGTTTGTGAGTTCTAGGGTGGTTGGAGTTTTTGTTGATGGTGGTGATGGACTGTGTAGGTTTCCTAAATATATCGAAATCTATCCTATTGTTGATTTTTTGGTAATGTGAGGTCCAAGGAATGTAACTTTTAATTGTTTTATTTTTCCATAGTGAATTTGATATTGTTGTCAAGCAAATTTAAACAATCCAGAAGTGTTTTGGGAGTAATGAGGTCTCCATTTAAAAATACTACCATGTTGTCAACATAATGAACCCATAATTTTATTTCCTTCTGATGTATGTCCAAGATGGATTTCTCAACGTTATTTAAATAAATGTTGGCTAAAAAACCTGATAGAGGAACCGCATTGGTAAACCTGTGTTTTGTTGGTAGTATTTCCCATTGAATGTGAAGTAATTATTACCTAATATTAGACTTAATAAATTTATCATTTCATTAATTTCTATGTGACTGTCTTGGTTCATTAAGTTTTCCTCTATTAACCCTATGGTCTCTTTAACAGGAATGTTGGAATACATGTTGATCACATCATATGACACCATTATAGTTTCCTCGTTTATTTCCGTTGATTGTATTTTGGAAATGGCTTCTAAAGATTTTGATATTGATTTATTGTTTTCTATTTTGATGCATTTTTTTAGGTGTTTAAGCAAAAATTTTAGTAGCTGAAATGTGGGACTGTTTGACAATATACTATGGGTCTAAACAAGGTAATTCTCTTTGCGGATTTTTGGGAGGGACATCAAAGTTGGACATCTTGAGTTCATCAGGATTAAATTTTTGTTGTTGTTATGTTGAACTGTGTGTCCTTCAAGTTTTCTTTATTTTTGTGCTTAAATTCCTGGTGGAGTCCTCCTTTATTTCCCTTATGTTGTTTGTTTCTATGAATTTAATTGTTTTTTGGATGTAGTCATCTTTATTTAGGATAACAGTGGTGTTGCCCTTGTCTGCTTTGGTTACAACCAAGTTATTATTTTTTATTTTGGATTTTATATTAGTTATTAGTGTTTATATTAGTTATTAGTGTTTGGTGTGTATTACTTTCTTTGTTTCCTTTGACTGGTTTGTTTCATTTGCTACTAAGTGTCATACAGTTTCCTTTTGTTTCTGGATAACTGCCTCATATTAGTGTGGCATTATTAAGGTTTTGTTTAAGTTTTGTGTTTGTGGCCTAGTTTTAATAGCTTGGTTTCATCCTGGGTTAAAGGTGTGCCAGAAATGTTAACAACAGGTTCACAAAATTTCTGTTCAACTAATCAAAGCTATTACGTATGCATTTATTCTTAAGTTTACTTAATTTGTTTTGAATTGTTTTTCATTTTTTCTCCAGTCTAATTCTTATGCATTTGTGAATTTGTGTTGTAAGACAAGTCCTATCCAGTTTATTGTATCTGTCCATAAGTTGGAGTTGAAGGAGAAAAGCTTCATTTAACTGATCCTTCTTTGCATGTAGGCACTTGATTTCACTTTTTAACCATGTTGTCCATGCTATTTTGATGGAGCGCTGACAGGATACTGACGTGTTGTTGCTTTTCAGATTAACAAAATTCGGAGTTAAGTCATGCTTCAAGCATAACTAAGGTCCGCCATCACTGTTAAAATTTATTTAAAACCTATAATTACACATGAGTGTGTCATCAAAATGAGATAAAATAAGTTTAAAAATTTTTAAATGGAGCCTTCTTGAGATCATCTGCAAAATAAGAAAGAAAAAAAAAAAGTGTAACTGTATGCAAACAATACATATAAACTCACAATGATGTTGTAAAAGGCACGACATACCATAGGAAGGGCTGGCTTACCCTCGTGCTCAGACGATGCTTTAATACTAAACAAACGTTCACCTTTAAGTACGGAGCGCGCTGGAAGCAAGTGATATTACGTTAATTCAAGGTTGTGAACAAAATGTTGCTCGCGACAGTTTCATTTTAAATGTTATCAGGTTCCCTTATCTGTGTCAAAAATATCTCAATGTCTTCGTGGGTGTTTAATTCAAATCCACAATTACTTTTAAAAATAAATTTCATGTCTTTTTCGAACCCTAAACAACGATTATTATTATGTGTTCCGCAAAAGGTGAATATCTGTTGTTCTTTGTCGTCTCACAAACAAGCACCTAACAACAGGTATATTAACAGATTTTGAAAAATTCCCTTGGGTAAAGAAAACAAACTGAAAGAAATTATAGTAGTAAAACAAACTGCTAAAGCAAATGGCCACAACCCATGATAGACAAAATGATTTGTAAAAAAGAAAATGATGAGAAAAAAAAAAAATGAGCGAAGAAAGGAAATCTTTGAACGTAGTCAATTTGTGACATTTACGCATTTTTGGAATTCAAGCTTTTAAAATCATTAATATTTTAAAGAAATTTCAACTCAAAACAGCATTTAGAACCAGAAATTAAAGATCAGAACATGTATATAATGCACACAGTATGAACACCAATTCGGGAGTATATAGGCCCACTTATGACAACTGCAAAATGTGTTATACAGGAAGGCCTAGATTAAAATTACAGTAAATCAAATATATCAAGAAAATTTCAAGGCAATAAAGTATAACAGGTATTCAACTTTTGCACAACACATTTATAACAAAAATCATAGCTTTTTAGGGACCAAAAAGGACATGAAATTAATTTTTAAAGGTAATTATGGATTTTAATTAAACATTGAGATATTCTTGGCACAGATAAGGGACCCTGATAAAATTTTAAATGAAACAGTCGCAAGCAACATTTTGTTCACCTCCGTACTTAAAAAGCTGAAGATTTGTTTTGTACTCAAGCAAAAGCCTCAGCACGAGGATGGTATGTCATACCTGGTACAACATCATTGTACGTTTATATGTAATTCTTGTATACTGTTACACGTGTTTTTTTCTTATTTTACAGTTGATCTCAACAGGGCTCCATTTTACCTTTTTTTAAAACTTATTTTAACTCATTTTGATGACACACTCATGTGGAATTAAATGTTTTAAATAATTTTAACACTGATGATGGACCTTAGAGTCCGAATGCCGGATTTGATTTAAAATAGTATGCTGATACGGCTGTATGTGATTAATAATAATAAGTACTACCATCAGCACTATTACTACGATGGCTTTGATATTTTATAATGATTATAATTTGTCATTCATTGGTCGAGAAACATCCAAAGCCTTTAAATTTAGGAACACAAAATTGAAAATATTAACCACCAACGAGGACATTAGGTTCAACCACGAATGCTTAAAGCTCCTAATTTTGTTAATATGAAAAGCAACAACACATCACTATCCTGTCAACGCGCCATCAAAATAGCCCAGACAACATGGTTAGAAAGAGAAATCAAGAGCCTACATGCAAAGAAGGGTCAGTTAAATGAAAAAGCTTTACTCCTTCAGCCCCAATTTATGGACACATACAATAAACTGGAATGGACCTGTCTTACAACACATATTCACAAATACATAAGAATTTGACTTGAGAAAAAAAAGAAAAACAATTCAAAACAAATTAAGTAAACTTAAGAATAAATACATATGTAATAGCTTTGATGATTTAGTTGAACACAAATTTTGTTAACCTGTTGTCAACATTTCAGACACACCTTTATCCCAAGACGAAACCAACCTATTAAAACTAGGCCACAAACTCAAACTTAAACAAAACCTTAATAATCCCACAGTAAAACAGCTAATACCAGAGACTGAATCAGCTATCCAAAAAGTCTCTGACAACAAAAAAGAAACTGTAAGACACTTAGTAGCAAATGAAATTGAGAAAATCAAAAACAAACCAATCAAAGGAAACAAAGAAAGTAGTACACACCAAAAACTAATAACTAGTCTAAAATCTAAAGTCAAAAATAATAACTTGGTTGTAACCAAAGTAGACAAGGGTAACGACACAGTTATCCTAAGTAAAGACGACTATATCCAAAAAACAATTGAATCATAGAAGCAAACAACATAAAGGAAATAAAGGACATCAACAGGATATTAACCCCTCAGCGCCGACCTCTATACGTGGTATAGGCCCTCTTTTCTTCCGTAGCCGCCGACCTCTATACGTGGTATAGACCTATACATGGTTTCACATTTACGGCTATAGCACGAAGAGTTTTGGAGTTACTGATATGCAAATTGTTTTGTTTCCAAAAATACATTTTCGGGTTTATCGTTGTTGTAAATAAGAATTGAAAAATCGTTATAATGTAGTTGTTTTGCAAGGATAATTATTTGTCAAATAAGTCTGAGCACTAATCTCTTGCTTTTTTTAAAGTCTGTTTGCTTCATTCTTTCCCACAGAATAAAATAAGGAAATGATCTGAGAAGTTTGTCTTTTCGTGTGATGTTCTTTGCTCTATTTGTACATTGGGAGTGCGGTTTATTTATTATATTTGTCTTTATTTCACAGCTTGTAATATTTTCGTAACTCTCCACGAGCGCTCTGTGTAGGCATCAGTTAGTGCTGCTTTCTGTCATACGATACGAGAACCAGTTGTTCGTGGTGTACATCTCGTTTGAAAGACGTGTCTCGACCTTTTATCTGAAATATGTATCGAGTTGGTTTGTTTCGTCATAAATGTTATTCCCCTCATTCAGTTTCGTCCTGTTGCTTTCGGTCTCGCTGCAGCTTCATCAGTCCGTGTGACGCGCCGCACTCAGCCGTAGTATGACTGACAGTAACATGCTTGAAATATCGTATAATTCAGATGAAAGTTTAGTCGGAAGTAGTAGTGACGTATAAGCAGCAGTGATAATGAAATAGATGATGTAGCAGTGGTAAATGATGAGAGTGACGATGAGGAGGAAACAGTACTTGGAAATTTTGTGTAAGAGACTATAGATAATTATACAGGTTGAAAATAAGTTTTCAACGGTGAATTCTGATTGCTAAATTCTCTAATAATACTCACACAGGTCACAGAGACAAATATTGAGCAATTACCTTATCGGGTTCAGCTGTTGAAAGGTTTGTTTACAAAATACGCTCGGGAGGGAGGGAGGGGAACGAAATATTCAAGGCCGGCGCGCATCAGATAATACAGTTCCAAGGTTACAGGAAATACATTTTATCAGGAAATTAGCACCCAAGAGTTGGAAATCCAAACCTCAGAGACATTGTATCCTGTGTTCAAAACATGGCGAAAAGAAGACGTCAGTGTACTGCTGCCAGGAGTGTGACTTGAGTCCCTGTCTCAAAGAGTGCTTCGAACTCTATCACACGGAACTAAATTACTAAGGAAATGTGAAACAATTATGTAATTATCTGCATGTACATAGTTCTGTCATAAGGAATTCCAAATTTCGTGAAAATCGGGCTACTCGTATACTTGTAGTAACGCTTTAAGTGAATCGATGTATTTCAGTCGCGCGTAGTTGAAATCTCATCCGGCCGCAGGGTAGGAAGCTATTTAAATGGCTGCGAGGCTGAGGGGTTAAACACAAAAATAAAAGAAAACCTGAAGGATGTCACTGTACAAGAGTATGATCCCCAATTTTAGGTTAGGAAATGTTTGTATACGACTATCTCCCAATTTTAGGTTAGGAAATCTTCGTAAAATAATTTGTAATATTAAGTAGTAAATATCATGTGAGTTTTTAAATTAAGATGTAAGAACATAATATTGTAAGAAGAATGTGTAGTTAGGGAATATTGCATATGTGCATCATTATATTTTGTATAAATTTCTGTTTGGGTATGAGTCTGTAAATATGGCCTTGCAGTTAAGATTGAACAAGCTGGAAAATTGGGGCTATATCGGGAAAGATGGTTGAAATTGGTTAAAAGTGTTACAACATGTTGTTTAGACACCCAGTGTAAGGCCAGGAAGTGTATGCTGAAGATGGTAATTCGTCTATGTGGATAAACATGCAAGATAGCGATTTGCGGATCGGCAGCTTGATAACCAAACTGAAAGCTCCGATTCCAAATGAGGCTGCATTGACCCAGAGACGCTAGAAGATGTGGCAGTGGTAGTGTTGTTTCCAGTGGATTTTGACACTCACTACGCTACATGGAGCTAGCCTATATTTACATGTGTGCGCGTGCAACGAGTGTCTTATGGCTGATTTATCGTGAAGTGATGGACGAAGCAAATTGTGTGTGCATGCTACGAGTTTATTATTATTATTATTACTGTTCACGACTATTGCAGTTGCTGTTCAAAAAGATTACCATTACAAAGTTTTTGCTGTACGAGTTCTTTACGGTTGCATTACTGTACCGTTACGGAGTCATGCTGAATGCATAAATCGGCAATCAAGTTCACGTTGAGCAGAACACTACATAGTGTTCTTTTGCAAGTCAGACGCTAGATTATTCCTCTCCGAAGAAATGCACACTGTGAGATAATTTATATGTATAATCTGGAGGTAATATGTTGTTGTGCACAGAACTGATTATGACTTGATGAAACCATAGGCCTAGTGTTCATTACTTGCTCATTCTTTGAATAATACGACATGGTTGTCGATATTTATGAATTCCACAGCAGACATTTTACATTGTGGATGTGTATGGCTTATTAATTGTGTATAGTGTGGTGACTAGGTTTGTTTCACATACAATTATAACCCGGGATAAATAGATTCCACGGTGATGATGCTATTGCGCTAATGTATATAAGGTTAGGAAGGGCAGTCTTCTTATCCATAGGATATAACCAATTTGAAGCATCGCCTTCAGAACTATGTATAGTTGTGGTATAGAGCTTGTAGATGTTGTCTGTGTATGATTATTTTGGTCTCATCACTTGACGATCTGGTCATCTCCCTCATTGCCAGTTCACCAGGAATTTTGTTACCCATCACCATGACGACTTCGTTCTAGCAGACCAGCAAGTGTACTGGCCGGCCGACTCTTGAGGGATAATTTTAATCTAAACCAGAGCTGGCGGGATGAGTGGTCAAATTCAACATCTGGAATTAATGCTCATGAGCTAAATCCAACTCGGAAAATGAAGGGATTCGACCTCCCAAAAATACTATGGTGTCGGCTCAACAGAACTGGGCATGGACGCTGCAATTTCTTACGCCATAAGCGGGGTTGGATGGATTCTCCAGTATAAATGCAGTGAAAAGGAGCAGACCATGAACCATGTCATCCTGCTCTGCCCTCTTCATGCCTACTCTGGAAGCTGCAGCGGCCTGTCTCATCTTTCAGAAAGTGCTGTAGAGTTGTTGAAAAACTTGGGCCTGGACTTATGAATTTGTTATAATCACCATACGATTAAATAAATAAACAACAACCACCACCACCACCACTCTTCCTCCAGATCTGTTTTAACTGTTAACATGCATCAGGGTGTCAGACTTTTGCCCCGCAGGAGTACTCCAACAAACTGGTGACGGGCTCAAGAAATCTTGTACTACACTCGCGAATGGTTGGTGCCTGATCCTGAGAAAACTTATTTTTATGCACCTCACATTTAGTTGATAGCTGCCACAATCTAGTAGCAATATTATACGCTTCAAATAATGCAGTCATGGAATATAGAGCTATTCCTGTGTCAACATGGCACGGTGAATGTAGCTGCTACCAGTAATGGATACCAATATTTGTGATGAGTTACGTGCAGACCATTATCAGATGTACTGAGTGATAGTGAATTTAGTATTTCTAATGCTGTTAATGATTCCAAAAGTTATTTTGGAACTTCTACATCAAATCATGGACAACAGTCTCATGTGTTGGAATACAGTAGTGACTCATATAGCTGATGAAGAATTAAACATAGGTAATGTAGGTTCTTCTTCACAAAGGGTACTGCTTTGAAAGGTATCACATTGTAGAGAAGTACTAAGCAACCTGGTGAGTACCTGTTCCAAGTTTGGGGTTGATATCTTGAATACTTTTTGAGGTACAGTAGGTTGAGTGCAATAGTGCAATGTTGTTCTTGCAAGCTTGAACTATCTGGTAGCACTCTCCATTCGGAGCCACCAATTTATAAACATGCCAACAGTCTATAACAAAAAGTTGTATTTAAAATCTTTTAAATACCACCAACTTCAGCCAGAACTGAGGTAGCTAACTTGGGAACAAAGGGATAATGACCAACTAATGCCACCAAGGTCACCAAGTCTAACCAGCAGAGTTTAGATTTCCTCTGGCTTCTGTGAACTTCACTGACGTATTACATTGTCCCTACCTTTCTATATATGACCAAATACATTTGCATTCTAAACTACTGTAAGTCAACTCATATCAAAATGTTCATGAAGTGTTTGTTATCTTCACCAACAGTCTTTCATTACAAATTCCTTCCCGTCCTTGTCCTCAACTACCAACACTTCTTCCCAGTTTTTCATGGCCTTACGTTCATGTTTAAGAAGGCCAAGTTAGACAGTAAACCAACCTCCTTCTGGTAAAATACAGCACATCTCAATTACTCGTAGAATTACCTATGCTACATTTCTCATTATATTGTCATCTTAGGGAATACTAAGTCTAGTTGCTCTAATTTAGCATTTTGTACCTGGTATTCAACTATTTCCTTGGGTTATAAATCTCTTTCTCATCACTTAATCTGAAAAATACATGTTTAACCCATACTCACTGATTCTGTTTATATTCCAAGATTTATATTTATATTCTTTTTGTACTGTCTACCATAACAATCACATCACAAGAATAGATAATTTCTTATATACAATTTCTTATACACCGAGAATTACGTGAAACCAAACCAAGAAGCAAAGCATCTCACCTTCAATGCTTGATCCACATTGGCCTTTCCAGTAGCAGCAGCTAGCTCCTTCAGCACTTCCCCCCAAAGCCCAGTCTTCTCCTCCTGAATTTCCTGCTCCATCTCAAGGACAAAGTAGGCAAACCAGGGACACTCTGCACAGGACAAGCGTGGTAGGAGGGACACCGTATGTGCTGAGCCAGTGGCTACCCAACTGATGAAATTAGTTAGAGTGTTGCCATGACGAGGGCTGGCGACAGACTGAAATCACAAAAAAATGAAATAAGGTGAGAAATAAATTCAGTGATTTATCACCGATATAGAGTTATATACTGTATGCAAGTAAAGGATTGGGAACAGCTAGCATATGAATAAATAAAATAACCAATGCAAGCTTGTAGTTTTACTTAACTGCTGATATTAAAATCATAAAGAACTCTAAATCGATTATATGTTTTAAGAAAAAACCGAAGGAATATTACTCTTTTACAGATGTCTCAATATAATCTCTGTATAACTTGGTTTATTTAATACAATAATATATATATATTGTCCATATTCAATATATTACAGCCATGCAATATCTGTTCTGAAAAACTATGATCCTACCATGTAAAAAAAAAAAAAAAAAAAAAAAAAGGCAATGTCTTAGTTATCCAAAAATGTACTTGTCACTTTACAGAAAAAGCTATTGTATATGAAATGTAATTATTGTGTCGCCTTAAAAAAGTATGTACTGTATTGTCCCTATCACGAGCCAGAGGCTCATGGGACCTTTTGTCACCAATAAATAAATAAATAAAAGATTTACAGGTACCGTAATAAATAGCCATGGGACCTCCAGGGTTTTGCGATACTAAGCGAGCTGGCTACACGGTTTGGATTATGTAGCTGAGAGCTTTTATTTGAGAGATAGTGGGTTTGAACCCTCCTTATCAGCAGCCCTAAAGACTGTTTGCCATGGTTTCCTATTTTCACACAGGCAGGTGCTGGAGTTGTACCTTAATTAGCCTCTCAAGCTGATTCTACGTATACAGGTACGTTCGTACTTAATATGCACTCCAGTGATGCATGTATGCTCCACACAGTAATGCGCAAAAATAGCATCTGTATGGCATCTATGAAGCATTCTTGAAATTGCTTATACCAATTTCTAAAAGCTTTGATACTCCTGACTACCAATATTTCATGAGTTTATTGTTTTGTGCCTCATTGAAGTGAGGAATAATTTGCCTTATATGTCCTCTGTTAAGACAACATAGAAACGTGTTTTTTTTTCCTATTGGCTTTACGTCGCACCGACACAGATAGGTCTTATGGCAACGACAGGACAAGAAAAGGCTAGGACTGGGAAGAAAGCGGCCGTGGCCTTAATTAAGGTACAGCCTCAGCATTTGCCTGGGGTGAAAATGGAAAACCACGGAAAATCATCTTCAGGGCTGCCGACAGTGGGGTTCGAACCCACTATCTCCCAAATACTGGATACCGGCCACACTTAAGGACTTCAGCTATCAAGCTCAGTAACATAGAAACTATCGACTTCCAGGAGCCATCTGTGCTAAGAATTTAAGCTTCTTATGCTTGAAAGAGGAAGGTAAATATTGTCAGGGGAAGCATAAGAGTCTACTTAATGAAACATTGCAGGGCCTTTGCATAGTCTTTGAGGTTCTGAAAGTGAAAATACTCCATTAGGGGAGGATTAGATTACTGTAAGCAGTTTTGATAGCAATTCCGAATGTGCAGAAAGTGATATTGGTTGGGTTCAAGAAGGATTTTTGTCTCGTGAAGAAAAAGATTAATATGTGGAACGTGTCGATGTAACATATGCTTATAGTGACATTCAGTGGGCATGGTGAGTTACAAACTGTGTACAGCAAGCGGACAATTCCTTTTACTGGACAATCGGACCCACAGAAGAACTTTGCTGGTGTTTTAGATGGGTTTTTACTCTTCTCCGATGAGGTGGTTAAAAATATCATAGGAAAGGAGACAAACTGATATGCTTACAGGGGAGTATCTGGAAGCCAAGGTCATGTGTTAGGACCTGGGAGCCAGTGACAAGTGATGAATATGTGGTGCTGTTGATGAGTATAGTGCAGAAGGCCATTTTGGGAATTTATTTCAGAAGAGATGCATTTCTGGAGTTTCCAACCTTTCTGCAAACTGACCTTTATGTTAGGCCCCTTTAAACAACAACAATCATCATCATCTATGAAACAGTTTGAAATCATAATGCAATTATTGCGTTTCGTTGACAATAGAACAGCTGACAATTACACAGGGGCTCCAAAATTATTCAAAATATACTCCAAATAAAGAACAAAATTTCAGTCTGCCTACTTTCCAGCAAAACTCTTCCGACTTTTTATTTTCAATTTGGAAATATGACCCATTTTCAGTGATCCTTCCTTGCTTGTGTCCTCTTACGTTACACAAAACTTCCCCACCTATCTTGCACTGAATCGGCTTATTAATTTCCATAATTTGGAAGTAGTTTTTGCAATACCCATATGTTTCAAGATTATCTTTACTTGTATGAGCTACTGACTCTGCAAGATATTTTTTCTTAGATGAATACTGATATTATGTTTAGATTTAGCTAAGTCAGAAGATTTGCCTTTCAGATCAATGCAGCCTTAACTATAGTCTTTCATTACACTTCGCTTTATTGAAGGCTCAAAGCCATACTTTGTGTAGAGTTTTCAACATCTTAAACATGTTTTAGCAGGTGTAAAGTTATTGCCAGCTGCTTTCCCTATGATTTAAATGGTTTGGGTGACTTTTCTGAGAGATCTTTGTTTTTTCCAGGATTAGAATTGCAACCAAACACACAACACTGAGGAACCTTGCAACTACATTGATTTATTTAACAGCTGCAGTAATCTTGCAGCACTCACACTGTTGTTTGATGCTGAATTAGCGAATGATAGAAGTGATGTCACTACGTTCACCACTCAGCCATTTACCTCCAAAATCGTATTCTTTTGCAGAAAACATGGTCATGTTTCATTTTTTAAGGCCTCCACTTTCAGTTCTGTATCATTCAATACAGGACAATTACTTTAGGCGACAATATGTTCCTATCCTCTTTCCTAGGTTCCTTTCTTTAATTAATATGTATACTGTTCCTTCACATAAAGTTCCCAGATTGATCCGATCAATGTATAGAAGCAAAGTTATCTTCACATAGGTCTCGTGTCTGTAGATTTACAGGCATATCAAAGAACAACTGCAGGACAAAATTCTGGCTCCCTTAAACCACAGAAGTAATTAGTAAGACATAAAAACAATAACATTATAATTTAAAAAACATTGAAGCTTTTTAGATCTTTCCAATCATGAAATTAAAAGTGTTTCGGCCCAGTGTGGTAGTGGGCATGTCAGTTGTATTGCCATACCTTTCCAAGATGCTGGTGGCTACTGCACCGTTGAGACACCACTCCAAGCCTCATTTGTAGGAAAATACAGTGACAGTGCATTATGTACCACTTGTATTAATGCCTGCCTTTGGCTTCTATATAAAATTTAGTTCCAACAAGGAAATTTATTATTATTCCTCCCCTGTGAACCATATGACCTTGCTGCAGTGGAAAGGCTTGCAAGTCCTAATGAAGCAGAAAGCTGAACTGTAGGTGCATCCATATCGGAGGGGTATCTGTTCAGTGTTGGCTACTGAGTTTATGATTCAAAGCAGTGTATCGATTCAGACAACTGTCCGAGTGAATTGAATTGCAGCAACGGCGAGCTTATGGCACACAATTCAGATGACTCACAGCAGACAGTGCTGAGTAGCACACTCATGGATCAGTGAGACACAATACACATACGGTTCATTTTCAAGACTCTCAACAATGGTGGGGAGCTAAACTTCAGTTGACCGGGCGAGTTGGCCATGCGGTTAGAGGCGTGCTGCTGTGAGCTTGCATCCGGGAGATAGTGGGTTCGAATCCCACTGTCGGCAGCCCTGAAAATGGTTTTCCGTGGTTTCCCATTTTCACACCAGGCAAATGCTGGGGCTGTACCTTAATTAAGGCCACGGCCGCTTCCTTCCAACTCCTGGGGCTTTCCTATCCCATCGTTGCCATAAGACCTATCTGTGTTGGTGCAACGTAAAGCCAGTATCAAAAAAAAAACAAAAAAAAACTTCAGTTGTAGGCGAGACACACAGAGTCATGGCGCACAGAAAGAATCGTATGCTATAATGGACTCTCGCTCTCAGCTCATTTGAAAATTAGCCCTCTAGCCTACTCTGCGAGTATGAGTCGTGCTCATGACCACTCAGAACTATCTGTTTTATACTGGGAAAAAACACTTAGTATTTTCTCAGTTCTTATGTTGCACTATTGCATGTCATTGTACCCATGTATGTGGTCAGTGAGCAAGTGAGCTGACGCAACAACTTAACTAAAAAGGCGTTGAATATGAAAACCGAGAATACAGTAAAATTTCCCGAGTTATTTGAAATCATTTAAGAAAAGACTAAACAAACAACTGATAGGAAATCTGCCACCTGAGCGACAGCCCTAAATGCTGATCATTGATGATTGTGTATACAGATATTTTTTCATCTAATTCTATACAATTATTTAATGGAGTCGTTGGAAAGCCTTTGAAACATCGAAACTTGATGCGAAGAGGTGACTGCCAGAGAAACATTAATCTAAATGCTAGATAGCGCACAGGAAGGCAGTTCAAACAATGAAGACCAGATGGCAGCAGCAAACATTGAATGCTACACAGATGTAATGGGAACATTGACTCTAAGGTGCCATTAATAGGATCACTGTACTGATTCAGCAACATGAACAGAATCAAATGAATTGATTCAGTAAAATGAATAGAAAATTCCTTTGCTATACCTGTTGAGAGACAAGACTAATGAATGGTTCATTAAAGCGGGGTAGCAGCCTTTCAGAAATTGCAAGGGTGGCAGTCAGGATGATCGATTGATATGGCCTTGTAATAATATTTAACATGGCTTAGCTGTGTTGATACTGTTACACAGCTGAAAGCAACTGGAAACTACAGTTGTACTAACTCAAAAGGACATGGAGCTCTCTCTGCATGAATATATGATGTACTGATGATGGCTTACTCCCGGATAAAACATTTGGGAGGTATAACTGTCCCCCATTTGGATATCCAGGTGGGGACTACACAGGAGGGAACAATCATCAGGAAGATGAATACTGACATTCTACAAGTCAGAGTGTGGAATGTTGGAAGTTTGAATCGTTGTGGTAGGTTAGAGAATCTGAAGAGGGAAATAGACAGACAAAAATTAGATGTAGATGGTTTAAGTGGCATTGGCAAGTACATCAGGTTTGGTCAGGCAACAACAGAATGATCAGAACTATCAGAATTATGAATAAGAAAATAGGGCTGCGGATAAGCCACTACAACCAGCATAGAGAACAAATTATTGTTGTCCAGAAAGACACCAAAAGCCTATGCCCACCACAATAGTGCAGGTCATTATGCATACTAGTTCAGCAGACGATGATGAAATTGAAAGAATATATGAAGAGATAGAAGATTTAATACAATATGTAAAAGAAACAAGAATCTGATTTTGATGGGAGGCCCAATTTTGAAGTCAGAATTTGACAGAGCTTTGAGAGACCTAAATAAGAAGAGATAGTAATGCCATAGGAGAATTCGGACTGGAATGAAGGAAAGAGAGAGAAAGTCAGCTAGTTGAATTGTGTAGTGATAATAATATAGTCCTTGCTAACTTGGTTCAAACACCACAAAAGATGGCTGTACACACGGACAAGACCAGGAGACACAGGAAGGTATCATATATCCCTCATTATGATACTCAGAAACCAGGTGTTGGATTGCAAGACGTTCCCAGGAGCAGACGTGGAATCTGACCACAACGTGGTGATCATGAAATGTCACCTGAAGTTTAAGAAATTGAAGAAACAAAGGAATGCAAGAACATGGGATCTACATAAGTTGAAAGAAAAGAGTATGAGGGATTGTCTCAAAGAATATGTTGCACAAGGACTAAATGAAAAGACTGATGGAAACATAATAGATGAAAAGTGGACAGACATGACAAATGTAATTAGTAGTGCTGCTAAAGAAAATTTAGGAAGAAAGATAAGATCAAGTAAGAATCAGCGGATGACTCAGGAGATACTAGACCTGACTTGATAATGGCAAAAAGACAAGAATGCAAAAAAAGGTAGGAGGGCAGGAAAGAATACAGGCGATTAAAGAATATAGAAAGTGCAAGTCGGCTAAGGAAGAATTGCTGAAAGAGAAGTGCAAGGATGGTGAAGATTGTACGGTTGTAGGGAAGGTAGATGCTGCATACAGGAGAACCAAGGAAACCTTTGGAGAAAGGAGAACTAGGTGTATAAATATTAAAAGCTCAGGTGGAAAACTACCTTTGGGGAATGAAGACAAGATAGAAAGATGGCAGGAACAAACAATTGTATCATGGAAGGAAGGGCATAATAATGTTCTGAAACAAGATTCTGTTGATGCTGATGAAATGGGATACCCAATTTTCAGGTCAGAATTTGATACTTTGAGAGACCTAAATAGGAACAAGACACCTGGAATTGACAACATACCCTCAGAATTATTAACTGCCTTAGGAGAAGTGCCATTAAATTCTAGACAGAATATTATTATACCAATTTCCCACAAATCAGGTGGTGACAAGTGTGAAAACTACCACACCATCAGTTTAGTAGCTCATGCTTACAAAATTTTTGCACATATTATTTACAGGAGAATGGAAAGAGAAGTTGAAGCAGAGTTGGGGAAGATCAGTTTGGCTTCAGAAGAAATGTAAGAACATGTGAAGCTATCCTGACTTTACATCTGATCCTAGAGGATGGCATTCGTAGATCTAGATTAGTAGATAATGATGACTAGGCCAAGCTACCTGAAATTCTGAAGGTGATCGGGATCAGATACCGAGAAAGACAAAGTATCTACAATCTGCATGAAAATGAGTCTGCATTGATAAGAATCAAAGATTATGAAAAAGAATCAGTTATCCAGAAAGGAGTGAGGCAAGGCTGCAGCTTGTCCTGCCTACTTTTCAATGCTTACACAGATCAGGCAATAAAGGAAATAAAAGGAGAGTTTGGAAAAGGAATCGGAAACCGAGGAGAGGAAATCGAAACTCTGAGATTAGACAATGATATTGTTATTCTGTCTGAATCTGCAGAAGATCTGGAGAAATTGCTGAACGGTACAGACACAGTCTAATAATCACACAGCTGATAATCAAGTTCCTACATTCCAATAACTGCAATTCAAGTCCCTGGCGTAGTTTAGACAGAAATACTTTTGAGAAATTATTGTAAACAACCTCATATTTTTCAACATTTAAGGACACTTTTATTCTCCATCCCGTGGAGTAGGAAAAATATTAGTAATCCACCATCTGTAAAGATCACATAACCGCATTTCAGTTGAGAATTGTAGTGTAGATACAGTATATTAGATAGTATCTTGCCTGTTAAATTTGTGTGTATTTTTGTGCAAACGGCAGGTTTCATTTCTATTACAGCATAGTAGGACAAAGTAGTACTAATATTAATCTGTATACGTGTTTAACTTTGTTGGTAATCTATGAGTACCATACCTACCGGTAGTTCTTGGGAATATCTAAATTTAGGCCTAATTGAAATTTTCATTTCTATTTGTGCTTAGTAAGAAGCTAGTATACGTCCGAACGTAGTTTAAACATTATTGTAGTGTAGTATAGTATAGTATAGTATAGTAACTTATTAGAAATTAGAGTGCCTATTCTATAATTTTGAGTAGTTTTGCGAATTTCGAACTTTAATGGTAATTTTTTTTCTGTTTTTCCTTGGTAATAACCTGTTGTAATTAGAATACGTCTGAACGTAGTTTAAAATTATTGTAGTGTATTGTAGTATCTGTACTTAGTCTGAACATAGTTTAAAATTATCGTAGTGTATTATAGCATCTTATTAGAAAGTAGTAAGTTTACTCTATTACTGTGAAATATTTGTATAATATAGTACAGTTTCTGTGGTATCTGTAGTAACTCTCTTACTAAAATTCTGTTGTTGTAATTAGGGTAGACTTAACTGCAGTTAAGAATTGTGTAATTCTTGTGTATTATTCTGTTTCCAGTAATTAACAGCAATTTTCATTGTGTTAGCGTGTTGTAGGAATAAAAATAGTACAATTAAGTAGTATTGTAGTGTAGTAGTAGCCTAATATTAAATACTTACTGTCGTGTGATATTTGTGAACTAACCTAGACAATATTTCTTTCCTTTCATTTTTATTTTGCACAGAATAAGCTATATCTTATTTTTCCTTTTCTTTTCATTATTTAGTAAAAAAATGCCTAAGCAGTGCGAGTGTAGGAACTGTGGGTGTGGCCAGGCATTAAGGAGTATGAGGGAAGAGTTGGTGAGCTTGAGGGAGATAATTAGGATACTCTCAGAGGACAGGAAGGAAAGTAGGCCTCCAAACAATGTACAGGATACAGTAGGTGAAATAGAGGGATTGGAAGGAAATGGGGGAATTGTGGAAGACAGGTGGTCTAATGTTTTAAGAGGAAGGAGATTACAGGCTAAGGGCTCCATTCAGGATCAAAATTCAGGACAGGTGTCAGTGAGAAATTGGTACGAGTCACTGCAGGTAGAACAACTGAGGGAAGATGAGGAACAGGGAACTGTTGCAGAGAAGTTTGGAAGTAGGAGAAAGGGAAGAGGTAGGAAAGGGAAATATGGAGTAGTGGATAGGAAAAGACAGGTGGAACAGGGTCATGGGATGGAGAAAAGGGAGCTTCTACAGCTGTCAGGAAAGATAGGACTGACCAGGAGGGGAGGGGATCAAGTGGGGTGGGTAGGGTTGAGGCTCTGGTCATGGGGGATTCTATCGTTAGACATGTCGGGAAAGTGTGTGGAGGAAAGGGTACCAGGGTAGAGTGTTATCCAGGAATTAGGTTAAGACAGATGTTGAAGAAAGTAGAAGAGAAGGAGGAGGGAAAGGAGAAAGTGGTAGTGTTTCACGTTGGTACCAACAACGTAAGGCAGGCTGATATAAGTACCAACATAGTTGGGGATGTGTGGGATCTGGTAAATGCAGCACGGATGAAGTTTAAGGAAGCGGAGATTGTTATCAGTGG
Organism: Anabrus simplex; assembly: GCF_040414725.1. Classification (NCBI taxonomy): domain Eukaryota; kingdom Metazoa; phylum Arthropoda; class Insecta; order Orthoptera; family Tettigoniidae; genus Anabrus; species Anabrus simplex. The sequence continues at coordinate 232,208,106 of NC_090267.1, read as the reverse complement.
AATACTGTGTAGGAGGGATACTGACTGGAAGGCGATTGCGGATTTAAATGAGACTATGGAGTGGGTATGTGGGAAACTGGGAGTGAAATTTCTAGATCCTAATGGGTGGGTAGGAGATAGGGATCTGCGCTCAGATGGCCTTCACTTAAACCGCAGTGGTACATATAAGTTAGGAAATTTGTTTAGAAGGGTTATAGGGAGGTACATTCACGGAAACAGGGTGTGCTAGGCAGCGGTGTTAAGGGAACAGGGAACTGGAAATCAAGTAGGGATGACATAAAACTGTTAGTGCTCAACTGTAGAAGTATTGTAAAGAAAGGAATAGAATTCAGTAATTTAATAGATATATACTTACCAGATATTGTAATAGGAGTTGAATCATGGCTGAGAAATGATATAATGGATGCAGAAATTTTCTCACGGAACTGGAGGGTGCATTGTAGAGATAGGATAGGAAAGGTAGGAGGGGGAGTATTCATTCTCGTGAAAGAAGAATTTGTAAGCTACGAAAAAGTTAAAGATGACAAGCACGAAATTCTAGGGGTAAGGCTCATTTCTAAAGATAATAGGCAACTAGATGTCTTTGGAGTGTACAGACCAGGAAAGGGCAGCGCAGATGCTGATTCAGAATTATTTGATAAGATAATCAGCTATGTGGGAAACGATAAGGAAAGGAACGTGACCGTAGCGGGTGATCTCAATTTACCAAATGTCAATTGGGAAGGTAATGCAAATGACAGGAAGCATGACCAACAAATGGCAAATAAGTTAATATGGGAAGGGCACCTGATTCAGAAAGTGATGGAACCAACTAGAGGGAAGAATATTCTGGATGTGGTGCTGGTAAAACCAGATGAGCTCTATAGAGAAACCGAAGTAATAGATGGTATTAGTGATCACGAAGCTGTTTTTGTGGTAATTAAAAATAACTGTGAATGAAAGGAAGAGATTAAAATTAGGACTGTTAGGCAGTACCATATGGCTGATAAAACAGGCATGAGGGAATTTTTAATAAGCAACTATGATCGGTGGAAAACGGTAAATAAAAATGTAAATGTAAACAGACTCTGGGATGGGTTTATAGCAATTGTTGAGGAATGTGAAAATAAGTTTGTACCTTTAAAGGTGGTAAGGAATGGTAAAGATCCACTATATTATAACAGGGAAGTAAGGTGACTAAGAAGGAGGTGCAGGTTGGAAAGAAATAGAGTTAGAAATAGCTGTGGAAGTAAGGAGAAATTGAAGGAACTTACTAGGAAATTGAATCTAGCAAGAAGTCAGCTAAGGATAACATGATGGCAAGCATAATTGGTGGCCACACTAATTTTAGTGAAAAATGGAAGGGTATGTATAGGTACCTTAAGGCAGAAACAGGTTCCAGGAATAATTAATGAACAAGGGGAGTGTGTATGCGAGGATCTTCAAAAGGTAGAAGTATTCAGCCAGCAGTATGTAAAGATTGTTGGTTACAAGGATAATGTCCAGATAGAGGAGGTGACTAATACCAAAGAAGTATTAAAATTTACCTATGACAGCAATGATATTTACAGTCAGATACAAAAGTTGAAAACTAGAAAAGCAGCAGGAATTGATAAGGTTTCGGGGGATATACTAAAGACAATGGGTTGGGATATAGAACCATATCTGAAGTACTTGTTTGATTTTTGTTTGCATGAAGGAACTTTACCAAATGAATGGAGAGTTGCTATAGTAGCCCTTGTATATAAAGGAAAGGGTGATAGGCATAAAGCTGAAAATTACAGGCCAGTCAGTTTGACATGCATTGTATGTAAGCTTTGGGAAAGCATTCTTTCTGATTATATAAGAGATGTTTGCAAAATTAATAATTGGTTTGACAGAAGGCAGTTTGGGTTTAGGAAAGGTTATTCCACTGAAGCCCAACTTGTAGGATTCCAGCAAGATATAGCAGATATCCTGGATTCAGGAGGTCAGTTGGACTGTATTGCGATTGACTTATCTAAGGCATTTGATACGGTAGATCATGGGAAACTACTGGCAAAAATGAGTGCAATTGGACTTGACAAAAGAGTGACTGAATGGGTGGCTCTGTTTCTAGAAAATAGAACTCAGAGAATTAGAGTAGGTGAAGCTTTATCTGTCCCTGTAAAAATTAAGAGGGGGATTCCTCAAAGCAGTATTATTGGACCTTTATGTTTTCTTATATATATCAATGATATGTTTAAAGAAGTGGAATCAGAGATAAGGCTTTTCGCACATGATGTTATTCTGTACAGAGTAATAAATTACAAGATTGTGAGCAACTGCAAAATGACCTCGATAATGTTGTGAGATGGACAGTAGGCAATGGTATGATGATAAACGGGATTAAAAGTCAGATTGTGAGTTTCACAAATAGGAAACGTCCTCTCAGTTTTAATTACTGCATTGATGGGGTGAAAGTTCCCTTTGGGGATCATAGTAAATACCTAGGTATAAATATAAGGAAAGATCTTCATTGGGGTAATCACATAAATATGATTGTAAATAAAGGGTACAGATCTCTGCACATGGTTATGAGAGTATTTAGGGGTTGTAGTAAGGATGTAAAGGAGAGAGCATATTTGTCTCTGGTGAGACCTCAACTTGAGTAGTTTCAGTGTATGGGACCCTTACCAGGATTACTTGATTCAGGAACTGGAAAAAATCCAAAAAAAAGCACCTCGATTTGTTCTGGGCGATTTCCGACAAAAGAGTAGCGTTACAAAAATGTTGCAAAGTTTGGGCTGGGAAGACTTAGTAGAAAGGAGACGAGCTGCTCGACTAAGTGGTATGTGATGTAGATGTTGATTCCCATAGGGAACCTAAAATATTTTTCCCGAATGAGTACATTTGATGGCCAGGCAGGCATCTATTTTTGGAAATGAGACATAGCTCTCATAGTGCATTGGCACTGCTGGTGGCTTCAAATAGCCTATGCAGTGGCCTCCACGGTATGCACTAGCCTTGCGTCTTGGGTGGTGTGCTAAGTCCCAACTGACGAGCCTAACTTAGCACACGAGGGCGAAACGCAGGCAACCAAGAATGAGTTAGCTGGAAAATTTGTAATGTCCAATAACGGACCATTATATTGGTATTATAAGTGGTATGTTCCGAGCTGTCAGTGGAGAGATGGCGTGGGAGGACATCAGTAGACGAATAAGCTTAGATAAAGTTGGAATTCAAGTGGACAAATTGGGGCAAATATTCATTTATAGGAAAGGGAGTTAGGGATTGGAATAACTTACCAAGGGAGATGTTCAATAAATTTCCAATTCCTTTGCAATCATTTAAGAAAAGGCTAGGAAATCAACAGATAGGGAATCTGCCACCTGGGCGACTGCCCTAAATGCAGATCAGTAGTGATTGATTGTGACTGATTGGAGAAGGAGTACAAGATGATGATAAATAAATGCAATGCAAAAGTAATGGAATGCAGTCGAATGAACGAGTGATGCAAGTAATATTAGATTAGGAAATGGTCTTGTAGGAAGTAGACGGTACTGTTACTTGGGTAGCAGAAAAACTAATGATGGCACAAGTGAGGTGGACATGAAATGCAGACTAGCACAAGCAAGGAAGGCCTTTCTTAAGAGAAGAAATTTGCTCACTTCAAATATTGATATAGGAAAAAATAAAGCTGTTTTTGAAGACTTTCGTCTGGAGTGTGGCATTGTATGGAAGTGAAACATGGATGAACTAGCTCAGAAAGAAAGAGAATAGAAGCTTGTGAAATATGGTGTTACAGAAGAATGCTGAAGGTGAATGGGTAGATCGAATCACAAATGAAAGATACCGAATCGAATTGGTGAGAGGAGAACGATTTGGTAAAATTTGACCAGAAGAAGAGACAGAAGGATAGGACACATCGTAAGATAACCAGGACTTGTCAGTTTTTGAGGGAAGTGTAGGCAGTAAAAACGGCAGGTGTAGACCAAGGTTATGGAAAACAGATTAGAGTAGATGTAGGATGTATTAGTTAAAGAGTTTCCACAGTGACCTTGGCTGGCAGTGATATTGCATATGTTGGCAACGCTCCAGCCGAGCAGAATTCATTGCTATTAAAGTGAAAGTCGTGCGAGGTGTCCAGTAGCATGTGAGACTTAAGATGCTTTCTACAAAGAAGTGAACGTTTTTAGTGGAGTGGGACTTCTGGGAAGGTGACAAACACATGGATGCAGTGAAAAGAGGATTTTACGAATGGTTTTCAGACTCAGTTCTACTGCATCGTGATACTGTGACAGATTTAATAAGTGAATTCTTTAGTTGTGGTGCCATATTCTATGCTCCGAACAGTGGTAGACAACAAATTTTAATGCAAGATGAACTTTTGGATATTTCTGGCAGGCTCCATAAAAGTTTATCTAAATCCATGAGGAAATTGGCAGAGCAGGCTGGTGTATCTCTCTTCACAATACATAGAACAGCAAGAAAGAAGCTAAATCTTTATCCACATGAATCTCCTGTGAATCTGGTAAGTGTACAACAATCATTAGGCTTTTCACCCCTTCAATTTTCTCTGTTTTGTTTTGTATCCCTTGTTATTTGCTGTGTTATCAGTAGGCCTCGGACATTTTGAAAATGCATATTTTGAACGTTAGTGCATATTTTGAATGTTAGTGCATATACAGGTATATTTTTCTCTTATGTGTGATCGATTATTTAAGATTTCTGAATGAAATGAAAAATCTAATGAACTCTATATGTTGTACATCCCTTGGCAACACGAGAAGCCTTCCCCTGATCAAGGAAAGGGCTTTCAGTGTCGCAATACAAGCAGGTAGACGGATGCATTTGCCTGATGTAAAAAGGGGAAACCATGGAAAACCATCTTCAAGATTGCTGACAGTGGGGTTCGAACCCACTGTCTCCCGAATACTGGATACTGGCAGCACTTAAGCGACTGCAGCTATCGATCTCGGTACAAGAACTTTTTTTTTCATACTTTTTCTCAGATAAGTACTGGTACTATGTTTAGATTTAGGTAAGTCAGAAGATTTGCCTTTCAGATCAGTGCAGCCTTAACTATACAGTCTTTCATCACACTTCGCTTTATTGAAGGCTCAAAGTCATCCTTCAAATACCACTAAACTGAGATGGAATCAAAATTGCCTATTTGAGCTCAGAAGGCCAATTCTTTACTTGTCTAAGCTACTCAGCCTGGCAGAAGTTTCTGAACAGGCTAAGATGATGATCTTCCATTCTTACCAAAACTGCATTCCTATTCCTCTAATATTTCTTTCTAATATTCATTTTCATAATTTGGATTCATGGGATATAATGGTAGTCCCTTAGGAATTATTACTTATCCTCATCATCATTGTAGACCATCTCCAGTCGCCCGAATGTGGTTTGTGAGCCTCCTCTACCTCTGTCGGTCGAGGGAGATCACTAGAGATCAATTCATCTTCAACCTTTGTCGATTCTATTCCTCTCTATACCACATTCTGTTTATCTTCATTAACCATATTTTCCTAGGTCTTCCTCTTGGTCTTGTGCCCTCCATGTCTCTCTCCAGCCATACTCTTGCTATTTTGTCAGGAACCATTCATTTAACATTTAGCCAAACCTTTGTAGTCTTAATTTTTCAATCAATTTTAAGAGATAAATTGGATCTTCACTCCTAATCCTATCCCATCCCATTTTCTGAACTCTCATCCTCAGTAATGCCATTTCTGCACTTCAGTCTTCTATGTCTTCTTGAAATGGTACAGGTCTCCATTTTTTTTAAATATTTTATTTTACGCCCACATTGGAGCACTGAAATCAATCTATATACATTCAAGTCTTATGAATATTGGTTACAAATTTGGTTGATATTTCTTCTTTTGTTCCCAGAAATGTTTCATTCTCTCTGACCTGGCTGCTCGTTCTTCATCAGTTATGTTGTACTGTTTGCGTGTATATGTCTTCAGTTTAAGTCTCACGTCATTATTTCTCAGGATCCTCTTCTCTTCTCTGTTTTCAATTTGTTGAATTGTCAAGCCTAATTCATTTAAATATTCTTGTACTTCTTTGAACCAATTATTTTTAGTTTTACCATTCCAAAAGTAGTTGAATAAATGTTTGAGTATCCTAGTCTCTGGTAGTCATGATATGTGACAGAAAAAAGCAACTCTTCTTTTCTGCATTGTATCTATTATAGACTCAGTCTCCTGGTATACAACTTCATTAGGTAGTAATCGCCATTGTCCATCCACTTGGTGTTCTTTCTTTAGAATTGTTCTAATGATTTGTCTATTTTCTATAATTCATCTGTAGTTGATTTTGTATTCAAACTGAATAACGTTTCACTAGCATAGGTTGCTTCAGGCTTAATAACGAAGTTGTAGTGTTTAAATTTTGCATTTATCGAGAGAGATTTCTTCTTGTAGGTTGGCCAAGTAATGTGTTGAGCTTGTTTTAATTTGGTAATTCTATTTTCAATGATATTTTCTCTTTTAAGTTCCAAGTTATAATCTCTCCAAGATATTTAAATTTATTAACAACCTTAATTTGTTTGTTATTAGTCAGTGTGATAGGTGATGTTTCCACTTTGAAGGATGGCATCATTTCCGACTTTTCAAAGGAGATTTGTAACCCAATTTTTGCTGCTATTCATTCTAATTCTTCAATCTGGAGTTCAGCCTCTTCCACCTTGTAAGTATCGCAAGGTCATCTGCAAATGCTAGACAATTGTGTTTGATATTTTTGCCAATCTTGATGTTTGGCTGACATTTCTTAGACCATTCTCGTACAACTTTCTCCAATGCACAGTTAAACAGTATTGGTGAGAGACCATCCCCCTGTCGAAGTTCAGCCCGGATTTCAAATGATTCAGACAACTCTCCTCGGAATTTAACTTTTGCTCTAGTGTTCTTGAGGGTAACACCAACAAGATTAATGAGTTTCTGGTGTAACCCAAATTCTTTAAGGATTTTAAGTAATGACTCACGATGAATACTGTCATATGATTTCTTGAAGTTAACAAAAGTTATAACTAGCTTTTTGTTTCTCATTCTTTGATGGTTCATAATCCACTTAAGACTAACAATTTGGTCAGGACAACTTCTTCCAGGTCGAAATCCCCCTGATATTCTTGCAAGTTCTTGGTCGAGCTGTTCTTGAATTCTCGTGAGGATAATTCTAGACACCATCTTATATGTGATATCAAGTAAAGAGATCCCTCGGTAATTATTTGGATCCAGTCTACCCCCTTTTTGTGTATTGGATGAATTATAGCTGTATTCCATTCTGCAGGCAGTTTTTCAGAGTTCCATATGTCTATGATGTGTTTGTGTAGGTTTTGAAGGTTTGGTTATTTGCATTCTTCCACAGCTCTGCAACCACTTGATTTTCTCCTGCAGCTTTATAATTCTTGAGCCAGTTAATTGCTTGAAGTACCTCATGGAAGTCTGGTGGAATAACCTTGTCTAAGTGTGTTTTATTTTTTGGATCAGGTGAAAATTCTAGGTATTCTTTTGGGTCTTCAGCATGTAGTAATTCTTTGAAGTGATCAGCTAGAATTTTGGCATTCTCCTGATTATTGTGTGCTAGTTGGCCTTGTTTATTTCTCATCATGAGTGTAGGTGGTTATACCCTGATTGATATTGTTTAAATGTCCTGTAATAGTCTCGTATATTATGTTGTTTGAATGATTCATCTATGTTAGCTACGTTTACTTTTTGATGGTCTCTTTTGATTCTTCTAAGTTCTTTGGCCATTTGTCTTCTCGCAATAGTTAGTTCATCTCGAGATTGTGCCGTTTTCTTTTGTTGGTCACTTACCCAGGCTTTGTGTCTTTTCTGTATTGCCATATCACATTCCTCATTCCACCAGGCATGTATCTTTCTCCTTTTCATAGGAGCAATTTTCTTCAGCAATATTTTTTAGTTTATCAATAATTGTTTCCAGTTTGTCGCTTAGAGGTGTTTTGGATCTCTCTGTATACACAGCGTTATTTATTAAGTAGCTGGGGTCATATTCCCTCCTTCTAGTGAATTTAAATGGTTTGTGATGTTTTCTTGGGGTTAACTTGATTTTAATCTTTGAAATATAATGATCAGAATCGATGTCCACCCCACGAAGGACTTTGACATTATAAATTTCTCTATGGTATTTTTTATCCATTGCTACGAGGTCTATCTGAAACTCACCCAGTTTAACATTAGGGTATTTCCAGGTCATTAATTTGTGTGGTTTTCTCTTAAATCTTGTGGTTTCAAGAATACGTCCACGGTCTGTGCAGTACAGTATTATCCCAGAGGAAGTTCATTACTCGGTGGTAAAACTGTGTCGCTTTTTGTATTCTACTAGCTATCTCTTTATCTAAGTGCCATTCTCAGAGATCATACTACCAAGGTACTTGAAGCTTTCCACTTGTTTTAGCTTTTTTCTTTCCAGATTATGACTCTCATCACATCTTGAAAATAAGTATTGTACTGTAATTCTCTTTTGATAATTTCTAGGATGTATCCCCATACAGTCTGAAATAGTCTGTATGTTCACTGCAATACCAAAAATCCAGCTCCTTTCACCATTCCTACAACAGCCTCATCCATTCTGACTGTGCTTTCTCTACTTTATTTTTAACATTTTTCATAGGAATATCATTCCTCCCCTTGATCAGATATAATCCTTTGTTGTTACATTTAACAAGTCATGAAAATTTTATCTCCAATTGCTTTTAGACTTCACTATGATTATTAAAACCATGTGCTCATTTATAATATCTACATTTCACCAGACTTCTTGCAGTAGTCAATTAAGAGAAAGATAAATTCTCTAATGCTAGGGCACAATTTCATCAAATTGTTCACAATCAGCCCTCAAATTTAGTAAAGAAATGTTCTAAGTGTTATAACATTATTCTGCATCATTTTTAAATCATCATCTTCCTGTTTTTTTCCAAATGATTTTGGGTCAGCTGTACATGTGGATCAGACCCAGTTTTACGGCCAGATGCCCATCCTGATGCCAACACTATGCGATGAATTCACTATCATATGTCTCTCTGGTGGTTAGTAGTGTGAAGGTGTGTTGTGTATGTAGGAAGGGGTGTGTATTAAGAAGAATACAGACATTCAGTCCCCAAGCCAGAGGAATTAATCTGATGCAGCTAAAATCCCCAGCCTGACTGGGAATTGAAGCCATGACTCTTTAGTTTAGGAATTGGACATAGTTTAAAATAAAAAAAAGGAACTGACATTACCAATGGTTTATGACTACTGCAGGACCAAAGATCATCACTGATGCTCCAATCATTTCCTTTATCAAAATTTAACTTCCACGACGAACTGGAATTAACTTTTCCCATGATTCACTCAACTAAATCCACTGGTGTATGTGTTGAACTCACCATGCAGCTAATCCAGCAAGCATACAATGTCTCAATGTCTCGAAGGAGACCACGAAATAGCAACCACCCAGCGTACTGGTGGAGCGAAGGGGTTGCTGATCTAACAAGGAATTGTCTTCGACGCAGGGCTTAGATGGTGAGAGGCAGTCCAGAGAATACTTCAGTCACAGTGGAGTACAAATCAGCGAAGAAGGAACTCCGTAACACAATTAGAAAAAGTAAAACCGATAAATGGTGGGCATTGGCTAAAGAAGTAGATGATGATCCATGGGGACTAGGTTACAAGATTGTAATGAAGAAATTTGGGACATTTTCAACCACAAGTATGGATGCACAAACCATTAAAGAAATTGTGGATATGCTATTCCCCGACCATCCAGAGAGGATTGACTGTGATGATGAAAAAGAATTGGATGATATACCCCTCTTTAAAGTAGAAGAGCTGAAGAGAGCTATTAGCTTAGAACCCAGGACCAGATGGTATACTTGCAGAAGTGCTAAAGATAATATCAGAACTCTGTCCAGAACTGTTGTTGAATATGTACAATCATTGCGTGCAAGCGGGTGTTTTTAGTCCCCTTTGATCAGCAAAGGAAAACTTTGTGATTATAGACCTTTGTGTACATTGGACATAGCTGGAAAAGACCTGGAGAAACTTCTGCAGCCCAGAATTCTCTCAGCAGTTCAGCTAGCAGGGGTTTTATCTGTTCACCAGTATGGATATTGGAGAGGGCACTTGACACTGGATGCAGTATGGGAGGTGGTGAATACAGCAGAAAGAGCACAAACGGGCAATCAATATTCCCGTAAATTGACACCTCTTGTGACCCTGGATGTGAAGAATGCCTTCAATTCGGCAGGGTAGAGGGACATGTTGGAAGCTCTTGAAGAAACTTTCAAGCTACCACAATATCTTATAAGCATAATGAGAGAGTACTTCAAGGATCGCACTCTGCTGTATGATATTGAAGATATACAAAGGACAGGTGATGCAGCGCATAAAAAGAATGGATGATGAGTCACAGGCTAACACTAGCAGAACACAAAACGGAGATAGTTCTTCTGATGAGGAAAAGGATCAAAACTCTTGTGCCAATGACTGTTGGAGAGTTAGTGATTGAAACGTCTACGAGCACAAAATATTTAGGAGTGACACTTGATTCCAAGCTCACATTCTGGAATCATATTTAGAGAGCGACAGATGAGGCAGTAAAATACATGACTGCACTTAGTAGACTGATGGGAAATAATAAAGGTCCAAAATCCAGTAAACGACGCCTTCTCATGTCGACGGTTCAGTCAGTGCTCCTGTATGGCTCTGAAATCTGGGCTGAATCCTTGAGATTTGCTTGGTATCGGAGAAGGACAGCTGCCGTACAATGGAAAGCAACTTTACTTATTGCACGGTTTACGAACTTGCAAGCCTCACGGTGGCAGCAATAGTCCCAATAGATCTACTTGCACTGGAGCGATGAGAAATCTGGTGTACCCAAGGAGAGCTGGAAAAGAAATGTGCAAAGAAGTGTGCCTTCAGTCAACGGATGAGGCGATGGCAACTCAGATGGGAAAGTGACCCTCGGGATAAATGGACCAAGTGACTGATACCACGCTTGGATATCTGAGTTGAAAGGGTTCATGGTGAAGTGAACTATTATCTCACCCAGCTTCTAACAGGACATGGATATTTTCAGAAATTCCTGCATAGAGTGGGCGGAGCAAGTGATGCAACATGCATATACTGCGATGACATCAATGATGTACTTCACACTTTCGTTGTGTGCGGCCACTGGATGATAAAGAGAAGATGTGTGGAGAACTGACACCAGATATTATTTCTGTGATGCTACGAAACCAGGTATCCTGGGATTGTGCGGCAGTGTATGTGGAGGATGTCCTTCATCAGAAGAAGAGGGATTTGGAAGCGTATGAACACCCGTAAAGGAGAAATGAAGAAAGGAGTCTGAAAGACTAAGTAAGCATGACATCAGCCTTAAGTAATGTGAGAGTGGTTCCTGGGTGATGATACACATCGTGGGAAAAGGGTGTGTGGTTTTTAGTGGGTAAGAATCCCACATTTGTGGAGTGCGGACCCTTCACAAGTGTCCTTTGCAGACAGTGTCGCTCATATAGTGGTACTAATGACAGGCAACCCCAAGACCCGTAGTGTTTCTCACATAATGGTACAAAAATAATAATAATAATAATGGTGTGTAGCCACCGAAGAGGCCTGGTGCAGGTGTGTGGACCCTTCACAAGTGTCCTTTGCAGATTTTCCACAGTCACTACTACTACTACTACTACTACTACTACTACTACTACTACCACCACCACCACCACCACCACCACCACCACCACCACCACCACCACTACTACTAATAATAATAATAATAATAAAAATCTTATGGCCTCAGCTACTGTGTGCAATTCTTTTAATTTGATGCCATCTGGCTGCTTGCTTGTCAATTTCAATGTTCCATTTTACTGTAGGTCTACTAGATGGCAGAGTTAACCAAATCTCTCTTGGACATCTACGGCTGAATTTTAATTAATTTTGTCAGGCAAACACCAAATGTGTTACCACAGATCTTTTACATGCCAACAAGGTATGACATGGAGCATCAAATGGACTTTTTCCCAAGCTTCAAAAATCTGACTACCTCTGCCAGGTCTGAACCCATCATCATGGATCCGGAGGCCGACACTAGACCAGTCATCCAATCAGGGAGCTTACTACCACTGAATAGAGTTACCAAATTCTGGTTTAGTATGTATCGGAGAACCAATATGAGATTTTATCTCATAACTTAAAACCTTGACTGGTATGATGGACTTGGGTCACATAAATAGTATGGTAAGGGTCTAAATGACCCAAACATTTTTTTCTTTAATTCTCAATAACCTAAGGCTAAGTAACAACAACAACAACAACAACAACTACTACTACTACTACTACTACTTAACCTTATTCCGTTTTTGACCACAGAAAACATCAGCTGGGTGTAGTTCAGACATTTTTGATCCTACTTATATCACATTCTACATGCAATATGACTGGTGCACCAAAGAATTATTTTCTGTGCACTGGACATCACTGTAAACTGGATAGGGAAGTTACAAAAAAAAAAAACAGAACTAGTAAATGAAAGCAAAGATATACTCATATTAAAGCAAGCTCATTAACCATGTCAAACTGTGATGAAGTATGAAGGAAATATGCAAACTGGCCAGAATACAAGTTCATTTCTACTACTGAAAATTCTTCCTTTTTCACAAATTTTCTATTTATTGCATTTTGCAAGCATTTACTATTCAATTATTGGAAGAGACGTGTGCCGTAAAGTGCTTTAAAAACAGTTAATTTTGCCAATATCTGTGATATGAAATGAAACAACTATTAACATTCTAGCTTCAATTTTTTCGACCAGCCATATTCCATCAACTCTCAAAAGGTTTGTAAACAATAACACTGACCTCATGATCCAATTCCAGAAGAGCCAACTAAAATCAAGATTAGTTCATTGTAAGTAAAAATCCACCATACAACTACACATGAACCAAGACACAGACTAGCCATTCACCGCAGAAAAACAAAGCAAACTTATAGAAATTATATTGTTTATACAAGATTACTCATAATCTACAGTTTTCTTAAAACGTATAACTAAAGTAGAGCCTTGATTATCCATCTTTGGGAGACGTATTGGCTGTTATTGGAGACCAGACTATCAAATGTCACTGAAGAATCACAAAAGTTGAAACAAAAGTTAGAATAATCGAAAAATTTGAAAATGGCAAACTGGTGGCTGAGGACAGTTTAACAGTGGTAAGGAAGAAATGGAGGTACCTCTAAAAATTGGATTTCAATCAGCAGAAACCCTTATGTAGTTTATGGAGCAAGACGATGACCCTTTATTCTTGGTCATTATATATGCTCTGGAGAATTAGAATCGACTTTAAAAAGAAAGAGGGGAAAAAAAAAAAAAAAAACACACTGGTATTAAAGTTCAGAAGAATAATTCTTTAAAAGAATACAAGCCAATAATAATAATAATAATAATAATAATAATAATAATAATAATAATAATTTCTTTGCGAGGGATTGTGGAAAATCTTACGAGACACTCATGAAGGGTCGGCACTCCACGAGTGTGTGGAATTCTTACTCATTAAAAACCACACAACCATTTTCTCACGATGTTTGTTTCTACCCCAGAACCGCTCTCGCATTACTTCAGGGTAGTGTCATGCTTTTAGTCATTCAGACTTCTTCTTCCTTCATTCATCTTTCACTGATGTTCAAAAGCATTCGGATCCCTCTTCTTCTGGTGCAGGATACTCTCCACATATTCTGTCACCCTATCCCAAGATTCCTGTTTTCTCAGCATCACAACCACAATATTACCTGGCGTCAATACTTCGAGTTCAGCTTCCACAATACTTCTTTCTGTCAACCAATGATCACACACGAAGAAAGTATGTAGGACGTCATCTATATCACGACAGTAAATGCATTTTGGACTGCTGGCTATGTTCAATTTGTGCAAAAATTTACGGAAGTATCCGTGCCCTGTTAGAAGCTGAGTAATATAGTAATTTACCTCACCATGAGTCCGTTCAATCCAATCATTTAGTCATGGTATTATTCGCTTTGTCCATTTCCCTCAAGGATCACTTTCTCGTCTCTGTTTCCAGCACTCCGTTTGACGGCTACGGACTAACTTCTTTGCGCGTTGCTGTCCGAGTTCTCCTTGAGTACGCCAGATTTCCTGTCGTTCAAAAGCAAGTAAATCAACAGGCGCTACTCCAGCTATGGTGAAGATTGCAGGAGCGGATACCATACGATATGCACATGCTATTCGCAACGCTGCTCTTCGTTGTACCGCAGCCATCATTCTCCTATACTTTCCTATCTTCAGTGATTCAGCCCATACCTCGGAGCCATACAGAAGTACTGATTGGACTGTTGACATCAGAAGTCGTCGTCTGCTAGATCTCGAGCCTTTGATATTGCCCATCAGTCGACTATGTTCGGTCATATATTTCGCTACCCTCTCTGTCACCCTCCGGATATGATGCCAGAATGTGAGTTTGGTATCAAGCATAATGCCTAAATATTTCACACTCTTAGGTGTTTCAATGGCTATCTCTCCAACTTGAAACGACACAATGGTCTCAATCCTTTTTCTTGTCAAAAAAACAATTTCCGTTTTATGATCAGCAAGTGTTAGTCTGTGATTATTCATCCATCTCTTTACCCGTTGCATCACTTGTTTAAGTTGCGCCAATTCCAGATCACAGGTCACTATCAAGACAGCCACATCATCAGCATAACCTGTAAGTGTTGTATCTTCAGACATCTCTAGTCGCAGTAAGCCATCATAAGTAATATCCCAAAGGTCTGGACCAAGAACGGATCCTTGTGCTGCACCGGCTGTAATCCGTCTAGTCTTTTGTCCACCCTCTGTATTATACAACAGTAAGCGATCCTTCAAATAGTCATTCAATATTCCATGAGATACTTCGGAAGCTTGAATGTTTCTTGAAATGCTTCCAACATGTCTGTCCATCTTGCTGAGTTAAAAGCATTCTTCACATCCACGGTCACAAGAAGCGCCACTTTACGAGAATAATGATTGCCTGTTTGTGCTCTTTTAGCAGTGTTCACTACTTCTAGTACTGCATCAACTGTCGAATGTCCTTTCCGAAAGCCATGCTGACGAGGTGACAAGTCCCCAGCTTGCTGAACTGCTGAGAGTATTCTGGGCTGTAGGAGCTTCTCTAAACCTTTTCCTGCAGTATCAAGCATAAAAAGAGGTCTATATCTCCCAAACTTCCCTTTGCTGATCAAAACTAATCATGCCTTTTTCCATCGATTGTTAAAAATACCTGCCATGAGGCAATTATTGTACATTTCCAGCAGCAACTATGGACAGAATTCTGCCGTTATCTTCAGTACTTCGGCTGGTATACCGTCTGGCCCTGGGGCTTTCTTATTTTTGAGAGAACTAATGGCTCTTTGTTCAATTGGTTGCCTTACATCTTCATCAGCAATCCTGTCTGAATGATCAGGGAACAAATTATCCACTATTTCTTTCATGGTTTGTGGATCCATGGTTGGATTTGATAGCGCCCCAAGTTTCTTCAAGACGACCTTATAGCCCAGTCCCCATGGGTCGTCATCTACTTCCTTAGTCATTGCCCACCATCTGTCAGTTTTACTTCTCTTGATTGTATTTCAGAGTTCTTTCCTTGCTGATTTATATTCTGTCATGAGTGAGACATCTTCCTGGCTACCTCTAGCTCTCTGTGCTCTGCGCCACAGTCGTAGACAACATTTCCTCAACTCCGCAATTTCTTCAGTCCACCAGTATGCTGGACGTTTACAGTTTCGTGGTTTTCTTCTAGTCATAGATGCATCACAAGCTTGTTGAAGGAGCCGCATGGTGAGTTTGACACGTATGTTAGCCATTTCATTTCCTGTATAACCAGAGCATTTTCTTGATATGTCCTCCATTTCTCTATGTAGTGTATCAAGAAATTTCTCTTTATCTATAATGGCTGTATTCCATTGTTGGATCAGTAAATTGTGCAACATAGTCCTTAGCTTACACGTTATAATTGGATGGTGTTATGCATCAATTGATCAAGCGCCAAAATGGATTGTTTTAGATTATTGCACCATCTAGTAGCTAAAGGTGTTAACTTTACATAGGTTATTATTCGGACTCTTATTCTCAATATGATTTCGCGGGGAAATTAATTTTGACCAAACGCCAACCTCTCAATCATTAAATTGAAGTTTTGCATCAAGTGAACAAACACTATTTGCGAGTCTGAATTACGCATCAAATGACCATACGACAAGCGTGTAGTCACTTGGTCATATGATGCTAAATGTAGATTCCCGCGTAGCAGATTTCTGCTCAGGTTTTCTTCCCTGTGGTGTACGCCCAGAACCTAAAATCCTCCGATATGGAAAAATCAAAGTTGGATGAAAAACTCGAAACGCTTTGTTTTGACATTGAAAAAACACTGCCATTGCCCGGTATTTCCATAGATGTGGTTTTTACAAGCGTCAGTTGTGGTTACATAATTTAGGGATTCATAGTGGGAAAGATAATAAAGGTCATTGTTATGTCTGGTTGGAAGGAGAAGCAGGATGAGGGGCTCAGGAGGTTGGATCCTGCTTGTGCAAGCATCTCATGGAAAACATGCACAAAGCCAAAGAAGTCATATTGTCGTCAGATTCTTGCGGAGGCCAGAATCATAATATAAAGATTGTTCTACTTCTGAAAATAGTTTTGGAACAACACCCTACCATTGAAAAGATTACACACATATTTCTATTTCCAGGCCATATCATCCTCCCTAACGACAGCGACTTTGTAGATATGGAACGTGTTTTCAAATTTCAGCGGCGCCTCTATACCACCAAAGACTACATAAATGTAATGAAGATGTGCCAAAAGAAGAACCCGCTTGTTGTGCACAGAATGATCAGACCGGATTTTCATAGTACAGTTCATCTGGAGAAGCACACTGTAAACAGGAAGACAGGCACAGACAGTGAGAAGGTAAACTGGCTGCATGTGAGAGAAATAGAGTTGAAGAAAGATAAACCTTTCAGCAATTTCTTAAAAATGCATTTTGATGCAGAACGCACTGCTGAAGTGGACATTAAGAAATCTATAGTTGGTCACCGGCTTCAGAATGAAAATGGATCAGTTCCTCATGGTCTGCTCACTCTGTTATGGTCCAATGGGAAACCAGTTTCAGAAACAAAACTGAATGACCTGCGCTCTCTCATGGGGCTTGTTTAGTGATCCTAGAATACACGATTATATAGATGGGTTTGATTGTGTAAATATGGATTTTGAACTTGAAAATTATAAAAATCCTGCATTATATTACACTTGGAGAAACTGTGTGTTTATGAAGCCTTAATACTATGATCTACCAGTGTAATTTCTATACTACTGTATATTCTAAAATTCATGTTTTTTCTATGTCATGTATGCTGTTACGTATAATTTAATCCTGTACTTAAATAAGAAATAACATTAGTTAATAAGTACCATATTTTACACTGCACTGAATTTTAAAAGTCAAATCGATCACTAAACTACAATTTTATTTGTTGGTCAAGTGATGCAAAACAAAAAACTATGGTAACTGCAATAAAGCATTAAGTGACCAAGCACCATTATCTCAGATTACGACAATATCCTACAAATATCCCTAAACTGAATACATTAATAACAAAATTTATGGTTTTATCTTCATTTTGGTATATAATACCTCACATTTAACAGGAAATATGAATTAATGCAAAGGATTTTGTGTTTATGTCAATATCTCAAAATCTACTTTTGGCACTTGGTCAAGTGATGCATAACACCATCCAATTCTCATATTTTGGTCCGTATTGAATTGTACATCAAAGTCAAAGAAATATTAATGTTTATTAAATTCCACCTATTCAATACATGAAGAGTGATTTTAATTAAGAATTAAATCTTATGAAGAAAATTATAGGTACATGTTTCGCCCTTTATTTAAGGGCATCTTCAGCCTTAATCTCAAACCTGAAAGATAATAAATCAGGATCCTGATTGTTCTTAATTGTAGTTTTTTTTTAAGATGAATTACAAATAATAAAAGTGAGGATGATGTAGGTATATGTGTCAAAAGATGAGCAAGAGGGATGACAGTAGTTAAGACGTTCTTATAATAAAGCTTTATAAACAGTCATAATTTATATACTATATTCAATGTCCTTGACTAAAAATGTGGTAACAAGTTGCATATTACTAGTTCTATAAGAACACAAATTGCTGCATCGAATCTTGTTAAATGGCGCCCTGTATTGGTTGAGGGCGTTAGAAATATGTTTGGAGCCTAAACAGTTCAAACTTTGGAAATAATGACGAAGAAGAATGTTAGTGATTACTCCAAGTGGAGTTTAAATACATTTTAAAGCTAGTGATGAGACATTTCTGCCACTCTCTCAAATTACGTTATAGGGGTGAAGGAAATGTTTGATAGTAAGTAGCCACAACTATAAAGATCTATGAGAACACAGTTAATTCTACTAAAAGGCACCCTGTAAAGGTTGAGGGTGTAAGATCAAATTAGAGCTTAAACAGTTTGATCTTTAGAATAATGACAAAGAAAAGTATTTCTGATCATTCCAAGTGAGGTTTATAATAAAATTTAATGTTGTTAGTTTATTGTTAATCTCATATGAAGAGATAAGTCTGCAGTCTTCTTAAAGCACGTACGAGTGAGGAAGAGTGTTCGATGGTAAGCAGCTGTGTTAATATTAGCTGGAAGGTGCGACTGTAGCTTCTTATATAGAGTTAAAAGGGAAATTTGGTTTAAAGTCTGTAACAACAGGAGATTTACGTATTAAGGAATGAAATTGAAGGTAAGGTGAGATCAAAGAAAAAACGATGTGTGTAAATTCACTTACCTCTTTATTAATTATGATGTTATAATGGTTAATGTAAAGTTGAGTTAAAGAAAAAATGCTGTATGTAATTTAATTTATCTTTTCAACTATTATAGTGTTAATCAGTTGCTATGGTAGCCTTGAAATACTGACACTTGTGCTACTGGTGCTATAAACCAAATTTCCCTTTCGACTCTATATAAGAAGCTACAGTCGCACCTTCCAGCTAATATTAATACAGCTGCTTACCATCGAGCACTCTTCCTCACTCATACGTGCTTTAAGAAGACTGCAGACTTATCTCTTCACACGAGATTAACAACAAACTAACAACTTTAAATTTTATTATTAACCCCACTTAGAGTGATCAGAAATACTTTTCTTTGTCATTATTCTAAAGATCAAACTGTTTAAGCTCTAATTTGATCTTACACCCTCAACCTTTACAGGGCTCCTTTTAGTAGAATTAACTATGTTTTCATAGATCTTTATAGTTGTGGCTACTTGCTATTAAACATTTCCCTCACCCCTACAGCGTAATTTGAGAGAGTGGCAGAAATGTCTCATCACTAGCTTTAAAATGTATTTAAACTCCACTTGGAGTAATCAGTAACATTCTTCTTTGTCATTATTCCAAAGTTTGAACTGTTTAAGCTCCAAACATATTTCTAACACCATCAACCAATACAAGGCGCCGTTTAACAAGATTCGACACAGCAATTTGTGTTCTTATAGAACTAGTAATATGCAACTTGTTACCACATTTTTAGTCAAGGACATTGAATATAGTATATAAATTATGACTGTCTGTAAAGCTTTATTATAAGAACGTCTTAACTACTGTCATCCCTCTTGCTCATCTTTTGATGCATATACCTACATCATCCTCACTTTTATTATTTGTAATTCATCTTTAAAAAAAACTACAATTAAGAACAATCAGGATCCTGATTTATTATCTTTCAGGTTTGAGATTAAGGATGAAGATGCCCTTAAATAAAGGGCAAAACATGACCCTATAATTTTCTTCATAAGATTTAATTCTTAATTAAAATCACTCTTCATGTATTGAATAGGTGGAATAAAATAAACATTAATATTTCTTTGAATTTATAGTCCTTAGCTGCGGTTCTTCTTGTAACACATTAAAAATGAAATAATAATAATAATAATAATAATAATAATAATAATAATAATAATAATAATAACAACAACAACAATAACAATTATAATATTTTTTGCGAGGGACTGTGGAAAATCTTCAAAAGACACTTGTGAAGGGTCCGCACTCCACAATTGTGTAGGATTCTTACCCGCTAAACACCACACACCCTTTTCCCACGATGTGTATCATCACCCCAGAACCGCTCTCGCATTACTTCAGTGTGATGTCACACTTGCTTAGTCTTTCAGACTTCTTTATTCTTCATTTCTCCTTTACGGGCATTTGTACGCTTCCAAATCCTTCTTCTTCTGACGAAGGACATCCTCCACATACACTGCCACACGATCCCAGGATTCCTGGTTTCGTAGCATCACAGACATAATATTATCTGGTTTCAGTTCTCCCAATTCAGTTTCCACATCTTCTCTTTATTATCCAATGGCCGCACACAAAGAAGGTGTGAAGTACATCATCATTGTTATCACAGTATATGCATGCTGCATCACTCGCTCTGCTCACTCTATGCAGGAATTTCCGAAAACATCCATGTCCGGTTAGAAGCTAGGTGAAATAATAGTTGACTTCACCATGAACCCTTTCAACCCAGATATCCAAGCGTGGTATCAGTCACTTGCTTCGTTTACCCCGAGGGACACTTTCCCATCTGAGTTGCCATCGCCTCATACGTTGACTGAAGGCACACTTCTTTGCACATTACTTTCCCAATTCTTCTTGGGTACAACAGATTTCTTGTCGCTGCAATGCAAGTAGATCTATTGGGGCTATTGCTGCCACTGTGAGGATTACAGGTTCGGAAGCCGTGCGGTATACACATGCAAAATATTAAAATTATAAAATCCTTTTAATAACAACCACCTACTCAATACATTATATTACTCATTGAATTATAAAATAATCATGAGGTGTCTTAAATAAAGGAACATGTTTCGTTCGACATAGCGAACATCATCAGCCTTAATTTACAAAGATTAGGTCAGGGCCCTGAACTGAATGATAAAAATTGTTAAAAGAGTGACAATCCCATAATAAAAAGTAAAATGATAACATTAGACATGAAATTATAACAATATGTACAGATTAACAGCAAGTATGTAGAGGAATACTTTGAACGATGGTAGTCTATAAAGTTAAAACAAACATGAGGTTGTTAAAGTAAAAAGATATAGATATAATGGATCTTAAAATACATGTCAATGCGTGAAGCGTGGATTAATTATTGACTATGGAGTTCTTAAATTGAGCAAAACAAAAGTTGAAATAGAGTTTATTGAATAGTACGAATCAAACTGAGCCAGTTAAAAGGCGCATGGCGACGAAACTAAGATTAAAATGACGTGAACTTCAGTAGTTAGGAATTCTGTAGGAGAGCCAACACAATGCCAGAAGGATATACCAGTTGAACTAGTCCGTATTTACACGCTAGCAGTAGAATTAATCTTATACAACGTAGGACACCAATGTGGACTCGTTGAGTAACTATAACTTGAAAGTACGGAGAGTTCCAGCAAGCCAGAGATGAATGGAGCAGATTATGGCACAATTGGAGTTAGAAATCTGGAAAGAAAGAAAAGGGAGGAAAAATAAAGTTATGTTATAATGAAAAAAAAAAAAAAAGAGAGGCTTACCCTTGGGACTAGTGTGAGGTGTTCGCTAACGTTGGCTGCGCGAATCAAACTGGCGAGTAACCTTATTGCTGCTTCTAGTATTGTATGTATGTATACGTAGAGGCGGGGAGTGAGTCATGTGAGGAGGAGGGGTGACCAATTCCTTAGGCGGGTCGGGTATTCGTGGAGGGGGTGTCGCATGAGAGGGCAGTAGAGTAGTAGTTGTTGTATTATTAACAGTTGTATAATTAAAGATTCTCATAAAGTTATTATTATTTATATTGAAAAGAGAGAGTAGTTCTGGAATTTTCTCGATTACTGGACTTTTAATTTCTGAAGTATCATTTAAATTTTGATGCCCGTTTAAATGCTGGTCTAGGAATATGTAAATGTTCTCATACTCTGTCATAAGTTTACTTTTATTGACGTATTTCAAGATTTGAAGGTCTTTTTCAATTGTAGTAAAACTGTGGCCAGTCTCTTCCATATGGGTGCTCATGGCGGAATACTTTTTATGTTTTGAAGCGTTGTAGTGTTCAAGGTATCTGGTCAAAAAGCTACGTCCAGTCTATCCGATGTAGGAGAATCCACAATGGGTGCATTTAAGCCTATAGATACCAGAGTTCGAGAATTTATTGTGATTAATGTTAACTATATTTGAATTGAAGAATATATTACGGTTCGTATATCGGGTTCTATAAGCGATATTGATATCGTATTTCTTTAAAGGGTTAGTAACTCGAAATAGGCCTGGATTTGTGTAGGTGAAGGGAGCATATTTCGTTTTTTTAGGCTTGTCCGGAATCAAATTCGTTGCGGTTTTTAATTTTATCTTGTTAATGATTTTATTAATCATTAAGGGGTTATAGCCGTTAATTCTGGCCAAATCCTTAATATAGTTTAGTTCTTTTTTGCGATTTTCAGTTGTCAGCGGGATTTTTAATGCTCTATAGACAAGACTAAAAAATGCAGCCTGTTTATGAGATTGCGGGTGTAAGGAATCGTTTCTTATAGTGATGGGGGCACAAGAAGGCTTTCTAAATATTTGAAAAATGAACTTATTATTCTCTCTTGAAACGTTTAAATCCAAAAAGTTTAGAGAACCATTGATCTCGTCTTCCTTAGTGAATTTGACATCATTGTCAAGCTCATTAAGGGATGTTAGCACACTATGACTATCGTTTTTCTGTGTATCTATAATGGCAAAAGTGTCATCAACATACCTTAACCATAATTGAAGACCATAAATATTATTGATTATTTTGTTATTTTCCAAATCATCCATAAAGATATTAGCTAGAATGCCCGAGATCGGGTCACCCATTGCTAGGCCCTTTTGATGATATATTCTATTATTGAAGGTGAAATAGTTGTTATTAAGTACAAATTCTAACAGACTGATGAAATTATCTATTTCGCATTTGCTAAGGTTACTGTGTTTTAAAAGGTTTGATTTAATAATCTTGACAGTTTTGCTTACCGGAATATTGGAATACATATTGGTAATATCATAGGATACTATTATATGATTATGCTCAAGATTGAATTTCGATAATTTTTCACAAAATTCAACGGAATTTCTTATATAGGCTGTATTATTGAATTTAAAGTGTTTACTGAGAAAATTATGCAAAAATTTTGAAACTTTGTAAGAAGGGCTGTTCATGCAGTTGATAATAGGGCGTATAGGTACGTCTTTTTTATGGATTTTCGGCAAAGCTTTTGCAGTTGGAAGTTTCGGGTTCATTATTATAAGTTTCTGATATTCGTGTTCTTGTAGTAAGAACGGCAGATTCTTCAATAGGTTCTTCAAACTTCGTTGGATTTTGGGGGTGGGATCTTTATTAATAATAGTAAAACTGCTATTAGCGAAGAAATCTTCGGTTTTTTTAATGTAATCATCTTTATGTAGTAATACTATGGTGGGACCTTTATCAGCTTTAGTGACGATGATATTATTATTATTAATTTTATCATGTATTTGTTTGCTAAGGGTCCGATTCGAGGTAGTTTTCAGTTCTTTTGCCAGAAAAGAAAGCTTTTTCTTTATTTCATATTTAATGTCTTTATGCACTTCTACGGGGAGTTTTTGAATGTTAGATTCAATTTCCGCGACTGTGGTAATCAGATCGTCGGTTTTTTTCGGGTTAGGCCAATTAAATTTCAGGCCTTTATCAAGGAGGGATAGTTCATTATCTGAAAAGTCGGTATTAGATAAGTTCACCGTAGTAGGAAAATGATTTAAGTCGGCGGAAGGGAGGTTAGTTTTACTGTTGACACT
Organism: Anabrus simplex; assembly: GCF_040414725.1. Taxonomy (NCBI): domain Eukaryota; kingdom Metazoa; phylum Arthropoda; class Insecta; order Orthoptera; family Tettigoniidae; genus Anabrus; species Anabrus simplex. The sequence continues at coordinate 232,184,250 of NC_090267.1, read as the reverse complement.
ACTCTGTTTATTCTTAGTGTTTTGCAATTGTATCAGTTTATTGTCTAATGTTGTTTGTTTCTTCTTCACTATGTCATGTACCTTTTCATTGACAAACATGGAGTATGAACTCCATTCTAATGGGGACATACTAGAGGATATTTCAAGATGCGTCTTATAAAGCTGTAGGTTTAGGAACGATTTATTTTTGTAATGCGCCTTGATTTCGTTTTTTAACCAAAATTCATTAACTTTCGTTTGAGTTTTACGTAAATCAGAAGTCGAAAAGTTTTTTCTTTGAAGGTGTTTTAGAAATTTGGGAATTAGTCCATGCTTCATACATTCTTTTAAAAATTGAATATCTCTAGATATTTTGCTGACCTTGACTTTGAGATTAAGATATCTATTCCTTTTTGTAGCCTGGTAGGCAGCTAAGTTACATGTAATTAATCTCAGAATAGAACTGTATTGAGGACAATATATTAAAATTATAAAATCCTTTTAATAACAACCACCTACTCAATACATACCCGAAAAAAACCGACGATCTGATTACCACAGTCGCGGAAATTGAATCTAACATTCAAAAACTCCCCGTAGAAGTGCATAAAGACATTAAATATGAAATAAAGAAAAAGCTTCCTTTTCTGGCGAAAGAACTGAAAACTACCTCGAATCGGACCCTTAGCAAACAAATACCTGATAAAATTAATAATAATAATATCATCGTCACTAAAGCTGATAAAGGTCCCACCATAGTATTACTACATAAAGATGATTACATTAAAAAAACCGAAGATTTCTTCGCTAATAGCAGTTTTACTATTATTAATAAAGATCCCACCCCCAAAATCCAACGAAGTTTGAAGAACCTATTGAAGAATCTGCCGTTCTTACTACAAGAACACGAATATCAGAAACTTATAATAATGAACCCGAAACTTCCAACTGCAAAAGCTTTGCCGAAAATCCATAAAAAAGACGTACCTATACGCCCTATTATCAACTGCATGAACAGCCCTTCTTACAAAGTTTCAAAATTTTTGCATAATTTTCTCAGTAAACACTTTAAATTCAATAATACAGCCTATATAAGAAATTCCGTTGAATTTTGTGAAAAATTATCGAAATTCAATCTTGAGCATAATCATATAATAGTATCCTATGATATTACCAATATGTATTCCAATATTCCAGTAAGCAAAACTGTCAAGATTATTAAATCAAACCTTTTAAAACACAGTAACCTTAGCAAATGCGAAATAGATAATTTCATCAGTCTGTTAGAATTTGTACTTAATAACAACTATTTCACCTTCAATAATAGAATATATCATCAAAAGGGCCTAGCAATGGGTGACCCGATCTCGGGCATTCTAGCTAATATCTTTATGGATGATTTGGAAAATAACAAAATAATCAATAATATTTATGGTCTTCAATTATGGTTAAGGTATGTTGATGACACTTTTGCCATTATAGATACACAGAAAAACGATAGTCATAGTGTGCTAACATCCCTTAATGAGCTTGACAATGATGTCAAATTCACTAAGGAAGACGAGATCAATGGTTCTCTAAACTTTTTGGATTTAAACGTTTCAAGAGAGAATAATAAGTTCATTTTTCAAATATTTAGAAAGCCTTCTTGTGCCCCCATCACTATAAGAAACGATTCCTTACACCCGCAATCTCATAAACAGGCTGCATTTTTTAGTCTTGTCTATAGAGCATTAAAAATCCCGCTGACAACTGAAAATCGCAAAAAAGAACTCTATATTAAGGATTTGGCCAGAATTAACGGCTATAACCCCTTAATGATTAATAAAATCATTAACAAGATAAAATTAAAAACCGCAACGAATTTGATTCCGGACAAACCTAAAAAAACGAAATATGCTCCCTTCACCTACACAAATCCAGGCCTATTTCGAGTTACTAACCCTTTAAAGAAATACGATATCAATATCGCTTATAGAACCCGATATACGAACCGTAATATATTCTTAAATTCAAATATAGTTAACATTAATCACAATAAATTCTCGAACTCTGGTATCTATAGGCTTAAATGCACCCATTGTGGATTCTCCTACATCGGACAGACTGGACGTAGCTTTTTGACCAGATACCTTGAACACTACAACGTTTCAAAACATAAAAAGTATTCCGCCATGAGCACCCATATGGAAGAGACTGGCCACAGTTTTACTACAATTGAAAAAGACCTTCAAATCTTGAAATACGTCAATAAAAGTAAACTTATGACAGAGTATGAGAACATTTACATATTCCTAGACCAGCAAAGTAAACTTATGACAGAGTATGAGAACATTTACATATTCCTAGACCAGCATTTTAACGGGCATCAAAATTTAAATGATACTTCAGAAATTAAAAGTCCAGTAATCGAGAAAATTCCAGAACTACTCTCTCTTTTCAATATAAATAATAATAACTTTATGAGAATCTTTAATTATACAACTGTTGATAATACAACAACTACTACTCTACTGCCCTCTCATGCGACACCCCCTCCACGAATACCCGACCCGCCTAAGGAATCGGTCACCCCTCCTCCTCACATGACTCACTCCCCGCCTCTACGTATACATACATACAATACTAGAAGCAGCAATAAGGTTACTCGCCAGTTTGATTCGCGCAGCCAACGTTAGCGAACACCTCACACTAGTCCCAAGGGTAAGCCTCTTTTTTTTTTTTTTTTTTCATTATAACATAACTTTATTTTTCCTCCCTTTTCTTTCTTTCCAGATTTCTAACTCCAATTGTGCCATAATCTGCTCCATTCATCTCTGGTTTGCTGGAACTCTCCCTACTTTCAAGTTATAGTTACTCAACGAGTCCACATTGGTGTCCTACGTTGTATAAGATTAATAGGGATGTAGGCAGAGGAAGTTCGCGCCAGATAGCGCTCGTGTACTACTGGGTAAGCGCAAGGCGATCGTCTTATGTTTCCCCCAGTCAGCTGCGATTAATGTATAGAATGTGACCGAGTTTTCTGAGCTAAAGCCGATTGTATCTTCTCTAATTTTACTCCAAGACTATATTAATTAATTGTATAGGTATAACTCCTAGAATATTACGGACGATTTTCAGCGTTTAAGCCTTAAACAGATGCAGAATGAGCTACGGAGCAGAGACGCTAAAACTAGCGAGAGGAAGAAAGAAATAGTACAGCGGTAGTTAGAAAATTCTAACACGCTTTATTATTCAAATAATAAATAGGATTCAGCACGCCTTTTTCTGAAGATTACAATTACTTGAGTATTGTACATTGATGAATATATAAATGTACCTCCACAAGACTTAAATCATAAATAGATATGTAAACACGCACTTGCTCCCGAGGCTTATAGACTTCGAATCATGCATTTTGTTTTAAGGTTGATAGCTTACATGAAACTGAAGATGCAGCCTTTGTCCACCACCAACGGCATGTGAATATTCTTGAGTTTCCCAGTGCCGGTTCCTTTGAATATTTAACCATCAGCCATAAGGTGAAGATCACTATCACAAATTTGCATCTGATGGATTATTTCGTATTCAGAAAATCGGAAATAGATGGAGCACCTGTTTCCAACTACAAATCATTGTGTTATGCTAGATACAGACTTTTCAATGAAAAGTTTGTTTTGTTTATAAAAGGTTAATTTCAATCGGGTGAAATTATAAAATGCAGTGCTGTGAAATCCGAGTGCACAAAACATAAGACCTATAATGTGAAGCTTATTTTAGGAGTATCTGGTGACATTACAGGAGGAGAATGTGAACGTTTTTCTGGAGCAGGCCCCAAGGCATGTTGTAAGAATATTGCTGCTGTAAGCTACGCATTAGAGCACTTCCCCAAGACTGGTAATATTCAGTGTTCAGAAACATGCAGCCAAAATGTATAAACTTTTCAGCATCCCCCTGCCAAACGGCTTGGGGCCAGTTAGCCCTATGAAAGTGGAATGTTCACCCTTGGAACAAGTTTTGCTATGTATAATCTCAGTTGCACCAGTTATAACTCTAGTCGAGGGGTATTTCTGTCTAAAAGCAAAGGGGCTGTTTTAGTCGAGGGGTATTTCTGTCTAAAAGCAAGGGGGCTGTTTTCAAGGACATTTTCTCTATCAGACCAAATGTTCAACTCTTTAAATTGGCAGTACATGAAATTAATCCAAACATTAAATATTATCCCAACAGTAGTTTTATTGATTCCGAAGTTAAGGCCTAGTTCTTCGTCAGATTTGTTGGTCCTTAGCTTCATAACTGTCAAGAAGAAACACAGTCTGTTTTCTCTCAGAACAGCAAACACCATATTACGATGTTGGACGTCTACAAACCCTGTATAAAACAATATAACATTACGATTACGCATTGTTTATTCAACAACCAAATTACCTGTAGTATTTTTTGATTGCTGATGTCTTTGAAAATGGGAGTCACAAATGTAACAGTCACTTCTTCGGGTATATTTACTATTTCTTCCCGTACTTCAAAGGAGGTCATTTCTGCATATTCCGATAGTTTAGGCTTATCGTGGTAATCCGGCAATTTTCTGGTGTATGGCCTCTTCTTTGTTTTTGTTGTGTTCGTGGTCCATGGATAAAGTGATGGAACAGCGCCCATTTTTAATCTTGCTCTCTCACCTTTAAATACAAATGCATAAATTCGCTGGTTATCAAAATGCCTAATCAGTTTATAGGTAGGAAATAGGAATTATTTCCCTTCGTAAATCGCACTTACCCAACAAAGGTTTCGTGAAGTCACCGGGTTTAAAATAATGGGAACACATTTTAATATTTTCGATCAGATTCTTCTCACCGAAATTTTTCCTTTTAATAGTATGTAACCATTTCTTCCTCATTTCTTTATTTTGTGGAAACTGGTGAAACGAAAAAATGGGCTTCCCTGATTTTTTCAAAGAGGAACACTGCAACAGCTCGGCATAGTCACGAAAATAACAACTTAAGAAACTTAAATTCGTGGATATTTAGCGGCATGAGTACACAGGAGACAAATGAAGAGCGCATTGCGCTTACCCAGTACAACAGCAGTGCGCTCTATCGGTGCTAGTTCTATACATCCCTATTCTACTGCTAGCGTGTAAATACAGACTAGTTCAACTGGTATTTCCTTCTGGCATTGTGTTGGCTCTCCTACAGAATTCCTAACTACTGAAGTTCACGTCATTTTAATCTTAGTTTCGTCGCCATGCGCCTTTTAACTGGCTCAGTTTGACTCGTACTATTCAATAAACTCTATTTCAACTTTTGTTTTGCTCAATTTAAGAACTCCATAGTCAATAATTAATCCACGCTTCACGCATTGACATGTATTTTAAGATCCATTATATCTATATCTTTTTACTTTAACAACCTCATGTTTGTTTTAACTTTATAGACTACCATCGTTCAAAGTATTCCTCTACATACTTGCTGTTAATCTGTACATATTGTTATAATTTCATGTCTAATGTTATCATTTTACTTTTTATTATGGGATTGTCACTCTTTTAACAATTTTTATCATTCAGTTCAGGGCCCTGACCTAATCTTTGTAAATTAAGGCTGATGATGTTCGCTATGTCGAACGAAACATGTTCCTTTATTTAAGACACCTCATGATTATTTTATAATTCAATGAGTAATATAATGTATTGAGTAGGTGGTTGTTATTAAAAGGATTTTATAATTTTAATATATTGTCCTCAATACGGTTCTATTATGAGATAATTACATACACATGCAATACGTAAAGTTGCTTTCCGTTGTATGGCAGCTATCCTTCTCTGGTACCAAGCAAATCTCAAGGATTCAGCCCAGATTTCAGAGCCGTAAAGGAGCACTTACAGAAGCATCCACATGACTAGGCATCGTTTACTGGATTTCAGGCCTTTAATATTTCCTGTCAGTCTACTAAGTGCAGTCACATATTTTACTGCCTTCTCTGCCACTCTCTGAATGTGATTCCAGAATGTGAGCTTGGAGTCAAGTGTCACTACTAGATATTTTATGCTCGTAGATGTTTCAAACACTAACTCTCCAACAGTCATTGGCACAAGAGTCTCGATTCTTTTCCTCGTCAGAACTATCTTCGTTTTGTGTTCTGCTAGTGTTAGCCTGTACTCATCATCCATTCTTTAATGTGCCGCACCACCTGGTTCAGTTTGATTTGAGCCGTCTCAACATTACAAGCCACTATCAGGGTGGCCACATCAACAGCTTAGCCCACAAACTTCGTGTCCTCTGCATCTCCAAACGTAACAAGCCATCATACATGATGTTCCAACGATCTGGGCCAAGGACTGATCCCTGCGCTGCACCAGCTGTCATTTCTTTTGTCCTCTGTCCATCATCAATATCATACAGCAGAGTACGATCCTTGAAGTAGTCTCTCATTATGCATGTAAGATATAGCGGTAGCTTGAAAGTTTCTTCAAGAGCTTCCAACATGTCCCTCCACCCTGCCAAATTGAAAGTATTCTTCACATCCAGGATCACAAGAAGTGTCAATTTACAGGAATGATAATTGCCCGTTTGTGCTCTTTCTGCTGTATTCACCACCTCCTGGACTGATGACCTTCGATGTTAGGCCCCTTAACATAACAAGCATCATCACCACCTCCCATACTGCATCCAACGTTGACTGCCCTCTCCAATATTCATGTTGCCGAACAGATAAAACCCCTGCTAGCTGAACTGCTGAGAGAATTCTGGGCTGCAGACCAGCTTTGTCCAACATACATAAAGGTTTTCCTTTGCTGATCAAAACCAATCGGGCCATTTTCCATCGGGGACTAAAAAAACCTGCTTGCAGGCAATGATTGTACATATTCAGCAACAGTACTTCTGCAAGTATACTATCTGGTCCTGGAGTCTTCTTGTTTCTAAGCTAATAGCTCTATTCAGCTCTTCTACTTCATCCAGTTCTTTTTCATCGTTACAGTCAATCCTCTCTGGATGGTCGGGGAATAGTGTATCCACAATTTCTTTAATGGTTTGCAGATCCATACTCGGGGTTGAAAATGTCCCGAGTTTCTTCAATACAATCTTGTAACCTAGTCCCCATGGATCATCTTCCACTTCTTTAGCCAATGCCCACCATTTATCGGCTTTACTTTTTCTAATTACGTTACGGAGTTCCTTCTTCGCTGACTTGTACTCTGCTGTGACTGAGGTATTCTCTGGGCTGCCTCTCATCTTCTGAGACCTGCATTGAATATTAAAAGAAGATATGAAATGGTTCAACCTTTCAATACTATTAAAATAAGAAATGTAAGTTTACATTCCTATTTAATTAAAATTGGTACGGATTTCGACCAGTATTCTTGGTCATCATCAGCCAATCACAAGTAAGTGTTAAACAATGCACAGATAAATAAAATAAAATAAATAAAATGAAAAGTTAAAATAATTCTGTTAGTTGCTGTTAGTGAAGCACTAAAATCCTTAGGAAGCACTGTGCGTTGAAATTCATTCAATCACAAATAAGAAGCACAGGTAAAAAAGGTCAAGTTAAGACGAAACCGTCAGACGCAGTTAACGAAGCACTGTAACACACTATGGAGCACTGTTTGTTGAGTTTTCAGTGCTAAGAAGAAGTCTACAATTAAATACATATTTTACAGTTTCAGTTCAAGATACACAGTATAATTTTAAGGATAAGCACTGCGTGATATACTAACAATTTGTTGGTTATTTTGATCCAACTTTTCAATACAAATTACAGTTTGTGTTGCTAAGTTTTAATGTTACAACACTAATTTACACACACGCCAATAACAATAAGAAATGACTCACTCCACCCCAAATCCCACAAACAAGCAACCTTTTTCAGTATGGTCTACAGAGCCTACAAAATACCCTTATCACCCGCGAATTTTACAAAAGAAATAAATTTTATAAAAGAACTAGCACTAGCCAATGGATATAAAGCAGACATAGTAAATTGAATCATCAACAAAGTAAAGCTCAAAATAGCCACAAACCTCACACCAGAAAAGACTAAAAAATCCAAATACGCAACCTTCACTTACACCAGTTCAAAGATTCACCAAATAGCAAACCCACTCAAAAAACAGGATATGCAAATAGCCTTTAAAACATATAACACTAACAAAAACTTATTTTTTAACCATAACACAGTAAATGCCTACAATAACAAATTTCAAGGCTCCGGAATATACAGACTAACATGCGCACAGTGTAAATCTTCATATGTTGGCCAAACTGGACGCAGTTTCCTAACCAGATACATGGAACACTTTAACGCCTTAAAACACAATAAATACTCCGCAATGAGTAATCATATGAAAGAAACCGGCCATCATTACACCTCAATAGACAAAGACCTTACAATAATCAAAAGAATCGAAAAGGGGAAGCTAATGACAGAATTCGAAAACATATATATTTATTTGGATCAATACTTTAATAAAGGAAAAAACTTGAATGACGCGGTCGAAATAAAAAGTCTGTTAATAGAGCAGTTGCCAACATTATTACGAAATCTCAAATCAGATAAAAGCAAATTCTTTAAAATATTCAATCTAAATACACTCACAACTGAAACCATTTCGGCAACGCAAAAAAGTCCCCCTCCACATAACATGCCAAAGCTTAACGCCCCGCCTGCAGGATCGTCCTCTACCCCCACCTCAACAACAGATAAGAATTCCCTACCATATAGCACGTCAATAGCAAACGCCCCACCCAACATCTCTTCCCCTCAACCCCCTACCTGCCCTTCACAACAGCTCTTTCATACGTACAACACAAGGAGTAGAGCCACAACAGACAATAGTCACAGTAACGCAATAAGGTCCACAAGATTCTGTAGCAGCAGACAAAGGGGTAAGTGATAATGCAACATCAACACTCACATTACAAGCACAACACACACACAATATTACTTAAGTTCATTTCCATTTGTTCCAGATGCTTCTTCCATTCTATAAATCGAAAGAAACATAATCAGATACTCAAAATTTGGATTGAAGCCCCTTTTAACTATAACTTACATCAAAACAATCAACTTCCAACGGAGAGTTTGGTCGCTACAAACAAGAATTAAATATGTCAATACTTCCTCTGATCAAATTGCCAAACTGCAGCAGCAAGCCTCATCAAATCTAGAAGCCATTTTCCAACGAACCCAAGACTTCAATTCTAGATTATCATCATGACTAATCACGCATAATGCAAAATTACGGTCTTTTTAAATAACATTATTTAGAGAGCACAATTCTTAACTAAAATTCTCAATACTGAAATGTTACTGTATTCTAGAAACCAACACACTTCAGAAACTATGGCTCCTACATATTAACATCCAATATTTATATTTATGACTCAAATTTTAATGCCAAATTATAGTTGAATCAATTTTATTTTAACATTGCAAACAATTTTTAGCCAAATTTTCAAATTGTAAAAACTGTGTTTTGGACGTCAATGTGTTTTAGAATTAAGAGTTACTCCATTTTAACATTGCAAATCATATTGTCATAATTTTTAATGTGTATATTATTCTTGTGTTTTAAATATTGTTATCACTGAAATTAGATTTACATTCAATGTAATGAAATTTGTAACAACAATCCAAATATGACAAACCTTGAGGCAATTGTATAGGCTGATGATGCTTGTGAATAAAAGCGAAACATGTCCCGGTAAATTAGTGTTGTAACATTACAACTTAGCAACACAAACTGTAATTTGTATTGAAAAGGTGGATCAAAATAACCAACAAATTGTTAGTATATCATAGCATAGTTCAATATGGGTCTAATAATGAGATTAGTTACGTGTAATAAGCACTGCGTGTCGATAGTTCTAAGAATCATGAAGGAGTCGTAGATCAAATGCGTTAGTAAGACATATGCGTTAGAGAGCACAGTGCGTGAAGAAGTCTAGAATTAAATAAGAATTTAAATGTAGAACGGAGCAAGTTCTTGAAGAGTTCAGTTGCAGTTCATAAAGCACTGATTAAATTTAGGGATCAACACTGCGTGTCGCTAGTTCCAAAAGTCATAAAGAAATTGTAGATCAAATACATAAACGTAGTACGGTGCAAGTTCCTGAAGAGTAGCAAGAGGTATCTGTCGATCAGCACTGTGCTTTCAGAAGTTAGTGAAAATAACTTCCCCTTCTCGTTCGGTGTTGTGGCAACGTACAGTTGACCCAAAATATTTGTTATAACTTTCATGTTAAGACTCCACAGATTTTCAGTTAGTGGAATTCCCTTCCAGCTGTAAATTACAGGCATACCTAGCCGAAATGTATTTATTTAGAAGTGTTACAGATGATAGATAGATTTAAGGAGCTAGAACATAATTTAACCTCTTATTATACTGGCTGTCAAAAATCCTTTTCGTATAACCTAATTCTATCGCTTTTTGTTTTTTTGCTATTAAACCATGCCAGAGAACTTTCTCACACTCCAAGAGCTGCTGCTATTCTTTCCTGCACTTTCTTACAATCTATCACAAACTTTTCTTCCATTGCCTCGCTTCCCATGAAGTCTAGATTGCTGCATGAGTCTGACTCTTTAGCACCTAACAATGCAGACTACTTTTCTTTTTTTTTCTATTGACTTTATGTTGCATTGACACAGATAGGTCTTATGGCGATGATGGGACAGGAATGGGCTAGGACTGGGAAGGAAGCGGCCGTGGCCTTAATTAAGGTACAGCCCCAGCATTTGCCTGATGTAAAAATGGGAAACCACGGAAAACCATATTCAGGGCTGCCGACAGTGGGGTTTGAACCCACTATCTCCAGAATACTGGATACTGGCCGCACTTTTAACGCCTTCCATACTGTCACAGACAGGCCTAATGTACACCACCACTACCCACAGTTACTACAGAACGAGAAATTAGAAAGCAGCGCACAACAGCTGAGTGTAAAGTTATGCACTGAACTGTCCTTGTAGCAGGAGCTCCATCAGGAGGGGATCCGCTACGCTGGATCGTCAAAAGTGCGCAAGCTGAAGATTAATCTTGTCAATCTTATGTTAATTTTAAGGACACTTCCTCTAAAGCATTACTTTGTCAATTTTATACATTTTTCATCTAAACAGTGTTATGTGGCTGAAGATGTTGATAATATACAAAACATGTACCACTTTTGACCATTAAAAATTGCCTTAAGCAATCATTGTATCGACTAGGTGGAAAATAAATACTTAATTGTGAATCTATTGAAGTGCGATACGGACCATGAAGCTGATTTTATGTAATGCTAGGAGCACTTGCGCTAGAAAACGATCACCTATCTACTGCAGTGCTACTTCTGGGTGATTTTGATCTTTGGCAAGATGGCTGCTCACATCGAGATTATTTTACCACAAGTTTTTCAATATTTCACTCGATATTCTGTCGTTCCAACTGTAAATAAACACATCTACCATACAATGGAGCTTAAAATAACCGTACTAACCTACATCTAATGTCACTTCACTGTACCGCAAAATCACGTAAGAGTAAACTTCAATATACTACTATCATGTAAAAAATTACACTGCAAGTTTCACTCATGGCCACTACATACAACATCATCCCTAACTATATAAATTTATCTTTTCGATGTCTGAATGCCTCTGCTCATTTGGCGCATATGTCAAACGTTCATCCCCACTGTATGTGAAAGTCTTACAACAGTACGTGCATGAGTACATTTCCTCTCCGGCGCAAGTGAGATGAGTAAATGCCTTACCGCACTTGATGATGATGATGATGATGATGATGATGATGATGATGATGATGATGACGACGATGATAATAATAATAATAATAATAATAATAATAATAATAATAATAATAATAATAATAATAATAATAATAATAATAATAGCAGCCTACATGAAGCATCAAAGGGGATCAGAACATACATACATCTAAGTGACACGCATCTCTTGTGTCTCCAGGGAATTTAAAGAAATAATTACAGTATTTTATTAGTTAAAGCCAATACAGAACAAACATGATATTCATCAATTTCATTTCCAGGAAGGTGCGAGAAGTGGATAGAGGTCAAATCCAGAAGCTCCCTAGATGAGGGTGCCGGAAGAAGAAGAAGATGAAGATGATGATGAAGGAGAAAAGAACACAAAACTACATTAGAAGCAAGTCAAATGGATTATTTGTCTTTACCAATTATCCATTCTTCCCCTCTCCTTCATTACAATAGATATTCAAGATTCTACTGTATTATAAATAAATGTATTCCTGTTGTGTGTTTACATTTATAAAAACTGTTAGAAACATTTTATAGAAATCAATAGTCTAAATTAAAAAAAATCATTACAGCAAATCTGTAAATATTGATAAGAAAATAATTATAATATTAAGAAAGATAGTTTTAATATCAGCAGACCTTATAAATTCCAGTATTAAAATTCCAGAAGCCATTATTTACTAACATTTTATCGTAGCAAAATATCTCTGATAATCACACAGTAATCAACGTCTAATACTAAATAAATGTAATTTAATACCAGATACTAAATTAAATAAATGATTTCCAAGAAGATCTCTGTGGAACTGGAGCAAGCATATGGTATGTTTGTTGAAAAGAAATACGCTTTCCACTCTTTTGCTGTCATGTGACGGGAGAGGGGAAGGGAACAGAAATCTGTAGTTCAAAATTTGTTAAATGTCAACATAGCTTGAATGCTGTTAGGTCATGGCCAGCATAGTCTTCCATGGAAGGATTAGTGAAAGACCAAGACCCAAGGCAGGTAGAGCAGGCATTTGGTACACTTCCTGTAGCTGCAAAAGGGTCCTGAAAGTTATTCATCGATCCCTACCTAAACTACCTGAAATTTCAGGTGAGAAGAGTCTCTCTACTTGCCAAAAGACACTATAAAGGTAATGCAAAAAGCAATCAGATACAGAAAACTTCTCACCTGGTACAGTCTATTAAGTACAAAGCTCGCTGTCTCCCGAGCATCATTATGAAAGAAAGCACGACGGAGGATGATGTCCATAAGATAGACCACACTCTGCTCTTTTGTCCAATCTGGAATCTGGGACAGGCTTTCCATCCATAGTTTTACAAATGGCTGAGGACTTTGCAGACTGTATCTATGAAGGAAGCATATCTCATAGTGCAGGAAGCCATGGCATGAAGCATGATATGATAAGGTATATAACAGCAAGCATTCATTACTCAGAGAACACAGAACAGAATATATTTCAATGACCAAGATTTCAGTAATTATTTATTACTTGTCTTTAACAACAATCTATTGAGCTGAACTAAGACATCTGCATCCAAAGAGTATTCATTATTTGATGTACATAATGGAAAATAAAGACACAAATGCACAAATAAATATCAAATACAGAGAAATCTCCATAGAACGTTTATCGATGCAATGATTATCCCCTCTATAATGATAGAATATTGTGGTCCCGGCATAAAACCCACTGATACAATGTTATTCTTTTCTCGATTCAACGATACTCTCTATAACGAAAAATCTCTCTACTTCGATCCATTTTTCAGTTCTCTCCGACGAATATCCCCTCTGTCTACGCTGATTTAAGCACAAAAATTATCAGGATCATGTGTAACTGCGTAATGAAGACCAAACTTTTCAACTGCGTAAGCAAAGGAAGCAAGTGATTACTGTATACTGTACGGTAGCTGCTTATCTGAGGGTAGGTTTATTGTGTAACTCTAGGAATTCACCAGGTATAGAATTCCAAGAAGGTCTAGAAGGAATGCATACCTTTAGGATTTAAACAATAACACAGTAGCTATGAAATAGCTGTTAGAAACCGTAATGCTTCATTAGTGTACTGTACTGTACATCGTTTTGACACATTGGGGTACATTCCAGTGACTGTTGTCATTGCCGCAGCCGTGTTTCGCCCTGGAGAGGTACCACAGGTGTTTTGGTCTTTTCTGTATTGTACGTACATTACTGTATGTATTCTTTACAGCATGGCTTCACGTTCCCAGAAACAAATAAGTCTACAGCAGAAATTAACGATAATTAACGAAATAGATGGGGGAATGAAACAAACAGATGTAGCAAGAAAACACGGCCTTTCGCAATCGACAGTGGCTACATTTTGGAAGAAAAGAAAAGAGATTGAGGAAACGTTAAAATCAAATGTTGTAAATCCTGCAAGAAAGCGCATAAAAACTGCGACATACAGCAACATTGATGCTGCAACATTGAAGTGGTTCAATGAGAAAAGAGCCCTCAATATTCCAATTAATGGGCCACTACTTTGTGCCCAAGCTAGAAAGAATTTTAACCTGTTGGGTGTAGATGACTTTAGGGCCAGCAATGGTGGCTTATTAGGTTTAGAGATCGTTGTGGTATAACTTTTAAATCAATTCAAGGAGAAGAGAAGTCTTCTGCGACAGGTGACGCTGATCACTGGCGAAGTAATTCAATGAAAGAAATAGCACAGAAATACACACCCAGAAGATACCTATAATGCTGACGTGACTGGAATTTTTTATCAACTTCTCCCTGAGAAAACCTTGCCTTTGAAAGGAGATAAAAGCAGTGGAGGCAAAAAAAAACCAAGCAACATTTAACTGCTCTCCTGTGTGTGAACCAGACAGGAATAGGAATAGGAAGAAGTCTTAAGCCTAGATGCTTCAAAAATGTTAAAAGTCTGCCAGGTAAGTCACTCTTTGCAAAATTCTTTTTTTTTTTTTTTTTTTTTTTTTTTAATTTGTACTGTACTGTACACTGTGCCTCAATAGGAGTTTTCCCATTTCAAATTTTAGTTGACTACCAATGCAAACAAGAGGGCGTGGATGGCCGCTACTACGTTATCAGAGTGGCTTCTGAAACTGGATGCTGATATAAAGAAGAAAAGGAACATTGCACTCATTGTGGATAATTGCGCAGCTAAAATGCAACTACCGGTCCTGCAACATGTGGAGGTCTTCTACTTCCCGGCAAATTGTATCTCGATCCTGCAACCTTTAGATATGGGAATAATAAAGTGTCTTAAAGGGCACTACAGAACCAACTTGGTCGAGAGGATTATCGCAAACTTAGAAAGAAATCTGTCAAATTTTTAATCCCATAATCCCTCAGTATGGCTAAAATCTTCTCCCTCGGTTCTCCATCATATACATGTAGATATATAAAAAATAAACATAACTCTCTATTCCTCTAGTAGCATTTTTCAGTTACCTGGCACATCTCTGTAGTCTGAAACCGAACTGCATTTCATCCCACTTGCTACACTTCCTTCCAAAATGTCAGTAAACACCTCATTTGGTATACTGATCACTGGATGCAATTCTTCCTGTTCCCTTGCTTATAGATAGGTGCAATTACTGCTTTCATCCAATCAGAAAGAACCTTACTAATATTCCATGGTAATCATATTACTCTGTGAAGCCATTTCATCCCTGCCTTCCCACTATATTTCACCATTTCAGGTATGTTTTCATCTATTCCCGCCATTTTATGCAAGAGTTTATTTATCATCCTTTCCAATTCCTCAAGTGTAATTTCACAAACATCATTGTCCACCTCCCCATGAGTTTGGCTGTTTGCGATGTTAAACGAAGATTTCCTCTTAAAATGAGAAGATTTTCAAAACATTCCTTCCATCTGTCCAGTGATTCCCTGGGATATATTATGAGTTCACCTGATTTACCCAAAACATTTGTTTCCTTTCTGCCTCACTTCCTAACATTCTTTATATTCTTTATACTATTCTCCAGAAAGGAGTCACTGCCACTTGATCAAGCCTTTCTGGGTTATTACCAGAATCTTCCTATGACTTCTTCTTGGATTCCACAACTATTTGTTTCACTCCATTTCTTTTATCTATGTACAATTCCCTGTCTGTACCAGTCCTTGTTTAGAACCATTTCTGATATGCCTTCTTCTTACAATTACAAGCTGCCCACACTTCATCATTCCACCAAAATAATCGCTTTTTACCATCTTTACACACAGTTGTTCCCAAGCGTTCCCTTGCCGTTTCTCCTACAGCATCTCTGTATTCTACCCATTCTCTTTCTATACCCAGAACCTGCTTACTGTCTATTGTTTGGAATTTTTCACTAATCATATCTATGTACTTCTGTCTAATTTCCTCATCCTGGAGATTCTCTACCCTTATTCGTCTGCAGACAGAGTTCACCTACACTTACCTAGGCCTAGATATACAGTTCATTACAGATCAGATAGTGGTTTGTATCACCAAAAAAATCCCCAGAACACACACATTCCTCACAGATTTTCTAATTTCAAAGTCAGTTATGACATAGCCTATTATGGACCTGGTCTGCCTGTTGCCATTTTTTGATGGATACAGTACATTTGTATCCTTCATAGCCTATTATGGACCTGGTCTGCCTGTTGCCATTTTTTGATGGATACAGTACATTTGTATCCTTCATAGTGTCAACTGAAATGTTCTCTCAAGTTTGCCTGACTTTCCCTGACCTACAAAGAAAAATTTCCCAGACTCACGAAAACTGAGTGACAAGTTAATTTGCAGAACAGCATGTTTTACAAGGAACAAAAAAGGAAATTCCAGCCTCCACCATCCCCATAGCTGGCCTATTGGCCTAATTCTCTCTCCACTTCCTTTTTTTCAATTATATATGGAAAAACAATTACATTGATGGCACTTTACACATAAACAAATATTTTAATGGTAACATGTACCTTTATCTTATCATTTCCAACGAACAAAGTACAACTAACTTATTTATAGAGAAATTCAAATATGAAAATAAAGTTATTTTACCATAGCAATCTAATACTATTTTATGTGGATTTAAAGCACTCGAGATCAAATAAATTGTGTTTGTAATGTAGATGAATAACAAATTCCAATTAGTTTATGTCTATATGCAATGCAGTTTTCAAATTTCAAGATCAGTCAGAAAAGACAGTACGTCGAGCAGGGCTACCTTTAACAAAGATTGTACAGAGACCTGAAAAAATGAAAAAGGTCCCAGTCAATTTTGGAGATCCCAAATTTCATTGATCCATTCACTCTTTGCAAACTGTATATGCCTATGTCAAGAGGAGATTTGTCCTTGGGGTTTAGCACTTGCAAATGATTTACAAGTTTAAAAAAAATAAAACTGAGGATAAGATTCGGCCCATCCATTGAGACTTGCAAAATATTTCCTAAAGGTAAGGAGAGTCCATGTATAAACCCATTTATTAAGTGATCTACAGTTGCCCTGTCTAAAAATACACTGTTCCAATATCCTGTAGCAACTTTTTGAAGATTTACAGCCCAAAACCCTACCGGCAACAATATCATCTGATGGCCCGGCAGGCATCAATTTTTGGTAATGAGACAAAGTCTCTCAAAGTGCATTGGCACTGCCGGTGGATCCAAGTAGCCTACACAGTGGTCTCCATGGTATGCACTAGCTATGCATCTTGGTGGGTGTGCTATTTACCACCTGAAGAGCCCAACTTAGCACACTAGGGCAAAACGCTGGCAACCAGGAACGAATTAGGTGGAGAATTTACAATGTCCAATAATGGACCATTTACACTGGTATTATAAATTTACTCATTCCGGACAAATATTTCAGGTTCCCTATGAGAATCAACATCTATATCATCTGATATAAAAAGTAATGCCTGGGAGGAAATAAACAAGGCTATGAAAAACCAAACTTATTAAATTGCCACGCAGGCATCAATTACTCATTCCGGACTATGGGGCGAAAAGCTGACAACCAGGAATGAGTTAGCTGGAAAATTTATGTCCAATAAATAATACACTGGTATTATTAGCAGAGCGGAATCAAACAGAATTATCAAGATTCGTGCAACTTTGTAGATGGTCGGGTCAAGATCTTTCGGACGACCATTTGGCGGCAGATGTGTATCAGCTGTTTCTTGGATATGGTCGAGAACGTTCTGTTTTGTGATAGTTTATTTATCTTATTAATATTAGATATGGAAAAACTCATTAGTTTAGTCCAAAATACAATATCCTCTTCTACAAGACCCACGAGCATTACTGCAACAATGTAAAAAGTAATGCCTGGGAGGAAATGAACAAGGCTATGAAAAACCAAACTTATTAAAATATTCAATTTTGTGGTAGGTTACTGCAGTCTATTGAAACAGGAACCGCCCGTGAGCGAACGGGCGACCATGCAGTCTGTTTCATCCTTTCAAATTGTGCACGTTGTGGGCTGTGATGCAATGCTTCCAGCGAGCAAGCTCGTGGCAGCCTGCTAAGACATGACTACGACGTCACGAAACGCATGGGCGCACATGTCAGAGAGAACCACCTGGAAGCTTTTTTACATCTCCGCTTCCAGATGATACATTGACTAACGGACAACGGGACCATGTAGCTTATAATAACAGATAGCTCATGTCCAAATTTCATGTTAATAACTATTTTATTTAAGGAGATATCGTAACGTCAAGATATTAAGTAATTTCAATGACGTGTATGTTCAGTGTCAAGTCCGGGTATATAAGACGAACCAATTTCTCCAACGAGAGGACAGTATAGGGAGAGTGCAGCACAGTACAGCATAGTAGACACCTGCTGCCCGAGGTTGTGTCGGCAGTAAAGTTTAACTTTGTGCGCAGGTGTCGAATCCAAACGTCGAACTAAGTACCAACGAGGTACAGCCGAGAACTCTAACTCCAACAGCGGTATAATTCCTGCATTCTAAGTTTCTCCAAATATTTAAACATTTCAGGTGACTTATAATATATAAGTGTTAGACATCGGATGTGTTAATACCGTGTGTGCGTCTCTGAAAACCATAAAAGTAATTAGTGGGATGTAAAGCAAATAACATTATTATTATTATTAATACCATGTGTGATAGAACTGTTGATTAACTTATAAATTAATACGACGAGTCTACGTGTTAACTTCTGTGAGTAAATTAACCAGTTAGGACTTTGGTAACTACATGCCTAATACTTCATGGTTAGAAGTAACGACAGTGCTATTAACTATTTAATATTTCGTGGTGATAGAGTGATAGTAGACTGTTTCTCAACACATCGGGAACACAGACTGAATTCTACCCTAAGATCACGTGTGAAGTTGAATGAATAGACTTTATTTCAATTTCCTTGAACTGCATTAATCTGAAAGTCAGAACTTAGTGAAGTCAGGATACTGTGAAGGTTCAATTACCTTAGCATAGACTTTGTTTAAAACTTGCTGAATTGCATTAAACTAGCAAGTGGAACTTAGTAAATTCAGTGTCTCATGACAAATCAATCACCTTATTAGTCATACTTGGTGCAAATTACTGTGCATATTAAATGTGCTTCTTGGAACAAACAGTGCAATATCACTCGAAGTGGTGTGTGTACACCAACGCCCCATGCATACTCCGACTACCTGTATTGTCATGTGAACTCCCGCCGATGAAGACGTGGTAAATCCAAGGGATATGTGGTAATGGTGTTCCTGATCTATGGTGGACGTGGTAACTTCGAGGGACGTGGTAATGGTGTTCCGGTCTATGGTGGACATTGTAACTTCGAGGAATATGTGGTGATGGTGTTCCTGATCCATGGTAGACATGGTAGTACAGTCTGTGAGGATCAGTCAAACTGAGCCAGTTCTTCAATAAGGTGATACGCATCTGTGTCATTAAATAATAGTGTGAACTGTGTCTCATCAAGTAACTTTTAATACAGCAAGTCACTTTAAAACTTTCCAGCAACTTTAATTCTCATTCAATATGATTTCGGACTCACACATTCCAATTTTTCAAATGACTTGCTATTGCTTAAAGCCAGTGTAATATTAAGTTGTACTGTCCGACTCATTGGCTGAATGGTCAGCGTACTGGCCTTTGGTTCAGAGGGTCCCGGGTTCGATTCCCGGCCGGGTCGGGGATTTTAACCTTCATTGGTTAATTCCAATGGCTCGGGGGCTGGGTGTTTGTGCTGTCCCCAACATCCCTGCAACTCACACACCACACATAACACTATCCTCCACCACAATAACATGCAGTTACCTTCACATGGCAGATGCTGCCCACCCTCATCGGAGGGTCTGCCTTACAAGGGCTGCACCCGGCTAGAAATAGCCACACGAAATTATAAATTATTATTATTATTATTAAGTTGTATTGATGAACTTGTCAATGAGTGGGAACTTTGAAACTTAGTCACTTCGTTAACATTTCTAAGAATTAGAACTTTGTTTATCTCCATATTACATTAGTTAGCTAATTGACGAATGAACTTTAGCACGAAATTTGATAGGCATATCAAAATTGAACTTAATTTGCTCACACCAATTAATCATTTCAGAAAGGAACTCTAATAATTTTGTTAGTTCCATTTTCAAGAATAATCTTTAGTTTTCTAAGTGAACTTAATTAATGTCGTTATTTATGAACTTCAAGAATGAACCTTATTCACTTATTATAACTAAATATTTCAAGGTGATCTTAATTAATGTTGTCATTTATAAACTTCAAGAATGAACTTCCCTTATCCAAGTTAATTAATCGTATCAAGAAGAGATTTTATTAATTTCATTGGTGAACTTTATTTCAAATATTTATCGCTAATAAGACTGACACAATCTATTATCAGTTTATTGAGTATTAAGTGTGGATGAGAGTTCAATTTGACAAATATTCAAGGAAATGATACACCATCCGTTTACTTTAACTGATTTTAATAAAGTTTATGTTGCCAGCATATGCAATCTTTTACTCCCTCTCTATACAATCTCCTAACATAAGACTGCACATGCCCTGCGAAACCCTCATGCTCAATTACACGTGTCAATGAGTGCGTGTCAGTTACTGGTACACTATATACAATTTATTTCATAATTTTTGTTGACTTCATCACAAAATCATGTTATGATGGAGTCCACATACAGAACCGTATTTACTCACGTATTAGACCCCCCTTTTTCCTCCAAATTTTGTGCAGTGAACACTACTTCTAGGCTATAAAGAGCTATAAATTGTACATGTAAACATTCTACACTGTTCTTTAACAAACCTATGAATGTATTTGAGTTATACTGGCTATTTTCATTGGCAGGCAGTATTTCTAAAAGTAAAAAGTCAATAAATGGTAAACATGACTTTTTAAGGCCTGCATATACAGTAAATATAACCCGTATTATAAAGGCCAAAGGCAGTCACTTATACAAGTGGAGGCACATGCGTCCCCTAGTGCACCGTCACTGCATTGTCCTACATAAGAGGCTTGCAGTGGTATATCAACAGCACACTAGCCGCCAGCGTCTTGGAAAGGTGTAGCAATCCAACTGATGAGCCCAATGCTACACTGGGGTGAAACGCTGGTAATTTCACGATTGAAAAAGCCTAAAGAGCTTAATGTTTATAATCCGTTTTAGTTACTCATATCATGTTATTTGTATCATCTCATTAATTCCTCTGATGAGGTCGACGTCAGGAAGGGCATACAGTCATAAAAACTTGCGATGAAGATTAGTCTCACTTCATACTCAACCCCGTAGAGAAAAGGGATAAGGGTATCGTCTATATTATGCAATATTGATACAAAATAATTCAATGGCTAGTCATTTGTCTCTGTCAGTTGCGCAGCAGGCCTATCACGCAGTAACCTTGATCACTGCTTCCATTTTAATTGTCTAGCGCCGCTAACTTCCCTGCTACCGACGTGTCATCATTCTAAGTTACGTCATCTTCACTGCCATCTTGTCAGCCATGCACTGCAATCGAGACCAAGAGCATTCAAAGTCCCGTCTTTTTGAATCTTTTCGTTCCGGACTATAGAGTCCAAACTGTATGAAGCTATTCCCAGATGGTTTCTGGAGATGGTATCTGATATTCCCAGCTGGTGTATGTGTAGCAGAAGCCACTCCTTCTGAATAGAGCCGTGTTGTTGAAAGCGTGCCAACCATCAGCTGATAACCAATGTATGTTACGAATGTAATACATAGTGACTGGAAGCATTCTTTTGATAACTGCGGCTGTTGAAAGCGAGGCCCTTATTTTTTAGTATATTTCATGCTTGTTCTCTACATTTATCACATCAGTATTTACCTAAACAGCTGCAAATGAGATAAGAGAGACCGCATTGTTTAGGTTAGGAATGGTATCACCTGGATAGTGACAAAAGTTCCACGATGGGAAGAATAAAAATAAATAACAGGAAAGTTTGCCGCATTTATGGATATCTACAGGTGTGGCAGTAATGTGTTTCATTGTTTAATTCTGTACGTTCGTTGTCTCCCAATTTTATTAACGCACCCCCTAGTATACTTTGATTGGAGTCTCCGAAAATCGTTGAAAGGAAGTGGGGACATAAAAAAATCAATATTATTATTATTTGTTAGGTACGCTGGCGAGTAAAACAATTGTGATTGGATTGTTTTTATCACGTTTTAAACCTACTTCTCTCCCGAAAACCCTATATTGGCCCGATTACAAGATATTAAACGATCACTTAGTTAATGATCTTGCCTGCCTATATTAAGGGAGTTTCATTTACCATTTTTACTGCAAATCAACCTTCCTGCCATTCGTAAATCTCTGGCAATAGGGTACCGGAAATCAAACTCAGGCTCCCGAGAATGGCAGCTACATTAATTGTGCTAACCATTACGCTGGCAGACATTTTTAACCACAAAACAGTCACATATACATGACCGATGTGTGCTTGCAATGCACGAGTCGGACACAGAACTATTCACCTATCTGTGCAATGTCATCAGAGCTGCAGTAGGCCTATGCTAGGGAGGCAGACATTTCTTAACTACCAAACACAAATGTACTGCAGGACTTCAATGCGTGTTTTCATTGCGTGGGTCGTACTGACAAAAGTACAGTATTCACAAATTTGTGTGATGTCATCAGAGTTGCATAAGGCTTGTAGCCGCTTCGAAGCAGAATCATCGTCCTTATCTGATTAGTTACGTTGGAGAGTCTTGTATGCGAGATTTACTTTTTCATTTTCTTCGTCTTGAAAAGCCAAGGGGAATCTAATACACGAGGGGGTCTAATACATGAGTAAATACGGTATATCAGTACGATAATTGACATCACATCTCACATGGGAGCGTTTATTAAATTTACAGTGAACGATTTCGTAAGTGGAATTCTGTAAGTTTCGAACTGTCGTATATGTGTTCCTAACAAATAGTATACGAAATTGCTCTGCTGTGGACAATAACTACACTTCACAGTCTTTAATTAAGGTTACAGAGAGTTGGCCGTTAGGTTAGGGTCGCGTGGGTGTGAATTTTCATTCGTGGGTTATAAACCCACTGCTGGCAGCCCTGAAGATGGTTTTCAGTGGTTCCCCATTTTCACAACAAGCAAATGCTGAGCCTGTACCTTAATTAAGGCCATGGTCCTAGCCTTTTCCTATCCCATCGTCGCCATAAGACCTATCTGTGTCAGTGCGACGTAAAGCAAATGGTAAAAAATAAAAAAAATAATGTTGAGGCTACCTTGATTAATGATTTCATCCCGCCACAGGACGCAATCTATTGCATTAAAGTAGTTTTAAAAATGATCATGGACTCCCATTGCATTTGAGGTAGCATTTTCTCCTGTAAAATTGAACTTTTCTGTTAAATTATACTATATGAAACAGTTTTTGAAATTGCAATAGAGTAACTCTGAAGCAGACCTACCGTCGAGACTTAGCTTCACTGCGCAATAAACATACAAATAAGTTTTAATACTCTCCGTTTAGCTCTCTGGTTAATTTCATGCACCCAGAAACTTCTCCGATCTCTCGTAATTTTCTGCCTCCTCACACCTTCTATCAAACCGTGCATTGCAAGCCTGAAGTTTTCCGTAGAATCCTGTTCGATTCTGTTCCGCTAGATGTGAGCGGTCGAGTAGAAATTTAGGCTGTTCGGTTCGATTTGATTCCACTAGGTGGGAGTGAGCCTTAACCCACACTACTAAATGTGACAAAAGAATAGTGTTTTGAAAATGCTGTGAACTTTGGGCTGGAAAGACTTGGGAGTAAGGAACTGAGCTGCTCAACTACGTGGTATGTTCAGAGCTGTCAGCGGAGAGTTGGGCTGGAATGAGAATGACATTCCCTTTTATTTTCTTTTACAATTGGCTTTACGTCGCACCGACATAGAAAGGTCTTATGGAGATGATGGGATAGAAAAGGGCTAGGAATGGGAAGGAAGCGACCGTGGCTTTAATTAAAGTACAGCCTGTTGCAAAAATGGAAAAAAATGGAAAACCACCTTCAAAGCTGCCAACAGTGGGGTTTGAACTCACTATCTCCCGAATGCTAGCCACTAACCACACGGCCAACTCGCTCGGTAACGACATTAGTAGATGAATAAGCTTGAATGGAGTTTTTAAAAGCAGGACAGATATTAATAGGTAGGTGCATGATTTTTTCGCATTAACAATAAATGTGACATAAAATATTTTGAAGCGATTTTGAAAAAACTTAACGATTCATATGATTATGGTTGAGAAATTAGTGATTTTGTTTTCGCGAATTAAAGCGACAAGGCAGTTTAAAGTGAAATTTACTTATTTTACGATAAGTGCGAAAATGCAGCAAAATTCATGGAAAATAACGATCTTGAAACTGTATTCCAATACCAATGCCCACCACATTAGTGCAGGTCTATATGCCCACTAGCTCAGCGGATGACAAGGAAATCGAAAGAATATATGAAGAGATAGAAGATTTAATACAATATGTAAAAGGTGACAAGAATCTAATTGCGATGGGAGACTGGAATGCAGTGGTAGGCCAAGGAAGAGAAGGTAACACAGTAGGAGAATTCGAATTTGGACAAAGGAACGAAAGAGGAAGTCGACTGGTTGAATTCTGCACTGATCATAATTTAGTCCTTGCCAATACTTGGTTCAAACACCACAAACGACGGCTTTATACGTGGACGAGACCTGGAGACACTGGAAGGTATCAAATAGACTTCATTATGATTAGGCAGAGATTCAGAAACCAGGTGTTAGATTGAAAAAACTTTCCCAGGAGCAGACGTGGACTCTGACCACAACTTGTTGGTCATGAAATGCCATCTGAAACTGAAGAAATTGCAGAAAGGAAAGAATGCAAAAAGATGGGATGTAGACAATTTGAAAGAAAAGAGTGTGAGGGATTGTTTCAAGGAACATGTTGCAAAAGGACTAAATGAAAAGGCTGAAGGAAACACAATAGAGGAAGAGTGAGCAGTCATGAAAAATGAAGTCCGCAGGGCTGCTGAAGAAATGTTAGGAAGGAAGAAAAGATCAACTAAGAATCAGTGGATAACTCAGCAGATACTAGACCTGATTGATGAACGACGAAAATACAAGAATGCTAGAAATGAAGAGGGCAGAAAAGAATACAGGCAATTAAAGAATGAAGTGGATAGAAAGTGCAAGGTAGCTAAGGAAGAATGGCTGAAGGAGAAGTGCAAGGATGTCGAAGGTTGTATGGTCCTGGGAAACGTAGATGCTGCATATGGGAAAATCAAAGAAGCTTTTGGAGAAAGGAAATCTAGGTGTATGAATATTAAGAGCTCAGATGGAAAGCCACTTCTAGGGAAAGAAGACAAAGCAATTCGTTCCAGCTGATATATTCCCATTGGAAGTCCATCTTGCTGATATATTTTATTATTAAAAGAGAAGAAATTGTGGTTCAAAACGAATTCCAAGATAGTAATGAAGTTTTCTATTTCAGGTATACTGATACGTTTGTGAATTAATAAATTCGTCTTTATAATCTCAATGGTGTTCTTAATAGGAATGTTCGTGTATATGTCCTTGATGTCGAAGGAACTTGTTACATGAGATGAAGTTAACTTGAAATCTTTAATAGCAATGCAGAACTCTTTGGAGTTTTTTTATCGAAGATTTGGTATAAAATACATAGTTATGAGTTAAGAAACTATGAATAAATTGGGATATTTTGTATGTGGGGCTTCTCCGAAAATTAATTATAGGTCTCATAGGTGCATCCTTTTTATGTAATTTAGGCATAGCTCTTGCTTTAGGAAGTCCTGGATTCATATTAATGAGTTTTTAATATCTTGGTCGTTAAAAAGGAAGGAGCTTTGCTTCAGTCTCCCTTTCAAATTCTTTTGAATTTTTAGGGTGGGGTCTTTCTCAATTACCTTAAATTTGTTGTTAGTGAAAAAAGTTTCTGTTTTATTGATGTATTCGGTTTCATTTAATATTACTACTGTTCCACCTTTATCAGCTTTCGTTATCACTACATCACTTTGTCTAATTTTACGCTGAAGATCCTTCTCGATTTTAGTGTTGTGGAATTGGTTAGTAACCCTCTAATTATGGAGGGAATTTTTTTCTTTGCTTCGTACCGTACATCATTCTGAATGTCGACTGGAAGGGTTTGTATGGCTGTCTCTGTTTCTGCTAAAGTTTGTATTAATACTTGTCTGTTATCGAAACTATGCCAATTGTGATTAGGCCCTTTGCTTAATAATTGTAATTCTTGTTCTGTAAACGTCGTGTTCGACAAGTTCATGACGGAGGATGGGAATTCTTCACAATTAAAAGAAGATTTAGGTTGATGCTTATTTAGATTTATTGGGGGATTGTTTTTTAGGTTTACTAACTTATTATTCAAAGTTGTACGTTTCTTGTTTATTAGAATTTCAATTTTATCTCTGCCGTATTTTTGTACAGAATCCCATTCTAGCGGAACTAAGTTACTAGAAGCAGAAAGGTGCGCTAGGTAAAGCTCCCGGTTGAGGAAGGATTTCTTCCTATACATAAATTTAATTTCTCGTTTAAGCCATATGCGGTTAACTGTTCTTTGTGTAGAAATTTGGAAAACTGAGCGTATGTTGTTTCTTTGTGCCCCACATCGTTCTTGATAAATTGGAAAACGGTGAAGAGAATCTCAACGAAAACAACGAGCATAAAAACATCTTAGAATATTAGCAAATACTAGAATGGGTAGACATGAAACAGACTAGACGAACAAGAGATATAATCAAACACGACATTGCAGAAGCACAGCCCAATCTCCCTCCTCCCTCACATGTTATTTTAGATGACGATAAAACTCTATTTCCCTTCTCTCCAGAGCTTTCCATGAACTGTCAAACTGTATCACATCGTTACTTCACCAGGTCGCGCTCAAAAACAGACCCTCTAGACAGTGCAGAATAAACATCTTTCCCAGACAAGAACGAGAGGCAAGATGACCTATTCTGATGACCTCCATTTTTATCAAAGGAGTCTCCAAAGAACTTTTATTTGTGCTTATTGTCATAATGTTTTTTTCTTTTCAGTTCTTTATTTATACAGCTGAAGAGGACCACTAAGTGGTCGAAACATGTCCTGAAAGTTTTTATTTTATTCAATTTTGCCTGAGGCATTAATAAAGTATCGATTAGGTGGTTATTAATACTTACTTCTTGATCTTAGAGGATCGAATCAAGAAGGACAAGCTCACGTACATGGCATTCGTAGATCTAGAAAAGGCATTCGATAATGTTGATTGGACCAAGCTATTTAGGATTCTGAAGGTGACTGGGATCAGATACCGAGAACAAAGAATTATCTACAATCTGTATAAAAATCAGTCTGCAGTGATAAAAATCGAGGGCTTTGAAAAAGAAGCAGCAATCCAGAAAGGAATGAGGCAAGGCTGCAGTTTGTGTCCCCTCCATTTCAATGTTTACATAGAACAGGCAGTAAAGGAAATCAAAGAGGAATTTGGAAAGGGAATCACAGTCCGAGGAGAAGAAATCAAAACTTCGAGATTTGCCGATGATATTGTTATTTTATCTGAGACTGCAGAAGATCTCGAGAAGCTGCTGAATGGTATGGACGAAGTCTTGGGTAAGGAGTACAAGATGAAAATAAATAAGTCCAAAACAAAAGTAATGGAGTGCAGTCGAACGAAGGCAGGTGATGCAGGAAATATTAAATTAGGAAATGAAGTCTTAAAGGAAGTAGATGAATATTGTTACTTGGGTAGTAAAATAACTAACGATGGCAGAAGTAAGGACATAAAATGCAGATTAGCTCAAGCAAGGAAGAGCTTTCTTAAGAAAAGAAATTTGCTTACTTCAAACATTGTAATAGGAATTAGAAAGATGTTTTTGAAGACTTTCATGTGGAGCGGGGCATTGTATGGAAGTGAAACATGGACGATAACTAGCTCAGAAAGAAAGAGAATAGAAGCTTTTGAAATGTGGTGTTACAGAAGAATGCTGAAGGTGAGATGGATAGATCGAATCACAAATGAAGAGATACTGAATCGAATTGGTGAGAGGAGATCGATTATGGCTAAATTTGACGAGAAGAAGAGATAGAATGATAGGACACATCTTAAGACACCCAGGACTCGTTCAGTTGGTTTTTGAAGGAAGTGTAGGTGGTAAGAACGGTAGGGGTAGACCAAGGTATGAATATGACAAGCAGATTAGAGCAGATGTAGGATGCGGTAGTTACGTAGAAATGAAAAGGTTAGCACAGGATAGGGTGGGATGGAGGGCTGCATCAAACCAGTCTATGGACTGATGACTCAAACAAGAACATCACGTGTGTGAAGGGAAACAGAAGATGGAATAAGGATTTCTCATTTTGACAGAAGTATCTCTTCGTATTAATATAAAATCCCATAATATAGGCCATATAGGATGAAAGCTATGGCAATGCAGGGTGAACGGGTACTTTGTTATGTAATCTTGATTAGGGCTATATTGTAGTTCTAATCTAGATTACATAAGGAATAATGAATGATTATCAATATTTCTTCTCTCTGTTTATCTATCTTTCATTAAATATTTTATGAATAACTTTAGGAAAGGATTAAAGCGAAATTAAAGCAATGGGGTCATCCCTATTTCACGAAATAACACGAAAAAGTGCTTCCTTTTTGCGAAGTTGAACATAAATTAATGTGAGAAAATCATGCCTCTAATAATAGGTATATAATGTTGGAATTCAAGAGGACAAATTGAGGCAAACATATAATGTGTATATATATATATATATTCTTTTATAGGAAGAGGAATTAATAATCATAATTATATATTTGTTTTATGTCCCACTAACTACTTTTTGGTGGTTTTTGGAGATGCTGAGGTGCTGGAATTTAGTCCCGCAGGAGCTCTTTGACGTGCCAGTAAATCTACCAACACGAGGCTGATATATTTGAGCACGTTCATATACCACTGGACTGAGCCGGGATCAAACCTGCCAAGTTGGAGTCAGAAGGCCAGTGCCGGAAGCGAATTACAGATTCTAATAATTTACCAACGGAAATGTTTGATAAATTCCCAACTTCCATGAAATCATTTAAGAAAAGACAAGGTAAACAGCTGATAGGGAATCTCCCACCTAGGCAACAGCCCAAAATGTATATCAGTAGTAACTAAAATTGTGCAGGAGATATGGCAGTACTAATTACTTGCTTTATAGAAACGAAATTATTTTCTAAATGTGTCACCAGATGTCTTTTATGTTTGTTTTCCTGTTACCTCAAAGATGATTTTCCCTCCTTGCAGCCAAGTACTTCTCAGATTTTTGTAAGAATAGTGGCGGCCAACTCGAATTCAATGTATGTAAACAAGGGTAATTTAGTTGATTATGTGAATTCTCTTTGTGATTATGGTGATGTGGTTGTTCATAATGAAATCATACAAAAGGGAACGAGACACTGACGTAAATGAACTAAACGTGTGGAATGCCTGTTTCGCTGTAGGCATAATATCCACATAATATCCACGCGAAATAGTCTTTAAAAAAAATTTCTCAGGTGCTATAACATAGGACTGTGAAAATTTTGGCAGTAACCAACAACAAACCGGAATACTAAGAAATATACAATTTAGGTGAGGTGTGTGTTTTCAATACCGTATTTCATGGCATAATCATCGCACTTTTTATACCAAAATTTTCGAAAAAAATTGTAGGGTGCGACCATTATACGATGAATATTTAATACCAGTATTTGTATTACTCAAAAAATGTATTTATAACTAAATTGTATTTGATACAAATTTAAGATGCATGTAATACTCGCGTTTATACATCAAAATAATTAAAATAGTCTAAAACAAAATTCATAATTTTTCGCAACAATTCGGCGAACGTTTTTCCAACCTGAAAATAAAAATGAACGTATTAAGTTAATTTGTCATTAATTTGAGTATTAAAGTTAAAATATTACACTTGCAAAAAATTATCGCTTTGTTGTGAAATGCGGACTTGCCGGTACACAATTTATTCCAAATCTTCGGTGTCGCTATCGCAGGTTTCGCTATCTGATGCGCCGTCCTCGCCTCTGTTAATACCAGTATCAGATTCTTCGTCTCCCTGCCACACTGCGCCATCTTCGGAACCGTCTAGTGCATTCGAAATCCCAGTCCTTTTGAAGCTCTTGGAGACTAGTTCAGGTGGTATAAGATCCCACGAGCATAACAAGTCCAAGGGTGGACGCCTGATATTTCCGGCGGGCGTCAACTGCTGATCGCCGCTCATCATCCACTCGTAAAATCGACGTAAGCGGTCTTTAAAGGGTTTATTAGCACATACGTCTAGTGGCTGCAAAGCAGATGTTAGGCCACCAGGAATGACTATCTTCCGTGTCTTATTTGTAGTGAGAATTTGCTTCACTTCGTTCACGAGGTGACCTCGGAAACTATCTAAAACAAGCAGAGCTGGTTGTTTTAGTAGTGCACCAGGTCTTCTATTCCACACAGTTTTAACCCAATCCAGCATGAGTTCTACGTCCATCCAAC
Organism: Anabrus simplex; assembly: GCF_040414725.1. Taxonomy (NCBI): domain Eukaryota; kingdom Metazoa; phylum Arthropoda; class Insecta; order Orthoptera; family Tettigoniidae; genus Anabrus; species Anabrus simplex. Next base: position 232,153,583 of record NC_090267.1, on the reverse strand, counting down.
CCTTTGGTTGCACTCGTACATGAATTCCACGGGGAAACTGTATATTCTTAGGCATCGCTTTCCTCTTGAAAATGATGTAAGGCGGCAACTTTCTCCCGTCAGCTGTAATGGCTAGCATTGCCGTGCATCGCAACTTCTCACTACCCTGGTTTTCATGAATACACTCCGTGATCCTTTTAGCGCAATAGTGCTGTTGTGAGGCATATCAAAAAAGATTGGAGTCTGATCGGCATTACCGATTTGAGAAAGCAAGTACGAAGTTTCCTTGCGCAAACGTATGACAAATCGGTGAAAATTTACAATCTTGTCCGTGTAATCAGCAGGCAACTTTTGGCTTAGTGTTGTTCTCCTTCGCACTGACAGATTGTGTCGTCGCATGAACCCCTTAATCCACCCACGAGTCGCCTTAAACTGAGTTACCGGTATGTTGTGTTTGATTGAAATAATAACATTAAGTTATTTATTAGACCACCTAATCAATACAAGTTTGTGTTTGCGCGCTACCTCCTGTCCCTTAATTTGTAACATTTCATATGATACACTGCAGCCATTGTTACGTATTTCACTGACGTACCTAAACACTTCTTCGTCAATTATAGGAAACTTCCCTGTTTTAGGACCTCTAAACGCGCGTCTAGAAGGGTTTGTGCTTTTTAGCTTGTTTTTTACTTTCCGCCAGTCACGCACCAACTTTTCACTCACAGAAAATTTTCTTTCTGCAGCTCTGTTCCCGTGCTGTTCAGCGAAGGCAATTATGCTTAGCTTGAAGCCCGCAGAATAGTTTCTATATTTACCCATAATCGCTTATAAATGCTTCACACGTTAATGTTTTGCGATATAAATGACTTTCCGTAATTGTTCACTATTAAAACAAATTATTTCTGCAAACACCCAAAACACAAATTAAAAACTTAAATTCTCACGCAAACATGTCTGCAGTAATCACGTAAATCTGAAACAAATAAATGCATCTGTGATCTGTCCATTCCAGAGCAGCCAATACTGTTAGAAAGCAAGGAAGCATGCAACAATTTATCAGTTTAGCTCGTTGGTTGCGACACACTACTGCGCTTGCGCAAAGCTTGCAAACCGGAGCTCTAGCTAGCGCGGTGTAGATCTACTGTATAGTTGACTGTATTCCGAGACGTCAGTAACAAACATTCATTTTTTTCAATTTCTTTTAAACATACGGTAATTAGGTTAATATTTCTTCCCAGTTATTGATGATTTTACATTACATTACTGACGAGTTTATAAAATAAAACTTTAATAGCATTGGATAATAATTATCTTGACTGCTTGGATAAAAGTTTTCATCCCATGCCCGGACACTTATGACGTAGTAGTAAGATAAGAGTCTAGCGATGACAACTGAGACATCGTAAATAATTCGGCTGAATAATTCCGTGGAAATCTGCGTTATCGTCTTGGATTTCACTTCGTGCGCAATAACACAGGAGCCGGCCCCATGGTGTAGGGGTAGCGTGTTTGCCTCTTACACGGAGGCCTCGGGTTCAATTCACGGCCGGGTCAGGGAATTTTACCTGTATCTGAGGGCTGGTTCGAGGTCCATTCAACCTACCTAGCCGGTATTTCCTAGCGACGTTGCCGATAAGCGATAACTTACAGCCTTACGTATTTCAAATGGGAACTCATAATATGTAGGTGGTTAATAAATAGTACACTGTCTCGCGACCACGTTGTCAAACTGCCGATAGTCTACCGGTAAGCCATGCGTCGTACATATACCGGTATTATTTATTTATACGTTGTGCAACATGTCGCAAACGTGACTGTGTTGCCAAATTGCCCATAAACCATACACGTATTTAAATTGCGCATTCATGTGCAACTTACGTTGCAGTTCCATTTACCTTTCAACCAGATTAGTGAACAAAATTTGGACGTGCGACGATTATGTAATTAAAGGTTTAAAGTCCGATTTTTGTATTGAAAATAAAGGATGCGACGATTACGCGGTGGCGACGATTATGCCGTGAAATACGGTATTATCTATAAATGATGGGAATGTTTTTCAGTGCAGTATAAAATTATTTCCTTAAAATGTGTAAATGGTCATTGTGCTTTTTCTTTGTTACATAAAATGAAAACTGGGTAAAGTTTTCAAGGAAATTGCTTAAAAATTGAGAAAGTTATACTTGTTTATTTCCACCTCCACCCATTAGGCTGTTTTCCACCGGGATTCTTAGCATAAGCACAGGGTCAGAGGCTGGCACTTAAAAAGGTTAATATGATATACTCTATACTGGTTTTTAATATACCAAATTTGTTGCACGTGAGTTCCAAGGTCTAAGCACATTCACCCATAAATGAACTATGAATTTTTGAGACATGAAGTCAAAATTGCTGGATTTTTACCTGATTTCACATGAAGTGGTACAAACAATGATAAAAATGGAACAGATAATATATAAACACATAAGCAATATATTATTATCCTACTACTTTTTCCTCCTACTGTAACAATTTATAATTACCTTCGACTATTCTCAAGCTGATATTCAATCATGTTACCCATATGCTTCAGTACTGGGCCAGGAAACTCAGGTGCTATTAAATTCTTCGCCATTTTCATATACGTTTTATCTGCCATCAACACCGAGATGAGAACGGACAAAAACCTAAAAAAACAGGTTCAGAAGGACATCATTCAATTCCACATACGTCAGTAGAGAGAACAATACTTCCAAGATTATTACTGAATATCTGAATGATAATTTATTAGATCTGTACTCCATAGCTGAGATTTGCACTAAAGAAGTATGCATAAAGGCAAGTGATGGGTCCTTTAATCATCAAATGAGCGTTTAAGAAAGTAGGATTACTGTCCTTGGGGATGCCTAGTAGGAACATTCACAAATATGTAAACAAAAAAAGAGAATATTAAAGTGTACAAATAAAATAAGGAAATAAAAAAGTATGGTATGGAATGGTCACGAGTAAGAGGAAAAGTGTGAGAGATGTGATAATCATAGATAAAAATGGAAATGAAGTGCAGGAAAAGAGAAACTCAAAGGAATGAGGAAGAAATATTTTGAAGATTTACTAAACCCAGAAGTATGCATTGAGGAGGAAGGTATAAGCAAGGAGGAAGGAAGAAACATGGAAAAAGAAAACGACTTAACATGGGGAAAAGTAGAAATAGCATTGGACAATATAATATAATAATTATAATATAATAATTATTTTATTCAAGATTTAATTTCTTAATTAAAATTTCTATTTATGTATTGAATAGCTGGAATAAATAAATTTTAATAGTTATTTGACCTCAATGAATGAACCATCAACCATTTGGCTAAACATCATAAAAATAAAATATGTATACTTATAATCTTACAAACACCCCTAAACCAAACCACAGTCCCAATGGGCCTTCCGCCTACCAAGTGACCACTGCTCAATCCGAAGGCCTGCAGATTACGAGGTGACACACGGTCAGTGTGACGAATCCTCTCGGCCGTTATTCCCGGCTCTCTAGACAGGGGTCGACATCTCATCCTTAAATAGCTCCTCAATTAAAGGTACCGGTAATCAAAGAATGAGTGAACCCTCATATCCAGGCAAAAATGCTTGACCTGGCCGGGAATTGAACCCGGGCCCTCTGGGTGAGGGACAGAAAAGTTAGACCGCAGGGCCGGCTTCAAACATTAATTACCGGTATGCGACTTACAAACCTCAAAACTTTACATTCAGTTTTACCGGGAAAACTTGGTCAGTTTTCTCTGAAAACTTCTTTCAGTTCAGTAACTTTGATCAGCCAAACTCTTCGAAAAATCTAATACTGTACCCGTAACGCCAAGCCAAACAACAATCGACCACAAGTAGTTTTTAATTCTCTAATCTAATAAAATAAAGCACATTACATACCAAAACGCCCAACATGATGGCGAAATCCCTTTTCTTAATTTTCTATTGTAATTTGGTCACTGGTATACTGTTCATAGTCAGTTTATGTAAATCTTGTACCGCGTAAATTAGGCCTGCATCGACTTTTAAAGGTTATGTTGAACTCGAGATTATGGTTTCGAATGTAAGTATCGATCCTCAAGTATTCGAATGCATTATATTCAATTCTGCCTGTCACTAATCACAATCAAATTGAATAGAGAAAAAATAGCATTAACACTTCCGAAATTACAGTTATTCGCGAACATGAGCTCAGCTGGAAAGTGCGCTCATTGTACAAGTCGGTACGACTGCGAAATGGTACATAGTTTCTAAATGCAACGTGCGCAAATAAAACGACTGCAGTTTTTATAACATTTTAACACAAAAACGTGAAATTTCCAGTCTTATATTAGGATGAAAACAGTAATAGGCAATCCCAAAACCTTCCATGGCTTTGTGTATGTAAGGTACATCTGTTCTGGTCTTGATAGCATAATCGTATACGTTAATATTAAAATACTAAATTTGTGTTACTTAAGGAGGAGCAGTTTTGATTCCTGCCTGAAAGCCCAGTGACTATACAGTGCCCTGAGGGAAGTGCCAAAAACCTGTTCGGCGATACACTCAAAAAAGAAAAATTAACCCTGGACATAATGTAGACGTTTTGCAAGTACGAACATTTGACGAAACTCATTCCGTCTTCAAGTAGAGCTGTTGAAATGCGCTCTGTCTCCTTCCAATTGCTGTGGACACTCTCTGCTTTATGATTTCCGAGGATTCTCTAAACAGTACTACCCGAATGCGATGTTAAGATGATCCCTTATGCAAGTTCACCGCCGATCGCTTTTTCAGTACGGTACAGTACTTCCTTAAGTTACCGCACTGACGGGACGTTAACACCAAGATCTGTAACTAAGCCGCAGCCGTCCTTTCGTGAGATACAGTTTCTTGAAAAACGCGTGATCGAGGATTTAGCGTTGATCGGACTGAAATTTCTGGACGATTGATCCAGGAAATCTTTTTTTGAGTAACGTATAATGCGGGATTTTTACAACGTGATTTGATTAGGATGCTCGCGGGACCACGTCATTTGAACGAATAATATGGGAAAACGTAGTTTCCGGGAACGTATAATCAAGGTTCTACTGTATTAAAATTCTGTAAGGAATAGAGGCAGCTTGAATTTTTTATTAGTACAGTTCATAAGTTGAGTTTGTATTGATTACATACATTAAACCCAGTTCTACAGTGTGTCAAAATGTTGTTAATATAATGGCAGCCAACTATTTGACAATGTTTCAGTTGAGGATTTATTTAGAAAATATGGTTACTCTGAATGATGATTAACAAATTGTAAAATGTTTGTTAAATAAATTAAAATGTATGCCTACGATGACTATGTAAATGCAAGCATGACAAGAATGTCCTGTGCTATTCTTAATTTTCAGCAGAGAGTACAAAAGGAATTAAAGAAAAGAAAGAATATAGGTTCAAGTACATAACCACCATTACCTTTCATTTCTCACTAGTGAGTCCTCACAATCCAGGAAGAGAGGCACAACATGTTGTAACACACCAATGACTGCTTCATACTTGTAGTGACATAGCAGGATCTGCAGAGCATTGAAGCCCTTAGTGCATATCAGTGGCACAGCATGGCCCCAGATGCTCATGAGGACAGCCACGTAACAAGCAAGAGGTTGCTTATCCCGTACTCCTCGTATGATCACTTCCCACTGAGAATCACCTTCTAGATCCGGCACTCCAGCAAAGGCTGCTGCAGGGTTGGCCATAGCCGTCCAAATTGCATGATCTGGTTGATCTAACACGTGAAGACGCAGGCGAGTTGCCATCTCCCAAGTCCAAGAACTGAATATCTGCTCATTTGACTGGGGCCTCATCATGGATGTTGCCAAACTGGAAACCTAGAAATGGATGTTTCAGATCACTAAATAATTTGAAATATATTGTCCTTGAACTTCATTTCACTCCATTTCATTGGTTCATATCCTACAATGACCAGACATTATGACCATCCTTTCAGAATGTTCCTATCTTCCATCCTAGATGCTTGTCTACCATATTTCCCGGCATAATCATCGCCTTGTGATACAATTCCTTTAGTTTTGTCAATTGCCACCTTTTCAATACAATAAAAATATAGTACAAACTTACATATTTATTATGATGTTTATATGGTACATGTTTCGCTCCTTTTCGTGAGCATCATCAGCCAAACTATCATTAATCTAAGATTGTATAAGATCATAAAACAATTCTTTTGGTTCAAGATTGTTCCTATAAAACTAACTGATAATCTTATAACATTTTAAAAGTCACACAACAATAAAACTATGTCTTAAGCTAACACTTTTTGTCTAAAATCTTCTTCAGTTTAACATTTTATTGCCAAAACTCATCTGGTGAACATCTTTTAAAATTGTTTAAAAATAAGAATAAAATAAAAAACTTTTGAAATCTGGCTAGTTGAATTGATTCCTGTTGCTTAACTTGTATAATTATCATTAAAACTTCATAACTGTATTGAATATTTTGTGCAGTTGATAATTGTCATTAAGGTCGATAGACTTGTTCTCGTTGCTGGAGTAACATTTATAAAATGTATTGGTATTAATTTATATTATCAATGGGGTAAAATTGTTCGTGAACAAACTTGTTGATGAAACCCTTTCTGATGTGATATTGGATTTAAAATGTTCTCGAACGTTCTATAATGGCTCGTTGGTATATTTTCCTTTCTGCTGCGTAATTGTCTGGTGTTACTCCGCTCCCATCCAATACTACACTGCACAATGACTGATGACTCGCTGCACCTGTCCTTGAGAAAAAACTGGTCCTACCGTCAGTAGTCAGGCCAGTGATTGTCCCACGGTCGCACCCTCCACACCGGGTGTCCCAGAATTTAGTCTCCACCAAAAGTTCAAATAAAGTCTACCAGTGTTAGGCAACATGGAATGTCGGATAAGCAAAGGTCGGCTGAGCAACACTCTACTGTAACTACATTCATAGTGTCCACAGAAATGTCCTCTCAAGTTTCCCTGACTTTCCCTGACCTACTAAGAAAAATTACCCTGACTCATGAAAAGTGAGTGACAATTTAATTCGCTGAACAGCTTGTTTTACAAGGAACAAAAAAGGAAATTACAGTCTCCACCATTCGCATAACTGGCTTAATTCTCTCTCCACTTTTTTTTTTTCTTCAAGTATTTATGGAAAAGCAATTACATTGATGGAGCTTTACATATAAACAAATATTTTAATGGCAACATGTAACGTATACCTTAATAATAATAATATATTTATTGCAGCCAAATAGCCATACAGAAAGAGAGAAAAATAATACATTTATATACACTGTACTCGCGCGCTTGCGCCTTGGATTGCATATTCTTTAATTGTTTTTGTTCTTTTGATGCAGAGTTCTACGTGGTAATGTTCACACATGTATCCACATAGTTTGCACTTACATGTCTCTGTTGGTTCATGGTATGAGGTGTTGGTACAAATTAGATGGTGGAAACTATGTACTGCCAGTCTTGTGAATACGTGCCTCATCTCGAAGTTGGATGTTGTCCATGTCCGGTCTATCATGGCCCCAGTTCCAAAGAATTCTGAAGGAATGTCTTCTCTTTTTTTTTGTTGATTATTGCTAGGAGATTTTCTGATGCTCTGGTGTTGGGTAGGGTCAGGTGTGTTGTGAAGTCTTCAATGAGGAAGGATTCTCGCGCTAGGAGGTAGACAAGTCTTGATCTTGTTTTCTTGGATACACCGATCGCTCTTTTTATGTATAGAGCTTTTACTCTTTCTAGAGAGGGTAGGTTGTTTTCTGTGAGGTACAGCCATATGATTTCTATCCCATATGTTAGTAAAGGCATGATTTTTGATCTAAATAGTGCCATCGCCATCTCTAGGCTGAGTGATCTGATGCAGTTGATTTCGTGCATCGCCCATAGCGCCTGTATTGCTTTCTCTGTTACATGTTTTGTAAAGCATTTGGCACTTATTTGCAGAGTAATGCCAAGGTACTTGAAGTCGTTTACTATGGCTACTTTCTGCCTCTTTATGAAGATTTCTGCCATTGCTGGGATCTTTCCTCCTTGCCTAAATACCATCGTTTTTGTTTTTTATATATTAATTTCAAACTTATGTTCGCAGCACCGTTCCTCCATATCTTTTATCACTTTCTGTAGTTTCGTGATGTCTCTTGATCCGATCACTATATCATCGGCGTAGGCGTACGATACTACGTCTTCCTTATGGGTGCTAAAAGGTTTCCTTATGGGTTCTTATCATTTCCAAGGAACAAAGTACAACTAACTTATTAACAGAGTAATTCAAATATGAAAATAAAATTATTTTACCACAGCAATATAATACTATTTCATGTGGATTTAAAGCACTTTTGAGACCAAAAGCAATTAACTGGTGTTTCTAATGTAAGTGAATATAATGAATTCAAATTAATCTAAGTTTATATTCAAACCAGTTTTCAAATTTGAAAACAAGTCAGTCAGGAAAGATAGGAATGACAAAGAAAAGTTTGCACTTATCATAAAGATTATGGTTTTTGTTTTCTAGAACTATTTTCTTCCTTTCAATTTCAGAATCCTGCTTTTCTCTTTCAATTTTCAACTTTTTCAGTTTTTCCTTCCAATCTTTCAATTGTAATTCAGTTCTTCTTCTCCTCTTCTGATTGCTTTTCTGTTCCAGGTATGAAGGTATGACTGATACCTTCTTCTTAAATCTCAAATCAAGGTCAGGATACTTCTATTAATAGTAACATTCCTCGAACCACCAACGTTTCACACTATCAAAAAGTTATTCTCTGGAACACAAGTGGTTCTTCTAAAAGATTTTCAATTCATAAATGTTTATTGACAGAAAAGCTTGTCTCAACAAATGCATTACCATGGGATAAAATGAAACAAAGTTTCATTACAGATCAGAAATCATATTTCTCATCTTCACCTAAAAGATTGTAGTAAAATTCATCCAATCCCAAGACATTGTTCTTCTAGAAATGAAGTCATTAATTTGTTTGTTGATTCCTGCATTGTTATGAGCTTCCTCGGTTAGCAAACAGAACTGTCATTTGGCCTTTTTAGCACTTTTATCACAGATTCTTGTATGTCTGTACAAGTTTTCAAGAATGACATCAATTCTTTTCATTGCTAAACTGGATTTGAGCAATATCATTTTAGGGTATAGGACAGTGAGACCCCTTGCTAAATGTGATTTTAGAGGACTTATCTCTCCGAGTTTTTCTAACATGATGATTTTTTAACTCATTTTTACAAATAACTTTTTCCTTTTCAGAACATTTAAACTTGTTTGAGTAAGCTCTTGGCAGCATAAAAATGCCCACTTTTTCTACTGAAAGCAAATTGGCACTATCTTGCAAGTCTAAATATTTTAACTTTTAAGAGGTACTTGCTACAGCTATCTTTTCGAACTTAACAAATCTCATCATTATGTTTTTCTTAAGTTCTTCAAGCATGTAAAAAGGTAAGGCACCATAGGTTTCTGACTTTGAAATATTCTGAGGTAAGGTTCAACATCTGACAAAATACTACCAAAAGCACTTAATTTTAACATTAGTGGATTCTTCACGGCTTCTCTAAGGTAGTGAAGGTTTTTTTTTTTTTTGTTTGTTTTTTTTTTCCTTCGGTGTACTCTTTCACAAATTTGCCAATGTGATCAGATATCTTAAGTGCTTGATCAACACAGCATCCATTTTCCAAACATCTTATTGCAGTGAACTTGTAAGGAAATGCAGTGCTTGTTGTTATGCCTGTATATTTAGCACGTTGAGTAGGGCTATCTTTAAAAAGATTGTAAAGAGACCTGAAAAAATGAAAAAGGTCCAGTCAATTTTGGAGATCCCAGTTTTTATGGCTCCATTCACAGTATACAAACTACATAAGCCTATATCAAGAAAAGATTTGCCCTCAGGGTTTAGCACTCACTAATGTTTTTCAAATTTTTAAAAAATGAGGTTAACATTCGGCCCATCCCTTGATGACTTGTAACATATTTCCTAAAGGTAAGGAGAGTCTGCGTATAAACCCATTTAATAAGCGATCCACAGTTGCCCTGCCTAAAAATACACTATTCTAATACCTTGTAGCAACTTTTTGAAGATTTATATCCCTAAATGTTAAACACAAGTCCATTTGTCCGCTTTGGACAAATTTGTTGAACGATTCATCAAAACAAACAACATGGTCAGAGCACTGTTTTAAGTCATTGTTCACACATAGGAAGCATTAGTCTTGTCCATAGTAAAGTTATGAGCAATTTTACTGTCTGGGAACATTGCTTTGAATGTTGCAGAGGCTTCATCAAAAGAGTTGAGAGAAATCTTTCCAGTGACAACCTCGAGAGCCCATAGGGCTTCAGCCGCTGTAACATCTTATTGCAGTGAACTTGTAAGGAAATGCAGTGCTTGTTGTTATGCCTGTATATATGCCTGTATATAACTTTCACATAGAAAGTCTTTAAAATCATCTGATTTGCTCCAAGCACTGTTGTAGATGCAGGTGCCAACTCTTGGCTGCATATCTTCAGTGGAGACAGAGAGGTGATCTTTCCAAAGAAAGAAATTGTTGGCTGGAAAGACTTAGACTTTTATGCATTTTACAAGAGTAGGTCCTTTAGCATGAGAAGTGACTGCTTGTTTACCCATATTACTAAGTTTGAACGATTTACAACACACTTAACAATATGCTGAAGTTGCATCATTTACCATTATGTCCAACCAACCACTCAGTTCGGGAAACACATTACTATCTATCCAAAGTTTATTAAATGTACACTGCTTGTTAGCCATTGTCAAGAGTTTCAAGAAAGCATCCTAGAAGTGATATTTAAAAAAAAACATAAAAATGGTTGGAAAAAACAACAAAAGGGCACAATGAAAAATGTGTAGAATTGTTGTACACTTCTTAAAAAAAAAAAAAAAAAAACCTGGAAAAGAAATGCTACAATAGCCTGGGTTACAGCAGACTAAGAGTCTAAAAATATCCCCTCAAATCCATCACTGGGGAAGATTTCCCTGACTTTCCAGAATTGTCTATTTTCCTGACTTTCCTTGACCAAAATTTCTTCCCCTGACTTTCCCTGACTTTCCAGAATGTGGACACTATGTACATTAAAATTATTCTAAAACTGCATTTAGATGTATCCTGATTACAATTGGTTAATTGAATCAACAGAAATGTGATTAAGACTAAATCCTTATTAGAAAGTACTTTCATTTTATTCCTACAAGCTAACAGAAATAGAAACTGCTCTTAAATGCTGAAAGATCAAGGGTGCAAGTATAATTTACACTGGAGACCTGAACTACCTACTCAGAATTACAATTAAGTTAATGGAATACAGCAATCAGCTGATTATTACAGTATTTTTGTTTTCTTGACTACAACTTGAAAACAACTTCTTGTTTTCTTGACTTGTCTTCGACCGTAGGTAGATAACAATGCAATATCTGAATATGAAGAGCGGCAATAATCGATAACGATACAACAACCTGTTAACAATTTTGCCAGTGAAATTACTGTATATTCAGTTGAATTTGAAGTTTGATGTATTCTGAAAATACCAAATTACTTATTTTGCTATTTTAACATACCACTTTTTGAGTTCTCAAGTTACTGAAAAATTCTAATCATTAACACTTATTTTAATACTATTTCACCTTCGCCACCAACACAAGATAATACTTTATTAAAACTACCAGTCGCATGCAGCTCCTAATGCACCAATAAAGTTAGATTCCCGGTCAAAGTTACCTGCTTCACACTCTCAGTGATAATGGCAGTTCCTCCTCCACTTCCAAGAGTCTCAGGCACATATTTTAAAGCAGCATCCACAACCAGTACGGCAACTTTGCGATGTAAACTCTGATCCAAACACAACCCCTCTTCGGAGCAACCCCAATTCAGGTTGCTGAGGATAAGACGTGCTAGATGGTTCTCTGTTGACATCAGAGGACTTTCCCGTAGCCAGTAAGAAATAGTAGACATATCCTGATGAGTGGGGACCCAGAGTCTCAAAGGAAGTTCTTTGAAGAGATACAAACTCAGCTGAAACAAATTAAATAATGTACATACATAAATTAAAAAATTTCATATACTTCAAATTTTTTGCCTAACACTTTGTTTTCAACATAGATTGCATATATAAAAGTCGGTCCAGTTTTGTGTCTGTCTGTCTGTTTCTTTGTTTGTTTATTACATCATCAGAAAATGGCTAAACATAATTTCTCGTAACTTGGTACGGTATTTACATAAGGGACAGCTGAGTTGTGCACTACACTACATATCATTTGACTAGTATATACTACTGGCTATATTAAGGGATCAAAACAGTAAATGTACGATTTCTCTGCTAATAATTGCTGTATCAAAAATAAAGCTTAATAAAAGTTGTGCAAAATGTAATTTCCAATCTTTTAAGTCTCATGCGTTCTTATCGTATGAGAAATAATGGAGATATTCGTGATTATCTCATTTTTTATAAACTTCCAATTATTTCCAGAAATATTAGTTCTATCTACAAAGCATACAAAGTAAAAAATTTGTATCAAATGTAGTTTGCAATCTTTTGTACCTGATAATTCTTACCCTACAAGCTAAGATAAGAAGGTTATTAATTCCAAAATAATTGGTCCATTATTACAAATTATAAATTTTCCAGCTAACTCATTCTTGGATGCCAGCGTTTTGCCCCATTGTGCCCATTTGGGCTCATCAGTTGGTAACTAGCACACCTACCAAGATGCATGGCTAGAGCATGTAGCCGAGGCCACTGCACAGGCTACTTGGAACCTCAGGCAGTGCCAGTGCACTATGAGAGACTTGGTTATTCACAAATGTAGATTTTTATTTCCATGTCTATCAACAGTGAATAACACTGACAGAAATATTATTCAGTCACCATGGTAAATGTTTAACTGATGATAGTAGTGGTTATTGTTATGATTGCTTTTATAAGGTGCAAAACTCTGTAGTTACCAGCTCCTATTGATCAGGGTCCACATACTTGCTAATAGCTACTCTGGCCAACCCTATGATCTGTATATTGTTTAATAACCCATTAGTAACAGGTATTACAGCTAGTATAAGAAAAGAACTGTCTTAAAGTACAATAGAGTCTCACAAACGCAACCTACTGTGGACTGACAGTACGTCGTGGCACATTATGCCGAGCTGTATGGACTCATAGAAGGGTTGTATAAAATTACTTTCAAGTTGTATTGAAATACTGAAAGCCTTTAACATATAGGGGAAGGTTAGAAGAAAATATAACACCAAATCCATAGCAATTTATTTAAAAACTAATTAAACAACTTATCTGTACATGAAACTTAATGCATCCAATTTGATTTTCATAGTCATAATGCTCTGTTTCGCCTTCTTCTCACTCATCATTTTCACTGGTGAAATTACACAGCACTCAACTTGAAAACTTCTTCGCATAGCGATTCACTTAGAAATGGAAAGTTCAACCCATGGAAAGTTTAACTGAAAGAAATTGTGGAAGTTCTGCATGCCATTCAATCTTTACAATAAGGAACATGCATGATCCGGGGTTTTAATTAAAAATATGCTAATCTGATTCAAAATTTCATGCATAATTCAAAAAATGAGATCAGAATGTACAAATAATAACTCCAAACATGATAAAAATCTAAATTAAAGTACGAAAATTTCACTGATGCAAGTACGCGATCTCATTGGTCTGACGTCATCGTACAGGTTGACTGAATTAGCAGACGAAATAACACATAGTGTGCTGTGATAATCAGGATACACTTCGCGTATTTCTACTTTATGTTAGTGTTTGGTATAGTTAAATTCGAGCTCTATACATTGGGTAATAATCTGAGTGGTATATTTTGGACTTCAAATGAATCCTGCGCAGACAGGTGAGGCAGAAAACATAAATGATGTATAGTTCTGATGTGCAATAGCACATCACATACCACATCAAACAAATTGTTTATAAATGTTTCAAAGGACGCTAACACTAGGGAGAAATGGATTTTGGCGAGCCGGAGAAATGCTGGTGATATATCGGAAAAGTCTACAGTTTATTTCTTCGAAGATCATTTTAACGAAGTTGAATTTGTTTGAATTTTCAATCACTTTTCCATGTCAGCTGTTCTAGAGGTAAAACTTTAAATTTTAATGTATGATGCTTTAATTAAATGCTTCAATTACATCTTGGACTATGAAAGTAATAAACAGTGCATGCTGATTATTAAAGTAATCTCCAAACCTAACCTATGTTTTGGGTGATCCATGTCAAAGTAATAAATCAAAGGGATTATGAACCATACTGACAGCTCTAATTATACCAATTTATCTTGGCACGTGACAGTTATTTATGTCTTCATTGAAGAGCTTACATTTGTAAAGAAATTTAGGCTATAGCTAAATACTCTATAACATAACAAAAAATAGGCATGTACATCATGAAAGAAAACAACGTGAATTTAACAAATGTATATCTCTGCACAAAACCAATGCTTGTCTGTTGGGGTGGTCTGTCTTATAAGTTAACTATGCTCAATTATAATAATTATCATAATATTAATGAAATGATTTATATATTAATTACACACAGGTGAAAATACATTACTGGTACTAAAAATAACAGTGATGTTGGTGTTTAACATATTATCCAAACTTAGCCTCAGTTTTTGGTTATACAAGCCAAGTCAATAAACTGAAGGGTAAAAAATCACAGCACCCAAAGATTCATATATTGAACGACTAAAATGTCACCAAGACACTTTTCTTGCTTGATATACTCAGCTTGTTAAAAGCCAAATGTAACTAATGTTATTGGCCTTATGCCCCACTAGCTACTTTCAAGGTTTTCGGAGACGCCTAGGTGCAGGAATTTAGTCCCACAGGAGTTCTTTTATGTGCCAGTAAATCTACCAACACTAGGTTGACGTATTTGAGCACCTTCAAATACCACCGGACTGAACCAGGATCGAACCTGCCAAGTTGGGGTCAGAAGGCCAGCGCCTCAACCGTCTGAACCACTCAGCCCGACTTGTGAAAACTCGATGGTCATATTTATCTTTATCATGTGTAACGTTTTTCCTCCACCAAGATATTTAATGTGGGTAGGCCAGCTGCCCCAACCATAATATAAATTTTTTTTTTTTCAGGAATGATAGATTATAGACCTACAGTACTATGATCTTTCTTTCTTTCGTTCTTTCTTTCTTTCGTTCTTTCCTTCTTAATCAGTTTACCCTCCAGCGTTGGTTTTTTCCCCCAGATTCTGCGAGGGATTCCACCTCCAACGCTTCAAGGGCAGTGTCCTGGAGCGCGAGACTTTGGGTATAGTGATACAACTGGTGAGGAGAGCTAGTACCTTGCCCGGGCGGCCTCACCTGCTATGCCCAACAGGGGCCTTGTGGGAGGATGGGAAGATCGGAAGTGATAGATAAGGAAGAGGGAGAAAAACAGCCGTGGCCTTGTTAGGTGCCTGGAGGAAAAGTGGGAAAATACGGAAAACCACTTCGAGGACAGCTGAGGTGGGAATCGAAACCCCTCTACTTAGTTGACGTCCCGAGGCTGAGCAGACCCCATTCCAGCCCTCGTTCTATTTGTTTTCAAATTTAATGGCAGAGCTGGGAATCAAAACCGGGCCTCTGGGGATAGCAGCTAATCACATTAACCACTATACCACAAAGGTGGGCTAGTGTTATAATGCTACCTGTATGTTATGTTAGTGCTAAAATCCGATTTGCTACTTTACTAATGTTGAAAGCCCGAAAATGTAATGTTATTTTTTAATATGGGAATCAGTCTAGAAGGAAATGTTCGTTGTTATCCTAATACTCTGAATTACAGTACGTATGTAAAAGATACCACTTACAAACCTGGTTTTCATACTCGAATTTCTGCGGCCACAAAAGTCACTATTTTTCAAGAATGATGACACCTACACATGGTAGATTGTCTGACTGTGCTGTTTTGAACTCTTCTTCTGTCATTCTGAAGTTATTTGAGATCAAGAATAATAAACAATCGGCTTTTAGTAACAGCTGATGCACAATGGCTGGTAGAGCTGCATGCAGTACTGGATCGTGACGTCACAGCCAGCTGCTTACGTCAGAGGATGTTTTACTCTCCTTGCGGAAAGGGATTTTTAAATATTTTTTTAATGGTAGAAAACAAGGCAACCACAATGTAATAAGTTTACGTACTATTTCATTGATGTACTTTTCCAAAAAAATATTTTTGAAAATTATGCATGTTCCCTATTCATTTTTCGGTAGAAAGTCTGTCCCATACAATGACTGACAAAAATAGAAAGGAATGCAATGAGTAATGAGAAATGTATGCGAGTAGTCCCATCTTTAAAAGCACCTACCAGAGGGCAGGTACAAATTTCTCCATAGCAAGTCACTTGTCAGTTGTAATTATTACAATATGTTCCTTCCAAAATCTATTGCCCCTAATCATACTGCTCAACCAGTGTAAATACAGAAATAAAATAACAACCCTAATTTCATGATTTTTCCACAATGGAAAAAAAGGAAACTTATACAGATGTTGAGTTTTATGGAAAGTCAAGTTACGAAGAGTCGAGTTTCTGGGACTACTCTACTGACTTACCAGTACAGAACTCATACAATAGAACAATCATGGAAGAAGAAAGTATATGACCTAAAATTATAATGCCTGTTGCGCACAGTAAAATTTTCTGTCAAATTTATTGTACAATAATTTAATTTTATAAAATTTCTGTTGCTCACGGTCAAATTCAAGTTTTATAAAACCTTTGATAAAACTTTTCATAAAACAGGACATGGTCTATTCCATAAAATTAATTTTACGAAACAAAACAATCAGCGAAGCTGACATCACAATGATGCTGGCACTACGCTGTGAGCAGATTGTGAAGCTCGACTGTAAAGAAACATTTCTTTCTAAAATGGCAGGATCCGGGTGGACTAAGGAACCTGTTATACTGAGAGTCAACTCAAGACCTTAGCGGTCCCTTTGATGTTAGTCAGACTTCTGTGTACTTAGTAAGCTTTGTTCGAGTTCATTCCATTGCTGATAAGTTTGCATAATATGTGCGACATTGAAGATGGGTCCAAGAAAACTGTTGGCAATACTGGCTGCAACAGCGTGTTCAGTATTCATAATGTCTGCCAGCTGTGAGCAAGACGTGTGTGATGCTGTGACGCTTGAGTCCCATGTAAAATACTTTAAAGCTAACAAAAGTGGAGAAAAATTAAGTAGGAAATCTAGAGCAAACTGTTTAAAACTTTTACAGTAGCCTACGAGATTAGAATCCCCTGTGAACTGTGGAAGACGTGAAAAAGACTGTGCAGTTGACCGGCGTTTCTGTGTACAGTGTTTACGCCGCTTGCTTGCTTGGAATTTAAACTCCATGGAAACTCCAAGTCTCCAGCGAAAGGTCGATGTGTCAGCTAATTTCAAACTATGCACTCACCGTAAATAAAACAGGAAGGGCCTTAACACGGTATGGGAATAGGATCCTTGGCGTATTCGATGATAATAATAATAATAATAATAATAACAATAATAATAATAATAATAATAATAATAATTTGCACTTTACTTTATATTTGTAACCACCTGCAGAAATGTAGTCATGAGGGGAACATGAGCTCATTTTTACGCTCCGAATGACGAGGCTACAATATTTACAACATTCCTGGAAACATTGTATTTTGCAATCCCACTCACGGGTGGGTTTTTCAGTGTTTTGAACTGTGAGAAACTGCCACTGACAGTCGTTGCACGAGAGCAGAGTCGTACACTTATGTTGTAAGTCTCCATGTGCCTCACACAAACTGCATTATGAAATAGAAATAAACCTCGCTTCTCTTGCCACGGTAATCGTCAGTAATGTGTAGGTATTACATGGTCAATAAAGGAATAAATAGGTATGGTACGTAATAGAAGTACAGCTATGTGAAAGGAAGTGATTTCGTTTGATGGTTCACTATTTCAGAATGAAGAACTTGTCAGATAGACGCACGGCGTTAATGATAAGCTGGTCGTGGCGGAGATGGAGAACGGAGACGGGAAGGAGGAACAGGGTACGTGCTCACATGCGGAAGGATACTTTTCCTAAGCTCTTGAGTTGAATTTCAGTATAGTGTTTTACTGGACGAATACCAGAAATATCCTTGTTTGTACAAAGTTAAAGTTAAAATGCCACTTTACCACAACAGAAATGCAAGGAGAGGGGCAGAAAACACAATCGCCGAATTCCTAGATGAATGCTGGTCTTCTAAACTTAACTAATTTTCAACGAAGGACAGCAATCCTCTACCTTCTTCTCATCTTTTGATCCAATCCCGAGTCCAGCATTTCCTGGCATTTCTTTTCTTCCTTTTTACCACTGTACAACATATAATTGCAGCTAAGCAGCAAGTTTGCTTTGTTTGCTGGAGCCATACTCTCAAACACACTGTAAGTTGAACAGCTGATTCTTGGTTTAAAAATTTATTGATAGATGGCAGCACATACACATCTTAGTTCAGAAGTGAATTCATAGATGGCCATCCTGATGCTTCCACGGATTTTATAAAATAACTAGCTGATGTACCCGTGCTTCACTACAGAATTCTACATTGTACACAGAATTGTAAGGTTGAGTACACGTTGTGAGCAAGACTGTATTAAATTGCATAGCTCTTAACGTGACCCTAGAAACACGATGGAGAAATCGCCAAACGTCTTTTCTCATATGAAGACTGTGTTAGGGAATATTCATTGCAATGGTAGGCCCACTTGCCTACCATTAGCCACAATCAGGTTGGGGAACTGCATTATATTGGCAGACACTCACTCTCCGCTTTGACCTACTAAGCGACCGCTGCTTAGTTCGGTACCTGCAGTTTACGAGGTGAATCATGGTTAGTGAGACGGATTTTCTCAGTAATTATTCTTGGTTTTCCAGACCGGGGTCGCCCTCTCACCCTCAGATATCTCCTCAATTGCAATCACTTAGGGTCACTTAGATTGAGTGAACCTCGAACCAACCCTCAGGACCAGGCGAAAATTTCTGAACTGGGCGGGTATCGAACCCATGACCTCCGGGTGAGAGGCAGGCACGCTACACTTGGCCCGCGGAGACCGGCATTTAGGTAATGATAGAGGACTATATGCGACTATAAGGTTTAGCAGAGAGTAAGTGAAAAGTAAATTGAAGTGTGATATGGGCGGAGAATCAGACGGTAGGGTATGTTTAGGTCCAAGAACTTCCTTGAAGGAGACAGGAGGTTGAGGAATGTTGTCGGGTTCATTGGGACAAATTTCCACAAAATGTTCTCCAGAGACATTATCATATTCGTTATCACTAGTTTCATCTACCACTATATTCAGAGTAATGCTGTTAGACACAATTAAACGTCTCTTCTTTAGCTGCGGTGATTCCGTGGATGTGTCCGGTATAATTTCGTCGCTACTCTCTGAACTAAATTCCCTATCACTATCCGATACATCATCAGCGTAAACTTTGCACTGTTCTAAATACTGCATTAATTTATTGTCATCAATACCTGCTGAAAAATTATCACGAGAACAACATGCCATTTTCCTGTCACAAATCCACTCACTGCAAGGAGCAATCTCTTACTGACCGGTTAACAGTATTCGTAAACACAGGAAACGACTCTTGTGAAAGGTATAACACCCTCTCAGAACTGTCAAAGCAAGGCCAGGTACACAATAACTTGTAGCCCCTTTACCTAGGTTGTAACAAAAGTATGCACGTCACTATAGGTTGTCTCAAAATTACGTATATCACAGAATTTTAAGCCGGCCGATGTAATCGGCTCTGGCAACTTCCGACTGGATTGTTAACGGCCGACCGGATCGGCTCTGACAATTTAAAGGGCGGATGCTCGCACTACCAACTGGCACCAAGAGAGTTAACCTATGGTATCAAAACCTGCACCCTCACTAAGAAGAACCCATCAAGGTTGCAGGCATCTGAGATGAAGTTCCTGAGGTCCACAATAAAAAATAAAAAAAAGACTGGACAACTGGATTGGGATTGAGACATCATTCATTTATTTATTTATTTATTTATTTATTTATTTATTTATTTATTTATTTATTTATTTATTTACCATAAACCTTTACAGTATCTATGGAAGGCCAGGGGAAAAGGACAAGCCCCCTATACGTTAGATTGGGTCAGCATGTCCAGACTGAGGTGGTTTGGGCATGTAATGAGGATGGTGCCAACAAGGATAGCTTATGTTAACTTGGAGAGACGCGTGTCTGCCAGGCTGAGTGGCTCAGACGGTTGAGGCTCTGGCCTTCTGATCCCAACTAGGCAGGTTTGATCCTGGCTCAGTCCTGTGGTATTTGAAGGTGCTCAAATACGTCAATACATCAGCCTCATGTCGGTAGATTTATTGACACATAAAAGAACTCCTGTGGGACTGAATTCCAACACCTTGTGTCCCCAAAAACTGTAAAAGTAGTTAGTGGGGTTTAAAGCCAACAACAATGAATTATTAAGAGACATGTGACAGGAAAGTGGATGGTGGGAAGACCAAGAACCCACTGGATGGACATCATGAAGATGGACATTGCAGATTAGAGAAAGACACGGGAGGACATAATTAACAACAGAATGTATCTTAATAAGATAAGACAGAACAGAAGGGGCTCACCAACAGTACCTGGGAATCTGGAACTGTAAAATGACGACGACGACGATCAAGAATCAGAAATTCTCACTACCATCAAGGGAAAGGAGCTAGAATATTTTGGTCATATGATGTGGAACAGTACCGGTAAATACCAACTTCTAGAAGTAATGCTCCAAGGGGAAAGTTATGCAAAACGTGGTCTGGGACAAAGTAGAACATCACGGCTTGGCAACGTGAGCCTGTGGTTTGGAGTGATGAAGCTTACTCTATTCAGAAGAACGAACAGCAGATAATGCTACTGACTGCCAATGTTCTGCAAGGAAAGAAGCGAATAACGATAGGCAGATTTTGAAATTGAAACTAAAGGCATCATTATATGAGTGACTTGATTTAGGTACAAGTGAAAAATTAACAATATTGATGGTCTTGAGCCAAGGTCAATGTTGAATATGAATGAAAGTTTTAAAATATTGTACAAAATGATGAAAGAGATTATAGAACAATGCAAATGATTATATACAAAATGAAAAGGAAATGCATTCCAACATTGTGCCATTTTTTGTAATATTGGACCTTGGCATGCGTACTTGATATAGTCTTATTCAAAAGTAGTGAATTAGTTCTATTTTATTTTAATTTTATTTTTTTTAGTTTGTAAGCAGCCCAGAAAGATGTTATATTTATGTCGTAGTTCTACCAGAGCACCTATGTTGAACAATTTATTAGAGACCAATTTAATGAGGCTGTTGAAATGTTATTAGACCATCTTCCTCCATTGAGTAAGTTCTTTTGATGGCTTCAAGCTTTAGAGGTTAACAAATTTGAAAAATTACTTTTAAACATCTATCACAAAAAAGTGATCTATGGGTTCAGTATGTTGACATGGTAGTAATTTTAAATAGTGACCTTATTACTCCTGAAACATTTCTGGGCCACATAAATTTGCATGATGAAATCAAATTCACAATGGAAAAAGATAATAAAATAATTATTTTAGACCTTACTTTGTCATAAAATGAAAATAAGACATTTTACATATTCAGAAAACCTATGCAAATCCATTACCACAATAAATAATTTTTCCAATCATCCAACAACCCATAAATGAGCAGCATTCAATAATTTTGTTAGTAGAATTTGGATATTCTTATGGGCAAAGAAAAAAAAAGTGTAAAAGAAACAGAAATAATAAAACAAAGAGCACAAGTTAATGGAGACAGTCCAGAAATGACTGATAAAATTATACACAGAAAGGATCTAAATAAAAAATTTGTACAATTTCTGATATCTTAAAGAAATTCAAAATTAAAGTAGCTTTCAGAACTGACAACAAAGTCTCACAAAAAATCTACGACCCTAACATCGTTTTTAATTTGGGAGTACATAAACTCAGGTAAACACTGTAAAAATATTTACAGTAGAAGTCCGCTATAGCAAGTATGGCGAGGGAATGCATTCCAACACTGTGCCATTTTTGGTAATATTGGACCTTGGCGTGCTCAACAGAGGAAGATGGTCTAATAACATTTCAACACCCTCATTAAGTTGGTCACTAACAAATTGTTCAACATATGTGCTCTGGTAGAACTACGACATAAATACAGCGCCTTTCTGGGCTAGTTACAAACTAAAAAATTATAACTTACTCGCTATCTTTCAAATAAAACTATATCAAATACACACGCCAAGGTCCAATATTACGAAAAATGGCACAGTGTTGGAATGCATTTCCTTATTAGTTTTTATATAATCATTTGTACAGAAGAAGATGGTCAAATGACATTTCAATAGCCTCATTAAGTTGTTCTCCACTAAATTGTTCAACATAGGTGCTCAAGTAGAACTACGACATAAATATAACGTCCTTCTGGGCTACTTACAAACTAAAAAATTAGAACTTATTCGCTACTTTTGAATAAGACTATATCAAGTACACATGCCAAGGTCCAATATTACGAGAAATGGCACAGTGTTGGAATGCATTTCCTTTTCATTATGTATATAATCATTTGCATTGTTCTATACTCACTTTCACCATTTTGTACAATATTTTTAAACTTTCACTCATATTCAACATTGACCTTGTCTCAAGGCCATCAATATTGATATTGTTAATTTTTCACTTGTACCTAAATCAAGTTACTCATATAATGGTGGCCTTTTAAAGTGAAGTTTTCTAATGTATTCAATTTTGTAGTAGATTTTAGATCAATTTTAACTTTTTTGCTAGTTGCTTTACGTCGCTACGACACAGATAGGTCTTATGGCGACGATGGGACAGGAAAGGCCTAGGAATGGCAAGGAAGCGGCCGTGGCCTTAATTAAGGTACAGCCCCAGCATTTGTCTGGTGCAAAAATGGGAAACTACAGAAAAACCATCTTCAGGGCTGCCGACAGTGGAGTTCAAACCCACTATCTCCTGGATGTGAGCTCAAATCTGCGCACTCCCAACAGCACAGCAAACTCGTCCAGTTCAATTTTAACCAGGCACCTGATATGGTTTGAGGTAATGA